>NW_028270145.1:74862824-77748173 GCF_037043375.1 Chiloscyllium plagiosum | reverse complement strand
GTTATGGCCCCAATTTCAGGATTCCTAAGCAGTTTGAACTAAATGCAACCAAATCTTGAGACCACTTATGACCTGCCAAGTGAGTTTTTCTCATTTCCTTACTTGTGTAGTTGAATAGTTTTGGAGCTGTCCTGCCAACCTCATATTCAAAGACCATTTGTCTCCAGTCCTGAGTTCTTACCCTTCTCCACTCCTGGCTTCCTAGCCTTCCACTGATCTGTGTCCTCTCCATACACCCTGGTCTCCCCTTACAACTGACATTGGCCTGCACAGAAGCTTTGCCATTCAGATACATACCAAGAACATACGCATCAGAAATTCTAGTCAGGGATGTTTTAGAAACTCAGATTTACAATTAATTATTTTAAAAACATTTCTCATTGCAATTGAGAAATTTAGCCCAAAAGTAAGCTTTATTGTGTCTTCTTCTGAACAAAGGCAGCAGGTTGTCTTTCTTGCTCTTACATCTATAGGGATTCCACTCTCAATACAGCAGACAAAGATAACATTTGGCAGATACTTGGGGTTCTACAACAGTACCCCATTTGATGTCTCGGAAACTTCAGTAAATTTCTCATCACTCATTGATCCAGCTTTTTTATTCCCGAATTATAAAAGTGAATTTGAAATTCAGGTCCCACATCAATTTTTAGTACTAAATGTTGGCTACAAAAGGACTTGTTTTCACCCTTTTGCCTGAAATCTACTTCTTCCTCCAAAGCTATGGTGCCATGTTATAGGATCAGAGAGATGTACAGCACGGAAACAGACCCTTCAGTCCAATGCATCCATGCTGACCAGATATCCTAACCTAATTTAGTCCCATTTGCCAGCACTTGGCCCATATCCCTTTGAACCCTTCCTATCCAAATGCCTTTTAAAAGTCCTTATTGTACCAACCTTCACCACTTCCTCTGCCAGCTCATTCCATAAATGCACCAACCGGTGTGAAAAAAATTGCCCCTTAGGTCCCTTTTAAATCTTGCCCCTCTCACCTTAAACCTATCTCCTCTAGTTTGGACTTCCCCACCTCAGAGAAAACACCTCGGCTATTCACCTTACCGAGATCGTTCATGCTGATCCAATAAAATTCAAATGCTTAGTGTTACAACTCCTTGCAGCTGGTGCAGTAACTGCAGCTCTTTGCAAATTAAATAGTGTGTGGTGCATTTCTGGTGGACGAGCATGAAAACAGGGATTCAAAAGCCATAATGCAAGACAACAATAATAACAAGGTCAACAAGGTAGCAGAACATAACTTACAAATAAAATATTAGTCCAAGAGTTAAGGATCAATGTTCATTGAAGACCAGATTGTCCTCATAATACAGGTAATTTTGTTAAAACGCATATTTTGTCAAAATGCATATTTTGTCAACATGAATTCGCTGTAATGCAACTGACTAATTGGAGATGCTATACCTACAGTGCAAACCTTTAAAACATTTGTTGGCAGTAATGCAATTACTGCACCAATAAGCACTGTTTCCAAAGCGCAATTTTTCTAGTATGCAGGGTTGCACAAGAACGCAACGATTGTGTTATAGAAGAACTGACTGTATAGGTAAGCAGTATAAAATCTAAAGAGGCCACAAAGCATGTAATTTGTTGAAGGAACAATTGAAATGGTTATGCAATTTAAGGATATAACTAAATCACAGTAAGCCCTTGTGTGACCTCTAAGACTGTATAAAATTGCACGCTGTGCAGGCTCAAATGGGTGGGCACAATATGGCACAGTTTCCCTATCTCTGAGCCAGAAGGCAAAGGTTCAAGTCTCATCTACTCCAAAAGCAACTCCCAACAGTTGATTTGAAAATACTCATAAGGAAAACTCAAACTGTTTCTAAAGAAAAAAGTCCATCTCAGATAATACTATTTCTTTTGGAGGGAAGTTAATGCTTAATTGTATTTTCTGCATTTGCAGTAGATCAGTGAATTGTGACAACACAGTAGAAAGAACCTTCTAGTAGTGTTGAACTATAAAGCATTGAACATCATTGTCCCCCTTAGCTGCATTAAATATTTGCTCCTGAAAAGTGTCTTTTGGGAAAAAAAGCAATACATCAAAGAATATCCATGTATTAAATATTTCATATTCCAGTTGTATAAAGCTTTCTTTATACAAAGTGTCACATGACCAATAATCCATTTTAATTAACTTAGAATTAAATGAATGCTAAACGTATTTATGTCATCACATTAGGAGGAGAACATTTTGCAAATGTGCAGTCATAGTGTCTGCAGTTGTAATATCACTGACAATGACATCTTGATCAGCTGACCGTCTCCATTAAATGAACCAAGACAATAAAAGAAAACACCATTCTAACTCCTCTGGCTATTACCTTGCATCCTCCAGCAGCTCCTGACCATTCCATCACTATGCAAAAGTGAGGACTGCAGATGCTGGAAACCAGAGTTTAGATCAGAGTGGTGCTGGAAAAGCACAGCAGGTCAGGCAGCATCTGAGGAGCAGGAAAATCAATGTTTTGGGCAAAAGCCCCCCCCCCGCCACCACCTCCCCATTTATCTCTCCACCCTGGAGGCTTCCTGCCTCTATTCCTGATGAAGGGCTTTAGCCCAAAACATTGATTTTCCTGCTCCTCGGATGCTGCCTGATCTGCATTCCATCACTATCACCTCCTGTATCCTCTTGCTCCCTCCCATGGCTCTTGCTGCATCCTTCGACATTGGCTTGTATCTTGATGGATGGCAGAGATTCAAGGGGAGAAATGAAGGCACTGGCAAGGGGCAGTGGAAAAAGTAGTCTGATATGAGGTAAAGCAGCAATGTTTTGAAAGTGGGCCATGGTAAAGGCAGGCAATAGTTGGGAGATGATGTTATACGACACACAGTAATGTCCTCAGCGGCTGGAGAAACCATGTATATACAAGCAGCTGCAGTAGCAGTTAGTCTTTTAAGTGAAGTATAACAAGTGGATCACTGGACAAAGTAGGAGCTTCTTTACAGCAAAATCTTACACCATGAGTCTACCAGTAATACTGTGTTAGAACCACAGAAATATACGGCACAGATAGAAACCATTCAACCTACTAAAAGAGATCTTTGAAAAGGTTGTATTTAGTTCCACTTCTTTACAATTTTTTGCAAATACTCATGCAAGTTCCTCATCAAGTAACTATTCAACTCTTATTTTCAAATTACCAATGCATTATCATTTCAAGTAAACTTCCAGATTCTGACAACTCTGGGAAAAAAAAAACACATTTCCCTTCTAGATCATTTGCTATGTATTCTAAATCAATAATCAAGTTATTGCCCATATGAGAGGGAATTTTTTTAAAAAAATCCACTTACTTTAGTGAAAATCTGTTAGCTCACTTCTTCATTTTCTCTGTTCATAGGAAAAGATTTTTAAAAACCGTTTCAGTATTCTAGAAAACCTCCTCTGCACCTTTACAAAAGCTTTTATATTATTCTTAAGTTATGATGTCAAATTGTCCACAATGCTCCAGCTATGACTTAACCAGGGATTTATAATGTACCACTTCTCCTAACAAAGTTAAACCACTGCTTGTGTCTCTTTACTCATAAAATATGTTCAAACAACCATGAATATTCACAAATTGAAAACATTTCACAACAAATATTTATATTACAGTGGAATTTACACCAAACTAACTAGTACAATACACTAGTTTTGCCGGCGTACGAATGCAAACAACTTACCAGAAGAATTATACAAGGTATTTTTGGATTAAATGATGACTGGGGATTAAGCTCAATCCATAGTACAATGGTAATTGTCAAGTGGTTGCAGTCAATAAAACTTTGATCAATAAAATAATATTTTACCCACAACGAACTAAAACCATATTTTTGCAAACCTGTTCTACTTTGTATACGAATTAGCACTGAAATATTTGGCTGAAATATACTATATCATTGATTGCCCTTTTTAAAGGAGACCATAAAAACCTGAACTTTGAATCATTAAGTACAACACTCCAACCATAAGTGAAGGGTTGATCATTATTTAAAAACAAAACTTCAGTACATCAGTAAATTTACATGATCCAATAAAAAAGAATGGAACTACTTACTTGACTGTACGGAGTTCCTGAGAATCAAAGACAAATGGTGTACATAACTGTAGAAGCACCATAATACGAATACATACAGAAATGTATTTAGTACAAGAATGCAGAAACTGCAACTTCTCACAAACAAAATTATGGTTTCTGTTCTTTTTTCAAAACCACTGACTCATGGAATTCAATATATATGGAAAAATCTTATGTCATCTAATTCATCTTAAATGGACGTTCTTTGAGACATCAGAGATAGATTCAACTTGAAACATACAGTATTAAAGATACTGAAATCTGAATCAGTCTTTTAAGAAAATATGGATTATGTAGTGTATCCACAGTTTAACCAGGCAACACCTTAGTAATATTGTTGTTTGAACTGTGTCTCAAAGTTGTAAGTTCCCTTTGCTTCTGTGAACATTAATTTGATATTTCCTCTTGGTTAGATTAATAGGATGTACACAGAATGCTAAAATTGGATTGGTTCTTAATCAAAGCCATTTTCCTTTCTCCCTGTAGGTGAGTCAATACAGCATTACTGATATATGTTGTACTTTAGGTATGTAGCTCTTCAGTATCAATGTTGGCTAGTATTTTCCAAAAATCTACTGACAAAAATAATGGTCCAAAAACAGTTTATCCTCACATTCACAGAATAGTATTCTATTTTCAAGTTGAATTAAAAGTTTGATACATTCAGTAAGGCAGATAGGTTGTATTGAAAGCTGAATTTTCCACAACAATCTCAAGCGATATACAAGTAATTCTGCTGTTTTGTTTGTAATCCACTGATATTCCCAACAGGTAGCAGTTCTAAGTGTATGCAGTGTCTTAAGAGAGTTGAAATTTCATGGGTGGGACTTTTGAACAGGCACTGAAAGAATATGGATTCATCAGAACTTCAGGAGATTGTCTGAGCGCAAAAATACTTGGTGGATTTATCTTCGGTCTAGGGACAAAAACAAGAAAAAGAAACAAATTGAATTTCTTTACCTTTGAAAGAGAGATACAGGTATTCATACCAAATTATATTCATATTTCACATATCAATAAATTTCTTAGTACTTTGAGCAACTGGAAATAGAATGCAATTAATAAAAATAACCATTAACTCAAAAACAAAGCACAGAGCCTTTAGCTTTTTTGTACCTTGTTAAGTGCATTATCAGCTTATAATGAAACAAAGGCCAACAGAACCTCCAGGAAATGAAAAGAAAAAGACAACAAAACAAAGAGCTATTAATATATTGAACTCTAGGATGGGTTCATTTCCCATTTAGAAGGTATGTAGGATATTTTTCAAGAGTCATCTCAGTTTTACAATGCTGTGTTTACAGTAGTCAGAAAATGTGTTGCATTAGGTAAAAACAATGACTGCAGATGCTGGAAACCAGATTCTGGATTAGTGGTGCTGGAAGAGCACAGCAGTTCAGGCAGCATCCGAGGAGCAGTAAAATCGATGTTTCGGGCAAAAGCCCTTCATTAGGAATACAGGCAGAGAGCTTGAAGGGTGGAGAGATAAGTGAGAGGAGGGTGAGGGTGGGGAGAAAGTAGCATAGAGTACAATAGGTGAGTGGGGGACGGGATGAAGGTGATAGGTCGGGGGTGGGGGGGAAGAGGGTGGAGTGGATAGGTGGAAAAGAAGATACGCAGATAGGACAAGTCATGGGGACAGTGCTGAGCTGGAAGTTTGGAACTGGGGTGAGGTGGGGGAAGGGGAAATGAGGAAACTGTTGAAGTCCACATTGATGCCCTGAGGTTGAAGTGTTCCGAGGCGGAAGATGAGGCGTTCTTCCTCCAGGCGTCTGGTGGTGAGGGAGCGGTGGTGAAGGAGGCCCAGGATCTCCATGTCCTCAGCACAGTCGGAGGGGGAGTTGAAATGTTGGGCCACAGGGCGGTGTGGTTGATTGGTGCGGGTGTCCCGGAGATGTTCCCTAAAGCGCTCTGTAGGAGGCGTCTAGTCTCCCCAATGTAGAGGAGACCGCATCGGAGGCAATGGATACAATAAATGATATTGGTGGATGTGCAGGTAAAACTTCGATGGATGTGGAAGGCTCCTTTAGGGCTTTGGATGGAGGTGAGAGAGGAGGTGTGGGTGCAGGTTTTACAGTTCCTGCGGTGGCAGGGGAAGATGCCAGGAGGTGAGAGTGGGTTGTAGGGGGGCGTGGACCTGACCAGGTAGTCACGGAGGGAACGGTCTTTGCGTTAGGCGGAAAGGGGTGGGGAGGGAAATATATCCCTGGTGGTGGGGTCTGTTTGGAGGTGGCGGAAACGTCGGCGGATGATTTGGTTTATGCGAAGGTTTTGTCATCCCAGGAACATGATACAACTTTAAGTAAGTTATTGGGTAACCAACTAGAAAGCAAGTCCTGTTGTGTGCAGCATGACCAAGGTTAAAATGGATAGAAGATAAAATGGAGATTATGAATCAGGATGTACCAGTATGATGATGCCAGGTGTTAATCTATTGAAGAGAATAGTTGAAGCAAAAGTGAAAGAATTCCAGTTCTTAAATTCTAACATAGAAATTAGGGAAGGACTAAAAATACCTTACAGTTTTAGCAATGAAAATACTGAAGAAAAAATGTGCAGGCAGACAGAAATAAAATTTCAAAATAAAGTTTAAAAAGAACAGACCATACTACATTCAATAAATAATAGGAGGTAGGGTACGATTATGGAAGGAGACGAATAGTGAAGGATGAATTGTCCATAAGATTTCAAACCTTTCATTTTGCTATACCCAAGACAGAGAATTACTAAAAACCTTTGCCATCTATGCAAGTAATAGGGATTGTCAGAGAACTTAAAATTACTGTAAGGAAAATAAAGAGATGTAATGCTGGTGGATGCTACAGAGATAGAAAGGAGATAGGCCATAGAATAACACACAAGCAATGTATTATAAAAATACGTATTTTAAACTCAAGCTTCAAGATGGGAGACCGGCCAGGAGATCAGTGGAATACTTGTACTTAAAAGGTAATAAAGACATAGATAAGAGTTTCAGCCTAAATGAGCTGAGGGAGGGCTATGCTTTAAGTATTATG
Source organism: Chiloscyllium plagiosum (assembly GCF_037043375.1). Classification (NCBI taxonomy): domain Eukaryota; kingdom Metazoa; phylum Chordata; class Chondrichthyes; order Orectolobiformes; family Hemiscylliidae; genus Chiloscyllium; species Chiloscyllium plagiosum. Next base: position 77,741,068 of record NW_028270145.1, on the reverse strand, counting down.
AAGGAAGTGAAAGTAGAATTAATCATTTGAAAGATTTTTAATGCTGTATTGAAGTCATGGCGGAAATCAAGTTGCAGTCGAGAGAGGAGGGAGCTGAGTACACTAAGGACATTAGATTTGAAGAGGGAGGGTCACTCGGCCCAAAATGTTAATACTGATTTGTAGATTAGATTCCCTACAGTGTGGAAACAGGCCCTTTGGCCCAACAAGTCCACACTGACCCTCCAAAGAGTAACCCACCCAAACCCATTTCCCTTTGACTAATGCAACTGACACTATGGGCAATTTAACATGCCCAATTCACCTAACCTGCACATCTTTGGATTGTGGGAGGAAACCAGAGCACCCGGAGGAAACCCACACAGACACGGGGAGAACGTGCAAACTCCACACAGTCAGTCGCCTGAGGCTGGAATCAAACTTGGAACCCTGGTGCTGTGAGGCAGCAGTGCTAACCACTGAGCCACTGTGCCACCTTCTCTCTCTCAACAAATGCCTGCCAGACCTGCTGAGCTTTTCCAGCAATTTCAGTTTTTGTTAGATCCAAAGGAAGTTGACAGATAAGGAATCATCAGCAAACGAGTAGCTAGGTGAACTAATATGATTTACAACATATGTAAATATACAAAGATTATCATGCATTTCTTTAATGATCGAAATATCCCCAAATACAGATGAAGCAGAATTACAGCCATCTTAAAATAAAGGAGTGCCATGCTTATCAAGGTTTTAAGCTGGTAGCTGTCGAAAGATCATCAGAAAAGGGTACAACTCACAACCAGCCTTAGGCCTATTCAAATTGTTCTTGTCATTTTAAAATGCACAGATATGTAAAAAAGACAAAGTTCAAAAGCATCAGTATGGAGATTTTCCTTCTAACGGTGGATGAGGCTAATCTGCCCAAGGTAACCTATGCTTTCATGGATATTCAGACATGGAATAAATTTTCATATATTCAGGGAGTTAGCAATCTGGAAATGGTAAATATGTTAATGTCCAACAGTATAATCTTATACCTGGGTTCATGAACAACAATTAGTTCCTTCCTCCTGAGAAACACCATGCATAGGAATGAGGCTTTCACACTGCTCACTGTCCTCTGGAGTTCTGAAAAGAGATTATACTCATTTATTGATTCGTTGATTACTCCTTGTTCAACAGAATCTGAGAAGGATTTGAAATACTGTTTGTTAAAAAGAACACCAAAGCCAATGTCAAAGGATAACATTTGCTTGTCATGGTAACATAACAGTGAAAAAATTAAAGAAAATGTTTGCTTCTCTGGTGAACAAATAAAGAAGATTAAACCTTACAATGGTTTAACCAATGTTAAATACATCTTCATATATTTCCATTGATTTAAGTTGTGATAGTGACAGAACATTTGTATGCAAGGATAACCCCAGAATTCCTGTAAATTGAAATTACTCGAAGTAAAAATACATATCACCAAATTGCATGCAAGCCTAACGTGCTGAAATAAAACAATATTGATTGGTATCACTTAGTCATCCATTTTACTCTTTTGTGTGATTAATTAGAGGCAGTTGATATGCCATCATGAGGCTTTGCTTCTGGTGGCATCATCATAAAGAGGCAACTTGTTTAAAATGTTAGTATGCTGACTTTGATGCGTCTTTGAGTCAGTATGTCTAATGCATAAAAGAGAGCAGAGTAAGGTGACTAAGTAAACAGTTGTCTGCCCTTGTGACATTGAGGAATATTCAATCATTTCACCCAATTCTTTCTTTTGAAGGCATAAGCTTTTATTGGGGTATTTTGCCAATTGTACCGTCTGCTGTCTAATGTTTTTTCATGCCTGGACCTGGTTAATGCATACCAATGAACAACATGACCATGGTGGGCATCACAATTATTATTACGTATATGCGCATACTGTTATAAATGACTCTTTCTATATTCATTCAAAGGATCGCTGGCTCGGCCAGAATTTACTGCCCAATCCTAATTTTCGATTGAGAGGATGGTGGTGAGCTGTCCTTTTTCAAATGCTGTTGGCAAGGTCAAAGGACCTTTGGTGAAGTGTTGCAATGCACTTTGTAGATGGTACAAGACTGTGTTGATTGTGTAGGGATTGAATACTGAAAGTATGTGAAAGGGCACCAAACAAGCTGGTTCCTGGGTGATGTCAAACGTCTTGAGCCTTGTTGGAGCTATATCTACCCAGGCAAGTAGGAGTATTCCACCACACTCCTGGTTCGGGCCTAGTGGATGTGGACAGATTTTGACCAGCTCTTGTAACCACAGAATTTATGTGGTTAGTCCACTTCAATTTTTGGTCTATTGTAACCAGATATTCAGCAATGATAATGCCATTGAATATCAAGGAGTGAAGGTTGGATTCTCTTTTATTGGAGATGATCATTACCTGGCACATCTGGTTCAATACTATGTGCCACATTCAGCTCAAGTCTAAGTGATATCTAAATCCTGCTGCACTTAGACACAGACTGCTTCTGTGCCTGAGGAATCATGAATGGTGATTGAATCATGCATCATGGAAACAGACCCTTCAGTCCAACTAGCCCATGCCGACCATATTCCCAAACAAAACCATTCCCACCTGCCTCCATTTGGCCCATATCCCTCTTAACTTTTCTATTCATGTATTTCTCTTTTAAATATTGTAATTGTACCTGCATCCAGCACTTCCTCTTGCAGTTCATTCACACACTAACCACTCTCTGTGTATAAAAGTTGCCCCTCATATGCTTTTAAATTTTTCTCCTCTCACCTTAGAAATATTCCGAGTTTTGAACTCACCTATGTTAGGGCAAAGACCTTTGCTATTCACCTTATCTATGCTCCTCATGATTTTATAAACCTCTTTCAGTTTACCCCTCAACATTCTATGCTCCAATGAAATAAGTCCCAGCCTATCCAGTTTATTTTTATAACTCAAACCCTCTACCCTTGCAACATCCAGATAAGTCTTTTCTGAACCATCTTCAGTTCAATAATAACCTTCCTGTAACAGGGTGACCAAAACAGTGCACACTACTCCTGAAGAGGCCTCACCAACATTCTGTACAATCTCAACATGACATCCCAACTCCTATACTCAAGGTCTGAGCAATGAAGGCAAGCATGCAAAATGCCTTCTTAATCATACTGTCCACCTGTGATGCAAATATCAAAGAATTATGTACCCGAACCACTAGGTCTCTTTGTTCTACAACACTACCCAAGGCACTACCATTAACTGTATAAGTCCTGCCCTTGTTTGGTTTACCAAAACACAATACCACACATTTATCCAAATTAAACTCTAACTGCCACTTCTTAGCCCATGGTGCCAAATATTGTGCAATCATCAGTGAAAATCCATACTTCTGGCCTTACAATGGAGGAAAGCACGTCATTGATGAAATAGCTGACAATGGTTGGACTAAGGTAATGTCCCCGAGGAACTCCTGCAGAGATATACTGTAGCTGAGATGATTAGCCTCCAACAACCACAACCATTTTGTTTGTGCTGGTATGACTCCAACCAGCAGAGAGTTTGTCCCAAATTTCCATCAGCTCCAGTTTTGCTAGGGCTCCTTGATGTCACGTGTGGTCAAATGCTTACATCTTGAGTGTAGCTCTTTTCAGCTGTGTGAATATAAACCTAGATCAGTGACCAGTTTATTGTTGATTAAGTGCCAATTGATGGCACTGTTGATGACCCCTTCCATCACCTTGATGATTGAGAACAGACTGATTGGGTTACAAAAGTGGTTTCTTTGCCCACTTTTCACCTGATGTCATGACACCTCATGATCTCTGAACTTAATGTTGAAGACTCCCAGAAAAACCTATCATTTCTCCAACTGTGTGCCACCGTTGGTGGGTCTGTTGTATCTGGACAGCACATCCCTGGGATGATGATGACACTCCTTTGTGTAGTGTGAACTACGATTCTGTGAGCATGGTCAGAACCTTGCTCAACTAGCCCATGGAGCAGCATTCCCAAATTTGACAGAAGCCCCAGATGTTAGCAAGGAGGACTTTGCAGGGTTGACATGTCGGAATGTCAGGTGGATTAAGTCTGCAGTGGGATGGCCCATGAACAAACTTCCTTCCCTGTTGCCAATTTAGGCTCTAAAGTAGGCATTTAATGCCTACTTCAGGATCTCATCCCCCTGTTGTTAGTGTTAAATCAGTGACAGACAGGTGCCTTGTGATTTGGCAAGCATGGTGAGAAGTCACATGATACCAGGTTATAGTCCAACAGGCTTATTTAAAATCATAAGCTTTTGGAGTGCTGCTCCTTTTTCATGTGAAGTGAAGAAAAGCAGACAGGTACAGAATTTATGGGCAGAGAGATCAAAATATCATATAAATGGGAGAGTAGAGTGTCAATAGGCTTAACAGTAAGTCTCTGCAGGTTATCAAAAATGTCAGATGGTGAGTGACTGTGAACACATTGGTGATCAAGACCTTTGATACACACCTGTTCTATGCACCCTCATCGCAAGTACATCTCCCATAGGAGACTTCTACTGCCTTCCGAAGACACAAAGTCAACACACCTGGTCGTCCCATCACATCAAGCAACAGGACCCTGTGTGAGAACTGCTCTGATTATGTCAAGTGCATCTTGAAACCCATTGTACAAGGAACCTCCACTTTCTGTCACAACACCACAGACTTCTTACAGAAACTCCACAGACCAGTCAAACCCAGAACATTCCTCCTCACAATGGACGTATTGGCACTCTATCCCAGCATCCCCCAAGATAAGTGCATCACTGCAACGGCACCAACTGCCAATTTCCAGATGGCATCCTACTACTCATCCGTTTCATCCTTGTCTTCACCTTCAGTAAGCAGTTCTTTTTCCAGTCACACAGAACAACCTTGGGGACCAAATTTGCACCCCAATACACCAACCTTTTTTTGTATAAGTTCATGCACAACTTCTATGCTGCACAGGACCTCTAATCAATGCTAAACACCAGATACAGCAACATCATTTTCCACCTCTGGAGTTGTCACGAAGAATCACTGAAACAACTATAAAACATTATCAACAAGTTTCATCACACCATCAGATTTAGCATGGACTACGCTTCAGAATCAGTCTCATTCTTGGACACACCCAATTCCTTCAAGGATAGACAACTCAGTACCTCACTCGACCACAAGCCCATGGATAACCTCACGATGACACACTTCTCTAGCCTCCACCCTAAACATGTTCAAGAAGCCATTTTCTACGGACAAGCCCTGTGTATACACATGATCTGCTCAGCCAAAGAGGAGTGTGACGCACACCTAAAGATGCTGAAAGATGCCTTAATTGGAACGGGATACAATGCTCAACTCATCAATCACCAGTTCCAAAACGCCACACTGAAAAACCGCAATGACCTCCTCAGAAGACAGACACAGGACAAGACTGACAAAGTACCCTTCATCTTCCAGTACTTCCCCGGAGCAGATAGACTATGCCATGTGCTTCGCACCCTTCAACATGTCATCGATGAGGACATACATCTTGCCAAGATCATCCCTACGCCCCAACGTCTCTTCAAACAAACACCAAACGTTAAACAGACCATTGTTCACAGCTAATTACCCAGCCTTCAGGACAACATAGACCACAGCACCGCACAACCCTGCCATGGCAACCTCTACAAGACATGTCAGACCATTGACTTGGATACTACCATCACGTGTGGGGACACCACCCACCAGGTACACACCAGATACTCACGGGACTCAGCCAATGTTGTCTACCTCATATGTTGCAGGTAAGGACGTTCTGAGGCATGGTATCTTAGTGAGACCATGCAGATGCTATGACAACGGATGAATGGACACCACACAACAATCTCCAGACAGGGATGTTCCTTCCCGATTAAGGAAAACATCAGCGGATAAGGACATTCAGCCTCCAAACTTCCTGTAAGCGTCTTCCAAGGTGGCTTTTGAGATACACAACATCATGGAATCGCTGAGCAGAAACGGATAGCTAATGAAGACGGCCTCAACCGCGAACCTGGGTTCACATCACGCTACATGTAACCCACCATACTGTTCTGTATTTGTAAAATCTTCCTTACTGTCCTATTTTGATACCAGCACATTGATAACTTGTTATGATCTCTCCACATTATTTAATTTGTATGGTTTTAGATCACTTGTTACTTTGGTTAGATCCTCAGCACGTAACTCTTGTACATATCATTTTATTCCTGTCATTTTGTTTGTCTGCAGCACTACGTTATTTTTAGTTTGTTGGAATTATCTCTCTGACTCAATTAATCAGACTATAGGTCATCTCTTTACTTGCTATTCAGCTGTTGGCTTTTGGTCACCTGCAGAGACTTAATATTCAGCCTATCAACACTCTACTCACACCATTTATATGATCTTTTGATCTATCTGTTTACTGAACTCTCTGCCTATAAATTCTGTGCTTGTCTGCTTTTCTTTACTTCACCTGACGAAGGAGCAGTGCTCCGAAAGCTTGTCATTTCAAATAAACCTGTTAGACTACAACCTGGTGTTTTTTTTAGATTAGATTCCCTACAGTGTGGAAACAGGCCCTTTGGCCCAACAAGTCCACACCGACCCTCTGAAGAGCAACCCACCCAGACCCATTCTCCTACATTACCCCTGACTAATGCACCTAACACTAAGGGCAATTTAGCACGGCCAATTCACCTAACCTGCACATCTTTGGACTGTAGGAGGAAACCGGAATACCCGGAGGAAACCCACGCAGGCATAGGGAGAATGTGCAAATTCTACACAGACAGTTGCCTGAAGTGGGAATTGATCCTGGGTCCCTGGCACTATGAGGCAGCAGTGCGAACCACTGAGCCACCGTGCGCCTTCTGACCTTGTCCACCCAGTCCAGCACTGGCACATCCACATTTGGCAAGCATGACAGGAAAATGTGTGCCAGTTATTTGCAGGTCTCCCCGGTAGGATGGGGGTTACTCATTCAAAAGACATTTGTGGGGGTGCAAGTCTGCCAAAAGCCACACACCTGCTCTTACTGCTGAGCCTTCCTTGTGATCCTTCTTCACAGTCATTACTCACCACTGATGTGCGATTTATCATGTTGTCATACTGATAGAGATAAATATCTCCTTTTAAAAAAATTTCAATAAATGAGTTTCTAATCCTAGACTTAAGCCCCAAGTCTGTCAAGTGCCTGAGTAGAACAGATTAGCACGAACATTCCTGAAAAGAGGCAACCAGAGCTCTCGGTGGTTTACAAGCCAGCAGCCGAGATCCTGATCAGGTCTAAAATTTTGCCTGGGAGTCAGTACCAATTCAGAATAAAATCTGGGATGCTCAGAGCTTTCCGAAACTTCATAGTAAACTATTGCGGCAACTGTAAAAATATAGCTTTTCTTTCCTGATTATTTAATTTTAATGTGATGACATTACAAATGCACACAAATGTACTTTACTGACAAACTTAAATGGATGAACACTTCAAGTACATTTTTTTTTAATTTAGAGAAGTCAGTTTAAATTGATGAATAAGTTCAAGAGCATGCTAAAAATAGACCAACTAGACTTACAACAATGGTGACAAACCCTAGAGTTGACATGGGAATATATCCTCCTTCTTGATTAATTTAACAAAATTAATAAAGGAGATATGCAATTACATTTTAGAAGAGAAAAATGCAAATTGCAAATCTAGGTCAAGTGTTTAATCTCATAACTTAACCTTATGGTTAACTTTCCTTTGGCAGGCTACACATAACATTTCATTAAACAACACTCTGGAGTTTAATAATTGCGCTGCCCATTATATTAGTTGAACAAGTAAAGTTATTCACTCTGCTGTCTACAGACACAGGACTTTGCACAGTTTTTGTCATCTTACAGATTTTCTAGATGAATGATTCAATATACTTTCTTGTGCTTAAGTTTGCACAAGATTGCAATATTTAGTGGATTGCAACTAAACGAAGATTGTTATAGTTAATGAATGCCAATCAGCTAAACCCCATGCAGATGCTATGACAACGGATGAATGGACACATAGGCCATGAGCTTCTCCACTTAGGCAAAGGCAGCTCAGGGAGTTCAATGTGTGACTTGAACGTTGGTGTACAAGAGAGAGGTTTAGACTTTTGGGACATTGGGATCATTTTTGGAAAAGGAGAAAGCTGTTGAGAAGGGCTTCACCTGATCTGAAAAGCAACTAATCTCCTGGCTGTGGTGGAATGGATTAAAACTTATAAGGTGGGAGGGGTGGGTTGATAAATGTTTTGGATATACCAGAGAGGGCAAAAGAGAGATGATGGTGAATGGGAAAAAGGAAGGAAGGGAAGGATTCAGTATTGACAGGGAACAAAGGTCCTTAGGTCGCCGGTTCAGTTCCGGCTCGAAGGAGCCTCGGCTGCTTTTGTGGGCGGCACGGTGGCACAGTGGTTAGCACTGCTGCCTCGCAGCGCCAGAGACCCGGGTTCAATTCCCGACTCAGGCGACTGACTGTGTGGAGTTTGCATGTTCTCCCCGTGTCTGCGTGGGTTTCCTCCGGATGCTCCGGTTTCCTCCCACAGTCCAAAGATGTGCAGGTCAGGTGAATTGGCCATGCTAAATTGCCCGTAGTGTTAGGTATAGGGGTAAATGTAGGGGTATGGGTGGGTTGCGCTTCGGCGGGTCGGTGTGGACTTGTTGGGCCGAAGGGCCTGTTTCCATACTGTAATGTAATGTAATCTAATCTAAAAGAAATAATCTCCTCCCACTGGCAAGAAAGAGGTAAGAGCAGGGTTAAATTGCAAGTATATAAATGCACGGCATGTAGAGAACAAAACTGGGGTACTGGAAGCCGAAATTGCTCTATGGGTTATGACATACTACCCATTGAATAAACATGGCTCAAGCCCAGAACAGGACTGGATACTTAACATCCAGGGGTATAAGGCTTTTAGTAGAAACAGGGTGGGTAAAAGGGGAGGAGATGTAGCATCTTGATCAAAGACAGCGACACTGCTCTTGAATGAGATATAATTCCTGAGTTACTTATGGGTGGAGGTGAGAAACAGAAAGGGAGCAGTGACCTTGTTAGGTACATATTATAGATCTCCAAATAGTGGGGAGGAAGGAGAAGACAGTATTTGTAGGCAGATTATGGACACCTGCAGGACAAGTATGATTGTGATAGCGATAATTTCAATTATACTTGTATAAACTGGGACAAAGATGAGGCAGGAAAGGGGAGAAATTCCCGCAATGTCTGCAGGAGAATATTCTGGAGCAGTACATTTCTAACCCTACTGGGGACAGGGTTGCACTGTATCTGGTCCTGGGAAATGAGGCAGCCCAAATGTTGAATGTCAATGTGGAGGAGAATTTGAGAAAGTGATCATAACATAATAAGGTTCAATATTAAGTTGGAAAAGGATAAAAATCAGTCGATTATTAAGATCCCAGACTGGAAAGGGGCAGATTTTAGGGGTCTAAAAATTGAACTGGAGCATATTGATTGGAAATACACTTTGGTGGATAAAACAGTAGATGAAAAATGGGAGAATTTCAAAAGGGAGATGAATAGGGTACAAGCTAATACATGCCCCAGAGAAATAAATATCCACATCTAGAATACCCTGGGTGACTAAGGATATTGATGAGAAAATAAGGAAGAAAAAGGAGGCATATGATGCACACCGGAATTTTAATAGTAATAGAAATAAGAAACAGTGTCTTAAATGCAGAAGAGAGGCTAAGGTTGGAATAAGGAAGGCTGAGAGGAAGCATGAGGAAAAGATGGCAGGTTGCGCTAAAACAAATATTCTTCAAACATAATAATAGTAAAAGATTAGTGAAAGATAGAGAGGGGCACATTCCAAACAAGCAAGGTAAACTGCGCACTGAAGCAAAGGATATTGCAGAGATACAAAATGAATATTTTGCTTCTGTCTTCACCAGATTAGAAGATAGTGACAATGCCCTCATTGAATTGGGGATGCTGAGCAATTTAACAGGATAGTGAAAGATAAAGAGAAGGTACTAAAAAGGCTGGCAAAACTCCAAGTAGAGAAGTTGTCAGGCCCAGATGGGATGCATCCTAGACCAAAATGTTAAGGGAGCAAATTGAGGAGCTGTTGACAGAAATTTTCTAGGTTTCTCCAAACACAGTGTTAGTCCTGGCAAACTGGAGGATTGTAAATGTGACACTGTTGCTTAAGAAAGGGACAAAGGATAACCTAGGAAACGACAGACCTCTAGCTTGATGTTAATAGTAGGAAAACTGATGGAGGCCACAATACAGGATAAGATAAATGTACACTTAGAGAAAAATAAGTTGATACTAGACAGTCAACATGGCTTTGTCAAGGGCAGGTCATACCTAGCAAATTTAATTGAGTTCTTTTGATGAGGTAACACAAGAGTGGATGAGCATTGTGCTGTAGATGTATATTTGAACTTTCAGAAAGCATTTGATATGGTGCCACATGACAGGTTGGCTAGCAAATTAGGGCAGCACAGTGGCTCAGTGGTTAGCACTGTTGCCTCATAGCACCAGTGACCCGAGTTCTAAGCCAGCCTCAGATAACTGTCTTGGATGAGGAGTTTGCATGTTCTCCAGGTGTCTACGTGGATTTCCTCCCACAGTTCAAACATGTGCAGGCGAGGTAAATTAGCTTTGCTAAATTGGCCTATAGTGTCCAGGATGGTGTAGGCTAGGTGGATTATCAATGTGGGGTGATTGGGATAGGGTGGGGGTCTGGGCCTGGGTGGGATGCTCTTCAGGGTGTCGGTGTAGACTCAATAGACTAAATGGCTTCTTTCTGTATTGCTAGGATTCTATGAGTGTAGAAATGTTTGGGATTGATGGGTCCTTGGCAACATGGATTATAAATTGGCGAAAGGACAGGGTAGGTATAGATGGGCATTTCTCAGGTTGGACATGAGGTGAAAATGATTTTCCCCAGAATCAGTGTTGGGACCTTTCCTCTTCCTGATTTATGTAAATAGTTTGGAAATGAGTGTTGAAGGCAAAAATCACTAAATATATAACCTATGCAAACTTAGGGAGAATAAGGAATTATGAGGATGATGATGAGCAACTTCAGAGGGACACTGACAAGTTGGCTCAGTGGGCAGACCTGGTAAATGAGTTATAATGCAGAGAAATGTGAGGTAATGCATTTTAATAGAAGAAACATGGAGAGACAATACAGGCTCAATGCTCTAACTTGAGGGAGTACAGGAGCAGAGGGACCTTGGGGTTCATGTGCATGATTTTCTGAAGGTGGTCAGGCAAGTTTAAAAATTGTTATAGGATCCTTGGGTTTATGAATAGAGATAGAGAGTATAAAAACAAAGAAGTTCTGGAATATTGTGTGCAATTCTGGTCTCCTTCCTATCGGAAAGATGTTGTGAAACTTGAAAGGGTTCAGAAAAGATTTACAAGGATGTTGCCAGGGTTGGAGGATTTGAGCTATAGGGACAGGCTGAATAGGTTGTGGCTGTTTTCCCTGGAGCGTCAAAGGCTGAGAGGTGATCTTATAGAGGTTTATAAAATCATGCGGTCTTGGATAGGATAAATAGACAAAGTCTTTTCTCTGGGGTGGGGGAGTCCAGAACTAGAGGGCATAGGTTTAGAGTGATAGGGGAAAGATATAAAAGGGACCTAAGGGGCAACTTTTTCATGCAGAGGGAGGTGCGTGTATGGAATGAGCTGTCAGAGGAAGTGTTAGAGGCTGGTACAACTACATTATTTAAAAGACATCTGGATGGGTAAATGAAGAGGGAGGGTTTAGGGGGATATGGGCCAAGTGCTGGCAAATGGGACTAGATTGGGTGGTTGGCATGGATGAGTTGGACCGAAGGGTCTGTTTCTGTGCTGTACATCTCTATGACTCTAAGAGATACTACACCTCTACAAATCATTGGTCACATCACATTCGGAGTATTTGTCTTCAGGCACCTTATTTAAGGAAGGATGTTAAAGCTCATGAGAGAGTTCAAAGAAGATGTACTAGAATAATATCGGGAATGAAAGATGTTAGATTAAAGGGAAGATTAGGGTGATTGGGCTTATTCACCTTTGAGCAGAGAAGATTAAAAGCTGGCTTTACGGAGGTGTTCAAAATTATGAACAATTTTGACAGGCTAAAGAAGGATATTCTGTTGGTCTGCCAGAAACTAGCAGTCACAATTTCGAGATTGTCAGTAAAAGAGTTAAGACTGAGACGAGGAGAAGCTTCTTTACTCAAAGTTGTTAGGATTTGGAATGTGCTGCCTGAGAGAGTGATGGAGGAGGATTCCATAAGACATTTCAAAGAAAGTTGGATATATATTTGAAAGTCATGATTTTAGAGGGTTATGGAGATAGGGCTAGGCAGTGGGTCTAGCTGGAGCTCTTTCAGGAGCAGGTATAGATACTATGGAACAAATGGCCTCCTTCTGTACTGTAAAATTGTATGATTCATGATTCTAACAATGCATATCGAACAGAAGTAGGTCAAATGGCTCCTGGAGCTTGCCCCACTATTTTACAAGATCATAGATGATCAGATTGTGGTCTCAGTTCTAACCTCCTGCCTTCTCCCATAATCTTGGACTGTCTTATAGATCAAAAACTGTTCAATTCAGCCTTGAATATATCATGTGAGCCAGCCTCCAACATTTTCCAGAAAGCAGAATTCTAAAGATTATTCATTCTTCTGAGAGAAGAAAATCCTCTCAATCTGAAACGGGAAATATCTTATTCCTAAACTATTCCTCCTTGTTCTGGATTACCCCCTCTCCCAAACAGAAAAAATATTTCATTGTCAAACCTGTCATGCCTCCTCAGAATCATATTTGCTTGAAAAGATCAACTGTTACTCTTCCAAACAGCAATGAATACAGTATAACCTGATTAACCTTTCCTCATAAAACAGTCTCTTCGTTTCAGGAACCACTCTCGTGAACTTGCTCTGAATTGCTTTGATACAAGCGTATCCTTAATAAATCAGAACATCAAAACTGCATCTTGTATTCTGGGTGTGGTCTCACCAATGGCATGCACATTTGCACAAAATAGGTCTACTTTTATACTCTATTTCCTTGTAGTTTATGTGCATCTCTCTGTACTGCAGCATTCTGCAGTTAAACCATATTTCATTTTTCTACCCTACCTTCCAAATTGGAAAAGCTTCGACTGATTGCCTAAACTCCTCCTAATAGTTTCTTAATAATGAATTCCAGCATTTTCCCAATGGCTGCTGCAAGGTTAACTGTGCAATAGTCAGCAACACCCTCACTTCTGAAATTACAATGGAGGAAAGGTTGTTGATAAAGGATCAGAAGATGGTTGGGCCTGGGCCTTATCCTAAGGAATTTCTCCAGAGTCGTCCTGGAGCTATGATGACTGGCCTGCAATAACTACTACCATTTTCCTTTGTGCCAGTATGACTCCAACCAGCTTTAGCTCATACTTGGAAATACTACGAACAGTTTTGATTCCCTCATCTGAGAATGGATATACTGGAGACAGTCCAGAGAAGGTTCACTGGGTTGATTTTGGGTATGGACAGACTTGCTTATGAGAGGTTGAGTAGGTTGCCCCTGTGCTCACTGGAATTTAGAAGAGTGAGAGGCAACCTTATTTAAACTTTCAGGTCTCCCAGGGGACTTCACAGGGTAGATGCAGAGAAGTGCCTAGGGCATGATCATAGGAACACAGGAACAGGAGTTGGCCAATCAGCCCATCGAGCCTGTTCTGCTACTCATTAAGATTATTGCTGGTTTGTGGCCTAACTCTATTTGTCTGCCTTGGGCCCATATCATGAGATAACTTTGCTTATTAAAAATTCATCTATTTCAATTTTAACAATTGAACTAGAATCACTGTTTGAGGAAAAGTGTTCCAAACTTTACTATACTCTTCACGAAGCCCTTTCTAACATCTCTCCTGAATGAACTGGCCCTAATTCTTCGATTATACTCCCTGGTTCTAGAATCTTCAATCAGTGGTCACAGTTTATCTTTATCTACCCCGTCTTTCCCTGTAAATATTCTGAAGATCTCGATTAGATCACCCCTTAACCTTCTAAGTTCTAGAGAATTGAGGCCTAATTTATTTAATCTCCTCTCATAACTGAACCCCTGAAGTCTGGGTATCATCCTTATAAACCAGTGTTGAACTCCCTCCAGGGTCAAAACATCCTTCCTAAGGTGAGGCACCCAGATCTGCTCACAGTACTCTAAGTGGGGTCTAACTAAGGGTTTTGTATAACTTTAGCATGATGTCTGCACCTTTATAATCAAGCCATTTACATATGGCGGACAGCTTTCCATCAGCTTTCTTGACTATTTTCTACACGTATTTATGGCAGTTCAAAGAGCTATGCACCTGAAACCCACAAATCTCATTAGACATCTAACATATTTAACTTTGTGTCTTCTTAAAAAAAATCATTTTGGGGCCAAATTGGATAACCTCTCACTTACTTACATTAAAGTCCACCTGTGACTACTTTGCTCATTCACCTAATCAATCACTATCCTGTTGTAATTTTATGATATTGTCAACACTGTCTATAATGGGCAGCATGGTGGCACAGTGGTTAGCACTGCTGCCTCACAGCGCAAGAGACCCGGGTTCAATTCCCGCCTCAGGCGACTAACTGTGTGGAGTTTGCACGGTCTCCCCGTGTCTGCGTGGGTTTCCTCCGGGTGCTCCGGTTTCCTCCCACAGTCCAAAGATGTGCAGGTCAGGTGAATTGGCCATGCTAAATTGCCCGTAGTGTTAGGTAAGGGGTAAATGTAGGGGTATGGGTGGGTTGTGCTTCGGCGGGTCGGTGTGGACTTGTTGGGCCGAAGGGCCTGTTTCCACACTGTAATGTAATCTATTCTAAAATCTAATCTAATACTGCCCAACTTTGTGTCATCAGCAAATTTGGATATTTGATTTTTTATGCCATTTTCCAAGTCAAAAATGAATATTGTGAATAACTGAGACCCGAACATAGATTGTTGTAAGAAACCACTGATCATGTCTTGCCAGTTTGAGTACTTGCCCATTTATACCAATTCTTTGGTCGTAAGTTTGCTTGCTGAGCTGGAAAGTTTTTTTCAGATGTTTCGTCACCATGCTAGGTAATATCATCAGTGAGCCTCTGGTGAAGCATTGGTGTCATGGCTATCTTTCTGTTATGTGTCTTGGTTTCTTAGGTGGGTGATATAATTTCTGGGTCTTTTTCTCAGAGAATGGTAGATGGGGTCTAAATCGATGTATTTATTGAGAGAGTTCCGGTTAGAATGCCAGGCCTCTAGGAATTCTCGTGCATGTCTCTGTTTAGCTACGATGGATGTGTTGTCCCAGTCAAAGTGTGTCCTCCCTCGTCTATATGTAAAATACTGGTGATAATGGGTCAAGTCTTTAGGTAGTTAGTTGGTGTTCATGTATCCTGGTGGCTAGTTTTCTGCCTGTTTGTCCAATGTAGATTTTTTTTTACGGTCCTTGCATGGTATTTTGTAAATGACATTCGTTTTGCCGGTTGTTTATACAGGGTCATTCAGGTTCATTAGCTGTTGTTTAAGTGTGTTGGTGGGTTTATGGGCTACCATGATACTAATTTCCAAGATGTCTTTGATGTAAGGTAAAGTGGCTAGAGCTTCTGGGCACGTTGTGTTTGCTTGTTTGGGTTTGTTGTTGGGATATCGACGGACTGTTTATTGGGTACCCGTTCTTCCTGAATACGTTGTATAGAAATATTCTTCAGCTGCTCGTAGTTCCTGGGTGCTGCAGTGTGTTGTGGCTTATTGAAATAATGTTCTGATGCAGCTCCGGGTTTTGGGATGTTTGCTTCTGTAGTTAAGCATTTGGTCTGTGTATGTTGTTTTTCCTGTAGATGCTGGTTTGAAGTTCTCCATTAACTGTTTGTTCTACTGTGACATCTAGGAATGGGAGTCTGTTGTCGTTCTCCTCTTCTTTTGTGAATTTTATGCCAATAAGAATATTGTTGATGGTGTTGTAGGTTTCCTCTGATTTGTTTTGTTTTGTAATCACAAAGATGTCATCCACGTAGCGGACCAATGTTTGGGTTGGATAGTTGGGAGGGCTGTTTGTTCAAGTCTTTGCATTACTGCCTCTGCTAGGAACCCTGATATCGGTGATCCCATGGGCATTCTGTTGATTTGTTTGTAAGTCTTGTTATTGAATATGAAGTGGGTGGTGAGGCACAGGTCTACTAGCTTGTGGTTGTTGTCCTTCCGAATGGAATTGATGCTGTCTGGTGTTTGTGTTCTTGGTTCCTCTAGTAGTGCAGCCCATGTTTCTTTGGCCAGGTTGATGTCAATTGATGTGAATACGGCTGTTACATCAAAGGACACCATTATTTTGTCCTCTTCTATCTTGGCGTCTTTGATCGTGTTCAGGAATTCTTAGGTGGAGTGAATGAAGTGGCATGAGTCTTCTCCTAGGTATTTCAGTTTTTGGTGGAGCTCCTTGACTGTGGGCGGCACGGTGGCACAGTGGTTATCACTGTTGCCTCACAGCGCCAGAGACCCGGGTTCAATTCCCACCTCAGGCGACTGACTGTGTGGAGTTTGCACGTTCTCCCCGTGTCTGCGTGGGTTTCCTCCGGGTGCTCTGGTTTCCTCCCACAGTCCTAAGATGTGCAGGTCAGGTGAATTGGCCATGCTAAATTGCCTGTAGTGTTAGGTTAGGGGTAAGTGTGGGGGTATGGGTGGGTTGCGCCCCGACCGGGTCGGTGTGGACTTGTTGAGCCGAAGGGCCTGTTTCCACACTGTAATGTAATCTAATCTAATCTGTGTGTCGGTGTTCCAAGCAGTGAGACTATGGGTCTGAGGGGGGGCCCCTGGTTTGTGTACTTTAGGTAGTCCGTTGAAGTAGGGTGCGTTGGATCCATCCCGTTTTATTTTTTTTGGAAGTCTTTCTTGTTTAATTGCCCTGATTTCTGAAGCCTTCTCAATGTGGATGTGACACGGGGTTTCTAGTTGTGGAGTCTGGTCTATCGCCACCTGTTTAGAATGACGGTCATGTGCCCTTTGTCTGCAGGTAGGATTACAATGTTTTTGTCTTTTTTCAGCCTTTCACGGGCTTTCCTTTCCTGTGTGTTGTGTGTGTTTCCTTCCTCTTGCCGCTTGGTATTGGTACAGCTGTCTGTCTGATGGTCTGGGTTTCTTCTGAGAGTCCATTGTCCTTCAGTGTTGAATCTAATGCTGCTGGGAAGTCCTTTTTTTCTACATCTCTGTAGTTCTAGTTTAACCCTCTTACTAGGATAGCTTTTTCCATATCTGTTAGTGGCTCGTCTGATATGTTTTTTATTCAAGCCTCTGTAAGGATACTAGTGATAGTGGGTAGTGTCTTTTGGTAGCTAGTTGGTATTCATGTATCCTGGTGACTAGATTTCTGCCTGTTTGTCCGACGTAGTGTTTTTTCACAATCCTTGCATGGTATTTTGTCTCTGTTTTTTATGAGTTTGTCCAGTTTTTCCTGTAAGGTAAGTTTTTTAAAATTTCTATGTTTGCTAATGTTTGATGCTTATGACTCAAGCTAGTGTGTCTGACCATTCATGGTCTGTCGCGTTAGTATATAAAGTTTTTTGGCGCAAAATTTCCCGATTATATCTATGGAGTCGATTGGGGGCATTGTTAACCATTTCTCGCAACATTCTGCAGCCATTCTGTTCTGCTATTCTTTTGACTAGTGGGGTGTTGAGCAGTAGTTCACATTTAAGACATTTTGGTAGTACCTGATTCCTGAAACATTCATGTAGGAAGTACTGTTGTTTGCAGGTGGCGCTCAGTTGGATGGTGTTGCTTTCCTATCTTCAGGCTAGTTTTAGCGTATTGCACCCATAGGTGCTTGCAATTTTTGAGAAGATTTACAGTTCAGGTTGAAGTTCAAGATGTAAATTTGCTCGCTGAGCTGGAAACTTTTTTTTCCCAGACATATTAGGTAACATCATCAGCCTCCAAAAGACATGACCCACTATCACTAGTATCCTTACATACAAATGAGGAAGGACACCACTTTGACTGGGACAACACATCCATCTTAGGACAAGCTAAACAGAGACACACATAGGAATTCCTAGAGGTCAAGCGTTCTAACCAAGAACTCCATTAATAAACACAGCGATTTGGACCTCATCTACTCTCCTCTGAGAAAAAGAATCGGAAAGGATATCACCCACCTTAAGAAACCAAGACACAAAAATAGAAAGTGGGAAATAACACCAGTGCTTCAGCAGAGGCTCAGTGACGATGTTATATAGTATGGTGATGAAACGTCTGAAAACAAACCTACCAGCTTAGCAAGCAAACTTACAACGTGAACCTCAACCTGAGCTACAAATGTTCTCAAAAATCATACCAATTCTGTTTTGTGTCACTCAGTACATATTGTTGTTGGAAACGATCTTTGTCACACTCTGGAAATTCACAACCTTTCTGGCAGATGCTAGTCTGTCTCTCCAGTTAACTTTTCATTAGTCTTCTTAATTTCTTGATGTACCTGTAGGTTATCTGACAGTGACTTCTTGACAAGGACACATTTTTGACATCTACACCTTCTAACCTCTTATCAGTTAAGAAATACTCTGCATGTTTGTTCCTATTACCAAGTGAGAATCTCATGTTTTTCCACATTGTATTTCATACTTTTGCTCACTCACTAAGTCTCTCAAATCCTCTTAAAGCCACATTTCATCTTCCTCACAGAACACATTCACACATAGCTTTGTGTAAAGCCTTGATTCAAATATGGACAAAAGAACATCTGAAACCATAGATGTTGCGAAAGTGACTGGTCTTAACACCAAGGTCAGGCAGCATCCGAGGAGCAGGAGAATTGACGTTTTGGGCAAAAGCCCTTCATCAGGAAGGGCTTATGCTAGAAACATTGATTCTCCTGCTCCTCAGATGCTGCCTGACCTGCTGTGCTTTTCCAGCACCACAATCTTGGACTCTGACCTCTGGAATCTGCAGTCCCTACTTTCTCCTGCCCTTAATATCAAGGTCACATTTGACAAAGTGTAGCCCAGTACTAATCCAAGTAACTTGCAGCTTGAGGTGAAGAACTGATTGACGTGTAACTTTTAAATAAAAACCAAAAGGAAAAAAATGAGATAATGATATGGGTGAGTTATGGTTAATTCAATGCAAGTTTCCAGCCTATATTATCAACCAGACTAATCAAGTATGGATCTCAAGGTCTTCTGATTATAGAGGGTAGTGATAACAGGATTGGATGATTCTGTAAATCAGCCAATAATTGCTAATTGTCAGTCATGGCTTCAAATATATAGAATATTGCTTCTGTCAAAGTAAGTATTGGCCCTAAAATGAGATGAGGAGCTTCAATACCAGAATATACTGATCCAAGAGTTAACTATCAACCTCATTATTATTTAACAGAAATAGTGAAGGCTTCATAACTGTGAGCAGTACAACTGTATTTATAATCATAAGCATTTACAACACAGGAAAATACCCTTCGGACCATTACATATGTGTTTTCTCTGTAATCCTGTATCTTCATGCTTCAATTATGTATTCAATGCACCTTTATAAAACTCCACTGCAGCCCAACATCATACTGGCAAAGTCCCACCAATAGTGAATGAAGAAATTTCTCTCAAACTTTCACTGTCCTTTCAGTCGTAAGAAATGAATTTTTTTATAGCTCTCTTATGTCCCAAAATCATTGTAAATATCATTTTTAATTGCTATTTTAAAGCATGTTTGTGGTCTTTTTACTGCCATTAACAGCTAAAACATGTATCAATGGAAAGAGCACTGCAACAATATAACACAGTACTTTTGACTCCACATTGCTCTAAGTGAGCTCTCATCTTCAATCAGTACTCGCAGCATACATACTATTAAAAAAAGACAGTACCTCTGAATGCGATGCTTCCTGCATATAAATGCAAATATCCGCCTCAGGCCAACCATTACTGGATCCCAGTTATTATAGTGACATAAAAGTGTTGCAATGAAGAAAGAGAGGAAGACTGGAATCGATCCTGCAAATAATAACCATGAAAACTCCACCTAAAAAATTAAAAATGAAACATAAGACTTTCAGAAACAATGCAATATCTTGTTCAATTTAATTGATCACATTGCAAAATGTTTCTGACTTCTAAAATATCTTCTTTCTCAACCTCATTTATGTTTTAAGTTAAACTTGTTTAACGATATTGCCAAGATACATTTTACAATATAACAGTATTATACATAAAATACTACACATGTGCAATAATGTTGCTTTATTACGGGATATAATTCTTTATATAACATCCTTTAACATATGAAAATATTGAGAGTATCACCATTATGCTCCAGGAAGGCCAGCAGAATTCTAAGGATTATATACATGCAAGTTATCATCTTTGAAGCAAATGCTAGGGATTCTTAGGGAATAGATAGTGTCTACAGTATGAAAATAAATTATTTGGCCGAACTGATCTATGCTTTTGTATCTCGTTGAAAAAGGGATGGTTCTGAAGAAGGGACACTAAACGTGAAATGTTAATTCTGCTTTTTCTCCACAGATGTGCCAGATATACTGAGCTTTTCCAGCAATTTCTATTTTCAGCATCTGCAGTTTTTTGTTTCTTTTTCAAAAAAGAATATTTTTGAGGATAGCCATAAGGCATCATCCAAATAGACTTATAGGCAGAATAGCTCAGTTCTTAGTCTACTACAGAAAAAGCTAATTATTTGCTGACTATTTCATATGTGGCAAAGGCAAGACAGTATAATTGTTGATTTTGTCCTTGAATTGTGAATTTGTCGTGATGACAGCACAATGAAAAGCTTCAACAAATTGTTTTCCTGCGATACAAAACAATATTAAACTTGTTCTATAATATAATTCCAGATCTTTTAAAATAATAATCACTTATTATCTGTCTTTCAGAGATAATGAAGGGGAAGATTATGGAAGGATTTGAAAATGTTAATGAGAATTTTAATAACCAGGCCTTACCACATTTGGAACCATGGCAGGTCAGCAAGCATAGAGGTAAATGAGTAAAAGTAATTTGGCATAAGATAGAACATGGGCAGTGTATCAGATGATCTCAAGTTTACAGAAGGTAGAATACAGAACATCAGCCTGGAATAGTCTGAGGTGATGGCAGTGAATTGGAGAATTGCCAATATTGTGTTCTTGTTGATCAAGTTTGGTGGCGGTGAAACTTTTAGAAACAATTATTCAGGATAGAATTTATCGTCACACTGAAAAACGTGGATTGATTTGGAACAGTCAGCATGGATTGCTGGAATTTCTTTTAAGCAAAGTAACAGAGAAAGTTGATAAGTGCAAGACTGCTGATGTGGTAGACAGGGATTCCTAAAAAGGTGTTCGATATAGTGCCAAACAACAAAATCATGAAGAAAGTATAAGCTGTGGAATACAAGGGACAGTAATATTGTGGAAACAAAATTTATTGAGGGATAGGAAACAGAATAATATTCAATGGTATTTTTGGGCTGAAAGGATCATTTAGTTCTTGGTGTGTGGGGGACAATTTCAAATTTTACAGAAAACAAAGCTTGGGACAGTCTAACCTGTGACAGAAGACAGCTTAGAACTGTATTGTTAGGGTGACTCTGCCTAATGGGTTCTTTAAGGCTTGATCAAAATGAATACAAGACACGTGTGCTTTGATGTAATACAAATTTATTAGCTTAATCCAATTCTGATACATGCAAACTCATGAGGGAATCTATTAGCCTGAACTACTTTAGACATATTCGACAAGTGAGTTTCAATGCCTTCTGCCGATCAGGGAGTACTGGGCGATGGCTGGCACTTGGAGCTCTCTCAGTTTCCCTGGTCCCAGTTTTGCGAGCCCTAGTCCAACGATGAAAGGTTCCCTCACCATGGTCTCACAAACCCCAATCCAATGGTTAAAGTTTCCCCAATCTGGGAAAAGTCCCCATTATTGATATTATTCTGAATCTAATGTTCCATGTTATATTGTCATTCGGAGTACGTTCCCAAGTATTCCTGTATGCTTGGTAGTCACAAGCATATACAGGTGTTGCTGCAAAACAGCCTGATCCCAAGTCAAGGCAAGGTCATTGTGGTTATCTTCCATGCAAAACAAGCTGCTTTTATACTAAGCCTCTTTTCATGAAGTTTCCTTCAATTGCTTATTGCTGCATCCAATTAAACCTTGGTTTGGAGTTATCACTTTTGAGTGTAACACTACGAGAACTTCAAAATGACATTGGCAAGTGTGGAGTTGATGGATAGGTGGCAGACGAAGTTCAAAATGGAGAGGTATGAGGTGATACACTTTGGGACAAAGAACACAGTGTGTGTGTGTGTGTGTGTGTGTGTGTGTGTAAAACATATAAAGCAGACCTAAGGGGCAACTTTTTCACACAGAGGGTGGTGCATGTATGGAATGAGCTGCCAGAGGAAATGGTGGAGGCGGATACCATTGCAACATTTAAAAAGCATCTGAATGGGTATATAAATAGGAAGGATTTGGAGGGATATGAGCCAGGTACTGACAGGTGGGACTAGATTGGGTTGGGATATCTGGTTGGCATGGACAGACTGGACGAAAGGATCTGTTTCTGCACTATACATCTCTATGACTCTACTATTCTGAAGTGTGTGCAGGAAAACAGAGATCTGGGTGTGTATTTACATAAGTAATTAAATGGGCAGGACAGGTAGAGGCATCTGTTCATTAAGCATACGATATCCCAGGCTTCGTTAATAGTGGCAAAAGGTGCAAGATCAAGGAGGTTATGATGAACTTACAATAGTCATTGGTTAGACTTCAGTTGAGGTACTGCGGTGTACATTTCAGATGTCACACTATACAAAGAATGTGAATGCACTGGAGAAGAGGTTTACAAGCATAGTTCCAGTGATGAAATATTTCAATTAAGAGGAAAGATTGCAGAAATTGGGATTCTTTTCCCCTGGAGAGGAGAAGGTTAAGAGGATATTTGATAAAGATTTTCAAAATCATGTATGGTTGGACAGAGTCGATAGGGAGAAACTGTTCCTGTTTGTAAATGGATCAAAAACGAGAGGGCACAATTTTAAAGTGAAGCAAGTGCAAGGTGAGAAAAAAAAGTATTGTCAACGAATGAATCAAGTTAATAGTAAGAAGTATCAACAATAGGTAATCATTATTTTAAAATTATTTTTAGACTTGTGCACATACTATTTAGCGAACCTGAGACTACTCATGACCTAATAAGCCAATTTGAGTTCAGGATATTTTTGATCGTACACAAGAAGGAAGAGTCAACACAGAAAAAGAACTTTAGCCAACAGAACAGAATAAAAGCTCGGTGTCTAGTCAACTTAGTGTGGCAAACAGATGTCTGAAAGTGGATTGCCTGAAAAACCATAGATTTTTAAAAAAGTATTCTTTCTCTTATACTTTTTGACAATAAATGTGGTTGAAGTTACACTAGGAATAGATCTTGTAACTAATCAGTACTTATAAAAATTGCAGACATTGGATGTCTGAAACTCAATTTATAAATATAATTAACATAGAATTAAAGTTAAAGGGCAGTCCAAAATCATAGAAATGAAGGTGAAAATAGGTAGCTTCTGTGATCAAGTGTGCACGTGGTCAGAAACTCATCTTGGATCAAATGTAAACCAAGGTTTAATCTTCAATCTGGGACCATAAACCTGATGTATGGACAGTTTCTGGATCCTGATTCCATACTGCAATCCTTGAACATAAGTGCTGTAAATGGGCTGGTAGCAAGTTCAGTGATTGAATGGATCAGAGGGTTACGTAGGTGGGAACTTCCTGCACAGTCTGAGTGCAAAGGCAGTTGACAGCCATATTGGAGGCCTGCTACTGCCTTACAATGAGAGGAGTCAGTAATTCAGAAATTCAGGCCCAATGGTGTACAAAATTTGCCAAATGGCCACCTGAAATTTAACATTTAGACTGTTTGGTTGATTTCACAGATTTATAAATTGAAAATCACCTTCTGGCCATTCCCTGCCTCTTAATAAGCTTCTTAAACTCTTGCAATCTGTGACCATAGCACAGGAAACTATTCAAATGAGGGAAGGATAAATGAGGAGTGGGGATCAGAGAGAATATAGTCTGGTCGTTCGATAATGTTTTCAGCAGCTACAGGTGGAAATTTCAAAAGGATTTGTTTGTTGTTTACTGGTAGGGTTAAAAAAAAAATCTCCTTGTGACTCAAGCCAAATTTACAGGTGAAGGATCTAGTAGGAATAGGCAAGATTGATAGAGTCAGAAATGGAGATTCTGCTCAGTAGGTTTTCAAGAGCTAGGTTTGTGATTAAGCCTACCTCATAGGCATTAATAAAAACACAAAGAATTGGAACACAAATAGGCTATTAGGCCCATTGAATCTTCTCTGACATTAAATAAGATAATTCGGATTCTGGCCCTACTTCACTTTCCTGCCTCTCTCCTATAACCCTCAACTCCTTGTAGATCAAAAATCTATGTAATTCAGCCCTGGAATGTCTCGGTCTTCATTGTTTGCAGGAATTCAAAGATGAATGATCCTCAAAAATTAACTCAAATTTCAGTTTTAAATGGGAAACTCTTTATTCTGAAACGTGTTCCCTTATTCCAGATTTACCACAAGAGGAAATATCTTCCCAGCAGCTAGCCACCAAGCTTTCTCAGAATCTTATCATCTTCAATAAGATCACATCTCATTTGTTAAAACTCCAATGAGCAACAGGCCAATCTGCTCAAGTTTTCATCATAAGACAATCCTGTCTCAGCAATCAATCTTGTAAACTTTCTCTGAATTTCCTCTAATGATCCTAATTCCTTTAATATTCCTCCTTAAACAAGGAGATCAAAACTTTATGCAGCAATGCAAGTACAGTTCATCAATACGTTATAAAATTTTTTCCAATTTTGTACTGCACCCCCTTGCAATAGAGACCAATATTCCATTTGCCTTGCTATTTCTCGTTGAACCCACATACAACTATTTTGTGTTTCACGTATGAGGACAGCTATATCCCTCCATCTAGAGGGAGACAAAATAATGCTACAGTTTAAAATGCTACAGTTTTAATTCGGTTTTTCAAATCTTCCAAGCAGTGGATAACCTTACATTTTTTTCATATTATACTCGATCTGACAGTTTAAGAATTAGTAAAAAAGAAAGATCTATATCCTCATCAGACTCTGTGATAATCCAAATTGCTTTCCCACCCATCTTTGAATTAGCAGCAAATTTGGTTATAACACTGTCTGCCCCTTCATTCAAATCACTGATATAAATTGCAAGTGGTGAGGCAGCAGCACTGATTCCTGTGGATTTCTCCCTACTTACAGTTTACTATTTTCACAATTATTCACGTGTCCCACCTCAGTTTCCTGTTGGATAGACATTCTGCTTTTCATGGTAATATTTCATTCCAATACTATGAGCAGTAACTTGTGCAGTAACATTTTTGGCATATTATTGAGTGTCATAGAGTTATAGAGTCTTTTGGAAATTCAAATCCAGTACATTTTCAGGTCCCACATACCTTATATTGCTTGTTATAATCTCAAATAAACGATAATAAATTTGCCAAATGTGATTTCGCTTTCATAAAAACCATGCTGACTCTGAGGGATTGCATTATGATTTCCTAAACGTCCTCCTCCTACTACTTTTATCGTGCATTGCAGAATATTTCCGATGACAGATATTCCTATAACTGGCCTATAGCTTTCTATTATTTGACATCTTTCTTTTTTGAACAGGGACATTATTTTCAAAGTATTTCAATCTGCTGGGACCTTTTGAGAATGTAGGGAACTGTCAAATCACATCAATGCTCCTTCTATTTTTAAAGCAATTATTTTTTAACAACCAAGGATATGGCTCATCCAATATCTCTTATAACGTACCATTCTTTTTTGAATACGCCCTTCTGAAATATTGACAGATATTTTACTATGATGGAGGTATTTCAAGTTGTTGTTATTGTTATTTCCTATAGAACCAAGATATCTCAATCATAAATTGAAATGTGGAAATTTAATATCTTTGAGGAACAGTTCCAGAAAATTCAAATTTGAACAGCTGTCAAATTAGAACAATATCACTCAAAATAATCCTCAATTTCTAATTATCTAGCTGATTGATAATCCAATTTTCGCTTTAATCCTAGGTCTGATGAGCTTTTACTTTTAGTTATAAATCTCCCATGATGAACACATTCAAGATTATATTTATAACAGTTATCACAAAATTGTGTTAAAATAAAATGGTTTTCACTTTGAACTTAGATGTCCAGAAATATATACCACAACCAAAACAGAAAATGTTGGAGACACACAACAGCTCAGTCAGTATCTGACCTAAAATGACTTGCAACATTTTGTGTTTTCACTTCACACGTACAGTATTCATTTCTTTTCCAGAAATGTACCATGTACTCTTGACAAAAAAAAAATTCTAGTTGTCAGTTGGTGAGTTCATTTCCAGCTTTAATGAGTTGCAAAAGCCATACACTGCTATACTCCTTTTACGACTTCTAACCTTTCCAGAAATCTAATTCTCTAATGATCTGTTTGCATGCATTCCTCCTTCAACCAATTAGTCTTTTATTAGCCTTCATGCTCCTCTCTTCACAGGGATCTCAAAGCAAGTATTGGCAAGTGACAAGATAATTAAACATGCTCTAGGAAGCCCTAATCTACTGGTTCTCAAATGTTTCCATGTGATAGACTTTCCTATAATTATGCAAACTTCAAAGTGCTTTGAGCAAAAATTGATATACCCAAGAACATTTGTTTGAACTGCCAGAAGAAACCAACGCTTTCTTCAAAGCTTATATTTGCTAGTATATAGCAAAGGACTTAAGCATGAAATACTAAACACAGAAATAGGATCATTCAGGTCTTAGACAAGAAGCAATAAATTTTACAAAAAAATGTTCCAGCAGTAATAATATGCTTTCAAAAACTGATTGAATTACCTTTCTCATATAAATGTCTGCTATCATGGAAAGAGGTATTGTGAGGCTTAATGCGAGGGTTCCAATCAGTGATGATGTAAGGAAACAGCCCCTGAAAAATAAAAATGAATTTAAAATCTATATAAAAATAGAACTAGTTAACTGCAAATCATTAATTCAATTAGTTCTAAATGTAAAGATAATGTTCTAACTTGCTACAAATGGCCCATATATTGAAAAATTCTAAATTCATAGGCTAAACCACACTGTACAGATAAAATGTAAAAAGTTATAAAAGCTAAAAATCAATAATGCTTAATCAACTCCTTAACAAATCTCATAGATTTTCATACAGAATTATTTTGAAGTGCAGAAATTGTAATATGGGCAAACAGAGCAGGGAATTTTAACAGCGGACATTCCCACAAATTGAAATGAGATAAATGATCAATTGGGCTATCTTAATTTAATATTTGTTGTAAATGTTTGCAAAAACCACCAGGAGAACTTGTTGCTTTTCTTGGATTATTCTCATTGGATTTTTAACATGTCCATGAACATGTGAAACAGGCAGACTGTGCCTTGCTTTATGAACTTGAATAGTGAGATTTCAAAGAATATAGGAAGTCCTCAGTACTGAGCTGATTAAGTCCTAGAATAGGACCACACAATTTCTACTTCAGAGAAATAATACGAACCATTTGCCAAAACTAACTGATCAGCATCAACTGATGCTGGCTTTGTTGGCTTTGGAAAGTCATAATTTATGAAAACTGTCTAGTTAAATTCATATAAAATAAACCAATGTGAACATTACAGAAAACCTGCAAATATTTATTAAGAAGCACCATACTCTTAACTTTACCTGAACCACTACAAATTAAAAAGCAATTATCTATTCATTAACATCACAGGAATATAAGAGATTTGGATAGTTACAGAAAGACTTAGGTCACAAAAGACAAAATTAGAATTCTTGATAGATTCTGGGAGAGGGTGGGAAGGGTGGAATTGAAATGACAATGAGGCTAGTCAGGAGATGTTAAACAGTGCAGATATACAGTTCTTGCACTGCAGAATGTCTACACCAGGGTCGATTTTAGCAAATTACAAATAGTGATCGTCTTTGGGAAAACAAATTTTATATTTCAACTTGAACTTTTATTCTGCTGAAATAAATCTGAACTCTTTATGACATTATTTGAAAACATTTGAGTAATTAGCAACTTGGCAGTTTGTATAAGTAACTTATGGTGTTCCTTTCAGACTTACATTTCAAAAACAAATTATATCAAAATCATACCACAACCAAAGAAATTCAGAAAGCACTGTTCCTATAAGCCCATTAATAAGGATGTACATCCAAACAGTTTTGGTTGGAAATTCAAAAGCCTCAAATCCCGTGTAGTGAAGCAAGAAAAACCCAGGCCACAGCAGCAGGAGATTAAATAATCCCACGAATCCTAAAAATTGAAAATGAAAAGAAAGTGAAATCCAAAGTAAATATTTGCAACAGAAATTAGTCAACAAGTGGTTTTAAAAGATACTTATTACTTCTTTTAATAAGTTAGCGCACTCTTCAGATTTCAACAGTTCAACAGCGAATGATCCTATGGTCAGTGGTGAACTATGCCTGAAGGGAATGTGTTCAGTAGATACGAGCAAGGATAGCTTGATTCAGCCTTGATAAGAAATTTAGCACTGTCAGTTTTTACTGGGGGAAATTAAGATTATGGATAAGGATTCAGGTCTTAGACAAGAAGCAATACTTTTTACAAAAAAAATGTTCCAGCAGTAATAATACTGCTTTCAAAAACTGATTGAATTACCTTTCTCATATAAATGTCTGCTATCATGGAAAGAGGTATTATGAGGCTTAATGCGAGGGTTCTATTGCTTTTTACAGAAGGAAATTTGCTGGTATTTCCATACTGGCTTACATGTGACTCCAGACTTACAGTAATATGTTTGGCTCTTAATTGCCCTCTGAAATGGCCTGTAAGCCAATCAGTTCCAGGACAATTAGGGATGGACAACAAATGCTCACCTATCAGGTGACACCACACCCCAAATATTAAAAAAATGCTGGCCATCTTTTTTTAAGCACAATTTATTGGTATGAATGCTTGAGGTTTGTGATTTTTTTCACCTGTGTAGCAATTAGACATTACAAAACAAAAGGATTTGTTACAATGGATTTAGGTTTGCTTGCTGAGCTGGAAGGTTCATTTCCAGACGTTTTGTCACTATACTAAGGAACATCTTCAGTGGGCCTCAGGGCGAATCACTACTGATAATTCCTGCTTTCTATTTATACGTTTGGGTTTCTTTGGATTGGTGATGTCATTTCCGGTGGTGATGTCATTTCCTGTTCTTTTTCTCAGGGGGTGGTAGATCGGGTCTAACTCGATGTGTTTGTTGATAGAGTTCTGGTTGGAATGCTATGCTTCTAGGAATTCTCATGCGTGTCTCTGTTTAGCTTGTCCTAGGATGGATGTGTTGTCCCAGTCGAAGTGGTGTCCTTCCTTATCCATATGTAAGGATGCTAGCGACAGAGGTCATGTCATTTTGTGGCTAGTTGATGTTCATGTATCCTGGTGGCTAGTTTTCTGCCTGTTTGTCCAATGTAGTGTTTGTTACAGTTCTTGCATGGTATTTTGAAAATACATTAGTTTTGCTCGTTGCCTGTCTTTCAAGTTTAAGTTCAATGAACCACCCCCTGAGAAAAAGAACAGGAAATTACATCACAACAGGAAATGACATCACCAACCCCCAAAAAAACAAATATATAAATAGAAAGCAAGAATTACCAGCAGTGCTTCGCCCAGAGGCCCACTGAAGATGTTACCTAGTATGGTGACGAAATGTCTGGAAATGAACCTTCCAGCTCAATGAGCAAACCTCCATCCAGAACCTCAACCTGAAATACAAATCTTCTCAAAACCCGCTAAGATTTGTTACAATGCTAATGAGTTAAAATATAAATTTGAACTATCAGAGAAACATTCCAAGAATTACTTCTAGGTGCTAAAACTTGATTCTGAACAAAATACTTTATTTCTAAAAAATACTGATTTTGGTACCTTTCAAATATTTATAATTTTTCTGAAGTGTTATCTAATTGGAACTTACGAAGATTAACTTATACGGTAATAAATGCCTATGTGAAAACATTTTAATTTCATGGATATTATCATCACACAGGCATCCCATGTGGTGCTAACTAAGCACTCCTGGAAACTACAGCAGAATCAGAACGTTTTAAATTTAGTTTTCTTTTTAAATGAAAGCAATGTCACAATGAAGCAGTGAAAATCTTTACATTATAGAATTGATAATGCAGAAAAAGTTATTAAAGATTGTAAGAAGCTTCTGAAGGAAACATAAGGTGGGTTTCAAATGAAAATCCAAATAAAAAGAAATGTTCTTTTCAAAAAAAGCGTGAATGCAAGAAATGAGGATTAGTATAGTCTAAGACCGATTATAGGTTATGCTAATAGAAAAGCACTTTCTTTCAAATCAAATCTAGCTAGTATGAAATTGGAAAATGGATTTTAGTCGCAATCCTGCATAAAGAATGCAGTGAAGCATGTTATTGCTTTCATTGTCGAGATTTAATTTATATATGGCAGGAAAAGTTTATAATACATCACCAGGAACACTGTTTTAGCACAACAGCTCCTTGCAGAAGGAGAAAAGAATCTTCTAATTGAACTTATGCATTTTTGAAAAGCAGGGTGGTTGGGGGAATCATTGGACTAGTTTGATATAATTCTTACAGTACAAGTGCCACAAGCTAAAACAGTCATCTATTAACAGAAAAAAAAGTAGATTCTCATAAATAAATTTGTAATTTCATGTTAGTGAGGTCATTTAATAAAGCAAAATAGTTATTTTTGTAGAGGTAATGATCAAAGTTTTCATATTAGCTGGATTCTATGATAGGCTGGTACAGAAATGGCATCACTGCAATTATGTAAAAGGTGTATAATTTATTTTTTTGCCTCCTTCCTTTTAGTGAGTAGAAATCTACATGATGCAATTTTAAACTGAATTGTCTTGTAATCAGCAAGAACAGTTCACTTACTGTTGATTGTATTCAATGTAGTCTGCAGGACTGACAGGTAGCACATAAGAATTTTGTAATTAAATATTTTTCAAAGCTCTAAATTCACAATTAATTAATAACCTAACTTGTTTAATTTCTAATTACTGTATAAGACCATTATTCATTGTAAGCACATATTTCTGAATTCTATTTAAAAAAAAGATATTTCTGATTGGTCTTATGCCAAATTGGGTGGTTTATTATTCCACGATTATCAGTGTAGTAAATATTGCAGTCAAGGTAATAACGCTCTATTAACTAAAATATAGCTCTTTGGGCAGCAGGGTGGCTCAGTGGTGAGCACTGCTGCCTCACAGCCCCAGATACCTGGGTTCGACTCCTGCCTCAGACGACTGTCTGTGTGGAGTTTGCATATTCTCCCAGTGTCTGCTTGGGTTTCCTCTGGGTGCTCTAGTTTCCTCCCACAGTCTAAAGATGTGCAGGTCAGGTGAATTGGCCATGCTAGATTGCCTGCAGCATTGGGTGCATTAGTCAGGGGTAAATATAAAGGTAAGGGAATGGATTTGGTTGGGTTACTCTTCGGAGGGACGATATGGACTTGTTGGGCTGAAGGGCCTGTTTCCATACTGTAGGGAATCTAATCTAATGCAGTTATATGCATTATAAATAATGATTAAATACACAACTCTATCCTTATGAAGAGTTGTGTGATTTGTTTACATTACAGATTTAGATACCTTGTGATCCCATCAATTCACTCCTTGAGACAAAAGAATCAATTGTATCACAGTTATTTACTCCAAAAGCATTTTTTTTCTCTCATTGTAGATTCTACTCAACTTGACAGAAGGTGATTTTAAGATTCTTGCTCCCGTTTTATCACCCACTTCCAAACAATTGGGACAACAGCAGCAGGACATTAACATTAGTGAGATTTGAGATCATATTAAATTATTCACCTCTGTTTTCATTCCTTGACACAACATTTCAATGGACTATGCAGCTCAGGAAGCATTATTTTTGAATGGACCAGTTAGCTATCTATATGTTTGATTAATAATTTAATTTCTATTAGGTTTTCCATCTTAGTGTTAACTACTATCCTAAGGAAAATTTTGAGGGCAAGATTTTCTAATTTCAAATATTGTCTGAAGGTAGTTATTAGCTTGTTCTACGTTTAGAGACTATTTAAGTAACCTAATTAAATTTATGCCTTTCTGCATTTTCACTGCAGAGACCACAATATCTCAAATTTTCCTTTTCCTCCTATGGAAAGGAGTTCACTTTAAACTACCTATCATGGTTGAGTCAGAATTACCTTTGCTGTTAGTCTTCAATCATTGGAGGTGCTACACCAAGTCTCAGTACATGTAAATCTAATGAAAATACTTTAAAATAACAGCTTCACAGAGTGGGTGGAGAAAAGCTGCATTTCACAGGATGGTGGAACACAGACAGTATAGCATACCATGACTGATCCTTCTGGCAAGAGCTGCTACAAGTTGGCACAGCAGGAAACACAAGAACAAAAGAAATAGGAGCTGGAGTGGTTTTATTAGCATCTTCAAGACAGTTGTGTCATTCAACAAGATCATGGCTAAACGTCCAGCTCAATTGCACCATCCCCATATCTTTTAATTCCCGCAGCACCCAAAATTCTATTAACTTCAGTTTTGAATATACTTAATGTTTGATCATCCTTCAGTTTCTAAAAGTATGGAATTTTAACACTTTGTGTGAAAGCACTCCTCTCATCTGGGTCCCAAAGAGATGAGTCCTTGTTCTGAGATTTGATACTGTGTTTTAGATTCACTAGACAGGGGAAACATTTGTTGAGTATCAAGCTTCTTCAGAATTTTATTTGTTTCAATTAAAACAACTCTCATACTTGTAGGGAATGATCTTGCCTCGCCTACTCAACCTCACCTGAAGACAATTCTTTCATTCCAGAAACGAGACCACTGAAATAATCATTGCACTCTCTCAAAGAAATTGCAATCTTCTTTCAGAAAATAAACTAAAACTGCACAAAGAATTCCAAGAGTCACATTACCAATGACATGTATAATTGTACTTACATTTATTTTCTCTTATATTTGAATAATTTTGCAACAAAATCTCATAAACCAATTAAGAGACATGGAATCATAGAGATGTACAGCATGGAAACAGAACCTTCAGGCCAACTCGTCCACGCAGACCAGATATCCGAAATAAATCTAGTCCCATTTGCCAACACTTGGCCCGTATCCCTCTAAATCCTTCCTATTCATGTATCCGTCCAGATGCTTTTTAAATGTTGCAACTGTACCAGCCTCCACCACTTCCTCTAATAGCTCACTCCATATATGCACCTCCCTTTGCATGAACCAGTTGCTCCTTAGGTCCCTTTTAAATCTTTCCCCTCTCACCCTAAACCTATGCCGTTTAGTTCTGGACTCTCCCAACTCAGGGGAAAAAAACCTTGTCTCTTTACCCTACCCATGCCTCTCATGATTTTATAAACCTCTATAAGGTCACCTCTCAGCCTTGGGTGCTCCAAGGAAAACAGCCCCAGCCTATTCAGCCTCTCAGTAGAGCTTAAACCTTCTAATCCTGGCAACATCCCTGTAAATCTTTTCTTCCAAGTTTCAGAACATCTTTCCTGTAAGAAGTTGCCTGTTCTGAAGATGTTATATCGGTCTCATATATCATTGTAATAACATAATAATTCATTTAGACAAGTAAGCCCTTCACTAACATAGGTCCAAGTTGAGCTAACAGAAAGAGTTAATTATTATGTTGGTTCAAAGCAATAGACTGATAATGTTGGCATTAGAGGTAGTATATTAACATGGATAGAAGATTGGTTAACTAATAGAAGACAGAGAGTTGGTATAAGAGTTGGGGCTTTTTCAAGAAGGTAATCTTTAACTAGTGGTGTGGTACATGAGTGGGGTCACAATTATTTACAATATACATTAATGACTTGGATGATGGAAGCAAATGTACGAGAGACAACATTGTGGTTGACACAAAATAAGTGGACAGGCAAATGTTGATGATGACAAAAGGAATCTGCAGAGGGATATAGACATGTTAATTGATTGGACAAAAATTTGACAGAGGGAGTATAATGTGGGGAAATGTGAGGAAGGGTAGAGCAGCTGAATTTTATTTACATGGACAAATACTGCAGAAATCTATAAAACAGCGGAATTTGGGAAATTTTGTCCATGAATCATAAAAAAACTAGCATCCAAGTTCAGCAAGTAAGCGAGGGAAATAGAATGTTGGCCTTTATTTCAAAAGGAATGGAGTATAAAAATAGGGAGCTTTTCTTTAAATTATACAACACAGAATTCAGGCTACTGCAAGAAGAGAGTTTGGGTATCTAATCTAAGGAAAGATATAGTCGCATTTGAGGCAGTCCTGAGAAGGTTCACTAGGTTGAAAGCTGCTATGCTAAGAGTGGCCTGTTGAGGAGATGTTGAATAGATTGGGCGTGCATTGTTAGAATATAGAAGAATAAGAAATGATGTTATTGAAATATACAAGACTCTTATGGGACATGATAGAATAGATGCAGAAATGTTGTTTCCCCTTGTGGGAAAGTCTAGGACCAGAGGGTATAATTTCAGTGTATAGTATTCTTAACACACAGATGAGAAGGAACTTCCCTCTCAGAGCATTGCAAATCTGTGGAATTCTTTACAGCAGATGGTTGTTCAGGCACAGTCATTAATGATATTCAAGGATGAGATAGACAGATTTTTAAAAGAGTAAATGAAACAAGGGTTATGGGGAAAAGGGCAGGAAAATAGAATTGAGGATTATCTGATCAGCTTGATCTCATTGAATGTAAGAGCCTTCTGAATGGCCGACTTCTGCTTACAGTCTTACTTCCTTAAATACTAACCATTTTAAGTACAAATGTATATTTCATTGCAATTTCCTAATTCATCTCCGTCAATTGTTACAACCGAGGTTGTAGAACTTACCTTATCCAGTCCCACTACCCCAGTGATCACAGCGTGTATTTAAATCTTTATTCAGTTACCAAAATAGCTAATTACGTACCTTATCTTGAAAAATGCACGTTTTAGCTATAACGTCACTGAAAAATTAGGGAATGGTATTTTTGAGAATGCTAATTTCTGTTCACAACAGCACGATTTTAGTGGGGATCAGATCGTGCACTTTGTTCTGTGAATGCACCAATGTCCGTACTATAATCTCCTTGCGGTTCTGCACATGTGCCAATGTTTGGGCCGTTCTGCACATGCACGATGTCAGTTGCTCACAGGGAGCAATTTTCTGTGAGAGGTACTGTACAGAGAGCAGCTTTCTTACATTTTTTAAATGTACTGTGTTAAATTTACTTTTGTTTGTTAATAAATATGATTTCAACCATCATTCAGGCTGTGCTATACTTTGTGTTAGACCTTTGGGTGATTTTTGAGTGATTGTGAGTGATAGTTTTTGCTCGTCTGCCCCTAACCCCACTTTTCTCATGGGCCCCATTATTTCTATTGAGCGATTTTCTATTAAGCGAGGTTTCGCTGGAAGCAACTATGGCATTATAGGAGAAGCCCTTCCTGAAGAAGGGCTTATGCCTGAAATGTCGATTCTTCTGTTCCTTGGATGCTGCCTGACCTGCTGCACTTTTCCAGCAACACATTTTCAGCATTATAGGATAACTACCTGTATTACCTTCAGGTTAAAAACTTCCAATCAGCTACAAAATTATTGAGCATAAAAACAAAAACTTATTCAAAGACGCAAAGATGATTATCATATCCCATTTTGAAACATGAGAGCGTAAATATTTACCCTTTTAAATAACCTTAACACACTGACCTAGAAACCCATTCATTCCATGAATTTGTCCGTGAGATTCTTGCTGCAGTTTGATCTGCCCAATCAATATGAAAATTAAAGGTCCCAATGATTACCTGTATTTTAATAATTACATGTACCTCTAATTTCCTACATTACAAACGTTATTTGAGGCCAGGGCACCGACTCCTTTCTGTCCCTTGCTGTTTCCTCAATTCTGAGCTGAGTTTGATTTTATGACAGCAGTAACCTATTCATTTTCAATGAATTGACATGTAACTAAAACATCTAATTGCATGATTGTTTTTGCCTAATCAAAGCATCTCAGTCTTATTAAAATTCATGGTTTATACTATATTCATTAATATGTTAACAATCACCTCCAATTACTGTTCTTTTTAGCTTTGTTGATATATCTTGCTCAAATATGCATACCAAGTAAATTCACATTGATTTCAATCTGCAGTTCCTCTAGCCCGTTTATATAATTAGCTCATGATCTTTTGAATATTACAATTTTTCCATCACTTTTTGCCCTTCTGTGTTGACACTACTGCAAATCCTGACATGCAGACCGATTGAGAGTTTCTAAGGATGTTAAACTTCTGATGGGTAACTCAACAACTGATCCCCCTCAAATTACTCAATTAATCTGACTACCACTCTGATCACACTACACTCCCAACCAGATCTAGCCACACAACCTCTACTCTTGTGACAACCAAATCCAAACTGAATACACACTTCAACTCAACTATTCACCTAGCCTCCTCACTCTCTCTCCCCTCCCTCACCTATTGTTGAGATAATGGACTTGTGAACTTACTGTATAGCAGCTATGGCTATAAGAGAACATGCTTTGTCTTCCTCAGACTCAACCCTACCCCTGACTAATACTGTGCTGTGTATTTCTTTGACAGCTGGAATTGGAAGATCACAGAAAACATGTGCACAGCACCAGATTGGAGAAATCTTAGAGTGCAGTGGTAATCTGTTCATCATGGTTGCTGCTCAAAAGATTTGGGCCACTATTTCTTGTATTGTCAAAGACTTAAAACCGATTTTGGTTCTGTTGCCTGTCCTATGCAAAATGAATTGTTACTAACTGAACCCTGGTTCATTGATTTCTCTCCTATGTAAATAGAGAACTAACAAAGTTTGACGCGGTCAGTGGTTCCTGGTGAATAATGAACTCCAGCTTGTTGATTTCTGTGAAAACCAGGAAGTTGTGTTTGTTGGAGATTGCCACTGTTTGATACAAATATTACTGCTCATCAGCCCAAGCCTAAATGTTGTCATGTCTTTCCGCATGTGAATATTCACTTTCTAAGAAGGTGTGAATTGAATCTGACACTGCATTCATCAGTGAAAATTTCCACTTCTGACCATCTCTCGCTTCTAATTATGACAAACATGGAAAATAGGAGCAGGAGCAGGCCAACTGGCCCGACAAGTCTGCTCTACCATTCAACATGATCATGGGTGATCATCCAATTCAGTACCCTATGCCTGCTTTCTCCCCACACCTTTTGAACACGTCAGCCCCAAGAAATATAGTTAATATCTTGAAAACAGTCAATGTTTTGGCCTCACCGCTTTCTGTGGTTGAGAATTCCACAGGCTCATCACTCTCTGGGTGAAGAAATTTAATCTTAATTCAGTCCTAAATGATCTACCCTGTATCCTTAAAGTGTGACCCCTGGTTCTGAACTCCAGTCATCATGAACATCGAATCTATCATCTTAACCAAACAACCACAACTACATCCTTCCTGTATTTAGCCGATTTAATCCTGTTAGAATTTTATAGGTTTCCATGAGATTCCCCTCATTCTTCTAAAATCCTGATTGTGATCCTAACTGATCATGTATCTTCATGTGTCAGTCTGGCAATATTGGGTAAGCTTGACACCTGTCCTGACAGACCATAATTATTTCAAAAAATTATGCATGGAAGAACCAGGAGTAAGAAAATAACTGGCAGGATTCCAGGAATAAATTGAAATACGAAAAAAAACTCTAAACTCTCCAAACTTGAATCTAACAAGCACAAGCAACAACAGCTAAACACTTAAACTGAACAAGTAACGTCTGATTATCAATTATAAAAGCGTCAATCTTAAAACTCAATCCAGAGACTTAATCCAGCTTCACCTTATTTTTAACTGTAACTTTTATGCCAATAAACTTTTAAACACACTAACGTTGGAAGGCCGTTCCTTTCAGAGAATCTGGTTGGATAGCTCAATATAGCACAAGGACTTCATAAATTCCTACCAATATGATGTTGTGGTTCACTCCACAAGCCACCAAACATTTCATTGGCTTTGAAATTTCCTCTCATTTCAGAGCTCCTTGGCCCTATTCAAGGGATGAGTATCATGTTAGGTATCACTCCAACTAGTAGAGAGTGTTTCGTTGTTTTCCAATGAACTCAACATGACTAGGACTTCTTGATGCCACACTCAATTGTTATGAAGATGTGGGTGTACTATACCTTTAACAGTTGAAAAGCTAGCAAGGATTTAGAGAAGCACTGTGAGTACTGGAAAATTTAAAATGTAACAGTGGATTGAAACAATTACCTAGCTGTGTTGCCAGGATATAAAAACAAACTCTAATTTGGCCACTTTAAATTATGCCCCAAGTTACCAAAATCCAGTCAAATTTGAAAAAATAATGTTTGACAACACTAAACCAATGAAATGATCTGATGTTTTGGGGTACAAATATCAGACATTTTGAACAGTTATCCAGAGCAGCAAAGAACAGCTCGCACCAATAACTAGAGAGACTGCTCGCAGAAACATCTGCTCTCTTAAAGGTACCATCATCTATCAAAGACCTAGGAAGCAGAATCCCCAAGAAGGAAAGAAGACAGAGGACACTCGGCAAAACAGACTGATTTTGAAATGTGATTTTTTAAAAAATAAATTGTAATCGGGATTTTTATCAGGTCAGTATTGAAGAGGGGGATTGAAGAGGGGGAAGTAGAAGATAGGTTTAAGAGAAAGGAATTGTAAATAGTTGTTAGCTAATAATTCCTTAAGTCTAACAGAGAATAAGTTCTGAAATTTTAACTTTAAATAGTGTCTTTTGGGATAGTTCTTTTCCTCTCAAATTTTAACAGAATAGAGCACGGGATGAATCTTATCTGTATTGCTGGTTTAAATTAGCAGAGGGGTTTACCCAATGTCATAACACAGTCAAATGTTGCCTTTACATAAAGGGAAATCAATCATAGCTGGCTTCTGAATTCAGCTCTTTTATACACCTTTGCATCATAGGTGTAATTAGATCAGAAACCAAATGAAACCCACATTGAACACTGATGGAATAACGAACAAAGAACAGTCCATCACAGGAACAGGCCCTTCAGCCCACCAAGACTGCGTCATATGTGATGCCTTTCTAAAGTAAAAACCATTTGTGTCTATGTGGTCCATATCCCTCTATTCTTTGACTATTCAGGGAGCTATCAAGATGCCTCTTAAACGTTGCTATTGTATCTGCCTCCACCACCTCCTTTGACATGGCATTTCAGGCATTTATCACTCCCTATGTAAAAGAACTTGCCTCTCACCTCCTTTAAACTTACCCCCTTTTACCTTAAACATATGTCCCCTAGTAATTGGGAAAAAGACTTTGACTGTCCATTCTATCCATGCTCCTCAATTTTGTAAACTTCTATCAGGTCATGCTTCGTCCTTCAAAGTTCAAGTGAAAACAAACAAGGTTTGTCCAATCTCTTGTCATAGCTAATACCCTCTTAACCAGGCAATATCCTACTAAACTGTTTCTGTGTTCTCTTCAAAGCCTTCACATCCTTCTGGTAGTGAGACAACCTGAACTGGACACAACATTCCAAATGTGGCCGAATTAACGTTCTATGTAGTTGTATTGTTGATGAAACCCTCCATCATTTGCTGGTAATCAACAATAATCTGAAGGGGTGGCAATTGGCCAGAATGGATTTGGCCTCTGTTTTGATACACCTAGGCAATTTTCCATGTTGCTTGTTTACTGGTGTCGTAGCTTTGCTGAATTTTTAAAGCACAAACTTTCAGCATGACATTTGCTTCTGATATTAATGTTTCTAATTGCAAATAATAATTGTACAGGATACCTAAATAAAAATTACAATGTTTATAAACTCATCAAGTATACAAATAAAAATGTCAAAATATACATCAATTATCATGATAAACCTTACAAATTATTTGAATTATATCAAATGAATACTGCATACTCTCAACTGGTGCATGGCTTGGTTATCTCAGATTACAATGATATTGATCAGATGGGTCAACGGGCTGAGAAGTGGCAGATGGAGTTTAATTTAGATAAATGTGAGGTGCTGCATTTTGGGAAAGCAAATCTTAGCAGGACTTATACACTTAATGGTAAGGTCCTAGGGAGTGTTGCTGAGCAAAGAGACCTTGGAGTGCAGGTTCATAACTCCTTGAAAATGGAGTCGCAGGTAGATAGGATAGTGAAGAAGGCATTTGGTATGCTTTCCTTTATTGGTCAGAGTACTGAGTACAGGAGTTGGGAGGTCATGTTGCAGCTGTACAGGACATTGGTTTGGCCACTATTGGAATATTGCGTGCAATTCTAGTCTCCTTTATATCAAAAAGATGTTGTGAAACTTGATAGGGTTCAGAAAAGATTTACAAGGATGCTGCCAGGGTTGGAGGATTTGAGCTATAGGGAGAAGTTGAATAGGCTAGGGCGGTTTTCCTTGGAGGCCGAGGGGCGACCTTATAGAGATTTACAAAATTATGAGGGGCATGGATAGGATAAATAGACAAAGTCTTTTCCCTGGGGTCGGGGATCCAGAACTAGAGGGCATGGGTTTAGGTTGAGAGAGGAAGGATATAAAAGAGACCTAAGGGGCAACTTTTTCACGCAGAGGGTGGTACGTGTATAGAATGAGCAACCAGAGGAAGTGGTGGAGGCTGGCACAATTGCAACATTTAAAAGGCATTTGGATGGGTATATGAATAGGAAGGGTTTGAAGGGATATGGACCAGGTGCTGGCAAATGGAACTAGATGGGTTGAGGTATTGGGTCGGCATGGATGAGTTCGACCGAAGGGTCTGTTTCCATATGACTCTATGACTAAGTGAGACCTTGTGGAAGTAGAGGAGATCCCATCATTGAGTTGGTTTTCAGGAGGCCAACGTGCTTTGGGATGAGTTGCAACTCCCCCTGCCATATTGCTGGGGAAGCAGTTAAGAGATTGCTGGAGGAGGAAGTGGCCAATTATGGACAGCACCCAAGCCTTGTATGCTGCCAGCATAATCAAAAGACCAGCAGTTCTGGAACTGTTGCTGAACCACAGAGAGGTAGCCTTTGCATGCCAAAATAAATTTGAAGCATCCTCAGAAAAGTGAGCATTCAATAATCTTTTTTCATGTGGGCCACGCAGGCAGGAGAAGCAAGAGAAAATGTATAGCATTGATACCCCCCCAGGACCTTGTGTCCTCCACAAAGAAGGGTTGCTTCCTGCTCTGGTGAAGTGCCAAAAGCTGGGGAAAAAACACCTAATCTCTCTTTCAAAGAGGTGACTCACTTCCATTTGGTGGAGAGCTGAGCCTTACCCCAGTGGTGGAAATGTGTTGGAGAGCTGTAATGATGTGATTCCCCAGCATTTTATCAGGTCGCCCTGCAGCCCCCAGCCTGACAATGTAATTCCCCACACCTGGGGACTGGCAAAATTCCAGCTCGTGTGTAAATTCATACAGATGATAGCTTATATACAATTGTGAAGATGTGTGATCTACTCTTAGGTAAAAATCACACAACATCAGGTTATAGCCCAACAGGTTTAATTTGAAACACTAGCTTTCCGAGCGCTGCTCCTTCATCGGGTGGTTGTGGAGGACACAGTTGTAAGACACAACCAAATCATGATCTACACTTGAAATTAGACGTTGTAGCTAGGTTTAACAAAATCACACTGAGATCATATGAATTGCACTATATACTTTCCATAAAATGGTTGTATTAGAGTATAAAATCAGCATTGTTTAAATCATCTCAGAAATTTACGAAGTTTAAGGTTTCCATTTTCCTTATGTAAGATAAGTCAGTGAGGTGGATATATCTACAGTGGGAAAACCTTGAGCAAGTTACTGTGGTTATCTCAGAACATGCAACCATGGTTGATTTTATAATTTAAAAGAATTACAGTATATGCTGTGTAGTTGTCAAACTTACCAAAAAACATGGGTATGTCAAGTTTGTCTTCTCGGTCAACTTTTCTTTTGATCATGACTATATAGACGGCATACAATACTGCTCCTGTTAATGACCACAATGAGCCTGCAATAAAAGAAAAGTTATGGCTGTAGACTATGTTCCAAAAAAGCTTTGAAAGGATGCCTCTATTCGTTCTAACCTTTGACGTCTATTTAAATATTTTTGTTTTCGAAGTGCATTATATACCACAGATCAGTCTCAAACTAATACTCAGTCTGAAAGACAAGGTTCACAAATCATTGTCAATAACAGTTTAATATCTGTCCATTATACATGGAAGAACTAATCTCCATCAAAATTGATTGGTTATTCCAAGTTTCCTTCACCTCCCAGCCTGACTCTAAATGTCCAGATATTTTGTAAGAGCACAACAGAAGTCCTTTGCGTTGTAAGGAATAATAAATGACATTTGAGAAGAATAAGATCATTTAACAGTAGCATCAATATTGATTGAGCAGATGTTGGGCTAAAAGTGGAGGGATGGAAACGCTAAACAGATGTTAGCACATCGATTAGATATACGCTCTGCTTGTTGTTTGGTTTGACTGACTGCAACAGAATTGGGTATCAGGCATGAGGTATAATCGTTGGTCCAATGTCCAATTTCTTACACAATGTCTCAGAGTATTTAATTTTGATGCAGCAGGTCAAATCAAGGTAGCACATTACATGTATACAGTATATGCATCTTGGAATCTAAGTGAGAAAGTACTATACAGAAGATTTAAGCCCATGAAATTAAATGTATCCTTACAGTATGCATACAAAATTGACTCAGTAACAGCAAGCAAAGGATGGTGATGAATGGAAAATATTGGAACAAATTTGCAGTTGTATCTGGAAGGGTGAGTTAAAGGTCCAATACGTTTTTCAATTTTCCATAAAAATCTTAGACTTATTATAGGGAGTAGCATTATAAAATTTGCATATAACGCACCACTTGGTATAGTGAATAGTTGATAAGGGAAAAACAGCCAATATCAGTAACCGTGACCATGAAAGCATTGGTTTGTCATAAAAAGCCATCAGGTTCATTAATACTCTCTAGGAAAGGAAATCTGCTATAGTGACCTGGGTCTATGTGATTTCAGACCCACAGCAATATGCTTTGCTCCTAACTGCTCTGAAATGATCTAGCAAGACATTCAGGTATATTCAAATAGTAGTTAATAACTACCTTCTCAATGACAATAAGAGATAGGCAACAAATCCTGGTCTTGCCAATGACTATCTACATCCTGTGGAAGTGTTAAAAAAACAAGGCTAAACTGCAGGTGGTCACAGATAACTTCGTTCACAAGGCAAATTCAGTTCAATGCACAGCCATATGAAATGATGTACTTTAGGAAAACTAATACTTGTCCTTGGGCTTAAAAGTAGAGGATTGCAAAGTAAAAGCAAAGAGATTATGTTAAACTTTATAAATCACTGGCTGGGCTTTCACTGGTATATTGTCACTGGGCACCACACATCATGAAAACTGGAGAAGCCTTTTAAAGGGTGGGGAGATGTTTTATCATCTGTTACCAGGGATGAGGAAGTTTAGTTCGGATTAGGACTGTTTTGAAAAGATTAAGTGGTAACCAAATAGAGGTTTTCAATTAGACAAATTTTGAGAAAGAGAAAAAAAAATTCATTTGGGAAGTGAGTCAAAAACTAGAGATTTAAAATCACTAACACGATATCTAAAGAGGAGATGAGAACTCCCCTAGTCCTACCCCCTGCGATTTTAGAATTCTCACAATCTGGAAAACACCACCTGAACAAATGGCAACAGTTAATTTGGTCAAGAATTTTTAAAAATGATTTAGACAGGTAGTTGAGGAAGAGCAATAATTATTAGCAAAAAGTACAGTTGTCATACAAAACGTGACTACTGTTTCAAAAGAGCCAGCTCAACACAATAGGCTGAATGGTGTCCTATTGTGCTATATGTTTCTACGATCATAACATGTTAATTATGCTGCGTGGGTATCATGCTTTGGAATTACTGGGGATATAAAAATTCATCCACAGCAGTTTACACT
The DNA here is from genome assembly GCF_037043375.1 of Chiloscyllium plagiosum. Taxonomy (NCBI): domain Eukaryota; kingdom Metazoa; phylum Chordata; class Chondrichthyes; order Orectolobiformes; family Hemiscylliidae; genus Chiloscyllium; species Chiloscyllium plagiosum. The sequence goes on along the minus strand of NW_028270145.1, from coordinate 77,696,995 downwards.
GTGGGCTGAAAATGTTACCTATCATTCACTGACAATTACAAGGTAAGGATAACCACAAACATGTGAAAGTCCCTCCCTTCCAGTCATCTTCAATAAAAGCATAGTTGCTAAGTTTCTCACCATCAACCTCTTTGGGATCACCAATGATCAGGATTATAACTGGACTGTTATGTCAACAAAAGGACAGAGAAAAGGTACTGTGTGACAAGCAGTTCACATCTGATCCCTAAACACATTTGCACCACTTATAGAGTCATAGAGATGTACAGCACGGAAACAGACCCTTCAGTCCAACCTGTCCATGCTGACCAGATATCCCAACCCAATCTAGTCACACCTGCCAGCACCCAGCCCATATCCCTCCAAACCCTTCCTATTCATATACCCATCCAAATGCCTCTTAAATGTTGCAATTGTACCAACCTCCACCACTTCCTCTGGCAGCTCATTCCATACATATACCACCCTCTGCGTGAAAAGGTTGCCCCTTAAGCCTCTTTTATATCTTTTCCCTCTCACCCTAAACTTACGCCCTCTAGTTCTGAACTCCCTGACCCCAGGGAAAAAAACTTTGCCTATTTACCCTATCCATGTTTTTCAGACTGGAGGCCTGTGACCAGTGGAGTGCCAGAAGGATCGGTGCTGGGTCCTCTACTTTTTGTCATTTACATAAATGATTTGGATGTGAGCATAAGTGGTACAATTCGGAAGTTTGCAGATGACACCAAAATTGGAGGTGTAGTGGACAGTGAAAAGGGTTACCTCAGATTACAACAGGATCTGGACCAGATGGACCAATGGGCTGAGAAGTGGCAGATGGAGTTTAATTCAGATAAATGTGAAGTGCTGCATTTTGGGAAAGCAAATCTTCGCAGGACTTATACACTTATCCATGCCCATCATAATTTTGTAAACCTCTATCAGGTCACCCCTCGGCCTCCGATGCTCCAGGGAAAACATCCCCAGCCTGTTCAGCCTCTCCCTGTAGCTCAAATCCTCCAACCCTGGCAACATCCTTGTAAATCTTTTCTGAACTCTTTCAAGTTTCACAACATCTTTCCGATAGGAAGGACACCAGAATTGCACACAATATTCCAACAGTGGCCTAACCAATGTCCTGTACAGCCCCAACATGACCTCCCAACTCCTGTACTCAATACTCTGATCAATAAAGGATAGCATACCAAATGCCTTCTTCACTATCCTATCTACCTGAGACTCCACTTTCAAGGAGCTGTGAACCTGCACTCCAAGGTCTCTTTGTTCAGCAACACTCCCTAGGACCTTACCATTAAGTGTATAAGTCCTGCGAAGATTTGCTTTCCCAAAATGCAGCACTTCACATTTATCTGAATTAAACTCCATCTGCCACTTCTCAGCCCATTGGTCCATCTGGTCCAGATCCTGTTGTAATCTGAGGTAACCCTTTTCACTGTCCACTACACCTCCAATTTTGGTGTCATCTGCAAACTTCCGAATTGTACCACTTATGCTCACATCCAAATCATTTATGTAAATGACAAAAAGTAGAGGACCCAGCACCGATCCTTCTGGCACTCCACTGGTCACAGGCCTCCAGTCTGAAAAACAACCCTCAATCACCACCCTCTGTCTTCTACCTTTGAGTCAGTTCTGGATCCAAATGGCTAGTTCTCCCTGTATTCCATGTAACCTTGCTAATCAGTCTCCCATGGGGAATGCTCAAAACAGATATGTGACAAAACTCAGATCATTGCTTGCCTGGACATAGCTTGGCACCATCTAGGATAGAGGAGTTTGCCTGATTAGCTCTCCTTTATTACACTTCATATCCAACTCTGCATTACCATTAGAATGTAGTTGCTCTATTCACAAGATACATTACAGAAGCTCCCCAAGCTTACTTTGACAGTGATCCCAAACCCAATGACCTATACCACCAAGAAGGTCAACAGCAGCAATGTTGTGATAACGCTATTACTACCAAGCTCTCCTGCCAGATAAACTACATCTTGGATGGATCAATTTTCATTCAAAACTGAGGTGTCGACATCCTAGATGTTACTCCAATAATGGTAACAGCAGAAAGAATACAGCAGTTCATGGAAAACATGTATCTTTTCATCTCATTAAGTGGTGTAAGCATATAATGCATTGAAGAGAATGCATTTAAAAAAAAAAACAGGTGAATATTCAGGCTTTGCAATGCAATATTTTATACACCGATGTTATTCTGTACAAGTGCAATATGATATTGGTGTAATAGGACATTAAAACTATGGCAAGTAGTATGCTAAATGATAAATGAACATTATTGATTTATCCAAATGTATATTGAAAACTGATTTGGGAACTTTACGCATGACTTGAAATGAAAGCAGTTAAACTTTTCTTATCGCTCAACTTATTTGCATTTCATTTAATCTTACTTTCAGCTCATTTACAGATGGAAATATATTTTTAGAAATTTACATAAGATGAAACATTGGGAAAAATTAGCAAAACAAAATTTCATGCATCTTAGATATATATTTTAATGTAATATATTAGAACCGAATTAACAGCTATTACTCAATTTTATCTATTAAAATTGCAGAATCCAAACTTCGAGGTTGAAACGTATAGCTTTAAATTGGTTTCGCATAGACATGCTTAAAAATTAACTGAATTGTAGCCAGACAGCTTCTACTTACCAATTATTTCTAAAAATTAAAATCATGAATGTTACATTATAATTCTGGTGACTGAGGGCAGTTTTCATTAAACAAAATGGACTAAATCTGGAGAAAACACAAACTGCCAGAGAGAGTCAGAAAGTGTGACAATGTAAGGGATCTAAGTTAAAGTTTTAGTAAAATAACCATCATTCCAGAGTGCAACGCTAATCTTTTCACTTCAGTGGTTTATGGTAATTCAATTGCTCGTTCATATTTCGGCTTAGAAATATCTGCCAGTTCCTTCCTTAATGTGTCAGTGATTTCCAAACAGAGAGAGTGTTATCAAAAATATTAATTAAAGAATATTTTAATTGGTTCAAGCGGAGTACTGATAGCTTATCTCTTTAGACACTTTAATACATGTGGTTTAGATTGCTGTTACTTTGCTGAATAATGTCAAGACCCAATTCACTAAACATTAAAAATGGAAATTGCAATACAGATAAAGGCCATACAACTCAACCACTGATGATGGGCATTAAATTTTTACTTAATATCTATGAACTCACAATCCCATCCAAGGTTCTGCCTCCTCAATTCTATTTTCAGTGATATACTGAATTATGCTAATGAAGGTTCACATAGAAATGTTAACTCTGATTCTCTCTCTGTAAACACTGAACATTTACAGCATTGCCTGGTTCAGCTTTCCAGCATTTGCATTATGGTGCTCTTGTGCTAGATTTAAACATTATACAATTTACAGTTTAAAAAAAAATCTCCTTTCATATTGTTTTATTGCTTTCCTTATATGGTCATAACCTTTTTTCCAATTTACTTTTTGCTTGTTTCTATAATATTACGTCTTACTAATTCAACGTCTTTTTTCTCTGTTTAGTTTAGTTCCAACAAATTCATAAGTAACTACACTATAACAGTATTAGTGAAGATAGAATAATCTTCCAATGGTGATATGACAAATACTTTGAAAAATATTGTAATTGTTTGCAATCAAATTATCTTCACTGCTATCGTTCAAACAAAAAAATCTTCAATATTTAAATGGTAATCGCACCCAATACTCCTGATATCATGTGCACGATGTAGCAATACAAAGAGCGCAGTAAATCAAAAGAACAGAATAGTAATAAAATAAACAGGAAATTTTAATTAATGATTTAACATGAGAAATATCTTTACGGCCTATAAGCTGGCAGTAGATTTGATTAAGTTTAATAAAAAAATGTTTAACATCAAGGAGATCTATTTTAGATACCACAGGAATGTACAGAAGCACACGCACCAGAAAAAGGAAGTATATTGTGTCACATCAGCAAAGAATACCATAAATCAATGATTCTCAACAAGGGACAATTGATCTTCAGGCAGACGTCCAACTTATGAATCTACTTGGCTTATGGAGAAAATCCATGTTTAAATATCCAATAACCTTTAATCGCTTGGTTGTGATGATGGTTCTGACCCTAGAAACTTACCTAGGGATGCAACCCACTTTCCTAGGATGGTTGACGACATGTCCCACCTTGCTGTCATGTGGGCATTAAGGAAAGAAGAACCAGGTAGTTAGAAATATGACAAATACTAATGCAATATGGTGTAAACACTTGAGGATGGAGTTCCTGCAATTCAAATCCATGCATAGGTTCATTGAAGATCAAAGGTCATAGCTCCCAATTCTGCAATTCCAGACCACCAACACATCAACAGTTAACTTCAGCTTTACTCAGCTAAACTTACTTTTGTGCCTTTATCTGTGCCTTCTTTTGTGTTATCTTAGTAAATGTTTTTCCATTTTGCAGTATTTTATTGCATTCTCACAATACTGAAATTGGTGAAGACCCTGAAAACTGAAAACATTCAAGTCCATTGATGTTTTGCTGAAAGTTAAGAAGAACTGACAGTTTTACTGAAGAATGAAGAAGATGGCTCTATACTGTTTATTGGTACCAATATATACGTTTCTAAACGTGCAAAGAGAATTACAAATCAATTTTAAAAAAAACTAGGAAATGATGCACAGATCATTGGAGAAAATAAGGCACAACAACTGATTACAGTCAGCAAGTACAAGCTTAATTTAAGATTGAGGGCTGATCATACTGTAGCATATTCATGATGAAATCACACAATCAATTAGTGCCAATCATGCCCTGATTAGCAAGGGACTAAGTTCTGATGTATTAGCATATAAATTTAGTTTAGATTCATCCAGCTGAGTGCTGTAACCTTGAAAAATTAGGATGTTAAATGGGCTGCATTACAGTATCAAATGCTGTAAGTAGCATAAAAATAAATAGGAAATGTTTTCTTATTTAGAATTACATGCCAATAAATAGATTAGAATATAAATATTTCAATACAATTTCATAAGCAAAATTTGGAAACATTGGTAGTCATTGCACATTGGAAAGAAAGTGATTCATGAAAGTTACATTCTCCAATAGAATGATGGCAGCCATGAAATGCATATGACTGCAAAATGGCAGTTTCAAAAAGACACAATTTTGAAAGGGAGAGAGTGTGACAGTATCTGAGGAGAGGGAACCACTTAAAATGCCAGTCAGAATGGGGCTCATGAAGATAACTCTTATGGCTAGCAAGTTAATGGAAACTGGCTTTAGTAAAAAGGAAGAGAAAGATTGCTTGAGGTGGAATAGAAGAGCATTTCAGGTGTAGGGCAGAATGGAATCTGGGGTTGGTGAGTAAGGACAAAAGATGGACAGTTGAACAGATAATCTGAGTGAAGAAGAGATCCCTCAACTCCTTTTAGAAGTTTAAGGAGAAATGAAGCCTGGGATGACATTTGCTCTCTGGGACAAATCTGAAATAGCCCTTCCAGAACAGAGTGATGCTCGATACTATTGTGAATCAGCAAGGTCCAATGATGGGCACCTAAACCGTCCAACTAATGTACTGCTTAACATAGTTCTATATACATATACAGGTACAATGTCTCAAATTTGGCTACCTGAAATTCAGTGACGGCTGAAAACTGGACATGTTTTTTTAAGTTGCTGTGCACAAATTCATTAGTGTTAGATAAATGGTTCTCTTTTCCTGCACTTCAAATGATCTGAGCAACTCATGATTTGACTCATCTGCACTGAAAGTTGTCAAGATCTGAAATTTGGCATGGTATGACCCCCAGGCTGCCACTTTTTAGACACATTACCTGTACAAACATATTGCTTGTGGAAGAGGTACTGTACAAGTTTAAGAATTATTTGTTTTTCATTCATTTTTCCTATCAGAATCAATAATTAAACAAATTAAATTCCTAAAAAACAATTTTATTATTCCTCCTAAATTGCCCAATTTGTTGAAAGGTTTTATCTTCCATTTTCTGCCAGGAGTTGAGAGGGTGTGGTACAAGCCCACTAATGTAAAGATCCCATTTAGGTTTTAGATCTGTAACCAGACCGACATTGTCTTTTTAAAACAGTTTCTGATATGGTATGCATTCCATCTTTCATCAATACTGCCACATTTCATTCTAAAATGTTTTATCTTTCAATTCTGTCCAATTGGCACAGAATGGATCTTGTGTAAATGATGAGAATAATTTTCAATGTTACACTTATCAAGAACTCTGAACTTGGACAAAGATCCGAGCATTGTGTCAGTCCTTCAGCCATCACTAGCGAAACTATAACCACCAAAATCTAACATATCCTTAATATCATCATTAAGTTCGAGTCTAACTGGGATTGTTGAAGGGTGTGTTAGGAGCAATACAGTAAGTTCTCACTTAGTTGAATCTGTACTCCTAAAAATTGTTGCTATCCTCTAGGAATCAACATTAAAGACAGAGTTAGGTTCCTGTGGACACTTCCTGTCTGGTAAAAAATAATGTTAAAGCTGAAATACTGTACCACACATCTGCAGCATGGTGTGTGCATTCCTAGCTGAAATAACTTGCAACATCAATCACTGATTAAAACAGAAATATAAAATAGGTTCAAATTAGACAAATAGCCAGTCTCTTCAGCAGTCCTTCCAGCGATGGGATGACTTGCTTTCAGAAAAAAGAACAAAGAAAATTTACTGCCCAGGAACAGGCCATTTGGCCCTCAAAGCCTGTGCCGATCCAAGTCCACTGTCTAAACCTATCGTCCAATTCCTAAGGATCTGTATCCCTCTGCACCCCACCTCTCATGCATCTGTCCAGATGCACCTTAAATGAATCTACCATGCCTGCCTCTACTACCTCTGCTGCCAAGGCGTTCCAGGCACCTACCATCCTCTGTGTAAAGTACTTGCAACATGCATCCCCCTTAAACTTTTCTCCTCTCACCTTGAATGCATGACCTCTCGTTATTGAATCCCTCACCCTGGGAAAAAGCTGATCTCTATCTACCCTGTCTACACTCTTCATGATGTTGTAAACCTCAATCAGGTCCCCGCCTCAATCTCCTTTTTTTCTAATGAAAACAATCCTAACCTACTCAACCTCTCTTCATAGTTAGCACCTTCCATACCAGGCAACATCCTCCTAAACCTTCTCTGCACCCTCTTCAAAGCTTCCACAGTATTCTAAAGGCAGCCGAACCAAAGTCTTGTACAGTTTTAACATGACCTGCCAGCTCTTATACTCATTAACCCGTCTGATGAATGCAAGTATACCGTATGCCTTCTTGACCACTCTATTCACCTGTGCAGCCACCTTCAGGGTACAATGGACCTGCACTCCAGATCTCTCTGCTCATCAACTTTTCCCAAGGTTCTTCCATTTACAGTATAGCTTGCTCTCAAATTAGACTTTCCAAAATGCATCACCTCACATTTGCCCAGATTGAACTCCATCTGCCACTTCTCCGCTCAACTCTCCAGTCTGTATTCTCCTGTATTCTTTGACAGTCCCCTAAACTTTTTGCTACTCCACCAATCTTCGTGTCATCTGCAAACTTAGTGATCAGACCACCAATGCTCTCTTCCAGATCATCTATGGATAGCACAAGCAAAAGCAGCCCCAGCACTGATCCCTGTGGAACACCACTGGTCACCTTTTTCCATTTCAAAAACTCCCTTCAACTACTACTCTCTGCGTCCTGTTGCTCAAAGAGTTCTTTATCCACCTAGCTAGAACACCCTGCACACCATGTGACTTCACTATCTCCAATAGTCTACCATGGGGAACCTTATCAAACACCTCACTAAAGTCCATGTATATGGTATCTACACCCTTTCCTTCATTTATCAACTTGGTCACTTCTCTTCTCTTCTGGTTCCCAGCCCCCTGCCAAATTAGTTTAAACCCTCCCCAACAGCAGTAGCAAAAACTCCCCCAATGACATTAGTTCCAGTCTGGTTCAGCTGTAGATCATCCAATTTGTAATAGTCTCACCTTCCCCAGAACCAGTCCCAATGTGCCACAAATCTGAACCCCTCCCTTTTACATCATCCCTCAAGCCACATGTTCATTCTGTTTATTCTTTTATTTCTATCCTGGCTAGCATGTGGCACTGATAGCAATCCTGAGATCACTACCTTTGAGGTCCTCCTCTTTAACTTCTCTCCTAAGCTCCCTGAATTTTGCTTTCAGGACCTCATCTCATTTTTTATTTATGTCATTGATGCCTATATGCACCATGACAACTGACTGTCCACTTTCCTCTTTCAGAATGCTCTGCAGCCAATCGGTGACATCCCTGACCCGAGCATCTGGGAGTCAACGTACCATCCGGGAATCTCGTTTTTGGCCACAGAACCGCCTATCTACGCCCCTTACAATAGAATCGCCAATGACTATGACCCTACAAGTCTTTTTCCCGCCTTCTGAATAGCAGAACCCATAGTGCCATGATCCTGACAACTGCTGCCCTCCCCTGGTGAGCCATCTCCCCCAACAGCATCCAAAATGTTTTGGAGGGAGATGACCGCGGAGATATCTGCACTGCCTTCCTACTCTTTCTCGGCCTTTTGGTCACCCATTCACGGTCTCCCTCAGCAATTCTAAACTGTGGTGTGATCAATTCATTAATCATGCTATTCACAATCTCATCATTGCAGATGCTCCACAGTGAGTCCATCTGCAACTCCACAGCGGTCATGCGGTCAAACAAGAGCTGCAGCTGGACACACTTCTTGCAATGCAAGAGTCAGGGACGGCAGATGATTTCGAATGATTTTGAACCTTAATGCTGGGTATTTGCCTTGGGGAAAGTTCCTCACCATTGCACAGCCTTCCTTGCCACTAAAAACAGTTTTGAATTGAAGGTTGCATGCAACTTCAAGGTCTGGGTGGAATTAATGGGATAAAAAGTCAGGGTCATGAACAGCTTTGAAAAATTTATTCCAAGAACTGTTGTGCATTTCCCTTTGCTTTTTGTAGTACCTCTTCTTACAGTTGTTAATAGCATCATTGATCCCTCTGTTCACTCTGGCACTACAGTGTCTGTTTGGGTCACCCTCTGTGAAGACTTCCATCAACTGAATTGGAAAGCCCTTACCAGTTTTTCTTTTACAAAACTGGAGTGATTGGTGTTTCAGTGCAGTCTTCCTCTTCATTCGCATTAAGTCCACGTTGGACAATTCTTCTCCTTGGGATACAAACATTTGAGTGTTTATACTAATGCTTGCCTCAACTGCTTCATTACTGACAGCCTCCCCACCCAGGTCATGATTTCATGTGGAACGTCAGAGGCAGTCTGACAAAATTCTTCTTCGCCCAAGACATACTTAGGCCGTACATTATTCAGACACAATGGCTGACTTCATCTCAGGCACCAATCAGTTATCAAACCTCTTGAGAATGTCGTACGCATGTCAAAATTTCTTACCTGATGTCACCATTTATTGCTTCGAGGAAAAGGCACAGTGGAGATATTCAACCTTATTGGCGTTAAAATGGCTCTACTGCCCTGGTGCTCTCCCACTAGCCTTAAAATTGCTCCTCCTGCTGGCTGCTCTCTCAAGAGCATACAATGACTCTTCTGCCATACCTGCTCTCATTAGCCTTAAAATGACTCCTATATCTGGCTGCTCTGTCATTGGTTTTAAAATCGCTTCTGTGTATCATCTGCCTAAAACAGCTATATTTCAGACCCAAACAATCTCAAAGAAAAGAAAATCGTTTTACATGTGCGCAGTAGAAAAAGCAACCGACAATTAAAATTGGTTTCAAAAGAAAATGTGAGTGAGAGGCAGTTTTCTTGTTTATTGAGAATTTTTATAAAAAGTTTTGTTCTTGAAATACAATGTGCATGAATAAATTTAGCACAGCGCACCACATTGCCACCCATGTGATGCAAAGGACATACTGAATCCAATGCCAAAATGGGAAGCAAAACCTTAAGTTAGGGACACAAGGCCTAAAAAAGATTAAGTCAAAATGACATCAAAATGACATTTGCTTGATGACTTGAAACAAAAATACACTGTACCATGCATACTGTAAAATTAGGTAGCAACCTACTGAGGCTAACACCTGGAAGCTAACTCCAAAAAGTAAATTACTACAGATAGAATTAAATGGCCCCATAACCAACAAATCAAGGCAAGGGTCTATTGCCCCATCGTGTTCTATTTTTAAAAATGGTGGACAAATCACAAAAAATAACATGACAGAATGCTCCATAAATATTTATAACCTCAAACACAGCATTTTTCATCATCAGTGTAAGGATTTTGAAGTATCGTCAGCCAAAAGTGTCAAATGAAGGAACCTACTCAGCTTACTCTGGTGGTCTCCAAAATTATTGGTGCCACTAAGCAGTCAACATGATTCACACCGTGTAACAAAGAAAAGTGGGTACGCTGAATACAGTGAAGGCTATAGGTCCTGACAACATTTCAGGCGTAGTACTGAAAATCTGTACACTTGGTGTAGCCAAGCCTTTCCAGTGTAACTACGACACCAACTTTGGAAAATTGTACATATATGCTTTATGCAAAACTAAGACAAATCTAGACCATCCAGACACCAGTCAGCCTCCCACAAATTGTCAGCAAAGTAACTGAATAAGTAATCAATACAGCCATCAATAAATAGCCAGCTTGTTGACTCTCAGTTTGATTTCTTTCAGAAGGACTGAGTTTCAGGTCTTCCCTCAACATTAATCCACACATGGGCAGAAGAGGTAAATGAGAACTGAGGAGAGGGAATAATTGCTCTTGACACCATATTCGATTACTGCAAATCAGCCCGAGCAAAGCTGTGGTTTTCCTTTCATTAGAGAAAAGCACTGAATGAACAGTGTCCAAGCACTGTCATCAGATCTGGTTGGAATTGGAGAGTAATGGCTATAGCACGAAGATATGACTGCAGGATTTGCTCAGGGAGATGTCCTTGGCATTCGGCTGCTTCAAAATTCTATCTTCTGTCATGAAGTCAGCAGTGGGTGCTGCTAACTGCTGATTCAATAGTATTTGCTGGGAATGAGTGTCTAACAGGATTTAAACTGCTGAGGAAGTTAATCCAAAGAAGCGGCACTTTTATAGTTCTTTTCATGTTCTCAGGATTCCCCAAAGTATTTCATAGTCAGTCAATGAATTACATTTGAAGCTTGTTAATATATATGCAAACATGGAAACATATCAATGCAAAAGCAACAAATGAGATTAAACTTGTTGCGTTGGCCGAAGGATAAAGATTGGCCTGCATTGTTTCAAATACACCATGGGATCTGTAAATATACATAAATAAATAATTGAGGCCTTTGTATAATATCAGATCAAAAACACTATAAAACTGCACTCAGTGCTATACTATACTAAACTATGCTATACTAAACTCCACCCCTCTCACCCACTCCAACCTCTCACCCTCAGAACGTGCAGCCCTCCACTCCGTCCGTTCCAACCCCAACCTCACTATCAAACTGGCAGACAAGGGAGGCGCGGTAGAGGTTTGGCGCATCGACCTTTACACCGCTGAGGCTAAACGCCAGCTCGCGGACACCTCCTCCTACTGCCCCCTTGACCATGACCCCACTTCCCACCACCAAACCATCATCTCCCAGACCATCCATAACCTCATCACCTCAGGGGATCTCCCATCCACCGCCTCCAACCTCATAGTCCCACAACCCCGCACCGCCCATTTCTACCTCCTGCCCAAAATCCACAAACCTGACTGCCCCGGCTGACCCATTGTCTCAGCCTGCTCCTGCCCCACCGAACTCATCTCTGCATACCTCGACACAGTTCTGTCCCCCTTAGACCAAGAACTCCCCACCCACGTTCGGGACACCACCCATGCCCTCCGCCTCGTCCATGATTTTTGCTTCCCTGGTCCCCAACGCCTTATCTTCACCATGGACATCCAGTCCCTGTACTCCTCCATCCCCCATCATGAAGGACTCAAAGCCCTCCGCTTCTTCCTTTCCCGCCGTACCAACCAGTACCTTTCCACTGACACCCTCCTTCAACCGACTGAACTGGTCCTCACCCTCAACAACTTCTCTTTCCAATCCTCCCACTTTCTCCAAACCAAGGGAGTAGCCATGGGCACCCGCATGGGCCCCAGCTATGCCTGCCTCTTCGTAGGATATGTGGAACAGTCCATCTTCCGCAGCTACACTGGCACCACCCCCCACCTTTTCCTCCACTACATCGATGACTGTATCGCGCTGCCTCGTGCTCCCACAAGGAGGTTGAACAGTTCATCCACTTTACCCACACCTTCCACCCCAACCGTCTCAGACTCCTCCCTCCCCTTCCTAAACCTTTCCATTTCTATCTCGGGCGACCGAATCAACACGGACAGTTACTATAAACCGACCGACTCCCACAGCTACCAGACTATGCCTCCTCCCACCCTGTCCCCTGTAAAAACGCCATCCCATATTCCCAATTCCTTTGTCTCTGCCACATCTGCTCCCAGGGGGACCAGTTCCAATACCGTACAACCCAGATGGCCACCTTCTTCAAAGACCGCAATTTCCCCCCAGACGTGATCGACGATGCCCTCCACCGCATCTCCTCCACTTCCCGCTCCTCTGCCCTTGAGCCCTGCCCCTCCAACCGCCACCAGGACAGAACCCCACTAGTCCTCACCTACCACCCCACCAACCTCCATATACAGCATATCATCCGTCGTCATTTCCCTCCCCTCTCCTATCAGCGTTCCGAAAAGACCACTCCCTCCTTGACTCCCTCGTCAGGTCTACACCCCCCACCAACCCATATCCACTCCCGGCACCTTCCCCTGCAACCGCAAGAAATGCAAAACATCTCCCCTCTTACTTCCCTCCAAGGCCCCAAGGGATCCTTCCATATCCGCCACAAATTCACCTGCACCTCCACACACATCATTTATTGCATCCGCTGCACCCGATGTGGCCTCCTCTATATTGGGGAGACAGGCTGCCTACTTGCGGAACGTTTCGGAGAACACCTCTGGGAACCCGGACCAACCAACCCAACCACCCCGTGGCTTAACACTTCAACTCCCCCTCCCACTCCACCAAGGACATACAGGTCCTTGGACTCCTCCATCGCCAGACCATAGCAACACGACGGTTGGAGGAAGAGCGCCTCATCTTCCGCCTAGGAACCCTCCAACCACAAGGGATGAACTCAGATTTCTCCAGTTTCCTCATTTCCCCTCCCCCCACCTTGTCTCAGTCAAATCCCTCGAACTCAGCACCGCCTTCCTAACCCGCAATCTTCTTCCTGACCTCTCCACCCCCACCCCACTCCGGCCTTTCACCCTCACCTTGACCTCCTTCCACCTATCGCATTTCCAACGCCCCTCCCCCAAGTCCCTCCTCCCTACCTTTTACCTTAGCCTGCTGGACACACTTTCCTCATTCCTGAAGAAGGTCTCATGCCCGAAACGTCGATTCTCCTGCTCCTTGGATGCTGCCTGACTTGCTGCGCTTTTCTAGCAACACATTTTCAGCTCTGATCTCCAGCATCTGCAGTCCTCACTTTCTCCTCCCAGACTAGATGATGTGCTCAAGTTCTGGACTGATGCTTTACAAGAACATAAGAACTAGGTGCAGGAGTAGACAACTCAGTCCCTTGAGCCTGCTCTACCATCTCATACTTTCATGGCTGATTTCATCTCGGCCTCAGCTCCATTTTCCTGCTTGATTCCCATAGCCCTCAAATCCATTACTAATTAAAATTCTATCTCCTCCTTAATATTATTCAGAGTCACAGCATCCATGGCACTCTAAAGTAGTGAATTCCACAGATTCACAATCCTTTGCGAGAAGTAAATCCTCCTCATCTATTTTAAATCTGCCACTCCTTTGCCTAAAACTATGACTTCTCACGAGATTAGTCAACAAAGGGAAACATCAATGCTATGTGAATTTTGTCAATCCCCTTTAGCATCTTATACACCTCAATTTTATTTCCTCTCATTCTTTTAAACTCTTCATAAAACAAGCAGTTTATCTTTGGAATTAATGTAGTGAACCTTCTCTGAACTTGCTCTAATTCAATTACATCCTTCAAGTACAGTAACTGTACAAAACTGTACAGTACCCCAGATGCATCTAACCAATGCCTTGTACAGTTGCAATAACACTTCGATACTTTGAAACTCTATTCCTGTAGCAATAAAAGTCAAAATTCTGTTTACTCTCCTTATTACCTGCAGACTAATTTTCTACAACACATGCACAGAAGCACCTAGATCCCTCTGCACCAAAGCATATTATAATTTCTCTCCAATTAGACAATGAGTCGCATTTTAATTCTTCTGACCAAAACAGACAATCTCCCACTTAACCATATTAAACACCATCTTCTAAATCTTAGCTTATTCACCCAACCTATTCATATCCATTTATCAATTTCTTATTCCTTCATTGCAACTTACGTTTCCACCTATTTTACTAATATCTTCAAAATTAGCTACTGTATGTTCTATCCCTAAATTCAGATAATTAATACACATTGTATATAGTTAGGGTCCCAAGGACTGAACCCCGTGACACCAAACTAGTTACAGCTTGTCAGTCTAAAATGACCCATTTAATCCCACCTACCTACTTTCTGTTGGCAATTCAATCTTCTATCCAAGCTAATATACAGCCCCAACCAAGATCTTACCTTATGTATTAATCTTTTGTGTGACACCTAATCAAATATCTTCTGCAAGTTCAAATATAGATCTATAGGACCCCAATTAGCCACTTTGCTTGTTACATCTTCAAAGAACTCCAGCATATTAGTCAACCATGACTTACTCTTCATAAAATCATGCTCACTCTGATGAATCGTGTTTTGACTTTCCAAATGTACTACCTCCTTAATAATGGATTCCAATATTTTCACAACATACATTAAATGATTTAGAGTTTCTTACTTTCTGCCCCCTCCCTTTTTGAATAAGGGCATTGCATTACTATTTTTCCAATTGACTGGAACCTTTCCTGAATCCAGGAAATTTTGGACTATTAGAATCAAAGCATCCACTATCTCTGCTGCCACTTACTTTAAGACCCTATGGTCTATGCCATTGGGCCTGGGACTTCTGTTTTTACTCCCATTAGTTTGCACGATATTTCTTCTCTTGTGATGGTGATTGCCTAAATTTCCTCCTTTACAATAATCTCTACATTACCTGTTACTGTTGGGACAATTTCAATCTCCTCCACCATGAAAACAGAGACAAATTACTGATTTGGTTTCTCTGATGTTCATGTTCCTCACTATTAACTCTGTAATTTCATTCTCTAAGGGAACCAACAAATATATATTTCATCTTTTTATATTTTGTACTAGTTTTCTTTCATAATTAACGTTGCTCTTTTTGTCAGTTTTTAAGTAACCTTTTGCTGGTATTTAAGTTTCCCAATCCTCCAGCCTGTCACTGGCATTTGTAATATGGTATACCTTAGCTTTGCCATCTTGTTATCTTGAACTTCCTTGCATAGCCATCAATGCTTTTTCTCCCTCTGGAATATATTTCAGTTGGGAGGATTTGAATATCTCCTTAAATGTCTGCCACTGCTCATCAACAATGCTACGTTTTAGTCTTTCTGCGCAGTCATCTAAGCCTAAATCTGTCCTTATGCCTCTGTAATTACCTTCAAATTAATCTCAGGAATAAAAGTGCAGCCATTAACAATTTTAAGATTCTTTAAAATGTTAAGGCATAACAGAAATCTAGTGTAGTTAGAAAATTGCTAGTTTACACAAAAGACATGGCTCATTGTTTGGCAAAATCTTCTATAAATTAAATAAGGTAGCATTGTACAATGACTCCCACCCTTATCAACCAATTTTAGATCTTTAAGTTTCCAAGTAGGTTTCATGTGTCCAGTGCTGACAACAGCATGCCTTCTCTATTAGTGTTGAAGTAAGTTTTGGTTAGATGATTAGATAAGTTTCCAACTGATATAAGCAAAATATTCTTATAGTTTCCAAAAAACAAACTGTTTAACTAAATTAATTGTAGTTTTATACATATTTGATTGGATTATGATATTTTGGATATGATTTGTGCACCATTAGGCAAATTGATCATTTGCATAGCTTGATAACTGCTTGAAAATGTCTACGGTATTTTTAAAAAAACAGAAGTAAACTTTATTGAAATTTTGATTAGCATTCTACAAAGCTGTCTATTCTTTATGTGCACCACAGCGGGTGATGGCCTGGTGGTATTATTGCTGGACTTTTAATCCAGAGACCCAGGTAATGTTCTGTGGACCCACATTCGAATCCTGCCATAGCAGATGGTGGAATTTGAAATTAAATTTAAATTTGGAGTTAAGAGACTAATGATGACCACAACTCTGTTGTTGATTGCTGGGAAAAACCCATTTGGTTTGTCAATATCCTTTATGAAAGGAAACTGCCATCCTTACTATATCTACATGTGACTCCAGCAAAGTAACTGGCTCTTAAGTGACCTCTGGGCAGTTAGGGATGGACAATAAATGTTGGTCGAGCCAGTGATGCCTTAATCTCATGAATCAATACTGCAGAAATGAGTCATGGCAAATTAAAAGGAATTACTTAAAAGGGAAATACATCTCTCAAGGTAAAATAATAAGAGTGGCATAGTTGGTAGACCAGATGACTCTTTGGGTTCATGAAAATTTTACAATGAGAGCTAGTTGGGTAGAAAGGGAGAATGAAAGAAAGAAAGATAAATCAGTTATGGAAAAGAAAAGGAAGTAAGCCATTTAGGGCGGACCTGAGGAGAAATTTCTTTACCCAGAGATTGGTGAGTTCATGGAATTCGCAAGAAGGTGTTAGATATAATTCTAAAAGGTAAGGGATCAAAGGGTATGGAGAGAAATCAGGAACAAGGTACAGAGTTGGAAGATCAGCCATGTTCGTATTGAACAGTAGAGGAGGCTCGAGGACCCAAATGGCCCACGCATGCTGACATTGGTGCGAGGTGATTGTCAGGAAGGCCGGTAAGTATATTTAAACTTCTTACCTTCAGGCCAGCGAGGGAGGAGCGAGCAAAGGACTTTTGGGAAGGGTAAGTAGAACAGTTTATATTTGCGTAGTTGCGTTACCCGAGACACTACTCAGGTTGTGTCTCCCACCCATTCTCCTCCTCTAACCTAAAAAAAAAGTTGTGGGAGACAGATTGACAAGGTAAGGTAACTAGTTTATTTCCTAATTTTTTTTTTGTCGTCACTTTCGGGAGTTAAAATAGTGGGAATGGAGTTTAGGACAGTGGAATGTTCCTCCTGCAGAATGTGGGAAGGGTCACTACTAGTGTCCCTGCTGACTAAATCTGTGGGAAGTGCACCCAACACCAGCTCCTCGAAAACCGCGTTAGGGAACTGGAGCTGGAGTTGGATGAACTTCGGATTATTCGGGAGGCAGGGGGAGTTATTGACAGGACTTACTCCCCAGATAAAAGAAAAAGACAGATGGGTGACAGTTAGGGGACAGAAAGGGAACCGGCAGGCAGTGCAGGGATCCCCTGTGGCCATTCCCCTCAACAATAAGTATACCGTTTTGGATACTGTTGGGGGGGGATGACTTTCCAGGGGAAAGGGGGAAGGGGAGCAGAGCAGTAGGCATTGGGGACTTGATAGTTAGGGGGAAACAGATAGGAGGTTCTGTGGGGACAAGTGAGACTCACGATTGGCGTGTTGCCTCCCGGGTGCCAGGGTCCGTGATGTCTCTGATCGTGTTTTTGGGATCCTTCGGGGAGATGGAGAGCAGCCCCAAGTCATGGTCCACATTGGCACCAACGACGTAGGTCGGAAGAGAGATGGGTACTTGAGGCACAAATTCAGGGAACTAGGATGGAAGCTTAGAGCTAGGACAAACAGAGTTGTTTTCTCTGGTTTTGCTGCCCATGCTACGTGCTTGTGGTGAGGAATAGGGAGAGAAAGGAGTTGAACACGTGGCTACAGGGATGGTGCAGGAGGGAGGGTTTCGAGTTTTTGTATAATTGGAGCGCTTTCTGGGGTAGGTGGGACCTCTACAAGCAGGATGGTCTTCATCTAAACCAGAGGGATACCAATATCCTGAGTGGGAAATTCACTAAAGCTATTGAGGTGGATTTAAACTAACACAGCAGGGGGATGGGAACCAAAATTGCAGTACAGGTGCAGAAGAGGATGAGAGTAGGGAGTTCCAAAATCAAGTATCTGACACTGGCAAGCGAGAACCTGGTTTGAAGTGTGTGTACTTCAACGCGAGGAGCATCCAGAATAAAGTGGGTGAACTGACAGTGTGGGTTGGTACCTGGGACTTCGATGTTGTGGCCATTACGGAGACATGGATAGAGCAGGGACAGGAATGGGTGTTGCAGGTTCCGGGATTCAGATGTTTCAGTGATAACAGAGAAGATGGTAAAAGAGGGGGAGGTATGGCATAGTTGATCAGGGACAATATTACAGTTGTAGAAAGGATGTTTGGGGACTCGTTAACTGAGGTAGTATGGGCTGATGTTTGAAACAGGAAAGGAGAAGTCACCATGCTGGGAGTTTTCTATAGGCCTCCGAATAGTCCTAGAGATGTAGAGGAAAGGATAGCAAAGATAATTCTCGATAGGAGTGAGAGAGGCAGGGTAGTTGTCATGGGGGACTTCAATTATCCAAATATTGACTGGGATCACTACAGTACGAGTACTATAGATGGGTCAGTTTTTGTGCAGTGTGTGCAGGAGGGCTTCTTGACACAGTATGTAGACATGTCTACAAGGGGCGAAGTCACTTTAGATTTAGTACTGGGTAACGAGCCTGGCCAGGTGTTAGATTTGGAAGTAGGTGAGCACTTTGGAGACAGCGATCACAATTCTGTCAGGTTTACTTTAGTGATGGAAAGGGATATGTCTACTCCATCGAGCCAGAGTTACAGCTGGGGGAAGGGAAATTACGATGCAGTTAGGAAAGATTAAGGAAGCGTGGGATGGGGAAGGAAACTGCAGGGGATGAGCACATTAAAAATGTGGAGCTTATTCAAGGAAAAGCTCCAGTGTGTCCTAGATGAATATGTACCTGTCAGGCAGGGAGAAAAATATAGAACGCGTGAGCCATGGATTACTAAGGAAGTGGAATCCCTGGTCAAGAAGAAGGCGGCGGCGGCTTATGTCAGGACAAAATGTGAAAACTCAGTTAGGGCGCTTGAGGGTTACAAGGAAGTAAGGAAAGACCTAAAAAGAGAGCTCAGAAGAGCCAGGAGGAGACATGAGAAGTTGTTGGCGGATAGGATCAGGGTTAACCCTAAGGCTTTCCATAGGTATGTCAGGAATAAAAAAATGACGAGCGTTAAATTAGGGCCAATCAAGGATAATAGTGGGAAGTTGTGTGTGGAGTCAGAGGAGATAGGGGAAGCACTAAATAAATATTTTTCTACAGTCTTCACAATAGAAAATGAAAATGTTGGCGAGGAAGAGACAGAGATACTTGCATCTAGACTAGAAGAGATTGAGGTTCACAAGGAAGAGGTATTAGAAATATTGCAGAGTGTGAAAATAGACAAATCCCCTGGGCCAGATGGGATCTATCCTAAGATCCTCTGGGTAGCAAGGGAAGAGATTGCCGAGCCTTTGACATTGATCTTCAAATCATCATTGTCTACAGGAATAGTGCCTGAGGACTGGAGGATAGCAAATGTGGTTCCTTTGCTCAAAAAGGGTAGTAGAGACAACCCTGGTAATTACAGACCAGTGAGTCTCACTTCAGTTGTTGGTAAAGTGTTGGAAAAGGTTATAAGATATAGGAATTATAACCATCTAGAAAAGAATAATCTGATCAGGGACAGTCAGCACGGTTTTGTGAAGGGTAGGTCATGCCTAACGAATCTTATTGAGTTTTTTGACAAAGTGACCAAACAGGTAGATGAGAGTAAACCGGTTGATGTGGTGTATATGGATTTCAGCAAGGCGTTCGATAAGGTTCCCCACAGCAGGCTATTATACAAAATGCGGAGGAATGGGATTGTGGGAGACATAGCAGTTTGGATCAGTAGTTGGCTTGCTGAAAGAAAACAGAGGGTTGTAGTTGATGGAACATGTTCATCTTGGTGTCCAGTTACTAGCGGCATACCGCAAGGGTCGGTGTGGGGTCCACTGCTGTTCGTCATTTTTATAAATGACCTGGATGAGGGCTTAGAAGAGTGGGTTAGTAATTTTGCGGACGACACGAAGGTCGGTGGAGTTGTGGATAGTGACCAAGGATGTAGTAGGTTGCAAAGAGATATAGATAGGATGCAGAGCTGGGCTGAGAGGTGGCAAATGGAGTTTAATGTGGATAAGTGTGAGGTGATACACTTTGGACGGAGTAATCGGAATGCAAAGTACTGGGCTAATGGTAAGATTCTTGGGAGTGCAGATGAGAAGAGAGATCTCGGTGTCCATGTACACAGATCCCTGAAAGTTGCCACCCAGATTGACAGAGTTGTTAAGAAGGCTTACAGGGTCTTGGCCTTTATTAAGAGAGGGACTGAGTTCTGGAACCAGGAGGTTATGCTGCAGCTGTACAAAGCTCTTGTATGGCCACACTTGGAGTACCGTGTACAATTCTGGTCACCACATTATAAGAAGGATGTGGAAGCTTTGGAAAGGGTGCAGAGGAGATTTACTAGGATGTTGCCTGGTATGGAAGGAATGTCTTACGAGGAAAGGCTAAGGTTGAGGTTGTTCTCGTTAGAGAGAAGGTTGAGATGTGACTTAATAAAGACATAAAAGATAATCAGGGAGAGCTTTTTTCCAAGTATGGGGACGGGAAATACGAGGGGACACAACTTTAAAGTGAGGGGAGTTAGGTATAAGACAGATGTCAGAGGTAGTTTCTTTACTCAGAGTAGTAAGGGTATGGAATGCTTTGCCTGCATCGGTAGTAGATTCGCCAAGTTTAAGTGCATTTAAGTCGACATTGGACAGGCATATGGACGTACATGGAATAGTGTAGGTGGGATAGGCTTCAGATTAGTATGACAGGGCGGCACAACATTGAGGGCTGAAGGGCCTGTACTGTGCTGTAATGTTCTATGTTCTATATGCTCCTATTTTCTATGTTTCTGTGATTGGCAGTGAGAGAAAGAATTTATAATCATGAATGTTACAGAAGACAGTTAGTTCCTAAAAGGGTATAATGACATCAAAATATAAGCTCCACCTATCAGGATATAAGGACAATTCCTGAAAGTGCTATACAGTTTTGCTTGTTACCAAAATGTGTGAGAAAATATTTCAGTTGTAGAAATGTGAACCTACTCTGAAGCTGAGTCTGATGTCTGAAGAGCCAATCTAGTATCAGATGCAATGAAACTGGCTTTTGTTGGCAGTAAGACATAAACATGCTTACTGCCTATCACGATTGAATCCATCTTCTGGAGTGTGTGCATCCTTCCTCACATGATGTCAGTCGCTGAAATTGATGCCAGGAAGGAGGACTGGTGGCAGTGATACTTCCTAAAACTTCTCAGCCTCACCATTATAATAAATAACAGATCGCAGTACGAGATACCTTAAACACCAAGATTCAATAACAGTCCAGGAAACCACTTCTTACTTGGTGCTTCTTGTTGATCACTTCTCTGACTTTAAAGATTCCAAGACACTCAGATCATAAAATATCTCAAACTTCTTGAAAATGTATGTCATAGCAGTGATCATTAATGGTTCATCATCAGAATATCAGAAGTACAAGCAAGAGTAGGCATTTCAGAGCCTTGAGCTTGATCCGCCATTCAATACGATTATGGCTGATCTCATCTCGGCCTCAACTGCACTTTCCTGCCTGCTCTCCAATACCCTTCAATCCGTCTGTATCTCTCCCTTAACATTACTCAATATTCCAGCACCCACTGCATTCAAGGGTAGTGAATTCCACAAATTCACAGCCCTTTGAGATCAGTAAGTTTTCCTCAACTTTTAAACCTGCTACCCCTTATCCGAAACAATGAACTCTCATCCTACATTTCTCCACAGGGGAAACATCCTATGTTTCGTCCATCAATCCCACTTGGGATCTTATAAATTAAATTAGATCTTCTCTCATACTTCTAAATTCCAGAGTATAGGCCTAAATTGCTTACTATCTTCATAAGACAAACCCCCTCACCTCTGGAATCAATCAAGTGAACCTCCTCTTTACTGCTTCTAATACAATTAAATCCCTTCTCAAGTAAAGGGATGAAAACTGTAAACAATACTCCAACGTACGATTGCAGCAACACTTCCCTACTTTCATACTCTATTCCTTTAGCAATAAATACCAAAGTTCCATTTGCCTTCCTTATTACCTGATCAAAGTGCATACTAACACCTTGATAAATGTCTGATTGATGTTTAATAGGCAGCACAAATAGAACTATGGCTGCTTGTGTGATAACTTCATATTTCTAAGGTGACACAAATTTCTTTGCAACAATACACTTAGGTACATCTACTCTCCATTCACATTGTTTTTCCCTCAATGCACATAATTTAATTCCAATCCTCCTCATTTGAATTTAGGAAAGACTAGGACATCAAAGTCTAGTGCTATTTTAACAGTGCCAGCACATATTGACAGCTTGCTCAACTTAGCTGATGGGTGAGTGCTAGAATTTGGTTTTGAGAAAGAATAAAAATGTTCCTCTCACTATCTTGGATAGTAGTGCTGACGAAGGTTTGTAATTTATGTTGCAGATATGTTCTTCATATTGCTTTGGTTTCACATCACTGAGTCAATAACAGAGTCATAGAGATGCACAGCATGGAAATAGACCTGTCGGTTCAACGCATCCATGCCAACCAGATACCCTAGCCTAATCTAGTCCCACTTGCCAGCACTTGGCCCATATCCCACTAAACCATTCCTATTCATATACCCATCCAGATGTCTGTTATGTTGTAATTGTATTAACTTCCATCATTGGCAGCTCATTCCACCTTCTGCGTGAAAAAGTTGACCCTTAGGTCCCTTTTAAATCTTTCCATCTCACCTTAAACGTATGCCCTCTAGTTCTGGACTCCCTCACCCCAGGGAAAAGACCTTATCTATTTATCCTACTCATGTCCCTTATGATTTTATAAACCTCTATAAGGTCACTCCTCAGCCTCTGATGCTTCAGGGAAAACAGGCTCAGCCTATACTGCCTGACCCTACAGCTCAAATTCTCCAACCCTGGCAACATCCTTGTATATCTCTTCTGAAACCTTTCGGGTTTCAATTATTTTACTGAAATTGATTTCTGAAGCTTGGCAGTTCTAACAGAGTTTTAAAGTACAACACTTCAATTAACATGGATTTTGGCCAAATTATTTAGCAGTTTGAAATAATAGCAAAGGCAGCAAATACCATTAATCTAACAAAAACTTCAAATGGAAACTGAGAGAATTACATATTTATGCAAATTATGTATATATTTGCAAAAAAGTAAGAAAATAATTTGTCGATGACAGAGTAAATTAAAGTAATGCTGAGTGCCGGTTTGCAGCTGATTTGTTTTACCAACATTTGAGTTTGATGGTGGTGTGGGCTATTCAGCCCTTCAAGCCTGTTCCATCATTGAGTAAACCGTCAAACAGATCTGGTAGCTTTGATTCAGAATTATATTGTAATGCACAATCATCACATCCAGATTCTTTGTAGATGTTTAGGAGTGTTTCAAAGACTGTGACTGACAACAAACACAGTGCTGCAGCAGGTAACAGCACTTTGTCCTACTCATTCTCACTTCACTGAAGTCAGAATTTATGTCAAAACAGTTCAAGTAATAAAACTAAAGCATTTCTGGATATATTGATCTGCCCATTTCTTTTATTCATCCATTTTTCACTGCCTGTCACTGAGAAGTTCTCTTCAAATTTGCAACATCTCAACACTAAGTTACAAACCCAGGCAGCAAATAAAACCAAAACTGTAAAAGAGTGGAGCTCTGCAACTCTAAACTCTCGAGTACATCTGCAGAAATCATGCTGCAACTGTTAAAGACCGAAAGCATAAAGGTAACCAGACAGAACTAAATCAAAGTCCTTCCCTTATACAGGGCCAGCATCTTTTTTTTTTAATCAATCAATCATGTACACACTCTATCATATCATACTTTCAGGTACTAGATTAATGGGTTAACATAGTAAATCAGGTGGAGAGCACTGGTTAGTTCCTCTCTTCTATCTTCAGAAGTGACAGCACAGGGATGTTCAATATCCAAAGTGGGTAATTATATTACAATTACATGTTTGCCATAGCAAAACACATTCCTAAAATCCCTACAGTATGGAATCAGGCCCTTCAGCCCAACAAGTCCATGCTGACCTTTCAAAGAGTATTCTGCCCAAACCCATCCCCCAACCCAATTACTCTAAATTTACCACTAACTAACACATCCCTGAACACTATGGGCAGTTTAGCATGGCCAATTCATCTAAGCTGCACAACTTTGGACTGTGGGAAGACACCGGAGTACCTGGAGGAAACACACGCAGACAACAGAGAGAATGTGCAAACTCACATAGACAGTTGTCCAAGACTGGAATCGAACCCGGGTCCCTGGTGCTGTGAGGTAGCAGTGCTAACCACTGGGGCACCATGCTACCCAACCATGCCTCCCCCACGTTGTTTGTCTTTAATTCACTATCAATGTTCAATGCTTGCAGACCAATGAGGGCCCAGTGTCCAAAACTGCTATTGTACAAGACAACAGTGGGTTAGGGATTAAATTTAAAATCAGGCAAATGATTGGATTTAAAGACAGAAAGTGGTGGAGAAACTCAACAGTTCTGGCAGCATCAATGGAGAAAGAACAGAATTAACTTTTAAGTCCGATGTGACTCTTTTTCAGGACTTCTTAAAGTTACTGCACCAAGTTGAAAATTTCCTTTCTTTCTCCAGCAGCCAATAAGGCAGTCAATTGAGGTTCCAGTGCAGAAGGCACTCAAGGCTTGCTGTCCTATATTCATCCCTTTTCCCAGGTCTCGTTGCTTTCCTGGTACAAACAAAAGTATTACCAGGAATCCTGAACCATATTGAAGTTACTGTTAGACGTTTAATATAGGTGGGTACAATGGTAATTTCACTGCAGTTCTGTGGAATTCTTATATAGCCAAAGAGTGGAAATTTATTCCTTCAAATTGAATAATCAAACAAATAGACTTACTTAAATTTGGATTGTGATTAGTCACAAAGAGAGTGCTTGAAGTGGTGTCCTGTAGTCAGCATAATATATATTTTGCCTCACATAATTAACTGAGTAGTCCGGAGCACTGTGGGTCTCAGTCTAATCTGTAACAAGTACTCTTAGGGGTTTGTGGAAAATGCCCTGCTTAAATTAGAGTATAAATTAGTGGGAATGAGGTGCAGTTACCCAAAGACTAGAGGACTAGTGTGCGAGAAAACTGTAGCACCCAGCGGAAACCCATAGACACGGGGCGAACTTATAAATTCCACAAAGTCATCCGAAGATAGAATTGAACCCAGGTCTAGGGTACTGTAAAGCAACACTGAGCCACCATGCCGCCCATTTACTTATCCATTCACTTGGATTGTTAGCAGCAATGCCAGGTTTTTATTCTTTAGCTAAAATGTTGACTTACCAGGAAGCTAGAAATTGAGTGTGGAACTTCATGGTCTATGTATTTAGCTGAATATTTCACTGTAAAAAAAAGGATGCTCTGCAATCAGACAGCTTTGCCACTACCACTTCAGATCGGTCTTTCAGAACAAACAATTCCTGCTATGTCAAAAATGTACTTTTTGGTGGTGTTGAATTTTTGATTTGCATTTTGTATGACTAAAGGCAGTCAAATGTTATGCAAATTGCTTGTCATTAAATTTACCATGTGCTTAGCGCAGACATACTGAGTTCATGTCAATCATAACGATCCTGGCCATTATCAAAGATTAGCTATTCAAACAATATCACTATGAATATTCATCCTTCTCAATTTAGATGAAGTCATCTATTTTTTTCAGCGTAATTTCAAGAGGATTTGAATCACTTTTCTATAAGTAAGCATGCCTGCAGTGATGAAGCTCCAGTCACTTTGAGAAAGATCAAAGAATTAGTACCTGTCTGGCAATTGTGGATTTGATTGGCAACTGTGAAGAAGTGAAACAGAGAGGCAGAAGCTAGGAAATTATAGACCTGTAAATTGTGGGAAGATATAAGATAGAGTGAGTAGCACTTAATGAAAGAACTTAAAGAGTAGGCGAAACTAGATTTGTAGTGGCGAGGTCATGTCTAACAAACCAAAATGAATTTAAGGAAACGACACAAATAGTAGATAAGGAGATGCCAGTGGATATAAGTTTTACCAACATCTATAAGGAATTTAGAAACGTTGGTATAACAGACATAATGAAAATTAAAGCTCAAGGGATTGAAAACGAATTATTTGTGAGGTTTGAGAATGGGTTAGGGGATCAAAGTAGGGATAAATAGTATTTACTGGATTTGGTAAAATAATTAATGTTATTCCTCATTGATCAGCAACAGGTCAATGTTTCTCTAAGCTACACAGCTGTGTGCATGCATGCAATCACTCCTCCATTCTACACACGGTGAGTGGCATGCTGACATGGACCACAGCATTGACTTGCAGCTCCAGAAGTTGCTGCCACTCAGAAGAGAAGGAAATTTAGGGGGAACGCGGACAATAGGGCCTCAACTATTCATTATTACTTTGGTAACATAACGGAGAGTCATATTGGTAAGATTGCCGATGACACAAAGATTTGTGGCATTGTAAGTAGCATAAGTACATAACAATATGTGAAATTGGAGCAGGAAGAGACTTTTTCTTTCTAGATTATTCTGTCATTCATCCTGATCGTGGCTGATCTGTTACCTGAAACTACACCTTCCCACATTATTCCACATCATTTAATAACTCATACTCAACAACTGAACATATACAATCCTCTAGGGCAAAGAATTCCAAGGAAGCACAACCCTTTGAATGAAGAAATTTCTCCTTGTATTACGGAAAAGACAGATGTGTTGTTGAAGTTTTTTTGTATTGCACTCATTGGGACAAATGTTAGAATGCTAAATTTCAAATGGGACATCAATTTAGAATGCATAAAATGAGAGATCTTTTTCTAATGAAATCAAAATTAATGGTCCATTTGAAATGAAAGGAACAAGACTGCCACAGCATGACATTTTCTCCCCCAACTCCAACAATACTCAACTCTTGTTCTATGAAAGCGAAATTGCTCAGTCCTAAATGACTGACACCTTATTCTGAGACTGGAATCTCTGTTCGCAATTTTTCCGCATTGTGGATGAAAGCATAAAATTACAAAAAGGCATTGATAGATTAAGTGAGTGGGTAAAGGATTTTACTCTTAGGTACATTGGAGTTCATCCATTTTGGTCCAAAGGATAGCATGGTATCATAGAATCATACAGTCCAGGAGAGGTCCTCTGGTTCATCAAGCTTGTACCATCAGAAAAATTACTCTAAACTTATATTAGTCCCACTTTCCAGCACTTGGCTCATAGCCTTGTATTTCATTAACAGTGACAAGCTAACAACAATTGACATTCACGTGTACAGTTGGTAAAATGCAGTAGATTTTAATAAAATCTAGTAAATCCTAGCAGATACAAAAAAAATTAACAAGATTAATATCATTTAACTAGAAGACTACAGTGCAAAAGGGAAGAGGTTTTATTATAATCGCATAAATCCTGGTTAGATCACAGCAGGAGTAAGAGTACAACATTCTAGACAATGCACCTCAGAAAATAATATTCTGTCCTTGGAAGGAGTGTAATACTGGAATATTAACAGTCCTCCAAGGATTAAATTATGCAGAGAGATTATATAAACTAGATGAGTTATTCCCCAAAATACCAAAGGTTAAGAAATTATTTGATTAATGAATTCAGGATTTTGAAAGGAACAGATAGGATACAAAGGAGGAAACTTCTTTCTGTTGTGTTGAAGTGTCCAAGGCAAGAGTACATAATTTTAACTTAGAGCCAATCCATTCAGAAAAGAATTTAGGAAATACTTGTGTGTGCAAAGGATGATAGGATTGTAGAACATTCTCAATAAGAAACAGAAGTAGCTAGATCAATTAATTACTTTGAATCTGAGATCTAAATATTTCTACTACACAATGTACCAAAATATATGGAGCTAAGAAGTTAAGATCGAGATCAGCTATGATCTCATTGAAAAGGGGGACAGTTTTGAGCAGATGAGCAGCTCAATTTCTGTCCCATAGACATTCAAGAGCGTGATGGGATCATAGATTGGGTGTGGTACCCTTCAATGATAAGTTTAGTGGGCAGGGATCTCTCACCACATCTTTATCTGGGTTTTATGCATTGTTAAATAAATCATCTACACTCAGCATGTCAGTCTTGTGGGTCGACCGCTCAATTTTGTTAGCCTTCCACGTCAGGCGAGAAGGATGTTAGGTCAGGTTTGAAGCCATTCTGTCAAATCTCTGTCTGGTCTGTTGGGAAAGAAAGTGAGTACTCTTTCTGTGGAGAAAAGTAATTTACATTTAATTCTTCACTATTAATTTCATTGAGCTAAAACTGTTTAATTTATATTGCATGAAGTTTGCATGCCAGTTTACGTGAGTTCAGGGTACGTAATGGAGAGCAATGCTGAACCTAAGAAAAATAAAATAAAACAAGAAAATATCTATATAACAATTGTCACATTTTTCAGTAAATTGCTACAACCTTTTTTTAACCTAGAGTTCATACTGCAAAACTGAAACAAATTATTTGCATCATACTTGCATGATAAAACCACATCTTCAATTTTTTTTTTAAGCGCTTCAATCTAAACTCATTTGTCCCAGCAATGTAATAAATATTAACTTGAATTATGTAATGAACAGAAGTAGAACGTCACTTGCCATCAGCTTTGAATCAAGTTGCCCACAAATGTCTAACCATCTCTGTGGTGTTGCTTTCCCTTTTTCCTGGGAGTAGTTAAAATCTAGCATGAAGGCATAGTGATCTGTTGGTGCGCAGCAGTAATTTTAGCAAGCAGCTGAGTAGGCAATCACATTGAAACATAGCAAACCAGGTAGTTGCACTTGCACAATTTTTCCAATATCAAAGTAACTAATTATGATTAGATTAAGATAGAAGACAAAACAAAGATAAAATAATTTTAAAAAAAACAAGGAGACTGCTTGCCTAACAGAGAAATTTTACATTAATATATGTTTCTCAAAGCAAGAAAGTATGTTTCACAGAAATATTGGAATTAGTCCTCCATTAGAAATCCAGTTACAATTCATTCAATAAATTCATCTTTTTCCAGCATTCTTACAGTAAAACAAATAGAGTGAAGTGGTAATTCTTATCAATTTAATTGATTTCTTATTGATTGCAGTTTGGAGGGTGCCTGCATTGCATATCTTTTAGAGAAGAATAGATTAATCAACAGCAACTTTTGAATTTCTCTTTCACTCCACAAAAATGTGAACTTCAAATGTGCGGTCAGTTTCAGTCAAATAATAATGGTGAATGTTTACAATTTCAGAACATACCTTGGTCAATATCTGTTCATAAAAATAAACAACAACTGCTGTTGCTGTTAAATTTCAAGAGTTAATAAAGATGGGACTAAATAATCCCTCCATATTTACCACTGTCTTGAAGAAAGAACACAAAGACATTCCTTACATTCAGAAAAATGCTCAATACTGATTAAAAACATAATTTACATTATAGTCTGAATGTCTATGACTCAAGTTGAGTGAAAACATTTAATTCATTACTGTTGTCATTAATGAGTCTATTATTGTACTTTGCGAGAATTACTGTGCTGACCTAATAAATAAAATCAGTATTGAATTTTGTAATGGCAATACACAAGTAAAATGAATTTTGAACAATGCACAAATTGGCAGGCAATAAGTACATAATACAATAAAAATTGTTACTTTCAAAGCAATTTTCTACAAAAGGATGGAGTAAAATATCTTACCTATTATGCCTTTTCCTTCTGTATCATTACTTGAGAGACTTACAAGGGTAACACCACCAATGCTAAAAGAACAAACAGAAAAATGTACCAATTTTTCTTACAAGGAATTGCTCCTTTAAGGATGAGATTACAGCTGTAATGTATGACAAATAGAGCAAATATTTTTATTGAGGAAAAGGCAGCATCTATAACCAAAATCCTATAGTTTAGCAGAAATGTTAATATTTGTTCAAATTTTAGTGATACATACCTTAAAATTACTGCTAATAATTTGGATAACGTAAACCTGTCTCCACTGTTGCTAGGAAACATTGCAGCTAGAAGTAAAGTGAAAAGACCTGTCCAAGAAAAAAATTCAAAATGACAAGCAAATTATTTTAAAAATGTAAAATGCTGTAAATGTGTACATAAATTTCCTGAGACAGTATTTCAACAGAATCAATTATTATTACATTAAAAAGTTCAACATGTCTGACTAGAACCCAAAATATTTTTTATGAAAGTCAACTGGAGAATTACAATTGCAGTTGAACACACAATTAATATTGCCTTCCTTTTTTCACACACACACACACACACACACACACACACACACACACACACACACACACACACACACACACACACACACACACACACACACACACACACACACACACACACACACACACACACACACACACGTCATTCAGGGCCACACAAGCATGTGGAAACCAGGAAGGAAGTGGTTAGAAGTGCAGAATGTTAACAATGTGTGAAGAACTTTCATATAACTCACTTTATTTTACAAGCGTCTTAAAAGATATATCCACAGACGAAAAAATGAGTTAACAGCTCAACTTATTTGGTAGCAGGAATTAACACAGATGACAAATGTGTATAGGCTCTATAATATTGAAATTAAGTCAAAAATATTATATTTTCAGAAGAATTTTTAAATAATTCACATCTCACTAACGAACTGTCTTTAACCATTTAACCTTAGCACTTTAAATTTATACATTTAATATTTGCACTATTTACTGATATGTTTTTATGGCCAATTACCAACTTTGTCAGGTAGCTGAAACTGAACGCTAGATGGCATTGTTAGAAGTCTTTTTTTAAAGCAGTAATCCAAGCAAAAAAAACTTCTACTGAGAACATTTCTTACTAAATTCTTCGAGATATTTTTAACTATACCAATCTGTATCAGCAGGGTATTTAAAATAAAAACAATTGATTCCCCATGCTAGATAGATTCAGTGATTTTTTTTGGAGCAATTATGTTTTGTTACCGTACCACGGATAACAGTTCCATCACGAGGTGGGCAGGAACTTGAACCTGAATTTTACAAAGGAGTTCCACAGGATGCCAAAAACATTTTTTTTTTCACAAATTCAGTTTAAACAAAACAGTACAGTAACAATTGTTAACAGTTATGATGATAATTACTAAGGAAATAATGTGATTAAGAAATAAGAAGATATGCCGTTCCATTATTTTAAAAGAGCGAAACAGAAACTGGATAACTACAAATACATCAGTTACTAAAAACTGTAGTTGAGAATGATTAAATGTTGGAAAAGTATGAGCTGATCAAAGACGTGTCAGCATGCATTTTTGAAATTTGACTTATTTGTGTTTTGAGATGGTAATTAATATGTTTTCTGAATTTAGAAGTAAACTTAAAGTGCAGACTCAGCTGCCTGAACGGAAAGGCTGGGAGTTCAGCTGTTCCAAAATACATACATGTCACAAATGGTTGTTAAATGAATATCTGAGGTTTGGTTGCGGTTTTGACAATAATTCAAATTTAACCAAATTTATGCCCAGGATACTAAAACCCAATCGAGTTTGAATTTATCATTTTGACAACATCAGACGAATGACGGTACAATGTTGGGGGGGTATTAAAAAACTGAGCATTTTGAAAACTGGTCAGAGAGTCAGCAATTACCATCGATAGGCCAAGCAACTATCATAGAGCGAACTGCCCACCTAATATTTTGCTCTCAAAAAAATTAGAAAACACGCTCTATCAAGGGTATCTTTTCATGCAAAACATACTCGCAGTAAAACAAAAGTAGACAACCCAGGGAGATCATCAGCCAGAAGATTGAGTGGAGAAGACAGAGAGAGTATGGTCTTGAGAAAAGCTAATGTAATGTTTGATAATTCTGTTATTGGAACAGTATATATTTTATAGAGCTTGTGTCAGGTAGTAAGTAGTTAAGAAAAGGAGAGCTGGGATTTGTGAATAGTTTTTATTTAATGTTCAGTATTAGAGTTAGGAAAATAAATTGTTATTTTTCTTTAAATAGTGAAAGCTAGGTGTTCTCTGTCACTCACAGTGAGGTGAACTTTTTTGGGAGTTTGGTTTTAATTAACAGAGGGGTTCAACTTCCGTGTTGTAATATGCCTCTTTGGATTGTGGAACCAAACTCAAATCGGGACACAGGGATAAAATAAAGGTTCTCTGGAATTACAGGATGTGGAGAGTCATGGCCCTCAGGAATATGTATTGGGGCCCTAGCATTTCAACATATATGAATGTCTTTGGTAAGAGTCACACAGTTTTCAGATGACTAAGTTAAGGGGAAGAGCACATAGTGAAGTAGGATAGAACTTTTATTGACAGACGAAGCAATTTTTTGACTACAATTTCAATTGTCAGAGCATTCGATCTTCCAATCGTTGTTGCTAAAGCTAACAAGTTCAAAACCAGTTTCTGGCCTTCCCAGAAAATTAGGCTCAGATGCAGGGTGACAGCTCATTTTCTCAGAGAAATTCCTTCCAATTAAAGGAGCCATGGCATGCATGAAAAAAAAAACCTGGGAATGGTGGATGTCAGCTCTCCCACTCTTACTTGGGATAATCTAAAGTGGTACAGCCTGACAAACTCACCTACGAGCAAGAGACAGAGAATACTTTCATTATCAAGCAGGCCGCATTGGAAATGGTCAAGGATGTGACAGCAGTAGTGCAGCCAATCTAATAATGACCAGGAAAATCCAGAAACAAGAAAGTCTGATGAAAGGCCATTGATCTTAAACATTAAATTTGATTTTCTCCTCCACAAATACAGTATTGTTTGTTTGTTAGCAAATTCTGTTTTTAACTTCAGATGGTCATTATAGGCAGGAGTGGTCCTACATTGCTGGGTGCCAGCGACAACCACTCCTTGGCTATTGGCAATGCATACTCACCTGGTCCAGTGGGATGCATACTGTGGAAGATATCAGGGACAATCATGAGAACCAGAGCCTCATCAAGCACTTACGTGAGCATATGAACGGATAAATGCTCTGATGATGGTTCATCTCAAAGGGAGAACTTAGGACCGGGGGCATAGTCTAAGGATAAAGAGTCACCAATTTAAGATTGAGGTGAGGGTTTCCTTTTTCAGAGGGTTGAGTGTCTTTGGAATTCCTTACTACAGAGAGTTGTAGGAGCAGAGTCCTTGCGAATATTGAAGACTGAGATACATCAGTAGGGAATTCAAGGGTTATGGAGAAAGGGCAGCCAAGTGAACTTGAAGAGTGTTTGATCAACCATGATCCTACTGAATGTGGAGCAAGCTCTGGGATCTGAATAGCCTACTCTTGGTCCTATTCTGATGGTCATATAACTGGCTTTCTGCACATTGACCCTGCATTGGGATCTCATCTAGTTCCAACTGCATTTCAATGGGCATCCTCACTTTCCTATGGAGGGACTTGTGGGTGCGGAGGGGGCATCTTAAGGTGTTGATGATGTTACTCCTGCTGTAGCATATTGTAGTAAGCCCCTTGCTCTAGACCCTCGGTGGAGGAAATGGCATAGCTCCAAAAGTGCAGCTGAGGATAGGTAAAGTTCTGGTCAAAAAAAAAATGCCTTGCAGAGAATTGGTATTCAAAAAGCAAGAAGTAACAGCACACTGTGACAGAGGGGGTGCTTTGCATAGAAGTTGCTCAGCCTGAATACATCTGCAACTCTTTTGTGTTACTGGTCAAAGCTTTCACAACTACTCAGTTTTATTTCATGGCATACTCTTATCTTCTAATCGCTGTTAGAGATTCAGTGTGAAACTGCTCCCATGTTGGGAAGGGTGGATTCCATTAGAAAAATCCCTCAAATGATTTCAATTGTCTTCACATCTTGTCTATGGCAGTTCCTGTCTTTTCTGGAAAACTATCCCTGGGAAAAAAAAACAGCCAGAAGTAGGAACATGTAGGGCTGGTTTGTCAACATTATTTTGTGTCTGATTTTCTTGGCCTACTCCTTCATCATTTCCAATTGCTTGAGAAAATTTCCCTCGCTAACTCTGTTCCCCTGCTTCAGACACAGCTAGAGCTCCTAATATTTCCAACATCTTCTGATTTTATTTTAAATAAGACAAGTACAAAATGTACTTAAAATTGTCAACAAAGTACTAGTATTATCTCAAGGAGTTAGAATTCAAAAGTGAGGAAGGTGATGCTTCATATTTACAATCTTGGTAAGACCCCAAGTAGAGTTAAGCATTCCGCGTTGGGAAACAAATCTTAATTTATATTATTCCTGAAGGACATATAATGTAGTCTCTCCAGAATGATACCAGTGCTGAAAAGCTAAAATTATGTAGACAGTTTTCATAGACATCTTTTGGTTTCCCATGAGCTTGGAAGGTTGAGAGGTCATTTAATCAACGTAATTAAAACGATACAATGGACTCAATACAAGAAAGAGAAATTACATCCACTGGCAGCAGAATCTTTGGCATGTAATATTAAAATTAGAACCAGATAATTTAAGGGAAGGAAATCAGAATTCATTTGGTCACACACACTGTAGGGAAATCAAGAACTCCTTCTCCTAAAAGGTTATGCATGCTGGGTCAACTGAAAATTTCCCAGACAGAGACCAATGGGTTTTTGTGAAATATGGACATCAAGGAATGTTGATCCAGGATAGGTAAACTGAATCAAGGAGCAGGTCAGACAGAAACGGAATGGTGAAACAGGCTTGAGAAGTTGAATGACATAGTTCCAATGATTTGGTTTATGGTGATACACGATTTGAAGTTGTGTTCTCGCTATACAGCAACATACTTTTGATGCATTAGCTTTGCCAGGCAAAAAAAATGTAATGAAATCTGTAAATCTTATTTCTCTTGTATGAGCTGACATGCGTAAAACATTTTTTACACAATACAATAGAACGAACAAGAAAAATACTTTTTATACATAACTTACCCGAAGTTGAGGACAATATGTTAACAATAGCAACCTGAGTATCAGAAAGCGCCTCCTGATAGGAAAAGTTTGCCAGAAACCACTGAAAAATTAATTGCACAATTGAAGACAAACATACTATTGTGTACAATTTATTTTTGTTACATTAATATTCAACTTGTTCAATAACAAACCTGAGTGAACAGATTTCACAGAATCATAGAATCCCCAGTATGGAAACAGGCCATTTGGCCCAACAAGTCCACACCGACCCTCTGAAGAGTATCACACCCAGACCCATTCTCCAACTCTTTTACTTTATATCTCCCCTGACTAATGCAGCTAACCTACACATCCCTGAACACTTTGGGCAATTTAGCATGGCCAATTCACCTAACCTACATGCTTAGGAACTGTGGCTGGAGCACCCGAAGGAAACCTTTGCAGACATGGGGAGAACGTGCAAACTAGCAGTAACTGTTCACAAAGATATGGGCCAGATATGCATTGTGGGGCGGAAACCCCTTTACAAGATGATCTTGGGCTGTGCACATGGCCAAATTTCAGTCACAGCTACAGAAGCGTGGAGGAAACTTGAAATGTGACATGGAGTGCTTCAAATTGTTTGGTGGTGGGAACATGCCCAGAAAACGGTACTCCCTCCAATTGTGGAAAACGGTGCATGACCGTTTGAAAATTTGACCATATAGTGTCCTAACCGAAACTACATTCACTTTAACTTCTGCCTCAACAACAAACTAAATTACACTGATTATATGTGATTAAGAGCATGTGTTAAACATTTCTGAACATATAACAGTTATAAAATACATTAATTTTCCACATGATTATTTCATATACAATGTTTAATAAGGAAGAATGTATCCGTATGTACTTTCAAATGAGACTAACAAAAATGAGTTAGTACATAAATGCCCCAACAATTTTTAACATAAAGAACAATGAGCAAGAGCAGGCATTCAGATCAGTGGGCCTGTTCAACCCCACTGCTTGGTTCCATAATGCTTCAACATATTAGCAAATAAAAATCTCTCTCTTCTATACATTTATTCAGTGTCATGTCATCCACCACATCCAGGGTAGTGAATTCCACAGATTCATGAGCCTTTGAGAGACGTATCCCTCAATTAAATCTGCCACCCTTTAATTTAAAATTATGACCTCTTGTTCAAGATTGCCCCACAAGGGATAGATCTGCTCTCCGTTTACATTGTCAATCCTCTTTAGCAACTCATATAGATCTATTAGATCTCCTGTCATTCTTCTGAACCCAAGCCAAAATAGGCTGAAAATAGGCTCAATATCTCCTCTTAATACAGCTGCAGTAAGAGAGGACATCTTGAAGGACTCATCCCGTCTGGCTATATGGGTAGAACTTAGAAATAAGAAAAGATGCAGTCACTATAATGGGGTTTTAACATGGGCCTCCCAATAACTAGTGGGAGAGAGAGGAACATATATGTAAATAGATCATGGGAACAGGTAAAACAACAGAGTTGTTGTAGTGGGTAATTTTAAATTTCCCTTGTCCAATGAGGGCACAGGCCATACTAGACCACGTATAGGAGAATGAGCCTGGCAAGTGATCAATGTTTCAGTGGGAGATCATTTTGGGAACTGTGATCATAATTCCATAAGCTTTAGATGGTTAAGGAAAAGGATAAGACTGGTCCTCAGATGAAAGTGCTAAACTGAGGGATGGCAAGTTATAGTAGCATTAGGCAGAAACAGGAGAAATTATGGAGGTGGCTGTTTGAGGGTAAATCCATATCTACCTGGGGAGTCTTTTAAAGGCCAGATGATCAGTGCTCAGGAACAGCATGTTCCTGTGAGCATGAACGATAATGATGCCAAGATTGGGGAACACTGGAGAGCAAGAGACATTGAGAGTTCAGTCAAAAAGAAAAAGAAAACAAATGTAAAGATTAGGAAACTGAAATCTGACAAGGCCCTTTAGGCAGAAGAAGAAAGCAGGAAAGAATTTGAACAAGGAATAAGAAAGGGGCCATGAAATGTCCTTGACAAACACGATTAAGGAGAATCCCCATGACATTTTATACATATAAAGGAGCAAGAGGGCAGCTGGGGAAAGAGCAGGTCCATTCAAGGACAAAAGGGGGAAATTTATGCATGGGGCCACAGAAAATGGGCGAGTAGATTAGAATTTTTTAGATTAGATCCCTACAGTGTGGAAACAGGCCCTTCGGCCCAACAAGTCCACACCGATCCTCCGAAGAGTAACCCACCCAGACCCATTTCCCTCTGAGTAATGCACCTAACACTATGGGCAATTTAGCATGGCCAATTTACCTGCCCTGCACATCTTTTGGACTGTGCGAGGAAACTGGAGCACCCGGAGGAAACCCACGTAGACACAGGGAGAATGTGCAAACTCCATACAGACAGTTGCCCAAGGCTGGAATTGAACCTGGCACCGTGGTGCTGCAAGGCAGCAGTGCTAACCACTGAGCCATTGTGCGAGTACTTGATGAGTACTTCATATCATTAGTCACCAAAAACAAGGACACGGATTGTTGGTAAGATTATGGAGAGTTTTGTTCATATTCCAGAGCATGTCAATGTTAAGAAGGTGGTAGTGTTGGATGACTTGAAAAAACATAAAACTCAATAAGTCTCCAGGACCTGATGGGATCTACTCAGAATACTGAGGGAAGCAAAGATGGAGGTTGCTAGGATCTTGACAGAGACCTTTGTATTTTCTTTACCACAGGCAACGTCCACAAGGGTAACAGGGACAACTCAGGAAAGTGTAGGTTGGCGAGCCTCATATCAATCATAGGGAAATTATTGGAGAAGACTCTAAGGGATGGATTTACTTTCATTTGGAAAAAAAATGACTTATTAAGGATGGTCAGCATGGGTTTGTGAGGGCAAGGTCTTGTCTCATAAATTAGAGGGAGTTTTTTTGAGGAATTGATGAAGATGAGTGTTGAGGGTTAGGCAGTGGATGCTGTCTACTTGAACTTTATTGACAAGGCCCTCATGACAGATTGGTCCAGAAGATGGAATCCACAGTGAATTGGAAGATGGGACACACAATAAGCTTGGTCAGAGAAGATAGAGGGTCGTTGTGGAGGAGTATATTCTGCCTGGAGGTCTGTGACCAGCAGTGTTTTGCAAAGTTGTTTGTAATACATATAAATAATTTGGTTGAAACTGTTTGTGTTCTGATTAGTAAGTCTGCAGATGACATGAAATTGCTGCAGTTATGGATAGTGAGAAAGGTTGTCAGAAGGATATAGTTGGGAAGTTGTGAGGAGAATGGCAGACAGAGTTTAATCCAGACAAATGTGAGCTGATGAATTTTGGGAGGTCAAATACAAGATCGATGTCTACAGTAAATGGCAGGACCCTGAGAAGCACTGGTAGACAGAGGGATCTTCGGGTGCAAGTCCATCGCTTCCTGCAAGTGGCAGCACAAGCAGGTAAAGTGGTAAAGAAGGCTCCAAAGTATTTTGAAGTTTCTCTCCATATAGATAATACATAGCCTATTAATCAAAGTGATAACCTCACTCTTATTACAGAACTTCATCTGCCAAACTTTGGCCCATTCAGCTATCCTATCTCTATTCATTCGTAAGTTTCTTATTTCTTTTTTGCAACACACTCAGACCTATTTTAGTGCATCTGCAAATTTGACTATCATACATTCTATCTCTGCATCCAAGTTGCTAGTAAGATTATAAATAGTTGATATCCATGGGGTTAAATGGGCGTGGGCTGTTTCCCTGGAGTGTCGAAGGCTGAGGGGTGACCTCATAGAGGTTTATAAAATCATGAGGGACATGGATAGGATAAATAGACAATATTTTTACCCGTGGGGTGGGGGAGTCCGAAAAGAGAGGGCATAGGTTTAGAGCGAGAGGGGAAAGTGACCTAAGGGGCAACGTTTTCATGCAGAGGGTGGTGAGTGAATGGAATAACCTGCCAAAGGAAGTGGTGGAGGCTGGTACAATTGCAACATCTGGATGGGTATATGGATAGGAAGGGTTTAGAGGTACCTGGGCCAAGTGCTGGCAAATGG
Source organism: Chiloscyllium plagiosum (assembly GCF_037043375.1). NCBI lineage: Eukaryota > Metazoa > Chordata > Chondrichthyes > Orectolobiformes > Hemiscylliidae > Chiloscyllium > Chiloscyllium plagiosum. The sequence goes on along the minus strand of NW_028270145.1, from coordinate 77,657,820 downwards.
GATTAGATTAGGTTGAGATACCTGGTCAGCATGGACGTGTTGGATCAAAAGGTCTGTTTCCATCCTGTAAATCAATATGACTCTATGATCAAATCCTATGTTACCCCACTATTTGCCAACCAGAAAATACCTATTTTTTCTGATTCTACCCAATCCTCCGTTCCAACTAACATATTACCCCAAACCTATACGGCCTTAACTTCTGTATTAAGCTTTTGAGCAGCACCTTATCAAGTGCCTTCTTAAAATCCAGGTGGACGACATCTAAAGGAGCCCCATTATCCAGTTTGCTTGTTACATCTTTGTACAACTCTAGCAAATTAGTCAAACACCATTTACCCTTCATAAAACCATGCTGACTTTGATAAATTGCAGCTTGACTTTCCAAATGTCTCATTACAACTTCATCAATTATAGCTTCCAACAATTTCCCAACAACAGATCTAACTGGTCTGGAGTTTCCTAATTTCTGCCCCCTTCCTCTTTGAATAAGGACATTACGTTAGCATTTTTCCAATCCACTGGAATCTCTTCAGAATTCAGGAAATTTTGCATCCATCATCACTGCTGCCACTTCCTTTAAAACTCTAGGATGTAGGCCATCAGGCCCTGGGACTTGTCTGCCTTTCATCCCAATGGTTTGTTTAGTGTCTTTCCCCCAGTGAGACTGATTTGCCTTTTTAAAAAGTTTCTTGCTTTTCTATACTCACTACATAAACAATTTCTATTGGAATGGAAAAACAATGGTTTACCCTTCATTTTTAATGTACTGTATTATAACAGGTACTAACCACAAAGCAGAAGAAAAAGCTGATTTTTGCGACTTGTGATACTGTCAATTTGCCAACAGATTTCAGCACTGCTTCGTGATCCTTTGCTGCTGGATACGACATCCGAGAGAGTTTTGCTTCAAATGCATGATGAGCTGGAAGTTGCCGCACCTCCATAATGTTACTGAACCTAACACGTGGTTTTTTTAAAGCTAAAAATGAAGAATAATAATTTTCAATAATATCTTCAGATAAATAAAGTTACATCAGACTAAACAGGAGGTTATAAAACATCTTGGGTAAATATGGTCAGAAAGGTCATACATAATCAAAATTATTATAGTTCTGCAATGATTATATTAGTATAATTAGCTTTCCATTGCTGATCAAAACAAGGAGAAAGGGTCTATCGAGTCTGTGTGTTACTATGATGGCAAGAACTTTCCTTTTTTGGCAAGGTAATTATTAATCACGGCCTTACTCTTTATCTTGTGACAAGTGTGTTGAAATAAAACAACAGTTTCTATTTAAAAATTATCTAATTCCAATTAACAACAGTGATTAAGTTAGCTACATATTCATTTAGCATTTTGAACAGATCTTGAACTAATAGAACATCTATGGACAAATAAATATTGGTTTCTCAATGAAACCTAAATCAAGTTGTTTAGGGGTACCACTAAAAATGTCATGATGACATAAATATATACTTGAAAGAAAGCAGCAACACTGAAGAAAATGTTCAAAACATTAATCACCATCTGATTAAAAACCTAAATATCATTTTCTTTGCCAGGTGGAGACTATGTAGGTGTTGCTACTCTACTAAAAGAACCTTTTTCTATTGAAATTCTGTACCCTTCAGAAAAATGCTACAAAACTTAAAAATTCACAGTAATAAAGATCATCAAAGAGACAAGTTACTGGATTAGTGGTGCTGGAAGAGCACAGCAGTTCTGGCAGCATCCAAGGAGCAGCGAAATCGACGTTTCGGGCAAAAGCCCTTCATCAGGAATAAAGGCAGCGAGCCTGAAGCGTGGAGAGATAAGCTAGAGGAGGGTGGGGGTGGGGAGAAAGTAGCATAGAGTACAATGGGTGAGTGGGGGAGGGGATGAAGGTGATAGGTCAGGGAGGAGAGGGTGGAGTGGATAGGTGGAAAAGGAGATAGGCAGGTCGGACAAGTCCGCATAAGTCATGGGGACAGTGCTGAGCTGGAAGTTTGGAACTAGGGTGAGGCAAGTTAACTCATTGACTCCATATCTGTTTCTGTCTGACAACTCTATGTTGTCTGAATACAAAGGTTATCATTATGGATCCTTTTGCCAAATTTTTTAAAAAATCACCCAGCACAAGGTTTTGAAAACCTTTTGTCAAAAGGCGTGGTGTTATTTTAAACAGAACACTCAAGACTAACTGGCCCAAGCGCATATGATGTAGACTGTTTCTAACGTATTAGCAATCTAAGAAGCTCCATGTAGAAAATAAAGTGCTTTCGTATGATAACAATGTAATTTTTAGATGGTGTTGTTATTTCCAGATGTTAATAAGTTGCAAAGCCAAAATATTTAGCCTGCTTGTTGGTAACATGCAACACTGTAACTTCATTCTATTAAGTAACCTCGTCAGCAAAGAGGTCAAGGTTATTACAGGTCTTGCTCAATATTACAAAAGACTTGAAAAATTGTGGCAGGCTCTTAGATCTCAGAATTTAGATTATCAAGATCCATGGACAATATACACAATAGATAGCTCAGCAAAGCAACACCCATCTGGATTTTGTTCTGCTTACAGCAATGAGGAGAGCACTAAACCAAAATGCTACCATCTCAGCAGCTCAAGACCAATTGTGGTTTTATCAATACCCTTTTGGCAAAACCATCTCTGGGAGCACGAATGTAGCTGCTGACAATTTGTGCAAAGCACAATTTAAGAATAATTTTTAACATTCCATCATCTGAAGATTGTACTAGAGTGTGTTAATTCACTGGACACAGGCATAACATCTTTAAAGTCATAAAATGTTCAAAGACATTTCATAGGAGGGGAATCAAACAAACATTGACACTTTAATTAAAGATGGACATATTAAAATTGGTGACATAAAACATAGTGAAATGGGAGATTTTAAGGAGGATTGTGTAAAGGTTCAGGGAAACAATTTCTGATATTAAGAGTCTAAGTGTTTGAATATACAGCCTCTAATATAAGGTAAAACAAGAGGGGGAGGTGTGCAAGAAGCTAGGATTAGAGAAACTGAATTTCTGGAAGCTTGCAAGCTAACAGTATGTTATAGAAATAGGGAGGGCAAGACAAAGGGTCAAGGAGGAAGATGAGAATTTTTGAACTGGTAGACTGTGATTCGATGCATGTCAGAGTTTACTGGAGTGCTGTGTAAACAGGACTGTGAAAAACCTTTAGCAAGATAATAATTTTAGAGAGTGCGCAGAGGAGATGTATCAGGGTGCTGCCTGAATTGGACGGCTTGTCTTATAAACAGAGGTTGAGTGAGTTTGGGCTTTTCACACTGGAGAGAAGAAGGAAGAGAAGGGACTTGATAGAGGTGTACAAGGTAATAAGAGACATAGATAGAGTAGATAGCCAGAGACTTCTCCCCAGGACAGAAATAGCTGTCACGCGGGGTATCATTTTAAGGTGATTGGAGGAAAGTCAAAGGTAGGTTCTTTATGCAGATTAGATTCCCGACAGTGTGAAAACAGACCCTTCGGCCCAACAAGTCTGCACCAACCCTCCGAAGAGTAATCCACCCAGACACATTTCCCTCTGACTAATGCACCTAACACTATGGGCAATTTAGCATGGCCAATTCACCTGACCTGCATATCTAACGGTGGTGGGTGCAGAAATGCACTGCCAGCGGTGGTGGTAGAGTCAGAGACATTAGGGACATTTAAGCAACTGCTGGACAAGCACATGGTTGGCAGTAAATTGAGGAGTGTGTAGGTTAGGTTGATCTTAGATCAAGCTAAATGCTCGGTACAACATTGTGGGCCGAAGAGCCTGTGCTGTACTGTACTGTTCTATGTAATCTAGTTCTTATATTGGCCTGAATTTCATAATATAAATGAGGTACTTCAAGTTAAAACCTACCTGTGTTGTTGTCATTACTATTTTTTTCATTGGCTGAATCATGAAATTTTACTGGGATATATAGTGGTTCACTCTGCAAAATACATTAAATTAATTTCTCGTGACAGGATAAGCAATATAACAATAAACAATAGTTTTACAAATGGATCCGCGGACATTATTTTAAAGCAAAATAATGCAGATGAGATAAAAACAGAAATACTATAAATATCCAGAACATTTGGCAGCATCTATGGATAGTGGCTAGAGAAACGGCCAATGGCATTTCATAAAATTAATAGGTTATTCTTTCATCAGTGATGAGCTTTTTAAACAAAAATTGTTGCACTGTATCTAATTCTTTTCATTTTAAGAATTGGGAATAGAGTTTTTACTTTGTGTATCATCAGTACTCTGGGTAAAAGTTCTATTAGTTCTAAGAAATGAAGGTTCATGTATTGCCTCAAAATACATGAACCTTCCCTTGCTTAACCACAAGGTAAAAATCTCCCACAAGCCAGTGCAATCAGGTAATGTCGTAGGATGTAATATTGTTTTACTTTTCGCACTGGTGAAGTCAAGTGGGTCAAGGCAGCAGCTCACCAGCACATTCTCAAGGACAATACATGCCAGCCCAGCCAGTAATGCTCACACCCAATGAGGAAATACTAAAAGAAAATCACTGAATGTTTGGCCTATGTCAGACAGTAAATGACCAGGCTCAAAATTGGGATATACAAAATATATAAAGAATTGTGTACAAATGCTCCTGCTAACAAACAAAGAAAATGAATTAAAATGTTGACACATGAATTGTCATTATAAATGCAAGGTCATTTATAACACTGATTGCTTACCAAAGAATCATTTATACTATTGTCTGTAGTACAAGTTGCAAGGTAGTTTTCAGCATCTGCAAACTTAAAATATTGAAAAATTTAATAAGGAGGCACCAAGAAACAATATTGTTAAAAGTATCTCTGCTAATATGGATACAAAGAAAAAAGTCACACCTTCCTGTATAAGCATAATTCAGACAGGACACCTACTGGAAGGTACAAATTACGCAACCTTAGACATTTAAACAAAATAAGTTTGAAGCAGAGGACACACAAAATATATAATACCATAATGCAAGTAAATTAATATTTAGAGCTCTGCAAACAAAGTCAGTTACACTTTATTTTTCCCATACTTAGGAGGACTACTTACCAATGCACCATGTCTTCCATTGGTACACTGTTCCCGCCAGGGCTTCCAAACAAGGAATCCGATGAGGTAAAGCACAAACATTGATGTTTTGGCAAACGTACTAAAGAAGGGTTTCTCATACCTTTTAAATATATACTGGAATGAAGAAAATAATCAAAACTTACTAATGCAGGAAGTAATACAAGTAATGCAAGCAGCAACAAAAATCAGACCTTTTTCAAGCCAGTATTCATGGATGCTGCCAAAGGTGCTGGGTGTTTATTGCATTTTGGTTTTCACTTCATCCGCAGTAGTTGCTTTAAAATAATGTCCGCAGATCATTTGTAAAACTATCATTATTGTATACTGTCATATAGCTTATTTTGTCATCAGAGTTGAATTTTTAATTTATTTTGCACAGTGAAGCACTGCACATTCCAGAAAAATCTCATGATTCAGCCAATGAAAAAGAAAATGACAACAACATGGGTGGGTTTTGATTGGAGATTACTTCAACCATTTTATTTGTCGCCCAAACCCTTGATCCCTCCACCTCTCCCAATAGCACACTATATAAAAACGTGGAATGTTTAAAGTAACAAAATACATCATGCACACTCAATAATCTATAAACACTTTTATCCCAGTTCATTTCAAAGATCGCAATACAATATGGCAATCAAATAGCATATTACAAATGATCACATGGTGATCTGCTTATTGTGACATAGCAATAATTCTAAGCTAAACTTTTATACTATTATAGCATGAATACAAAATCAGTTATCCTCCTTAAATTGATGACTTAAAGCATATTTGTAGTGGAAAAAGTGGCTCTGAGACTAAGACAATGAGTGTGAAACATGGGGAGAATACATAATTGCTTCACTTCTGCAGCACACAGTCAAGATTCTCTTTGATTTGCTATGACAATATAAGCTTTCTATTTAATGGTTTCACATCACATGGTGGCAAAAAAAAAGAAGAAAAAGCGAGAAATTCCAAATTTCCCCAATGCTTTGATAGTGAATGGAAAATAATATATGGATATTATATAACCGTTTTAAAATTATAAGAAGTCTTAATACCTGTTTTTCAAAACATTGTTACATAAATTCAAGATGGCCACTAATAAATCAAAACTATTTCTGAAGAACTTCTCTGCATGGAGCCATTAGATTATGGAAGGCACAGCCATAAGAAATGATTGTAGAAAATGTACCTCGTTGTCATTCAGGGAGCTCTGAGTCTAGCTGCCCTACCTTTCCCCTTTTAGGGACTCGACTTCAACTCCTGGTGATGGGTTTCTCCTGACATTCTTTGATATAAGGTACATTGTCAACTCAAGTAAATTGGTCCTCCCACCAATTAAGTTGTTAACTCTGGAGTGCTCCTTGTCCTGCTCACAAACTAATCTAAATTGTATGAATCTAAAATCACTGTTTGTAAGAGTTCCTGCTCCTGGTACTTCACCCAACCCACTCCCAAAACAGGTTCAGCAATGCCTCCTACCTACTGTGCTATGTTTCTTCTATGCCTCTGACACTTCTTGCCTTCCAGTCAATATTAGGATAATAGCTTATTTTACTTTAATTTTATTTGAAACTAAGTATCCAAAATTGTGAAATTGTTTATCTGACAAAATTAACATAGTAAATTAATATGCAAAAATTATTTAAGTGTTAATCCAACAGCAGTGCATCAATATTGCTTAGTTGCAATACTGAATATCTGCAGGTATTTTAATTTCCAGTTTCCTGGCATTAACCAAATTCTTTTTAACATGGTCATTTAACTCTATATCTCCATCCTCTTTCAATAGGGTCTGAGGGCTCTCTATTTGATCCTTGAACAGAAGTCCCACAGTACATTCCCAAAAACTCATTGAACTCTAGTCATTTCATCAAAAAGAGCAGTTGCAGGAACCCATATGAGTTTTGGCCAGGACTGCTTTTTGTGGCTCGTGTAGATAGGATTTTGTTCCAATTGTACTAAGGTTTACTCCCTCACTTCTTTTTGTCCGATATGTTTGAGTGTATTAGTACTGTTTACTGCTCTTACTGAGTTGGAACATTTCATCATTTACATTTTGAATTGCGAACTTTTTGTCCACCTACACATGGGACCACCTCTGATCCTTCCCCTCCTCAGCTTCTCCACTTCCACTGCTTGGAATAAATCCACTGACTCATATAGTTGCTTTAACTACACATCCTTGTGCCCTTATTGTAAAAAGACTTTATTCCATTCTCCCAGTACTTTTTATAAACTCCATTGCGCCTGTTCTGATGATGCTACATACTATGTCAGCACTTCTGATACACTTTGCTGTCTCCTCAACTGAGGACTCCTCTAACAATGGTTGACAAGACTGTATCCATTCATTTCCTGCACTTCTCCACAGGAGGGTTCCCCTTACCCTTAGTTTGAACACTACCAGCCTCCTCATGTAAAGCATAATCTTCTCTACCTCCAGCCTAATTCCACTGCCAAGCACATCTTCCCCTCGTCTATCATTCCGTGGGGACAGTTCTTCTGTGACATCTGGTCTACTCTTTTATTAGTCAATCCTTTTCTGTCTGCACCTTCCCATCCAAGTGCAGGAGACATTATACCTGTCCTTTTTCCTACCCCTGCCTCACGGTCCAAGAACCCAAATGCTGGTTCCAATTTATTTCAATATTGTAAACTATCTTCATTGCTCATGAAGTGATATTCGCTTGGGTGCTGCTTTGTAGAACACTCCCTTCAGCTTGTGGGCATGATCCCAAGCTTCCAGTTGCTTGTCATTTTTTCCATTCTGCACTAGCTCAAAGAACAGAACCTCATCTTCTGATGAGTCATTTTACAGCCTTCTGGACTTAAACTTGCATTCAATAATTTCAGATCATAGTTTCTGACAACTCACTTGTTTCTTCCTTTCAGTTAGCCCCTATTGTTAATGATACTTTATTTTCCACTTTCCCAATCAGACGGAAGTATATCCGTCTGGATCAGCTTTTGTTTCTTGTTCCATTAGCATCAACTTCTGTCTGGCATTTGCATCTGATCTCACCTGTCTTCCTCCCTAAAATTTCCTTTTGTGATGAGGATTCATCTGTAGATAGTTTTTACAATTTATATTCGGGACTATATGCAGATTTCTTTATTTAAATCAACCTGTTCAGATATGTTACGACATCTCCAGGCAGGTGGGTCTGGCTCAGAAATTAGGGACATTATTACTAAGCCACGAGGCCCTTCCAAGTTCAAACTTACCAAAAGATAAACCAATTATACTTACTACCCATTCAGTGAACAGGAAATGTGTGCCTTAACAAATCATATACTCTTACGGTACAGTGGTTAGCACTGCTGCCTCACAGCGCCAGAGCCCGGGTTTAATTCCTGCCTCAGGCAACTGTCTGTGTGGAGTTTGCACATTTCTCCCTGTGTCTTTGTGGGTTTATGCCGGCTGCTCTGATTTCCTCCCACAGTCCAACAACGTGCAGGTTAGGTGTATTGGCCATACTAAACTGCCCATAGTGTTAGGTGAAGGGGTAAACGTAGGGGAATGAGTCTGGGTGGGTTGCTTTTCAGAGGGTCGGTGTGGACTTGTTGGGCCAAGTAATCTAATCTAATTTAGTCTATAGGGAAGTATGGTAATGAACAGTAATCGTGGTTGTAAAAAAAAAATTCTACAAATGATAGTCAATAAAATTTCAATATGGTGGAATGAGTTTCTGAAAGAACTTTGTGGTTTGCTCAGGGCAACAGTTGTGTCCATGTACCTTTTCCAACAAGCCTACTATAAAATAATGAAATTAAGAAAACAAAGCTTCTGTGACATCCGGTCCACTCCTTTATCAGTCAATCCTTTTCTATCTGCACCTTCCCATCCAAGTATCGGAAGCATTATACCTGTCCTTTTACCTACTCCTACCTCACTGTCCAAGAACCCAAATGCTGCTTCCAATTTCTTTCAATATTGTAAACTATCTTCATTGCTCATGAAGTGATATTCGTTTGGGTGCTTGTTTTGTACAACACCTCTCTTCAGCTTGTCGGCATGATCCCTAGCTTCCAGTTGCTTGTCTTTTTTTTTATTCTGTACTAGCTCAAAGAATAAAATAAGATAGGACAACAATACTCACTGAGGTAAGTTCAGATGATACAACCCAGATAATATCGACAACCAATAGAACAATAATTCCAAGGATCATACGTCGTCTCTGGGGCGAACTGCTCTGTGAGCTCATTCGATTCATGATAAACAACCAAACCATTTGAAATCTATTGAAAATAAACCATATTACCAAACATAAATACCAAATATTTAATTTTTCTGACATGTATTGAACTCCCTAATTTCATTTCTGTTCACTCTTCTTCTGTGGAATTTTGTCTCAGTTCAGTCCATCCCTTTTTCTCTGCTAAGACCTAATTGCATATTTAATTAATTCAAGGGTTGTAGGCATCGCTCGCAGAGCAAACATTTACTCTGCATCCCTAACTGTCCTCAAAAACGTAGTGGTGAGTTGCCTTCTTGAACTACTATAGTCCATTTGATGTAGCTCCAGCCATAATTCTGTTAGGAAGTTCCAGGATTTTGATCCAGCAACAAGTGATAGAATGCCAATAGGTTTTCAAGTCACAACGGTGTGTGGGGTGCCCCATGTATCTACTGTTTTTTTTCTTTCTGGATAGTATCGGTCATGTATTTAGAAGGCACAGTATAAGGAGTCTTGGTAAATATCTGCATCTTGAAAATGGAACATACTGTTGCTACTATACATTGCTAGTGGGGGGAGTGAATAATTGTGGACCTGATGCAATCAAGGATGTTACTGCTGGGTGATATTAGGCTTCCTGAGTGTTGTTGGAGTTACACTCATCCAGGCAAGCGAGGAGTATTCCATCACACACTCCTGACTAGAATCTTGCCGATGACACAAATTTTGGGGAGTCAGATGGTGAGTTACTCACTGCAGGATTCCTAGACTTTTCCAATAATCAGGACCTCTGTCATGCATTAAATTCTCTCTTACCTCTGTTATTATCCTGCCATGTTTTGCAGTTTTAGATTCTGGACCACCAAGCAATTAACTATCAAAACAGTGAGCATAATCTGATCAAGCTTGATTCAGTGCTTAAATGGAGAACTCTGAAACAGCTTCTAATATTCTAAATTTAACCAAGTCTGACTTTCATGGGATGAGGCTGGGCCCGCTCAAAGTGAAATGGGTAAGTCTGTTATTGCATAGGATGACAAAAGTCTGCTGTTGATAAAGAATTTAATGTGATCCAGAACTATTTTATAACCATAAAGTTAAGAGTTTACCTTACAAATTAAATTTGAAGTGTCCTCACATTTGTGAGGAGGGGTTCTGCCACTCAGGGGTTCAAATTTGTAGGTGAAAGTCAGTAAATTAATCTAGTGCAGGTAGTCTGAGATATCAATATAGGTCATGTTTTAAACAGAGATATGAATATTTCAAAAACAGTTATGTAGACAAAATAACTTACCTAAAAATTAAAAATAAAGACAAGGTGGCCACAGATCAGCCAGGTTGAGAAATTTGAAGGGGTATGTTCTTGACAAAAGAACATAATCACGATAGCTGAATTTGACATAGCAAATCTGAATGGAATTGTTGACGACAAGATATATTCTCACACAAGGATGATCAAAATTCAGAAGAGAAAATATGCCTTTTGGAGTAAGAAGTACATATTTATGTAAGCATACAAAAATATAGACAGCTGGAGTATTTTAAATTTGTAAAACAGAATAAACTTATAGCAAACCTGTAAAATTTTAAAAATTTGTATTTTATATCTAGGATACATCCCTGAAGTCTCCTAACTTTAAAGCATCTGTCACACTTTCATGAGTTCAGATAATAGCTATCTTTAAAACTAACTGTGACCATTTGATCAAATGTCCATTGACTAAATCAAAATAATCAAAAAACATTATTCATTTAAAACTATAAATCAAAAGCAAACTCAAAATCAACCACTTATCTGAAAACATTCATAAAATTCATTCTATGAAGACAAAATATCTGAAAATACCATTAGATGTCATAAACAAATAAGATTCCACAAATGGGTAATGTTGGTAAGTGAGGAAGAGGAATGTATCTAGATAGTTACCTCAACAGTGTGCATCAAAATTAAACAGAAGTATCCCCATAATCAAAATATCTATAATATAAAATGTCCTCAGAATGATTTTTAATAAAACAAAAACAGAAATTGCTGGAAAAAAAATCAGCAGATCTGGCAGCATCTGTTGACGGAAAGCAGAAACAACATTTCAGGTCCAGAACCTTTGGATCTACTGACCCTTATCCATTCTGAAGAAGGGTCACTGGACCAAAAGGTTAATTCTACTTTCTCTCCACACAGATACTGCCAGACCTGCTGAGGTTTTCTCAGCAAGTTTGTTTTTATTTCTGATTTCTAGCATCCATAGTTCTTTGTTTGTTGGCTATGAATTTAACAAATATGGTTGAATATATATGGGGAGTAAAATTGTAATCTTTGTACAAAATGCTTTGTTATTAAATGAGAAGTGAATCACAGACTGGAAACTTGAATCAAGGATGTTTGAGTATAGAAGGGGAGACCATCCAGAACCAAAGGAAACAATCGCAGAGTAAAGGACAAATCATTTAGAATTGAGATGCAGAGGAAGTTATTCACTCAGAAGGTACTGTATCTTTGAAATTCAATGACACAGAAGGCTGTGAAAGATTACCATTGTGTATATTCAAGAGAGAGATCAACAGACCTCTAGATGTCAATTATATCAAAGGAGGTTGGAGTAGTATGGGAAAATGGCACAGAGGTAAATGATTCGCCATAACCTAGTTAAACAATGGAACAGGTTCAAGTGGCTAAATGACCTACTTCTATTTTGATGTTCTTATATTCTTCATGAAAACTTTCAAAATCTAAGCAGAATGCCCATTTCATTTCAAAACATCTCTCTCAGCACTGTGGAAGCAGAGATTCTTATACTTAATGAGTAAGATAGATTTCTGTTCAGTGGACACATATGTAATAAACATCTCGTGGTCTCTAAGTACCCAATTTTATTTCATCATAATGCTAAAATTTCACTCCTCAAAATCAGAGGAGATTCCAATGTAACATCTTTAATTGCCTTTCATTTTGGTAATGGAGTACAATTCAAATAAAACCATGAACGGGAAAATTGTCAAAACAACTTTGAAATAGAATACAGGTCATCCTGCTATAATGCATATTTCGTTAACACAAAATTGCTGTAACATGATTGATAAGCTGGGGACACTGTCTCTAAAGTGCAAACTTTTAAAATGTGTTTTGGCTATAACATGATTACATCGGCAGCACTTTAAGTGCTGTTTCTACAGTGCGATTTTTCTACAATGCAGAGTTGTGCAAGAATGCAACCATTGTGCTATAAAAAAACTACCTGTATTTGAAGGGTTATTGGGAAAGATCAAGGTAGAAAGAGCATCATTCTATCGACAAGCCAACACAGGAAAATGAGCCACACAGTCTTCTTCTGTGCTGTAGTATCTAATAATTCTACCTTTCTGTCCTAAAGGAATACACCTTGAAGGATTTCACAGCACGCAGTCCTGAGTTCCTCAAGTTTTTGTAGAGGGATTTTGTAGAGGGATGTCATGATCCCGTGACATCATGCTTAACATATGGAAACCAACTTTCATAATTATGGCTAATGTAGCTCTCCTCCACATTGGGGAGACAGGATGCCAACTTGCAGAGCTGTTCAGGGAACATCTCTGGTCCTCATGCACCAAACAATCCCACTGTCCTGTGGCCAAACACATCAACTCCCCCAAGGACATGCAAATCCTGGGACTCCTCCAGTGCCAATTCAAAGCCACCTGCCTACTGGAGGAAGAATTCTCGGCATTTATATATCTGTTAAGTGCATTGGTTTAAGGACAGGATGAGTCAACTGCTAAATAGCACAACTCTAGCAGCAAACTAGCCATGAACATATTCAAAGGAAATGTGCCCATAATTTAGAATCATTGGATCTTTAGAATACATTTGTTGCAGCAAAATTTAAATAAAATTGGTAATTACTCAAATTATTCAGGATTTTAAAAAATCTTTTGTGAAAAGGTAGACATGATAGTGAAGGTGGTGCTTGGCAAATCTGCCTTCATTGGTCATAACAATAAATGCAGGAGTTGGGATGTCATGTTGCGGCTGTACAGGATATTGGTGAAGTCACCTTCGGAATACTGCATGCAATTCTGGTCGGCCTTCTATAGGAAGGATGTTGGCAAACTTGAGAGGATGCAAAGATTTATTAGGATGCTGCCGGGACTGGAGGGTTTGAGCAATAGGAAGAGGCTGAGTAGACTGGGACTTTTTTCCCTGGAGGTTAGGAGACTGAGGGGTGACTTTATAGAGAGAGGTTCATAAAATTATGAAAGGCATGGATAGGGTGAATAGTGAAGGTCTTTTCCCTAGGGATGTTGGGGGGGTGGAGTGTCTAAAAGAGGCCAAAGGTTTAAGGTGAGAGGGGAAAGATGTAAAAAGGACTGCAGGGGTAACTTTTTCATGCAGACACTGATCCGTGATGGAATGAGCTGCCAGAAGTGATGGAGGCTGGTACAATTACATTTAAAAGGTACCCGAATGGGTATATGCATAGGAAGGGTTTCGAGGGATACAGATCAAATGCTTGCAAATGGAACTAGGTCAGATTGGGATGGTTGGTCTTTGTGGATAAGTTGTGCCAGAGGGTCAGTTTCCCTGTTGTATGACTCTATGAGGCCACCAATACCACTATTTGTTGTCCTTAAGAATATGGTGGTAACACCCCCACCCCTCCAAATTACTTTAGCTCATTAGATGTTTGTAGATATTTTCTCATCAACCTGTTCAGAGATGTAATTACACATATCTGGAGCAGGTTAGATTTGAACTCAGGTCTCTTAACTCAGAGATAGAGACACTACCACTGCACTACAACAGCCTCTTGTGTTGTATATGAATTCATTGCATGATTTTGATCCAGCTACCTGAATATGATTTCTTCAAGTGGGGAAAAGAATTAATTTAGGTGTACCTCATATACTTTCTCATACAGCCAGCTTCTCGGGTCCAATTGAAGTTATCTTATTCCTTCACTTACTTTTCTTCGCCATGTCAAATTTTACTTGTGGTTCACCTGTATCAAGCAGTTCAAACCAAATCTGTTACAATATTGCAGAAATGCTAATTTCATTATGCAGTGATTGTAAATTATTACCCTGGGATTACAAAACAGTCAAAGTAGTTTATGGCATCTGAAACGTAAGAATAGAATTACAATCCAGAGGAACTGAAAGCAGTAGCAAGCTATTTTACACACCTGAGAGTATGTACAAAAACTCTTGAACAGCACCTGCATCAGGAAAGATTTCCTTGAATTATGTAGATCTGTGAATAGACCTTTTGCACGTCTACCTACAGCACATGGTCTGTTGACATTCAAGAAGACAGCTCATCACTACTTCTCGAAGGGCAACTAGGGATCACCAATAAACGTTGGCTGAACCAGTGACGTGAATATAAAAAAGGTCCAAATCTAACCCAGACTGAGATGAAAGATTTATTTGTTCACTGGCAAGGATGGCCTTGGGTAAAATGAACATGAGCAATTGCAATGCAGTTCTTAGTGGAAATGGACTAACAGCACAAAGTTGGTTTTGTTTTAGACCTAACTTGAAACTTCAATCAGAGGGACAATTGAATGTGGAATGGGCAATGCCAAATGGCAGCAATAAGGGACGAATCATTGAAGATTGGGACTGAAGCATATTGTTGGGAATTGTTTCTGCATCCAACCATACTAAACCTGTTCAGAGAGAATTTAATCAACCTAAAAGGAGAAATATTCAGTTCAATTTCTCAGCTTCATGAGCAAAAATCAGCTTTGCACATGCAAGGAGCATTTTGCTTTGCCTGATGTGGTGACATTACAATAATTCACATTACTTTAATCTATTTCTATGTAAGTTAAGTTAATCCATTTCAGCAAAAGCAATAGTAAATTCACAAATTAGAAAAATACTGTCAACACAAAAAATGTGTGTCAATAATCATATTCTTATTTTCAGCTGGAGTAGCAAATAATGTAGTAACTTCAGTGGATGATAACATGTTTATCTTCATGTACTGTAAAGACAATGAAATATTAACAGGTAACACTATCCTATTTAGGGTGAGGTAGAGCTCAATTGACACTGGTCACTTGCTAAAGTGAAAAATAATTAACAAGCGAAAGAAATAACTTACATCTATATACAGCAGGTCAAGGGAAATATCCATTTTATAAATGGTAAGAAATAACCAAGATAAGCAAAGATATGGAAACAGAAGTTAAATCATTTTAAATCTGGTACTAACAAGCTAAAACTGCAACAATCAGATAGGATTAACTTTTGCATCACAAATTCAGGAAAGACATGTCCTTCAGTAGGTTATAATCAGATACACAAGCCACTGAGATGTCCATTCTGTTCTACAAAAGACTGTTAGCTTTATGGAGATTAAAGAAACAGGTGTTTCCTGGTTGTTAGGTAGGCAACTTAATCCACTGTTCTGACAATCAGCATTATAAGACCATAAGAAATAGGAACAGGAGTAAGCCATCTGGTCCCTTTGGCTTACTCCACCATTTAGTTGGATCATGTCTGATCCAACATTGCTCATGTCCACTTTTCTAAAGTTTATTTGTAACTCTTGATCGCCGTGCTGATCAAAAACCTACCTAAATATAACAGTGATTGCAATTGCTCATGGAATCAAAGAGGGATGATTTGAAGAAACAGTTGTTCCTTTTCCTCATGCAATTGTGCTTCTTTTTAAGCTTATTGAGAAGTGACCGGAGAGGTCATTTTGCCTACCCAATTCTCACAACTGATACAGGTTGCAAAAACCTACCTATGGTAGGTTCACTAACCTAGGCTAGTGAAGAAGGCATTTGATACACTTGACTTAATTGGTCAGTGCATCATATATAGGAGTTGGGATGTCATGTTGTGGCTTTGCAGGATATTGGCTCGGCCACTTTTGGAAAATTGGATGATGCCAGGGTTAGAGGGTTTGAGTTATGGGGAGAGGCTGAATAGGCTGGGGCTTTTCTCCCCTGGAACATTGGGAAGGCGAGGGGTGACCTTCCAGAGGTTTATAAAATCACGATGTGCATGGATAGGGTGAATAGACAAGGTCATTTTTTGCAGGGTCGAGGTGTCCTAGAGGGCATGGGTTTAAGGCCAGTAGGGAAAGATTTAAAAGGACCCTAGGGGGAACGTTTTCATGCAGTAGGTGGTGAGTATATGGAATGAGCTGCCAGAGGAAGTGGTGGAGGCTGGTACAATTACAACATTGAAAAGGACTCTGAAGGGGTACATGAAAAGAAATGATTTAGGGAGATTTGGGCCAAATGCGATTAAATCAATTTGCGTTATCTGGTCAGCATGGATAAGCTGGTCCCGAAGGGTCTGTTTCCATGCTGTACAACTCTATGACTTTAAAACCAATAATACAAAGTTCGCTATTTGCCTTAGCAGCTACTAAAACTGTTACTGCTCATCTTGTATTTTCTAAGTTTGAAGTTTTGAAACATTATAGGACTAGGATTTCTGATAATACATGTCCTTCAGCTTTTGGACATGCTGAAGTCTATAAGAAAGCAATGTAGATTGTAAATAAATCATGCCATTTCTAAAAAGAAGTGGTGATTACAGAATATTTGATCAAAGACATAGCACGTATTGTTAACTTTTTTGCAAACTAGAAGCTGAAACTTGGCACAAACACACAGTTCTTAGTAGGGAAAAAGAAATTGTCCATAAATTGTGCTATTTTCATTGAAGATAAGGTTATGAAGACTGCCAATTCTGCTGTATTCCCCATGGCAGCACCCTGACTAGAATCTACCTGTCTGGTCAGAGTTAAATCAGTTCACTAAGATTGACAGTTAACAGCTCCTGTTGCATTTCCAAGCCAACCACAGTCCCACCAATCAATGCCCTCTTGATCAAGCTATGTAAATTGATATTCCCTTTCTGAATTTTTTAGATTAGATTAGATTACATACAGTGTGGAAACAGGCCCTTCGGCCCAACAAGTCCACACCGCCCCGCCAAAGCGCAACCCACCCATACCCCTACCCCTACGTCTACCCCTTACCTAACACAACGGGCAATTTAGCCCGGCCAATTCACCTGACCTGCACATCTTTGGACTGTGGGAGGAAACCGGAGCACCCGGAGGAAACCCACGCAGACATGGGGAGAACGTGCAAACTCCACACAGTTAGTCGCCTGAGGCGGGAATTGAACCCGGGTCTCTGGCGCTGTGAGGCAGCAGTGCTAACCACTGGGCCACCGTGCCGCCCACAAATTTGTTTTCCTCTGTTCTAATCCTGATAAGTACAGCAAAATAGCTTTGGTTTCATGTATCTTTTTAGCAATGTTAAGTTCTGTACTATCAAACAGTTAATTGTTAATGTGTTTCAACAGCAATTGGCTAATTTCTTTCAACATCCCGATACAAATGTACAAAATAATAAAAGGCAATGAATGGATAGGAAAGCATTGTTTCTATTATTAGGCGGGTCAGTAACCAGTGCAGAGTTACGGTAAGAAATAGAAGTCTAAGCGGAGCATTGAATAGAATTTATTTTTTACTTAGGAGGGTAATGGGTGTCTGGATCTCATTGCTTGAAAGGATGGATGAGCCATAAACTCTTGTAACATGTAAGTAGTATTTAGATATTGACTAGCATTGGTGTAGCCTCCAGGATAATGGGGCAAAAAGTTGAAAGAGGGATTTGTGTAGTCAGATCATTGTTGACCAGCAAAGACACTATGATCCAAATGGCTTCCCTTTGTGCTGGAAAAGTCTATTAGTCTACCATGATTTTGAACTCTCGAATAAGATAACAAATGAAGATGTAAAATCTGTATTTTATCATTTAGATAATCAGATAATTAGATATTAGTTACGTGTTAAAAAATGAACTGAGGTGGCTTCTTTAAAACAAAAGAACTGCAAATGCTGGAAATCAGGAACAAAAACAGGAATTCTTCTGAAGGGCCACTGGACTTGAAATGCTATCTCTGCTTTCTTTCCACAAATGCTGAGTTCTTCCAGCAATTTCTATTTTTGTTTTGCCTTCCAGTCCTTTTGGCCAAGGAAGCAACTTGAAGCCACAAAGAGCTGACCACATAATCGAAGCTCACATCTTCATACTGCAATATCAGAGATGTTTTCATTTGGATGGAACATTGAAACAGCCTCTGCCTTTACTGAGGTAAGTGCATATGAATCCCTGACAATATTTAAAGAATGGAGAATTCTCCTAATGTCCTAGAAAACTTTAATACCGTAACAGATAGTGAAAGATAATAGCAAATTTATGAATTGTGTGTTTGTGGGACCTCAATGTGTAAGAAATGGTTTTCAGAATCACTTGGATAAAGCAGGAATAGATATTAAAGATCACACTACACTAATTTTAAAATGAGAATATTGGTAATCGATATTGAACGTTATAGTGCTCCACAATGACAATTTTACTGTCAAAATCAATTAGTCTGGAAAATGTGGATCATACATTTTATAAATACATATCACTGAATAATTTCAACTTGGAAGTTGTAACATATCTGTGTAATAACTCAAATTAATGTAATGAAAATTCTCAGTTCATAAAATACTCACTACACTACTACAAGAAACTCTCTTCTTAAACATTTCCTCCTTGCTAACCTTCTGCCCTCCATTCAAAGTTTTCCTTAAGTTAAGTATTTTCACACATGCTTGAAGTGACATCAATTCTCTCCTTAAAACCCTTGAATATGTTATAAATTTTATGTAAATACACATTGTTTTTGTTGATGATTCCTGCATTATGTTATGAAGAGTGTGTGAATGCTGTTTTGTACTGACAGCTTACAAGCACCTGTCATATGACTAACTGGCAGTCCCAGAGTATCCTGTAACATTTGGCTATGAAATAGGTATCTGAATCGGTTGCTATTTTGACAACAATTTGAAGTTAACCAGTTTAAATTATGCTCCAGAATACTAAAGCCTAATCAAGTTTGAATTTATTGTTTTGATGTTGGCAAAACAATGAGACAATCAGACGTTGGGGGTATATTTAAAAAAAGGCATTTTCAAAGTCAGACAGAGTAACTAGTATTCAGAAACACTCTCCAACAAAAGTACCTTTTCATATGAAAAATATTCCCAGCAAAAGAAAGAAGATGGCCCAGGGAGATCTTCAGCCAAAAGAAGAAAGACACCAACGATGACAGTCGCTGTATGGTTCCGAAATTAAGTTGCTATAATTTTAATAAGAGTTTTATAGGAACAGTATATTGTAGAGTTGGAGGCAGAGAATATACAGTAAAGAGAAGGGGGGAGGCTTAGATTTGTGGACAGTTGTTCACTTTTAGAGTTAAAGAATAAATTGATATTATTTTGTTAAATAGTGGAATTTAGGAGTTCTCTGTCACTCACATTTTAACAGATTATGAGGCGAAGTGAGATCAGCTTTTCTGGGTACTTAGTTTATTTAACAGAGGGGTTCACCGGCATGTCATAACAATTCAGAAATCCAATATAAACTAACCATTTTCGACCTATTATATTGTTAAGCAACAGGTAGAAAAAATAATACAATACAACCATGCATGTTACATTTTGACTGCATTACCTATCGTCATTTAATGCTTTCATGATGCAACCAAGATTGCAATCAGATTTCTGCAATGAGGTTTGAAAAATCCAGCATTACTTGAAAGGGTCCAAACAAAGTTATTTGCAGATTGAGGTGAATAAATGTTTGCTCTTCTTGCACAGTTTGTATTAACAGAATATTAGTGTAATGGGTAAAACATTATTTAGGAGAAATTGTGGACTGCAGATGAAGGACTTCCTGATGAAGAGCTTATGTCTGAAACGTCGACTCTCCTGCTCCTCAGCTGCTGCCTGACCCGCTGTGTTTTTCCAGTGCCACACTATTTGACAAAAACATTATTTTTGTCTTATAACTTATACAGCACAAAGTTTTAAAATTAGAAGTTTCTCAACTAAAACTCAAAACTTAATTGCATTTTGTTCAACATTCCCCCTCCAAGTATACCCTTGGATTCTACTGCACTTTAAAAATGATATAAATCCTACATTTAGATAGCAACGTTTCACCTTAGAACACAACAAATCCGGTGATAGTAATGAAGTGTCTCTGAACTACAATGTTGTAATATAGTAAACACCACAGCCAAATTTTGCACAGTACTGCCCCACAAACATCAATGGCTGATAGTCTCCGATCACAATTATCCCTAAGCATTGGCTTCTTGGTCATACTAAGAAACTGAGAAAATTCCTTGTTCCTTTTTAAAATAATGCTTTGGCACTTTTACTCACTTGAGATGGTAGACATTTTAATGTTCCATCTGAAGGACAGGCCCTCCACTCTGTAGCACTGCCAGTGCTTAATTGAAAGTACAGTACCAACCTACACTTGACATTCAAAGTCAACCCGGTGAACACCTATTAGGCAACATAAACGAGTAAACATGGCAGCCCATTTCACAACACAACGGATTTCCAAACAGTGAAAAATGGGGAATGAACACACGACCCACTGACCCAAGAAATACACGTGTTACCACTGACATATAAAGTAAAAGGTCCTTACTGTTTCTAATTAGCTGTGTTTTCGGGAGTCAATGACTCATTGAACAATGACATCAACCTTTGTTAAGGTTGACTTGGAGAAAGAGTTACACGTTTAATTCTAAAACAACAATTGCTGTTCATGCCTTAATGAAAAAATTCAATTTTACCTCAGCTTAGGTAAATATTGCATTTACATCTACAATAATAGCATGGGACACAGCAACATTTAACTCGATTGATCACCAAGGTAAATGTCAACATCGTGTGTCAACATACCCCAATGCCTTGTTCTGGTCTTCCACACATTGAACCTGGAGTTGGAGCTAAACTGCCAACACGTCCTCTTCCCCCACCCCAGGCAAAACATTCACAATCACCAAACTGCCCGTTCACACCACAACAAACACAATCAAAAGACGACAAAACGCTGAAACTTACGCAAAAGACGTAAATCAGAATATCACATATCAAAGGCCAGATATTGTAAACAAACCCCCCTCACAGTTCCTGGTCAGATGACCGTAAATCATCGCCACCGACAGCCCAGCGCGGCTGCACACTCTTCTGGGAATTGTAGTCCACTCTATCCCGTCACCAGCAGAGAAACTGAAAGGAACTTCCGGCGCGAACAAACTACAACCCCCGTGAGGCAATGCCACGGAAGGATCACGTGGCATATTCCCGGCGAGGGGGCAGGCCGCCCGCTCATAATCACTGCCAATGTTCCATGACGTTGAGTTGATTGACGGGGGGGGGGTTGCCTCATCCCCTGGAGGGGCTTCGGGAAAGTGACCAATGGACGGCCTGCCGGAAGTGTGGGCCGTGCTGATCAATCAGGTCGGGTGAAGCGGCGCTGGGTGGGCGGGGCTGACGTGTAAATGAGCTGCCGAAGGTTTCCGCCATTTTGACGCCAGTGCGGAAGTTGTAGTTGTGTGGAACGGCTGTCGGTTCCGCCTTTTCATGGTCAGGTAGCTGCCGGTGTTTCAGCTCCCTTTTTTTTGTTTTTTTTTGGCCGCTTCGCCACGAGAGAGTGACCTGAAAATGGCAGGGAGACTACCGGCTTGTGTCGTGGACTGTGGCACAGGGTAAGCGGGCAGTGATGGGACTGTGTGCTCGGAGCCGGGCAGTGGACCCTCCCAAGTGTCAGGGCGTGATTCCTGGGTGTGGGGGCCGGCCGACTTTCTGCATCGTTTCGACACTGGCTCTGCGGGTGCCAGAGGAATGCGAAATCCACGGCCCGCGGGGAGCAGGGAGCGGCTTTGACAGCAGTCGGCGTGCAGCCGCTCGTCCGGAGGCGCTATAACGGAGCCCGGTCCCCGCCCTTCCGCTGGCACCTTCAAGCCCCAGGTGACGGGCCTTCCTTTCGGTGTACGGTCAGCATCTCTCCGCTGCCTGCCACCTCCCAACAGACCCGTGCGAGGCGCGGCGCTGCTTTATTTTGTCCACAATTAAATATTTGCAAAACCGGCCCGTCTGAAAAAGGCCAAAAGTGAACAAGCATGGGGCAGTTTCCTCGTTGTCAAAACCTCTTCCTCCTTTCATGCAGAATTACCTTATAAGGGATTTTTAATGGGGGCAAAACGATTAGTGAGTTGATTCTGGGCACCTGACAGCTTTCCTTTCTTTGTCTTATTTAGCTTTTTAAAACAAAATCCAACCGTCCACTGTGAATTCAATGCCTGTTGCATTTGTGTTCATTTATAACGTTTCAGCCTTTTTATTTGAGAACGGTAGAAAATGTCTCATGGTACTTCCGCTTTTCCAAGCAGTGTTCCTTTTGTGAGAAGTGTTTTGACGAAGTGCTACATTTTGCTTTAGATGTTAGTCAGCAACATTTATAGAGCTTTTAGGAAGTAAATTCCAGCATGTGTGCACTGTTCTGACGGATGGCATGCAACATTGACTCTTGCCTGTGCAGCCAAGTGTAATGGATGTTTGTTTTAATGTGTAGGCGTATTTGTGTAAGTTCCTTAGTGGGTGAGTTGCTGTGCCCATACTAATGTATCAAATGCCTCACTGACTTGAGACAGCCCCGACTCGAATGATTTGTTTGCAGTTCGTGTGCCTTGCTGATCTACACTACAGTTGCTGGCCATTTGTCTCAGAAAGCATCCAGTAAGCTACATAATGCGTCAGACCATTTTTCATTATGGCTTTTTTGAATTTGGTGAGATAAATATGATCTATTAAAAATTGGGTGAAACTCATTGATTCAAGTGTTGACAATTATTAAAACCCTCAGACCACAGTACTATCTACAGTTACCATCACTAAATTACTGGAAATCTATCAGTGAGTGGATACAGATGAGTTTAGCAGGATCTTGTCACACGTAGAAAATTTTAGCTCAAAAGAAACATTTAATAAAATTGGTTTGCTTTCTTTTGAATAAAAGGACCCTTTAAAAGAAAAAGAAGGGCTGACAAGGATAAAGGTCCTATTCCAGAGAAAGATGAACAGCCAGAGACATGAATTTAAAGATGTGGAGAGAGTTGATTTCTTATTTTGTTATCTGGAGCAAAAAGTCATCGTTTGAAAGGGTAGTAGAAGTGGAAATTTCCACTTTTAAATAAGACTTGTATATGCTTTAGAGTGTAGGTTTGCTCGCTGAGGTGTGGGTTTGATATCCAGACGTTTCATTACCTGGCTAGGTAACATCATCAGTGGCGACCTCCCAGTGAAGCGAAGCTGTTGTTTCCTGCTTTCTATTTGTTTGTCCTGGATGGCGTTCCTGGGGTTTGTGGTGATGTCATTTCCTGTTTTTCTGAGGGGTTGGTAGATGCTATCTAGATCTGTGCGTTTGTTTATGGTGTTGTGGTTGGAGTGCCAGGCCTCTAGGAATTCTCTGCCATGCCTTTGCTGAGCCTGTCCCAGGATAGATGTGTTGTCCCAGTCGAAATGGTGTTTTTTTTTTCATCCGTGTGTAGGGCTATGAAGGAGAGAGGGTCGTTTCTTTTTGTGGCTAACTGGGTGTTCGTGTATCCTGGTGGCTAACGTTCTTCCTGTTTGTCCTACGTAGTGTTTGTGGCAGTCCTTGGATGGAATTTTGTACATGATGTTGGTTTTGTCCATGGGTTGTACTGGGTCTTTTAAGTTGGGTTAGGTTTTGTTTGTGTTGGTGGATTTGTGTGCTATTAGGATTCCGAGGGGTCTTAGTAGTCTGGCTGTCATTTCTGAAACTTTGTATGGTAAGGTGGTTACCAAAAATCTGGGTCCGCTACGTAGATCACAAAACAAAACAAGATAGAGACATTTAACATCATCAACAACACCCTCGCAGGCATAAAGTTCACCAAGGAGGAAGAAACCGACAACAAACTCTCATTCCTGAACGTCACAGTTGAAAGAAAGGACAATGGAGAACTACAAACCTGCGTATATAGAAAACCGACAAGCACTGACCAAATACTTAACTACACCAGCAACCATCCCAACAACACACAAATAAAGCTGTATCAGAACACTATTCCAATGAGAGACCACACACTGCAGCACAGACGAACTTCGGAAAACAGAGGAGAACCACCTATACAAAGTATTCAAGAAGAACGGATACTCCAATAATAGTGTGCAGATTCCTCAAGAACAAACCGCGACAAGCAGACCAAACACAGCCAGAAACCCTAACCACCTTACCATACATCAAAGAAGTTTCAGAAATGACATCACCACAAACCCCATCCAGGACAAACATATAAATAGAAAGCAGGAGACAACAGCTTTGCTTCACTTGGAGGTCGCCACTGATGTTACCTAGCCAGGTAATGAAACGTCTGGATATCAAACCCACAGCTCAGTGAGCAAACCTACACCCTAAACCTCAACCTGAGCTCCAAACCTTCACAAACCTTGCACTTGTATATGCTCTTGAGATGTAACATGTAAGGCTGAGAACCAAGTCCTGGTAAGTGTGATGAGACAGGGTTGCTCTTTTAGCCAGTAGAGAGACA
This sequence comes from Chiloscyllium plagiosum, assembly GCF_037043375.1. Classification (NCBI taxonomy): domain Eukaryota; kingdom Metazoa; phylum Chordata; class Chondrichthyes; order Orectolobiformes; family Hemiscylliidae; genus Chiloscyllium; species Chiloscyllium plagiosum. Next base: position 77,633,120 of record NW_028270145.1, on the reverse strand, counting down.
ATCTCCCACTTTGTAAGCTGTGCATCTATTTCCTTTGTGTTTGCCACTGAATATTTATTGAAACACTGCACTATTTGAAACAAAGCCCACTGGACTGACAGCTCTAATTTTCTTCATGGATGTTGGCAAAACATCGTTGGTTTACCATCCCGGGTTGCCCTCGAACTGATTTGCTGTCCAGGCCATTTCAAATGGCTGTTAACAGTCAACCACATTATTGTGGTTCTGTGTCCCTCAGTCCATATTCAAATGAGGATGGTAGTTTTCTTTTCCTAAAACTGAGTTTGACAATTGACAAGGACTACATGGTCACCATTAGGATAAAATAAGTAAAATTTCGCCATCTGCGGTCGGGCAAAATAGAACTCATGACAGAACATTAGCCTAGGACTCTGAGGTTTACTAGTCCAGTGACATTACCCTAATACCACTGCCACCTGAGGCTTCTGCTCAGCATCGTTTCATAGAATAGAATTCTTCTTAAACTGTTAACCTGACTTGCCTAGAGGAAGTGGTTAGAGAGATGAAAAAATGCAAGCTGCATTTGAAGGTGAGTCATATTGGTAGAGTAGCGTAGAAGCTTGCTTTCACAAGTGGTTCAGACTATACATGACACATGAGTATTGTATTTCTGTGCTTGAACATATTGTTTCAAACTTAAGTAATGCTTGTTAGGAGAAAAGTTTGAGCATTTTTTATACTTTGAAGATAAATAGTAAATTTGATTGCCCATCAAAACTAATCTTTGGTCAGGGTTGCTGACATAAATTAATTTAGATTAGATTACTTTACAGTGTGGAAACAGGTCCTTCGGCCCAACAAGTCCACACCGACCCGCTGAAGCGCAACCCACCCATACCCCTACATTTACCCCTTACCTAACACTGCGGGCAATTTAGCATGGCCAATTCACCTGACCTGCACATTCTTTGGACTGTGGGAGGAAACCGGAGCTCCCGGAGGAAACCCACGCAGACACTGGGAGAGCGTGCAAACTCCACACAGACAATCGCCTGAGGTGGGAATTGAACCCGGGTCTCCGGCGCTGTGAGGCATCAGTGCTAACCACTGTGCCACCCACGAAGTTAAGTTAGATAAAATTAAGGAGCAGTAGTTCCAGTTATCTGTTAGCTGTTTACAAGAATAAATGCTGTTATATTGAAAATAAGGTCATTGGATGTTGCATCTATTTCATTTGTATTTGCCATTGAATACTTATTTCACAATTAACTAAATTAAAATCCATCTGGTCATGGTTTCATTGTATTCTGAGATGATCTTCACTGTCATGGGGCGGTGTTTGTGCACATGGGGCGGTGTTGTGCAGTGTGTACAGGAAGCTTTTCTAACTCAGTATGTAGATTGCCCAACCAGAGGGGAGGCCATATTGGATTTGGTACTTGGTAACGAACCGGGACAAGTGATGGGCTTGTTCGTGGGTGAACATTTTGGTGATGGTGACCACAATTCTGTGACTTTCACCTTGGTTATGGAGAGAGATAGGTGCGTGCAACAGGGTAGGTTTTACAATTGGGGGAAGGGTAAATACGATGCTGTAAGACAGGATCTGAGGAGCATAAGTTGGGAGCATAGACTGTCAGGGAAGGATGTCGTGGAAATGTGGAACTTTTTCAAGAAACAGATATGACGTGTCCTTGATATGTATGTACCTGTCAGGAAGGAAAGAGATGGTCGTGTGAGGGAATCTTGGTTGACGAGGGAGATTCAATGTCTTGTTAAGAGGAAGAAGGGGGCTGACATAAGGTTGAGGAAACAAGGTTCAGACAGAGCTTTGGAGGGATACAGGATTGCCAGAAGGAAGCTGAAGAAAGGGATTAGGAGAGCTAAGAGAGGGCATGAAAAATCTTTGGCGGATAGGATCAAGGATAACCCCAAGGCCTTTTATGCGTCTGTGAGAAACATGAAAATGACGAGAACGAAGGTAGGTCCGATCAAGGATAGTAGTGGGAGACTGTATTGAGTCGGAAGAGATAGGAGAGGTCTTGAGTAGGAGATAGGAGAGTACTTTTCTTCAGTATTTACAAACGAGAGGGACCGTATTGTTGAAGAGGAGAGTGTGAAATAGACTGGTAAGCGAGAGGAGATACTTGTTAGGAAGGAAGATGTGTTGGACATTTTGAATAACTTTAGGATAGACAACTCCCTCGGGCCTGACGGGATATATCCTAGGATTATGTGGGAAGCAAGAGAGGAAATTGCAGAGCCGTTGGCCATGATCTTTTCGTCTTCACTGTCAATGGGGGTGGGACCAGGGGACTGGAGAGTGGCGAATGTTGTACCCCTGTTCGAAAAAGGGAATAGGGATAACTCTGGGAATTACAGGCCAGTTAGTCCTGCTTCAGTGATAGGCAAAGTAATGGAAAGGATACTGAGGGATAGGATTTATGAGCATCTGGAAAGACACTGCTTGATTAGGGACAGCCAGCACGGATTTGTGAAGGGTAGGTCTTACCTTACAAGTCTTATTGAATTCTTTGAGGAGGTGACCAAGCATGTGGATGAGGGTAGAGCAGTGGATGTAGTGTACATGGATTTTAGTAAGGCATTTGATAAGGTTCCCCATGGTAGGCTTATGCGGAAAGTCAGGAGGCATGGGATAGTGGGAAGTTTGGCCAGTTTGATAGAAAACTGGCTAACCGGTCGAAGTCAGAGAGTGGTGATAGATGGTAAATATTCAGCCTGGAGCCCAGTTACAAGTGGAGTTCTGCAGGGACTGGGTTCTGGGTCCTCTGCTGTTTGTAATATTTATTAATGACTTGGAAGAGGGAGTCGAAGGGTGGGTCAGTAAATTTGCAGATGATACGAAGATTGGTGGAGTTGTGGACAGTGAGGAGGGCTGTTGTCGGCTGCAATGGGACTTAGATATGATGCAGAGCTGGGCTGAGGAGTGGCAGATGGAGTTCAACCCTGTCAAATGTGAGGTTGTCCATTTTGGAAAGACAAATAAGAATGCGGAATACAGGGTTAACGGTAGGGTTCCTAGTAAGGTGGAGGAGCAGAGGGATCTTGGGGTCTATGTTCATAGATCTTTGAAAGTTGCCACTCAGGTGGATAGAGCTTGTAAGAAGGCCTATGGTGTATTAGCGTTCATTAGCAGAGGGATTGAATTCAAGAGTCGTGAAGTGATGTTGCAGCTGTACAGGACTTTGGTTAGGCCACATTTGGAGTACTGTGTGCAGTTCTGGTCGCCTCACTTTAGGAAAGATGTGGAAGCTTTGGAGAGGGTGCAGAGAAGATTTACCAGGATGTTGCCTGGAATGGAGAATTGGTCGTACGAGGATAGGTTGAGCGTGCTCGGCCTTTTCTCATCGGAACGGAGAAGGATGAGGGGTGCCTTGATAGAGGTTTATAAGATGATCAGGGGAATAGATAGAGTAGACAGTCAGAGACTTTTTCCCCAGGTGCAACAGAGTGTTACAAGGGGACATAAATTTAAGGTGAAGCGTGGAAGGTATAGGGGAGATTTCAGGGGTGGGTTCTTTACCCAGAAAGTGGTGGGGGCATGGAATGCGCTGCCTGTGGGAGTGGCAGAGTCAGAATCATTGGCGAATTTTAAGTGGCAATTGGATAGGTACATGGATGGGTGCTTAAGCTAGGACAAATGTTCGGCACAACATCGTGGGACGAAGGGCCTGTTCTGTGCTGTATTGTTCTGTGTTCTATGTCCTCTATGCCGCCTATCTTGATGTCATCTATAAGCTTGCTAACCTTCCCTCCTATATTCACATTCAGATTGTTTATATCAATGACAGGCTGATGACAGCATTTTACATTTGTCCCAATCTCTGTATGCCCATTGCTGGTGATCATTAAGAATCTACTCCATCTAGTTTATTTTAGAAGCCGGATACAAAGCTTTTTGAAGAGGTCTTCCTAAGCAGTACTTTAAGTTACTAATTGCATCTGTAAACATGATGAATTTCTTTAAAAACGTAGATGCAATACCAAAATTGGAAATTAGGTTTGAAGCAAAGCTTGAATAAAAGTGCTTCCAATACTATGGTTTGCAAATGTGCAAGGGAAATATGGAAATATGAAAGATTACACAAGTAAAGTACGAACAATGCTTCTCAGAAATGAAGTTCTATTGAGGCATCATATGCTTTTCAATTATCCAGGAGAAAATTCTCTGCTTCAAGAAATAAAGATAATTTGTGGACAATTATTCTCTGTACACACGACTGCATTGAGGAATACTCTATTGTAATTTTTTCCAAGTTTTACATGTAATTATGCAGTATCTTGTGCTGTCCTGTGCAGCAATAGTATCTTGTATTTATTCATGTGCAGAATGTTCATCATGGCTCACTTTCTTTAAAGTTTTTACTAATTTTTTTTCTAAAACTCATCATGCCATTATAATGGCACACCTAACTTATACTGGTATTTTTCACTACCTGTCAGATCTGTGAATATTTTTCAAGAATGACAATTACATACTATAGTAAATATAAAGCATTTCTGTATGCTTGACAGATGCAAACAAGATGTACTTGAATAAGTGTCTTATCAGATTACAATTTCAGTCCTAGTCCATATACCAATGGACTGTGATATCACTGGTCTACAGACTTTGCATGTTTTGTTAACCTTTGTGTCGTAGAAGTTGTGTATTACACATTACAACTCTGATTTGAAACTTAAATACATCAATTTAATAGACTCTTTGATTTGTTTGAAATTGGAATTATTCTGAAAGTCCAAAGGTTTTTGTAATTTGGACATGTGAAAAGTAACACATTTTGCATTTAAAATTGTTCATATTCACTTTACTGACGCGTGGAAAGATCTAACTATATTAGCAGTAATTTTTTTTTTTTAAAAACAAGAACTATGAATAATTGAGTATAGGTTTTCATGCAGCATTTAATGACCTTATTTTCAATCCACAGTACTTATTCTTGTTAACAGCTGACAGATAGCTGGAGCTACTGCTTCCTAATCTTATCTAACTTCAATTAATATGTTGGCAACACTGGCCAAAGATGATTTTTCATGGGCAACAATCAAATTTATTATGTCTTCAAAGTATAAATAATGCTCAAACTTTTCTCCTATTGAGCATCACTTAAGTTTGAAACAATATATTCAAATCAGAAATAAAATACTCTTATGTATAGTCTGAACCATTTGTGAAAGCAAGATTCTACGCTACTCTGCCAATATGACTCCGCTTCAAATGCAGTTTGCATTTTTTCATCTTGCTTTAACCATGGCCTCTGGGCAAGTCAGATTAACAGTTGAAGAAGAGTTCTATCCTATGAAATGATGTTGAGTCGAAACCTCAGGTGGCAGTGGTATCAGGGTAATGTCACTGGGCGAGGAAACCCAGAGTCCCAGGCTAGTGTTCTGTCATGAGTTCTAGTTTGCTGCTCTGCAGATGGTAACATTTTACTTAATTTCTCATTTCATTGCAATAAACTAAAAATTATTCTAATGGTGACCACTTAATCATTGTCAATTGTCAAAACTCATGCAGTTTTAGGGAAAGAAATCAGCCATCCTCACTTGATATGGACTAAGTGACTCAAAACTACAACAATGTGGTTGAAATGGCCTGGATGGCAACTAGGTATGATCAACAATGCAGAAAATTTACAGAGCGCTCAGTCCAGAGGGCTTTGTTTCAAATAGTGCAGTGTTTCAATAAGTATTCAGTGGCAAACAAAGGAGATAGGTACATAGTTTACAAGGTGGGAGATTGTCTCTCCTGGCTGAAAGAACAACCCTGTCTCATCACATTTACCGTGTCTTGGTTCACAGCCTTACAGGTTACAGCATCGAGAGCATATGCAAGTCTTATTTAAAAGCAGGTATTTTCCCCTTTACGACCCTTTTCAGGCAATGGTTTTCTCCTCCAGATTTTAAAAAATCAAATCTTTCCTCCAATCTTTTAAATCATGTCTCTGGTTTGCCTTACCAAAAATGCAACACTTGCACAGTGAATGGTAGAGCCCTGGGGAGTGGTGCCAGGCAGAGAGACCCAGGGTTTAGATCAGAGTGGTGCTGGAGGAGCACAGCAGGTCAGGCAGCATCTGAGGAGCAGGAAAATCGACGTTTCGGGCAAAAGCCCTTCATCAGGAATGGAGGCAGGAAAAAAGTTTAGTTCCGTGGTAAAGAGTTCATGCAGAGGGTGGTGCGGGTGTGGAATGAGGTGCAAGAAGAATGGTGGAGGTGGGTAAAATTAATTTACAAATCATCTGGATGGGTAAGGGTTTAGAGGGATGTGGGCCAAATGCTGGAAAATGGGCCGAGGTCAGGTTGGGACGTCTGGTTGGCATAGACAAGTTAGACCGAAGGGTCCGTTTCTGTGCTGTATGACTAACTCTGTAACTGAAGTGTGAACATATTAAGAAGTAAATGTGCAAGTTTCAGAGAGTGAGCAATGTATATATCATTTATTATGTGGAATGAAAAAGAGCTATGCATCATACAGTAAAACCAGGTTTAGGACATCCAAAATATCAGCAGTTGGGTGAGGTAGTAAGTAGTGCATGTGAGATCAGAGTTGAACTTTCCTATTCCAGAATAAATAGAGTTTAGTTTGTGCACTGAACTTAATTTTAGTAAAATATATGGAGATGATTGACTTTAGCTATGATTATCTCAATGTTAAATTTTGTGGATAGAATTTCAGCTCCACAAGAGCCTGCTCAGACAAGTTTGGTATTTTGGCTTGGGTTCCAGACAAGTTTTGCTTTGTTTGTGTAAGAAGGAATTTTAAATGTTTCATAGTTCCCAGTTTGTTAAATGCTCAGAGAGGTTTTTTTTAAATAAAAATCATTGCTTCCTGAAGTAAATTGACTGTTCTGTGGATAATTCTTTTCCATGATCAATTCATTAAATGTGAAACTTTGCACCTAATTTGTCTGCAGTTCCAAAATAAAAGGACTTTAAGAAGTTGTAAGAGGTTTCGTTTGTGAACATAAGTTGGTTATTAAAGGGTAATTGAGCACCAGGATGGTGCTGTGGTAGTTCCTCAAAATAGTATCTTGGCCTAACCACCTTTGGGTTACTGCTTCAGTGACCTTCTCTTGGTAAAATGTCAGAAGTGATGTCTGCAAATAATTGCAGAGTTCCAATCTCTCTCAAGAGATCGGTGTCTGAGCATAAGATCCAGAGAATGTTCAAACTTGAACAGAGTGCGTGAAGAAAGGTAGAACATTTTCAAAGCAATTCTTACTTTTTAGTGCAATCTAAATGTAAAAGTGACAACAGCATGTGCCATAGTTCTGAAGATGGATAAAGGTTGTGAAAGGTCCTCCAGCCAATAGTTGCATATCTCCATTCAGCAGTCATTTATTTACTGACACTTCCTCTTGGGTAGACTGTTGAAAGCATTGATCTAAGTGCACATATTTTGGCAATCGCTGTGTCTGGTCTTTGTTTCTATTTATGGTGTTGTATCAATGTTTAACATGCATGGCAATTTGATAATAACACCTACCTGTTGCTGTCATTTGCCAATTGATTTATGCTCATTTAAGTTTATTATGAAGTTTTTCAGCAAATTCCAATCTTGCATAATTCGCAACTAAGTTAACAATGTATTAATGAACAGTTTTATGCTGTCTGTTCCTTTCATTTAAGTATCTCAGTTTTGAACATTTTTCTCGCACATTTGAATAAAGGCTGACTTCTTTAAACTGCTTTAGTTATGCACTACCAATTAATAACTGAATCTGTAATCATTTTTATAACAACAATACTTTCTCATATAATGCTTATCTATGCAAAATTGTTGAAAATCTCCTGCATCTATTTTTAAAGCTGGTAGATTTTTATCCTATGTAAAAATCTGGTATGCTTCATGTGCATCTTAATGCATGAACCTACCATTCAAACTCTATCCATTTGAAAAGGAATCAAAATCTAGGCTTAAACTCTTGAGGCAGGTATCTAAAGACAGTAATTGACTGACAATGGAACGTTTTGCTACGGTGAGGATGCAAAGTGAAGTAATTTCTAGAGTTACTGAGTTTGGAGAAGATAGTGAAGAAGTTACAAAAGCAGAGGAAAGTGCAGAGTCTGTTTGGACCATGTGAATGGCCAGGAGATTAGAAGTATATGTATGTCCTTTTGGATTTTTGTAAGCAATCTATCTTCTAGTCAAATTAAGTGGAGTTAAACAAAAGGTTCTTCAACTGAGTAAAAAGGTAAGAGTCATTGACATGTATTGTAAACCCTATTACCATTTCTGGTGTAATCAAATGACCTGAGTGTTTCCAGACTTTACTGATTCTATTTGAAATGTGAAGTTCACCTGAGCTGCTAAACTTCATTGCTGTTGTTGCAATCCTATCCATTGACTATTTGGGTGTGAGCATAAAGGTACAGTTAGTAAGTTTGCAGATGACACCAAAATTGGAGGTGTAGTGGACAGTGAAGAAGGTTACCTCAGATTACAATGGGATCTTAATCAGATGGGCCATTGGCCTGACAAGTGGCAGATGGAGTTTAATTTAGATAAATGTGATGTGCTGCATTTTGGGAAAGCAAACCTTAGCGGGACTAATACACTTAATGGTAAGGTCCTAGGGAGTGTTGCTGAACAAAGAGACCTTGGAGTGCAGGTTCATAGCTCCTTGCAAGTGGAGTCTCAGGTAGATAGGATAGTGAAGAAGGTGTTTGGTATGCTTTCCTTTATTGGTCAGAGTATTGAGTACAGGAGTTGGGAGATTATGTTGCGGCTGTACGCGAGATTGGTTAGGCCGCTTTGGGAATATTGAGTGCAATTCTGGTCTCCTTTCTATCAGAAAGATGTTGTGAAACTTGATAGGGTTCAGAAAAGATTGACAAGGATGTTGACAGGGTTGGAGGATTTGAGCTATCGGGAAGTTGAATAGGTTAGGGCTGTTTTTCCTGGAGCGTTGAATGGCGAGGGGTAACCTTCGAGGCTTAAAAAATCGGGCATGAATAGGATAAATAGACAGTCTTTTCCCTGGGTTGGGGGGAAGTCCAGAACTAGAGGGCATAGGTTTAGGATGAGGGGGGAATAGATATAAAAGAGACCTCGGAGCAACGTTTTCACGTAGAGGGTGGTACATATATGGAATGAGCTGCCAGAAGAAGTGATGGAGGCTAGTACAATTGCAACATTTAAAAGGCATCTGGATGGCTATATGAATAGGAAGGGTTTGGAAGGATATGGGCCGTGTGCTGGTAGGTGGGACTAGATTGGGTTGGGATATCTGGTTGACATGGACGAGTTGGACTGAAGGGTCTGTTTCTGTGCTAGGCGAAAGTGAGGACTGCAGATCAGAGTCAAGGTTAGAGTGGTGTCAGAAAAGTACAGGAGGCCAAGCAGCATCCAAGGAGCAGGAAAATCGATGCTTCGGGCAAAAGCCCTTCATCAGAAGGCTTTTGCCCAAAGTGTCGATTTTCCTGCCTGGATGCTGCCTGGCCATCTGTGCTTTTCCGGCACCACTCTAATCTTGACTCTGTGGTCAACTGAATTAATTTGGACATGTCTTGTGCATGACAAAGTGATCATTCTGGGGTAGAAGTGTATGGGATTGATAAAATGTTGACCATACTCATTTGCCTTTGTCCTTCTGAGACCTGTGAATGACAGTTACACCTCTGACCATTCTGCCTGATAAGATATGACTTTGCTACACCAAGTTACTGAGAGAAAACCAAGTAGGAGATGAACTTGTTTAGTTTCCTTAAATTGCTTAGGCAACACGTTTTGATAATTTTGTTTAATAATGCAATAGAAGTCAGGTTAACTTTAACAGTTGTAGCTAGGATTATTCAATACAGATGTTGTTTCTGAAAGAACTAAAATACTGTTCATCTTGCAGGTATACAAAGCTTGGGTATGCTGGGAATACAGAGCCACAATTCATAATTCCATCATGTGAGTTCAATAAATCAATCTTGCAAAATGTTTCATTTTGATGTAAAATAAAATTTCTAATCTCATACATTGGCCAAACATGTTGTTTTCCTGATTCTCTTGTCCACGTGTGCAGAACTATATCTGATTTGTTTAGCAACAATGTTTTTGCTTCCCTGGCATGGAAACTAAATTATTTTACAAGAATTTGTTAGTACTGTAATACCTTACATGAAGCAGTCAATCATTTGCCAAACCATGAGTATATCAGTAAACAACGTTTTCTGACCACTTAAAAACTTTAAGAACTGGGTTAAAACTTGCATATCGATGTTTAAAATAGTGTTTAACAGTGAGCAAAACTTAAACTTAAGTTTAAGTTCCTTTCTTGATTCATCTTTTCCACCCTTTTTTATTTGGCTTTTGATTGCAAATGGAATGATAATTCATGTTAGTTTAGCTTGCAATAATTCTGCCAAAGGAGCCAATAGGAATAAGTATTTAGTGTAAATGTGGAATGCCTTACAGGATAAATATTTACTGAATCAGTCCTGAGATTTGCTAGATGTGTGTTAAATCTTATGTGCTGGCTGTACTATCCATTATTTGTTTCTCACTTGCATTGTCAAAATTGTTTGTTTGTAGCTCAAAGGAGAAATTAGCATTGAAGAGAGGTAGGGAAACTCTTCTAGCAGGTAGTAAGATCCAAATTTATTTGTTTTGAATTGAAAAATTTTTGTGAAAGACCAATTTTGACTAACCTCGGCAATTTTAACAATAAAAGGTGTGGCAATGAAGTGGCTCAAGTTTTGAAAAATGTGTCCTGCCTTTTTTGATAACTGGAATTTGTAATATGCCCCACTGGCCCTGCATTTGTATAATTTGAGTGCAGGTGTGGCAGTAAAATATATCCTATTCTTTCTTTCTCTTGCTCACACGCTCTCTCTCTGCGCTCCAAATATCTCCTGGGTCAAGCAAACAATATCCTTCTCAGATCAGAAATCTCTTCTCTTTGTTAAATCTCAAAACTGCCAAATGCAGCTGTGACATGCCAAACAACAGCCAGATGCATTACACGCTTCCATGTTTTCAGATCCCAGCTCTCTTTATTTCTAAGCACTGGCACTATTGCTATTTTATGCCACCGGAGTTATCATACTTTACATTTCCCCAAGGGATCTCAAGAAACAACGAGTAAATTGCGCTGGCGTTTCACCCAATCTCACTCAGGGCCATTAGAACTATGTTCCATTGCATTCCAAATGTTAAAACTTGTCACATTCTTTATAATTGAAAAATCTTAATGCAGCATAATAATAATAATGAAGCCTTACTAAGTACTTTCAGGCTGCTTGCCACGTTGGATATCCTGTCCTTTGCAGCAAGTAATGGAAATGGTTAGACTTGTAGAATTTGATCTTCAAAATCAGTGTAAGAATTTCATGAAATCAAGAATGAAAGTTACTTTAAACAAATCCATGAACTCAGCAGGGAAATCTTAAAGCATCTCTAAGCAATTAGGTTTTCCTATGCATTATCAGGAATGGAGAAACTGGAGAAAGTATGCGGTTTCATTTGTATCAAAAGTGTGGTCATTGGAGATTACTCCAATGATGCCCATTTAACCATTTGCAAAATGAATTTGTGAATGATTATTGAAAATAATTTGAGTATTAAAATGATTGTTGGAAGACTTGAGATCCTGAGCTATCCACTCACCTGCTTCAGCTGAGAAAGAGGATGACTTTGCTGTCTCTGAAAAAGTAGCAAAATGTTCATGTTATGACAATAATAGTTCAGAGGCCCAGGCTGATCTGGAAACATAGATTCAAATCCCACAATTGCAGCCAGTGTAATTTGAATTCACTTAAACTTTATATTCTAAATCTGAGAAATAACATAGTTAAATCTTAATAGATCTCTGAAATGGCCGAGCAACGCATTCGGTCAAGGGCAAGTAGGATCAGACAACAAATACTGGCCTTGTCCTCATCCCATGGAAGAATAAACAGAAGTTATTTCTCCACAGGATTGAAGTAGAGATTGTTAAAATCTTTTTTAACAACAAAATGGGACATGGTTGACATTCTATTTGTTTCCAGTCATCAAATGTGGGTATCATTGCCAAGTCAAAATTTATTGCCTATTGCTAATTGCCCTCAAGAATATGATGGTGAGCCACCTCCTTGAACTGTGGTTGTCCATGTGTTAAATATTTATACACTGATGATAGAGGTGAAATTTCATGATTTTCATCCAGTGATGTGTTTTCTGCAAGTCAGAATGATCTAGACTTGGAGATTGTGTATCCATGCACTTGCAGCCCTTGTCCTCGTAGACAGTAAAGGTGCTGGGTGTCAAAACAAACCTTGAGAAGTTGTGACATTGTACATGGTACACTATATACTGGTGAAGAATTGGTTATCAATGCAGTGGACCACTTTATCTTGGATAATTGCGTTTTCTTCAATATTTGAACTACATGGATACAGGCAAATGGGGAATGTAGTTTGTCCTTTTTATATATGTCCTTGCGTAACTTCAACTCAGCTATAATCAATGAAATAATTGGTTGTCATAAGCCATCCTACTACATTAATAAGATTTAATGTAACAAGCTTTTAACTGGGGACTATTTTCAAAAAAGTCATATCATTACAGAAATGTCAGGAGACAGTTTTGGAATAACAAAATCACTGACCGTATAATTTGACTGGCTTCACTTTTTTGTTAGCCATTTAGAAGAGGAATTCTTCTGTTTAAAAAGGCTGCTCAGATGCATTGGCTTCCAGCCACACACATTTTGTTGCATATTAGATTTTGTCTGTATTGACAGATGAAATTGTGCTTTGTTTTCAGAAATTGGGTTTGTATATGCATTCAAATTGAATAGGATGTTGATCGGGAATATTTTGTGCACGTTTGTCCTAGTAAATGAATATTTCTAATTGACCTGTTCAGATATGCTATGACACCTCTGGAGCAGGGAGGATCTTAATCCATGCCTCCTCGTTCAGAGGAAGAGTCACCTCCAGTATGTCACAGCCTTCCGTTTCTCAAGTTACACATTTTCTAATCAACCTGTTAAAATTAAAGGAAGAACAACAGTAGAGGTGTTGCCATTAAGAGTGCACTGCTGAATGATTGATTGACAGTTGACTGACTAGCTTGGTTTGAATTTTAAATCAACAGGTTGATTCTCATTGAATTATCCTGGTAAATGAATCAATGACTGTCATCAGTTTTATTCAGTTGAAACAAGCGCTTTGCAAAGAACAGCTGTGTATTAAAGCATGAAGCATACAATACTTTCAAGTGCATCACACAGCAACCCAACTGACAGTGCTAAATTGATCAATTCTTTTCACAATTGTGCTTATGTTACATAATCATGGAATCGCATCTATGTTGGACACCAGAATTTCACATAATGTGCAGTCGGTTCTTTGCTTGTTGTGCACAGCCAAAGGGATGTGCTGTTTGGTAAGAGTTTTCTTTTCAGTGATTCTCAAGTTTTATGCTATGACAATATTTACAACCAAAACACGTTATATCAAACATTACATCTGTTCAGCACTTATATCTATTTCAGATATGCAAAGTGTTTTTATTCTAATTTTGCACACTCCTATTAGATCTACCTCTAGTCAACTTGCACAAAGATGCACAATCTCATTACACCTAGTTGCTCTGGGTAATTTGGAATTTTGTTGAAACTTTATTGCTGGAACAGCACAGCAGGTCAGGCAGCATCCAGGGAACAGGAGATTCGACGTTTCGGGCACAGGCCCTTCTTCAGGAATCATTCCTGAAGAAGGGCCTGTGCCCGAAACGTCGAATCTCCTGTTCCCTGGATGCTGCCTGACCTGCTGTGCTGTTCCAGCAATAAAGTTTCAACTTTGATCTCCAGCATCTGCAGACCTCACTTTCTCCCCAATTTGGAATTTTGTCCCTTGCAGTAGATCTCTTTTGTATCCATTCCACCACCAAGATCCTTCAGAAAAAAGGGGCTTCAGAATGCTTAAACTGGGAATTAACCAATGATATACTGAGTCTATTTATGTACCTTCTGCCATTCATAAAAGTGGTCATGTATATTTTTGTAGATTGCTTCTGACAAGAAGTTATTTATGTGAACCATGTGGCTGTTCCTGCACCTATTGAAGTTGTGCCACTTAATGTTAGATTATCACTTTTCTTCTTTCCAAACTGGAGCACATTACATTTGTCTACTTGAAACTTCGTGTTGTATTGGGTTGTCATTCAAGGCTTCAGTACATCAGAAGGAACAAATAAACATTGGGATCATCTTAAAAACAGCTTGAATCTTGCCAGAACATAGACAATGAACCCTATAGCAAAGAGAGAGAATTCTTTATTTTGTAATGAACAATTGCATTGGGCTAAGTTGAGTAAGATTTTTGCTCGACTTGCATCTGAAAGAAAGGCCAGTGATTAAAGGATAAGTTGATCTCTTATTGCCGATTTTTATTTCTGTTGCATGTTGTCGTGTACATCCTGTGTTCTATGAATTTTGAAGTACATTAATCAGTTCTTGTAACGTTGGGCCTTAAGTGCAATATTTTGCATCTTTTGAAAATGAAAATGAGAATAGTTTTTTTTTCAGGATAAATAGGGCAACAGTTCTCTGGGGATGCACAATCTGGAAAATGCACTTCAAGCCACAAATAAGTTTTGCACAGAGAAACCTGATTCAATCAAAGGAAAGAAAATGGCATTTTAAGAGGATAGGAAATTCTTTATTCATTTTGGCCATGTGGCTTCATTGACTGGGCCAGCACTTATTGCCATACTTAATTTTCCTTGAAAGTGGTGGTCAGCTGCCCTCTTGGATTGCTGCAATCCATTTGGGATGGTTATAATGTTAGTGACATTGAGACATTGGCAATTTTCCATGTCTGGATGGTAAGTGGCTTTGAAGGTCAGTTTCAGGTCTGATAGAACATTACAGTGCAGTACAGGCCCTTCGGTCCTTGATGTTGTGCCGCCCTGTCATACTAATCTGAAGCCCATCGCACTTACACTCTTCCATGTATGTCCATATGCCTGTCCAATGACGACTTAAATGCACTTAAACTTGGCGAATCTACTACCATTGCAGGCAACGCATTCCATACCCTTACTACTCTGAGTAAAGAAACTACCTCTGACATCAGTCTTGTATCTATCTCCCCTCACTTTAAAGTTGTGTCTCCTCGTGTTTGCTATCCCCATACTTGGAAAAAGATTTTCCCTATCCACCCTATCTAACCCTCTGATTACCTTATGTCTCTATTAAGTCACCTCTCAACCTTCTCTGTAACGAGAGCAGCCTCAAGGCTCTCTGCCTTTCCTCATAAGACATTCCTTCCATACCAGGCAACATCCTAGTAAATCTCCTCTGCACCCTTTCCAAAGCTTCCACATCCTTATAATGTGGTGACCAGAACTCTACACAATACTCCAAATGTGGCTGTACCAGAGCTTTGTACAGCTGCAGCATAACCTCCTGGTTCTGGAACTCAATCCCTCTATTAATAAAGGCTAAGACACTGTATGCCGCCTTAACAATCCTGTCAATCTGGGTGGCAACTTTCAGGGATCTTTGTACATGGACATCGAGATCTCTCTGCTCATCTGCACTCCCAAGAATCTTACCATTAGCCCAGTACTTTGCATTCCAATTACTCCGTCCAAAGTGTATCACCTCACACTTATCCACATTAAACTCCATTTGCCACCTCTCAGCCCAACTCTGCATCCTATCTAGGTCTCTCTCCAACCTATTACATCCTTCGTCACTATCCACAACTCCACCGACCTTAGTGTTGTCCGCAAATTTACTAACCCACCCTTCTAAGCACTCATCCAGGTCATTTATAAAAATGACAAACAGCAGTGGACCCAACACCGGCCCTTGCACTACGCCGCTAGTAACTGAACACCAAGATGAATGTTTTCCATCAACTACAACCCTCTGTTTTCTTTCTGCAAGCCAATTAATGATCCAAACTGCTATGTCTCCCACAATCCCATTCCTCCGCATTTTGTATAATAGTCTACTGTGGGGAACCTTATCGGACGCCTTGCTGAAATCCATATACACCACATCAACCGATTTACTCTCATCTACCTGTTTGGTCACTTTGTCAAAAAACTCAATAAGATTCGTTAGGCATGACCTGCCCTTCACAAAACCGTGCTGACTGTCCCTGATCAGATTATTCTTTTCTAGATGGTTATAAATTCTATCTCTTATAACCTTTTCCAACACTTTACCAACAACTGAAGTGAGACTCACTGGTCTGGAATTACCAGGGTTGTCTCTACTACCCTTTTTGAACAAGGGAACCACATTTGCTATCCTCCAGTCCTCAGGCACTATTCCTGTAGACAATGATGATTTGAAGATCAAAGCCAAAGGCTCGGCAATCGCTTCCCTTGCTACCCAGAGGATTCTAGCATAGATCCCATCCGGCCCAGGGGACTTGTCTATTTTCACACACTCTGCAGTATTTGTAATACCTTTTCCTTGTGAACCTCAGTCTCTTCTAGTCTAGATGCAAGTATCTCTGTATCTTCCTTGCCAACATTTTCATTTTCTCAAATCTACTGCCCTTATTCTTCATGATAGATATGGTCATGGTTTTGGAAGGTGCTGTCTGAAGAGCCTTGTAAATTTATGCAGTGTATCTGGTAGATGGTACACACTGCTGCAAATGTTAGTGGTGGAGGGAGTAAAAGTTTGGTACCAATCAAGCAGAATGCCTTGAATTGTACAATATCAAGTTTCTTGGCTGGAGCTTTTTTCTTCTGGGCTAGCAGGAAATAATGGGGCGTCAGGATCTGATTTGGCCACTGAAGGTTTCCAAGCTTCTGACCTACTCTTGTCATCAAAATGTTTAGATGGCTAGCCCAGTTCTCTTTATGGTCAATGTTAAGCCCCTGTAAATGTTGAGTGGCAGAAATGTCCAAGGACAATGATTTAAATGCTTGATGAAGATGGGCATTGCCTGCCACTAGTGTGACATGAATGTTATTTACCACCTGTGAGCCTAAGCCTGGATATGGACCAAGTCTTGTTGCATTTGGACACCGACCGCTTTAGTTACTGCTTCAGTAACTGAGGAATGGCAAATGGTGTTGAACATAGTGCAATCATTGGTAAACATCCCCACTTCTGACGTTGTGATAGGAGGGAGGTTTTTGAAGTAGTTGAAGATGGTTCAGTGTAGGACATTGCCATGAGGAGCTGTGCAGAGATGGATTAAAACTGAGATGTCTAACATCCACGACTATCTTGCATTGTGAGGTATGACTCCAAACAATGGAGAGTTTTCCCTTGTTAAGCCTCTTTGAGGCCCCACCCAGTCAAATGCAATCTTGATTATCCAAGGATTGTCAATATCACCTGACAGATTGTCAACACCTAGTCAGTGTTGGAACCAAGGCTACACTGAGGAGAGAAGCAGAATGGCCCTGGCAGGACCCAATGAGCATCAGTGAGCAGGTAACTGCTATGCAAGTGCTGCTTGATAGTATGGTTTATGAATCCTCTGGGAGAAAGTGAGGTCTGCAGATGCTGGAGATCAATGTTGAAACTTTATTGCTGGAACAGCACAGCAGGTCAGGCAGCATCCAGGGAACAGGAGATTCGACGTTTCGGGCACAGGCCCTTCTTCAGGAATGGTTTCCTGAAGAAGGGCCTGTGCCCGAAACGTCGAATCTCCTGTTCCCTGGATGCTGCCTGACCTGCTGTGCTGTTCCAGCAATAAAGTTATGAATCCTCTGTCATGATTTATTGATTTGAGAGTGGATGAATAGCTGTTTAATTGGCCAAGTTGGATTTGTCCTGCGCTTTGTGCTCAAGATCGTTTTCTACATGATTGTTGGTACCAGTTTTGTAGCTGCACAGGAACAGCTTGACTGGAGGCATACCAAGTTTGGGAGCACAAGTTTTCGGTACTCTTGCCGATCAGTTGTTAGGGGTTCATAGTCTTTGCAGTGTCCAATTCCTTCAGCTATTTCAAATCATGTGATTTGAATCATATCAAATCATGGCATAGAATTGGCTGAAGAACAATATCTTAATGCTGGGGAGGCAGAACTGCATCATCCATTTAACAGTTCTGGCAAAGATTATTGCAAATTCCTCTGCCTAATCTTTTGCATTAAATAAATTTTATTAGAATTGTTGGTGAGAAAATATATAACCACTTGATAGAGAAATGGGCAGCACATGGTTAGCACTGCTGCCTCACAGCACCAGAGACCTGGGTTCAATTCCCGCCTCAGGCGACTTTGAGTGGAGTTTGCACACTGTGTCTGCGTGGGTTTCCTCCGGGTACTCCGGTTTCCTCCCACAATCCAAAAATGTGCAGGTTAGGTGAATTGGCCATGCTAAATTGCCTGTAGTGTGAGGTGAATGGGGGAATGGGTCTGGGTGGGTTGCGCTTCGGTGGGTTGGTGTGGACTTGTTGGGCCGAAGGGCCTGTTTCCACACTAAGTAAGTAATCTAATCAAATTAAAATCTGATAAATAGACAAGTCATTACTCCTTCTGTAAGCTATCACTTTTAATGTTTGATGGGAGGCAGCATCTCTGGGAAGGTTGGCATTTATTACAGCTCCTAAACATCCAGAGGACAGTTAAGATCAGTCACATTGCTGCGGTGCAAAGTCACATGTAGCCGAGAGTAGTGGATTTCCTGTCCTAAAGGAACTAGTTTATTTTGTATAACAGTGGTTACATGGTGTCCATTAGGCCAACTTTTTATTTGACTTTAATCATTGTAATCTTGTCATTGAACTGTATACCATTGTGCTCATAAGCCACAAACATTTCTGAACAGACTGCAGATGAGCCAACTCTGAACAGACACCACACCCATGTTTCCTTTCTACTGCTAATTCAGAAGAAAAGTTGTTTTTGCTGGGGGGAGGGGCAATTAAAACAGCTGCAGAAACTGAATTTTCAGTCTCTGAATTCAGTAAAAGTAGCAATATCCCTGATCAGACTGTACTCGCCCATCTATAAAGGGAGGGGTCTGTATTTAAAGTGTTGCAAGTTGTCAATCTAGACAATATTCCTACAAATACAGTTTATTCAAGTATAAAGAAGTATTAAATGCTATATGCGGTCAAGAAAGCTGAATCATACATGATGTCTTTTGAGATTCTATTCCAAGTACTTTCACAGCTAACTTTAATGCATCCTGTTTGGGCTACAGTCACAAATTTACCATATTCTGTTGGAGGTATTAAATCTTAAACTCTATTCGCAGTTCAAAAATCTGATGTCGTTGTACATAGGGAAGTAGTTCTTTGTGAGCATTACCAGACAGATTTAGAATGTTTAGAAAAAATATTTCAGATAATCATTTCTAGAAGTCAATCAGTAGAAACTCTGCACACATTCTTCAAGCAGTCTGTATCGGCAATTGGCATGCATGATCCACTGAATGATGCAAGTGAATCTTCAATGGGTGCAGCCTTGAGTCTTTCTCTCTGAAGCCATAGGATTTTGTAACATCTCTTCGATGCTTTGAAAATCTTTAATTTCATTTGTCACCAAAGCACCAGATAAAAAAATTATTTTGCCTTTATTTTGCATTTCCTACTGCTTCTGTATCGGGAACTGAAAGGCTGGTATTTATCTCTAAGGAGAATGAGATAGCTGAAAGGAGGCTTGTAATTCATGATCGTCATTTTCTCTGCAGTTTTGAGTTTTGGTTTCTTCCAGTTTTCTGTACTTTTAGAAAGGCATTCAGTCCTTCCTACAGTTTCCTTGAGCATGATGTATCCTATAGTTTATTGAGTGGCTCTTGACAAAGCCTGGACAAGGAGTGTCAACCAGTTATTTATTTTCAAGGGTTGGGAAAACACGAATTACAGCTAATCCCCATCTGGTCTTCAGTGAACTTGTGAATTTCGACAGCTTGCATTTATGTCAAATTTCAAGAACTATTGATGCACTTCAGTCTACAATCTAAAAGCTTACACAAATAACTCATAATGCCAGTATTTCAAAAAAACGATAACTTTTATTATAAAGTAATGCAAAAATATTAAGTCACAATTTCTGCTTTTTGAGTGTTCAACAGAGCCCATTTAGAAGTTATTAGTGACAGGAGGTGCTGCCTGTCAGTCTGCAAAACTGATACAATGACAAATAATGCAAGCTTTCAGAATTTTCCAGTTTACTTTCTCAGGCCTCAGTTTTCCCTCCGCCATTAAACTGGTAGGAAATGCTTTTTACCCTTTACATCTAAAAATAGAATTGTAGGATCCCTCCAATGCTGATAGAGGCCTTTTGGCCCATTGAATCTGAACTAATCCTTTGAAGAGCATCCAGACGTGCATGTAATGAATAACCAGTCAATGTTATCTTTGGGAGGAGTATTGACTAGGACAGCTGAATTCTCTGCATCTAAGAGAACAAGTTTATTTAAAAGTACTTTTAACATCAGATCTAAAGGATAGTATCTCTTTCTATGCAACTCTTCTTTGTTAGACATTTTTGTTTTCAGCTGTGCTTCTGTATCCTGTATATATGTATCTAGTGCACTTTTATATAAAATGTACATTTAGAAATGTCTTATTTCCTTAAGGATGTGTATGTCATTAAATTGTGAAATTAACGAACACTGATTGCTTTGTGCACTATCGTGCATGACATTGAATAGATTATTTGTTATTTATCTCCTGTCTATACTAAGGTATTGCCATCAAGGAGTCTGCAAAAGTTGGTGACCAGGCACAAAGGAGGGTGATGAAAGGAGTTGATGATTTGGATTTCTTCATAGGTGATGAAGCAATAGATAAACCTACTTATGCAACAAAGGTAAGTTTGGTAAATACTTGTGGATGCACAAACTTATCCAATGATTATGTAAATAATTGGCTGAATTATTGCTTACTGCAATAAACCAGTTAGAAACAAAAGGCTCATTTCATTTACCTTTTGTTATACTTAGTGATGACTGTGAACGCATGATGTATATGATGCTGCTTCACAGAAAATAACATTCTGTCTAATTTAATCCCAAGCAATGCCTTATTCCTACCTCAGATGAGCATACTTTATATTGCTAACACACTTATTTTTTCCATTATCTAATTAACCTCTTCGATCATTGCTGAAACTAGGACAGCTTTGTATTGTAGTTCTATATCCACTTGAACTTTGATTAAATGATCTTAAATGTACTTCTGATATCCCACTTCGAAAAGTGGTTATGTCAATAGCTTGAACTTGAATTGGGTTGCAGAATTTTGCAGTTGTATCTAATTCATTTTCCTACCCAGATCCTTGTGTGGGAAAAAAAAAATGTAACCAACATAGTCTTCTCTTGCATTGTAAGTTGATTGTTTTGCCAGTTAGCAATTGTGGAGTATCAGACTGTCTTTAGGCCTTTGGTATTGATAAAATTATGAATACCGTGTTTAGAGTAATTAGCATTAGTGTTTTCCATAATGTTTTCCTCCAACAAGAATCCGGAAACCCTTGTACGGTTTCCTCGACAAAGTAGTTGGGCGAAAGAGTACTTGTTACGATATACATGCAACATCTTGGACTTCAGGTAGTTAAGGTGAATTGTGACTTGCACATCTCATTGAGATTATTCATGTAAGATGATTACCAATTCAGTATAAAATTAAAATTTGTGGAAACTGGATAGGAGCTCATGGCTGTGCTGGAATTGCATTGAAATTGAGAATGAAACAGACTTGGCAAAATTTGCTTTCAAAATCTATGTTGGAAGAGCTTTCAGTAAGTTGTCAGTATTAGCAGCAACTAGTTTATCTGACTTTTGAGAAAAGTCATTGTTGATTTGTTTTCCAGTTTTAGTTAAACTTTAAATTTTCAAACATTTTTGCTCCTATTTTGAGCTTTCATACCTGACCAATTTGAGACATTTATTTTGAAAATAAATAATTTTCTGCAACAGTGGCCGATTCGTCATGGTATAGTTGAAGACTGGGATCTCATGGAGAGATTTATGGAACAAGTCATTTTTAAGTACCTTCGAGCAGAGCCAGAAGATCATTATTTCCTTTTGGTAAGTAAAGTTGTCTAACTTGATGTGAAGTTAATTCAAAGTTCAAAGCTTAATTAATACAATACATTAGATCAGTAGTTGTAACTATGGCCAAAAGTCTTCAGTTCTGGGTTTGAATCCCTTCTTTCATACAAAAAGCTACATTTTCGCCTCCCAGACATTTCAGGTCAGACCTCTGATGCAGGTTTCATCCTATTCACTTAGTGCAGCAAGTTCCACAAGCAGCATTGAAATTAAACTTTGCCAAAACCAGACTATCTTTTTTCCAGCACTCTGTCATATCACCAGATTTAGAGCAATCTCTAAAGAGGTAGTCTGTAGTAAGGGTGAGAGAAGTGGCTAGGGTGTCAGTGAGCAGTGTGAAGGTTTCAAGCAGTGAGGTTGGAGACAGTCAGGTGTTTTGGGTTGTCTGAGTGCTTGGGTGGAGAGGGTGGGAGACGGTTTCACCTTTACAATTGGGAAAGTTTTAAGAAAACCCTCTAGTTTCTAACTCTTAAGTCAGGGCTGTTTTTTGAGGGTTCTAGATAGAGCATCATTGCCCATCAGTAGTTTAAACTTTTTCTCGGTAATGCCTGTACAGTCAATGTGTTGAGGCTTTCTAGCAGACTTAATGTGCGTGTTTCACTAGGATAAAGATCTGGGTCAGTGATTCAACTGAAGAATTAGAACAATATCATGAATAGTCATTGAGTAACTTGAGAGAATATTATCAGCCAAGAAGATTGAATGTAATGGGAGTGATTTTATTTCAAAAATGCTTGTCATTTACTAAATTTTAAGGGAGAATGTCATGAAGAAAATAACACAATTGAGAAAACTAGTTGCTTTAGGAGCTGAATATTACCACTAAGGTAAGCCTGAAGGTCTGCATGTCACCGTTCTGAAATAGCCAATTAGTGGTTTATAAATAGACTTGATATGATAGCTTTGAATAATGTTTCAGATCTTGAAGCTATAAATGGAAAACCTGCATTTTGTGAAATGAGACAATACATATGGCTAATCTTGATGGTCTTCTCAGCATTGAGTTGTTATTGAGATATCACAGAAAACACTTGGAGTGCCCAGTACTGAAGTAACTTGTGGTGTGTTTTGAATTGTGTACAGATTCATGAATTATGAATCAAAGTATCGTTACAGCACAGGAGTTGGCTTGTCAAATCAGCTTCCTGCAAGCATAACTCATTTCACTTGATCCTATTTTCTTGCATCTCCTCTACAGTAGTTTTCTTAACTAATTTTTGAATTATTTTCATATAACACAGTTCTCATTTAAAGGTTTGAAATGAGTGACACTGGCAGTGTATTCTAGATGCTAACTACTTGCTGCATAATTAAATTAATTGTGATCTCTTTAAAATCTGAGTCCTGGGTCCAATTATTACAGGATTTACTCAAGCTTATACTGGAGATACTTTATTTTAAAATTACCTGAGCATGCCACTTTAGTTTTTATAGTTCACTTGCCATTGACTATCTGAGAATTTACGTTCCATATACAACGATAAAGAGAGCAAAACTGAACGTGTTCCTTTCATGCTCTCATTAACTGAGTGAAGCATTGATATCACTAAATGGGGTTCAGTTAGCTGAGATGGCTCGTTTGTAATGCAGATTGATGGTAAAAGCATGACCCCACCCCCCACCACCAAACCATCATCTCCCAGACCATCCATAACCTCATCACCTCAGGGGACCTCCCATCCACTGCCTCCAACCTCATAGTCCCACAACCCCGCACCGCCCGTTTCTACCTCCTGCCCAAAATCCACAAACCTGACTGCCCCGGACGACCCATCGTCTCAGCCTGCTCCTGCCCAACCGAACTCATCTCGGCATACCTCAACACGGTCCTGTCCCCATTAGTCCAAGAACTCCCCACCTACGTTCGTGACACCACCCACGCCCTCCACCTCCTCCAGGATTTCCGCTTCCCCGGTCCCCAACGCCTCATCTTCACCATGGACATCCAGTCCCTGTACACCTCCATCCCCCATCACGAAGGACTCAAAGCACTCCGCTTCTTCCTTTCCCGCCGTACCACCCAGTACCCTTCCACCGACACCCTCCTTCGACTGACCGAACTGGTCCTCACCCTGAACAACTTTTCTTTCCAATCCTCCCACTTTCTCCAAACAAAAGGAGTAGCCATGGGCACCCGCATGGGCCCCAGCTATGCCTGCCTCTTCGTAGGGTATGTGGAACAATCCATCTTCCGCAACTACACTGGCCCCACCCCCCATCTTTTCCTTCGCTACATTGATGACTGTATCGGCGCTACTTCGTGCTCCCACGAGGAGGTTGAACAGTTCATCCACTACACTAACACCTTCCACCCCGACCTCAAATTCACCTGGACAGTCTCGGACTCCTCCCTCCCTTCCTAGACCTTTCTGTTTCTATCTCAGGCGACCGAATCAACACGGACATCTACTACAAACCAACCGACTCCCACAGCTACCTGGACTACACCTCCTCCCATCCTGCCCCCTGTAAAAACGCCATCCCATTCTCCCAATTCCTTCGTCTCCGCCGCATCTGCTCCCAGGAGGACCAGTTCAAAATACGTACAACACAGATGGCCTCCTTCTTCAAGGACCGCAATTTCCCCCCCGACGTGGTCGACGGTGCCCTCCACTGCATCTCCTCCACTTCCCGCTCCTCCGCCCTTGAGCCCCGCCCCTCCAACCGCCACCAGGACAGAACCCCACTGGTCCTCACCTACCACCCCACCAATCTCCATGTACAGCGCATCATCCGCCGTCACTTCCGCCACCTCCAAACAGACCCCAGCACCAAGGATATATTTCCCTCCCCTCCCCTATCAGCTTTCCGTAGAGACCACTCCCTCCGCGACTCCCTTGTCAGATCCACACCCCCCACCGACCCAACCTCCACTCCCGGCACCTTCCCTTGCAACCGCAGGAGGTGCAACACTTGCGCCCACACCTCCCCCCTCACTTCTCTCCAAGGCCCCAGAGGAAACTTCCATATCCGCCACAGATTCACCTGCACCTCCACCCACATCATCTACTGCATCCGCTGCAGCCGGTGTGGCCTCCTCTATATTGGGGAGACAGGCCGCCTACTTGCGGAGCGATTCAGAGAGCACCTCTGGGCCACCCGGACGAACCAACCCAACCACCCTGTAGCACAGCATTTCAACTCCCCCTCCCACTCCACCGAGGATATGCAGGTCATTGGACTCATCCACCGCCAAACCACAACAACGTGACGGTCGGAGGAGGAGCGTCTTATCTTCCGACTGGGAACCCTCCAACCACAGGGGATGAACTTGGACTTCACCAGTTTCTTCTTCCCCCCTCCCCCCACCTTGTCTCAGCCGAATCCCTCCAGCCCGGCACCGCCTTCCTGACCTGCAGTCGTCTTCTTGACCTCTCCGCCTCCATCCTACTCCGACCTATCACCCTCACCTTGACCTCTTTCCACCTATCACATTTCCAACGCCGCCCCTCCAAGCTTTGAATAGGTGCTTGTAGCTTCAATTTCTCTATTCTAAATCAATTAAAAAGAAAATAATTGAAGAATATTGTCTATTACCAGTCTTTTTTAGACAAACTCTGATTAATTGAGAAAAGGCACATTTATTTAAGGCACATTGCAATTAACTAAGCTGGTTGAAATCTGATCAAGGGAGAATTCATGGCAGGAATGCAGTTACTGCATAAATGCATGGACTTCTAAAAGAAATTTGATAAAAGTGCCACATAACAGGTTTTTCAGCAAATTCATGGAATGTAGAACAGTAGCAGCATGGATATGAAATTGGCTGAGACATGAGAGGCCATGAAGTTGTGAACACAGTTGTTTTCCAGACTTAAGGAAGTTAGTACAATAGAATCCTCCAGTAATGCATAAAGGTGGAGAAATCCCCAGGACCTGATCAGGTAAACCCTAGAACTCTGGTTAACTAGGCAAGTGATGCTAGGCCCCTTGCTGAAATATTTGGGTCATCAATAGTCACGGGTGAGGTGTAGGAATACTGGAGGTTAGCTAATGTGATGCCACTATTTAAGAACGGTGGTAAGGAAAAGTCAGGGAACAATAGACTGGTGAGCCTGACATTGCTGGTGGGCAAGTTGTTGGAAGGAATCCTGAGGGACAGGATTTGGAAAGGCAAGGATGGATTAGGGATAGTCAAATGGCTTTGTTCATGGGCAGCCATGTCTCAAGAACTTGATTGAGGTTTTTTTGAAAAAGTAACAAAGAGGATTGAGGGCAGAGTGGTGTACGCGATTTATGTGGACTTAAGTAACGCATTCTACAAGGTTCCTCGTGGTAGACGTATTAGCAATGTTTGACAACATGGAATACAGAAAGAACGAGCCATTTGAATATAACTGGCTAGAGGGTGGAAGACAGAGGGGTGGTGGTGGTGGTGGTGGTGGAAGGTTGCCTTTCAGATCGGAGGCCTGTGACCAGTGATGTGCCACAAAGATCAATGCTGGGTCCACTGCTTTTTATCACTTAAATGATTTGGATGTGAACATAGGTTGGGTTAATAAGTTTGCAGATGTCACCAAAATTGGAGGTGTAGTAGATAGCGAAGAAGGTTACCTTACAGTATAATGGGATCGAGATCAGATGGTCTAAGAAGTGGCAGATGGAGTTTAATTTAGGTAAATGTGAGGTGCTGCATTTTGGAAAGGTAAATCAGGGCAGAATTTATCCATTTAATGGTAAGGAGCTGGGAAGTGTTGCTGAACAAAGAGACCTTGGAGTGTAGGTTTATTGTTTGCTGAAAGTGAAGTCGCAGGAAGCTAGAACAATGAAAAAGGTGTTTGGTATGCTTGCCTTTATTGGTCAGCGCATTGAGCATAAGAGTTGGGAGGTCATGTTGCAGCCGTCCAGGGCTTTGGTTTGGCCATTTTTTGGGAATATTGTGTGCAATTCTGATCTCCCTCCTATCAGATGTTGTGAAATTTGAAAGGATTCAGAAGATTTACAAGGGTGTTGCTAGGTTGGAGGGCTTGTGAGCTGCAGGGAGAGGCTGAATAGGCTGGGACTGTTTTTCCTATAGTGTCAGAAGCTGAGGAGTGACCTTTTGAGGTTGATAAAATCATGAGGGGCATGGCTACTATAAATAGATAATGTCTTTTCCCATGGGTGGGGGAGTCCAGAACTAGAAGGCATAGCTCTAGTTTAAGGGGGAAAGAATTTAAGAGGGCCCTAAGAAGTAATGTTTTCTCCCAGAGGATGGTGTATGTAGGGAATCCACTGCCAGAGGAAGTGGTTGAGGCTGGTATAATTACAACATTTTAAAAGACATCTGGATGGTTTTATAAACAGGAAGGGTTTAGAGAGATACGGGCCAAGTGCTGGCAAATGGGACTAGATTTATGTAGGATATCTGGTCAGTATGAAGGATTTGAACTGAACAGTCAGTTTCCTTGCTGTACATACCTATGATGGAGTCTAGCTGTTGTTAGGACCACTGAAAGTGTCCAGGCCCTAAAAATGATTGAACTTGGTATTGAGTCTTGAAGGCTGCAAAGCCCCAAGCTGAAAATGAGATGCTGTTCTTCCAGTTTGCATGGAGGTCTGCTGGAACACTGCAGCAAGCCTGAGAGAGAGACTGGCCGTGGTGGAACGCGTGCATGTATTGAAGTGGTAGGCAACAGCATGGTGACTTCTGTGGGCAGAACTTGAGTATTCCACAAAGTGGTCAACCAGTCTACATTTCATCTCTTTGTGGATGAGACCATGATTTGAACAGTGAATACAGTAAACTAGATTGAAGTTCAGGTAAATCATTACTTCATGTGGAAAGTGTACGGAGCTTTGAATACTGAGGAGGGAGGAAGTAATGGGCAAGTGTTGCAACTTCTGTGCTTGCTATGGTGATGTAGAGAGGTGCTGGGAGTGGAGGACGAGTGGACCAAGGTGTCCTGGAGGGAACAGTCCCTGTGTAATGCTGACAGGCAAGGTGAGGGAAATACGTAGATACTTGTGTGGGGTGGCAAGTGAGGACCAACCGTATAGGCATTGTGGGAGGAAAGAAAAAGTGAGGTTCAAAGAGCAGGAGATGAGTTGGACACTGCTGAGTATCCTGTCAACCACTGGAAGGGGATCTCCATTGAGAAAGGAGGTGGACATTACAGGGAACCTCGGGAGAAGTTAGCATCATCAGAACAGATGAGATGGAGAAGTTGGGGAAAATGGAATGGTGTCTGCAGGAAACGGTATGAAGAAGTATCTCTGATTCGCAAAAGTTAGCAAAACCGATGATGTCATTGTACTGGAAAAAGTGGTGTGGGTGGGGCCTGAGTGGTACTGGAGTAAAGAATGTTCTGTCAACCTCACAAAAAGACAGGCATAACTAGGACCCATGGTCTCTCTTTGATCTGACAAAACTTAGAGGAGTTAAGGGGGAAATTGCTCAGATGAGGGAAAGCTTGAGCAATCCAAGATGGGTGGAATGAATCAGGCCTTTTTTCCTGAAGTGAATAGCCCTGAGACAATCCTATTTGGAGAGGGTGGTAGGAGGTGTTGGATGTGTAATCCCTTCACATGTTGATGGTGAAGATATGGTGAGAAACTTTAGAATTGCTGAGGTAAGTGGGAAGCGACTGGACAAGAAGAAAATATGGAGTCAAGGTGGGAACAGGCAGAAACAATGTTTGTGCCCAGGCATTCCTGTTTGTGGAGTTTGGGAAGGAGGAAGACGCAGGTTGAGATGATGGACTTGGAGGCAGTGCAAGAGATCACCAGATGAAATAAGACTAGAGACCATTGTGCGCGCAATAGCTTGGAACAGTTAAAATAGGAGGATCCATAGACCATGACCCCACCATTGAACCACAGGCTAATGTGTCCACTGACATCCAGAACTCTTTCTCCAGTGCATCAATGACATCATTAGTACGGCTTTCTCCCTCTCGTCTGGAACTGGAAAAGCTTATCAACTTTGTTTACAATTTCCACCCTGCTCTCCCCTCACCTGGTTCATTGATTTCTCCCTCCTCAGCATTTGTTTCTCTTTCTATGGGTATGCTGGCCACTTCTTCCACATTCACCTGGACAATACATCCTCACACTGAACGAAGAAGAACTGTACTGCACAGGAACAGGCCCTCTGCACCAAAGCAGGATAGCTTTCTAAACTAAAACCTCATGGTTCCACTTGATTGTATGCCTCTGTTCTCTGCTTATTCATGGATCTGTCAAGATGCCTCTTTAAATGTTGCTATTGTATCAGCCTTCACCATATCCAAGGCACTTAACACCCTCTATGCAAAAAAAACACACTTGCCCTCACATCTCCTTTAAACCTTCCCCTATATCCCCTAGTAATTGACCTTTCTACATGTGGGGAAAAAGACTTTGATTATCCATAATTAAACTTCAGGTTTCTCCTCATTCCTTTTCTTTCAAATGAAAGCAAGCCAAGTTTGTCCAACTTCTCCTTGTAGCTAAAAGTCTCCAAACTAGGCAATGTCCCCTCCAAAGCCTCCACACCTTTCCTGGTACATGACCAGCCTGTAAATTGTTGGGCCATATTTGAAATGGTAACATTCTATACAGCTGCAATATGACTTGCCATTTTTATACTCTCTGCCCTGACTGAATCTTGACCATCTTTATCTATTTGTGTTGCCACTTTGAGGGAGCTGCTGACCTGTACACCTCGATCTCTGTATGTTGATGCTATGAAGGGTTCTACCATTTACTACATTGTTGCCTTCCACATTACTACTTCCAAAATGCATCACCTCATGCTTGTCCTGATTAAACTCCATCTCTCATTTCTCTGCCAAAGTCTCCAGCCTATCTTTATCCTCCTACAATCCTCCTACAATCCTCCTCACTGTCCACAGCTCCCAAAATCTTTGTCACCTTCAGACATATTAATCAAGACATCCACAATCTCCTCCAAATGACTTATACAAATTACAAAAAGGCCCAGCACTGATCCCTGCAGAACACCACTGGTCATTTGTTTCTTATCACTCTTATTATTAATTTGTTTGTAGAAGGCTTTTGGGTTACATTTTAAGTTGCCAATCTCTTTAAAAAAAAAAAGCAGCAAATGAAGTTTACCACTGCCCACCCCTAATCGCGCATGAGATTTTGAGCATAATTCTCAATTGTACTTTCCACTTGGCATGTCATTGGCACCCCTTTTCTGCTTTACCTTCATTGCTTGTTCTGAGAGCCTTAGGTTTATTTGCCCTTCTGTTGTATCCCATACAATCTTGACTGCAATTGAACGATCTCCTTTCAAACCAGCATGTTCTTCAGTGACAGTTGTGCCTGTCACTCATTGATTCCAGGTTACCTGGATCAAATATCTTGTCATCACAATGAAATTGACTGTCCTCAACTATCCTTACCATGGATTGTTGCTTGTGTTTTTTTCCATAGCTTGATTAAACATTACAATGCCACGGTGACAGTATCTTAAATGTTTCCTTACTGGCACTGGATTCAGTTGACCCATATCGTTCACTAGGACCAAATTCAGGAATGCCTCCTCACTAACTGAACTGGAAGAAAAATGATTTGGAAAATTCTTCTGAATGCACTCTATAATCTTGCCCCCTTTTGCCATCCATGCTATTGCTATTTCATTCTGTATTAGGATAGTGATGCCCCCTTATTGCTTTAATTTTGCACCTCTAATATCCTTGCAAATATAATCACATACATCTTTTTCATTAGTCGGTTGCCTACAGAATGCATCTGGTATTTTTATAGTATAGTGTTTCTTAGCTCTAACCAAAGAAATTCTGCCCATGAGCTTTTTGGGAGGCTTCCTCTTTCCAGCACAGTGGTGTCAATATTGCTACACAGCCATTTTTCTTACCTTCCCTGTCTTTGAGCTCCTCATATCCAGGAATATGTAGTCCCGTTAAGTCTTATTGTTTCCCTAAACACCTGACTCCCAGGTTTCTACCTGGTTATTTGCAGCTTCAGTTTACCAATATTATTTTTGATTAGTACTACTATTTTCACTTACATGCACAGTAAATCTTGGGCCATTTTACATTTGGTCTGCTCCACTTTTGGACTTCTGTATTCTTGTGCTCTGACTCTCCCAGGTTTTTTTTCCTTCTGACATTATTAACTGATTGTAATGCCTCAAACGTAAGATCGACCTTCCTGTACACTCCAACTAAATATTCACGTTTTTACTGTGTGGCGCTTGGAGTAATCTGACAATGACTACCTCTTGAGGTCCTGTTAAATAGCTTATTTTTCAGCTTCCCAAGCTCTGTTTACAGCAACTTGTTCTTCTACTATGTTGCTTGTATCAATGTGAACAATCACTGCTGGCTATTCTCCTTCCATCTTCAGAATGCTCTGCAACTGCTTGGTTATGTCCTTGATAAACAAGATACCATCCTGGATAAAAATGTACAGCGACAGAAACTCCCATTTGTTCTCCCAATGACCAAATCCTCTGTTGTCATTGCTTTTTCAATGTTGCTGTGGCTCTCTGCAAATTCCTTCCCTGTCCCCACAATTCGCAGAACAGCCGGGGTACTATGGAGTAGGCTGTGGCCCCAAACCTATTGCTAATATTCAGAACAGACTACTGGTTTAAATGTGGCACGGTGGCACAGGTTAGCGCTGTTGCCTCACAGCACCAGGGACCCGGGTTCAATTCCCATCTCGGGCGACTGACTGTGTGGAGTTTGCACATTCTCCCCTTGTGTGCGTGGGTTTCCTGCGGGTGCTCCGGTTTCCTCCCACAATCCTAAAATGTGCAGATTGGGTGAATTGGCCGTGCTAAATTGCCCATAGTGTTAGGTGAAGGGGTAAATGTAGGGGAATGAGTCTGGGTGGGTTGCGCTTCGGCGGGTCGGTGTGGATTTGTTGGGCCGAAGGGCCTGTTTCCGCACCAAGTAATCTAATCTAATCTAATTCTCTGGGTTCCCACATCACCTGTTTATCCCTCAAATTGAATTTATTGTCACGTGTACAGAGGCACAGTGAAAAGCTTTGTATTGTTAGCAATGCAGGCAGATCACACAGTTAAGTAGCACAGATTAGTAAATAATAGGTAAGCAGAAGCAAAAACACAGGTACAGGTGAATGTTAAGAGTTTGAGAATCCATTCAGTATTCTAACAATAGGGTAGAAACTGTTTTGAACCTGGCTGGTATGTGTGTACAGGCTTCTGTACCTTCTCCCCAATGGTAGAGATTGTAGAAAAGCATTGCCAGGGTGGGTTGAATCTTTGAGAATGCTGGCGGCCTTTCCTTGATAGCGGGCCTGGTAGATGGATTCTATAGATGGGATGTTGGCTTTTGTGATTGTCCGGGCTGAGTTCACCACTCTCTGTAACTGTCTCTGATCTTGAATGGTACAGTTGCCGTACCAGGTAGTGATTCATCCAGACAATGTTCTCGATGGCGCATCTATAAAAGTTGGCATGGGTATTCACCATCATGTCAAATTTCCTCAACTGCCTGAGGAAGAAATGTTGGACCTCACATGAGTCTAGGAAAGCTTGTTGTGGATGACCATTCCCAGGAGTTTGACACTCTCCACTCGTTCCATCTCTGCTGTTAATGTGTAGGGGAGCATGAGTAACATCCTGCTGAAAGTCAATAATGAGTTCCTTGATTTTGCTGGCATTGAGCGCTAGGTTGTTCTCAGTACGCCTTTTTTTCCAGGTTTTCCACCTCCCGTCTGTGGTGTGTTTCATCACCATCTGAGATTCGACTGACTACGGTGGTGTCATCAGCGAACTTGTAAATGGCATTAGTCTGGTATTTGACGATGCATTCATGGGTATACAGTGAGTACAGTAGGAAGCTGAGTATGCAACCCTGGGGGGCTCCAGTTTTGTGTTAGGATAGAATATTGTTCCCCAATCTTCATTGATTGTGGCCTACGGGTCAGGAAACTGAGGATTCAGTTGCAGAGATTGGGGCTTAGTCCAAGATCACTAAGTTTAGTAATCAGTCGAGAGAGGATAATAGTGTTGAAGGCTGAACTGTAGTCAGAGTAGGATTCTTACATAGCTGTTCTTGGTGTCAAGATGTTCTAGGGAGAAGTAAAGGACAAGTGATATGGCGTCTGACGTGGATGTGTTGGTCCGATGGGTAAATTGGAGTGGGTCAAGAGTAGTGGGGAGGCTGGAGTTGATCAATGTCATGACCAACCTTTCAAAGCACTTCATGACCGCCAAAGTTAGGGCTACTGGGTGGTAGTCATTTGAGACATGCTGCATGAGCCGCCTTAGGCACAGGGATGATGTTGGCCCTCTTGAAACAGGCAGGGACAGTGCCCTGCTGCAGGGAGAGGTTGAAGATGTCCGAGAAGAACTGTGCCATTTGTTTGTGCATGCTCTGAGTGCACGGCCTGGTACTCCGTCTGGTCCCATTGTTTTCCTTGAATTCACACAAAGGAAAACTGATCTGACCTCTGCATTGACTGTTTGGATAGATTCATCAGGACTTGTCGGAATAGGTGTTACCTCTCTGCCAAAATTCTGATTACCTGGTGGTCTCGCATTCTCTCTTGGCCGTATGCTCTTTGCCTGCAAAGTCATATGTTGCTAGGTGAGTGCAGCAATAATGGGGGCATCAGTGAAATTGCAAACTTTGGAGAGTGATGCCAAGTGATGTTGAAGTTCTAAAACGTAGTGTCTTACTGATTGTAATTTTTGCACGTGGAAATCAACCACACAAATGTCTCTTTTCCAGTACCCAACACGATGCTTATTTAACTTGAGTTGCCTTTCCATACCTGATCGTTAGACTACAAAATCTCCTACTTACAGAACTGAAGGCACAGTGACGAAACCAGTTAGTCATTTGGTTAGTCGTACAGTGTGGAAATGGACTCTTTGGTCCAATTTGTCTGCGTCAACCAGACATCCCAATCTGACTTGGCCCTTTTTGCCCCATATCGTTCTAAACCCTTTCTATTCATGTACTCATCCAGAGGCTGTTTTAATTGTACCTGCCTTCTCCATGTCCTTTGATAGCTCAGTTGGCTGTCTCTCCTGTGCTGACATCACTTTATAAGAAGATTATCTGTAATGTTTTGACTTAAATCTTTCCTAAGTTCCTTTGAACTCTTCTGGAAATTAAAATCTGACTACTTTGGTTTTTGTACTTTTTTTTTGTTTATATCCTGTCGATCTCCTTGACCAATTGAGCATTGATTTTATTTGTGTTAAATTAGTATAAAAGCTGAAGTCAGTTTGATAATCTGATCAAATCTAAAACAATCTCTTTTGCTTACAATCTTGAATTATTTATTTTGTTTACTATGGGCCTGCTCTGCAAAGATAGTCAGGAATTTACATAATGTATTTCGCAGAGTTAAAAACTTCAGTTCTTCACCTCATGTGAACCGATATAGTACTTTCAGCTGCAGTTTATTAAATAATGTGAATATCTTCAACAGACTGAACCGCCACTGAATACTCCTGAAAATAGAGAATATACTGCTGAAATCATGTTTGAATCCTTCAATGTGCCTGGCCTTTATATTGCTGTTCAGGTAAGGTGAAATGTTGAAGAAATCTACAGTTTTCCATATTAAATGCAAGGTGCCTTAATTTCAAATTGTGCCCTTAGTTGTAATCTGTCCTACAAGAGGAAGCGTTCTTTCGCTATCCACCCTTCAGGCTCTTCTATGGCTCAGTAGCAACACCTCTTATTCTAAATATCAATGGATGTAGGCCCGGCATGTCCAAGTCTTGCTCATAAGTTGAATCCCTGATCTCAGAAATGAATTTGTATTTGAACTGCTTCTGAAGTATCTAAAATTTTTGATCAAATAAGGAGGTCAGAACAGTATACAGTGCTCCATCTGTGAGCTTAGCATTTCCCTTTAAAGCTGAAGTAAAATGTCCCTAGTCTTATATTTCCATGCACTTTCAGTAATTGATAACATAAGATTTGCACTCCGAATTACTTGCATAACCTGAATACCAAGTTTGATTCTTATAAGATGGAGGAGCAGACGTAGGCCATTGGCCTCATTGAATCTGCTCTACTATCCAGAAATCATGGTTGATCTGAAACTGGAACTCCATGTTTCTGCCTTTTCCTCTTATCACTTGATTGCCTAACTGAGCTATCTCAGCTCTGACCATACCTAATGGCAACCTCACCTCTCCAGCCCGCTTAAGAATTCCAGAGATTTACTACCTTTTGAAACAATTAGTAATTCCTCCTCCATCTCCTGTAACTGGGTGACCCCTTATTCTGAGATTATATCATTTTGGTACTAGTCTCTCTCATGAAACGACAGCCTCTACATCCCTGCCATGCTCACTGAAAAACTTGCATGCTTCAATAAAGTCAGCTCTCATTTTTCTACACTCAAATGAATACAAACATAACCTACTCAACTTCTCAAAAGACAATCCCTCCATATGGGGGATAAATCTAGTGAACCTTTTCTGGAATGCCTGCACTGCTAGTATATCTTTGCTTAAGAAAGGGGATCCAAACTGTTCAGTGTTCCAGTTGTGTTCAGTACAAGGCACAGCCTAGAACCTTGTATAGTTTTATATTGTTATACTCTTTCCTTTG
The DNA here is from genome assembly GCF_037043375.1 of Chiloscyllium plagiosum. Taxonomy (NCBI): domain Eukaryota; kingdom Metazoa; phylum Chordata; class Chondrichthyes; order Orectolobiformes; family Hemiscylliidae; genus Chiloscyllium; species Chiloscyllium plagiosum. The sequence continues at coordinate 77,597,674 of NW_028270145.1, read as the reverse complement.
AAATGAAGGCCATCGTTCCATTTGACTTCACGATTACCTGCTGAACCTTTTTGAGATATGAGGATTTTCAAATCTTTCTTCTGTTCTTGCTGTCAAAGTGCATGAACTTCCATTTTCTCTCAATGTATTCCATCTGCCAAGTTTTTGCTCACCTTGTTTAACTTGCCAAAACCCAATGCAGACTTTGTCTTAACCCCCAGCCGCTTTCCAGCCTATTTCTTGTCATTGGAAAACTTGGCTATAATACATTTACTTTCATTGTTCAAGTTGTTAATATATATTGTGAATAATTGTACTCCACTAGTTACAAGTTGTTGTTCTGAAAATAACCATTTTATTACAAGTCTGTCTTGTATTAGTCAGCCAATCTTTAAGAATAGCCTACCCCCTTCACCATGGAATCCTACCTTATTTAGTAACGTGGTACCCTTTTCCTAATCCTTAATGTATTGCATCCACTTCCTCCCCTATATCTATCCTTATTGCTACTTCAAGGAATTCTGATAAATTTGTCAGGTATAATTTTTTCCTTCATAAAATCATGCTGGCTTTACTTATGTGTACCTAAAGATTGTGCATTTAACCATTATGTTAGACTTCAACATTTTCCCTATGACCGATGTTAAGCTAACTACCCTGTAGTTAACTGTTGTCTGTCTCCTTCCTTTCTTTGTGTGTGCGTGTGTTACATTGGCAGTTTTCCAGTGCTCTGATACTTGCAGAATCCAAGGATTCTTAGAAGATTACTACCAACGCATACTGTCTCTACAGCTGTCTCGCATAATATCCTATGATGTATCAAATCAGGTCCAGGGAACCTATTCGGCCTTAACCCCATTGGTTTTTCTTTGTACTTATTCCAGTGATATTTATTATATCTTCCCCTCTCTCTTTCTTTTTGCTCATTGAAATGCTATTACTATTCTTCAATGAAGAACAGTTGTGAAGTATTTATTCAACTTTTTTTGGCTTGGTTTCCCCATTATGTCCCTAGCCTCGTTCTTGAAGGACCTTAGGTACGTACCGCTTGGCTTTCATTTTATTATCCTGAACCATTTTTGCAAAATGTCTTTCTTAATCTACACCAGCTAGCTCTGTCCTGTTCCTTTGTAATTAGTCTTTCTCTTAAAAAAAAAACTGTAGTGCAGTTGTTTCTGACAAAGTTTCTTCCTCAAACTGTTTCATTCTGTTATGTTGTGGTCATTATTCCCAAAGGAATCTTGAACTCTGATCATTAATTAAACCTATCTTTTATATGTCACTGATCCAAAATTACCAACCCACTCACCACTAGTCAAATATATAACTGTTTTAATTAGAATGTATTAACTTCTTTGACCCATACTGTCTGAAGAATTGAAGTAATATGCTTTCCCTACCATGATATTTGAACTCCAGATTAGTTGGGTTCCTCAAGTATTTTAGGGGAATTAAGCTCGTACCTCTACCTGAACAAAAAATAATCCAAATCATATAATGTTGAAGACATTTATTCATGCTAAGTCCTTGTACCTTACTTCTGTGTTTTAAACATTGTTAATGTTAACTACCAATCATTTATTTACTATTGAAGCATAACTCTTTTTGGTTTATTTCCAGGCTGTCCTTGCTTTAGCTGCCTCATGGACATCTCGACAAGTTGGAGAGCGAACATTGACTGGAACTGTTATAGACAGTGGCGATGGTGTCACTCACGTCATTCCAGTGGTATGTATTGGTATGGACAAGGCCAGACCACTCAAAACATTCTTGGGCAGGCAGCCCAATTTATAAGTGTAACTTGAAATTTACCTGGAGTAAGTTAGCCAGATTGACTACTAGATTTTAAAACAAAAATTTATTTACACAATTACACAACGAAACAGAAAGAACAGAATAAAGAGCCCCTACAGAACTTGGTCTATCCAAACTAGACTTGGGTATGCTGTTCCAAATATACGCAACAGTCCCAATAAGCAAAATCACTTTAAAAAAATCAGTATAAATGGAACACGTGCTTACAAATTGAAACTTATGGGCAGAAAGACATTCCACACAGCTCACTGTTGAACTCCTCACCAGTTTTAAGACTGTACTAAATGCTCAGCTACAGAGCTGACCACTCCCCTTTCATTTTATAGGTCACTTCTAAAGCATGGCCACTTTGGCCTAAAATCTCCTCTGTTTACATATTTTTAAGAAAGGCCTCAAAATCCTTTTCATCTCTGGGCCAAACAATACTGATCAGAGCCCGACCTGGTATATTAGCCGTCTGGGGGGAAAAAAATTAAAGACTGAGTATCCTTGAGCCATTTAACAGCTTTTAGAAAAAAAGGGACTAGCTTTGTGACAGTATTACTCAAAATATTCCTTTAACAGTATATAAAGTGAAAGAAGTTGTCAGTACTTCAGTTGTACATTCGAACAATAAAATATTTTTTTTTTGCACAGTACTTCTGAACGAAAATTAGACATCCACCTTTTTTTCCACCCCCCCCGCCCCCAATTTTTGGCAAATAGGGTAAAGGAGAATCCAAAGGGATTGTACAAATACCTTAACAGAAGGGTAACTAGGGAGAAAATAGCCCCCCCCCCCCTTAAAGATCAGCAAGGCCACCTACGTGTGGAAACACAGGAGTTGGAGGAGGCACTAACAAGTATTTTAAATTGGTGTTTACTGTGGAGAAAGATATGAAAATATGGGATGGAGGGAAGTAAATAGTGACATCTTGAAAAACACTATTACAGAGAAGGTGCAGCTGGATGTTTTAAAGTGCATAAAGGTAGATAAATCCCCAGGACCTGATCAGGTGTACTCTAGAACTCTGTCAGAAGCGAAGGAAGAGCTTTATCGACCCCTTGCTTAGATAATTGTATCAATAGCCTCAGGCACGGTGCTGGAAGATGGGAGGTTACCTAACATTGTGCCTCTAGCTAATAAATGTGGTAAGGAAAGCCCAGGGAACTTGAGACCATGAGCCTGACATCAGTGCTGGGCAAGTTGTTGGAGGGAATTGAGGGACAGAATATGCATATATTTGGAAAGGCAAGGACTGATTGGGGACAGTCAACATGGCTTTGTGTGTGGAGAAATAGTATCTCAAACTTGATTTGAATTTTTCTTTTAAGAAGATAGAGGATTGAGGGCAGAGCGGTGCATGTGCTCTATATGGACTTTAATATAGCGTTCTTCCTAGCTTGGCTAACAAGATTAAATCGCATGGAATAGTGGGAGAGCTAGCTGGGTATAACTGGCTTGAAGGTAGAAGGGAGAGCGGTGCTGATGTGTCACAAGTTTTGGTGCTGGGTGCACTGCTTTTTGTCATTTAGGTAAATGTAGGATGTGAACATCGGTATGATTAGTAAATTTGCAGATGACACCAAAATTGGAGGTGTAGTAGACAGCGAAAGTTACCTCAGTACAGCAGGACCTTACCACAAGACATAGGAGTGGAAGTAAGGCCATTCGGCCCATCGAGTCCACTCCGCCATTCAATCATGGCCGATGGGCATTTCAACTCCACTTTACCCGCATTCTCCCCGTAGCCCTTAATTCCTTGTGACATCAAGAATTTATCAATCTCTGTCCCGGCATCCACTGCACTCTGCAGCAATGAATTCCACAGGCCCACCACTCTGGCTGAAGAAATGTCTCCGCATTTCTGTTCTGAATTTACCCCCTCTAATTCTAAGGCTGTGTCCACGGGTCCTAGTCTCCTCACCTAACGGAAACAATTTCCTAGCGTCCACCCTTTCCAAGCCACGTATTATCTTGTAAGTTTCTATTAGATCTCCCCTTAATCTTCTAAACTCCAATGAATACAATCCCAGGATCCTCAGCCGTTCCTCATATGTTAGACCTACCATTCCAGGGATCATCCGTATGAATCTCCGCTGGACACGCTCCAGTGCCAGTATGTCCTTCCTGAGGTGTGGGGACCAAAACTGGACACGGTACTCCAAATGGGGCCTAACCAGAGCTTTATAAAGTCTCAGTAGCACAATGGTGCTTTTATATTCCAACCTTCTTGAGATAAATGACAACATTGCATTCGCTTCTTAATCATGGACTCAACCTGCATGTTTACCTTTAGAGAATCCTCGACTAGCACTCCCAGATCCCTCTGTACTTTGGCTTTACGAATTTTCTCACCATTTAGAAAGTAGTCCATGCTTGTATTCTTTTTTCCCCAAGTGCAAGACCTCGCATTTGCTCACATTGAATTCCATCAACCATTCCCTGGACCACTCTCCCAAACTGTCTAGATCCTTCTGCAGCCTCCCCACTTCCTCAGTACTACCTGCCTGTCCAACTAACTTTGTATCGTCAGCAAACTTCGCTAGAATGCCCCCAGTCCCTTCATCCAGATTATTAATATATAACATGAACGGCTGCGGCCCCAACACTGAACCTTGCAGGACACCACTTGACCTTGAGCAGATGGAGTTTAAATTAGATAAATGTGTGGTGCTGCATTTTGGAAAGGCCAGTCATGGCAGGACTTGTACATTTAATGGTAAGATCCTGAGAGGATGCTGAACAGACACTTTGGAGTGCGAGTTCATAGTTCCTTGAAAGTGGAGTCACAGGTATGTAGGATAGGGAAGAAGGCATTTGATCTGCTTGCTTTTATTGGTCAGTGCATTGAGCAGAAGAGTTGGGAGGTCACATGCCTGTACAGGACATAAGTTAGGCCATTTTTTTGGAGTATTGCATGTAACTCTGGTCTCCTTTCGAACAGAAAGATGCTGTGAAATTTATTTTTCTGAACCCATTCAAGGATGTTACCGGGGTTGGAGGATTTGAGCTTGAGGGAGAGATTGAATAGACTGGGGCTGTTTTCCCTGTAGTGTTCATAGAATCATAGTTAAAAATCACAGCGTCAGGTTATAGTCAAGGTTCTTTTAAGAACTGAAACCAGCATGGTCATTCTAAAAGATGAGAGACTTAACAAACACTCCAGGTCTTTTTCAATATATAATTTCAGTTGTATCACACTGTAAACATTTGCTCTCAATTCTGTTTTATGATCTTGTACTCCACAACCATCTGATGAAGGAGCAGCGCCCCAAAAGCTAATGCTTCCAAATAAACCTGTTAGACGATAACCTGGTATTGTGATTTTTAACTTTGTACACCTCAATCCAACGCCATCACCTCCAAATCAAAGAATCCCTCTAGTGTGGAAACAGGTCATTCAGCCCAACATGTCTACACTGACTCTCTGAAGAATAACCCATCCAGACCCATTCCCCTACCCTATTTCTCTATATTTCCCCTGACAAATGCACCTAATCTATACATCCCAGAACACTGCGGGCAGTTTTGCATGGACGATTCAACTCACTTGCCCATCTTTGGAATGTGGGAGGAAACTGGAGTACCCGGAGGAAACCCTGGCAGAAATGGGGAGAATGTGCAAACCCACAGAGTCACCAGAGGCTGGAATCGAATGTCCCTGGTGCTGTGAGGCAGACGTGCTAACCACTGAGCCACTGTGTGCCCTAATTGGAGGCTGAGGGGTGACCTTCTGGAGGTTTATAAAATCATGAGGCGTGTGGATAGGGTAAAAAGGCAAAGTCTTATCTTTGGGATGTGGAAGCCCAAAACTAGAGGGCCTGGGTTTAAGATGAGAGGGGAAAGATTTTAAAAGGGATCTAAAGGGAAACCTTTTCTTGTAGAGGGTGGTGCATGTATGGATGGTGGTGCATATAGGATACTTTAAGTCATATCTGTCTTAACTAATTCATACTATGAACAGGGCATTGTTTGCTAGTCTCTTTCAATCAGTTCAGGAATGTAGTTTTCAGCAGAGTTAGGTGCCATTATAAACAAAATTGTTAATTTGCTCCTAGAAGCCATTTTGTATTAGTAAAAGCATGCATTAAATGGTTGCACCTGACAACAGTCTAAATCTAGATTTTAGATCCTCACTGCCACCCATTTGAAAATTAAAAGTTTGGGCAGCTAAAATGGAGGTCAGCTTTATGGAGCAAGGTAATTTTCATACAGGTTGTTCTGCTTTAACGTGGTTCGTTAACAAATTGGGGACACTTTCTAAAGTGCAAACTTTTAAAATGTGTGTTGGCTGTAACATGATTACATCACCAATACTTCTAAAGGCTGTAACTGGAGCACAATGTTTCTATAATGTGGTTTTGTGCAAGAATGCAAACATTTTATTACAAAAGAGCTACCTGTATTCTGGTCAATAGAACTGGGATCTAAAAGTGGCAGCTTTATCTGCAGAAGATATTCAAAATAACTAATCACGACTTTTTGAAACACCATTTTTCTTTCTTTTATTCACGGGGCGAGGGTGCCATGATGTAGGTCAGCATTTATTGCCCATCCCAGAGGGCAATTAAAAGCTGGGCACATTGTTGTGGAAGTAGTTCTGAGTTTAGAATCCTACACAGTTCGGAGTGATAGTGTTAAAATGTCTCTTGGCTCTTAATATCCATTAATTAAAATACTGTGCTGTAGATGTACTGGCTGGTGAGTTGATCCACGAACTCAGGCCAACAGATTTTCACCAGTTAAATCTGTAAACTGGAGTGTTGAGTTGCGAATGGTTAAAGTCGTGACAATCCTACAACATGGAAACAGATTCTTCGGTGCAACCAGTTCACACTCATTCCCAAACGAAACAAGTCCCACATACCTGTGCTTGGCCCATCTTTCTATTCATGAACTTATCAAATGTTTTTGCACAGTTATTGAACCATTTTCATATTCTCTTGTACTTAATAAAGAGACAAGCGGCTTAAAGTTTAAATTAGTTGAAGCTGAGAGAGATAGTAGGATGTTGATCTGCATGCAGAAATGAGTGGCACCCTCTAATTTGAATGTAGAGTTCTGTGGGGGATGCTACCCCTTACTTAAATAATATAAAGATTCTCCTCTTTCAAGTGTTGGTCTGGGTACCTTTTCTTACCATCTCAAGTATTGTGGGCAGTATACAAACTTGTAACTTCCTGCTTGCTATGTTAGATGATAAGAGAGCACTCCTCCTCAATGATGGCAGGCATGGTTGTTTTCCCTTGATCATTATTCCTTTTATTCAAATCTAACTTTGTTTAAAAATATACTTTGGCTTCATAAATTCCACACAATTTAATGTTTTCCACTTGACTGAGGAATTTGTTCCGCAATGTAAATGCAATTAAGAAAAAAGCAAATGTCCTTTGCTTTTTTCTTCTTCTGTACTTAGGATAATGCATAAATGGCATTGACAGATAAAATCTTGGTATTCCAAGAACTACTGTAGGCTGCTTTTACAGTGGATTTGATGTAATTTCCTGTGGCTTGAAGAGCAATTGATTTTTTTAAAAAAAACCTGTAGTAAACCCACTTGTAATATTTGACCTGGTCTTGGATCAACTTGATCTATTAAAGTGTCTTTGTTTTAACAACTTTAACTGGAAGCAAAGGAATTTACAAAAATTGCAGTTTACTTTCTCTATCTTCAGATACTTCAAGATTTTTTTTCTGTAACCAATCACTAATGTAAGAAAATTCATTTAATAGGAACAAGATTTATAACACTTCGTTATCTTGTAGAAACAGCTGATAAAACTGTCATTTTTTTCTTGTTGATTGGGTTTATATTTCCCAATATATTGTACATGTACAATCCATAAATACTGAGCACAGATCTTTTAATTCTATTCACAAGGGATGTTTTCTTTGTCTTTAGTCTCATGCTTGGAAGGGAAATGTAAATTGAACAGGTTCTGTAGCTTTTAGAGTATCTGTAATGCTTAGCAACAGAGCAGCTAAGATACCTAAAGGCTGGGGAGAATTCATTTTAATGTTGATTTCCTGTGGAGCTCATGGTCATAGAGTCATAGAGATGTACAGCATGGAAACAGACCCTTTGGTCCAACCCGTCCATGCCGACCAGATATCCCAACCCAACCTCGTCCCACCTGCCAGCACCCGGCCCATATCCCTCCAAACCCTTCCTATTCATATACCCATCCAAAGCCTTTTAAATGTTGCAATTGTACCAGCCTCCACAACTTCCTCTGGCAGCTCATTCCATACATGTACCACCCTCTGCGTGAAAAAGTTGCCCCTTAGGTCTTTTTTATATCTTTCCCCTCTCACCTCTAGTTCTGGACTCCCCAACCCCAGGGAAAAGACTGTCTAATTATCCTATCCATGCCCCTCATAATTTTGTAAACCTCTATAAGGTCACCTCTCAGCCTCTTACACACCAGGGAAATCAGCCCCTTCCTGTAGCTCAAATCCTCCAACCCTGGCAACATCCTTGTCAATCTTTTCTGAACCCTTTCAAGTTTTACAACATCTTTCCGATAGGAAGGAGACCAGAATTGCACACAATATTCCAACAGTGGCTTAACCATTGTCCTGTACAGCCCCAACATGACCTCCCAACTCCTGTACTCAATACTCTGACCAATAAAGGAAAGCACATCAAACGCCACCTTCACAATCCTATCTACCTGAGACCCCACTTTCAAGGAGCTATGAACCTGCACTCCAAGGTCTTTTTGTTCAGCAACACTCCCTAGGACCTTACCATGAAGTGTATAAGTCCTGCTAAGATTTGCTTTCTCAAAATGCAGCACCTCTCATTTATCTGAATTAAACTTCATCTGCCACTTCTCAACCCATTGGCCCATCTGGTCCAGATCCTGTTGTAATCTGAGGTAACCTTCTTCGCTGTCCACGACACCTCCAATTTTAGTGTCATCTGCAAACTTAATAACTGTACCTCTTATGCTCACATCCAAATCATTTATGTAAATGACAAAAAGTAGAGGGCCCAGCACTGATCCTTGTGGCAGTCCACTGGTCACAGGCCTCCAATCTGAAAAACAACCCTCCACCACCACCCTCTGTCTTCTACCTTTGAGCCAGTTCTGTATCCAAATGGCTAGTTCTCCCTGTATTCCATGAGATCTAACCTTGCTAATCAGTCTCCCATGGAGCCTTGTCGAACGCCTTACTGAAGTCCACATAGATCGCATCTACTGCTCTGTCCTCATCAATCTTCTTTGTTACTTCAAAAAGCTCAATCAAGTTTGTGAGACATGATTTCCCACACACAAAGCCATGTTGACTATCCTGAATCAGTCCTTGCCTTTCCAAATACATGTACATCCTGTCCCTCTGGATTCCATCCAACAATTTGCCCACCGCTGAGGTCAGGCTCACCGGTCTGTAGTTTCCTGGCTTGTCTTTATTGCCCTTCTTAAACAGTGGCACCACGTTTGCCAACCTCCAGTTTTCCAGCACCTCACCTGTGACTATCGATGATACAAATATCTCAGCAATCACTTCTCTAGCTTCCCACAGAGTTCTCGGGTACACCTGATCAGTTCCTGGGGATTTATCCACTTAACTGTTTCAAGACATCCAGCACTTCCTCTGTAATCTGGACATTTTGCAAGATGTCACCATCTATTTCCCTACAGTCTATATCTTCCATATCCTTTTCCACAGTAAATACTGATGCAAAATACTCATTTAGTATCTCCCTCATTTTCTGTGGCTCCACACAAAAGGCCGCCTTGCTGATCTTTGAGGGGCCCTATTCTCTCCCTAGTTACCCTTTTGTCCTTAATATATTTGTAAAAACCTTTGGATTCTCCTTAATTCTATTTGCCAAAGCTATCTCATGTCCCCTTTTTGCCCTCCTGATTTCCCTCAAGTATACTCCTAGTTCCTTTAAACTCCTCTTAGGATTCACTCGATCTATCATGTCAATACCTGACGCATGCTTCCTCCTTTTTCTTAACCAAACCCTCAATTTCTTTCGTCATCCAGCGTTCCCTATACCTACCAGCCTTCCCTTTCACCCTGACAGGAATATACTTTCTCTGATTCTTGTTACCACATTTCTGAAGGCTTCCCATTTTCCAACCATCCCTTTACCTGCGAACATCTGCCTCCAATCAAGCTTTGAAAGTTCTTACCTAATACCGTCAAAATTGACCTTTCTCTAATTTAAGACTTCAACTTTTAGATCTGGTCTACCCTTTTCCATCACTATTTTAAAACTAATAGAATTATGGTCGCTGGCCCCAAAGTGTTCCCCCAGACACCTGCCCTGCTTTATTTCCCAAAAGTAGGTCAAGCTTTGCACCTTCTCTCGGTACATCCACATACAGAATTAGAAAATTGTCTTGTACACAATTAAGTTCCTCTCCATCTAAACCTTTAACTCTATGGTAGTCCCAGTTGATGTTTGGAAAGTTAAAATCCCCTACCATAACTACCCCATTATTCTTACAGATAGCTGAGATCTCCTTTATAAGTTTGTTTCTCAATTTCCCTCTGACTATTAGGGGGTCTATAATACAATCCCAATAAGGTGATCATCCCTTTTTTATTTCTCAGTTCCACCCAAATAACTTCCCTGGATGTATTTCTGGGAATATCCTCCCTCAGCACAGCTGTAATGCTATCCCTTATCAAAAATGCCACTCCCCCTCCTCTCTTGTCTCCCTTTCTATCCTTTCTGTAGCATTTGTATCCTGGAGCATTAAGCTGCCAGTCCTGTCCATCCTTGAAACCATGTTTCTGTAATTGCTATGATATCCCAGTCCCATGTTCCTAACCATGCTCTGAGTTAATTTGCCTTCCCTGTTAGGCCCCTTGCATTGAAATAAATGCAGTCTAATTTATTAGTCGTACCTTGTCCCTGACTGTTTGACTCACTTCTGTTCTCAGCTGTACCCGTCTCAGATCGATCTCTTTCCTCACTATCTCTCAAGTTCCAAAACAATGCAACAGCATATAAAACAGTAATTGCTGCTCCTGGAATTCGAGGAAATCACCTCCAACACCCTAAAATATGCGAGGTCATAATGAAAATTGTTTTACTCTTTGTATTTATTACCTGCTGTTTTTTTTTGCTCAAAGTTATTTTTGGTGTTTTAAGGTTTTAATATATTTGCTTTGATTCGTTGATCATTTATAAAAGAAGGGAGAACAGTGTTTTTTTGACACCTGGGGAGCTAGTGCCACTGCCTTTGGAAGGGAGTGAGTAGGAAAAGCCATTAAGATTCAAGCTGTGGAAAGAATGATAGAATTTGATGTGGAGGTGCCGGTGTTGAACTATGGTGGACAAAGTCAAAAATCACAAGACACTGGGTTACAGTCCAGGTTTATTTGAAACCAGATTTTGGAACCCCCCTCCTCATTGGTAACTAGTGAGAGAATACTTCAGACACAGACCTTTTGGGTAAAAGATCAAAGGGTCAAAAGATTTGGCTTGGCAGATATATTCTATTTTGTTGAAAAAGCGCACAATCTGTAGACCAGGAGCAAGTGAGGACTGCAGATGCTTGAGATCAGAATTCAGTGTGTAGTGCTGGAAAAGCCTAGCAGGTCAGGCAGCATCCGAAGAGGAGGAAAATAGACTTAAGGCTTAAGCCTTCATATCTGATGAAGGGCTTATCCCCAAAACGTTGATTCTCCAGCTCCTTGGATGCTGCCTGACCTGGGCTTTTCCAGCACTACACCCGCAATCTGTCGACAGTCAATGTTAAGATAGACTCTAAATAAGGCCTCAAACCAAAAATGCACTGTCTGACATGAGATGTTACCTCTTTTAAACTGATAAAACATTAGGTTATCACTTAGTGGTGACTTGAAAGAAATTCTGGCATTTATATGAATCAATTGGAACCTGCTTCTCCATCCTTACTGATTTAAAGACTTCATAGCCATCTAGGTTTGTTCAATACGTTCTCATCAGTTGTATGCCCATTTGATCTTTTACTTATAAATTCTGTGTCCAATGTATTCTCTCATTAGTTACCTGAAAAAGGAGCAGGGCTCCAAAAGCTTGTGGTTTCAAAAAAAACCTAATAGAATCTGAAACAGTGCGAGCTATTACAGATAAAGAAGTGCAACCCAAGCTTGTCTTGAGTATGTGGAGATAGCTGACATTGAGGCAATAACCAATACAAAGGCAGCAAGTCTAATGCTTGGCAGGAAATGACCGTGAAGTGGAAGCAGCAGGGCAGGGCAGAGCACAGAAGATGGGATGTGCAAGAGCAACCAAGCTGGAAACAAACTGAAGAGGAAGTAGGAAATAAAAGCAGTAAGATGAACAGACTAAGTGGAAGTGCAACACTCCTGGTTAGGGACCTAGCCATTAAGTATTTATTTGTTCTATTGGATGTATTCTGACCAAAAATGAAGTAGATATCCTTCATGGTTTGTTCCTGCCAAATAAAGCCATAGTTGTGATATTGCTTTCTGACCACATTGTTGCAGCAGCCATTGGTTGCTTATTTGCAATCTTGTTTTCCGTTCAGTCTCTTGCCAGAAAAGGTAAGAATTTGGGCTATTGCCCCTCTAATGCATGCTCCATGAAAAATCAGTGTTGATCTCAGGTTTCTTGATTGTAGTTTCATTTAACAATAAAAATGTTACATTAAACTGTTTTTAAACCACGTTCTTATCCTCTTTGCTTTCAAAAGCAAGAGAAATACATTTTTCTTCTTGGTTGATGGAAGATTGGTCAGTGAAACAAGAGGGTTAAGACCATTTGGTAAAAGATGACTGAGCAGAAGTCTTTCTGCCACCTGGGTTTAACCTTGGTCAAGGCTAATTGTGATCATTCCAGGCCAATACAATTGCTATTAGACTGGGAGCTATATTTGCCCCAATAAGGAGTCAGATATTTACGTGGACAAATGTTCATAAACCTGAGGACTTCAATTGTTGCTGCAAAGGGAGAGAGCTAAGGAAGACCACAGTGTATGTTAAGAATGTAATATTAAGAACATGCTAACGAAGCGACTGACACGTTTTTGATGTCAAAGGGGTCATTCGTCCATTTTTCACTAGTGTAACTGGTGTTTACACATTTTGCTACTTCAGTTTTTCTTAACATTGAGGTGAGGACTAAGAAAATTATCTACTTTTTTCCTTTTCTGTTCTTATCCCCTTTGTTTCTTTCAGTTGTTGCCAGGACACAGCTGTCTAGTCTTTGTTTCTATCTTGTCTAGTTGGCTATCTTTCTCTGACAGTATTCAGCATACACTTTGAATCCTAAATTTCTATTCTTGATCTAATCCACCTTAATGTTCATCCAGCTGACGGTGTGCATCCTCCACATTCATACCAGAGTCACCTTATGCCACTATCCAGTATTGGTGTGTTCCTACAATTATTATTTGCCAACAGTAACATTGGCATTGTCAGAACTTCCTTGCTATTGTATATTTGGCTCTGCAATTGATTGACTAAAATATAGCATTTCTAATGTACGAAAGTAGCACAACTGAACGATTATTTCCAGCTAGTTTCTTGGTGACCTCGATTTGTCTGCTGCTGTCTAAGGGGAGAGTTATATATTTATGCAGTTACCAATCTAATGACAGATTTCACTGAGCAGCAACAATTAACCTTGTTTGACACCCAGGTAAGTCTATTTAAGGCACTTGTCTTATGGGAGTAGTTAATGGTTTAAAGATCTGATTTCTCCTCTGTTTCAAATTGCACATTCTGACCTTCGAGGCTTCAAACAAAGCTGTACTTGAGCTGCAGTTATCTTTTCTGAGCAATCCATTTGAGCTTATTAGAATCTATCTTGAAATGACACAAAACATACATTTTACATAGTGCCTTTAATTTAGTGTTCATTCCAGTGCACTTCGCGGGAGCATTATTTTGCATATTTTTGACACTGTGCCACATTAGGAGCTGCAGAAAAATGAATATTCAAAGTTTTCAGGCACATCTGAGGTGAAAAAATGAAGCTTATGTCTTAGGCAGATGAAGCCATTGTTGCAAATGAAGTGATTAAAACCAAAGTTGAGCAGGAGATCAGAATTTGAATACAGATTTGTAAGTGTGTGTGTCTTTCTTTCTTTCTTTCTTTCTTTCTGTTGGTATACTGTAACTTTTATTAAGCTCAGAAATTTAAGTGATCAAATAAAAATACATGTGATTTTTATGAAGATTTGTAGCACAAGTTGTGGTTCGGGTTGTAAGTTTGTTCGCTGAGCTGGAAGATGGTGCAGTGAAGGTTCACTTAATTCCTGAGGTAAACAGTCAATTTATTCAGTAAAGGAAAATAGAGATACACTGGGGTTTAGAAGAATGAGGGATCATCTCATTAAAAATACAGAATTCTGAAAATACTTAACAGGATAGGCATTGAGAGCTGCCTTGCAGGTTTGGGACTCTTGTGCACAGGCCAGTCTGAGGATCATGTTTGATCATTTCAGACTCCGATGAGAAATTTCTTCAGGGTTGTAAATCTCTTTCCTCAAGAATTGTGGATGCTCCATTGAATATATTTGAGATGGACACGTTTTTATTCTTCAGGCATCAAGGGGCATGAGGAGAGACAGGAAAGTGAATTTAAGGTTGATCAATCATGATCTTTCTAAATCGTAAAAAGCATGAGGGTTACTGAGCTCTCTTCCTCTTGAATTCTGATTCCTATGCAAAGATTTGAAAATGAGAATTTCAAAATAGATAGGTCAATAATTCTGGATGTATTAGACTAGTGTGACTTAGAATATGAAGAGCAAATGAGTCTCCTTTTTATTAATGGAATAAATTTTAGCTTGTAAACAGCCTCTGTCACTTTGGCGCTGCTAAATAACCATTGCAGCGCCTTGTTAAATTCCAAAGACGTCACATTCATAGGTTTCCTGTCATTCATGTTACCTGTTACTTCCTGGTAACCATGTTGTCTTTGCCTGATTATGATTTTTTCAATATTCTACTGTACAATATCTTTAATGAGTGCTAAAATTTTCCCTATACTGAATGTTAAGATAACTGGTTGTTGATTACTGCTTTCTGTCTCCCTACTTCCTTGGGCAGAGTCGGTGAAAGCCACATTGGGTTGTACAGCCACCTATGAACTCAGCCGGAGTAGAAGAGTCATCTAATAATCACGGCAGCCATTTTTAAAAATCTATAGGACAAAGGGTATTAAATCCAGGGAGACTTGTGAACCTTGAGTTGTAATAATTTCCAAGTGTTTTTTTTTTCCTATGGTGATTGAGATTGTTTGAAGTTGGGCCTTCCTTTTACCTCAGTAATAATAACATGTTTTTATGTCCTCCACAGAGAAGGCCTATTCAACTTCTGCTGTTTCCTTATTTTCTGTTAGTGATTTTCCCAAACACACACATTCTAGATGACCAACACGAGCTTTAGTTACTCTTTTTGAAATACTTGTAGAAATGTTTACTTTCTGTTCATCAGCTTTCTCATATGTTTTAGACAATAGGGGCAGGAGTAGACCATTCTGCCCTTTGAGCCTGCACCACCATTCAATATGATCATGGCTGACCATCCTTAATCACTATCGTGTTCCTGCCTTATCTCCATAACCCTTGATTCCACTATCCTTGAGAGCTCTATCCAACTCTTTCTCTTTTTTATTTAGTCATTCATTTGTGTTTAATTCAGTTTCTCTGACGTACCATTGATTTTCACATTTTGTTTTTTCTGTTTTGTTTTCTTTAATGTCTTTAGTTAGCAATAGATCTCTCCGTCTGAGTCTGGCTTTCTGAAATGTAGGAGAAAGTGACCACTCCCTCCGTGACTCCCTCGTCAGATCCACACCCCCCCCCCCCCCCCCCCCCCCCCCCCCCCACCACCAACCCAACCTCCACTCCCGGCACCTTCCCCTGCAACCGCAGGAGTTGCAAGACTTGCGCCCACACCTCCCCCCTCACTTCCCTCCAAGGCCCCAAAGGAAACTTCCATATCCACCACAAATTCACCTGCACCTCCACACACACCATCTATTGCATCCTCTGCACCCGATGTGGCCTCCTCTATATTGGGGAGACAGGGCGCCTACTTGCGGAGCGTTTCAGAGAACACCTCTGGGACACCTGGACCAACCAACCCAACCACCCTGTGGCTCAACACTTCAACTCCCCCTCCTACTCCACCAAGGATATGCAGGTCTTTGGACTCCTCCATCGCCAGACCACAACAACACGACGGTTGGAGGAAGAGCGCCTCATCTTCCGCCTCGGAACCCTCCAACCACAAGGGATGAACTCGGATTTCACCAGTTTCCTCATTTCCCCTCCCCCCGCCTTGTCTCAGTCAAATCCATCGAACTCAGCACTGCCTTCCTGACCTCTCCGCCCCCACCCCAGTCTGACCTATCGCCCTCACCTTGACCTCTTTCCACCTATCGCATTTCCAACGCCCCTCCCCCAAGTCCCTCCTCCCTACCTTTTATCTTAGCCTGCTGGACACACTTTCCTCATTCCTGAAGAAGGGCTTATGCCCGAAACGTCGATTCTCCTGTTCCCTGGATGCTGCCTGACCTGCTGCGCTGTTCCAGCAACACATATTTTCATTTCTGAAATGTAGCTTTGCTGAGTGTTATGCAATAACTTCAATGTCTCACTGCTTCTGTAATATCTTTTCTTTTAATTTCCCTGTTTACTTTAGCTAATTATGTCTTCATATCCTTGTAACTGGTGTTATTTAAGTGTAAAATACTCCTCTTTGACCCATGTTTTTCACCTTCTAAATGCGAAATTCTACCTAGGAAATTCAATATGAAACTCTACTGACAGCTGACTAAAGCTTCTCTACTTTGAGATTATTAATTTGTATGTTTTCACATTAACAGAATCAGAATAAACTACACCTTCGTTTTTTATTCATCTACAAAATGTAGACCTGTATTTATTGCCCATCCATAGTTGTCCAGAAGACAGTTAAGAGTCAACCCTATATCTGGAGTTGCATATTATCTGGTCCTGGTAAGGACAGCAAATCTCCTTTCTTGAAGAACAATATTTAACTCGACAGGTTTTTCAAACAATCAATAGGTTGCCAACACACGAACGTTTTAGTGAGTTTTGAGAAGATTTGTAGCTCAGGTTGTGATTCTGGATGTAGGTTTGCTCGTGAGCTAGAAGGTTCATTTTCAGACGCTTAGTCACCATACTAGATAACATCGTCAGTGAGCCTCCGAATGAAGCACTGGTGGTGTAGCCCGTTTTCTATTTGTTTGAGTTTCCTAGGATTGGTGATGTCATTTCCTGTTTTTTTTTCCTGGAGGGTGATAAATGGAATCAAATTCAATGTGTGTTGATAGTTCTGGTTGTAATGCCATTCTTCTAGGAATTCTCATGCGTTTTATTCCAGTTTTTTATTAAATTCAAATTTCATCCTTTTTGTTTGAAGCCATGTTCACATTAACCTGTGATATCTGTCCAGAGTTGTCATATTTTTCCTATCCTCATTAGAAAAAAAGTTCTCCAAGATATTGGTGGCAAGATGGGTCATTAGTTAGCACTGTCTCAAGCACCAGGGACCTGGGTTTGATTCCAGTATCGGTGGACTGTGCGGAGTTTGTATGCTCTTCCCCTGTCTTTGAGTTTCTGCCAGGTGCTCCAGTTTCCTGCCACAGTCCAAAGTTGTGCAAGTTAGATGGATTGACAATAGGAACTTGTCTGAGGTATCTAGAGATGTGCATGTTAAGTGGATTAGCCATGGTAAATGTTGGGGTATGGAGATACGGAAGGGGGCTATTTGAATCATATGTTCTTTGGAGGGTCAGACTCAATGGGTAGGTTCTTTGCAAACTGCATGGATTTGATGATGTTACCACTACACCACCACCACCTTTCCAGGTAGACAGTATGAAGCATTTCTTTAAGACTTATCTTAAATACACTGTCATCTATGCATAATGCTGATACAGCTGAATTCCATGTTCAGTGTTGGAATGTGACAGTAACAATCACTGATTCTCTGTCATTTAACTGTAAATAGTTTCACCAATTTTGTCAAGTCAAATCAGTAGAGCCATCCATACTTCAGAACTGAGCTGTACAATACTACAGTACCATAGAGTCATAGAGATGTACAGCACAAAAACAGACCCTTCGGTTCAACTTGTCCATGTCGACCAGATATCCCAACCAAATCTACTTCTACCTGCCAGCACCCAGCCCATATCCCTCCAAACCCTTCCTATTCATACGCCCATCCAGGTGCCTTTTAAATGTTGCAATTATACCAACCTCCACCACTTCCTCTGGCAGCCCATTGCACGCGCACACCACCCTTCATGTGAAAAAGTTGTCCCTTAGGTCTCTTATATTTTTCCCTTCTCTCATTAAACCTATACCCTCTAGTTCTGGACTCCCCCACCTCAGGGAAAAGACTTTGTCTATTTATCCTATCCATGCCCCTCAATTTTGTAAACCTCTTTCAGGTCACCCCTGAGCCTCTGATGCTTCAGGGAAAACAACCCTAGCCTATAAATCCTCCAAACCTGGCAACATCCTTGTAAATCTCTTCTGAACCCTTTCAAATTTCACAATATCCTTCCAGTATGAAGGAGACCAGAATTGCATGCAATATACCAAAAGTAGCCAAACCAATGTCCTGTACGGCCACAACATGTCCTCCCAACTCCTGCACTCAATACTCTGACCAATAAAGAAAAGCATACCAAATACCTACAACTCTAATTTCAGCTGTGAACCTGCACTCCAAGACTGAGAATGAACCAGTAATCCATAATCAAAAATAAACAGATATTTTAGAAAGCAATGACTTATGCTACGTGGAAAATGTGACAACTTAGGAAAGTGGTAATCCTGATAAAGTTATGATTTGGAGATGCCGGTGTTGGACTGGGGTGTACAAAGTTAAAAATCATAACACCAGGTTATAGTCCAACAGGTTTAATTGGAAGCACACTAGATTTTGGAGCAACGCTCCATCAGGTGATTAATCAGACAATCCCCTGATGGAGCGTCGCTCCGAAAGCTAGTGTGCTTCCAATTAAACCCATTGGACTATAACCTGGTGTTGTGATTTTTAACTTTGATAAAGTTAGATATTGCTAAATAGTTAAAAACAGAAAATGCTAAAGAAACTTAGCAATAATAGCAGTACAAAATGCATAAAGTGATTGATCAGAGTCTGCGTAACCTCAAGAAGAGGAAATAAACTTAATCTACTTCGTTCGAGGTAACAGTAAAGGCAAAACAGTAGATGTATTTGAATTTTTAGAAGGGTTTGATAAGACACCATAAGTTACTTAATATAGAGCCCATGGTGTTGGAGGTAATATGTCAGCAGAGATTGAGGATTGGTTAATGAATTGAAGACAGTTGGAGTAAAGAGGGGCATCATCAGGATGGCAATCTGTAACGTTTACACTGTATAGTCCTGGGATGGCAATTATTTACAGTATATATTAATTGGATGTGGAAAGTGCATGTACTATAGCCAAGTTTTGTGGGTGACCAATGGGAAGGCAAGTGGTGAGGATGATAGACAAAAACTTGACAGATTGAATATAATGGGGGAAAATTGTTTTCAAATTGGTTGCAGTGTTGCCAATGTCTTTCAAACAGCAATTACGATAATGACATCAATATTTTTTTAGTGGTAATGTTTGAGAAGTAAATATTGGCCAAGCCATGAGGTTAACTCTTCAGCTCACCTTTGTTCAGTGAGGGTTCAGTTATGAACAGAAATGTTTAAGAAAAACATCTTCGCACACAAGCTTGGTGAATGGATGAATAATCTGACTGAATAGTTGAATGGACTCAACTTATTATTTTTCCTTTGTTCTCAAGTAGAGTTTAGGTAATTAGGTTCATGTAAGTTAGAGAAATATTTTAGCAGTACACCCTTTGAAACTTTAAAGCTCTCGGATGGGTTTTTAATTTTTCTTACCTATTCAGATGCAGTGAGCCAAATGGTCACTAACGGTGTCATTATCTTGCAGCTATTACGTCTTCTGTATCAGAAGTTTTGCTTGTAATATGCACACAAACTATTTTTAAATTGAGTAGAAAGTAAAGTTAGTGTCAAGACTGCAACCATTTATCGTGGATGTTAAACCTTTTTTACAATGCTTTAGAATGCTGTTGAACTTTTTAAAATAATATTAGAAAATGTAGTTAGTACTTAATCTGTCCATGTGGCCATTTGGCCTTGTTTATCTAAATTAGATGTTCCAATACCATTTAGACATAACTCACCCAAGAATTGTCTGGAGCAATTTGAATACCGAGCTGATTTGTGCTGGATTTTTATTCAGTCTTGTGTTTTGAAATAAATGAAAATTTTCAGTCTTGGTTGCCTATAGTTATTATCTTCGCTGCAACCTGAATTCTTAGCTGGTTGACGTTTAAAACTTTTGATCCTATTGATTGCCAGTTTATTGATTTCTATCCTAATACTTGTTTTTAAATGATTGCTCTGTGTTGTAGAGATGTATTGAGACAAGGTAATGGAGAGATTTGTATTTGTTTCAAATTCAACATTAAATTGATCTTCCACTGAGTAAAACAGTGATGTCAACATATCTATAAGTGTAATACAGGTTATGAATGTGGTAACACCACACAAAATCAAATAAGGACTTTCCACAAATGCGCTGCGTAACTGTTATATTGTCTTGAAACTGAAGTGGTTATACGGTAATTAATGGTCCAAGACCTGTGCCAAAATTATGATAATTAAGAGTGTCTAATGACAATCTGGTATGATTTCCAGGTGTTTTGCAGTAGTAACAAGTGTGTCAATGTCTGGACTAACAATATTTAACATTGTCTCTCTTATTTTTCCCCTTTGATTTAAAAGGCTGAAGGGTACGTGATTGGTAGTTGCATTAAGCACATTCCAATTGCTGGTCGTGATATTACATACTTCATCCAACAACTTTTGAGAGATCGAGAGGTGGGAATACCTCCAGAGCAGTCCTTGGAAACAGCTAAGGCTGTGAAGGTACAGTAACAGCAACATGTATTTATGTAAATCCTTTTGTGTAGAGAAGGCTTATGGGTGCTTCCTGCGCATTATTTATTGAAGTTTTATACCATGTCATGAGGAATTAGCAGAAATGAGCAAAAGCTCAACCTAAGATTTATGCTTTTTTTTAAAAAGGGGGGGACTCTGTTCATGTTGGGTGAAAGGTGGGAGGCTGACTGGGAAGCATTGGCATAGTTCAGTCTCAAGTACAAATTGCCTGAGTCCAAAAGTCTGTCAAAAATAGCTTTAAATTTGCTGGCTGAATATCACCAAATTGGTGGCAGTTCAGATATTTGTAGCTTAGAATAAAATTTTGCTCAATCCCTCCAAACTGAGAGAACTGATTAAACATCAGAAAATACTGGGAGCTGGTATTTTAGGAACTGTAATTAAGAGGATTGGAAACTGCCTTCAGTAATTTATCACCTAATCCAACAGTGACCATGATGAAGTAGAACCAAAGTGCTGAAAATGCTTGGATAGCATTTGTGGAGCAAGAAAAAGAACTAATGTTTCAGATTTGTGACTTCAGAAATACTGGCTGTCACCTTGACCACGGTTACCTGACCAATTCTAGTCTTGTTCAAGCCTATTGAAACAAATCAAAAGCAGGAATGTGAAAAGACTTGTAATGGAAATTGACAAACAGAAGTGGTCCTTGAAATTGTAGTATCTCTTGCCATTGGTGGGGCAGGATTTCAAATGTCTACTGCCTGTGAATATAGTTTCTTTCTATTTATCCTATGTGAATCTTTTGAAAAGCCTTGCCAAAATCACACCTTCAGACCCTAAATTCCAGAGATACGATCATGGCCAGTATTATCATTCCTTGTAACTTTGCATTGTAATTGTGGAAACCAAGTATCATCCTGGGCATCCCCACCTGCCCACCCTCCCCAAACGTGTGCAGACCAGAATTCCATTTTTGATATTTTTCAATGTTTTCTTTCTTCTCTCTCCCACGACCACCTTTTTTCCAGCACACCACTTTGAGGGCAACAGGGATGGACAATAAAGTGGTGTTAACAATCCATAAGTGAACAAACAAAAGTCCTGCTACGGCAATAATTAATGAAAATTTTATTTGAACTTAATTAATAAATCTGGAATTGAAAACTAGTCTTAGTAATGGTGACCAAATCAACTGACATCGATTGTCATAAAAACCTATTGGGTCACTAATGTCTCGCTGGGAAGAAAATCTGTCTACCTTATGTAGTGACACTCAACCTATAGCAATGTGTTTGATAATTGCCTTCAGAAATGACCAAGCCAGTTTCTCAGCAAGGAAAATGAGGCCTGGGCAATAAGTAGTGATGCCATCCTGTTTAGAGTAAATGAACATTTCATTATTTCAGCAAGCAATAACAATACACTGTGGTCCCACATTTAAAATATTAGCACTTGACTCTGCCACAAGGTTAACTTGATTTTGATTCCAGTCACAGTTTCAGCCATTTAAATTCTTTTATTGAATGATAAGTATTTTTTTCAAATGTAAACTGGTGAGCACTGAAGTGTTTCTATTGTGGTACTGGAATGTCTGATTTCAAAGCAAAGTACATTGTTAAAGAATTATTTTGTTTGCACCTCTGGTTTGACAAAATAGGCAAACTATTGTGCAGCTGCCAGTCTTATATACTTTACACACTAATGTAACAGGTTTCAGTGTATGATAGTTGGGAATTAGTCACAGCTCTCCTGTATAAGCTAACCAAGATAGCTTAATTTCAGTATTGAGTCGTTTTTTGAATGGTATGCTGAAGCAAACTGGATCAAACAAACTGAATTCATCTGCCTTCATTAAATATGTTTATCAAGCCATTAAAAGTGGAATTGAGGAATCAGTCAATGAACTGAGGCAAATCACCTTTTGATAACATTGAAAGCTTTTATTCAAACATGTTTTATTGCATAGTAGTAAACATTTTGAATAATGATTTAAATTCCTTTTTATTTTCCATTGTTCTCAGTTTTCACCCCTCCCTTTCTCTTGTTTAGTTATTTTACCTGTGCTGGGCTTCCAAGCAATCTTGCAGTCATCTTGTATTTCAGCCAAGTGCATATTGTTTGTCTGAATCTGAGTTATTTTGGGAGCAAGTTGTTGGGCCATGAAAGGTTGTTAACCCAAAGTTGCAGTTTCTTTGCCCAACATCTGCATGTGCAATTTTACAGAAGAACCTTCAGAGACCTTTTCCTCCCCCTCGCTGTAGGGCAGGACTAATCTTAATCCCACATTCACCCTGACTATAATCAGTCTACTCATACCAAGCAATGAAACAAAACTGGGCTATTTTGTGGGAGACTTATACCACTCGAGATACATTGAACATCAAAACTAAACGGGTCTGTTTCCTTTGAGTGAATCGTCTCAATTATTTTAACATGAAAAATCTCTATTAGGCTTGCTACGTAAATAACGACGTTCAAAGTCTGTTGGATTTTCGATTTAAATTTTGTACTGGAATATTTATGGGAGGGATTATTTTTCAACAAATCGTTTTAATTATTTCAAGGTTTACTTTGACTTTGAAGGTAATTGTGATAGCTCGTGGTGACTTGGCAATGATTGTTTTCTGTCTACTGTTTTGTTGAATTAAAGGAACGTTTTAGCTATGTCTGCCCAGACTTAGTGAAAGAATTCAACAAATATGACACAGATGGTACAAAATGGATTAAACAGTATACTGGAGTCAATGCCATCTCCAAGAAAGAATTCACTATTGATGTAGGCTATGAACGATTTTTGGGCCCTGAAATTTTCTTCCATCCAGAGGTAAATCTTTGTTATACTTCAGTGCACGTAATTGCAATTTGAGTTTGTTGTCTGGTTTGATCACTGACCAATGCAATGCCTTTCTTCTTACAGTTTGCAAATCCTGATTTTACACAGCCGATCTCTGACGTCGTAGATGAAGTCATTCAGAACTGCCCCATTGATGTTAGACGTCCACTTTATAAGGTTAGTGGTCTAAGTGTCTGGTGTTATTGCCTTGTACACTTGAAAAACAATTGATTTTAAAAGATCTTAAGGTACAGTAACATTTAAATCCAAGACTTCCTTTTTCTGCTTCAGAATTCTAGCAAGATGAGACAGGATCAATATATAAAAGATGTTCCCAATTACTAGAGGTCCAGAACAAGAGTTTACATTCTAAGCGGCGGGACACTTATGACTGAGATTTCTTCAATCCGGGAGTGCTGAGGCTGTAGAATGTTTTTGCAGCACAAAGCAGTTGAGACCAAAACATTGAATGTTTTGAAGAAGGCGATAGGTTTAGTTCTTGGGGATAAAGCGATCAAAAGGTACTGAATTAAGTGATCAGCCATGGTAATGCTGAATGGTGGAGTAGGCTTGAAGGACTGAATGATGTATTCATGGTCTGTCTTTGTTTATATCTGTTTTTTGTCATTAATTTTACTTGGTTTTGGAATTGTTGACGAGTTATTAGATATTAATCTGTAGTAATCAATGGTGCACTAAACGCTGGGAAAAATATTTTTCTCTATTTATCAATGTGATATCTGAGACCAGCTGTGTCCTTTCATTTTTACATTGCTTGTTTCACTTGTTTCCCTGTTGACCAATTTTCTGCAATTCTTGGAGCTAATCTACACTAAGTATTATTCACATTTCTTTCTTTTTCATTTGCCTTTACAATATGTTGCAGTAAGCCATAGCAAAATATAGTAGTACTAATGTATAGAGAAATTGATGCCAGGTATTAATGTTTCCTGCATGAAAGTTTGAGTTGAATGCCTAAGGAAGGGGGTTGACTACTGGAAAGTTTGGAAGATGCAGTTTTCTTCCATAGTGTTTTTGCTGCATTGTCCTCAAACGTCACATTTGTATTTTTGATTGAATATGTTGCAGAGAAGTTTTTTGTACAAAGCTACAATTTTAATAATATTAGCCTTCATAAGCGCATATTCCCTCCTATTCTAGTAATCCAACTTCTGTTTCTAATGTTTGACTTTTCTCCAAACTTACTACTACTACTGTTATGTTTAACCCTTTAAAGTGATCTTTCTTGGAACTCAATCAGCAGTCGAATTTTGGTTTAACGAAGTGCCATGTTTTTCAAGTCGTACAATTTAATTGCTCTTGAATGCTCCAGATACTGTTGGGATTTAAAGCAACATTCTAGATTCTTCCTATTTCTTGACTCTTTGAATTTCTCATCTTTTGGTTACCTGGTTTAAAATACAAAAAAAGCCAAGCTCGAACTCTCCTTCCCACACCTGCGCATGCACATGTGCTAGTTTTCTTCAGAGTGAATAAGTACAATCTCTTGCAATATCTTATTATATCGTATGAAATTTGTGCATCTTTTGGATAAAAATGAAAGTTGTGCAAAGCTTTTGGTGCGTTAAGGTTGAAAATTCTTGTTTCATTCTCAGAATGTTGTCCTTTCTGGTGGTTCAACCATGTTTAGAGATTTTGGACGTCGTTTACAAAGAGATTTAAAGAGGACAGTAGATGCCAGACTTAAACTCAGTGAAGAATTGAGTGGTGGAAAACTAAAGGTTTGTGTAATTTTTTTAAATACATCAAAATGGAGGTGCAAAATACAGACCAAAGAGGTCCATTTGCTAACCATATTTAATTCCAATTAAAATTATTTATTTGGAAGTTATTTTGAGACAAAATTGCTTATCATGCTTCACATTGACTTTTTGATGAGTAGCTGCACACTTCTGCTAACTTGTATCAAAATTATTCAAGTGCTTATCTTGAAGTATCTCTAGATATTTTCTTGCCATTTGTAGAATCATTGATTCCCTGCACTGCAGATAAACGCTATTTCACCCTTTTAGTCTGTACCAATTCTCCAAACCCACCCTTCCCATTCACCCATCCTATTCCCGTCACCTTTTATTTACTATCACCAATCCACCTAGCGTGCACATCTTTGGGCTGTGGGAGAAATCTGGAGCACCTTGAGGAAACCTCTGCAGACATGAAAATATGCAAACTCCATGCGAGCAGTCAGCAAAGGCTGAAATCTAACTGGGTCAGTGCCAGTCTGAGCCAGCAGTGCTAACCACTGTGCCACCATGCTACACAACTGGGGCGTTTTGTGGCAGGGATGGAAAAATCAAATGTGGACAAAAGCAACAAATCAAAGAATTGTCAAGGCAGGAAAGCAATCTGTTACTGTGGACATGAAGGTCTGAGAAGGCAGGAAGTCAGGAAAAACCAGTAGTTAAATTAGATGTTACCAAGATTTTAAAAAAAACTGAAGGTTCAATATCTGAATGCATGCAGCATTCATAATGATGTACATGCATTGATGGTGCATATTGAAGTTAATGAAAAATAATATGATAGCCAATAGGGAGATGTGATTGCAGAATAATGAAGATTGGATACTTAAATCTGTGTCATTTAAGCAAAGTAGGAAACTAAAGAGAGAACTCCTAATCAGTGGTATTCATGCAGTGGAGATTTCCTTCATGCAAGAGATCAAGTTATAGAAACAGTTCAGGTGGATACGAGAGATGACAAATCATTAGGGGGTGGGGGTGTCAATTGTAGGTGGCATCTGCAGGCCTTGAATAGTAACCACAATGTAGGAAGAAGTATACAAGAAAGGCTGGATGCTTGTGATGACATGATGGCGATAATTGATTTTAATCTACATGTAAATTAGGCAAATCAAATTGGTAACGTTGCCTTGATGAGGAATTCAGACTATGCTTTTTGAATGAGTTTCCTAGAGCAATGTGTTCTGGAACTTATATAAAGTTCTCAATCTTCAACAATCATGTTTAACAGTCTTACCACCATCCTTCTGTAACACAACAGTTTGCAGCAGGAGACAAAGGAAGTAAGATGAGTGCTTTTGATAAAAATTGCTGTCATCCCCAAGATTGTTCATAACTTCCAGTTATAGGATATGATAGTCTGTAATTTATGTATTGGCTAAGATGAAAATCCGACAAACCTATTGGATGCTGTTTGACGCAAGTGTCCAAACGCTTGGGATATATAAGGAGCCAATATTGAGGAATGCAACATCTGTGCTTTGTAAGTTTTTTTAAAAATAGTGCTGCAGTTTCTTGTCGTTTTGTAGTTAAAGTTTTAACATCCTTCTAGATGAACAGAATAGATTGAAATTTTATGCTTTATTGGAAACCACTTTAACTGCTTGAATTTTGAAATAAAATTTTCAGTTCTTTTATGTGATTACATTCTTTTTGTAGCCTAAACCAATTGATGTTCAAGTGATCACGCACCACATGCAGAGATATGCCGTTTGGTTTGGAGGTTCTATGCTTGCATCCACTGTGAGTAAACATTTTGAAATTTCAATTTCTGTATACATGTGTGTGCTTAGTCTGTGTACTAATCTCTTAACATTTAAAAGACAAACTTAGCCTTTGGTAAGTAGTAAAACCCTTTGCAGAATGGCAAGAGCATTTTCTTTATTGGTCAGTGCATTGAGTGTCGGAGTTGGAGTGTCATATTCGGCCACATTTAGAGTATTGCATGCAGTTTTGGTCTCCCTCCTAGAAGAAGGATTTTGTGAAACTTGAAAGGGTTCAGAAAAGATTACAAGGATGTTGCCAAGGTTTGAGCTATAGGGAGAGGCTGAACAGGCTGGGGCTGTTTTCCCTGGAGCATCGGAAGCTGAGGGGCAACTTTATAAATGTTTATAAAATCATGAGGGGCATGGATAGAGTAAATATGCAAGGTCTTTTCCCTGGGTTGAGACCGTCTAGAACTAGAGGGCATAAATTTAAGGTGAGTGAGGAAAGATTTAAGAGACGTAAGGAGCAACGTTTTCACTGAGTATGGAGTGAGCTGCCAGAGGCAAGTAGGAGGCTGGTACAATTATATTTAAAAGGCATCTGGATGGGTATATGAACAGAAAGAGTTTAAAGGGATATGGACAAGTCGGACTGAGGAGTCTGTTTTCGTGCTGTATATCTGACTCAAGCTTCCACCAAACAAAGCTATCCTTGTGTCAGTTTGTTTTGAATATCATCTGTAAATCCTTGAATACGGCATCAATCATGTCTACATGCTGTAATCCCTGGATAACGTTCAGATTGTATGGCTAGGTGGCAAGTCACATCCATACCATTGATGTGCCAGACATTGACCATGTCTTGCAAGAGTGAATCTAATATCTCCCCTTGATGTAACTGTCATTGAATTTCACAATGTCAACATCCTGAAGATTATAATCACCAAAAACTGGACTAACCATATAAATACAGTGATGAGCTGGTTAGAGGTTAGGAATGTTGCAATGAAGAACTTAGCACCTGATACCCAAAGCCTGCCCTCCATTCTGCAGTCGCAATGTGAAAATTCTTTCAACCTGCCTGCATATTTGCAGCTTCAATACTGAAGATGCTCTGCATAGTCCAAGGCAAAGTCATTACCATATCAAAGCAAATAATTATTTCCTCCATTACTGATGCCACTGTGGCAGCAGTATGTATTATATACCAGCAACCTGAGCTGCTTCAATAGCACCTTCAAAACCTGCAACATGAACTATCTCGAAGGAAAAGGTAATATGTTGCCTTCATCTGCAAGTTCTCCTGCAAGCCGTGGAGTATCCTGTATTGTAATAATAGCAGCATTAATTTATGTTGCTGAGTCAAAATCCTGGGATTTCATTCACTACAGCGTTATCAATGTATTGCAGCACTTGAATGAGCAATAAATACTTGTCTTGCTAGAGATACCCTCATCCCATTAAGTTACCTTTTTAAAAAAAAAAATGAACAGATGTGGTCCAAGGGAATGTCCTTTCTTTCCGAAGGCTGGTGAGCTTTTAATGTTTAATGGCATAGTGGGGGGTTTGTAATATAAATTATGCTGCTAAGTATAAGTGAGATTTGGTGAATATCAGGATGGAAAATGCTGCTTTTGGGACAAAGTTTTGAACGTGTTCTCTGCAGATAATTTCTATGAAATGTACATCACTTCTGGCAAGTATAAATGAGCCAGTCACAAGTTCAACTAATTATCTTAAATTATTTCTCATAGCATTGTTCTAGTGCTGCCAATCATGGAGTTGCACCAAACAGTGCAGGTTTTGATTTAGGTGTTGCAAGTGTCGGCTGGTTGAGTGTAGTTTGACCAAGTAATTGAGGCAGTATGAATCACTCAGCCCATTGGTCAGATGTACAGCCTACGTAACCTGGCATTACACCAGCAATGAAATTATCTGGGAGTTTGGGGAACCTGTAGCTCCCCATTCCTTTGTCCGTGGTAATATGTCGGCCATTCGGAGTTGACCCTTTTTCTTCCGGTAGCGCATATTATTGTGTTTGGTTAAAATTTAACATTCTTGTGAAGTCCATATGTGTGCAAGATGGAGAACTTTAGTAACATGTATTTTTCATCTTATTCAATTTCTGTAGTACTAAGCAACTACTTATTAACCTGCTGTTCAGGTTTAAGTAAGGTTACAAAATGACTAAACTTTAAAGGTGACAAAACTTAATTGTTACAAATTCTCAAAAGTAAAATAAGAAAAAGTAGTCATACAGCGAAGTAAATTTATTAGACAGCATATGAAGTTGAGTGGTATTACAAGTTTTGTTACTGACACTGAAATATATTTTAGTGGAACAATTTCCAAATGCAAAACTTATTATTCTACAGTAATGAGCATTTTCTTTTGAACCTTTAACAGAAGAATATTTTTATTTCTTACAGCCGGAGTTCTACCAGGTATGCCACACCAAAAAGGATTATGAGGAGATTGGCCCCAGCATTTGTCGCCATAACCCTGTATTTGGAGTCATGTCTTAAGGCTGATCTTGATATTGAGGGCTGAAGGGAGCCTTGCTTTTGGGGCCTGTTATGGCTGAATGACTGGTGTTGCATTATATAAAAAAAAATGGCTTGACTTTTAAAAATGGATGACCAAACAGTGTGTGGCTGGCTAATTTAACAATTGAGTGTCTTAAAATGGGCTACATTGAACGAAGCCAAAATATAAACTTTTTTTCTTTTATTAAACACTTTGGATTAGTTTGTAAGAACATTCTATAATGGTTTTAGATCCGATTATGCCCTAAGATAATGCATTTGTTGGTGGGAAATCCAAAATGGGATTTGAGAGAACAGGATGTCAGCTCTACCATACTTGAATTGTACACTTAAATGTGTACAATGCAAGATCTTGTTATATTTCATACTGATTTTTTTATACATCAGGTGGGGAAAATGAGAGAATTAGGTTATCTATTAAGTAAAATAATAAATGACAAGGAAACTAACAATTAGTGAAAGAGTGTGAATGTACTGGTCAGTAGAAGTTGTACACATCAGTTTAGAAAAATAAAATGCAATGAGAAGTGGATTTCTGAGAACTTGAAACAGATATACTTACCCTTTAGTTAATGTTGGAGGCTTCTTTTTACCTTTTGGGTGGTATGTTTTACTGTTAGCACATCTTGCTGCTATGTCTGTATATAATTAAATTACGAACATTTCATCAAGCTCTGCTGGAACAGATTGAAACTTTCTTAGCAGAGGAAGCAACATTCCAGCACTAACTGTTCAAAGGGTTACATTGTGAATTTTCATTTCTTAAAAATTTGGATTTCTTATGTGTACAGCAGTGACTAGTGTATCTATGCTCTTTTTTAAAAAAAAGTCTTCTCAGAAAAGTCTCAACAAAATTGTATCAGCATCTAAGAGGCTGTGAAACAGTTTGTACAAGTCATGTGACTTTGTGACTTCAGTCCACCCCCAAAAGTATAACAAACTGTTTCCGAATATCAAATATGGCTAACTCCGCAAGTGCTTTGGGAACTAAGGAACTATTTCTTATTCGAACTAACAGATGCCTGCTAGTGCTTTCTAAATGCTGAATGCATTTCTTCTGTTTCTTCCTGCAAAAAAAAGACTGTTGGACCAGTATTGTAGTTCTAGAGCCTCATTTTGATTTAAACCAAATAATCTAATGATCAAAGTGGTGTATTTAATGCCTTGCACCATTCCAATAAAGGCACAAAATTCTTTTTAAACATTTTGGCTGTGACTGGTTATTTTAGATATGGAAACTTCTTCACACTTGCACTTTTTCAACTAGGCATAATAAAAGAGACCTGTATTTCTTTTTGAATTGAATTAACCACTCATGAAAGTGAAGGTTCATTTGAGTTCTACAAGTTTCGTTTGCAAAGATATCAATAGTAATTCTATAGCATCAACTTGTTTCTGTTTATTAGATTGTCATTTGTCTTCACTCAACTTTTCTTAACAACGTTAGCAGGCCAACACCAAGCTAGACAGAATTGGGCTACAAATGTAGAGCATGCTTAGTTAAATAGTAAGACCATCAGCAAAATTAAATACCAGTAATTAAACACAACTACAGAGGAGCCTTATTACCTGAACGTCGATTATCCGAATTTTGGATAATCTAAACAAGTTCACAAGTTCCTGATGCTTAGCTAAACTGTTATCCGGCATTTGATTATCCAAATAAAATACTCCCTGCCCGTGTTGTTTGGATAATCAAGGTTCCTCTATATCCTTTAGTGAGCAGAAAGTACATTTTTTCAGCAGTCATATTAAATTATATACTACTGTGATGTTCTTTGATGTTTTTCCATCAATTCAAACTATCTCCATGTATGAACACTCCAATTTAAATCAGCCTAATTGAGGAATATGTCAGAAAGTAACTGATAACAACATAAACAATGTTTTAACAAATTTAAAAATATTTTGAACTAATCCACTCTTAACTTGAAAGACTTGGCTTCTCCCAACATAACACAAATGAATTTAATAAAATTTAAACAAGTTTGTGTTTCAGACAAACTTCATTTTATCAATTTATTCTCCTGGCTTTTTCAGATTTCACGCATGTTCCCTTCCAAGGTGAGGTGTCATATCTTGAGGTCTATAGTCACTTTCTATCACTGTCAAAATGTTGAAATTCTTAGGAATGCCATAACCCCAAGAAAGCCCAATGCTATCTCAAGGAAATGAATGCATTATTGGCATTACCCCATTCCCAAAATAGTTTGGTTCCAGAAAACTGTAGAAAGAATCAGAAAAGGTACTTGCTCTGTTTTCAGTGCAAATTCATTCCCACTTACTAACCTGCCCTTTTTACTTTCTCTTTTGCCTTTCTCCTCCAGGAGAAACTGCAAATAACATCAGTAGCCAAAGGTAATCTGACAGGTACTAGTGGAACAAACCTGTTGGCTATTTCCTGAAATAATTAGCCTCAATTTTTATATGCCTTGATCAAAATGTTCAAGGTGGTTCAGTACTGCAAAGAGCCAACCAATACCACCATCTGGTGGTAGTTTAATTGATTAAAAATAGAATATCTGATAACCTCATCTACTTGTTTTTGATTTGATTTTCTTACAGGGTGATGTTTCACCACAGATGTATTGATCATGAGTCAAATGCATAATGTGATGTGGTCAGAGTGCAAACATGTAGTTCTGCTCAAGTACAATGACCAGCAAGTACAAGGATCTTAAATACACACCTACAGTTGATGAGCAAGCTACCTATTGTAGTTAATTTTGAACTTTGGATAACAGTTATTTGTTGATCTCTGGCACAGGCTGTTTGGTCAGTGAGCCTACAATACTTGGTATATTTTGGGATGCAGCCATCTGTTTCTTGCCAATGGCCTGACACAACTTATGCCCCTTTCTGTTTAATTGTCAACCTTGCATTGTTCAAATGGATTAGTATTTTAGAGAGAAACTTTTCCAAAATTTCAACTTGCAACAGTGTGGTTGAATCTTAACTGCCCTCTGAAATGAACTAACAAGTTGTTCAATTCAGGGCAATTACGAATAGGCAAATAATACTTCTCAGCAGTGACACCCACATCTAAAGAAGGAAAGCAAAACACAAAATCTTGACCACAAACTCTGCTGTTACTTGTTCTAACATATCACCCCAAACTCTGGTCTATGTTAAAATATTAATTTCTACAGTTTACCTTTCGGATTCTGGTGGTTTCTCTCTAGTTGTGCTTGCACTGCTAATAATGAACTAATTCACCAAGGCTCCTTCGGCAGCATCTTGGAAACTCTGACTGCTCCATTTGGAAGGATATGAGCAACGGATAGATAAGAACGCCAACATCTGCAAGATCTCCAAGCACCTCATCATATTGCAATTACACCCCTGGTGTCTACCTCCATCTCTCACAAGAAGGCTGCTCCTTCACCACCAACTCCTCAAAAGTGATTATGGATGAATGTTAAGTTCTGGCTCATCAACAAAACCCATATATCTCAAATTAATTTTTACAAGTTCAGTTTCTAGCAAACATTAATTTCATCCCTATAGCAACAAAAATGTTTATTGGTGTAACCTCATCTAATGTAGTGAATTTTCCAAGTTGTTTCACAAGCATTATCAAACTAAATGTGATACAAAGCATCATATTGGGTCTGAAGAGCAAACGTCTGGTTGAAGTGATAAGCATTAAATCGCTTAAAGAAGAAATTCATAGGTGAAGAGAGTATACCAAAGCTTAAAACCCAGGCAACTGAATGTGCACACTTGGTGAAGCAATTGAAATTGTGGTTGTTGAAGAGGCCAGATATTAAGGGGTATATATCTTGTTGAAGAGTGAATAAAAATGAAGAGTGGGCCTGGGGTAAGTAATGGTGAGGGGTGAGGCCATCAAGGAATTGGAGAACAAGGATGAGAGCTATTAAAGTCAACATTGGTTGTATTCTCAGACATGAAATGAGCATGGGGGTGATGGAACACTGGGGCTTGCAAGTTCAGAGTAGGCAGAGTTTAGGATGATGAGCTCAATTTTACAGAGGACATTACATAGGAAACCATCCCTCTGGGACTAGTCAAATCCAGAAATAACAAGGACAATGAGAGAAGACTTCGGATGAGCTAAGCCCATTCCTGATGAAGGGCTTATGGCCGAAACATGATTCTTCTCCTTGGATGCTGCCTGACCTGCTGTGCTCTAGCACCGCACTCTCGACTTTGATCTCTCGCATCTGCAGTCCTCACTTTCTCCTAGCAGATGAATGAAGACAGGTGTGATGTTGTAATTTTGTGAATAAAAGTCAGATGCTCACTTTAGGAGCAAATGTGAGACCAAAGTTGTGAAAAGATTAGCTTAGTCTCAAACTGTTGGCAAGGGCAGGAATGCATTTATCAAGAGAGAGCTGAATTTACAGCAGGACTAACAATGATTTATAGTCTTCCATTAAGTAATGGGAAGAAATTTCTATTTATTCACTACCAATAAGTAGTCAGGTAATTCATAGTGAAGTCATGGAGTGTGATAATGAGCTAGAGCTGGAAATCATTTGTGTTACATGTGAAAACTAACACTATTTTCAGATTATGTTGCTGAGTGGCAGAGTGGATGACAAATAGGAAAGTATCCATGATGGATCCTTGGGAGATATTTGAGGTAATGGTGTGGAAACTGGAAGAGAGATCATTGCCTGACCCAGACCTTCTAGTTTCCAGGTCGTTAGTGATCTGACATATGACCTAAGACCGGTGCAAATGGTAATGCATTGATTCCATGAGAATCTTCCAGGAAGTTTACACTTGAAATAGACAAACCTCTTGCTCCTTAGAATTTTCCAACAAAGTCTTCACTCCTGTGCTGAGTCATAAGTTTCAGATATTTCTGATTTGTTTACCTACATGGTTACCTAAGAAATGTTAGACAGAAACATCCTGGACTCAGTGTTCTGACTCCTACTGATTATCCTGGCCATACCTGCACTACCAGACTCCTTTCTGATCTGGCCTGATGTGTCTTAGATCTGATAGTCTCCTCCCCTGATCTCACTGCACATTCCACCAATGATTATCCGATCCCTCCATCTGATGTTTGGACTGAAAAAAGTGTATGCATGGATTTATTTTTGTAATGTTTTGATCAGAGTATTACAAATTCCACTGATGGAGCTTTACTCACTGCTGTACAATCTGAAATAACAAAAGCTGGGAAAACTCAACAGGTCAGACAATATCCTTGAATAGAAATATTTAACCATGTTCTGATGAAAGGTTATCATGTTAACTAAAATGTTAACTCTTATTCTCTCCAGATGTTGCCTGATCTGCTGAGTTTTTTTATTTGCCAGCTATTTTCTGTCTGATCAGCAAAAGAAGCAAGGCTTCCAATATTGCTGGGAAGACGTGGGCTGACCTCAACAATAAAATGGAACCACATACATGCATTCCTACGAGATGACAGCAGAGATGGTTTCAGGTAGAGGGCATGATCAACAATGTCAAGATGACAGATAGATCAAGAGGATGAATTAAAAAAGGTTTACCTTTGTCATGGTCTAGTGGAATGTCATTTGTGATTTTGATAAGAACTAATCTAATCTAATCTAATCTAATCTAAAGATAGATTGATGAATAACACATAGTTATCATTATAATTAACACAAATAACACACATCATTATAGTTTTGTGCTTCATAGTTTGACCTGGACCAAGACTTGTAGACAATGTAATGCATTTTGTTACATGGGGACTAGTTCACCATCAGATCTTTCCCTATTTTGCATACACTGGCTCTCATTGTCAATTCCACAGGCAAAAGGCCAATCGAAGTCATTTGGCTTAACAGGGGCTCAAGGCTTCAAGGGTACTTTATGGAAAGCAGTAAACACCAAATAATCTTTGTTTCAAAAAGTAGCAAATAGATTTTGATGAGCTGATGTTTGTTTCTGAATTTAATGCAGCAAGCCTTGAACATACATTTGAGATAAATAAACTAAAATTTGTAACAATTGATAAAATAAACCAATGATTGAAACTGGTTGTTAACCCTGAAGTATTTGCACAGAATTAAGGAGGAAGAAAGAATGAATATAGTTTGAGTCTTTGGGATTTACTAAGATATTTTATAACTAGTAAAGTTTTTCTGAAGTACTGTCATTATTGCTTCCTGAGCAAATCTTGCAACTGATGTGGAGATAAGATGTTGCACATGGTGATAAGAAGTTTGAAAACATAAGCTTTGCTGTTGGTCTTTGGGGTAAATTTTGGTGAAGACATTGGAGATTACTTTGGATTTTCTTCATTTGAATCTTTTATGCTTACCTGCACAGGCAGATGGGATTTCAGTTTAATATCTCACCCACAAGATGGCACCTTTCGCAATCTAATATCTGTTCAGTACTGTACTGAATGATTACCTAATTTATGTGCTCTGATCCTGAAGTATTACTATAAAGCTATAATACATTACAAATCACAGGTAAAAATGTTTCATTTTTATCATTGAGGCATCATTATTTTTAAGAGGTTCTAAACAGGAGTTAACTGCTATGAAAATGTTTCTAAACAATGACATTAAGGAATATTTCCTCTACCCAATGCTTTTGTTATCGTGCAAGCAATTTTGATTTTTCTTTTACAGATTTAATAGACATTCTCCATACTCTAATACTTATAAACTAGGATATCTTTTGATTTATTTTTGTAATGTTTTGATCAAAGTATTACAAGTTCCACTGATGGAGATTTATTCACTGATGTACAATCTGAAATAAAAACGATAGCTGGGAAAACTCAATAGGTCAGACAATATCCATGAAGAGAAATATTTAACTGATGTTCTGATGAAAGGTTACTATGTCAACTAAAATGTTAACTCTAATTCTCTCCAGATGTTGGTGATATGCTAAGGCTTCTTTTCCCAGCTGTTTTTGTTCTTAATACAATAATT
Source organism: Chiloscyllium plagiosum (assembly GCF_037043375.1). Classification (NCBI taxonomy): domain Eukaryota; kingdom Metazoa; phylum Chordata; class Chondrichthyes; order Orectolobiformes; family Hemiscylliidae; genus Chiloscyllium; species Chiloscyllium plagiosum. Next base: position 77,561,235 of record NW_028270145.1, on the reverse strand, counting down.
ACCTTGTAGAGTACATTTTGACAATGTAGCTTCAGTTTGAAGCTGCTTGAAGAAAAACATTTTGTTACAAAATTTATTCTCGAACTCATCAGGACATTTACAAGGGAACAACATTTTATAAGATATGTAAACACAGTGCTAATTGGCATAAGGATTATGTTCAGTAGAAGTCTTGTCTGAGTAAATGCGCAAGTTAATAACTGACATTTAATTGCTAATCTTTGTTAACATTTTGACTAGGCAGTTTGACTCTGGTCAAGGCGCTGTCCTGAGTAATTCAGCAAAGTTAAAAGGAAGTAAAACCATCCAAATATTATCCACAAAGTAATTATTGCATTAAGAGTGAAAAAAATACCCACTGAGCTTCTCCAGCACATTCTTGGAATTTCTTCTTATAGTTGTTTCACGGTATGGGGATGATTCCAGATATTCAATTTAATTCACAAATTTTGAGTTTTAAAGTATTTTAAACAATTAATGAGCATAATATTATAGAGGTCTGAGCAAGATGGGTTATGGGAAGATTAAAGTGCAGCAAAGCCCATCTAATTATCATAACCATCTTGCTCCATCTTTTATGTTTGGCAAAACTGGCATGGCAACATTCTCACTAGGCTCCAATAAGATGCCAATCGATTGGTGTTATCACTTTTTAAAAGTTTGGTTAATGCCATTATTTACCTCATTAATATTCAGCTTTACCTCTCACCAAACATGCTAAACAAGCTAAATATTGGAAAGACTCCACAAGGAATCCAGGGCAAGCACCTGGTGGATTGAGTTCACCGCTTGCTCTGAACAAGCTCCATGCTAAAGCAGGGCACCGTCATCTCAGGGCCCACTTCATGAGCACAGGCTACACCCATTCCACTTCTATAGATGCTGGATGTGCCAACCTCTAAGAACCCTCTTGAGACATCTCTGATCCACATCTCGTGCTGTCACAGCAACAATCATTCTGATGCTGCCACTTCACATTTTCACTTTGCATTCAGGGTCACACTCCCAACTCATTGACTGGGCCAAGCTGCATCTCCAAACTGTTCAATTTGCTCTCGTAGTGCTCGTGCAGTTTCAGCCTATCTGGATGCTCACAGCATCTCCACCTTGCAATGCATTTTCTTGACTCTTTGCACATTGCTCTCTCAACCAGAGTTAACAGGCTCGCATATTTTTAGTTTGCCATTTAGTGCAGACAGAAAGCCAAGAAGCTTTATGCCTTTCTCTGCAGTCCTCAGTCAAGTTAAGGAGGATAGCTGCTGTTCAGGGATTCCTGGCACAGCATGTCAGGAGCAGCCTCCAATATCAGTCCATGCCCTGCTTACAGTAGTCAGAGTCAGGATTCTCTCCTCATAATGAGTGAGAATCTGTATTCTATGCTACATGCTATACATCTTGACTTCTTGTGGGTTGTTTTCTCTCAAGGAATGAGACAGAGGCAAGACAAAAATGGGTGGCACAGCTATTACTGTTGGTTCAAGTGATGATATGTCTCACAAGCAAGTGAGTAGGCAGTATCGATGATGTGAGGTTTACGATATTGGATAGTTGGAAATGAATGTGGGATAATTGGAAATGAATGGGGAAGATGTTGCAGGCAATATGAGAATAGTAGAGCATGAGTCTTGGTGGGAGATAGCAGGAATAGAGTGAGAGTGAGATAATCGGAGAGAGGATAGGGACACAAATGCTGGTAGACTGCTGAAGGACGTCATTTGGCTTCCTTCACTGTTACATGTTCTTCCAGAAGACTGAGACCACTATATCCCTGGTAGCAAGCTCAGACCAGGCTTACATGGTCTAATAATGTGGCCTCCATTGCTGTTCCTGTGGAAAGAGGAAGTCCCATCAGTGTACCATCCTGTACAGCAGATTATCCAGGCTGCCCATAAAACAGGCTGCCAATTTTCACCATCTGCTACACCCTGGACAAATGTCAGGAAACGTTAGAGGGCAGCTTCACAGTGACAGTGCTTGTGTGAGTGCACAACAATCTTGTAAAGATGGTACAGGCACAGGGCTATAGCTCTCATTTTCATTTATTCATTCATGGGATATGGATATCTCTGGCTCACTGTTTATGTAGTTTATCATTATCCTTGAGAATGTGGTGGTGAACTGCCTTCTGAAACTATGTGCTGTCCACATGCTGACTCACAATGTCATTACGGAGTGAATGTCAGGATTTCAATCCAGCAACAGTGAAGGAATGGCAATAAATTTCCAAGTCAGGATGGTAAATGGCTAGCAGTGGAACTTGAAGGTGGTGGTGTTCCCATGTATCTGCTTCCCTTATTCTTCTAGATGGAAGTGGCCATAGGTTTGGAAGGTGCTGTCTAAGGATCTTTAGAATATTTCTGCAATGCATCTTGTGGATAGTGCACACTGCTGCTAATGTGCATCAGTGGTGAAGGGAGTGGATGCTTGTGGATGTGCTGCCAATTAAACAAGCTGTTTTGACCTGGGTGATGTTGAACTTTCGGAGTGTGGCTGGAGCTGCATCCATCCAGGCAAGTGGGGAGTATTCTATTACACTCCTGACTTGTTCCTTGTAGACGATGAACAGGTTTTGGTGACTCAGGAAATGAGTTACTTGCTGCAGTATTCCTAGCCTCTCACCTGCTCTTGTAGCCATTGTGTTTATGTGGTGAGTCCGGTTGAGTTTCTTTTTAAAACTAACCTCCAGAATGTTGACAGTGGGGCATTGAATGATGGTAACACCAATGAATGTCAAGACACAGTGGCTAGATTGTTTCTTATTGGAGAAGGTCCATCGGCATTTGTGTGGCAAATGTTACTTGCCACTTGTCAGTCCAAACCTGAATATTGGTCAGAACTTGTATTTGAACATGGACTACTTCAGTATCTGTGGAGTTGCGAATGGTGCTAAACAGTGTGCAATCATCAGTAAACATCCCCGCTTCTGACCTTATTTTGGAGGGAAAGTCATTGGTGAAGCAGCTGAAGATGGTTGGGTCTATGACATTACCCTGAGGAACTCTTGCAAAGATGTCCTGGAGCTGGCTGTCCTAAATTGCCCATAGTGTTCAGGGAATGTGTAGGCTAGATGCATTAGTCAGGAGATAATGTAGAGTATTAGGGTATGGGAGTGGGTCTGGATGGGATACTCTTTGGAGGACTTGTTGGGCCAAGTGGCCAGTTTCCACACTGTGGGGATTCTATGATTCTGTGATTTTTGTATACAAGACATACCTGGGCAATTTTCCATGTTACTGGGTAGACGCCAGTGTTGTAACTGTACTGGAAGAGCATGGCTAGGGGAGTGGAAGTTCTGGACTGTGGTCAGGGCCCATAGCCTTTGCAGTATCCAGTGCCTCCACCCATTTCTTGATATCAGATGGAATGAATTGTATTGGCTGAAGACTGGTATCTGTAATGCTGGTGATCACCGGAGGAGGTTGCTGCACATGCTTCAGCCTTATGTTTTGCACTGATGTGTTAGACTTTTCCATCAGTCAGGATGGGGATACTTGTGAAGTCTTCTCCTCTGATGAGTTGTTTAATTGTCCATTCTCAATTGGATGTAGCAAGGCTACAGAACTTTGATATGATCCATTGATTGTGGATCGCTTTAGTCTGTCTTTCACTTCTTCCTTATGCTGTTGGCACGCAAAGATGTTACTACAGTTGTTATGGGGGATTTCAAAATGCAGGTAGACTGGGAGAATCAGGATGGTATTGGACCTCAAGAAAGAGACTTTGTGGAGTGCCTCAGAGATGGATTCTTAGAACAGCTGGTGCTGGAGCCGACCAGGGAGAAGGCAATTCTGGATCTGACATTGTGCAACGAACCAGAATTGGTCAGGGACCTCGAAGTGAAGGAGCCATTGGGAAGTAGTGACCATAATACAATAAGCTTCAATCTGCAATTTGAGAGGGAGAGGGTACAATCGGAAGTGATAATATTTCTGTTGAATAAAGGGAACTATGGAGCTATGAGGGAGGAGCTGGCCAAAGTTCAATGGTGCAATACCTTAGCAGGGATGACAGTGGAGGAACAATGGCGGATATTTCTGTGTATAATGCAGAAGATGCAGGATCAGTTCATTCCAAAAAGGAAGAAAGATCCTAGGGGCAGGCATGGGAACTTAAGAAACATATAAAGTTAAAAGAGAAAAATTATAACATAGCAAAGATAAGTGGGAAAACGGAGGACTGGGAAGCTTTTAAAGAACAACAGAGGAATGCTAAGAAGGAAATACACAGAGAAAAAAATGAGGTACGAAGGTAAACTGGCCAAAAATATAAAGGAGGATAGTAAAAGCTTTTTTAGGTAAAAAGGCAAAAAAATGGTTAAGACTAAAATTGGGTCCTTGAAGACAGAAACAGGGGAATATATTACGGGGAACAAAGAAATGGCAGAAGAATTGAATTGGTACTTCAGATCTGTGTTCACTGGGGAAGACACAAGCAATCTCCCTCAGGTAACAGTGGCTGAAGGACCTGAACTTAAGGGAATTTATATTTGCCAGGAATTGGTGTTGGAGAGACTGTTAGGTCTGAAGGTTGATAAGTCCCCGGAGCCTGATGGTCTACATCCCAGGGTACTGAAGGAGGTGGCTCGAGAAATCGTGGATGCGTTGGTGATTATTTTCCAGAGTTCGATAGATTCGGGATCAGTTCCTGCGGATTGGAGGGTGGCTAATGTTGTACCACTTTTTAAGAAAAATGGGAGAGAGAAAGCAGGAAATTATAGACCAGTTAGTCTGATCTCAAGTAGTGGGAAGATGCTGGAGTCTATTATAAAGGATGAAATTACGACACATCTGGACAGTAATAACAGGATAGGTCAGAGTCAGCATGGATTTATGAAGGGGAAATCATGCTTGACTAATCTTCTGGAATTTTTTGAGGACGTAACTCTGAAGATGGACAAGGGAGATCCAGTAGATGTAGTGTACCTGGACTTTCAGAAAGCTTTTGATAAAGTCCCATATAAGAGGTTAGTGAGCAAAATTAGGGCGCATGGTATTGGGGGCAAAGTACTAACTTGGATTGAATGTTGGTTGGCTGATAGGAAACAAAGAGTAGTGATAAACAGCTCCATTTCAGAATGGCAGGCAGTGACCAGTGGGGTACTGCAGGGATCAGTGCTGGGACCGCAGCTTTTTACAATATATGTTAATGATATAGAAGATGGTATTAGTAATAACATTAGCAAATTTGCTAATGATACTAAGCTGGGTGGCAGGGTGAAATGTAAGGAGGATGTTAGGAGATTACAGGGTGACCTGGACAGGTTAGGTGAGTGGGCAGATGCATGGCAGATGCAGTTTAATGTGGATAAATATATGGTTATCTACTTTGGTGGCAAGAGCAGGAAGGCAGATTACTACCTAAATGGAATCAATTTAGGTAAAGGGGTAGTACAAAGAGATCTGGGTGTTCTTGTATACCAGTCAATGAAGGTAAGCATGCAGGTACAGCAGGTAGTGAAGAAGGCTAATAGCATGCTGGCCTTCATAGCAAAAGGGATTGAGTATAGAAGCAAAGAGGTTCTTCTGCAGCTGTACAGGGCCCTGGTGAGACCACACCTGGAGTATTGTGTGCAGTTCTGGTCTCCAAATTTGAGGAAAGACATTCTGGCTATTGAGGGAGTGCAGCGTAGGTTCATCAATAGCGGGACTACTTTACACTGAAAGACTGGAGTGACTGGGCTTGTATACCCTTGAGTTTAAAAGACTGAGAGGGGATATGATTGAGATATATAAGATTATTAAAGGATTGGACACTCTGGAGGCAGGAGACATGTTTCCACTGATGGGTGAGTGCCGAACCAGAGGACACAGCTTAAAAATATGGGGTAGACCATTTAGGACAGAGATGAGGAGAAACCTCTTCACCCAGAGAGAGGTGGCTGTGTGGAATGCTCTGCCCCAGAGGGCAGTGGAGGCCCAGTCTCTGGATTCATTTAAGAAAGAGTTGGATAGAACTCTCAGGGATTGTGGAATCAAGGGTTATGGAGATAAGGCAGGAACAGGATACTGATTAAGATTGATCAGCCATGATCATATTGAATGGTGGTGCAGGCTCGAAGGGCAGAATAGCCTACTCCTGCACCTATTGTCTATTATCTGCAACAGGTGGATTGGTAAGGATGAGGTCAAGTATGTTTTCCTTTTTATTGGTTCTCTCATCACTTGCTGCAGATCCAGTCTATGTCCTTTTAGGACCAAACTACTCACCAGTAGTGCTACTGACGAGCCATCAGAAAGTGGATTTTGAAATCCCTCACCCGCTGTGTATGTTATGTCCTTCTGCTCTCATTGGTGTTCAACATGGTGGAGCAGATAGAGCATATCCAGGAATGGTGATGGTGCTGTCTGGAACGTTGTCTGTAAGGTATGATTTTATGAGTATGTTAATATCAGGCTGTTGCTTGACTAATATGTGAGACAGCTCTCCAAATTTTTGAAATAGTCCCCAGATGATAGTAAGACTAACTTTGTAGCTGCCATTATCTTTTCTAGTACTTCAGTCGTGGTCCATCCAACTACATTTTTTTTGTTACAACTTTATAGTGATTAATACAAATGGATAGTTTGCTAGGCCATTTCAGCATAGACAGGCAGGAGGCTGGAAGAACACAGCAAGCCAAGCAACATCAGGAGGTGGAGAAGTCAACATTTCAGGTGTAATCCTGATGCAGCCTGGCTCGCTGTGTTCTTCCAGCCTCCTGCCTGTCTACTTTGGATTCCAGCATCTGCAATTTTTTTGTCTCTAACCAAGGCATTTCAGAGGGTAGTGAGAGTCAACCACTTTATTGTGGGTCCAGAGTCACATGTAGGCCAGACCAGGTTAGTGAACCAAATGGGTTTTCCTGACAAATGACAATGGTTATCAGTAAATTCTTAATTCCAGATAATTTTTATTGAATTCAAATTCTACAATCTGCTGTGTGTGTGTGTGTTGGTGGGGGGGTCAAACCCAGGTCTCCAGACCATTAGCTGAGTTTCTGGATAGCCGCAGACGCCGCCGACGATGACGTCACTTCCGCCCCCACCGACCTCGCAACCTTCATGATCGCGGCCCAAACAACCGCCTCCGGGATCGCCGCACAGACAACCTGCTCTGCGATCGTCATGAAGACAATCACCAACAGATTGGCGACCTCCGCGGCTACAGGGAAGAACTCTGTCTGCGTGGTCGCCGCAGCTACTTCCGCCCCCAGTGACGTCAGCAATCTACGTTTGGACCACATCGCCGCAGGTGTCTCCGCCCCCCCGCCGCGTTCCGTCACCACGCCTAACCCCGCCCCCCCGCCGCGTTCCGCCACCACGCCTAACTCCGCCCCCCGGCCGAGTTCCGTCACCGCGCCTAACCCCGCCCCCAAGCCGCGTTCCGCCACCACGCCTAACTCCGCCCCCCGGCCGAGTTCCGTCACCGCGCCTAACCCCGCCCCCACGCCGCGTTCCGTCACCGCGCCTAACTCCGCCCCCCCGGCCGAGTTCCGTCACCGTGACTAGCCCCGCCCCCCCGCCGGTCTCTATCACCATGTCCAACTCCGCCCCCAAGCCGACCTCTGTCCCCGCCCCCAGGCCTAACCCCGCCCCCACATCCAGCTCCAGCCCCACACCAGGTCCTAGCTCCCCGCCCTGCCGTGTGTTCACCATTCCTCCAGACTTGCCCCTCTCTGAGGATGAAAGATCAGTCCTCAGCAGAGGTCTCACCTTCGTTCCCACACGTTCTCGGGTCAATGAATTCAATACACGGAGTGACATCGAACAATTCTTCCGCCGCCTTCGCCTCCGTGCCTTCTTCTTCAATCAAGACTCTCGCCCACCCTCTGACGACCCCTTCTCCCACCTCCAACACACCCCGTCCACCTGGACACCCCGTGCTGGCCTCCTACCTGCCCTCGACCTCTTCATAGCAAACTGCCGCCGCGATATTAACCGCTACCTGAACTCCCACACTCCCCCCACCCACTCCAACCTCTCACCCTCGGAACGCGCAGCCCTCCACTCCCTCCGTTGCAACCCCAACCTCACCATCAAACCAGCTGACAAGGGAGGCGCAGTAGTAGTTTGGCGCACTGACCTTTACACCGCTGAGGCCAAACGCCAGCTTGCAGATACCTCCTCCTACCGTCCCCTTGACCATGACCCCACCCCCCACCACCAAACCATCATCTCCCAGACCGTCCATAACCTCATCACCTCAGGGGACCTCCCATCCACCGCCTCCAACCTCATAGTCCCACAACCCCGAACCGCCCGTTTCTACCTCCTGCCCAAAATCCACAAACCTGACTGCCCCGGACGACCCATCGTCTCAGCCTGCTCCTGCCCAACCGAACTCATCTCGGCATACCTCGACACGGTCCTGTCCCCATTAGTCCAAGAACTCCCCACCTACGTTCGTGACACCACCCACGCCCTCCACCTCCTCCAGGATTTCCGCTTCCCCGGTCCCCAACGCCTCATCTTCACCATGGACATCCAGTCCCTGTACACCTCCATCCCCCATCACGAAGGACTCAAAGCACTCCGCTTCTTCCTTTCCCGCCGTACCACCCAGTACCCTTCCACCGACACCCTCCTTCGACTGACCGAACTGGTCCTCACCCTGAACAACTTTTCTTTCCAATCCTCCCACTTTCTCCAAACAAAAGGAGTAGCCATGGGCACCCGCATGGGCCCCAGCTATGCCTGCCTCTTCGTAGGGTATGTGGAACAATCCATCTTCCGCAACTACACTGGCCCCACCCCCCATCTTTTTCTTCGCTACATTGATGACTGTATCGGCGCTACCTCGTGCTCCCACGAGGAGGTTGAACAGTTCATCCACTACACCAACACCTTCCACCCCGACCTCAAATTCACCTGGACAGTCTCGGACTCCTCCCTCCCCTTCCTAGACCTTTCTGTTTCTATCTCAGGCGACCGAATCAACACGGACATCTACTACAAACCTACCGACTCCCACAGCTACCTGGACTACACCTCCTCCCATCCTGCCCCCTGTAAAAACGCCATCCCATTCTCCCAATTCCTTCGTCTCCGCCGCATCTGCTCCCAGGAGGACCAGTTCAAAATACGTACAACACAGATGGCCTCCTTCTTCAAGGACCGCAATTTCCCCCCCGACGTGGTCGACGGTGCCCTCCACCGCATCTCCTCCACTTCCCGCTCCTCCGCCCTTGAGCCCCGCCCCTCCAACCGCCACCAGGACAGAACCCCACTGGTCCTCACCTACCACCCCACCAATCTCCATGTACAGCGCATCATCCGCCGTCACTTCCGCCACCTCCAAACAGACCCCAGCACCAAGGATATATTTCCCTCCCCTCCCCTATCAGCTTTCCGTAGAGACCACTCCCTCCGCGACTCCCTTGTCAGATCCACACCCCCCACCGACCCAACCACCACTCCCGGCACCTTCCCTTGCAACCGCAGGAGGTGCAACACTTGCGCCCACACCTCCCCCCTCACTTCTCTCCAAGGCCCCAAGGGAAACTTCCATATCCGCCACAGATTCACCTGCACCTCCACCCACATCATCTACTGCATCCGCTGCAGCCGGTGTGGCCTCCTCTATATTGGGGAGACAGGCCGCCTACTTGCGGAGCGATTCAGGGAGCACCTCTGGGCCACCCGGACGAACCAACCCAACCAACCTGTGGCACAGCATTTCAACTCCCCCTCCCACTCCACCGAGGATATGCAGGTCATTGGACTCATCCACCGCCAAACCACAACAACCCGACGGTCGGAGGAGGAGCGTCTTATCTTCCGACTGGGAACCCTCCAACCGCAGGGGATGAACTTGGACTTCACCAGTTTCTTCATCCCCCCTCCCCCCACCTTGTCTCAGCAGGATCCTTCCAGCCCGGCACCGCCTTCCTGACCTGCAGTCTTCTTCTTGACCTCTCCGCCTCCACCCTACTCCGACCTATCACCCTCACCTTGACCTCTTTCCACCTATCACATTTCCAACTCCCCTCCTCCAAGTCCCTCCTCCCTACCTTTTATCTTCTCCTGCTGAACACTCTCTGCTCATTCCTGAAGAAGGGCCTGTGCCCGAAACGTCGAATCTCCTGTTCCCTGGATGCTGCCTGACCTGCTGTGCTGTTCCAGCAATAAAGTTTCAACTTCTGGATTAATATCAAGAGCGTGGTGCTTGGAAAAGCACAGCAGGTCAGTCAGCATCCGAGGAGCAGGAAAATCGACGTTTCAGGGAAAAGCCCTTCATCAGGAATGAGGCTGGGAATAGTCTAATGATTACACCACTGGGCCATCACCTTCCCTATTTGCCAGTGATTTCCAGGATATCCCCATTGAGTGGCGAGTTGTGGGAATGGCACATGCTGAAATGGGACAAAAATCAGACATGAAGGACACTGCAGGCATTGGGTAGTTAATTAATGAATTTGGTAAGACATAGCACAGGCCTCACAGTGAGTAACCTTCCAAAAAAAAATTCAACATAATTCAGACTTAGTCAAAAAAAGTAAGATTCAGCTCAACGAATGTAATTGAATTTAAAAGTGACCCTCCCTTCCAAATTTGACTATTGAGTTTGTGAACAATTTTAGAGTTGCCCATTAGATGATGCTGTTGCACAGAACCTGCTACTTGTTTCTAAATATGATACATTGTGTCTATGTGACTCATTTCCCCTTACAACACAAACATAAAAATAACAACGAAAATGAAGTTCCTAATTATATACAATAACATGTTTATATCTTAACTTCAAAAGCATGTCAGCCCTGCAAAGGATACTCATTTCTGTTTTCAGTTATATCAAAAGTACAGTGCAGAAGGGGGAATGAAAAGATGGATCCATGCCTCAATATTTGCCACATTGTAAAATTGTTTTGTAATTTTGCAACATATTTTGTCACCGCAGGAGAGCTTAAGGAATAGATTAAGTATTTGACATTCATTGAGACATCAGTGGAAAGAGAAATCAATTTTTGATGTACAACACTCTAAGTTTATGTTCTCAACAGTGTTTCTCACTTCCTCCCCCACCTTTGGGCAATGAAAAGAATCTTCCATTGCCTTCACAAAATTAAAATATTTCGGTTGACATTTTTCTGTTGATGCTGCAGTGACATTTTGAATGTTCTCAAAAATTTAGATTAGTCTGCTGAGTTATTTAACGAAACTTGGAAAGTAACTTCCTCATACCTTAGTTTTCAGAACAATGTAATAACATTTACCTTTCTTAATGCACAGTATCAGTAACATATACTACAGCCTCGCAATTCAATACACTGAAAGTGGCCTCCTTTTCTACTTCAAAAGCACATTACTGTGGATACTAGAAATCAGTGATAAAAACAGAAAATGTGGGTAATACTTCAGATCATGCAGTATCAGTGAAGCGTAAAACAAAGTTAATACTTCATGTTTCTGACTTTTCAATTTCTGTCTTCTCTCATGATGTAATTCTGATTTAATAATGCTTCAGAAAATTCTAAATGATGTTAGATGCAGGAGACTATCAGTGCAGCGTATTAATATGGATTTTTACAGGCAAGTCAAATATATGATGTTATTGAAGAAAAGGAAAACAAATATTTCCACAGGATGAGTTTAATTTCAATAAAACCTTTGCTTGGATGTATAAAACTGTCTCTCTACTTGGCACTACTATTTTCTCATGGTTTTGTTAACTGAATTTATTGTTTTGTTAAGCCATGATACATTGTTGGAAGTGTCATTGTTAGAACTATAAAGATTGGTATTTATATCACCTATCTTTGAGTAGTGAAAGTGAAAATTGTCAGAGTCTGAGAGGACTAAAATCCACAGTCATTACAGGCAGATGAGTAGTGGTAAGTTTAGCTTGAGGGTTATCATGCTTGAGGCAAAGGGGCAAGGGTCAGAAGGTGGGGCTTTCATGGTGATTCCAACCTAAACAGAAATTGAAACCGTGCAGTTCGAGGCATTCTGCATTTCAGACCAGCTGTCCAGCCAATTCATGAGAATGATCTAATAATTAAACTCATCAGGGATTGATTAACTTCAGTGGTTAGTTTATTCACAGCAGTACAACACATCATAAATTGTGAAGCAGACATTACAATGTATGTGTGTGTGCGTGCACATGTTGCAAACCCAAGCACACTAACTGCCAGGTAGAGTCATAACATTGTATGCACAGCAAGAAGAACCCTGAAAGCTGGTAAAGACACTACATTATAGTAACTTACACTGAAAGTATCTCACTGTTTGGCATGTATATTTTTGTATTGTATATTAGCAAACCTGATTGACTATTTAAATTTAGAGAAGAAAGTAGTTAATAATTATTAAACAAAATTTATGCTAAAATTCAATTTTTTTCTTAAAGTTTGCCATGAAAATGTTTTCTTTTAATGGTAGCTTAGTAGTGGTTTAAACAAAAGCAGGCAGCAAAGTATCAATGAAATAGTGGTGCCAGGTGTCCATCAAATATCCACTGAATGTTAAGTAAGTGTAATGTTATTTAGTACTAATTAGAGTTAGCCTCAGTATTGGCATTAAAAACAATTGCAGCTTGTCATTCAGTTTCAAATTCCTCACTGATCAGTCTTTATCCCTCTAGGAAAAAGACAGTGTTGTCGAGGAGAATACTGACATACAGGCTACTAGACTAGACAGGTTTGAGGTTCATAAGGAGAAGGTGTTAGCAATTCTGCGAAATGAGAAAATAGCTAACTACTCTGGGATGGATGCGATTATATGGGAAGCTAGAGAAGTGATTGCAGTGCCTTTAGTTTTGATCTTTATGTCGTCATTGTCAACAGGAATATTGCCAGAAGACTGGAGGATTGCAAATGTTGTCCCCTTTTTAAACAAGGGGAGTAGAGACTGGTAAGTATAGACCAGTGAGCCTTACTACTGTTGTGGGCAAAGTTTTGGAAAGTATTAAGAGTTAGGATTTAAAATCATCTAGAAAGAAATAATTTGATTATGGATAGTCAACACAGTTTTAGAAAGGGTAAGTTATGCCTCTCAAACCTGTTTGCGTCCTTTGAGAAGGTGACCAAAAGATGGATGTGGGTAAAGCAGTTGATGTGGTGTATATTGACTTCAGTAAGGTGTTTGATAAGGCTCTCCATGGTAGGCTTTTGCAGAAAATACATGGGATTGAGGGTGATTTAGCAGTTTGAATCAGAAATTGGCTTGCTGTAAGAAGATAGAAGGTGGTGATTGATGGGAAATGTTCATCCTGGAGTTCAGTTAATAGTGGTGTACAGCATGGATCTGTTTTGGGGCCACTGCTGTTTCGCATTTTTATAAATGACCTGGATGAGAGCGTAGAAGGATGGGTTAGCAAATTTGAGGATGACACTAAAGTTGGTGGAGTTGTGGACAGTGCGGAAGGATGCTGCAGGTTACAGAGGGACATAGATAAGCTGCAGAGCCGGGCTGAGAGGTGGCAAATGGAGTTTACTGCAGAAAAGTGTGAGATGATTCACTTTGAAAGGAGTAACAGGAATACAGAGTATTGGGTTAATGGTAAGATTCTTGGTAGTGTGGATGAGCCGAGAGCTCTCAGCATTCATGTACATAGGTCTCCGAAAGTTGCAACCTAATTTGATAGGTTTGTTCAGCAGGCTTATGGTGTTAGTGAGTTTTGGGAAAATTTGTAGCTCAGGTTGAGGTTTTGGATGTAGGTTTGCTCACTGAGATGAAAGGTTCATTTCCAGACATTTTGTTACCTTACTAGGTAACATCTTCAGTGGACCTCATGTGAAGCAATGCTGAAAATTCCTGCTTTCTATTTATATGTTTGGGTTTCTTTGGGTTGGTGATGTCATTTCCTGTGGTGAGGTCACTTCCTGTTCCTTTTCTCAGGGGATGGTAGATGGGGTCTTACTCAATGTGTTTGTTGCTAGAGTTCCGGTTGGAATGCCATGCTTCTAGGAATTCTCATGCATGTCTTTGTTTGGCTCGTCCTAGAATGGATATATTGTCCCAGTCGAATTGCCCGTATGGGAGATACCAGTGAGAGAGACCCTGAAAGTTGCAACCTAATTTGATAGGATTGTTCAGCATCTACCACCCCCTGAGAGAAAGAACAGGATGTGACTTCACCACAGGAAATGACATCAAAGGTTCTCTGGAAATGAACCTTTCAGCTCAGCGAGCAAACCGTCATCCAAGGCTTATATTGGTAGAAGGATTGAGTTTTGGAGTCATGAGCTCATGTTGCAGCTGTACAAAACTTTGGTGCGGCCACACTTGGAGTATTGTGTACAGTTCTGATCGCCGCATTATAGGAAGGAGGTGGAAGCATTGGAAAGAGTGCAGAGGAGATTTACCAGAATGTTGCCTGGTATGGAGGGAAGGTCTTCTATTGAAAGACTGAGGAACTTGAGGCTGTTTTCATTAGAGAGAAGAAGGTTAAGAGGTGACTTAATAGAGACGTACAAGATGATCAAAGGATTAGAGAGGGTAGACAGTGAGAGCCTTTTTCCTCGGGATGGTGGTGGCTAGTACGAGGAGACATAGCTTTAAATTGAGGGGTGATAGATATAGGTCAGATGTCAGAGGCAGGTTCTTTACTCAGAGTAGTAAGAGTGTGGAATGCCCTGCCTGCAACCGTAGTGGATTCACCAACATTAAGTGCATTCAAATGGTCATTGGATAAACATATGGATGATAATGGAATAGTGTAGGTTTGATGGGCTTTAGATTGGTTTCACAGCCCGGCACAACATTAAGGCCCAAAGGGCCTATACTGCGCTCTAATGTTCTATGTTCTAGTCGCTATGGTACATCTATAATTGCTGACTGACTCAATCAAGGCCTTACCTCCATCTTTGATTGCCTTGTCCCAAGTAAAATCTTTATTCTCTCATATTCAATGATTCCCCTTGGCACTGAGAACATTGTGTTGTCTTAAGTCCAAGGCACATTGATGCTATTTGTGGCCTTATATAATTTAGTCTATATGACATATAGCACAGACAGTCCAGTCTTCTTGAGTCAGATATATACTATTTACAAGGCTGTGATGTCACAAGTTTATACACATGGTTTGTGTTCCATGCTTGCTGATGTTGCTATTCATTATACACATAACTATCTAACGATACTGTCTCTGTTACATAGATGGGCTGCCTGAAAATATGGCAGGTACCTTTATTGGAACATCACATCATGAAGTCATGTAATTGCCTTAAAGGAACAGTGCACACATGGTAAGACATTTGTCATAATACAACATCCCTGTTATATTTTCCCACCCCTGTTATACTCTCGTCCACCATATTTTATTGAGCAAAAGATACAAAAGTTTGGAAAAATGTACCAACAGATTCAAAAACAGTTCTTCCCTGCAGTTATCAGACTTTGGAATGGATCTCTTATATATGAGAATTGATCTTTCTTTGCACCTTCTCTGTAGCTGTAATATTATATTCTGCGTTCTGTTCTATTATCGTGATATACTTATGTAAGGTATGATTTGTCTGGATAGCATGCAAGTCAATAACTTTCACTTTGTCTCAGTACATGTGACAAAAATAAATCAAATCATTGTTTACGTATGTTCAAGCTGCAAATTACTTTGTCTTTTTCAGTGAGTTCTTTCATGACTGGTTGGGTGATCTTCTGTATTGGTGCCATCTCTACATTCCTTTTGGCATGTTGAATGTTGTGAGTTAGGTGCAGATAATCCATAAAACATTCTGAATCAAATTTCACATGGTTTGATTGGCTACAGGAAGTTTTTATAGGGTGTCCTTTTATCATTATTACTGACCACCCTGATGTCATTTGACCTGAGACAGTTTCCCATAAATGATTTGCTTGGACATTCTGTAGCCTTCAATTCAGGAGACATGGACTGTTCATCTTTGTGGAATTTTCTGTAGTGTAGCTCTATTGAGCCAGCACAATGAAGGAACTTGCCCTCCCAGAATCACAATGTAGTTTTAGAACCAATCATTGGACAGCCAATTTAATGTTTGCAGCAAGACAATTAGCAGAAAAATGTAGACAGACCTCATACCAGATGTGTCCTCAGACAGGCCCATGAACTAAGAAGTCATATAAGCTCCATTATGGTCCTCCAGTAATTAGAGTGTTTCATTCAAAATCAGACCGCAACAGAGTTCTACGTTTTGAACAAGACAAAAGATTTATTACACAACTATTGCTTAGGTTAGTTCAGTAAAAAATGTTATAGTGCTTGGCTAAAGTATAGAACAAAGATTTAAAGTAGGTAAGAATAAAATATACTGATAAAGATGAAAGTAAAATCAGTCACTGAGATAATTGCAGGGCTGGTACATGCTTGAAGGTTCTCTTTCTGAAATGAAGGGCAAGAATGTGTCATAGTTCGCCAACTGTTTGATCTCTTTAATCTTGCAATGCTGAACAAAACCACTTAAGATATCCCTGCAGCCATTAACAGTAACATTAACCAGTAATGAAAGTTTCACTGGACATGAAATGTTAACTCTATTTTTCTCTCTATGGATGAAGCCGGACCCGTTGAGTTTTCTCCAGCACTTTTGAATTTTTTGCTTCAGATTTCTGGCATCCACAGTTATTTACTTTCTCTTAACCATTAACATTAGGTTCCATTCAGGGAAGATGTTCAATCTCTCTGATGTTGTGATTCCAATAAAATCACAGAAACGGTGATTAAAAAGATTCTGAATGGTGCAGAATCCTGAGTCTGCCAAAGATATAATGAGATGGTTTAGGTTGCGGAGTCTCAGGTAAACAAAAGAAGGAGTCAAGCTCATAAGTAAAATAGTGGTTTATTAAGTAGTTCATTATTAAGCAACATTGTAAATGTGATGCCTACAGAGCTTTGGCAAAAGTACTTGGCATTCTATGTCAGCCTTACACTGCCTCCTCCCTCACAATGATATTAAAAAGTGAATATTGTGATTTGAATGAATAAAGATCTGCATTCATATTTACAGATTAATTTTATTTGAAAATGAAGAATTTATAATTTGATTGTACATGTTCAGTGTTCTACTCTTTTCATATGTGATATACCAGAAGAACTGCATGTAATATTGTGTAATATATTTCATTTGATGCAATACTACATCTTCCTGCAACAGTTAGTAATACTTTTAAAGTACAGTTCACACAATCAATAATTATCATGACTGAGTAGACTAGATTAAATTCACTGTTTGATATTATTCACTGGGTGGTATGTGTATGGCGTGAGCTGCCAGAGGAAGTGGTAGAGGCTAGTACAATTGCAACATTTAAAAGGCCTCTGGATGGGTATATGAATAGGAATGGTTTGGAGGGATGTGGGCCGGGTGCCCACCCCTCACCTTTTCCTCCGCTACATCGATGATTATATCGGCGCTGCATCGTGCTCCCACGAGGAGGTTGAACAGTTCATCCACTTTACCAACACCTTCCACCCCGACCTCAAATTTACCTGGACCGTCTCAGACTCCTCCCTCCCCTTCCTAGACCTCTCCATGTCTATCTCGGGCGACCGAATCAACACGGACATTTACTATAAACTGACCGACTCCCACAGCTACCTAGACTACACCTCCTCCCACCCTGCCTCCTGTAAAAACACCATCCCATATTCCCAATTCCTTCGTCTCTGCCGCATCTGCTCCCAGGAGGACCAGTTCCAATACCATACAACCCAGATGACCTCCTTCTTCAAAAACCACAATTTCCCCACATACATGATCAACGATGCTCTCCACTGCATCTCCTCCACTTTCCGCTCCTCCGCCCTTGAGCCCCGCCCCACCAATTGCCACCAGGACAGAACCCCATTGGTCCTCACCTACCACCCCACCAACCTCCATATACATCGTATCATCCGTCATCATTTCCGCCACCTCCAAACGAACCCCACCACCAGGGATATATTTCTCTCCCCTCCCCTATCAGCGTTCCAAAAAGACCACTCCCTCCGTGACTCCCTCATCAGGTCCACACCCCCCACCAACCCAACCTCCACTCCCGGCACCTTCCCCTGCAACCGCAAGAAATGCAAAACTTGCGCCCACACCTCCCACCTTACTTCCCTCCAAGGCCCCAAGGGAGCCTTCCATATCCGCCACAAATTCACCTGCACCTCCACACACATCATTTACTGCATCCGTTGCACCCAATGTGGCCTCATCTATATTGGGGAGACAGGCTGCCTACTTGCGGAACGTTTCAGAGAACACCTCTGGGACACCTGGACCAACCAACGTAATCACCCCGTGGCTCAACACGTCAACTCCCCCTCCCACTCCCACTCCTTGGACTCCTCCATCGCCAGACCATAGCAACACGAGGGCTGGAGGAAAAGCACCTCATCTTCCGCCTAGGAACCCTCCAACCACAAGGGATGAACTCCGATTTCTCCAGTTTTCTCATTTCCCCTCCCGCCACCTTGTCTCAGTCCCAACCCTTGAACTCAGCACCACCTTCCTAACCTGCAATCTTCTTCCTGACCTCTCCGCCCCCACCCCCATTCCGGTCTATCACCCTCATCTTAACCTCCTTCCACCTATCGCATTTCCAATGCCCCTCCCCCAAGTCCCTCCTCCCTACCTTTTATCTTAGCCTGCTTGGCACACTTTCCTCATTCCTGAAGAAGGGCTCATGCCCGAAACGTCGATTCTCCTGCTCCTTGGATGCTGCTGACCTGCTGCGCTTTTCCAGCAACACATTTTCAGCATTATTCACTGGTTTACAGTTTTGGAGAATGGTCATATTGTTATACATATTTGTCAAGCTTTTACATAGTCAGCTCCTCCTTCTGTTTAAGAAAGACTCTAATGTAAATATATGGAATGCTCTATGTATGTTACAGGGGGAAAAGTGACCAAGGATAAAACAGCTTGAATATTAGTGGCCAGAAATGCAAAGATCTGCAATTCTTTGTTGACGAAGAATACATAATTATAACACTTTTCATGATCTGCAGTGAAATATAAAAGCATCTAGGCCACATTAAATGGATGAATTAATGGACTTCAAGTGGGCAGAAACTTTAGTTTATCCTTTGTTTACCTTCTATAACCATCACAACCAATGTATCTGCATTTCATGAATTACAGGTGAAAATATTAAATTACATCACATAAATATGAACATCTGTTTTAATGTACTTTTATGTGATCATATATAGGTAGTTCTTCTATAACACAATAGTTGTGTTCTTGTGCAACCCCTCATTATAAAAAAAATTGCGCTTTAGGAAGTGTGCTTAAAGTGTTGGTAATGTAATCATGTTACAGCCAACACATTTTTTTTAATAAATATATTTACTAACAAAAAAAATTTTTGACTTTAAAAGTTATTTAAAATATACATAACAAAGAGTATAATAAAGAAAAACACAAATTACAATACAACTACTGCCTACTAACTACTAACCTACCCTATAATACAAAACAAAATCTAACACTGTGCAAAACAACACCAATAAGTAAATGACTAATAAAACAAAAAACATCCAAAGGAACACACAAAAACACAGAATAGCAACACTCGGCGCAAAGCTCCCAAACTAAAGAGCGAGAGTGTTGTGTATATTCCTGTATTAACTCAGGAGTCCCCTCTCCATGAACCTAACCATCCTGTTTAAACAAATGCCCTCGTTTAGATTACAGACAAATCTGTATCTAAATAACTCAGAAAGGGCTGCTATGTCTTATAAAAAAGGTCTGTTGTGTGGTACGCCATGTTTGTAAAAAAATACAGGGGAATGTGCTTCATAATTAATTTCCACCATCCCAGCAAGCCTGGTGGGCTCTCAGACACCCAATTCATCAGAGTATTCTTCCATGCACAGTAAGTAGGAATATTAAATAGTTTCTTCCCATGCCCGTCTAAAGATGATAAATTCAGTAGACCGAGGAGGAGAGATATTGGGTCTACTTTGACTTCGGTCCTCAATACCCTCCCTATCTCTCCCGCCACAACACTCAAACAAACACGGAGCTTGTGGCATGTCCAGAAGCAATTTTAAGAGTACCTACACTTATTTTATATCTGGGGTACATTGAAGATGGCCCTTTTCTAAACTTCGCCAGACAGCCCGGTGCCAGATGAACCCTGTGCAGAACTTTTAACTGTATAGTACATGTCCTATTACAGATTGAGATCATTTGCATGTTCTCCCATATGTCCTCCCACATTTCAGAAGAGATCGCCACTCCTAGCTCTTGCTCCCAGACCTCACATAACTGGTTAATATCCTGCCAGGCCTTGTCACCCAGCAAGTAACCGAGAGGGTGCTTGTGAAACATAGCAACAA
Source organism: Chiloscyllium plagiosum (assembly GCF_037043375.1). NCBI lineage: Eukaryota > Metazoa > Chordata > Chondrichthyes > Orectolobiformes > Hemiscylliidae > Chiloscyllium > Chiloscyllium plagiosum. Next base: position 77,541,009 of record NW_028270145.1, on the reverse strand, counting down.
CCTCTCTGTATCGGGCTTATAGGGCTTAATGAGAAGCGTAGTTTTCTGAATGAAATTCCTAACCTGATAAAAACAGAAAAAATCTCTGCTGGGCCATATTTGTGGCTCAGTTGCTCGAAAGACATCATAACCTCCCCCTCAAACAAGTCTCCCAAACTGGAAACTCCTCTTGCTGCCCATAGCATGAATCCTGAGTCCATCATTCCTGGTTGGAACTCTGGTATGCCAACTATGGGAGCGAGTGGCGAAGTCTTGAATAAGCAACCCTCACTCTGACACATTGTCCTCCATGCCTTGACTGTGCTAATAACAATGGTGGTCCATAACTGTTCTCATCTTATCCTTGAACAGCAGAGTAATAAGAGGGCACTTTGCCTGCGAGGCCTCGATATCCAGGCATATTGAGCCTGGAATGTTACCTGCCCAATCACACACAAAGGACAACAGGGAACTCAATTGATACCTCCTGATGTCTGCAAAATCAATTCTTCCCCATCCTTGAGGCAACTGCAATTTAGTAAGTTTGATGAGAGATCGCCCACAATGCCAGACAAAGGAAATATACCAACCCATAAGTTTCCACAGCATTGACCTGGGAAACATTATAGGGAGCATACGCATGGGATAAAGCAAATGAGGAAAGATATTTATCTTAATGAGGGCTATTCAGCCCAACCATGAAATTGGAAGAGCCTCCCATCTCTGAAGATCCCGTCTAATATTGTCGAGTAAGTGTGCAAAGTTAGTCCAAAATAACCGATCAAACATGGGGGTATTAAAATTGCCTAGGTTTCAGAGCCTGACCCGTGATCACTTAAAGAGGAACCTATGGCCACCTTCAACCTCTCACATTTCCTTGAGGTTCCCCAAATGCATAGCCTTTGATTTTGTAAAGTTGATCTTATATCCTGAAATAGCCCCAAATGAATTGATACATTGTATTAGTTGGGGTATGAAGGTCATCAGGTTCAGTAAAAACAGAAGGAAATCATCTGCATACAGTGTAATCTTATGTATCCTCGATCCCACTTCTGGAGTGGTTATGTGGAAGTTCTGACAAGTGGCTTCTGCCAGAGGCTCTATCACCAACGTAAACAACAATGGTGAAAGGGAGCAGCCTTGCCGACTACCCCTACCAATCCTAAAGTTTCCAGACTTCACCCTGTTGGTGATTACCGCGGTCAGAGGGTGGCGTATAAAACCTGCAGCCACCTAGCAAAGACCCTACCCAACCCAAACCTCTCTAAGACATAAGAGAGATATGGCCATTCCACCTGGTCAAATGCTTTCTCTGCATCTAAGGAAATCACCAACTCCTGGATCATTCATTGCTGACATACTTGGACTATGTTCAGCAAACTTCTCATATTATTGGAAGACCTACGGCCCCTTATAAAACCTGTCTGGTCCTCTTTGACAACATGGAGCAACACCTTCTTAGACAGAATTTTGAGGTCTGAATTTAATGGAGAGATGGGCCTGTATGAGGCACAATCCTCAGGAACCTTCCCCTTCCTAAGAATGTGGGAAATATTAGCTTCTCTCAATGATGGTGGTAGGCATTCATGCATATAGGAGTGATTGTGTATCTCCAACATCGACCCTGACAGGATCCCTATAAATTCCTTATAAAACTCATCCGGGAGACCATCAGGGCCAGGCGCTTTCCCACTCTGAAGTTGCCTAGCTGCCTGCTGTATTTCCTGAACTGTCAAGGGGGCATTAAGGAGAGAGGTCTGTTCCAAGGTTACCCCTGGGAGGTCCAGGTTCTTAAAAAAGGCTTCCAGTTTAGCCCACCTGTCCCCGCAATCTTCAGACTGATACAATTCAGAATTAAAAACTCTGAAAAGCCTCATTAATCCATTTGGCATTGCACGTAAGGACCCTGGCTCTGTCTCTAATTGCAATAATGGATAGGGAGGGCATGCTTTTTCCTAGTCAGATAAGCTAAATACCTCCCTGGCCTTTCCCAATACTCAAACAGCATTTGTCTAGCACAAGCAAGTTCTATCTTTGCGATTTGTGTAAGTATTGAATTCAAGGCAGCCCGGAGAACTGTGATCCGCTGTAGCTTAGTCACTGAAGGCCATGCAAAATGTGCCACCTCAGCGGCTTTCAACCACGTCTCACGTAGATGCTACTGCTCCCTTTTTGTCATTTCCGGCTAGCCAAATAGGAAATAGCTAATCCCCGTCCAAAGGCCTTAGCAGTCTCCCATAGCATAGACAGACTACTACCATGCCTGAGTTGATAGTCAAGAATTCCTGAAACTCCTTCAACAGGTATTCCACAAATTTGGAATCCTTAAGGAGAAAAGGATCCAGAAGCCAGTGTTGCAAACCTAGCCCCTTACTCTTGGCCTTAACCTGCAAATATACCGCCGTGTGATCAGAGATAGCTATGTTCCTAATTCTACAACCGATAATCAAATCCAGAAAGGTCAAGGAAGACAGAAAGAGATCTATCCTCATGTGACATTTATGTGGGTTTGAAAAAAAGGTGAAGTACCTGCTCATATGGTGAAGACATCTCCAAATATCCACCAGCTCCAACTTCTCACATAAGTCATTCACCTGCTTGGCCTGCAAAGAAATAGTTGAGGGCCCACTAGGCATCCTGTCCACTGTCGGATCCAAAAGGCAATTGAAATCTCCCCCCAATAATAATGTGCTGTGTTCCAAAGGCACTCAGCTTAGAGAAAGCACTAATCAAAGATTTGAGGGGATGTGCCGGAGGACAGCAGACATTTAAAATGCCATATTCCTCCCCATGTATCAGGACCTTAAGTATCACAAACTGCCCTTGCTCATCTTTTACCTGCTCTAATAATTTGAATGGAAGATTTTTCTGGATATGTACCGCCACTCCCCTACTTTTAGTAGTAAAGGATGAAAAGAATACCTGGTCATAAGCCCCCTGTTGTAGCTTCGGGTGTTCCCCATCATCAAGATGGGTTTCCTGCAATATCAACCCTTTCCCATCTAAGGTTAGAAATCACTTTTTTCCTTTTAACAGGCAAATAATGTCCCTTGATGTTCCAGGTGCACCATTTAACAAGACACTTAGCCATATCCCCTTTCAGAGCAGGGAGGGAGATCCCTGCTTACAATGCGGTGAGCACAAGTAAATAAAGACTCATAGAGTTGCAGAATTGTGTATACAAAAACTACTTGATCATAACTACAAACAACTATTGCTACCAAAAACTACAAAGAAAACCAACTATAAAACCATGAAGGGAACATTCTCCCCCTTACCCACTGGGGGAACTCCCCCTACCCATCATCTCCTTCACAGCTTCTTCAAGCCGGACTGTGCCCCAGCCTTAGGCAAAAGAAACTAAACAAGGAGATGATCCTTAAGTCAACAAAGTAGACAAAGTCAGGATAAGCACTCCGCCCATCCCTGGCTCCATGTCACCCCATTTGTGACTAAAAGAGAAAGAGAACAAAAAAATGGGGAAAACAACAAAGGGCACCCACAAAATTTCCCCTGATAAAATCCAGTTATAAAAATATAATAAGAACACCATATTCCAAGATTTTTCAAAAAAATTATTAGGAAAAGAGAAGAAAAAGGGGGGTGGGGGGGATGGGAGAACACAGGAAAAGAGGATGAATACTAACTGTATTCTTCAGACCAGTCGGTCTATTTTAAAGAGTCTACAAAGTTCTTGGCTTTATCCACTGAGTCAAAAGTATAAACTGAGTCCACGTGGCTGAAACGGAGCACTACGGGGTACCTCATGGAGTACTGGATACCCAGGTTCCTCAGCCTCTTTTTAACTTCATCGAAGGACTGCCTCTTTTGAATTAAGGCTGCCAAGAAATCCTAGAAAAATGTGACCCCTTATGCAGCAGTGCCTGTGGATCTTTCCCCAGTAATCTGGAGGCTTCCAATACTTTTTGCTTATCCTTGTTTGTATGGAAATGCACTAGGACTGGGTGGGGGCACTGTACCGGCCCAGACCTACGCACCACCACACGATAGGCCCTTTCAATCTGCAACCAGCTGGACTTGATTTAAAGGCCCAGTGACTGCAGCAGCCAGTTTTCAAAGAAGCGTCTGGGAGCCCGCCAATCCGAAGATTTGTCCTCCAACCTCAATTTTCGAGCTTGTAGACCTGGTCTCGTAAGGCCTGCACCTCCTGCTCCAGTACCTGGATCCGACCGGATGAGGACTCAATCGCTGCTTCCGAGGCTGTGGTTCGACCCTCCAACTCCTCCAGCTGCTCCCCGAGGCCCTGGATCTCCTGTTCATGCTTCTGCAGCATGGACGTGATGGTTGGATCTGGGCATGAATCTCCTCAATGATCTCAATCGCAGCCCCAACCTTCGAGATAAGTCTCACCATTGCCGCCGCCAATTCCTGTGAGTCTGTCAGGTCCCCCGGGGGTTTGGGAGAGGCCGCTGCTGCTACCTCTGGCGTGCCCGGTGCTGCAAGGGAGTGACCTCCCTGCTGCTGTTTGTTCACTCCTTTTCCTTTTGGCAACCTTCCCACTCCCAAATATTAACGAAAATGTGTTCTGTAAGATTTTAAACTCATAATTCCTCCACATAAGTTGGCCAGGGATGGCAAAAAACACCAATATCGCTGTTAGACAGAGTCGTCCGCAGCAGTTCTACAGAATTGCCACCATCTTGCCGAGTCCCAACACACATTTTAAAAATTAACGCTTTAGAACAATATCTCCAAATTGTCAATCACTTTACAGCACATACACGTCAATGAAAAGCACATAATAGCAGAACAACCTGTAGGCTTTAGCCAAATATTTCATATCACATGGTGATGAACACTCACTGAAGCCCCTCTCTCTTCAACACCTACTATTCACAGATAATCACAAAGATATATGAAGGCAGAGCAATAGACATTGTCGAAATCACATGGGATCCAGTGAGAGCTAGCCAATTGGATACAAAATTAACTTGATGTTAAGATTCAGAGGGTGGTGGTAAAGGATTATTGTTATGATTGAAAACCTGTGAACAGTGGTGTGCTGCAAGGATCAATGCTGTCTCCACTGTTATTTGTATTCATATAAGTGGTTTGGATGAAAATATGGGAGGCATGGTTAGTAAGTTTACGGGTTACACCATACTTGGTGCTATAGTGGACAGTGAAGGTTATTCAAGATTACAATGAGATCTTGATCAACTGCACTGGTAAATTGAGGAAAGGCAGATGGAGTTTAATTTAGGTAAATGCAAAATGTTGTATTTTGGTAAGACAGACTAGGATAGGACTTACACAGCTAGTAGAAGGACACTTGTGAGTGTTGTCGAACTGACAGACATAGGGATGCAGGAACATAAATCTAGTCCCATTTGCCAGTATTTGGCCCATATCCCTCTAAGCTCTTCTTATTCATATCACCATGCAGATACCTTTTAAATGCTGTAATTGTAGCAGCCTCCACCACTTCTGGCAGCTCACTCCATACACGCATCACCCTCTGTGTGAAAAAGTAACCCCTTAAGTTCCTTTTCAATCTTTTCCCTTTCAGCTTAAACCTATGCCATCAATCTTTGGACTCTCCCACCCTTGGAGAAAAGGCCTTTTCTATTTACCCTATCCATGCTGGTTATGATTTTATAAACCACTATAAGATCACCCCTCAGTCTCTGATGCTTCAAAAAGAATAACCCCAGTCTATTCAGCCTCTCCCTGTAGCTCAAACCTTCCAACCCTGGCAACATCCTTGCAAATCTTTTCTGAATCCTTTCAGGTTTCACAACATCTCTCCTGTAGGATGGATTGCATGCAGTATTCCGAAAACCAATATCTTAACAATGCCTAACCAATATCCTGTACAGGTGGTGCATATATAGAATGAGCTGCCAGAGGAAGGGTAGAGGCCAGTACAATTACAACATTTAAAATACATTTGGATGGGTATATGCATAGGAAGGGTTTGGAGGTATATGGGCCAGGTGCTGGCAGGTGGGACTAGATTGGGTTGGAATATCTGGTCGGCATGGACGGGTTGGACCGAAGGGTCTGTTTCCATGCTGTATATTTCTATGACTCTATGACTCTAAGTAGGTGGATAGGAGCGGTTTAGAGGCATATAGACCAAAAAAAGGCAAATAGAACTAGCTCAGTTTAGGATTCTTGGTCAGCATGAACAGGTTGTTCTCTGTGACTATATCTGCCAATTTTTTTACCCCATTGCTTAACTTCTCTACATACTTTAGCGGACTCTTATTGTTATCCTCACCATTTGCTTTCCCATTGATTTTTGGGTCATCTGCTAACATGGTTACCATACATACATTCTTCTTATCAAGCAATCAACATATAATTTTTGACTCTTCTCACACAGGATGAGGGCATCATTGGCTAGGCCAGCATTTATCCCTAATTGCTCAGAGGACAATTAGAGTCAGTCACATTACTGTGAGTCTGGAGTAACATGTAGGCCAGACCAGGTAAGGATGGCGATTTCTTTCCCAAAAGAACATTTGTGAACCAGATGGTTCTTTTTTTCTCTGATAACCAATAATAGATTTACAGTCATAGTTGGTCTCAATTCCAGATGTTTATTGAATTCAGATTCTATTGAATTCAGAACATTATTTGAATCTCTGGATTAACAGAGTCGAACAGTGTGGAACTGGAAAAGCACAGTAGGTCAAGCAGCATCCAAAGAGCAAGAGAATCGATGTTTCAGGCATAAGCCCTTCATCAGGAATGTGCTGTGCCTGAAATGCTGACTCTCCTGTTCTTCAGATGCTACCTGACCTGCAGCGCTTTTCCAATGCCACACTTCTCAACTCTGACTCTCCAGCATCTGAAGTCCTCACTTTCTCCTCGTCTCTGGATTAACAGATTGATAGATATAATCACTAGGCCATTGCCTCCTCAGTTGACTGTGGGTCCAACACTAATCCCCTGTAGCACTCCACTAGTTATGGTTGCCATCTTGAATATGCTTCCCCCACCATAATTTTCTGTCTTCTATTAGCTAGCCAATCTTTTATGCTTACTAATATGCTGCCTCCCACAGTAATGCATCTTATCAAATTAAATAGGCTAATGTGTAGATTTTTATTAAATGCCTTCTGAAATCCAAATCTGTTACATCCATTGCTTCCCATTTATCTATTCTATTTGTTGCATCCTCAAAGAATTCTAATAAATTTGACAGATGTAGTTTTCTCTTCATGAAACTATGCTGACTCTGCTTGAATTTATCATGTATTTCTAAATATTCTGCTATTACATTCTTTAAAGTAGACTCTAAAATTTTCCCAACAACAGATGTTAAGCCAATTAGCCTTTAGCTGCTTGTTTTTATAAAGAAAAATATGCTTTTTCATTGGAAATGAGGCTTTTGTTTCTGGGATTTTAAGTCTAACAAAACACAAGTGGTTTCCTATGCTAACTAGCAATAAACTTTCTAATGTCTGCACAAAAATTATTCTTCTAAAACAACACTCAAATAAAACAAAGAATTGCAGATATTGGAAATCTGAAACGAAAACAGAAATTGCTAGAGAAAAATCAGCAAGTCTGGCAGCATCTGTGCAGAGAAAATAGAATTAACTGTTTGGCCCTTCTTCAGAATTGTTCTGAAATGAAACCAAATGATGTCTCTGCTTTCCCTTCACACGTTGCCAGACTCCGATAATTTCTGATTTTGCTTCTATAATAACACTACTGTCTTACAAGTTATGAAACAATCCCATTAGCACAGGAGCTCAAAATAACCTATGACTTGTCTGAAAACCCATAGACCATAGTAGAAAACTTGCAAAACTAATGAAAGCTGCATTTCATAATGGTGCATTTCCTGGTTCATTGCAAACACAATTATTCACATTCCATAAGCTGGTGCTGTTGAATGGATCATTAAACTTGAGTTTGAACTATAAAGGCTTACCCAGCCTCATGAATAAATAAAAACTGCTTAGACCCTGTGTTCTGGTATTCCCCCAGCAAGTGCCCCCATCACTCACCCCTTTGACAAGTTATTTTGCACCTGTTTTAATATTTTTATCTTTGGCTCAGTTCTAATTTTTGTCTAATTATGTAAATTAGAGTTATTTTGTGTACATAACAGTACTATATTATTGCAGACAGTTTGTTTAATTAGTTATTAATAGCATGCTCCAGCAATACAAATACAAATCAAATTTATTCTGCATTATCATTTATAGAGTGAATCAACCATGCCCACTCACACTATCTTGGTGTTCTTAAACTTTTCTTCAAATTCTTTTAAAAAAAAAGAAACAGAACTTGCACTTTGTGTTTTTGCTAACATTATTTCCATTTTCACTAATGTTTAATTTATTGCATCATGGGCACAGCTTGAACTAAGTATAAATACTACATTCATTTTCTGTAATAAGTTCCAAATGTAGACTATTACATTTTAAGAATATCTACACTCGCCTTTCAGATCTGCCTCCAAGGCCAAAAGGGCTAACACCATGTTTTGCATCAACAAAATTCCAGAAAGCGTGCCCCCAGCATAATAACCAAGTGGTTTAAATAGTTTGTGGCATTTATACAGTAAAATATCATAATTGTTGAAGCTAGTGAAAGCTACTTGCCATTGCTTTATTCATCTTCTGCTTGAAAAGACAAAATTCTCAAAAGGGCTTTCCTAGCACTGAGTTGCTCTAATTTAAAATACAACTGTATGCAGTTGTCTAATCTGTCTTTTATCCTTTGCTTTGTATCTTAAAATTGTCTATGTAGGTGCAAAACAATGGGAACATTTGCCCCAGGCTTATTTAAATAGCAGAATGAGAGACAGCTCTACAAGCCAAGGCCTTCTGCTCAAGTAATTCTTTAAAAAGGGAGCTCATTTTAATTTCATCTGTATTCTCCCTTTGCACGTTGCTATCTGGAGGTTTGTAACAAACGTAAATCTCTACAATTCTAAGAATAAATTATTTTAAACTTGCATTTTTTCCTTAACTTATCTGTAAATCAATAAAGAAAGATACACTATGCAATGTTATGCAGTCTGCCAAATTTATTTTGCAACAGGGGGAGATTCTCTAAGAACAAACTGAAAAATAAATATTTAGTATGAATAACAACCTTATTGCAACTTTAGCTGTCTTCTTTGGCCTGTTTAGGCCAAAAGAATTGCAGAAAAATGTGGCATAATGACATAAATTGCAGACCACATAGGCCAAAAACGTTATAACAATTGCATGACATCACAACATGTGATGTTCCATATAAAATTTCCCGCTTCACTTTCAATCACCCTCTCTGTCCAAAGAATTGATATTGTGTTTTAGATAATTCAATCAATTATGTGTATGTAATGTGCAGTTACATATTTCAGCACAGTAACTGTGTATGTTTGTAATATTGTTGACCTGTAAATTGTTGGTGTTGTAAATAAGTTTCAAAAAATGTCTCAACAAGAATTCAATTCTTTGTGGCACACATTACACAGGCTAACATTCAGAAGACCACAAACTACTGCATTTTAGCAGTATATGGGTGCTTAAAGTTAGTTATGACAGTTTACATTAGATTAGATTAGATTAGATTAGACTACCTACAGTGTAGAAACAGGCCCTTCGGCCCACCAATTCTCCGAAGAGTAACCCACCCAGATCCATTTCCCTCTGACTAATGCAACAAACACTACGGGCAATTTAGCATCCAAATCCACCTAACCTGCACATCTTTGGCCTGTGGGAGGAAACCGGAGGATCCGGAGGAAACCCACGCAGTTAGTGACGGGAAGTAATGTAAAAGACTGAAAAGGTGTTAGCAGCTTTTCTTTATTCATTCACGGGATGAGGGCATTGTTGGCTAGGCAGCATTTATTGCCCATCCCTAATTGCCCAGAGGGCAGTTAAGAGTCAACCACAGTGCTGTAGGTCTGGAGTCACATGTAGGCCATAAGGATGGCAGCTTCTTTCCCTGAAGAATATCAGTGATCCAGATGGGTGTTTCCAACAATCGACAATGGATTCCATGGTCATCATTAGATTCAGAATTCCAGATTTTTATTGAATTCAAATTCCACTGTCTGCCATAGACGGATTCAAACCCAGGTTCCCAGAACATTATCTGGGTCTCTGGATTAACAGTTCAGCAATAACACCAATAGGCTAACACGTCCCCTTGCTAGTTGTGTAAAAATCATTTTTCCTAACAGTCATCTACCGAGCTGTCCAAGTTCAGGACAGCTGTAGGAGCTTCAGGGTCCCCAAGCAGAAAATGAGATGCTGTTCTTCCAGGTTGCACTGAACTGAGACCACATTGTTGGTCAGGGAACACAATGGTGTGTTGAAGCAGCAGACAATTAGAAGTTCAAGGACAGAATGTAGGTGTTCCACAGAATGGTCGCCCAGTCTGTATTTCATCTCCCCAGTGTAGAAGAGACCACATTGTTAGAGGCAAACCCACACAACTGCCCAATGTGTTATAAGATGTCTTTCTTCATGAACCTATCCAATCTGAATTTATTGTCATGAAGAAAATGTAGAGAATCGCCAGGAGATGCAGCGTGTTCTTCAAGAAGTAGGTCTTTTATTTGCAAACAAAAAGCCATGACACTCAGAAAGCAGATTCTTGAATGCCCTCGAACCTCAGGGTCCGTGGTTTTTTATATTTTTTTTATCATGTTTCTGTTAGCTTATCAGATGTCCAACTATATTAATCAAAAGTACCTCACTCTAGCTACACAATAAACCCAGTAATGTTAGCTCCCATTATCTCTTTAGTTGTGCCGCTATAGTTTTTCCTACATTGTACTTAATGTTATTCTAATGTCACGTTTAGATATTTAGTGTCAGCTTTTGCAACAATGGTCTTTCATTCCAGACCCTACTTATATTTTCCTAATGTCATGATTAGATATTAATTGTCAATAGTCTCAAGCAGGCTGACTCTACTAACTATTAATTAGATATTTACATAGAGCATAGAACATTACGGCGCAGTACAGGCCCTTCAGCCCTCGATGTTGCACCGCCCTGTCATACTAATCTGAAGCCCATCCCACCTACACTATTTCATGTACGTCCATATGCCTGTCCAATGACGACTTAAATGCACTTAAATTTGGCGAATCTACTACCGTTGCAGGCAAAGCATTCCATACCTTATTACTCCCTGAGTCAAGAAACTACCTCTGACATCAGTCTTATACTTATCTCCCCTCACTTTAAAGTTGTGTCCCCTCGTGTTTGCCGTCCTAATTATTGTCCTAATCCTGTCATAATGATACTTAGCAAGTGAGGCTAACTTTACTGTGTTATCTCATCTTGCCATAATGACATTTTAGCCTCAACCTTGCTCTGCTAATTGGTGTAAGAGCATTCCACTACCCTTTGCAACAAACCGGCAGTGGTCTCCATGCTTTACCCTTCCCATGCTTTCATGCTCTTTATTTTCCATATTATCTAGAGAATAACTGAACCTTGCAGAGTTGCAAACCCCAAGGTAATGTCCCAGGTCTGTGCTGTGTCAGCTGATCTTACCCTGAGTGATGTAAATAATTCAGAAATTAGCTCAGCCTTATTGTTTTAGAAATATAAAATAAGAGCCATGGTGGGCCATTTGACTCATTGAGTCTGGTTCCCCCATTCAACATGATCATGGCTGATCCTCTATCTCAATGTGACACTCTCACTCACTCCCCAGACCCCTTCACATCTTTTGCTTTTAGAGATGTATCTATATTTTTCTAATATTAATATGCCTATATATAAGTCCAATGATTTGACCTCCACAGAGATCTGCGGTATGGAATTTCACAGCTTCACATCCTGTGAGAGAAGAAATCTTTCCTTATCTCTACCCAGCATGACCGTGACCCATGTTTGGACGCCCAGGGACTCATCATTCCTGTTTCAAGTGTGCCCAGCCTTGTTGATCTTTTATAGGTTTCAATGAGATTGCCTCTCATTCTTTTAAATTTCTGTACTTAAAAGACCAGTCAACCCAATCTCTCCTCATACAACAAACACAATGAAATAACTCCACAGGGACTAATATCTCATCACCAATTCACCCTTTATTTACACTAAGAGAGTCTTTGACACTGATCCAGCTCCCTCAAAGCCAGCTTTCAGTGACCATTAAACCAGACATTTATTTTGATTAGTTCTGAAAAACTGCTAGGCAATTTAACTATTTCAAACCAGATATAGGTTAACTTTCCTGAGTGTGTGCAAACTCCTGGTAACTGGTCTATGCATTCTCTTGCTCAATTCAGGCCTAGTGGGACTCTTCTGTTGCCTCGAGTCTGCATACTGGCAGCAACTGAAATGGGTTGCCGGTCCAGATCCCGAAGATAATTTTAACTGTTTGGCTAAGGCTCAGCTTTGTTTGGGGTTTGGCTGTGGGCTAACCTAGAGTCCGTCTGTTCAGGGTATGTCCAGAATGAGTCTATGCAATTGCCATCACTTAAGTGGTGTTCCCCCAAGCTCACTTGGACTGGTGAGGGTGTCCACTTCCATTGGAATACCCTCCAATTCATTTGTTCCACTTGCTACATTTTCCAATGATAAAGCCAAGTGTAGTGCCTGTTGAGATCCAGTTGGGCTTCTCCTAATAGGTACTTTTGCATGGTTAAAACATTAATCCCACATATCAAACAGTCCTTCAGTAACTTATTAAGGGTTAAACCAAGATCACATGCCTCTGCCAGTTGTCTTAACCTAGTCAGAAATCACAATATAAACCTCCTGCTTCTCAACTTGCTGATAAAACCGACATTTCTCAGAATTAGAAGTGGCTTGGAGTTATATTATTCTTTAACTAAATATGTCAACTCTTGTAACGTTTCAAGATTTGGTGCCTCAGGGAAAATTAGGCTCCTAATAATCGATAAAACTGTGGGAAGCTGTCAGGAGAATTTCGCAATGCTTTTCACTTGCCCCAATGTTATTTTCCTGGAAAACGTAACATATTTTTTCCACATATTGAACCCAGTCTTCGATGGCAGGATCAAATGAGTCGAGCTTCCCAAATAATGGGATGATGCCAGAAAAACTTATCCTAACTTTGACTGTTCTGCCTGAATTACTTCATGAGCGTGCTTTTCTTTTGTTGCCACTAAAATGACTCTACAAAGGCCTGTATCGTTATCAAGTTACCATTTATTTACACATGGAGAGTTCATGATACTGATCTAGCTCACTCAGAACCAGGTCTCAGAGTGAGCAGAACCTCTGATACTCTGTCAGCCAGGGCTCCCTGATTGGATCAGATTAACAACCCCAATGACTTATTCTATGTGGTCCACCTGGCTGACCTCATTACAATCACTACACTTACCATCCCAGGAATCAGATTTGTGAGTCTTTGTTGCAATCCTATAATCTATATTTTCTTATGGCAGGAGACCAAAACTGCACAGTTATAGTCTTAACAAAGCTCTATATAGCTACAGTAAACTTCCTCATTTTGAACTCACATTCTCTTCCAATGAAAGTCAACCTACCATTCGGCTTGCTAACTCTTTGCTACACCCGCATCCTTGCTTTCAGCAATATTTATGAAAGGAAAATATAACTCCCCTCCTCAGCTTCTGTCTCTGAATGCAATGCAACAAATGTTGCAATAAGTGTTTGGAACTGGGATGTGAGATAAGGAGTAATAGTGATGTCATGAACAGCCTGTGGACTCTTACCATCAATATGCAAAGAAATTATCTCTTTAAAGAGATATCACACCCCAGTGTTAGCTTAGCACCTTCACAAAATGAGTGATGGAACACAATTACTTTTACATTAATTCTAATAATGATGAAACTAATTTTCTTTTAGATCCCTTAATTTTTATGATTATCTTCCTCTCTCTATTCTTTTGTTAAAACTATTCACTGCTTTGTACTGCTAAACTGTGAACTGATCTGATACTCTGCCTGAGAGGTTGAGGAATGGTTAAACGAGCAAAAGTGAAGTAATGTGAATCATCAAAAAGAACTACAACAATACGCAAAAAGGAATATATTGGTCTACAATTTATGCAGACCAACAATCCACACTGTCTCCCCTGAAAGGTGAGAGCCAAGCCAAGGTACTGTCTGCTTGGAGCAGCTCCCCCTTAGTTGCTTTTGGCAAACTGGCCTTCATCAGTCAGGGCACTTAGTACAGCAATTAGGAAGTTATGTTGCAGTAGTAATGGACATTGGCGAGGCTGTAATTGGAGTTGTTTAGTTTTGGTCACCTTGCTTTAGGAAGGATGTTATTAAACTGGAAAGAGTTAGAAGAAATTTGCAAGGGATGTTGCCAGGACTCAAGTGTCTCAGTTATAGGGAGAAGTTGAACAAGCTAGACTTTTTTCTTTTCAGCGCAGAAGACGGAGGGGGGATCTTATAGAAGTGTTTAAGATCATGAGAGGCATGAATAGGGTGAATGCACTCAGTCTTTTTCCCAGGGTTGGGAATTAGAGAGCATCAGTTTAGGGTTAGAGGGGAAAGAATAAAAAGAAACTGAGGGGCAATTTTCTACAGAGGGTGGTACGTATATGGAATGAGCTGCCTGGGAAAGTGGTTGAGACAGGTACATTAACAACATTTAACAGGCTTTTGGACAAATAAATGCATAGGAAAGATTTAGAAGGATATGGGCCAAGTGCAGGGAAATGGGGTTAGCGTTGATGGACATTTTGGTCGGCATTGACCAGTTTGGCCAAAGGGCTTGTCTCTGTGCTATAGGACTCTATGACTCTATGATCTAAGATGAAATGTTTGCCCGTCTTAGGACCTGTCTTAGAGAAAGGTTGACCAATCAGATAGTGTCGTCCGAGCAAAGCCACACCAGCTGAGATTGGTGGCCACTGTTGGGAGCCTTGTTACACTGAGTCAGGGTTTCAGTGAGGTGGAGTGTGTGTTGGGTTCAAGTGGCCTGGAAGGGTTTTTAAAGAGGGAGGACCTTGGGAGAGGCTGTCTTCAATGGGCTCAGGACTCCACACAAGCCCACAGAGCTAAAGCTGCTGAGCTCCCCCTATGCCATTTGCCTTCCTCTGCTGCAATTAAAATACTGGTGTGGGTGATGTCGCTACCACAGCCACATCTCCTTCCTCAGCACCTGCCTACGGAACTGACTGACCCCACATGGACTCCGGACTAAAAAGATTCCTGAAGAAGGGCTCATGCCTGAAACGTTGATTCTCCTGCTCCTTGGATGCTGCCTGACCTGCTGCGCTTTTCCAGCACCACATTTTCAGCGTGGATGAGACAAGGCCTTTAAATGGGAATTAAATGGTCACTTAAGATCCTCACAAGGGCTACGGATCTACTCACTGAATTTTCATCAATCTGGCCTTGAGTGGATAAAAAAAAACAAGGAAGTATGAAATTCATTTCAATAACGTATACTGTGCTATTAACATCTAATTTTTGATGATTCTATACCACAAGCAAGATTTTAAAACAGAAGATTTTATGCAAACTTGTAGGTTAAGTCTTTTTTTTTTCAGACTTATCAGATAGAGCACATTATCATCTAAAGAAATTATTAAACATATTAATATGAATTGCATACTAAAAGTAATTAACAGTTGATCATCATTAAAAGAAGATCTAGAAATACATAATATGGGAAACAATTAGCTACTCCATATTATGTATTTCTAGATCCCCTTTAAATGATGATCAGATGTTAATTGCTTTTAGTATGCAATTCACAAGTCTCTTCAATTTATAAAAATGTCAAATTTGGCTTCAAGATATCAGTCGACAGGTGACTTTTCAGATGCTTTCCTGCGTTTTACTCCCACACCTTGTCTGAAAGAACCATGAGACTGATCCTTATCAGTATACATTTTATAGAGTTCAAATGATAGAAATGACTTAGCCTAAATTCAGAGGCTGGCAGGACAATCTGGAATCACAGTACTTTGAATTGAAGCTCAAGTTCATTTATTATTCAGTGATAAGAGCTCAAGGAAAGCTTTGGGAATTTTAGTGCGTTAAGGAGAAATATTAAATTGTGCTTAAGTTTAAATGATTCATGAATATAGGAGCTCTTAATCTCCATTATATCCTTGTGGCACACTGGGAGCATCCCTATCTTTGATCCAGAAACTCTGGGTTCAGGTCTCCCTTCAGGAGTTAGTGCCCATGGTAAGGGCATTTTGTAACATGACCACACAAGGGGAAGCAAATCCTTGCAATACACATATAGCAGATAGTGAAAGTGGGACAGTCATACTGATGCAAAGTAGCACCCCTGAAGCTGGCTTTTGAAATAGATATAAGCATGTACTCTATCTGCTTCACTCATCACCAAGTGTAAGAATCTTCTTTTTAAATTATCCGTTCACAAGCATGACCACAATTCTGATGATATGTCATGCTCTCAAAGGTATATTTACCCCTCCATAGATGCTGCTCGACCTGCTGAGAGTTTCTAGCATTTTCCATTTTCAATTCGGATTTCCAGTGTCCATCGTACTTTGATTTTGTTTAATCAACGACTTGTTTATACTGATTCCTCATAAATTAGTGAAATCAGATTCAAAAATATTGATAGTTTATATTTAAATGGTAAAAACACTTCGACACTTACATAACTACAAGTTGTGACTTGAGTGCAATCTTCTCAAGGGAATGGGTTTACTGTTATAAATTCTAATAATTGTTAGTTTTATAAAATTGAATGAATAAATTAATGATTTTATTGTCACTTGTATTTTACAGTTTATGGAACAGTAAAATACAGTGAAAAGCTTATCCAATGGTGCCATTTTGAATAATTTAAGAATAAGAGAAAATAAATAGAAAGATTAAGCTAAAGTGAGTCCATCAATCCTGAACCAGCACATTGCCATCAATGATGCCTGCACTGCCATCCTTCCTACACCACCTCACCGCCATCAACACTAAACCCAATTCACATCCAAATTGCTGATCCTTGGTGCCATCTTTCACCGTTAGGCTGATTCTCCTCTGCCACCTGTGCCAGACTCGCCAACATTGGAGTTACAACTCTCACCGCTGGGCCCACCTTGATGTCAACATGATGCCCTTCCACCACTGTTTTGTCACCTCCAGCACCAGAACAACCAATAATAAAGTTGCAGATCATCAGGCACTATCTTTCGCTGCTGGGCTGACCTCACAGACATTGCCTTGACTGATGCAGCAGCTACCAATTCGATACTAGGTCCTGTGCTTGCTCCAGAAAGTAATTAAGAGCTCACTTTCCTCCATGCTGGGTTCACTCGAGGTTTGCACTGAGCTCACTCAAGATCAAAAAAGACGTATTTGTTGAAATTTTCACCTGACACTTCTCAGGGTGTTTCACAGGAATAGTCATGCAGCCTGCATTTGCAAAATATCCAACCCCGTATCTAACATTTGATATGGTTCTAAAGTTGGAAAACATTTCCTGAATAATCTGGAATGTATGAGGAATATGCTGACAACCACTTTAGGATTATCAACTGAGCTCATAGTGTACTTGTATGTGCAATAAACTACATATTTTAATACATAGGACTCTGTTCATTGAAGACAGGTGAACATGTATATGCACTGCACCTACTTCAATTCTGCAAGAAAAGTGACCATCCTTTGCTGGCTCATTTCTCAAGGCAATGACAGAGTCAACGTGCCTGTTGTAAACTTTAACAAGGAATAGTGAGGGAGCTAAAAGAGGTGGGGGAGTGGCATTGCTAATCAGGGATAGTATCAGCTGCAGAAAGGGAGGTAATTGAGATGGTATTGTCGACAGACTCAGTATGGATGGAAGTCAGAAACAAGAAAGGAGCTGTGACTTTATTTGGAGTTTTCTACAGACCTCCCAATAGCAACAGAGACACTGCTATCCCTCTCCATGACTATAGTAAAGGTCATGGAATTGTGGTCACTTTCACTGAAGTGCTCTCCCACTGAGAGATCTGACACCTGGCCTGGTTCATTGCCAAGCACCAAAGCGTCCAGTCGATCTATCTACATATTGAGTCAGGAATCCTTCCTTGACACACCTGACAAATCTGCTCCATCCAAACTATTTGAACTAATGAGGTTCCAGTCAGTATTAAGGAAGTTAAGGTCACCCATGACAACAACCAAATTACTTTTGCACCTTTCCAAAATCTGCCTCCCAATCTGCTCCTCTGTGTCTCTGTTGCTATTGACAGGTCTGTAAAAAGCTCCAAATAATGTGAACTGCTTCTTTCCTGTTTCTGACTTCCACCCATACTGACTCTATGGAGAAACCCTTCTCGATGACCTCCCATTCTGCAGCTGTGATACTATCCCTGATTAGCAATGCCACTCCTCCATCTCTTTTACCTCCCCTACTATTCCTTTTGAAACATCTAAACCCTGGAACATCCAACAACCATTCCTGCCCCTCTGATATCCAAGTCTCCGTAATGGCCCCAACACTATTGTTCCAAGTACTGACCCATGCTCTAAGTTCATCACTCTTATTCCTGATATTTCTTGCATTAAAATAGAAACATTTCAACCCATCACACTGACTGCACATTTTCCCTATCAAGTGCCTATCCCTCCTCACAGACTCTCTGTCCACTGTGCCTGATTGTTCACTACCTACTCCATCATCTGATCTGTAGCTCAGGTTCCCAACCCCCTGCCAATCTAATTTAAACCCTCCCAA
The DNA here is from genome assembly GCF_037043375.1 of Chiloscyllium plagiosum. Taxonomy (NCBI): domain Eukaryota; kingdom Metazoa; phylum Chordata; class Chondrichthyes; order Orectolobiformes; family Hemiscylliidae; genus Chiloscyllium; species Chiloscyllium plagiosum. Next base: position 77,522,440 of record NW_028270145.1, on the reverse strand, counting down.
AGAGCTCTAGCAAACCTTCCCCCAGGATATCAATGCCCCACCAGTTCAGGTGCAACCTGTTCTTCTTGTACAGGTCCCACCTTTGTCAGAAGGTATCCCAATGATCCACATATCTGATGCCCTCCTTCCTACACCAGCCCTGCAGCCACATCTTTATCTGCATTCGCTCTCTATTCCTAACCTCACTAACCCGTGACATTGGTAGCAATCCTGAGATTACTACGCTGCTCGTCCTGCCTTCTAGCTTCCAACTTAACTCCCTACATTTTCTTTTCGGGTCTTGCTGCCTTTCCCTACCTATGTCATTGGTATCGATGTATACCATGACTTCTGGCTGCTCTCCCTCCCCCTTAAGAATTCTGTAGACTCGACCCGATACATCACTGACTCTGGCAGACAGAAGGCAACATACCATCTGGGAGTCTCGTTTGTGATCATAGAATCTCCCCTATCACTATCACTCTCCTATTCTCCCCCCTTACCTTCTAAGTCACAGAGCCAGGCTCAGTGCCAGAGACCTGGCCACTGTGGCTTTCCTCTTGTAGGTCTCCCCACGCCCCACCCCCCAGGAGTACCAAAAACAGTATACTTATTATTAAGGGAATGGCCGCAGGGGTCCCTGCACTGTCTGCCTATTCCCTTTTCCTTTCCTGATGGTCCCCAGCTACCTTCATCCTGTAACTTAGTTGTGACTACCTCCCTGTAACTTCTCTCTATCACCTGTTCAGTTTCTCAAATGATCCAAAGTTTATCCAGTTCCAGCTACAGTTCCCTACCGCGGTCTGTGAAGAGCTGGAGTCAGGTACACTTCTCGCAGGCGAAGTCAGCAGGGACACCAGTAGTGACCCTTACCTCCCACATCCTGCAAGAGGAGCATATACCTGCCCTAGCCTCCATCCCCCCCCCCCCCCCACTCTAAATTGCCAAGAGAGATTGAATAAATGAAAAAAAAAGCCTTACCTTACCAACCCTACACACACAGTCTTTGTTTTAGTTAGAGGAGGAGGACGGGTGGTAGACACTACACATGTAGTGTCTTGGGTTTAGCCACAGCCAGGATATATTAGTTCACATGCCCAGCCATCCCTGTGTCTATCCACTCCTGTTAAGCATTTTCTGTACCTATTCACGAGGTACGTTTTTAAGAGGGAAATTTACCTTCCCGGCAGCCCCCGGTCCGTGCTCTCACTGCTCCTGTTGCTGCAAATGGAGGAAATGTTCTACGTTCTTTCTTCTATGTTATGTAAATCTTGGCCGTTAAATGTTGTTCAACATTAATAAGTGCATTGTCCAGTGCAGCACCTCTATAAGAATCCATATGGGGCTCTGCTGGTGCATTAATAATGTCCTTACCTCTATACCTAGAGACTTAGGTTCAAGTCACATCTAGTCCAGAGGTTTATAAAAATATTTCTGAACAAATTATGAGGAAAATATCCACAGGAGTCCACTTGCCAAATGACCAACCCTTCACATTCAAATATCAGAAGTCCACATCCCAAAATTCATATGACATCATGCTTCTACAGGAATTTTAATAACTGCAATTCCCATTCATAGCATAAGCTGCACTAGACATTAGGTGGCATATGCTAGAAACAATCACCTAGTTATTGTAATAGGAAAGAGGCTGAGATTTAGAAGGGACAGATTGTGATAGATAGGCGAGTTTTTACATTATGGCCTCAGAAAAAAAAACTATATGCCACTGCCACTGCTCAGTAAAATGTGCACTGCTGTTGTTAGACTTCTAGGCTGGGGATAGAACTTCTAGACTGGGGACATCCTGCACAAGAGCAGAAAGGAAGTATCACAGACCTGAAATGTTAACTTTGGCTTGGATTTTTCACTGGCCAGACTGTCATTCAATAGGAAATCCACACAGCAAAAACCACATTGTGGCAAACTGCAAAAGAATTGCTGGGAATTCAAATGTTCCCCTGGGCCATTTTACTACATCTGGAAACCTCTGAAAATCTCTATTTAAATCAAAGACTTTGGATTGTTCTGATGAAATTAACAAAAATAATTACTCAGATAAAGTTAGAATATTAAATACATTAAGTAACTCTTAAACTGACCCCATATTAATTCACAGACTACCTGGGACCTGCTGGAGTGGACCCAAGCAATCAAACCTGGTGCCAATTCCTCACAACCAAACCCCTTCCCACTCCAGAACTAAAGGCTCCCTAGCCCAGGATCAGATCACTCCACACCTCCATCAAATTGCACCTAACCTGAACCGAATCTCCCATTCTATTGCACTTGACCAGACATTAATCTCACCACGAGACTCAACCCACCATCCATGGGAGCCTGACCTCTCTACCTCACTATCTCACCTCTCAACAGCTGGTCAGGTCCAATGCACCCACCTCCCCACTGCTGCCAAAACAAATTCTAACCCCCTCCGCCCACTGGAGTGGGCTGAACGCGATTCTCCCATCCACCCTGACAAACCCAAACACTGCATCACTCAACTTGCCATCTGGCACCTTATCTCTACACAGCTGTCATCCTTCTAACCACGCACCCTATCCCTTATTCACCTGGCATCCTGCCCCTGCTCTGGTAATGCTTCCCCAGCTGGAATCCTTTCCAGTTTGCAACCTCCTTACCTGGCACTTTGGCATCATATTCAGCTGGCACCCTCACTTCTGACCCCCTATTCCTCCCTGTTCATTTGAATTAAATAAATATCTGGAATTCATCATCATTATTAGTGGTCCATTGCAGATGAGGATGACTCTTTTCCACTGTCAGGGTGGATCTGTAGGTGACTGTACAAACTGCTATGGTTACCGCAGGCTCAGTTACACTTGGGGCATAAGGTGGTCACTGGAAGGGGTGGGTGGGCATTGGTGCACTGCTTTTGCTGTTTTCGTCTGGCTTCCATTTTTCACCAGCATAAACTCTTGAGGTGCTCGATGTTTTCCCGGATGTTCCTCATTCATTTTGGATGGTCTTGATTCCCAGGTGAGACCTTGAGGGTATCATTGAAGCACTTCCTCCATCCACCTGGGGCTCGCTTATCATATTAAAGCTGGGAGTTGAGCACCTGCTTGGGGAGTCTCGTCCCAGCCATGTGAACGATGTGCCCATCCCATTGCAGTTGGTAAAGGGTGGTCAGTGCCTCAATGCTGGCGATGTTGGTCTGGATGTGGATGAGAGCATTGGTGTGTTTTTCTTTCCAATGGATTCACAGGATCTTGCTCAGGCAGCATTGGCAATACTGCTCCAGCACCCTACATCCATGTCTCAGAGCCACAGAAGAGGATAGGAACCATTAATAGAGAGAGAGAGAGATTGAGAGACTGTTACAAAGTGTGTTATAGCCTAGAAGGTACTTGATCTGTTTGTAAAGATTGCATAGTAATTTAAGTAACTAGTTAATTATAAATTGCAAACAAAATATTTTGAGGGGGTTGCTGAGAGGTGGAAGTGCTGCTGACTGTGGGTGAATATTGGAGAAAGGCGAACAAGATGACAACAAGGTGAGATTCTTCCATCCTCCTTTGTGTAAAGAGACAGAGATTACAGTTGGAGCAATGGCGTGCTCCTCCTCCCGGAAGTGGAAGATCAGGGAGCAGTCTAGTGTCCCTGATGACTATGTCTGCAGCTTCTCACAGACCACATCATTCTGTTGGAGTGGCAGTTGGACACACTGAGGAGCGTACGGGGGCAGAGTGTGTGATAGACACTAGTTACAGGAGGTGGTCATACTACAGGTTCAGTCAGGTAGATGGGGACCATCGGGAGAGGCAGGCAAGTGGCACAGGAGTCTTCTATGGCTATTCCCCTCTCTAACAGTTTGGATACTATTGGAGTTATGGGGGGGTGGATGGCTTCTCAGGGGAGTATAACAGCAGCAACCAGGCCTGTGGCAATACAACTTGCACTGCTGAAGAGCAGGGTCAGGCAAGATCCAAGTGAGCGATAGTGGTAGGAGACTCGGTATTCAGGGGCATAGACAGATGTTTCTGTGGATGTGTTTGAGACTCTGGATGGTGTGTTCCCTCCCTGGTGCCAGGGTCAGGGACATCTCTGAGCGGTTGCATGAAATTCTTAAGAGGGAGGGTGAGCAGCCCAAGGTTGTTGTGCACATTAATACAATGACACTGGTAGAAAGAGGGATAAGGTCCTACAGAGTGAGTACAGGGAGTTAGGAAAGAGGATAAAGAGCAGAACCTGGAGGGTAGTAATCTCTGGGTTACTGCCAGTGCCATGTGCTAGTGAGGCAAGGAATAGAAAGATAATGCAGAAGAATGTGTGGCCAAGGAGCTGGTGCAGGGGGCAGAGTTTCAGGTTCTTGGATCATTGGGACCTCTTCTGGGGCTGGGTCGACCTGTACAAGAGGGAAAGATGGCACTTTCTTGGGAGGGAACCAATATCCTTGCAGGGAGGTTCGCGAGTGCTACTCAGAAGGGTTTAAACTGAAATGGCAGTGGACTAGGATACAGAGCAGAAGGTCAACAAGTAAAGGGATTAGGGGAAGGTACATATTATGAGCAATAAGTCAGAAATGAAGGACAAGCAGAGACAGATAATGAACACATAAGAACATAAGAAAATAAGAGCTAGAAGCAGGAGTAGGCCATTTGGCCTTTTGGGCTTGCTCCGTCATTCAATATGATCATGGCTGATCTTTTTGTGGCCTCAGCTCCACTTATCCGTCCCCTCACCACAACCCTAAATTTCTTTATTGTTCCAAAAAAAAACTCTCTTAAGCTTTAAAAAACATTTACTGAAATAGCGTCAACTACTTCACCGGGTAGGGAATTCCACAGATTCACAACCCTTGGATGTAGAAACTCCTAGGACACAGTCAGGTCTGCAGATGCTAGAGATCAGAGTTGAGAATGTGTTACTGGAAAAGCACAGCAGGTCAGGCAGCATCCGAGGAGCAGGAGAATCGATGTTTCGGGAATGAGGCTCGGAGCCTCGGGAGTGGAGAGATAAATGGGAGGGGGGGGGTGGGGCTGGGGAGAAGGTACCTTAGCTACCTTCTCCCCAGCCCCACCCCTCTCTCATTTATTTCTCCACCCCAGAGGCTCCCAGCCTCATTCCTGATGAAGCGCTCCTCCCCGAAACGTCGATTCCGGCTCCTCGGATGCTGCCTAACCTCCTGCGCTTTTCCAGCAATGCACTCTCAACTGTAGAAGCTCCTTCTCTTTTCAATCCGAAATCTGCTCCCCTTAATTTTGAGGCTATGCCCTCTTGTCCTAGTTTCACCTGCCAGTGGAAACATTCTCTCTACTTCGATCTTATCTATTCCATCCATAATTTTATGTGTTTCTATAAAATCCCCCCATTCTTCTAAATTCCAATGAAAATAATTCTCTCCTCATAAGCCAACCCTCTCAACTCTGGGATCAACCTAATGAACCTTCTCTGCACCCCCTCCAGTGCCAGTACCTCCTTTCTCACGTAAGGAGACCAAAACTGCATACAGTACTCCAGGTGTGGCCTCATCAGCACCCTGTACTGCTGCAACATAACCTCCCAGCTTTTAAACTCAATCCCTTTCACAATGAAGGACAAAATTCCATTTGCCTTCTTAATTACCTGTTGCACCTGCAGACCAACATTCTGTGATTCATGCACAAGGATACTCTGGTCTCTCTGCACAGCAACATGCCACAATTTCTTACCATTCAAGTAATAATCCTTTTCACTGTTACTCCTACCAAAATGGATGACTTCACATTTATTAACATGGTAAGCCATCTGCCAGACCTTTGCCCAATCACTTAAAGTATCTATGTTCCTCTGCAAAGTTTCACAGTCCAATGCACACTTTGCTCTGCCACTCATCTTAGTATCATCCAACTCCAAATCATCTATGTAAATTATGAATAGTTGCGGTCTCAACACTTATCCCTGAGGCATACTACTAATTACTTTGCCAACTAGAATAGCACATTTATCCCCGGTCTTTGCTTCCTGTTAGTCAACCAATCCTCTATCCATGCTAATACTTTACCCGTAACACCACACACCTTTATCTTATGCAGCAGCCTCCTGTGCAGCATGTTGTTGAAGACCTTTTGGAAATCTAAGCACATCACATCTACTGGGTCCTCATTGTCCACCTTGCTCATAATGTCTTCATAGAATTCCAAAAGATTAGTTAAGAATGATCTGCCCTTCATGAACCCATGCTGCGTTTGCCCAACAGGACAATTTCTATTGAGATGCCTTGCTATTTCTTCCTTGATAATAGACTCAAGCATCTTCCACGCTGCAGAAGTTAAGCTAACCAATCTATAATTACCCATCTTTTGTTTACTGCACTTTTTAAACAGTGGTGTCATATTTGCTGATTTCAAACCTGCTGGAACTGCCCAAGAGTCCAGTCAATTTTATGAAATTACCAAAAGTGCACTTGCTATTTCTCCCACCATTTCTTTTAGTACCCTGGGATGCACTCCATCAGGGCCAAGAGACTTGTCTATCCTTAGTCCCATTATCTTGCCCAACACTATCTCTTCCGTAATAATGATTGTTTCCAAGTCCTCACCTATTTTCATCTCTTTGTCAAATACTGGCATGTTATTAGTGTCCTCAACTGTGAAGACCGATACAAAATACCTGTTCAATGCCTCGGCCATTTCCTCATATCTCTTGACTAAATGCCCCTTCTCATCCTGTAAAGGACCAACATTTACTGTAACCACTCTTCTTCATTTTATACATTTATAGAAATGTTTGTTACCTGTCTTTATATTCTGTGTTCATTTTTTCTCATGTTTTATTTTACTTTTCTTTATAGCTCTTTTTGTGGCTTTCTGTTGACATTTAAAGCTTTTCTAATCTTCTAGTTTCCTGATGATCTTGGCCACTTTGTATGCTTTCTCTTTAAGTTTGATAGCCTCCCTTATTTCCTTATATACCCATGACAGATTACCCCTTTTCTTATAGTCCTTCCTTTTCGCTGGAATATACTTTTGCTGAGCACTTCGAAAAATTGCTTTGAAATTTGTCCACTTCTCATCACTTGTCCCACCATAAAGTCTTTGTTTCCAGTCTACTTTAGCCAAGTCCTCCTTCATCCTATTGTAGGTTCCCTTGTTCAAGCACAGGACCCTGGTACCGGATTTTATCTTCACACTCTCCATCTGTATTCTAAACTCAACCATATTGTGATCGCTCCTTCCAAAAAGATCCCTAACTATGAAGTCATTAATTATCCCTGTCTCATTACACAGGACCAGATCTCGGATAGCTTGTTTCCTCGTCGGTACCATTACATTCTGTTCAAGAAAACTATGGCAGTTACACTCAATGAAGTCCTCTTCAAGGCTACCCTGACCGAGCACGTTCAACCAATCAACATGTAGATTAAAATCCACCATGATAATTGCCATACCATTTTTACAGTCATGAGTTATTTCTTTGTTTATTGCCCGCCCCAATGTGATGTAATTATTTGGTGGCCTATAGACTGTGCCTATTTTATTTTTCTTAGAATTTCTCATTTCCAATCCAAATGGATTCAACCTTATTCTCCTTAGAACCAAAATAATCTCTCAGCACTGCCCTGATGTCATCCTTGAATATCAGAGCTACACCACCTCCCTTACCTTCCTATCTGTCCTTCTGAATAGTCTGATACCCCTGGACATTTAACTCCCAGTTGTGACCGTCCTGTAATCATGTCTCTATAATGGCTACTAAATTATACTCATTCGCAATGGTTTGTGCCATTACCTCATCGACCTTGTTGCGAATGCTATGAGCATTCAATTAAAGTGCCCTTGTGCTAGTTTTCATACCCTCATGATTTCCAACATCTCTAATAATATCTGCTGAGTTATCTTTCCTTCTTACTTCTTTCATAGTCTGCCTTGTAGTTAAACACTCCTGCACACATGCTGACCTGCTGCTTGCCTTTTTATTTACCATCATACTTCCTACCATTTTCCCCTTTCTTTCCCTTCCCCCTGACTCACTAGTTTGAAGTCCTAGTGACCACCCTATTTATTCTTTTCGCTAGAACACTGGTTCCAGATTGGTTCAGGTGGAGACCATCCCATCGGTACAGATCCCTTCTGTTCCAAAACTGATGCCAATGCCCGTGAAATAGAACCCCTCTTTCTCACACCACTTCCTTAGCCACATGTTCACTTCCCTAATTTTCTTGTCCCTAAGCCAATTTGCACGTGGCTCAGGCAGTAATCCAGAGATTATAACCCTTGAGGACCCGTTCCTTAATTTTGTTCCTGGTGCTTGATAATCCCCCAAAAGTCCTCATTTCTAGCCTTGTCTAAGTTATTTGTTCCAATGTGGACCACAACAACTGGATCCTCCCCCTCCTGCTGGTGGGTCAGGTGAATTGGCCATGCTAAATTGTCCGTAGTGTTAGGTAAGGGGTAAATGTAGGGGTATGGGTGGTTTGCGCTTCGGCGGGTCAGTGTGGACTTGTTGGGCCGAAGGGCCTGTTTCCACACTGTAAAATAATCTAATCTAATCTAATCTGAAAGATGTCCTACACCCTTGAACCGGGCAGGCAACACACCATGCAGGACTCCCGATTCGGCTTGCAAAGGCGGTTCTGTGGTATGTTGCCTCCCAGGTGCTCGGGTCAGGGATGTTACAGATCAGCTGCAGAGCATTCTAAAAGGGGAGGGTGAACAGCCAGTTGTCGTGGTGCACATAGGCACCAAGGATATAAGTAAAAACGAGATGAGGTCCTGAAAGCAGAATTCAGGGAGCTAGGAGACAAGTTAATGAGTGGTCCTAAGAGATGAATACTAAACTGGGCCAAGGCCTATTGTATCAAAATTTAGCAGGAGCTGGGAAATGTGGATTGGACACAGCTATTTGAAGGAAAGTTCACATTTGATATGTGGGAGGCTTTCAAAGATAGATTGAAGAAAATTCAGGATTGAAAACAAGAGATAGGAAAGGTGAGATTCGTGAACCATGGATGACAGGAGAAATTGTGCGACTCACCAAGAGGAAAAGAGAAGCGTACATAAGGTCCAGGCAGCTAAGAACAGAATGGGCCTAGGAGAAATATCAGGAGAGAGGACCAATCTTAAACGAGGAATCAAGCATACTAAAAGGGGTCATGAAATTACTTTAGCAGGCAGAATTAAGGAGAATACCAAGGCCTTATATTTTTATATAAGAAGCAAGAAGGTAACTAGAGGAAGGGTTGGTCCACTAAAGGACAAGGAAGGAAGGTTGTGTATCAAATCTGAGAAAATGGGTGAGATTCTCAATGATTACTTTGCATCAGTGTTCACTGAAGAACGTGAGGTGATGAATGTTGAGATTAGAGATAGAAGTTTGATAAATCTGGATCACATTGACATAAGGAGGGAAGATGTGTTGGGTAGGCTAAAGGATATTAAGGCATACAAATCCCCAGGACCAGATGGGATCAATCCCAGGTTGCTGAGGGAGGCGAGAGAGGAAATAGCTAGGGCCCTGACAGATATCTTTGTAACGTCCTTAAACACAGGTGAGGTGCCGGAAGACGACTGGAGTGTTGCTCATGTTGTTCCCCTGCACAAGAAGGGTTATATGGATATTCCAGGTAACTATAGACCAGTGAGCCTGACCTCAGTGGTGGGAAAATTGCTGGAGAAAGTACTGAGGGATAATATCTTCTCCTCCCAAATGTGCCACAGTGTTTGAAGCTCAGATTCCAGCTCATCAAGTCTGAGCCGGAGTTCCTCCAGCAACCAACACTTGCTGCAGATGTGGTCATTGCAGCTCACAATGGGATCACCCAGCTTCCACATCATACAGCTATAGCACATCTCCTGCCTAGCTATTTCTACTTAGTTAGTTACTTCATTAATTTTTATAAACTTATGAGTTAACATGATGGTATTAATGGGGTGAAGCATGTTTATTTTAATGCAAGGAGCATTATAGGTAAGGCAGATGAACTTAGAGTCTGGATCAGTACATGGGACTATGATGATGCGGCCATTACAGAGACTTGGTTGAGAGAGTGACAGGACTAGCTGCTCAATGTTCCAGGGTTTCACTGTTGAGATAAAGAGGACATTAAAACAGGTGGAAGAATTCTATTACTAAAATCAGGGAGAACGTCACATCTGCACTTAAAGATGACATACTGGAGGGATCATCCACTGAGGCAATATGGGTAGATGTCAAAGGTAAGATGTGTGCAATCAATCTGATAGAATTATACTATAGCCCCAAGAATTGGAGGTGTAGTGGACAGCGAAGGATGTTATCTCAGATTACAGTGGAATATTGATCAGATTGGCCAATGGGCTGATAAGTGGCAGATGGAGTTTAATTTAGATAAATGCGAAGTACTGCATTTTGGGAAAGTAAATCTTAGCAGGACTTATACACTTAATGGTAAGGTCCTAGGGAGTGTTGCTGAACTAAGAGGCTTTGGAGTACAGGTTCATAGCTCCTTGAAAGTGGAGTCGCAGATAGATAGGATAGTGAAGAAGGTGTTTGGTATGCTTTCCTTTGTTGGTCAGAGTATTGAGTACAGGAGTTGGGAGGTCATGTTGCAGCTGTACAGGACATTGGTTAGGCCACTGTTGGAATATTACATGCAATTCTGGTCTCCTTCCTATCGGAAAGATATTGTGAAACTTGAAAGGGTTCAGAAAAGATTTACAAGGATGTTGCCAGGGTTGGAGGATTTGAGCTCTAGGGAGAGGCTGAACAGGCTGAGGCTGTTTTCCCTGATGCATCAGAGGCTGAGGTTTATAGAGGTTTACAAAATTCTGAGGGGCATGCATAGGGTAAATAGATAAAGTCTTTTTCCCAGGAGTGGAGGAGTCCAGAACCAGAGGGCATAAATTTAGGGTGAGAGAGGAAAGTTATAAAAGAGACCTAACAGGCAACCTTTTTATGCAGAGGGTGGTATGTGTATGGAAAGAGCTGCCAGAGGAAGTGGTGGTGGCTAGTATGATTGCAACATTTAAAAGGCATCTGGATGGATATATGAATAGGAAGGTTTGGAGGGATATGGGCCAGGTGCTGGTAGGTGGGACTAGGTTGGATTGGGATATCTGGTCGGCATGGATGAATTGGACCGAAGGGTCTGTTTCCGTACTGTACATCTCTATGGCTCTGTGACATTGAGGAACAAATACGTAGGCAATCTATGGAAAGATGCAATAACAACAGGGCTGTTATAGTGGGTGACTTTAACTTCCCTAATATTGACTGGGACTCCTTTTGAGCAAGAAGATTAGACGGGGCAGAACTTGTTATGTGCATCCAAGAGGTTTGCTTGAGACAGTATGTAGATGGTCCAACTAGAGGAAGATGTGAAGGTAACACATTAATTCAGTGTGCAGTAGAGAAAGGTAACATGGATATTTGATGAGAAGACCCATGATTGTTTTGACTGAATGGTTTGGAATTTTTGATAAGTTTTATAATGTTAGGCTATGATGTTATGAAGTTGTAATGAGCATGTGTCTTAAAGGAGGAGAAAGTGAGGACTGCAGATGCTGGAGATCAGAGTTGAGAGTGTGATGTTGGAAAAGCACAGCAGGTCAGGCAGCATCCAAGCAGCAGGATACCGACATTAGACTGTGAGACATAGCACTATCTGCATCATGTTAATCAGAAAAGATTGTGACCTTGGGGAAAAGTAAGAAGGGAGAATGTACATTAGTTATGAAAGTACAATAACCCTCAATGGTTTAAGTTTGGCCAGTGACTATAACCTCAACAATTTGGCAACTACCATCACCTCCATGAGGATGCTGATATGTGTCTATAGCTATCCCCGATTAGTTAGCTTCTGATCTAATTTACTGCAACATGTCCTACAGGAAAGATAGACCTGTTAGATTAGATTTCCTACAGTATGGAAACAGGCCCTTTGGCCCAACAAGTCCACACAGACACAGTGAATGTTTCAGTGAGTGTGATGCAATGTGTTTGGATGAAGAAGGTCCAACAGTTGAATAACTAGCAATGCATGCAAGCTGAGAGAAGTGGAATGCAGGGTTTGCAGCAATGTTAAATATGTGAGGATGAAATGAAGGCATGAATGAGTTACATTTGAGTCATTACTTAGAGAGATTGTTGTTAGGTGAATCACATGGGTGTGATGCTTGAACAGTGTCCAAAACTAATGAGCAAGTGATGCAATAGCTGGAATATGATATTTGGACTTAAAATCACTAATGCTAAAAAGTGAGTGAAGGGTTTGCAACACACCATCCAAATAAAGTTTGTATGGGTGAGCTCCTGTCCCCTTGTGGATAGATTATCTCAAATCCTTAGGCCACTTTATCTCGCAAACTCTCCATTGCAGCTCCACGGAATTTTGGAACCTGTTGTCTGATTATGCAATGATTCAATCTTCTTGCTGCTCAGACTTCCTTCCACAAACAGTTCCAGGACCTGATCCAACCAGAATGCACTTTCCATCGAAGAACTACAGGCTGACTTTAAGAGGCATAGGTTAACTTTGAATGGTGCTAGGGTTTTGCATACCTATACACTTCTATTGAAGTGTGTAGTCATTTACTGATATGCTTAGCACCAGCCACTGACATCAATCAGCCAACTTAATAGGCAGCACAATGTTTGCATTCTGTGTGCATTAGGTGCCAGTTGATTGTGTATTGCAATCTTCTCACTTATCTTTGGGGCTATTGAATTTTGAACCCTAAAATTCCTGCGTCTGTACTGAACATTTACTATCAGGTGAAGAAAATTCTAAAATAGTGAAGAATTTGAATGAAGGAAGCTGCATGAGTGTGCATCACTAAAACTGTTCAATCACCATCCCTCTTTTTTTCTCACAAATAAAGTCTTCACGCTCTGCATTCTATTTCTATCATCCTGTTTACAATTGTTGGAATAAAACTTTTGATCACTGTAAACATTCAAAAGGAAACTGGACAAGTTAGTTTTATGTTAAATTAGCATAGCGGATGTGGGAATTGATTCATGTATAATAAACATTCCTCAGCTATCATTAACATATATCTCTACATTCTATAGTTGAGTTGTTAAACTGTTTTGACTTCACAAAGTAATGGTGGCATCAAAAATATGTGTTCAGAACCATGAGTCACAATAGAAGCATTGACAATATTATCTTTTCTACACTAGAACCAGAACTTATGGAAAAAAATCTAAATAAAGATCAGTCTTGAAGGACTAAGTCTCCTTTGATTCTTATCTATTATCAGCTGCTGGGAGGTTACTTATGTCTTGATAGGAATCCTTTATTTGGTGTCCTTGGAGAGAGGAGTTCACGCGAGCATAGCAATTAGGAGTAGGGTAGGCCACTCTGCCTCTTGAACCTGCTGTGTCTTTATTTAAGGTATGGAGGCTCAGCGGTTACCGCTGCTACCTCATAGCGCGGAGTACTAGGTTCAATTCCAGCCTCAGGCGACTGTCTGTGTATCGTTTGCATATTCTCTCTGTGTCTGTGTGGGTTTCCTCCCACATCCAAAAATGTGGAGGTTAGATGGATTGGCCATGTTAAATTGCCCATAGAATGCAGGCTAGGTGGATTAGCCATGGGAAATGCAGGGTTACAGGGATAGAGTGGGGGAGTACATCTGGGAGGGATGTTCTTTGGATGGTCCGTGTGGACTCAATGGGCCAAAATGGCCTGCTTCCACACTGTAGGGATTCCATGAAGATAATGGATGATCTTAGCCTCTCCTGATAACCTACTGCCTTGCTGCATATCAAGAATCTATCTTTAGTTATTATCATTGGAATGATGTCTATTTAAGAGCCAACATGCAAATGAGCCAAATACCTGGAAATTATCATATAACTACAGGACACATCCTCTCTGCAGTAAAGCACTTGAGGCACAGGCTATGTCTGGAGATTACTGTACAAATTCATTTAGCAGTAAATAAATCCATGAGAGATCTTCAAACAAATAATCCACACAACTCATTTGTGCTCCACTTAGATAACAGAATTGTATCATTACATGATGCACAGCTGGAAATTTGTAAACTAAATTTAGAAGAAAGTAGAAACCAGCCTTACAAACGTAAAGGCCTAAGTAAACAACAACAAACAAGATTTAACAGCAACCACACAGTACAGAAAACAGAGGAATTTACAATCCTTTTTTAGACTGTGAGTATGTCTGAGTTGACAGGCCTGTATAGGCAAGCAGCTATTTCACGACTATACTATGTAAGTGTTAAGTCAAATTTCGGAGTCAATCCTGCACTAAACTAAGAGAAAGCATGCGTACATTCAAAGAAAGATAATAAATAAATGAGGCTGCATTCAGAAACAATGTAGAGCCAACAGAGGTTCAAAGCTGTAAAATAGAAAATAAACAATAAATACCGTGGTGAAAACAAGGAAGGATGGATACCAAATCCCCTCATCACAAACTGGAAAGTATTGGATCTTCTATCTGACTTCAAATGTTTTCAACAAAGGATATAGCCATGCTCTATTGACCCAGAAGGTGCAGAACTGGTGAAGCAATCTGTGAAAGTACTCATGGCAGCTGGTAACAATGTCTTACACAGAGTTAGTAGCTTGTGTTTATTTTAGAAGGACCAGAAGAATCCTGCAAAGATATGGAACGTTCCGGATCAGCTGCATGTAAGAGTAGACTTTACATTTTATTGAAGTATTCCAAAAAGACCTCTTGGGAAAAGAAACGAAAGGTCAGAACATTGATTCACTGCTAACAGGTGGCAGAAAATATGCAGCCATTGTAGCCATGGCAGTAATCTGCAAGCATTAGGTGCAGAAAACTATGTTGATATTGTCCCAGAACACAAAACGTAAGCAAACGAGACAAGCATGGTCCATTGCATGCATCATAAAGTTGTCCTGAGTTCTACGGTCTATACAAAGTGTATGTAGGAACAGGAGTAGACCATTCTGCATGGCAACTCTGGACTGCCATTCAATATGATCATGGCTGATCGAATATTTCGATGCCCTTTACATAACCACACCCCATAACCCTGTATGCCATTGGTAAATCAGAAATCTACTTATCTCAACCCAAAGCATTCTCAAAGACTGAGCTTCCACCGCCCTCTGTGATAGAGAAATCCAAAGTTATTCTAATCACATGATGAACAAGCGTTTTGCATTGCCAGTGTCATACATTGTGCAGAGGAAGTCAACCCAACACTGACTTTGTTTCCCCAAAGGAAAACTGGCAAATATACTCAAAACCAAAACTGGTGTGGGAGACAGTGCAAATATCCTACCACTCCAAATTATGAAAGACTTTGTCTATGGAATTGCTGGAACCCTATGATACAAATGTCAACAACAAACTCATCTGCAGTTTGTACAACACAATACAAATTGTTGCCAATCCCATGTATTGCTGCACTAACAGTGCAATGCAGCTATGACAGTTCAACATGGTAACCACAAATACTTTATCTGGTTAAAATGAGTAGATCAGCAATGGCAGCACTACTAGTGTGTTAGATTTCCAATAATATAACTAACCAAGGGATCACCATGTTAGCCATTCCAGCAGAAGAAAATAAGAATACTCACATCAACTCAAAGTAAAAAAATCACGCAACACTATGTTATCGTCCAACAGGTTTAATTGGAAGCACTAGCTTTCAGAGCGCCACTCCTTCATCAGGTGTTAATTGTGTGCTTCACAACCACCTGATGAAGGAGCGGTGCTTCAAAAAGCTAGTGTGCTTCCAATTAAACCTGTTGGACTATAACCTGGCGTTGGTGTTTTTTTTACTTTGTACACCCCAGTCCAACACCGGCATCTCCAAATCACATCAACTCAGCCCAGGATTTACAACAACTTTACCTGGACAGGTTTGACACCACTGGACATTTCAAAGATGACATTGTATTGCACCTTAAGTGGAAGGGAGATTAGGAGAACTCAATATTGTTGGTTTTTATTTCAGAAGAAATACAGTATTTGTGAAACTTTGCTGTAGAGAATCAGTGTGTTTGGATCATTAAAAATATTCAAGGCTGAGTAAGACGTAACTTTAATGAGTAGGAGAATCAAGTGGTACAGGGAAAAGGCAGGAAAGTGAAATTGAAAATGATCAAATCAATGATGATCTAATTGAATGGCAGAGCACAATGAATGGGCCAAATAGCCTACTTCAGCTACTGATCATCGGTAATGCATTTGCCAGATCATTATCCACTCACTTAACAGATCTATAACCTGGGTGAGAACTTTGGAGACAGCGATCACAAGTCTGTCAGGTTTACTTTAATGATGGAAAGGGATAGGTGTACTCCACTGAGCAAGAGTTACAGCTGGGGGGAAGGGAAATTACGAGGCAATTAGGAAAGATTTAGGAAGCGTAGAATAGGGAAGGAAACTGCAGGGGATGAGCACATTAAAAATGTGGAGCTTATTCAAGGAAAAGCTCCTGTGTGTCCTAGATAAGTATGTACCTGTCAGGCAGGGAGGAAGATATAAACCACGTGAGCCGTGGTTTACTAAGGAAGTGGAATCCCTGGTCAAGAAGAAGAAGAAGGCTTATGTTAGGACAAAATGTGAGAACTCAGTTAGGGCGCTTGAGGGTTACAAGGAAGTCAGGAAAGACCTAAAAAGAGAGCTCAGAAGAGCCAGGAGGAGACATGAAAAGTTGTTGGTGGATAGGATCAGGGTTAACCCTAACGCTTTCCATAGGTATGTCAGGAATAAAAGAATGATGAGAGTTAAATTAGGGCCAATCAAGGATAATAGTGGGAAGTTGTGTGTGGAGTCAGAGGAGATAGGGGAAATACTAAATAAATATTTTTCGACAGTGTTCACTACAGAAAATGAAAATGTTGGTGAGGAAGATACAGGGATACTTGCATCTAGACTAGAAGAGACTGAGGTTCACAAGGAAGAGGTATTACAAATACTGCAGAGTGTGTGAAAATAGACAAGTCCCCTGGGCCGGATGGGATCTATCCTAGGATCCTCTGGGAAGCAAGGGAAGCGATTGCCGAGCCTTTGGCTTTGATCTTCAAATTATCATTGTCTGCAGAAATAGTGCCTGAGGACGGGAGGATAGCAAATGTGGTTCCCTTGTTCAAAAAGGGTAGTAGAGACAACCCTGGTAATTACAAACCAGTGAGTCTCACTTCAGTTGTTGGTAAAGTGTTGGAAAAGGTTATAATAGATAAGATTTATAACCATCTAGAAAAGAATAATCTGATCAGGTTCAGTCAGCATGGTTTTGTGAAGGGCAGGTCATGCCTAACGAATCTTATTGAGTTTTTTGACAAAGTGACCAAACAGGTAGATGAGAGTAAACCGGTTGATGTGGTGTATATGGATTTCAGCAAGGCATTCGATAAGGTTCCCCACAGTAGACTATTGTACAAAATGGGAATGGGATTGTGTAAGACATAGCAGTTTGGATCAGTAATTGGCTTGCTGAAAGAAAACAGAGGGTTGTAGTTGATGGAACATGTTCATCTTGGTGTCCAGTTACTAGCGGCGTACCGCAAGGGTCGGTGTTGGGTCCACTGCTGTTTGTCATTTTTATAAATGACCTGGATGAGTGCTTAGAAGGGTGGGTTAGTAAATTTGCAGATGACACTAAGGTCGGTGGAGTTGTGGATAGTGACGAAGGATGTAATAGGTTGCAGAGAGACATAGATAGGATGCAGAGCTGGGCTGAGAGGTGGCAAATGGAGTTTAATGTGGATAAGTGTGAGGTGATACACTTTGGACGGAGTAATTGGAATGCAAAGTACTGGGCTAATGGTAAGATTCTTGGTAGTGTAGATGAGCAGAGAGATCTCGATGTCCATGTACACAGATCCCTGAAAGTTGCCATCCAGATTGACAGGGTTGTTAAGAAGGCATACATTGTCTTGGCCTTTATTAATAGAGGGATTCAGTTCCGGAACCCGGAGGTTATGCTGCAGCTGTACAAAACTCTGGTACAGCCACACTTGAGGTATTGTGTAAAGTTCTGGTCACCGCATTATAAGAAGGATGTGAAAGCTTTGGAAAGGGTGCAGAGGAGATTTACTAGGATGTTGCCTAGTATGGAAGGAAGGTCTTACAAGGAAAGGCTGAGGGCCTTGAGGCTGTTCTAGTTACAGAGAAGAAGGTTGAGAGGTGACTTAATAGAGACATACAAGATAATCAGAGGGTTAGATAGGGTGGACAGGGAGAGCCTTTTTCCAAGTATGGGGTCGGCAAACACGAGGGGACACAACTTTAAAGTGAGGGGAGATAGATATAAGACTGATGTCAGAGGTAGTTTCTTTACTCAGAGAGTAGTAAGGGTATGGAATGCTTTGCCTGCAACGGTAGTAGATTCGACAAGTTTAAGTGCATTTAAGTCATCATTGGACAGGCATATGGACGTACATGGAAGAATGTAGGTAGGATGGGCTTCAGATTAGTATGACAGGGCGGCGAAACATCGAGGGCCGAAGGGCCTGTACTGCGCTGTAATGTTCTATGTTCTTTGTAAACACCCATCTCCTCATCACAACTTACTTTCCTACATCTGTGTCTTTAGCAAATTTTGCAGCCAGACCTTCATTCAAGTTATTCATATAAATTATATAAAATTGGGGCCCAGCACTGATCCCTGTAGCACACCACTCAGTGAAACCTCTATAGCAGAAAATTACCCATTTTGCTTACTCTCCATTTCCTGTGAGCTAGCTAATCTTTGATCATGATAACATGTTACCCTTACATCAGGACCTTTGATTTTCAGCCATCACCTTAAACATGACACCTTAAAATTTGGCTTCGGGATGTACATCCGCCCCATTCTCCATTCACAGCAAATTTTACTTGCACAAAGAAATTCAATTAATTGATTTAATGTAATTCCCTTTCACCAAATCTTGCTGTCTTAACTTGCTTACTTTGATGTTTTCTAAGCGTCCAGCTGTAATGCTTTTAGTAATCATTTTCAACACTTACCCTGTGGCTGATGTTCAACTAAGCAGTTTGTATTTCTTGCTTTTGGTTTTCATCCTTTTTTGAATAAAAGAGCTAAATTTGTTACCTTCCAATTGAATGAAACTTTCTCCACACCCGAGGAATTTTGGAAAGCTCAGGATCCCTACAAATGAAAGTTAGCTATCCCCTGCCCCAGTCTTTTGTCCCTAATGAAAGGCTGTTCTAAAATCTAAGTATACCTGGTTTCCCATCTTCCTGCTGTCCCAATAGTGGCTTCTTGCTGATCTACACTTTGCTCCCACTTGCTGACCAAGCGACAAATTCTGCTGATTTCATGATGCAGAATACAGACATACAGCTAGATCTGGGAGTTAATGTCTCTCTTGTTAAACACTTCTAAGCTCAGGATCATTAACCTGTTCAATTCTCACTTTGAGTTCAAAGTTGGGATAAAGTGGTAGGTCAAAGTGGGAGTAAATCAGAAAATGGAAGTGGCAGTCAACAAGGAACTTGTGGTATTTCTTGCAGAGAGAGAATAAAGGTGTTCATTAAAATAACTAAATATAGCTTCCACAGAGTATTTCAAAATAATGTGGCCTGGTTACTATGTGCAATTTTAAACCTCTTTAATAGCTGTTTCAGAGCCTAGTGAATCTGCTATATAGCCATAGACAGAATTTACAATGCAAGGTTTCTCAATCAAAGTCTAAACTTTTTAAAATTAATATATTTTTACCACATTTATTGAAATGCAGTTAGCTTAAACATGGTTTATGTTTTATATCTATCACAATCATTATGTAACCGAGATATTTGTAAAAATATTTTGCACTTTAAAAAATATACTTCTAAATCATTTTTTTAATGTCATTTAATTATAAACCAAAGATTGATTTATATACAAAAATGTACAGTGTTAAAATGGACATTGCACAATGTTTTGGCCTAGTCCTTTTACATCCTGTCTTCACTCATCTTCTGAAGATTGCCAATGTCTTGCTTCCATTGGGAACACCATGTGAGATCATCTAGTTATGTGATTAAAGATGTACAAACGTTAGAGGGAGCTGCACAATATATTTGAGGAAACATACATAAAGTTCAGTCCTTTGTGGGATAACTCATTACCAAATTAGAAGTGAAATTTGGGCAGAGTTTTTTTTTAAATAACGTGGTTATGAGGGCTGTGAGATCCATTCTTTTGATTGGCTTGCTGAAGAAAACTTCAAAGTATAGGCAAGGTATGTATTATCAATAATCTTGTAAATTCTATAATATTGGTAATACCTATTGTTGTAGAAAATTATCATGAGGATCTAATTTTGGCAGGAAATTTGACTTCTATGTCAAAAATATGTAGACTTCAATATAATATCTTTCCACAAGTAGGAAGATACCATTAAATATTTAGTTTCAAATGCTTTGTTGTTATTGGCCTAAAGCAATTCTTTCATATTTCCTGAACACCTTATTCATTTCATCAATTTATGTTGGATATTAATATTAATGTTGTATTCTTTATTCTGTCTTATCACGACCTCAACCACATATCAACCATTGTACTCACTTCTTGTCTATATCCTATCTATCTATATACACACCATTTAAAGTATGCCAACAAAGCAGAAACTGCAATTAAAAGCTTGGCAGAATCATCAAAACAAATCAGATTTCCTGAAGCCACATTTTATATAATCTTCTATTTTCACAGCTTTCAGAGTTTTGCCTTTGGTAAAGTTACTGCATAAATGTAAAATAAATCCAATCATTTCCACCAGCTGCTTAAAAATAGATAAATATTCATATTCTATAACACCCACCAGTCTTAAATGTATACCTTCAAAATACACACTTACAAGTACAGTGGATGAATCACAGCTTGATTCTGGATTATTTAGAATGTTTCTTATTTAAAATGCATGAATGTTTCCCTAAAGGAAAACAATATAAACTTATGAAGTTGAAAGATTGTGACGGAATTAGACATTCTTCCCAACTTTTCTCATGATGCTAAAGTAAAAGTGGTATTTTTGAGCTAGAGTGCTATCTTGCACATACCTTTAGAGGACATAGTAGGCCAAAGTTTCTGTCAAAAATAACAGTGAGACTAATGATGTCCAGTGTTATTTAGGCACAAATAGCACACCAATCAGAGGAAAGTCAGAAGTAGTGTTAAGCACAAATATGCAAAAATTGCTGTCTGAGTTTATGCTGCTCAAATTCATTGTCCAGTTCATCATAAAAAAAAGCATTGGATGGCATGAAATAGCTGTCTACATTTAGTAAATATGAATTAAAGTTGCCACAAAGAAAGTCAAAATACAATTTTAACAATAAAGTTAATTACTCTCTCTCAATTAAAGCTATTATAAGTGGGAAATTTCATTAATTCATGTATTTATTGTTGGAAATTCCATAAAGATAAAACTTTAAAGTTGACATTTTTCTTTTTTCCCTTTCCTTCCATTTTTTTCTCTCAATTTGATTTTTTATGTTACAATAATGAATAATGTGCAAAAGGGGATTATTAGCTGTAATGAACTTTGAGATATCCAGTTGCCATGAAAAATAATAGATAAATATAAGCCTTGCTTTTCTTTTTTCCATCTTCTTTACTTCCCAGTTTTGTGACTAGATTTTAACTTGCAGTTGGTGGGTGTGGGCGGTTAAAGAAATGAAAGACCATTCTGTTTCAGAAGCTTAGCATCAGCTTCTGTTTTTAACACGTGACACTTGACATTCATTGGAAACTCCAACAGACAAGTGGGTCTGAGGTTAATGTAGATTAAAAGGCAATTAATTGCGTATTAAATTTTGAACTTTGGTTTTACTGCCAGCACATTGATTTACTATATTGTTTGAAAACTCAAACGTTTGATCAAAGCAAGAGAAAAACAAAAATTGACAAGGCTGAAAAATTGTCAGGTCTTTAAGAAGTGAATTCTGACAATTATTCCTTCTTGGATGAAAGATGTTAGCTCTTTGGACTTGTTCTGAATCTATGCTAACTGTTTTACAGATGAATTCCAAAATTGCTCAAGTCATTATCTTTGGACGTTTCTGGCTTTAATCTGGACCTCCCTGCTGTCAGCTTTGTTTGAAGCATGGGGAGTTATTTAGACTCACTGGAATTGCAGATGAGGGACAAGAGGAGCAACTCCAAAAGCAGCTGACACTGTATGAACAAAAAGCGCAATACACCATTTTGAGCTCCCTGCTGTTCCAAATTATAGAAGAGATGAATATAAGCTCCAGGTTGGAGGGGGCAATGCACCCAACACTGACAGAGGCTGAGATGTCTGGTCATAACTGATCCAATAAGTAAACTTGAAGACTGAATGCCCAGGCTGTTATTCTGCATTCCATTGATTGACTGCCATATATGATGCTCTTGCCATAGATTGAAAAGCCAGTGCAAAATAGTGAGACACATGGCATTCATGTTAAAGAGTAATCTGTCCAACCTCTGTCTAACAGTATGCAATGTCTCAGAATTGACAGTACCTCAACAATGCCTTCTGTTTCTCCTGAATAATCCTCTTCTTGGATAACCCCTAAGGTCATCTGTTACATCTAAATCCATTTGAGCAGGGTTCAGGGCTAACTGGGTCTCTTTATCACCATCCTTGACTCAAACAGCTACTCCTGCTCATTTGTAATATGAGGCTCACCTCGTGACAACCCAATGGCTTTTCACCAGAGCCTACAAGGTGTGTGCATCTGGATTAGTGGAGGGTACATATGAATCTTGATTTTGCTTCCAAAGAGTCCACAACAATCTTCTCCTCCTTTGGCACCAGTATCTGAGTGACACCTGAAGGACTTGTGACGAATGATAGGCATGTTTTCAAACTGATCAGGTAAAAGGATTCCAAGTCAACATAGATATACAAGTAATCATATTTTACTGGCTGCTAATATCCATTCAAGTGAGTAAGTGTTGAGTGCCATGTGACTATCATATTTAATTATAGATTAGTTATCCACAAAATCCCAATCTCTCCATTTCTCAAGGCCATTTGTTTTATCGTCCACAGTAGCCAGGTAATTAGCACTGGAGGTCCAGTCCTTATTGTCTGCTACTCCCTGGTGTCCTCTGCTCTCTTTTCTTACAATGAGAAAAAGAAAAAATGTTTGGATGTAAGAATTAGAATTGTGAGAATGGAATAACAACATTTGTGGAGGATGATATGAGGGCTTGATGTGAGATTGCAAGAAGATGAGGTTGACTGTCAGTGATTATTGATTGAATTGGAATGTAATGATGTGACAGAAGCTCTGCAGGAGTATGGTACTGAAATCAGCGTGAGGAACTTTGCATTTTCAAGTGGGGTGCCCTTGACTAATATGTGCTAATGAGGTTATCAAGTCTTTTCTGCAATGTGAGTGATCACACTGTTGCTCACTTCCTCAGGCATTTTCAGCCTACCCCTGTTGGTTTCAGAAGGAACTTCCTTCTTCCAGCCTTCTGGGAACACTATTCCTCTGCAGGCCCTTAAAGTCTACAAATTAATCTCTAGGAATGCCTCAAAATGTTTTAGTGGGGAAACTTCCTTCTTTGAGACTCTGCAATTCTATATTGCCAAAAGCATATATATTTTCTGTTGAAAATAAAGGTCAAGAAACAAAATTTGTCAAGGTGGGATTCAACAATGTGGTTTGAACGAAGTATTAGATGCCTCATTGAGCAATTGTCGCTTAAGATGAATTTTGATATGGCAACTATAGCCATTGAAAAGTGAATACTTACCTTGGAGAAAAAGGTATAAAGATCATAGGAAATAAAAATCTGGGACTGCATCAAAACAAAGCAAACCAATAACAGTAGACGAAGAGTACAAGCAATGGAGAGTGAACAAATGATCATTGCTTGGCATACGAGAAAAGGAGAAAGTGAGGACTGCAGATGCTGGAGCTTATGCCCAAAACGTCAATTGTCCTGCTCCTTGGATGCTGCCTGACCTGCTGCGCTTTTCCAGCAACACATTTTTCAGCATAGGAGAAAAGGGCCAGTCTTTCAGGAGAGGCGTAAAATGGTAGTTGCACTCACCAGCAATTCAGTCAAAGTAACAATGTAGATACCTACATAGAATAAAAAGTAATTGACACGTACATTTCTTAGTCACTGTATTATCTCCTTGCAAAGGTAAGGTTTAATTAGTATTGAGGGAGTTTCAACAGGAGGCAAAACAGCCATACTTAAAATTTTGATAGAATATAGCTGGAATTATTTGACTTGCTTGAAAATCACACTAAAAGGCTATATGAGAAAGGAAAGTAGGCACCAAAAGCCAAGAACATAACGTTAGAAACAGCATCCAACTGGTTTTAGTGATACGTGAGTACTTAAATGGAAATTGGTTTGGTTGCCAAATCTTTAAAGAAATATGTAATTATCTGTCCATTTTGGCTCAGTGGGAGCACACTGAAATCTGACTCAGAAAACTTAAGAGATTCCAGTGACTAAAGCACATAATTTAGATTGACACTCCAAGGTAGATTGAATTGGCGGAGCTTCTGTCTTTTGGGTGTGACATTAAAATAAAATCCTTTTGCCTTCTTGGAGGGGTGTAAAATGTCCTTTCACTGTTCATGAAGAGTTGAGACATTTTCCTAATATCCCAACCAAAAAGGGGACATGAGATAGCGTTGGCAAATAGAATTAAGGAGAATTCAAAGGGTCTTTACAAATACATTAAGGACAAAAGGGTAACTAGGGAGAGAATAGGGCCCCTCAAAGATCAGCAAGGCGGCCTTTGTGTGGAGCCACAGAAAATGGGGAGATACTAAATGAATATTTTGCATCCGTATTTACTGTGGAAAAGGATATGGAAAATATAGACTGTAGGGAAATAGATGGTGACATCTTGCAAAATGTCCAGATTACAGAGGAGGAAGTGCTGGATGGCTTGAAATGGTTAAAGGTGGATAAATCCTCAGGACCTGATCAGGTGTACCTGAGAACTCTGTGGGATGCTAGAGAAGTGATTGCTGGGCCTCTTGCTGAGATATTTGTATCATCGATTGTCACAGGTGAGGTGCCGGAAGACTGCCGCAAGCGTGGTGCCACTGTTTAAGAAGGGCGGTAAAGACAAGCCAGGGAACTATAGACTGGTGAGCCTGACCTCAGTGGTGGGGAGTTTGTTGGAGGGAATCCTGAGGGACAGGATGTACATGTATTTGGAAAGGAAAGGACTGATTAGGGATAATCAACATGGCTTTGTGTGTGGAAAGTTATGTCTCACAAACTTGATTGAGTTTTTTGAAGAAGTAACAAAGAGGATTGATAAGGGCAGAGCGGTAGATGTGATCTATGTGGACTTCAGTAAGGCGTTCGACAAGGTTCCCCATGATTAGCAAGGTTAGATTTCACAGAATACAGAGAGAACTAGCCATTTGGATACAGAACTGGCTCAAAGGTAGAAGACAGAGGGTGGTGGTGGAGGGTTGTTTTTCAGACTGGAGGCTTGTGTCCAGTGGAGTGCCACAAGGATCGGTGCTGGGTCCTCTACTTTTTGTCATTTACATAAATGATTTGGATGCGAGCATAAGAGGTACAATTAGTAAGGTTGCAGATGACACCAAAATTGGGGGTGTAGTGGACAGCGAAGAGGGTTAACTCAGATTACAACAGGATCTGGACCAGATGGGCCAATGGGCTGAGAAGTGGCAGATGGAGTTTAATTCAGATAAATGTGAAGTGCTGCACTTTGGGAAAGCAAATCTTAGCAGGACTTATACACTTAATGGTAAGGTCCTAGGGAGCATTGCTGAACAAATATATCTTGGAGTGCAGGTTCATAGCTCCTTGAAAGTGGAGTCGCAAGTAGATAGGATAGTGAAGAAGGCATTTGGTATGCTTTTGTTTATTGGTCAGAGTATTGAGTACAGGAGTTGGGAGGTCATGTTGGGGCTGTACAGGACATTAGTTAGGCCACTGTTGGAATATTGCATGCAATTCTGGTCTCCTTCCTATCGGAAAGATGTTGTGAAACTTGAAAGGGTTCAGAAAAGATTTACAAGGATGTTGCTATAGTTGGAGGATTTGAGCTATAGAGAGAGTCTGAACAGGCTGGGCTGTTTTCCTTGGAGCGTTAGAGGCTGAGGGGTGACCTTATAGAGGTTTATAAAATCATGAGGGGCATGGATAGAGTAAATAGGCAAAATATTTTCCCTGGGGTGGGGGAGTCCAGAACTAGAGGGTATAAGTTTAGGGTGAGAGGGGAAAGATATAAGAGAGACCTAAGGGGCAATGTTTTCATACAGAGGGTGGTACGGGTATGGAATGCGCTGCCAAAGGAAGTGGTGGAGGCTGGTACAATTACAAGATTTAAGAGGCATTTGGATGGGTATATGAATAGGAAGGACTTGGAGGGATATGGGCCGGGTGCTGGCAGGTGGGACTAGATTGGATTGGGATATCTGGTCGGCATGGACGGGTTGGACCGAAGGGTCTGTTTCCATGCTGTACATCTCTATGACTCTAAGATACTCAGATTTGAGAGTCACCTGTTTCAATGATGTGTAATACTATTGCTGAATAAATATTCCAGCTTTGTTTTCCAAATTGGTTGTGTTTTTTTTTAATTGTATAATATCTGGTCTGTATTAAACCAGTTGATTAGAAAATATCTACCTGAGGCTCATGTGGAGCAGTGATGATGTCCCTATCTTTGGACATGGAGCTCCAGGTTCCAACCTGCTACAGACATGCGTCAAACAACTTAGATCAGATTGGTTAAAGTAACTATAATAATGATGTTAGATCACATTGATTTAGAACTTGAGTCTGTTAGGTTTCAGCAGCCCTACAGGGCTGTTATGGTATAGTTGTAGTGTCTGTATCTCTGGGTCAGGAGGCCTGGGTTCACGTCCAATCTGCTGTAGAGGTGTGTCATAGGTTGGCTAAATAGGTTGATGAAAAATAAATTCTGGGGAACGAAGCTCCTGTAATGGTGGTGTCCCTACTCCTGAGCCAGGAGGCTTGGGTTCAAGTCTCACCTGCTGCAGGAAGTGTAATAACATCTCTGAGCAGGTTGATGAGAAAGTATCTATAAGAGGAAGTCATACAGTGATATCCTTGGACTAAGAAGACTGAACCTCCAACAATTATAAATAGCATCGATTGTGCCATGTAGAACTCTAGTGACGACCTTTTGATTTCAATGCCTTTACTTTTTCAAGGTGCCACAATCCTAGATGCCACAATCAATCAAATGCTGCCTTGATGTCATAAATTCACTCTCACCTCATCTTTAGAGTTCAACTCTTTCGAATATAGGCAGGTATTGGGCGAGTGATATTGTTGCTGTACTATTAATCTATAGAGGCAAAAGTGAGGACTGCAGATGCTGGAAGCCAGAGTTTAGATCAGAGTGGTGCTGGAAAAGCACAGCAGGTCAGGCAGCATCTGAGGAGCAGGAAAATCCATTCCTGTTGAAGGGCTTTTGCCCGAAACGTCAATTTTCCTGCTCCTCGGATGCTGTCTGACCTGCTGTGCTTTTCCAGCACCACTCTGATCTAAACACTATTAATCTATAGACCCAACTTCAAATCTCACCAAAGCAGATGGGTGAAGTTTGAAATTTAAAAAATCTGGAATTAAAGGACTAACCGTGGCTGTGAAACCATTGTTGATTAGCTGACACGTGACTTCAAACACAACAATGTGGTTGACTCTTAACTCCCCTTTGGGCAATTAGGGAAGGGGAATAAATGTTTGCCTAGCCAACTGTGCCCTCAGCCTGTGACTGAATGAAACAAAAACAAGGCTGCAATGAAATCCGGAACTGAGGCGACCCTCATGGAACCTAAACTGAGCAAGCTTCTGCTGCGTTTCATTGAAAACAAAAATGATGCATTGTCACAAAGGTGTGGGCGGACTGTACCTTTAAGAGAGTTAAAAGCGACCAGAATTACCTGACAGCACCAAGTGGTCTCAACAAGATATGATATAACATGTGTTCCAGCTACTGAGGTAGTTCAGGTAGCTGGTTGCCTGTAGACAAAGACTGATTCGAATTAGGCGAAACAATTTCAATGACTGAGTCATAGCGTCATAGAGATGCACAGCATGGAAACAGACCCTTCGGTCCAATCCGTCCTTGCCGACCAGATATCCCAACCTAATCTAGTCCCACCTGCCAGCACCGGCCCATATCCCTCCAAACTCTTCCTATTCATATACCCATCCAAATGCCTTTTAAATGTTGCAATTGTACCAGCCTCCACCACTTCCTCTGGCAGCTCATTCCATACATGTACCAACCTCTGCGTGAAAAAGTTGCCCCTTAGGTCTCTTTTACATCTTTCCCCTCTCACCCTAAACCTATGCCCTCTAGTTCTGGACTCCCTGACCCCAGGGAAAAGACTTTGCTTATTTATCAGATCCATGCCCCTCATAATTTTGTAAACCTCTATAAAGGTCACCCCTCAGCCTCCGACGCTCCAGGGAAAACAGCCCCAGCCTGTTCAGCCTCTCCCAAGAGCTCAAATCCTCCCTGGCAACATCCTTGTAAATCTTTCTGAACCCTTTCAAGTTTCACAACATCTTTCTGATAAGGAAGGAGACCAGAATTGCATGCAATATTCCAACAGTGGCCTAACCAATGTCCTGTACAGCTGCAACATGACATCCAACTCCTGTACTCAATATTCTGACCAATAAAGGCAAGCATACCAAACGGTACAATTATAGCATTAAAAGGCATCTTGATGGGTGTATGAATAGGAAGGGTTTAGAGGGATATGGGCCAAAAGCTGTCAAATGGTGCTAGATTAATTTAGGATATTTGGTTGGCCTGGATCAGATGGACCGAAGCGCCTGTTTCCATGCTATGCATCTCTATGACTTTAAGATGACCAAACAAGCAGTACAAATACAGGTAAGTGCATTTAATATAACTGTCATTACATACACATGCTTGCAAATAGATAATGATTGGGAAATATATATCCAGATTGGAGAACACTTTGAAATGACAGATAAATGGAAAAGGATGAATGACAATGCTGCTAATAAAGGATAGCATAGGACAGTGTAAGAAAGGATTTTAGCTCAGAAGATCAGGAAATAGTCTCAAAACGCATGGAGTTCAGGATAACCAAGAGGTAATAAAAGCACATTGTTTATTGTCCCCCGAACTGTTGGACAGAATATTAAGCAAGCAATAATTGGAGCTTATGGGAAAAGCAGTATAATAATAATGTGGACCTTTAATTTTCAT
Source organism: Chiloscyllium plagiosum (assembly GCF_037043375.1). NCBI lineage: Eukaryota > Metazoa > Chordata > Chondrichthyes > Orectolobiformes > Hemiscylliidae > Chiloscyllium > Chiloscyllium plagiosum. Next base: position 77,493,364 of record NW_028270145.1, on the reverse strand, counting down.
GTAGATTAGATCAAATACATTGACAGATATGTTTTACAAGATGAAGTTGTAGAATGATTTTGTAAAGTTTCCAACAACAATACATTATCTAACCAATAGGAAATAAAGTTATTTTAGATCTGGTATTGTGTAATGAGGCACAGATCATTCATAGTCTCAAAGTAAACAGTCATCGGGGAAAAGTACATTTGAGAATTTCATATTAGTTTTGAGAATGACATATTCTTAAAATAAAAATCTTGAAGTTAAAAATCAAGTTAATTACTTTGGTGATAAGGGAGAGCTAACTAAGGTTAATTAGACAAATTAGCTGAAAGGTAACATACTAAACAGTTGGTGGGATACATTGAAAGAAATGATTCAGCATTTTCAATAAAAATACTTTTTATCAAAAACTCAGCAAAAAAGATCCAATCTGGGTTTACAAAAGGGAATTTAAAGATTTGTAATGTTGCAAAGAATAATAATAAACTAAATGATTAGGAGACCTTTAGAAACCAGAACACGGTGATTAAAGTTGTTAAAGTGTGGAGCTGGAAAAAGCAGAGCAGATCAAGCTGCATCAGAGGAGCAGGGGAAACGATGTTTCAGTACAGAACCTTTCATCAGGTCCTGCTGAAACTTTCTGACCTGAAAGTTGATACACGGTTGGACAGAATATTAAGCAAGAAATAATTGGTGATTATAGTAAAAATAATATAATAATAATGTGGAACTTTAATTTTCATGTAGATTAGATCAAATAAAAAGTTAAGTTATTTTATTTTACATTAAGATTAATTCTTGACGCAACCTTGTGGGCCAAAGGGCTTGTTTTGTGCTGTACTTTTCTATGTTCTATGTTTTATGGAACATCGATTCCCCTGCTCCTGCGATGCTGCTTGACCTGCTGTGTTTTTACCAGATCCACACTTTATCAAATCCAACTTTCCAGCATCTGCAGTCCTCACTATCTCCAAAGGGTGACTAAAATATTGCAAAGAGTTATAAACAGTTTAAGTGAGTAGGCAACTATGTAGCAGCCGGAGCATACTGTTCCAAGCATGAGGTTATTCGCTTTGACAGCAAAAAAACAGAAATGCAGGATATGTTAAATAGGTGTGAAACTTTAAATGTTGCTATTCAGAGAGACCTGAAAGAAAGAAAAAGGAACTTGATTTATATTGTGCTTTTCAGGATAGTTTTCTAGAGCTGACAAGATAACATGATATATGAGACTGGATCTTGGTACCAAGTCAAGCATAGGGATGTACAGCACAGAAACAGACCCCTCGGTCCAACTCGTCCATGCTGACCAGATATCATAACCTAATCTAGTCCCACCTGCCAGCACCTGGCCCATATCCCTCCAAACCCTTCCTATTCATATACCTATCCAGATGCCTTTTAAATGTTGCAATTGAACTAGCCTCCACCACTTCCTCTGGCAGCTCATTCGATACACATACCACCCTCTGCGTGAAAAAGTTGCCCTTTAGGTCTCTTATATCTTTCCCCTCTCACCCTAAACCTATGCCTTGTGGACTTCCCCATCCCAGGGAAAAGACTTTGTCTGTTTATCCTATTCATGCCCCTTATGATTTTGTAAACCTCTATAGTGTTTCCTGAAGCTCCAGAGAAAACAGTCCTAGCCTATCCAATGTCTCCCTAAAGCTCAAATCCTCCAACCCTGGCAACATTCTTGTAAATCTTTTCTGAGCCCTTTCAAGTTTCACAACATCTTTCTGATAGGAAGGGGACCAGAACTTGCATGCAATATTCCAACAGTGGCCTAACCAATGTCCTGTACAGTCACAATATGACTTTCTCACTATCTATCTCTAAATCATAGAATCATACGGTATGCAGTATGATATATGATGTAGATTGATAAGTTATGTAAGTTGGCAAAGATATGGTGAATTATGGGAAAATATGAAGTTGTCCATTTTCACACGAATAATAGAAACTAAGCATATTATCTGAATGATGAAAAATTGCAGAATTCTGAAATTTAAAAGGATATGCCTCTCCTTGTGCATAAATTGCAAAAGGTTGGTATCCAAGCACAGCAAGTAATTCACAAAGTTAATGAAATATTATCAATTTTCTTGAGGGAAAATGAATATGAAAGTAAGGATGTTTTGCATCAGTTATAAAGGACACTGATGAGATTGAATCTGAGGTATTGTCCACAATATTGATCATCTTTTGAAGGAAGGATGTAAATACATTGGAGGCAATTCATAGAGAGTTTACCAGAATGATACCTGGAATGATTCTTATGAAGAAAGATTGGACAGGTTAGGTTTGTATCCATTAGTCATTAGAATAATAGATGACAAACATAGGAACAGGAGGAGGCCATTCAGCACCTTGAGACTGTTCTACCATTCAAAGAAATCATGGCTGACCTGTGGTCTAACTCCAAATACATGCCTTTGGTCCATATCCCTTAATACATCTGTTTAATAAAAAAATATCTTCCTAGATTTAAAATTAACAACTGATCCAGCATCCATTGCTGATTGTGGAAGAATTCCAAACATCTACAACCCTTTGTGTGTAGAAGTGCTTCCTAACATCTCTCCTGAACAGTCTGACACTTATTCTTGGACTATGCTCCCTAGTTCTAGAATTCTCAACAAGTGGAAAATGTTTATCGTTATTTACCCTAATTTTTTCCGACTTGATTAAAAAATGTAAAATCCTGAGGAGTCTTCGCAGGGTAGTTATGTAGATAATATTTCTTCTTATGAAAGAGCCAAATCGAGGGGTCACCATTTAAAAATTAGGGTCACCCATGTGAAACATAAATTAGGCAAAAGATTTTCTCTCAGAGGGTTCTTAGCCTTGCAACTGTCTTCCTAGAAAGGTGATGGAGGCAAATTCCATGCATATCTTTAAAGCACAGGTAGATAGATATTTGTTAAGCAAGAATTTAAAAGGCTATGAAGGGTAGACTGAAATGTGGATTTGAGGTTACAATAAGACTAATAATCGTTAATGAATGGCAGAATAGGCTCGAGGTGCTGAATGATTTAATTCTGCTCCTGACTCACAGTTTTATACTGAAATCTCTAAATGTGTTTCAGCCAATGAAGCATTTTAAAAGTGCAGTCACTTGTATAATGTAGAAAATGCAGCATTAATTTGCACTCTCCCACAAGCAGTGAACCAGTTGTCTCTCTCTGCTGAGAGTGCAACCTTATGATCTGGCAAAACTATGACAGCTTGATTGATTGAGCAGGATAATCTTCAGATTTTCTTTGTTCATTTTGACTACGCATTTGCTAGGACATTGGCAGGATAACTCCCCTGCATTTCTTTGGAATAATGCCATAGGAACTCTAGCATCCAACTAAGTAGGGAGGTGAGGCCTTGCTTTATCATCTTATCCAAACATGTCATTTCCAACAATTCAGCCCTTCTTTAGGCCTGGACTGTTAATCTTAATTTTGATCTCAAAGGCTGAAATAAAACTTGAATCCAGATCTTTGTGACTCAGATGAGAGAGTGCTACCAACTGGTGCATGGTTTACTCAGCAAAGAAAGTAGACATGAGTGTATTTGATAAGAGACAAAAGTCAACTTGTAGCAGTCAAAAACAGTTGGCTTGTTCTCGGTATTACAAGGAGAGTGGAACACAAGCTCAAGGACAATGTACTACAATTGGGTGGGGCTTCAGTGAAATGGCACTTGAGTTACTTTATGCAGTTTTGCTTACTTTATCTAAGGATGAATATATTTGCCATGGGGACAGTACAATAAATTTACACTAAATTTACTCCTGGATTGAGATAGTTATCATCTGGTGAGAGGTTTATTGCATGATTGATTGATTTATTGTCACATATACAGCGACAATACGGTGAAAAGCTTTTGATTACAAGCAGTACAGGAAGATCATAGGAAGCAAAGATGCACAGATCAAAAAGACTTAGACAGAGATGTACAGGTTACATTGCACAGGGTGTGCGCTAGGCAAGATCAATGCTATCAAGATCAGCATTATTTTAGGCTAGAGAGTACATTCATCAATCTAATAATGGCTGGAAAGAAATTGTTTCTGAATCTGTTGGTGCATGTGTTCAGGCTTCTGTATCTTCCACCTGATGAAAGAGGTTGTAGGGTGCGATGGGTCTTTGATGACGTTGGCAGCCTTTCTGCAACAGCGAGCCGTGGATGGAAGTCCATGAATGGAAGGTTGGCTTCCATGAGCCTAAATGCGTCTGGCATTTAGAAGGACAGCATCATTGAAAAATACAACTTTTGAAGGGAATAGATACTGTAAAGTTATTTCTCCTGGTTGGGGAATTTTGGAAATTCAGGTACAGTCTCAGATTAAGGAGTCTATCATTCAAGACTGAGTTGAGGAGAAATTCTTTTACTTCAGACCATTGCAGATCTTTAATATTCTTTACCTTTGAGAGTTATGGATTTTCCACTGTTAAAAATATTCAAGGCTGTGAAGGACAGATTTTAATCTTTCAAATAATTAAGGGTACTAGGGAATTGATGGGAAAGTGGAACTGGGACAGAGGAATGGCCATGATCACATTGAATGTGATGTATCGCAAGTCATAATGGGCTATATTGTCCACTCTTGCACTTGTTTGTGATGTTGTTATGTTCAAAGAACATGCAAAAAATCCTTATTTCCTTCAAATTCATCTCCTTCCTGAAGAACGATCTAGGATTTATTATTCAGTTAATATTTAGGGAAGTGGTGGATTTCTAAATTCAGCTCACATGGACTGCATTACATGAAGCATTCAAAATTATAATAGTGTTTACACCAAGCACTCACTTTTAAATGCATTTAATTCCCTGAGTGAAATAGTTAAGCCCTCAATAACAAATCATAAACTGAATCATACTGTAAATAAACAAACTAATATTTCTTTATTAACTTGCTGTTAACAAATATAAATGCAGCATTTAAATAACAATAAAGACCAAAAGTACATAAACGATTGGGGCAGACATAGCTAACTGATAGCAAAATAAACCAAACTGAATAATCCTTATTATTTCAAATTATCTTGGTTTCAATTATAATAAACTGATATTAAATTACTCATTGCCCTTAAATCACTAGGATTACATTATAACTTGATTTTTAATAAGATTGAAAGCTTTAAATAGCATGTTTATTGGATATATTTAATGTCATTTACTTCAACTTATTACATTTACACTGACAGCTTTAAGATATATTCAATTAACATATTACACCTTATACTTCTGAGACTGTATCTTTGAGTTGATTGGCTGATCATCTTTTGCAATATTTCCTCAATCAAATCTTACTTGCTTTATTCTCAAGGAAACTTCTTTCATACTTAAATGTTTCAGCAAGGTTTGTGAAGATTTGTAGCTCAGGTTGAGGTTGAGGATGTAGATTTGCTCGCTGAGCTGTAGGTTTGATATCCAGACATTTCATTACCTGGCTAGGTAACATCACCAGTGGCGACCTCCAAGTGAAGCAAAGCTGTTGTCTCCTGCTTTCTATTTATATGTTTGTCCTGGATGGGGTTCCTGGAGTTTGTGGTGATGTCATTTCCTGTTCATTTTCTGAGGGGTTGATAGATAGTATCTAGATACTAAGTGTTTGTTTATGGCGTTGTGGTTGGAGTGCTAGGCCTCTAGGAATTCTCTGGCATGTCTTTGCTTAGCCTGTCCCAGGATAGATGTGTTGTCCCAGTCAGAATGGTGTTTTTTTTCCCTCCATGTGTAGGGCTACCAGGGAGAGAGAGTCGTGTCTTTTTGTGGTCAACTGGTGTTTGTGTACCCTGGTGGCTAACTTTCTTCTTGTTTGTCCTATGTAGTGTTTGTGGCAGTCCTTGCATGGAATTTTGTAGATGACGTTGGTTTTGTCCATGGGATATACTGGGTCTTTTAAGTTTGTTAGTTTTTGTTTGAGAATGTTGGTGAGTTTGTGTGCTACTAGGATTCTGAGGGGTCTTAGTAGTCTGGCTGACATTTCTGAAAACACTACATAGGACAAACAGGAAGAAAGTTAGCCACCAGGATACACGAATACCAGCTAGCCGCAAAAAGACACGACTCTCTCTCCCTCGTAGCCCTACACACGGAAGGAAAAAAACCCACCATTCCGACTGGGACAACACATCTATCCTGGGACAGGCTAAGCAAAGACATGTCAGAGAATTCCTAGAGGCCTGGCACTCCAACCACAACGCCATAAACAAACACATAGATCTAGATGCCATCTATCAACCCCTCAGAAAACGAACAGGGAATGACATCACCACAAACCCAGGAACCCAATCCAGGACAAACATATAAATAGAAAGCAGAAGACAACAGCTTCGCTTCACTTGAAGTCGCCACTGATGATGTTACCTAGCCAGGTAATTAAAAAGTCTGGATATCAAACCCACATCTCAGCGAGCAAACCTACACCCTAAACCCCTTAAATGATTCACTTTAACAAGTGCCCACATGTAGTGTGTATAGTCTGTACATTTCTGTTAACTTTCTTTCTCTCAATGATTACAATCTACCTTCCTTATGAGTACAATCTTACTGTCTGCACCTTTCCAGACATTTTTGTCTCATTTTTGACTCAGTATGCACACTTTTATGTTTTTAATTCTCAAATACATCTTCTCAATCTAATCTTGAAGTAATCCTAGGAATATGATACTACAAAAATTCAACTCTTGGTGCTCTCAGATTCGTGAGTGTGGTGCTGGAAAAGCACAGCAAGTCAGGCAGCATCCGAGGAGCAGGAGAATCAACATTTTGGGCATAAGTCCTTGAAGAATGATTCCTAATGAAGGGCTTATGCCCGAAATGTTGGATGCTGTCTGACCTGCTGTGCTTTTCCAGCACAGCACTCTCAACTCTGATCTCCAGCATCTGCAGTCCTCACTTTCTCCTTCTAGGTGTCAGATACCTGTCAAGAAATTATAATGATCCGATTCTCATTTTGAAATAAAACTGGACATGTCAAGAACTGGGTATGGGTTTACTCCTGTAACTACCCAATCCTCAATTAATAAGGAAAGAAACAGCTCCAGATTTTCTGTAGTTTCCCTGATAGATAGTAAAATTGACATTGAAAATTATGTTTGCAATTTCTGTTGAAAAGGTGTTTATTTCATGTTGCATCAAGTTATTTCCCAGTTTTGAACAGATTGCTGCTGACTCCATTTTGAAGATCTTTTTAAAGCACAATACAGCTTAGATGTATACCCTCTCGACAGATACACAAATAAAATCAAATGAATAGGTTAGACTAAAGCATACACAAAATCAAAATGTTCAAACAGTCAGACAGGCACTATCACCGATTTGTAACAGCAGGAGTGACTAAATTATAAAAAAAATGCGGAATATTTACAAAGCAACTTTCAATATAGTGTTTCAAATCTGCAGGTAATTCATGGTAAATTATTTGTGCACTAACATTTTCTTAAAAGGATTTTTTAAAAAACAAAATCATCCAAACTGGCCCAATTTTTATCCAGGAGTATGAATGAACAAAGATTGGACATTTTTGACACTGGACTTTTCTAGTCAATAACTTGCGTTATATTTTATGCTGTACAATGGGAGAAGGAAAATACACAATGGTCCAGATTTTCTGGGTAAGCACACTGAAGTATAGATTGGAGTTGAGCATGGGGATCCTATGAAATCCCAATCATAACAAACTCTGAGGAAATTGTCTGGGAAACTGAAGATTCCACATTCAATCCTCTATACTTGGAACCCTCTGAAATGTTGATGATTCCACTGGAATTAAGTAAATAGATATTCAGGAAAAGTTGGACTATTAAATACCTATAATAGCTCCTGAGTTCTTAATAAACTGAAGTCCCAATTTACCTCACACATACCACATACTGCACCTCCCCTTAGCTTATGCACTTTAACCTTTTACAGCAGCTGTCAAAATGGCTGCCTGAGATGCTGGACATTTAAAGTTCATAAAACATCAATATCAGCTGTGAAAAAGTGGTGATGGTTTGCTTTTACCTGAAAGTTCTACCGTACAAGAAACCTATCAGAACGAAAGTACAGCTCCATATTTTGATCAGAATCTCATGTCAGAAATGTGGCGCTCCTATATTTTACAATTAAAAAAGGAATGAAGTAACAATCTGTATGTGATTGCCGCTCAGAGAATCCCTACATTATGAAAGCAGGCCTTTTGGCTCATCGAGTCCATACCAACCCTTCAAAGAGCATCCTATTCAGGCTTATTCTATCCCTGCATTTCCCATGGCTAATCCGCCTAGCCTGCACATCCCTGGACACGATGGGCAGTTTACCATGGCCAATCCATCTAACCTGCACATCTTTGGACTATGGGAGGAAATAGGAGTACCAGGAGGAAACCCACACGGGGAGAACATGCAAACTCCACACAGACAAGCTTGAGGCTGGAATCAAACGCGGGGCCCTGGCTTTGTCAGGCAGCAGTGCTAACCACTGAGCCACCATGCCATTTCCTTAGGGCTTATGCCCGAAACGTCGATTCTCCTGTTCCTTGAATGCTGCCTGACCTGCTGCGCTTTTCCAGCAACACATTTTCAGCTTGGGAAATCTATCCCAACATTATACCAAACAATGCTAAGGGGTTTGTGGAAGAAATTTGAGGGTGTATAAGGCATAATGGCTGACAGTGGAGGAGGGAATTGCATGGGGCCAGAGGAATCTGAGAATGTAATCACAGAACAGAGGAGAAAGAGGCCATTCAGCTTACTGTGTCAGTACCAGCACTCTGAAGAAGCAACTTTGCTAAGTCCACTCCACAGATTTCTATACATAAACCATCATTTCCTTTCTCTTCAGGTACTTGTCCAAATTCTCTTTTGTCAGCCACATTGAATATGCCTCCACTATAATCTCAGGCAGTGCACTCCAGATTCCAACCTTACGAAATTTATAAAGCTCTCCCCCTACTCCTCACCCGTGGAAGGAAAGCTGGCAGCTGTCAATCTGCTGGTTATAAATTTTACTAAAGATCACCAGTTGACTACCAGTCACTTTTACTTGTGCATTGTCCAAGGTAATGCTTCTGCCAATTGTAATTCACTTCCCAACTAACTAGCACACTCCGTTTTATGCAGAAAAAATGTATCCCCTCAATATTGGCATTTCTTAGATTTCTTGTCCTGATGTGTTCAAGATGAAAAGCTTCAACAAAAAGTACTTCTTTTTAGCAATACTCAAGTTTTGCACTACCAAATAACTAATTCAATTAGTGATTGTGTGGATCAACAGTGCAATAATCTATCCAGATCTAGACTGAACAACATACAAAATAGTGGCAGTTGTGAAAGAGCAAAATGCTTAAAATTATTCTTTAAGGAAGATTACACCCGGACCCGAAAAAGTGGTACCAAGGCTGCAGAATCCACTGAGAAAGAGTTCAGCAATTACAAAGCTGCTCTATTGATGAAGTAGCAACAGTAAAAAACAGAAAATTAACTTACAATGGCATTACCTTGGACAATGCACCAGTAAAGGTGACTGGTAGTCAACTGGCGATCTTTAGTTAAATTTATAACCAGCAGATTGACAGCTGCCAGCTTTCTTTCCACGGGTGAGGAGTAGGGGGAGAGCTTTATAAATTTCGTAAGGTTGGAATCTGGAGTGCACTGCCTGAGATTATAGTGGAGGCATATTCAATGTGGCTGACAAAAGAGAATTTGGACAAGTACCTGAAGAGAAAGGAAATGATGGTTTATGTATAGAAATCTGTGCAGTGGACTGAGCAAAGTTGCTTCTTCAGAGTGCTGAAACATGGTGGCCCAAGAATATAATCCTGATTAAGTGATGGCTGACTCCTGGTTGGAGAATCAAGCAAAGGTAATGGATTTGATTAGCAGTAAAATAAAAAAAATGATCTCAATGGCATACTAAGAAAGAAAAATAGGAAACACCAGAGCCAGGTCTCTAGCAAGAATGACAGTCTGGTTCTAATTTTGATGTTGTTGTACATGTAAATCAAAAATTTGCAATGAAACACAAAACAAATTGATACAATCAATTGATACCCCAGGGGAAGGGAGTAAAGAGGTTAATGAGATAATTAAACAAGAACAGTTTTCAAAGATTTTGGACCGTTTAAGACATAACTGCCTTGGCGAGCTGAGGGATTCTCCAGGGAAAGGCAGGAACTCCAACTGGAGGCAATTCCAGCCTGAACAGTACAGGAAAGCTTCCAAGTTGGAAAAAAAAAACCTTAAATCTCTGAAAAGTTCAGAAAAGCCATGAATCCTAAATTTGCAAGTTCTGGGATTTTTGGACATACTCATTGAACTTAAAACTAGGCATAGATAAGTATTCCTGATGAAGGGCTTTTGCCCGAAATGTCAATGTTACTGCTCCTCGGATGCTGCGTGAACTGCTGTGCTTTTCCAGCACCACTAATCCTTAAAACTAGGCATGTTGGAAGAAAACATTCTTGAAGTATTTGCTTATTTCAAGGTTAGACAGCAAATTGGAAGCTGAAGAAGTCACCACATTAGCTTATTCTGTGGGAACAGTTACAGATCATGTTATTTCAAGAAACGGCATTCGTGAGAAGCCTTAAAGGCCTTCACTAACTGCTTCAAGCTATGGACTAACAGATTCTAGAAAAGGCCAATTCAACATGATTCCAGAAACCAAGTGAACCTGTAAATACATTTTATTAAAATTCTTTACAGTTTGGTTGAAGGACGGAGACCAAAAAGCAGAATTAATATGAGATTGCAGTGGAATCAATGCTGCTGATGACTTCCTACAAGGGTTATTGCAATCTAAGGCAGACCTCTCCCTAGAAAAAGCAACACACCCAGTGAGACAAAGAGAGGTTCATAGACATAGCAGACTAATACTGAAAGGTGAAGAAAAAAACTCTGGTTTATGAAATGTCCCAATATCATAGAGTACTTTCAGGGTATGTGTGTAAAAGAAGCACCAGTAAAGATGGTACAATTGGGAGGATAATTGGAAGATGCCATAATACTGTACCACAGCTGTTGCACCAAGAAGATCCATCGGTGTGAAAAATGTCCTGCAAATAAAGACAAATGCTTTCTGTCAAGAAACATTAGTCATTTTGGGAAGGTGTGACAAAGCAAGATTCACACTTTCTAAAGAATAAAAAATCTTCAAAAATAAGGCAATTAAGTTGAATAATTTCTGCCAGAAGAGGAACAAAAATGTTTCACTGACCCCAATCATGCATTCTGCAATGCAGATATAGGCATACCCAACTTTAAACCAGATACTATGAGAATACACCAGTTTTATTAGACAATGAACGTTATTACCAACACCGCACACCAAGAGCCCAAGTTACTTGGTCCAGCAAGGATCAAACTAAGTGTCAAGGCAAAGTTACTGAGAGAAGTTTTATTGAAAATAACAGGCTTCCAATGTAGGAGAATCATTGAATCCCTACAGTGCGAAAATAGGCCACTTGGGTCATCAAGTCTGCACTGAGCCTCTGAACAGCAGCATACCCACACCTACCCTCCTATCCTAACCCTACATTTTGCATGGCTAATTCTCCTAACCTACACATCCCTAGACACCATGGGCAATTTACCATGGCCAATCCACCTAACCAGCACATCTTTGAACTGTGGCTTTTCATCAGAACAGTTCTGAGGAGCATTGCTGGTTCAGAGAATAGATGTTGTCTGATCAAATGGTTAGAAGTTGTGATAGAGCAGGCTGATCACCTGCTCTGGCTTGATCTTTGGACAAGTCCATGTAACTGGGTTTTCTTGTGAATGTAAGCATCATATGGATAACATTTTTATGGTATTTTTTGTAGTGTATATTGCTTTAATAAAGAACATTGGGTACATTCCATTGTTAGAACTGCCTTGGGTCATTGATCTCTTGGGTAAACACAACAGACTAGGGAAAAAGGAAATAAAAGACTACAAATATATGATAAGCTAGATTTTGTTTGAATTTAACAATGGTTCTGTGATCTCTACAAAGATAGAATAAACAATATGTATCAAATTTCCACTCCAGTCCTGCAGAAACTCTTGGCAATAAAATTAAGAAGCATTTTAAGACATATTTTATTAATATTACAGATGAAAATAGTGATCTGTGGATCTATTCATTCATGTAATTTAGTTTTTAAGATGTGAGATTACAATTAATAAAACCTTTTCTCCAATTGTAAAATATTATTCAAAAATATCAAACAATTTAAGTATTAACATGACAATTAAAACAGATTTTCCCAATGTTGGAAATTATTGTCACAATACCCTTATGTAATTTATAGGCAAAATGACTTTAAATACAGTAATTAAATCTTTACAGGCCGACATTAGCAGATACCAGTATTATGCGAATAAATAAAACTTCAGAACTCATTGTAGCTAGGAAACGATTGGTATATATGCTGACGATGGGGTGGGTCGGGGGGGAGAGGGCGGAATGAGTTAATAAGAGGTGGAGATGGAGTCCAGAGACAGATGAAAGAATGGGCACTGGTCAGACAGTTAGTAAGTTTGCAGATGACACCAAAATTGGAGGTGTAGTGGACAGCGAAGAGGGTTACCTCAGATTACAACAGGATCTGGACCAGATGGGCCAATGGGCTGAGAAGTGGCAGATGGAGTTTAATTCAGATAAATGCGAGGTGCTGCATTTTGGGAAAGCAAATCTTAACAGGACACATACACTTAGTGGTAAGGTCCTAGGGAGTGTTGCTGAACAAAGAGACCTTGGAGTGCAGGTTCATAGCTCCTTGAAAGTGGAGTTGCAGGTAGATAAGATAGTGAAGATTTACAAGGATTTTGCCAGAGTTGGAGGATCTGAGCTACAGGGAGAGGCTGAACAGGCTGGGGCTGTTTTCTCTGGAGAGTCAGAGGCTGAGGGGGTGACCTTATAGAGGTTTACAAAATTATGAGGGGCATGGATAAGATAAATAGACAAAGTCTTTTCCCTGGGGTCGGGGAGTCCAGAACTAGAGGGCATAGGAGAGGGGAAAGATGTAAAAGAGATCGAAGGGGCAACTTTTTCATGCAGAGGTTGGTAAGTGTATGGAATGAGCTGCCAGAGGATGTGAAGGAGGCTGGTACAACTGCAACATTTAAAAGGCATTTGGATGGGTATATGAATAGGAAGGGTCTGAAGGGATATGCGCCGGGTGCTGGCAGGTGGGACTAGATTGGATTGGGATATCTGGTCGGCATGGATGGATTGGACCGAAGGGTCTGTTTCCATGCTGTACATCTCTATGGCTCTATGACTGTGAACATCAACAGCTGCACATTGGGACCATTAGCAGCTGACAGTGAGTTGGTTTTGGTTGCAGCCCAGGTGATGACAACGCCTGGTGTATGGGGGTTGGGGTAAAGGAAGGTTCTCAGGTTAAAAAATTATTGACCTTGATATCGAGTCCTGAAGGCTGCAGGGTCTCCAATCAGAAAATGAGGTGCTGTTCTTCCAGCTTGCTCTGAGCTTTGCTGGAACACTGTAGCAGGCCCGTTACGGAGATGTTGGCCAGATGTTGAAGTGGTCGGCAACTGGAAGTTCAGGATCATTTTTGCAGTCAAAAAGTAAGTGTTCTGCAAAGTGGTCACCCAGTCTGTGTTCCGTCGCGCTATTGTAGAGGAGACCCCATTATGAGCAGTGAATACAGTGGACTAGGTTGAATTAAGTGCAGGTGAATTGCTACTTCATCTGGAAGGCATACCTGGGGCTTTGGATAGTGAGGAGGGAGGAAGTAAACGGGTAATTGTTGCACCTTCTGCATTGCATGAGAAAGTGCTGTGGGGATGTGGGGAGGTGTTGGGAATGGAGGAGGAGCTTGTGTTACCTACACACAATATTCAACCAATCTTCTGAACCACATCATTTGTTGAGATTGGGTTGAGCAATCTAATTTGAAACATTGCAGCTTTTACATCAATTACTCTTCATCATTTTGCATAAGCTTGCATGATAGCAGCATACTGAAAAATATTGGTGTATGAACTCATCAATTGTCTTAAAGATAAATCCTACACATTAATTGTCTGAACAAAATTGCATTGCATAAGTACACAGATAAACCACCGTGTAGCTAGGCTACATGTGGTCAATGAATGGATTAAAACGGATCAAAATATTTAGAAGATGATTTTAATTGTAGACAAGTTGCAAATAAATTGAGTATGTTGGATCTTTAAAAATACTTGTGCTTGTGAACACTGCCCTTGAACCAATTTCCTGAAATCTTGAATTTGGCGTGATCAATTGAATAGCTATTTTAATTATTGCTGTATACCTTACGGTTTATTTATGGCTTGGGATACAGTTTAATGTTTGAATGATCATTTTATTAAAAAACATTGAAGTTTTAAAATGAATGGAGTTGTAATATTCGAATGGAGTTAAAATACTTCGCGTATTTTATTTCTAGCAAACAAAATACAATATCCCACATTCGAGCCATTTTAATGCAAAGATATTTGTATCTTTTTCATGGCAGGGTAAATTATTTCAAATTATTGATTAGAAATTGACTTACAATTCCTTTTGATTAAAATTAATGGTGCAAAACAGTTAAATGTCTTTTTGGAAATCTTTTTACTATGATAACTCTTCAGGTGATCATCTGAATTCAAAAGTGGTTGAGGCTAGTCCTCAATGATACAATAGGATTATATACAATACCATACAGATGAGCATCAGTTCAGAGAAGGGACAAGGAAAATGTGTTCAGATTGATGATATAAGGCAAGTGATATCCTTTAGGATCTGTACACAGGCCTCAGATCTTCACAATATTTATCAATGACAACTGGGTGAAGAAATAGAGTTGTTGATCCAGGTTTATAGAAGGCACTAAGTTAAGAGACCGGTTTTATGATGAATAGAAAGAGTTTCCAGGTTCCAAAAGCCAAACAGCTGAAGCAAAGGATGAGGACAACTTTGGTAAAAATTAAGAGATTTTCTAACTTTTGAGAGTCAAGGGGAACAGGAATGCTTCACCTAGACTTAATTGAATTTTTCATCACATTCCCACCTTATGCTAACCTCTGCCTATCCTTACAAGATTGGACACAACCTACTTAATCACCCATGCTCAAAACAGTCAATGACCTGACATAACTGCAGCTGCAGCCTACACTGTAGTGCTCCAGTACATGCAGGAAAATCTGGACTCCAGGTTTCCTGCCCAAAATTCTATCCAATTGCCTACATATCCTATCCTATTAACATCCAGACCTAGATTTGTACTCTCAGGCATTTAGAAGTTTGGAGAGTGATTTAATACAGGCCCTTAAGGTGATGTAATGCAGAGAAATTATCCCCCCTGGTAGAGAATCTAAGACTTGAGAACATAAGCTTAATTTAAGAGCTAGGTCTATTAGGAGTGAAGTTAGGAAATACTTTTTCATGCAATTAAATGTCTTAGGTACTGGAACAGGACGGAAGCTGGATATTCAATGCTGAGTGGCTTTTCTCCCAGTTTCCCAAACCAGAGAAATATGGAAGCATTGAAAATAGGAGCAAGATAACGCCATTCAACTCTTTGAGCCTGCTCCATCATTCAATGTGATCCTGGCTGATCATCCAACGCAGAACCCTGTTCTTGCTTTCACCTCATATCCTTTGATCCCTTTAATCCTAAGATCTATACCTAAGTACTTCTTGAAAACATTCAATGTTATGACCTCAACTGCATTCTGTGGCAGAGCATGAATCAATGGGTAACAGGCGGCAAACTCTCCAGTGGTTAGAATCATACCTGGCACATAGGAAAATGGTTGTGGTTGTTGGAAGTCAGTCACCTCAGCTCCAGCACATCTCTGCAGGACTTCCTCAGGATAGTGTCCTCGGCCCAACCATCTTCAGCTGCTTCATCAATGATATTACTCCATCAGAAGGTCAGAAGTGGGGATAGTCACCGATGATTGCACGATGTTTAGCGTCATTTGCAACTCCTCAGATACTGAAACAGTCCATATTCAAATGCAACAAGCTCTAGAGAATGTCCAAGCTTGGGTTGACAAAAGGCAGATAACATTTGCGCCACACAAATGCCAGGCCATGGCCATTGCCAATAAGAGACAATCTAACCACCGGATAGTGACATTCAGTGGTGTTACCATCACTGAATTCCCCACTTCAGTATCCTGGGGTTATCATCGACCAGAAACTCTCCTAGACTCACCACAGAAATGCAGTGGCTACAAGAGCAAATCAGAGGCTAGGAATACTGAGGCAAGTAACTCACCCCCTGACTCCCCAAAGCCTGTCCATCACCTACAAGGCACAAGTCAGGAATGTGTTGGAATATTCTCCACTTTTCTGGATGAGTGCAGCCCCAATAACACTCAAGAAGCTTGACACAATCCAGGACAAATCAGCCGACTTGATTGGTACTCTGTCCACAAGCATCCACTGCCTCCACCACCATCGCTCAATAGCAGCAGTATGTATTATGCACAAGATGCACTGCAGAAATTCACCAAAGATCCTTAGACTGCACCTTCTAAACCCACAACACTCATATCTAGAAGGACAAGGGCAACAGATGTATGAGAACACCATCACCTTCAGGTCACTTCCCAGCCACTCACCACCCTGACATGGAAATATTTCGCTGTTCCTTCACTGTGCTGCATCAAAATCATGGAATTCTCTCCCCAATGGCACTGTGGGTCAACGCACTGAAGGTGGACTGCAGCAATTCAAGAAGGCAGCTCACCACCACCTTCTCAAAGGCATCTAGGGACATGCAATAAATGCTGGTCAACCAGTGATGCCTGCATCCCACAAATGAATTTAAAAAAATACACAGAATCACCAATCTCTGGATAAAGAAATTTCTCCTCATTTCAGTCTTAAATGGTTTACAGCATAGTTAAACTGTGACCCCTGGTTCTGAACTACCCGGTCATCAGAAATGTCCTTCCTGCATCTAGTCCTGATGGAATTATATAGGTTTTAATGAGATCCTCCCTTATTCTTCTCAACCCCAATGAATGTAATCCTAACCAATGCATTCACTCTTCATACGTTAGTCTCGCCATCTCTGAAATCAGCCTGGGAAACATTTGTGCTCTCCTTCCATAGCAAGAACGTCCTTAGATGAAGAGGCCACAACTACACACAGTATTCTAGGCCTCTTCAGCATGTTTTGGACCAGCTGACTATTGGGTTACAGCTGATTTCAGAAAGTTAGCTAGCATTCCACACAATAGGTACTAAAGACCTGCAGATGTTTCCTGAAGCTTTAAATCCTGAAAAGTAGAGTCTCCAGCCTGTGAGAGGAGCAAGATTTGGAGGAATAAAAAATGTAAAATCTGCTTTTGAACCAACCATTTGCTTTGTAAGTCCTTTAATTTGATGTGGTAAATTAAATGAATGTTTTATTGATTGCTACACCTCATAAGATTTATTTTATTTTGGTCTATACTGATTAAAGTCTGAAGGATTAATTTTGGGAATATATAATGCTAGTGTTGATATATAAACATGGTTAACACATGCTTTGAAAGTTGCATTTAAAATGACCATAGAAATATTATATTGCACCAAATCACAAAACCAATAAACGCATTCTATCACACAATTGCAGCGGAGATAAAATGGTGTCATTGTAACACAAAGACACAGAGATATATCACAATGATCTTCAAAGAAAATTGTGAACCTATCAGTTCCAACTTTGTTTATCTCCAAACACCAGCATTTCATTGTTTCTGCACTTTAGAATATAAAAAGGATTTAGTGCAATGTCAGCATGACTGCTCCCTAGAAATCATATTTTTATATTCTCCCAAATAATTGTCTAAACTTTAATTTGTATGCACTGAACTGTAATATATCATTGGGAATTCACTTATCGCTGATAGAACTGAATCCCCAGTGAGTAGATCTTTCCCAATTGTCTTTATTATGGTTTAACATTTATCCATTCTGCAATATTGAGTGGCTTTAGCTTTTACCACAGACCAAATCCATAAGGAGCACTTGTCATTTCAGAAAAAACAGGGACTCAAATAAGAAGGCAAGTTATCACAAACATGAATTATAAGAACTGTATTTGTTGCTGTTGGAACAGTATGATAACAATTAAATATATTGGAGCTGCTGGCTGAAAATTCTGAGATGTGATCAAAAAACTGGGCATAGAAAAATTCACAGGCAGCAGCAACACTGAAAGACTCATAGGCTGCTCCATTTTTCTCATGAAACCTGTGAAATAATTACTAATATGCTGCACCAGGCTCAGGCTATTTTAAAATCTGTGCTCTTAGAATGATCTAACCAAACAGAACAAAGAAAGTAAATAAAACACCGTATTTCACTGAAGAACTATAGTAAATAACCAAATTTGGGGCTCTTCTGCATCTACATTTTTTAAAAATGGCAAAATGATTATCACATAAAATGCAATCCAAATTCCAGAGGTTTCATAACCTGCTTCTGCATAATATGCCATAGCCAAAAACAAATGCTAACAGTGCACATAAACTATTGTAAATTTCCTCTACATCCTTGTAGCAATTCTGTGCTGGGTGCAAATATTCTTTGCTGGAAATCCAAATATCTGATGTACGTGCTTTTTAATATGAGAAAGGTAGTGAATGCTGTGCGATATATCTTGACACATGATGATTTTGTTAATTATGAATCCATTCAAAGGCAAATATTTAAGCAACTGTAAATGAAGGACAAACACTGGTTACTGTGTGGGCAAATTTTGGTTCATTGTGACTGAAGAAATGCTGAACATTCTGGATAATACCAATATTTTTGCTTAATAGGATAGATATTAGTTGGATAACTCAAAGGCGGTATAGCTCAGGTGAACATATTTTTAATTAATTCATAGGACATAGTTGTTGCTGGCTGGGACAGCACTTATTACTTTTACCTGGTTGCCCTTGTGAAGGTTGTGGTGAGTTACCTTCAGGCAATTTTGATGTAGGAATATCTACAGGGCTATCCGGAAGGAGTTACAGAACTGTGACAGTAAAGTTATAGTGATATATTTCCAGGTCAGGACAGAGAATGGCTTGGAGATGAATTTACAGGTGGTAATTGCCAAAATGTTAGATTAGATTAGATTACCTACAGTGTGGAAACAGGCCCTTTGGCCTAACAAGTCTACACCGACCCTCTGAAGAGCAACCTACCCAGACCCATTCCCCTACATTCACCCCTGACTAATGCACCTAACACTACGGGAAATTTAGCAAGGCCAGTTCACCTAACCTGCACATCTTTGGAGTGTGGAAGGAAACCCACGCAGACACGGGGAGAATGTGCAAACTCCACACAGACAGCTGCCCGAGGCGGGAATTGAACCCAGGTGCCTGGCGCTGTGAAGCAGCAGAGCTAACCATATATCTACTATCCCTATCTTTCTAGATTATAGTGATCATGGATTTGAAGAGATCTGTCTAAGGACCCTCAGTGAATCTCTGCAGTTAATCTCATATACAATACACATATTGGTGCTATTGAGTATCAGTGGTTAACAGAGTAAATTTTTGTGGATGTGGTGCCATTCAAATAAGAGGCTTTGTTCCGGATGCTATCAAATTACTTGAGTATTGTTGGAGTGGCACTCATCCAGGAGGTGAGTTACTCACTGCAGTATTCCTTGCCTCTGACCTGCACCAGTAGCCACCATGTTTATATCCCTAAGCCAGTTTAGGTTCTGGTTAATGATGCCCACCAGATTGTTGATAGTTGGAAATTTCACAATAATAATGCCATTGAATGCCAAGATGTGATGATTAGATTCTCTCTTGTCAGTGATGGTAATTGCCGAGCATTTTTGTAGCCTGAATGTTACTTGACACTTATCAAACCAAAAATGCTTATTGTTCAGTTTCAGCTCCCAACATTTTTGCAGCACAGAATACTAGAACATAGAACATAGAACAGTACAGTACAGAACAGCCCTTCAGCCCACGATGTTGTGCCGACCATGGATCCTCATGTATGCACCCTCAAATTTTTGTGACCATATGCATGTCCAGCAGTCTCTTAAATCTCCCCAATGACCTTGCTTCCACAACTGCTGCTGGCAACGCATTCCATGCTCTCACAACTCTGTGTAAAGAACCCACCTCTGACATCCCCTCTATACTTTCCTCCAACCAGCTTAAAACTATGACCCCTCGTGTTAGCCATTTCTGCCCTGGGAAATAGTTTCTGGCTATCGACTCTATCTATGCCTCTCATTATCTTGTATACCTCAATTAGGTCCCCTCTCCTCCTCCTTTTCTCCAATGAAAAAAGTCCGAGCTCAGTCAACCTCTCTTCTTAAGATAAGCCCTCCAGTCCAGGCAGCATCCTGGTAAACCTCCTCTGAACCCTCTCCAAAGCATGCACATCTTTCCTATAATAGGGCGACCAGAACTGGATGCAGTATTCCAAGTGCGCGGCACGGTGGCACAGTGGTTAGCACTGCTGCCTCACAGCGTCAGAGACCCGGGTTCAATTCCCACCTCAGGCGACTGACTGTGTGGAGTTTGCACGTTCTCCCAGTGTCTGCATGGGTTTCCTCCGGGTGCTCCGGTTTCCTCCCACCATCCAAAGATGTGCAGGGTCAGGTGAATTGGCCATACCAAATTGCCTGTAGTGTTAGGTAAGGGGTAAATGTAGGGGTATGGGTGGGTTTCGCTTCGGCAGGTCGGTGTGGACTTGTTGGGCCGAAGGGCCTGTTTCCACACTGTAATCTAATCTGTAAAGTGCGTTCTAACCAAAGTTTTATAGAGCTGCAAGAGGATCTCACGACTCTTAAACTCAATCCCTCTGTTAATGAAAGCTAAAACACCATATGCTTTCTTAACAACCCTGTCCACTTGGGTGGCCATTTTAAGGGATCTATGTACCTGCACACCAAGATCCCTCTGTTCCTCCACACTGCCAAGAATCCTATCCTTAATCCTGTACTCAGCTTTCAAATTCGACCTTCCAAAATGCATCACCTTGCATTTATCCAGGTTGAACTCCATCTGCCACCTCTCAGCCCATCTCTGTATCCTGTCAATGTCCCGTTGCAGCCTACAACAGCCCTCTATACTGTCAACGACACCTCCAACCTTTGTGTCGACTGCAAACTTGCTGACCCATCCTTCAATCCCCTCATCCAAGTCATTAATAAAAATAACAAACAGTAGAGGCCCAAGGACAGAGCCCTGTGGAACACCACTCACCACTGACTTCCAGGCAGAATATTTTCCTTCTACTACCACTCGCTGTCTTCTGTTGGCCAGCCAATTCTGTATCCAGACAGCTAAGTTCCCCTGTATCCCATTCCTCCTGACCTTCTGAATGAGCCTACCATGGGAAACCTTATCAAATGCCTTGCTGAAGTCCATATTCACCACATCCACAGCTTGACCCTCATCAACTTTTCTAGTCACATCCTCAAAGAACTCGATAAGGTTTGTGAGGCATGACCTGCCCCTCACAAAGCCACGTTGATTCCATTTAATCAAGCCATGCACTTCCAGATGGTCATAAATCCTATCCCTCAGAATCCTTTCTAACACCTTGCAGGTGACAGATGTGAGACTGACTGGTCTGTAATTGCTGGGGATTTCCCTATTTCTTTTCTTGAAGAGACGAATTACATTTGCCTCTCTCCAGTCCTCAGGAGCGACTCCAGTGAGGATGCAAAGATCTTCGCAAGTGGTGAAGCAATCGCATTTCTCGTTTCCCAAAGCAGAAGAGGACAAATCTGGCCACTTGTCAATCTTAATGTTTGACTAAATTTTCAGCACATCAGCTTCTTCTATTTCTATCCATTCCAGCATGCACACCTGCTCTTCAAAGGTTTCATTCACTACAAAGTTTGTTTCTTTCGGCCCTACTCTTTCTTTGACCATTCTCTTATTCCTCACATAAGTGTAAAATGCCTTTGTGTTCTCCCTAATCCGTTCTGCCAAGCCTTTCTCGTGCCCCCTCCTGGCTCTCCTCAGATCATTTTTGAGCTCCTTCCTTACCTGCCTGTAATCCTCTAGAGCTGACCTTGACCCTAGCTTCCTCCACCTTATGTAAGCTACCTTCTTCCTTTTGATGAGAAGCTCCACCGCTCTCGTCATCCAAGGTTCCTTTATCTTGCCCCTTCTTGCCCGTCTCAGAGGGACATATTTATTCATCACTCGCAACAACTGTTCCTTAAACAGTCTCCACATGTCTATAGTGCCTTTACCATGGAACAATTGCTCCCAGTCCACACTTCCTAACTCATGTCTAATCGCATCATAGTTTCCTCTTCCCCAATTAAATATCCTCCCATTTTGCCTAATCCTCTCCTTCTCCATAGCTATGTAGAATGTGAGGCAGTTGTGGTCACTATCACCAAAATGCTCTCCCACCACAAGATCTGATACCTGCCCCGGCTTGTTTCTGAGCACCAAGTCTAGAATGGTCTCTCCCCTTGTCGGCCTGTGAACGTACTGAGTTAGGAAACTCTCCTGAACACACCTTACAAAATCCATTCAAATCTTCTGCTCGAAGGAGGTTCCAATCAAAATTGGGAAAGTTAAAGTCACCCATTACAACAACCCTACTAAGTCCACACTTTTCCAAAATCTGCCGACCTATGCTTTCTTCAATCTCCCTGCTGGTATTGGGGGGCTTGTAGAAAAAAGATTAGCAAGGCTCCTTCGATAGCACCTTTCAAAACTACGACCAATATCGTCTAGTAGGACAATGGCAGCAGATACATGGGAGCTATCACCACTTGGACCTTGCCCTTTAACCACTCATCAACCCGATCCTGCACATTGTGTTCTCACCCTTGTAAATCTTTTTGGAACTTAATGCAATTCGTCTAATATCCTTTTCATATTGGTCAGACATACTCAAGATGTCCTCTAAAAGCAGTTTAATATAATCTTTCTGTGTTGTAGTTCTAGTCATCCAGAAAGTTATCTCAAATGCTTTGTTCGCATTTTTACTATCTCGTCCACCTTTGTGACTGCAGTGAATGATTTAAGAATTTATACGTAGCTTGTTTGCTCCTCATTCCATTCACACTTTTATTTTCCAAGGAGCCCGAGTCCCTAATTTGTCCTTACAAAACGTACACTGCAGACACATTCATATCAAAGTGAATTTGTTGTCTATATCATGTGATCAAATATCACAGAGTATGAAGTTGCCAACCTTATTCTTACCAGTGAACCCAAACCTGACTTGTGGTGGATGTCCTGAAGAAGAGCTCATGCCTGAAACATCAATTCTCCTACTCCTTGGATGCTGCCTGACCGGCTGCGCTTTTCCAGCAACACAATTTCAGCTCTGATCTTACTTTCTCCTTGTGGTGGATGTGTTCATTTTTTACTTCAACCACTCTAGGCCTCGATATTAATCAATTTCCCCATTTTTTAAAATGATTTTATCTATCAATTATTTGGTTTGGGATAAAATAGAAAATGCAGAAAACAAGTCAGCATAAGTGGATAAAGAAATACTACCTTACAGGCATTTTCAGCAGGTTTTTATTTCAGATTTCAAACATTTACAGTATTTTGCTTCTCTTTTTGTGTTGGTTGATGGAGAGCAGGTTTTCTTTGTTAAAATGTGAGAGCCTAGTGCCTTAAACATTGAATTGATCCATTTAAAGTGCTTTCTTAGGTTTGTTTTGTGACCTTGTGTTTGAGAATGTGATGAAATGTATGCGCACTACAGGAAAGTATCTCTTCGGCAGTGATTTACAGCTTATTGCAGTTAAAGCAGACTTTTCTGTTGATTTTTGAATTGTGTGGCATGAAATTTCCAATCAGCACATTTGGAATCCTGATCCATTCCTTCTAATAGGAGCCAAGAGGCTTGTTTTCTGCTTCATGAGGTGAGATAAACATTGATAGATGGTTCAGCTCTGATGAACTCACTGAAACTTCACACAACAACAAAGACCCCGTGCTCCTCAGAGAATACTGTAGCAATCTCATGTGTTTGTTGATTTTTTCACTTGTGCTAACAATTCTTTTATATATGCAAATCTTTTTTGTCAAGCACTTTACTGACTAGCTATTAGAAAATAAATCTTGCGATATTATCAGGTGCAAATCTGTTACAATGCATTGTGGAGCCTGCGGGAGACTACTGCTTGTAACTACCTTTTAAAATTCCTTGATCCAATAAATCCAAAGGTACACTCACAAGGCAGTTAATCACTGTCTAATTTAAAGGGTGGAAGCTTATCGGAGACTGAACAATGTAGGCTATGGCAAGATTTGTGGCAGGATCGTGCAAGAAGTCTGGGAGCAAATTGCTGTGATTTTTTAGTGTTTGAGAAGCAGCGTAATGAGTTTATTTGCTTTGCAGCAGCGAGTTGCCAAAGTGAGGGTGAGTAGAGATTGTTAAATGCCTTAACAATGCCACAACTTGCCTCTTTTTTCAGATTCCTATCTTATCAAAGGTGCCAAACAAGCTAGAGCAATTACCTGGCTTCAAATAGCTTCCATTTATTCAGCAGGTCAGGCAGCATCCAAGGAACAGGAGAATCGACGTTTCGGGCATAAGCCCTTCTTCAGGAAGAAGGGCTTATGCCCGAAACGCGATTCTCCTGTTCCTTGGATGCTGCCTGACCTGCTGCGCTTTTCCAGCAACACATTTTCAGCTCTGATCTCCAGCATCTGCAGTCCTCACTTTCTCCTCCATTTATTCAGCACCAAGCAACATCTCCAGGTATGACTCATGATCAGCAGCTACACACAGCCTTCGTCTAAGGACATTGGCATCTGACATTTGGCATTAACATTTGCAAAGGAGAAAGTGAGGACTGCAGATGCTGGAGATCAGAGTTGAAAAATGTGGTGCTGGAAAAACATAGCAGGCCAGGCAGCATCCGAGGAGCAGGAGAATCGACGTTTTGGGCATAAATCCTTCCTGAAGAAACGTTGAAACGTCGATTCTCCTGCTCCTCGGATGCTGCCTGGCCTGCTGTGTTTTTCCAGCATCACATTTTTCAACTCTTAACATTTGCAAACCCTTGACAACCATCATGGTTCCCCTCTGATCCACACAAAGGCTGCTGAGGAAACATTGACTTAACTTGCATTGTGCACTGGCAACTAACATTGAAATTCTGCAGCAGTAACACTTTGCATAGAAAACCAAACACCAAGCTCACAGTTCAGTCCAGGCTGTATTTCAGGCTGCTCACTTGATCACTTAGCACTTGCTTACTTAATGCCTACCTGCATACTTGAAGCATGCATGCTTCACCTTGATTTTCCTTGCCTGTTAGAGTTTGCCCCTGGTTGAAATACTGTCAATACTATTGTATTGATGTACTGTTTTGTACAGGATACGGATGAGCTGCTTGTCATGCTTGTCAGCAGACATCTGTTGTGCACTGGTAATCTTGCTATCATTTGGTAAATGCCATCATTTTGGTGATTGGCATACTGAGATGGTAATCTAAAATATACAGCATGAGCCATCTGCATGTGTGGCAAATTCACTATACATGTATTCACCGGATGGCCATGTCTGAAAATGGGCAGGACTACACTTCAGTTCCGTGAAGACATGTACTGGGACCATCAGTCAGGGCCACAGTCTGCGCACAGTCCAGGGGCTTGGCCACATTCGGTCATTTGCTCGGATCAAACACAGTCAGGGATCTGTCCAATTATAATCTACAGAGTGTTTAGTCCTTGTCGGGCCATCCCAAGCAGTCAGTGAAATTATGTTATTGTCAGTCAGGAAGCTGCAAAATTAGTAGTCAGGGGTCAGGCTGCTTGTCAAGGTCTGTCAGAGGTGTATGGGGAAGGCGGTGTAGCCTCCTGGAGGTGGGGATATTGACAATGACTACAACAATGGCCTTCACAGGAGAGCATAGAGGACTGGGATGTGCACCATTTAAGTTCAGATTTCAGAGGAAAATGAGGACATTTGGACATAATGTACCCTGTGGTGGGTCTTCAGATAAGGAGATGGGTAGAAACGATCTCCTGAAGAAATGTAAATTAATAGGGAAACTGGGGCTCTAAGGGTTTGGTACTTGGTGACCACGTGGATCCTAGTGCTGATGGTGTTCACCACAACTGCATTTTCTGCCATCACTTTCCCTTCTCTAGATGCAAAATGCAACTGGAAAATGATTTGGACAATGGAGTCAGTGTCAGTTTTAGGCAAAAAGTATAGGGTCTATTCAGCTGGTTGCTACGACATTTAAGGAGAAAATGCATTTAGGGGGCTTTTGCAAACTGTAGCAATATTTGATTTGCAATTATTTCGTTGCTCATTTGCAATATATGCAGAATGAACATGCTCAGGGTTCAAATGCTGATCAAAGGCAATTTACACAATGTCATTGGTCCTTGTGAATTGAATATTGACATCTCAATGATGCAAAAGTTAGTAGTAATGACTTAAAAAGAGTCAAATGCTGGCCAAAGGCAATCCATTATTTGAATAACTGCTAAAGGTACGGAGTGATGCAGAAACAATCACAATATCTGACAGGCAAGTTTAACAATGGTCTGAGTACAATGTACAGTTTCATGGTTGATGTTGCTCTGAGATGGCTAGTGGGTTGAGTGCAACATGCATTCCTTTTCTGATATAAGGTGTTGGTCACTCAGCTGATATGGCACTTTCACCAAACCGGTACATGTGCTGAGACTGGAGCTGACTGAATGATAGAGACATGGGCATTGTTACCTGGGTACAGAATGTACAGAGCCGACTGTGCAACCTTGATTTGCCACCACAGATTCTTCTAAGGTTGTCCTGAAGTAGCTTATTTCCAATCTTGCACTCAGCTGCTGGTCACTGTGATTGCCTTTCTAAGAAGATGAAGGTGGGTACAGGAGGACCAGGGCCACCAGGAAGTCCTAGAACAGGTGGAATTTGTTCGATTCAGGAGTGCTTGCAGACTTTGAGGATGTGTGGAGTCCACAAGAGGGTCTAAGGTGAGAGAATGGGGTTGCATTTGTGAGGAAGAGTCAGCCATGCTGGCTATATGCTGTGAGCAGCTTAGTTTTGTGGCTGTTAGGCCACCATATTGTTGATGAAGGGCACAACACTTATCCAGTGAACGGGAGTTTTGTAAAGATGATGCGGCTGCAAGTGATGCTGGTCTTTTAGCAGATAGCCAGTGAGTGGTAACTTTTTGGGTAATGATGCATGATTGATTGAGGATAGAGGTGAGGGATGCCAGAAGGGTTGGTAGGTAGTAAGCAATTTTGCTCAGATACAATGAGAAATCTTGCTAGACAAGAAACCCTCCAAAAATTTCAATTCTCTTTGGACTTAACTAAAAATATGCAAGGTATGGTCCTGTAACTCTAGATTGAAAGAATATGAAGCCAAACAACTTTCAATAGTTATTGTAAAGTACATGATTTTTTTGCTAGAAGGAATATTCATTGATTTTTCACTGAAGAATGCTGATCAACCTTATGTTTTCAGCCTTGTTTATACAGAAAAAAAAACTTCCTTATATATTCATTGGATTGCAAGAGAATATGACTTGTAATAAGGATTTAAACCAAAAACATTTCTTGACATCTGCGTCTCATTCCAATCTGCTTTCTTCACTTACTGGAGAACTGAAATAACCGGAGTTGTGTTGAAATATGGATCATATGGTTGCAATTTGCCAATTTGATGGCATTGTGTCAAATCTAATTGTACTTGTTTGAAAATTAAATTGATATTAATTACAGAGAAATCCTCCACTATTTGAAAAATCCAATACAAAACAAACCAAAAATAAAACTAACTCAATCAAATTGTGGTTGAGACCCATGGGTGGAATTTAGTGCAGTCCATTGTGGTTTGAAACTTAGTGGCCAGCCTCACTTAATGACTGGAGTGGCTGTGCATTAATATCCTGTAGACAGGATAACGTTCCATAAATAAACTGGAGAAAGATAATGTGGTGAAGCTTGCCAATGCACAGGGTATCAATTAGACTCAATAATGAATGAATTGATACCAATTATTCTTTAGGCTGTTATGATATCATTTTAAGGGAAAATATTAGATTACTTACAGTAGTGGAAACAGGCCCTTCGGCCCAACAAGTCCACACCGCCCCGCCGAAGCGCAACCCACCCATACCCCTACATTTACCCCTTACCTAACACTACGGGCAATTTAGCATGGCCAATTCACCTGACCTGCACATCTTTGGACTGTGGGAGGAAACTGGAGCAAACCCACGCAGACACAGGGAGAACGTGCAAACTCCACACAGTCAGTCGCCTGAGGTGAGAATTGAACCAGGGTCTCTGGAGCTGTGAGGCAGCAGTGCTAACCACTATGCCACCGTGCCACTCACTAATATGCTGATGAACAAGTTACCAAGTTTGTAAAACATGTTGCAAGCTGCTAGCCACATGTAGTATGAAAGAATTCCTGCTTTTCTGTGACAATAGTTGCTGAATCTTTATTGAATTGAATCAGCTTTATTGTCACACTTACTCAAATGAGTACAGTGAAAAGTTTATAGTCGCTGCATTACAGTGCTATCTTAGGTACGAAGGTAGCCAGGTACAAGATCAAATTCTTAGGAAACAAAACAAAAATTAGAAAAGTACAGAAATAAATACTCGAGGGTTATAGATCATAGGAAAAAACTAGAAAAATAAAGTAGTACAAAAGATCAGAATATCAGTCTTGCCATCCGTGCTGGCACCCAGCCTAAAGGGAGACCTCCACCACCTCGCCACTGCCTGCGCCAAACCCACCAGCATCGGAGTTGCCCCACTTTAGGCACAATCACTTTGCTGCTGGGCCTACGTCACTGATGCCGCTAAACCCACATTGGCCCAAAACCAAAAGCCCCTGCCAGGCCAGGCCACTGCCAGGCTATGAGTCCTGCTTTGGCTACAGAGGTTGTCTTGCTGGTGCTGCCATTTCGAAGAGCCCACTGTTGCCAATGCTGCCATCCCGATCACTGGAGGAGCTTTTCTGCTGCTGCTGGCCCTGAAAGTCAGGAGAATAACCATGCAGTTGCGGTCAACAGCCCCAACTCCTGGGAGGATGTACTTGCTGCTGTTGTGACAGGCCTGAAATGGTGAGAGAATGCATTCGTTGCCACCATCTCCGATCACTGGAAGAAGCCACATCCGTCAATCCACGTGCGGCCCGCTCTCGCTGCCATGCCGGTGCTGCTAACTAACCTGCCACAGAAAGGAAGGAAAAAAGGCCAAAAAAAAGCAGCTCTGTTACTCTGCAGCCATCTTGCACTCTAGCTTCTGCTGAGCAATCTTGTAATATATATTCAAATATATTTTGTATAAACCCCAACCTTTATCACTACTTAGAAGGGCAAGGACAGCAGATGCATGGGAACACCACCACCTGAAATTTCTCCTCCAACTGGCTTGAAAATGTTTTCATTGTCGCAGTCAGAATTTTGAAGCATCCTTCCTATGTACACTGTGGATATATCTACTCTTAAGGACTGCAGTGTTTTAAGAATCTCACTATCATCTTCTCAAAGGCATTTAGGGATTGGCAATAAATGCTGACCAGGTAGCAATGCCTATATCCCATGAATGACATAAAAAGGCATGTGTTAGTATTCATTTTGATGAGCAGTGTGACAAAACAGGTTTCCAGTATTGTTATGCTTCACTTAAATGCAACAGCTTCAGATTTGTGCTTACCTGCTTATCTGGCAATCTTATCTGGAAGGGAGGTTAGGAAATCCTTGCCAAGCTATTACTCCTCTGATTTTTCAGACAAACATCTTGACACAAAGTAGGAAAAAAACTGGCTCAAGAGTGACAAACGAGTGGGGAACCGACTAGTCCGTGTGTAAGATAAATGTTTTGAGTCATACATTTTACCCAGAGAACCTGTTCACTCACAGAACTATCTAGACTTTGCAGTAAGCAACCTAAGAGGTTGCAACATTCTTTGTGGCAATATTAAGGAGACACAGAAATCAATTTAATGAATTGTACAACTGTATAACCCCTTTGAAATCAGCTTAAGTAGTGAAACTGTAGAAGACTACCATAATAACAATCAGTGTTTCAATAATACAAAAGATCCCAACACAATACAAGTCAAAAACATAGAAGTTATACAGATTCTTAAACTTTTGAATTCTGTAATTCCTAATGTCTTAAATTGAGATTACATTTTTGTGTGTTAATAGTTTTGTAACTACCATAACATACAAGTATTTTCCTTGCTAATATATATTATCTTGGAAAAAATAGTTCTTGTCATATTGGTTTAAGACTGAATATGCTAATGATCACCTAACCAGGATGTAGATCATGGCAGCTGTCTGGGCTGTTGCATGTAGTACAAGGGAGTTGCAACTATGTTTTCTTCTAATATCAATTGTTAAACTTTTAATGTGAATCTGTTTGCTGAGCAATTCAAACTAGCAGAAACTAAATTTGGTTTACCACTTCTCGTTTAAGATTCCTAAATTTGGGTTAAACAAATAAAGTGCTAAAACATAGCCCATCACAATTTATTGAAGTGTCTGAAATAAAATGGCTGTTGAAAAGCTTTCCCTTGCTTCACAAAGATCATAAGCAAACTAAGTCTTGCCCAAACAAGGGGCCTGGTATTGGGAAGGGGGGAATAGTTGAAATCCATCCCATTCCATGTTCAATTCTACTCTCACTCTGCTAATTTTCCTGTATTAAGCAAAATGGAAATCAATTCCATTAAAATGCAGTCCTTATTAAAAATGGCCACAGTATTGAAGGAAAGACAAATTAAGGCATATTTAAAACTCATCTTCTGAATGGTTGGTAGTGATTTCCAGAAACTACTGTGAATTGATAGAAATAAAATAATTTGAGCAAACACCCTAAATTATAATAGGCTGCAATATAGAAAATAAATATTGCACCAAAATTAGCTACTCATATTGAAAATAGATGTACCAAAACTACTCAAGATTGAATTTACTTTCGTTTTCAAAGGAGAAAGATTGAGGGTGGACCATCACAAACTTGAATGGCAAAGACAGAAATATCACGACTGAAAAGTTCTTTTAACCAAATAAATCAGAAGACTTTGCACCTTAAGAGAAGAGAACATTCATGATATGTTAAGAAGACACAGTAATATTCATTGCTTGTATCTGTCTGTACTTCAACATGCTTTCACACCAAAAGCATATTTCATTTCCTCATAATGCAAAATGCAGGAATATCTGTTCTTAAACCTTACTTTGTTACCAATAAAGATAATCAATAACTAATAACTCAAGGAACAAGGTCTTCTTTGTTGAGGAAGAAGAGAAAGTCAATATATATTCCTTCATATCTTTAGTAGGACACGATATCAGAGAAGGATATTTCAAACCACAATGCTGAAAATATAGAACATTTGCAAGATTTTTCATAAGAACATAACATATAGGCATTTTGCCCATCAGGTTTGCTCCACCATTCAATCATGGCTGATACTTTTCTCATGCTCATTCGCTTCTCTCTATAACCCTTGATACACTGACTAATTAATAACCTGTTTATCTCAGTCTTAAAGACAGTCAGTTACTTCACCTTCACAACCTTCTGCAGCAATGTGTTCCACAGATTAACCACCCTGTGTGAAGATACTTCTCCTCATTTAAATTCGACAGGGTTGGCCTTGGGACCTAGTTTCTCCAATGGGTTATAGAGTCATACAGATGTACAGCATGGAAGCAGACCCTTCGGTACAACCTGCCCATGCCGACCAGATATCCCACCCAATCTAGTCCCACCTGCCAACACCCGGCCTATATCCCTCCAAACCCTTCCTATTCATATACCCATCCAAATGCCTCTTAAATGTTGCAATTGTACCAGCCTCTACCACATCCTCTGGCAGCTCATTCCATACACGTACCACCCTCTGCGTGAAAAAGTTGCCCCTTAGGTCTCTTTTATATCTTTCCCCTCTCACCTTAAACCTATCCCTCTAATTCTGGACTCCCCGACCCCAGGGAAAAGACTTTGTCTATTTATCCTATCTAAGCTCCTCATAATTTTGTAAACCTCTATAAGGTCACCCCTCAGCCTCCGACGCTCCAGGGAAAACAGCCCCAGCCTGTTCAGCCTCTCCCTGTAGCTCAGATCCTCCAACCCTGGCAACATCTTTGTAAATCTTTTCTGAACCCTTTCAGGTTTCACAACATCTTTCCGATAGGAAGGAGACCAGAATTGCACGCAATATTCCAACAGTGGCCTAACCAATGTCTTGTACAGCCGCAACATGACCTCCCAACTCCCGTACTCAATACTCTGACCAATAAAGGAAAGCATAGCAAACGCCTTCTTCACTATCCTATCTACCTGCGACTCCACTTTCAAGGAGCTGTGAACCTGCACTCCAAGGTCTCTTTGTTCAGCAACACTCCCTAGGACCTTACTATTAAGTCCTGAGAAGATTTGCTTTCCCAAAATGCAGCACCTCGCATTTATCTGAATTAAACTCCATCTGCCACTTCTCAGCCCATTGGCCCATCTGGTCCAGATCCTGTTGTAATCTGAGGTAACCCTCTTCGCTGTGCACTACTCCTCCAATTTTATTGTCATCTGCAAACTCACTAACTGTACCTCTTATGCTTGCATCCAAATCATTTATGTAAATGACAAAAAGTAGAGGACCCA
Organism: Chiloscyllium plagiosum; assembly: GCF_037043375.1. Lineage (NCBI taxonomy): Eukaryota > Metazoa > Chordata > Chondrichthyes > Orectolobiformes > Hemiscylliidae > Chiloscyllium > Chiloscyllium plagiosum. The sequence continues at coordinate 77,460,824 of NW_028270145.1, read as the reverse complement.
GCACTGATCCTTGTGGCACTCCACTTGTCACAGGCCTCCAGTCTGAAAAACAACCCTCCATCTGTATCCAAATGGCTAGTTCTCCCTGTATTCCATGAGATCTAAGCTTGCTAATCAGTCTCCCATGGGGAACCTTGTCGAACGCCTTACTGAAGTCCATATAGATCACATCTACTGCTCTGCCCTCATCAATCTTCTTTGTTACTTCTTCAAAAAACTTAATCAAGTTTGTGAGGCATGATTTCCCATGCCCAAAGCCATGTTGACTATCCCAAATCAGTCCTTGCCTTTCCAAACATTTTCTCCACATCCACTCTATTGAGGCCTCTCAGTATTCTGTAGGTTTCAATGAGACTGAAAGACACCATTAAGGTTTACTGTATTTGTAATCCTGGTAAACAAGATTGTACATCAGGCACAGGAATCAAGAACTATTTATTACATCTGAATGTGGGAATGTAGGAATCAAGAAAAAAGACAATTTTATATACAAGGAACTCAAACAGCTGTTTTGAGATTTGATTAGAATATCAGCCCGTCAATTATACTACCTTGGAATAATTCACAAACGAACCACAATGAATAGATCAAGAAATAAAATGTGCCGATATATTGTTTGTGCTGGAGGAAAAGAAAATCAACATGTGTTCCTTAGAACCATTGAAGGTGAAACAATACCGTACTCAGAGAGCTTCATACTCTGCTCACTTCTAGACCCTTTCAAATTTTCAAGCCAATTGTTTCTCAATGGATTCACTCATACGTCCATCAATAAAGTAGATATTTCAAAGAATGTTACTTTTGATGTCATGGAAACCAACTTCACATAGCGTGATGAAGTCATGGAGACATACAGCACAGAAACAGACTTTTGATCCAACTCGCCCATGCCGACCAGATAGTCTAAACTAATCTAGTCCCATTTGCTATTATTTGGCCCACATCCCTCTAAACCCTTCCTATTCATATATCCATCCAGCTGCCTTTTAAATGTTGTAATTGTACTAGCCTCCATCATTTCCTCTGGCAGGTCATTCCATACACGCACCATGCTCTGCATGAAACAGTTGCCCCTTAGGTCCCTTTTAAATCTCCCCCCCCACCTCACCTTAAACCCATGCCCTCTGGGATTGGACTCCCCCATCATGGGAAAAATACCTTGTCTATTTACCCTATGATTAGATTCCCTACAGTGTGGTAACAGGCCCATCGGCCCAAAAAGTCCACACCGACTCTCCAAACAGTAACCCACCCCAGACCCATTTCCGGGTGACTAATACACTTAACACTATGGGCAATTTAGCATGGCCAATTCACCTGACCTGCATATCTTTGGGTTGTGGGAGGAAACGGGAGCACCCGGAGAAAACCTATCCATGGCCCTCATGATTTTATAAAACTCTGCAAGGTGACCCCTCAGCTTCTGATGTTCCAGGGAAAACAGCCCCAGCCTATTCAGCCTGTCCCTAAAGCTGAACCCTCTAACCCTGGAAATCTCCTTGTAAATCTTTTCTGACCCATCTGTACCATGTCAACATCAATAACAAATCATCATGATTTGATATTTTAAGAAGAACAATCAATAATTTTGAAGGTGTCTGTGTTCATATGGGATAAAATAGCTAAAAACAAACTCATCTCTCAATTCATAGGTGCCTGAAGTACTCTGGCCTTTAAAAGCAAAACCTTCAGCTAAATTATGGTGTAAAGATCTACCAGTGACCCATAATAGTCAATTTACTTTCATTGCACAACAAAAGTTAGTTATTGAGGTTCAAACAAAATTATATTGAGTTTTTTGAGTAGCAATACTACAATATTCCTTCAAGTATTTCTTACAGCTTTCTGCAACAATTGATCATTCTTCTAAAACATATTATAAAAATACAAAGTAAACCTTGAGATTTTTTAACATAAAGAACAAACTGGAAATCTGAAACATGAATAGAGAATGTTGAAATACTCAGCAGCTCAGGCTTCATGTAATGTATCCTACATTTTTTAACCAAATGGAGGGATAAGAGGAAATGAAGGAAAGAGCAAAAAGATAGGTCTTTGATCGAGTGGAAAATAGAGTGATTATTGTTGTATAAGGTAATGATTCTGAACATGCGCATGTTACATTTGCCCCGCCCATTCAACTTGATATTACACATGGTTGAAAACAAGAAGCTCCCCTCCAGCTTCCAAAGGATGTAGATGCATCTGTACCAGCTCCTGAGGTCCTAGTAATTATACCCAAACAAATGTAGTTGTGCTTCTTGCTATCATTCAATAATCCTCTTCTTATCTAGGTACTGTGCCTTTTCTATACTCGACAGTGATGTATCTCCAACCACTAATTACTAGGTAGGCCGAAAACAAACCGGAGAAAACCAAAGGTTTTTAGATTAGATTACTTAGTGTGGAAACAGGCCCTTCGGCCCAAAAAGTCCACACCGACCCGCCGAAGCACAACCCACCCAGACCCATTTCCCCACATTTACCCCTTCACCTAACACTATGGGCAACTTCCCATGGCCGATTCACCTAACCTGCACGTTTTTGGACTGTGGGAGGATACCGGAGCACCCGGAGGAAACCCATGCAGACACGGGGAGAATGTGCAAACTCCACACAGTCAGTCGCCTGAGGCGGGAATTGAACCCGGGTCTCTGGCACTGTGAGGCAGCAGTGCTAACCACAGTGCCACCGTGCTGGCCACCGTGTTGGCAGCAAATGTCCTTAAACAACTTTACTCAGTACCACATACTGGTGGAGGTGGCAAAAACTCAACGAAGGAAGATTGTATAAGACAAACAGGAGTGGTGATCGAACAAGTAACAAAACAAAATGGGTCGAGGTGAGGTGTAAAGTACAACAGTAAAATAATTATTAATACATGATGTTTTAAAAAAAGAACAGTTGTTATCATTCAGAAGTTTTGAACTTGATGTTGACTCTGGCAGTTTGTAAATTAATATGGACATGGACCCTTTTCCTTATTCTGCAACAGATTTCATATACAGCAATCAGATCCCTTTTCTAGTGCTAGCAGCAGTTCAGTGGCAACATTGACAGTTCTTTTCTGGAACTGTCTTTGAGAAGTGACATGCTGGTGTTCTCAAGATACTTTTTTTACTTTGGCATTTTGAAATACAGCAAGTGGTTTTAAAACTTATGTTCCAATCTCAGACGATTGCCTTTGTGGAGTTTGCACATTCTCCCCATGTCTGTCTGGGTTTCCTCCGGGTGCTCCGGTCTCCTCCCACAGTCCAAAGATGTGCAGGTTAGGTGAATTGGCCATGGTAAATTGTCCGTAGTGTCCATGGATTGGCAGGCTAAGTGGATTAGCCATGGGAAATGCAGGGATGGGGTGAGCCTGGGTGGGATGCTTTTTGAAGGGTTGGTATGGACTCAATGAGCCAAAAGGCCTGTTTCCACATCTGCATGCTTAACTATCATTCACTGGTGTACAAGACATCCAGGTCTTTTCTATTCCAACATTTCCAATCAATTGCCATTTTAAAATACTCTTCAGTTCTGTTTTTCTTATCTGTGTGGGCAACTCCACACTTATCCACATCATGCAGCATGTGAATTACCTGTTTTTGAGTATTTGTCCATACACTCAACTTGCCTTAATCACCTTGAAGCCTTTTTTACTTCTTTGTCACCGCTTACAGTCCTACTTAGTTTGTGTCATCAACAAACTTAGAAATACTATGTATAATTTCCCTGTCTAAATTGTTGACATTGATTGTGAACAGCTGGAGCTCATGCACTGATCTCTGTGGTATCCCATTAGTCACCACTTTTCAAGTCGAAAGACATAAGTATTCTTAATTGCTGATTCCTGTCTACTAACCAATTCTCAATCGAAGCCAGTATATTATCTCCAATCCCATATACTTTGATCATATGCACTAACCTTTCTGTGAGACTTTATCAAACACTTTCTGAGTATTCAAAGATGCCACATCATATGATTCTCCTCTATGTATGCTAGTAGTCTTTCTCCTCAAAACTCTGGAATGTAGATCATCTGTGTTCGATCCCATTAATTTCTCCAAAAACATTTTTTGCTTACTTATAATAATTTCCTTCAATTCTTCCTTCCCAATAGTTCCTTTCTTCCCCAGCAGTTCTCTCAAGTTATTTATGTCTTCTTTTATGAAGATAAAAGTAAAATAGTTACTAATTTTTTTATGGAATATCAGCGTCAAGCTCACATTTATTGTGCATTTTCCTTTGACCAGAAGGAAGTTAAGAGTCAACTACAATTTGTGTGGGTTTGGAGCAAATGAGTTTTGATGACAAACAATACTGATTACAAGGTTGCCATTAGGTTAGTTGTATTCCAGGTTTTTATTGGATTCAAATTTCATCATGTGCCATGGTACAATTGAAACCTATGTCCTCAGAATATGATCTTGAGGGTCTGCATTACTAGTTCAGTAAGTTACGAGTTGCCATTAGGCTACCATTTCCCCCTAGTTTCCCTGCTATTTCCTTGTTCTTCATTATCGATTCTCTAATTTCAGATTGTAAAGGACTTACATTTATCTTCTCCTTTTACATACCTATAGAAATTCTTGTCGTCCTCTTTTATAAGCCTTACTTGATTTGTCCCCTCTTGGTTGGTCTTTGCTAAATTCCAAAATATTCCCAATGCTCAGGCTTGCTACTTATTCTAGCAACTTTCTTTGATCTTCCTTTGGATCGAATACTACCTTTTATATAATTTGTTAGTCATGGTTGGACCACTTTTCCTATTGCAGTTTTGCACTAGAAAGGAACTTATAATTGTTGCAATGTACACATTTGCTCCTCAAATATTAGCTATTGCCTATCTACAATCATGCCTTCTAATAAAGTTACCCAAATATTGGAGCCACTTAAGTCTCATAAATTTATAGTTTCCTTTGTTTAGGTTCAAATTGGACCACTTTACTTTCTATCCTAATAAGGAATTCTAGCCATTTTTCTCTAAAAGAATGCACACAACAAAATTATTGATTAGCCCCTTCTCATTGCATAATACCAAATCTTAGATAAACTGTTCCTTAGTTTGTTCCTCAACATACCAGTAAACAAAATTACCAGCTTTCCTGATAGATCAATGTGTTAAGCTTTTACTTTATAAGCTATGATTTTATGACAACCAGTGATATTTTATTCCACATCCACGGACTTTATTCCATACTGAGGGACCTCAAAGTGAATGTCAATCTATCCTTTCTTATATTTTTAATACATAGTTATGGGGTTAAATGGTATAATAATAGAAAATGGAACTGGCCAAAAAACAAGGTTTAACTTGTTCCTCATTCTGAGTCACATCATTGTTTTGGGGAAGTGAAGATAGTTTTTCCCTTCTCATACATTACATTGTGACCTCCTAGTTCACTTTTAGCAATGTAAGGAAAGTTCAATTATCTTCATAATAAAATCAAATCTTCTCTAATGGGTGGTTCAAAATCTATTACTGCCCTCAGTGTTCTGCTGTGTTTGCCATCATAGTCATTTCTCACATTAATTTCAACAGCCTTCTTAAAGGAAGTGCAATAGTCTAGTTAAAACTATTCTGATTGAGGGGTATGGAAGATTTTGCACTCCTGAGCCCTCATTGTACTATTAACACTATTTTATTTTATTTTATTTCCATCTTTCTTCAAATTGCATATACACCAATAATGATGATGTGGATACATTTGTAATAAACATTTACATATGGACATTGGAATAATGGCAAAGTCATCATAAGGCTACTCTGTCATTAGACAGAGATGACTGGTGGTAGTTTGACTGGTGCCTAGGCAAGGCAGAGCGGGAGAATCCTTCATGGCAACCTTAGCTGATGCAGGATTATGAACCTACACTATTAGCATTACACTACACATTGCAAATCTATTCATCCAGCGAGCTGAGCTATCCAGCCCCCAAGCTGTCAGTCAATTAATTGATCTTTCTGACATTGCTTATTTTCTTGCCAAAAATATCTTTTAAACCTTTCTTCTATCTGCACTTTTGTCTGAGTGTTTCCAAAATGTGAGCCATGTTTTAAAAATAGACCAGTTTATTCCAACTGCCATTAGTTTGGAACCTTTCAAGCAGAAACTGCAATAGTGCACAGTTGGCTCGCATTAATAAGTATAATTTAATCCTCAATGGCATCAAGATTTAAATCAATCACAGAACAATCCCAAAAGGTTAATGTTTTCCTGACTCTCTAATCTGACTCTCTGCAGATTTTTGAAATCTGAAATAAAAACCAAGTGCTGGGGAACATCAGCAAGTCTGGCAGCATCTGTAGGAAAATAAATTCTCCAATGATTATTCTTCAGAACGCCAAATTTATTTCTTTCGCCAAACTTATTGTAATTTCTTCTCTAAAAGATAAGGTTCTGAGTTCAATGATAATATTAATGTTGAAGCTACCAACATTTATTGTAATTAAGGAGTAATTCCAGATTCATGTCTCAGTGTTGGAATTGTGTAACTGAATGCAGAACTTGTTCTCTGATTTTCTTTGCTCTTGCAAAAGTTTCACAAAACCTGTATCTAACTGAACAGTTCAAACTTATAAAACACAATGGTTTTCTATATAAGTGCTAAATATTCGTTAATTGAGCCAGAGTAAAATTAAGATTTGTCCATTCAAGTCAAGTGATATTTTAACAGCATGGTAGATCTTAATTACCAACAAATTCTTTGTCACTAAATATTACTTGGAGTGCAAAATCTAATTCATTTGGATTTTACGTACTTTAGAGATTTTTAAAAGTAAGTTTTTTATTTGTCTTTTGTCACCTTTACCTGTGTTATAATCATTTATTTCATTGCATGTCTATTTAACTTTCTGTCCATGATACTACATTGATTTAAGCATTCTACCTTAGTCCTCATTCAGATTTATGCATGTTTGTAAAGACTCTTCAGCCTGATCAAAAAGTCACATTGTTACTTCCCCTGCTATGTCCCATGTACAGGACATAACACCATGCTGTTTCACTCTCTCAAAGACCATAAATTGATTGCAAAAGACCGCAAATAGTTTTTTGGGCAGTTGCAAAACTGTTTGCACAGTGTGTACCATTTATGTATTTAGTTTAACTTTCAATGGAATGTAGTGAACAAACTGATGTGCTTACATATGTAAATCATGTAAATAGTTGTCAATAACCATGATTGATTTATTAAATTTGGGGAATATACTATGCTGTGTCTTGTAGCTATTGTGAAATATAACTAAGAGGCATGCTGTTGATTTCACCAGAATGTGACATGATGGTATAAAGGTAACAGTCTTGTTTTAACTGAGCTTTGTTCCCTTGCATATTAAGGTAGTGTGCTGCAGTCTATCTGAACAACGAGGCATCAATCCAGATGTACAAGTACCTGTGATTGTAATGCACTTATGTAGGTACCAGGTGCTGTAATAAAAGTTTATTGCATCCTTCAGTATTACGTGTCCCATGTCTCTTCCTCATGTTACGAAGCTAACTTAAGTATTATTGTTTGACAGTGGTAGGTCATTAGAATATCATGGAGAAAGTGAGGACAGCAGATGCTGGAGATCAGAGTCAAGAAGTGTGGCATTGGAAAAACACAGCAGGTTAGGCAGCATTCGAGGAACAGGACAGTTGACATTTCAGGCATAAGCCCTTCATCAGAATGTCATGTCAAGCTATGTCATGGTCCCATATCACAACATGTTAACAACTCAATAGTAAGCAACAATAGCTACTTATAAAACTATCTTTATTGAAGATCAGATAACCCTGGATTGTGAAGCAATTGGACAACCAACAACAATATATTTATATATGTACAGATTTCCAACTTAAATAGCCAGAAGGCAATCTTCTCTTATTTCCATATAAAGTCAAGACATCAAGGCAGAAGCCCTCTTTCTCGTTTCCAAAAATAAAGAAATACAAGGTTTTGACCTTCTTCCTGACATAAAAGTTAAGCTACAGCAGCCAAAAGGCTTCTTATAGGTTTGAAAGTAAAACCAGCATTTAAAAAGCCTTTAACAGGGTTAAATCTAACATCAACAGACAAAGGATAATGTGAGTTTAATAAAAGCAAAATACTGCAGATGCTGAAAATCTGAAACAAACATGGAAAATGTTGGAGAAACTCTCTCAGAAGTTTTCACAGTTCTGAAGAAGAGTCATAACAGATTTGAAACCTTAACTCTGTTTCTCTCTCCACAGATTAGATTAGATTCCCTACAGTGTGGAAACAGGCCCTTCAGCCCAACCGGTCCACACCGACCCGCCGAAGAGTAACACACCCAGACCTATTTCCCTCTGACTAATGCACCTAACACTATGGGCAATTTAGCATGGCCAATTCACCTGACTTACACATTTTTGGACTGTAGGAGGAAACCGGAGCACCTGGAGGAAACCCACGCAGACACAGGCAGAACGTGCAAACTCCACACAGACAGTCACCGAGGCTGGAATCGAACCTGGGAATCCTGGTGCTGTGAGGCTGCAGTGCTAACCACTGAGCCACCATGTTGCCCACATGCTGCCAGACATGCCGAGTTTCTTGAGCCTTTCCTTGTGTTTGTTTTGATTTTGTCAGTTTAACTACATAGGTACGGCGGTGGCGTCTTCAGAGGTACTGAGGCTCCAGTGTCGGTCAGACAGCCTGTGAAGCCTGGAGCGGGACTCTCACTTCTGTGTGGAGTGGGCCCCTGGTGGCAGCATGCTATGGCTTGGGAAGCTCAGAGTGGGACTCGAGTAACAGCATAGCATGTGTTGGGAAACTGAGAGTGAGACTCTAGCAGCAGCGGAGAAGATAAAGTTGGACTCTCTAAGTTTTCTTATTTTATTTTATTCTAAGTTAATGTGAATATGTATGTTTTTACTGTATTTTATACTGAATACACATGACAATAAATGATTCAATTCAAACTTACTGTTTTAAAGATAAGTGTTTTATGCACTAAATAATTTCTAATCAACGGAATATTTCCTGTGTTCATTGCTCAGTTGGCTCTGCCATTTTGGTTGATTCAACTCAATGAAGAAATGATTGAAGTCATTACTCCTTATTTGATGTGAGCTTCCTCTAGAGGCTAAAACCTGCAATTACAAGTCATCATCTCTTAAAGCCACAGCTCCACATTCAGCAAAATGTCTTAAAGAGGCCACCATTGGGAAAAATAATGTTAATTAAAAGCAAAGTATGGAAAAATAAAAGGACAGAACAGCAAACCAAGTGAAATAATGGAATAAACAAGCCTTGCATTTCAATAAAACAAAACAGCATAGGCATTCAAAAAAAAAGAAAGGTAAGGCAATTGATTATGGATTGAGCAACAAATTACGTCTTTGCTAAATTACAGCAATTTAAACAACTCAAGCAGCTTAACTCACTGATCAAACCATAAATGATCCTGAGGGAAGACTCATTAAGATATTGCTTGTTATCAGCAAGGAGGGACTTTGCATTTTCTTTTCACTGCAAACAACTAAAAAAGATCCAGGTAAGATCTGGAGAATACTTGAGGACCAGCTCAAGGTACAAGCCAACTTCAAAGTTAACAGAATCCAACTCTGCCATATAAACACAAACCCCAAGATGTCAGCTGCAGCAGCAAAGGGGATCAATGTGTTTTCTCTGAAGAAGGTCTCACAGAGATGCTAAAAACTGGCAGAGCAGAATGAAACAAGGTACATCATCAGTGAGCTTTTGGAGATAACCATATCTAGACATCAGACAGAGAGTGAGTGCAGAATTGACTTGAGTGAAGAAGTAACAAAGAGGATTGATGAGGGCAGAGCGGTAGATGTGATCTATACGGACTTCAGTAAGGTGTTCGACAAGGTTCCCCATGGGACACTGGTTAGCAAGGTTAGATCTCACAGAATGCAGGGAGACCAAGCCATGTGGATACAGAACTGGCTCAAAAGTAGAAGACAGAGGGTGGTGGTGGAGGGCTGTTTTTCAGACTGGAGGCCTGTGACCAGTGGAGTGCCACAAAGATCGGTGCTGGGTCCTCTACTTTTTTGTCATTTATATAAATGATTTGGATGAGAGCATAAGAGGTATAGTTAGTACGTTTGCAGATGACACCAAAATTGGACGTGTGTGGGACAGCTAAGAAGGTTACCTCAGATTACAACAGGATCGTGACCAGATGGGCCAATGGGCTTAGAAGTGGCAGATGCAGTTTAATTCGGATAAATGTGAGGTGCTGCATTTTGGGAAAGCAAATCTTCACAGGACTCATACACTTAATGGTAAGGTCCTGGGGAGTGTTGCTGAACAAAGAGACCTTGGAGTGCAGGTTCATAGCTCCTTGAAAGTGGAGTTATAGGTAGATAGGACAGTGAAGGCGGCGTTTGGTATGCTTTCCTTTATTGGTCAGAGTATTGAGTACAGGAGTTGGGAGGTCATGTTGCAGCTGTACAGGACATCGGTTAGGCCACTGTTGGAATATTGCATGCAATTCTGGTCTCCTTCCTATCGGAAAGATGTTGTGAAACTTGAAAGGGTTCAGAAAAGATTTACAAAGATGTTGTCAGGGTTGGAGGGTTTGAGCTATAAGGAGAGGCTGAACAGGCTGGGGCTGTTTTCCTTGGAGCGTTGGAGGCTGAGGGGTGACCTTATAGAGGTTTACAAAATTATGAGGGGCATAGATAGGATAAATAGACAAAGTCTTTTCCCTGGGGTCGGGGAGTCCAGAACTAGAGTGCATAGGTTTAGGGTGAGAGGGGAAAGATATAAAAGAGACCTAAGGGGCAACTTTTTCCACACAGAGGGTGGTACATATATGGAAGGAGCTGCTAGAGGAAGTGGTGGAGGCTGGTACAATTGCAAAATTTAAAAGGCATTTGAATGGTATATGAATAGGAAGGGTTTGGAGGGATATAGGCCGGGTGCCGACAGGTGGGACTAGATTGGGTTGGGATATCTGGTCGGCATGGTTGGGTTGGACCGAAGGGTCTGTTTCTATGCTGTACATCTCTAAGACTCTAATCCAGGCACAAATACCAGGATACCAACAAATGTTCAAAGATATGTAAGCATCCCAGGTTGTATAACACCACTGCAGGTCATGCTACGTCATTGTGGAGGAACAGAAGTCAACTCAGACCAATTTACAACATCTCAATCCTGCACACAGAGAATGAGGAAGAAAGCCCTGATGACAATGATGGTGTAGCAATGCTGAATAACAGCAACCAGGAGTGTGACAATCAAGTTGTCAGCCACAAACTACTGACAATATCATGTGCCTATCCTAACGGTTATGCAGTAGCTAGATCAGAAACAATTGTCAAATCTCTGAAATCCTATTCCAAAATCTGATTTTGTTAATCAGTTTAACTCTGTTTTTACATGGCTGTATAATTGTTCAATTGACAATGTGTGTCTATGTAAAAGAATGCATACTTGTTTGGGTATATTTCTTTTGGAAAAAGGGGGATGTCTTATTATGTCTCAGAACAAGTGTGCAACATATCTTTCAGGGTCAGGCTCATGATAGCATCACCCTATCGTGGAATGTCACCTAATGGCATAAAGGTCACAGCTGGTGTGCTGTGGCACAGTGTTAGTGTGTCTACCTTGCAGAGCAAAGGCCCAGGTTTAATTCTTACTTGCTCTATCGAGGTGTCATAAAATGCCAGAATATGTTGATTAAAAATATGAATAAAACTCAGAGTCTGTATCTTTCTGAACTCTGTTCTCTTGCAGCATGACTCACTGAAGGCTGGTACAATTGCTTAACATGTGTCTAGACATGGAAATCTCTGTGATTCTAATGTACATAAGGAGATGTAACTGTTATAAAACAAGTATCTGTATATCCTTCAATATTGTGTGGCCTATATCTGTTTTCTTGTGTTACAAGGGCCAACGTAAGTATTACATAGTGTGAGATTGAACGCTTATCACCATATAGTGGATTATACCAAATCACATCACATCATATGGAAAATGTTTGCCAATAATGCAATTAGTTTTTACATTGAACTGAAGAACTTGTTTGATTAGGTCTAAAGGTACCTTTCTGTATTGAATAAGAAACTGAATAAGTTTCTTATCTTATAGATTTAGTGCTCTCTTATTTTTCCCATTATCAGCGTTGTCTCTTGCTGTTACTTATTTTTGACTCAATCATCGTGCAAATCCTATTAAAACAAATGATGGCTTGTGATGACACTGTTCTGCCATTGTATTGACATCTGAATCATTTAATTGTTCAGTCAATGCTCAATAAATAAGTACATGGACTGTAAGTTGACATTTTTCATAGAAAATAGCATTCAGAACTTCAAGAGAAGTGACTATTGTGGTAGGGATTGGCCTGGTGCTAGTTTTGCTACACTGTTAATCTAGACCCAGGTAATGTTCTGGGGACCTGGGCTTGAATCCTGCCACAGCAGATGGTAGTATTTGAATTCAATAAAAAATTCTGGATGCCATTGTTGATTATGGGAAAGAACACATCTGGTTCACCAATGCCCCCCAAGGAAGGAATGTGCTATCCTGAACTGGCCTGGACTAGATGTGACTTGAGACCCACAGCAATATGGTTGACTCTTAACCGCCCTCTAGGATGGGCAATAAATGCTGGCCTAGCCAGTGAGGCCCTCAACCTTTGAATGAATTTTTAAAAAATCACTCGACCTGATACATGAACTTTGTTTGCTCTCCACAGATACTGCTAGATCTGCTGAGTTTTTCCAGCAATTTCTGTTCTTGGTTCAGATTTCCAGCATCTACAGTTCTTTTTTGTTAATGCTTCTGTGAAGATTTTTTTGAACGAGTGAGATCTCAAGATCAGATTATATCGATTGATTCTTTGGCCTCTTGGTTCATGCACTTATTGATTGTGCAATACTGAGCCTAGCCCCACAAATGGAAGCTGGCCTTACCTGAACAGGCTTTGATAGAATTATCCAGCCTGGAAAATCAGAGAGAGGTGAAGCTGAAATAGATTAATCTTCCTGTGACTTCACTCCTCAGCTTTCTCTATACCTAATACTTTCTCTTAGAAATGAATGGTGTTCTGCTTATGGAGCTGACCTTCTTTACAGATAATATTGTCTATCTTACAGAAATCAATATTTTGGACATTCATGTAATCAAGTGTCACCTTGCAATGTCATTCGGCTGCACAAAAGTTTTGATCAGCACAAATTCAGAGTCATGTTTTCATCGGTATGCTTTTGAGTTCCAAACACAGTGGCACTCACACCACTGACAATAGCTTATGTTGGTCTAGGAAAGCTAGTGAGAAGGTCTCAATCATCCTGGTTTTATGCCCCTCCAGAAGAAATGCTATTTATAGAGAATAGTTGATATCTCCTCAGATTGTGGTTGGGAGAATATTAGCATGATTCGCATAATTATAAAAGCATAATGCATGTAGTAGAAAACAAGTTGGAAAGAATGTACATCTTTTCAGAGAATTCATTATTTGATCCGAGTGTGATGCATAACACACTCTGGTGTGGTTGGTTAGTATTTATCTGGAACAAAAACAGAAATCACGGGAGCAATTCAACAGGTCTGGCAGCATCTGTGGAGAAACGTTAACTCTGATTTCTCTTCACAGATGCTACCAGACCTGTTGCGTTCCTTCAGCAATTTCCGTTCTGGTTTCAAATTTCCAGCATCCACAGTTCTTTGTTTTATCTCAGTATTTAATTGGAACAGAAACTTTGCTTAATCACAAACTGAAAACATTAGAAGCGTTGCTTTATAGTGTTCTGATTACTCTTGTGCTTGTCAGAGGGTTTAAGTATACAAAAGGACCTCTGGTTAGAGTTAATAAAAACAGAAACTGTTGGAAAAGCTCAGCAAGTCTGGCAACATCTGTGAAGAGAAATCAGAGTTAACTTTTCGGGTTCAGTGAGCCTTCCCCAGAATTGATGGCAGCTAGGAAAATGTTTGTTTATATGCAAAAGATAGGGTGGGGAGGGGGTAAGGAATAAATGATAGGTGGGAATAGAGCCCAAAGAGAAAGAATAACAGTTAGACAGACAAAAGAGTGGATAACGATCTGGCTAGGTGGCTGAATAGCCATTAATGGAGATTATTAGTGGCTAACAACAGGTATAGTGTACTGGCAGACTGTCGGATAACAAGGCCTGGTGTGTGCGTAGGGGGCTAGGACATGGGTGAGTAAAATTACTGAACTCGATATTGAGTCCAGAGGGCTGCAGGGTCCCCAAGCGTAAAATGAGTGTTGCTCTTCTAGCTTGCACTGAGCATTGCTGGAACACTGCAGCAAGCCTGAGACAAAGATGTTGGCCATGGAAGAGGGTATTATGTTAAAGTGGCAAATGGAAGCTGAGGGTCCTTTTTGTGGGCAGAATGTAGATGTTCTGAAAAGTTGTCATCCAGTCTATGCTTCATTTCCCCAGTGTAGAGGAGACCACATTGTGAGCAGCAAATACCGTAAACTAGATTGTGAGAAGTGCAGGTAAAGTTCTGTTTCACTTGGAAGGTATGTTTGGGCCCTTGGAATCTGAGGAAGGACGAGATACATGGGCAGGTGTTACACCTTCGGTGATTGCAGGGGAAGGTGCCGTGGGGCTGCAGAGGGGTGTTGGGAACCTGCAGATGACAGACAAGGGAAGGGAAGGGAATGTGTGGTGGCACCTTACTGGAGGTGGCAGAAATGACAGCTTATGATCTTCTGAATGTAGATGCTGGTGTAATGGCAGGTAAGGACAGGGGAATCTTATTACTGTGGTAGGAGAGAAGAGAGGGAGTGAGTGTGGAAGCATGGGAGATGGGTCAAACCCATTGTGGACCCTGTCAACAACAGTGCTGGGGAATCCTCAGTTGAGGAACAACATGGTTAATTCGGAGGCTCCCTTGTCGCAGTTGGCCTCATCGGAACATATGAGACAGAGGAACTGGTTAAATGGAATGGAGTCTTTACAGGAAGCAGCGTGTGAGGATGTATTGTCTAAGTGGCTGTGGGAATCGGTGAGTTTATTGTGGATATTAGTGCCCAGTCTATCCCCAGAAATGGAAACACAGATGTCGAGAAAGGAAAGAGAGGAGTCAGAGATAGACCAGGTGAAAATAAGGGCGGTGTGTAAATTGGAAGTGAAATCAATGAATGTTTCCAATTCTAGCTGAGAGCAGGAAGCAGCACCGATGACTTCATCAATGTATTGGAAAAAGACTTGTGGGTGGGGGCTGGATTAGAACTGGAACAAGGAATGTTACATATATCTCACGAAGAGACAGGCATAACTGGGGTATAACTGAGTGGGTACACATGACCATCCCTCTGACCTGGAGAGGAGTGAAAAGAGAAGTTGTTGAGGGTGAGAACAAGCTTGGCCAAGTGGAGCAGGGTGGTGGTCGGTGGAGGCGGCTCATGCCTTTGTTCCAGGAAGAAGCAGAGAGCCCTGAGACCACCCTGATGGGGGATGAATGTGTAAAGGGATTGCATGTCTATGGTAAAGAGAAGACAACTGGAGCCTGGAAGCTCGAAATTCTGAAACTGGCTAGAGCATCAGAGGAATCACAGATGTTCATGGGCAGGGAATGAACCAGGCGAGAAAAGACAGAATCATAGTTGGAAGAGATGCGTTCTGTGGGACAGGAGCAGGCTGAAAGAATGAGTCAGCCTGGGCTGTCCTGCTGGTGGATTTTCAGAAGGAGGTAGAAGTGAGCTGTGTGGGACTGTGGGCCAATCAACTTGGAGGCAGTGGAGGGCAGGTCACCTAATGGAATGAGGTCAGTGACCATAGGTGGTACAATGGTCTGATGTGCTATGGTCCAGAGGGACATAGGAGGAGGTCTCTGAGAACAGGTTCTCAGCCTCTGCAATGTAGAGGTCAGTATGCCAGACTATTTGCCTCCCCTCCCTTGTAAGCCTTCCACAGGGACCATTCCCTCCACGACACCCTGGTCGACTCTTCCTTCTCTCCCAAAACCTCCCCCACAGCCTCATGGCACCTTCCCCTGCAACCGCCAAATGTGTAACACCTTCTCCCTCCTCAATATCCAGGGGTCCAAACATACCTCCCAGGTGAAGCAGCACTTTTCCTGCACTTCTCACAATCTAGTGTACTGCATTTGCTGCTCACAGTGTGGTCTCCTCTACACTAGGGAAATGAAGCATAGACTGGGTATTCGTTTCACAGAACATCTACATTTTGCCCGCAAAAAAGAGCCTGAACTTCCCGTTGCCTGCCACTTTAACACAACACGCTGTTCTCTGGCTAGTATCTGTCTCAGGCTTGCTGCAGTGCTCGACCGATGCTCAACACAAGCTGGAAGAACAACATTTTGTTTTTCGTTTGTGGACCCTGCAGCCCTGTGGACTCAAAATTGAGTTCAATAATTTTAGGGTCTGAACTCTCCCATGTCCTAGCCTCCTACCATACACATCCAGGCCTTGTTATCAAATAGTCTGTCATTACACATTACCTATTGTTAGCCACTTACAGACCCCATTAACAGCTACTCACCCTCCTAACCAGATGGTTATCCACTCCTTTGTCTGTCCAACTGTTCTTCTCTCTCTTTGGGCTCTATCCCCATCAATTAATTGGTCCTTACCCCCTCCCCCACCCTATTTTCTGTATTTAAACTGACATTTTCCTAGCTACCATCAGTTCTGAGGAAGGGTCACTGAATTCAAAACATTAGCCCTGATTTCTCTTCTCAGTTACTGCCAAGCCTGCTGAGCTTTTCCAGCAAATTCTGTTTTTGTTTCTAATTTACAGCATCCATAGTTCTTTCGGTTTTTATATGGTTAGAGTTAGATGTGTTTAGAGAAATAATACGAAAACAATCAGGGAGGCTTTACGTATTCTACTGCACACTGTTTGTAAATAGATGGAGGTAAAAAAAATCTGCATAATACTTTTCTGTGGTACCAACAATGAGAAATTACGACTTGTACAATGTTGTTTTGTTTCTGCTGATTGAGATCTATGATATGGTTCAAACTTACTTCACTTAAACCTCAGAACTGTTTGCAAAATGAGAATATCATCAATTTTTCTGACTAATTTGAAATTCAGAATCGAGACAGTGTGTCTACTGCTTTTGTATTATGCCATATTTCAATTATTTCTCCTGTTTGCATAATAATTCCAATACTTATTTGAATATGTCTTGCAGTACTTCACCTCAATTCTGCAAATTTTTTAGTCTATCTTAAGTGTTAATTCTGATTTTTAAACTTATGAAAAGAAAAATCTCTCAATCAACAAAGCAGGTGGTGCTACATTTTTATCTATCAATACATATGCGCTACAGAGTGATGGAATGAAAGTTCCATCTGTTAATGTTGACAGCTTTAAAAGCAGAAATTGCCTAGACTGTTGGCAGCATTGCCAAGCGAAAGTTATGTTTTTTTTTCCCCAAAAGTTGTGTTTCTCTCAAGATGAAAAGCCAAAAGGCAACTCCCCATGAACTTATCATCAATTACTGTTGATTATTCTGAAAGACTGAAAGAAATATGGGAATTTATGTTTTAATGGTAAAGTTAGTTAGAAACATAATAGTTCTACTTCTATGAGAATAGTGCTGGAAAAGCTTTCCCAGCACCACTCTAATCTAGACTCTGGTTTCCAGCATCTGCAGTCATTGTTTTTACCTTCTTCTTCTATGACCCAGGTTCAAATGGGACTCAGCTTATTTGAATGTAAGCTCTTTGATAGTGGCAATGAAAAACCACTAGCTTACAAAAAGTTGACTTTCTCAATAATCAACATTAATTAACTATCTCTATTGCCTTGAATTTGCGTATTTCTCTCCCATGTCTTCTTCCAGCTCATTGCATCTATTATAGCAGAATTCTGTTGACTCAATGGATTTGCATTGGATTTCAACCTGCCTAACTTCTTTCCTTTTGTCCCAATTTAGATTTATTCTGAATATTTGCAAGTTGTAAATAGTTTCCATGACACAGACAATGTCTAATTCCATTCAAAACAATGCATTTATTTGATGTTTCATTTTTAAAAACAATTCATGTTCCTTGTCCTCATATCTGCAGTCGCATTGCTAACCTTTTCTCCTCAAAAATCCACAAATGTGTAGTCACTTTACAAACCTGGAGACATTTTTACTCAGCTTCTTGTTTGAATCCTTCTATTCAATTTCAGACCTGACAATCTAATTCTAATTCTAATCATCTAGGTCCCAATTTGAAACTTCCTCTTTAACCATTTCAGCCTCACCCTGTCTCACTCAGCCTTTAAGATCCTCTTGAACTATAATGTAAATGATCCTAATACCTCCTTCTTTCACTTTGCATCCATTTTTAAAAATTATCTATGAAATGGTGTGAGACATCTTTCCACATTAATTGCATCTTATACATTTGTCATTATTTTTGCTGTAAACATCATATTTATCAAGGATACGTCGTGCAGGCCAAAAAGGAGTCAATTCAATGAATTTCATAAGCTTTTTCATGTCAAACTTTTGCATGCATGAAGAAGGAAAGCCTTTTGAATGTTACATGAAACAGCTACTTATACCTGGTGGTGTACTAATTATACTGCAATTTCATTTGAAATTCTATTTCAAGTTTAAATTTACAATTTTGAATATGAAATCATTGCAGACTAAATTGTCACAATGTTGATGAATTTAACTGCATATCCACCAATGAAAATAATTCTTAGTGCAATTTTTATTGTAACAAAAGAGTTGGTACCAAGCATGCGGAGGTAAATGTGCTTCTATGGTGCATAATATAACTAAATAATACTTATGTACTTTGTTTCTAATTAGGTGATGCTTCTTTAGAATAATACTTTTGAGTGGATTTTATAGGCATTTATATATGATTTCATGGCTGTACTGAAATGTTATTCTCAAGGACCAGAAACATGAGGCGAATTTCAAAGAACTTCAAAACTCCATTAAAGTTGACCTCATTACACACCAATACTCTATAATAATATTGTGAACAGAAGCATGCTTAATTGTTCTGTTAAGAAAAGAATTCAGAAATTGTCATAATAAACCTAAAATGTGTTTCTAATTTTAAAAATTCCATATACGTGCCTATTAAAACAATGGCTTCTGATAAACAATGGAGATGATCATTTTAACAATAGTTTGCTCAAATTTTCAAGCTTTTAAAAGAGCACGGATATTTTAAACTATGCAACCAAACATGTCTGATGTTCTTATGATCCTTCTCAAACCATTGTGTCCATTAATTATAAAACTAACAGCTCTCAGCACATGTGACAAATGGTCCAAATCTTCTGATCTCTGGATCATCGGTGATGAGCATGAGTTGAGAGATGCACAGCAGGAAAATGCCCATGAAGACTTAAACTTCCGTTTGTCTAATTTGATGCTGCCTAGGACATTCCATGAATGTCTCTGGCACTAATGTTATGGACCAGACCAGACTCCTTCAAAATATTTTAAGAATGTAGCCTAGACCCTAACTTTTCCTTATTTGAAATGCAGATGTAAAGTGCATGTTCTAGATGTGATGCTGTTATGAAGTTGAAGGTGTGTACTGTATCTGAATGCTGTTTTGCACTGAGAGCTTATAAACACCTATCATATGACTAACTGGCAGTCTCAGAGTGGACTTGAAAATTGAAAATATGTAACATTTGGCTGTGAAACAGATACCTGAGTAGATTGGTTAGATTTTAATTGTTGTCAAAACAGCAATCAGTTTAAATTATGCCCCAGGATAGTATAATCCATTCAAGTTTGAATTTATTGTTTTGCCAACATCGCATCAATGAAACGACTTGATGTTCAGGGTATAAAAGAAAAGCAGGCATTTTGAAATTCAAACAAAGAGTAACTGCCATCAAGAGAGACTGCGATTCAAAAACATTCTCTATGAAAAGTATCTTTTTCACATGAAACATCTGCAGTAAAAGACAGAAGATGACCCAGGTAAATCTTTAGCTGAAAGAAGAAGGACACCAGAGACTACAGCCATTGTATGGATTTGAAATTAAGTTCAAGCAATTTTAATATGGGTTTTTATTGGAACAGTATATTGTTATAGAGTTGGAGGCAAAATACAAGCAGTTAAGAGAAAGAGAGGTATGAAATTGTGAATAGTTGTTATTTAATGTTCACTTTCAGAGTTAAAAAATAAATTGATATTGTTTTCTTTAAATAGTAGAATTTGGCAGTTCTCTGTCACTCATATTTTAACAGATTATGAGGTAAGGTGAGCTTTTCCGGGTATTTGGTTTAATTAACAGAGGGTTCACTGCCAAGTCGTAACAGTTTGGGGGTCATCCAGGATGTGGACAGATTTAGATAGATGCAGGCTGAAATTTGGACAGATCTGAATAGATTTGGGGTATGAAAGATCCCAGCAGATTTAAACACTTGTTGTGTCCCAGATTTTTAAATAAAATAAAGCATAGGTAAGACAATTTGTTTAATTTTGGTTACTTGTGGTTGGTTAAATTAAAAATGACAGAAATTGCTCTTAAAATTGCTAAAGAGGTTCTTGGGTTTGAAGATGATTTCCAAATTTGCCAAGGAAATTTAGAAAAAGACAGAAAAAGATTTTTAGAACTAGCAAATAAATGAATTGGGTTTAACCAGTGACAAAAATAAAGCTGAAATTGTAAGGGACTTAGGCAAACACTTAGGTTTGTCAGAGGAACAGATGAGTGCAGTAGATTAAATTACAATTGAGGAGAATGGAGTTAGAAGATAAAGAAAGGGAAAGAAGAGCCATAAGAGAAGAGAGAGAGAGAGAGAGAGAGAGAAGAGAAAGTGAGAGAGAAGAAAGTGTAAAAGAGAGAAGAAAGAGAGAAAGAGAGAGACAAGGGAAAGAGAAAGAGAGAGAGGGGAAAAAGCAAGAGAGAGAAGGTTCTTAGCTGAGCAAACAGAGAGAGAAGAAAAAGAGATAGAAAGAGGAGAGAGAAAGAGAGACAGAAGAAAGAGAAAGGGAGAGAGAATTTGAACTTCAGAAGTTGTGAATTAGTCAAGAAAGTCAAGATAACAGGATAGAAACGACGAGAGAAGGTAGCGATATATACAAATTTGTTAAAACATTGTGATATTTTGATGAGAAAGATGCCGAAGGCCTGTTTATTAATTTGAAAAATTGGCGAGGCATATGGAGTGGTTAGAGACCTTGTGGGTAATGCTAGTTCAGAGTAAGCTGGGAGGCAGATCGAGTGAGATATTTGCAGCGCTGTCAGATGACGGGTCAAGAGATTATGCAGATGTCCAACAGGCTATTTTGAGTGCTTGTGAATTGGTAACAGAAGTGTATAAACAGCAGTTCTGAAACAGAAAGAAGGAACCAGGTGAGACTTATGTTGAGTTCAAAAGAATTAAACATAGTCATTTTGATAGATGATTAAAAATAGATAGACCTTTGAGGGTCTAAGAGATGTTATTCTGCTGGAGGACTTTAAAAAACTCACTTCCAGAGATGATACAAATTCACATCGATGAACAGAAAGTAATGAGAAGAGCAGCAGAGATGGCAGATGAATATGCATTGATGCATAATGCAAAATTTGGCTTCCTGCAAGAATTTCATCCTGTGAGCGATAGAAATTAAGAGAAGGGGTGATCCTATACCACAGAACAAAGAGTAGAGCACACTGGTAATTGTCTACCGCAGGGAGAAAGTGAGGACTGCAGATGCTGGAGATCAGACCTTAATGTGTTGCTGGAAAAGCACAGCAGGTCAGGCAGCATCAAAGGAACAGGAGAATCGACGCTTTGGGCATAAGCCCTTCTTCAGGAATCAGGTTAAAAAAGACACCCAAGAGGGTGAAAGGGAGATGAAAAGCTTCAGGTGTTTCCACCGGTAAAGTGGGACATGTAAAGTCACAGTGCCATGTGTTAAAGAAAGGCACTGTGGGAAACGATGTGGTAAAAGAGGCTCAGCCAGTGGCATTAGTGAAGGTAGTAAAGGAAACCCCAAGAAATGTTGAGGAGTTGCAGGAGAGTGCACAGTCAGGGCATGGGCTGGGTATAGAGTTAGTACCTGATCGCTACAAAGACTTCACCTCTGTGGGTAAATGTTACTCAGATAGAACAGGGGAGAAGGGAAAGAAGTTATAATTTTGAGAGATACAGGACCTAACTGGTCTCTAATAGTAAGAGATGAACGTATTTACACTATTTCTGATCTGTTACCCAAGAGAGTGGTAATTTGTGGGATAGATGGACAGAAATTTAGCGTTCCCCTTTGTAAGATCAAGTTGAAGTGCCAATTCAAGACTGGGGAAGGAATGGTGGGAGTGATTAACAGAATGTCAGTTTCAGGAAATCAGCTTGTTCTTGGGACTGATTTGGCAGGATCCAAGGTGGGAGTGACATCCTTTGTTGTGGAGAAGCCCAAGGCAGACCAGCAAACTAAGGAGTTACAAGAAAAATACCCTGGAATGTGTTCAGACTGTGCGGTAACAAGATCCCACTATCATAAGTCACAGCACTAAGCTGAAACTAAAGCAAAAGACGAAAGAGTTAAGGTTCAGTTAGTGAACACCCTATTTGATGTAACAGTGCAGGAAAAACCTGAATAGGCAGGTCAGGCAGAAGTGTTTAGTCCTGAAAGGCAAATAGACTGGCAACAGAAAGACGAGACCATAAAAGATATATATAATTACGCATACTCAGAAAATAAGTCAGAATGTTTTCCTGAGGGTTATTACCTTAAAGATAGAATTCTAATATGAAAATGGAGACCACGGTCGGAGAGTGCAGAGGAGAAATGAGCGGGAGTACACCAGATTATGTTGCTGGAAACATACAGATGGAAATGTTATGGGTGGCATATGAATTATCAGTAGGGGGTCACGTCGGAGTAAGGAAAACTCAGGCTAAGGAGAGCTTAAATCGGGTAGGTGAGTTAGCTAAATAGAACCTGAAAAGGGCACAACGTAGAATGAAACAGGTAGTGGATAAACACCTTAAATTCAGAAGTTTTACCATGGTGATGATGTATTAGTATGGTAACCAGTGGTAGGAGATCCTTTCAAAGCAGGTTTATTGATCCCTATCAAATTGATAAAAAGTTAAGTCAGGTAAACTATCTGGTAAAGATGTGGATAGAGAAAAAAACTTTATCAGGTATGTCATGTGAAGATGTTAAAACGTTATTATAATAGAGACAGGGAACTGGAGAAACGGATGTTAGTTACTACCCCACAGAGTGAGGAATCAAATCCAAATGTCTTGGAGTTTGATGTGTCTCAAAATACATTAAATAATGAGGAAGCCCTTGAGGAGTGGGATCAGTTAGTGAACTATCTATCTCAGGAGCAAAGAACCCAGTTGAAATGTTTGTTGCAGCAGTTTGAGGACATATGCAGGATTAAGATGGGGAGGAGTAATATTATTGTGTATGAGGTAGAAATAGGGAATGCTGTTCTAATAAAACAACACCCCTTTCAAAACCACAGAGGTCCAGAAGGAAGTGGATGTGATGCTGAATGAAGATATTGTCGGAGCGAGTAGAGTTCACTGTGTTAGTTTCCAAACCTGATGGGATTCACTGATTTTGTGTGGACTATCAGAAAGTCAATGCTGTAACAAAATCAGATTCATACCCAATACCAAGATTGGAGGACTGTATCGAGAAAGTTGGACAAGCCAGTGGTTACCTGTGTGGTTATTGACAGGTATCTTTATTAGAGAAAACAAAAATAATTTCTGTGTTTGTACCCCTAAATGGGCTATATCAACTCAAAGTAATGCCATTTGGAATGAAGAACACACCAGTCACATTCCAAAGACTCATGAACAGAGTTGTGGCTGGGTTAACAAACTGTGCTGTTTATCTGGATGATGTAATAATCTTTAGTGAGTCATAGAAAGATGGCATGGTACAGTTGGCAGAGCTCTTTGAATGATTAAGAGAAGCAAAGCTGGTAATAAAATTTAAGAAAACAGAATTCACGAAGGCAGAGGTGACGTACTTGGGCTATAGCATCGGTCATGGAAGGTTGACCCCAAAGAATGACAAGACGAAGGCCATCAAGGAATTTCCATGACCAACCTCAAAGGAAGAGATGTTTCAATTATTGGGACTGAACGAATTCTACTGGAAGTTTGTTCCAAAATTTCAGCAGTGTAATTTCAGCACTACTAACAGACTTACTGTAGAAGAACACAAAATTTTGGTGGACAGAACAATGCCAGGTGTCACAAAGCTGGTCCTTTTTTTCTAAAAGCTGTTTCTTTTCTCAAGAATACCGTGTCCTTGTTTATTTTCAGGGTGGTAATAGATAGCTCTCAGCTCTGAGGTGACTAGTTTGGTACAGAGATGATTGGGATTTTGTTTATATGCAAACAAATGAGACTTCAGGCCAAAGTGGTCTTGTTTCAGAAGTGACCAGTATAATAAAAGGGGAGTGGTCAGCTCTCGAGCTGAGCAGTTCAGCCCAGAACTAGTTAGGAGTTCAGCTGTGTGGAAACAGGCTCTCTGTCTCCTTCTGCCTTTCTAAATTTAACTTGCAAGCCTTTGTTTCATTTTTACTGTGTTTAAGTGGTTTGCTTATTGACACTGTTGTGTATATTCAGAACAGCATAATTAATTCTAGTTTGGATAGACTGATTTCTGGAGGGATTCTTTATTCTGTTCTTTGTGTTTCATTGTGTAATTTTGTGAATAAGTTTTTGTCTGTTTTAAAACCTGGTAGTCAACCTAGCAATCTTTCTCCGGGTAATTTTCACTGTACACTTACCGAAACAAATTACAAAGTTATGGTCTGGGGCAGCCTGCTTAAGAATGTTTTGAGTCATCTGGCCTAGTCCATAACAAATTGGGGGATCTTTGTGGGATTTTAAACAGCAAGTGGTCAGTGTCAGTGTCTTTATTTCGGGTGTTGATTTGGTTGGGTAGACAACGCTTGGGATAGTAATGGCTCTTTCAGTCACCAAAGGTTTTCTGAAAGTGGATATGGTAACTTTGGAAGTTTTGCAAAGGTGAATAAGACCAAGCTGAAGGAATCAGCAGATAAGCTGGGACTGGACCTGCCTGCTTTGGTGAGGTAATGAGAGATAATTACAGCAGTAGCTCAGCATTTAAACTTGCTGGAGAAACCATCAGAATCTAAAGAGATGGCAAGAATTCAATTACAAATGAAATGGCTTGAGTTAGAGGTGAGAGATAAGGAAAGGGCTGCAGAAATGAAACAGTTTGAGTTACAATTAAAAGCAGAAGAGAGGGAAAAAGAGAGAGCAGCAGGAGAAAGAGAGAGAGCATTTGAACTTCAGAAACTTACATTTAAAAAGGAAAGTCAGCTTAAAAGGCTGGAGTTAAAGGCTCAGGGTAAGCTTAGTGGGAAAGAGAGTGGGGACAAGTAAGCCCCTGGTAGTCAGAGGCCGAGTGAGAAACTGTTTAAGTATGTTTAAGTATTGCCTAAATTTGATGAGAAGGATTTGGAAGCCTTTTTCTCATTTGAAAAGGTGGCTAAACAAATGCAGTAGACAGTGACAATGTAGGTTTTGTTGATCCAAAACTTCTAGATAGGGCTGGTGACGTATTCGTATCACTATCAGAGGAGGTATCTGGCCAGTATGAGGAGGTGAAAAAAGCCATTTCAAGTGCATGTGAGCTTGTACCAGAAGTCTATAGACAACATTTCAGGAATCTAAGGAGGGACCCTGGTCAAACCTGCATTAAGTTTGAAAGGATTAAACAGAGTAGTTTTGATAAATGGATAAGAGCTTTAAAAGTTGAGAAAACCTATGTTGCCCTTAAAGAGGTAATTATTTTGGAGGAATTCAAAAATTCACTGACTGAACCAGTGCAAACTCATGTGGAAGAGCAGAGACTTAAAATGGCAAGGTTAGCAGCTGAAGTGGCTGATAATTATGAGCTGGTCCATAAAACATGGTTTGGCTTCCAGAATCTATTTCAGTCCATGAGGGATAGACATTGGGGGCAAAGAGAAATCCTCATGTGGATAGGGAAAGGTAGATCTCAGTGAAGATCATAAGGAGAACTTATCACAGGGTAAAAAAGAAACTCGTGAGGGGGACAAAGAAGTTAAAAAGCTCTGGTATTTTAATTTTAATATAGTAAGCCACACAAAATCAGTGTTGGCGGGAGAGGGAAACTAGACAAGCCTGAAATTTTTGTTGGACGAGTAACAAAAAACACAAGGAAAGGTAGACAACTGCCTCAGAGTGTACAAGATCATCAGAGGTTGATTAAGGAGGAAGTGCCAGATCTGCTTAAAAAATATACATGCAAGGATAAAGTTTATTCATATAGGCCAGGAGTAGCAGGTAGAGAAGTTACATTATTAAGGATCCTCTCAGTCTGTAATGATGAAGGATGAGGAGATATGTACTCCTGAGGGCCTATTGCCAGAAAAGGTATTGGTAACAGGAATTCATGGCGAGACAAAGAGTGCTCAATTATGTAAAGTGAGGCAAGAGAGTACAGAGAAGAATGGAGAATTTGTGGTAGGAGCACTGGACAAACTCTCAGCTCTGGGAATATAATTTGTCCTTGCAAAGGATATAGATGATTCACTGGTAGGAGTGCTGCCTACTCTAGTTGAAAAGCCAGTGGAGACCAGGCTACTGAAGAAATGAAGGATGTTTATCCAGGAATTTTCCCAGATTATGTGATCACAAGATCACAGAGACACAAGCTGAAGCAGGAGAGATCAAAAGGCATAGATAAGGAAGCTGACATAGCTTTATCAGGGGCTTTTTTTGATCATAAGTGGGACAGAGCATGAACAACTAGGTAAACATGCAAGTATCTTTAGCTCTGCTACATTTACCGAATTACAGCAGAAAGATGAGAACTTAAAACAGATGTATCAAAAGGCATTTACAGGGGAGAGTAAATGCATCCTCCTGTGTTATTACTTAACAAATGATGTCTTAATGAGGAAATGGATAGACAAATTCAAGCAGATGAGAAATGGGCATAGATTCATCAAATTGTTTTGCCAGTAAGGTATAGAAAGGACGTACAGTGAGTGGTGCATGAGCTACCACTTGGAGGTCATTTATAGGTGAGGAAAACACAGGCTAAAATACAAAGACATTGTCACTGGCATGGACTACACAAGGATGTCATTGAATTTTGCCAGACATGCCATACATGTCAGCTAATCAGAAAACCATAGGCAATAATAAACCCTGCACCTTTAATACCTATTCCAGCATTTGAGGAACCTTTCACAAGATTATTGCTTGCTTGTGTAGGTCTCCTACCTCTAACATAAGCGGGAGTAAGTATTTATTAACAATAATGGATCTATCAACTAATTTCCAGAGGCAATCCCATTATGCAACATCACAGCTAAAAGGGTTGTAGAAGAATTACTTAAATTCTTTGCTAGATACGGACTACCAATAGAGATCCAGTCAATTGAAGTATCAAACTTCACATCCAAACCATTCAAGGAGGTTATGGATAACTTGGGAATAAAGCAATTCAAATCTACTGCATACCATCCAGAATCACAGGGAGCATGAGAGAAATGGCATCAAACACTAAAGGCCATATTGAGGGCTTGTGGTCAGGATTATCCAGATGATTGGGATAAGGGAGTTCTGTTTGCACGTTTTTGGATGAAAGATGCACTGAATGAACTGATCAAATTCAGTCCATTTGAACTAATGTTTGGGCATGAAGTAAGAATACCGTTAAAATTGATTAAGGAGAAATCAGAATTCAGAGACCACCCATTTGGATGATGTGTCAAATTTTCGGGAACAATTAAATCGAGCTGGAGAGTTGGCTAGACAGCATTTAAAAGTATCACAGCATACAATGAAACAGGAAGTGGATTAGAAATCACAAAATTTGCAATTCTGGATTGGGGATAAGTTATTGGTGTTACTTCCAATAACAGGTGAGCCTTTAAAAGCAAGATTTAGTGGACCTTATCAAATTGAGAGGAAATTGAATGAGGTGAACTACTTGATAGGGACTCCAGACAGGAAGAAATCTCACAGAGTATGACATGTGAAAATGCTCAAAAGATACATTGACAGGGAAGGAAAGTAAAGGAGAAGGTGTTAATGATTACAGCACAGAAGGAAGAACCAAATTCAAAGGGTTGTGAATTGGACATTCCTCAAATCAAATTGGACTATGATGAAGTTGTCAAAAATTGGGTAAATTATTGAGTTCCCTTCCCCAAGAAAATCAAAAGGACCTGAAAGAGTTATTACTATCACATAGGGAGATATATGGAAATAAACTGGGAAGTACTAATCTAATTGTGCATGATGTAGAGCTAGGAGATGCTGTTTCGATTAAGCAACATCCTTATAGACATAACCCTCTAAAGTTGGCACAGGTTCAGAAGGAGATAGAGTGCATGCTCCAAGATGGCATAATCAAAGTGAGTTACAGTGACTGGAGCTCACCCATATGGTGCCAAAGCCAAATAGTACCCAACGGTTATGTGTGGACGATGGCAAAGTCAACACTGTTACAAAGACTGATGCATATCCAATTCCACGGTTGTAGGACTGTGTCAGAAAAGTGGGACAAGCAATTTATATTTCTCAGCTGGACTTGCTCAGAGGCTACTGGCAGATACCTCTGTCAGAGAGAGCAAAGGAATATCGGCTTTTGCAGTACCAAATGGACTATATCAGTTCAAAGTTAAGAGTGTGGAATAAATTATCTCTCCACCCCTAGGCTCCCAGCCTCGTTCTTGATGAAGACCTTTGCCTGAAACATCAATTTTCCTGCTCCTCAGATGCTGCGTGACCTGCTGTGCTTTTCCAGCACTACACTCTTGACTCTAATCTCCAGCATCTGTAATACTCACTTTCGCCTATATTGGTTCAAAGTTGTGCCATTTGGTATGAAAAATGCTGCAGCCACATTTCAGAGACTGACTAATAAGGTCATTGCTGTGTTACCCAAATGTGTGGTGTATATTGATGACCTGGTCACTCATGGAAGGAACATATTCAGCATTTATCGGACTTGGTCGATCGACTGCGGAAGGCAGGCTTAGTGGCAAGCCTAGCTAAAAGTGAATATGCCAAAGCTCAAGTGACCTTCCTGGGCCATGTTTTGGAGGTGCTGGTGTTGGACTGGGGTGTAAAAAGGCAAAACGCACACAACACCAGGTTGTAGTCCAACAGGTTTACTTGGAGGCACTAGCTTTCGGAGCACTGCTCCTTCATCAGGTGATTGATGGTTCTTTAATTTTAAGGGAGGAGGTGTCACAAAGCTCATCCCTTTTTTCTAAAAGCTGTTCCTTTTCTTAAGCATACCATGGTTTTTTTTCAGAGAGGTCATAAACAGTTCCCAGCTCCGAGGTAACTTGTTTGGTACAGAAGTGAAAAGGATTTTAAGAGGTCTTTTGTTTATATGTAAATAAATGAAACTTCAGACCAAAGTGGTCTTGTTTCAGACGTGACCTGTATAATAAAAGCGGAGTGGTCAGCTCTTTAGTTGAGCATTTCAGTTCAAAACTAGTTCGGAGTTCAGCTGTGTGGAAACAGGCTCTCTTTCCTTCTGGCCTTTTAACCTCAACTTGTAAGCATTTATTCCATTTTTATGGTTTGCTTATTGGAACTGTTGTGTATATTCAAAATAATATAATTAAGTCTAGTTTGGATAGACAGAGTTCTGTAGGGGTTCTTTATTCTGTTCTTTGTGTTTCATTGTGTAATTTTGTGAATAAAATTTTGTCTGTTTTAAAACCTGGTAGCCAACCTAGCTAACTTATTCCAGATAATTTTCATTGTACACTTATCAAAACAAATTGCAATGTTATGGTTTGGGTTGCCTGCTTAAGAATGTTTTGAGTGGTCTGGTCTAATCCATAACACAGGAGGCATTTGACAATTTAAAAGCATGATGAACCACCGCACCAGTTTTAGCTACACCAAATTATTTGAACCCCTTCAAAGTTGCAATCGATGCTAGTGATATAGGAGTTGCAGCTGTACTGTTACAGGAAGATGATGATGGAATTGAATAGCCAATTGGCTACTTTTCAAAGAAGCTCAACAACCCACCAGAGAAAATATTCTCCCATCGAAAGGAATTATTGAGTTTGGTACTGATCTTATAAAATTTTAATTTTTATGTGACAAATAATGTGTTGGAGACAGTTGTGTACATGGATCACAATCCTCTTACATTCTTGGAACAATTTAAAGATTAGAATGTGAGGCTATTTCATTGGAGTTTTATGTTACAGACTTTTAATTTACAAGTTGTACATGTTGCGGTTTGTAAAAATGTGATAGCAGATGTATCATGGATTTAAAGGATAAAGTAGAGATAAGATTGAACAGATACCAATGTTATATACATGCGTGCAGAAATTAATATGAACTTAGATTAATGTCCTATGTATTTCATTGTAATGGGGTTAAGAAGTAGAAAAACATAAGGCATCTAACTAATTATGATTGTTCATTTTTTCTTAAGGGAAAGGGGTTATGAAATTGAAGGTGTGTACTGTACCTTTTCGAGAGAGTGAATGCTGAATTTCACTGAGAGCTGACAAGCACCTGTATATGACTAGCTAGCAGTCTCAGGGTATACTGGAAAATTGAAAATATGTAACATTTGGTTGTGAAATAGATACCTGAGTCGGTTGATGTTTTGACAATTCAAATCTAACCAGTTTAAATTATGTCTCAGGATACTAAAACCCAATCGCGTTTGAATTTATTGTTTTGCCAATATTGCACCACTGAGACAATCCAATGTTCAGAGTATAAATGAAAAGCAGGCATTTGAAATTCAGACAGACAGAGAGTAATTGCCATCAAGAAAGACTGCCATTCAAAACACTCTATGAAAGGTGCCTTTTTCATATGAAACATCTGCAGTAAAAGACAGAAAATGACCCAGGGAAATCTTCAGCTGAAAGAAGAAGGACACCAGAGATGACAGCTGCTGTGTGGTTTTGAAATTAAGTTGATGTAATTCTAATCTGGGTTTTTATTGAAACAGTATAGAATTGGAGGCCGCTAACAAGCAATTAAGAGAAAGGGAGGCTTGGAGTTGTGAATAATTGTTGTTTAACATTCACTTTTAGAGTTAAGGAATAAATTGCTTTTATTTTCTTCAAATAGTAGAATTCAAGACTTCTCTGTAACTCATGTTTTAACAGATTATGAGGCGAGGTGAGCTTTTCTGGGCGTTTGGTTTAATTAACAGAAGGGTTCACTGCTATGTCATAACAATGCGACTGGTGAAACTACTTGACATTAAGCAAAACACAATTTAGGATTTGAGCTATAGGGAGAGGCTGAACAGGCTGGGGCTGTTTTCCCTGGAGCGTCAGAGGCTGAGGGGTGACCTTATAGAAGTTTACAAAATTATGAGGGGCATCGATAGGATAAATAGACGAAGTCTTTTCCCTGGGGTCAGGGAGACCAGATTTGAGGGCATAGGCTTAGGGTGAGAGGGGAAAGATATAAAAGAGACCCAAGGGACAACTTTATCACATAGAGGGTGGTACATGTATAGAATGAGCTGCCAGAGGAAATGGTGGAGGCTGGTACAACTGCAACATTTAAGAGGCATTTAGATGGTTATATGAATAGGAAGGGTTTGGAGGGATATGGGTCGGGTGCTGGCAGGTGTGACTAGATTGGGTTGGGATATCTGGTTGGCATGGACGGGTTGGACTAAAGGGTCTGTTTCCATGCTGTACATCTCTATGACTCTATGACTACAGTTAAAATAGATACAAAAGGAAAAGGTATTTAGAGTAGCTTAACTATTGGAAAACTTAACTGAATAAGAGATACATTACTTATTATTAATTATCTGTCCCAGCAGTGAACCCTTCTGTTAATTAAAACAAATAGCCAGAAAAGCTTACCTTGTCTCATAGTCTATTAAAAGATGAGTAACAGAGAACTCCTGAATTCTACTATTTAAAGAAAATAATATCAATTTATTCCTTAACATCCCATAAACACACTCCTTGGCAAAAAGTTAAATTCAGACACAAATTTCTACATGCAGCTTTCATCCAGGCGAAGTCAATGTCAAGAGAAATTTCAGAGAGAGTAGCAGCTAGGAATCATTCACCAGGCTTTCAACCCTTTTGAGACCCCAAATAGCTTTTGACTGTAACAGCTAAAACAACTAGAAAGCCTGGTATGTGAGCGCTGATCATTCTCCCTCTGCTGTTACAATTGTTTTAAAACAAACCTAAAGGCCTCCTAAGTCATTTACTTAAACTGTTTTCAGTTTAAACAAACGCAGAACAAAATAATCTCTTTAAAGTGACAACATCATCACACTAACCTCAGAGTGGAGACTTTGGCCCGATATGCAGGATTAGTCTGCATGCTTACTCTGGAAGTGTTGGCCTCTTTAACGTGCAGTTTAACTCAGCACTGAGAGTCACTGTAGCTAAACTGAGTCTCATAATCCTCAATCGGTGCCTCACCACCTAACTGGCCTCCCGATCACCATCCTGACCACTTGACCAAAACACTGCCAAACCCAACTACAACCACCCTACTTGTTTTGAATTCAAACCATGGTCACCCTCCCTTCCCGATTATCCCTAGTACCTACCCATCTACCTACTTCACAAAACCATTCTACCTCTCACCCATTCACTTATACAGTTACTGAAAAATTGAAACTTCAAGAACCTCAAGTATGGCAGTTACAGTCATGAAAAGAGAATGTTCCCCCTTTCTCCCATTTCTTTGTATGTCTAAAAATCTTCCCCTGGAGAGGGTGTGCTGACCCTTCAATACTTCAGCTTGGATCAGATGTATGGCTGAAAAATGGTAGAAGGTCACAGAAATCTTAATGGACAACATCAATGCTGTGCAGAAGGGCTTGGCCGACATTTATTAGCTTAAAATGAGCTTAATGAGCTTAAAATTATAATCAATTTTTAGAATTACCTCTTCTCACAGTTACCAATTTTCACCCAAGTTTAGGAAGGCTAAACACAATATTAATATTTTGTTAGAATTTGTTTATTTGTGCCAGAATTAACCCACTTATCTTTCCTGTTAATTATTTGAAAGAACAATAATCAGATTTGATATACATATTCATTGTCAAGTAAAACCCGACATAAACACCACATGATCAATTGTTTAAAATTTGAAGCTCCAGTTCTTTGTCCCTTCAATTTTCTGGCATGGAACCCCTTTTATAAATGGTGTCAGTGATGGCCCTCAGCATTTTTTCTTCCGTTCCTACTTGTGTCTGTAGACTATAATTTGCAGTTACTGGAGTTGCTAACAACATTGCACAATTGAACAGATCACTGAGGGACCTCTCTCCACATACGACTCTGAATAAAAGAGCCAGTCTCAATTAGTGATTCATTAATGAACTCAAGTGAATAGTACTGCTCATTCTTATTCTCAATCTGCTTTATCTGGTAAAAGTTGCTGAGTTGTTTTCTGAATTTTCTTCAGTGATGATAAGAATGGAAATAATTTCCATTAGTCCTGTAAAGTCTGTGACGTCATCACTATTGAAAGTATGCAATCATTATTTTATGCCAATATAGGTACACTTAATGAGGTCTTTCTACTTTTTGACATTCCATTCTGAATCTAAGGAGTCTAATGACATCTTCTACTGGTTGCACCTCGACTGGTTGGTCAAAAAGAATTTGTTGATTGCTGAGTTACAACGCAGAAATGTTGGAGGAACTCAATGGGTCTGGCAGTATCTGTGCAGAGAGACAGGTTTCAAGTCCTGAATGACTCTTCTTCAGAACTGAAAAGTAATGGAAAGCGTGTTTGTTTTTGGATGGATGCTTGTAAATGGTGGAGAAAGAGAAAAAAAATTAAAATGGTTGCAAAATAAGGTGTGAAATTTTCTGTCAAACTTAAACATAACAAAACATTTTCTAACACCTTTCATTCTGAAAAAAAAAGTCATTCCAGACTTGAAATCTTAACTCTAGTTCTCTCTCCACAGATGGTGCAAGACCTGCAGAATGTCTCCAATATCCTGTGTTTGTTCCAGACTTCCAGTGTTTGCAGTATTTGTCATTATTTGATTGGATCTGAACTAGTTGTTATTGGGAAACGGATTGAAAGCTTTCTGCTATCTTGAGGGAATTGTGGTTAAGGCATGCATAGAATTTTAAATGTGAGAAATGATTATTGAAAATTTTCTACATGTTTTCAACTAACTCACACTCTTTACATTACAGTGTTATTTGCAGCATACCTTTACTCTTGAGAGTTATTCTATCTGCACCATGTAGTGTAATTGCTATAATCTGCAAATTCAGTTTCTTCAATGATGGTATTTTATCCCACAACACCAGGTTGTGGTCCAGCAGGTTTATTTGAAATCACAAGGTTTTGAAGCACTGCTCCTTTTGCTAGGTTCCAAAAGCTTGTGATTTCAAATAAACCTGGTGTTGTGTGACTTCTTACTTTGTCCACCCCAATCAAACATCGGCATCTCCACTTCATGGTACTTGATCCAGTAGGATAGTGATACTTGCACTTTTTATCAAGCTTAAAATTTCCATGTTGGTTTTCATAACCAATTCTGTCAAATTCAATTTGGTTGGATCATCAACTTTCCTTAGGAATGCCTTGAGTACTTTTTCTAATAGAGACACGTGGTTTAATTTGGTTAAATTTATTTAAAGGAGGATGTTCTAAAACATTAGCTTCTTTGTATTAATAAGCATTTGGCTTTTTTGCCACTTTGAAACTGTGGCCTACTTCTGCATATTTTCTGGAAGTAACCTGCAGTTATAGATGTTGAATTCTTTTATTACTCCTGTGCATTGTTTGTGTCTGTGAAGCATGTTGTGCCACTGCACTGATGCTAGCTATTAGAATCTGCTGTTTGACTGACTCTCTTTGTTAGTTTGTCACCAATGTCAGTAATGTGCTTGTATGTTATAAAGTGGATTGCATCTGTTGGTATCCTGTGATAGGATTGCCTTTCTTCTTTGAGCATTTTCTGTAGTCTTCCTGGTTTATGCTTCCAACAAAACTTGAAGAAAAAAACTTTATCCAAAGTCAAATCCTCTATGGACTGTAATAAATCCACCAAAAACTGAATAATTCCAACAACAATAATTTTCCTTTTGAATGCTGATTTCAAAGCTTCATAGTCATAGCTTTCCAGGAATCTGTGGAGATCATTAATTAAATTATCTTTGGATTCTCATGGATACTGAACTTCTGCTCATTCAAAAATTTTATTTGTCTTTAGATTGAAGTAATTATCAAAAGTGGTTAGAATTTCTTTAAAAACATGTGCCACCTTTTATATTTTGGTGATTATAATGTCATCTTTGTTTGGACCTATTGATTGCAATCATGTATTTACTTGTTGAATTTGAGCATTCAATTTTGAAGTTTTGTATTTTAAGAATGGTTTTCTTCAAGAAATTTAATTTTGTTTTGTTCAATTTGGCCATTCTAAGGCATTAAATCTTGATTTGCAATTCCATCTCATGTACTGTTTCTTCTTTCTGTGGTTATTTATTGCTATTACTTTAAAGCTGTTTTGCATCTGTAGCATCCTAAAGTTGTTCATTCCATATTCCTTTAAGTGTTAATGATTCTGCAATACATCAATGTTGAGGATTTTAAAGTTTGTATTCAATGCCATTTTAATTTTCTTGGCTTAAAATCTCTTCAAACTTCTAAATTCCATATAATAGCAGATTTGCAGCATTTGTCTGCAGGTTTATAAACTTTGTATTCTAACAATTTGGTGTTACTTCTTTAAAACTTATATCTGTTTTTCTTATTAGTGATACTATAGCTCCAATTTTCGTGAGTATTTTTAAAAAAATCAAAAATAGTGTTCCCCTCCTTCTAGAGATCTCCTGTCTTCTACAACCAAAATGGAGGTATCCTGTCTCTTCTTAGAGAGGAAAAAATTTCTGTCTTTCACATCTGAAAAAAACATTGAGTATCTCCTTCCATAATATTTTAAAATAAACTTTGGCTGTGGTCTTAATAAATCTCTTCATGAAATAATGGTTTAAATTGAATGTCTCTACTATAGCTATGCATCATGTGGGTGGCTTGTCTTGGCAGCGATGCTCATTTTGAAGATCTGGTCTTCCGTACTGTTATTTTAAAGCATACCCTCTACCCATGGGGATTTCAAACTTTACTCAGTAAGCTCCAAATGGCTTGCACAGAGCCTTCTTTGGTAGGTACACTAACTCCTCGGTTTAACTGGGTTTTACCTTTCTCTAGCCCACGTTTTTACTGAACCTAATACCAGCTCTGAGATAAAGGTTTTCTTCCAGATAGCTGCATTTGCCTTGCAGCTGTTTCTACAAGTAGCTGTTTCTGCTGACTGCTTCCCTCTTCACGTATTTGAAGCTGTTGGCTGACTTACAACTTGGCTTAAAGTGGTAATGTTTTTAACATGTAAACTCACTTTTTTCTTCTGAAAATTATTCCCTCTAGATTGAATGAATGCATTTCTTTTTTCACTGATGTTACCTTATGGTATTTATGCTGTTACTAGTCAAGAAACAATATATTGTGGTGTTCACCAGTGGAAGCTTATCATTGGGGTAGAGCAAGTCCAAGGCCTATTTAATCAGCAGTGGTAGAGAATAAATGACTATTGAGTCTTAATGAAGGAGTTACTTGTTTTACAATAACAATATATAGTTTATTGCATGATAGCACTACATGTTACAGTGACTAATTCATTTTTATAATTATGCTTAACAGGAATCAGACTTAACACATCTGGACCTTGTGCAAAACTGTCTCTTCTCAACTAAAAGATTGCGTAACATTATCAGATTGGATGGAGGTCGATATAGCTTCAACATTAACTTTCCATATCCAATACCTTTATAAGCAATGACCATGTGATATACCATGGTAGGTTTATATTGAAGAATACCACCTAAGCAGTGAACATATTTCTAGTGTGCCAAAGAATTGCTTTATAAAGATCCCTGTTAGCAGATGACTGAGATTGTAAAACTTTTGTGGCTCTTCTTGTACTGCTCCAATGGCTTGTCTTTGATGGTGCAATTCTCATTTCCAGTGCCTTTTTTCACTTGAATAGATGATCTCTCAGCAGCCTGGTTCAATGATCCAGCTGATATATTTCTTCATCTGGTCATAGTTCTGTCTATATTTTGATTATTGTGCTATCCAAATAGGAGGCATGATGCCTCACTGTTTAACACTGCTGCCTTATAGGAGACTGGGTTAAGTTCCACCCTCTGTTTGTGTGGAATTTCAAAATTCTGTGTCTGCATGAGTTCCCTCCCACAGTCCAACGATGTGCAGGTTAAATGCACTGGCGATGAGAAATGTAAAGTTACAGGAATATAGTAAGGGGGTGGATCAGGGTGGGATAGTCTTCAAAGAGTCAGTGTGGATGTGATGGGCCAAATGGCCTGCTTCCATACTGTAGGTATTCTATGATTCTAAATACATTATACACCAATAATACTGACAGATAAACTAGCTCTGAACTGACATTTTAAGGCAGGAAACAGTCTGCATTATATCTTAAACATTTACCTCACTTCATCACTTAACATTACTATCTCCTTTCTAAACCACATCTTTAATCTGCCAATATAAAACAATAAACTTCAGTGGAAGAAATCATTCTAATTTTCTCACTTTTCCACTCGTTGCAATTGGAACCCAACATTTTCCAAAGTAATAATGGCAATGGTCAGATTAGTCGAATATCAATAGCTTTTTGGTAATCCTGAATTACTAAGTGAGTAAATGGACTATATTGCACTGCATGAGCTTGGGAACTAATTTCAACCCTTTTAAATGTTAAGTACACAAGTGTGTTTTACCCGATTGGAATTCTTCTGAATGTTTTGTTGTTTAAAATTTCAGACATAAATTCGTATTGAGAAATATCCTGTTGACTGTAAAATTCAAAGCACCATTCAGAAGTGTCATCAACTTTGGTGATGCAACTTTGATTACCAAGCACTGAAAATTGGCCTCGAAATTACACTTGCAAAGTGACACTTTGATCTGTAGCAAATTTTGTGCTTTTAAAAATTACATTTTGTTTTAGATGAACATTAATTGAAAAGGAAAATTGAGAAACTAATCCTTTTAGTTTCTAAAGAATCTATAACTGAAATGGAGGTTATAATCAAGACTTAATCATGAGACTTAAACTTGAAACCATGTACAGTAAGTTTTCCATGATATGACACCTTAGCAACTAGAATGTTCCGCTGACTAGAATCATTGAGATCCTCCCAATCGCCACAAACCAGGTATACTTTTTTAATATAAATTTCTGTTGAGGGTGATATTCCCATCTTAATGCTTTATTTATCAGTTCTTGGTTCGTGTGTTGTTTCCTAAGGCAAGGTAGCTGAGCTGTGCGCGATATGAAACATGTTGTAACCAGTTAGAAAAGGTGTATTGGAGCAATTAAACATGACATAACAGAGCAATATTAGATTACACATTAGTCACTGCTTTCTTTGCTATTAAGTGTTTAGTTATTGGTGTCTTTGTTAAGATTTATCAAGGATGTCTGTTGTTTCTAACTATCAATTCTTTCTTTGAGGCACTCATTAGCATCACTACATAATTTACTGCACATAAGGCTATAAAATGTAAGAGAAAAAGTAGGCTATTCAGCCTATTGAGTCTGCTATGATTGATGGCAATGGGATGAGTCTACCTAAAGGGTGAAATGTATTTAGTAACAGAGATTGAGACAGAGGCATGAAATTGCTTCAGTATGAAGATACATTGGACTGGGAAAATCCATAAAAGATGAATGAACAAGCAAGTTTATTTGTTGTGAAGATATGGTAAAGTGAGATTAAGATAATATGAAAGTGGAATGACGTACACAGAGGGATCCAGGTGAATGGGTTATTTTCCTCTCTTTGATTACTTGATTAGGATTTCCATGATGGAACAAATTTCTTATTTATGACCACCTCTGCCATCTTTAACCAGGCATTTAGGCATTAGCAGTGGATTTGTTCCTCACGTTACTGGACAAGTGCTCCTCACTGCCATGGCAGGTCACACAGAACTCTTCATTAAAGCCTTTGAGCGCACTAATTTTAAAATAAGAATCCTTTCTCTGTTGCTTCCAACTCCACATTTCTCCGAAAGCATATTACTGGATTGACTCTTTAAATGCTGAAGTTAAGATATCTTATTTTAGCCTCATTACAGCCATTACTATGGATTGAATTGGAAGCAGCAAGTAAAAGTTAATGAGGCAGCTGAGTTCCAAAACCAGGGACTTAAGGATTTGCAAATTGGGTTTCCCATATATGTGATCCCAACCCCAAGTCCACATTCCCCCCAACTCCAACGCATCTTTAAGATAACAATAGAGCTACACCTGATTGATATTGTCACTATTTCCCTGCACTCTGATGCTCACCAACATATTAAATTGACATATTGAAGAACTGTCTAGCCTATTGTTCATTTCCTCCCCTCAGTCTCTTCTCTTATTGAATTACATTTGTGGACAGCTTTGCAATGTTCTGACAGAAATGCTGTTGAACACTAACTGGATGATTTAAATAGTCGAGATCCCTAGCTCTTCAAATTAGTTCTGAATAGAACAGTGTGTCAAATTAAGCCTAGAAGAATGGGACTAAAAAGAGGAGTGAAGTTGAGAAGAAATGATGAGGACATCAGTAATTAGTTATTTAAAATGCAGGTCACCCACTGAGCAACATAACAGGGCATCAGAGGAGTCCAGCTGTTCTGATTGACACAAGTGAGTTTTTATAAACTGGATTTGAGTACTATATCTATGCCATAACTACAAAGCAGTGATTAATTCAAGCAATGATCAATACGAGTGGATTCCACTTAGTGACATTTTTCAGTAATAGAGTCAATATTCCACTTCCTATTTTACTGCATTATGATGCTAATATGTTGCAGAATATTCCAAAACAATAACAATAAAAAACACTTCACTATATTATGTTCTGTAATAGATCTGGAGTATGAAGGTGATAATTACACATAAATATAGTGATCCAGATATTGTTCATTTTTCAGCACGAGTTCAAACAAAATATTAACCTGAGTTACATAATAACCCTTGGATTACAATTCTCACAGGAAGAATGCCAATTAACTCCTCTCAAATATTCTAAGTTAAATTGTTTTTATGTTCGAATCTAAAATGCATTTCTGACAGATACAACATGGGCACCTGTTTCATACAACTGAAACCATTTTATTCAGGAAGGCTTTTGAATTAAACATAACATTCTATTTCGTATTAAAATTACTTGCATATGTGCAACTAAAATTCTCACAGACTCACTCTGTCAAGGTGATGTTAAACGTTGATGTTTTCTTCCCTCTGCCTGAAATATCACAATGCCCAACAGTCCAGTGTTGCCCACTGTTCATACAATAATTAACAGGATATATTATTACAATATAAAAGCAATCTGGATGCACTGAGACTGTATCAAACATAGTGTTTAATAAAATTTCACAGATTTACATGTTTGTGCAAATTTTCTGTCAACACTATTTTAGTAAATAAATTTAACCCACTGAGCACAACTTTGTGCACAAATGAAAGCGAGTAGATGCAGATTATGGAAGTTTTAAAATTAGTGCATTAAAACATTGAGCTCAATCCTCTTCCTTCAAATATACTTTGTCATGAAAAATCAATGCTTTTCATTGTTATTAAAATGAATGCAATGTTTTACATCATGATTTATAATATTTGAATGTGAACTACAGTGAAGGGAATAGAATTTGTTCTTCTTTTCTGGAACAGCAATTGTATTGTCAGAAATTGACAAGTGAGTGAGAGTTACCATTCCTTTCGTCTTATATTCAACAGGAATATTCCAGAAGTTATTCACTGTGGACAGTGAAACCAATGGGAACCTGCCTTTAGGCTACTTCTGAATAAAATAAAACTAACCAGGCATAGTTCCGAGGTAGAATCCACAAGACAAGTGGTGAAAGTGCTAACACGAGGGAACTAACATATTAGCTTGATTGCTGAGATATGTTTCCATGCAAACTTGCTGCTAGTTCCTTCAGGCTTCACTGCAGTAGTCACTAGATAATGAATCGAGCATTTCATCACTTTAGCTGCAGTCTTAGAAATTTTTAACTAATCCAAGATAGATTTCACTGCAGTTTGAGTTTAGGAGCTGTTCACAATAGAATGATGATTTAAAACCCAGAAGAACTGCGGATGCTGTAAATCAGAAACAAAAACAGAAATTGCTGGAAAAGGTCAACAGATTTGGTAGCACCTGTGAAAGAAATCAGAGTTAACGTTTTGAATCCAGTGACCCTTCCTCAGAACAGTTCTGAGGAAGAGTCAACAGAGCCAAAATGTTAACTGATTTCTCTTCATACATGCTGCCAGACCTGCTGAGATTAATGCAAATCATCTTTAAAAATGTAACATACAGTACCTCACATTTGGCATCCTCAAAACTAAGGGTGGATTTTAGGACATTTCCACAAATTTGAGGTAGAAATCTTTGGGCTTGGATAAGTCAAGCTGGGTCAAGGGTTATTTGGAAAATATAGCCTTTAACTATTCACTTCTAATATTTAAAAGAATCCCTACAGTGTGGAAACAGGCCATTCAGCCCAACAAGTTCACACCAACCCTCCAAACAGCATCCCACCCAGACACTTCCCCCACCCTACCCAAAATCTTACATTTCCCATGGCCAGTGCACCTAAACTGCAACATTCCTGAACACTATGGGTAATTTAACGTGGCCAATTCACTTAACTAGCACATCTTTGGACTGTGGGAGGAAATAGAGCACCCAATAGAAATCCTTGCAGACGTGAGGAAATGTGCAAACCTCACACAGACAGTTGCCCGAGAGTGGAATCAAACTTGGGTCCCTGGCGCTGTGTGCAGCAGTGCAAAACCACCATGCTGCCCCCTTTTGGGCATGGGTGTCACTTGTGGACATGGACGTAACTGATTGGCCAGCATTAATTCCCCAACCATAGTTGCCTTTGGTGGTGAGCTGTCTCTTGAAGCTCTGCAGTCCAAGTGCTGCAGATAGATCCACAATGCCCTTAGGGGGGGAAGGAACAGTAATATTTTTCCAAGAAAGATCATGGGGCCTAGAGTCAATGCTGAGGACTCTCTAGGCAATTCTCTCCCGACTGTATACCACTGTGCTGTCACCCCTGCTGATTCTGCCTTGCATGTGAGATGGGACTATGCAAGGATGGTGCTGGTGGTGTCTGGTACATTTTCTGAAAGGTACAATTCTGTGAGTATGATTATGACAGGCTATTGTTTGACTAGTCTGTGACAACTCTTCTAATTTTGGCATGAACCTAGATGTTGTTAAGGTGGAATTTGCAGGGTCAGCAAGTCTGTTTCTGCCATTGTCTTTTCCAGTGCTTAGGTCAATGCTAGGTGGTCCATCTGGTTTCATTTCTTTGTTGAGACTTTGTTGCAATTGATACAACTGGCTTGCTAAACGATTTCAGAGGGCAGTTGAGATTCAA
The DNA here is from genome assembly GCF_037043375.1 of Chiloscyllium plagiosum. Lineage (NCBI taxonomy): Eukaryota > Metazoa > Chordata > Chondrichthyes > Orectolobiformes > Hemiscylliidae > Chiloscyllium > Chiloscyllium plagiosum. Next base: position 77,418,458 of record NW_028270145.1, on the reverse strand, counting down.
CTGCATTGCTGAGGGTCTGGAATCACATGCAGGTCAGACCAGGTGAGGTTAGCAGATTTCTTTCCCTGAAGGACATTAGTGAGCCAGATATGTTTTCTGACAATCGACAATGGTTTCATGGTCGTCAGTGGATTCTTAATTTCAGATTTTTAAAAGAAATTGAATTCAAATTTCGCCATCTGCTAGGTTTCCCCGTAACATTAGCTGAGTTTCTGAACTAATAGTCGAGCAATAATACCGTGAAGTATTACTCATCCAGAACCATAATGTGCCAATGCAGCTCCAAACAAATGTTCTCATGTAAGCTAATTTTAGAAGTTTTACTCAATTAAGGAAGATTTTAAAAAGGAATGGTTTTCTGAATATTACTGGAACATAGGTAGCTTGATTTGTGGATATATTGCTAATAAAAGTTGGAAGAACATAGAAAGGTGAAAAAAATTCCATCTAGGAAGTCATTGTTTTGTAAAACCAGCAATTAAAACTGTACATTTTCAAATATTTGAGCAACAGATTAAACTAATGTCCATGGCAAATCTTAAAACAAGTCTAAAACAATACTGTAAATACACAAATTTTCTATTTATCACAGAAGTTCAATGTGGAAATGTTATTTTAATTTGAAATGTTTCTAGCTAAGACAGCCCGAAGTCAACAAACCGTAATTCTACAATGACTAATTTACAATGAAATGAAAAATCAAATTTCTTTCAGTTCATTTTGTTTGGCTTAATCTGGTTCAGCCTACACATAATAAACAAGTATTTTGTTTTAATATTTTATCTGAAAGATAAGTTACCTTTCATTTTAAGACGGTTTTGTGATAGGATAATTAGAAATGACAGGCCACAACAATCCTGTAATCTTCCTTCCTGTTAACCTTGTTTCTTGTAATTCAAATGTTGCAGCCTTTTGCAATATTTGATGTTTTTTAAGCACTTTAAACCTGTGATAAATCAATGATCTGTATTCAAGATGGAGGGTAGAGTTGTATACATCAGAATATTAGATGTTATTATTTGATTCAGTAGGGACTGGATGGATGTAGCACTGACTCCATTTAAATAAATTTGCAATGCAATATGATCAAGGCCTGATTGTCCTTCTCTCAACGTCGGCAAAAATAAAAGAACTGATCATTGACTTCAGGAAGAAAGGCGGAGGACACACTCCCCTCTACTTCAACGGAGTGGGGGTTAAGAGCATCGACTTCTTAGCAGTGACAATAACCAACATCCTGTCCTGGACTTCCCATGTAGATGTGATGGTGAAGAATGCACAACAACACCTCTTCTTCCTCATGCGGCTAACAAAATTTGGCATGTCTATAAGGACCCTCACCAACTTTTACAGATGCACCATAGGAAGCACACTATCCAGGTACACAAAGACCTGGTGTAGCAACTGCTCTGCTCAGGACCGTAAGAAACTACAGAAGGCTGCGTGTGTAGCCCAGACCATCATGGAAGCCTGTGGACTCCATTTCCACTTCTTGTGCAATGGAAAGGCTGCCAACATCATCAAAGATCCCTCCCACCCTGGTAATGCTCTTCTATAATCTCTTCCATCAGAAAGATATAGACACTTGATCAGGCACATGAACACTTTCAAGTACAGCTTATTTCCTGCTGTTATTAGACTGATGAATAGACTGTCTAACTTCAAATAATGTTGATCTTTCTTTGAGCACCTCCTGTGCAGTGTAACCTGTATGCCTCACTCTGTCTAAGCACCCTATGACCTGGATGTCTTTGCTTACTATGATCTGCCTGTACTGCTCACAAGCAAAGCTTTTCACTGTACTTAGGTACACGTGACTACAATAAATCAAATCAAATGCTTCAAATATGGCAAGATTGTACTTGCTCTCGCATAAGCACAAGCAATACTTCAGGTGAACATTTTTGGAAATTGGGGTCCCTTCTAAAACTGAATTTTTCTAGTATTTCCTGTGCAGCATGAGATATTTACTTAATTGCAGTTAAATAGTAACTGTTTGCCTTCAAATACAAACAAATGTTTAGTACATACAAACACAAGGAAAGTGCAAGAAATATTACAAAAATCACTGAGGTCATGATATTCCGTCCAATTGACAAAGATTTATCTGACTCCATATGTACTTTTATTAACAATGAAAATATTTGGGGAAAATAGTAAGTTTTAGTCTTGGAAAGAATGAAAATTAATCTTCAGGTGAAGGTGACAAAAGGACATTTATTTTAATGTCATAAATATCTGTGTGGTCAATAGCCAAAAGGATGCAGATAAATAATAGATTGCCAACCCCCCAAATAAGGTGTAATAACAAGGGTCAGGGAGAAGGGGAAGAGGATGGGGAGGGTAGGTGGTGGGGGTGGGGGGCATTAAGAGAGAGAGAGAAAGTTCAGTGAAATGAGCTATTCCCTTTTGGAAGAAGATTGGCATTTCCATTACATCAGCTAGAAGGAACAACATATAAAGACTATATGAAACATTAGGGATAAACAGCCAAGCTCCCTCACCTCTGACCCTGGATTCTTTGGAGGTTTAGGGGTCAGTGAAGTGTTCTCATTTCGTATGGGTTATATCTATTCTTTTTCATTGGTTAATTAAATAATGCTTCATATCTAAAAATGCTGATTCTTAGTCTTAAACTATCTGAAAATTCCTTACAAATGGTTAACTGCCTATATTATGTAATTGTAGTCACAAACCTCTAATATTTAAAAGTATCAACTTAATGCTGAAGTGCCAGTATCTAAAAAAAGTCAACATTCAAATGTTACTGTCTTGAGTGGTGACATTTCATTGTCGTCTTTTCTCCTATCCATCGAATCCATGCATTGTCCACCCCACTTCAAAACATTTATTTTAAAAATGAAATTGTTAGCTTAGCATGAATGGCACCTTGTTGTCTACCAGACAATTTAAATGAATTTAAATGAATTTAATCCTATGGTGTTGCTGTATTTCTGACCACACTTTGAATAATTTGCCCACAAAAAAAATGTAAATTAATAAACATATGAGAGGAATGCTAAAAAATGACAAAAGCTACAGAAAGCCAATTGCTGCAGTAAGGTTCAGGCCATTGTCATAATAGCATGCAAGCACGTGGAACTGACTCTGCCTATATCAAAAAAGGTCCAACCTGTTTGATGGATTACTCATAAAAATCCAGGTCTGCATTGTGGTTGGCATTCTTGGAGGCTCTTTATATTTGTCAAGGCTGCTGCCTGCGTAGACAATCAGCTCAGCTTCTCGCTCCTGATTAGTGAGTGCTGCTGGAAAGCATACGCACATGTGAATGAGGGGACTCCTGCTGTGCTGCTCTTCACAGTTGGCTGGCTTTATAGCTTTCCCTATCTCAGTTGTCACATGAAGAATATCAATTTGAGTGAGGTACTGAGCCAGGCACTCATTGAGCTGTAGACCAATCAGTGCAATGTCTTTAAAAGAGGCAATTTGTGACAAGTCACGCCAGAATAACTACTTTAAGACTGGTCAAAATTTCTATTGGCTCACTCAAGTGTAATTAGAAATAGATGAGTTGAAAGCTGAAGGACACAAAATCGCACTGGGATTTTATGTTTCTGGAATAGCTTTTAAGGCAGAGTGCTTAGTTACATCTGTGCATTTTCATGTACAGATTAAAACTCACAATAAGCTACTTCCAATGTAGTTTTTATTTCATGTGGATACGTGTCAAAATTAACATTATGTCTGACAGTAGAACTGAGGCTTTCTATTACCTGCACTTTCAACATCAGACACCCATTCTCTAACCTGTCAGAACCATTTACAGAAAAATCCATTATCCAAGAGGCTAACATGCACAAGTCATTTTCATCTTGCAGAGAAACAACCAGATGAAAGTCAATGTCAGATGTAAGCAAATTGGATTTATTACCATGGTGACATGCAGGTGAAATCTATGATCATCGCGTAGAAGGTGATTCTGACAAATTCTTTATATCACTTCGTCTTAGGCAGTCCCTTGGGATCAAGGCTGACTTGCTTATACTCTGGTTTGTTGGGTTTTGAGATGGTTGACAGGTTCAATGTACAATCTGCAGACCTATCACAGCTGGTGCTTGAAGGTTGTGTAGGTGGCATGTTTGTAGATTTAGGCATCCCCTCTGTGGACTTCACCTCTGCATAGTCCTGACAAAGTTTGTAATTTGTTTGTGCTTTCCTGAATGAACCACTGCCATTTTAGTCCGTCACAAGCTATAAAATTTCTTATGAATCAGGAGGGATGTTTGACGTCTTCAGGGATGCTTTGGTGACATCTCTCTGTGTTTTCTCTATCCTCCTGGAAGTATCTTCTGGTAACCAAATTCTATATGGAGCAGTTGCTCGGAAAATCTGGTATTAAACATATGAACAACCAATCCCATCAGCAAAGCTGGCCTTGAATGATTTTTGCTTCAATACTGGGCATGTCGACTTAGAAGAAGACACAGCTATTGAACTGCCTTCTTTGCCACCAAATTTTGAGGATCTTGTAAAACCAATGCTGGAGGCAAAGTTCAGGGCTTTGAGGTGCCTGCTATAGGTTTTCCATATTGCCAGAAGAGTTTGGAGCATGGTGTCAGTGCTGCCCAATAAAGTATGATCTTAGTCTTGGGTTAGATATTCTAGTCACTGTAGTCCACAAATAGCCTTCTTTTCTCTAGGCTGAAGGTTTAACTTGCACACTGGAAGCAATGATGAATTTTGTCATCTGTGTCTGGCTTTGTGGAAAGGAGGATCCCAAGATTTAGAAAATGGTCCAGGTGAACAGTATATCATGCTGCCTTAATTAAGTTGGGCCAACTGATTCTTTTGAAAATTGATGCAGGAAAACCTTAAGTACTAAATAATAAACTAAGTTAACTGGATCTTGTCCAAAAAAGTGCTCACAATATAAAAGGCTTGGTACATATTCTATATATAAAATTAGAATGCAGGGTATTTTAAGAAATTGAAAAGGTCTATATCTCTCTTTAATACCACAATCATTCTTTTAATACCATAGTTCTCCCTCTCTATGTTGGTTTCCCTTCTCTTTTCAAAGGAAAAATATCTAATTATTTCAAAACATTCTTCCAGTTGTTTACTTCTCAGTGTCATGTGTTATCATTTTCATATCAGCTTTCAATGGCCATTGAAATAATGAGTTATATTTTGAGAGTCTAGTTCTGCGAAGAGAGACACCAAGGAAAGTTCTGTTAGTGGGCTGATATAAATTGGGCTTTACAATACCTTATGATAGCTGTACATCAGTGCAAATTCACATATTAAAGATGCCCAGAGAGTTTGTTGGTTCACATAGCAGCTTATTGAATTTAATATGGAATCTCTTTTAGATTTTAGAATCAGATAATCATCCAGCACAGAGGAAGGCAGTTTGGTTCTTCCTGCCTCTTGAAAAAAAACAAGCAAATAAATCCTATTCCGTTGTTCTTTCATTAGTGTTTGAATTATTTATTCACTTCCCTTTTAGAAAGTTGAAACTGCTTCTATATGTAATAGACAGCTCATAAAACTCACAATTTTCCTCATTCTACCTTTGGTCATTGAGTCATAGAGTCATACAGCAAGGATACAGGCCCTTCAGTCCAACACATTCATTTCTGACCAGGTTTCCCAAACTAAACTAATGCCACTTGCCTACATTTGGCCCATATCCATCTGAAATCTTTTTTCTATACCAAAAGAGAAAATACTGGAAAATCTCAGCAGGTCTGGCAGCATCTGTAGGGAGAGAAAAGAGCTGATGTTTCGAGTCTAACTGACCCTTTGTCAAAGCTAAAAAAAGGGAGAAATAGGGAGGTATTTATACGAGGCTGAGAGAAGGTGAGTCATGGCTCCAGAAGCAAAGGTAGCAATAAAGGGGTGATAATGACAGTGCATAGAGAGATTATAGGGAGATTAGGAGCTGTGAATGACCAAGGCTGAAGTCAAATTTATCTTAAATTAATCTAGTCCCATTTGCCAGCATTTGGCCCATATCCCTCTCAATCCTTTCTATTCATAGAGCCATCCAGATGCCTTTTAAATGTTATAATTGTATCAGCCTCCGCCACTTCCTCTAGCAGCTCATTCTATATATGCACCACTCTCTGCGTGAAATTGTTGCCTTTTAGGTCCCTTTTTAAATCTTTCCCCTCTCACCCTAAACCTATGCCCTCTAACTTTGGACTCCCCTACCCCGGGGAAAAGACCTTGGATATTCATCCTATCTGTGCTCCTCACGATTTTATAAACCTCTGTAAGATCATCCCTCAGGTTTTGACGCTCCAGGGAAAATGGCCCCAGCCAATTTTGCCTCTTTCTACAGCTGAAACTCTCCAATGCTGGAACATCCTTGTAAATCTATTCTGAAAGCTTTCAACTTTCACAAAATTCTTTCTGTAGCAGAGAAGACTAGAATTGCACAGAGCATTCCAAAAGTGGTCTACCAATGTCCTATTAAGATGCAACATGACATTCCAACTCTCATACTCAATGCACTGACTAATAAAGACAAGCATACCAAGTACCTTCTTCACTAGCCTGTTCTACACTGCAACTCCACTTTCAAGAAACTATGAACCTGCACTCCAAGATCTTTGTTCAGCAATGCTTCCCGGGACATTACCATTAAGTACATTAGTCCTGCCTTTGAATTGCTTTTCCAAAATGCAGCAACTCACATTTATCTAAATTAAATTCCATCTGGCATCCTTTGGCCTATTGACCCTTCTGATCAAGGACCTATTGGACTCTGAGGTAACCTTCTTTGTTGCCAATATACTGCTGATTTTGGTGTCATCTGCAAACTTACTAACTATGCCTCCTATGTTCATGTCCAAATCATTTATTTAAATAAAGAAAATCAGTGAACCCAGCACCATTCCTTGTGGCACACCGCTGGTCACAGGCCTCCAGTCTGAATAGCAATCCTCCACTATCATTCTCTGTCTTCTACCCTCGAGCCAGTTCTGTATCCAAATAGCTAGTTTTCCCTCTATTCTGTATGATCTAACCTTGCTAATCAGTCTACTATGAGGAACCTTGTTGAACGCCTTACTGAAGTCCATGTAGATCACTTCCACCACTCTGCCCTCTTCAATCCTCTTCATTACTTCTTCTAAAACATCAATTAAGTCAGTGAAATTCATGCACAAAGCCATGTAGAATACCCCTAATCAGCCCTTGACTTTCCAAATACATGTATTCCTGTACATTTGGATGAAATTTCTGATTACCAATACAACAGGGAACTCTCCTGCCTGCTGCTGAGCAAGTACCTGGTCTCTGCCAGACTTCCTAGCACCAACAACCTGGGATATTTCTTTGTCAGCCAGCTGCAGAGCAGTTGTAGTGAGGTTCCACCAGATTGTTTGTTTACTGTCACTTTCTAAGTCTATCGTTCCTCTCTGGTTGTCAGGATCTGGACTGGTGGGGGAATGAATGTGCAGGAGGCAGGCGTGCTCATACTTCCTCTGAGATCTCCGTACTCTTGTCCTTCAAGATCCAGGAGACCATTTATCCATAGATGTCATGCTAGGCTTGTGAAAATTGCATGACAAAAGGGAGAGGTGACATGGAATTGCTTAGAAGTGGTATACAATGATTGACACAGGTTTAATGGGACAGCCGCAGTAGAATGAAGATTGGCACTTACTCAGTTGTTGGGACATAGTTGCTGCGTGTCTCTGTAGGAGTGCTCCCAGTCTTCCTTTGTAAGGGTCAGGATTCTCTCCTTCTGACAAGTGAAGATATGAATATCAGCGCTCCCCAATACAGTATTAAAGAACAAATCCTACTGATTTTAGATTCGTTGAAATTTCCCACATAATTTTGATTGTAGTTGCAAAAGCTTTATGCTTATTCATGTGAATTGAAATTCACACAAATTAATACATTTTCTTTTCGCATTGAAAGTTATGTTCAATTCTCATTTTTCCATTCAGTATTTCACATATATCCAGTGTTCAGATTCTACAGGCCTGATGATGGAAGGTGAGATAGTCATGAACTAAGTTTCCAGGTAAAAGCTTTACACATTATGACTGAGTAATCTTGGTTCACCTGATAGGGAGAGTTATTTCCTGAGAGTGGAGAACATTTTGGGAAACATGAATCTATCTTGTTTCTGTAGTTCCCTCAACTTCTTCTCCAAGAGTTTAAAAGTTCCCCATGTGTTGATTTAGTTTTTTTCTGACAAGTTCTTCCAAATTTCAGAGAGATCGCATGTGCCCTGACATCAGAATATCATACCATGGTATGTGTCTGAGACAAACATAACTTTGTCTTGAGTGGGTTGATCAAGAAAAGAGTACTTTGTTCTCTTCATAAGCATTTAAATTGCAACAAAGTATTTTCACACCTACAACCGAGATAATGTAGCACTCAGTCAGCTGTCATGGAAAAGTAATCATTCCTATTGTGCAAAATATGTCGAAGTATTTTATATTTCTTTCATAAAACATTCTCCACAAAAATAAAAATAACAGAAATAGATGCCATTGCTAGCTTTGTGTTACCAAATGAGAGCAAAACACTTAAATAGGAAACTGCAGGGCTTCTAATTACTTTACAATTATCACAACAGTGTCTAAAATTGCAGCCTTACATTTACTTTCTGGGTGAAAGTGTGGCAGTTAGACGTCCTAAAGTGAAACAATGTATTGCTGATACTGGAGATCTGAATAAACAACAGAAATTGCTGGAGAAATTCATCAACTGCGCAGAGAAAACAAAGTTCATGTTTCAAGTCCTGTGATCCTGCAATCACTGGATTATTTTTCTCTTACGGATACTGTCAGATCTGCTGAGCTTCTCCAACAATTGCTGTTCTTGATTATTTCATTATACATTCTACTTGATTAAAGAGGAATTTCAGCATCCAGCCATCTTCTAACTGATATCAATAAATTATTTATAACATTCATATACATGAAAAAATTCAAGTTAAAAAATTTCACTTGCAATAATCAAGTATTCAAGTTTGACAAATTTATTAATAATTTTGGACAGAGTTCTCCCGTCTTGGCAGCATCTGAGTAATGTTGAGAGAGATGAAAGCATGGTGAGATTGAAACATAGAAACACAAAAACTCAGAACATGAGTAGGCTATTTGGCCATTCAAGTCTGACCTGTCATTCAATATTACCATGGTTGATCCTCTATTTTAATGTCATATTCCTGCTTTCTTCCTATACCTCATAATGATTTTAATATCTAAATATTTATCGCTCTCTTTCTTGAACATACACAGTGACCTGGCTTCCACAACGTTTTGTGGTTCAGAATTCATTGGATTCAATAGCCCTTGAGCAAAAAAAGGTTCTTCATGTTAGTCATGTGACCTCTGGTTCTAGCCTCCCCAACTGGATAGTAACATCTTTCTTGCAGGTAGACTGTTCAGCCTTGTTAGAATTTAAAACATTTCAATTAGACCCCACTCTTCAGTCTAATTTCTTGTGAATGCAGGCCTAGTTGAACCAATGTCTTCTCATAGGACAGTCCTGTCATTCATGTTATTAGCCTGGTGCCTCTGCACTCCCTTCATGGCGAATCTGTCCTTTCTTAGGTTGGGAACCCAAAACTATTGCAACACTCGAGGTGTGTAACTGCAGTAAGACATCACTACTTCTGAACTCAAATCCTCATTATTTTTGACATGATGTGGGGGTGCCGACTGAGGTGGACAAAGTGAAAAAGTCACACAATATCAGGTTCTAGTCCAACAGGTTTATTTGGAAGTACTAGCTTTCAGAGCACTGGTCCTTCATCAGGTACCTTCTTATTATTGTTAATATGCAGCAGAGTAAGGCCTAAGAGGACTTACATGAAAATTAGAAAAAATGAACTTTATATTCAGTGGACAAGTGTACAGACAAATCAACGGCACACTAGTGGGGTCCTCGATATCAGGACTGATAACAGAAGTAATAATGCAATACTTAGAGCAGACAGTCCTCCCCATCATCCAACCCAAACTCTGGATCTGGTATGTAGATGGCACCTTTGTCATCATTAAATGTACACAACTGGAGGAAACCCACCAGCACATCAATAACATCCTCACCAGAATAAAGTTCACTAAAAAAAAAGGAAAACAACAGCAGACTCCCCTTCCTGGGTGTATTAGTGGAATGCACACCTACGGGGGAACTCCAGAACAGTGTGAACAGGAAGAACACCCTTACAGATCAGATACTGAACGATAACAGCAACCACCCCTGACACACAAATGGGGCTGCATTAGGACATTATTTAAACAAGCAATGACACACTGCAACAAACCAGAACTCCAGAGGCAGAACAGGAACAAAGGATTTAAAGGATTCAAAGGACTGAAACAAAAACAGTACACAAGAGCACTATCCTCCAGTATTTCATAGAATCCCTACAGTGTGGAAACAGGCCCTTCAGCCCAACAAGTCCACACTGACTCTTTGTAGAGTATCCCACCCAGATCTATATCCCCTATTACTCTACATTTACACCTGACTAATGCACCTAACCTACACATCCCTAAACACTGCGGTCAATTTAGCATGGCCAATTCACCGAATTAGATTAGATTAGATTCCCTGGAAACAGGCCCTTTGGCCCAACCAGTCCACACCGACCCTCTGAAGAGTATCTCACCCAGATCCATCTCCCTCTGACTAATGCACTTAACACTATGGGCAATTTAGCATGGCCAATTCACCTAACCTGCACATCTTTGGACTGTGGGAGGAAACCGGAGCACCCGGAGGAAACCCTCGCAGACACAGGGAGAATATGCAAACTCCACACATACAGACAGTCGCCCGAGGCTGGAATTGAACCTGGGACCCTGGCGCTGTGAGGCAGCAGTGCTAACCACTGAGCAACTGTGCTGCTCCGTGCTAATCTGCACATCTTTTGGAGGAAACTGGAGCACCTGGAGGAATCCACGCAGAAACTTAGGAGACAAACCCAAAGAAGAAAAACTACATAACCAGATACAATAGTGACCTTACTATACGTCCAAGACATATCAGAGATAACTACCTGACTATGCAGATCCCTGGGAATCTTAGTGGCCCGCAAACCAATAAACATCTTCCACCAGTTCTCCACAAAGGTTAAAGACCTGACACACATATCCAGAAGGATGAAACGGACAAACAGGAAGGAAACTGACCATACGAGTGCATGAGCATCAGCTTGCACTGCCAGACACGACCAACACTCTTTCATGTCCAACCAGAAAGAACACACGTTCAACTGAGGCAATGTAATCATCCGAGCACAGGCAAAACAGAAATATGCCAGAGAATTCCTTGAAGCCTGGCAATCCAACCAAATCTCAATCAATAGATACATTGAACTGGACCTTGTATACAAACCACTCAGGTACACAACCAGAAGTATCAACAAGCACAGACATATAAATACCAGGCAGGACAGACCACCAACACCTTATCAAAGATGCACTGATGATGTCACCTAGCAAGGCGACAAAACATTTGTAGAAAAACACACCGACTTGGCGAATGAATCTAGGACTAAATCAACTATACTAGTAGTGAAGTGTCAAGATGGTTACTGTGCCTTGATATCTACCAAGGAGATTAACAAACTGCATGAAACATTACAAGAAAAGAAAAAGATATATTTTTATATTATTGCTCATATCTCAGAAACGCACTGTACATTTAAGATGGCTAGATATCATCATAACATGTGATGCTCTAGTATAAGACACCTCCATCTTATCCTTTGTAAATTCAGTCAGTCAGTAGATGTTTGTCCTACTAGCCAGTCTCAGACAGCTATATAAGTAATATAATAGCAATTTAATATGCATATAACCCATAATATAATGGACCCATGTGGTATAGTGGTCCACATGGTACCCTAACTCTGTGCCAGAAGGCCCAAGTTCAAATAATAAGACATTTTGAACAGATTATAAGAAATATCATTAACTCAGACTGTATATCTAAACTTGAGAAGTCATATTAGTGTGCTAAACTTTCAGAATCTGACTCCATATGAACTCAACTATCTGATAGGTATGTTATTTCAGCTAACATAGAAAACTGCAAGACCATCATGCTAGCAGGAAGTAGTCAGTTCAAATATGAAAGCAATGTGGAAAGTAGAGAATCCACTAACTCATGAAACTTAGTATAAATTTTGTGTTTGCCACTTGCATATTTAAAGAAATTAGTGAAGAAATAGTAGCCACATTATCACCCATATAAAGAAGTTCATTTGAAAGCCAGAGGACTGATCAACTTTTAATATTTTTATTTTAAAATGAGAAATGGAACTTACGCAGTGAACTATAAACTAGTTAACCAAATGGTGCTTGATGGATCATGGAATCTGAACTTAAAGCTGAAATGAAAGAAAAGTTCAGGAACTCTAAACACAAGAAAGAATGATCATCAATGTTGATCAATCTTATTGAATTCCTTGAAGAAGTAACAGCAACAATAGCCAAGGGTAATGCAGCAGTTGAAATATATTTGATTTATGAGAGTCATTTAGTAAAATGTTGCATAGCAGACTCATGATTAATATCAGAGCATTTGGAATCAAGGATGAGTAGCAGGAAGGACAACAAAAGGTTAGAGAACAGTAAGCAGACAGTAAGATTGGTTATTTAAAATGACAAAAGGAGGGAAGTGATGTTTCACAGGGGTCACTACTGGGATAAGTGTTATTCTCAATTTAAATTAATAAATTGGAATAAAGCATCTGTAGTACAACATTAGTATTTGTGGACAACACTAAATTTAAGGTGTATGATCTATATTTATTTTGACTTTATTTATTTTTGGATTTAGAACTTTAACTCATGGTATATGGCATTTATTTGTATCTGAAGGAGATTAATGATTAACTATTAAGTATATCTGTTTCCATCAGATTCTCATGATTGGAAATTAAAGCCACAGTTAATTCAAAACTTATTTCTGATAGAGAGGGAAACTTTCTTTGATGCTTGAGTACCGAATTGGGATGCTGTTAGAATGAATAGGATTGTATTTTACCATGTGCTTCAGAATCTTTCCATTTGTGTTATAAGTAAATAGTTTGATTTGTTCTGCTTTATCTTCAATTCTTCTGTTTTTTTTTTGTTTAATTGTTAAAACCAAATTCGCAGAATTGAGTGTTTGTGCTTCATTGGAAAAAAAGCAGCATGTTAAAACCAAAAAGAGAAATGAACCCTTACAGAATCTTGGATGATGTGGGCTAAACGCACAATAAGTTTTGTGAAGCCTATCTCAATCTTGGGAGCTTGCTGCAATTTTTAAGAACATTTACTGAGCAGAATGGTGAATTTCTTGCTAAGCAGCACTGACTTTCCAATTAAGGGAGGAATATCAATTGGTTAAACAGCTTATCACTGAAGAAACCCATTTCAGTAATATTCAGCTTCCTATCTTGCCAAAAGGGATAAACAAGCTAAATGCTAAGAATTCTCAACATGGAAGTCAAAGCAGGTAACTTCAGCTCACTCCTTGCTCTAAAGGATATTCATGTTGGTCACCAGGCACCAACATCTTGAGGTGTTCTCCATGAATACTAGATACAAATACTTTATATCCACAAACGTTGGCATCTGACATGTGCCAGCCTTGAAGAACTACCATGGCACATCTGCAATCTATGTACAGTGTGCTTCACCACATCAAAAACACTATTTTGTAATAAACTGTTCAGACATGTTATTACACACTTCTAGAACAGGTGAGACTTGAACCCAGGCCTCCTGATTCAAAGGAATGGACATTAATACAGCACAACTGGAGCCTACTTCAGTGGTGTACCTTGAGTTACACTGGTAACTATCACTGTAATGGGACATGCCATGGCACTGAATAGGTCATGGACACACCCATGGACTGTATCAGGGTGTGCCTCCAGCCTGTTTATTTGTGCCCATCGCTATCACTCCCTTTGAACCTGCCTGAATTCTCACAGCACTGCTAGGCATTGCTTTTTTGCACCTTTCCCCTCAGCCGGTAATACCAGATTCACAGGAACACTGTATTACTACACTGTTTAGTGCAGATCCAAAGTCAGGAAGCTTGTTATGGTTGTCAGCAGTCATACAGTCATAGAGTCATAGAGATGTACAGCACAGGAACAGACCCTTTGATCCAACCCGTCCATGTCGATCAGATATCCCAAACCAATCTAGTCCCACCTGCCAGCACCCGACCTATTATCCCTCCACACCCTTCCTATTCATATATCCATCCAAATGCCTTTTAAATGTTGCAATCATACTAGCTTCCACCACTTCCTCTGGCAGATCAATCCATACACGTACCACCCTCTGCGTGAAAAAGTTGCCCCTTAGGTCTCTTTTATATCTTTCCCCTCTCACCCTAAACCTATGCCCTCTAGTTCTGGACTCCCCCATCCCACGGAAAAAGACTTTGTCTATTTATCCTATCCATGCCCTTCATAGTTTTGTAAACCTCTATAAGGTCACTCCTCAGCCTCCGACACTCCAGGGAAAACAGCCCCAGCCTGTTCAGCCTCTCCCTGTAGCTCAAATCCTCCAACTCTGGCAACATCCTTGTAAATCTTTTCTGAACCATTTAAAGTTTCACATCCTCAGTCGAGTGAATGGAGATAGTTTTTGCTAAGGGTCTCTGGGGATGGTAAGTCAAGGACAGCCTCTAAGCCTGTCCAGGGGCTTGGGTGTGGCCACTCAATTTTCCAGGAGAGGCATAGAGTCATAGAGATGTACAGTATCAGAGTCAGGTTCCTTTCCACATAAGGAGTGAGGAACCAAATGTTGTGCCTCACACTTCCTACTTTGTTTTTGCCTTATTGTGGACTGTTTTTTCTCCTGGGGGTGAGAGAAGCAGCTATTAAAGTATACAAAAGTTAAAAATCACACAACACCAGGTTATAGTCCAACAGGTTTAATTGGAAGCACTAGCTTTCGGAGCGCTGCTCCTTCATCAGGTGGTTGTGTGATTTTTTAACTTTGTACACCCCAGTCCAACACTGGCATCTCCAAATCATGTATACAAACATTGGTGGCACAACAGTTGCTTTTGATATAGGTGAGATGTACTCAGAGCAAGAGAGTATGGTGAATGCAGGATTTGCGGTATCTGGAGGTAGAGATGGGTGATAGTGAGTGAGGGAAGATTTTGCAAGCAATAGTGAGAATAGTGGAGCCTCAGTCATGATGAGAGGTGAGTACAGCAGCAGAGGTAGAATGAGTGTGAGATTTCAGACAGAAGATAGTGGCACTTGCACTGGTAGAGTGGAAAAGGTCATCTTTCTCCTTTGTTTTCCATTTCTCAAGAAGACGGAGATAGCACTAACCTAAGTAGCCTCCTCAAACCAGGCTGTTTGTGCCTCCTTTGATGGTAAATGGGGAAGA
Source organism: Chiloscyllium plagiosum (assembly GCF_037043375.1). Lineage (NCBI taxonomy): Eukaryota > Metazoa > Chordata > Chondrichthyes > Orectolobiformes > Hemiscylliidae > Chiloscyllium > Chiloscyllium plagiosum. The sequence goes on along the minus strand of NW_028270145.1, from coordinate 77,403,102 downwards.
AGATATTCTGTTTGTGCACCACCCTATCTGGCTGGACCTTCAGTTCCTGCACACAAAGGGGAGTGCATGTTTTCCGTTTTACCAGGTCTGGGGAAAATATCATGAATCATGCAGGGCACCGTGAACTGACATTGACCCTGCTTAAAGATGGTGCCTGTGCAGAATGCTGGTCAATTCCATGCTATCCCAACAATGGCAAGTTTCCTTTTTCTGAAATGTGCGTGGCAAGGTGGAAACAGAATCAATGATAAAGAAACATAGGGTGAGATGGGTAGTTAATGAATTTGCTTTGGTAGGATAAACTAAGAAAGTCCATGCAGCCTCACAGTGAGAATCATCTCACAAAATGCAGTACAACTGGTGCTTAGCCAAATATATGATTCTACCAGATTTCAGTCCAGGACTTGACTTACCACAGAATAACATCAGCTATAATCATAACCCCATTGACAAGAAAATATCAATTACAAAATTGTTATGGAATTAATCTATTGATCTAGGCAAGTGCACGGCAGTGCATTTTTGAGGAAAGATTAAGGAAGTTATATAACGCTTGCAGAACACATGTCAAAGGGAGAAGGGCAAAGGAGTCTCTGCATACATGCGTCAAATCCTTACATGTAGCCACCTCAGTTAATAAGGAAAATAAAGCAAACCTAGCAGGACTATTGTGCGCATCTCAGATTTTAAAAGTTACGTGACAAAGGTCTTTTAAGATGAAGAAAGAATTTGATTGCCTCAATATAAAGAAATTGTTTCCACTTAAATTTATCAGAATCCCTAAAACAAAATCCAATTGGGAACTGAGGAGAAACCTCCTTATTCAATGATAGGTTAGAATTTGGAAAATATTACCATAGGAATTGTTGAGATGAATAGTATTGAGGCATTTAGGAGTACATTAGATACACATGTAAAGGACAAAAACAAATGTTGCTGATAAGGCTGGATGTAATGGGTGGGAAGATTTACTTTTAATTTTTTATGGGAAGGGGATGTCAGTGGTTTGGCCAGCATATATTGACTGTTCCTTACTGCCCTGGAGAACATGCTGGTAATTCGGAGCCCATTGGAATGTAGGAACACACAATTGCTGTTAGGAAGGGAGTTCCAGCCGCAATGAAGAAATGGCTTTATTGTTCCAAGTCAGAATGGTGCAAGCTGTGCTGTTCCTTTGATTCTGCTCCCTCGTCATTCCAGGCAGAAGAGTTTTCAAGTATGTAAAATACTGTTGAACAGCCTTGCTCAGTTACTGTAGTATGACTTGTAGATGTTAACCATTGTATGCCACTGATGAAGCAAGCGAATATTGAAAATGTGAGTTTGTTCAGTCAAGCAGATTGTTTTGTCCTGGATGCTGTTGAGCTTCTTGAGTGTTTTTGGAGCTGCAAGAATTCAGACAATAGGGAATATTCCATCACACATGGAAATGTGTTGCTGGAAAAGCGCAGCAGGTCAGGCAGCATCTAGGGAACAGGAGAATCGACGTTTCGGGCATTAGCCTCAGGAATGAGGACAGTTTGTCCAGCAGGCTAAGATAAAAGATAGGGAGGAGGGACTTGGGGGAGGGGCGTCGGAAATGTGATAGGTGGAAAGAGGTCAAGGTGAGGGTGATAGGTCAGACTGGGGTGGGGGCGGAGAGGTCGGGAAGAAGATTGCAGGTTAGGAAGGCGGTGCTGAATCTGATGGATTTGACTGAGACAGGCTGGGGGGAGGGGAAATGAGAAAACTGGTGAAATCCGAGTTCATCCCTTGTGGTTGGAGGGTTCCTAGCCGGAAGATGAGGTGTTCTTCCTCCAACCGTCGTTTTGCTGTGGTCTGACGATGGAGGAGTCCAAAGACCTGCATATCCTTGGTGGAGTGGGAGGGGGAATTGAAATGTTGAGCTACAGGGTGGTTGGGTTGGTTGGTCCGGGCGTCCCAGAGGTATTCTCTGAAACGCTCCGCAAGTAGGCGGCCTGTCTCCCCAATATAGAGGAGGCCACATCGGGTGCAGAGGATGCAATAGATGATATGTGTGGAGGTACAGGTGAATCTGTGGCGGATATGGAAGTTTCCTTTGGGGCCTTGGAGGGAGGTGAGGGAGGAGGTATGGGCGCAAGTCTTGCACCTCCTGCGGTTGCTGGGGAAGGTGCCGGGAGTGGAGGTTGGGTTGGTGGGGGGTGTGGATCTGATGAGGGAGTCACGGAGGGAGTGGTCTTTACGGAATGCTGATAGGGGAGGGGAGGGAAATATATCCTTGGTGGTGGGGTCCGTTTGGAGGTGGCGGAAATGACGGCGGATGATGCGCTGTACATGGAGACTGGTGGGGTGGTAGGTGAGGACCAGTGGGGTTCTGTCCTGGTGGCGGTTGGAGGGGCGGGGTTCGAGGGCGGAGGAGCGGGAAGTGGAGGAGATGCGGTGGAGGGCATCGTCGACCACGTCGGGGGGGAAATTGCGGTCCTTGAAGAAGGAGGCCATCTGGGTTGTGCGTTTTTGGAACTGGTCCTCCTGGGAGCAGATGCGGCGGAGTCGAAGGAATTGGGAGAATGGGATGGCGTTTTTACAGGGGGCAGGATGGGAGGAGGTGTAGTCCAGGTAGCTGTGGGAGTCGGTCGGTTTGTAGTAGATGTCCGTGTTGATTTGGTCGCCTGAGATAGAAATAGAAAGGTCGAGGAAGGGGAGGGAGAAATCTGAGACTGTCCAGGTGAATTTGAGGTCGGGGTGGAAGGTGTTGGTGAAGTGGATGAACTGTTCAACCTCCTCGTGGGAGCACGAGGCGGCGCCGATACAGTCATCGATGTAGCGGAGGAAAAGGTGGGGGGTGGGGCCAGTGTAGTTGCGGAAGATGGATTGTTCCACATATCCTACGAAGAGGCAGGCATAGCTGGGGCCCATGCGGGTGCCCATGGCTACTCCTTTCGTTTGGAGGAAGTGGGAGGATTGGAAAGAGAAGTTGTTCAGGGTGAGGACCAGTTCAGTCAGTCGAAGGAGGGTGTCAGTGGAAGGGTACTGGTCGGTACGGCGGGAAAGAAAGAAGCGGAGGGCTTTGAGTCCTTCGTGATGGGGGATGGAGGTGTACAGGGACTGGATGTCCATGGTGAAAATAAGGCGTTGGGGACCAGGGAAGTGAAAATCATGGAGCAGGTGGAGGGCATGGGTGGTGTCCCGAACGTAGGTGGGGAGTTCTTGGACTAAGGGGGACAGGACGGTGTCAAGGTATGCGGAGATGAGTTCAGTGGGGCAGGAGCAGGCGGAGACAATGGGTCGGCCGGGGCAGTCAGGTTTGTGGATTTTGGGTAGGAGGTAGAAGCGGGCAGTGCGGGGTTGTGGGACTATGAGGTTGGAGGCGGTGGATGGGAGATCCCCCGAGGTGATGAGGTTATGGACGGTCTGGGAGATGATGGTTTGGTGGTGGGAGGTGGGGTCATGATCAAGGGGGCAGTAGGAGGAGGTATCTGCGAGCTGGCGTTTGGCCTCAGCGGTGTAGAGGTCGGTGCGCCAAACTACTACCGCGCCTCCCTTGTCTGCTGGTTTGATAGTGAGGTTGGGGTTGCAACGGAGTGAGTGGAGGGCTGCGCGTTCCGAGGGTGAGAGGTTGGAGTGGGTGAGAGGACTGGGGGAGTTCAGGTGGCGGTTAATATCGCGACGGCAGTTGGCTATGAAGAGGTCGAGGGCAGGTAGGAGGCCAGCACAGGGTGTCCAAGTGGATGGGGTGTGTTGGAGGCGGGAGAAGGGGTCGTCAGAGGGTGGGCGGGAGTCTTGGTTAAAGAAGTAGGCACGGAGGCGAAGGCGGCGGAAGAATTGTTCGATGTCACGCCGCGTGTTGAATTCATCAATCCGGGAGCGTAGGGGAATGAAGGTGAGGCCTCTGCTGAGGACTGATCTTTCATCCTCAGAGAGGGGTAGGTCTGGAGGGATAGTGAAAACACGGCAGGGCTGGGAGCTAGGACCTGGTGTGGGGCTGGAGCTGGGTGTGGGGGAGGGGTTAGGTCTGGGGGCGGGGATGGAGATCGGTGTGGGGGCGGGGTCGGGCGTGGTGATGGCGATAGGCGAAGGGGCGGGGTTATCCAAGTGGATGGGGTGTGTAGGAGGCGGGAGAAGGGGTCGTCAGAGGGTGGGCGGGAGTCTTGGTTAAAGAAGTAGGCACGGAGGCGAAGGCGGCGGAAGAATTGTTCGATGTCACGCCGCGTGTTGAATTTCCAAGTGGATGGGGTGTGTTGGAGGCGGGAGAAGGGGTCGTCAGAGGGTGGGCGGGAGTCTTGGTTAAAGAAGTAGGCACGGAGGCGAAGGCGGCGGAAGAATTGTTCGATGTCACGCCGCGTGTTGAATTTTCCAAGTGGATGGGGTGTGTTGGAGGCGGGAGAAGGGGTTTCCAAGTGGATGGGGTATTCCATCACATGCCTGACTTATATCTTGTATGGTAGGATAAACTTTGGAAAGTCAGGAGTTGAGCTACTCACTGCAGGATTCCAAACTTCTGACATGCTCTAGTAGACAAAAGTAAGTATATGGGTGCTCCAGTTCAGTTTCTGGTCAATAATATTTGTCAGGATATTGTTGGGGAATTCCGTGATAGTAATGCCATTGAACATCAAGGAGTGATGATTAGATTTTCTCTTGTTGGAAATGATCATTAACTGGCAGTTGCACAACCTGAATAATATTTGTTACTTGAAGAAGGGCTTATGCCCGAAACGTCGATTCTCCTGCTTCTCGGATGCTGCCTGGCCTGCTGTGTTTTTCCAGTAGCACATTTTTCAACTCTGGTCTCCAGCATCTGCAGTCCTCACTTTCTCCTAATATTTGTTACTTACCTGGTGTTGTAAGTGCTTCTTCCAAATGGTATTTAACATGAGGAGTACTAACTTTTTAGCTGATTGTGACATTGCCTGTACAATGATTCCATGAGTATGATTATGTCAGGCTGTTGCTTGAATAGTCCATGGGAAAGTTCTCCCAATTATGGCACATTGCTTCCTGATGTTGTTAAGGAGAATTACACAGAGTCAACCTGCTGTTATCCTTTCTGGTAACTAAGTTGATGTCTGGTGGTCTGTCTGCTTTCATTTGCAGTGGCTTTGATACAACTGAGTGGCTGGCTAGATGATTTCAGAGAGAAGTTAAGAGTCAACCTCATTTTTGTAGGTGTTGACTCACACGTGGGCCATACTGGGTATGTTTGATTGACTTCCTTCCCAGGAGGGTGACAATGAACCAGATGGTTTGTATGACAATCAAATATGTATTGAATTGAAGTTTCATCAATAACCAATGTGGCATTTGAACACCTATCCCCAGAACATTAGAATAGGATTCTTGGTTACTAATTCATTTATCATTATCACTATGTCATCATCTCTTCCCCGTGTCATATACCCTTTGGGCTTACTGGTCTGCTTCACCACTGTAGATTCTATATGGAGTCTCATTTTAATTTTGTGGAGGGTATTGGGCTGGAAAACCTCCTAAAATACTCTAAAGTTGCCAGTCAAAATGTTTGTGGACTGCTAAAAGTGGAATAAATAGTAAGCAGTACTTTGCATCAGTTTTCACAGTGGAAAGCACCAGCAATATACCAAAACTTCAAGACAGTCAGGGACAGAGTTGAGTGTAGTGGTCATCATCCAATCCAAAGATGTGCAGGTTAAGTGAATTGGCCATGCTAAGTTGCCCATAATGTTCAGGGATGTAGGTTAGGTGCATTAGTCAGGGGTATATATAGAGTAATAGGATAAGGGAATGGGTTGGGTGGGTTACTGCTCAGAGGATTGGTGTGGACTTGTGGGCCATTCTTTGAGAAGATAATGAACAATTTAGACAAAGGAGCCAGTGGCCTTGACCTATTTGAATTTCCAGAAGGCCTTTGATAAGTTACAACACAGGAGGCTGCTGAGTAAGATAAGAGCCCATGATGTTAGTGGCAAGGTACAGGCATGAATAGAGGATTGGCTGACTGGCAGAAAGCCGAAAGTTGGGAGAAAGGGATTTTCTTCAGGACAGTAGCTGGTGACTAGTGGAATTCTGCAGGAGTCAGTTTTGGGATCACAACTATTCAAGATATACATTAACAACCTGGACAAAGGAGCTGAAGACATTGTTGCTAAGTTTGCAAATGACACAAAGATAGGTGGAGGGGCATGTAATCTTTACAAAGTAGAGAGGTTGCAGTAGGACATGGACAACTTACACAAATGGGCAAAGATGGAAGACAATGTGACAAAGTATGGTTTTACACATTTGGTTGGAAGAAAAGAAGTGTAGACAATTTTTGCAAATAGGAAAAGGTTCGGGAATCTGAAGCACAAATGGATTTGGGAGTCCTAGCTCAGGATTCTCTAATAGTTAACATTCAGGTTCAGTTGATGGTTATGAAGGCAAATGCAAGAGGGCTAGAATACAAGAGCAGGGATGTACTGCTTGGAGGGGGAAAGGCTCTGGTCAGACCACATTTTTGAACACTGTATTGCAGGAAAGATGTGCTGGAATTGAATGGGGTCCAGAGGAGGTTTACAAGCACAATCCTGGGGGTGAAGAGATTGTCATATGAGGAGCCATTGAGGACTCTAAGTCTATACTCAATGGAGTACAGAAGGATCAGAGGGAATTTGATTGAAACTTACAGGATACTGAGAGGATTGGATAGAGTGGATATGGAGAAGATGTTTCCACTAGTAGGAGAGACTAGGACCCTGGGGGCACAGTGTCAGGGTGTGGTGGTGACCCTGTAGAACTGAGATGAGGAATCTCTTCAGCCAGAAGGTTGGTGACACTGTGGAACCCATTGCCAAAAATGATTGTGGAGGCCAAGTCATTGAGTGTATTTAAGACAGAGATGAATAAGTTCTGTATTGGTAAGGCGATCAAGGGTTATTGGGAGAAGGCAGGAAAATGGAGTTGAGAAACATCAGCCATGGTAGGATGGCAGAACAGACTCAATGGGCTGAATGGTCTAATTCTGCTCCTCTATTTTCTGGTCTTATGGAGTACCATTCTTTTTGCTACTGACTGCAAAATCTGTCTCATGTTTAAGCTTTTTATTCTTATTCTACAACATGAAAATAAAATAGCAAACAATTTACTTAAAAAAGGACAGAACTTGTGACTATGTAACAGAAAATGAATAATGTTTGCACATCTGATGCAATTATTCTTCACACTCCAAATTTACATGAACACTTCAGTTTGTGTGCAACATCAAGAAAGATTGACTATGTATATATTAACTTCAATAGATAGCCACATGTTTTATTTAAGTGGCACTTCTGTGCAATTTTGTATGGTGAACACTGATTCTTGGAGCATTAACTGTGCCAACTTAGCAGAATTCAAAACAGCAACAAAATGAAGTACACTGTTTCATTCCAGTTAAGTTTGATAATACCCCTATGGAACAATATTCTAATTTCTATTTTGATATTACGAACATACACATTATTGCGACAAATCTGACAAAAGTTCAACCATATTGTATTATGGTTTGCTTTCTTAAAATATACTTGGTATTTTTAAGGCTTGAGTTATGTGCATAGGAATTTACTTGTCAGCTTTAGTTTCTGCTGATAAAGCCTGAGGTGGTTACAGCAGCTGACAAGAATTATAATGCACTGTTTTTCTCACCTGCACAAATAAGACTTTGTGTTTTCAGCACAGAGGTCAAGGTTGATGATCTGACCTGGGGCAGGCAGTGCACAAAATTTGTGCTAACTATGTATTTACCAGATTGGAGCATTGGTTCAAATGAAGCATGTGTCCCTGGCTGATAGAATATTCAGTAAAGGACCGAGCAGTGTGTACAGATATCATGTGGTGCAATTGTTTTGCTTTTTTCAAGGCAATCTGCTTTTCTCAAAATGAAGCTGTGCTAAATGAAATGAAGCTGCTGCTGGCTTTCAATACTGAAACTGACTGCACAAATGGAAAGGAAAAAATCCCTAATATCACAACTGCACGGGTTGTATCTTAAAGTGTTTTCTGAAACACAAACTTGTGTAGGCTTGATCATAGTAACCTTTTAGTTTTCAAATGTTCCAGTTTTAAATTAATGAACACCATACCTGTATGCTTTAAATAAGTTGAAAGCTTAGTACGTAAATTATTATTAAATGGTATATAATTAAAAGTGATAAAGTTAAAAGCAAACAATACAGATATAAAAATTTAAAAGGACAAGATGGTGGGCAATTAAGGAACTTTCTCACAAATGTTCATATTTGTGGTACATAATGCAGAAATTCACCAAGGTGCCTTGGACAGTACCTTCCAACATCACAACCACTACTATCTAGAAGAAAACGTTTGGCATGGAAGCATCAGTACCTGTAAGATTCAACTCTATGATTGTAGAGGACCCACTATATTCTTGGTGACTCCCCTTTTGCAATAAGAACATTTAAATCTTGAAGTGGTAATTGAGAGCATGTGATGCTTTCTGAAGATTTCTTTCTCACTAGTTCTGTTATGGTATTTGTAGATTGCCTGGATTTCTTCAGCTGACATCAGTTGAGAATTGTATGTCTTCCTCTTTGTGCTCCCATTGGCTGAGAATGCACTTTTTGATGGCTCTCTTGAAGTTATTATGGAGCGTTTCTGCACAAATTACTTGGTCACAGCCTATCACATACAGCTCAATACTTAGCAAGGCTGCTGTCCTTGTATAGCTATCCTGCATATTTTCAAGATAGTGGCAGAGAAGCAGCACAATGTGAGGGCTCCTCAGCCCAGGAGCCCGGAGCTCATCTACTCTGTTTGCTTTACATTTCTTTTCTTTATAATCTTTCTTCTGATGTTTCCATTTATTATGGTACCTTATCTTTTCATTTTATACATTAATGATCTGGATGAAGGGACTGATGGCATCCTAACTAAGTTTGCAAATGATACAAAGATAGATGGAGGGACAAGTAACATTGAGGAGGTGGGAGGTTGCAGAAGGTTTTGGACAGGTTAAGAGAGTGGGCAAAGAAGTGGCAGATGGAATACAATGTGGGAAAGTGTGAGATCATGCACTTTCATAGGAAGAACAGAGGCACAGACTGTTTTCTAAATGGGGAGAAAATTCAACAATCTGAAGTACAAAGGGATCTGGGAGTCCTAATCCAGGATTCTCTTAAGGTAAACTTGCAGGTTGTGTTGGTAGTTAGTAAGGCAATAGAATGTTGGCATTTATTTTGAGAGGATTAGAATATAAAAGCAAGGATGTATCTCTGAGGCTTTATAAGTTCTGGTGATACCCCATTTAGAGTATTGTGACCAATTTTGGACCCCATACCTAATGAAGGATTTACTGTTCCTGGAGTGTGTCCAAAGGAGGTTTAAGACAATAGTCCCAGGCTTATACTCTAATTTAGAAGGATGGTGATGGTGGGGCAAAATCTAATTGTAACTTTCAGAATGCTGAACTGTCTGGATGGAGTGGACTTTGGGAAGATGTTTCCATTAGCAGGATCCAAGCTTTAGAGTAAAGGGAAGACCCTTTAGAACAAAGATGAGGAGAAACTTCTTCAGCCAGAGAGTGGTGAATCTATGGAATTCATGGAAACAGGAGACTGTGCAGGCCAGGTCATTGAGTATATTTAAGACTGACATAGGTTCTTGATTGTCAAGGTGATCAAAGATTACAGGAGAAGCAGGAGAATGGAGTTGAGAAACGTATAAACCATGATTGAATGGCAGAGCAGACTCAATGGGCCCAATGGCCTAATATCTGCTCCAATATCTTATGGTTTTACCCTCTTTTAATGACTTCAGTGGAAAGTGTCTTCTCTTGGCCCACGCCCAGTGACAAGGTGGCTTCCAATGGCCCAGAATGGCATTTTGGCCTGGTGCAGCTGTCTACCAATGTGGCAGTCTTGTCCAGGGTGGGTGGTCTTGGTCTGGATTAGTGCTCTTGTCCCAATGCTCTTGTCTGGTTCTCACACAGAGGTCACGCCTTGCTTCAGAGGCAGCTTCTGGATCTTCCAACAGCCCAGTGTGATGGTCTCATCTCAGTGTAGTGGGACAGTCTCAGACTGGCATGGTGGTCTCAGCCTGTGAGACTCGATTGCTGCTAATGGGGACTATTACGAGCTGATGGTTGGTTGAGGTAATGGCAAGGTCTGGTGTGTGGGGATGGGGTAAGGACATGGGATAAGATGTTCAGGCCCTAAAAATTCACTGTTGAGTCCTGAAGGCTGCAGGGTCCCCAAGCATAAAATGAGATACTGTTCTTCCAGCTTGTGCTGAATGTCACTGGAACATTGCAGCATGCCTAGGATAGAGATGTTCGTCAGGGAACACAGTGGTGTGTAGTAGTGGCAGTCAACAGGAACCTCGGCTCATTTTTTGCACACAGAAAGTAGGTGTGCTGATAAACATTCCCCAGTCTACTTATCATCTTCCCAATGCAGAAGAGCAGTTATGAGCAGTGAACGCAGTACTTTAGATTGAGTGAAGTGCTGGTAAGTCGCAGCTTCATCTGGAGGATGTGCTTGGGACCTTGGATATTGAGGAGTGAGAAAGTAAGTGGACAGGTGTTACATCTTCTGCAGTCACAGGGAAGCTGTTGGGAGCAAAGGAGAAGTGGACCAAGCTCTCCTGGAGGGAATGGCTCCTGCAGAAGGCTGAAAGGGAGAGAGGTGAAAATGTTGATGGTGGCGGCATCTTCTTTTAATGGAGCAGTAGAAGTTGAGGGGTGACCTTAAAAAGGTTTTCAAGTGATGAGGGGTATTGATAAGCTAAATGGCAAATGTCTTTTCCCGTGAGAACAGTATTAAAACATCAATATTCATTTCCCTGAGTTCCCTAACTTCCATATCTTTCTCCTTGCTAAGTATCGATGAGAAATATTCAGGATCTCACTCATTTCACATCGTTCCACACATAGCTTACCTCGTGGATCTTTAAGGGGTCTTATTCTCTCCCTAGTTATTCTTTTGGCCTTAACGTACTTGGAGAATCTCTTTGGATTTTCCTTTACTTAATCTGCCAAAGCTATCTCATGTCTTCTTTAGCCTTCACATGAAAAGGAATATGCTGGCAGTGAATTTGCATTATATCTCTTTTGAAAGCGTCCTACTTGCTAGATGTCCTTTCACCTGCGAACAGCCACACCAAATCAACTTTTGACAATTCCTATCTAATACTATTTTAAAACTAATAGAATTTTGGTCACAGTCCCCAAAGTGTAGCCCCACTAACACCTTAGTCACTTGCCCTACCTGATTTCCCAAGAGGAAGTCAAGTTTTGCCCCTTCTCTACTGAGGCCCATCAACACATTGATTGAGCACTTTTTCCTGAACAAAATTAACAAATTGCTCCCCATCCAAGCCCTTAACACAGTGGCAGTCACAGTCTATATTTGGAAAGTTAAAATCTTCCACTGTGACAACCTTATTATTCTTGTAGATAACTCAGATCCTTTTACAGATGGGGGCCTGTAGTATGATCCCACCAAAGTGATCACACCCTTCTTCTTTCTCAGTTCCATGTAATAGCTTCAGTGGACGATCCCCCAGCAATGTCCTCCCTAAATACTGCTATGACATTTTCCCCAATTGAAAACTTCGCGCCCTCCTCTCTTGCGTCCCCTTTAATCCTTCTGATAGCATCTGGACCCCAGAATATTGAGCCGCTTGTCCTGTACCTTCCTCAGCCATGTTTTTGTAATACCTCTGACATTCCTGTCCCAAGTTCACACCCATGCCCTGGGTTTATCTGCCTTACTTGTCAGGCTTCTTGCATTACAATGAATGCAGTTTAACTCATCAATTTTCCCTTGCTCCCTGCCATGGTCTTGCCTGCCTTGTTTATCTATTTATGAATTACATGTCATGAATTACCTAAGAATCATCCATTTGAAGTGGAAGACCCCACACATACCTCACTTAAACTCTTCTCCCTCCTGCCATCTGACAGAAGATACCAGAGGTTATGGTCTCTCATGGCCATATTGTGTAACGGTTTCTTCTCCCAAGCCATCAGGCTCCTTAACACAGTATAACCGGACTCCTTCCCATCTAAAGTTCCTTCATATTTCTGCTAGTAAAATGTTTATTATCCATTATTCTTCTGTTACACTGTAACTAATGTGTTTTGCACTTCTTATGAACTTTATGCCATGTACGACTTGTAGTTTGTGCTGCACATGTAGCACCCTCGGTCCTGGAGGAACGCTGTCTCATTTTTATTGTATCAGTTGTGTATGGTAGGAATGGCAAATAAAAGCTACTGTACTCTATTCTCTCCATGGAGCAGGAGAATCGACGTTTCGGGCATGAGCCCTTCTTCAGGAATGAGGAAAGGGCTCATGCCCGAAAAGTTGATTCTCCTGCTCCTTGGATGCTGCCTGACCTGCTGCGCTTTTCCAGCAACACATTTTCAGCTCTGATCTCCAGCATCTGCAGTCCTCACTTTCTCCTCTATTCTCTCCACTATGAATTACTTTTTATTGTAATGCTGTTTGCTCCTTCCAGTCCAAACTTTACATGTCAACATCAGTCAACCTTTAATGAATTAGTGATAATTAATATCTTTTGTTATGTTCTTTCATATCTTGGTTTCAATTACTTTGTATCCCCTTCTCCTGCTGCAATGAGTCGTTACTTCTTGTCAGTTGCCTGCCATCACTTTGTTTGAAGCCATTTGGTTTTGCAGATTCACCTAACTCTCACTCAACCCTGTGCTTGTTTTCACAGAATTAAAAAAAAATGACTTGGATTATAAATTCTAGGCCTGGTGCTTACTCCAAGCTTCTATCAGCTTCATTTACAGCTCTATTTACAAATGTGTTCAGTGGAACCTACAGTGCAAAAGGGTGATTGAAATAGTGTTATGCTTATGGAGTAGCTTTTAATGAAGAGTGCCTGATTACATATGCACAGAGAACACACAGCAGAGGCCAATACAGACAATTGGCTGCTTCCAATACAATCTGTGTTTCATGTGGATAAGTGTCAAAATTAACATTGTGTCTGACAGTACCACTAAGGCTTTCTATTACTTGTTCTTTCTGCATCAGTCACCCATTCTCTATCTGTCAGTACCATTTACAGCAAAATGCATTATTCAGGGGCATAAAGTTCTTCAGTCTAGAGCAAAATCAGGGGTAACATAATTTTAATTTGTTTTGTACTTTTGGTGGTTCTTTATATTCTTGTTCCAATGCCATCAGTTCACACTAATAGTTTATATAGGGCTGTCTCCATACCTTGCTCCTCTCTAGATTTGGCATTGTGTCCCACAATTATCTCTCACTAGTGGAGAATGATGCCTATTGTCCTCAGTGGGCTACTGTTAATTACCAATTAGCAATGTGTTTAAAAAGACCAAAGTGGTAAAGAAGCTCCTGATCAATCTAAGGTCATTTGGGTGATATTTAATTAAAGCAAAAGGTGAGGATGGGTCTTGCCTGCCACCAACCCCCATCCCCTTCCCCCCATTAAACTGGAGAACTAGCGAGATCCCCATATTACCTCTTTTTTGCTAACCTAACGACATTTTTCACAAAAGATCCACGAGATTAAGTGCCGATTCTGTTATTATGTGGGCAGTGGCAGGCTTTCCTCAGGATCCAGGTGCACAGCGGAGAATGTCACAACCACCAAATACACGCATATAGTGGAGGTGCTGATGTTGGACAAGAGCGGACACCATCAAATTGTACACAACACTGGGTTGTAGTCCTACAGATTTATTTGAAACCACAAACTTCTTGCAGCCCCGCTCATTCCTCAGACAGCTAGTGTGAGAGAATACATTGGACACATAATTTCTAAGTAAATGATAAAAGGATCATACAACTTGAGCGAATGTATTGAACAAACCTAAATGGCTCTTCAGAGGATTGGTGTGGACTCAAAGGGCCAAATGGCCTGCTTGCACACTCCAGGGATTCTATGATACCATCTGTCTAATCTATCAGTATCAGACTATAGCAGCCATGTCTTTGTGTCCTCTTTGACTAGATATTTATGGGCGGCATGGTGGCACAGTGGTTAGCACTGCTGCCTCATAGCGCCGGAGACCCGGGTTCAATTCCCGACTCAGGCGACTGACTGTGTGGAGTTTGCACGTTCTCCCCGTGTCTGCGTGGGTTTCCTCCGGGTGCTCCGGTTTCCTCCCACAGTCCAAAGATGTGCAGGTCAGGTGAATTGGCCATGCTAAATTGCCCGTAGTGTTAAGTAAGGGGTAAATGTAGGGGTATGGGTGGGTTGCGCTTCGGCGGGTCGGTGTGGACTTGTTGGGCTGAAGGGCCTGTTTCCACACTGTAATGTAATCTAATATTTTCAACACAACCAGACCATTTTTAATGAGGAAGAGTAATAAGCAATTATTTTACACTTGTTAAGATTTTGCAAAATGTTTGAACAGATTGTTCAGGCAAGAGATGTGTTTTTGTATTCATTGTACTAGTGCCATTGAAGTCATGCAGGAAAATCTTTAACGAGGGCTTATGCCCGAAATGTCGATTCTCCTGTTCCTTGGATGCTGCCTGACCTGCTGCGCTTTTCCAGCAACACATTTTCAGCTTTGAATATTCATGTTCATTTTAAAACATAAGCAGTTATCAGCAACATTAATACTGATTGTTCTCATCTACACATGGAAAGGTGTAAAGAAAAAGCAGCACTGAGGGATTAATTAAATATTTTGCAATACAGATTAACTGAACTTTTAATGATGTACATCAGTTAACAAGGAAGGGCTTATGCCCGAAACGTCATTCCTGAAGAAGGGCTTATGCCCAAAACGTCGATTCTCCTTCTCCTTGGATGCTGTCTGACCTGCTGCACTTTTCCAGCAACACATTTTTAAGCTCTGATCTCCAGCATCTGCAGTCCTCACTTTCTCCTTTTTCATCAGTTAACAAGTCCCAGTAAAGGTGAACTGACATTTAAAGGAATTATGCACTCAACAACCAAGTTATTTTCATTGCATTATACCTTGTTGTTTGGTTGATAAGATAATTTGATCAAATTCATATTTTGCTCATGACAGAGCTCCTTACATTAAAAGCCTTTTTTTATATATAAAGCAAATTTTGCTTCTCCCCAAGATGTGATGCAAGTAGTAAAACAGTGATATTTCTTAAACTATTTAACACCAGATTTAGTCATATTCTTCAGACTTCTTAGTTTGTTAATTAAGATATATTTATGTTGTTTATATCATGTTGAAACAAAAGAAAGTGCAGTTCTGTTAATAAATTGAAAATATGTTTATTAGGTCATATAAATGTATTTAAGGGAAAACCTATTAGAATATTGATGTAAAATAGAAGAGAAATAGCCTTTTAGTTAGATCTGTTAATGGCAACACATCTTTGGGCTGCAAAATTAATAAATACAGTGCTGCAAGGATTAGGGAAAGTTTGAAATCAAAGAAAGTGTATGACTCATAAGGACATCTTTCAGCCTTTGTATGCATTTCATTCTGATAGGCCCTGAACCATGAACAGGCTATGTGTCTGTATATTAAACTATGTATTTAAACATTGTAACAGTACAATGATTGTATCTCCTTAAAGAGGAAGACCTATCATTAATTTCTGTTTTAAATTTGGTTACTAGACTCATACAGGATAGAAACAAACACTTCAATCCAACTTGTTTATGCTGATTAGGCTCCCAAACTAAACTTGTCCCATTTGCCTATGTTTAGCCTGTAGTCCTGATTAGATTAGATTCCCAAAAGGAAACAGGGCCTTCAGCCCAATAAGTCCACACCAACCGTCTGAAGAGTAACACACCCAGACCTGTTTCCTCTGACTAATACACCTTGCACTATGGGCAATTTAACACAGCCAATTCATCTGACCTGCACAGTTTTTGGCTATGGGAGGAAACCCACACAGACACAGGGAGAATGTTGCAAACTCCACATAGACAGTCACCCAAGGCTGGGATTGAACCTGGGTCCGTGGTGCTGTGAGGCATTAGTGCTAACCACTGAGCAAACATGCTGCTGTCTATACATTTAGTCCTCTAAAACCTTTCCTATTCATGTATCTGTCGAAATGTCTTATAAATGTTTTAACTGTACCTACCTCTGTCATTTCCTCTGACAGTTCATTCCATAAATGCAGCACCCTTTGTGTAAAAACCTTGCCTCTTACATCCCTTTTAAATCATTCTCCTCCCACCTTAGACCTATGCCCTCTAGTTTTGAATTCCCCTATATGATGGGAAAAAAAAACTTTGCTTATTTATGCCTCTTTATAGAAACCTCAATAAAGTCACCCCTTAACCTCCTATGCGCCTGGGAAAGAAGTTTCAGTCTATCCAGCCTCTCCTTATAACTTAAACCCTCCAGTCCTGGTAACATCCCTGTAAATCTTTTCTGCACTCTTTCCAGTTTAATAACCTCCTTCCTACAGCAAGTGATCAGAACTCTACACAGCACTCCAAAAGTAGCTTCACCAATGTCCAGTACAAACTCAACATGACATCTCAATTCCTATACTCAATGTTCTGACCAAACATGCCAAATTCCTTTTTTTCACCACCCTGTCTACGCATGAAACTGCTTTCAAGGAACTGTATACCCAGGGGCCGACCTTTAATTGTTTAAGTCCTGTCCTTCTTTGCCTTATCAAAATGTAACACCTCTCATTTATCTAAATTATACTCCATCTACCACTCCTCAGTCCTTTGGCCCAACTGATCAAGATCCCATTCTACTCATAGATATCACCTTCTTGATTGTCCATCAATTCTGGTGTCATCTGCAAACTTTCTAACCTTCCTACATTCTCATCGAAATCATCTCTATGATTTGTCAAATGACAAACAACAGTGGACCCAGCACTGATCCTTGTGGAAAACCACCCGTCATAGGCCTCCAGTCTGAAAAACAGCCCTGTACCATCATACTTTGTCATGTACCGACAAGCCAAATTTGAGTCTCTCTCGATCCAACGTGATCCAACTTTACTAACCAGTCTACCATGCGGAACCTTGTGGAAGGCCTTTTTAAAGTCCATATAGACATTGTCTGCTACTCTGCTCTTTTCTATCGTGCTGGTCATGTTCTCAAACAAAAAACTCAATCAAGTTCACGCAAAGCCATGCAGAAAATTCTTAATCAGTCCTTGCCTCTCCAAATTCATGTAGATACTATCTCTCAGAATTGTAGAATCTCTTTGGATTTGTCTTAACTTTATTTGCCTAAGCTATCTCATATCCCATTTTTGCCCTCATGATTTCACTTTTAAATATACCCCTACTCTCCATATACTTCTTCAGGAATTTACTTGAAACCAGATGTCTATTCCTGACATATATGTCCTTTTTTTCTTGGCCAAAGCTTTAATATGTCCAGCCATCCATTGTTCCCTCCTCCTACCAGCCATCCTCCTTATTCTAACAGGAACATACTATCTCTGAACTCTTGCATCTCACTTCTGAAAGCCTTTCTCTTCCCAGTTGTCCCTTTAGCTGCGAACAGCGTACCCCAATCAACCTTTGAAAGTTCTTATCTAATACAGTCAAAATTAGCCTTGCTCCAATTTAGAAATTTAACTTTTATCTATGGCCGATCCTTTATCATAACTATTTTAAAACTAATAGAATTAAGTTCACTGGTCCCAAAGTGCTTGCCCACTAACACCTCAGTCACTTGCTCTGCCTTATTATCATTAACAACACTGATATTTTCGCTGTAATGATTTTGTTAGTTATGTTTGACATTTTTGATAAATCGTGGATGTTAATATCATCAAAATAACAAATTAAAAATCACAGACTGATTGGTAAGAAGATGTAATATTATTTGCCCAGATACAGTGCTAAACTGAGTATGAACAATGACAAATCATCTATCTTAAAGTCAGTAACAATTACAACTCAGTCTAGGTGACCATATTAAATATTGCTAAAAGTCAATTCAAGTGAATGGAGCTGAACAAAAGTATATTACAGAGTATTATGCTTCTCTGTAAATGTCTTTTTACATTATACAGCAAAAAAGTAATTTGACATGGGCATAGCATTGGATAGCAATGCTTATATTACAAGTTTAATTATTGCATTATAGCTGACTTACTGCCCTAAAGTAAGGATAAGAAAGTAACTATTGTGAGAGCTTACACTTTCAAAGCTACACCACGGCAAGATATAGAAGTATTTATTGATGCATTGGCAAAATTCATGCAGATCATATATGTTTTTCACCTTTCAGGAATTCTGTTGGCGACATCCTATTCCAGAGAGATTCATAGGACTACATTGCAGAAATAGTGTAAAAACAGGCTCTTCATCTCAATCAATCCAAGCCAGCATTTATGCTCCACTCCAGCCTCCTTACAGCTCTCTTTATCCACTCATCACTCTTACCTCAATGTTTCTCCACTTTTATTGCTCTTATCTACTCCCATTCATTATCCCTTAGATTATCAGATTTGTTAATATTATTATTAGGCCTATTAGCAAATTTCGCCTTGTTGGATAATTTGCACAGTTGTTAAAGAAGAGTCCTGTGCATATTTATGCTACACTTATTCACTTATTATCTTTATCTATTATTTATGAGCAATCCACAGAGAGGTAGCTGCAAAACCTTTATTTCTTTATGATTCTTGTTACTCAATTTATTATTTCATCTGCATATTTCATTTTCCACCTCCTTTTCACTGTTAGGTGATCTGTAGACCGAAAAAGATGTGCGGACTGCAGATGCTAGAAATCAGAGATGAGAGTATGGTGCTGGAAAAGCACAGCAGGTCAGGCAGCATCCGAGGAGCAGGAGAGCCAACCTTTTTGGATAAGCCCTTCATCAGGAATGGGGTAGAAGAGGGCTGAGAGATAAATGGGAGAAGGGTGGGGCTGGGGTAAGGTAGCTGTGAGGTTGATAGATAGTTGCAGGTGGGGTGGTAGTGATAGGTTGGAGGGAAGGATGGAGTGGATAGATGGGAAGGAAGATGGACAGGTAGGACAGTTTGAGAGGACACTGCCAAGATGGAGGGTTGGATCTGGGATGGGGTGGGGGAGGATAGATGAGGAAACTGGTGAAGTTGACATTGATGCTGTGTGGTTGGAGGGTCCCAAGGTGGAAGATGAGGCGTTCTTCCTCCAATCATCAGGTGGCTTGGATTTGGCAGTGGAGGAGGCCTAAGCCTTGCATGTCTTTAGCAGAGTGGGAGGAAGAGCTGAAGTGGTCAGCCACAGGACGGTGGGATTGGTTGCTGTGTGTGTCCCAGAGATGTTCCCTGAAACGTTCCGCAATTGGCATCCTGTCTCTGCAGTGTAGAGGAGACCACATCAAGAGCAACGGAGACAGTAGATGAGGTGTTTGGCTGTACAGGAAAATGTTCGCCGGATGTGGAAGGATCCTTTGGTGCCTTGGATGGAGGTGAGGGGAGAGGTGTGGGTGCAGGTTTTACACCTCTTGTGTGGTGGCAAGGGAAGGTGTCTGGAGTGGATGGAGGGTTGGTGGGCGGCATGGACCTAACGAGGGAGTTACTGAGGGAATGGTCTCTACAGAACAGACATGGGGTGGGGAGAGAAATATATCTCTGGTGATGAGATCTGGTTGTAGGTGGTGGAATTGGCAGAGGATAATATGCAGTATCCAGAGATTAGTGGGGTGGAAGGTGAAGACCAAAGGAGTTCAATCCTTGTTGTGGTTGGAGAAGTGGGGTTCAAAGGTAGAAATGAGGGAAGTGTAGGAAATGCCCTGGAGGGCATTGTTGATCATGTGGAAGGAGAAATTGCGGTCCTTGAAGTAGGAGGCCATCTGGAATGTCCTGGAGTGGAATTGCTCTTCCTGGTAGACCCCAACACCAGAGATATATTTCACTCCCTACCCCTATTTGAGACCATTCCCTTTGTGGCTCCCTTTTAGGTTCACACCTTTTCACCAACCCACCCTCCACTCCTGGCACCTTCCCTTGCTGCAGCGAAAGATGTAAAACCTGCGCCCACACCTCCCCCTCACCTCCGTCTAAGGCCCGAAAGAATCTTTTCACATCTGACAGAGATTTCCCTGCACATTTAAATATCTCATCTACTGTGTCTGTTGCTCTTGATGTGGTCCCGTCTACATTGGGGAGACAGGACACCAACTTGTGTAATGTTTCAGGGAACATCGTTGGGACACACACAACAAACAACCCCACTGCCCTGTGGTTGACCACTTCAACACTCCCTCTCACTCCACCAACAATCTCTGCCTCCTCCACTGTCAAATCCAAGCCACCTGATGCTTGGAGGAAGAAGGCCTTACCTTCTGACTTGGGACTCTTCAACTACATGGTATCAATGTCAACTTTACTAGTTTCCTTATCTCCCCTCCCCCCACCTCATCCTAGGTCTGTCGACTACACCAATGAATGTGATGGGCCCTTCACTTTTTTTGTCTCTAACAATATGGATTCTAATCATTTTGCTAAGAATTGCATCCCTTTCCTACTGCCAATAGATTATATCTAATAAGTACAGCATCTGACATAATGTGTTTGATTCCTTCCAGACCTCCTGTCTGATTACAGCTACGGTGTGTTTTTCTGTACAGTTTCACTCACTTTTAAAAGGATTTCCTCTAACTTTATGTATACAATCTTCTTAGATTCATGTTTTATTTTTCTTGACATTGACGTTTTCCCTTATGTTATTCATTCCTATATTCTCCTTCCCTATTTTATTTTTAGGCTGCTTATATTTATTATAGGTTTCCCTTCCCCCACCTGCTCCCACATGACTGCTGCCTTATTTAATATTTCTCATTGGACACTTGACTCATCTTGGTTTAGGTAGAGCCCACCACATAACCTTTTATTTTTTTTTCTCTCTCTAACTTATTACAGTGATATTGTACTTTTGAAGGTTTTAATGCTGGACTTTTAATTTCTTTATTTTTCTATTTTCTCATTTACCTCTTTAATTAAATTCTTTATTCTCCAATTCTGTGTCTCGAATCACTTGCTGTTAAGTTATTTTATTAAACTTTGTGATTGACGAGTGCTTTCGGTTCACATTGAATGATCAATTTAATTTGAATTAGTTGTATTTGTACAGAATTGATTAGATACATGTCCATTTTGTGACTGAACTCCAGAACTTACTCTGCTCAGATTTCTGAGTCTGTGTTCCTTTCTATTTTCAATAATAGACAACATTTTTGACTAGCTATCTCCTCATAATTACAATTAATTGGTACTTTTTCTTTCTCTCTCTCTATTAAATTGTTGATTCAGTCTTCATCCCACAGCTGTGACTATTTGTATAACCACCTGGACCCAAAGGGCTGCACGATGGCTCAGTGGTTAGCATTGCTGCCTCACAGCACCAGGGACCTGGGTTTGATTCCCAACTTTGCATGTTCTTCCCATGTCTGCGTGGGCTTCCTCCCACAGTTCAAAGATGTGCATGGATTGGCCATGCTAAATTGCCCATCATGTGCAGACTAGGTGGATTAATCATGGGAAATGCAGAGTTAGAGGTACGGGGTGAGTCTAGGTGATGCTGTTTAGAGGATCAGTGTGGGCTGGATGGCCTGTTTGCACACTGTAATGATTCTATGATCACCCTTTTCATAACTTTATACTGCAGTGGTATCCTGTCACAAGTCACCCTTTATTTACATGTGAAAAATTCTCCACACCGATCCAGCTTCCACAGAGCCAGCTCTCAGAAGGAACAGGATGTCTGACACTCCTGTTCTTTTTTTATATTTCTACTTTTTTATATTACCCCCACACTACTACCTAACTGCAGTAGTGCTTATTTATTTCCCCGCACCTATGTTGTGTGTGCAGGTGTGAGGCACAGTGAGAGACACAAGGTGCACGAATCTTTATTCGATTTCCACCACCAGGAAGAAAAGAAGCACCCAAGTGGCCAGGACACTCCTGTTCTTACCTATCAGCCAGGACTCCCTGATTGGACCAGATTAACAGCCCCAGGCAGGGAACTTATATTCTATGAGGCCCACCTGGCTGACCTTGTTCCAATCACTTCCACCCTCCACCTCTGTATCTGAGGATATTTTTTATTGTAGTCACTCCTGGGGCATTTTAGCACCAGGTCAGGTTCCTCCAACTCTGCCTCTAATGAACAGTGAAGAAGGTGTTTGGTATGCTTGTCTTTAATGGTCAGTACAAAGTCGAAAAGTGTGGTGTTGGAAAAGCACAGAAGGTCAGGCAGCATCCAAAGAGCAGGAGAGTCAAAGTTTCAGGCATAAGCCATGCATCAGGAATGAGCTGATGAAGGGCTTATGCCTGAAACGTTGACTCCCCTATTGCTCGGATGGTGCATGACCTGCTGTGCTTTTCAACTCTGATCTCCAGCGTCTACAACCCTCACTTTCTCTCTTCATTGGTCAGTACATTGAGTATAGGAGTTGGGATGTCATGTTGTGGGTGTACAGGACATTAGTTAGACCACTTTTGGAATACTGCATTCAATTCTGGTCTCCCTGCTACAGAAAGGATATTGTGAAACTTGAAACAGTATCAAAAAGATTTACAAGGATGTTGCCAGCGTTGGAGGGTTTGAGCTGGAGGGAGAGACGAAAGAAGCTGGGGTTATTTTCCCTGGAGGCGTCAGAGGCTGAGGGGTGACCTTATAGATGTTGATAAAATCATGAAGGGCATGTACAGAGTGAACAGCCCATATCTTTTTCTCAGGATAGGGGAGTCCAAAACTAAAGGGCACAGGTTTAAAGTGAGAGGGGAAGGATTTAAAGTCGGACAAAATTAATTTCAGAAATCTGATTGGGTATGGATGATTTGGACCAAAGTGTCTGTTTCCATGCTGTACATTTCTATGATTCTATGGCTCATGCACCTGGAATATCTCTCAAGAAATTCCTTCTCTTCTTCAGGTGGCAAAGGTGTTATGGCGGCAACATCCGCTGTGTCCATCTCAGATTCTGAAGTATTTCCAATGCTTGTTGGACAGCGAGAACCCACTGGTTCCGGAACATTCAGAAAGGCCATTGAGTAGCCAGGTTCATTTTGCTCATGCACTGTTTATGAGTTTTCAGTTTTCATATGGTCCAGGACTTGTCAGATCATTGCCCCTTACTGAACTTTATATGTCACTGCACCTGACCTCATATCGACCATGCCTCTTACCCATGCTGGGTCATTCCTGTGATTCCTAAACCATTTGCCTTAATTAGTGGAATCTTGTGTTTGGCATTGGCGTCACTGATGCCGTTTCTCTTCCCCCCCCCCCCCCCCCCCCCCCCCAACCTCCCAGATCTGGGAAGATCAGATTTAACCTGGTGCGGGGTGTTCTCCCCATTAGCAACACTGCTGGACCTGTCCCTGTTGTTGTATGAGGGGTGGTCCTATAATCAAATAGGAACTGGGACAGTTTAGTATCTAGTGAAGCTGTAGGCTGTTTCTTTAGCCTGCCGTCAAAGACTGGGCTGCTCTTTCTGCCAGACCAATAGATCATAGATGATATGGAGCTGCTCTTATATTTCCAACACCATTTGACTTCAGGAAATACTCAAATTCTCCAAACCAATAGCCTATTATCTGTGATCCCCAACACTTCGGCGGTCTGTGTATTGCAAACAATGCTCACAGTTCCTCTATTGTCATCTCCGTGTTTAAAGAATGAACTCTATGCACATCCAGCCACTTTGAGTCGGCATCCACTATGAGTAAGAACATCAAGCCCATGAAAGGACCTACATAGTCAATGTGTAACAGAGTGCAGGGTTTACACAGCCATTCCCATGAATATGGGGGAGCTGCTGGTGGTAATTTTTGTCCTTCTTGGCAGTCTAGGCACTGCCCCACCAACACAGTTCTGCCTGTGACCAGTCTTGACCACCAGACATAACTTCTCGCCAACATCTTCATTGGCATACTTCTGATTGGTCCTGGTGGAGTTCAGCCAGTACATGACAACAATCTTTGCTTGTGACAATCACTCTTGCTCCCCCTAATAACATGCTGTCCTCCACTGTGACTGGGTCTCTCTGGGTCCAAAATGATTTCAATTCTGGCTGTGATGGTCCTTTGGTTTCCCCCATCACCACCAGCTGTTACATTTTGCCAGGACTGGATCCTTCTGTGTCCAAATTCTGACATTGTCAGCCGTGACTGGAAGTAAGTTGAGAAAATTGAAAACCATACGGACTCTTCCAGTTGAGGTGGAGTACCTGTCAACAGGATGTGACTTAATACATCCACATTTGCTGCTTGGCCTCCTAGACGGTGTTTCAGTTTGTAATTACATGCACTTAGTTTTAGAGCCCTACACTGAATTCAGCCTGAAGCTATGGGTACCAATGCCTTGTCCTCTTTAAGTGGACAAGGTACGAGTTTGTGATCTGTTATTATTACAAATTTATGTCTGTACAGATATTGGTGGAACTTATTGACGCCAAATATGACCACTATACCATGTAACCCTTTAATTACATGTGAAGAATCCTTGACACTGATCCTGCTCACATAGAGCCAGCTCTCAGGGTAAAGGATGTCTAACACAACTGTTCTTTTTCTCTTCTTTTTTCCCTCACACTCCTGCCTAACTGCGGTAGTGCTTATTTTTCCCCCAGCACCCATGTTGTGTGTGTGCAGGTGTGAGACACAGTAAGAGACACAAGGTGTACGAATCTTTATACAATTTCCACCACCAGGAAGAAAGGAAACACCCGAGTGGCCAGTGACAAGCAGTGCCCTTCACAAAAGGGCAATGCTGTGTGATCAAACAGTGAAGGGGAGGGCAGGGATTAAATCAAAATAGAGTTGGAGGGAGAAATGATGCACTCCACTCCCTGCGGCGCCCACCTCTCCCTGAACAACTCCAGGGTGTTGGTGGACACCGCGTGCTCCATCTCCAAGGACACCCGGGCTCTAACGTAACCGCGGAAGAGGGGCAGGCAGTTGGCCCTAACGACCCCCTCCATGGCCCGCTGCCTGGACCTGTTTATGGCCAGTTTGGCCAGGCCCAGGAGTGGTGTGCAGGGCCCACCTTTTTACCCCCTGAAAGGGAACAAAATTAAAATTCCAGAGGCGGCTCAGGTTGTGGGGCACAGGCTCCCGCGGGAAGTACGGGACCTTGGGGCCAATGTGAAATTCCGTCCAGGCTGGGGTGAGCGTGGACAGGATCCCACACCACACCTGAGCATCCTCCAACTGGTGCACTAACGACCCCCTCCATGGCCCGCTGCCTGGACCTGTTGATGGCCAGTTTGGCCAGGCCCAGGAGCAGACCCACAAGAAGGTCTTCAGACCTGCCCTCATTCCTCCGTACCCGGGTGCCCAAAGATCAGGAGCGTGGGACTGAAGTGCAACCTAAAGCAGAGGAGGAGGTTTTTAAGAAAATCAAAGAGGGAGTGCAAACGCCCACACCCAATATACACGTGGTCCACGGACTCCACAGCGCCACAGAACAAGCAGTTGGGCTGGGAGTCCATGAACCACCGCAATCTGCGGTTGCAGGGGACTGCTGCGTGCAGCACCCTCCACCCCAGATCCCCGAGAGAAAGGGGGAGGACTCCCGCGTAGAGAGCCCTCCACTGGGGATCCCCACCGCCCAGTGGCAAATGGGCACATCAAGGCGTGTCCGGACGGTGGATGAGGAAGAAGAGGTGGATGGTGTGCAGCAGCAGTCTATACAGGGCCCTCCTTTTTACATCTTTGAAAGAGACAAAATGAAAATTTCGGAGGCGGCTCAGGTTGTGGGGCACAGGCTCCTGCGGGAAGTACGGGACCCTGGGGCCAATGTGAAATTCCGTCCGGGCTGGGGTGAGCGCGGACGGGATCCCAATCCACACCTGAGCATACTCCAACTGGTGCACTATGTTGGGTCCGAGCACTGCCGTTTTAAGGCGTCGGTTGGCGGTGGCCACATACCGGACGTCAAACACAACTGTTCTTTTTTTTTATCAAAACAGTGAGGGGGAGGGTAGGGACTAAATCAAAATAGAGTTGGAAAGACTCCTGTTTCTTTTTTCATTTTTTCCCTTTTTTTAACCCCCACACTACCACCTAAGTGCGGTAGTGCTTATTTTTTTTCCCCAGCACCCATGGTGTGAACACTCCTGTTTAATTATTTATTTATCTTTTTCCAAGGACACCCGGGCCCTAACGTAACCGCGGAACACTCCTGTTTATTTCTTTTTTATTTTTTTATTTATTTTTATTTTTTCCCCAGCAACCATGGTGTATGTGTATACGTGTGAAACACAGTGAAAGACACAAAGTGCACAAATTTTTTATTCAATTTCCACCACCAGGAAGATAAGAAAACACCCGGTGGCCAGTGACAAACACTGCCCTTCACATCAAAGGGCAGTGCTGCGTGATCAAACAGTGAAGGGGAGGGTAGGGACTAAATCAAAATAGAGTTGGAGGGAGAAATGATGCACTCCACTCCCTGCGGCGCCCACCTCTCCCTGAACATCTCCAGGGTGTTGGTCGACACCGCGTGCTCCTTCTTCAAGGACACCCGGGCTCTAATGTAACGCAGAAGAGGGGCAGGCAGTCGGCCCTAACAACCCCCTCCATGGCCCGCTGCCTGGACCTGTTGATGGCCAGTTTGGCCAGGCCCAGGAGCAGACCCACGAGGAGGTCTTCAGACCTGCCCTCCCTCCTCCGTACCGGGTGCCCAAAGATCAGGAGCGTGGGACTGAAGTGCAACCAAAAGCTGAGGAGGAGGTTTTTAAGAAAATCAAAAAGGGAGTGCAAACGCCCACACCCAATATACACGTGGTCCACGGACTCCACAGCGCCACAGAACAAGCAGTTGGGCTGGGAGTCCGTGAACCACCGCAATCTGCGGTTGCAGGGGACTGCTGCGTGCAGCACCCTCCACCCCAGATCCCCGAGAGAAAGGGGGAGGACTCCCGCGTAGAGAGCCCTCCACTGGGGATCCCCACCGCCCGGTGGCAACTGGGCACGCCAAGGCATGTCCGGACGGTGGATGAGGGAGAAGAGGTGGACGGTGTGCAGCAGCAGTCTATACAGGGCCCTCCTTTTCACATTCTTAAATGAAACAAAATTAAAATTTTGGAGGCGGCTCAGGTTGTGGGGTACAGGCCCCTGCGGGAAGTACGGGACCCTGGGGCCAATGTGAAATTCCGTCCGGGCTGGGGTGAGCGCGGACGGGATCCCACTCCACACCTGAGCATCCTCCAACTGGTGCACTATGTTGGGTCCGAGCACCGCCGTTTTAAGGCGTCGGATGGGGGTGGCCACGTACCGGACGTCAAACACAACTGTTCTTATCTGTCAATCTGGGCTCCCTGATTAGACCAGATTAACAGTCGCAGTCGGGGGACTTATATTCTATGAGGTCCACCTGGCTGATCTTGTTCCAATCACTACGTGCTGCATTGATAAAAATATTTTGTACTTACAACGGAATTTTGCTACTCAAAGGAAATTGTCCACAAAGACCTAGTAATCTCTGTAGCATGGTTTGTGTTGTGTCAGAGCTTCTGGACCCTGGAGCAATCATAATGATGGCATGGAGCCATACATTACTGTATATAAATACCACATTGCTGGCAGAGTTAGAATGTTTTGTGAAATTTTCTACTCTTAGGCTATTGGCTGAAACCATTTCCGTGTCCTGACATTGTCTGTTGTCTGAGCGATTTTCCTCAAGGTGGCCAATTTAAAGACCACCATCTGCTCTGCCATAAAATTAAGGAGGGTACAGTTGGATTCCTGAATCTGCAGGCTCAATCAGCAGCCCAGCCCTTGAAGTTGGTGTTGTACTGTCACAGATGGAGTCCAAGGATGCCTCCATCATGAGGTGCCTTTATTGACTTTAATAATACCAACGGTGGCCAGATCTACCTCTCAAATGGGGAAAACCCTGCACAGGATGGCTAGCAGCTGTAGGTCACTGATGGCTGCAGTTATGGTGGTGGGGTGAAAATGAAGGTGTCATCCCAGGGAAAATAAATTATAAGAGAATAAAGTTCAAATAGATAAAACACAATAAATGCTGAAGGCAATAATATTTCTGACCAGATTTCCTAGCATTAAAGCTAAGGCAAAATCTTGAAAGCTATTGAAAAGTCAGTTCCAGAAATTAAAAACCTGAAGTTATTTATTGTGTTTTATTGAGATCCACTTTTCTGGTGAGAGTCTTGTTGAGAGATAAATATGAAGTTTATTGCATGACAGCAATTAATTGCAGGATACATGAATCTGACCAGCAGTACTACACCAAAAGTTAGGAACGTGCTAATAGCAGATTTGTCTTCTGTAAGCTCCTTCTATACTGTGGTAAAGACCACATGTCATCATCACAGTGGGTGGCACTTATTGCACATAATTAAACATTAACCATTTTCAATCCTTTTCAGCCAGGTGCAACCTCTTCCCCCAGTCTATTTCCCCCATATTTATTATAAAGTTATATATTTTTAAATATATTTTAATTTACTGCTCCCTTGTTTCTCCTCATAATTGTTGATTTCATAAATTAATGTGATTTGCAAGTTTCACTATTCTCCCCATATGTGACCTCCTTAGACTTGGAAGAACAGTCATTTCTTGGATATAGAATAGCTGGACTATCTTCCAAACTGTTTAAAGTTTGTAGTTCTATCTTGAAATGGAAGGTATTTAACCTCTTGTGATTTTTCATCTAGGTCTTGGTTCATAGTTCCTTGAAAGTGGAATTGCAGGTAGATAGGATAGTGAAGAAGACATTTGACATGCTTGCCTTTATTCATCAGTGCATTGAGTAAAAGAGTTGGGAGATCATATTGTGGCTGTCCAGGCCATTGGCTAGTCCACTTTTGGATTGCTGCATTGAATTGTGGTCTCCCTGGTGTAGAAAGGATGTTGTGAAACTTGAAAGGGTTTAGAAACAATTTACAAGGATGTTGCCAGGGTTGGTGGATTTGAGTTATAGGGAGAGGCTGAACAGGCTGGAGTTATTTTCCCTGGAGCATCGGAGGCTCAGGGGTAACCTTATAGAGATTTATGAAATCATGAGGGGGATGGATAGGATAAAAAGACAAGGTTATTTCCCTGGAGTAGGGAGACCAAAACTAGAGGGCATAGGTTTAAAGTGAGAGAGGAAAGATTTAAAAGGTAGCTATGTGACAACTTTTTCATGAAGAGTGAGTATGGAATGAGCTGCCAGAGGAGATGGTGGAGGCTGGTACAAAAACAACATTTAAAAGGCAAATGGGTGGGTACATGAATAGGACTTGTTTAGAGGGATATGCGCCAAATGCTCGCAAATAAGAATAGATTTATTTAGGATGTCCTTTTGGCATGGACGAGTTAGACTGTTCCCTTGCCGTATATCTCTGTCTCTATGTATGTCTTTCTTTATTGTTGTCAGTGTTGGCCTGGCTATAACAGATGTTACCTTTATTGCAATATCTTGCAGTTTTGTATTTTTTGTCACTTCTTAATGACCTATCCTGTAGAGCTTCATGCACCACATCTTCAATTTGTGGCAATAAAATCAGGTTCTCATTTCTACTATAGATCTATGCTGACATAAACATATTTATGAATTCAATGTCTTGAATGTTTTTAGCATTATTCTCCCCTCTCAATGACTGAAATATTGTTCACTTCTTCCTGCTCAATAGTAAATGGTAGGTATGTGTCATTAATCATGGCCCAATGTTACATGAGTTGTCACAAAATGTATAAATGCATAAAATCTCAGTGAGACTTCAATAATGAGCAATTTGACTCACTGTCATGTTAGGTTCAAAGCACCTAATGCGTTCTTTAAGATCTGATCAAAATGACTACAAGAAGACAAATGCATTTCAACATATAGCCAATTCAGTAGCTTAATATACTTAACATATACACAAACAAATGAGTAAATCTATTAGCTTAAACTATTTCATACATATGCAAACTAATGAGTCTCACTGCCTTTCACCTCATTTGGGACTGGCAACAGTGGCAATTGAAGGTCTATCTCAAATTCCAAGATCCCCGTCTCATGTCATACACCTGGACTTTAATAAGGCGTTTAATAAGGTTCCCCATGGTAGACTAATGGAGAAAGTGAAGTCACATGGTGTGCAGGGTGTTCTAGCTAGGTGGATAAAGAACTGGTTGAGCAACAGGAGAGAGAGTAGTAGTTGAAGGGAGTTTCTCAAAATGGAGAAAGGTGGCCAGTGGTGTTCCACAGGGGTCAGTATTGGGGCCACTGGTATTTGTAATGTACATAAATGATCTGGAAGAGGGCACTGTAGGTATGATCAGCAAGTTTTCAGATGACACAAAGATTGGTGGAGTGACAGAAAGCATAAGGGACTGTTAGAGAATACAGGAGGATATAGATAGACTGGAGAGTTGGGCGGAAAAGTGGCAGATGGTTTTCAATCCAGACAAATGTGAGGTGATGCATTTAGGCAAGACTAATTCTCGAGTGAATTATACAATGAACGGAAGAGCCTTGGGAAAAGTTGATGAGCAGAGAGATCTGGGAGTGCTGGTCCATTGTACCCTGAAGGTTGCTGCACAGGTGGCTAGAGTGGTCAAAAAGGCATATAGTATGCCTGCCTTTATTGGTTGGGATTTTGAGTATAAGAGCTGGCAAGTCATGTTAACATTGTACAAGACATTGGTTCGGCCGCATTTAGAATACAGTGTACAGTCCTGGGCACCACATTTCCAAAAGGGTGCGGACACTTTGGAGAGGGTGCAGAGAAGGTTTACGAGGATGTTACCTGGCATGGAAGGTGCTAGCTATGAAGAGAGGTTGAGTAGGTTAGGTTTATTTTCATTAGAAAAAAGGAGATTGAGGGGGGGCCCTGATTGAGGTTTATAAAATCATGAAGGGTATAGACAGGGTGGATAGAGACAAGCTTTTTCCTAGGGTGAAGAATTCAATAACCAGAGGTCATGCTTTCAAAGTGAGAGGTGGAAAGTTTAAGGGGGATACATGCGGCAAGTACTTCATACAGAGGGTGGTGGGCGTTTGGAATGTGTTGCCAGCAGAGGTGGTAGAGGCAGGCACGATAGATTCATCTAAGATGCATATGGATAAATGCATGAGTAGGTGGGGAGCAGAGGGATACAGATGCTTAGGAATTGACCGACAGGTTTAGACAGTACATTTGGATCAGCTCAGGCTTGGAGGGCCGAAGGGCCTGTTCTTGGGCTGTAAATTTTCTTTGTTCTTTGTTCTTTGTATGAAGACCAAACTGGGAAAAGTCCAATGACAAAGTCCCTGATATTATTACATTCTGGTTCCATGCTGTATCACCATTTCAGAGTATTTCTTGTACTTTTCCGGACATTCAATTGTGGAAAAAGCAAGTTAAAAAGATTTCCAAGTGGCACTATGTTATATAAAATAACGGCTCCCACAGACAATCAAGGTTATGTAGCTACCTTCGAGTCAAAAGAGGCATGTTTTTATACCAGGCCTATTTTCATGTCTTTTCCCACTTTGTTTCAATTGCCCATTGTCACGTACAATGACACCTTAGCCTTTAACCTTGAATGAACTGGTTTGCAGATATCATTTTTAAGCCCAATGCTGCACACCAGCCTTTCATACCTTCAAAACAGATGATCAAAACCTTATAAAAGCACATACATATTGTTTAGTAGCTGCAAGTTGGTTATATGTGTGATACAGTTTACAGGCTGTCACACGATAACATAAAAACAAGAAACAAACAATTAACAAAGTACACCAACTGAATGCCATAACAGTGAGAGTACTAGTGAACCTTTAGGTGACTACCCCATAAATATATCCCACCAATGATGTACAATAAAGGTGCCTAAATTGTCCACTATGCAAATTAATTGACCATGGCGCTATGTCATGGAAGTTTCTTGCCGTAAAAAGTCATGGTGTACTGTTGCCAAACAAGAAAGATTTGCCTTTTCTTAAATGTCATATATGGAGAAACCTTACTTAATCAATTTGTGATGTGAAATGCGGATATCACTTCCATTCTTTGACTTTGTAGGTTTTATTTCTGATTATATCACAATAACATAAATTTTGTCTCTAAGTTGATGGGTATTTTCCCTCCCATCATTAAGATAGATAGTATGAGTTTTAGTTACAAACATATGTGGTTCGGCCCAGTTTCATGGATGATTGCATAACTGAGTGATAACTTCCTCCATATACAAATATTCCTGCTTTGCTGCATGATTGAAAAGATAGGGGTATGGCAGGGTCATACTAAGCCTTCTGACCAGTGCTCACCAGCATCCTTCTGCTGGGTTTGATTTTAAAATTCAGCCATTTGTCATAAAACACGTGTGCCGACAGCATTTCCCCATACAGGGCAATGTGATAGGATGGGACCAGAACCATATTTTCTAGTGTATTTAAAATCAAAAATGTTGTTTATGAAATGTGATATTGCAATTAGTCTTTAACAAATCAGGCTTAAGCATTAATTTAGCATGTGTGAGATTAAATAGCTGTTTCCAAGACAACAGATGTCCAGATACCAATGATGTGGTTAGTTCAAGGCATTGTATCAAACCAATAGCTTCAACAAATTACAGTGCTTTCAGCAGTAAAATCCATCTGGGTGGGATATATTTCTCAGACTGTAGTATTAGCAAATTTCCAAACCAGGTTGGTCAGAAACTAAAATGCTAAATCTATATCTGCACGCAGTTTGGCCGCATAGCAGATAATTTAATAGCTTCTGTAGTTATTAAATTGTAGAGTCTCAATATCCATAGAATTTAATACACCTATTTCTGCTTTCAGTACCACAGAAAACATTTCATTTCATTTCATGTTATGTTATCTTTGTCTTACGTTTCTCATCTTTTTCCCAGACTTCCCTTACTCCACTGTGTTATACTACCCGAGTCTTATTCAACCTTCTTTCACATATGCTAACTGTCCTAACACATTA
This sequence comes from Chiloscyllium plagiosum, assembly GCF_037043375.1. NCBI lineage: Eukaryota > Metazoa > Chordata > Chondrichthyes > Orectolobiformes > Hemiscylliidae > Chiloscyllium > Chiloscyllium plagiosum. The sequence goes on along the minus strand of NW_028270145.1, from coordinate 77,370,341 downwards.
CAATGTAACTATTGGTTTGCATGCTGGCATACATGTACCATACAACTGCTGAAGATGGCATAACTACATGTCATCTGATAGGCCCTTTCACTCAATCCACCATAACTCCCTCCAGTGTCTATCTCCCTTTATCTCTGTAACATTTTGACGTAATAGCCAATCTTTCAAGAGAGCAGAAGTATTTGGGAGGATGCTTGTGTATCCTCCTAACCTGGTCTAAGGGTTTCAGTTGCTGGCCAAATTATCCAAGTCAGTCCCTTTTTCAAAATAAAACTCACAGGCAAGTATGCATATATTTCTAAGACAAAACTGTTATTTAACAACTTCAATCTACACTTTGATTTCATTACATATAACTACACCCACGGTGAGTTATTCCTTTTTACATTTGATGCTGTATCAGTTTTTCCCTATCACTATTCTTTTAATTGAACTGTGGCCCCCATTAATTATCATCATAACTGATTCAGGAACTCTGAAGAAAACCTTACTATTCGGTGTAAACAACAAAATGAAGCATGATTTCAAGTAGCTTTAAAAGAGACTAGCAAACATTATTATTGGATGGTTTCATGCAATACCATGTTTTGCTGGCTTGATAATTCTTGCAAAAAAAAGTACATGTAATTTTCTTCATTATAACTTGCTGGATTATACTCAACTTTCAATCTTTCAAAATTATTCCCAATTCAAAATTGAGAACAGACTGAAAGGCTACTTTTGTGGAAAGCCTCAGTGCTGTTGTTGAGCTGACAGATTTCATTAGGAGTCAACTAACTTCTTCCCAGTTTATCCCATTTTTACTGATACAAATGAAAACCACCTAAACTGTTTCCATTGTTTCTTGTTTTAAATTAAAAGTTTAAAATTTAAATAGATTTGCCCTTTAAAATTCAATTGAATTTCCCATTCATGCTTGAACTAGCAACTTGTATTACATAATTTTAATCAATTTCATTTCAGTAGCAGTTATGTAGAGGCTTGGTACTTTAAAACAATTTTTATCTTGGAGATTCCAGTGATTGTACTCAGTTCAGGATTCTCCTGTTTCAAAGACTTTGCCTTTGCAAGATCTCCAGCTCCTTCACTATATGCTTGACACCTGTTCAAAAGCAAACAAAAACATGTACTGTGGTCTGGGGAGAAACCCAGTGAATTAATAATATCCACACAACACATCTCACCCACATAGAAGGTGTGTGAGAAGATTTAAAACTGTCAGCAGGAAGAGTTCACTCTGCTGGTCTTAGAAGAGGCAGGGCCCAAATCACCAGGTGATGTCAGGCCACGTTTTTAACGTATTCTGTTTAAAATAGTCAAATCTTTAGATAATCTCTATTGCCTTGAAGAAAACATTTCTAGTTCCTTCTTTTAAGACCACCTTCAAAAATACAATATGACCATGCAGGGAAATAAATTTTCATTCCAAGTCTGCAGTTCAATTTGGCTGTCTTCCGTGGGCGGCATAGTGGCCCAGTGGTTAGCACTGCTGCCTTACAGCGCCAGAGACCCGGGTTCAATTCCCACCTCAGGCGACTGACTGTGCGGAGTTTGCATGTTCTCCCCGTGTCTGCGTGGGTTTCCTCCGGATGCTCCGGTTTCCTCCAGCAGTCCAAAGGTGTGCAGGTCAGATGAATTGGCCATACTAAATTGCCTGTAGTGTTAGGTTAGGGGTATGGGTAGGTGGCGGGTCGGTGTGGACTTGTTGGGCCGAAGGGCCTGTTTCCATACTGTAATGCAATCTAATCAAACAGGCTTATCTCTGTTTTAAGAATAAGCTAAACCATTTTCTTCATATTGTTTCCAAGGCAGTTTACAAAAGAACATTTTTTTAGATGTTTCAATGAAGCAAAGTTTGGAAGTCTTGAACCTATGATGCTTTCCTACTGCTTTTTATTTTATTACTGATTTCAGTTGAAAGTAAGGAATGGCCTCATTACAATTGCCATGGAATTCTCTGTGAATGCATTTAATTTTCACAAAGAGGTTCTTTAACTTTGGGTGGAGGGACTTTCGTTGATTTTTTTTACCTATCTGTGACTAAGAATCCTAATCCTTTGTCCATCCTTTGCGGCTCCTGGGGACATTACACACTTGCTTTGTCTCACTACACAGGGATGATGCAGTAAGGGAAACATTGTCAGCTGCATTCTCAAGGTTACCTGTATTGTCTTGCAAGGTAACAGTTCTAGCTGCTGTCTATTTAACAGATTTCTCTCTGCCATGTTTTGATTTTTCTTTTCGGATAATTCTATTCAAAGATAAGTACCTTTCCAAAGTTCCAATTATCCCCAATTCACACCAATATACATTTAAGATGAACAATGTTATTAGTTAGAAATAAAAATTCACTCATATATTGCAATAATATTTGGAAAATGATGTTGACCATAAAATGCAATTCTAAATACAATGCCTCAATTATAAAGATTTTGAAATTTACGACTTATACAGGAAAAAGGTAAGAAGTTATGCTATTTAATTTAGCCTAGTTTCTAATCAACTTGTTCAGAGATTCTATTACACACCTCTAGAGCAGGTGGGATTTGAACCTGCCACCCCCCTGCCTAGGAGTAGGGACACTACCACTGTGCCATAAAAATTTAATACATTCTTTTGAGGTGTATTTGGATATTTCCTAATCAAGAAGAAGGGCTCATGCCCGAAATGTCGATTCTCCTGCTCCTTGGATGCTGCCTGACCTGCTGCGCTTTTCCAGCAACACATTTTCAGCTCTGATCTCCAGCATCTGCAGTCCTCACTTTCTAATCAAGAGATAGTCTCACACAGCTCTGGGGCTGGTTGGACTTAAATCCCAGCCTCCTAGCGTAGAGGTAGAGATACTACCACTGCACCACAAGAATCCTTCTGAGTCTGCTTTTCTCCACATTGTTTCAAGTTCTCATTCTCACGTCCAATTAAACTTTTATCATTTAACCCTTAATGGTTTGGTTTGCAGTTGTCGTTTTTAAGCCCAATACTACACTCTCTGACTGCTACTCAGCACAAAAGTAATTTACAGTAGGTTCCTCTAGAAATAAAAAAACATTTATTATAACTTATGTATTTTAACAGAACAGTGAAAGGATTCCTAATTTATGTAAACATTTCAAAACTCCAAATGCACACGTGATAAAGAGGGATAAAAGTCAAATGAGTAAAACACATACTATGATTAGAAAAGGATATGCACAAATAAGCAAAATTTCAAAGTTAAGCAAAGGGTTATATGGTGGCACAGTGGTTAGCACTATTTCCTCACAGTGCTAGGCACCTGGGTTCAATTCCAGCCCTGGGTGACTGTCTGTGTGTGATTTGCACATTCTCTCAGTGTTTCTGTGGGTTTCCTCCCAAAATCCAAGGATGTGCAGATTAGGTGAATTGGCTGTGCTACATTTCCCATAGTGTTCAGGGATGTGTAGTTTAGGTGTGTTAGTCAGGGGGAATGTAGAGTTGTAGGGGGATGGGTTATTCTTTGGAGGGTCAGTGTGGACTTGTTGGGCCTAATGGCTTGTTTTTGGACTGTAGGGATTCTATGATTCTAATAAATACAGCTAAAATAGGTTTTCTTTTAAAAAGACAAATTTACACATGAAGAGCATTATTTACATGTTAGACAATGTTGGCAGATCTTGACCTCTTATGTATGACTTTGATTTACTGGAGTGTATAATAAGAATCATAGAATCCCTACTATGTGGATACAGGCCTTCAGCCCAACAAGTCCACACCAACCCTCAAAGAGTAATCCACCCAGATCCATTCCCCTACCTTATTATCCTATGTTTACCTAACTAATGCTCCTAACCTACATATCCCTGAACACTATGGGCAATTTAGCATGGCCAGTTCACCTAACCTGCACATCTTTTGGATTGTGGGAAGAAACCAGAGGAAACCCACACAGACATGAGGAGAATGTGTAAACTTTACACAGGCAGTCGCCCGAGGTTGGATTTGAACCCAGGCCACTGGCACTGTGAGGCAGCAGTGATATCACATTGTGTGAATTGGCTCAAGACAGGCATCTGTGATACTGGGGACCTCAGGAGTAGCCTCAAATATACCACCAACCTAATAGTTCTGGCTTTAGCTTAATTTTTGCACAAATGAGCTGAGCTAGGCTATCACTTCAAATGATGATGTTGAGGACGCTCCTTCAGTTATTTAATTGCCTATAATCCTCACTTGCTACAGCATATGACAGGACAGTAGAGCTTTGATGTGATTCTTTTGCATTGGCATTGAAATATTTATCCATTGCATACTGGTTTCATTGTTTAAATAATATATATAATCCTGTAACATAGTTCACTAGCTTGCCAGTTGAATTTTAGTTATGCTTGCTGCTGCTCCTGACACACTCTCCTGGACTCCTCACTGAACCAAGGTAAATCACCAGACTTGACGTTAATATAGAAAGAGGGTTATGTCTTTGTCGTAGGCTGTGTGTTTATTTTTGAAGTATACCTGTTAGATGAAGGTTCATGCAGAACAAAGAGAATTTGAATGAACTAACAGATGGTTATTCTTACATAGAGAAAGGGACAGTTATATCTGTCTCAGAAAATATTAGAATTCCCTGCTTTTATTGATATGATTCGAATAACGCTTTACGACAAAAAGGGTTCAGGACCCCTATTTTCAAGGAAAAGTCTCTTAATGTTAAATTGACCAATCAGATTGATTATCATAAAGTTGCCTTACTTCTTCTGTTATGGACCCGGCCATACCCACTCAAAACATTTTATTATTCATCTTTCTGTCCTCATTTATGTCAGCTCTACATTTTAGCCTTGGGTGTGGAGGTGATGTGTGAAACTTTCTGTGACAAAATAAGTGAAAAATGCTCAGTTGGAATAATCTGAATGAAGTCGCTGTAGAAATTAGATTTTCAAAGCAGGTACACAAAGAAAGAATTATAATTCAGAGACACAAAAACACTTATCTGTTGACTGTGTCTCTCATTTATCGTGAAACCTGAAAGTGCCTCATGCCAATGATTTACATGTGATGAAGAGTGGGGAAATTCTGCAACAGGCCAGCAGTCCATTTCACCACATTACTGGCCAGATAGTGAGTGTAAATAATACCAAGTATTTGACTGAAGATGGTTATTGATTTCGGGGTGAGCTAATGAGGTGGAAAGCATTGCAGAAGGCCTTGTAGAAATGCCAGCAACATTATTAGAAGATATGGATTAACACTTATGGTAAGATTTTCCTAGTAACTTTTTCCCTGCAACTCAGATATTTTTCCACTTTCACACAACCGTATAGAGTAACGCTAACTGCATTACTCAGGACTTGGAGATGCCGGTGTTGGACTGGGGTGTACAAAGTTAAAAATCACACAACACCAGATTATAGTCCAACAGGTTTAATTGGAAGCACACTAGCTTTCGGAGCGACGCTCCTTCATCTGATCACCTGATGAAGGAGCGTCGCTCCAAAAGCTAGTGTGCTTCCAATTAAACCTGTTGGACTATAATCTGGTGTTGTGTGATTTTTAACTTTGCATTACTCAGAACATCATTCCTCATGCACAGCAGCATTTCCTTCAGTAGAAAACTGCAGAAAATTTGCATAGATGTTGAGAGATTCAGTTTTCTTAGTGTCAAATAATTAACCTGTGTTTCTATCGAAGAAGCCAACATTTGATAGGAGATAAAAATGAGGTGGTCACACCACCTAAACCTATTGGGAATGGACTGTCGAAATTCAGGAACAGTGTGTGGAGAAGAGGAGAGCAGGAGATAGAACAAGAAATTTAGTCCTGCCTCATGATTTGTTATAATTTTTGATTCACACACCATTCTGCTCAGTCACAAAATCATTGACATGTTACTTTGTACATATCTGGATCACCATGCCAACAAAAAGTTGTTTGTTAAAAACAAAGACATACTTCATTGTTTCCTCTCTTCACATTTTCAAAGGTATGGGGGAGGTGGGCAGATATGTGTTCTCAGAAGGCCTGCCATCAGCCAGTTGACAGTAACTCAGTCTAACCTCATCCAGATCCAATACATATCCACCACGACGGAGGTCAGAAAACTGACATAATTCACAGAGCACATGGTGTGCAGGAGCAGATGGGAAATACAAGATCATAAATAAGCTTTCAGTTTGCAAGTTACATAATCAGTGTGAACTTGAACATTCAGATTTCAAAGTAAGTGCACTTTAAAGGCATGATTGTTAAGCTGATCACTTACAGAAACTTGCAATATGTGGTGACTGAATGACAATATCCCCACACTTAAGGTTTTCAGTAATGCTCCCAAAAACATGTACTTTACTGTAGGAACAAGATGCATCCGGTGACCTCAATGCAATTTATCTCAGAAAAGGCCACATTCTACCAAATATTCAATTTCAATTTTTCCTACATCTTCAAGCAGTTGTCATTCAGACCTTCCCTGGAATGAGTTATTGTTCGATAGAATATCATTAAAGAACAAAGAACGAAGAAAATTTACAGCACAGGAACAGGATCTTCGGTCCTCCAAAACTGTGCTGATCCAGATCCTCTATCTAAAACTGTCACCTATTTGCTAAGGACCTGTATCCCTCTGCTCCCTTCCCATTCATGTAACTGTCTAGATACGTCGTAAATGACACGTTCATGGCTGCCTCTAAAACCTCCACTGGCAACGTGTTCCAGGCACCAACCACCATCTGCATAAAGAACTTTTCACACATATCTACCTAAACTTTTCCCCTCTCACCTTGAACTCATAGAGTCATAGAGATGTACAGCATGGAAACAGACCCTTCGGTCCAACCCGTCCATGCCAACCAGATATCCCAACCTAGTCCCACCTGCCAGCACCCGGCCCATATCCCTCCAATCCCTTCCTAATCATATACCCATCCAAATGCCTCTTAAATGCATGTTTGCCAACCTCCAGTCTTCTGGCACCTCACCTGTGACCATCGATGATACAAATATCTCAGCAAGAGGCCCAGCAATCACTTCTCTGGCTTCCCACAGAGTTCTTGGTACACCTGAGCAGGTCCTGGGGATTTATCCACTTTTACCCGTTTCAAGACATCCACCACTTCCTCCTCTGTAATCTGGACATTTCGCAAGATGTCACCATCTATTTTCCTACAGTCTATATCTTCCATATCCTTTTCCACTGTAAATACTGATGCAAAATATTCATTTAGTATTTCCCCCATTTTCTGTGGCTCCACACAAAGGCCGCCTTGCTGATCTTTGAGGGGTCCTATTCTCTCCCTAGTTACCCTTTTGTCCTTAATGTAGTTGTAAAGACCCTTTGGATTCTCTCCTTAATTCTATTTGCCAAAGCTATCTCATGTCCCCTTTTTGCCCTCTTTATTTCCCTCTTAAGTAAATCCTACTTCCTTTAAACTCTTCTGAGGATTCACTCGATCTATCTTGTCTATACCTGACATATGCTTCCTTTTTTTTCTTAACCAAACCCTCAATTTCTTTAGTCATCCAGCATTCTCTATACCTACCAGCCTTTCCTTTCACCCTAATTCATGATCCCTCATAATTAAGTGCCCCACTCTGGCAAGAGGCTTTTTGCTATCCACCCTATCTATACCTCTCATAATTTTGTAGACCTCAATCAGGTCCCCCTCAACCTTCATATTTCTAAAGAAAATAATCCTAATCTAGTCAACCTCTGCTGGTAGGTGTAGGGAATGCTGGATAACAGAAATTGAGGGTTTGATTAGGAAAAAGAAGGAAACAAATGTCAGGTATAGACAGACGAGATCGAGTGAATCCTTGGAAGAGTATAAAGGTAGTAGGAATGTACTAAAGAGGAAAATCAGGAGGGCAAAAAGGGGACATAAAATAGCTTTGGCAAATATAGTTAAGGAGAATCTGAAGGGTTTTTACAAATACATTAAGGATAAAAGGGTAACTAAGTCGCGAATATGGCCCCTCAAAGATCAGCAAGGCAGCCTTTGTGTGAGCCACAGGAGATTGGGAAGATACTAAATGAGTATTTTACATCAGTATTTACTGTGGAGAAGCATGGAAGATATAGAATGTGGACAAATAGATGGTGACATCTTGAAAAATGTCCATACTACAGAGGAGGAAGTGCTGGATATCTTGAAACGCACAAAGGTGGATAAATCCCCAGGACCTGAAGAGGTGTATCCTAGAACTCTATAGGAAGCTAGGGAAGTGATTGCTGGGCCCCTTGCTGAGATATTTGTATCATCAATAGTCACAGGTGAGATTAGATTTTTTTAGATTACATTACAGTGTGGAAACAGGCCCTTCGGCCCAACAAGTCCACACTGACCCGCCTAGGCGCAACCCACCCATACCCCTACATTTACCCCTTACCTAACACTACGGGGAAAGATATAAAAGAGACCTAAGGGGCAATGTTTTCACACAGAGGGTGGCACGTGTATGGAATGAACTACCAGAGAAAGTGGGATGTGGGCCAAGTATTGGCAAATGGGACTAGATTAGGTTGGGATATCTGGTTGGCATGGATGAGTTGGACTGAAAGGTCTGTTTCTGTGCAGTATATCTCTGTGACTCTATGACTCTCTTCATAGCTAGTGCCCTCCATACCAAGCAACATCCTGGTGAACCTCCTCTCCACCCTCTCCAAAGCATCCACCTCCCTCTCATAATGTGGCAACCAGAACTATACACAGTATGCCAAATGTGGCTGAACAAACGTTCTATGCTACGATAACATAACCTGCCAACTCTTGTACTCAATACCCCGTCCGATGAAGGATAGTATGTCGTATGCTTTCTTGACCACTCTATCGACCTGTGTTGCCACCTTCAGGATACAATGGACCTGAACACCCAGATTTCTCTGTACATCAGTTTTCCCCAGGGCTTTTCCATTTATCGTATAGTTTGCTCTTGAATTGGATCACTTTGCATTTGCTTAGATTGAACTCCATCTGCTATTTCTCTGCCCAACTCTCCAATCTATCTGTATTCTCTGGCAGTCACTATCTGATACTCCGCCAATCTTAATGTCATCTGCAAACTTGCTAATCAGACCACTGATACCTTCCTCCAGATCAATCGAAGGACCTTCAATAACTTTTTTTTTGTCTGGAACTTAGCTCACCCTCTGATCAGAGTCTGGCTGCAGGGCAGATAAATATGAGTGTTGAGTGAAAGATATAGTCATCACTTCCATTAATAAAACATTGAAAACTCTATCACTCACCTCCTACTAATTCACAGATAATAGAAAGTGGGAGGTGCCAAGTGAGAATGTTAGGATCATTTTTCCAGACTGGGCAGATTGTTCCACAAAGTAGTTCTATCTTTGGTCTCGCTAATATATAAGAAACTACATTGTGAGTAGCAAATACAGTAGAATAGATTGAACAAAATATAAGTAAAATGTTGCTTCACCTCAGTGGTGTTTTAGGGGCAGGAGGTGAATGGGTAACAATTAAACCTTCTGTAATTGCATGGGAAGGTGACATGGAGGAGGTGTAAGGAGTGATAGAAGAGTGGACCAGAGGAAATGGTTCTTGCAAAATGCTGAGTAGAGGGGAAGCAAGGGGAAGATGCGTTTGAACCCTGCTGGAGGTGGAAGAAATAGCTATGGTACTAGCATAGGTCCAAGCTCAGCTTATTTCTTTTGCGGTATGTGGAATATTCCTTATTCACATCTTACTTAGGCACCCAACCACAACCCTCTTTCCACTCATTTGATGATGTCATCAGTGCTGCTTCCTGTTCTCAGATTGAATTGGATAAATTAACCCAATAATAAATTAATAACGTTTTGCTTTCATTTTCCAGCCTTCTCTCACCTTTACCTGGTCCATCTCTGACTCTCCCCTCCCCTTCCTTGGCTTGTTTGATTCCTTTTCTGGGAATAGGCTGGCCACCAAATCCATTTATTCCCATAGTTACCTTGGCTACATCTCCTCCTACCCTGCTTCCTGCAAGGATTCCATTCCAAGTCATATTTGTTCTGATAATTCTACAATCCAACAGAGTGTCTCTGATATGTTCTCCTTTATCCTCAGCTGAGGACTACCCCCCCCCCCCCCCCCCCCCCCCGCATAGATAACAGACACCTCAATCGTGTCCAAGTGATCTTCTGCACACATTCTTCCTCCCCCTCCTAGAACAACAATAAGGTTGCCCTTGTGCTTACTGTCTATCACTTCCACCTCCAGAGCCCAGGGAAATCTGCTGAATCGTTTATAATGGACTTTATCACATCGAGAAAGTAGTTAAGGCTATAGTGGCTGAAAGGATAAGTTAAATTATGGCCTTATAGTTGCTGCCATGCTTGATGAAACACCATCAGACAATTTTGCAAACTGAACATTGAACTTTAGAAATGACTTTTCAGCATATGAAGTCTTAGGAGCTATGGGAACAGAATTTAAAGTATTTTAGGGACAGTACACAGCTATGGAGGGTCAATTCACTATGTAAGTCCGAAGTTGGAGATCACATACACAAACAATTTCCCTGAGTCACTATATTTGCAGACGACTTGGAGTGATTTCAAGAAATTCAACTTCAGCCATCGAAATAAAACCTGCATGGGCCAGTAGTCAGAGTGCTCGAAATCAAGGGCCACATCACCACAACTCAAAGGTAAGGAAATTGATTATACTTTGCATATCTTGTAGAATCAGAAAACATTTATGTTCACTAGGGATGTGAGCTCAAATCTGTGTTAGAAGTAACCCAAAATGACAGCAGCATTTTGCAACAAATTTACAAAACTCTTCCAAATTCTGGGAAAATTAAAAAAAGTGAATGTCTTATCACTCTATTCCCAAATGCCAAATCCATCTGCTTATTCATCATCCTTAGACATTTAAACTCAAAGCAGACACTGATAGGACACTGCATTAGTGTGTAACTCAAATAGCATATATAGACCAACCTCCGAAAACAAACTCAGACTGAGTACAAGAGAAAGATTCTGATGTAGCACGGTGGCTCAGTGGTTAGCATTGCTGTCTCACAGTGCAGGGGGCTTGGGTTTGATTCCTTCCGTAGAATTCTGTCTGTGTGGAGTTTGAACATTATTCCTGTGTCAACATGGATTTCCCCAGTTTCCTCCTATAGTTCAAAGATGTGCAGATCAGGAAGATTGGTCATGGTAAATATAGGGTTACAAGGATAGAATAGACATATCAGTCTGAGTGGGATGCTCTTTGGAGGGTCACTATGGATTGAACAGCCTTCTTCTGCACTGTAGGAATTTGATGATCCTGAACTTCATCCTGTATTTTCAGGATGGCTGGTCCTCAATCTCTCAAGCAATCAGGTGTTAAAACAGTATCATGAGCAGTGGGCGGACCTGAGAATAATTATTTTATTACAGATTAGTGATGTCAGGAGTTTTGAGGGAAGATGTTCTCCCAACATTTCATGATGATCATTTAGACATTATTAAATGTAGTACATAACAATCAATATTTGATGACCTGGGATTTCAGAAGGTATAAAAGAGTTTTTTTTTGATGTGCTCATTAAGAGTCCACCACTTACCCATCCTTTTATTACCATCAACATTTCTGCCAAGATTTTGACAAGGTCTAGGTTTAGATCTAGCTTTAATTCTGTTTGATTTTTGAAGGCACAGTTTTGCATATAATAGGAGACAACTATTCTTCTTGGTGGGAGTTCAGCAGCCTTTGTAACATTATAGCTGAAGCTGTGATAAAATCTTTAAAATACAATACTTTGACACATGCTATTCTTGGTGAAACAGCATTAGATAACAGTCCACATTTTGTAAACAAACATTTCAGACAATTTGCTGAAGCATATGGATTTCATTGGAAGGCTGATTCATTATCCCATCCATAAGCTAAAGGAGAAGGCGAAGTGGTGTAAAAACTATCATGATGCTTATGACTAAATACAACAATGTAGATTTGGCCTTGCATAATTACAGACTACCACAATCAAATAATGAAATTACAGCAGTATTGTAAATTAGTAGAAAGCTGCTTCAACCCAATGACTTCCTTCATGATATCAAAAGTTCAGACTCAACATCATCTTGAAGATCTCGATTGAATAAGGTAAAAGAGATCAGCAGTCTAGGTAGTATAATCGTTGCATGGAGCAAAGATCCATTAATACTTAGACATAAGGCAAGGATGGAGGCAGCCAGGCTGAAGATATAGTCATCAAGTAAACACAGCAACCACAATCATATCTCATTCAGATAACACTCAGGGTTCTCAGACGAAACAGTTCTGCTCTGACAATATTAAGAGTTGCAAGGAAATATTCATTCCAGCATTACCAAATGTGGGATGATAAGGCCGACTCTGCAACTGTCAAGGAAGTGTCATATTGCCCTTGACACACTAATTCTGTCTTTCTCTCCACAGATTCTGCCAGACCTACTCCAGCAATTTCTGTTTTTTACCTTATGCAACAACCTTGAAGGAGATTTTTAAAAAATATTCATGGGATTTTGGCATGACTGACAAGGCCAGCACATATATCCTATTTAGTACTGACCTTGAGAAGGTGGTGTTGAGCTGCCTTCTTGAACTGATGCATTTTATTTGTTTTAGATAAATCCACAATGCTGTTAGTGAGGGAGTTCCAGGATATTGACCTACTGATACTGAAAAAAACATTATTTTTCCAAGTCAGGATGGTGGGTTTCTTAGAGAGCAGCTTAAAAGTGCTGGTGTGTTCATCCATCTGCTGTCCTTCTCTTTTGAGATGGGAGTGGTTGTGCGATTGAAGGGTGATGGTTAAAGAGCCTCGGTAAATTTCTGTCGTGCATCTTGTACATAGCAAATGTTGCTAATTATTAGGGAATATTCCCAATTCTGAGTTTTTAAGATGGAAGGAATAACATCAATGAAGCAGTCGATAATGGTTGAGCCTGGGACAGGATGTAGAGGTATGGCTAAATGGTTATGATAATGACACCGTAGGAAAATGGTGTGGTAGACACAGGAGCTGGATAGATGCAGAACCTGGGAAAAGTTGCTTACCATGAAGTCTTTGTTGGAATAACTTTATTTGGGTACAGGGTTATGATGCTCAACTTGTCTGTACCAATTTATGTTGCGATAAATAGCATGCACACTATGTGCTGTTTCTGCATTTAAATGATTTTTGTCTGCATTCCAATTCAACCCATACTGCTGCTTTGATGAATACATAAGAGGGAATACATAACAGAGGATACATAACAAGGAATACATAAGAGGGAATGCATAGCAGGGGACCCAACAGCATGTGTTCGTACTAGTCTCCATGTTCTAAAGGCAGAGAGTCCCTCTTGAAGTCCCTCACCAGTTCCACAAGAGGCTGTAGTTGAATCTTGTTCCCTGTTCCTACGTTCATTTGGGAATATAGGGTTTAGGAACAAGAGTTGATCACTTGAGCCTCCTCCACTATCCAATGAGATCATGGTTCATCTGGTTTTGTTATCACATTCACTTTCTTCTCTGCCCCTATAACCAGTGACTTTCTTGTCTGACAAGAATCCATCTAGCTTTACTTTGAATAGATTCAAAGACCCAATCTCCACTCCTTTCTGGAGAAGAAAATTCTGAGCCTCCGAAAGAAAAGAAAACTTATCTTCTCTACTAAAAGAGAGCCTTTTTATGAAACTGTGTGTCCTATTTCTAAACTTCTTTTCAAGAAGTCTCATCATCTGAGAATTAAGGCCAGACTGTTCTGAAAAGATTGTTCGGAAGCATTTCTACACACAAAGGGAGGGAGATGTTTGGAACTCTCTTCCACAATTGACAGTGAATGCTGGAACAGTTGTTAATTTTAAATCTGAGACAGATATTTTTTATCATTATAAAAAGGTATTATAAGCAATGTGGGCCACAGGCTGTGAAAAGGATAGATGAGAGGACTCCTGCTGTAATGCAACAATTCTGTGATTCTGTGATTCTGTGAAATGACTGCTCGGAGTCAGCAATCTGCAGAATACTCAGTACTGCTACTTCATGAGAATGTGGAGCATTGGCTTTTTGCGCATAGAAAGACAATGTCAGATATTTCACTGAATCAGTGTTCAATTTGCTGCAAAGAAAGTAAGGTGATAAATTTTGCCTTTTCATTTATCTTCCCAAAATGTATTCACTTGCCCCTGAGTGGGAGAAAAATTCAAACGTGGTTCCTTACACGAAAAGGTAGGACACACCGAACCTCACTTAACAGGATGTCATTCATTAATCTGTCTCACTGCTCATCACCAAGTTTTGAGTATCCTGCAGTCCTCTGGAATGTACTACACTGAGAAATTGTCCTGAATACATTCTATGAAGTCATTTTCCAGGCTCCCTTAACCAATCTGATTGTCTTTAACTAAATGTACATTGAAGTCGCCAATGATTATTGCAGTGCCTTTCCTACATGCACCATTCAGTTCTTCCTGTATGCTTTGTCTTAAAATGAAGCTACCAATAGGGGCATATAAACTATTCCCATAAATGACCTGCTACGTTTTCTATTCCTTATTTTGACTAAAACCTCTTGATCTTCAGTTAATTTCTCACTGTGATATGAATGATAATCAAAAGTACTACAACACCTAGCTTTCTTTATTTCTAACATTTCAAGTAACTTTCAATATCTAGTTCTCACCATGCAAACGTGTCTCTGCAATGCCTATCAGCTTAGATATATTTATTTCTATTTGTGCAGAGCATTCATAGCAAATTGCATCAATAATTGCAAAGATAAATTGCAACAAAATACTGATAATCTGTGATCTTATCTGCTGGTGGATTCTTAAGTTTGTATTCTGTTCCTTCTTATCATGCTCAGATTATTAATCATGTCCCTGCTATGTTACCTTATTATTTCTTTTTGATTTACCACATCTCCTCTCACTTGGTCCCTTGTCCCTAGTATTTAGTTTAAATAATTATGTACCTTGCCACAAAACTGATCCCAGGACAGTTCAGGTGAAGTGTAGCCTAGCAGTACAACTCTTATATTCCTGCTACTGTTGCCAGTGCCTCCATGAATCAAAACCCATTTCGCCCACATTGGCCTTCAATTTGTGCATTTATCCATCTAACCTTACTTGCCATATGCCAAATTGGTCAAGGCTTTGCCACTGAAGTCCTGATTTTTAACTTAGCCCCTCGCTGCTAAACCCTTAAACTGAATGTCTTTCCTAATCGAATTTATGTCATTGGGACCCATTTGAACTTGACACTCGGATCTTCCCCCTCCCACTGCAAGTTCCTGTCCAGATCAGAGTTGATATCCCACATTCTGCCACGGGACATATAACTTAGCATTCTGGATTCACATTCAGCTGCAGAGAATTTTGTCTATGCCCCTGATTATAAAGTCCCTTGCTATCACTAAACTGAGATTTGCTTCTCCATTACTGCTCTCTTTTCACTGGCACAACTTTCTGGCTGAAAATGTGTTGCTGGAAAAGCGCAGCAGGTCAGGCAGCATCCAAGGAACAGGAGAATCGACGTTTCAGGCATAAGCCCTTCTTCAGGGCTTATGCCCGAAACGTCGATTCTCCTGTTCCTTTGATGCTGCCTGACCTGCTGCGCTTTTCCAGCAACACATTTTCAGCTCTGATCTCCAGCACCTGCAGTCCTCACTTTCTCCTCGACAACCTTCTGGCTCTCTAATGTCTCTGTCTCCTCTCCTTGTGCTCCTTCTATTTCTGGATGTTATTACCTTACATCACTTCTGAGTTCCAACCTCACCCTCATTCTGCTTTCTGATGTGTAAGCTACATTTGATGTGAAGCATCTCTTGCTTTACACTCATACCCACTTCACCTTCTGACTTTCTGATTTCGGCCAGTCACTGTACACCCAGGATGCAGTGAGTATCACTATATCAATGCTATTGGAAATATCATCACCTGTTGGATACCTAGAGCCCTCATTTCTAGCACTGGCACTGTGCATATCTGAGAGTTAGTATGTGGTGAGTCACCAGTCATGAGTACAGCCACGTCAGGATGTAAAGGTCGAGTCCCAAAAGGCAAGGATAAATTGGGAGATCCACTTCCTACTAAGTCCAGGTCTGAGGAATACAAATCAGGCACCCCTGACCTATATAGGAAATCCAGATAGAATCTTCATAAGGTCATCCGAGACACTAAGAAGCAATACTACACTAAGCTTGAGACCAAAACCAATCACAAGGACACTCATTGTTTGTGGCAAGGCTTACACGACATAATGGGCTAAGTAGAACAGAATCAAAGGCTACAGCACATTCCTGCTTGATGAGCTAAATGCATCCTATACTCAGTGAAACAATGTCAACTCTCCCACCAGCCTCAGATGCACCTGTACCTACAGTTACTGCCTCAGATGCGAGAGCAGCTTTCTTCAGAGTGAACCCATGGAAAATGACTGGCCTGGATGGAGTCCCGGTTGTGCACTCAGATCCTGCATGGACCACTTAGTAGGAGTATTTGCAGATATTTTTAACATCTCCTTACTTTGATTTGAAGTCCCCACCTTTAATAAGAACAGGTGCCAAAGCAAAATCATGCAGCTTGCATCAATGACTACAGCCAGGTGGCTCTGATCTCCATAATAATGATGTGTTTTGAGAAGTTGGTCATGGCTCACATCAACTCCAGCCTACCAAATTGTCCTGACCCTTTGCAACTCGCCTACCAGCACAAGGATTCCACAACAGATTTTCTCCCTGGTCCACACTCATCCCTGGAACATCTAGATAACAAGCATACCTATGTCAAGCTCCTAATTATTAACTGCAGTTTCTCCTACAACAGTGTAATTCCAAAGAAACACATCTCTAAACTCTGAAACCTAGGTGTTGGCTCTTCCCTCTGTAACTGGATTCTTGACCTCCTGACCCATAGACCACAATCAGCAAGAATAGGTAACAATACCTCCTCCCCTATAATCCTTTACACCGGTGTCCCACAAGGCTGTGTACTCAGTCGCCTGTTGTACTCCATATAGTGTAGACATGCCAGTGTTGGACTGGGGTGGACAAAGTTAAAAAAAATCACACAATACCAGATTATAGTCCATCATGAGTTATTTTAGGAATGTGACTTGAAAGAAATTCTGGGATTTACATATTAATGAATCAAAACCTGTAAACCAGTCGAAGTGATTGGAAAGGCAAGGACTGATTTTGGATAGTCAACATGGCTTTGTGCGTGGGCAATCTTGTCTCACAAATTTGATTGAGTTTTTTGAAGAAGTAACAAAGAAGATTGATGAGGGCAGAGCAGTAGATGTGATCTATATGGACTTCAGTAAGGTGTTCGACAATGTTCCCTATGGGAAACTGGTTAGCAAGGTTAGATCTCATGGAATACAGGGAGAACTAGCCATTTGGATACTGAACTGGCTCAAAGGTAGAAGACAGAGGGTGGTGGTGGAGGGTTGTTTTTCAGACTGGAGGCCTGTGACCAATGGAGTGCCACAAGGATCGGTGCTGGGCCCTCTACATTTTGTCATTTACATAGATGATTTGGATGTGAGCATAAGAAGTACAGTTAGCAGGTTTGCGATGACACCAAAATTGGAGGTGTAGTGGACAGTGAAGAGGGTTACCTCAGATTACAACAGGATCTGGACCAGATGGGCCAATAGGCTGAGAAGTGGCAGATGGAGTTTAATTCAGATAAATGCGAGGTGTTGCATTTTGGGAAAGCAAATCATAGCAGGATTTTTACACTTAATGGTAAGGTCCTAGGGAGTGAACAAAGAGACCTTGGAGTGCAGGTTCATAGCTCCTTGAAAGTGGAGTCGCAGGTAGATAAGATAGTGAAGAAGGCGTTTGATATGCTTTCCTTTATTGGTCAGAGTATTGAGTACAGGACATTGTTTAGGCCACTGTTGGAATATTGCGTGCAATTCTGGTCTCCTTCCTATTGGAAAGGTGTTGTGAAACTTGAAAGGGTTCAGAAAAGATTTACAAGGATGTTGCCAGGGTTGGAGGATCTGAGGTACAGGGAGAGGCTGAACAGGATGGGGCTGTTTCCCTGGAGCGTTGGAGGCTGAAGAGTGACCTTATAGAGGTTTACAAAATTATGAGGGGCATGGATAGGATAAATAGCCAACGTCTTTTCCCTGGGGTCGGGGAATCCAGAACTAGAGGGTATAGGTTTAGGGTGAGAGGGGAAAGATATAAAAGAGACCTAAGGGGCAACTTTTTCACTCACAGGGTTGTACGTGTACGGAATGAGCTGCCAGAGGATGTGGTGGAGGCTGGTACAATTGCAACATTTAAGAGGTATTTGGATGGGTATATGAATAGGAAGGGTTTGGAGGGATATGGGCCGGGTGCTGGCAGGTGGGACTAGATTGGGTTGGGATATCTGGTCGGCGTGGACAGATTGGACCGAAGGATCTGTTTCCATGCTGTACATCTCTATGACTCTATGACTTAACAGCAATCTAGGTTCGTTCAATATATTGCATCAGTTGTATGACACTTTGACCTTTTACTAGATATTCTGTGTCCAAAGATACTGCGCCACCAGCTACCTGATGAAGGAGCAGCGCTCCGAAAGCTTGTATTTCCAAATAAACCTGTTGAACATACTCCACATAGACTCACGACTGTGTGGCCAAATTCCACCTCAGCCCCATTTAAAAGTTTGCCAACAACAGTAGTTGTAGGTTGGATCTCAGAGACAACAACAAGACACAATACAGGAAAGAGATTGAGTGCTTAGCAGCATGGTATAAAAACAACAAACTCTCTATTAACATCAGCAAAATGAAACAGCTTGTCATTGACTTCAAGAAATGGAGGGGAGGGCATGTCCCTGTCTGCATCAATGGTGCTGAGGTGCAGGTGATCGAGAGTGTCGAGTTCCTGAGAATGATGACCACCAAAATTTGTCCTGATCCATCCAAGTGAATGCGATGGTCAAGAAAGCACAAGAACATCCCTACTTCTTCAGGAGGCTAAGGAAATTCAGCATGTACACAAGGACGCTTACCAATGTTTATAATTGCGTCGTAGAAAGAACCATATCTGGAAGCACCACAGCATGGTATGGCAACTACTCTTCCCAAGACCACAATAAAGTACAGAGAGTCTGGAATATAGCCCAATTCATCATGTAAACCAGCCTTCCATTTGTTGACTCCATCTACTTTCTGCCTTGGGAAAGCAGCCAACATAATCAAAGACCTCTCCCATCTTAGTTACACTCTTCCACCCTCTTCCATTGGGCAGAAGATAAAAATGTTTGAATACACATACAAACACAGGGTGGCATGGTGGCTCAGTGGTTAGCTCTGCTGCCTCACAGCACCGGGGACTCGGGCTTGATTCCAGCCTCAGGTGACTGTCTGCGTGGAGTTTGCACATTCTCCCTGTGTCTGCATGGGTTTCCACCGGGTACTCTGGTTTCTTCCCACAATTCAAAGATGTGCAGGTTAGGTGAATTGGCTATGCTAAATTGCTCATAGCGTTCAGGGGTGTATAGGCTACGTGCATTAGTTGGGGTAAATGTAGGATAATAGTGGACGGGAATGGGTCTGGGTGGGTTACTCTTCGGGATCTTGTTGGGCCAAAGGAGGGATCTTGTTGGGCCAAAGATCCTGTTTCCACACTGTAGGGATTCTAAAAAAAAATTCAAGAACAGCTTTTGTTATGCTTTATCACACTTTTGAATGGATCTTTGAAATGTTAATTCTGATCTATCTCTCTGCACCTTCTCTGTGGCTCCGTTCTGTTACCCTGATGCACTTGGTATGGTATGATCTGCCTGTACAGCATGCAAACCATCACTTTTCACTATATCCTAGAACATAAGGTGACAATATATCAGTCAATCAAGATGCAGACAGGTTGTTCTATGGAGGTTAAGATGAGAACTTTGATGGTCAAGTTGCAAGAGAACATTGATGATGACTCACACAGTGATGGTTGATGCATTGACAGACCTGCCAAATATTCTGCTTTCACTTTGAAGAAGTATGGAGACATCTTGAGTGTAAGGTGTATAACGTATCCCACAAAGCTTGCAGCACAAGGAGGTCCACTCTGAGCTACACTTGTGGATGTGTCTGTGATGCAGTGTCTGATGACATCTGTCCAAGCTTTCATGCACTCTTACAGATGACCAGCAATCTGCACTCCAGGCAGATTGCTAGGTTGCTGCGATATTACTTACTTTGAACAGCAATAGCACTATGGAACATGAGCTTGTTAACCTGTCTTAAGATAATGTCATTCACACTCCCATCCATGCCACCCTGTTAGTGGCCTTGAAGTTTGCTCTTAGCCAGACAGCCCATATTTCCAGCTACCACTGCTGAAATGATTCAGCCTGAAGCAGAGTTTTCAAGATCCAGAATTGTTCAAGGCCATCCTCCAGTCTCTGCAGTCTCCTGAGAATGAAAGCTAGCAATCTTTAACCAGTTATGGTGTAGCCATTGAAGCATTCTGTCAGAGTGTTAGGACAGTCAAAAGCACCAACGAGGCAAATACATGGGAAAATGTCAAAGAGGCAATAGTTTACCTCTATACGTACAACTGGATATGTTGGATGGACAAAAGTCTTCATGAGGAGTTTTAGATAGGTGACTTTTTATTGCACTAATGTAACTGAGGGGACTATGGAAATGAGGCACGTCAGGCAAATGTTACAGCAATTAAAATACTCCCTCCTCATCTCCATGCTAATCATAGTCCAACTGAGCAGCACCCTATTTTCTTGCTGCATGAGACATTCTTTAACTTTGAAAGTTAGGCTTTTCTGCTTCAGTTCTGATGAATACAGATATTACTTTGACTTCATGTCTCTTCTTAGCCATACTTATGTTTGTACTATCAATCAATTATTTGATTGTATTATGACTACTATTATATTCATGCTCTGTTCAGCTGTAAATTTAACTGATTACTAAATTTAAAATCACTTATTATTTCTAAGACATTTTATTGCAGAAAACTATCCTGAGCACACTCAAAAATGTCATTACTTTTCCAACATGAGCTAATCTTCTTATCTCAATCTGTATGCAAGCTAAAGTATTCCATTAAGAATAGTCTGGCTGCCATACACTTGATAGGAAGTATCAAAATATATCTGTCTACTTTTATTCTTACTGCATTTTAAATCATTTTCTATTAGCTTGTAGGATTAATATATAAATGCTGTGAATTATGCTTTATCTTTCTTTAGAAGTGAAGCAGCCAGGTACATCAACCTACTGGTACCTTTAGTTATGTACCTCCAGAACAATTGTTAGCTAAAATGCAAACACAAGGTGCCCTTTCAAAGTTTAATTGAGTAGCCCATAGTTAATTAACTGTTTAAATACCTGCCATTTAATTCATAATCCAGTACCTGTCATGGAAAATCTGCTTACCTCCCTTTAAATGGGGTGGCACGGTTGCACAGTGGTTAGCACTGCTGCCTCACAGCATCAGAGACTTGGGTTCAATTCCTGCCTTGGGCAAATGTTTTTGTGGAGTTTGCACATTCTCCCTGTGTCTGCATGGGTTTCCTCTGGTTTCCTCCAGAGATGTGCAGGTTAGGTGAATTGGCCATGCTAAATTGCCTGTAGTGTTAGGTGAAGGGGTAAATGTGGGTTGCTCTTCGGAGGGTCGGTGTGGACTTGTTGGGCCGAAGAGCTTGTTTCCACACTGTAAGTAATCTAATCTAAATGTGGGTGCCCCAGAGCAAACAGGCAGCAATAAACAAAAATGTCTGATAACACATCCATATCTCCCAAACACTGCCAGTTTCATTTAGAACAGTTATGGCTGTCAAATAGTGTCAGATGCCAAAGGAAGAGGAAATGCAAAAAAACATTAATTATAGGGTTTTAAAAATCAAATGCTTGTCAAAACATGACAGAAGATAAGATGATGGCATTCAGCAATGATAGTGTGCTGTTTTGAAGCAAGATGCTGCAGTGCACCAAAGATCACATATGAATTAAAATAAAGCATTTATTTTTCCTTTTCAGGAACTGACAAGTCTGTTTTAAGAAAAGATTTAGGTTCATCCGTGTGAATTTGAAGATACATTTTAATTTGACATGGGAAACAAAATACATAAAACGGATTCTGTTGAATGCCAAGTTCTTCCACAACATTTGAGCAATTAGATTATCAATGTGTGTTGTGGATGGCCCCTTGTGAGCTGCACTTTCTCATTTGTTCTCCTTTGTCCTGTGAAGCTACATGTTCTAGCATGAGCAGTAAGTTGCTTGTGGCACCATTCTTGCTTATTTTAATGCTATTTGGTTAGCTTCTGCTGCTGACAGTCCATGTTGTGTTGCTCCAACTGTGACTGGCAATTCTTTTGATGGGAACTTTGATCCTCATATGATGTCCAAATCTGGATAGAGTTACTGCACCCAGGCTGGTCTTCAGATAAGAAATTCAAAGTGCTGACCAGATCATTGTGACTTGTTGGTTATTTCAGAGGCAGCTATGAGTCAACTTTATTTGTGATCCAGAGTCACTTGGAGTGCACGCTACATAAAGCTGGTAGATTTCCTTCCCTAAAGGGTAATAATGGATTGGATTGATCTTAATGACAGTTGATAAAAGTTGCTGTTATACCTGGTTACTATCATGCAATAGGCTAAATTTGTTTTAAGACAGAAGCCCTTCATGGTGTTTTTCCTCTACCACACTAAACAAAGCCGGTCCAGTCGATCCCAATTGAAAAAGAAAGGGTGGCAAAGAATTAACCTTATGGTGACCAAGAGCTTAGCTAGCTAATTCAACATGACGAGCAATTGTGAGAGTCCAGCATTCAACATTTAATGGTCAACATTACTGAGAATTCCAGATTTATTGCACAATTGAATGTCAATTCCATCACCTGCCATGGTGGGAATTGATTCCATGTAATGGTGCTGGCAGCGGTAAAGCAGTGGCAGAAAGGCAGCACAGCAATATCATTAAGGTGGACCAAGTGGCGAGAGATATGGCTCTAACCTTGGTGAGTCGAGAATGCGGTGCTGGAAAAGCACAGCAGGTCAGACAGCATCTGAGGAGCAGGAGAATCGATGTTTCGGGCTTAAGCCCTTCATCAGGAATGAAGCTTGTGGGTCGGAGCTGAGAGATAAATGGGAGGGGGGGGGCTGTTGGGGCTGGCGGGAAGGTAGCTGGGACTGTGATATGTGGAAGAAGATGGGGGTGAAAGTGATAGGTCGGAGAGGAGGGTGGAGTGGATAGATGGGAAACGAGATGGACAGGTCAAGAGGACTGTGCCGAGTTGGAGGCTTGGGACTGAGATAAGATGGGGGGAGGGGAAATGAGGAAACTGGTGAAATCCACATTGATCCCTTGTGGTTGGAGGTATTCCATTCGCACCTTGGTGAATCTGGCACACACAGCAGTGAGGAGGCGCTGATGGAGGAAATTGGCCCAGTGGTGAAAAATGGTGCCCAAAGAGTGGCAACTTCAATGATGATTGCGTCCTGTCTAGATGGCAGTGAGGTGATGAGAGAGGAATATCGGTACAGATGTCATTGATGATAAGCTGGCTCAGGGCTGGTCTAGTCTTTAGACTAGATCTTTCTATTCTTTTCAAAACCATTCAAATGGCACTTTTCAAAAAGCTTTTAACTGTATATTACTTTTTTTGTGATACAATACACATGACAATAAAATCATTCATTCATTCATTCATTCATTCATTCATTCATTCAACCTAGGAATTGGTGTAGCTAATTTACACAAAGTAACCTCAGACTAAATGAAATAAATGACCCAATCTTGATTGGGATGTGAATATTAGCCAGAATCAGTGCCACTCTGCTATTCTTCAAAAGTATGATGGAGCATTTTACACCTGTCCTGCAGGGTGGACAGGGCTTAGGTTCTAGCTTATTATCTTGTCTTATAGCTTTTTATCTTATCTGTCCATGCAACCCTCCTACAGCACTGTATTAAGATGTCAGCCTAAATTATGTGATCAGATTTTGGGAGTAAGGTTGAAGCAACAACGCAATAAATTGCACCACAAGGAATGCAAATGTAATTTATTGCTGCCAGGCATGTACTCATTTCATGGACCTTGTGAGCATTTCAGTTTTTCATGCTATTTGACTGTGCTGTAAAGCTACATCTGAAGCTAATTTGTTTTCTGTCACTTTCGCCTGTACAGATCCGATCCTTGAGAAACTGGTAGCTTTGCCTGATTTAGAAGATGAGGCAATTCTTTTTTTCCCTCTTCATTCAATGTGTAACAATTTTCCTTTCAGTGTTACTTTTGAGGCTACATTTTAATCAGGCATTTGTTTTCAGTGAATCACTTACCAATAATCTGGTTGTGACAGAGCTACTTGTTTCCAGCTTGATTTGAATAAAGCAGTCCATTCCCATTGTGAAAGCTTACAGCAGCCTTAAAGTATAAATTGTAAAATAACATCAAGGGGAAGAAAAAATACAGAAAATACTTAAACAATGGAAATTAAAGTCTACAATGCATGAGAAATTGTTACACCAAAGAAATACGACTGCATGCACTTCCAAAATGCTAATTTTACTTGTGGGGCAAATCATGTATAATGTTTTCTCCAGTTGTTTGCATCGATGTTTTGTCAAAGGTTAGAAGAAATTTTAAACAATTCAGTGTTACATGTGACATAATTTTTCAAAAGCTGTTCATAACATTACTTTAGATTTCAGCACTGCATTTTAGCTCTGGTTAATATTGTGCAGATGATGGACATTTAACTGGAGATTCACTTGAGCACAGAAATAGATGCAGAATAGATCTGTGGTTCTTGGGTTATGAAGAGTATAGTTTTAATGTGTAAATCTGCAAATAAATACAACTCATGTTTAAAGATTGGCTTCAGTCTAACCTTCACCAACTGGCTTTCTGCAATAGAACACAACTTAATTGCCAAAAATATTCAGCAACAATGTAGGTGGTGTGTGAACACAGAAGGATTTATTTTACTGATTGTTGCACAGATGGCAGAGATTTGGATTTAATTTTCTCACTCAAACCTTCTATTGGCAAAACATTCAAACTCTAAGCAATGTGTGAAAATGTCTCCAAACAACAACAAAAGAGGACACTCTTGCAAATCTCCTTGCAGAGGGAGCTCTTATGACTTCTAAGGAGAGAGCATAACTTTCCTGCCTACGTGAAGAAGGTACATGAGTAGTTGATATACTAAGAAACATTCTCTCCTAGATAATAAAGATAACATGATAATAACAATCAACTTAATAAAATCCTTGCAATTCCATTAGCAAGCCATAAAACTCTATGAACAGTGTAATCCAGGAGAGGGGATGACTGCATAATGATATTTATTTCTCATTCTAGAATAGGAGCAGAAGCTAATTATTCCAGACTGAAGAATAGAGAGACAGTAAGTGCATGTCATTTACCTTCAGGAGATACATTGGCCTTGGGTTTAGTTTTCATAATTGATTCCTGATGAAGGGCTTTTGCCCAAAACGTTGATTTCGAAGCTCCTCGGATGCTGCCTGAACTGCTGTGCTCTTCCAGCACCACTAATCCAGAATTTAGTTTTCATAATTCCATTAAATTTGCAATGAATTTAGAATGTACAGTGACAGAAAGCTACTCAGGGACATGCCCTATTGTCAACCTTCCACTTTAAACTTTGCTTACTTACACAGAAGTGGACCTATGTAAATTCATTGGAGACAAGGGAAGTTCAGGCCTCTTTGTGTTTTATAACATTCCTGTTATTGAAATGCTAGACGTTAGGGCTGGTTGCTCGGTAACAAGCAAAACTATATAAGGCACTGGTCAGACCACAGCTGGAATACTGTGAACAGTTTGGAGTCCTTATCAAAGGAAAGATATATTAGCTTTGGGAAATAGTCTAGAGAAAGTATGATTGGCTAATAACAAGTGTGGAGTGGCTGTGTTATGAAGAGATGTTGAGTAGATTATGCCTGTATTTACTGGAATTTAGAAGATATAGAAGAACATACAAGATTCTCAGAGATTTGACAAAGTAGATATTGAAAGGTTATTTCTCCTTGTAGGTCATGCAGCATCTGGGGATGCTGCCTGACCTGCTGTGCTTTTCCAGCACCACACACTCTCGACTCTGATCTCCAGCTTCTGCAGTCCACACTTTCTCCTATTTCTCCTTGTAGATGAGCTTAGGACAAGAGACCATAAGCTTAGAATAAAGGGGAAACAACTTCACAGAAGCCAGTATGCTGTCATCAAGTCACCTTTATTTACACGTGGAGAGCCCTTGACATTGCTCCAGCTCCCCCAGAGCCAGGTCTCAGAGTGAACAAGATGTCTGACACTCCTGTTCCTCTCTATCAGCCACTGTTAAGTTCGTAGATCCTTTTGCATTAATGCCAAATACCAAATGGTCTCTCAGCATCTCATTAAAGATTAAATCAAACTCACAGGCCCCTGTCAGTCATCTTAACCGAATCAAAAATCCTGATACAGAGACCCCTGGTTCTTGAATTGCTGAGTACAACTGGTAGTGTCTCCGAAGTAGAGGAACCTTGAGGTCATAATATTCCTTAACTAAATCTGTCAAAAGGTTTTAGTATCTGGTGACTCAGGAAAGTTAGGCTTCTAATAATTTTTTTAAAAAGCCATGGGTCCACAGATGCCAGGAGAATTACTTGTTGCTTTTCAATCGCACCAATGTCATTTGCCTGGAACAAAATAACACATTCTTTCCAAATATTGGGTCCGATCTTTGATAGCAGGATTGAAAGAGTCAGGTTTCCCAAATAACGGTACGATCCCAGAAATGCTTACCCCTACTCAAAGACAATTGTAGTAAGCAAATCTATTCAGGAGCATTCTTTTCTCTCATTGCCACTGAAATAACTCGACAGAGGCTGGTACCCTGTCACAAAGTCACCCTTTATTTACATTGACCCTTGACACTGATTCAGCTCCCTCAGAGCCAACTCTTAGAATGTTTGAATGCCCTCCTTTTTATCTGTCAGCCAGGGCTCCTTGACTGAAACAAATTAACAGCCCCAATCAGGGAACTCATATTCTATGAGGTCCACCTAACTGACCTCATTACAGTCACTACAAAAGTATCATATATTTAAGGCAGAGATAAGGAGGAATTTCTTCTCTCAGAGGATATTAAATTTATGGAATTCTTTTCTGAAAAGTGTAATTTAGGCTGGGTCATTAAGTATATTCAAGGTTTTGCTTCATGATCCTAGTGTCCAGGAGTTGAACCAACATACAGTATTAATCTCTAGGATCCATGCTTTCAATACTTTGTGAACCACTGCTCCTTCTCGGGTGGTCAGACAGAACAAGGGCATTCTGTACCTGAGAGAGCCTGAATCCGTTAGGAGCTGCTGCTCCAATCACAGACTGCTTCTTATCCATGTTTGTTGCCGATAGGCTCACTAATTAGACTTTCAGCAGCAAATGGGAAACTAGACTAGTCTTTCATTGGAGGATCAGCTGGGAAAGTCTGGGTGCAGTGACCGATGGCTGTGATTACCAAAGGCAGGGCATCAGAGAAAGATTGTTAATCAGTACAGGGTCAATGGTTATATGACAAAAGCAGAACAGTGGAACTGAGGGCTCTTAGATCAGCCATGATCTCATTAAAAAATGGAGCAAACTTGATGGGCTGAATGGCGCACTTCTGCTCCCATGACTAATGGTCTTATCGTCTTAATTGCAAATCAGTGAAAGCTGGAGAATTATCTCCAGAATCCTGGACAGTTTTTATCCTTCAACTTGCATCATAAAGACAGATTATCTTTATTACACAGTTGCTTGTGGAAGCTTTCTGTATCGAAACAAGTGATCACATTTGGTATATTCTCACAATCATTACATTTCAGTTGTATTTACATAGCTGGAGAGTATATTGAGATGTCTGGTGATGATGAAAAGCTTGACTTAGTTGTAAGTTCCAGGTACATACTATGCCACGGTTCCTTTGACAACACCTTCCAAAACAATGATCTCTACCAATACAAGGACAAAGCCTGTAGATTTGTGGGGAAATCAGTATCTTTAGGTTCTATTCCAAATCACACACAGTCTGTCTTGGAACTATATTACCCCATTCCTACACTGTTGCTTGTCAAAATCTTGCACTCTATAGAATGTGGACAGCAGGAGTTTAAGAAGGCAGTTTAACACCTTCTCAAGGGTAATTAAGAATCTACAGCAAATACTGCTTTTGGCCACAAGCCATGGAAGAATATAAACAAAATTCTTTTTATCTATTTGCAGGCAGAGAATTATCTGCAATGGTTTTCTTTCATGATCCTGCAACTAGTGTCATGAGATGAACTAACATTTTGTGCTAATCTCTGGGATCCATGCTTTCAATACTTGTGAACCATTGCCCCTTCTCAAGTGATCAATCAGAGCAAGGTCATTCTGTACCTGATCGAGCCTGAATCTGTAAGGAGCTGTTGCTCCAATCACAGACTGGTTCTTATCCATGTTTGTTGCTGATAGGCTCACTAATTAGATTATCAGCAGCAAATGGGAAACTAGACCAGCCTTTCATTGGAGGATCAGCTGGGAAAGTCCAGGTGCAGTGACCGATGGCTGTGATTCCGACCCACAGGGCTTCCGAGAGAGTTATCAGGGCTGGTTCCAAAGGGTATCATTGTGAGTTTTCTCTGGAGGGTGCCATGTAGGCTGTGATTAGCAATTTTAAAAAATATTGTTAATTTGTAGCAAGTGGATGTCACTGGCTAACCAGCATTTATTCCTGATGAAGGTCTTATGCCCAAAACTTTGATTTTCCTGCTCTACGAATTGTGCCTGACCTGCTGTGCTTTTCCAGCACCACATTCTTAACTCTGATCTCCAGCATCTGCAGACCTCACTTTCTCCTAGTTGATTTCAACTCTACTGAGAAGCCTCTTCCAAGGAGATTCCTCATGAAGGGCTTATGGCCAAAACATTGATTCTGCTGCATGACTTGCTGTGCTTTTCCAGCACCATACTCTCGAGCCAGCATTTATTGCCCACTAATAGATGTAATTAGGAAGATAAGTGTGATCTGCTTTTTTGAACTGCTGTAGTCACATGCTGCGCGTCACCCACAAAGTCATTAGGGAAGGAGAGAATTCCAGGATTTTATCCCAATGACAGTGAAAGAATGGTGACATAATGCCAAGTAAGAATGGGGAGTGGCTGGGAGGGGAGCTTGATGTTCCATTTACCTGCTGCCATTATCCTTCTGGATGGAACTGGTCATGGGTTTGGCAGGTGCTGTCTAAGCATCTTTGGTGAATTACTGCAGTACGTTTTGTACATAGTGCACACTGCTGACACTGAACATCAGTGATCGAGGGAGTGGATACTTGTGGATGTGGTGCCATTCAAATGCTTTGAAAAAAAAGACAGAACTAATTCTGTTTAAAGCACATCTTGTAACAATGGAGAGGGGTCGTTAAAGAAGGAGACTGCAAAGGGATTCAAAAATGAGGCTGTAAGTGTTCAAAAATAAGGCTACAAGTGGGCAAAGAGAGAGGCAGGTTGGATGAAGAAGGTTGCATGACTGCAAAGGATAGAAGGAAAAGAAAAGTCTACAAAATTTGGTGGTATAAGGTGGCTGCAAATGGGAGGATTGATAAAGTTGCACGTGGTATTGAAAAAGGAGGCTGCAAGTGGGGGCAGGGGCATGAATAAGGTTTTGGGCAGGATAAAAGGAGTCTACATGAAAGGGAGGAGAAGTTCCAAAAGGGAGAGAACAGCTTGAAATCTGTCAACAAAATAATACACAATTAACCAGGAACGTTGAAACCTGAAATCACTGAGGTAATGAATTATTTGAAAATGCATGTGGAATTTCTAGCTTAAGGCTGCATAAATTCAGGAGTTAAAAATGTCAGGTAATGTCTAGTGAATGCTATTAGAATGAACACTATGTCAATTGTTAAATTTAAGTTTGGGATTGAGATCTCAGATGCAGTATATTGGGTAGTAAGTAGGAGCAAGTGAGGACTGCAGTTGCTGGAGATCAGAGTCGAGAGTGTGGTGCTGGAAAAGCACAGCAGATCATGCAGCATCCGAGGAGCAGGAGAATTGACATTTTGGCCCAAACATCAATTCTCTCACTCCTCAGATGCAGCCTGACCTGCGGTGCTTTTTCAGCACCACACTCTCGACTATTGGGTAGTACGTGTCTGGTTAAAATCTTCCAGCTTTGTGTGGAAGTGTGATAAATGTTTGCTATGAGGTCAGGAGTCTGTTAAGGTGAGTTTAGGGTCATTTTGTTTTGTGCTGAAGTGTGCATTCATTTCAAACAAGGTTTTTTGCTGTTCAGTTATGCCTATAGTTGATTGTCCATTTAAATATTGTAATGTCTAGGAATTTAATACACTTCTTGTATATTGTGGCTTGGACGGTTCTAATTGAACATATTGATTATTTTTTCTAATTAGTCCAAATGCCCCATTTGGCAACTCAAATACAGAAGGCAGTGTTATTACATAACTAATAAATTAGCTAGTCAGAGTGAAAATGTAACCACTGCAAAATGTTCCTGAAAACCACAAGGTTGCCCGTAAGGAAATCTCAAGAACAGCCCTTGAGGAAAAGATATTTTGATCCCAGGCGTAGAGCCAGGTTCAAAGAAGTAGAACTGGTTGCATAATATGAATGATAGCTATGGATGACGTGAAGGTGGGTTATGAAATAATCCATCAGATTTAGTTAGAGGTTAACAATTGCTTATTTTGCCAATGTGTTTGCAACCTGAAAAGATGCCGAGATAGAGTTCGGCCCTCAACAATAAATCTCAAATATTTATACATTGAGTCATGCATTTAGCACATGGTTTGGACAAACACCTTGTTTTCATGCATTCTAAACTAGCAAAGATACCTCATATCTCTATTCCTAGCCATTCTCACAGCCTGTGTTTCATTCTTAACCTTGACAAAACTCCAATGCTTTACCTTAAAAATGTTTGTTTAGTGTGGCACAGGGTCACTTCCACTTTCCAACCCCAAATAAGGCCTTAGGGTTAGTGCTGGTTTAGCCACCTTACATTTTTACAAACTTCTGTCTGTCTGCAAAATCAGCGCCTTAACCCTGCTAACTATTTTAACTCTTCTTTTAAAGCTGACTACTTTTCTTGAATCAGAGTCAATGGAAAATGAATGACTGAAGTGATTTTTGCTTATTAAGTTAAATTAACTTACTACTGCATTCTAACCATGCTAACTCTTGTCTTACTCAATATTTTCCTGCAAATCCAGTTCGAACAAAGAACATAGAACATAGAAAAGTATAGCACAGAACAGGCACTTTGGCCCACGATGTTGTGTCGAAGATTATTCCTAATCTGAAATAAAATAACCTAACCGACGCACCCCTCAATTCACTGCTGTCCACGTGCATGTACAGCAGTTGCTTAAATGACCCTAATGACTCTGCTTCCACCACCACAGCGGGCAATGCATTCCATGCAGTCAGAACTCTCTGCGTAAAGAACCTACCTCTGACATCTCCTCTATACTTTCCTTCCAATATCTTAAAACTATGACTCCTCATCCCAGTTAATCCTGCCCTGGGGAAAAGTCTCTGGCTATTGACTATCCATGCCTCTCATTACCTTGTATAACTCAATCAGGTCACCTCACTTCCTCCTTCTCTCCAGAGAAAAAAGTCTGAGCTTAGTCAACCTCTCTTCATAAGACAAGCCCTCCAGTCCAGGCAGCATCCTGGTAAACCTTCTTTGCACCCTCTCCAATGCGTCCGTACCTTTCCTATAACAGCGTGACCAGAACTGGACACATTATTCCAAGTGTGGTCTTACCAGGGACTTGTAGAGCTGCAGCAAAACCTCGTGACTCTTAACTCAATCCTCCTGTTAATGAAAGCCAAAACACCATATGCTTTCTTAATAACCCTATCCACTTGGGTATACCAAGATCCCTCTGTTCCTCCACGATGCCAAGAATCCTGTCTTTAATCCTATATTCAGCATTCAGGTTCGAGGCAGTCGTGGTCACTGTCACCAAAGTGTTCTCCCACCGCGAGATCTGACACCTGTCCTGGCTCATTGGCTAGCACTGTGGGCTCAATGGTTAGCACTGCTGCTCACAATGCCAGAGTCCCAGGTTCGATTCCAGCCGTGGGCGACTGCGGAGTTTGCACATTTTCCCCATGTCTGCGTGGGTTTCCTCCGGTACTCCAGTTTCCTCCCACATTCCAAAGATGTGTAAGTCAGGTGAATTGGCCATGCTAAATTGTCCATAGTTGTTAGGTGCATTAGTCAGAGGGGAATAGGTTACTCTTCGGAGGGTCGGTGTGGACTTGTTGGGCTGTTTCCACACTGTAAGGAATCTAATCTAAACCAAATCCAAAGTGGCCTCTCCCCTCCTCGGCCTGTCTACATACCAAGTAAGGAAAGCCTCCTGAACACACCTGACAAAAATGACTCCATCCAAACCATCTGCACCAAGGAGGTTCCAGTCAATATTGAGAAAGTTGAAGTCATCCATAACAACAACGATGCTACATCCACATTTTTCCACAATCTGCCAGCCTAGGAGTTCTTCTATCTCCCTACTGCTATTAGGGGGTCTGTAGAAAACCCCCAATGAGGTGGCTGCTTCCTTGCTGTTCCTAACTTCCAACCATACTGATTCAGTAGACAAACCTTCCTCAACAAACTTTGTTTTTGTAGCTGTGATGCACTCTCTAATTAGCAATGCTACACCCCCTCCTCTTTGCTATCCTCCCTGTTCTTTTTAAACATTCTAAACCCTGGAACATCTAGCAACCATTCCTGCTCCTGTGAAACCCATGTCTCCGTTATGGCCACAAACATCATTGCCCCAAGCACTGATCCACGCTCTAAGTTCGTCACTCTTATTTTTGACGCTCCTTGCGTTAAAGTAGACACACTTTAACCGGTCCCTTTGTTTCATCACGTGCAAAACCTTCCCGATCAATTCACTACATCCTGTCACAGCCCCATCTACAACTTGCCCTCCTGTCAGATATATAGCTCTGATTCCCACCCCCTTGCCAAACTAGTTTAACAGTTATGTGTCATTGCCTGTCAAAAGTGATGCTGTAAAATATTATTCTGAAATTTACACTTTTTGATGGTCTTGATGAAGAGAGGCATAGAGCACAAAAACAAGGATGTTTTGCTGGATGAACCTACACAAAACAGTTCAATCTTACTGTGACTAACTCTTTCAATTTTGAGAACTTTCGATTTTGAGAAGGTTCAGGAGAGACTGACAAGAATGCTGAGATTAAGGCCTACACAGAAACTGGGATTTTTTGATCTTACAACCAAAACGCCTGAGGAGATTTGTCGAGGTGTATAAAATCAGGAAAGGTTAGATTGAAAGAAAGAGAAACAATTTCCAACGGCTGAAGAATCAATTATCAGATTGACCAGATTTAATAGCATTTAAATGGATTGACAGAAGAATGAGAGGTGACAAGAGGAAAAACATTCACATGAAGAATTCTTAGGATTTGGAATGTATTCCTTTGCTGATATTGAGATGGATACAGGTGCAATTAGCATTCAAAAGGAAGTTAATAAATACCTGGGGGGGATATATACAAGAAGAGTAGGTAGGGGTGTGGTTAGTGGTCTGATTGGATTTCACTTCAGAGAAATTGGCACTTGATAAACTGAATGGCATCCTCTGTGCTGTCCTCTATAGAAACCAAGTTTCACAAAGGCACTACTGTATTAAGATTTTAAAGAATGGAGAAGTATTGAGAGGAAGTTAGGGGGTGGGGAGCCGTTGTGGGCATGATCATTGACTGTGAACATGGAGCCAAGACAAAGAAGAAGCATCAAAGTTATTGATTTTTCTCTGTGGCCTTGCTGCAACACTACCTTTGATGATCAAATTTTGCCCTCCTTCATGTAGTGATGCATGACAATGTTATTGAAAAATACAAAAAACAGCTTGCACGGTATGTTAATAATGTCTAAGATAAATGGAGGCTCAGTGGTTAGCACTGCTGCTTCACGGCACCAGGGTCCCAGGTCCGATTCCAGCCTTGGGCGACTGTCTGTGTGGAGTTTGCACATTCTCCCCGTGTCTGCGTGGGTTTACTTCGGGTGCTCCGGTTTCCTCCTACAGTCCAAAGATGTGCAGGTTAGGTGAATTGGCCATGCTAAATTGCCCATAGTGTTAGGCGCATTAGTCAGAGGAAAATGGGTCTGGGTGGGTTACTCTTCAGAGGGTCGGTGTGAACTCGTTAGGCTGAAGGGACTGTAGGGACCCTAATCTAATCTAAAAGAAAAATCTTATAACTGTTATGCCCGGATGCTCTAATTTCCTCCCACAATCCAAGGTGTGCAAGTTAGATGAATTGGCCATGCTAAATTGCCCATAGTGTTAATGGATGTGTAGGTTAGGTGTATTAGTCAGGGGTAAATGTAGAATTATAGGGGAATGGGTCTGGGTGGGATACTCTTCGGAGGGTCTGTCTGAACTTGCTGGGCTGAAGAGCCTGTTTCTGCATTGGAGGGATTCCATGATTCTATGATGATGACCATCTATTTCTAACCCTTAACATCACCAGACCTTTGTGCCTGCCTGAATTCATTTGTCGTTGTCAGCAACATTGATGCATTCGCTACTTCTGGACTTTACTATCTGCGTTTAATGAGACTCTTGTCTTTAGAATTCATAAACTTACGCTCATCCAAAATTCTGCTATCCATATCACCCGTCATTATTTACTTGCTAACTCTTGTTTTAAAAATACACTGATTTTAATATTTTCTGCTTTGCCCTTTCTCTTCACTCTTTCTGTAATCTCCAGTAGCCTCACACTGCTTTTAGATGCCCATACCACTTCAGGGAGGAGGAATTGAGGACTGCAGATGCTGGAGATCAGAGCTGAAAAATGTGTTGCTGGAAAAGCGCAGCAGGTCAGGCAGCATCCAAGGAGCAGGAGAATTGACGTTTCGAGCATAAGTTCTTCTTCAGGAATGAGGAGGGGGTGCCAAGCAGGCTAAGATAAAAGGTAGGGAGGAGGGACTTGGAAGAGGGGCGTTGGGAATGCGATAGGTGGAAGGAGGTTAAGGTGAGGGTGATAGGCCGGAGAGGGGGTGGGGGCGGAGAGGTCAGGAAGAAGATTGCAGGTCAAGGAGGTGGGGCTGAGTCCGAGGGTTGGGACTGAGATAAGGTGGGGGGAGGGGAAATGAGGAAGCTGGAGAGATCTGCATTCATCCCTTGTGGTTGGAGGGTTCCTAGGCGGAAGATGAGGCGCTCTTCCTCCAGGCGTCATGTTGCTATGGTCTGCCAATGGAGGAGGCCAAGGACCTGCATGTCCTTGGCGGAGTGGGAGGGGGAGTTAATGTGTTCAGCCACGTGACGGTTGGGTTGGTTGGTGCGGGTGTCCCAGAGGTGTTCTCTGAAACGTTCCGCAAGTAGGCAGCCTGTCTCCCCAATGTAGAGGAGGCCACATCGGGTGCAGTGGATGCAGTAAATGATGTGTGTGGAGGTGCAGGTAAATTTGTGACGGATATGGCAGGATTCCCTTGGGGCCTTGGAAGGAAGTGAGGGGGGAGGTGTGGGCGCAGTTTTGCATTTCTTGCGGTTGCAGGGGAAGGTGCTGGGAGTGGAGGTTGGGTTGGTGGGGGGTGTGGACCTGATGAGGGAGTCGTGGAGGGAGTGGTCTTTTCGGAACGTTGATAGGGGAGGGGAGGGAAATATATCCTTGGTGGTGGGGTCTCTTTGGAGGTGGCGGAAATGACGAAGGATGATACGATGTATCTGGAGGTTGGTGGGGTGGTAGGTGAGGACAAGTGGGGTTCTGTCCTGGTGGCGATTGGAGGGGTGGGGTTTAAGGGCGGAGGAGCGGGAAGTGGAGGAGATGCAGTGGAGAGCATCGTCAACCATGTCTAAGGGGAAGTTGCGGTCTTTGAAGAAGGAGGCCATCTGGGTTGTACGGTTTTGGAATTGGTCCTCCTGGGAGCAGATGCGGCGGAGGCGAAGGAATTGGGAATATGGGATGGCGTTTTTACAGAGGGCAGGGTGGGAGGAGGTGTAATCTACGTAGCTGTGGGAGCCGCTTGGTTTATAGTAAATGTCCGTGTTGAGTCGGTCACCCGAGATAGAAATGGAGAGGAGACGAAGGATGATACGATGTATCTGGAGGTTAGATGAAGGATGATACGATGTATCTGGAGGTTAGATGAAGGATGATACGATGTATCTGGAGGTTAGACGAAGGATGATATCACTTCAGGTCCGGCATCTGTTGTGTCTCAGTTTTAGATGTTTCATTAATTACGGGTGTACCTTCAACTCCCAACCCTCAAAGCTGTGGAATTCCCATCATCGACTTTTCAAATTCTCTCCTTCACTTTTCGTTCCTTAGCATGCTCTCTAAAACCTACTTCTTTCAGCCAGCTTTTAATGGTCTTGTCTGAATTTTACTAATGTGCCTCAGTGTTAAACCCTGTCTAACAGTGCTTCTGTGAAGTGCTTTGAGATATTTTATTATTTTGCAGGCATGACATCAATGCAAGATACTGCTGTTTTGCAAGTGAATTTTTGAATCTGGTTCTGAAAATTGGGACACCATTTAAAGGGCTAAGAAAGGAAATTCAATTAACAGATAAAGTAACTTTAACATTGAAATCAAAGCTCAAAGCAAATTCTTATTTTAACTAATTAATGGTCCCTTTTCCAGTGAATGTCAGCAAGTTGCTTGCCAGTTGGCCTGGATTCTGGAGTAGAAATATGTGTTAAAAATAGTATTATCATAGTTAAAAAAAAATAGCTTGGTCTTATTTGATCTGGAGATCTGACTGAGGTTTTCAAAATCATGAGTGGGCTGGATGGAATAGAAAGGAAGAAACTCTTCCCATTCATAAATAAACAAGAACAAGAGGGCATGAATTTAAAGTAAACTGGAAAGGAAGCAAAGATGGAGTGAGGAAAAAAAAGTATTTCTCTTAGTGAGTAGTTAGGGTATGGAATGCACTGCCTAGAAGTGTGATAGAGATAGTTCAATTGAAGCATTGAAGAGGACATTTGATGACTATTTAAATAGAAATAATATACAAGGGAATGGGGAAAAAAAATCAGGAGATTGACACAAAGTAATGGTGTTCACTTAATGAGCCAGTGCAGGCATGGTGGGCCAAATGGCCACCTTTTGCATTTAATACTTCTCTGACTCTGTAATCTGACAAGGGTACACATCAAACATACATCTAGAAAAAAACAATATAATAAAATATGTGAAAAAGAAATAAGTTAAAGCATATGATATTTAATATTAATTCGTTGGTTCTAAAGGCTCCTGTTAGACACAAACCATTGGGCTTAATTTTGCCAAAAATTGGCTGAGTATTAATTTCTGGGAGTTTCTGCGAGGGGTTTTCTCAGTGAGCTCTAGCAAGGTATCTCATGCAATTCTTTGCTGCTCACCTTGTTATGTACAGTGGTTACACACACTACCTGCCCCTGGTGTCATACTGCAACTGAACCTATTTAAGGGAGTGCTACTCATTTCCTATTGTCCAGTGTAGCAAAAATTCTTGTCATCGTCCAGGACTGACAATGACCTGACCAACTAACCAAAGTGAAAGGATTCCTAACTGATGAATGGCTAACCCCCTCATTGATTTTTGTGCATCTCTCATCTGAATTGCATTAATCCTAAACTGGGAGCACTGAACTTGCAGAACTGACTGTGGGGGTTCACTCCAAGGTCTGCAATGACATGGAAACTCTGACTACCCTAATTGCTCAGTTGATCATATCAAACTCCCTGGACTGAAATTGCCAATGGTCTTGACTTATTAGCCTGTTACCCTCTGACTAATGATGATCTCCCTTGACTTGATTGAGGGCAATGCCCTTAGACTTTCATGTTTTTGATTGCAGTACATGCAGTGTGTTTGCAGCATAAGCTGCTTGCACATACTGTAGGCATGACATTGATGTTGCATAACATAAAGCAACATGTCCCCCCGTTTTACTGATCACTGCTGGCAAACATGATCAGCTGTTTTTTTGAGTCTGTATTGAAAGGCAGGACAGGGGCTAGTGATGGTTGAGTGGTTTTATTGCTGGATGAATAATCCAGAAACTCGCCAAATATTCTGGGGACCAGGGTTTAAATCTCACCACGACAATTGGTGGAACTTGAATTCTATATTTAAAAAAACATCTGGTATTAAGAATTTACTGATAACCACAAAACCATTGTCTATTATTGGAAAACCCCATCTGGCTGGCACATGTCCTTCAAGGAAAGAAATCTGCTATCCTTACCTGGTCTGGCCTACATGTGACTCCAGAACAACAGCAAGGTGGTTGACTCTCAATTGCCCTCTGAAATGTAGCAAAGCATTCAGTTGTATCAAACATTACAAAATCTCAATAAACAAATGAAACTGGTTGGACCACCTAACATCAATTTAGAAACTGGAAATGACAAAGACAAAAACAGCCCTGTCAACGCTGCATAGCCTTCCTTACTAATGCTTGGGAGATAGTGCCAAATTTGGGAGAGTTGTCTCATAGACTTGTCAAGCAACAGCCTGATTAGATAGTTATGCTTATAACTATCCAGTTGCGAATGGTGGTGGACAATTAACAACTTACTGGAGAAGGAGACTCCAAAAATATTTTCTTCTTCAATGATTGGAGAATCCAGCTCATCAGTGTACAATATAAGACTGAAATATTCACAAAACTCTTCAGCCAGCAGTGCTGAGTGTATGATCCATCTCAACCTTCTCCAGTGGTCCCTAGCATCACAGATGCTAGTCTTCAGCTTATTCAACTCATTTCACATGGTATCAAGAAATGGTTTCAGACCCTGCAAAGGCTATGCATCCTAGCAAAATTCTGGCAATAGTACTGAAGACTTCTTTTCCAGAACTTACAAACACTCCTTGTAAAGCTATTCCAGTACAACTATATCCCTGGCATCTACCCAATGAAGTGGATATATCTTCTACACAAAACACAGAACAAAACCTAGGACATCTAACACCCATTGATCATTGATAAAGTGATCATCAATAGTGCTATCATAACTTGCTGAGTGATGCCCAATTTGGGTTCTGCCAGAGCCAGTCAGCTCCTGTCCTCATTGCAGCCTTGGTTAAAACATGGACAAACGAGCTGAATTCCACGGGTAAGGTAGGAATGACAACCTTTGATATCGAGGCCACATTTGACCGAGTGTGTGAACCCTAACAAAGCTGGACTCAATGGGAATTAAGAGGCAAACTCTCTGCTGGTTGGAGTCATACCTGTCACATATGAAGGTGGTTGTGGTTGCTTCACAGCTTCAGGCCATCTCTGCAGGAGTTCCTCAGGGTACTGTCCTAAGGCCAACCATCTTCAGCTATTTCATTAATAACCTCCCTCCTTTCTGATCATAAAGTCAGAAGTGGGGACTTTCACTGATGATTGCATAATGTTCAGCATCATTCATGACTCCTCAGATACCAAAGAAGTCAATGTATAAATACAGCAACAACAGCAGAAATATCAGGCTTGCGCTAAAATAATGGCAAGTGACATTCATGCCACACAAATGCCAGACAATTACCATCCCCAATAAGAGACAATGTAACTACTAACCTTTGGCATTCAATGATGTTAGAATCACTGACTGCCCCATTATCAATACCCTAGGGGTTATCATTGACCAGAAACTCAACTGGACCCATCACATAAACACAGTGACTACAATAGCAGATCAGGGCTTGGAATGCTGCAGTGAGTAATTCACCTCTTGACTCCACAAAGCTTGTCCACCATCTATATGACATATGTCAGGAGTGTGATACGAAACTCCCCACTTGCCTGGATGAGTGCAGCTCTAACAACTCAAGAAGCTTGGCACCATCCAGAACAAGACAGCCACTTGATTGGCACTACATTTACAAACATCCACTCCCTCCACTACTGTCACTCAGTAGCTGCAATGTGTACTATTTACATGTGATCTTCTTTCTAACTGGATGCTAATATTCTCCCATTTTTGTTGGGTCTGTTCTTCAGTCAGATTAAGACATAATCAGTGATCTCATTGATAATGTCTGAGATATTGTTGTAAGTTATGATCTCTAGAGTTCAATAGTAAATGCTGCCAGACTGTGAGTCGTCCCATAGAGTGAATCCCTGGAATTCAGCAAGTCTGGGATAATGGGTTGGGAAGGGTTATTTTGCTTTATGTGGCGGTAGTGAGAGGGGATTTGGAGAGCAGTACCTAGGAAAGGAAGAGTGGTACTTTGACTGGATTTCATGAGCTTCCACTGGGCCGATATTCAACGAAACAAGGGACGAAGATAAGATAAATTTCTACTCACTCTTGAGCTCACTGTCTGAACATAAATAATTAAGGGTCAATTGAGCTTGTTAACTATCACATTGACTTGACAATGCATCATATTGCAAATCAGGTGGCTGGGTGTGGACAGAAAGGAAATAAAGTACATTTAACAATTTGGAGGAAACCTCCTGAAGGTAATACCACTCTTCCTTACCACTTATCCAATTTAAAACTTATTGGTGTAGGGGAAGTAAGGGAACTAGGATAGTCATAGAATCATAAAAATGACCATTCAGCCCTTTCTGCCTTCATCATTTTTCTGTCACAGCAATTCACCTACTCCTACTGACCTGTTTAATCTCTCTAATACAGCATAATTTTCATCTTCAGGTTCTTATCCAACAATTGTGAAAGCCACAATTGGATCTGCCTCCTCTTAGGCACAATATTCTATATCATAAATACTCAGTGTTCAAAAAACATTTCTTTTTGGCACTTTATGTTTAACATGGCTGACAGAAGAACCAATGTCCTCTGGTTCTTGACCTGTTCACCAAAAGCAATAGTTTCTCTCAATGCTGTCTAGATTCCTCATGATTTTAAAATCCCCTCTCTCGTTTGTGATTTTGTTCCACTTTTGAACAATGTTTTTATGTCTGTTTGGATAATTTGTGGCCTGATGTGAATTGGGAAAGTTTCCCTCTACTGAAGGATGACTCCAAGGTTGCCAGATTCTGGTAGGTTTCTGCAAAGCTCATTTATTTGTACAATAATACTTTCTACACTTCTTGGTAAGTACTGTCCCCCTGAGGCAGACTATTTCTTTTAGACTCCTGCATGCGACTGCTAATGCCAATGTTACATCACCATATACAGCACTATCTTATTTACTTACACTCAACCTTCTCTTCTGAAGAGGAATTCTTAGTTCTCCAAGCTATAAGCTTAACTGATGTCCCTCATATGGGAATCATTCATGGCAGTTTAGTAGACATAGCCCTATTTATAACGCAATTTATCAACTTTGTCAAAAATAAATGCTGATGACATCAATGCTGCTACTGACTGAAAACTGAGACTAAGTCTAACAGGATAAAGGAGTGAAAGCTTTTATAATGCATTTATTCTTCCAAGAGCTTGTTATTCCTGCCTTCATTATATTTTCAGAAGTTTATACTTGTCACTTCACCTGAGTATGTTAATTCTTCTCCCACACACTGTCAAGTACAATCATTTCTGAAAACTACTTTCTCCAAATTAGGCTCAGAAATAATAGAAAGTGATAGAAAAAAATGTTATACAATTTAGCATGATTTTACTTTTATTTTACAGTAAGATTATAAAAAAAGGGTTCTGCTAGCAAACTTCCTTTCTGACCTTGATATATGGCTATTGACCTGAAATGTTCACTCTGTTTCTTATTCCACAATTACTGGCATGTTTTCCCAGCAGTTTTTGTTTTTATTTGAAATTTCTAGCATCTTCAGCTTTCCTCTGTGAAAACTGATATAAAGCTTTATTGCTCACAGCAGGTACATTTTGCCCTCTCACAGCATTAGCATTGTGAGAAAGCACTTATTATTCCGAACATATTATAGAACTGCGGCAATTATTTTATACTTGCCTTAACCAAAGAAATTTTAAATAGAACAACAAATTCTGTATTAATTTTTAAAATGTTTTATTTATTAAAGGTTCAGAAATTACTAAGATTTTCACAAATTTCTTCGAATCACCATTTATTCAAAATTGCATTATACCTAACCTGTGAATGTTTAGTGGCGACATAGCAAGTTGCCTCCCATATTTCACATTATGGTTTATTGGCTATAAATAGTTTGGAATATTTATTATTAGGAAGACATTAAGGAATTTTATTCAGCTTTGATACTTTGCAGGACCCATACCCTATTCCATCTTCCACAAATGTTGAAAATATTCTCAGAAATTTTCAGGCTTTGAGATGGCTGTCTGAAAAAAGGCTTTGAATCCAGTGTGTGTGTGTTTATAAAGGACACAGGCATTTGCGGACCCTATGAGAAGTTTAGCTCATGTCAGAGGATTTCATCGTGCAACCTTTTGATGTGCAGTGATTGAAATCAACTCCTTCTCAAGGATAATGCTGGCTGTAAAGGATACCACTGAACTGGGCAACAGACCACCATATTTGGTATCAGATATACATCACACTCACGTTCCACCACGCAAAGTTATGACAATGGAATACTGTTAGAATATACAGGGCTGTGATAACTGGCAACCCCCAGCAAAGATTCTGCACACAGGCAGTGGATGTGTGATGGGCATCAGGAACCTGTGTTAGGACAACGATATCTTTAAGCAACTCCATCCATGCGTGAGCAGCCCACTTTAGGGAATACTCACCTGGAATGGGGAGAGGGCAAGAACAAGTGACCCAAAAATAAATTCTCTCATTTCTCTTCTAGCTGGGAAAGTCCACCCTGTGGAATTACTATCCCTGTGGTCAAAACAAGAACAAGTTTGACATTGGATGCTGGCATGTAAGAACTCTGATTGACCACCTAAATTGTATTCACCCAGAAAGATGAACTGCCACATGGCTTGGAATTTAATGAAACACAGCATCGACTTTGCTACTCTTAGTGAAATCCAGCTTGCTGGGAAGAGGCAGCTGAGGGAAGGCCAGGGGAGGGTACACCTTGTTCCAGAGAGGGAAATCAGACTCTGACACCTGTATCAATGGGGTCACTTTTACTGTGAGGATAAGGATCGTTACCATGTTCTCTGAACTTGCTTTGAGTGTCAATCCTCCACCTACATCTAAGTTGTAACCAAGATCCTAGGTTCTGATCATCCTGGGGCTCTGCAGACATACATGGTCAGATCCACAATAAATATCAGGACTAAAATTAGGAATTGTTTCTCACCTTCATCGACCTGACCAATATGTCTGATTGGCACAGGGTAACAACCCCAATCAAGAACCTCATAGTAAATGAGGGTCACCTGGACCCAATTCTAAACGAGACTTCTTCTCCAACACCATATCTACCAGCTCCTCCAGGTACTGTTCTTCAAAGTGGGACGTTACATTCCTTTCCTGAGACACTCAATGAATAAAGATGTTGTCACAGCAGACTAAGCAGTTCCTGGTTTACAGCAATTTGAAGTGATGCATAGTTGGGTGGCTGATGGTGCGATCAATGCTAAGTCCTGGCAGCAGAGAGTACTTTCTGCTCTGCTACATGATTGAAGAAGGAAGGTGGCATACAGCATAAATGCATAATTAATGAGCTGAGCGGCAGAAGATTGCAGGTGGAAATCACCATGGGCTACAATAGGAAACTGTTCACGAAACTCTCTGTAAATAACTTTGCTACAAAATGAGTTAATTCAGCTCATTGCATTGTTTTCAAGAATCAATGCATCAGTTAATTTTGAAACCATGTTCATTGCATAAAATGGAACTTCTCTAGGTTGC
Source organism: Chiloscyllium plagiosum (assembly GCF_037043375.1). NCBI lineage: Eukaryota > Metazoa > Chordata > Chondrichthyes > Orectolobiformes > Hemiscylliidae > Chiloscyllium > Chiloscyllium plagiosum. The sequence continues at coordinate 77,326,701 of NW_028270145.1, read as the reverse complement.
AGCATTTTTATACATTTATGCATTCCAAACTATCTTTAAAAATAAGATAAGAGAGTTTCTAAAATAAGATAGGCAATGCAACCCATTATATACTTTAATACATGCAGCTGCAGGTATATGTAGTCATTTATACATAATTTATCACTTGTGATTCATAGTTAACTATTCCTAATTTTATTTTGATTAATTCCTTATATGAACAATTACCTATAGTCTTGACAGATAAGACTGGTATTACTAAATTATGTTACAATCATACATAAATTAATAATAGAGCAACTGGATACAAAGTATTCTAAACATTTTCCTTAGCAAGTTAAAAAAATGCAATTATGAAAGCAGAAATGTAACTAATGTCATGAGATAAGAATGGCCTATTCTTACATATGCAGAAGAATTAGGAACTGAAGTAGACCACAGAGTCTTAGAGATGTACTGCATGGAAACAGATCCTTCAGTCCAACTCATCCATGCCAACTAGATATCCTAACCTAATCTAGTCCAATTTTCCCGCATTTGGCCCATATCTCTTTAAGCCCTTCCTATTCATATATCCATCCAGATGCCTTTTAAATGCTGCAATTGTACCAGCCTCCACCATTTTCTCTGGTAGCTCATTCCATATACGCACCATCCTCTGCGTGAAAATTTGCCCCTAAGGTCCCTTTTACATCTTTCCCCGGTCACCTTTGCCCTCTAGTTCTGGACTCGCCAACCCCAGAAAAAAGACCTTGTCCATTTATCCTGTCTATGCCCCTCATTATTTCATGGATCTCTAAAAGGTCACCCCTCAGCTCTGACATTCCAGGGAAAACAGCCCGAGCCTTTGCGTGCAATTCTGGTCTCCTTCCTATTGGAAGGATGTTGTGAAACTTGAAAGGGCTCAGAAAAGATTTACAAGGACGTTGCCAGGGTTGGAGAATTTGAGCGACAGGGAGAGGCTGAATAGGCTGGCACTCAGACCCTCAAGCCTGCTCTACCATTCAATAAGGCGATGGTTGATCTGAGTACATGATATTCATGCCTGACCTCAGTAATACTTAGTTCTTATCTTACCAAGAATCAATCCATCACTACTTTAAAAATATTCAAAAGCTGTACTTTCACTGCCTTCTGAGAAATAAAGTTCCAATACTTTAAAACCCTTTGTGAAAACAAAATCTCCTTATCTCTGTTTGAAATGGACAACACTTATTTCAAAGTATTGACCCTCATTGTTGATGCTCCCACAAATGGAAATATCATTTCTATGCCCACCCTGTCAAGCCCATGATCACAAATGTTTGAAACAAGTTGCCTTTTACTCTTCTACAATCTTGCAGGCTAGAGCCTAACCTTTCCAGACTTTCCTCATAGGACAACTTGTCCGTTTCTAAGCATTGGGCAAAAGTGAAGACTGCAGATACTGGAAATCAGAATCTAGATTAGAATGGTGCTGGAAAAGCACAGCAGGTCATGCAGCATCCGAGGAGCAGTATACTGGACCAATACTCATTCCCAAGTATTAACCCAGTAAACCATTGCTGAACTTCTTCCAGTTAATTTACAATCCTTCTTTTAACAAAGTGACTAATACTGTACACAGTACTCCACATGTGATCTGCAGATGCACCCCGTATAACTGAAGCGTGACTTGCCCAGTTTTGTATGCAATTCCCCTTGCAATAGACAAGAATATTCCACTGGCTTTCCTTAATAATTGTTGGACCTGCATATGAACATTTTGTGATTTATGTGCATGGATACCCAGAACGCTCTGCACCTCAGAGTTCTGTAATCACTTACAATTTAGATAATATGTTTCCCTTTTGTTCTTCTTTCCAAAATGGACAATATCGCATTTTCCCACATTATACTCCATTTTCCAGAACTTCAGCCATTCATTTAAGCTATCTATATCTTTCTGTAGCATTCTTACATCCTCATTATAACTTTCTTACTCATCAGCAAATAAGGCAAATATATTTTGGCTCCTTAACACAAGTCATTTATATGAATTGGAAAAAACCATGTTAATATTTCAAGTTTGCATCTGTCAATAGATGCATTCATTATTCTATTTGTCACTCCTTTTAAGACCCCAACTTGAAATCCATCAAAAATCAGGACTTCTCAGCTTGCAGTTCCAATAAGTGTTCAGTAAGACTTTCCTGGTTATTGTCATTTTCTCCAGTTTCTCATTCACTTCAGACGAATGATTTGCAGATATTCCTGGGATGTAATTTATATCCTTTGTAGTCAAGACCGATCCAAAATACCTGTTCAAGTTATCTACCATCTCCTATTTTCCACTGTTAATTCTCCCCAGCTCACTTTATAATAGCACATTTTTCAGAAAAGGTCTTTAGAAAATCTTACTATCTATTTTTCTATTACAAGCTAGCTTTCTCTCGTATTCCAATATGTCCCTTCTTTTTCACTTTTTTGTCTTTCCTTGCTGCTTTCCACCAAACTCTATTCTGTGCCTAATTCTATACTGTCTAATCTTTTACTGCCCATCATTGTTTACACAACTATATATTTCACTTTTATTTTATTTTATTTAAGCATGGGATGTGAGGGTTGTTGGCTGGGTTAACATTTATTGCACATCACTGGTTGCCCTTGAAATAGGTGGTGATAGCCTCTTTCTTGAACTGCTGCAGTCCATTTCATATCAGTGGACCCAGAATGCCATGATGAAGGGAATTCCTGAGTATTTTACTCAGTGCCATTGAATAACAGTGATGTATTTCCAGTTCAGGATAGGGAGTGTCTTTGAGGTGAACTTGTAAGTGGTTGCGTTCCCAGGCATTTGCTGTACTTCTGGATGATAGTGGGCCTGGGGTTGGAAGGTGTTGTCTTAGCACCCTCCATGAATTTCTATAACTCATCTTGCAAATCGTACACACTGCTGCTACTGAGTGATGGTGGTGAAGGGCCATCATGTTTGTGGATGTGGTGACAATTCAGCTGGATGCTTTGTCCTGGATGGTGTCAAGCTTCTTGTTGGACTCATTCTGCACTCATTCAGACAAATGGAGAATATCCATTCACACTCCCGAATTTTACCTTGTAGATGGTGGACAGGCTTTTGAGAGTCAAGAGAATTCCTAGCCTCTTTCCTGCTCTTGTAATCAGTGCATTTTTTTTTTTGCTACTTCAGTTCAGTGTATTGTCAATGATAACCCCAGGATCCTAACAATGGGGGATTCGGTGGTAGCAGTGCCATTGAATGCCAAGGAGAAATGGCTAGACTCTCTCTTTTTGGAGATTGCCATTGTCACATTAGTGTGATGCAAATGTTACTTGTCTTTTTCAGTTCAAATCTAGACATTTGGACATGGACTGTTTCAGTAGCTGAGGAGTTGCAGTGTCATCAGCAAACATTTCCATCACAAGATAGGTGGACCTAGGACACTACCCTGAGGAACTCCAGCAGAGATGTTCTTCAGTGGAAATGATTGACCTCCAACAGCCACAATAATCTCTCTTTGTGCCAAGTATGACACTAAATTTGATAAAATGGCAGTGGAGTAGGGCCTCTGAGTCCAGGGCTCATCTGTTGTATCTGCTGTTCTTTTTTTCTCTCTGTTCTCATTTTTTTCTTTTTTCTCTTTTACTTACCTCTTAGGAAGAACTAGGTTGTGATGATGGCATCCATCAGCAGCAGTGAGTGGGCCCAGCAGCAGGGACTTGAATAGATTCAGCAGCTTGGACTCAGGGCAGTGGCATTGGAGGCGAGTTTGTGTTCCTGACAACTTCTGACGAGGTAGTCCCACCGCCGACTCACGGCTGCTGTGTCAGAGGCAGGTTTGCGTTCCTGGTGGCATCTACATCCAGCGCAGATTCATGGAGGCAGCTGTGAGTTTGGGCCCAGTATGAGACCTGGCAGCATCAGCAGTGGCTGTATTGGCAAGGTGGACCAGATGCAGGCTCGTGTAACGAATCAGTGAGGTCTGCAGATGCTGGAGATCAGAGTTGAGAGTGTGTGGCTGGAAATGCACAGCAGGTCAGGCAGCATCTGAGAAGCAGGATATTTGACAATTTGAGCTGGAGCTCTTCAGCCTGATGAAGGGATCTGGCTTGAGACGTCGATTTTCCTGCTTCTTGGATGCTGCCTGACCTGCTGTGCATTTCCAGCCACACACTCTCAACTCGTGTAGGGAGCGTTGGTCAGTTTATTGTACAGCAGCTCCCTGGTTCTGACACTAGGCTTACATAGTGAGATGTAGTGTGGTGAAAAACACAGGAGGCAAATGTTTCAGGGGCAAGGAAACTCTGATTTTATTAAAACAAGCAAAATTGAAAATATATACAATAACCAAAAAAAAAATGAAAATTTAGGAAAGAGCAGTTCTTTGCATCAAGTGAAATGAGACTTGTCTGCCAGCTATTAACGTCCAGTTAACTCTTGCAGCCCTGACTTGGTACAGTGGGTATTGAATTATAGAAAGCTGTTAATTATTGGGTGACAGTAGAAAAGGAAGAGAGAGAGAGAGAAAGAGAGAGAGAGAGAATGTGAATCCAGGGGTCCTATCCTGTTTCCCTTCCCTAGGAAGTGCTCTGAACCAAAGCCCCCAGAGCCCACTCTTCCTACCCGAACTTACTGAGCTGGGAGAGGGTCTAGATGACCATATGCTCACCTCCGAAGTGGATCTGTTGGCTTGAACAGTGCTGGATGCCAATGGTTCTGCCCCCAGTCGATCTCTCAGCTCTCCAGTCACTTCCTGTCAGTATATGGAGGTTCGTGGATGAGAAGATTGCTCACTTTCCATTTTTTCCTGCGTCTGCGACTGGCTGTAGCTGATTCTCTTGATGCTGGTCAGATTGCTTGCTGAACAACACCAGAGATCAGGGTTTCTCAGTTATACTGACTGTTGGTTTCCCTTATCTCCCGCCAAATCTGGATTTGATAACTAATGTTCCTCTTCTCGGGGCTGGATGAGTTTCCTAAATATTAGCTGAGGTGTGAATGTTTCTCTAACCAATGTGAGTGGGTTGCCAAGAGTTTTGAATGTCCATTATTTCTCTTAGATGGGTGTAGGTTAAGGTGTTGCTGATATTGTGAAGACCTACCCATTCAAGGCAGACAGGTTTGCATGTCGTATAATGATGTGGAATGTTCAATATCTCTGTGTCCAAGCAAATGGTTAAAAGTCAAATGGTTTCATAATTTTGAAGGCTCCAGAATTGCTTGCTCTGCAGGTTGTGTTCCTTGTCTTTTAGCTGAAGCATTTGTGGGGATTTTCCTTTTGGTTTAACCCCTGTTCCAGACAGCTGCCCCAAGGCTTATCAGAGAGCTCAGTGAACTTTAGTTCAAAGGTGAATTCCACAAAGTCATGTCCCAAGTTCAGAGGGTTTTAACCCAGGGTATCTGATGGGAATTTTTGTCCCATCTTACACTCCTGGCGACAGTGGAGTTGAGGCCAGTGTGGTACTCTGGTGGCATTATTGGCATTTGCATTGGGAGGTTCCATTGAGGACTCATAGTGGCGAAGGCATCAGTGGAGGTGAGATGGTGCTGCAGAGAGATGATTTTTGTTCTAGTGGAAGTGGCATAATGAAGGTGACTCATGTCTGGCCAGCAGATCCATGATACATGATGGAACACTTAACAAGATGGATTGCAATTTTTATAGAATGCATTTATTTTGTAGAATCCTGATAGCGTGGAAACAGGCCCTTGGGCCCAATAAGTCAACACCAACCCTCCAAATACCACCCAAACCTATTCCCCTACGCTCATAGTCTACATTTATCACTAATTAATGCACTTAACCTACACATGGGCAATTTAGCATGGCCAATTCACCTAACCTGCATATCTTTGGACTGTGGGAGGAAACTGGAGCACCCAGAGGAAATCCACACAGACACGGGGAGAATGTACAAATTCCACACAGATAATCACCCGAGGTTGGAATCGGACCTGGGTCCTTGGTACTGTGAGGCAGCAGTGTTAACCACTGAGCCACTGTGCTGCCCATAATGCAATGTTCAACACATTTTCTTTCCTTATTCATTTTCTGCCTTTATATTCTATATTTTTGTTTATTTTTCTGTGTTTTAAGATGGCACTAGAGAGTGGCCACCCTGGACAACACTTACCACTGTATTTTGTAACAAATACATATGACAATAAAAAAAACAAATCAAATTAAATTAAACAGTGGAGAGTTTTCCATTGAGTATTATTTTGCTACATCTCCTCGTTGTTCCATTGGATCAAATGCATCTTTGATAACAAGGGCAGTCAGTCTCATCTCACTGATGGAATTCAGTTCAGTAGTTTGATATTACTTTTAACATTTTTTCTTTCCAATCTGAAATATCTCCTTAAATGTCTACCATTTCATCTCTGTTGCAATATCCCTTCACTTTGTTTCACAGTTTCCTTTAACTAATTCTGCGTCCACATCTTCATAATTGTTCACATTGAAAAGTTTAAAAAAAAACTAGTCCAGGATCCAGTCTTCTATTTCTCAAACTAAATATAAAATTCAACATTTCATGATGATCATTACCTGAGGGTGCCTTCACCATGAGGTTATTAATTTACCCTATCTTAAGGCACATGATCAGGGTCTGCTCACTGGTTGGTTCCACAATGAGATTTTCTGAGAAACTATGCAGAAAACATTCATGGGAAATAATTGCATTTCTTAAAAAAAGGTGCCTGCTAGGACATTTACTGCCTGTTTACAAACAAAGCATACAATGAAATAAACTGTGCTGAAACGTATCATTATTTTGTTTGCACTATCATCTCATTTCTGACAAAATTGACAATAGTTTATCAAAATCTTCCTCCTCCAGAAACCACAAAGGTTTTCAAAACATATTTTCATTTAGACCCCTTCAGAGTCTCAGTCTTTTTCTTGTCACTGTTATACATCAATGTTAACAATATTTAAAAAAAAACTTATACATTGGGTCTGATCAATGCAACAAGAAAATGATGATTAAGACATTTTCCATCATTATTGAAAGACATTGCTGAAAAGAAAGCTTCGAATGAGACAATATAATTTGAAAGTTGATGCTATTGGAATAAATGTCAAGCCTCCAAAAGGAAATTCAAGTATCAATTATGTAAATTAACTTGCACAAATTTTAAGATGTATGCATTAAAGTCAGGAGGGAGTTCCATGGTATTTGTTTAATTCAAGTATGTGAGGCCCAAGTTCAAGTCCCACCTGCTCCAGAGGTCATGGCATCTTTGAACATGTTGATTAGAAAAATATCTACCAGACTAAATAGAGGAGCCATACGTCACCATAAGTTAAACAACATAAATAAGAAATAATATTGAAAGGAAAGAAATGCAAAATGCTTCTAACGGCAGGAATGAATGCAATAAGCACTATCTTTAAAATTTATATTTGATGAGATCAGCATGAAATAATAATAATGTACGCCCTGTATACACTTTCACCTGAATATGATTCTATGAAATTGTAAATGATCACTTTTGATTTTCCTTTTTGTTTAAAATCACCAATGCAAATATCTTAAGGTATCATCATATTTTTGTACAGATCTGTTCATTCACCACATACATGATTAGAAGTCTGACCGTTTCCATGGGAACAATACAGCTTGAACAAATTTGCTTTTATCCCTGGGAACTAGCAATCAGCTCTCACACAAATAATAAGCTAACGAATGGCTTAAAACTAATAAAGTTGCATGTCATAAATTTAGAGCTTCTGGTAAACACTTAATCCTTAAAATTACGCCATGGGAGATCAGTGTACGAACGCTTAATGAGATTCTATGAAGTTCCTTTTCTTAATACTTTAATTTTGCGGGCTAGCACTTCCATTAAATACTGTTGAAATAATGCCAGATGCATTAAGTGTCTATAACACTCGTACCCCATAAGTAATTTCAAAGTCTAAGACCTCAAAAGAAAACTCTTGAATATAATATACTTTAAGATAAAAACTATTTTGGTCAAATGTTGTGCTTTCAAAAAAATTTAAGACCATGTCACATTATGAGGTTTTTATATTAAACTTTGTTCCTTTATAGTATAAACTCAATGAAGCTAAAATGTGGGAAGACTGCATGGAATACTCTGTGCCTCAATTGGATAGTCAAGACATGCCTCTGATATTGAGCCTCAGGAAACATTGTAACCAAGTGGTCATCAAACGTACACCATCAGCAGTCTACCTAGAAGTGACATTGAAGATCAGGCTGCTGCCTCACTGGAATCAGACTTCAGCTATATTATAGGTGACTGGGAATGTCAGTGATGGGGAGTAGCTTGTTGACCAGAAGGTCAAAGGCATTCGGAGTGGTTGTGTGACTACAATCTATACGCAAACAATTGTCCACATAACCCCAGGGAATGTGGTAAAAAATGTGATGATTTATTAATCCAAACATACTGTTTCCATTTTTAAAGTTCTGTTAAGTTGATCGAGGTCTCAAAACAGACAAAGGTCTCAAAACTGTGAAACATTTCTGTCTGGAGATTCAAGAAATTCCAAAAGGGGAAAAATGGCATTCACAGCCTTTGCTTGAATTGAACACTAATTCCTTTGCATGTATAAATAAGAGCTCTAAATCCTGGTTTAGCCTGAGCTAACCAGTGGTAATAAAATAAAACTTTGAATCAAGCTATTTTCTGTGAGCTTAATTTTTATAATGTACTTACTTGAAAATGGAGCTGGGACAAGCAGAAGTATATTCGAAACTCTGAAGGATTTACACCAAGATCATTCTGCAGCAGATCCTTGGAATACACCACTCTCACCTTTTCCCCACATTGGTATTTTGTTGACTTTCTCCCCCTCAGCAGAGGAACTACTGGATCCCAATAATGGAATAGCATAAATACTGATGTTAGAATCTGGATGGAGTTTTATCTAATCATTTCATTCTTTATTTGTCTGCTCTATATTCTATTTAAGTTCACAGTGAACCAAAGAGTTTAATTTACTAAGTAAAGGTTGGTGATGCCACAAATTTGAATAAGGTCTTGAAAAAAATCCTATAGGTTTTGTTATTTTCATCTCTGCACAGCCAGAAGGGATGGGCCACAGATGTCAATTTGGCACTTAAATTAACAAGTGTCTTTGAAAAGATGTATTATGCACGTTTAAAATATTTCATTTCAAATTGTACACCAAGCAATAGCTCTATATAATGTATTCATGTTTGATTTTCTTCATGCATATTATTCAACAGGAGACATGTTGAAGCTCATTTTATTCATTTTCGAAATGACACTTAGAATAATGTATTGGATCAGAAATATATTTCCTTCCACCTATTATTACAGTGAAATTTTCAGTACATAGGAGCATAGTTTGACTGGCCAATTATGAACTCATAAGATTTACAGGAAGTGCACAATATGGAACTTAGGTTGACTTTCACTCAGCTCAATTCGGCCCGATTGGGATGGACAGGAGGTTAAAATAGCAAATTGCTTCCTAAAATGTTTCTGTTCCCCACAATCTAATCCACATCAAAACAAACAAGAGCTATGGCCCCTAGAGCAAAGCAGATGATCACCTATTTAATATTCAAAATTTTAATTCAAATGATTTGGGAGGCCCCCATGGGATCCAATCCATCCACAAGGGGCTGGCAGCAATCAGCTGTGTGTCAAGAAAAGAAGACCATGTGTGCTTTAAGAGAAAGTTGCTGCTAATGTGCTGTGAGAGTACATTGTGCAGTTTGTCCCTTCATGATAACTACATTTACTTGTTTCTCTAGAGCAGTGGGTATGTACATTGCACTCTGAGATACTCCTCTGCTGCTGCTAATCTGAGTCTCCTTTATCTTGTACTTTGTCCTTATTCCTAGAATTAAGCTCCCTCACACTCCCTCTCACTTTAGGATAATACACTTCAACTAGCACCCAAATCAGCAAAGAATATTACTAAAATCAATAGAAATTCACACATCTTATTATAGTTATATCATTTTTTTGCCAAAATCAATTTAATTTCTAACTGAATAAAGTTAAAGCTTTTTTTTTTAAAGCGTTCCACTCTGGACTGCATTAATTTTATTTTCATTTAATTCAAATCTACCTCCAGGGAGAGAACTAAACAACTGTCCTGTTGTTATGGAGCGGAGGTCAATACCTCTCTGATAATTAAAACCGAAAAACCCAGAGAAGCTTGCCTTGCCTTGTAATCTGATAAAGATCTGACAAGAGGTGTAAGCTACCTCTTATTCCCACCCCCAATCTGTTATGAAGGAGTGGTTAAATGAAATGAATTCTTTTCACTCACTCCATAATCAATAAGTAACAATTTATATATCTAACTCCAACAGAGAACAAATTAACAGAACATCTAACAAACTGAACGATTCCTCCCTAAATAATAATTCCCGAATAAAGCATGATTCTGACAGGATGCTGTTCAAATAAAATACAAGTTCCACTTACATAACAAAGCAATGAATCAAAACTTAGTCTTTCAAAGTTCAACGGAACATGCCTTCTGAAATGCTTCTTGCCCTCTCTGCTGATCTTCTTTCCAAAACACTTTCCTCTGTCCAAAATGCCATCTCCGATGTTAGCAATGATGTTATTTAGATTATTAGATTGTGCTTTCTCTAATACATAGATGACTGTGAGAGCCAATTTCTCTCTTGAGAGCTGAGGACTCAATTCTGCCGAATGTCAGTTAGCTCTCCCTCATTTTTATAATTTTACAATTTTACACACACCAACTTTGCAATACTATAAATCTCAATTTGTGCACTGTGACTAATCCTTCAATATGATTTTAAACTAGATCACAACATTGCTTTCAATGATGCCAATCTATAGTCAAGAGAATCTTCACAGTAGTTACCATACAGAAAGTGGACAAAGTTGGATTTCTCTGTTCAACGTTGAGTTCCAGTTAATTGCAGAAAAATTGTGGCACTCCAAGCCATCTTCAAAATTGATTGTCCTCTTAGGAAACTTGATTTATGGATGGAATATTCTGAGCTCTGAATTTTAAAGTTCACATTCAGAATAACCCAATCAGCAAACGCCTACTAAATGGCTTCCCCAATAATCCTTATCTCAAACTCTTTTGCACAATATACATCATAATCTAAGGATAAATAATCTAACATACTGCCGTGCCTCTTGAAACATAAACAGATACAATGGGAGGAATGTCATACGGGTCTGAGAAATATGGGCTATAATGAGATTGGGTGTAAAGTCCAACAAACCTTAATATGTCATTTAAATTATCTTGCTGCATTTGATATGCCTTTGATGAGTGGCAAGGTAGAATAGAATTGAATATAATATAATAGAATAGAATCCCTGCAGTGTGGAAACAGGCTCTTTGGCCCAACAAGTCCACACTGACCCTCCAAAGAGTAACCCACCCTGAGCCATTCCCCTACACAACATTTACCCCTGAACAATGCACCTAACCTACACATTCCTGCACAATATGGACAATTTAGCATGGCCAATTCACCTAACCTGCACATCTTTGGATGGTGGGAGGAAACCAGAGCACCCGAAGGAAACCCATGTAGACACAGGGAACATGTGCAAACTCAGTAGGTTTCTCAGTCGGAAGCAATAATTTGCCAATTAAGAGTATTATTGCTTATTAACCAACTTATTAATGGACCAACACATCTCATTAATAATTAACTTCTTACTTTGCCAATTATGCCAATCAAGCTAGATTGTCATAATTATTGACATGGAAATCAGAGCAAGTACCAGGTAACTTCAGCTTGCTGCTTTCTGTGATGAACCTCCATGTTAAAAATTGGGCACCAAAGTGTCAGGACACACTCTACAGATACCAGCTGCTCATGTCTACCAAATTTTGCAATACTATGTGTAATTCTCGTCTCCCTGCTACAGGATGTTGTGAAACTTGAAAGGGTTTGGAAAAGATTTACAAGAAGTTTGCCTGGATTGGAGGGTTTGAGTCAAAGGGAGAGGCTGAATAGGCTGGGGCTGTTTTCTATGGAGTGTTGGAGGCTGAGGTTTATAAAATCATGAGGGACACGGATAGGAAAAAATAGACAAGATATTTTCCTGGAGTGGGGGAGTTTAAAATAGAGGGCATGGGTTTAAGGTGAGAGGGGAAAGATTTAAAAAGGGCCTAAGGGGCAACATTTTCATGCAGAGGGTGGTGCTGGTACAGAATGAGCTCCCAGAGAAAGTGGTGGAGGCTGGTACAATTATAGCATTTAAAAGGCACCTGGAACAGGAAGTGTTTAGAGGGATATGGGACAAATGCTGGCAAAAGGGACTAGATTAGGTTAGGATTACTGGTCAGCATGGACATGTTGGACCAAAGGGTCAGTTTTTGTGCTGTACATCTATATGTCTCTATGAATCTATGTGCCAGTTCTCAAGAACCCTCACATCACCTCCTCCGATTCACTTACATGCTTCGTTGTTTCAATACTGCATTAGAAGCTGTTATAATGCTGCAGGAAGGACACTGTTACACAAGGGCATGTACTCAGCTAATGGATTAAATCTTCATTGGGTTTGTTGCTCACTGTGATAGCGCTCATTCACTCTGAGTCTACCTGGACACTGATAGTATTCTCGCCTTGCATTGCCTTGCCTTGCCTTTGTGTGCTTTTCCTCAGCCAGAGTTACAAGGTACAGATTACTTCTTCTCATCTTTCCATGCAATTAGTATAGACACAAAGGCAGGAAACTTATCATGGATGGCAGTAATCCTCAGTCAAATCAAGGGAATGGTTAGATTCACACATGAGAAATTCTATAGGAGTGAAGCAGGTAGTTCACAAGGTACATTGGTAAGATGTGGCAAGAAAACTCCTGGGTCTCACAGGAAAGGCCTTCAAAATTCAACATAACTTGTACATAGCAAAAAATAATAGAGGATTTGCTCACTGCTGTGAATTTCTAATTCAATTAATTATCAACAATGAGATTCCTTTCAAATACTTGAGTCACTGCAATATTTTAAATTGCTTGAGAATATTTGATAAACATTTCAGTTAGAATTGATATTAATGATGATATATATAGATTCGATTCGATACAGAATGGAAACAGGCCCTTCAGCCCAACAAGTCCACAGCAACCCCCCAAAGTGTAACCCATCCAGACCCATTTCCTGACTAATGCATCTAGCACGATGGGCAATTTAGCATAGCCAATTCACCTAATCTGCATATCTTTTGGATTGTGGGAGGAAACCCACACAGAGGCAGGGAGAATGTACAAACTCCACACAGCCTGAGGCAAGAATCGAACCCAAGTCCCTAGTGCTGTGAGACAGCAGTGCTAATCACTGAGCTACCGTCCTGTCCTAATAATAATGGTGATTATAGTGTTAGAAAGAGGAAATGTCCTTAAGGGGCAAGGATGAGTCCATTTGGTTAGAGTTGAGTAGCTAAATAAATTACAATCACACTATATAAGGGAGTTCTACAGGTCTCCAAACGGCGAGAGAGTTAGACAGAGAGAGAGCGAGTTTGACAAACACATTGAGAGGGCATTCAGAGATATGCAAGACCTATACAGTGGTGACATTATGTTACACACTTACTTTCTGTCAATTGAGATAATGTTATAAGGTGTAAATAGGATAACTTTCTCCAATGTATTCAGAAAAGCTTCCTTGATCAGTACATTTTTGGCACAATTAAAAATGAGGCATCATTAGACCTAGTACTGGTAAATGAGATGGGTCAAGTGGATCAAATCTTTGAAAAAGCATGCTTGGATAAAAGTGACCACTGTCTCATAATATTTAGATTAGCAATGAAGAAGATCAAGGAATTGGAAGAGGGTAAATTTCATGTAATGATAAGTGCTATGACCATATAAATGAAACCAGAGACGAACAGGAAAAATCTGTAATGGAAAAAAGGGTGATTTTTGAGGAAGAATTACTTCAGATACAGGATAGGTACATCCCTTCAAGGGTGAAATGTGAGAGTCAAAAAACGGGGCTGCTTCGTTGCAGAAGAAAATACAGATAGTGATGCAATGAAAAAGAAAGACATTTGCTGCATATAAGGTGAAATCTTCAAGTGAAAACTAGGTTAAAAACAGCTGATTGAAACAGAAGATGAAAAGGAAAATAAGACTGATAAAGAGAGATAATGAAAATAGAATGGTATAGAAAGAAACTGAGAAGTCTTCTACCAACATGGAATTGTTAACAGGCCATTAGAGATGGAGTGGGCTCCAGTAAATATAAAGTGGATGATATAGGCTCAAAAGGAGAGGGCAAGATTAAAATATTTAATAACTTTTATTCATTAGTATTTACTAAGCAAGTAGAATTGGACAAATATGTCAGAAGAAGAGATCATATAAGCAATAGATAGTGTGAGAACTGAGAAGATGGTGGTATTGGAAAAACTAACTATGCTCAGGGTAGCACTTTGTCACAACGGCTTGCATCGTTGGTTGGTAAAGGCCTTAATCTATCAATTTTTGCTAGCTATGGGGAATATGCTAGAGAACTGAAGGTAGCAGATGTGGCACTCTTATTCAAGTAAGGATAAAGGGACAGTCCCAGCATTTACAAGCAGGTTGGTTTAACATCAATGATGGGTAATGTTTTAGAATTTGTGATCAGGGAAAACAATCAATGGTTACTTGGAGAGATTTACCTTACTTAGTAAGAACCTGCATGAATTTGTATAAGGCAGATTACGTTTGACTACTCTACTGGACTTTTTTTATGATATAGAGATGCTGGTTGTGGACTGGGGTGGACAAGTTCAGAAGTCACCCGACACCAAGTTATAGTCCAACAGGTTTATTTGAAACCACAAGCTTTCAGAGAGCTGATCCTTCATCAGGTGAAGGAAGGTCCCTTCACCTGATGAAGGAGCAGTGGTCTGAAAGCTTGTGATTTCAGATAAACCTGTTGGACTATAACCTGGTGTCGTGTGATTTCAAGGCAATGCAGTGGATGTTTTCTAAATGAATTTTAAGAAAGGATTTGTTAAAGTATCATGTAAAGAACTAGTTAACACAATCTAAGCTTATGGATTATGAGGGTCGGCATCTAATTTGTTGAAAATAGCCTTAAAGACAGAAAGTTATGTTAGATATTGTTTTATAAGACTGCAAGATGGTAGACAGTCATGTTCCCAAAGGGTCAGTGTGAGGACCACTGCTTCTTTATTCAAAATAGATAACTGGGCTCTTGGAATATGGAGTAAAATTTCAAAACTTGCCAATGGTAGAGTAGTAAACAATGAGAACAACATGAATTGCCTGCAAACATGCAAGGAGAGGTTATCAGAATGGGCAGACAATTGGCAAGTGAAATTTATCACAGAAAAATATGAGGTGAAGTATTTTAGCACAAGGGAAAGGTAGATGAAAATCGATTTTAAAAATACAATTGTAAAGAATGCACAAGAACAGAGAGCTCCCTAGGGCTGCAAGTGTATTGATCTTAGAAACTGGCAGGAGGTATTGAAAGAATGGTTAGCAAGGCTTATGGAACCTTGGCTTCATAAATAAAAGTACTGAATACACATCAAAGAACTTATACCGAACCTTGATAAAGTTAAGCCTCACTCAGAGTTTTTGTCCAATTCTGAGCATTACATGTTACAAAAGAATGAATATCTTGTGGTAGAGATTTTTACCAAAATGTTTCTGGGGTGGGAATTAGATACAAGATTAATTTGGAAAGACTCTTGGAGCAAAGCAGATTGAGAGGTGAATTCAGAGTGGTGTACAAGATTATGGCTGATTTAGATGAGGTAGACAATGACACAATTCCTATTAGTTGAGAATGTAAAGGCTAGAAGTCATGGATTTAGGAGTTTGGGCAGGAGATGCAGGGGATTGTGAAGAAGAATTTTTGATGTACATAATGCCTTGGAACCAACTTCCTACCGGGTGGTAGAAGTGAAAATAATTAACTATTCCAACAAGAAATGAAATAGGAACTTGAGGGAAAGAAATTTACAGGGCTGCAAGGATTGAGTGAGGGAATGGGGTTGATGGGATTATTTTGTGTTTACCTGGCATGGTTTTGCTGGGCAAATCCAACCATTCTGTAATGTATGTGACACTGTATGTCAATATTCATACAAATTAGTGTTACCAGGGAAGAAAAAATCTATTTACGATTAAACATTCAGCAAGGCGTTTGATAAGGTTCCCCATGGTAGGCTCATTCAGAAGGTCAGGAGGAATGGGATACAGGGGAACTTAGCTGTCTGGATACAGAATTGGCTGGCCAACAGAAGACAGCGAGTGGTAGTAGAAGGAAAATATTCTGCCTGGAAGTCTGCGGTGAGTGGTGTTCCACAGGGCTCTGTCCTTGGGCCTCTACTGTTTGTAATTTTTATTAATGACTTGGATGAGGAGATTGAAGGATGGGTCAGCAAGTTTGCAGATGACACAAAGGTTGGAGGTGTCGTTGACAGTATAGAGGGCTGTTGTAGGCTGCAGCGGGACATTGACAGGATACAGAGATGGGCTGAGAGGTGGCAGATGGAGTTCACCCTGGATAAATGCAAGGTGATGCATTTTGGAAGGTCGAATTTGAAAGCTGAGTACAGGATTAAGGATAGGATTCTTGGCAGTGTGGAGGAACAGAGGGATCTTGGTGTGCAGGTACATAGATCCCTTAAAATGGCCACCCAAGTGGACAGAGTTGTGAAGAAAGCATATGGTGTTTTGGCTTTCATTAACAGGGGTATTGAGTTTAAGTGTCATGAGATCCTGTTGCAGCTCTATAAAACTTTGGTTAGACCACACTTGGAATACTGCGTCCAGTTCTGGTTGCCCTATTATAGGAAAGATGTGGATGCTTTGGAGAGGGTTCAGAGGAAGTTTACCAGGCTGCTGCCTGGACTGGAGGGCTTATCTTATGAAGAGAGGTTGACTGAGCTCGGACTTTTTTCATTGGAGAAAAGGAGGAGGAGAGGGGACCTAATTGAGGTATACAAGATAATGAGAGGCATAGATAGAATCGATAGCCAGAGACTAGTTCCCAGGGCAGAAATGGCTAACATGAGGGGTCATAGTTTTAAGCTGGTTGGAGGAAAGTATAGAGGGGATGTCAGAGGCGGGTTCTTTACACAGAGAGTTGTGAGAGCATGGAATGCGTTGCCAGCAGCAGTTGTGGAAGCAAGGTCATTGGGGATATTTAAGAGACTGCTGGACATGCATATGGTCACAGAAATTTGAGGGTGCATACATGAGGATCAATGGTCGGCACAACATCGTGGGCTGAAGGGCCTGTTCTGTGCTATACTGTTCTATGTTCTATGTTCTATTTGTTTCTCTTCTGAAGTGGAATAATGCTTATTTTCATCACAAATGGAAATTGACTCTCTGTTCTCTCTCTCTCTCTCTCTCTCTATATATATATATCTTAATTGTTGAAGAAATTAAATCTATTTGTTTGGAGTGGATGGATTGTGGTAATATTATGATCATTTTTCACTTTTCCTACTTGCATGTTGTTTGCATAATTTCCACCTTACTGTTGTTCGGAACAGCTTCTGTATCAATTCCCTGAATTTACTGATTCCTTATTGACGATTCATGGAGTAAATCAAAGATTTAATGTAATCTGACAGCAGGCAGCTGCCCTCGCCTCCTGAAGATTAAGTGTGCAGTGCTTTGCATTTCAATGAGCTTATCCTAATGTGATTAATATTTGAGCCCTATAAATTCATGTATTTGTAAGAGAATTAAATGAATGACTGTACCCTGCTTTTCAAAATATATTATTCCTGTGTGCAAAATGAATACACACTGGATATCTTTAAAGCTTACAAAAAATGATATAATACCCTAATACTGTGTTTTATGTTTACTTTCCCTGCACTCCAGCTTTGGTAGAATATGAAAGAAACACTTGTTATTTCATCATTTTACTAATGGTATTAGGGGCACATCTAACCCGGTGAAAGTGGCCGGCCTTTATGGCTCAGTGTATCTGCTTTTACCATTCTTCAGTCAGCTTATCAATGGGAGTTGTTGACCATGAGTCTGCCCCATTAGCAAAATCTTATTGTAACTGTTGAGCAGCGGTTTGTATAGCAACCATGATCCTCCAATACCAGGAATCTTCTGCCAGAAATAATAGTGGGAAACTGCTACATTCCTGGGGAGCTGTTAGTTCAGTTATCCTGCTACTGGTTTATGAATGGTGAATTACTGAAAGAGAATCTGAAGTTAATATTTACAGCTCCCAGTGGTAGTATTCCTCCTTCCAACTCAGACTTCCCACACCATAGTGTAAAGGGACTTTTTCTATTATCATTCACAGGACTTGTGTTTCATTGACTAGACCAACATTTATTGCCCATCCCTAATTACCCCGAGGGCTGTTAAGAGTCAACCACATTATTGTAGGTCTGTAGTCACATGTAGGACACGACAGCTGAGGGCAGCAATTTAGGGCATTAGTAAGCCAATGGGTTTTTCCAACAGCTGAAAATGGTTTCATGGTCATCATTAGATTTTTAACTCCAGACTTTTATTGATTTCAAACTTCACCATCTGCCACGAAGGGTTTCCAACCCAGACCCATAAAACATTACCTGTTTTTCAGGACTAATGGTCCAGTAGTAATACCACTAGGCTATTGCCTCCCCATTATTAATCTGCACATTAAAATCCTCTTTCCCATCCTATTATTATCTCTTGCGAGCTTCCAACAGTGGACATGAATCTGCTGTGAGAATGAGTGACAGTGCAAAAATATTTAAAGGAGTAAAGAATGAAGGTTGTGAGCAAAAGCAAATTGTGAAAAGCAAATGCACTAATGTATACAGAAAGGTCATCTTCTCCTTAGTGGAAACTTTTAAGCTTCTGTGGCCTGACTAGATGTAGTCAATGAACTTCTTCTGACATTTCATTCAAGTGTCTGAGCAGAACCATCAGTGTTCAGTTTCTCTGTACCCTTTGCATTCAGCTGTGTCCCATGTGTGCAAAACAGGATATACTCTCCATCTCTCTACAATCTGCAATGCATTAGTCATCACATTTTTGTCCTTTACCTTCTGTCCTTTGTTGCTCCCATCATTTGCTATCAGAAAACATATTGAGGAATGAAATTCTGGAGCCAACAATGTGCACTCAACAATCAACAGTAGACTTTAGTAAAAAAATACATTTAAAACATTTTTAACAGGATGTTCAGGTGACTTTAATTTTGATTGTTTAAAACTACCAGGAACTGACAAAAAATTCCTCAACCATCTTAAGAATTCTCAATGACAAATGACTCTGCTGAAGTTAATCCAGTTTTAAATCCAGTTGTTCTGTGGCCCTTTACCAGAGAGATGAGACTTTTATTTCTCTCTGTCAGAGGGTCGTAAATCTTTGGATCACTATTCCACAAAAGAAACCAAAAGCCGGTCTTTGAAGGAGCAACATTCCGAAAGCAAGAACTTCCAAATAAATCTGTTGGACTATAACCTGTGTTGTGTGATTTTTATCTTTGAATATTGATTTGGCAGAGGTATATAGATTCATGGTGAACAAGGAAGTAAAAGGCGATTGGGAATCGGCAGGAATGTGGAAGTATGTTACAATGGGATTAGCCATGATCTTTGATGTTTTGGGCAAAAGCCCTTCATCAGGAATTTGCCCAAAATATTGATTTTCCTGCTCCTCGGATGCTGCCTGACCTGCTGTGCTTTTCCAGCACCACTCTAATCTAGACTGTGATCTCCAGCATCTGCAGTCCTCACTTTTGCTTAGCCATGATCTTATTAAATGGAGGAGCAGTTTTGAGGGACCGAATGGAGTAATCCTGTGACTACCCTCTATGATAAGTTAGTTTCGTCATTCGTTTCATCAAGGTCCAAAATAAACATCAACTTCCTGTCTTGTATTTGATATTCATGCATTATGTTTCAATGCAATTACAATGTATACTCAGATGTGAATCATAAGCAAGTCCAATTTCTTCCCAAGATGCTGTGTATTGTAAAAACACAGCCCTGTACAGGATCTCCCCAGGAAAATTTCATTCAGCTGGGGCAATAGAGAGAATAAAGTACTAGAAATAGAAAATTATCTCAAATTGTAACTAATTCAGTATTGTTGATAAACTCAATCTGAATTAATTAATTATTTATGGAAACAAAGATAAATTCTGGAGCGTTACCTATAGCAAGCTTTATCACTGTGTAAAGAGTTGAGAACAAAAGAGAGAGGAAAAGCAAAACAGAAAAGCTAGAAATAACTAATTTACAAAACACAACTTCTGAATTGCTGATGCTATATAAATGTTAGACTGCGTCAAAATTGATAATATAAATGTTTAAGTTCAATTGATGTTCTCCTTTAGGAGATTGAAATATATTTTAAATGATGCAACATAACGTTAATCATACAACTTAATGACTTTGCGACGAGAGGCAGCTCCTCCTATGTGATGATGGGTGTACACCAAAACACTTAACCATATTATGAATTGCTCTGTGAAACTGAAGACAGGCAGTTTGTCCACTTCCATTTTGACAGACTGTTTTTCACAGTATGATACTTTTGCAGCATCAACAACTCAAACGTTCTTGTGTTCTAATTTTTTTTAATGGCATGCTGCCTGTGCTTTGGGCACTTTGACCAGTTTATGTATTAAAAATATTTTACTGAAGTGCTCTTGTTGATGAGGTGAATTAGATTAGATTGCCTACAGTGTGCAAACAGATCATTTGGTCCCACCAACACTCTGAAGAGTAACCCACCCAGACTCATTTCTCTTTGATTAATGCACCTAACACGATGGGCAATTTAGGATGGTCAATTCACTTGACCTGCACATTTTTAGACTGTGGGAGGAAACTGGAGCACCCAGAGGAAATCTGCACAGACATGGGGAGCATGTGCAAACTCCACATAGACAGTTGCCTGAGGTGGGGATTAAACCCGGTCCCTGGTGCTGTGAGGTAGCTGTGCTAACCACTGAGCCACGGTGATGTCCTGAAGAGATACAGAATTTAGTTTGCAGTTCAACTCGATTTCATTAACAAGATATTCCTTATTAAAAATGTGAGCATAACCCAAATTCCCACAATGTTTACTGTTTCTATTTAGAAGAATGTTTGGGGGATCTGAAAGAAACATATAAAATCCATGACCATATTGAATGATGGCTCGAAGGGTCAAATGGCCTACTCCTACACCTATTTTCTATGTTCCTATGTTTCTTTATAGCTCTATCCATTTGAGAAAGGGTATTACTCACAACAATCAACGTGTTTGAGCTGGGCCATTGGAATCTCCTTCCTGGCTCTCTTCCGTGAACGTGCATCTTGCAGGTCAAAGTGGATCTTCTCCTGGGTCTTCTTTTGATGCCACACTGTCTTCTGCCACAAGCCTTGCTGCGAGCTTTGCTGAGGGAGTAGTTTCTAGGTATGTGTTTTTATCCCCAGTTGGTCCGGATCTTCCAGAATGTTCTATGGTCCTTGGCCAATGGGGCCATGAGTGAAGTTTAAAGCATCCAGTGGGGTTCAGTCATCACCCTTCACTGTTGCCATGCTGGGAGGTACAAAATGCATGTCTTCAGATACCAACTGAAAGTCAATGTGTCAGAAAGTCTGATCAATATTTGTGAGCTCTTTGACATTGTTTTTCACTGTTCCCTGTAGCCAATAGCTGCTTGCTGAAGTTTAATTTAGTTTGTCTAATTTTTCTGTCAGGTCTGATTTCTCCAGCTGTGAATCAATTTAGAATGTCCAATTTTGGGTCCATGGTGTCTTGACCACAATAAGATTACCAACAGAATTATTCAGCTGATAAAATGTGAATTATTCAGCTGGTAAAATGGATTAAATCCATATATGCTCAATTAAGAAGATGACTGAAGAAAAAAGAACAATTACTTTGTTAGATGCATTCCTGAGCTCTATCAAGAAGAGCTGAACTATATGATTAGATTGACAATTGCTACTCAGGAAGACATAGTAGCTCTTTATGCTTGTATTATCAAATAACCATCTTAACTCTGCGGATTGACCAATGACATACTGAACATGTACTTCAAACAAAACTTGTTTGGAACACATCACAACAGTTTCACATCAAATGGAATTTGATTGTGATGTTACTCAGCTAATCTTAGACTGTGAGCGTTGTGATTATCATGTATTTAATAATTATTTCAATTGTCACTTTGCATTAAGAACCAACTTATTCATGTCAGGAATCACCAATTTTTAATCTTATGGTAAAATTGTCTGTATGCTTTTATCTGGTGGTGTCCACCAGACTTTACTGTGAAAAACAGTTAAAGTACGTTTCGGTCAACATTGTACAGCAGTTAAACTATTGATACCTGTTAGATCTTAAATTTTCGATGAAAGTCTGAGCTGCAGGTTGGATTCAGGTAACTTTCATTGCAATTTACAGCTTCAGTTACAGCATAGCAAAAGGTTACACAGAAATCTTTAGAATGTCTTAACTTATCTAGTTTAAACAGAACTCTTCCCCCCCCCCCCCCACCCCCCACCCCCCCCCCACCACACCCTTGATTATCATTAGTCAGCGGTGCAGAGGTATCCCTTTGTAATTGGTTGTCTGGTATAGCATCTTATATAGTTCAAGTTTGCCTCAGCAATTTCAATGTTCAATTCAGCTCATCACATCACTGAATGAAAAAGAGATGGATGGACAGCCTTGTGGTCCAACCCCGCTCCTTCATGATGTTTTCACCGACTTCCTTATCTCCCTTCTTGAGGTTTTTCACAATGGATACTGTATTGAAATAGCATTTGCCAGCTGCACTGTGTTAACTGCCAAATAATTGAATACTTGTCTATCACTTCCTTTTAAATTTCTCATTACAAGAAATATAAAACAGTATTGATTTTTGATCAGTCCCAACAAGGTAATGTGGTTACACCTAATGTTAGAATGCTTTAGTCAACAAGTTATGTCTTAATGTGTTAATTCAATACCCGTTCCAATGCCCGCTAATCTCTGTATTCATTCGTCCCTGTATTGATAGAGGGTGTTGTTTTTACTGTCTGAAACAGGTTTGAATTTTTTTCTCTAATGCTTTTAGTGATTTTTTTTGGAATCTATGTGTATCTATAACTACTTCAGAATCTGTATCTATGATTATCTGAAGAATCTTAGCTAAAATGTAATCTTAATATTGTAATGGATTGATAAAATAATTCAAGAGAAACAACTAATTAGTGTGAGATATCCTTATCCATGTAAGCAACTGCAGCTGCACACCCTATCTTAGCCAGCAACTTTGATTTATACAGATCTGTTATTATTCTACTTGTGAAGACTATTTTAAGGAAATATTTTCCTAAGGGCTCTTACTACTGTCAGCCATGTCCTGCTGCATTAGCCCTGGGCAGCATCAGCCATTTTGAGCTGCTCCATCATGGGCAGTCTGTCCAATACACATGGCTAGGTAAACTGGCATAGAAGTAGGACTCTGGTATGTTGATGATGCAAAAAAAAACCTAAGGACAGAACTTTCTTGCAGTCTTTGGTGAAAGTGCGGTAGTCATGCAATTATGAATAGGATAAATACATTTGTCCTTGTACCCTTTATGCCACTTGTGAACTGCTATTGTGTGAAACATACCTTGGTCTTTTGAGATTTAAGATGCTGCCCACCTATGAGTTGATCATTTTGAGGCAAAAGCATAAATTTTGGGGAAACTTCAGCAGTCTGGTAGCATCTATGGAGAGAAAGCCGAACTAATGTTTTGGGTCTAGTGATCCTTCTTTAGAGCGGACTCAAAGTGTTAACTTTGCTTTCTCTCCACAGATGCTGTTAGACCTGTTGATTTGCCCTTGCAATTTGTTTTTGTTTTTCTTAGTTTAATTGATTTGTGATACTGTATGTGCTAAGTTTAATGTTTTAATGGCACTACTGTACGCTAAATAAATTACTAGTTCCAGCTGTTTTCCAGTCACTTGATGCGGGTGGCAGTGACGTATTTGAGCATTCATTACCCCACCACCCCAGTGTGTCTGTGAGTACTATTCACTCATATCACCAGCAGAATGCTCCATTTCAAATAGTACTTCAGAACCTTCAACCCTGGCTCTGCGTCTTCATAGGGGAGGAAGAGAGATATCAGTATGTGACAGTACATAGAATAAAGTAATTTGTCCAAGACATTAACCCATCAGATATTCTCCTTGACTATGTGTATATTGATGTAACAGGTCCTCAAGGAAGTGTGTGTGTGGAGTTGTGACTGTCCAAGCCTATATCTGCTCATCTCTGCAATCCTCTTACAAAGATCATGAGCCTGATTGAACGAACCAAGCAGCTCTACCTATCTCAATGAGCAGTACATAATAGTTCCCTGCCAGTGAGTTGTTAAGTAATCTGAATGG
This sequence comes from Chiloscyllium plagiosum, assembly GCF_037043375.1. NCBI lineage: Eukaryota > Metazoa > Chordata > Chondrichthyes > Orectolobiformes > Hemiscylliidae > Chiloscyllium > Chiloscyllium plagiosum. Next base: position 77,302,418 of record NW_028270145.1, on the reverse strand, counting down.
TCTGCCCTTCCTTCTGACCATTTCTGAGCTGTTCTCAATTTTATGCAGGCAATCCAAAGCCAAATGCAATCCGCCAGCCTTACCCACAAATTAAGTAATTAAGATCTTGTTTAATCTTGATTTTGAAGCAGTGAACAGAGATGGCAAGCTTGGAAGATTCACATTAGTTATACTCTAAGTTGGTCCTGACTAAATCTGCACTCCCTTGTTGGGGGGCAGGTTGGAGCTCTGTCACTGCCAGACTTTTCCATTAAGACCCAACTGCTCCTTCAAATCAACTCAAGGGTCTAACCTACCTCACATCCATGCAAAACAACAAATGTAACGGTATGATTAAGGTCTAGGGATTGCATGAAGTCCCAGAATTCACTACTACTCATTGTGGAACTGCTAAGGCTAGACAGCTGCCAGGCAGTTAGAGTGAGGGGCAGAAGTCTCACATTCCTGCAATCTTCAAATAGATGTGACCAGCCATTATATGGGGAGACAATGGCCGAGTGGTGTTATCGCTGGACTATTCTGGGAACTGTAAATATATTCCTTACTTTAAAAACAGAAGGCTGGCTGTGACTCTGGATGGATTCAGCACTCAAAACCCTGTGGTGACTCTGTAACCCAAGCAGGGGGGGTGGTCATGTGACGTCCCCATCTCGCACCCGGAAGAGTGCGGGGCAGTCACGTGACGTCCCGTTTCGCGCCCCGGAAGAGGGCGGGCGATCACGTGACGTCCCGTTTCGCGCCCCGGAAGAGGGCGGGCGATCACGTGACATCCCGTTTCGCGCCCCGGAAGAGGGCGGGCGATCACGTGATGTCCCATTTTACGCCCCGGAAGAGGGCGGGCGATCACATGACGTCCCGTTTCGCACCCTGGAAGAGGGCGGGCGATCACTTGATGTTCCGTTTCGCGCCTCGGAAGTGGGTCGAGGAGGTCACGTGATGCTCCATTTCGCGGGCAAAAGAAGGTCACGTGGGGTCGGACAGCTAAGAATGCGAGGAGGCGGGGAATGGAGTCAGACCAACACCCAATCAGAAGATAATTCTACCTCAGTGTTTATATGACGTTTTTTATTGTATAAAAGACTGGGGCAGGGATAAAACGAGGTCTTACTTTTTGAACTGATACACTTTGTAGTTTGGCAGGGACAAAGAGGTTTAGACCCAGAGCTCTGAATGCTTTGTTCACTTACTGGGTAAAATAAATTAAGAGTGTGAGACCGAATATCTTCTCCTATTGCTTCATGTAAAAGAACACGCAGGACTTGGCTCACACATAGAAGAAAGTAAATTTAAATTGGTAGATTGAGCCAAAGTCCAACAATTTGGTGACCCCGACGTGATGAAGACGGAGAAGTGACGGAAAGAGAGAAAAATAGAAACAACGGACAACTGACGTTTGATGAGAAAGTGAGGTCTGCAGATGCTGGAGATCAAAGTTGAAACTTTATTGCTGGTACAGCACAGCAGGTCAGGCAGCATCCAGGGAACAGGAGATTCGACGTTTCGGGCACAGGCCCTTCTTCAGGAATGAGCAGAGAGTGTTCAGCAGGAGAAGATAAAAGGTAGGGAGGAGGGACTTGGTGGAGGGGCGTTGGAAATGTGATAGGTGGAAAGAGGTCAAGGTGAGGGTGATAGGTCGGAGTAGGATGGAGGCGGAGAGGTCAAGAAGAAGACTGCAGGTCAGGAAGGCGGTGCCGGGCTGGAGGGATTCGGCTGAGACAAGGTGGGGGGAGGGGGGATGAAGAAACTGGTGAAGTCCAAGTTCATCCCCTGTGGTTGGAAGGTTCCCAGTCGGAAGATAAGACGCTCCTCCTCCGACCGTCGCGTTGTTGTGGTTTGGCGGTGGATGAGTCCAATGACCTGCATATCCTCGGTGGAGTGGGAGGGGGAGTTGAAATGCTGTGCTACAGGGTGGTTGGGTTGGTTCATCCGGGTGGCCCAGAGGTGCTCTCTGAATCGCTCCGCATGTAGGCGGCCTGTCTCCCCAATATAGAGGAGGCCACACCGGCTGCAGCGGATGCAGTAGATGATGTGGGTGGAGGTGCAGGTGAATCTGTGGCGGATATGGAAGTTTCCTTTGGGGCCTTGGAGAGAAGTGAGGGGGGAGGTGTGGGCGCAAGTGTTGCACCTCCTGCGGTTGCAGGGGAAGGTGCCGGGAGTGGAGGTTGGGTCGGTGGGGGGTGTGGATCTGACAAGGGAGTCGTGGAGGGAGTGGTCTCTACGGAAAGCTGATAGGGGAGGGGAGGGAAATATATCCTTGGTGCTGGGGTCTGTTTGGAGGTGGCGGAAGTGACGGCGGATGATACGCTGTACATGGAGATTGGTGGGGTGGTAGGTGAGGACCAGTGGGGTTCTGTCCTGGTGGCAGTTGGAGGGGCGGGGCTCAAGGGCGGAGGAGCGGGAAGTGGAGGAGATGCGGTGGAGGGCACCCCCGATGACAACAACAGCGGTGCCGCATAAAATAAAGGTGAACAGACGCCTGTTTACATCGAAGTTCTGCAATTGGAGATACTAAATTGATTGTTGTCATTATACTGCAAGTGTCCTAGTAATAGTAAGTGGACAAAGTATTGATAAGGTACGTCCGGGTTTAAAGTCCCTTGGGGTTAGAGTCCCCATAAAAGCAGTAAGGTACGTACAGGTTTAAAGTCCCTTGGGGTTAGAGTCCCCATAAAAGCAGCAAGGTACGTAAATGTGAGGAGGTTTAAAGTCCATTGAGTAGGATCTCATAAAAGCAACGCTCACAAATTTTGATGTATGATTGATGTTTTGTAAGTTTTAGAAATTATATTGGGGAATGTACGGAGGGTGGAAGAAAAGCCAGTAGCGTTTTGAAGACCAAGATGGTGGTGTTTCAGTGAGAGAGAGTTGGTACAACGAAACTGCTGATAAATCTCGCTGAAAGGGTCAGTTGCTCGGGTGTATTTCATCCAAACTGACCAGCCACCGGCTTTGTCTTTGATTGGGTTGGTTGTTTGGTTATATTTATACCTAAACTAACTGACTACTGGACGGGAGGATTAAAATAAAATACATAAAATGGAAGGGGAGTTTGATAAAGAGTGTGAAGAATATGGAGGATGTTCTTCCGATTTAATGTTGCCCATAAAACAGCAGTGGGGTAAAGCCAGAAGTCAGTTAGTCAGTGGGCTTGCAAAGAATAAACAAAAAACAATGATGGAGAAATATGATAAGATTTGCGAGGAATTACAGAAACAGGGCAAAGTCCCTAAAGATGAGGAGAAGAAGAAATTGTCACTGTTTTTAGGAAAAGCAGAAGAGCAAGCTAAATTAGAAGTAGAAGAGCACATGAAGGGAAAGAAAGGGTCAATATTAGTTAGAAGAAAGTGGACAAAAGAAGGCGGGGAGAAAGAAGAGAGGAGGATTCATCTGCACAACATGACGTTAGCCTGTATGGCGGTAGAAACATTACAAAAGGGAGTAGGTGGTACCTTTACAACAGATTTGACAAAGGAGATAGAAAAGGCAGGACCATCTGCGCCATTATATCCTAAATTGCCTGTGGTACAATCACCGCCTCCATATCCTGTAATACAAATGCCACTTATGTATGTTCAAGAAGGGGTGTTAGACATGCGAGAAGTAGGAACAAGAGAGTACAATGTAGTAAAACAGAGACTGGTGGAGGCTGTAGAAGAAAGCATTAGAAAAGTAGAAAAATTAACATTAGAAGTTGATCAGAGGGTTAAGGAAGCGGAGGAAGCAAATAGGGTGACAATGATGCACAGTAGGAACAAAGAACAGCTAAAACAGAGGAGATGTTTTCCAGTGCAGGAGCCAGATGCTCACTCAATACCGTATAGGGCTGAGAATGAAAAGAGGGGAAGATTACATGATTCAGGTCAGTTATTGGATGATGGGTTCTCAGACAGAAGAAGGAGAGATTTGAGGGAAGAACAGGATAGAGAGAAATTGGATGAGGAGGAGTCTAAAAGTAGTATAGATATTGAGGACGAAGAATCCCTGACAGACAATGATCCAAACACCTACCCGGTCACCTTGAAAGGCTCACTCACAATGCATACTGAACATGGCCCTCCACTGAAGCCCCTCCCTGAACTAAGTTACAACTTGCGTCAAAGAGACACATTACGACAACCTATAAAGTATCAGCACCACCAAATGCCATTAATTTACAGAGGCTCTTATCTGGGGAATGTCTATCAGCCTTTTACAATTACTGACATGAACTGTATCCTGGATAAAATGCCCCCACCCATGGAGGGGGGTGGGCCCTGGATGGTAAAGTTTTCTCAATATACACTAGGGTACAAGTTAGCCATGGGCGATTGGAGAGCATTACTGGGTAAGCAATTGAATATGTGGGAAATACAGCAGATTGAAGCGTCTGCGGGGACCACCTTACTACCTGATTCGGAACCGTTTGTGCAGCATGCCACCTGTGTGGGAAGGGCAATGAGGGATAGGTTTCCGATTCCACCGGAAGCGATGCACTCACTCACCTTCACAATGAAGGAGGGTGAGGATATGTCTGCCTTTATGGCTATGTGTAAGGACACGTGGATAGATACTGCGGGGAGCCATCCAGGGTCGGGTCAGCTACAGACCACGTTATTTAGGAATGCCGTCATGACAGGGATGCCAAAGGAAGTAAAAGAGGCAATGGAGAGTAATCCTGATATCCCAGGTTGTACTACAGAACAGTGGGAAAAACATTTGACGCATCACATGAAGCGTTACAGGACAAAACAGGATGAGGATAAACAGAGTAATGAGTCAGCTAAAGTGCAGTTGCTGAAGTTACAGCTCGATGAGGCTAGGAGGAAGGCTAATGATATAAAGAAGGCCTCCCAAAAGACGACTAATCAGATGGTTCAGCAGCCATTGCCACAAAACAAACCGCCGAATTTAGACCCAACACCTGATTGGATGCCACCCTACCCCCAATATGGGGGCAGACCTATAGGTGTACCGGGAGGAATGTGTGGTAGAGGAAGGGGTCGCGGAGGATTCAGAGGTCAGCCACTTAACACCTGTTTTGAATGTGGCCAACCCGGGCATTGGAGAAGGGATTGTCCCATGTTGTGGGGAACCCAGGGAGGCCAGGGATTGATCCGAGGACGGTATCTCCGTGCAAGTCAGCCTCCTTTTCAACAGGCTGTTCAGCCTTATCAAGTCCCAAATGCAGCTGCAGCCCCGGGGCAAGGACAGTACCCCCGAACTATGCTGGAAGGGCAGGGGTATGAAGATTGATGGGGCCCGAGAACCCAGGGGCATGTGGGGTTGGCAGACCCCTATATGCAAATGAGGGTAATGGACAAGAATCTGTCTGTTTTGGTTGACACGGGTGCAAGATTTTCTACCATCATTTGTGATATACCTCAGTCAAACATGTCATCCTCTAGTGTCCAGTTAGTAGGGTTCTCAGGTAAACCAGAAAATCTGCCTTTGACATCGCCACTGATCACATCAGTGGCCGGACAGACTTTTCGTCACCAGTATATTTCATCACCCGCATGCCCCGTGAATTTGATGGGACGTGACCTGCTGGTGAGATGCGGGGTTTCGGTTTTGTGCGGACCAGACGGACTGGTGGTGACCTTTCCAAATGGCCATTCCGTCAACTGTTCTGTGACAATGATTCACTCTGGATCCCAAATGATGTTATCACCGGACACATCACCAAAAGCAGAAGAGCAGTGGGCAGATATATACTGGGGACTTCTCGAACCTGAAAACAGCCAAAACAACGGCATACAGTCTTTATACAGCCAATGGCGACCCTGGGTTCAGATATTGCACCCCTATGCTCCTCCTGCAGATCCCCTTCATGTTACTTTATATTATGATAGAGATGATAATGAAATTTATCAGCATGCATTCTATCAGCACTTAGAAGGGACTCAATGGGATATTTCTTCCAGTTGCATTCTGCTTGGAAACGAAGGTGTGGCGGGTGTTGTTGAATTAACTGCAGAACAGTTGGAATGGTATGAGATGTCTGAAGAAGCTATACCTCATGTCACAATGGCCATGCATGCTGAATATCAGGCCAAGGATCTGGGACCTATGTCCAAACGCTTGATGGTGCTAACGGACTGGGTGTGGACTCAGTTACCCGGTTTACAATATTCACCATCAGAGGAAGCCTATAGAATTATGTACAGGACAACCGACAAGGTACTGCTGGAACATAGGCAGATTGAAAGGTTTCATGGTAGGGAGAAAACAGACCATCCACAGGCTGCAGCGATGCTTGACTCTCTACCAGATACCTTGTGGTCAGCAAGTTCAACGGACATTGGTTACTGCAAACACGTCACACCAATCACATTTGATTTAATAGACCACACTCCGATTTGGCAGAGACAATATTCACACAAACCAGAGGCTGAAGCCGGCATTGCCGACACAATTGAAGGATTGTTAGCAGTAGGGGTGCTAGAACCCTCCCAGTCAGCTTGGTAAACCCCTATCTTACCTGTAGAGAAGCAGAATACAGGCAGATATAGGATGGCGCATGATCTTAGACGGATCAATAGTGTCGTTTCTACTCCAACAGTTCCAGTTCCAAACCCTTACACTGCGATGTCTGTGCTGACCCCTGACCATAAGTGGTTCTCGTGCATTGATCTGGCCAACGCGTTCTTTTGTTTGCCCTTAGCTGATCATTTGAGGGACATTTTTTCGTTTACCTATAAAGGTCAACAACTACGTTATACAAGGGTCCCTCAAGGGTTTATTTTGTCACCTGGGGTGTTTAATCAGGTACTGAAACAGCAGCTGAAGGATCTGATGCTCCCAAAGGGGGTGGTATTGATCCAGTATGTGGGTGACATTCTTTTGTCAGCACCCGATCATGTTTCTTGTTTGGAAGCCACAAAGTCGTTGCTGTTTCACCTGTATAGTGTCAGTTTCAAAGTTTCACGGGTTAAATTGCAATGCTGCAGACAAACGGTGTCTTTTCTGGGTAGAATTATTTCTGCTAAGGGAACAGGTGTGTCTCCGCCCCTTAGATCCTCCATTCTGCATCATACCAAACCAGTCACTGTAAAAGACATGCTCTCATTTCTTGGGTTGGCAGGATACAGAAGACAATTTATTGCATCATATGGGGAGCTCACTTTCCCTTTAAGGGCCATGGTAAATGAGCAAGGTATGAGAAATTTGTCGGCCCATTTGTAGTGGACTACGGAGGCAGACGAAAGTTTCATATCTCTTAAACAGGCTTTAACGCGGGCTGCTGATTTAGCGGTCCCGATTACAAAGAGCCATTTTTCCTCGATATTTCTGAAAAATTACACACAATAAATGGTGTTCTTTTTCAGAAAAAAGGGGGAGGCAGGCAGGTGTTGATGTACGTAAGTGTTACTCTTGACCCAGTGGAGGACAGACACCCGCCATGTACAAGACATGCAGCAGGGGTAGCAAAAATTCTCCAAAAGGTAGCACATATAGTCATGGGCCATTCATTAACAGTACTGACGACACATAGTATAGTGGCTTATGTGAACTCAACAGCTTTTACAATGACGTCATTGCGGCAAACTAGGTTAGAGAAAATCTTGAATGCACCACATATAATTTTTACACATGAAGGAATTAACATGACTGATAATATGGGAGAGGGAGAGCCACACATCTGTGAGGAAAGGGTACAGAGAGATACCAAAGTAAGGGCAAATTTATAGGCAATTCCATTAGTAGACCCAGAAGAAGTGCTGTTCACAGATGGTTGCTGTTACAGACATCCAACTGAAGGACTTAAAGCAGCCTATGCAGTGGTGCGACAGACAAGTGAGGGATTTGAGGAAGTGTTGACAGGAAAAGTGACAGGCAAAGAATCAGCCCAGTTGGCTGAACTACAGACAATGATTGCTGCGTTAGAATGGTCAGAGGGAAAAAGAGTAAATATCTACACCGACTCTGCATATGTGGCAGGGGCTATACAGGTAGAACTTAGTCAATGGATCAGGGCAGGATTCTTAACAGCAGCAAAAACCCCAATTAAACATGAAAAAGATATGAAAAGATTAGCGGAGGCCCTGATGAAACCTGCAGAAGTGGCGGTGGTCAAGTGTAGAGGACATGATAAAGCAGATACAGTAGTAGCGAAGGGTAATCAGGAAGCAGACTCAGCAGCAAAGAAAGAAGCTGGGTATACACCACAGTATATAATGATGCAAACAGAGAGAACAGTGTATGACCTGCTGCCCGCTTGCGATGCGAATGTGTTAATAAAAGAGCAGCAGAAAGCCTCTCCTCATGAACTGACAGTATGGAGAGAGAGAGGGGCCACAGAGTCAGAAGGGATTTGGAGGTCACCAGATGGTAAACCAGTGCTACTCCCAGGTTTGATAGCTTCTATGCTTCAGGAGGCACATGGGCTCACACATTGTGGAAAAACACAGATGCAGAGGTATCTGACACATTGGTGGCATCTGTTCTTGCCAGCGATGATTGAAAATTATATCAGGGAATGTAGAACGTGCACAGAATATAACGTGAGACCAACAGTGAAACCACACGAGGGAAAATTCCCTCTTCCAAGAATGCCAGGTCAGGAAATAGTGATTGACTACACTGATATGATAGAGAGAGTAAACGGATATCGGTACCTTCTGGTAGCAGTGGATGCATACACTGGTTGGCCAGAAGCAATACCTGCGAAAAAGGAAGATGCAAAGACAGTGATCAAATTCTTGATAAACCAATACATTCCAACGCATGGGTTTCCAAAGAAAGTCAGGTCAGATAATGGCACACATTTTCAGAATAAAGACCTGCAAGAAGTTGAAGCAGCTTTAGGACTGAAACATACGTTTGGAACAGTGTACCTTCCTCAGTCACAGGGAAAAGTGGAAAGAATGAATCAGTACATAAAAGGAAAAATAGGAAAAGTGTGTGCACAAACAAAGTTAAGCTGGGTGGATACCCTACCTTTAGCTTTAATGTCCATTAGAAGCTCAGTAAACTCTATTACAGGGTTCACCCCGTATGAGCTGACAACAGGGCAGCAGTTCCCGGGACCAGGAGCTGGAATACAGATGTTAGAGGGAGGAGGAGCCTCTCTAAGGTACAAACCTTACTATGACCAACTAATAGCTTTGGTGTCAGCTTTCTCTAAACAGGTTGGACCGGAAAAGGGGGAACTACAGAGCCAGGTGCCATCTACTACAGACTGGGTCCTGCTGAAGGTGATCAAACAGAAGTGGTCGGAGCCGAGGTGGACAGGACCTTATAAGGTGGTGGAGAGGACATCTCATGCGGTTAGACTACAGGGGAAAGGAGAAAGCTGGTACCATTGGAGCCAGTGTGCAGCCACGGAACCGCCAACGAGAACTTTAGAACAAATAAGAACAGAAAACGAGTAGAAGGGTCCTAAATGTTGAATGTTTGTACGAAGAAGGTTTTGGAAAAAGGGGGAGAGGTTCTCAAGATTTCTAGGCAAAGTTGTGTAAAGGATATAATGTTTATCTCTGTAAGCAGCCCACATTACCTTAGGCTGTGGAGCTTGGGAGTCTTTGCTATTGTCTTATGTATGAGTGTTATGCTGCTGTTAATAGGAGTATTAACAACGAGGGACAAACACACAGGCGAGGGAGGAAGTTCCAGGAACAAAAGAGTAGTAGGACAAGAGGCGGATAAATGTTTAAGGGAGATGAGGAGCCAGGTGCACATCAGACACGATAGAAATCATGGTACAACATATCAGTTTGATTTATGCGAAGTAATTGATTGTGGCAAAGATATAGGGAGCTGGAGGGAGTATGATGTATACCTCTGTTTCTATGCCATTTACTATGACCCATGCCCGTCGTGGGATAATGTAGTAACATGGACTGGGGTACGATGGACCCCCAAGAGATCGTTACCCTTGGATAATAGATGGAACATTCGAGACCGTGTGAGCCTGACAAAGGGGCAACTTGATCATTCTTCAGAGTTAAAAAATCCACTTTTGTTAACCCTGACAAAATTTGATATTAATCCTAGTCCAAAAGAGGTACAGAGTTACTGTGAGAGTGATGACAGAAGCTTTTATCTTGTAATAGGTGTAGATCAATCTGGAGTGGATAATATGGGATTATTAAAGGTAACCTTAGTGGACCCTCCTATGAGCCAGCCACAAACTGAAAATACAAGTATGGAGGTAGAACCAAGTTCAGGGGTTGTGGTAATAGACCACAACAGCCTTACGAGAAGGGAGATTATTAAATTAGCTACCGGGTATGGGGACAAGAACTTATGGCTGGACTGGATGACAGCGACCGCAACCTCAATGAATATGAGTAATTGCGTCGCGTGTTCTTCGGCAAGGCCAACCCTATTTACTACCCCGGCCCCATTGTTCCCTAATATAGACCCAATCGGATTTCACTGTATGATGGCCCTCACTATGCAAGTGGACCCTCCAAATTGTACCACATTAAGTGCTATTTTCCCACCTGTAAAGAATTCTGTGTTGCCTCCAGTGTTTACACCAAGAGCCAACAATTACACGTGTTTTGCTCGAAAGTCAAATATTGTCTTGGGAGACATGCCCGCTGACTGGTGTCAGGACACAATTAATGTAACTGGCTGGCAGAACGCTAGCACAATGGTTTGGGCTAGAGCTGATCTTTTTTGGTATTGTGGAGATAGAACACTGCATATTAGTCTACCTCCAGATTGGTCTGGAACCTGTGCAATGGTTAGGTTAGGGGTACCCTTATTCCTTTTGGGAGAACGACGACAGGGAATAAATCGGTATAAACGAATTCGTAGGGATTTGTTTGATGTCACATCTGGCTCAACCACTTACATAGATGCAATAGGTGTTCCCCGTGGTGTACCTGATGAATATAAATTGGCAGACCAGATAGCAGCAGGGTTTGAGAATCTCCCAATTATCGGGGTTTTATTCCCAGTTACACCGAATAAAAACGTTGACCGAATTAATTATGTACATTACAATGTACTTAGGCTCGCCAATAGAACTAGAGATGCGGTGGCGGGACTTTCTGAACAATTGGCAGCAACCTCATTGATGACAGTTCAAAATAGAATGGCCTTAGATATGTTGCTAGCAGAAAAGGGGGGAGTGTGCTCTATGTTTGGAGATCAATGTTGTACGTTCATCCCCAACAATACGGCACCTGATGGTTTGGTCACCAGAGCCTTGGAAGGACTAAGAATTTTGTCTGAAGAAATGCATGAACACTCGGGTATTTACAATCCTCTAGGAGGACTGTTCGATTCATGGTTTGGGAAATGGAAAGGATTAATTGCCTCTGTGTTTATGTCCCTCGGGGGTATGATTATTGTGTTAGTGTTGTGCGGATGTTGTTGTATTCCCTGTATTAGATCTTTGTTAAACAGGGTAATTATTACAGCAATTGAAGGGAAGGCTCCCCCGTCTTACTAGATGTCACAGATGGAGACGGAAACCATGGCTTTAGCAAGGAGGGAAGACTATGCATCAGAGAGCGAATATGATGTATAGAACTGGTTGGTTGGTCTCATTTTCATGAGACCAAAAGGGGGACTTGTAAATATATTCCTTACTTTAAAAACAGAAGGCTGGCTGGGACTCTGGATGGATTCAGCACTCAAAACCCTGTGGTGACTCTGTAATCCAAGCAGGGGAGGTGGTCACGTGACGTCCCCATCTCGCACCCGGAAGAGGGCGGGCGGTCACGTGGCGTCCCGTTTCGCGCCCCGGAAGAGGGTGGGCGATCACGTGGCGTTCCGTTTCGCGCCCCGGAAGAGGGCGGGCGATCACGTGACGTCCCGTTTCGCACCCCGGAAGAGGGCGGGCGATCACGTGACGTCCCGTTTCGCGCCCCGGAAGAGGGTGGGCGATCACGTGATGTTCCGTTTCGCGCCTCGGAAGTGGGTCGAGGAGGTCATGTGATGTTCCATTCCGCGGGCAAAAGAAGGTCACGTGGGGTCGGAGAGCTAGGAATGCGAGGAGGCGGGGAATGGAGTCAGACCAACACCCAATCAGAAGATAATTCTACCTCAGTGTTTATATGACGTTTTTTATTGTATAAAAGACTGAGGCAGGGATAAAACGAGGTCTTACTTTTTGAACTGATACACTTTGTAGTTTGTCAGGGACAAAGAGGTTTAGACCCAGAGCTCTGAATGCTTTGTTCACTTACTGGGTAAAATAAATTAAGAGTGTGAGACCGAATATATTCTCCTATTGCTTCATTTAAAAGAACACGCAGGACTTGGCTCACACATAGAAGAAAGTAAATTTAAATTGGTAGATTGAGCCAAAGTCCAACAGAACATAGCTTCAAATCCTGCCCTGGCAGATGGTGAAATTTGAATTCAATAAAATCTGGAAGTAAGAGTCTAATGATGACCATGATCCATTGATGATTGTCAGAAAAAAAAAATCTGGTTCACTAATGTCCTTTAGGGAAGGAAACTGCCTGGCCTGACCTACATTGACTTGCAACTTCATTGCCTCTGGTCAAGTAGAGGTGGGCAACAAATGCTGCCCTAGCCAGTGATGCCCTCATCCTGTGAATGGTTAAAAAAAATTCTCTGTTCACTCTGTGCAGTAGCTTGGCAATCCCCATCACCCATTAAACTCTGCCAAAGGAACTGACCACTAATCTGAATTTAACTCACCCCTAAATCCTTTCAAGGTGGACCAGTTGTGCAGCCTTTCAACAGAGCTGTGGATTTCATTCACTTCAGCAGCAAACCAGGCAGTAGTGGAAGAGTATTGTATCACAGTGCAAGATTCCCCAGAAAGCAGGATATCATAGATAATACAGGTTAGGGCTCTAAAGATACTGAAAGAAGACCTTCTAACAGAATGGTACTTCATTCACTGAATATTGTTTGGAATACCAACTAATAGGCTTTGTTCTGGAATTCCAAGCTTTCAGCTTCTCTAAGTGTACAATCATAAAAGAATAGTTGGTCACAGACAAGACATTTCACCTGCAGCTATTAGCTGATGACTCCACTGAGATAACTACAAAGGAAAACAGGAAACATATGCAAAAGAAAAAAGAGAATCAGGAGTAACTGAATAGCCCATATAAGGGAATAACAGATGCAGTTAACTGTGATTAGTATTTGCTTCAATTTGTTCTCAATTACACATACTTCCACAGGAGTGCAGGTTTAACTGCTGATAAAGGATGGTGCTAGAAAATGCACAACAGGTCAGGCAGCATCAGAGGTGCTGGACAGTTGATATTTTGGGTAGGACACTTCTTCAGGTCCTGATGAAGTGTCCTGCCTGAAAATGTTGACTCTCTTGCTCCTTGGATGCTGCCTGACCTGCTGTGCTTTTTCCAGCACCATGCTTTATCAAACACTGACTCTCCAGCATCTGCAGTCCTTACTTTCTCCCAGATTCAACTGCTTCCTTACTTCCTTTTCTTTGGGGCTATATTGTAATTCTCAGTGAGGATTTCATTTGCTCCTTAATTGCCAGAAATGAAGATAACATTTTGAACTGTTGTTGCAAATTGGAAAAAGAAATAGTTATACCTGCCAGTTGATACAATTTGCTCGTATTTGTGATAGTGGGTCATTCACATCCTACTTTGTTATATTTCAATTTCACAGCAGACACCAAGTCAAAAGATCAAAGATCAAGACTGATATGAGAAAGTAAATACCAAGTTTTTACAAACACAGGTCAGGGCAACACTACAGAGAAAAAAAGAACTCCATCTCAATAAAGAGTCATTGCAGAAAGAGAAGGAGAGCATTTCTCTTGTACCTAAAAATGGCTAGAACTAGAGGAACTCTAACTCAGAGTTATTGAATGGGAGGCTCCATTGAAGACATTGCACATACCAGGTAAGGGAAGGGGATACCTGGACACTTCGCTTCAGAAGACGGTCATGTCCATTACGACAAGACAATTAGGTTACATCCGTACCAATGGACAAATTTGGTTTGACCAAAAGTGATGTAGGTAAGAGGAGTTCTGTAGTGCTGGACACTCAACCGCATCATTCAACAGATTCGAGGTGCCTGACTGTGTGGATGAATCCAAAGTCTGTTGAGAAATAGACTAGAGGTGGACCTTGGTCCAAACCACCTGTAATTCAGGAGCACAGAATTGTACATCGTGGGAGTATGGTTTAGGATTATGAGCAGAGTGGACACTGTACTGTGCAGTCAAGAGCATAAGTCCAGAAATCCATTTTGCCTATTGCAGTTTCAGAGTTCAAGACATGTCCTCAGGACTAGACAGAAATTTTGAGTGGATCCAGTTATTGTAGGTTGGTAGATACCAATGACACAGTTAGGACTAGGAAAGAGATTCTTCTCGGACAGGATGAGGAGCTAGGAAAACAATAGAAGAGCAGGACCTCAAACATAATAATCCAAGGATTATTACTTCACCATCTGCCAACTGCTGATTTATGTGGCAGTGGCATCAGTACTGGAGAAAGTCTTTTGGGCTGTTCCATTGTGATGGTCTACACATGAAACGGGCTGGGACTGATATTCTAGCAAATGGATAATTAGAGAAGTGGTGAATGCTTTGAACTAAACAATGGGGTAAGAGATTGAGTTCAGGTAGATTGAGTCAAGGCAGAAGAGTAAAATAGTAATGGTGGAAATGAAGGTCAGAGAATGGCAAGAAGGGACAGAGAGAATAAACCTAATAATCCAGCAATGGTCAACAAAAACCCAGAAGCTCTAAATCTGCATTGTAACTCGCACTTAAAACAAAGTAAACAAATTGATAGTAAATATTCAGATAAATAAATATGATCTGATAGCAATTACAGAGATGTGGCTGCATGATAACAAAAACTGGATTCTTAATATTGAAGGTTTATAATGCTCAGAAAGAATCAGGAGTTAGGTAAAGGTGGAGGAGTAGCAAAGTTAATCAAGGATGGCTTTGGTTTGAATTCATAAGACATTGGCACCAGTACTGGGCAAAGAGGGATCTGTTTGGATGGGATAGGCTCCATTTTATCATGCTGGGACCAGAGTCATAGTGAATCACATATGTGTGGCTGTGGATAAGGCTTTGAACTAAATAGTGTGAGGTGAAGGGAAGGGCAGATGTTAATAAGACTGAGAGAATGAAGAGGGTTAGGAATATAACTACAGGCACAGCAGATAAAGGGACAACTACAAGAAGAGGTGCAGTCAACACCCAGGGTGTTGTACTTAAGTGCACATTATGTGAAACAAGGTAAATGAGTTTACAGCGCATATTTATGGGTATTATTTTGTTGGTATCACAGAGACTTGACTACAAAGAGATCAGGGCAGGAAGCTAAATATCCAAGGATATATCTCCTACTGAAAGGACAGGCAGATAGGCTGAGGGTGAAGGATTAACTTACTGGTAAGAAATGAAATTAATAGCAAGATGTACTATGGTGTCAGAAGACATGGAATCTTTGGTGGAGGAGTTGAGGAACTGCAAAGGGAAAAAAAGACCCTGATGGGATTTGTGTGCAGGCCGCTTAGCAGTTGTCAGGATGTTGGGAAGAAAATAAATCTGAAGAAAGAATAGGCAATAATCAGGGTGGGGAGGGGTGTGGGCAGAGGTGGTGGGGGTAGTGGTGAGGGGAACATCTTCAATATTTAGGTGGACTGGGAAAATCAGGTTGGCAGCAGATCTCAAGAAAAAGAATGTGTGAAATATTGACAAGATGGTTTATTTGGAAAAGCTTGCAGTAGAGCTTACTAGGGAACAGACAATTCTGGATTTAGTGATGTGAAATGAGGCAGTCTTGATTAGAGAGCTTAAGGTGAAGGAACCCCAAGGAAGCAGTGACTATAATTTGATAGAATTCACCTTACAGTTTGAAAGGGAGAAGATGCAATCAGATGTAATGGTATTACAATTGTTTAAAAGCAACTACAAAGATATGAGGGAGGAGCTTGACCAGAGTTTATTCAAAGATGGTGGAGCAGCAATGACAGGAGTTTCTGGGGGTAATTCAGGAGGCACAGGGGAAATTCATCCCAAGGAAGAAAAGACATGATCAGGAAAGGACAACTATGGCTGCAAGGGAAGTCAAGGACAGCACAAAAGTAAAAGAAAAAGCATGAAATGTGGTAAAGTCTAGTGGGAAGGCAGAAGATTGAGAAGTCATTATAAAGCCAGAAAAGGATAACTAAAAAGCAAGAAGGGGTGAGAAATTAAATATGAAGTTAGGTTAGCTGTTAATATAAATGAATATTGCAAGAATTTTTTTAGGTTCCTAAAAGTTAAGAGAATAGCAAAAGTGGACATTGGACCACTAGAAAATGAGGTTGCAAAATTAGTAAAGAAATTATGGAGGAACTGCATAAATACTTGGCATTAATTTTGATGTGGAGGTGCTGGTGTTGGACTGGGATGGACAAAGTCAGTAGTTACATGACAGCAGATTATAGTACAACAAGTTTATTTAAAATCACAAGCTTTCAGAGTGCTGCTCCTTCATTAGGTGAAGTTTCCACAGTGAAAGACACCAGGAGCATACCAGAGAGTCAGGAGGTAGAGGTAAGGGTGATTAGATTAGATTAGATTAGATTACAGTGTGGAAACAGGCCCTTCGGCCCAACAAGTCCACACCGACCCGCCGAAGCGAAACCCACCCATACCCCTACATTTACCCCTTACCTAACACTACAGGGAATTTAGTATGGCCAATTCACCTGACCCTGCACATCTTTGGATGGTGGGAGGAAACCGGAGCACCCGGAGGAAACCCACGCAGACACGGGGAGAATGTGCAAACTCCACACAGTCAGTCGCCTGAGGCGGGAATTGAACCCGGTCTCTGGCGCTGCGAGGCAGCAGTGCTAACCACTGTACCACCGTGCCGCCCACGATGGTGGTAGCCATCACTAAGGAGAAGGTGGTGGGGATGCAAAAATGTCAAAAGTTGATAAATGGAGTAGATCCCAGAGTTCTGAAGGATATAGCTGAGGAGATTGTAGAGACATTGATGGTGACATAACAATATGTGAAGCGACAAATAATAATTTAACTTGATTTGATTTATTGTAGTCACGCTATCTAAGTGCAATGAAAAGGTTTGGCTTATGAGAAGTACAGGCAGATCATAGCAAACAAGGACATACAGACCATGGTGTACTTAGATAGAGCAAGGCATACAGGTTACATGGTACAGGAGGTCCAAATGGCAAGATCAACATTAGCAAATCAACATTATTTGAAGTCAGAGAGTCTTTTCACTAGTCTAATAACGGCAGGGAAGAAGCTGTTCTTGAACGTCTTTGTGCATGTATTCAAGCTTCTGTATCTTCTGCCTGACGAAAGAGGTTGTAGGAGAAGATTACAGCGGTATGAGGAGTCTTTGGTGATGTTGGCAGCCTTTCCATAGCAATGGGAAGTGTAAATGGAGTCTATGGATGGGAGGTTGGCATTCATGATGGTCTGCGCTATGCTCACAAACTTCTGTAGTTTCTTATAGTCCTGGGCAAAATAGCTGCCACAACAAGCCTTTATGCACCTCGATAGTGCATTTTCTATGATGCATCTGTAAAAGCTGCTGAGGGTTGTTATGGACATGCCAAATTTTCTAAGAGAAAGAAGAGGCATTGCTGTGCCTTCTTGACCATCGCATCTATGTGGGAAGTCCAGGACAGGTTGTTGGTTATCGTCATTCCTAAGAACTTGATCCTCTCAACCCTCCCACTGGACTTGAAACATTAACTCTGATTTCTCTCCACAGATGTTGCCAGATTTGCTGAGATTTTCCAGCAATTTCTGTTTTGTCCCAGAGTCCTTAGCCATTCCTCACATGACAAGTCCTTCATCCCTGAGATCCCACTGGTAAACCTCTACGCTCCATTGATGTAGAAGTCAATGAAGTCCATAGACCATAAGACCATAAGACATAGGAGCGGAAGTAAGGCCATTTGGCCCATCGAGTCCACTCCGCCATTCAATCATGGCTGATGGGCATTTCAACTCCACTTAACCGCATTCTCCCTGTAGCACTTAATTTCTTGTGACATCAAAAATTTATCAATCTCTGCCTTGAAGACATTTAGCGTCCCAGCCTCCACTGCACTCTGCGGCAATGAATTCCACCGGCCCACCACTCTCTGGCTGAAGAAATGTCTCCGCATTTCTGTTCTGAATTTACTCCCTCTAATTCTAAGGCTGTGTCCATGGGTCCTAGTGTCCTCGCCTAACGAAAACAATTTCCTAGTGTCCACTCTTTCCAAGCCATGTATTATCTTGTAAGTTTCTATTAGATCTTCCCTTAACCTTCTAAACTCCAATGAGTACAATCCCAGGATCCTCAGCTGTTCCTCATATGTTAGACCTACCATTCCAGGGATCATCCGTGTCAATCTCCGCTGGACACGCTCCAGTGCCAGTATGTCCTTCCTGAGGTGTGGGGACCAAAACTGGACACAGTACTCCAAATGGGGCCTAACCAGAGCTTTATAAAGTCTCAGTAGCACAACGGTGCTTTTATATTCCAATCCTCTTGAGATAAATGACAACATTGCATTCACTTTCTTAATCACGGACTCAACCTGCATGTTTACCTTTAGAGAATCCTCAACTAGCACTCCCAGATCCCTCTGTACTTTGGCTTTACGAATTTTCTCACCGTTTAGAAAGTAGTCCATGCTTGTATTCTTTTTTCCAAAGTGCAAGACCTCGCATTTGCTTACATTGAATTCCATCAGCTATTTCCTGGACCACTCTCCCAAACTGTCTAGATCCTTCTGCAGCCTCCCCACTTCCTCAGTACTACCTGCCTGTCCACCTAACTTTGTATCATTGGCAAACTTCGCTAGAATGCCCCCAGTCCCTTCATCCAGATCATTAATATATAATGTGAACAGCTACGGCCCCAACACTGAACCCGACAGGACACCGCTTGTCACCGGCTGCCATTCCGAAAAATAACCTTTTATCCCAACCCCTCTGCCTTCTGTCAGACAGCCAATCTTCAATCCATACCAGTAGCTCACCTCGAACACCATGGGCCCTCACCTTGCTCAGCAGCCTCCCGTGTGGCACCTTATCAAAGGCCTTTTGGAAGTCTAGGTAGACCACATCCACTGGGTTTCCCTGGTCTAATCTACTTGTCACCTCTTCAAAGAATTCCAACAGGTTTGTCAGGCACGATCTCCCCTTACTAAATCCATGTTGACTTGTTCTAATCCAACCCTGCTCTTCCAAGAATTTAGAAACCTCATCCTTAATGATGGATTTTAGAATTTTACCAACAACCGAGGTTAGGCTAATCGGCCTATAATTTTCCATCTTTTGTAACAACAGTGGTCTTCCATGTCATCCGGGACTTTCCCTGACTCCAGTGACTTTTGAAAGATCTCAACCAACGCCTCCACTATTTCCTCAGCCACCTCCCTCAGAACTCTAGGATGTAGCCCATCGGGGCCAGGCGATTTATCAATTTTAAGACCTTTTAGCTTTTCTAGCACTTTCTCTTTTGTAATGGCAACCATACTCATCTCAGCCCCCTGACTCCCTTTTATTGTTGGGATATTACTCATGTCTTCCACTGTGAAGACTGACGCAAAGTACTTATTAAGTTCTCCTGCTATTTCCTTATCTCCCATCACTAGTCTTCCAGCATCAGTTTGAAGTGGCCCAATGTCTACTTTTGCCTGTCGTTTGTTTCTTATGTATTGAAAGAAACTTTTACTATCATTTCTAATATTACTGGCTAGCCTATCTTTATATTTGATCCTCTCCTTCCTTATTTCTCTCTTTGTTATCCTCTGTTTGTTTTTGTAGCCTTCCCAATCTTCTGATTTCCCAGTGCTCTTGGCCACTTTATAGGATCTCTCTTTTTCTTTTATACATTTCCTGACTTCCTTTGTCAGCCATGGCTGTCTAATCCCTCCCTGGATAATCTTTCTTTTCTTGGGGATGAACCTCTGTACAGTGTCCTCAGTTATACCCACAAACTCCTGCCATTTTTGCTCTACTGATGATCAGTATCAGTTATGATCAGTTATTTTGTTTTGCTGACATTAAGAGAGAGATTTTTGTCATCGCACCATGACACCAAGCACTCTATTGCCTTCCTGCAAACTGACTCATCATTATTGATATCTGTCCTACCGTGGTGGTATCATTAGCAAACTTGTAGATAGCGTTCATTCGGAATTTGGTTACGCAGTTGTAGGTATTCAGTGAGTGCAGTAGGGGGCTGAGAATGCATCCATTTTTGAGGGTTATCATGTAAGAGGTGTTGTTGCCTATCTTCACTGATTATAGTCTGTGGGTCAGAAAGCTGAAGATCCAGTTGCAGAGGGCAAAGCCAAGACCTAAGTGCTTTTGAGGAAGTAGGGAAGCTGCAGAAGGAATTAGAGAGGCAAAAAATTTTCGACCCCAGTTTCGAGCATTTTTTGGGGGGTATATCAGGAAGGCTGTGCTGGCTGTGGAGCCGGTCCAATACAGGATGACCAGAATGATCTCAGGGTTGAAGGACTTAACGTGTAAGGAATGGTTATGGACTCTGAGACAAAAACAGAAATTGCTGGAAAATCGCAGCAGATCTGGCAGTCTCAGCGGAGAGAAATCAGAGTTAATTTTTCACGTCCAGTGACCCTTCTTCAGAACTGATGGTAAGTAGGAAAAAGTTATTTTTTAAATAGAATTTAGGGAGTAAGGAGGGAACAAGGAGTAAACTATAAGTGGAGACAGAACCCAAAGAGAGATAAGAACAGTTGCTCAGACAAAGGAGTGAATAACGGTCAGCCTGGGAAAATGAATGGCTCGTAGTGGGGACTATTAGTGGCTAACAATGAGTAGTGTATAATGGCAGATAATGTGATATCAAGACCTGGTGTATGGGAGTTCGGGTAAGGACATGGGAGAAGATGCCTGAAGTCCTAAAATTATTGCACTTGATGTTGAGCCCAAAGACAACAGAGTTCCCAAACATAAAATGAGGGGTTATTCTTCCAGCTTGCATGAAGCTTCTGTGGAGCACTGCAGTAAGCTTGAGACAGAGTTGTTGACTGGGGAACAAGGTGGTGTGTTGAAGTGGCACAAAGGTGATCATGTGGAAAATAAAGAGCGGCAAAAAAATGACTGAAAGATAAGTCAGGAGAAAGAAATAATGGAAAGCTAGCTAGAAATGTAAAATAAAAGTAGCAAGAGTATCTACATGTGCTTAAAAAAGGAAAAGAGCAATTAATGTTAATGTTGGTTTCATCAGAGAGTGAGACACAGTAGTCAATAATGGTTAATAAGGAAATGACAAGTAAAAAGAACATTTTGCTTCTTAGTTCACTACAAAAAAAATTTCAGCTATAAATGAAAATTAGGAGGTGGAATGGAAAGAGACATTTGGTGAAAATATAACCACTAGAGAAATGGTGCTGAGCAAACAGATGGAGCTGTCAGTTGACAAGCCCCAGATTGTAGGAATCTTCAGCCTAATGTCTTAAACAAAGTGGGTAATGATACATTTGTGTTAATTTTCTAAAATTTATTGGATTCTGGAAAGATTCTATCATGCTGTGGTAGTGGATGCTCTGGTAGCAGTCCTCCAGGAATCCTTATATTCTGCAAAAGTCCTAAAGGGTTAGAAAACTGCTGATGTAACACTTCTTTAAAAAGGAAACGAAACACAAAGCAGTAAGCTGTTAATAGGCCAGTTAGCTAAACATCTGTTATTGAAGAATTGCTACAATCTATTAAAAAGAGCAAAGAAACAAGGGACAGACAGAAAGCAATGGTGGGGATAATTTATCGATCCTTATCACAGAATATTAGATATTCAAATAATAATGGAAATTAAATACTCACAAGCAATTTTAATTTTCATATCGATTGGACAAACCAAATTTGTTGTAATAGTGTAGAAGACTAGTTTCTGAGGTGATGCAACACCAATTATCCAGCTCAGTATGTTGAGGAACCAATTCAAAGTTTGTTTCAGATCAATATTATGCAATGGGGAATTGTTAATTAATCATGTTTTCAATTAACAAAAAACCTTAAGGGAGTAGTTTTCATAATATGATTGAATATTATATTGAGTTGAAAGGAATTCAGTTAAGTACAAAACTATGATCTTCAATTTGATTAAAGCAAGATAGTAAATATGAGGGATGAGTTGGCGAAGGTAAATTGGAGAACAAAATTTAAATATCTGATGGTAGATAAGCAATGACAAACATTGAATGCATTATTTCATAATTTCAGTAAAAATACATTCACTTAAATAAAAATCTTGTGGAATAAGTGATCCAATTATGGCTAACAGGAAACACTATAGATAGAATCAGAACTAAAGCAAAGACTTATAGTGTTGCCCAAATTCGAGTAAGGCTGAGGATTGGGAGCATTTTAGAATTCAGTGAAGGCTAACCTGAAATTAATGAAGTAATGGAAATGAAGCACACAAGTAAAGTAGCAAGGGGCATAAAAATATGTTGATTTTTTTTTAAAATGTACATAGAAAGGAAAGAATTGACAAATGCAAATTTGTGACCTCTGGAGGCAAAGCCAGGAGAAAGTATATTGGGGAAAAGCAGTAGCAGAGACATTGTCTAAATGTTTTACATTTGTTTTCATGATAGAAACTCAACTAAACTCGTCATAAAAATATAATAGTTAAGAGCAGGTCAAAGGCTAGGAATCCTGCAAAGAGTAACTCATTCCGTAAAGCCTGTCTACCCATCTCCAAGACACAAGTCAGGAGTGTGATGGAATGCTCCCCACTTGCCTGGGTGAGCGCAGCTTCAACACTCAAGAAGCTTGACACCATCCAGGACAAAGCAATCCACTTGATTGGCACTATATCCACAAGCATCTACTCCTTCCACCACTGATGTTCAGTAGCTGCAGTGTGTGGAATATCCACAAGATGCACTGCATAAATTTGCCAAAGATCTTTAGACAGCACCTTCAAACTCACCAGCACCAATGGCTTCCATCTAAAAGGACAAGACCAGCAGATACATGGCAACATCACTGCAAGTTCCCCTCCAAGCCACTCACCATCCTGACTTAGAAATTTATCACATTCCTTTACTGTTACTGGGTCAAAAATCTTGAGTTGTCTCCCTAACGGTATTATGGGTCTAGCTACAGCGCATGGACTGCAGCATTTGAAGAAGGCAGCTCACCACCAGCTTCTGAAGGCAAACTATAGACAGGCAATAAATGCTTGCCAGTCAGTGATGCTCAACTCCCACGAGAGAATGAAAAAAAAAACAAAATAATAAAACTTACTCCAGAAATATTGGTAAATTAAGAGATGAGTGAAAATGTTAACTTAGGTGAAGACATTACACTGCTAACAGATTACATCGGCAAAGAATGACATATTCCCAGATGTTAGAGCACCAATGTACATGACATAGCAGATAGGAACAGGTGTAGGCCATTTGACCCCCGATCCTGCTCTTCAATTCAATATGATCATGATTGATCATTGACTTCAATAACATAATCCCACCCTCCTCCGAGGGAGACTGTGGCTTTTACTAGAAAAGATAAAATCTCCATTACAATGATAATGCTAGAAGATGTTGGGAATCCCAACACCGATCTCTGCATTTCTAAATTTTTTCTGAGATAAGAATGGGTTATAATTTATCCTTATGCTCATGTTAGATGCAGTTGTATCTGTGAAGCAGTGAAATTGGATTGAGGGACTCTGGTGTTAGGAACTCAGAGTGCGACAATAGGTAAGATCAGATCTGTTATCAGCGTATTCATTCAGAAAGCTTGGGTATTCCATTAGACAGTTGAGATGCCACTATGAAGTGGTCCCAGGATACACTGGGGAGAAAGTGAGGACTGCAGATGCTGGAGATCAGAGTTGAAAATGTGTTGCTGGAAAAGCACAGCAGGTCAGGCAGCATCCAAGGAGCAGAAGAATCGATGTTTCAGGCATGAGCCTGAAGAAGGGCTCATGCCTGAAATGTCGATGCTCCTGCTCCTTGGATGCTGCCTGACCTGCTGCGTTTTTCCAGGATACATTGGTGCTAGCTGCAGGGATCCTTTGGGAGAGAAAGCTTCTGTTGCTCTTTGGGACTAGGTGCTGTGCAAAGATTCAGCCTTGGAAATTGGAGATTGATTCTGGCTCCATTGCTGGATTTGAATTTAACTTGGAACCGTCACATAGTGCCTACATTTCCAGAAGTTGAATTGAAAGGTATTTCACCTCATTTGAAAAGATAGTTATAGAGCTGAAATTGCTGAAAGATCATTGGATTTTAATGTTTCAGAATGTCCTGTTAAGTACAATTATAAATATACAAATATCTGCAAATAATGCACAACCTTATGAACTGCAAATACGATCCTTTGAAGTATAAACTGAAAAATGCAATTTTTGGCAATACAAAATGGTGTTAATAGTTAGGTGACTCTTTTTCCATGGCAAAAGTGAGGACTGCCGATGCTGGAGATCAGAATTGAGAGTGTGGTGCTAGAAAAACACAGCAGGTCAGGCAGCACCTGAGGAGCAGGAGAATCAACGTTTCTGGCAAAAGCCCTTCATCAGGAATACAGAGAATCAACATTTTGGATGAAAGCCATGAAACATCGATTCTCCTGCTCCTTGGAAGCTGCCCGACCTGCTGTGCTTTTCCAGCACCACACTCTTGACCCTTTTTCCTTGTTAACACATGGAATTGTTAGAACATAGAGCTAATCTTAATATCTGGATTAGTCTCAGTGACATTATTCAAATATAAATGATGCTTTCTGTGATAATGAGATTTATCCAACTAAGTAAAGCAAGTGGTTTCAAAATACCTTTGTAGTCTCTGTGATGCCAAACTTGAAATACAGAAACAATGGTTATTTTGAAGATTCTATGATGATATTTGGAAACCAATTTCTGACATTGACCTAACCATCAGAAATTATTTGTGAAGACAATGGAATCTGACAGTGTGTTTACATGACAGAGACAATATTCCTGATTTTAATAAGAAGATTTTAATAATCAGACTGGTAGCACAGTGGCTCAGTGGTTAGCACTGCTACCTCGCAGTGCCAGGGACCTGGGTTCAATTCCCAATCAGGCAACTGTCTGCGTGGAGTTTACACATTCTCCCTGTGTCTGCATGGATTTCCTCCAGGTGCTCCGGTTTCCTCCAACAGTCCAAAGATGTGCAGGTTAGGTGAATTGGCTATGCTAAATTGCCCATAGTGTTAGGTGTAGGGGAATGGGTATGGGTGGGTTGCTCTTCGGAGGGTTGATGTGGACTTGTTGGGCTGAAGGGCCTGTTTCCACACTGTAGGGAATCTAATCTAATCTAAACATCCATGGCAATGAACGGGAAATGCCCTGCCAAAATACACCTTCTCATGTTAGCGGAACTTTTGTTGGCTTTGAGTTTTCTCCCGGAGAACAACACCAGGACTCCAGTATTGCACCTTGACTGAAGTATATGCAGAGAATCCTGTAATTGTGAACAGAAGACAGTGAACCCATCTCTTCTAAGTTACCTCAGAAATTTTTTTCAATTGAGAATAGAAATCAAGCCCGAATGATTTCAAGTCTCCCACCAAAGAAAAGCAAATGTAATGAGAAATCTTGAAATCATAAAATAATTCCCTTTTATGATCACAATATTTCCCTGAATGTGTGTGTCTGTCAGTACACACATTGGTGCAGTGCCATATATTCAGGTGTTGAATTATAAATATTTATGCTTCTTCTAAAACAGAAGGAAATCTGGCACCTACAAGTTATAGAGTCATAGAGATGTACAGCATGGAAACAGACTCTTCGGTCCAACCTGTCCATGCTGACCAGATATCCCAACCCAATCTAGTCCCATCTGCCAGCACCCAGCCCATGTCTCTCCAAACCCTTCCTATTCATATACCCATCCAAATGCCTCTTAAATGTTGCAATTGTACCAGCCTCCACCACATACTCTGGCAGCTCACTCCATACACGTGCCATCCTCTGCGTGAAAAAGTTGCCCCTTAGGTCTCTTTTATATCTTTCCCCTCTCACCCTAAACCTATGCCCTCTAGTTCTGGACTCCCCAACCCCAGGGAAAAGACTTTGTCTATTTATCCTATCCATGCCCCCCCCCCCCCACCCCCCATAGTTTTGTAAACCTCTATAAGGTCACTCCTCAGCCTCCGACACTCCAGGGAAAGCAGCCCCAGCCTGTTCAGTCTCTCCCTATAGCTCAAATCCTACAACCCTGGCAATACCCTTGTAAATCTTTTCTGAAGTTTCACAACATCTTTCCGATAGGAAGGAGACCAGAATTGCTTGCAATATTCCAACAGTGGCCTAACCTATGTTCTGTACAGTCGCAACATGACCTCCCAACTCCTGTACTCAATACTCTGGCCAATAAAGGAAAGCATACCAAGTATCCTATCTACCTGAGACTCCACTTTCAAGGAGCTATGAACCTGCACTCCAAGGTCTCTTTGTTCAGCAGCACTCCCTAGGACCTTACCATTAAGGGTACAAGTCCTGTTAAGATTTGCTTTCCCAAACTGCAGCACCTCGCATTTATCTGAATTAAACTCCATCTGCCACTTCTCAGCTCATTGGCCCAGCTGGTCCAGATCCTGTTGTAATCTGAGATAACCCTCAGGATTAAAAACACTTCTTAGAGTCATTGAGGTCCATAGCACAGGAAAAGGCCCTTCAGTCCATCACATCAGCACCAATCAAAAATAGCGACCTCAGTTCTAATCCCATTTTCAAGCACTTAGTCCATAGCCTTCTATGTCTTGGCATCACAAGCACACATCAAAATGTTCCTTAAAAGTTATGACAGTTTCAATCTCTACCATTCTTATAGGCAGTGAGTTCCAGATTCTCACCGCCCTCTGGATGAAAATATTTTTCTTCAGCTCTACTCTAAACATTCTGCTCCTCGCCTTCAATCTATGCCCCCGGTCATTGACCTGTCCAGTAGGGAGAAAAATTTCTTCTGTGTACTCAATCTATTCTTCTCATAGTTTTATACATCTAAATCTCCTTTGCTACAATGGAAGCAAAAATGTAGTCTGTACAAACTCTCTTCCTAACAAAAACTCTCCAACCCATGCAACATCCCTTCTTCAATATATCTTCCTCAGTAAGTGGAGAAATGACAGATAAGTGTATTTTATCTTGGCAATGACACAAATGATGAGCAAGCATCTCCTGTTATGTATGCTTCAACTGGTTGTTTAGAATAGCAAACTGCAAAAAGAGCCCACATTTTACTGGATTATTCCAGCTGTAATCCCTCTTTATCGGTTCAAATGAAAGTACTTTATGATTTCTGTGAGCTGTTATAAGCACCCTTAAGCTGTAACAGCAGAATCTTATACTGGCTAGTAAATTTGCGTACATGGATACATTCCTTCATCTTTTATGCACATAATTCAAGTTCTTAAAATGAACATGTATATACATTATTAATAACAATCCAAAAAGTACAACACCATTGAATTTTAACTAGATTAATTCCATTCCAATCTCTATTGCTGAAATGTCAAAATTTAAGCCAGAACATTACAAGAAAGGTGAACTGTTAAAATTAACTAGAATCAAAATAACAAATCCTACTTTATTGATATTTTGATTCCTGCTGAGACTGCAAGGATAGTGTTCAAGGAAAAGTGTTCATTACCCTAAAATCCATAGAAATGACACTACAAAAGTTGAGCTATTCCTTCACAAAGCACTAATACTCACTCTTGCTACATTACCCAGGTTAACCTTGATTTCCAGAGGGCAAGCAGGACATTTACCTACAAGAACTGTACCATGTTCTTCAATGATATCAGAGAAGTGTGAGGCAATGCACTTTGGTAGGAAGAACAATGAAATACAATTCTAAAGAGAGTATGACATTTACGGACAGACCATGATGTATCTGTGTACAGATCACTGAAGGTGGCAGAACAGTTGGACAAAGCAGTTAATAAATCATACAGTGTCCTTAGCTTTATTACTATTGGCATAGAGTACAAGAGCAAGGAATTGATGTTGGATTTATCTCAGAAACTAGTTAGTTCTCAGCTGAAGTAATGTATACCACTGAGGATGCTATTAAGAGGAAAATGTGAGTGCATTTAAGACAGTGCAGAAGTGATTTACAAGAATGGTTCCAGGAATGAGAAACTTCAGTTATGAGTATAGATTGAAGAAGTTGAGTCTTTTCTTGTTGGACGGAAGAAGGTTGATTAAATTCATGATAGGGCTGGATAGAATAGGGAGGGAAAAGCTGTTCCCGCTCAAAAGAGAAAATAAGGATGAGAGGGCAAAAATTTAAAGTGATGCATAAGAGAAGCAAGCATGGTGTGAGAAAAAATGCTTTTCCAGACAGCGGGTAATTATGATATTGAATACTCTGCCTGGAGTGTGGTGGAAACAGGTTCAATTGAGCTACCCAAGAGGGAATTGGATGATATTTGGATAGAAATAGTTAGCTAAAGCAGAGATTGTTAATTGGTAATGATGTTCGCTTGAAGAGCCAGTGTGCAGGCGAGATGGGCCGAGTGGCCTCCTTCCACACCACAGCAATTCTGTAGCATTGCGATTCTCAAAAGGTTCCTATGTGGATGGCACAACTCGAGCTCTTAATGTTGACTGCGCCTGGGAAATTAACGTGAGTGTAAATAGTACCAATAAGCCTAGAGAGATGTGATCAAATTTCTCTGTTATTGAGTTTTCCCTGAAACAAATGCCTCGTGTACTGAATTTAATATATAACTAGTCAATCAAAACTAAATTCAAATCCAAATTAGAATCAAGCCCAAATGGCAATGCATAGTTAGCTTTAGAGAAAAATTACACCATACTGTGAAAATGTTATTAATTCCACATTTTAAAGTCATGCATTCTGTCCTAATTCTTCAGTATAATGCTTAATACTTGAGTTTTATATTGTTAAGTGATATTATTTCCTTCATACAAGCACTCAAATAATTTCTGAAATAAATCTCTCAACACCACACTCAATCAAATTTGGAACCAAGCACAGCTAGCTTTTCTAGCACCTGTCCTGCAGTTTCCTTTGGCTTGCTCAATAGGTAAAGAAATGCAGAGTGCAGTCAGTCACTTTCCAAACGTATTTCTTCATAGGTGTAACAATGGCTTTCATGACCTTGGATGTTTCATTGTCGATTTATACTTCAACGTTTCTGGTTCTTTCTGTGAAATCATTTGTTTCTCATTGCACTTTAATTAATGAGACAGATGTTTACAAATTCTACAATCCCTAGTACTCCATTATTTTACACCTCCAGATTTGATTCTTAGTAAATGCTTTTTTTCTGATGAAACGATGTCACCAATGTCAAAAACAAGAAGCAGCTTTGTTTGATGCCAGGGGCTTTAGATTAAGTCAGTCAGGTAGGTCATTTCCTGTTCTCAGAAAACCATTATAACAAAATCTTGGTGATGATATTTATTTCTCTAGACAATTCATGAACCTTGAGAATCTGCAAGTTGAGTTTTTCTGACACTTCTCTCAACTGTCGTTCTTGGCTTTGCTGAATGATATCATGAAGAGTAAAGATCTGGTCAATGGACTATGTGTTCTGGAAAAGCCCATCTTTCTTGTTTTTTCATTCACACTTGATGCTCTTAGTTTTTTTGATGGTAAAAGAAGAGGTTGCTGGGAATAGCCTATCAAGGGCAGTAAGTTATGGGCTCAAAAGAGTATTACTGCTCCATTAATGCCGACTCTCTGATTGTCATCAGTTTCAAAGGGATAATCTGGTGGAAGATAGCATGCATAGTTGATTCACACAATAGGCTTCTTAATGAAGTAAAATGGCATCCTGTGACTTTGTCAGGAATCTGGCAGCACATTTCAAGGACAAATGGGAGAACACAGCATTAAGTAGCCCAATCAATGTTCCTTAAAGAAATCATGGTGTTCGATAACTGAGGAGATTTTGGGAAGTGAGCAAGCATTTGTAATAAGATTATAAGTATTGTACAGCTGGTTATTAGCTGTGACTACATGATAATCTAACAGGAGCATATGACATTAGCAGCTTTTAGTCCATGACATTACATGCTAGATATCAAGAATAAGCACCTAATCTTACTATTGGATAAAAGTATTTTTTTTTGTTGATTTTCCCTCTTTACTATTCCCTTGCATGTTGAGAATTATGATCAAAAAATTGCGAATAAATTGCAAACTTGATTGGTTGCATTTTAGAAGTGAAAATGTGAAACTTGAATATACTTGTGTGAATTAAAACTATAAAGTATTGATTGATATCTATTAAAATTTGATTGGAAGTTTGAATTTCTATTTAATGAAGTGAAATATGTAAAGGCCATCATTTCCTAACAGAAAGATAATTATGGATACAAATTTTGGCACCAGATGTGATAATTATAGAGTGAGTGAGAGCTATGCCATGGGGTGCCCCTTTGAATAGATTCTATTGGTGCAGCACGAAGTTAGCCATTACTGCTTGGTAATCTTCTGTTATTTTTGGTTTTGTGGACAATGGGTTTATGAAAGAACTATTAAAATGCCTGAACGTTCTGTATTTTACTCAATGACGATTGCTTTACCATGACAACATCCTGAGTGCTGCATTATCTCAGTTGTAGGTGTAGAAATACTTAGGTGCATTTTAAACATTTTTGCAGGGAACAAAATACTACCCAGCATTCTTTCCTATATCAACCCACACAAGACATAATTATGCTTCACCTCATATATACATCATGACATTGTCTAATGCAACTGTTTAGTGAAATCTCCTACAGAAGTTTGGAAAAAAATGAGATAAAGTAGACATTAAGATATTTCACTATTATAGGCAGAATTTGGGGAGTTACAAAAAAAACGAACGAGTCAACTTATATTTCTTGAAATGCCTTCTACCTTCACTAAATAAAAATCAGTTCTTCAAATAAGTTATAATGCAAAAATTTTTAACCTGGAAAATTAGTTCCTGGCAATCTCACCTTCCTTTCTTGTGCCTAGTATATCACATGTTGGCAATTAAAACTATCTTCCAAAGCTGCTTGATAACACATTGATTTGTATCTTTATAAATTATGCTTATAGTATGCAATTAAAATGAATCAAAATTCAACTGTATCTGTTCCTACATGTTTGCATTAATGAGCAAGTGTTACTTCTCGAAAAGAACTCTTGTTATGTGCCTAAATAAATGTAGGCTGGAAAAATCAATCGAATAATATTTTTCTGGATGAAAATCAGTTTGAAAACTTGCTAACACCAGGATATCAAAGGCTTTTCATTTAGATACTGGATGATACATTTAATTAGGCAAGCTAAATTCTATTATGCATTAATTTAAAAATTCTAATATTTGCCTTCAAACCCCTTCATTGACATCTTCCATTTTCTTCAACCACATCCAGTCCTTATCCCCTCTACAAATTTTGTTTCCCCAATTCCTCTTGCTTCTGTGCAAACTTCAAGCTCTTTAGCCTACAATTGGCTTGCATGTTTTCAGCCCTTCCACCTTGCATTCTAAAGATCCAACTCTCAATCTCCATCTCCTTTTTATAATCTCCCAGACCTCTGCATGCCTTGTTGCTGAGTTCTACTGGAAGCCAATGGGAATGTCTGGCAAAATTGAATTCAAAGTTTATGGGTGTCTGACTGCTGCTGCTAATGACCCCCAGACGTGGTCACTGATAAAATAAGCCTGAATTGGGAGGAAGATTGGAAATCCTGCAACCAGAGAAGTTGGGGAGATGGGGGAAGGTTGCATGGCAGGGTGGAACAGGTTGAGTAAAAGCGTGGGTTAAGAGAGGATCAAAGGATTTCTGTTCCTGTGAAATGTTTTCAAAATTAAATGTTTAGTGGTTGGAATCCTTGCTGCTGTCAACTTATTTTTAAACATCATGTGAGCCTTTGTTGAATATACAATTAGACTTGTTGTTCATCACAATGGCTTCTTAATTTTACATTCCACCTTTAAAATTGGGCTCATGCTCCCCTGGGGTCAGCAGCCTCTCAAACTTGAAGTTAAGCTGATAACAATATTGTCTGTCTTAATTTTGGTAATGAGGCAAGAACATCTCACCTGAAGTCATCTCTTCAAGGGGAAGGAGAATTGTGTGTTAGTTTTGAAGAAAGCTTTTTCCTCCTGCATCCTTCTTCACCTTTTTAGTTAGGCTTTCACAATGGGGCATATCACTCTGCAGAGGGGATCTAATTGGGCACAAAAGGAACACAGGATTTTTTAAGATCTCAAAACAGTCATTTGTGGCTTACCCCATAAATGATGGTTGAGCCTAACTCACCATAGAGTGTGACATGCTGGATATGGATAACAAGGGATAAGTCTGCATTGGACATCTATATTCCATGTGTCCGGTAACTTGTGGAAGGTACTGTATGGCTGAGTGATCAGTACATTGTAGCAAAGAGGTGTGCCTGCAGTGCAACTCTCCAAATTCTACACCCACATCAAACACTGAATTTCACATTGCATTTTTCACAGATTATTGTTACAGCTACACGACAGAAGAGGATACATTTTGTATGGCTAACACAGGAAGATTGGTAGTTGAATGAATAAAAGTTCCCCTTCAGGAAGTAGTGGCTTTTTATACCATTTTTGTTGCTAACTGCAACATTATTGAGATGCCCATTATTCAAAATATAAGGACTCCCCTTCCCCACTCCTGGTCAATGTGAGGAGATTTCAGCAAAATTAGAAAATGGCTGAGTGTGTATACTCTTAGAAATTCGGTTCAAAGTGGGAATTCAGAGCAAAGAGCAATAGAGCTGACTTAGCTAAGGTTTACTGCTCAAAATAAACTTTCCAGAATGAGTGGTAAGTGGGAGAAAATGAAAGGCATGATTTGAGAGGTGACCTGCAGTGAGATAGCAACGGAGTAATATCACAAACTACATGAGTGCAGGGAAAGACACTGATTGGTGAATAGTATTGTTGACTATTTCTAATCTTTAAAGTAAAAGTAATTGTCTTCAATTTGTATTTAGACCACCAGAGTTTTCTCTCTTTTTTCAAAAAAAATCTTCTCAAGTATAAGATTAATACTGTTGTCATAGAGTTGTAGTGTTATACAACATGAAAACAGAACTCTCTTATTTTGTTTTATTAAAACAAAATATTAAAGTAAAGTGTAAAGAAGCTAATAATTTCTAAATTAACTCAAATACAATGGCAAAGGCAGACCAGGTCAAGTGTTGCCTCTGTGACATGTGGAAATTGCTAGATACCAATGTGATCCAGAGCAACAAGTGATTGCGGCTCAGACTGTTGAGCTGGAATCCAAGCTACAGATATTGCAACCCATCAGGTAGGGGAAGGGTTATCTCCAGACTTTGCTTCAGAGGACAGTTACACCTCTCAGACTAGGTAATTCAACATTAATCTGTAATCAATGATAGGAAAGTGTGATTGCAGGTATGAGGAACCAAGGGATTGTATTGTAGAGCCTTGGCCACTACGATTATCCAGCAGTTTTGAGCTTCTTGGAAGTTGTGCAGACAATATGGAAACTACAGGGAGGTGAGTGAATTGATCACAGCACAATGCTTGAAGTAGCTATTCCAGTTGGGGAGAGAATAGGAACATAGTTGTGATAGGGTACAATAGGGTTATAGAGAGGGTTTTAAAATAATTAGTGGTGGAGAGGGTTTGTGAGATGTGAAATATAGCTTTATAAGGCAGAGGGTGTAGCAACATTACTGGGCAGCTATTTGGATAATAATATCCAGACTGGGATAGGAAGGGACAAAGTGTAAAAATATAGAAGTAAAAGCAGCAAAACAGTAGGGTCCAAAAGGGAAGAAAGGTAAAAGGACAAAACTAATGGTTCTTTACTTGAATGAAAGTAGTACTGGAATGGATACAAAATATTATCAAATGTATTTCTTCATCAGTCAGCCGCAATTTTTTTCATCATAAATGAATTATGAGCAAAATGAGAATAAACATATATCTGTCATGGAGACATGGTTACAAAGAGATTAAAGCTGGGAGCTACAAAGAGCTACAAAGAGCTACAGGGCGGCACGGTGGCTCAGTGGTTAGCACTGCTGCCCCAAAGCACCAGGGACCCGGGTTCGATTCTTGCCTCAGGCGACTGTCTGTGTGGAATTTGCACATTCTCCCTGCGTCTGTGCGGGTTTCCTCCCACAATGCAAAGACGTGCAGATCAGGTGAATTGGCCTTGATTAATTGCCCATAACATTAGGTGCATTAGTCAGGGGTAAATGTAGCGGAATGGGTCTGGGTAGGTTACTCTTCAGAGGGTTGATATGGGCTTGTTGGGCCAAACGGCCTGTTTCCATACTGTAGGGAATCTAATCTAAATATTCAGGAGTATGTGATGGTTCAAAAGAACAGGCAGGAAAGAAAGGGTGCTGGAGTAACATTGTTAGTGTTGTAAGAAATCATCTTGGATCAGATGATGTGAGTCCACATGGCGGAGATAAGCAAATAACAAGGGGAAAAGACACAACATGGAATAATCAGTATACCCCCTTAACAGTAGCTATTCTGGATGACTGAGAATAAATCATGAGGTCATGTAAAAAAGACAGTACATTGAAAATGGGTTACCTTGATCTTTATGCAGTTTGGGATAGCCAGATTGGAAAAGTCATCATGAGGGAGAATTCATAGAGTATTAAGGCAGCTTCTGAGAATAATATGTTATGATCCAACCAGGCATCAGGCCTTTTTTGGATATGGTGATGTGATATGAAGCAGGTGACAATTGACAACAAACTCTGGGAAGAGCAACCTAAGTTTCTATAGAACAGATCCCTCTTTGAACAAATCTCTAAAATAATTGACATTATTGAACAAAGGTAAGGATTGCAAATATCTATCACACTAATTGAATTGAATTGAAGTTATCTGATAATGAAAACAAGCATTTACTCTGTCAGATATTTAAAGTGCATTAGTTACAGGGAAATCAAAAAATCCAGCTGTAATAAGAACATGTAAACAGCCATCTGACTGGTTCAATATAAAAGCTGGTGGCAAACATATTCCCCCATATGTCATTTTAGGATTGTGCCTGTTTTCATGATAAGACATTCGACCATTGGCATCATGAAAGTATCCCTTTCGGTGGAGTGAAAGGCCCAGGTTCACATCGCTTAAACTCTAGATGTGTGTAATAACATCTCTCAACATGTTCATTATAAAACCAGAATCAAATCAGCGAACATCTGAAACTTGGGGATCTAGAATTTGCTGATAGTATCTGTTAAGTAAGGAAAAATCTAGAAACAAAGTACATTCCCTTAACTGCAGCTAGGAAAAATTGGGTTAAACATGATCAATGCAAAAATCCAGCTGAAAAAATTTGCAGCTGACTGATGAAGAAATACATTTGATAATATTTTGTATCCATTCACCTCCTTTAGCAAGACAAAAGAAAATGTATGATAGAAAAGGTAATATGGAGCATTTCAAATGCTATACTTGATCTTCAAGCCAAATGTGATTTGATTGAAAACAAAAACCAAATTGTTTAAGAGTCTTGCTTTAGCTATAGAAATTGGAAATACTGTAGGTCAACAAAGCCAACCAGTAGAGCTCAAATTCCATTGAGAAGCCTGCAATATGTATGTATCATTAGAGGGCTTTACAAAGAAGTGAATAAATTGTACTTCAGAGAGCACAGACGACATCTTTGCCATAACGGGTTGTAGGGGAATGTTAACCAGCATTTTCAAAACTCTGGCATATGGATCCCTAAGGGTAAATGAGAAGTAGTTGATACAAGGAAAAACAGCTGGCGTTTGACCAAATGAAGCTCAACCTAACCAAATTAATATCGTTACACCTGAAGCACATTTGCAGCTACAGGAACAAAAACCAAAAGCCAAGCAGTATTTAATAGCATTAATTGGTTATTACCTTGTGTGACACAGTGACATAGAAATAATTATGGTGATTATCTAGATCAGTACTTTCCCCAGCTATTTCAAACCTTTAGAACTTGTGCAAATTGGCTTGTCTTCCAGCAGGGAATGAGATAATGAAGCACTCATTGTATGTTGTTTTGTAAAATAAAACTGATCCCATGAATAATATTTTCTGATCTTGACATGTTTTGATGAAATCTTGTCAACTAAGTTTGACTACATGGGAACACGTTTACTTAACTTTTATTCTGTTTAATTGAACACAATTTTGGTTTAGATATCATCTAAATGTAATAACTATTCCTGGTTCACATGTAGAATCATGTGCAAAGCTATAAATTAATAATATAGTGGTGTTGCTAAAGGGGAGAGAATGGCATATTAGTAATGTCACTAAACTGGTAATCCAGTGCTTCGGGTTGAAGCTGCATGAAAGGATTCAGATTTAATTATTATAATCAGAAATATCATTGCTTTTCTTAAAAACCTGTCTGCACCATTAGGGTGCTCTAAGGAAAGAAAATGGCCACCCTAACCTGTTCTGGCTGACATGTGTGCCGAGACCCACACAATGCAGTTGACTCCTAAATAGTCATTTGAAATGGCTGAGCAAGCCTCTAGTCAAGGGTATTTAGAGATTGGCAACAAATGGTGGTTTAATTCATGGTTTCCACATCCTATGGAAAAATAAAAAAAAACTTTGTTTTTTTGAAATATGGAAGATGCCTTTCAAGAATTGTTCCTTCACCATAATTTTGTCAGATTTTGAAATGGAAACAAAATATGTGGATGCTGGAAATCTAAAAGGAACAGAAAATACTGAACAAACTTCATAACTCTGGTAACATGGAGAAAGTGAGGACTGCAGAGGGAAATCAGAGTTGAAAAGTATTGTGCTAGAAAAGCACAGCCGGTCAGACAGCATCCGAGGAGCAGTTGAATCGGTGTTTTGAGCATAAACCCTGACAGAGAAACAGAGTTAATGTTTTTTGAGTTCAGTTTGACTCTGCTTCTAAGTTGTTAAATTCTTAAATATATAGTTGCTGGAATAATTTTAATCTAGTTGATGGATTCCTTATTTTAAGATAAGCAGTGGGTATTATGCTGGTATTAAAACATTGAGAAATATTATAATTGCTAATGTGATATGTAAAAGAAATAGAATATAGGGAAAAATTGACATTATATAGTGCCTTTCACAATTTCAGAAAACCCTTATTACTTATAAAATGCAATTACAGCATTGTCAATAGTGATACAATTTATTAAAGGCAGAAGCTTATTTGCAAACAGTAAGGTTGTATAACTAGCAACATGATAATGTCTTCATCTTGGTACCAATATTGGCCACTGCGCCGGAAGAGAATTTTTTTCTCATTTTGAAGGAGTGCCATGGCATCCTATATGACTGCCCTGAGATGGCAGATTATGCCTTTGTTGAACATTTCATCTAAAATATGGCATTTTTGACAGTGCAGCACTTCTTAATACTGCACTGAACTATCAACCTAAATTATGTGTTGAACTGATTAGAATATTAATTAAAGTCACAACATTCTGAACCTGATGCAAGAGTGTTACTAAATCGGCCATTTCTGATTGAACTAAATATATTTCACTTAGTAGAACTTTATTGAATATTGTTTATTTATTATTGGTGCACCATACATTTCAAGATAAGTGCTTTCCAATACTTTGAGATTGAGAAGTTTAAACAATTAGCTTTGATACCACCAAATATTCAAATTTTACAATAGCCAA
This sequence comes from Chiloscyllium plagiosum, assembly GCF_037043375.1. NCBI lineage: Eukaryota > Metazoa > Chordata > Chondrichthyes > Orectolobiformes > Hemiscylliidae > Chiloscyllium > Chiloscyllium plagiosum. The sequence continues at coordinate 77,264,870 of NW_028270145.1, read as the reverse complement.
AATGACTGAGATGTTTATCTGGAAATAGTAACAGAGCAAAGGTGGTCATCAGAATTCTGAATGTCAATGGAACAGCTCAATAGGAGTAAAAGGTAGATGTGAGAAAGGAAATGAAGGTGTTGCTTTTCAGAGTTGTATCCTTAATTTCTTTCATCATAATCTGAATTAATATGATTTAATAACAGCACTGCTGCCTCACAGCACCAGGGTCTCAGGTTTAATTCCAGTCTTCGGTGATTGTCTGTGTGGAGTTTGTACATTCTCCCTGTGTCTGCGTGGGTTTCCTCCAGGTGTTCCGGTTTCCTCCCACAGTCCAAAGATGTGCAGGTCAGGTTAATTGGCCATGCTAAAATTGCCCATAGTGTTAGGAGCATTAGTTAGAGGGAGATGGATCTGGGTGGGTTACTCTTTGGACGGTTGGTGTGGACTAATTGGGCTGAAGGGCCTGTTTCCACACTGTAGGGAATCTTAAAAAAAATCTAAAAAAAACCTGTCAGTTTGGAATTTTTTTTATCAGTTTGAGGAACCAGGAAAATGTCACCATTTGGTTTTTGTGAAAAACATACTTGCCAATGATTTGGACATTAGAAATAAATGACTTGTATTTATTAAGGCCTGCAGGAAAAAGTAATTTACATAATGCCTTTCACATCCTTAGGATAAGGATAAGATTTCACAACCACAAAATAACATACAGTCACTGTTACAATACTCACAATTACAGCTCCCATTGTGCACTGAAAGAGTTCCCACAAACGCTAAGATTGAATATTGAGATATGTTGGTTAAAGAATAGTTAATGGGAGAGGTTCCTCAGGAAACTTGGCCAAAGTTTTTCAGTATCCTCAAGGGTAGGATCACTGGTGGTTGGATGAAAAATTGAGTGTCATGCTAGCTCCAATGTTCTCAATAAGCCCTAAGCGCTTGCCCCAGCTATTCTGCTTCCAACACCCCCCCCCCCCCCCCCCCCCCGAACTTTAGCGGGAATAATTAAATGTTGCAGAAGACCTCTAAACTCTGTAAGCACTCAGCCAGCCAACACCATTAGATGGGCATTGTCCATTAGGCTTCTCATTTGCTTATCCTAATTTGATTTTTCTCAGCAACCACCCAGACCCCAACACCAAGTATTACAGGTCCCTCTCCCTTCCATATCCCCAATCACACCACTGACTCATCTTTACTAGTCCTGAGCCTTCATGTAAGCTACCATTGCCCTGTTTATAGAGTCATAGAGTTATACCACACCGAAACAGACCCTTTAGTCCAACTCATCCATGCTGGCCAGACATCCTAATCTGTCCTAGCCCCATTTATCAGCATTTGGCCAATATCCTTCTAAACTCATTCTATTCATGTACCCATACAGATGTCTTTTAAATCTTGCAATTGTACCAGCTTCCTCCAGTTCGTCTGACAGCTCATTCCATATCCGCATCATTCTCTGTGTGAAAAAAGTTACCCTGCAACTCATTTTTAAATCTTTCCCCTCTCACCTTCGACTTACATCATTTAGTTTTGGACTCTCCCATCCTGAGGAAAATACCTTGGCTATTCATCCTATATAATTTCTTCCTTTCCTTGAGAAGGTGGTGGTGAGCTGCCTTCATGAAGTATGACAGTTCATTTGTTGTAGATAGATGCACAGTGTCATGAGGGACAGAGCTCCAGGACTTTGACCCAGTGATACTGGAGGAACAGTAATATACGGCAAACCTTATTTTAAGCAGCACCTTGTCAACTGGCACTCTTGATAAACCAGCAAAAATGACATCCCTCAAATAGTGCAATCTACTGCAATGTTTGAGTACTTATGCTGTAAATAAAATACAACAGTGACATGTAAACCCCTTGCATTACACTTACTGTGTGGTTTTGCATTGATTTTTGAAGGTCTATTGATGCTGTTACATAGATTTTCTTTGAGGCATGTTGCTGTTTCGAAGCTTCGCTAGATTAGGCTTTACTGCAGCAATGTGTACCTCTTAATTATCCAGCACAGTTTGCTTTGATTTATTTATTGTCACATGTATCTCATTACAAAAATATAGTGAAAAATGTTGTAAATCTTCGCCGATCTCTGGCGCCATATTAAAACACAGAAAAATAAACCAAAACATAGAATATAAAGGCAAAAATGTAGTGTCCAACTTTACAGTCCTTCTTGTTTAGGGTCATGGGCCTGGTGGCCAGGCACGAGTCCCCTTCACCACATTGCTGGAACAAAAGTCGGCACTCTAAGCACCATCTCACCTCCACTGACATCCTTGCCGCTATGAGTCCATTCTGGACCTTGCCAATACAGACACAACCAATGCTGCCGGGTACTACATCGGCTGAAGCTCGACTCTAACACTCTCAGGAGTTTGCTTCTAGTCCACCTCGCCGATGCAGCTGCTGTTGATGCTGCTGGGTTTAGATTGGACCCAAACTTGCCTCCCCTGCAGCCTGGCCCACCTCAACAACGCAAAGCTGTTGTGCATCCGAACTCTCCTCCAATGTTGCTGCCACAAGTCCGTGCTACTGAACCGACTTGCCACTACTGATGCTGTCAAGCTCTTCAGCAAGAGGTAAGTAAAATAAAATAATGAGAGAGGAGAGAAAAAAAAAAGATAAGCGGATGGAGTGGATGAGCCCCGGGATCAACAGCCTCCCAAGTCAATCCCAATCTCTGAACATCCCCTGTGTCTAGGCTCACATCCCGATGTCCTGCTGGAAGTAGCTTGCTATTACTTCACATTCCTGGGCACTCATTTCTCCATTGCGGCTTGATTCAAACAAACCTCTTCTACTGATTTGATCAATTGACATATTCCTGGTCTCATAGCTGCTGGTTAATAAAATGTTTGCTCATATTTCCAAGTCTGGATGCTGATTGGTTTGTTTAGGAACTATATGGTGTTCCCACGTATCTGCTTCGCTTCACCTTTTTACTGGTAGCACTCATGGGTTTGGGAGGTGCTGCCAGTGGAGCCTTATTGAATTTCTATACTGCATCTTGTAGATGCACTGACATTTCTGTGTGTCAGTGGTGGAGGGAATGAATGTTTGGGGATTGGTTCCAATTGAGAAGGCTGCTTTGTCCTGGTAGTGTCAAAGTTTTGTCTGTACTTATTTAAGCAATTTGGAAGTACACCATTACATGCCTGAGAACAGACTTTGTAGTGTCAAGAAAAGAAGTATTGCCAGATTCTTAGCCTCTGATCTGCTCTTGTAGCCACTGTACTTAGATGGGGAGTCTAGTTCAGTTTCTGGTCAATGGTAACCTCCAATTCAGTGATTTCTATGCCATTGAATGCCTAGAAGTGGTGGCTAGATTGTCCTTTGTTAGAGATGGTCATTACCTGGCATTTGTGTGGCAAAAAAGTTACATGTCATTTTTCAGCCAAACATGAAAGTTGTCCAGATCTTGCTGCATTTGGACATGGACTGCCTCCATGTTTGAGGAGTTGCAAATGGTGCTGAACATTGTGCAGTCATCAGCAAACATCCCCACTTCTAACTTAACTATGGAGGGAAGGTCACTGTCAAAGCAGCTGAAGATAGTTGGGCCAATTGAGGGATTTGTGATTCAGGTATGATTTCGCAGACAGAGCAGGACAACAAATATGAAGAGATTGCTTTGTCACAGGAAATGTTATAGAGCGGATTTAGCATATTATCAAATCTTACTTTAGATGTTTGGAAGATTCTGGTGCAACTTTGCAATATGAGCCAGCAAGATTCTCTCACATACACATGGACACAGATACACACAGACGCGCACACAGACACCCACACACAACCTTATAGACACACACACTCCCACACTCACACATGCACCCCCTCACAGACTTCACACACACACACACTTTCTCACACTCACAACCCCCACCCCAGACAGACACACACACACCGACAGACAAAGACCCACATGCACACATATATTTTGTGGGGTGAATTTGTACTTGCAGAGTTACATTGTACTTTGCTCAAAAACTGCATACATTCATGGAGAACTCTGAGCTCAAAAACTGCATGAATTTATGTAAAACTCTGTTCTCTCACTTTTTAGATTAGAATCAATCTAAACATCAGGTCATAGACAGAGAACACAGGGGCCTAACACCTTCAACATATTGTCTAGCTATCACCAATGTTAACAGCTAACCCGAGAATGCAACTTTAAAAAAAGGGTTTTGTGATTTACACATGAAAGAAGTGAAACTATCACTGTATTCTAACAGATGAAAGGCTTAACAGACAATCAATTTTTCAATGTACAATTTCAGTTACATCACACTGCAAATTTTTCCTATAAATTCTGTGTTACGATCGAGCCCTCCACAATCACCTGATGAAGGAGCGTCGCTCCGAAAGCTAGTGTGCTTCCAATTAAACCTGTTGGACTATAATCTGGTGTTGTGTGATTTTTAACTTTGTACACCCCAGTCCAACACCGGCATCTCCAAATCATGCACACTATGAGAAGAATACATGAGAAGGAGAGGATATGTAATGTGATGATTAACAGGTTTAGATAGGGCAATAATATTGGTGGTCCTTTGTTTTCCATGAATAAAGCTTCACCCACCACCTAAAATCACTTGGCACCTGCATCCTCACAAAATCCCTTATTTTAAAGACTTGATTAAGAATTTTTAAAAAATCTACATTTTCTCTGCTAGGATTCAAATCCTCAGACAAGTTAAACCAGCACAGCTATGGACACAAACCTCTAAATACATAAGCAAGGCAAAGCCACAGGAAAGTACTAACAATTTCTATTATCTTATTGACTAATTCTCAACGCTATGTTTACCTTTTGTGGCAGGTAATTTCACGCTTGAGCTGCCAATTTAATACTGATTTTTGGCGCTTCCCGACAGAAACAAAAATGAGCAATTGTCACCAAGAACCATATAGGTTCAAGGTGACTTTTTATCAGAGAAGAAGCTCATTCTGAGGGACCAGCTTCCAACAATATTGCAGTGAGAAGGGTTATAGACAATAGACAATAGACAATAGGTGCCCTTCGAGCCTGCACCACCATTCAATATGATCATGGCTAATCATCCTTAATCAGTATCCAGTTCCTGCCTTATCTCCATAAGCCTTGATTCCACTATCCTTGAGAGCTCTAGCCAACTCTTTCTTAAATGAATCCAGAGACTGGGCCTCCACTGCCCTCTGGGGCAGAGCATTCCACACAGCCAGCACTATCAGGGTGAAGGGGTTTTTCCTCATCTCTGTCCTAAGTGGTCTACCCCGTATTTTTAAACTGTGTCCTCTGGTTTGGCACTCACCCATCAGCGGAAACATGTTTCCTGCCTCCAGAGTGTCCAATCCTTTAATAATTTTACATGTCTCAATCTCCTCAATCCTTTAATAATTTTATATGTCCCCTCTCAGTCTTCTAAACTCAAGGGTATACAAGCCCAGTCGCTCCAGTCTTTCAGCGTAAGGTAGTCCCGCCATTCCAGGAATTGACCTCGTGAACCTACACTGCACTCCCTCAATAGCCAAAATGTCTTTCCTCAAATTTGGAGATCAGAACTGCACACAATACTCCAGATGTGGATTCATCAGGGCTCTGTACAGCTGCAGAAGAACCTCTTTGCTTTTATACTCAATCCCGCTTGTTATGAAGGCCAACATGCTATTAGCCTTCTTCACTACCTGCTGTACCTGCATGCCTACCTTCATTGACTGGTGTACAAGAACGCCCAGATCTCTTTGTACGGCCCCTTTACCTAAATTTATTCCATTTAGGTAGTAATCTGCCTTCCTGTTCTTGCCACCAAAGTGGATAACCATACATTTATTCACATTAAACTGCACCTGCTATGCATCTGACCACTCACCTAACCTGTCCAGGTCACCCTGTAATCTCCTAACATCCTCCTCACATTTCACCCTGCCACCCAGCTTAGTATCATCAGCAAATTTGCTAATGTTATTACTAATACCATCTTCTATATCATTAATATATATTGTAAAAAGCTGCGGTCCCAGCACTGATCCCTGCAGTACCCCACTGGTCACTGCCTGCCATTCTGAAATGGAGCCACTTATCACTACTCTTTGTTTCCTGTCAGCCAACCAACTTTCAATCCAAGTTAGTACTTTTTCCCCAATACCATGCGCCCTAATTTTGCTCACTAACCTCTTATATGGGACTTGATCAAAAGCTTTCTGAAAGTCCAGGTACACTACATCTACTGGATCTCCCTTGTCCAACTTCAGAGTTACATCCTCAAAAAATTCCAGAAGATTAATGAAGCATGATTTCCCCTTCATAAATCCATGCTTACTCTGACCTATCCTGTTACTAATATCCAGATGTGTCGTAATTTCATCCTTTATAATAGACTCCCTTTCTGTCCTTCCTGTGACATTTGTAATCTGGAACATTAAGCTGCCAGTCCTGCCCATCCCTCAGCCATGTTTCTGTAATTGCTATGATCTCCAAGTCCCATGTTCCTAACCAAGCCCTGAGTTCATCTGCCTTCACTGTTACGCCTCTTGCATTGAAATAAATGCAGTTAATTTAGCAGCCCTACCTTGTTCCCTGCTTTGTCCTTGCCTGCCCTGACTGTTTGACTTGTTTCTTTTCTCAACTATACCAGCCGTGGCACTGGGAATAATCCAAATACTATTACTCTCGAGGACCTCCTTTATATAAATTCCTGCCTATTTTCCCTTCAGAATCTTATCCTTTTCCCTTCCTATGTCATTGGTTCCAATGTGTACAATGAGGTAAAAACAATGACTGCAGATGCTGGAAACCAGATTCTGGATTAGTGGTGCTGGAAAAGCACAGCAGTTCAGGCAGCATCCAAGGAGCTTCGAAATTGACATTTCGGGCAAAAGCCCTCATTCCTGATGAAGGACTTTTGCCCGAAATGTCAATTTCGAAGCTCCTTGGATGCTGCCTGAACTGCTGTGCTTTTCCAGCACCACTAATCCAGAATCTGGTTTCCAGCATCTGCAGTCATTGTTTTTACCTCGTTGATTTTAACCCTACTGCGAATCCTCTTGCAAGGATACCTGCCTTGAAGAAGTTTTCCTCCTCGCTCTACAAGAATCTCAGGGAGTCCCTCTCCCACTGCAACTCCCAGGTCATTTCCTCTGCCCTGAAGCTCTTCAACCATGTCGTGAAACAAACTCGCTACCACAGAGAAAAGCGCAGGAGCGGCATGGCGTAGTGGTAGTGTGCTAGGCTCATAGCCCAGAGGTCGATGGATCGAGACCATCCTCCGCTGTTGCGCAATGTCTCCTTGAGCAGCTGTGATTATTTGGGGAGTCTGGTGACCTAACTGAATGCAGAACTATATCCACCGGTCTTTTCATAGATTTGGTTTCCATGACTAACATGGTGCATGGTGTTCCTTATTGTTATCATATAACAAACTACAGAGGAGAGTCTTGTTAAAACTCAGTAGTGGTTGATTTCTACCGCAATAAATCTATTAGGCCTCAGATGAAGACAAAGAAAAAAAGGATTGATAGAGTTGATACATACAAATATCACATTGTGATCAGTGGTGTGCAATACTTAACACCACAAGATGCAATGGTGCATTGAACCCAGGAGAAGAAATTTCCGGATGACCAAAATAATTTACAGCTTCAAGGACTTATAACATTAAGAACCACTCATACGGACAGTCCTAGCTGCACTTGCTTAAACAAACAAGCACTCAGCAGGAATTCATGGAAAGACCAGTTAGGGAGAATCAGCATTGCAGGCTAAAAGATTTCCCCCGGACGTGGTAAGGAAGTGTATAATAAGCAGTGTGGGCAACAAAGATTAGTCACACTTGGCAGTTACAGATTCCATTAGGACATTAGGATCTGTAGGAGCATTCCCAGTTAGGAATTTCAGATTGGAAGCAAATGTGGCAAATCCTTAAATTAAATGTGTGAACACAGAATGAGAAGGAAAGAAATTTTTAAAAAGTGCTCATAGTTCTCAACGTGCATTGCCACCATCGTGGGGAGACAATATGGGCTGAGCTACAGTAGGGAAGTCAAGGGCCATTGAAGTACTCTAGATATTTTTGATACAAAACATTCAAAGATGCTGTGACGTACCTCTGGATACTGAGGTCATAGTCAAATTGCATGGAGATTACCCATTTCAGATCCTTATGTTATACAACATTTCACATTTTGAATTGAATAGCTTTATGACAGGGAAAACTTAAAAAAAAATTATTTAGAGAAATAAAATTCTTCAGGGGAAAGAGATTACTACTATAGGAGCTGTAAAATAAGAATAATAAAGAAAGAAGTGTCAAGAGAAATAATGTTACTTGCAAGTGTTAATATCAGGGCTGGACCAAATAGAACACAGGACAGGACATCTTGGAAAAAACAGTTCTTCAAACACAGAATTGGTTCAAACTTAAAGACTAAATTAGATACCATTTTTTATCTTACAAAGAAAAAAATAGTGAAAATTGTAAAACTGCAACTGGTTTACTGTGTGTGGTTAACTATGCTCTCTCCAAGTGGTGTTTAACATGAAGTTCTAATTCATCAACTGAAGGAGGGACATATTTGATAATCAACAAAAAATTCTGTTGTCCTCATTAACCTGAAACCATGAAATTCATGAGGACACAGGGTAAATGTTAAGGACTCCCAGGGATCCTTTCTTCTGACTAAAGAGCATTAAGCAACCATCTTAGTGGGGTCTGCTATGTTTGGGAAAGGACCTACACAGGGCCAATGAAAAGTATCATAGAATTCCTAGTTTGAGATGTAGACTGAACAATATAAGTCTATAACTTCCTCTGACGGTCACTGTTGCCCATGTCCTGGAGTAGCATCTGTTTGTAGTTTCTCTCCAATTTCCCCATCTGTGCTTTCTAACTGAATATTGTGCACGAGACTCAGCATTTGGTCCTTTAAGCCTATGCACACTAACCTAATGTTCAAATAGGATGCCCTTATCCCTGGTCCCCATTTTAGCCAACATTATTAACAATTTTCTCTTTCCTTGTTATCTTGCTCTCCTTTTGTATCTATCATAATTGCCCCACCTCAAAACACACATTTCTCACTTTAGTCTTTGAATGTGCTGCTGCCTCCAATTTTGTGCTCATATTTATTCCATATTTAATCCCCTTCAATCAGCTTTTCATTTCTGCTACATAACCATTTGGATATCATTGGAGATCAAATGTACAAATGATCTCCACAATGATAAAGGCAGACCATCTTTTCTCCTTGACCTGTATGAAGTTTACAATAGGTTTGATCACACTATTCTTCTTCAACTGTTCTCCATAATCATCTAAGTGGATGTGTCTTTACTTCTCAGTCCCATTTTTATTTTTATCTTCACAGCCAGAGTCTCACTGACAGTAACCTCCCTTCCCAGTGTAACATTGTTTAACTTAGCACCCACCTTATTTTTCATCTACCCTCTGCTTCTCAGTGACATCACCAAAAATACAAGAGTTAGTTTGTTTCTTACATGAATGCTCATGACATAAAGTACGACCTCATATTACTTCTCTCAACCCCTCGTGTTGTTAAATTATCAGATGGCTTATTGCTTATCTAGTACAGAATAAGGAGAAATTTCCTGCAATTAAGGACTAGGAAAGCTGAAGTAATTGTTTTCAATAGACTCTGTATCCTAGTTACCATATCCATCCTGCTCCCTGGCAACAGCTTGAGGCCAAACCAGTCTGTTCACAATCTTAACATTATATTTCAATCCAACCCTGAAATTACCTATTTTCACTTCAGTAACATCATCCATCTCTCAGGTCATCAACTGAAATGCTGAAATCCTCATTCATACCATTGTTATTTATTATTGGAACCAATCTATTGGTCAGCTTCCTTAATTTGTTAGAATTCCAGACTGGGTACCCAAAAACAATGAACTCCCAAGTTAGGGGGAATTACCTGCTTCCCCTTCTTTATTCATCTACCTCCTTGGCTGATTACAAACAGGTTAATTTGGAAACTTTTCCTTCCCTTTCTCCCAGATCGAATTAATTTATGTTTTAAATGGAACCAATATCGGCACATGTTCTTGTGTTAACAGAAGTGTGAGTTTACCAGCCAGTAAAGAACAAAGAACACAGAACAAAAAAAAATTTACAGCCCCGGAACAGGCCCTTCAGCCCTCCAAGCCGGTGCTGATCCAAATCCACTTTCTAAACCTATCTCCCAATTCCTAAGGATCTGTATCCCTCAGCACCCCACCTAGTCATGCATCTGTTCAAACGCACCTTAAATGAATCTACTGTGTCTGCCTCTACTATCTCTGCTGGCAACGCATTCCAGGCAGCTACCATCCTCTGTATAAAGCACTTTCCATGTGTATCCCCTTAAACTTTTCACCTTTCACCTTGAACGCGTGACCTTTCGTTATTGAATCCCCCATCCTGGGAAAAAGCTTATCACTATCCACCCTGTCTATACCCTTCATGATTTTGTAGACATCAATCAGGACCCCCCAACCCTATTCTCCTTTTTACTAATGAAAACAATCTTAACCTACTCAATCTCTCTTCATAGTTGGCACCTTCCATACCAGTCAACGTTCTTGTAAACCTTCTCTGCACCGTCTCCAAAACATCCACATCATTTTGGTAATGTGGCGACCAGAACTGTACACAGTATTCTAAATGCGACCGATACAAAGTCTTGTACAATTTTAACATGACCTGCCAGCTCTTATACTCAATATCGCTTCCAATGAAGGCAAGCATGCTATATGCCCTCTTGACCATTCTATCCACCTGTGCAGCCACCTTCAGACGACAAAAGATCTAAACTCCCAGATCTCTCTGCTCATCAACCTTTCTCAAGGCTCTTCTGTTTACAGTATAGTTTGCTCTAGAATTGGACTTCCTGAAATGCATCACCTCACATTTGCCTGGATTGAACTCTATTTGCTACTTCTCTGCCCAACTCTCCAGTCTATCTATATTCTCCTGTATTCTTTGACAGTCCCCTATGCTCCCTGTGATTCCACCAATCTTTATGTTGTCTGCAAACTTACTGATCAGACCGCTAATTCTCTCTTTCAGATCATTCATGTATATCACAAACAACAGTGGCCCCAGCACTGATCCCTGTGGAACATCACTGGTCACCTTTCTCCATTTTGAGAAACTCTCTTCAACTACTACTCTCTGTTTCCTGTTGCTCAACCAATTCTTTATTCACCTAGCTAGAACACCCTGTACACCATGTGACTTCACTTTCTTCATTAGTTTACCAAGGGGAACCTGACCAAACACCTTACTAAAGTCCATGGATATGACATCTATAGCCCTTCCTTCATCTGTCAACTTCATCACTTCCTCAAAGAACTCTATTAAGGCACAATCCACTCTGCACAAAACCATGTTGCCTATCACTGATAAGCTCATTCTTTTTCCAAATACAAATAGATTTTATCCCTTAGTACCTTCTCCAGTAACTTTCCCACCACTGACGTCAAGCTCACTAGTCCGTAGTTACCTGGAATATCCCTACTACCCTTGTTGTACAGGGGGACAACATTAGCAACTCTCTGGCCCTCTGGCGCTTCCCCTGTGTTTAAGGATGCTACAAAGATATCTGTCAGGGCTCCAACTATTTCCTCTCTCTCTTCTCTTAGCAACCTGGGATAGATCCCATCCAACTCCTTATGTCAACATGATCCAGAGTAAACAAACATCAATCTCTAATCTCAACATTCATCATGTCCCTCTCCTCTAAACACTGATGCAAAGTAATCATTGAGAATCTCATCCATTTTCTCAGGTTCAACATATAACCTTCCTTCCTTCCTTATTCTTTAGTGGACCAACCCTTTCTCGAGTTACCCTCTTGCTTCTTATATATGAATAAAACACCTTGGGATTCTCATTAATTCTGCTTGCTAAAGTTATTTCATGACCCCTTTTTTAAAATATATTTTTATTGAAAGAATAGATTTTAAAAAATATTACAAGGACAAAAACAATACAATTCAAAACAGTCCAAAAAACAACCTCAATAAAAAAAATTCCCCAACCCACCCTCATGTACAAATATATAAACATGTATAGAAAAATATAGAATTAAAAAAAAACTGGCTATTTAACTAAATAAATTAAAAAAAATAACAAACTAATAAATAGTAATAACTCAGCCCAGCCAACAAAAACGCTCATATGTTCACAGTTCCTCCTCCCTGGATATTGGACTCATAAAACACAATCATTATGGCTATATTAAAGCCCTTGTTAGTGTGGCAGATAAATCTATGTCAAGGTATTCCAAAAACGGCTGCCATACCTTGTAAGAATTCTCAGTTTTGTGGTATACCATACTTGAGAGAAAATCCAGGGGAACATGCTCCATAACAATCTTCCACCAATGCAACAGATCCGGGGGGTTTTTGGATATCCAACCTAGCAAGATATTCTTTCTTGCACAGAACGTGAGAATATTGAAATGGTTTTTCTTATGGGCGTCTTATACCGTGAGCAGGCCCAAAAGGAGAGAAATAGGGTCTTTCTGCACCCTTACACCCAAAATCCTCTCCATTGTGCCAGCCACAGCACTCCGATATGTTTAAAGCCTATTGCAAGGCCAAAGACAATGGGTAAGAGTGTCTGTACAGATCCTGCACTTGGGACATGCTGAAGATACCCCTGGTTTGAATTTTGACAAACAGTCCAGAGCCAAGTGGGCCCTGTGAAAAATCTTCAACTGTAAAGCATGGGTCCTATTGCAAATTGATATCTTCTTTGCATTCTCCCAAATATCCTCCCATGCCTCTGAGGAGACTTCAACACCCAGCTCTCTTTCCCACATCCTGCAGAGCCGATCAAACTCATCTGAGGGGGCACCCCCCCATTGATGATATAAAGTACTGACAGAGAGTGTACTCTTAGCACTTAGCACTCCCTTCTCTATGTCGGATTTATGCAGATCAGACAAAAGTTTGGCCTTTTTTTGAATAAAATCCCTAACTTGGAAAAAAAACGAAAGCGGTCTCATTAGATAACTCGTACTTCCGTACTAACTGATTGAAGGACATCATTACGTCTTCCTCAAATAAATCGCCCATACAAGACACACCCCTAGCTGCCCAATGTTTAAATCCTGCATCTATCATACCTGGTTGAAAACCCGATATACCCACTAAAAGTGGAAACAAAGATGTTTTGCCAATATTGCCTTCCCTCTGCCGAATTGCCCTCCATGCTTTAACATGTTGGTGACTATTGGGTTATGGCAATATTCCCTAACTGTCCTCATTTTGTCCAAAAACAGCAAACTGGTAAGGGGGCACCTTGCCTGGGAGGCTTCGATATTTAGATATATTGAAAGAAGATCTCCACAAACCCAATCACTCACCTAGGACAAAACCGAGCTTAATTGGTAATTTTTAATGTCTGGAAGGTCCACGCCCCCCAATCTGTGAGACAATTGCAGTTTGGCTAATTTAATGAGGGGCCGCTTATGATGCCAAATAAAGGAGCTGAACCAGCTGTTCAGCCTCCTGAGTGATTGCTTGTTGAAAATCTGGGGGAGCATCCATATAGGGTATAGCAAACGAGGGAGAACATTCATCTTAGTAAGTGCTATCTGACCTAACCACGAGACTGGAAGTGCCTCCCATCTTTGAAGACCTTGTTTAATTTTTCCAAATAATTGGATAAAATTGGCTGTGAAAAGAACTGGAGTAATGCATATGCCCAAATACACAAAACTCCCCCTGTGACCACCTAAATGGGAATCTATAGTCACCCCCAAGAGACGACCTATAGGCATAGCCTCTGATTTTGCAAAATTAATCTTGGACCCTGAAAAAACACCAAATGCGTGAATGCATTGTATCATTCTAGGCATTGAAACTGCTGGATTTGTCTAAAACATTTGGGCATCGTCTGCATTCAATGAAATCTTATGTAATTTTGACCCCACTTCTGGAGCTGATATATTAGGATCCCCACGAATGGCCTCAGCCAATGGTTCAATCACCAACTTAAAAAGCAATGGTGAAAGGGGAAAGCCCTGCTGGCTGCTCCTAAAAATACTAAAATTGCTTGATCGTACCCCATTGGTGATGACCGCTGCAAGAGGGCCACGTAGAGAACCTTTATCCATTTTATGAAGACTTCGCCCAAACCAAACCATATAGAAAAGGTACGGCCACTCTGCATCTAAAGAAATCACCAATCCCGGTATTGACTGCTATTGGCATGCTTGAATTACATTAAGCAGCCTCCTAATATTATTGGAGGATCTGCGACCCTTTATAAAGCCTGTCTGATCCTCTTTAATAATAGAAGGTAACGCAGTCGCCAGCCTTAACGTGATAGTCTTAGAGAGGATTTTAAAGTCCACATTTAAGAGTGAGATGGGCCTGTACAAAGCACAGTCTTCTGGGTCCTTCCCTTTTTTAAGGGTAATTGAAATATTGGCCTCTCTCAGAGATGGTGGGAGACAATCATGACTGTACGAATCATTAAACATATTGAGCAGCGGACCTGACAGTATACTTATAAATTCCTTATAGAATTCACTGGGAAGTCCATCAGGACCACGCACCTTTCCACTCTGAAGCTACCTCACAGCTTCCTGCATTTCGTGCTCTGATAATGGGGCATTGAGAAAGGACTGTTGTTAGGGAGTCACATCCAGGAGCTTCAGATCCCCAAAAAAGGATTCCACTTTGGCCTGCTCCTCCTTGCAATCCTCATATTGGTAAAATTTAGAGTAAAATCTCTGGAATGCCACATTAATCTTTTAGAATCACATGTTAGGTTCCCAGACCCTTACCGAATCGCAGTAATGGCTTGTGGGTCTCTCCTCTTTCTGGCAAGTTACGCTAAGTATTTGCCTGACTTGTTACCATGCTCGTATAACCGTTGCTTTGCAAAAGCCAGCTCTTCCTATGCTGTCTGCATGAGCACAGAATTTAATACAGAACGCAGTGCCGTAATCTTCTGTAGTTTGACCAATGAGGATCTGTCAAAGTAGGCCTTCTCACCTGCCTTCAACCGTGCTTCAAGGAGATGTTGCTGCTCACCCTCCTGCTGCTTCCTACTGGCGGCATATGAATTAACTAATCCCCTGGCATAGGTTTTGGCAGTTTCCCAGTGAACAGATGAGCTATCAACTGAGCCTATGTTGATGTCTAGGAACGCCCAAAATTCCCTGGAGAAATACTCCACAGACTTATCATCCTTGAGGATAAAGGGATCCATTCACCAGTACCTCGAACCCACTGTAATGTCCTTAATCTTAACCATAAGGTACACTGGAGCATGATCAGAGATGGTAATATTATAATATAATGCCACCAAATCCAGGGTTACTGCAGGGGTCATAAAAAAAATCAATCCTCGTGTAACATCTGTGCAGATTGGAGAAAAACGTAAAATCCCTACCTGTCAGGTGGAGATGCCTCCAGACGTCCACCAACCCTAACTCCCCACACAGACCCACTAACTGTTTAGTTTGTACAGAGGGTATCGAGGAACCTTTGGGCAACCTGTCTACTGTGGGATCCATGAGACAGTTAAAATCTCTCCCTACAATGATGTGCCAGGACTCGAGACTTATCAGTTTAGAAAAAGTGTCAATCAAAAATTTAAGGGGATGAGCTGGAGGACAATAAATATTTAAACGCCATATTCTTCCCCATCTATCAAGGCTTAAAGAATTACAAATCTTCCATGTGTGTCTTTAACACACTCCAACAACTTATTTTGAAGATTCTTTCTAACCAATATAGCTGCTCCCCTACTTCTGGTATTAAATGATGAAAAATAAACTTGGTCAAAGCCATTCTGTTGTAATTTCAGATGCTTCTTGTCATCCAAATGGGTCTCCTGTAACAAAGCAATATCCACCTTCTCCTTTCTAAGATTCAAGAGTACCTTCTTTCTCTTAATTGGCGGGTGACTTCCCTTGATATTCCAGGTACACCATTTAATCAGATCATTAGCCATAATCTTCTCCAATAACATTTAAGTCCCAGAGAGGAGGAAAGTGAATCACAAACTGCTGAGCCTTGGTGTCACATGATTCATTATAAAACCTACATAAACTAAAACCACTGCATTTAACAAACCTACAAAACTATTGGGAATAAAAAAAATAACAAAAAAACCCCCCAAAAAAAGACCAACATATAAAGCACCAACAGCACTGAGTAGGGAAACTCACCCCCTGCCCAGACGGGTCAACTACCCATACCAAAAGTATGCCCATAAGTAGGCATCTAACTATCCCAACCACCTTCACTTCTCCCAGCTAGAGCCGCACCGTAAACACAAGCAGAAAAGAATAAACACCCCATAGAATACCAATATGAATAAAAACATGCTTTTTAAAAAAAGAGGGAATAAATACCCCACCCATTATTTAGTATATCCTAACTTAGAAATTGAAAATGTACATCTCAACCGCTGCAAGACATAGTTTAAACCAAATTATTATCAATAGAGTGAAAAAAAGATAAAGCTCCAACTGGGTTCCTCCATTTCTTTTACAGAATGATAAACTCATACCCAAACAACACTATTTACACACACTAAAATTGCTCAAATTAGGTTAGTTTGTCCACAAAGTCTCTTACCTTCTCTGACGTCTCAAAGAGATGCATGTGTCCTTCTAAGTTTTTCCAAAGCACTGCTGGTTACCTCAGGGAGGATTGAATCCCAACTCCCTCAGTCTTCTCGAGACACTGTCGTAAGATTTTCATTTCTGGATCACTGCCGCTGAGAAGTCCTGAAAGAACATGATCTTAGAGGCGTCATATATTAGGGCCTTCGGATCCTTCCCCTGGACTCTGGAAGTCTCCATGACCCTCTCCTTATCCTGGTAATGATGGAACCGCACCAGGAGAGGTTGAGGGCATTGACCCAGACCCGATCTCAGTGTTGCGACCCGGTGAAGCCCTCTCTATCTTCAATCCTCTCATGCCAGCCTCCAAGTCAGGGTATTTCGGCAACCAGTCCTCAACAAATTCTGCAGGCCGCTCACCTTCCTTATCCTCAGGCAGATCGATGATCCAAATGTTTTTCTCCTGCCCCTGTTCTCAAGATCATCCAATTGGTGGCACAAATAACGGACCTGCGTCTCCAGGGCTTGGATCCTATCCTTGGATGAACTGGCATCAGCTTCCACCACTGTGACCCTGTGCTCCACCTCATCTGTCCTCTTCTCCAAGTCTCCCAGCTGATGCTCATGCTTCTGCAGCATGAGAGAAATTGGAGCCAGCTTCACTTCACTTCCCAGCATCTCATGAGATTTCGAGAGTTCATTCACCAGGACCTGGAAAGTAATCGGCTCCAAGGATCCCCCAGGCTGAACTGCAGACCCGGCCTCAGATGCTCCTCCTTCCTTTTTCGGCATCTCTGGACAGCTGGAAACACAAGTAGGTTAATTTTTAGAAGTTTCTTGGGACTCCACGATCTTTTCAGAGTCCCAAGATATCACGACTGGGTTGGGCAGGTTAAAGTTCGTCCCCTTGTGCTGCTATGCAGAGCTCTGCAGTGCGATCTTCTCAGATCGCCGCCATCTTAGATCCCCCCCCCATGACCTCTTTTAAGCTCGCTTGATTCCTCATTTAAGATTGATCCTACTCTCCCGATATTCCTCCAAGGCCCATTCTGTTCTTAGCTGCCTGGACCTTATGTACACTTCCCTCTTGGCTAATTGCACAATTTCTCCTGTCATCCACAGTTTTCCTGTCATCGGACTAAACATGAGAAGAAACACTAACACAACATGCATGCAAACAGTTTGGGAACAAAAAGTGAGTCTAAAATAAAGAAAGCTAAAAAAAAAATTGATCAGTCTCTGAGTCATTCCAAACAATATTTGAATATTACAGCCATTGTCATGTTTGACACTGGTGGCACTGACATCATTTGGAAATATTCACAGTATTTGAAAAATCTTTGGCTTATTTGCAGGTTGAGTGAAATGCTTTTGTCCAGGTTTCTTTCAATAGTGGCAGCACTCACAGTCCTTTTTCACCTGTGCTGCAGGGGTGAGTAATGATTGTCCACATGCTATGCCATGCAAAGCACAATAATCCACATACAAGTATGTCAGACCAATAATACAGGCACCAATGGTTGCAGTCATGTTTACACTTTATCACAAGAGTAAAACATAAGAGAGAGCTTCCTGCTGAGAAAATGTGGCTGAGGTTGAGGCTGATCCACCTTTCATTGTCTCATATCTGTTATTTGAAGCTTCGCTGATTCCTGTCCGGGTGTGGCATTCCATAGATCCACACAAGATTCTGTGAGACAGTCACTGAATTTACATCCACAGTTACCTTTTGACTCTAGAAGCCCTCTTTTAAAAGATACATGTTGAAATTAAGTTCATTTGTACTTTGGGATTCTGATCCATCATCATGAAACATAGACATGGTTATTCCAATAGACCCCCTGGATGCCTCTAGTGCCTAGCACCCTATTGGATATGCCTACTTTCCTTGTTGATGCTGGAACTACAAACTCAGAGGCCTTCTGGCATCTCACAGGCCCAATCGCCCTGATGTTGTGGAAACTCTGAACTGAGGCCCAACCAATGCAGGACCAAGAAACATGGTGATCCGACATCGAGGAGGCCCAAATGAAATGGCAATGACTGGTGCCCAAGATCCCATTGGGAGCACACACTTACCTCTGGGAGCAGCAGGCATCCCTCACCGAAGCCCGGGATTGACTAGGAGCAGCCACCTACCCAGGAAATGTTGGAGACATGCTGGACTTAAAGTGAGACTGAAAATGGGGAAATGGGGAAAAAAAATGGGTGAACTTAAAGCTAGACTGAATTGCCAAAGGGAGTTAAGAGATTGCTGTGCGCTCTGTTTTACAGAGACATGGCTCACTCTTGCTACACCTGACTGTCCCTTACAACCTCAGGATTTCCCAGTTCACTGAATAGACTGCTCAGCATCCTCAGGCAGAGCAAGAGATGGTGGGGTCTGCTTCCTGATCAACACTTCCTGATGTGACAAAGATTCTGGGTAATCCAAGATGGAGAATGGGAAACATTTCTGGCTGTAATAGGGTGCTCCTTTTTTGAGGTATTTTAGGTGTTGGAGGTGATTTCCTTGAATTTCAGGAGCAGCAATTACTGTTTTACATGCGGTTACATTGTTTTTGGAAATTTGGAGATAAAAAAAAGTCAAAGCAATGGCACTTCTTAAAGGGAAAGGAACAGACAAAGGCAGCCCATGGTCTGTGCAGGAGAGAGAGAGAGAGAGAAAGAAACCCACACTGCGAACTGACATAGCAGTAAACCTGCGCAGTTATGCCTTTGCTGTTTAATTCATGTATTGCTGGACATCAGAGTGCATCTGGGAAAATTAACAAACAGTGAAATTCACAGCTGACCTTGGAGGAACCTCTTTGGGAGAGGTTGCAGCACAGAAGCAGATAAGTGAATAGTTTTAAGTGTGGCCTTGCTGTAAGTCGGCAGTAGTGCGCAGAGTGGGTTTTTTCTTGGTTATATGTTTTAATGAGATATGTCTCTTGATTAAAAAATAAAAACATAATCCATAAGTATTAAGTTAGCCTGGAGCAGTGTTTTGTAGAGGAATAAGATGCTGTTATTTTCTGGGTCTGCAGACTGGAAGAAGCAAAAATGGTCCTTAGTAGAGTGATATGCTCTTCTTGTCAGATGTGGGAATTTAGAGAGAGTTTACATATTACTGAATAAAAATATCTGTAATAAATGCCGTTGGTTGCGAATCCTATCAGATTGAATCAATCAGTTGGAGTGACAGTTCGAGGCAATGAGGAATTTACAAGAGCAAGGGGGTGTGATGGATGGCAGTTATAGGAAGGGAGAAAAGTCACAGATACAGTCACACAAATGGGTTAACTCCAGGAGAGGTAAGAGAGGTAGGCGGGTAGTGCAAGCGTCTTCTGTGGCTATCCCCATTTCAAACAAGTATACTACATTCTCAGGGGAATGTAGCACAAACAGCCAAGTTTCTAACTCTAATGTAATGAGGGGTACGTCGGATTTGAAAAGATTGATTGTTTAGGGGACTGTCTAGTCCGAGGCACAGACAGACGTTTCTATGGCCAGCAGCGAAAAATCAGAGTGGTGTGTTGCCTCCCTGGTGCCAGGATCAAGGACGTCTCAGAGAGGGTGCAGAATATTCTCAAAGGGGAGAGGGATCAGCAGGAGGTCATTGTACACATTGGGGATTAATGGTGCTGGAAGAGCACAGCAGTTCAGGCAGTATCCAAGGAGCTTCGAAATCGACGTTTCGGGCAAAAGCCCTTCATCAGGAATGAGGGGTTTTGCCCGAAATGTCAATTTCGAAGCTCCTTGGATGCTACCTGAACTGCTGTGCTTTTCCAGCACCACTAATCCAGAATCTGGTTTCCAGCATCTGCAATTATTGTTTTTACCTCATTGTACATATTGGAACCAATGACATAGGAAGGGAAAAGGATAAGATTCTGAAGGGAGAATAGGCAGGAATTTGTAAAGGAGGTCCTCGAGAGTAGTAGTATTTGGATTATTCCCAGTGCCACGGCTGGTATAGTTGAGAAAAGAAACAAGTCAAACAGTCAGGGCAGGCAAGGACAAAGCAGGGAACAAGGTAGGGCTGCTAAATTAACTGCATTTATTTCAATGCAAGAGGCGTAACAGTGAAGGCAGATGAACTCAGGGCTTGGTTAGGAACATGGGATTTGGAGATCATAGCAATTACAGAAACATGACTGAGGGATGGGCAGGACTGGCAGCTTAATGTTCCAGATTACAAATGTCACAGGAAGGACAGAAAGTGAGGCAGGAGAGGAGAGGGAGTGGCGATTTTGATAAGGGATAGTATTACAGCTATACTGAGGGAGGATACTCCCGGAAATACATCAGGCAAGTCACTTGGTGGAACTGAGATATAAGAAAGGGATGATCACCTCATTGGGATTGTATTATAGATCCCGAATACTAAGCGGGAAATTGAGAAACAAATCTGTAAGGAGATCTCAGTTATCTGTAAGAATAATGGGGGATGGTAGGAGATTTTAACTTTCCAAACAGACTGGGACTGCCATAGTGTTTAGGGTTTAGGTGGAGAGGAATTTGTTAAGCATGTACAAGAAAATGTTCTGATTCAATTTGAGGATGTAGATGTGATCTATATGGACTTCAGTAAGGCATTCGACAAAGTTCTCCCCATGAGAGACTAGTCAGTAAGTTTAGATCTCGTGGAATACAGGGAGAACAAGCCATTTGGATAGAGAACTGGCTCCAAGGTAGAAGACAGAGGGTGGTGATAGAGGGTTGTTTTTCATACTGGAGGCTTGTGACCAGTGAAGTGCCACAAGGCTTGGTGCTGGGTCCACTACTTTTCAGCATTCATATAAATGACTTGGATGTGAGCATAAGAGGTATAGTTAGCAAGTTTGCAGATGACACCAAAATTGGAGATTTAATGGACAGTGAAGAAGGTTACCTCATATTACAATGAGATCTTGATCAGATGAGCCAATTGGCTGAGGAATTGCAGGTGGAGTTTTCGATAAATGTGAGGTGCTGCATTTTGGGAAAGCAAATCTTAGAAGGACTCATACACTTAATGGTAAGGTCTGAGGGAGTGTTGCTGAATAGAGACCTTGGAGTGCAGGTTCATAGCTCCTTGAAAGTGGCGTCGCAGGTAGATAAGATAGTGAAGAAGGCGTTTGGTATGCTTTTCTTTATTGGTCAGAGTATTGAGTACAGGAGTTGGAAGGTCATGTTGCGACTGTACAGGTAATTGATTAGGCCACTGTTGGAATATTGCATGCAATTCTGGTCTCCTTCCTATTGGAAGGATGTTGTGACACTTGAACGGGTTCAGAAAAGATTTACAAGGATGTTGCCAGAGTTGAAGGGTTTGAGCTATAGGAAGAGGTTGAATAAGCTAAGGTTGTTTTCTCTGGAGCATCAGAGGCTGAGGGGTGACCTTATAGAGGTTCATAAAATAATGAGAGGCATGGCTAGGATAACTAGACAAAGTCTTTTCCCTGGAGTGGCGGAGTCCAGAACTAGAGGGCATAGGTTTAGGGTGAGAAGGGAAAGATATAAAGAAGACCTATGGGACAACATCTTCACACAGTAGGGTGGTGCATGTGTGGAGTGGGCTGCCAGAGGAAGTGGTGGAGGCTGGTACAATTGCAACATTTAAAAGGCATCTGGATTGGTATATGAATAGAAAAGGTTAAGAGAGATATGGGCTGGGTGCTGGCAGATGGATCAAGATTGGGTTGGAATATCTGGTCGGCGTGGATGAGTTGGACCAAAGGGTCTGTTTCTGTGCTGTACATCTCTATGACTCTATGACTGTATGTGGTGACCCTGGTGAATTACTGCTATCTTGACATAGAACATTTTATAGTAAAATTCTGTCCCTACTACCTGTTGTGTGAGTTTACCTCTGTTACAACATGGGGTAAACCCTTCTGCAAATTTAAGCCAACCACACAAAAAAGTTCACCTTGCCTCATAATCTGTAAAAGTATGAGTGACCGAGAACTACCCAAATTCTACTATTAAAAAAAACAATTAATTCTCAAACTCCAAAAGAGAACTGCAAACAACATTCTACACTGTTAGCCTCTTTTGTCTTAACAATTTATCTACCTCACATTTTATAACAATATACTGATCCGATAAAGCCCTTATTAAATTTACAAAAATAAAAACCAAGTTTCAAAACCAGCCAGTTCTCTGTAGATTTTACCCTGGTTGTCTTTGGTCTTCTGCTGCAAAGATGTTTCATGTGAAAAAGGTACCTTTCAGAGAGAATGTTTTTGAGTTACAGTTGTTCAATGGCAGAAGGTGCTCTTTCTCTGGCTAACTGTTCAAAAATGCCTACTTTTCTACCCCAAAACATGGGATCATCTCATTGACTTGATGTTGTCAAAACAATAAAATTCAAGTTTGATTGGGTTTTAGTATCTTTATGCGCAATCTAAACCGATTGGTTGAATTCAAATGGTTGTGAAAACAATTCATTACCTGAGCTACATCTCGAATGTTGTACCTTCAAATTATGCAGCACATTCTTGTGCCTGCACTCAGTCATATGAGAGGTGCTTGCTAGCTTTTCAACTTTCACTCTCTCTTAAAGGTATACTACACGCCTTCAACTCCACAATACCTCCGCTAGCCTGACAGTGGTCTACATCACCCCCATGTGGAAGTGAAGAGTACACTTGATGAAGTATACAACACTACAAACAACTTTGAGTTAGAATACCTTGAGGCCTTGAGTAATTGAAGTTGGTGACTTCAAACAGGTCAACCTCAAGAACATGCTACCAAAATACCATCACCATGTCTCCTGTCCCACCAGAAGTTCGAACATCCTTCGCCATTCTATACAGCTATAAAAGGGCCTACCATTCTATCCCCCAACCGCACTTTGGAAAATCAGATCATAATGCTGTGTTCTTCCTCCCGGCTTACAAGCAGAAATTGAAGCTTGAGGATCCAGTACAGAAAGTAGTGCAGTGTTGGTCTATGGTGATGGAAGGCCCTCTAAGGACCATTTAGATTTAGTGGATCTGGCTATATTCAAGAACTCAGCAGCCAACCTAAATGAGTAAGTCAATACTGTCACAGATTCCATTAGTAAGTGTGTAGAACACTTTGTCTCAAAGAAGTTAATCCCAATGCTCTTGAACTGGAAACCATGTGAATTGTGAGATCCACTCTCTATTGAAGTCCATGTCTAAGGTCTACAAGTTGGGCAACTCTGACCCACACAGGTACGATCTCCATCAGGCCATCAAAGATACCTAGAGGCAAAACCAAACTAAGCTTGAGACCCAGACCAAACACACAGATGCCCATCGCTCATGGCAAGGCTGACACAATATAATGGGCTACAAAGAAGAGCCAAACAGAATCACTGGCAACAGTTCATTCCCACTCAATGAGTTTAATGGATTCTATGCTCACTTTGAAAAGAATGTCTATGAAACAATGCCACTTATCATTACTGCCTCAGATGTACCTACATCAATAGTCACGACTGCAGGCATTAGATTGGCCTTCTCAAGTTTGAACCCATTGAAAGTGACTGGACCAGATAGAGTCCCAGCCCTGCACATAGATCCTGAATGGACTAGCTGGCAGGAATACTCACCAATATCTTTAATCTCTTCTTATTATGATCTGAAGTCTCCACTTGCTTCAAGAAGACTGCCATCATCCCAATGCCAAAGAAAAATCATGCAGTGAGCCTCAATGACTACCACCATCTCCCTGATCCTACACTCATCCCTGAAACATCCGGATAACATGAATACCTACATCAGGCTCATACTTATTGACTACAGTTTATTCTTCAACATCATAATTATAAGCATAAGTATCACTGAACTCCGAGACCTCGGTCTCGGTTCCTCCTTCAGTAATTGGATCCTCGACTTCCTGAGCAATGGACCACAATTAGAAAGATTAGGTGACAACACCTCCACCCCATAAACATCAACACCAGTGCCCCACAGGCTGTATACTCAATCCCCTAATATACTCCATGTACACTCACTACTGCATGGCCAATTTCCGGCCCAACTACTTTTAAAATGTTTCTGATGACACCACCATTCATCAAACAATGATGAGATGGAGTATAGGAAAGAGGTTGAGTTCTTAGAGACATACTGTAAAGACAGCAATCTCTTCATCAATATCAGGAAACCAAACTTCAGGAAGTGGAGTGTTGGGAACACCCCTGTCTACATCATTAGTTCTGAGGTGGAGATGGTCCAGAGAGTCAAGTTCCTGGAAGTGATGATCACCAACAATCTGTCCATGTCGATACAAAAGTAAAAAATCACAACAGCATCTTTATTTCCTCAGGAGGCTAAGGAAATTTTCCATGTCTACAAGACTCTTATAAATGTTTATATAATTCCTGTGTTCATCACTGTCTACTTTAGCAACAGTTCTTCCCAAGACCATAAGAAACTACAGAGAGTTGTGAACCCAGATCAGTCCATCATGCAAACCAGCCTTCTATCCATCAACCCCATCTATATTTCCTGTTGCCTTGGGAAAGCAACCAACAGAATCAAAGACCCCTCCCACACCATTGCACTCACTTCCACCCTCTTCCATTGGGCAGAAGTTATAAAGGTTTGAATACATGTATGAATCGATTCAACAACAGCTTCTTCCCTGCTGTTATGAGAGTTTTGAATGGACCTCTCAAATGTTAATTCTGATCTATATCTCACTGCCCTTTGTCTGGAGCTGTAACACTCTATTCTGCACTCTGTTTTGCTACCCTGGTGCACTTTGTATGGTACAATCTGCCTGTATAATGTGCAAAACGACCCACTTCACTGTGTCCCTGGAATGGAGCAAAAACATTGCCCTTTCATAAAACCATGCTGACTCTGTCTGATCACATTATGTTCTTTTTTTGTGACTTTAATCATTTTCATTCATTTTAAGTGCAGCATTAATTAATTCCTGGAGTTTGTGCTCGATCTATGAATGACATGTTCCATTATTTCCTTTTGAAAGTGATAGATATAAAAGTGTGGAGTCAAAATACATTAACTCCAAGATAGAACTTGGAGGAACTGGTAAATGACAGCTATGAAAAGGGTAATGAATTGCAATACATTTAAGTTCTGGAGCATAATTTGTTTTAAGATGTGACTTATAATGGATGTACAGGCAGAAGTGCTGATGCTCATCCTGAGGTGAGGAACCTACAAAGCCTGTCAAGACTCACTTGGGTCTGTCATTACTTTATTTTTAAAATTCAATCAGTGCAGCATGAAGCCAGTTGCCAAAAAGCTGAGCACCTTTCAGCTGACAGCAATGGATTTTCTGCAAGAAAAATGTGTTTTGAAAATATGGTTGAAGAAGTCATCGGAACATTTCTAGGTTGTTCCTAAACATATCAATACTATCAATTTGCGTCTCATATTCTCAGCAGTACAGATATGGAAGAACACTGTAACAGCAGGAATTTTACAATAAGTTCAACATGGTTGCACAACAGATTTTTCATCAATTTGTAATTGGTTGCTGATATAATTAACTCAAGTTTATGAATGTGTAACATTCCTTAGGCTAAACTGTTCTTTGATGCGGAGCACTAATTATATCAGCTGTCAACACCACACTTAATTTGAATCAAATGTTATTAGCTTCTAAGCCTTCTGATCACGACAAAGTATCTGGCATGTTTTACTAACTTATGAAGTTAAATGTCAAATATTTGGCTCCTATTCTCGTGTTCTGAAGGTCAAAATACTCATTGAAAAATGTGTTAATTTATTAATTAAACTGCAGGGAGTATTGTATTATAAGAACAACGTTTTGATTAGACTTTGACAATCAGGTTGTGAGTCAATATTTATTTCCATTGTCATATTACTAAGAGGTTTCATATGGCAATATCAAACAAATAAGCATTGTTATGGACCAGATCAAACACCTTCAAAATATATTCAGAAGATAATCTAGACCCAAAGTTTTTCTTATTTTAAAGGTAAATATAAGGTGTTGTGTTCCAGCCGCAATTCAATTGTTCAAACTGCTTGACATTAAGCAAACCACACTTTATTTATACACTGTAGTTAAAATGCAATGAAAGAAAGAGGCAATTGAAATAACGTAACTCTATTAGAAAACTTAACAGAATAGTTGATCACTGAACTACTAAAAGCATCTCTTCCAATACAGTAATATCCCATAAACACAACCTTAGCAAATGCAAATTCAGTAAATTAGATTGTCTCACATGCAACTCCAATGGCAGGAAAAGCACCTAAGCTTTTAGCTGTAACAGAGAGAGAAAAAATAGGTTCCACACCCAGCTTCAAGATCCCAGCATCTGCTCCTGAAAATTAAAACTATAAATCCTGGTTCTGTGGGAGTTTGCCCCACCCATTCAGGCTGCTTTATTGTTCCAACTTAAAAAAAATGCCTCACAAACTGATTACTCTATTGGCTGCGAGTAGACTGCTCACCACTGCTCTTAAAAGCTCTCCTCAAAAAAAAGGACAGTGTATCATCACGAAGAGCATAAGGTAGGAAGCTACAATCAGCCACAAGGTTCCCAGAAACATTGGTTGCTGTGATTCTCATGGCAAGTAATACCATGACATGGAGAACTATCTCCTTTGTTCAACACGGGATATGCAAACTTCCTTAACCCCTACCACTTTTGCAATTCTCATTTCTACTATGTGCCACTTCATCTTACAAGAGAGAAGACAGAACGCTAGTGACTGTATATGACCAAATTAAGAGGGATGCAATTAATTTTTCTCTTTCTCAGAGTCAGATAAGAAGATTGTTTGAATTTAATAGCTAGGTGATATTGCCAGTTCAAAGCATTATTTATTTTAGCTTGCTGTAAAAATAAGCCAATCAAGTTCTTTAATTTAGTTTAAAGGTAAATGTTGTGTAATGAGGCAGACTTGATAAGGGAGCTTAACGTAAAGAACCCTTAGGAGGCATTGATTACAAGATGATTAAGTTTACTCTGTAATTTGAGAGGGAAAAGATGGAATCAGAGGCAATGGCATTAGAGATGAATAGAGACAACCACAGAGGCATGAGACAGGAGCTGGGTAGAATTGACTGGGAGAGGAGCCTCGCAGGAAAGACAGCGGAACAGCAATGGCAGGAGTTTCTGAGAGTAATTCAGGAGACACAGCAGAGATTCATCCCAATGAAAAAGAAACATGGTACAGGGAGGATGAAGCAACCATGGCTGACTGGGAAAGTCAGAAATAGCATAAAAGCAAAAGAGAAAGTATATAAAATGACAAAGGGCAGTGGGAAACAAATGGCAACAACAAAAAAAGAAATAAGGACAGGGACGAGTAAATATGAGGGTATGCTAGCCAGTAATATAAAGGAAGACTGTAGGAGTTTCTTTAAACATATAAAGGGCAAAAGTGGAAATTGGGCTACTGAAAAATGATGCTGGACAGACAGTAGTGGGGAACAAGGGAATGGTTGAGG
Source organism: Chiloscyllium plagiosum (assembly GCF_037043375.1). NCBI lineage: Eukaryota > Metazoa > Chordata > Chondrichthyes > Orectolobiformes > Hemiscylliidae > Chiloscyllium > Chiloscyllium plagiosum. Next base: position 77,236,904 of record NW_028270145.1, on the reverse strand, counting down.
AACTGAATAAATACTTTGTGTCTGTCTTCACAGTGGAAAAAATGAGTAATATCCCAAAAATTCAAAAGAGTGAGGGGCAGAACTGAGTATGGTCACCATCACTAAAGAGAAGGTGTTGGAAAAAACTGAATGGCCTGAAGGTGGATAAATCACCTGGACTAGATAGATTACATCCCAGAGTTCTAAGGGAGATAGCTGACAAGCTGAAGGTGGAGGTATTCGTAGTGATCTTTCAGGGAATCACTAGAATCAGGGTGTGTCCTAGATGACTGAAAAATGTGACACCCCTGTTTAAAAAGAGAGTAAGGCAAAAGATGGAAAATTACAGACTGATTAGCCTAACCTCGGTCGTGAGTAAGATCCTGGAATCCATTGTGAAGGATGAGATTGCTGAATACATGAAACTGTATGGCAAAATAGGGCAAAGTCAGTATGGCTTCATCAAGGGGAGGTCATGCCTGACTAATCTGCTAGAATTCTTTGAGGATGAGCTGCCAGAGGAAGTGGTGGAGGCTAGTACAATTGCAACACTTAGAAGGCAGCTTAATGGGTATATGAAAAAGAAGAGTTCAGAAGAATATGGGCCATTTGCTGGCAAATGGGATTACATTAGGTTAGGATGAGTTGGACTGAAACGGTTATTTTCATGCTGCACATTTCTATGACTCTAAGTATTAAGCAGGTTAGACCATGGAGAACCAATGGATGTTATCTACCTGGACTTCAAGAAAACCTTTGACAAGGTGTCGCATAGGAGGCTACTGAGCAGGGCCCATGGTGTCAGAGGCAAGGTGCTAACATTGATAGAAGCTTGGCTGTCTGGCAGAAAGCAGAGAGTGGGGATAAAAGGGTACTTCTTAGGAAGGCAGCCAATGATAATTGTGTCCCACAAGGCTCAGTGTTGGGTCAACTTTTCACTTTACATTAATGATCTGGATGAAGGAACGGAGGGCATTCTGGCCAAGTTTGCATATGATACAAAAATAGGTGGAGGGACAGGTAGCACTGAGGAGGCAAGGAACTACAGAAAGATTTGTACAGATTTGGAGACTTGGCAAAGAAGTGGCTGATGAAGTACAATGTGTGAGGCCATGCACTTTGGTGGGAAGAATTGAGGCATGGACTATCTTCTGAATGGGGAGAAAATTCAGAAGTCTGAAGTGCAAAAGGGACTTGGGAGTTCTAGCCAGATTTTCTCAAGGTAAATTTGCAGATTGAGTCAGTAGTTGGGAAGGCAAATGCAATTATGACATTTATTTTGAGACGACTTGAATATAAAAGCAGGGATGTACTTCTGAGGCTTTATAATGCTCTGGTCAGAACACATTTAGAGTATTGTGCGCAATTTTGGGGTCCATATCACAGGAAGGATGTACTGGTCCTAGAACATGTTCAGAGGCAGTTCATGAGAATGGTTGCAGGAATGAAAAGCTTAACACATAAGGAACGTTTGAGGACTCTGGGTTTATATTCAATGGAGTTTAGAAGGATGAGTGGGCATCAAATTGAAACTCACAGAATACGGAATGGCCTGCACAGAATAGATTTTGGGCACATGTTTCCATTGGTAGGAAAGACTAGAACCTGGGGTAAAGTGAAGACATTTTAGAATTCAGATAAGTAGAAACTTCTTTAACCAGAGAGTGGTGAATTTATAGAGTTCATACCACAGAAGGCTGTGGATGCCAGGTCATTGAGTACTTCTAAGACAGAGATAGATAGGTTCTTGTGTATGAAGGGGATCAAGGGTTATGGGGAGAAAGTGGGAGAATGGGGTTGAGAAACCTATCAGCCATGAAAACTATGAATAGCGGAGCAGACTTGATGGACTGATTGGCCTAATTTCTCCTCCTATGTCTTATTGTCTTGTGGTTTTAAGTAAAGATATAGAAATTAACAGCAAAAGGTTTGAAATGTGCAAAAATGTCCAATGACTCAATTATGCAAAACAACACATAAAATATGTAAAAGTATGTAAAACCGGGCAATAAAACTTTGTAGGTCTTAAAATGTGTCTAAATAACAAATAAAATTGGATTTCCCAGTGACTTGTTTACAGCTGCAAGATCATTTTCCACAGTGGCTGTTGGTCTGGGCTTTCTCATAGAGCAGTTACACTGCACTTGTGGCTGTGGTGATCTCTTGTTCTCTTGAAGGCAGTGGCATTGATTCCAACTTCTCCCATAAGGACTCTCAGCTTGTGACAATGGAGCTACTTTAAACTACAAGTAGCTCAGATTTAATGAGATAAATTTCAAAGGAGGTTGGAGGGGAGGGGTGTAGGGTTCAACTGTTGCTCCTTCTTCCCTGTGGCAGTAACTCTGATTGATAGTTAATATCCAATGTCTTTTTCACCTCAGTCTGGGTCACGTGACCTCTTTCTAGGAGTACTATAGGTCCTGTGTAAAAAAAACAGTGTGTCCTTTTAATTTTAGTCTTTGTGGGCTAGCATCCTTTGTTTTGAAATGTGCTTTTTTTCATAAAATGCCTATTCTATCTATCACAACACCAGCTTCTCATTCTGTGCAATTCACTTTATCCCAGTCACTCAACCAGCAGCACTTTCTGGCACACATACCTACATCAAGCATACGGGCACTTTATCCCCATCCTCATCTATCAAAGCTATCACGGTCAGAGCCATCTCTTATTGCATTTCTGTAAATGTAGAGATTCAGCTATCACATAAGTGTCAACATATCGCAACACTGTTATGAAGATGTGTTATCTAAAATATTAACTTGTAATGTTATCAGCTGGTGGTGTGTTTATAGGACATCTCTATAAAGATGCATTCATTGAGACTTTTACAGCTGCATGTGAATATTTTGTAACTTGTGGTACTGATGACAGGTCCTTAGCTCCAGAATCTGGAAGGTGACTTTTCCAACAATTTGCTCCAAGCCTCAACTTAGGGTGGACTTTCAGTGTTTCCTAGCCTCCAACAGTTTCATGGCATCTTACTTCCTGCCCCACCTATAACTCTAAAGCCTGCAATGACTTATTTATCACTCTGGATGCTTGTGAATCCTGGTGGTTAATTGTGAAAATGTCCATTCCAGCAAACATTTTTGTCCTTCACTTTAAAATGTTGAGTGCCTGTAAGGAAAAAAAACAGGTTGCTGTGCTGTTCATGTCCGAACTCATACCAAGGCTTCAGACTTCTGCTTGTTGATTAATAATGGCTCTTGATCTAATCAATGGTCAAGCAATGGTTAACTCTCATCCTTTCTTTCAAATTTCTCCATGGCTTTACCCTTTACATCTGTAATCTTCTCCTACCCCATAATTGTCTGAAGTACCTGTGTTTCTCCATCTGGTCTCTTGGTCATCTTCAATTTTAATCTTTCTATGTAAGTGATTGTGAGTTCATTGCAAACTCTAGAGTACTGTCCCAAATATCTATGCCTTTCCTTATCTTTTTTCTTTTAAGATATTCATTCCTACCTTTTTAACAAGATTTTGTTTATTCGCGTAATATTTCCTTGCTTTAAGGTCAAATATACTTAGATAATTCTCCTTTGATGATTCTTGTGAGATTTTACTCTGTTGAAATTGATAAATATAGGTTGTTCTTGCTGTGAAGTCTATGCAATTCAACATGCATAAAATAGTCAATCATTATTACGCCTATAACCTTTCAATCTCTATCATAAGCAGATACAAATTCAATTGTGCATTCTGGCTCGCTAATTTCCTTCAGGAAAGGAAACCTGTCATCCTCACCTGGTGTGACTCCAGACCCATAGCAATGAGGTTGATTCTCAAATGCCTTCTGAAATGATCTAGCAAGACATTCGCGTATATCAATTGCTGCAAAGTCTCAATACAGAAATGAAATCAGATGGACCACCTAGCATCAAACCCAGCATCGGAAAAGATAATGGCAGAAAGAGCCCTGTTAACCTGGCAAAATTCTCCTCACTAACATCTGGGAGCTAGTGCCAAAATTGGGAGAACTGTTTTATAGGCTAGTTAAGCAAGAACCTGACACAGTCATATCACAGAATCATACCTGACAGACAATGTCCTAGACACCACCATCACCGTTCCTGGTTATGTCCTATCCCACCAATGGGACAGACCCAGCAGAGATGATTGCACAGTGGTATACAGGCAGGAGGGAGTTGCTTAGTGTGTTCTCAACATTGACTCCAAACCCAAATAGTTTCATGGATTCTGGGTGAACATGGTCAAGGAAAACTTCTGCTGATCACCATGCACAGTGCTCCCTCAGCTGATGAATCAATATTACATCAAGTTGAACAACACTTGAAGCACTGAGGGTAGTAAGGGCATACAATGTACACTGGGTGGGGGATTTCAATGTGCAATGCCAAGAGTGGCTTAGCAGCAGTACTATAGATTGACTGGACGGGGATCCAAAAGGACATAACTGCTATATTGGGTCTGTGACAGATGGTGAAGGAACTATCAAGAGGACAAAAACATACTCCACCTCATCCTTAACAATCTGTTGGCTGCAGATGCATCTGTCCATGACTGTATCAGTAAAAGTGACTAGTACTTGTGGAAATGAGATCCTGTCTTCATATTGAGAATGCTCTTCATCCTGTTGTGTGACACTATCACCATGCTAAATGGGCCAGACTTCAAACAAATCCAGCAACTCAGGACAAGACATCCACAAGGTACTGTAGCCATCAACAGTAGTAGAATTGTGCTCCATTGCAATCTGTAACCTTGTGGCCCGGTATATCCCCCACTCAACCATTACCATCAACCCAGGGATGAACCCTGGTTCAATGGAGAGTGCAGGAGGGCATGCCAGGAATAGCACCTGGCACACCTAAAAATGAGGTGTCAATGTGGTGAAACTGCCAAACAGGACTACTTGCATGCCAAACTGTATAATCAGCAAATGGTAGCCAAAGCTAAGCAATCGCACAACCTAAGGATCAGGTCTAAGCTCTGCAGTCTTCCGTATCTAGTTGTGTTGGATAATTAAACAACTCATTGGAGGAGGAAGCTCAACAAATATCCTTATCCTCAACAAGAGGAACTCGGCTCATCAGTGCATAAGATAAGGCTGAAGCATTTGCAGCAAGTGGATGATCCACATTGACCTCCTCCAATGGTCCCAGAATCACAGATATTAGTCTTCAGCCAGTTCAATTCACTCCACACAATATTAAGAAATGGCTAGAGACACTGGATACTGCCAAAGCTTTGGGCCCTGACAACAATCTGGCATTAGTATTGAAGACGTATGTTCCAGAACTTACCCTACTAAAAGAGTTCCAGTACAATAACAACACTGGCAACTACCCAACAATGTGGAGAATTGCCCAGGTATATCTGTGCGCACACAAAAAAAGGACAAATCCAACCCAGCCAATTACCACCCCATCAGTCTATTTTCAATCATCAGTAAAGTGATGGAAGGCATTATCAACATGTTACCAAACTGAGTATGCTTAGCAAAAACCTACTCACTGACACTCAATTTGGGTTCCATCAGGGTCACTCAATCCCTGACCTCATTACAGCCTGGGTTCAAACATGGACAAAAGAGCTGAGTTCTAGCGGTGAGGTGAGAATGACAGCTCTTGACATCAAGGCCACATTTGACCAAGTGTGGCAACAAGGAAATCTACCAAAACTGGTATCAATAGGTATCAGGGCAAATTCTCTGCCAATTCTAATCATATCTGGCACAAAGGAAGATGGTTGTGGTTACTGAAGGTCAATCTTCTTCGCACTTCAGACATCTCTGCAGGAGTTCCTCAGGGTAGTGTCCTTGGCCCAACCATCTTCAGTTGCTTCATCAATGACTTTCCTTCCATCATAACATCAGAAGTGAGGATTTTTGCTGATGATTGCAACAAGTTCATCACCATAGCGACTCCTCAAATACTGAAGCAGTCAATGTTCAAATGCAACAAGATCTGGAAAATATCCAGGCTCCGGCTGACAAATGGCAAGTAATATTCACACCACACAAATGACAGGTAATGATAATTTCCAATAAGAGATAATCTAACCACTACCCAACAAGAAAAAAACAAAGAACTGCAGATAGTGGAAATCAGAAAGGAAATCAGAAATTGCTGGTAAAACTCAATAAGTCTGACAGCATCTGTGTAGAGAAAATAGAGTTAAATTTCAGGACCAGTGACCCTTCTTCAGGTTAACATTAATTCTGCTTTTCAATAATTTTGACTTTGAATCTAACCACCACACCATGACATTTAATGGTTTTGCCATCACTGGATACCTCATTATCAATGTCCTAGGGCTACTATTGAGAAGAAACTCAACTGGACTCCCTATATAAATACAGTAGCTCTAAGATCAGATCAGAGGTTAGGAAGAACGTGACAAGCAACTCACCTCCTGGCTCCACAAATGTCCTCCACTTCCTGACTCCTATCCGCCATCTACAAGGCTCCACTTTTCTGGATGATGCAGCTCCAAAAACACTCAAGAAACTAGGCATCGTCCAGCACAAAGCAGCCTGTTTTATTCACATCACATCTGCAAGCATCCTCTCCCTCCAACACAGGTACTCAGTAGCAGCAGTGTGTACTATCTACAAGATGCACTGCAGATATTCACCAAAGATTCTCAGATAGCACATTCCAAACCCACGGCCACTTCTATCTAGAAGGATGAGAGCAGCAGATATATGGGAAAACCACCACCTGCAAGTTCCTCTCCAAGCCACTCACCATCCTGACTCCAAAATATATTGGGTTCTTTCACTGCCGCTGGGTCAAAATCGTGGAATTCCCTCCTTAACAACATTATGGGTCAACCTACAACACATGGACTGCAGTAGTTCAAGAAACCAGCTCACTACCACCTTCTCAAGGGCAACTAGGAATGGTCAATAAATGCTGGCTGAGCCCGTGATCCCATGTCACACAATGAATTAAAAAGAAGTTTTTCAGCAAATTATTTTTAAAACCTATTCTCATGATGCGGTTATTTTATTAATTCACTATGGAAACTTGAGCATCATTTATTGATAAGCATTTTCTTGCCCATCTCTATTTAACCTTGAAAGAGGGCTGTAGATTGATCCACAGTGCCATTAGAGAGGGAGTAATGTTATTGAGGTCACATTTATTGTCCATTGCAAAAGTATTAGCAGAACTTTGCTTTCAAATATTCCGATTTTTTTTAACAGCTGGAATATTTGCTGTATCACTTCAGAGGTCAAAAGAGTTAGTCACATTGTGTAGCGTTGAGCTGCACATAATTCTGACCAGGTCGACAAACTTCCTTTCCAGAAGGATATCAGTGACCCAAAGGCATTATTATAACAATCTTACAGCATTCACAGTTATTTTTCTAATCTTATATATAAATTCATGACCTCTGAGTTAATAGATGAGATCAATAATAACCAGGCTACTGAACTTTTAGAAATGAGTTCATTTTGCAGCATTACTTGTCAAGGGAGTCCATTTCACAATTCTGCAGTTCTGTTCTGAAAACTTAGTGTCTTTTTTACAAATTAGCAAGTTAGTACTTGCAGCCTCCTCAGCTGAATAACCTGCTTATTGCCACATTTTCTGAACCTTTTAACATTATAGAGATGTAGATAATGCCACTTACATGCCATCTTCTCAGATGGAAATATTTCAATCTTATCCACATCCCATTTTAACTGAAACATGATTTGGATATCATCAGCTCAATCATAGCTTGTAATGAAGCTGTTATAAAACTGGGCTTCATTTTTTAGTATTTCTTCAGAACAACTGGCACTCAACCTATTCCCCAAAATAAATCGAATATCTTGCACATGTAAACAAATCGTTTTCAGAACGGTTCACTTTAAAAAAAAATATTGATTATGCCTGTACATTCTTAAAGATCTCTATGCAATTTAGATTAACTAGAGTGTGAAACAGGCCCAACCAGTCCACACCGACCCTCTGAAGAGCAACTCACCTAAACCCATTTCCCTCTGACTGATGCACCTATCTCTATGGGCAATTTAGCATGTCCAAAGCACCTGACCTGCACTGGGGACTGTGGGAGAAAACCAGAGGAAACTCACACAGACACAGGGAGAATGTGCAAACTCCACACAGACTGGAATCAAACCTGGGACCCTGGTGCTGTGAGGCAGCAGTGCTAGCCACTGAGCCACCGAGCCACCATGCTCAGGTCATTTGGCTATAACACAATGTAGGTGGAATATTAGAATTGAATAATTCCTTTTGGTTTTTTGTTTACAGAAATTTGCAATTCTGATCACTGAAGATCATTTAAGATCAAATTTCCTTGATTTCATGAGATTTATCATTTTAAAGAGAAGAAAAGTAGCTGGATGTGTTGGAGAAGTAATGGGATGAAATTAAAGAGGAACAGAATCTGTGTAGCTGAGGCAAAACCCAAGATGAAGTAAATGGGCAGAATCAGATTATAAGGAACAAAGTTAATAATAAAACTATACAACTCAGGAATAATCCTGGGTATAAGGAAAAAGAAAAGTGGAGAATGAAGATAAGTGGAGAAGGACACAAAGTTAATACTCCTAAATGCCATTTTCTTCCTTGTCTAGTTAACTTTATAACTTTTGAAAGTATCAGATTAATCTGTGATTATTAAAATGTAATTCAGCAGAAATATATAACACTGCTTTAGATCCATCAGATCATTGGAGGAACACATTACTTTGTTGTGAAATAAACTAACTAGGGCTAGTCAGATCTTAAAATGCCTTTTGTACATTCCTACTAAATGACGTGATTTGATTGCAATCTGAAACGTGGAATTATGAGGGCTAAAAAGGGTCATGAGATATCCTGAGCGAGCAGGGTTAAGGAAAACCTCAAAGCTTTTTATTCATATATAAGGAGCAAGAGGGTAACTAGGGAAAGGGTTGGCCCACTCAAGGACAAAGGAGGAAAATATGTGTAGAAAATGGGTGAAATTCTCAAGAGTACTTTGCATCTGTATTTACCGAGGAGAGGGGCATGGTGGATGTTGAGGTTAGGGATAGATCTTTGATTGCTCTAAGTCAAATCGGCATTAGGAAGGAGGAAGTGTTGTGCATTCTAAAAGGCATTAAGGTGGACAAGTCCCCAAATCCAGATGGGCTCTATCTCAGGTTACTGAGGGAAGCGAGAGTGGAAATAGCTGGGGCTTTAACAGATATCTTTGCAGCATTCTTGAAAACTGGGGAAGCCCTAGAGGACTGGAGAATTGCTAATGTTGTTCTCTTATTTAAGAAGGATAGCAGAGACAATCCAGGTAATTATAGACCTGTGAGCCTGATGTCAGTGGTAGGGAAGCTACTGGAGAAGTTGTTAAGGGACAGAATCTATACCCATCTGGAATAAAATGGGCTTATCAGTGATAGGCAGCATGGTTTTGTGCAGGGAAGGTCATGTCTTACAAACTTAATAGAATTCTTTGACGAGGTGACAAAGTTAATTGATGAGGGAAGGGATGTAAATGTCATATACATGGACTTTAGTTTGATAAGGTTTCCTATGGTAGGCTGATGAAGAAGGTGAGGTCTCTTGGGGTCCAGGGTGTTCTAGCTGGATGGATAAAGAACTGGTTGGGCAACAGGAGACAGAGAGTAGTGGTGGAAGGGAGCTTCTCAAAATGGAGCCCTGTGACCAGTCATGTCCAATAGGGATCTGTGCTGGGATCATTGTTGCTTGTGATATACTTAAATAATTTGGAGGAAGGTGTAGGTTGCCTCGTTAGCAAGTTTGCAGATGGCACTAAGATTGGTGGAGTAGCAGATGGTGAAGGGGACTGTCAGAGAATACAGCAGAATACAGATAGATTAGAGAGATTGGCAGAGAAATGGCAGATGGAGTTCAATTTGAACAAATGTCAGGTGATGCAAGTTGGAAGATGCAATTCCAGAGCGAACTATATAGTAAATGGAAAAGTCCTGGGGAAAATTGATGCACAGAGAGATCTGAGTGTTCAGGTCCATTGTTCCCTGAAGGTGGTAATGCAGGTCAGTAGAGTGGTCAATAAGGCATATGGTATGCTTTCCTTTAACAGGCGGGTTATTGAGTACAAAAATTGGCCGGTCAACTTACAGTTGTATAAGACTTTGGTTCGGCCACATTTGGAATACTGCGGACAGTTACATTACCAAAAGGATGTGGATGTTTTGGAGAGGCTGCAGAAGAGGTTCTGATTCCTGATGAAAGGCTTATGCCTGAAATGTCGATTCTCCTGCTCCTCAGATGCTGCCTGACCTGCTGTGCTTTTCCAGCAGAACACTCTCAACTCTGATCTCCAGCATCTGCAGTCCTCACTTTCACCTGGAACTTGCATGGTTCGGAGAATGTTAGCTATGAGGAGAGGTTTAGAAGATTAGGATTATTTTCATTGGACAAAGGGAGGTTGATGGGGGACCTGACTGATGCCTGCAAAATTCATAAGAAGTGTAGACAGAGTGGATAGCAAGAAACGTTTTCCCAGAGTGGGGGACTCAATTACTAGGAGGTCACAAGTTCAAAGTGAGAGGGGTAAAGTTTAGTTGAAAGTTCTTCACGCAGAGGGTAGTAGGGTGGGAATGATAGGGTCAGTTAAGATGCATCTGGACAAATACATAAGTGGGCAGGAAGTAAAGGGATACAGATCCTTAGAAAATAGATGGCAAATTTAGTTAGAGGATATGGATCGGCACAGGCTCGGAAGGCCGAAGAGCCTGTTCTTATGCTGTAATGTTCTTTGTTCTTTATTCTTTGTAAAGTCACAATTTGTACATGAAACCGAGTTGACAATTTCACAGCAACCAAAGTGTGAAGTTCCTTTGGGCCTCCAACCCTGTCCAAAATAACATTTTACCAGTAATCTCACTCTTGTGAGAACTTTACAAGCTCCCTTTTTTAAAGCTGCGAAAATATTTGACTGGAACCTGCTCTCATATGATGTGAAAAACATGCTAATAGGGAGAATGTCACCTGAACAAATTCTATTGTCTTTGAGCATCCTCTGTACTATATGTCACAGAACACAGATGGCAGAAGCAGAACCTCAGGTTTTGCTGCTGATACTTAGCAAAGCTCATTACATATTGGTGTGCACCTGCAGCACTTCTTTTATTCTCGCATTGATATATAAGTCTGACTACCTCTTGGCATTGCTGTACTTACATTTACATAAGATATTCACAACTCAGTTAATCTTTCTAATATTGTCAAAAGGAAAATTGAGGACGCAGAGATAAACACAAAAAATATTTTTTCTGCACATCTATCACTGTACTGAATCAAAAAGAAACACACTGTCTTAATGTGTCGCATTCTGAAACTTACTGGACAAATCAGGTCCCAGAATAAAATCTGACCTGTTAGTTCTGTACTTTTGTTTTTAACAGTGAAGGTCAGTTATTGAAGAAATTCATAAAATATGCTCATGTACTTTTAACAGAAAGAATGAAATGTTTGTTAAACAAAGAAAAAAAGATTCTATATTGTATTAAACAAAACAAAAATTTGGCAAGATTTCAAATCAGACATCAGAAGAAAGATTCAATTTTAACCATCCCATTCCTCTCAACAGTATACCCACAAACAGTCAGACATCAGTGAAGAGTTACCACTGTCTTCATACAGAAGCTCCCTGCTCAGACTCAAGCTGGGATAGCTGCAATGGTTTCCCTCCAGTGAATTTCTGTACAATCAATTGATGCTCTTTCCCTTCATCTGGTGTCTCTCCCCAAGATGCCTGAAGGAAAATGCAAATTAACTCTCTACAACTTTCAACTTGAGAACAAATGCATAAGTTCCCAAAACTTAGTTGTCCAGCTGCCTTGTCTCCATCCTCTAATGCACCTACACACAGCATGACTCATTTTTATGGATTGTTCTAACTTTCTCTGTATCATTGCAATCCTGTCACAGCAATTTCGTTTCTACATTGTTTTTAATGCTATGAACTATTCACTTTTAAAACTTCATTAAAATGCATGTCAAAGAAATAAATCTTCAGATTCTCAGGCTCCAAAATTCCAAGCTCACAAATTAAATGCTAGCAGTAAAAACCTTTCCAATTCATCAACATTTAAAAATAACTTAGAGTTTTCCATGGTTCTTAATAAACTGTGTACCAAACAAATCCACTTTGTCTTGTCAAATAGACATAGTTAAAAATCACACAACACCAGATTATAGTCCAACAGGAATTTTTCGAAGCATTAGCATTCAGAGTGTCTCTCAACTGAAGAAGGAGCAGCACTCCGAAAAAGTACTCAGGGATGCCCTCATAAGAAAAGTGCATGATGCTCAACTCATTGACCGCCAGTTCTGACGTGCCACAGCAAGGAACCGTAATGACCTCCTGAGGAGACAGATACATGCTGCAACCGACAGGGTACCCTTTGTTGTTCAGTACTTCCCTGGAGCTGAAAAACTACGCCATGTTCTTCGTGACCTGCAACACATTGTCAATGAGGATGAGCACCTCACCAAGACCTTCCCCACACCTCTATTGCTTGCCTTTAAACAACCGCCAAACCTCAAACAGATCATTGTTCGTAGCAAGCTGTCCGGCTTTCAGAGCAACTCCATACAACCCTGTCACGGTATGCGTTGCAAGACATGTCAGAGTGTGGACATGGATACTACCATGACACCTGGGGACACCTCTCACCATGTACGTGGCAGGTACTCATGTGAGTCAGCCAACGTTGTGTATCGCATATGTTGCAGGCAAGGATGCCCTGAGGCATGGGACATTGGGGAAACCGAGCAAAGCCTACGGCAACGGATGAATGGGCACCGCACAACAATCAACAGACAGGAGTGTTCTCTCCCAGTTGGGGAACACTTCAACGGTCCAGGACATTCAACCTCAGACCTTCGGGTGACCATCCTTCAAGGCGGACTTTGGGACAGGCAGCAGCGAAAAGTGGCCGAGCAGAGGCCAATAACTAAGTTCTATACCCATAGGGAGGACCTCAAGCAGGACCTTGGGTTCATGTCACACTACAGGTGACCACCATTGCACTATACTCACACACAGACACTCCTACACATACACACACACACAGGCACTCCTATACACACACATTCACACGGGCACACATATACACAGACACGCACACAGACACTCACACACACCCTTATAGACACACACACTCTCACACTCACACATGTATCCTCTCACAGACTTAGACCAGTCTACACTCACACACACACATATACACTCTCTCTCACAGACACTCGCAACCCCCCACCCCAGACACACACACACTCCCTCACTCACACAAGCACCCCCTCACAGACTTAAGACACTCTACACTCACATACACACACATATACACTCTCTCTCACACTCACAACCCCCCAACCCAGACAGACAGACAGACACACATAGAATTTGTACTTGCAGAGTTACTTTGCTCAAAAACTGCACAAATTCATGTAAAACTCTGTTATCTCACTTTTTAGATTAGAATCAATCTAAAACATCATGGCACAGACAGAGAACACAGCGGGCTAACACATTCAACATATTGTCTCACTAACACCAATTGTTACAGTTAACCTGAGAATGCAACTTTTAAAAAATAGTTTTGTGATTTACACATGAAAGAAGTGAAACTATCATGGTATTCAAACAGATGAAAGACTCAACAGACAATCAAAGTATTTTTCAACCCAAAGAGAAATGCTGGAAAATCTCAGCAGATCTAGCAGCATCTGTAAGGAGAGAAAAGAGCTGACATTTTGAGTCTAACTGACCCTTTGTCAAAGCTGTCAGACCTGCTGAGATTTTCCAGCATTTTCTCTTTTGGTTTCAGATTCCACCATCCACAATAATTTGCTTTTATCCAGTGTTTAACCCACTGCCACCACTCTTCCAGGAGTGCCTACCCTGGAGAAGTACTGGTCTTCTCTCCGACAGGATTTTCATTTGTCTCTCTCCCCCTATCCATCTTCATTGCTTTCCTTTTCTCTCTCAGTGTTAGACAAGGTATTTACTAAGACTCAGCCATATTTCCTTCCTCAGTAACGAGCTTTGACAAAGGGTCAGTTAGACTCAAAACATCAGCTCTATTCTCTCCTTACAGATGCTGCCAGACCTGCTGAGATTTTCCAGCATTTTCTCTTTTGGTTTCAGATTCCAGCATCTGCAGTAATTTGCTTTTATAAAGTATTTTTTAATGTATAATTTCAGTTACACCACACTGTAAACTTTTGCTGTAAATTCTGTGCCTTACAAGTGTGTCCTCCACAACCACCTGATGAAGGAGCGGCGCTCCGAAAGCTGGTGTACTTCTAGTTAAACCTGTTGGACTACAACCTGGTGTTGTGTGATTTTTAACTTTGTACACCCCAGTCCAACACCGGCATCTCCAAATCATGTTTGTAGGTTATGGCTCTTGCAGAAACTCAGTAGGGTCATGACTGGCCTAATGGCTTCCTTCTCTGTTGTAGCCATTCAATGATTGTTTCCACAGAAATTCACAGATCAAGAGCTGAAATGAATGTTGGTGACTCACTTCTCAGGCTCACTGCCAATTTTACTTTGTTTGAAACTTAAAATATTGGCAATGATTTCCAGTCAATGGAAAATAAAACTTGATTTGGTAAAAATTCAGTTGTCACAAAACAGTTTTGTGCTTCTGATGTGGACCAACTTAATCCCCACAGTTTCTACCATCAACTAATTATTGCACTTAGGAAAGCCAAAAGTAATTGGAGTACTTAGCAACTGTATGGGTGCAACAGTGATATTTGCAGCTCAACGTCTCATCATTCAGAGTTGGCATTACAGCTTCAAGTGGAATAAGTTGATATCTCCCAAGAATTCAATAGATAAAGAAGAAAATGACACATAGAATACCAATATTGTGTCATTCTCTACTTCTCAACATTTGCCACTTTTCGTCTTTGTAAATTGATACTGCCCGAGCTGTATTACTTCATCATTGACTTCGCTCCTTGTATTTTTGACCCTGTTTATGTACTTCCTCAACTGTTTCTTTGCCTTAGTTCAAAAAGTGACAGGAATAATTTTGCGTTCTGTGGTTATGTCTGGGAAATTTAGTGATGGATGGAGGCCTGCAAATGTAATAGTTCAAGCCATGTCAGAGGAAATGCCAGAAAATGAGCAACAAGCCCCTATTCCTGTCCTGATGTATTCATGATTATTAGATTCCATAATGTCAATAATAGTGTTTGATATGTAGGCTACCACTAGTCCAGACTTAGGACTTTTCAGACACTAGACCTAAATTTCTCTAAAAAACATATTTTTAAAATAAGAGTACCACCATATACGGTGAGAATCAGCATGATACCCATGAGAGGAAAACTTCAGTTAACTTGATATAATATCCTTCATGCCATTGAAACATCATTAGCTTCTCAGTAAATTTATGAGAGTTGACAAGAATCTTCAAATAGTCACTGAATTAACTCAGCTGTGAATGATAATAAAAAAAGCATTCCTTTCTCATGCAAGAAATAATTGTGTTCAGTTGCTGAGATGAACAAGCTACAGGAGAAAAGATACCAAGAGAAAGAGATAACGCAAATCATATAATAATTGAATCATTGTATCCCTACAGTGCAGATAGAGGCCATTCAGCCCATTGAGTCTGCACCAATCCACTGAAGAGCATTCCACCCAGACCCACTCCCCCACTCTATCTCCTTAGAGCTCACTCAGTTGATGATGTTGCAGGAAACTCTGTACCTGTAGACAGGGTTTAGGGATGTGGAAGACTTATTCTGACTGCTCAGCCACAACTTACCAGGACGGGGTCAACCTCCAATCTCTTTATCAGATCCAGGCTTTGGTATGCTTCCTGGCTTTGAAATTCTGCTTCAGCTTCTGATCATCCTTGCCAACCTCCTATCTCCCTATCCAGCGCCTCTGATTTCACCATTTGATTTCCTGTTTTCATACTTCTGGCTTAAATTCCAGTTGTTGTCATTGGCCTCATATCTCCTGACCTCAGCCTTTGATTCCTTCCTGGCTTCCAATGTCTGTCCCTGAAATAAAGCCCAACACTCAGCTTCAAATTTGCATCATATATCTGTGCCCATTCTTCCACTTTTAACTCCATATCCCACCCAAGATTTCTTTGTCTCCACCCTCCATTTGTCTTCTCACCTGATTGTTCTCAGCTTCAAATCGGCAGTGCCCTCTTATCATCTGACTTTGACTATTGATGCATAACCCCTGTCCCTTAACCTTCAGCCTTTCCCTCCCTTCCTTTATACCTTTCAACCACTGATGTCTGATTCTCTGGCTTGGATCTCAAGCTTGCTATCTCTGTTTGTGCGATCTCATGCCTCAGACTCAAATTCCCTACTCCCACTCCATTTTCATTTATCTAAGGGACTCTTAACTCTAACAAATGCCCAATCTCCATTCACACTTTGATGGCTGGCTGTTCACACTTTGCCAGCTTGATGTTAATGACCCCCAAGGCTTAAGATTGGGAATACCTCACCATTCATTGGTGAGCTTGCTGCACTGTGTCTTGATTTTGAAAATGTGCACAACTAATTTTCTACCCCTACTTACCTTCTTCCACTCTTATTATTGACTGACCCATCGTACTGTTAAAAACAGATGATTTCCTCTGATCAGTGATTTTAACAAAGCAGTAAACATAGTTTTTTTCCTCACTTTTGTCAATTTTTCCTATTACGAAAAATATCACAGAACTATTATTGTTGGTGAAGTTGTACTCAAAGTTGAAAAAAAAGCATTAGGGTTTTGTCAACTAATAATTTCCATAACTATTCTTTATTTTAAAGAAAGCTCCTCTAGCAATTGTATATATTTTTTAAAAAAACCCTTTATCTTAATTGGAAAGAACCTGAAAACTTTCACTTCAAATTCTTTAAATTTTCAGCCGACAGCAAGCAGATGAGTCAGCAGTTTCTTTTGAAAGCTGGAATAACAATCTTCTCCAAACAGGCTGAGAAAAATACTTTCAAGTAACAACTTTGGAATTAGTTTATTTTATTGTGTAAATGAAATGTCTCAAATTAATTAGTGCCACAGGCAGCTCAAACCTTCAGAGTTTAATGTATGAAGTATCTTGTTCAGACTTCATATAACTGGCACTTAGAGATAACATAATAAAATGTAAAACCTACAATTATAGAATGACAGAGTCACACAACGTGGAAACAGACCCTTCAGTCCAGTGGATTAGTCCCCAAGCCAAACTGGTCTCACTTGCCTGCATTTAGCCCATATCCCTCAACCTCTCCTATGCATGTCCTGGATTAGTGGTGCTGGAAGAGCACAGCAGTTCAGGCAGCATCCGAGGAGCAGTAAAATCGATGTTTTGGGCAAAAGCCCTTCATCAGGAATACCTGTATTTTGTCCGAAACATCGATTTTACTGCTCCTCCGATGCTGCCTGAACTGCTGTGCTCTTCCAGCACCACTAATCCAGAATCTGGTTTCCAGTATCTGCAGTCATTGTTTTTACTCTCCTATTCATGAACAATCTGAATGTCTTTTTAATATTCTAACTGTATCTACATCCACCAATTCCGACAACAGTTTATTCCACATACGAATCACCCTCTGTGTAAAAAATGTCCTCATGTCCTTTTTAAATCTTTCTCCTCTCATCTTAAACATATGCCCCCTAGTTTTGAACTCTCCCATCCTGGGGGAGAGACCCTTGCTATTAACCATATCTATGCCCCCCCCCCCCCCGCCCCCCCCCATGATTATATGGCTGTAGTGAAATAGTTTATTGACAGGGGGAAATTGATTGCTACTGGTGGTAGTGTCACTTTAATCTGTCAGTGTCAAGAAAATCGAACCCAGTGAATTAGAACACTGCACATTTATGCCCAGGACCTAGGTGAGAACCCAAGTCAGACTGATTGGACAAACGTTTTTTTTCTGAATGAAAGGTATTTTAAATGAAATACATTCAGAAGCCTTGACCCAGTTGCTCATACTGCTCAAGGCAAAATGTTCTACCATTTGTTATTAATCAATTTCACTCAAAAAGCCTCTCAGAATAGTAAGCATAGGAAACAAAAATATAGTACCGAAGCACAGTAGGGTATGAAGCAGGAGCTGAGCTTGTGCAGATGGATGATCTACATTTTGACCTCAATTGCTTGTTTTCTTGGCTGCAACTGAGAGTGCTACATGTGCTGCAGTAGTGTAAGGGTTTGAACGGGCTGTTATGGATGACTGCCTTAGGCATTGCATGCTATGCTAATGCCATATGGACTCATGGGCAGAACAGCATAGGATCTCAAAGGTATAAGAATTACCATCCAGGTCTTCCTCCTAATCTCTGTGACAATGTTTATCACATAATTGTCACTCGTACATAGCGCAAAATTGCAATAAACTGCACCTTATTTTAAATCCGAGTTTCTTCTTTTTAGACAAAAAAGTGACTTTTCTCTAACGCAGCAGATCAAGCAGACCCTGTGGATCCTAGCCTATAGGAGGATGTTGGCAGCAAACTTCCCCTTGGTGAGCAATAATGCAGGTAGATTCATGCAAAAAAGGTGGTTTGCAATGAAGATTATTCATTCAACATAGCAGCAGGGGTGTCAGTTCTATTTATCCTCTCATGCTGGCAGTGGGAGAGTTCTGAAGATTTCTTCAGTTAGAATCATACTCATGCAAATGGTTATCAGCAGAGAGAACTAAACATGCATGAACTCTTCAGAAGAGAACATTGAATGAGGCAGAATCAATGGTCAATCGAAAAAGCATTTTGGTAAGAGATGCACTTCAGCAGAAATTCCCCAGAGCTTGAGCATAAATCAATCAAAGGCAATTATAGATTGCGTTAGGTGCCAATGATCTGGATGAACAATTTTTAATTGGGGTTTGGCAGATTAGATATCTGAGGATCCATGAATAAAGTTAAAATTTCTTGTGTGCAAAGGAAAACTTTAAAAAGAAATGGTTGAGAATTACAGGCTGAGAAAGGTAGAAGTAAAAAACACAGCTCAATTCAATGAGACCACAATAGCAAGTAGGCACCATAAGACATAGCCACAGTGAGGGAAGTCAAGGGAAGCTGAAGCAATTAATAAAAGTGGTGCAGACCCAGGTATCTTGCAAACCAGAATTAAGATGATGAAAAGGGCATATTAGAAACCTAACCAGAGCAGATCTAAAGAAGAAAAGAGGTTAAGAAGCTTTATTAAGGTTGCAGAAAAGGGAGACATTTCTCAATAAAAGCACATTAATAGAGGAATAATTGTTATTTAAACCTGGGGGAGGGGGAGTCATCCAAGAAAAGACCATTAAAGATGCAAAATACATCTCTGAAAGCTACAATTGATGGGAGTCATTTTGTTAACTAGTGAATGAAGAGGGAGTCATTACTGAGGCAGCAGAATTAATTCAGTAAACCTGGTAAGGAGACAGGAATAAATTGTCAACGCCACAAACTGTGGATTTAATCCACTGAAGTCTTGATAAAAACATAAATCATCTATTTTAATTGTGGAAAGGAGCAACCTTCTCTGTTAGCTAACAGAAGGCAAGAAGTCTCCATTTTATCTCTCAAATAAAGGAAACCCCTTCAGTAAAGCAACACAGAATAACGGCACTACTCTTATTATTGGGTTCTGAGGAAGGGTCACTGGACCTAAAACATTAACTTGGACTTCTATTGTCACAAAACTAGTCCTTTTTTTCCCTAAAAGCTGTTCCTTGGCTCAAGGATAATCTGTCCTTGATTATTTTTCATTGGGGTAATGAACCGGGCTGGGATCCAATCAGTCTGATTTGGCACAGAGATGAAAACGATTTTGAGAGGCCTTTTGCCTGTATGTAAACAGATGAGACTTGAGGCCAAAGTGGTCATGTTTTAGAAGTGACCTGTACAATGAAAGGAGTGGTCAGCTCTCTAGCTGAGCAGTTTAGTTCAATCTTGAACTGGTTGGAAGTTCAACAGGGAGCTGTGTGGAATCTCTCTCTCTCTCTCTCTCCCTGCCCTTCAACTTCAACCTGTAAGCATGTGTTCCATTTATATAAAGGGAGTTTGCTTATTGGGACTGTTGTGAATATTCAGAACAGCATAATTAAGTCTAGTTGGATAGATTGAGTTCTGTCGGGGTTCTTTATTCTGTTCTTTGTGTTTTATTTTGGCAATAAATGTTTGTCTGTTTTAAAATCTAGTAGTCAACCTAATTAACTTAATCTGGGTAATTTTCACCGTACACTTACTGAAACAAATTGCAAAGTTATGGTCTGAGCTGCCTGCTTCAGAATATTTTGAGTGGTCTGGCTTAGTCCATAACACTTTTTGCAGAGGATGCCAGACTGCTGAGCTTTTCCAGCACCTCCACTTTCATTTCCATTTACATCCATCTGCAGTTCTTTTAGTCTTTATCAGCTATTATTATAATGTTAGATGGTTTTAAGAAAGGAAAATATGTACTCACATTAGGAAGATATGAGACACGTCATCAGAAATGATATTGAGAGAAACATTAAATTTCAGAGCTGTGATAAGTACAATGGAGCTGGACATTTTGGAAAAAACATTTCTTAAGATACAAGATTGTTTCTAAATTTGGCAACAAAAGAAATTGAACAAGTTAATTCACTTCAATGTATAATTGGGAGAATAACTGAAGATGTTATAGCTTGGCAATATATAAAGGAAGCAACAAATATGTTTGAGCAAGTATTGAAAACCATTGACAATTATGTTAACCTCAGAGCAAACAGAATTTTTAAACAACCAAAATTTAACAAGAGAGATCAGTATCTGAGAATTTGTAGATAATTTAAGGAGCAATATCAATGTTGATCTGCCTTAGGAAGGGGAAATCATGTTTAATGAATTTATCATACTACTTGTGCTGTGGAGAAGGGATAGCCAATAGATACACTGTACATTAATTTCCAGAATGTACTTAATAAGGAGCCAAATAAAAAGATTATTGTGTAAAATAAAATTCATGATGTTTGTGTGTGTCTGTGTTAGGGGAAAGGTTGAGTTAGCATATCACCATGGACGCAAGATTGGCTGGCTGGCATACAGCAGAGAATATATATAAAGGCATCTCTGTATGATTAGCAAGATATGATGACTGAAGTTCTGCAGGAGTTTAAGCTAGTAATTCAACTTTTGACAATCTGCATTATTGACTTGGATAAAGTAAGTGAAGGCATGTAGCCAATGTTGTAGGTAGCATGAAGATAAATAGGTAAATGCGATGTGAAAGAGACATGTGGAGTTTGGCAGAAGTATATAGGAAGATTGAGTGAGTAGGCAAACATCGGGTAAATGGAGTATGATATGGAAAATGGGAAATTCTTCACTTTGACAGGAAGAATGTGGAGTGATTGGAATCAGGTTGACATCATTGACTATGAAACCCTTGATTGGGGTTGTTAACCCGGACCAATCAGAAAAGCCATATTTGACCTATATAACCAGGAGATTAGAAAACCACGTTCAGGTGACTGACTGCAAGCTGGTTGGCCACATCTGGTGCACTGTGCACAAGTAAATAAAAAGTGACTTGGTGACAGGATCCCAGCCTCTATGCAGTTATTTCAGAATGAAAGCAACGGAAGTCAGTGGAGAGGTGGGGGAAAATCCAGAGCAGATAGTAATCTAGCAGCAAAAGCATAAGACCCAGAGGCAAAAGCAAACAAGATATTTCTCAGCATCATTAATAGCAGGTCCATGAAATGGATCCGCATGGAGACATTACCAATGAACCGCATTTTCGCACACTTATCCTAGAAGAACAAGTTCTTTACATGAGCAAAAAAGAACTATTTGTAAACTCTGAGATTATTTATCCTAATAGGACTTTTGGTCATTAACTAAAAGTAAACATTTACATGGCTGCAACTGCTGACACTCTGCTTTTCCTCGCTCTAAGTGATATGAACCTAAAGATATAATAATTGAAAGTCTAAGCCACCAGTGCAAAGCTCTCAGTCCACAATGGAGTGTCAATACATTTTCTTGGAAGCAGCTACCTGGAATGTAGATTGGAATGTCGGGTCAAAGATTCAACCTGTTCAAGGCCAGAGGTTCCCAATCTTTTCAGAATCAAGGCACACTTCACTAAGTCAAACAATTCCCTTTTCACCTTTTTCAGTTAAATTGATTGCTCATAAACATTATTCCATAAACAATAATCCTGATGAAGTTGATAAAATTGTGAAGAAAAGCTATGGAAACGTAAGTTTCAGAAATAATGCACAGAGATCTAAAGGAAACAGGCAATAATAAATCTTGAGAAATCATTGCTTTGGCAACAGTTTAGAGATTGGTTTGAGGAATGCCAAGGCCATTGAACAGGTACAGTTCAAACTTGCGGGCATTAAATTCCATTAGGAAGAAGGTATTGACACCAGGCTGAAATTGGTCCTCTTACCTCATTAGAGCATCTTCAATGAGCTGTCAATTCCTTGACAGGTGGTTCATCTGTTCAAACTGATGAATTTCAGGATGCTTTAGAAGGTTACCATTGCACTCCAGAATTGATTGCCTTATTTGAATGATAGTTTAGAGTCTTTGATAGGTCTTGAAAGGATTTGTATAAGGTTTCCATCAGTGAGTTCTGCTGAATTATTTTAATCATCAAATGGTCGGAAATGTCATGGAAAGATTTAGAATTCCTTTGACATACCTGCATAATGCAATAGGGGTGCAGAGTGAGTGAAAAGAAAAAGTACAGCTACTACTTGGAGAGAATTTCAAAATCTGGAGCAAATGGTCACCAGCCAATATTCCTACTCCCCATTGTGTGACTCATAACTTCTTTAGCTTTTAGAATTTCAATGCATCTGAGGATAGTAATGATGTTGGCTGATCATATAAAATAGTTGATTTTGATTCTGTCATTTTATTTTTTCCCCTGTTTTAATTTTGTCTAACTTTGATCAGCTGAGCAAATAAAAAATTGTTACTTTACACTTTCAGGCAGTATCATTATGACTTGATGGGAATGCAGAAAGATCATCCTTTCTTTAATGATGATACTCAGATTTACGTTTCTAGCATAATCTTAGTTTGTTAGTTATCAGACTATTCTTATTCCGTTTCATGGCAGAATATTTTATTATTTTTCATCATCCTGCGCAGAAATATAATGTTTTTAATTGTTTGACAGAATTGATGCAGTTGAGAACAATTTAATGAGATGTAGGCTGTTGATAATATTTTCACATAAGATTTGAACTAAAACAAAAGATTGTTGTCTAACACTCAGTTGAAATTTTCTTCTTTAGTTTCAGTATTGCTTGGACATGCAGGTGTGAGATAAAAACGCAACCCTGATATTTATCATTTGATTATAGTTGACATTTTTGAACTTTTGAATGTTGTAAAGTTGTAATTTTGGTGGTACAATGTACACAATCAATATTTTTACAATGCTATACTACATATAATGATTCTCTTACACTCAGGACTGAAAAAACGTTTTTAGTCCAGTTTCTCTTATATATTTGTCCTTTCAATGAAAAACTGATATTTAATCACCTTGATATATCTCTGTTAAAAATTGCCTTCATGTTTTGTTTGAAAAAAAGTCCATGAAGGATTGTGAATGCTATATTTTTATTGAAAATAACACTGTAAAACTCACACAATCACACATTTCATCTTTTGTTTCTTGATTGGCAATCACATATGTTTGGTTTCACATTAAAGCTTGAATGGGACCACAGCTGTGTGTGGTTGAGCTTCCATTCACAATTGGTGTTGCATTAATTACATACATTGTCATGAGCTGCCAGTTTTCCTAAAAGTAGAATAATCTGCCAAGCACTTCAAAATTGAGCATTTTTTACTTTAGTGAACCTACATGTAAAAGACTAGTGCAACAAAAGCAAAGCATATGCCGTAAACCATTATCAATTCCATTAACTTCTCACACACTAGCTCCCTCTTTGTGGTTCTCCCTTATAAGAATAACAGACATATCTTTGAATGTTCTAATAATCCTCCTATTTTGCATAACGTGTTGTTTGAACAACTTATTTTCCAGCTCTCCCAGTATTTTACAATGATAATGTGTAGTGTAATTGTAGATTGGGAGGAAGCAAGTTCAAATTTAGTGTTTGTAAAATTGTAAAATGGGGAAAGCATTATGCGGTCTCTTTAAAAAATTGTGCTTTTTCTTTGCTGAGAGATTTAAAAGGATGTCTGTGAGTAGCAGCTTGAATGTTTGTCAGTATATGGAGAGCTCAAATTGAAACGTTTGTATCAAAGGGCCAGGCAGTTAGCAGGACGAGCAACAATTTTTAGACAATGATTTTTAACCAAGGTAACAGGCTTTTGAATTTAGCCAATCAATTTGAAGTAGGCATCAGATACCAAAAACCTATGAAATTTAAATCTGATGGTTTTGACAATAAAATAACAATTCTATTGTAAGAAATATTGATATGTCATCAAGCATATCAAAGGAGGGGGCAGTTGGACAAAGATCCCAAATCAAGCTGGCATCCGCCAGAACTAATGGCCCTCAGCTCTCAAGAGAAAATCTCTGGCTCTCACAGCCTCATCTTTGTATTCGAGAACGCACCATCTATATAACAACTGTACCAACCATTGGAGAACGGTACCATTGGAGAAGGCATATTTGATGAAGAAATGACGGTGAAGGCACAGAACATTCCAGAAGTTATGTAATCTGGCTGCAATTTCGATAGACCAATGTTTGTTTTATACGAGTGGGACTCATATTTATTGGAACAACATACCATTAGAATCTTATTTTGTTCGGGAATAATTAATAGTTAGAAGAGAGTTATTCAGTTTGATAATAGCTCAGTTAATTTGTTTACTGTTAGAATTAGATATATAAATTGTTACCTGTTGATTTTAAAATGAGTGTCAGAGATTTATTTTATTTAGCGACTAGAAGTTGCTGAAAAGCAAGTTATGATGTGGAGATGCCAGTTTTGGACTGGGGTGGACAAACTTAAGGATCACACAAAACCAGGCTATAGTCCAACAGGTTTCTTTGGAAGTACAAGCTTTCAGAACATCTAGTCAAGAGGAAGAAAGAAACTTAAGGTTGAGGAGGCAAGGATCAGACAGCACTGCAGAGTGTTACGAGATAGCCAGGAAGGAACTGAAGGGGCATGAAAACGCTTTAGCAGGTAGATTAAGGAAAACCCTAAGCCCTTCTATGCTTATGTGATGAACAAGCAGATGGCCAGAGTGAGGGTAGGGTCAATCAGGGATAGTGGAGAGAACTTGTGCCTGGAGTCAGAGGAGATAGGGGAGGTCCTCAATGATTACTTTGTTTCAGTATTCATTACTGAGGCGTACCTTGACATTTCTGAGGACAGTGTAAAACAGACTGATATGCTCGAACAAGTTGATGTTAGGAGGCAGGATGTGCTGAAAATTTTGAAAAACATAAGGGTAGATAAATCCCCTGAATCAGACAGGATATATCCTCGGTTTCTATAGGAAGCAAGGGAAGAGATTGCTGTGCCTATGACAATGATATTTTGTCCTCACTGTTCACTGGAGTAGTACCAGATGATTAGAGTGTGGCAAATGTTATTCCCTTGTTCAAGAAAGGAAATAGGTATAATCCTGGGAATTACGGACCAATACGTCTTACATCGGTGATGAGCAAATTATTGAAAATTATTATGAAATACAGGATCTATGATTACTCGGAAAACCATAGCTTCATTAGAGATAGTCAGCATGACTCTGTGAGGGCCAGGTCATGCCTCACAAATCTTATTGAATTATTTGAGGATTTGACAAAACACATTGCTGAAGGTAGACCAGTGAATGTGATGTACTGGGATTTTAGTAAGGAGTTTGATAAGGTTTCCCATGGTAGGCTCATTCAGAAAGTAAGGAGGCACAGGATACATGGTAATCTGGCTGTCTGGGTACAGAATTGGCTGGCCCATAGAAGACAGAGGGTGGTGATGGATGGAAAGTATTCAGCCTGGTGCTAGGTGACCAGTGATGTACCACAGGGATCGATTCTGGAACCTCTGCTCTTTGCGATTTTTGTAAATGCCCTGGATGAGGAAGTAGAAGGGTGGGTTAATAAGTTTTCCATTGACACAACGGTTGGTGGAGTTGTGGATAGTGTGGAGGGCTGTTGTAGGACATTGACAGGATGCAGAACTGGGTTGATAGGTGGCAAATAGAGTTCAACCTGGAAAAGCGTGAAGTGATTCACTTTAGAAGGTTGAATTTGAATGCAGATTACAGGGTTAAAGGCAGGATTCTTAGCAGTGTGGAGGAACAGAGGGGTCTTGGGGTCTGTGTCCGTAGATTCCTCAAAGTTGCCACTCAAGTTGATCAGGTTGTTAAGAAGGCATACGGTATGTTGGCTTTCATTAGCAGGGGGATTAAGTTTAAGTGCTGTGAGGTTCTGCAGCAGCTCTGCAGAGCCCTGTTTAATCCACACTTGGAATATTGTGTTCAGTTCTGGTTACCTCATTATAGAAAAGATGTGGAAGCTTTAGAGAGGATGAAGAGGATATTTACCAGGATGCTGCCTAGACTGGAGGGTATGTCTTATGAAGAACGTTTGAGGGAGGTAGGGCTTTTCTCATTAGAGTGAAGAAGAATGTGAGGTGACTTGATAGAAGTGGACATGATGATGAGAAGCATTGATAGAGTGGATAGCCAGAGACTTTTTCCCAGGATGGAAATAGCTATGATGAGGAGGCATAATTTTCAGGTAATTGGAGGAATGTTTAAGGGAGATTTATAGTTTAAGGGAGTTTTATAGTTTGGAGCACAGATTGGCGGTTTGGTATGTTGCCTCCCAGGTGCAAGGGTACGTGATGTCTCTGATCGTGTATTCCGGGTCCTTAAGGGGGAGGGGGAGCAGCCCGAAGTCGTGGTCCACATTGGCACCAATGACATAGGTAGGAGGAGGGCTGAGGATGTTAGGCAGGCTTTCAGGGAGCTAGGTTGGAAGCTCAAAGTTAGAATGAACAGAGTTGTTGTCTCTGGTTTGTTACCCATGCCACGTGATAGAGAGTCGAGGAATAGGGAGAGAGAACAGTTAAATGCGTGGCTACAGGGATGGTGCAGGAGGGAGGGATTCCGGTATTTGGATAACTGGGGTTCTTTCTGGGGAAGGTGGGACCTCTATAAACAGGACCTGCACCTGAACCTGAGGGGCACCGGTATCCTTGGTGGGAGGTTTGCTAGTGCTCTTGGGGGTGTTTAAACTAACTCTGCAGGGGCATGGGAACCCAGACTGTAGCTTTAGGGTGCAGGACCTGGAGTGTAGGGAGGTTAGGAACATGGCATCAATTTCAAAGGAGGGTGCCTGTAAACAGGAAAGTGGCTTGAAGTGTGTATACTTCAATGCAAGAAGTATACGAAATAAGGTAGGTGAACTTGCAGCGTGGGTTGATACCTGGGACTTCGATGTTGTGGCTATTACGGAGATATGGGTAGAACAGGGACAGGATTGGCTGTTGCAGGTCCCAGGGTTTAAATGTTTTAGTAGGGTCAGAGGTGGGGATAAAAGAGGGGGAGGTGTGGCATTGCTTGTCAAAGATAGTATTACAGCTGTGGAAAGGATGATGGATGAAGACTCGCCATCTGAGGTAGTTTGGGCTGAGGTTAGGAATAGGAAAGGTGAGCTCACCCTGTTAGGAGTTTTTTACAGGCCTCCTAATAGTCCTAGAAACGTAGAAGAAAGGATTGCGAGGATGATTCAAGAGAAGAGTGAAAGTAATAGGGTGGTTGTTATGGGGGACTTTAACTTTCCTGATATTGATTGGGAAAGCTATAGCTCAAGTTTGTTAGATGGGTCAGTGTTTGTCCAATGTGTGCAGGAGGGTTTCCTGACACAATATGTAGATAGGCCAACAAGAGGTGAGGCCATACTGGATTTGGTTCTGGGTAACGAACCAGGCCAGGTGTTAGAATTAGAGGTAGGTGAGCACTTTGGGGACAGTGACCACAATTCGGTGACTTTTACTCTAGTGATGGAGAGGGATAAGTGTGCACTACAGGGCAAGAGTTATAGCTGGGGACAGGGAAATTATGATGCGGTGAGGCATGACTTAGGATGTGTGGCTTGGAAAAGTAAACTTCAAGGCAAGGGCGTAATTGATATGTGGAGCTTGTTCAAGGAGCAACTATTGAGTGTCCTTGATAAGTATGTACCCATCAGGCAGGGAGGAAAGGGTCGTGCGAGGGAGCCGTGGTTTAATAAGGAATTGGAATCCCTTGTTAAATGGAATAGGGCGGCCTATGTAAAGATGAGGCGTGAAGGGGCGATTGAGAGTTATAAGGTAGCCAGGAAGGACCTGAAGAGAGAGCTAAGAGCAGCAAGAAGGGGACATGAAAGGTCCTTAGTTGGTAGGATTAGGGAAAACCCTAAGGCTTTCTATAGGTATGTCAGGGATAAAAGAATGACTAGGGTAGGAATAGGTCCAGTCAAGGATAGTAGTGGGAAGTTGCGTGTGGAGGCTGAAGAGATTGGGGAGACACTGAATTAATACTTTTCGTCAGTATTCACTCAGGAACAGGACATTGTTGCCGATGTGAATACTGAGTCACAATTAAGTAGAATGGATGGCTTTGAGGTATGTAGAGAAGAGGTGTTGGAAATTCTGGAAAGGGGGAAAATAGATAAGTCCCCTGGGCCTGATGGCATTTATCCTAGGATTCTCTGGGAAGCAAGGGAGGAGATTGCAGAGCCATTGGCCTTGATTTGTATGTCCTCGTTGTCTACAGGAGTAGTGCCAGAAGATTGGAGGCTAGCAAATGTGATTCCCTTGTTCAAGAAGAGGAGTAGGGATAACCCTAGTAACTATAGGCCGGTGAGTCTCACTTCTGTTGTGGGCAAAATCTTAGAGAGAATTGTAAGGGATAGGATTTATGAACATCTGGATAGGAATAATGTGATCAAGGATAGTCAGCATGGTTTTGTGAAGGGCAGGTCGTGCCTCACAAACCTTATTGAATTCTTTGGGAAGGTGACTAAGGAGGTGGACGAGGGTAAAGCGGTAGATGTGGTGTATATGGATTTTAGTAAGGCGTTTGATAAGGTTCCCCATGGTAGACTACTGCAAGAAATACGGAGGTATGGCATTGAGGGTGAGTTGGAGGTTTGGATTAGGCGTTGGCTGGCTGGAAGAAGACAGAGGGTAGTAGTTGATGGCAAAGGTTCATCTTGGAGTGCCGTCACTAGCAGTGTTCCGCTATAGGAAGGATGTGGAGGCACTGGAACTGGTGCAGAGGAGGTTTACCAGGATGTTGCCTGGTATGGTAGGAAGATTGTATGAGGAAAGGCTGAGGCACTTGGGGTTGTTTTCATTGGAGAAAAGAAGGTTTAGGGGTGACTTGATAGAGGTGTACAAGATGATTAGGGGTTTAGATAGGGTTGACAGTGAGAATCTTTTTCCACGTATGGAGTCAGCTATTACAAGGGGGCATAGCTTTAAATTAAGGGGGGGGGGTAGGTATAGGACAGATGTTAGGGGTAGGTTCTTTACTCAGCGAGTCGTGAGTTCATGGAATGCCCTGCCAGTAGCAGTGCTGGTCTCTCCCTCATTATGGGCATTTAAGTGGGCATTGGATAGGCATATGGAGGATAGTGGGCTAGTGTAGGTTAGGTGGGCTTGGATCGGCGCAACATCGAGGGCCGAAGGGCCTGTACTGCGCTGTATTCTTCTATGTTCTATGTTCTATGTTCTAGATGTCAGAGGTAGGTGCATTACACAGAGAGTGGAGGGTGCGTGGAATGCACTGCCAGCAGTGGTAATAGAGTCAGATACATTAGGGACATTTAAGCTTCTATTGGATAGGCACATGGAAGATACAGGTGTACCCTGCTATCCAAAAGCAGACTATTCCTGTGATAGCGTTCGTAAGCCGAAGTGGTGTAAAGCAAAGAAGCAGTTACCATTAGTTTATATGGGAAACAATTTTGAGCGTTCCCAGACACAAGAAGTAACCTACCAAATCATACCAAAAAACATACAAACCTAAACTAACACTTAACATGTGTTAAAGTTCGTCGGAGGTTGGGGTAGTTGGAGGTACAGGAGACTGGGGTGTAGGAGAGAAAGGAATAGGGTCATCTTTTAACACCTCAGTGTCACCTGAATACATCAGAGCAGGCAGGTCACTAATGTTTACATATTCTTCTATGTCTGCCTGTCTCAATGTCGAAGGTCAAGGTTCGTCGTCTGCTGTGGCTGATGTGGAAGACTTGAAATATAACATTATGCTTGACAGCTTAGCCTCATACATTTTTCTATCATACAGTTCCTTGTAGGCACTCAAAACATCCTGCAAACCTGCCCTAAACCTACATGTCCTTTCAAAATGAAAGTCATACATTTCTGCAATCATTGCAGCACTATCAACCGTAGAGAAAATCTCACACAAGAGCTTCACGTTCAGTTCCTGGATGACTTCACTTTCAGGCCATTTGCTATTGCGTTTGCTTTAGATTCGTATCCTTTCCTCTTGTATTTGCATCAGCTCTTTATCTGTCAGTTCTCTGTCATGGGATGCCAAAATCTCTTCATTATCAACTTCCACAAACCCAGCCTCATTAGCCAAAGTCACTGTTGCTGATTTTATTGTTTCTGGTTCCAAGATTTTAAATCGTTCACTGTTTTGGGGCATAGTTTTCTCCAAATGCCATTTCTGAGAGACTGTTAGCCTACTGAGAGCATCTCCAAGATTGGCGATTGCCAATTGTACTGTTTCCAGATCTCTCACAAAGATGCTTCGGAGTTGCCCTGCCTGTAAATGGAACTTAGAATAAAACACATCACATTCTGTGTATAGTAAGCCTTAACTGTGGCTCTTCGACCTTGGTCACATGGTTACAGCAATAACATTGTATTCGGCGGTGAGAACTCAACACTAATGTTACCGCCATTCTTGGCAATGCCAGGTGGATGAGCAGCACAGCTATTGGCAATCACAAGACACCTATTATTGAGGTTATTTTCTCTACAGTATTTTTCAATAATAAGATTAATGTATCCACTCATGTATTCAGTAAAAATAACTTTGGTATTCTAAACACTTGGACATGAACAAACACAACTGGAAATGTCTTCTTATCAACTCCTTTCAGTGCTGTCAGATTTTCAGAATGGTACACTAGTAGAAGCCTAAGGACACCATCACTAGTGATGTTAATAACAGATATTAGGATTAACCTGCCCTTTGATGCCTTGTGTTCCTCAGCCTGCTTTTCTTCTATCAAAATAAATATCTTGCTTGGCAATTTTTTCCAATAAATTCCAGTTGCCTCACAGTTATCTTGAATATTTTCTTCTGTAATTATTTTCTTTAGTTCTTCTGAGAACGTTTTGGCATCCTCAGTATCAGCCGAAGCATTCTGTCCAGTCACCTTTAAGCTATGAACCTGCCTTCACCTCAAAAACCGATCAAACCACCCATGACTACCTTTAAATTCCACTTTCGCAACACTTTCATCACCATCGTCCAGTGCTTTCTGTTTCAGCTTATTAAAACGACTGACTGATTTCTCCTTAAATATAAGATAACTTAACAGAACACCACACTTTGTACACCCATCAACCCACTCAAGCAATAGACTTTCCATTTTATCCAACTAAAAGAGACCACTCTGTTACTGACAGAACCAAAAGTAACTTCGGTAGCTTTCAAGATCCTTTCTCTATGTGTGTAAATAGTACGAATGGAGAATGCAGGCAAGTTCAACCCACACACAATGTCTTTGTTTTCTTGACCATGATCAAAATACTTAATTACAGCCAGTTTTACTCTGAGCATAACAGCCTTACGAGCTCTCTTAGGTTTTTCTGATACCTTAGGATGCATCTTGCGAACGGATGCACAAGATAAATCAAGATAAAGCACAGATGCTCACATGCACTGTTCAAAGCTATGGCCGCTTGATTCTGAGATGCTGAGTGTAGTTCCCAGGGAAGGTGCTTGGTGGCGCCACTCTTGCTGCGTATGCTTTTTCATAAAAGCAAAGATCCTCTTTCAGCTAACAGGTTCTAAAGTGTGTCATTTGTAAATTGGTTTTAAGTAAGCATTTGAAAAACAGGAGATAAAGGGTATGTCGGTTAGTCTGATCTTAGAATAGGATAAAAGATCAGCACAACATCGAGGGCTGAAGGGCCAGTACTGTGCTGTACTGTTCTATGTTCTATATCATGTGTATTTTGTTACAAAATGCAGTGAAAAGTGCTGTATTGTGCCACCACTCTCCGGCACCATCGTAAAACATAAAAATAAACCAAAACATAGAATATAAAGGCAGAAAAATAAAAAAACAACAAAAATAAAGTTCAACTTTACAGTTTTTCTTGTTCAGTGTTCAGCTAAGGGCCTGGAACGGCTAACCATGAGTCCCTTCACCAGTGGGGCTTGGTGGGCTTGGAAGGATGCTTCCTCATGTGGGTCAGTCCCAGTTAGGAAGCACTGTTTTGAAATTAAGCGTCTCCCTTTTAGGAGAGAGACGTAGAGATTTTCTTTCTTAGGTGTGTGACTTTGGAGTTCTGCCGCATGAGGCTATGGAGGCAGTTTCATCCAATATTTTTAAGGCAGATGTGGATAGTTGTTAGGCAAGAGAATAAAAGTTTATTGAGAATAGATCGGAATGTAGAACTCAAAATACAAATAGATTAGCCATGACATATTGAATGGGAGGAGGCTGATGTGTCTACTTTACCTCCTACTTCATATGATCATGTGTACTGTGTGCAGTGTTACCACTGAATGGTGTTCTTCACTAAACTGAGTATTTTCAACCAATGTATCAAAAACACCAAGAAGAATTGAAGGATAGAAAGCGACAGAAAATCAAAGTTCTAATGAAATATCAACAACCATGTAAACCGGTATCAATTAATAGAATTATTACAGATAAGTTATTTGGGCAGACATAGAACAGATGTAGCTATAATAAAATTTCTTCTGTGTTAAGAAAAATAACCTGCAGTCAAGCGTGAACTATCTTAAGCAAAAAAAAAGACCTAATTATCTAATCTAAAATGGAGATTTATTTTATTCAATGAATATAATTTAAGATGAAAAGAGCATGACACTTTGGATTAATTTCAATAAATTTTCACTTAAAAGTTGATAGCCTAAATTGCAGATATGTAGATAGTAACAATGTTACTGGACTAGTCGTGCATGTACATTGCACTAATGATCTAGAGACATGGATACAAGTCCCACATCGTAGGGGAATGAACTATTATTAACTTTTCCAAGACCATGTTAGGGAACTGGAGCGGGGGCTAGATGAACTTCAGATCATTCGGGAGGCAGAGGCTGTGATAGATAAGAGTTACAAAGAAGTAGTTACTCCTAGGCACAAAGAAAGCTGGGTGACTGTTTGAAGGGGGAAAAAAACAGTCAATGTGGGGATCCCCTGTGGTCGTTCCCCTAAAAAACACCTATAGCATTTTGGATTCTGTTATGGGGAATGACTTACCAGGGGCATGCAGTGGTGTGCAGGTCTCTGGCACAGAGTCTGTCCCCATTACACAGAAGGGAAGGAGGGAAAGGGGGCAAGTGTTAGTTATTGGCGACTCAATAGTTAGAGGGTCAGATAGAAGGTTTGTTGGGAACGAACAAGACTCATGGTTGTTTTGTTGCCTCCCAGGTGCCAGGGTCCGTGATGTTTCGGATCGTGTCTATGGGGTCCTGAAGGGTGAGGGTGACTAGCCCCAAGTCGTGGTCCATGTAGGTACCAATGACATAGGTAGAAAGAGGGATAGGGATGTAAGGCAGGATATCAGGGAATTAGGGTGGAAGCAGAGAGCTAGGACAAACAGAGTTTTTATCTTTGGTTTGTTACCGTGATAGAGAGGCATGTAATAAGGAGAGATATCAGATGAACAATTGGCTGCAAGGATGGTGCAGGAGGGAGGGTTTCAGGTACTTGGATAATTGGGGCTCATTCTGGGGAAGGTGGGACTTGTACAAACTGGACAGTCTTCACTTGAACCAGAGGGGTACTAAATTCCTGGTGGGAAATTCGCTGGTGCTATTCGGGCAGATTTAAACTAGCTCAGCAGGGGGATGGGAACCTGAGGTGTATTTCCAGTGCACAGGAGGATGAGAGTAGGGGGGGCATGGACAGGATTTCACAGTCACAGGAATGTGCTGGTAGACAGCAAGCTGGTTTGAAGTGTGTCTACTTCGACGCTAGGGATATCTGAAATAAGATCGATGAGCTTGCAGCATGGAGAGGTATGTGGGACATTGATGTTGTGGCCATCTTGGAAAATGGATATAGCAGGGTCAGGAATGGATATTGCAGGTTCCAGGATTTAGATCTTTCATTAAGAACAGGGAAGGTGGCAAAAGAGGGGGAGTGTGGCCTTGTTAGTCAAGGAATGTATAACAGTGGGTGAAAGAACTTTTGACGAGGATTGAGGTGGTATGGGCTGAGGTTAGAAACCGGAGAGGAGAGGTCAAACTGCTGGGAGTTTTTTACAGGCCTCTGCAAAGTTCCAGGAATGTGGAGGAGAGGATTGGCAAAACATTCTGGGCAGGATTGAAAGGAACAGGGTGGTCATTATGGGGGGCTTTAACTCCCCCAACATTGACTGAAAATGCTATAAATCTAGTACGTCAGATGGATCAGTTTTTGTCCAATGTGTACAGGAGGGTTTCCTGACACAGTATGTCGAAGGGCCAACAAGAGGGGAGGCCTCACTGGATCTGGCACTTGGTAATGAACCAGGCCAGGTGTTTGATTTAGTGGTAGGAGAGAACTTTGGAGAGAGTGACCATAATTTGGTTACGTTTAGTTTAGTGATGGAAGGGGATAGGTACATGTCACAGTGCAAGAGTGAAAGATGGGAGAAGGGCAATTATAATGCATTTAGGCAATACTTAGGATGCATAGAATGGGGTAGCAAAATGCAGGGGATGGGGACAATCGAAATAAGGAGCTGGTTTAAGGAACAGATATTGCATGCCCGTGATAAGTATGTCCCTGTCAGGCAGGGAGGAAGTGATAAGGTAAGGGAACTGTGGTTTACTGAAAGAAATTGTGTCTCTTATTAAGCGGAAGAAGGAAGCTTATGTGATAGTGAGACAAGACAGTTCAGATGATGCAATGGAGAGTTACAAGTTAGCTAGGAAGGATTTAAAGAGAGAGTTAAGAAGACAAAAGGAGAGCACATGAGCAGGACACTTATGGAAACGGGGGAGACGTGATGGCTTGCAGGTGAGACTGAAATAACATGCTTTTAAGACCCCCCTCCCCAGCATACTCCTGGCATGCATCCAAGCTATTGAAAATAAAATGAATGAACTCAGAGCTAGGGTTAGCTTCCAGAAGGAATTGAAGGACAGCTGTGTGCTTGGTTTCATGGAGACATTTTTTTAGATTAGATTAGATTCCCTGCAGTGTGGAAATAGGCCCTTTGGCCCAACAAGTCCACACTGACCCTCCAAAGAGCAACACACCTAGACCCATTCCCCTACATTCACCCCTCACTAATGCACCTAACACTACGGGCAATTTAGCAATTCACCTAACCTGCATATCTTTGGACTGTGGGAGGAAACCGGAGCACCCGGAGGAAACCCACACAGACACGGGGAGAACATGGCTCACTCTTGCTATACATGACTGTGCATTGCAGGCTGAAGGGTTTCTTCATACATTAACCACTTGGCATCCTCGAGTAAGGCAAAAGTCAGTGGAGTCTGCGTCCTATTCAACACCTCCTGGTGCTCAGATGTGGCGAACGTGGTGAGCTACTGCTCCCCAGACCTAGAATATCGAACAGTGAAATGCCGTCTCTATTATCTGACACATGAGTTCACATCCACCATCCTGACAGCAGTCTACATATCACCCCAGGTAGAGGGGAAGAATACTCTGGATGAAATTTACACCAATACAAATGCTCTGGAGCTGAAACACCCGAGGCCCTACTCATCATGGCTGGGGACTTCAACCAGGTCAAACTCAAGAGTTGCTACCAAAGTACCACCGACATGTCTCCTGCCCACCAGAAAACCAAACATCCTTCACCGCTGCTACATAAGCATCAAAATCGCCTGCCGCTCAGCCCCCATTTGGAAAATCAGATCACAACGCTGTGTTCCTCCTCCCAGATTACAAGCAAAATTTGAAATGAGAGGATCTTTCACAGAAAGAAGTACAATACTGGCCTGAGGCAGTGGAAGAGCTTCTCCAGAACTCTTGGAATCCATGGACTGGACCATATTCAAGAATTCAGTGGAAAAACTAGATAAGTCCACCACCATCACGGACTTCATTAGAAAGTGTGTAGAGGGCTGCATGTCAAAGACATCAATCCATTTGTTCGCCAATTGGAAACCTTAGATGAACCGGGAAATCCACTGCCTTCAGAAGACCAGGTGTGCGGTATTCAAGTCGGATGACCTAGACCTATATGGGAAATCCAGATATGATCTCCACAAGGCTATTAGAGATGTCAAGAGGCAGTACTGGTCCAAATTAGAGGCTCAAATTAACCATGCAGGCACCTGCGCGGCAATGCCTGCACAATATAACTGAATACAAAATTAAGCAAAACAAAATAGTGGACAAAAACACATCCCTTCCCAACGCGCTCAATGCTTTCTATGCTTGGTTTGAGCAGAATGCCAGCAGCGTGGTGTCACTTGTCCTGACAGCCCTGGATGCATCAGTTCCATCACCGTTGCACACATCAGATCAGTCATAGACTCATAGAGATATACAGCACGGAAACAGACCCTTCAGTCCAACTTGGCCATGCTGACCAAATATCCTAAATTAATCTTCACAAGGTTAGTCATGGCCTACATCAACTCTTGCCTCCTAGCCTGCCTGAATCCCCTCCAGTTGGCTTACTGGGAAAAGGTCCACAGTGGACACCATTTCCCGTGTTCTACACATATCCCTGGAACATCTGGATAACAAGGACATCTACTTATTGACTACAGCTCTGCCTGCAACACTATAATCCCTTCTTGATTAATCTCAAAACTCCGAGACCGAGGTTTCAGCCCCGCCCGCTGGAACTGGATCCTCAGCTTCCTGGCCAACAGACCGCAATCAGTGATGATAGACAATATGATTACCCTCAACACTGGAGCTCCCAAAGGATGAATACTCAGCCCCTTACTGTACTCCCTGTGCACCCACAAGTGTGCAGCCAAATTTCATTTGAAAACCATCTACAAGCTTGCTGACGTGTCACAAAGCTGGCCCGTTTTTGAAACGCTGTTCCTTTTCTCAAGGATACTATGCCCTTGGTTTTTCTCAGACGGTTTATAAAACCTTCCCGGCTCTGAGGTGCCTAGTTTGGTACAGAGATGAAAAAGGATTTTGAGAGGTCTTTTGTTTATATGTAAGCAGGTGAGGCTTCAGGCCAAAGTGGTCATGTTTCAGAAGTGACCTGTATAATGAAAGGGGAGTGGTCAGCTCTCTAGCTGAGCAGTTCAGCCCAGAACTAATTAGGAGTTCAGCTGTGTGGAAACAGGTTTTCTCTCTCTCTCTCTCTCTTCTAACTTCAACCTGCAAACATTTGTTCCATTTTTACTGTTTTTTAAAATGGGTTTGCTTATTTGGACTGTTGTGTATATTTGAAAAAGCATAATTAAGTCTAGTTTGGATACTCTGAGCTCTGTAGGGGTTCTTTATTCTGTTCTTTGTGTTTCAGTGTGTAATTTTGTGAATAAATTGTCTATTTTAAAACCTTGTAGTCAACCTTACTCCGGCTAATTTTCGCTTTACACGTACCAAAACAAATTGCAAAGTTATGGTCTGGGCTGCCTGCTTAAGAATATTTTGAGTGGTCTGGCCTAGTCCCTAGCAGATGACACCACCATTGTCAGTGGATATCAAACAATGATGAGTCAGAATACAGGAAGGAGGTAGAGTGTTTGGTGTCATGGTGCAATGATCACAATCCCTCTCTCAAAACAAAAGAACTGATAATTGACTTCAGGAAGAAGTGAGGAGGACACACCCCCATTGACATCAATGGAGCTGAGGTAAAGAAGGTTGAGAGCGTCAGGTCCCTAGGAGTGACAATAACCAGCAATCTGTCCTGGAGCTCCCACGTAGATGTGACGGTCAAGAAAGCACAACAATACTTCCTCTTCCTCCGGAGGCTGAGGAAATTTGGCATGTCCATCAATACCCTCACCAACCCTTTCAGATGCACCATAGAAAGCATTATAAGTGAGTGTATAACGGCTTTGTATGACAACAGCTCTACCCAGGACCGTAAGAAATTTCAGAAAGTTGTGTGCACAGCCTGGACCATCATGAAGCCAAACTTCCAACCACAAACTCCATCTACACTTCTCATTGCCACAGAAAGGCTGCCAGCTTCATTAAAGGCTCTTCTCATCCGGTAATGGTCTCTTCCGACCTTGTCCATCAGGCAGAAGATACAGAAGCTTGAATGCGTTGATACAGCTTCTTCCCTGCTGTTAACAGACTGCTGAGCAGGCTCTAATTTCAAATCTAATATTGACCTTGCTTTTGTGCACCTTCTGTGCAGTCATAGCCTTGTATGCTATTGCTGTAATGGTCTAAGCACCCTATGGTCTATATATCCTTGTTTGCTATGATCTGCCTGCACAGATCATTCTGCAGTAGTGAGACAATTGTGTTCCCCTGCAACCTCACACAACAGAAATTCATGCTGTGGAAAACTGCTATAGAAAATTGCACTGTGGAAGATCGCTATAGAAAACCATTATACCCATTCAGTAGAAATTTTGTGTTATCCAAAGGTGTCCCTAATTTGTGAATTATGTTATGATCAATTCATATTAAGGAAATGTGTTACACCAGAATGACTTGTACTACTCGCAAAGTAAATCTTTTCACTGTACTTAGGTACATGTGATTACAATAATTCAAATGAAAGTATGTGTGTGTCTACACATGAAGGTACACACATCTGCAGTACTGTGGATGCATTGCTATTGGGCAATAAGAACAAGAATGTATTCAAAGGAAATGCTTTCCAGCCTATTTTCAAACTTTATCTTGTAGACTTACTTCCATATAATTCCTTATAAGAAACAGGATGTTGAAGATTAATTTGTTGCCATGCTGATCACTTACTATTCACATTATTGTGCAATAAAACCTGATTTCACTGTTAATGTATCATGCACCAAGCCATTTTTCCCTGCATACAAGGATCACTCTGAGTGCACTAAATTGATAAACTAAACTCAATCCTTGCAGATTACTCGGTATCAAAAATGTTTTCTCTTATCCTTATACATATGGGGTTATAGGCAGACAGAACAGTCAATTAAAAAAATCATAATGTGCTTTCAACCATAATTTTATTCAATCTTCAGGAACTGAACAAATCAGGTTTTAATTTGTGGTCAAGTGACCCATTATCTCCAGGAATGTTTACAGACATAATGATAATTTCTCCATGAGTATGGATAAAAACTCAAAACCTAGAAGCCAATTTTAAACCTAGCCAGATGCTGCAATTTGCAAACTGCAGAGCTGGAACAGATGTAGTCACGCAGCCAGGTTTTGGACAATCAACTTCTTGTCGAAACCAGAGAGGTCTGGAACTGCCTGGCCAGGTGCTAACAGCCATATTTTTTCAGAACAAACTGCTGTTTGCACCTCGAGTGAACCTGTTTTGTTACAAGATTGGTACTCAGACTTACTGGTACTCTGTTCAGTAGGAAGGCAGAGGCATGGTGTGACAAAGACAGCACTTGACATTTGAAGATTCAAAACCATATTCTGTGACCTCCAAATATGGAAAATAATCAAATCATTGGATCTTCCTGACCCTACTTGATACAAGTATTGGACACAGGTCATAGAATCTTTGAGAAGGGTGCATAAAGGGAATAACCTGGAGCTGCAGTTTGCTTTGTTGCCGCACCTTCTTCAACAGCATCTCCAGAGACCACCATTGACTGGCAGCTGAGTTGTGCAGCATTTGCATCTCCTTGTATCTCAAGGTGAGTATCATCAGTCTGACTAGACCTAGATGACCGCCATGATGAGATAACCCGAAGACCAGAACCAGCCTGAGATGAGAAGGGAAGCCCAGATTGATGACTGCAGATCCTGAAACATTGGCCACAAAATTTGTCCTTGCTAGCTGACTCCCTGTGCCAGATATACATATCTTTTTGGAGAATAATTTTTATTTTTAACAATTAATTATTCTAAAACTCCACGTTATTAATTATATATTTTTGTTTTGTTTATTTAAAAATGAAATGCTGTGGCAGCATTTGAATAAGTATAGTTCATGATAAAGATGTCATGGTGCAGCATCTCAAGTATTAGGGAACTCCACTTGATTGTAAATATTTTAGTTACAAAATAAACACACTTTCATGGCATAACAAAACCATATCACAAATTAAGCTGCAAAAAACAAAGTAAAATCACACTTTGGTTGAATGGATTCCAGTGGCAAAGAAACAGGTCTTACTTCCCCCGGCACTCCCTCCAGCATACAAAAGAAAACTAGCCCATCTTGATGCCTGTCAGTTTGTAATTCATTTTTGCAGCAGACTGTAACTGAAAAGGGAAACAGACAAAGAAATTGCTTCTCCTAATTGTGAAGGAAATTGAACTGAAACTGAAAGTTGGAAATCAAACTTTAGGGAAAAAATGCTTGGTGACATAAAGTTTGATTATTTCTGATAAAAGGCACAATTATCAAAGCTTTTTGTGTTGCATTCAATCGGAAAATTTACAAGAAATACTGAAACAAAGAGGAAAGAAAATTTATACTGTATGAAAAGAGGAGGCTGATTGGTTGGAAAATGGTGCTGATCAGTTGACAGGCTTGCCATGTAGAATGCACTAGTTATTGATAATAGATAGGTAACTGTTAAGCTTTGGTTAATTTTTAAACAAAGCAGATCAACTCCAACTGGTCCAGATGTTGCCCTGAGAAATGAACCAGAGTATGTATGTCATCTATTTTGTGGTATTGAAACAGATGCAATAAAACATGATGTTTCTGGCTGCAAATTCTATCAGATTGTATCAAACAGCTTACCCATTTGAATATTCAGTAAATATAAAAGCTAATTTCAGGAAGACAAAAATGGTTGAAACTATATGAAAGTGTGTAGAGACATCTGAACATGTCAGTAGCAGTCCAAAGTCAAGTGAAACGGTACAGATTATTCACGTGGTAGGGAATCCTGAGAGAGAGAATAGTACCAGAAGCTGGGAATAAGTTGTCATAGCTGTTTGTATCAGTTAATGACAGTGGTTGCTCTATGTCATCCAGACTGAGTTGAAGAAGTTCTGCAGAACTTCTGAGAACATCAGTTTAATGTGATTGGCAAAATGTGCATGAGGGATAAAATGTGTACATGCAGTGAATGGTTAGGGTCTGGAATACAGTGTCTGAGACTGTGGTAGATGCAGCTTCACTCATATTTAAATAAAAGATAGATTTGTGTCATTTTCAGAAGAGAAAAAATTTGCAAGACTGCATGGAAAAGACAGATGACATTTTTGTTCTTGCAGAGATTATTACAGCAACAATCAGTGCCATATGGTATCCTTTTCATGTGATAATTCTTTGAGTCGATGCCTCTTCAGTTCTAAATCTGTGTTTTAAATTTCATATTTTAATAAACATTATTACATTGTTCTATCACCTTGCTTTAAACATAAGTTTATTATTTAACATACTTAGGCTTCTCATTGTGGTTAAGAAATGCAACTCACCCATTAATCGATGGACCATTGAATAACATCTTGAAATGAATTTAATTATGTAACTGACCTAAACATTGTAATGACTAGAGTGGTCACTGAAAGCCACTCCCTTGTTCTCTTCAGCTGCGAGCGTCTCTCTGTCCTAATCTCCCACCCTGTGACATTTGAGGCAGATCTGACAAGAAATCAATCTCAACATCAGGAGCACCTTGCTTAATCTTTTATGCATTTTTAGAAATTAGTTTTATGCACAAAGTTGGTGACTTGGTTTTCAAGTGTTGGCTTCATAAAACAATGTTACACTTTTTAATGTTTGCTTGCATCTTTTATGTGGAGAAAGTGAGGACTGCAGATGCTCGAAACATCAATTATCCTGCTCCTCGGATGCTGCCTGACTGGCTGTGCTTTTCTAGTGCCACACTTTTTGAGTGCATTTTTCATGTCTTTTATATGTCACTGGGTAACTTAATTGTCATTTTTATTGATGTATTATATTGATTTATGATTTAATGTAGGCCAGAGTAGTTTCACTCGGTTGGTCATGAATATGGAGGGACAGTCTTATGAAGAGAGGTTAGACTAAGACCATAAGGCATAGCAGAAGAAGTAGGTCCTTCAGCCCATCAAGACTGATCTGCCATTCAATCCGATCATGGCTGATCTGATAATCATTAACTTCACTTTCCTGCCTTTTCCCTAAACCCTTGATTCCCTGAGTGATTAAACATCTGTTTATTTTGGCCTTGAATATACTGAACGACTCAGCCTTGACAGCACTCTGCAGTAAGGAATTTCACAGATTCATTATTCTCTGAGAGCAGTTCTTCCTCATCTGTGTCTTAAACGTGTGATCCCATATTCTGAGATGATGTCTTCTTGTCGTAGACTTTCCCACAAAGGGAAACAACCTGTCTGCATCTACCTGTCAAGCCCTCTAAGAATCTTGTGCATTTCAATAAGGTCAATTCCGTCTTTGGTCTTTCACTTTTCTCTTTTGTGTGCAACAATATTGCTTTCAGTTGCTGCTTTTCCCTTTACTCTTTCATGGGTCATGGGCATCACTAGCAAGGCAAATATTTGTTGCCAATTCCTAATTACACTTGAAATAGACCATTTCAGATGGCAGTTAAAATTCAACCATCTTGCTAAGTAGTAGGTATACCATGCTGTGAGTAAGTACAGCTTATTTCCTTCCCTAAAGGACATTGGTGAATCAGATGGATTTTCTGACAATCAATAATAGTTTCCTAAACACTATTATTGAGATCTTTAAGAATTTTGTATTAGTCTTAATTTCCAATTGCATTCATG
The DNA here is from genome assembly GCF_037043375.1 of Chiloscyllium plagiosum. Classification (NCBI taxonomy): domain Eukaryota; kingdom Metazoa; phylum Chordata; class Chondrichthyes; order Orectolobiformes; family Hemiscylliidae; genus Chiloscyllium; species Chiloscyllium plagiosum. The sequence goes on along the minus strand of NW_028270145.1, from coordinate 77,193,991 downwards.
GTAGGCTTTGAATCGATGCCCCAGAACATTAACTTGGGCCTCTTGATTACTAGTCTAGAGACATTGTCACTATGCTATTGTCTTCTAGTGTGGAAAATAAATGATTAGAATGTGAATTTACTTAAGCAACCACTAATGCTCCAAAGACTAAACGAAATAAAACTTATTCATTAAGGATCAAAACGACTGTTTCCACCACATATCAAACATTATGCATGCTCTGCAAGTCTTTCATTCAAAGACCCAACTTTGTAATTCAAAATTCCAAATAAGATGCGTATTTTTCATCCTTGTGAAGAAGGGAGCTTGTCATAAGAATATGCCATCTCTTTATTGTTACCTGTTGACCACTTCTATCACAGGGCATATTTTCTGTAAGCATGATTGCTATCCAGTTAGAGAACACGAATGTTGAAAGAAAATGTCCAAATACTCAGTCATTAACTAACTGAACCACACTGTAAGATTTCATCTTTTTTTAAAAACAAGTACAACTTTTATTGTATGTATAAAGTGTGTGAAACAAAGCAAGTACCATGAGCTTAACGCTATAGCTTGTGAGACCGTGCTATCAATTCAGGTCCACTTTATACTCTCCCTCCACCTACTCCCATACCCCCACACCTAACCACCAGCAGTAGAGGTTTGTTTATCTTACTAGCTCTTGAAGATAGAGGCATATTTTCTGAGGAAAGCCCAAACCTTTTAGCACATAACTTATTTATTTTCAATATTTTAGCTATTTCTTTGATCGTTATTGTGAGGAGATCATTCCAGTAGTTTTTGGCCACTGTTCCTTCTTAGAGACCTCGTGGCTGTGGACAGTTTAGTCCCTGTTGAGGCTTTGGGCACATGTTTTTCCCTGTTTGATACCACAGTATCTGTATAGTCTTTAAATTTGTTGAGGTGGACTGCTTTCTATCACAAGGTGCTCTAAGGACCACTGTATGTTCCATTAGCTGCGAGCTAGAGCAAACCCTCCAGTGTCTTTCAGCCATAACACTAAACTGAATTGAACTGAATTGCATATTTCTATCAACAAATATATGCGCAGAAATTAAACCAAAGGAAACTTTCACCCCCACATCCCATCATCTTGACAATGTGGCATATTCTTTAGATTGACTCAAACCAAATTGTAAACAAATCATCTCATCTTCCTTGCTACATCAATTTGGTACCCGGTATAAGTAATATATATTGCTAATAGAGTTTTACAATGACTTCTCCCAGAAATGTTGACCCTTGTAAGGAAATTTATTGATTAACTATCTGGTTTAATTTTTTTTTTGAGCTACATTTATAATTTAAATGTTTGATTTAATTAAGAGCAGACTTTCTAACTCTATTGCTCTTAGATAGAAGTGTCCCTTGAGAATCATAGAGTCATACAGCACGGAAACAGACCCTTCAGTCTAATCAGTCCACTCCGACTCAATGCCAAACTAAACTAGTTCTGCCTGCCTACTCCTGGCCGATATCCCCCCAAACCGTTCCTATTCATGTACTTATCCAAATGTCTTTTAAATGATGTAGTTGTGCCCACATCCACCACTTCCTCAGGAAGTTCATTCCACAAGCGAACCATTCTCAGTACAAAAAAGGTCCTGTGCATGTTTTTAAAAATCTCTCTCCTCTCACCTTAAAAATATGCACCCTAGTCTTGAAATCCCCCATCCTAGGGAAAAGACACCTATCATTAACTCTATATATACCCCTCATGATTTTACAATCTTCTATAAGGTCACCTCTTAACCTTCTGTGCTCCAGTGAAAATGTCTTAGCCAATCCAGCCTTTCTTTAAAACACTGTAATTAACATTTTTTTTACAAATTGTATTTGCTTCAGGTTCACTCAATCAGATGTTTGCATTAATCTACAATTAAAACTTAAATTCCTAAAATTGAAATCTACATTCTAAAATATGCGTATTGAGCTAGATACTTAAGCATTATATTCTATATTGTAAGGGCTTCAGTTATTTAATTGGTTAAATGTACTCTGAGTACAGGAAAAAAAGAAGTCTTGTCACAAATCTATCGGGTTTTGGCATGAACTTGAATTGGGTGCAGTTTTGGACTTTGCGGTCTTTTCAGTGGTGGATCTGAAGATTATATGGTTCACAATATACAACTTCTCAAATTCGGTCAATGAACTTCTCATTAGCATCTCTAGCTAATGCTATGGGCTGAGTATGAGAAATATATATTGCTAATAGAGTTTGACAATGAATTCTTCCAGAAATGTTGACCTTTGTAAGGAAATTTATTGATGAACTATCTGCTTTAATTTTTTAAAAAAGTTTGAGCTACATGTATAATTTAAATCTTTAATTGAATTAAGAGCAGACTTTCTAACTCTATTGCTCTTAGATAGAAGTGTCTGTTGAGAATCATAAAGTCATACAGCACAGAAATAGTCCCTTCAGTCTGTGCTCACACTGGTCAAAAAGTGGAATCTGGAAATGCTTGAACATATAACACTGTTCTTGGGATAATGAGCACATCCCTACAATATCTGCTTGTGATGTTAAATCAGCTGTCTAGTGTGGAAGTGAAAATCTTTATGGTTGATAAATGTTCTGACTGGCCTTTTGGAGATTTGATAGTCATATGCAAGTAATCAATTACCATCCTGGGACATCGACCCTGAAGCTCTGGCATGCATGACTTCACTGTCCTTATCTGTGGTGAATGTTTTGTCGTTATTAGATCTTGCAAATGATGCATTGGTAGAGATTCTCCAAGTTATTATGGTTCAACTACCTGATGAAGGAGCAGCGCTCTGAAAGCTAGTACTTCCAATTAAACCTGTTGGACTATAATCTGGTGCTGTGTGATTTTTAACTTTGTTCAGCCCATTGATTTTACACGAGTATCTCAATTTACTTTCAGGCTTTCATTAATTGAACGCATAGACTAAGGTGAAATGGGCTTTAACCCCAGTTCTTATGTATTCTTGAGAAGATAACACATAAATCATGTCTCACCCAGACTGCTGCCTTTTCTCTCATCCCATTTATAGTCTGAGGAAATTACAATGCAGATTGCAGTGGATTTTCTCCCTTTTAAGTTAGTGAACTTAAGCCTGTAATTGTCATTTTGGCTGTATGTTCTTTTTAAAGAAAATGTGTAATTGAGTCCACAAGTGATCCAGGATTTTGATCTTTCACTATACCACTACCTTGATGTAATGATGGATAGATTCCTTGGAGATACAAAACAGAGCAACTCAATCTTAGCTCCTCCTCTGAATTGTCAGAGAATGCCCTGTAGCCTTGTGCTTTGGTCCACCCATGGGTCCAAAACTTAATTATTTTGCAATGTTGTGTAGACCACAGTGTATCATACCTCAATCATTCTGGATCTCCTGATTGGGTGGATATTGAAACCACTTCCAGTTCATTCAAGGCATCTGAAATGAATTATTTTGGTTTCAGAGACATCCCTTATATCTGGACAAAACGTTACTGACTCTATTTCCAAGTATGAAGATGTTGGATAGGCTGGACCACTGCAGGACTAAATCTGCATGACAACTACCTAGGAATCTTGCATTCACCTGCAAAAAACAACTTATGGTAGCATGTCAAACTGATGTTGATTAATTAATAAGTATTCCTAGCTGATATCAAAATGCCTCAATTTCCATCAGTACCTATGAGTCCAAATCAGACCCAAAAGTTGTTCATATATTCACACTGACTGACATCATAAAAGGTGAAGTTGACAAAATTGCAGTCATTAGCAAAGCAAAAACATCAGGCATCTCTTATACCTTTTGTGGGTGGGTGACATTTTTTATTTATTCATCAGATGACGTCTCAAAGGCAGAAGCAGCATTTAATGCTCACCCTTATTTGCCTTAAGAAGGGGTGATGAACTGCCCGCTTGAATCACTTGGTATAAGTAGACCCACAACGCTGTTAGCAAAAGGATTCCAGGACTTTAACCCAGCAACAATGAAGGAACAGTGATATAGTCCCAAGTCAAGACAGTGAATGGCTTGGAGGGGAGCTTGCCGCTGGTGCTGTTTTCCCATGTAAGTGCTAATTTTCTCTTTCCAGGTTGTGAGTTTGGGACCTTGGTGAATTTTGGTAGTGTGTTCTGTCACTGGTATATACTTCTGTGACTGTGCATCAGTGATGGAGAGAGTAAATGTTAGTGGATATGATGTCAATCAAATGTGATGCTTTGTCCTGGATGGTCTCAAGTTTCTTGAATATTCTTGAAGCTGCACTCATTCAGGCAAGTGGAGAGAATTCCATTACACTCATAACATATGGCTTATAAATGTGAAAAGACTTTGAAGAAGCAGGAGGTGAATTACTTGCTACAGGATTTCTACCTACTGACTTGCTTTATAGTCACTAAATTTATATGGCTAGTCCAGTTCTGTTTCTGGTTAATGGTAACCCCCAGGATGTTGATGTTGGGGGATTCAGTGATGGTGATACCATTGAATGTCAAGGGAAGATTACTAGATTCTCTCTTGCTGGAAATGGTCATTGCCTGGTTCTTATATGGCTTACAAATGTATCTCAAAACGTGACAACTCAAAACCTGCATATTGTCTATGGTTTGCTGTTTTTGGACATGGGCTGCTTCAGTTTTTGAGGAGATACAAATGCAGTCATAACCATTCCCATTTCTGTTATTACAATGGATGGAAGTTCTGATGAAGCAAGTGAAGATAGTTCGGCCTAGGGCACTACTGTGAGAAACTCCTGAAGAGATGGCCGAGAGTTGCAAATGACTAACCTCCAACAATCATATTCCTATGTGAATAATTTAACTCCAACCAGTGAAGAGATTTCCCCTTGATTTCCATTGAATCTAAATTGTTCAGACTCTTGGAAGCCACACTTAGTTAATCATTCTCACCTTCTCCATGGGTTCAGCTCTATTTTCAATGTTTGAACCAATGCTGTCATGAAATCAGGAACTGAGTGGGACTGTGATAGAGCTCTGAAGAATCCAGGAGCATGAATATTGAGATGACTTTGACAGAAGATGTTGAAACAAGAACAAAAAATCTAGTTGGTAAAAGGTCTTGTTCCTGAAGGTTTGCTATGACTCCATTTGACACATTGGATTTGCAAAGACAGAGGTGATCTAACAGGGTAAAGGCATTTATTCTCAGTCTGTTGACGCTATATGCTGGGTGTGACCTCCTGCGCTCAGCTAAACAGTCTGTTTTGCAGGAACTGTAGTTCTATGAGCAACAGCCTATAACCATCTCAGATCTTATTGTATCTGTTCCTAGTGGAGCTGCTGCTAATCATCTTGGTCCTCCTCTGACTTGCAAGATAAACCAATATCAGCTACCTCCATGCTGATCTTGTAAACTTGAGTGTTAAATGTAGATTAGACCTTAGAATTTTCAAATGTCATAGCATATCATGCTGCAGTTAAGTGCAACTTTGAATATCAGACCCAACTTCTGGAAACACACTTTTTTCCCCAGGATCTTGGCTCCCATTATATAATATTAAATGTTTGCCCATATTGTAATTTCCTATTATGTTTCTGTTTGCTCAGAGTATTTGTCCTAGTATCCTGGCCAACAGTTATTTCTCAATTATTATCTAAAAAAAAGACTGGCCTGCATCACATTACTGTTTGTGGGAGGTTGCTGTGTATGTGTGCATTTGATGCTACATTTTCTACTTAAAGGCAACGAGAAACTTCAAAAATTATTCAATGTCAGTGAGCACTTTAGGCTATCTAGAGTATGTGAAAATTGCTACATAAATGTGTGTATTTCTTTTTTCAACTTTCTCCATCTGCTCCTGGTTTTAAATAGCTCAAATAGATTTTTTAATTGTTGTACTAAAGTCCTTTGTGTCAGTCCTAGCATTCTTTCCAATGATTCAGCAGGTTGAGGATCAATTCTTACTCCCGAGACTTGGACACGTGATTTGGTCTGACACTCCAATGTAATACTGAAACAGCACTGCAACTTTGGAGGGGCTCTGTTTTGGATAGAAAATTACAAGGAGGATGTAGAAGAGGACTTGGGATTTCTCACTGATTTCCTGGATAATACAGATATATGTAAACCACAGAGACTCACCATTCACCTTTGGAATTATGCTATGGATATACCGGTTATCACATTTCCCTTTAATGTAACATTGACAACACTTCAAAAGTACTTCATGAGTTGTAAGGCATTTTGGGGCATGTTGCAATTGTGAAAGGCATTATATAAATTGAAATTATTTTCTGCATGTTAATACCTTTAATCTATGTTTCATCACTTCATCAATCTTTCACCCTACCTCTTTTTTCCTTCTATGCTCTATGTAATCTTTCTATTCTTATCTTACTCCAGGTTAATGTCTTTGTTCAACGATTTTAGAATCTGCATAGGTTACACTTAATTCTTTGATATACACTTGTATTATTTTTCAGTTTTTCATTTTCTTCAACTGATCAATTCAACAGTGCATTTCATTTCATTAATCCCCTTGCGCATATTTCAGCTTTGATCCACAAAGCTATTTGCTGTTTAAATAGTTCTTATTGAATTGTTAATTAAAGCACAATGAAATCAAAATAAGCAATCATTTACAAAGGCTTACACATGTGAAAAATATAAATTCTTGAAGTGATCTTCCATTTTTTGCTTGGCTAATTTTCAGACCAACAATGGAAACAATAGTGTTATTTAATCAGTTCAATATGTTTACTTGCAAATGAAAATTGCACTGAAGTAATTAGAACATAAATTGATGTTGAATTAATCTGCGCCTGTGGCATGATGTCATAAATATACTTCTAAAGTATGTTAGTCCATGTTAGTGCATTATTTTTTTCTGAATGTACAAGATACCAAATCTTTCACATTGATAACTCACTTGCAAGCCCAGATTTGTAGCTGTAAAGCCCAAGTTAACAGGGTATTAGTTTGTTGATAGATTTGTATTTTTATGTTTTGATTGAACCAACCATGAGGTTCAAAACAAAATGTACACATCTTATGCTATATCATTTTTTATCTTCTTGGTCAAAATAACGGGCCAATATTTGGAATCTCATTCTAATTTGTGCAGAAAGAATGTAATTGCTTAATCAGCTTAATCTCATGAACTGTTCAATTTCCTTAATCAAGGACTTTCTTTATTTAAAGTATGTATCCTAAGATTGAGTATTATTTAGAATTGCAAAAATCTATTTTGTTTGATGATGCCTCTGAAAACAATTGAATGAATGAATGTCAAAATGTGGTATGGCTCTACATTAAAGCAACATGTATTAACCTATCTTCATGTTTTTACATAAATGAGGTTGATTACCAAATATGATGTTAATGAAAATACACAACTGAATGCTACTATGGGGGCACTTCAGAAAAATGAATTAAGATAGTTACTATTAACTTCTGATTTTAGGAAAATGAATTATAGCTTGATAAATATAAAGGAAGGATCATCTTATATTTTGTCTTCAGCATCTGTGATTTGGTAGTTAGATCACATTTTGATGATTATAAATATAATCTCTACATTGGACATTAAGATTTGTGTAAAGATTGGTAGCTCATCTCCTGCTTGCAGTTGTTGTTGGTATGTTTGCCGAGCTGGGAGGTTGAATTGCAAACATTTCATCGCCTTGTGACATCTTTAGTGCTATGGAGCCTCCCGTGAAGTGCTGCTGTCCAGTGTCAGTTGGAATTTATTTGGTTTTGTTCCCGCTGCTCCTGGTTGTTGGTTCCGGTTGGTCATTGCAATAATCAGTACATTTGGTCTCAGTCAGTGTATTTATTGATGGAGTCAATGGCTGAATGCCATGCTTCTAGAAATTCTCTGGCTGTCTTCTGTTTGGCTTATCCTATTATTGTTGTGTTGTCCCAGTAAAATTTGTGGTCCTTGTTATCTGTGTGTATAGCTACTAGGGACAGCTGGTTGGGGCTTTTAGTGACTATTTGATGTTCATGAATACAGATTGCTAGTTGCCTGCCTGTTTGTCCTATATAATGTGTTTTGTGCAGTCCCTGCAAGTTGTACAAGATTCATTGCAGGGACTGCACAAAACACTATATAGGGAAAATAGGCAGACAACTAGTGATCCACATTCACGAACATCAACTTGCCACTAAACACCATGACCAACTGTCCTTAGTAGCTTTACACACAGATGACAAGGACCAAAAGTTTGACCGGGACAACACAACAATGATAGGATAAGCCTTACAGAGGACAGGCAAAGAACTTCTAGATCCATGGCACTCATCCATGGATTCCAACAATAAACACATAGACCCCGACCCAATATACTGACCACTGCAACAAACAACCGGAACCGGCAACCGGAAGCAAAGGGAATGAAACTAAATAAATTCCCGGAGAGACAGTACAGCAGCGCTTCACAGGTGGCTCCACAGCCTGAGGACATCATCTAGAAAGGGGACAAAATGTCTGCAAACCAACGTCCCAGCTCGGCAAACATATCCACAACAACTACAATGAGCATTACTAACAAAGTGCTGCAAATATTTTAAACTTACAATTTTGCTCCAGGTTGTTGTGGAAATGCATTCTGAGGAAATATATGGATTACATTAAAACATAATTTTTTTTCCCATGATGAGGATAAATCAGAATTTGAGCCAGTACGTATTGTTAGTTCATTGCTACAATTGATGGACCAGACCTTTTACTTTAATTGCTGCAGTTTGTATGCTGACAGTGCGAGATAAGGTAATCGAGGATTTTTTACCTATGGATAACAGAGGGATTTGTTGGTTTTGGAATAACACACTATTTGAAGGGTAAATTTGACCTGACAGCATTCCTGTGACATTGCTCTCTTTGTAATTCTTGACAGTTGAATCAACTAGCTGGAAGGATCTATCAAAGTATAGATGAAATTTTAATGGATTTTATAATGCAAGTGCTGGCTATAGCAATAAAAATGTTTGAAATAAAAGCAGGGTAGGCAATTCTGTCTCTCAAGCCTGCTCCACCCTTGAATGATGACATGACTGATCTGACTGTGGCCTTAATTCTACTTTTCTACCTTTATAACGATCCTTGACTATTTTGTTATTTTTCAAACTTGATGTTTAACATTTCAATGGCTTCCACTGCTCTCTATGATAGAGAATTCAAAACACTAAGGACACTGTAACAGTTGAAATTCTTCCTTATTTCTGTTTTAACTGGTGGAGCCCTTATTTTTAAATTATATCCTTGTTCTAGGCTCCCCAATGAGAGAAAAAAGTTTCTTTTATTCATTCACGGGATGAGGGCATCACTGGCTAGGGCAGCATTTATTGCCCAGAGGGCAATTAAAAGTCAACCACCTTGCCGTGGGTCTGGACTCCCATTTAGGCCAGACCAGGTAAGGATGGCAGTTCTCTTCCCAAAAGGACATTAGTGGACCAGATAGATTGTCCTGATAATTGATTCATGGTCATCATTAGATACTTAATTCCATATTTTTATGGAATTCAAATTCTACCAACTGCTGTGGTTAGATTTAATTAGATTTCCCCTAAACATTACCACTGGATTAATAGCCCATTGATATTACCACTAGGCCATCACTTCCCTTCATCTCAGCAGCTACTCTGTTCAGCCTCCTTTGATCAAAGCTATACACATTACTCTAAATGGGGCTTCATTAATACTCTGCACAGTTTTAGCAAGACTTTCTACCTTCATACTCCAATTCACTTGGAATCAAAATTCTGTTTGTCTTTGGAATGACTTGTACTTTTATTTGACATTTTGTGATTTATATACAAGGCACCCAGATCCCTCTGTATTACCTCTCCATTTGAATACGTCTGTTTTTTTTTAATCCATCTTGACAATGCAAAAACCTTATATATTACTTCCCACATTGTACTCAACCTGTACAATCTTTGCCCACTCACACAACTATTGCAGCCTCTTTGTTTTCTCACAAATTTGACAACAATGCAGTCAGTCCATTGATCCAAGTTATTAACACATTGTAAATCTCTACAGATATAAGGTTTGCAATTGGTAAAATTTGAATCAGCAATCTACAGACTATTGCACTAAAGGTTAATGTGAACTGAGAGCAATTAATTATGTGGATCCTTGGCATAAGGATGAGAACTCACATGATCCTACAGTTAATGTGAAACAGCAACCTTGTGTAATATGCAAAGAATGCAAAGATTATGCTAAATCTGAGATTAAAGTGAAAACTTTCATGCTAAATTGTCAATTTTTTAATTTTAAGAAACATGATCAAGGAATTGCATGTGCCCTAAAAATAACATGCATCAAAACATTATTCCCTGTGGAAAGTCAACATGAGAAGGAAATCTAAAATTGTAATTTTTATGCACCTCAGCTCAAGATTGAGTTTAGTCATAGAGATTATCTGTTGTTTTAATACACAGAAATATTCAATCCTTGCTTATAAAAAAAATGTATGATATCATTGAACAACATACAAGGGCCAATCATTTGTTCTTAATCTAATAATCCTGACTGCTTGACAAACTGATACAACATATTTCCTATATGTTTGGAACATAGAATCCTGGTATTCAGGAAGCATTTTAATCTAATAGGATCAGACTGCAAACCGATGCACCGTTAAGAAGCATTGCTGTCTTTGATGTGCCTCTTTCAGAAGACCATGCTAGAGTCCAACTGATTCTCCAACTCGAGGCTGTTTGACATTATCTGACTTGACAGCTCAAACATTTAATCTTTCACAAAAATTATCTCAAGGAACATCTACAGCATGGCTAACATTGTATTATTTAGCATAGTCTATTCATGCAAGTACCTTTATTTTCGTTTGCCTAGTCATGCACAACCCACGATCCTAAAAGGCAACATGTTTGGGAACTTGCATGTTTTTACAGTTAAGAGGGAGAATTATGCTTAGAGGTGTCTTAGAAAACTGGGCGCATCCCTCCCATGTAAAGTGTGCATCATTACATTAACATTATACATTACATTGCAACTTGCTGCTGGAAATATGGTACTGAAATTGGAGCATGTTAAACAAATGACTGGATTGAATTGTGTTAACAGTATGTTAACAATGCGCACTGTTACTAATGGATAAATAAACCAACCAATCAATCCAATGGATTAAAAGAAAGAAATTGAGCTGCAAAGCACAACTGTTTGATTTATGTCAATTTGCTTCACACAAATAGAACCTATCTCTAGCCTTCCTATTAGTTTGAGTCCCTGCCCCCTGACCAACCCCCTAACCCTGCCGCCCCAAACCCCATCCGCCCACTCAGCCCACTCCCAATCCTGTCCGCCCCCAAATCCCTGCCCACCCACAACCCCACGTCCCCAACCCTGACCCCTGCCTGCCACCAACCCCGTGAGCCTCCCCACCTGCACCCCAACCCCACCCCCACATCCACTCCCACTACCCCCCATCCATGCCCCCCCTTCCAACCGATTGCCCCCCGTCCGCACAACCCGCCCCCACCCCCGTCTGTCCCTGGGGCAGCTGGACTGTACATAAACAGTAAGACTGCTGTTGCCTTTGTGGGGTAAGTCTCCAAATAGTGCGCACATGCACACGCGCACACACACACAAAAAAAACTTTTTACTGCGACTATTTGACAGGTTCCACCTTTGCCCTGTACAGGACATTGTTGGAGAGATTTTCTGGGGAAGGGGGGTTTAGGGTTCACCCCTGTGTAGAACCTGGCACAGTGGCTCAGTGGTTAGCAGTGCTGCCTCACAGCGCCAGGGACCTGGTTTTGATTCCAGCCTCGGGTGACTGTTTGGAGTTTGCACATTCTCCCCGTGTCTAAATGGATTTCCTCCAGGTGCTCTGGCTTCCTCCCACAGTCCAAAGATGAGTTGGCCATGCTAAAATTGCCCGTAGTGTTAGGTGCATTAGTCAGAGGGAAATGGGTCTGGATGGGTTACTCTTTAGAGGGTCCCTGTGGACTTGTTGGGCCAAAAGACCTGTTTCCACACTGTAGGGAATCTAACCTAATCTAATCAGAACTCCAGGGAAGGTGTGTGGGGGGGAGAGAGAGAGGGCGGGAGATCAGTCATTTGGAGACGGTGCCTGGACTTTCTAGGACTGATCTCGGCAGTAATTCAGTGAGCCTAGTTTGTTTTTAATCATTGTACCTGTAAACAAAAGACGCGATCAGAAACAGCTCTTTGTTGTAATATTTCTATCGGGACCTTGAGATTCCCTTTGGATAATCAGTTATTCAGATAATTGACATTCGGATAATCGAGGTTCCTCTGGATATTTTATGTGTATATATATATATATATCATAATGTTAACATAAATACTCTTTTAACAACATGTTCTTTATCTCAACCATTAAAGGTCGGCAGATGTAATATTCTTATCTGTTTCTTAGCCTGTTTGTAAACAATATTCTTGACATTTAATGAACAGATATCAATTAAATTTAGTACATAGATAAGGTGTGATCCATGGAATAACCCTAATTTGATTTTGCCTAAGATCTGGATCTAGATTTTGTTTTAAGGATTTTTAAAAGGGTTAGTCAACATTGTGAGATAGGGAAATATATTATTCTATAACTGTGTTGAGTTGTTTTATTTTGATTGCTTTATTATGATGTGGATTGTTTAAGCTTCTGTTACAGTTGACAAAATGTGATCAGAGTTTTCAAAGTAGATTGCTGGATATGGATTTGCCTCAAGTGAGATGAAAAACATGAGAAATAAGATTTAGATCGGTAGAAAATTAGATTGAAAATGGGGGACAGCCTTTCTGGTCTGAAATGGTTGAATTCAATTTTGTGTTCAGGAGGACTAGCATAATAACGGCAAATTCTACTCCAGCTAAATGCCGCAATGGTTGGTTAACAAATATGGAACATTTTTATAATAGTGGTCTTTACAAACCTATGGAGAAACATGATTTGTGACAGATGGAATGAAAAAAAAACAGCTTCTGAAATGAAGCAGCCGTGGCTAAAATGACTGAGGAGATTAGTAGTAGGTGTATGGTACTTTGTATACGGTTACATTGTTGAAAGAGATTCTTGGCCTTGTGTCAAATACTCACTCTTTCACTTTGATAGATGGGTGGAAATTGTCTATTGGAAAGATGATAAGGATAAAGGAAACATGAAGTCTCTGTGAAGTGAGCACCGAGTGACAAGATGGAGTTATAGTATCATAGAGATGTACAGCACGGAAACAGGCCATTCATGCCAACCCATCCATGCTGACCAGTTATCCCAACCCAATCTAGTCCCACCTGCCAGCATCCGGCCCATATCCCTCCAAATCCTTCCTATTCATTTAACCATCCAAATGCCTTTTAAATGTACCAGCAATTGTACCAGCCTCCACCACTTCCTCTGGCAGTTCGAGTCAAGTGATGGCGTATTCATCGTAAGCTGAGTTGCTTGCTGTTCTTGAGAAAAATTGCTTGTATAACATATTAGGTGGTGGAGACAGTGTCACTCTGATGGCTGAATGTACAGGATCCACATAGGTAAAAACAATGACTGCAGATGCTGGAAACCAAAGTCGAGATTAGAGTGGTGCTGGAAATGCACAGCAGGTCAGGCAGCATCCGAAGAGCAGTAAAATCAATGTTTCGGGCAAAAGCCCTTCATCAGGAATACAGGCAGAGAGCCTGAAGGATGGAGAGATAAGTGAGAGGAGGGTGGGGGTGGGGAGAAAGTAGCATAGAGTACAATAGGTGAGGGGGGAAGGGGATGAAGGTGATAGGTCGGGGAGTGGAGTGGATAGGTGGAAAAGAGGATAGGCAGATAGGACAAGTCATGGAGACAGTGCTGAGTTTGGAACTGGGGTGAGGTGGGGGATGAGGAAATGAGGAAACTGTTGAAGTCCACATTGATGCCCTGGGGTTGAAGTGTTCTGAGGCGGAAGATGAGGTGTTCTTCCTCCAGGGGTCTGGTGGGGAGGGAGCGGTGGTGAAGGAGGCCCAGGACCTCCATGTCCTCGGTGGAGTGGGAGGGGGAGTTGAAATGTTGGGCCACAGGGCGGTGTGGTTGATTGGTGCGGATGTCCCAGAGATGTTCCCTAAAGCGCTCTGCTAGGAGGCGCCCAGTCTCCCCAATGTAGAGGAGACCGCATCGGGCGCAACAGATACAAGAAATGATATTGGTGGATGTGCAGGTAAAACTTTGATGGATCTGGAAGGCTCCTTTAGGGCCTTGGATGGAGGTGAGGGAGGAGGTGTGGGCGCAGGTTTCGCAATTCCTGCGGTGGCAGGGGAAGGTACCAGGATGGGAGGGTGGGTTGTAGGGGGGCATGGACCTGACCAGGTAGTTACGGAGGGAACGGTCTTTGCGGAAGGCGGAAAAGGGTGGGGAGGGAAATATATCCCAGGTGGTGGGGTCCGTTTGAAGGTGGCAGAAATGTCGGCGGATGATTTGGTTTATGCGAAGATTGGTAGGGTGGAAGGTGAGCACCAGGGGCATTCTGTCCTTGTTACGGTTGGAGGGGTGGGGTCTGAGGGCGGAGGTGCGGGACGTGGACGAGATGCATTGGAGGGCATCTTTAACCACGTGGGAAGGGAAATTGCGGTCTCTAAAGAAGGAGGCCATCTGGTGTGTTCTGTGGTGGAACTGGTCCTCCTGGGAGCAGATACGGCAGAGGCGGAGGAATTGGGAATACGGGATGGCATTTTTGCAGGAGGTAGGGTGGGAAGAGGTGTAATCCAGGTAACTATGGGAGTTGGTGGGTTTGTAAAAAATGTCAGTGTCAAGTCAGTCGTTATTAATGGAGATGGAGAGGTCCAGGAAGGGGAGGGGGGTGTCAGAGATGGTCCAGGTAAATTTAAGGTCAGGGTGGAATGTGTTGGTGAAGTTGATGAATTGCTCAACCTCCTCGTGGGAGCACAAGGTGGCGCCAGTGCAGTCATCAATGTAGCGGAGGAAGAGGTGGGGAGTGGTGCCGGTGTAATTACGGAAGATCAACTGTTCTATGTAGCCAACAAAGAGACAGGCAAAGCTGGGGCCCATATGTGTGCCCATGGCTACCCCTTTAGTCTGGAGGAAGTGGGAGGATTCGAAGGAGAAATTGTTAAGGGTCCATATATACTGGATATTATGACATTGAAGGAGCAAATATATCAAGTATGTATCTGCAATCTCCAGCTACATTTCATTTTTTTCAAATTTTCTCTGTAAAGTTTCTTTATACATTTGCAATGCATGCAAATTGAACATGTTTGTGTATCAAATGTTGGTCAAGGGAGACTATCACCAAGTCACAGCTGGCCACAGCAACATTGTCACTTAGTGATGTAGACATTAGAGGCATTAACTTAAAAGAGGTGAATGCTGTGCAAAAGTGTCCCACCTTCCAAAGATGCTATGGAACATGAAGAATATTTTGACATCATAATCTTGTAAGTATGATGGTGGATTATAATGAACGTGATGGAAATTTGAATGGTTTAAACGTCACTGGGATGAAAAAGGGATTAGAGTGTAGCATACGCTCCCTTTTGAATGTCATGGAACATAGAACAATACAGTGCAGAACAGGCCCTTCAACCCTCGATATTGTGCCGACCTGTGAACTAATCTAAACCCATCCCCATACACTATCCCATCATCATTCATGTGCTTATCCAAGGACTGTTTAAATCCCCTAATGTGGTTGAGTTAACCACATTGTCAGGCTGGACATCCCATATCCTTACCACTCTCTGAGTAAAGACCTGCCTTGGATGTCTGTCTAAAATCTATCACCCCTCAATTTGCAGCCATGCCCCCTCCTACAAGCCAACGTCATCATCCTCAGAAAAAGACTCTCACTGTCCTTCCTATCTAATCCTCTGATCATCTTGTATGTCTCTATTAAGTCCCCTCTTAGCCTTCTTCTCTCCAATGAGAACAGACTCAATTCCCTCAGCCTTTCTTCATAAGACCTTCACTTCAGACCAGGAAACATCCTGGGAAATCTCCTCTGCATCTTTTCGAACGTTTCCACATCTTTCCTGTAATAGGGCAACCAGAACTGTGCACAATTTACCAAGTGAGGCCGCACTTGTGTTTTGTATAGTTGCAGCATGATATCACGGTTCTGGAACTCAATCCCTCTCCCAATAAAACCCTACACACCGTACGCCTTCTTAACAGCACTATCAACCTGGTTGGTAACTTTCAGGGATCTATGTACATGGACACTGACATCCCTCTGCACATCCACACGACCAAGAATCTTTCTATTGACCCAATGTTCTGCCTTCTTGTTATTCATCCCAAAGTGAATCACAACACATTTATCTGCATTGAATTCCATTTGACACTTCTCAGCCCAATTCTGCAGTTTATCCAAATCCCCCTGCAACCTGTAACATTCTTCCACACTGTCCACCACTCCAACAATAGAGTCATAGAGTCACAGTGATGTACAACATGGAAACAGACCCTTTGATCCAACCCATCCATGCCGAACAGATATCCCAACCCAATCTAGTCCCACCTGCCAGAACCCAGCCCATGTCCCTCCAAACCCTTCCTATTCATATACCCATCCAAATGCCTTTTAAATGTTGCAATTGTACCAGCCTCCACCACTTCCTCTGGCAACTCATTCCACACCCGTACCACCCTCTGTGTGAAAACGTTGCCCCTTACATCTCTTTTATATCTTTCCCCTCTCACCCTAAACCTATGCCCTCTAGTTTTGGTCTCCCTGACCCCAGGGAAGATTTTTCCTATCCATGCCCCTCATAATTTTGTAAGCCTCTATAAGGTCACTCCTCAGCCTCTGACACTCCAGCGAAAACAGCCCCAGCCTGTTCAGCCTCTCCCTATAGCTCAAATTCTCCAACCCTGGCAACATCCTTGTAAATCTTTTCTGAACCCTTTCAAGTTTCACAACATCTTTCCGATAGAAAGGAGACCAGAATTGCATGCAATATTCCAACAGTGGTCTAACCAATGTCCTATACAGCCACAACATGACCTCCCAACTCCTGTACTCAATACTCTGACCAATAAAACAAAGCATACCAAACCCCTTCTTCATTGTCCTATCAACCTGCGACTCCACTTTTAAGGAGCTATGAACCTGCACTTCAAGGTCTCTTTGTTCAGTAACACACCCTAGGAACTTAACATTAAGTGTATAAGTCTTGCTAAGATTTGCTTTCCCAAAATACAGCGCCTTGTTTATATCTGAATTAAACTCCATCTGCCACTTCTCAGCCCATTGGCCCATCTGGTAAAGATCCTGTTGTAATCTGAGCTAACCCTCTTCGCTGTCCACGACATCTCCAATTTTGGTGTCATCTGCAAACTTACTAACCCATCCACTGATGCCTGCATCCAAGTCATTTATAAAAATGACAAACAGCATTTGTGCCACCAGGCTGAATATTTTCCATCAACCACCACTTGTTGCCTTCTTACACAAAGCCAAATTCTAATCCAAACTGCTAAATCACTCTCATTTCCATGCTTTTGCATTTTTTCCAATAGCCTACCATGTGGAACCTTATCAAAGTTTCACTGTCGTCCATGTACACCATGTCAACTGCCCTAGCCTCATCCACACACTTGATCACTTTCTCAAAAAAACTCAATGAGGTTAGTGAGACATGACCTGCCCTTGATGAAACCATGTTGACTATCTCCAATCAAATTGTTGCTTGCTAGATAATTATAAATTCTATCTCTATAACCTTTTCCAAAACTTTCCCTACAACGGACATAAGGCTCATTGGTCTATAATTGCTTGGGTCATCTCTACTGCCACTCTTGAACAAGGGCACAACATTTGCAATCCTCCACTCCTCTGATACTAAACCTGTAGACAATGACAACTCAAAGATCAAGGCCAAAGTCTCCGCCATCTCCTTCCTAGCTTCCTAGAGAATCCTCAGATAAATCCCATCTGGTCTCGGGGACTTATCTACTTTCACATCTTCGAAAATTGATAACACCTCCTCCTTATTGACCTCAATCCTTTCAAGTCTAATATCGCATACCCCTGTTTTCTCCTCTACAATATTCTCCTTTTCCTGAGTAAACACAGATGAGAAATAGTTGTTTAGCACCTCTCCAATCTCCACAGGGTCCACTCACAACTTCCACTTCTGTGTTTGACTGGCCCTATTCCTACCGTCATCATCCTTTTATTCCTCACATCCCTAGAAAAAGCTTTAGGGTTCTCCTTTCTTCTGCCTGTTAAAGACTGCCCATGACCTCTCCTTGCTCTTCTTAACTATCTCTTTAAATCCTTCCTAGCTAATCTGTAACTCTCCGTCACCTCATCTGAATGATCTTGTCTCGACGTCACATAAGCCTCCTTCTTCCACTTAACAAGATATACAATTTTTGTAGTAAACCACGGCTTCCTTATCTTATCACTTCCTCTCTGCCTGACAGGGACATGCCTATTAAGAACATGCAATATCTGTTCCTTAAACCAGATCCACATTTCGATTGACCCCATTCCCTGCATTTTACTCCCCCATTCATGTGTTGGTCCCTCAGCTGGTGCAGCACCTTCACCAATTTGCTACAGATTACGTGGTTGAGCAATTAATAGGGGTGCTAAAGGTCCAGTTCCACAGTTTGGAGCAATCTGGAGAGGACCACCAGTGTAGATCAGACAGATGTGCCATGTTGTTCTACTTTTACTCTCCATAATTGGAGCAAGCGATGTTGTGATGTGATAGTTGCTGGGAAGCTGGGGAATGGGGACATTTGTTTGAGGATGAGGATAAGGACATTGAACTTATGTTTTAAAGATGGTGTGGACCCAAAGGAAACTGGTCTTTTGTCACATGTCTGCTGAATGATGAGTTGATCTCAGAATGGTGTGTGTTAAAATGGAGCTAGAATTGAATGTCAAGGGGTAATTAATGAGATGCTTTTGGTCAGATATCTTATCCAATGTCTACTCCTGCATTAGACATCATACTTTGACAAGAATAGCGCAAGAAAATTCATTGTGTCTCACCTGGGAATCAAACAAATCCCTCTCTAAACTCAACACAACTGACACTTAGCCCCAAAAAAGTAAGAATCAGCCCTATATGTCTTTACCCTCTACTTTGTAATCATCTCCCTTATACTCAGGAGTGGCAGGAGCCTGAGGAGAAGGCCTGTGTGAGTGGTGTTTCCAGTGCGTGTCTTCTCATTACTCATCACAGCTTTAAAGTAGAACTGAATAAGTTAACTCTCATGCTGCCAAGAAGGCTGATGCAGGAAAGTGGGGGTACAAGAATGTGGTGCTGGAAAAACAGCAGGTCAGGCAGCATCTGATGAGCAGGAGAATTGACATTTCAGGCATAAGCCCTTTATGAGGAAACTGCAAATCCAGGTCAAACCCAATCTGAGATAGCAGGAATGACCTCCAAGTGTTAGAAATCACCTCTAGTGAAAATTTTCATATTAAAATTTTTACTTTGGTAAGGAAGCAGCTGTCCTGACTCACAATCTAAAGGCTTTCCAGTCTGCCAATTTCACACCCCATTAGTCTTCATTGTGCTGTTATCTAGTGAATCCTGGTAAGTTTCAGACAAGGTGGGCAAACCAATGGACTGGCAACTAAAGGGTTAACAAAAATATATGGTGAACTTTTCATCTTTCACTCGTGCTACTCCCAGAGCCGACAGTTCCACAGGAGTTTACACAGACATATAATGACACAGCAATGAAATTAAAAAATGAATGGGATCCATATTATCTCAGGTTTCTATCACTTATATTTTTGGTGTTAATGCAAGGGATAAAATGGCAGATAGTCTCTATCTTTCTAGGTACAGGTTAAAATTCCTCCCAATATTTCTGTGTCTGTAGCTGATTTGACTTCAATTCTCTTTGGCCTTATGCCACTTCTCTGAGTTTTTTTTTCTCAATTGTGAAACATTAATTCAATGAATTAAGAAGATTGGTTGCTGCGTATGCTCTCTAATGAGCTCCCAGAGTACATGTTGCCTGCACCTATGCTTCCAGCAAGTTACAGGACCAAATAATTTCAACTCAAGAGTTTTAGAAAAATCTAACTAATGGTGTATTTATCGTATGATATCCTACTGCAGAAAGATTCAGTCTTTTATGAGGTCTTAGAACTATGAACTTTTGCACTTATTGCCATTCGTCTATATAATACGTACTACAAGTGATTCTATGAGCTAAGCTTCTCAGAATCTTAAAGCTATATATTGCTGACAATGGTCCCTGATTATTTTGGTGTAGCAATTAAGTTCAACATATTCAAGTCTTTAGCATGATAATTATAATGTTTGAGAACATATGTCTGTGTTGGCAAATGCGCTATTCTTGTCAAAGTATGATGTCTAATGCAGGAGTAGACATTACTTTATTTATGAATATTTATTTCAAACATAATCCTCTGACTACCTACAGTTATCATTTCCTAAACAAAAATGATAACAATGCATCACATTTCTGACAAATAAGGTAGAGGGTATAATACAGTTCTAGAGGTATAACAGAATAACATTGATAATATTAAAATTGAAGCTTAGCTTCAGCAATGTAAGTATTTAAGGATGTATGTTGTTTGGAAAAGAGATGTTTATACATCAAAAAACAAATCCATTGATTCCAAAGTGCTTTGGTCTGTGAAAGATATTGTATCGCAGCAAGCTTTTTCTTCTATCATTCTTTCTATTGACAAAAGATTTAGCTTATTTAAACCTTTTCACATTTCATGTTTTATGATTAATGTACTGCATTTCAGATTTTCAACATTGCAAAACATTTACAGAAAAGAAGCAGACCATTTTGTCTAAGCTTGAATGCCAGTGTATATAGTTTGCATGAGCCTCATCTCATTTTCTACTTTAAATCATCCGATCACAATCCATCTATACATTTCATCCTTCTGGACTTACCCAAATTGCCAAGAATATATCAATAGCATTTGTCTCAACCATTTTACGTGGTAACAAGTTCCATTGTTGAATAGATCTGTGTTCTCTTGAGTTATTATGTTGCATTTGGAATAATGAATTCTGAGATTGAGTTCTTATTGAGGATGTTTGTCAGAAGATTTATTCACAGAGCAACTAAACAAATTATATCTCAATCAGAGACATTGGTTCAGTCTGTGCTCAAGCTGCTTGACAGGGTTGATGGCGCATTCATGACCACCTAACTCTCTTGACCATACATTAATGTAATATCATAACCTGATTGGAAAAGGTTGCATGGGTTGTTGATTATTTAGAAATAAATGGTTATATTTCAAAAGGTAATCATGAACATTCATTAAATTTTGAAGAAAGAAAGATGATATTATTTAAACATATCAGATTCCAGATGAGTTTGGAAGGCTAGATGATGAAATGATGATACTTCTCCTCTTGTGCGAATCTAAAATATGAGAATGCAGTTTAAAAATATGGGGGTTCTCAATTAAAATGGAGATAAGTTGGAAATTCTTTTCTTATCCAGTGAGTGACCTTTGAAATTTTTCACTATAGATACCAGTGGAGGTACAGGTCATTAAATACATTCCAGTCTGAGTTAGACAGATTTTTGATCAATTAGGGAGTCAAGCATTATGGGGACAGACAAGAAAGCAGGATTCAAGTTATAAATAGATCAGCCATGAGATGAATGAATGGCAGGGTTGTCTCAAGGAGTTGAATGGAGTCCTTCTACTCATATTCTTATGATCTTATGATATTTTTATCTGTTACTTTTGACGAAAGGAATCTATACATCCACTATGTAATGCTCAAATACTTTCTTTTCTCCAAATGTGTCATCAGATAGTCCATTTGGTTGACTGAATATTGTTTCAATGCAGTTAAAGGTATCAATGTCTTCCAAAATAAGAATACTATTGGAAAGACCTATCATCAGGAAAGACCTACCTTTTCATCCAGAAAAGAAAATGAACTTTTATTTACATTGCACATTTCACATCATTAGGATATTGCATAGTAACTTCAAGACAATAAATTACAATGCCTCAACATCCTTGGGAAAACTCAGAACTAAAATATTCAGGATAGAAGTTTTTGCGTGCAAGCACTGGAAACTCCATTTATCATTAAAAGTAACATTTAACTCTGAGTTGCATTATTTGTCAAGAATATTACACAATCTATAAGGCTACAACCATTCTCAGGGACAGGGGAAGTCTAAGCCCTTCTTGTTCTGGTAGTGCCTCTTAAATCCCTAACATAACAATAATGAGCTTTATGAAGCTTCATAAACAAGATCTCAAACTTCCCAAGTTCTCCATTAGGAATACTGTTTAATTCCATCTCCTCAGCATTAAATGTTGCTTTTCATCATTGATTCCCTGAAACTTGCACTTGTTTTTTTAAACCTAATTAAGCTAAAGTTCTCTTTTTTTTGACAATTCTCAAACTATTTTTTGCCCAAAGCAATGCTGAAAATATATTGTCTGACAAAAAAACACATTTACTGACACACATTCTTATTGACGAATATTAACTTTCTATTCCCCAATATCAGCAATGTAAACTTCTGATGCGTAAGTGGAAAGTATTCCATGTTGCAATCCTTTCTGGAAACTATCCTTCTCCTCAGGGTCTACAAAACTCCTTTGTTTTCTTACTATCATTCCTGACAGTGTTCAGTGACTTTCTGGGATTGCATCTCACATTTTCCCACCATCTAAATCTGTCTTCTCTCCTTCTGCCCTTCCTCCTCACTACAGAGTTCCTCAGGGCTGTCTCAGGGTCCAAACCATCTTCTGTTACTTCATTAATGACTTATCCACACCATAAGTTCAGAAGTGGGGATGCTTGCTGCTGTTTGCGCAATGTTCAGCACCATTTGTGAATCCTGAAGCAGTCTCTTTCAACATGCAGCAAGAATATCTTGGCCTGGGTTGATAATTGACAGGTATCATTTGCACCACACAAGCTGCTAGGCAATGATCATCACCAACAAGAGGTAATCTAACTATAATTCCTTGGTGTTCAATGGTATTACTATCACAGACTTCCCTGTGGTCAATATCCTGGGGGTTACCACTCACCTGTGATGTTACAGCTACTCATAACTGAGCAGCACAAAATGGCCAACAGCTGCCCATGCAGCAGAATATGGCTGATAGTAGTTAGAGACCTTGGGAAAATATTTGCTGAATGTAGTCTTCACAAATCAAACAATAGTAGCTCTATAGACTCAAAGTTACCAGATTGAGAAAATGTGCAGCTGCAGTTGCTTACATAGATAAGAACATTTCCATTAATTAGTTGTCTCTCTTGAATTATTTAATTAGCCTGTTACAATATTAAGCATAGGTTTTAGTTCAGATCCTTCAAATAATCATCAATATAGATTCTGAAGTAGTTATAGATCCACCTATATGCAGTAAAAACATGAGAAGAAAAGATTCAAATCAGTTTCAGACAGTAAAAGCAGACCCCCAAGTGATTACAAAGAGAAATGAATTATAGGTACAGAAATTAGCAGACATTGGAATGTGGAGTGAATGAACACATTAAGGCACAACTTATTAGCTAAACAATTCCAACATTAAGTGTAACCCCATAACTTCATTGAGACTGATCAAAACATTAATATTCTTTTGTATTTCCTGTAATACAGAATTTAAAAGGTCATGAAGTGATAGGTAAGTATCCAATTAATTGGCAGTTAACACAGTGCTGCTGACAAATGTTACTTCAATACAGTAGCCACTCAAGAAGGGAGATAAAAGTGTTTGGGAAACATCATGAAGGACCGGGGTGGACCACAAGCCTGTCCATCTCTTTGTTGTTCAGTGATATGATTAGCTTAATTAGAAATACACTGAAATTACTGAGGCAAGCTTGAACAGTATAAGATGCTATACCAGACAGCCAATTACAAAGGGATACCTCAGCACAACTGATCAATAGTAATCGAGGAGATGAGGGGGGAGTGTGCTCTAAGTTTAAACTGTGGAAGTTAAGGTATTCTGAAGCTTTTTGGGTACCTTTTTGCTATGCTGTAACTAAAGCTGTAAATCACAATAAAGATTACCTGAATTGGCCTCACGACTTGGACTCTCATTGGAAACTATGGGATCTAACATGTGATGTAGCTGAACCAATGATACTTTCCATTTCAATAAATTTAAAATGCTACAAATGCTGGGGATCTGAAACAAGTGCAGAGAATGTTGGAAAAACTCAGTAGGTTTAGTAGTACCTGTGGAGAGAGAGAAACAGATTTAATGTTTTGCGTCTGGTATGACTCTTCTTCAAACTTTCCACTTGCTGGTATATGTGCAGATCCAACAACACCCAAGAAGCCTGACATCACGACCATGCATGATGGTGGAAGAGCCACCCCATGTAATTTCCCTTCCAAATTATGTACCATCCTGAACTGAAATATATCACTGTTCCCTCAATGTTACTAGGTCCAAATCCTGAACTCCCTGTCTAATAACACATGGGTATCAAAACATCATCACCCACTTTCTCAAGAGCAATTAACAATTAGCAATAAATGCTGGGTCCAGCCAGTGGCACCCACATCAAGTGAATGAACGTGTATCATCCTAATTTTATGTTATCCAGCAGTACCATTGGTATAACTAATATTCTTGTTAATGCTTGCATTGACTCTGGAACAAGGAACAGCTTTAAAGGATATTTAATCCTTTATAACTAAATCTAGAATCTTGTTTTTAAGCAGATACTTTCTAACTACCATAGCATTTTGCTGTTTTTGAGATGAATTGATTTCAGTTTCCAATTTAAGAGAGGAATATTCTCCCAGTTGCTCATATCACTTGAGGCTATCAATGCATTAAACCTCAATACAGTGAAGCTTGCACAGATAGAACACAGTTTTCATCTCCTTATCTAAAGAAAGATGCTGTGGCTTTGGAAGCTATCCAGAGAAGGTTCATGTTTGATTCTGGGTATTGGGGGACTTTCTGAAGATGAGATGTTGAGTGGATTGATCCTGTACTTGTTGGAACATAAAAAAAAACAAGAGGCAACCTTACTGAAATATGTAAGTTTCTTAGGGGGTTGATAAGGAGAGATTGTTTCCCCTTGTGGGCATAATCTCAGCATAAGGAGATTGTGCATATGTGCTAAACAGTAGCTTGTCACTTTGAGAATCCGATCATGTGCCATAATGATGATGTCATTGGCTGTTTTGGTGCACAAATAGCTCTCTCTAACCTTACTGCTTGTTGAGTGAATACCTACTTTAAAAAGCTCCTGCTGTTTGGAATGCTTTAGTCTCCTGGTCCTTCATGGAACTCAACAAAGAGATTGAGTGCTTAGTGACATGATGTAAATTTCAGGGTCCTGAGAATGATGATCACCAACATTTTGTCCTTGTCCACGATGTTGATTTGGTGGTCAAGAAAGCACAACAATGTCTCTACTTGCTGAGGACAAGAAGGAAATTTGGCGTGTTGACAAGGGCTCTTAACAAATTTTTATAGATGCACCATAGAAAGGATCCTACCTTGATGCATTACAGCATGATTTGGCCACTATTCTTCGTGAGACCGGAAGGAAGAAACTACAGAGTTGTGAACACAGCCCAGTCCATCGCGTCAACCAGCCTTCTATTTATTCACTCCATTTATACTTTCCACTGTCTCAGGAAAGCAACCAATAAAAACAAAGACCCCCTCACCCCAGCCCAGTTATACTCCCTTCCATCCTCTTTCATTGAGCAGGAGATATAAGTGTTTGAATACATATATGAATAGATTCAAAAACAGCTTCTTCCCTGTTGTTATCAGGCTATTGAACAGATCTCTGAAATATTTATTTCTGATCTCTCTCTCTCTGCACCTTCTCTGTGGCTATAACACTGGATTCTGCATTCTGTAATGTACTTTGTATTTTACAACCTGTCTGTGTGCATGCAAAATGACATTTTTACTGTATTTCAGTACATGACAACAATTGATCAATCACTCAATCAATCAAACCACTTAAGACAGAAGAGGAGGAATTTCTTCTCTTCAACCATAATGAATCTGTGGAATTCATTACTGCAGAGTCCTGCAGAGGCTGAGTTATCACGAATATCCAAAGTTAAGACAGATGGATTTTCAATCGGTTAAGGGAATCAAAGATCATAGGGAAAAGGTGTGAAAGTGAACTTGAAGTTTATCAGATCACCAACTCAAAATGGCAGGGTCGACTCAATGGGCTAAGTGAAAGTGAGGACTACAGATGCTGTAGATCAGAGTGGGGAGTGTGATGCTGGAAAAGCACAGTAGGTTAGGCAGCATCTGAGGAGCAGGAGAATCGACATTCCTAATGAAGGGCTTATGCCTGTAAAGTTGATTCTCCTGCTCCTTGGATGTTGTCTGACCAGTGTTGTTCCAGCACCACACTCTCAATGGGCTACATGACTTATTTCTTTTCTCCTATGTATTATAGTCTTATGGTCTTATGATTTATATCTGACAAATTGTATGTGAATATGATTTATGGCTACAGACTATACAAACATTCACCATGCCAGAATAAAATTAATAGATTATCTCTCAGAAGTCATAATGATTAAATTTCACAATTATTTTTGCTCTATTTTGTTGAAGGTGAAGGTAACACTATTGACAATATTTTGTACTGTGGAACCATTTACAGTTGAACCTCAATTATCCGAACATCAATTATCCGAATTTTAGATTATCCGAACAAGATCTCAAGTTCCCGGAAAAAACGGCATTAGGCAACTCAGCATTCAGTTATCAGTTAAACAGCATTATAGCGTGCATTGCCAGATAACCAAGACATTTTTGATAACTGGCACTCAAAGTATCACTTGTTTACGATAGATCAGTTATCAGTTAGACGGCATTATGGCGTGTATTGCCAGATAACCGAGAAATGTTTGGATAACCGGCACTCATAAATTACCATTAGGTTCTGATTATTCAAACCATCAATTATCCAAACAAAATGCTCCCCACCATCTCGCTCGGATCACCGAGGTTCTACTGTAATCTGTTTCTTATTTCTCCAAATGGTAATTTTCACTTCTGTTGTAGAAAAATGTTCCGAAGTTCATAAACAAATGTGATTAGTTGGAGACACAACTAGCAATACAGCTCGCAGAGAATGAAGAAACTCAGAATTCAAATTCAGAGGGCAAATAACAAAGTAGAAGACTCGTCGGTTGCAGGATAATTTAGAGGGCACATTATAATCACAAAGGTAAATTAGGAAGAGGTTGAGGGACGAGGAAAGGAATAGTATCACTCAGACATCCTATTGAATATTTAAAGGAGATAGCACAATTGGGAGCTTGTAACACAAAGTAATTCATTATTAACTGACTTAGTAACACAGAAATTCTGTG
Source organism: Chiloscyllium plagiosum (assembly GCF_037043375.1). Taxonomy (NCBI): domain Eukaryota; kingdom Metazoa; phylum Chordata; class Chondrichthyes; order Orectolobiformes; family Hemiscylliidae; genus Chiloscyllium; species Chiloscyllium plagiosum. The sequence goes on along the minus strand of NW_028270145.1, from coordinate 77,166,748 downwards.
ATAATCTAACATACGTATCTTTTAAATAAAAGATTAAATATCTGCTAAACTCAGACTTCACTTGTTTTGCCAAGATTTTGTTTAATAGGCAAATTAATTGTAATCAGTTCAGATTTATTGCAAAATAAAATTACTCGCATAATGCTGGAAGGTTCACTAATATCAACTCTTGGGTGAACAAGGTCATGTAATCCACTTTACGTGTGATAATCAAGTGTCAAGGAGTTAATGTGTCACAGGCCCTGAATTTCACCTCAACATCAAACATGTCCATTGAAAATGCATAAGTGGCCAGAAATCCGGAGCCCCAGCCCAAAAAGAGCACTTCCCATTTGAAAGAGCTCAGAGTGGAGTCAGCACAGGTTTACATTTGTTCCTGTGCATTTTAAGAAGCTACTGGCCATTTAAGTCATTGGCTGCCTCCACTTGGAGTAAGATTTTGGCATCCTTGTAACACAGAAGCCAGAGAGTGCACTTTATACTTATTAAGAGCTGGTCTAAACTTAATTGATTTACCCAAAGACCAGGATAACTGTTTAAAAACTAAAGCTACCCCTTTGGATATGATCCCATGATAACCTTTGTGATTGGGCACGATGGGGTCAGCTGCAATTAGGGAAAGGCCAATTGTCCTTTGTGTGGGAGTCGTCCGGTACTATTTGGGAGGTTATGTAAACTTTTTGCGCTGACTAGTGGTGGAAGTACTTACCACTACTGGTATCTTTGGGGATTTCCAGTGTCAGCACCATATTTAAAAACCAGCTGTGCTGGGTAAGGACATGGGTTGGCATGAATGGGTAAAATTATCCATAAACATCCAAGGGAATGAATGGGTGGCAGAGCCTGATGTACGGAATTTGATGGATTATGGGACAAACACAGATAATGCTGGAGAAATTCAGAGGATCAGGAAGAATCCTTTGAAAAGTGAAGCTGAGTTGATGTTTTGAGTATGGTATGATTCTTATTCATAACTTAGAATGCAGGTCTGAAGGGTTATGTGCGTTAAATAGATGGAAATAACATGACATTGGATCTACACAGAGTTAAGGTGTCAATGGGATGTGTGGGCATAAGTTGGCATAGGCATACTGAGGGGTTACAGGGTGAGTATAGGGGCATAGACTGGCATGGAGTATATGAGAAGCTATGGGAGATAGTTACTGAGCACAGGTTAGCATGAAGTATGTAGAAGCCATGTGTAAATAGCTTTGCATGTCACAGGGTGTCATGGGATGGGAAGTGTGTGTGTGTGGAATGAAAAAAAAGAGAAGGGGGCCTATTTGCTGGAAGGTTGTTTTTGATTTGATTTATTTTAAATTAATTTTCCCCATAGGGCTTATGCAGGTACTGTACAAGCCCTTATTGCTGCTGCCAATCTCCACTTGACCAACCTGACTCCCAGAGAACCATAACACCCCTTGGCCAGTTCTCCCAGGTCAGTTTTGCAAGAGTCAAGAAATATCCAATTTTGTGCTTCTGAGAAGCAAACCCTATGGCAACAGAAGGATATTTGACTGATTGGGTATATGTCAGACCCTTATAGAGATATCCAATCAGTCCCATTCTTCAAACTATCCATGTAGTCCTGCAACTTTATTTCCATCATATGATTATTCATGTTTCTTTTTAATTATTGATCTGCTTTTAGCCCAGGCCTCCTGGCTCAAATGTTGCAACAATAACACTGTCCCAACAAAAACCCTATAATCAATCATAATCTCATAAATCGATCAAATCTTCCATCAATTTTTTTTTTCCCAGGGAGAACAGTCCAGCTTTAGCATCCAAACTTTAGAGTTAACTTCTCCCATCTATTAAAGATCCTTCCTAAACTGTGCACACCAGAACAGAGCATAATACTCCAGTTGTGTTCTAACCAAAGCTTTATAAAGTTCAGTGTAACTTCCTTGCATTTTTTCTCTATACCTGTATACACAAAGGCCAAGTTTCCCTGTTCTTTGCTAAATATCCTATGAATGTGTTTTGCCGACTTTGAAGATTCGTGCACATTTGCCCCAAATCTCTCTGTCTCACATGTGCCCCTGATCCATGTGATAGAATCTACTTTGCCTGAAACAACCTATTCTGTTAAATGTCTCACCTTAAACTTCACTGGATTCAAATCTATCTGTCACTTAACTACCCGATCTTTTAGGTAACCATGCCCTGTTGCAGATGCTTTGCATCTTTCTTATTGGTTACCATCCCTCCACGTTTGATTTCAGCAATACAGTTTGAAATAATATTCTAATATGTAGTTGATTGATATACATGTATCGACCAAAACAACAATGGGCTTAGCACTGACCATTGGGGAACATTACAGTGACCATCCTCTAATTTGAAAACAATACTTTAGCATCTTTCAATGTTTTCTATAAGCCAATATGTTAACCAAACTGACATTAATCTTCCCATTCCATGAACCTCACTTTTAATAATCAATCTTATATTTAATACTTTGTCAAATGCTTTCTTAAAATCCATATTGGGAATATCCAACACATTCCCTTCAAATTAGTTTAGTCAGGAGTGATGTAGCTTTAACAAATCCATGCTGGTTCTCATTCATTAATTTAAACAATTCTAACTGCTTATTTACAACTAAATACCAAGACTAAGACCACCTCCCCGCCCCCCCCCCCCCCCCAACAATAAGACCCATTACCACTTTGAAAATTATGTTGATCGCCAAAGTTGACCTGATCAACCCGCAGCTGCTGACATTGTCCTGATACCATTTCTTAAACAAGGATGTCATAATTGCTTCTTCCTAATCCTTTGACATCTCCTTCATATCTACAGAAGACTGTAAGAATTTGGCAAGCCTTTCCTCCATTTCCACTCCTCTGCCCTTTAACTGTGGTGGCAAGGTGGCTCAGCGGTTAGCACTGTTGCTTCACAGTACCAGGGACCTGTGTTTAATTCCATACTTGGGTGACTGTCTGTGTGAAGGTTTGATGAGGAGGTGCCAGTGTCGGACAGGGGTGGACAAAGTTAAAGATCACACAACACCAAGTTATAGTCCAACAGGTTTATTTGGAAGTACGAGCTTTCAGAGCACTTCTATTCATCAGGTAGACAGTGGGGCAGGGTCATAAGACACAGAATTTATTGCACAAGATCATAATGTCATGCAACTGATACAATGTATTGAATAAACCTGGATTGATGTTTAGTCTTTCATCTTTTAGAATGGATTGCAGGTTTCGATTCATTAATATGTAACTCCCAGAATTGCTTTCAAGTCACATTCCTGAGATAACTTAAGGTTTTGTAAAAAAACGGTGACATCTCAGTTCAGACAATGCATCAAAGATTGGAATACAGACAGACAGACTCTAACCTTAACACATTTAAGGTTGAGATGTCACGCTTTGTTATAACACTTAAGTTAACTCAGGAATGTGACTCGAAAGGTTCTGAGCGATACATATTAATAAATCGAAACCTGCAATTCATTCTAAAAGATAAAAGATTTAATAGTAATCTAGGTTTGCTCAATATATTGCATCAGTTGCATGACACTGTGATCTTGTGCGATTAATTCTGTGTCTTATGATCCTTCCCCCACTAGTTACGTGATGAAGGAGTAGCGCTCCAAAAGCCAGTGCTTCCAAATAAACCTATTGGACTATAACTTGGGGTTGTGTGATTTTTAAATGTTTGGAGTTTGCACGTTCTCCTCGTGTCTGCGTGGGTTTCCTTCGGTTTCCTCCCAGAGTCGAAAGGTGTACAGGTGAGGTGGATTGGCCAAGCAAAATTGTCCATGATGTGCAGGCTAAGTAGATTTACCTCGGGAAATGTGGGGTTAAAAAGATAGGGTGGGTCTGGGTGGGATGCTGTTCAGATGGTCAGTTTAGACTTGATGGGCCAAATGGCCTTTTTCCACACTGTAGTGATACTGTGAATCTGAGGTGCAAGCTGTACAAATATGGTGACTTATCAATTTTAAGCATAAATAACTTTTTCAGTCCAAAATAGATCTGAATTTTCAACCTATACTTTACACCTACTATTTCTGTTTCTAATTGTATTTTGTCAGCATACACATTTTTTCAAAACATCACTACCTAGTGATGGATTTACCTGTCACTATGATGTGTGAGTTTTCAACAAGAAAAACGACTGGTTTATAGTCTAGGTTCCTGTTGCATCATGTGTGACGAAGGGTCATGTCTTGATTTCTCAATGTAAATACTGCTTGTGAATTTAGTCTTGAAGGGATAGATGCAAAGTGCTTTGCATTTTGTTTGCTTGTCCTAAAGACACTTGACACTATTTTCCTCAAATGTCTAAATCATTTAATGGCAGAGACTTCTCCATCCAGTTCTGTCAATGACTGGTTACACTTGTGAGTACTTATGCCCCAACCTTTGACACAGAGGAGAAAGTAAAGGAGACTCTGTATGTCAACCTTAACACACTAATGTCAAGCATCCCCAAGAAGGACAAAATAATTCTTCTTGGAGACTTCAATGCCAAGGTTGGTTGAGACCACAACCTTTGCAAATGCACCATAGGAAGGGAAGGTATTGGCAATATTAACTCCAGTGGAGTCCTTCTCACAAAATGCACTGAGTTCAACCTCACCATCACAAACACATTCTTTTGTCAAAAAAAAACAAATTCAAGGCTACTTTGCTACCTCGAGAATAGTCAGAGGACATAGGAGAACACTGCAGTCTGTTTAAATCAACAATTCTCAGTATCTGCAGTAATACCCTTGGGTACAAGTCCAGAACACCGTGTGGGTGGCACGGTGGCACAGTGGTTAGCACTGCTGCCTCGCAGCGCCAGAGACCCGGGTTCAATTCCCGACTCAGGCGACTGACTGTGTGGAGTTTGCACGTTCTCCCCGTGTCTGCGTGGGTTTCCTCCGGGTGCTCCGGTTTCCTCCCACAGTCCAAAGATGTGCAGGTTAGGTGAATTGGCCATCCTAAATTGCCCGTAGTGTTAGGTAAGGGGTAAATGTAGGGGTATGGGTGGGTTTCGCTTCGGCGGGTCGGTGTGGACTTGTTGGGCCGAAGGGCCTGTTTCCACACTGTAATCTAATCTAATCTAATCTAATCTAAACTGTCAGAATTAGTTTGATGAGAATGATGCAAAAATTGAACAGCTCAGTTCCAAGAAAAGGACAGCCTTCTGTGACTGGCAGAATGACATCAACTGAAAGGCAGAAGGACATATCGCAAATCTCAGGCTGATGTCCAGAAGATGATAAGGGAGTTCAAAAACAAATGGTGGGCTAATAAGGCCTTGGAAATCCAGCAGCTGGCAGAAGTTGGTGACACCAAAGGCGGCTTCAATGTCACCAAGGCAGTAAACAATCCAAGCTACCATGGTCTAAATCCCCTGTGCTCCAAAGATGGACAAAAACTACTCAAGGACAATGAGGCATCAAATACCCACTGGAAGGAGCATTTCCAAGAACGCCTCAACCATAATACCAATGTTAATTCCCCCAGAGATCCATGCAAGGTGACATGGGAGAACCTCCCAGTGGGACCAAAGTACAAGATGCCATAGGAGTCTAAGAAACAACAAGGCTGCTGGTCCTGATGGGATTCCTGCAGATATCCTCAAGGACAGTAGCCCACAGTCCCATGAACACATACATGGTTCATAATTGAAGATTTGGCTTGAAGAAGAGCTCTTCTTTGAGCTCAGGTATGTTCTAATTGTGACCTTCTTCAAAAGAGAAAAAGGCTGACTAGGGGATTTAGAGAGGCATCTCCTGTCAACCATGGGCAAAGTACTTACACATGTCCTTGCCTATAGACGTTTGCTATTATCTAAGGAATTACTCCTTGAGTCACTGTGTGGCTTCTTCCCATCCAGAGGAACAATCGACATGATCTTCACAGCACATCAATTACAAAAAGATGTCAGAAACAGAAACATGGTTTCCATGGCTTTCATCGACCTAACTAAGCGTTTGACACAATTAACTACCAGGGTTTCTGGCTGAAACTGTCACAATGCTGCTGCTCTGCTAGGTTTATCAGGATACTGAGGCTGCTGCATGATGACATGTCTACAGCGGTGCTTAGCATCAGTGGATTGGAGTCTAAGCCTTACACCATGGAGACAGTGGTCAAGCAGGACTGCATCATTGTTCCATCCTGTTCACCATCTTCATCACTGCCATCCTCCATCTGACTGGCCAAAAACTTGCCCAAGGCCATTCAAATCATTTACAATATAGACAGCAGACTGTTCAACTTTAATAGGTTCAAGGCCAAGGGCAAGGTCTCCACCATCACAATCTTGGAGCTTCAATTTGCTGACAATAAAGTCATCGCAACACACTCTGCAGATGGTCTGCAGTGTATTTTGGATGGCGTTGCCAAGGCATATAACCTTCTCAGTCTTACTCTTAACATAAAAAGACTAGTACCCCATCAACCACCACCCAACAGTCCCTCCATGCCTTCAACAATAAGGGTCAACAACCACACCCTTGAAAATGTGGATCTATTCTCATATCTCACTAAGCTTCTCTCCTTCAAGGCCAACATCGATGCAGAAATACAACACCTTCTGAAACTGTGCCAGTGGAACTTATGGCCAACTCAGAAGAAGGGTGTTTGAAGACTATGACCATTCCAGACTAATCTTTTGGTCTACAAAGCCATTGTCCTTCCCACTGCTCTCTGCAGCAGAAACATGGACCACCTACAGTAGGCAACCTAATGCACTGGAATAATACCACCTAAGTCCTGAAGATCACTTGGGAAGACATAATAACACCAGCATCTTAGAGGAGGCCAAGATAGCTAGCATCACCACCACAATAATTCTACAGCAACTCCGATGATCCAGACATGGTTCATGAATGCCCAACTCATGCTTCCCAACACAGATCATGGAATCCCAGGTGAAGGAAGATCAGCGTGCCAAAAGAAGCACTTCAAAGATAACATCCAGACCAACCTCAAGAAATTCCACATCAACATAAACAACTGGGAGGACATGGCTACAACACAGAATCACTGAAACAATATCATTTCTAGGGCACTAAATGCCATGAAAATGATGTCAACTGTGCCACTGAACAGAAGCAACTGTTGCGCAAGGAGAGACAGAACATCAGGAAGGTCCATCCACCTCCAATACCACCCATCAATTCCCACATTAGAATAGAATCTATGGATCCCAGCCATCTGAAGACTCACAAATACATACCCCTATGGAAGATCATCAGATTCTGGTTTGGTTTTTAAAACAAGATCTTCTTCACACGCATATCCTATGTCCGTTGGTGCCCTATGCTTTGCAGATATGAAGAAAAGCTAGACAATGTCCAGGTAGCTGCAACAAACTATATCTATGACAGACCTTACTGGTTTGGTGCACATTCCTGTCCCTAAAACCTGTCATTGACGTTGGACTGTCACGATGGCTTCATGCTCGCACCATCTTTTGGCAAGGCGTCAAATATGTGGATCTTTATCTTGTGAATGAGATTTTTTCCAAATGATTTTATCCAAGTAGAGGTGATTATTAATCCTCTCCACATGTTCTCCTTCTGAAAAATCATTCTCATGTTTTTTTTTTGGCAGAATTTAGCAATAAAGTCAACAATAAACTCTTGTGTTTTCTGCCTGTATGACATAACCTGGAGTTTGTTAATCTGGACGTTGACTTGCACCTTGAACTGGTACTCTAGTACTCTCCAGACCTTCTCTCAGTTTTTATGATTGCCCTCAGGAAGATTAGGTTTACTTATTCTGCATAGCCCCTATTTGTTGATGGTAGATAAGATATTCAGAGATCTCTTGGGATCATTTATGACTTGATTATGTTGCTTGAACAATGGTAATTCAGTGATTATGTGACTGTTCAAAGTTTGTGAGAAGATTTGTAGCTCGGGTGCTCGTTGCTGTGGTTCTGTTCGCCGAGTTGGAAGTTTTTGTTGCAAACGTTTCGTCCCCTGTCTAGGTGACATCCTCAGTGCTTGGGAGCCTCCTGTGAAGCTGTCCACAACTAGCCACGAAACGAAACGACCAGCTATCCCTAGTAGCCACACACGCAGACGACAAGCAACATGAATTTGACTGGAACATCACTACCATTATAGGGCAAGCGAAACAAAGAACAGCCAGGGAATTCCTAGAAGCATGGCACTCATCCACAAACTCCATCAACAAACACATAGACCTGGACCCAATATACTGGCCACTACAGCGGACAGCTGAAACTGACAACCGGAAGCGGCGGGGACAGGCCACTATAAATGCCGGAGGAAACACCACAGAAGCGCTTCACAGGAGGCTCCCAAGCACTGAGGATGTCACCTAGACAGGGGACGAAACGTTTGCAACAAAAACTTCCAGCTTGGCGAACAGAACCACAGCATTATGTGACTGGCTGCCCATCCTATAATCAAATGTTTGCTTTCTGTTCTTTGTTGAAGGCCTGTGGTTTTTATTTAAGGGAACTGGAGTACAAGGCATGTTATTTCCCTTTACCTTTTGCGCTGTTCTGTCCTTCTATTTTCCTTTTTTGGTTTCTATTTCACATTACCATTCCTCTGCACATAGTATTCTTCAGAGAAATCATTCTCATATCTTTTTAGCAGAATCTAGCAACATAGTCAACAATGAACTTTTTGTCACATTGCAGTACCTTGAAGAGATTTTGGTGATTGTGGCATGTGCCTTTAAGAAGTAAAGTCCTGCAGTAGTAAGTTTCAGCCACTAATGCAAGTTTGCCAAAAATAGAGGCATAACACACCAGATTTGTAGTCAAATTGAAGGAAACAAAATGGCAGAATTAACTGACCACAACATAGAGGTAAGATGCTTTAGGTTAGAAAAATCTTTTTTTTCAAAAGTGCTTAAAATGTCTTTTTCTTTCTTGATGGTCGTTTTATGCTTGTAGAAAGCCTTTTAGCTACCGATTTTACTTTCAAACCTTTAGAAGTTGTGCAACTGCCTAATATTAATTTTTATGTCAGGAAACAGGCTGAAATGTTTTTAAAAGATGTAAGAGAGATAAAGTGCTTCTAGCGTGATACTCTTGAACTTTTGGTAAAAAGAAATTGGTTCTACCTCCCATCTCAGAACAGTTACTGTGCTTAACTCTGCACTGCCACCATGACCTTGTGAACATCTCATTTTATGACAAAATCTAAACAATGCAAATGAGACATGAGTCATGTAGTGCTGAAGAACTCAATTACATTTTATTGCGGTACCAGGCATATATATATATATATATATATATATACACTGCACCCACAGGTACGTAGATATATGGCCTAAAAGCATGCAATGTAGAGATAATATAATGTGCTTTCTTCATGTTGCAAGTAAAATGGAGACTGAAACTTTTATGACATTACATCACAAGCCCTGATATGATGAGTATATTATGAGTATGCTCCTTAAAGGTATATCATAGTCCTGCCACAAGACAGAACACAAAAACCATTCCTTTAGTGTGCGTTAGAGACACAAACAGTATGCAGCAGACACCTCAAACCCATTGAAAAATGTTAGCAAGATGCCTCCACAAAACCTTGCAATTTAACTGGCATGATGGAAAATCCAATAACATAATACTTCTTCGGGACAACATCCCCACCGCTGAGGCACTTGTTATGACGTTAGCCAGGCTATATTGTCCCCATGCAGGACACAATTCTTCCAAAATAAACTCTCAGTTTTTAGTTGGTTCATGAAATACTTACTATGAAGGCACTTCATTGACTACCTTAAGGTTTCTTTGAAGAAATGCATGCGATATCTTGTGACTCGTAGGAATCTCATGCCCAATGCTACCAAACTGGAAACGATGCATCTGAGAAGGTGCCAACCATTTCAACCATTTTAGGCAAGTCAAGGCAGAGGTTAAGGGCAAATAGTGGAAGGAGCATGTGAAAACATGAACATCCAAACGACTTGCTTTAGCAAATGCAACCTGCCTCACCTGTGGTAGAGTTGATAGATCACATATTGGTCTATTTAGTCACCTCACCATTCAGAACAGAAGAATGACAAAAAAAAAATCCTGAATTCCAAGGGACTGCCGATGAAAGAAAGGACATCCATTGTTTGTGAAAAGTATGTAATTTATATTGTACAGCCTGGGAAACAATCAATGTCAGATAGCTCATATTTTACACTTAAATTGAATTTTGTTGTGCAGATGCCTTTTGTCTCTTGTGCAGTTTGTGCTCATCAATTGAAGCTCCAGTAGAACAGCAGAAGTATCACAGTGAGGACTACAGGGAAATCAGACTGGGCTTTATGTGAATGATCTTTTCTATTTCTGTGGAAAACAATTCTTGTGCCCTGTTTTATTATCCTTTGGTCTATTAGGATCCACCAATAAATTTGATGTTTATCCTGATGTGAATTTAGCATCAAAATGCAGGAACAAATATTAGGTCTAAATGAACTGGTGAAAAAATCTGGTGCATTCCAGTGTGGTTGTGAAATTGAATAAATTAAGATGCAATATTAAGTAGATTTTATACTAGAAATAAAACATGAATCATAGCAATTGCAAAATTACATATTAGTCATGTATTTTTCATAACGTGAGCAGAAATAAAATTCTCAAAAATATAATTATATACACAATATGATGGTTAGCAATGTCTTTTTTAGCTGTAAAAGAAATGTTTCATGGATGAGACTATTTTCCTCCAAATTGGGGAACTATCTAAATTATGGGGTTGAATCTTGAGGTTTTTGATTAAATGCAAGTCTTATCGAGATTATTGGGGGGATTCTCACCGTGAGGCCATGTGAATGTTTTTTAATGTCCTATCTTTCCAAACTCACTGCAAGCCACAATTGTTTGAATCATGCTCAATCTCTGCCTCATTTTAAACTGCGTCATTCTGAGAACAACACACCAATTACTGGTTTTCCTGGGATTGACCAACATCCCTGATGCCAGTGCTCAATTTAAAAGGACATCGTGCCTCATTGTTAGTCCACAACTGTCTTGCATGGTGTCTCACATTTGACATAGACATGGCAGACAGGGGAAATAGGTGACTTACTTTGCTGGCAGGCTTCTGGAATTCCCACTGTCCAGGGCGGTGTACAAGTGGGACTTCATCTTTCCTCAGGACCTGTTGTGGAAGTCAAGATAGCAGAGGTTAGATTCAAAGTTATCACCCAGTTAAAGCTGTCTCAGCCATTTGGAGGAATTCCCAGCATCATAAGAAGACAGTAATGACCTTCTCCATTCTGACAGTCTAAATATCACCATCTTCTCTCCAATCCCTCACACTCATTGCTTGTAACATCTTCTCCACTTGCCCTCACCCCACTCAACTGTGATATCTACTGCTAACCCTGCATGCCTACTGCACTGCCGTCTAATTCACTCAGGCCACCTCCCAACCTGCACCAACAGTATTGGTGTACTGTACACTTTAATCATCCGCAATCTCTCTCTCTCTCTCTCTCATTCTCATTCCAAGATTAAAACAACACACAATAGGTCAGAAAAGGTCAAGACGGGTGGTGTGCTTCACAAGATTGATATCCTCACCACTTATGAGGAGAAGATCCTGACTCTGACTGCCCTGAACAGGATTTGGACCGGTATCAGAAGCAGCCTTTGACTTACTGTGCTGGGATCCCCTGAGTGAAAGCTATGTCCCTTAACTGGAGTGATGATGCCTGCTCACAAATGTGACCGGCTTCCTGGCTTTCTGAATATACCAAAATGCACAGCTAGACAATAGTAGCCTGGTATCTCTGGCTGTTAGGGTAAAGTGTAAAAAGGCAAAGCGAGGCAGGCATTTGTGACTATCCGGGTAGGGTCAGAGCAAGTAGATGTTGTGACAGTGACAGAAGAGTCCAGAGGTGTGACTTGGTCCAGTCCATGAACTGGGTGTGTATTCCTGAGTGCATAGTGCTCTCACAGTAGCATGACAATTATAGTTGTCATGCAGTATTGAAATACGATAACATGCTGTAAGTTGATTGGCAATGTGATAAGGGTGCTCTTAGAGGCTGGCACATACCAGATACCAATATCTGTGGATATGGAGTTTGTGTGGCTGTTGTCTAGTAACCAATAAGGAGGTCATTTTGAATAAGTGATGAGATCAAATTGCCAAGCTATGGTTTCCGTATCGTGTTTTTACTTCATTGGGTTTGCTGGGTATTTCTGGTAAGATCATAACCAGAATATTAACAAAGCAAGTCGGGACATGAACAAAGATTGTCGTCAATTATCAATTGTCAATTCACCATTGACTGATGACAACCTAACCCTGCCACTTGTGACAAACTTAAAGGATGGAGCGAGATCATCTGAACATCAGGATGTGCCTCACCAGATCTTGCACGTGATTCTGCCCCATGTTTGTCATAGCCCATGTTGCTCAGACCACCCCCACCCATAGTATGTTTTTGGAAAGCGAAACAAAAGGAGGATTCCAGTTGTAGCACTTTTACAGTTAAGAGAGAAATGTTTTGGTTACACATTTCCTGAACTGAGGAAAAATGAAAATGTCCCAGCAGTGTCTCTTTTTCCAGTTAGTTATCAGGCATTCCAAACCATTTGCTCCCAGTTGGAATTAAATGTCCTTTATTGAAACATCTTTTCTAAAGCGATCAATAAGTAGTGGATTTCTTGTTTTACCTGATTTGAGATTCATTAGGAGGTAAGCTAATTTTTTTTATAAGCCAGAAGCTGAATAGAAAATTATTGCTTCATAGAGCTTTATGATTTATCAAGATTAAATTACTGAATTCTTTTTCGTTGATGCCACTACTTTCTTTCATGGTTATGAATAGTCAGTAATGCATTCGCTGGTAAAAAGCAATGATAATCAAGCATTACTGTTATAAATCATGAGACTGAATAGTTTGTTATTTACCTGAAAAGGGAGATTGCATTATTGTCTGTAACTGTTCCCACGCATTCAGCATTTTCTACCCTTAAGCATGATCTTAATTTTGTTTAACTTTTAGGGTTGCTGCCACTTCTTCCTTCCTCAGGTGGCAAACATGGACTGATTTCTGTTTCACAGAATATAGTGCTGGTAATGCAAAAAGAAATGGAAATTTACAGAGCATAATGTTAAGATGCAAAATGTCAGAAGTGCTGAGGTTTTCTAACAATTAATCAAAAAGCGATTTATCACTTTCGTGATAATGCATTAATTTGCATGACATATCCACTTTGAAGGTTTATTGATAGCATTTCTGTTCTTGAGTCAGAAAGGTTGAGTTCAGTGTTCAATCCAGGTAACTCTGCCAATAGCACATACTGACTGCCTACTTGAGTGACATTCAGAAGGGGTTACTTGTAAAGGATGAGACTGGACACAGTCAATTTCTCATCCTAAAAGATAGGTGTTACAATTTATCGTTGAATGTAATTTACTCTGAAGATAAGAACTACAAGGAAAGCATGACAAGTCCCTGAAGTGGCTGAATAATCTCTTAGAATGTCAGCTAAATGTAATATTTCAAAATTTGCTAGTGATACAAACTGGGAATGTGTAAAGGAAGGTGTAAAGTGGGTTCTGGAGGATTTGGATAGTATATTTTTAATTGAATTTTGCCATACTTTAAATCATCATGCACATTTGACAAGTGTCAATAATTTATTTAGTTCTCAATGTACTCCATCATGAAAACTAACCTTTAAATGGAGGTGGACAAGGGGGACCACGGTTGTCCAAGGTCATGTAGCTGTGACATGGAGATGCTATGGACTGGGGTGGACAAGGTCAACAACCAAACAGCACCAGGTTATAGTCCAATAGGTTTATTTGGAATTACAAGTTTTCGGAGCTCCACTCTTCCATAGGGAGGATTAACTTATACCTCCCTATCATACTACACCTGAGGAAGGAGTGGAGCTCCGAAAGCAATTCCAAATAAACCTGTTGGACTATAAGTTGGTGTAATTTGAGTAGCTATCCCATGGCCATCAGTCAAAAGGGTCAGACAGTTACTTGACACCAGCCCTTAGATATCTGATATAACAATATGTAGTTGGGTGACCAAGGTGGTGGGGTGTGTAGTGTCCTCATCGAGCAGTTCTCATCAAGTAGTTTTCAGAAAGGAAATCTCAGAGACCAGTCCACATCTGGCAGACTTAGCAGGTAGCAGTCCTCATTAAGCAGTCCTCACTGGGTGTTGAGCTATGTTCTCCAGATAGAAGATAGATCAGAAGAAGAGGAGGAGAACCTTAGAAAGATTTCCTAACACCTCAGCTGGAGACCAGATGTAGACCGACAAGTTTCTTAATACCAACATATTCCATGACAAGGGCCCGTATGTCCTCTACTACCAGGGAACCATCTTCAATCATTACGGTTGTATGATTTTTAAAAAAAATGTAATTAACCAATGTATCATATTTAAACTGCTTCTCAATTAAGTATTAGAAAATTGCTACAATTGTCAACTGTCTATTCAGTTAACTGTCAATAAGCAAATACATGGCAGATGGAATATAAAGTAGAAAAGAGTGAGGTCTTCCACTTTGGCAGGAGAAATAGATGGACAATATATTTTTTAAATGATAAGAGGTTAGAAAGTTTAATTGTCCTTGTCAATAAGTCATGAGGGCTAGCATGCAGGTGCAGCAAGCCTTTAGAAAGAAATTGCACATACATAATATGCCAATAGAGTTCAATTGTACATAGTGGAATAGGCTAAAGTAAGATAGATCATGAACAATGCTAAGAGCTCAAAGTTAGACTTACTCCACAGTATGTACACAGTGTAGAGAATAAAGAAAGACATAAAGTTTGGAGTGGATTGAGACAATTGTCCAAAGTGTGCAGTATTGAATCGATTGACCTGAAATGTACAATTATCGATTTAATATTTGTGCCACTGCTTGAGATGAGTATTTATCATCAGGTATTTCTACTCACAGAAGGAGAGAAGATCATTTAGACTTAGTCAATGAGACTACCTTTTGGACAACTCTGGGTACAAAGCATCATTACCAGAAGTTTGCACACAATTATTGCTCTCAGCAATAATTGTTCATACCATTTTTAATTAATGTTTGTCATCAAGATAAAAAATATTTTTTCTTTGTAACTGTTGATGCAAACCTTTGCAATGCAGGAAAATTGCCAAACCTCCACATTTCAAACTTCCTTCATATAGTTCAACTTTACCGTGTTGCTAAGTAATATAATTTAAAGTTCAGCACGGAAACAGTCAAATAAATATGCAGTGCAGCTTAAAGGTTTCCCATTGGAATAAAAAAAAAACATTTCTATATAAAGCTTTTATGAGTATCTGGGTCTCTGAAGCATCAATTTCTTTTAAAGAAATGCAAATAAATACTTTGATCAATATTCTTTGTGAAACTCATGGGCGGTTTATGCTTATTAATTTAGATATTTTACATTAATTCCTATAGTTTGCCCCAGAGTAACAGAGATCACTTTTGAGCTTTACCAGATAACTCCAAAACTTTAGAATTCATGTGATTAAACCTATCCTGTACATACATAAACTATGCAGAATGAAACTTTGATGGGGTTCTCACACACAACATGGAGGAGAAATTGATCTCATAGCTTTTTCTGGTGAGAGATCGGTGGTGTCAGAAATTGAATGCTGTCACTGACATTAAGTCAGCATCTTCTGGATGCCAAACTTGCTAGTTGCAACCTTACTGCTCCAGGTGATTTCAAGGTTATATCCTAGAGTGGTGGTGGATTGGTGAAAGTGAAGGAAAGGGAATGAGGACAAAATGGCAATGACAAACATCTTGGTTAAGGAGTCAAGAAGACTTGTCATGGTTCATTGTGGCGGAGAAATGAAACAATTGTGATGGAATCTCTGTTTTCAAAGCTTGTACACTTTGAGGCAGGCCCTAATTGAAAAGGAAAAGTAAGAAAAGAAAATTGAGAAAACAAATACTGAAACTAAAATTGAAAAGCAAAACTTCTGCAAAGACTGAAACTATATAACTGGATAAAGCACCATCAGAGCTCAGCTAACGATCCCAATGATGCAGAAGGGTAGGGTAGAGAAAACAGAGGCCTGATCCACAATGTAAGAAGAGGCAAATATAAAGTTGCTGCAGCTGTTATGGTCTTGGAGATAACATTTGTGGATCAATTTCATCCAGACTGCTGTGAGCAGAATTGAAGAGGGCCTTCAAACATCTGTCAATTTTGATGAAGACCTTGTTTATCAAACTCAAGTTAGTTTCATCCTGCTTTTTTTATTTATTCACTTGTGCAATGTGGGCATTACTGGCCAAGTTAGCATTCATTTCCATCCCCAGTTGCCCATGAGAAAGTGGTGGCGAGCTGCCTTTTTGAATTGCTGCAGATCATGTGCTACAGGTAGATCCACAATGCCATTAGGGAGGATATTCCAGGATTTTGACCCAGTGACAGTAAGTGATTTAGAGATTAAATTTAAAAAAAACTAGAGGAAGTCAAGCTGAAATTCTCCTTCATGGGAAAAACATTGTTTTGAGTATTTTGAAATGGAGACCTTTACCATGCATGCTGAGTCGACTGTCAAGCCAATTCATACTGTGTCTCTTCTCTGTATTTGTCATTTATTGTGTGTTTTATGATTGACCGCAATTTACCTGTTACTTTATGTTAAACTTATGATGATTCTGGATTTTATATTATTTGTAGATCTTTGAGATAATTTATGTTTCCTTTGTTTAACTCTTGAATAGTTAAAAAAGAACATTTGGTTTGAAAGTGTGGAAGCTTGTGCTTTGTTCTTTCAGTAAATAATTGGGAATAGTTAAAATCAAGTGAAAATGGGGAAGCAGTTTCCTTTTCTTAATCCCTTTACAGTCAATCACAACAAACATGATTATTTCCTTATTGGCACACAGTTATATGAAAGGCCAATTAAAAATGTAGTTAATTATTTCAATATTAAGGAGTTAATTACGTAGTTTTCTTGAGTGAAACAAATAAGAACTGTATTGTCTACTAACTCTGAGAAAAATAATATCATTGAGGCATTAACCGTGCTCAGAGAAATGGGTAATATGTTTAAAAAAGGCTAGTGTCTGGTGTATGAACAGTTTGACTAAAGGCCATGCAATGTAAAACAACTTACAGCCCTCAAAACCATTTTGTTTTAAGCTTAAATTACATTTGTTGGTTTCTAGACGTCTTTGATTTTTTTTGATAAATAGCTATTTCTCCAATTTGGAGTATTTTGGCCCTTATTATTACCAATCCATGTGGACAAGAGTCTTTGTTTTACCAAAGACTAAGCATGGCATGACCTTGGTACTTCAAGTTACCATCAAAAGGAAAATTAGCAGAATGCATTTTAAGAACTGGATACTTGTCAGATGGAGATTGATGAAGATTTTAATATTCTATGAATTATCTTGGATAAAATTTAGGAAGATTTTATATTAAATGCCAGAGGCATTGTCAGACTAACAGATTTTATAAATAAAGAAATATATCCCACAGACGAATATATCATGGGTTTTAATAGACTATAATGAAAGTTTGCAGGAATTTAAATTTGGAATCCATTGTTTGGTGCTTTCTTTCAAGTTATTCGATGGTGCTCAAGAATTCTGCTTGGGTTGGCCCTGGCCTTAACTGGAGTTAGATTCTTAGAAAGAGACATGCTTTTGGATTGGAAGTCTGATATTTTAAAATATTTTTATTAGAAATCAATCATTGCTGTTGTGTAGGGGCTTTATTACCCTGGAGCAATCTCGGAATAAATAACACTGTTAGGTTGGAATTAATTAAATTAAAGGTGAGTGCAAGATTGATAGAGAGAAGGCCACATAGGGAATACTCTTTCAATAAGCTTTTGATAAAGTCCCACACAGGAGGTTAGTGAGTAAAATTAAGGCGCATGGTATTGGGGGCAAAGTACTAGATTGGATTGAAAATTGGTTGGCTAATAGGAAACAAAGGGTAGTGATAAACGGCTCCATTTCGGATTGGCAGGCAGTGACCAGTGGGGTACCGCAGGGATCCGTGCTGGGACCGCAGCTTTTTACAATATATGTTAATGATATAGAAGATGGTATCAGCAATAACATTAGCAAATTTGTTGATGATACAAAGCTGGGTGGCAGGGTGAAATGTGATGAGGATGTTAGGAGATTACAGGGTGACCTGGACAAGTTAAGTGAGTGGGCAGATGCATGGCAGATGCAGTTTAATGTGGATAAATGTATGGTTATCCACTTTAGTGGCAAGAACAGGAAGGCAGACTACTACCTCAATGGAATCAATTTATGTAAAGGGGCAGTACAGAGAGATCTGGGTGTTCTTGTACACCAGTCAATGAAGGTAAGCATGCAGGTACAGCAGGTAGTGAAGAAGGCTAATAGCATGCTGGCCTTCATAACAAGAGGAATTGAGTATAGAAGCAAAGAGGTGCTTCTGCAGCTGTACAGGGCCCTGGTGAGACCACACCTGGAGTACTGTGTGCAGTTCTGGTCTCCAAATTTGAGAAAAGACATTCTGGCTATTGAGGGAGTGCAGGGTAGATTTACAAGGTCAATTCCTGGAATGGCAGGATTACCTTACATTGAAAGACTGAAGCGACTGGGCTTGTATACCCTTGAGTTTCGAAAACTGAGAGGGGATCTGATTGAGACGTATAAGATTATGAAAGGATTTCCTACTTTGGCAGTAGGAAACATATTTCCACTGATGGGTGAGTGCCGAACCAGAGGACACAGCTTAAAAATACGGGGTAGACCATTTAGGACAGAGCACAGGAGAAACTTCTTCACCCAGAGAGTGGTGGCTGTGTGGAATGCTCTGCCCCAGAGGGCAGTGGAGGCCCACTCTCTGGATTCATTTAAGAAGGAGTTGGATAGAGCTCTCAAAGATAGTGGAATCAAGGGTTATGGAGATAAGGCAGGAACAGGATACTGATTAGGAATGATCAGCCATGATTATATTGAATGGTGGTGCAGGCTTAAAGGGCTGAATGGCCTACTCCTGCACCTATTGTCTATTGTCCAATAATGTGACAATATGATTAGAGCTTCAAATATCTCAGATTCCAATGTATCATAGCAGTTAGTGTTAATATGCAATTGTCAGACTTCTAAATAAAGCTCAGCCTGAAGACAAGTCTTTCCTTTGCCTTCTTCTCAACCAGATTGTCTTGAACCTGAGATCTTGGATCTGAGCATAAAGCAAACAAGAAAACAATTTCCAGCAGCTTTACAGACAGAAGTAGGACATTTGGCAATATCATTGGAGGTGGAGGGCTGCATGCTCATGCTCTTTTGAGGTCATTTACATATAGGGCACATCGGTCAACAAATCAGAGATCTTACAGATAGAAAAAAATACCAGAACAAAAACTTGTACATGCCAAGCTGTACAATTTCAAATTTGTACAAACCTGAATAGTAGTAATAGGAATGATCCATTGGACCCCATTAGCTTGCCCCACCATTCAATAAGGTAAAAGCAATGACTGCAGATGCTGGAAACCAGATTCCGGATTAGAGTGGTGCTAGAAAAGCACAGCAGTTCAGGCAGCATCCGAGGAGTAGAAAAAATCGACATTTCAGATGAAGGACTTTTGCCCGAAACGTCGATTTTCATGCTCCTCGGATGCTGCCTGAACTGCTGTGCTTTTCCAGCACCACTCTATTCCGGAATCCACCATTCAAAAAGATCCTGACTGATTTGAATACTCCATCTTTCTGCTTACCTGTTAACTTGTCACCCTTTTTAACCACTTCTCTGACATCTAAAAAGAATATTGCAAGCTTCTTTTTATATTACTAGGTAGTTTACTCTCATATTTCATCTTGTCCCTCTCAAACTGCAAGGTGAATTCCACCACATTATGGTCACTTTATGAAGGGAGTTCCTTCACTTTCCACTCTCGTATCAAGCCTGCTGCAGCATGCAGAAGCAAGATGAACATGATGCATTTAGGACAATGGACCCAGCTTAAACCATTGTTGCTTGTCCAAAAATACCCCTATTCTTTCCCTGGCCTATCTGTCCAAAAATACAAGTGAATGAGGATTCAACAATCTCTGACATAGGGAGGTGTGCAGCACACAGGGATCATCAGGGATTCGGGATCCTGCAGGACATGGGTCTGTCATGAATATTGTTTCCCTTTGAAGAGTCTCACAATAGTGGGTCTTGCCACTCTATCCCTCACAGGTCCATAACCTTACTCCACCCATTCTGGGTCCGGTCACAGCTATTTTCTTTTCCATTGTGGATTTTCGAATTCTAGCATGACTGAAAGAGATAGTCAATGCTCTTCAGCTGATGGCTTCCAAACTCTGGCTCTGTGTTAATGAGATCCCTAAAATCCCAAGCCTCTTTCTAGTACAATTGTTATGATAAGGCAGTGAACCCCTCTGCTAATTAAACCAAGCACGCAGAAAAGCTCACCTTGCCTCGTAAACTGTTAAAGTATGCGTGACAGAGAACTCCCAAATTCCACTATTTAAAGAAAAAAATATCAACTTATTCTTTAACTTTAAAAGTGGACATTAAACAAAAACTATTTATAACTCTGAGCCTCCTTACTCCTGGCTGCATGTTATCTGCCTCCAACTCTATAACAATATATTGATTCAATACAAGTCTCTATTAAAATTACATCAACTTAACTTTCAAAACCAGACAGCAGCTGTCATCATCAGCATCTGTCTTCCTCTGGCTGTACTTCTCCATGAGTTGTGTTCGGTCTTTTACTGCAAAGATGTTTCATATGAAAAAGTTACCTTTATAGAGAGTGTCTTGCTAGCAGATAGTCCCAAAATGCTGGCTTCATTTTTACCCCAAACATCAGATTGTCTCATTGGTTTGATGTTGTCAAAACAGGAAAATTTAAATTTGATTTGGTTTAGTATCCTAGGCCATAATTTAAACTGATTGGTTAAATTTGAAATGTTGTGAAAACAGTACAGGTATAGTACACTCATTTAACTTCATAACACAATTCCAATAAATCCTTTAGACTTTGCATCCTCCAGGTTCCTTTATTACCCATCTACATGAGCTTTCACCTATCCACCTTTCCAACCCCAGCTGCTGACATAGAGGATGGCAGTGACAGATGTAGTCATATGCTAACTCAGCTTGAAATCAAGATGTTCCTGACTGTGGACAAACTCCCCTTTCCCTCCCATCCATGCTTTATTGTATACCCCTTCATTATACTGTTATCCCCTCTCATTCTTCCACTTGCCAAGTCTGCACCCCCCAATTCTGAAAAATAGGATTCAGAGATTCCTACTTCCCCAAAGCAGTATCCCCCATTGTGGAGAAAGTGAGGTCTGCAGATGCTGGAGATCAGAGCTGAAAATGTGTTGCTGGTAAAGCACAGCAGGTCAGGCAGCGATGAAGGGCTTATGCCCGAAACGTCGATTCTCCTGTTCCTTGGATGCTGCCTGACCTGCTGTGCTTTACCAGCAACACATTTTCAGCTCTATCCCCCATTGTGTCCCTAAAGATTACCCAATCTACTATGAATGCTTTCTAAGGATGGAGTCAATGGACAGACTTTGGCCACCCCCTTTGTGAACCCAGCCAGACAGATACAGACGAGAACAGCGCAGATCCCTAACTGATGCCTGTATACCTCCATAACCACATTCACATTGCTCCCCCAGATTGGTTGCTTTGGAGCTACGGGGTTGACCGTGACCCTGGATTGCAGAGGTGCAGAACCCCTAACCAACACCTCCCTGACCAGACCATTAAGCCCAATCCTCTGGCTATCCTTGAGTTATCATACCATGGCCCCTGACTGACTGGTACCCCCCTCAACTTTAGTGAGGACTACTTCCCTAAGATTTTTAGACATGGCTGCTTTCTGTCTGCACACGTACATTGCTGACACATATCACAAAGGTATGATTGATGTAGCACCACTAGCACACAGGCTGGCAGGTTGTGTAACTGTGCTAATTAGCACATCAAGCCAAGGATGGTGTGATCATGCAGCTATGTGCTAAGTGAGTGAATGAGTGAGCATGAAAAGAGCTAACAAGCAGTCCTGATATACAAAACATCCAAGCAGCAGCCTACCAATGTTAAATATTGGTGCTCCTGGCAGTGCATGTCTATGCTTTCTCAGTGGCCTACAGGTGGATTGGAGAGGTCTGGGTTTGGCAAATGTTGGATGCCAATGTTTGTGAATGAGGGTTGTGTGCCACTGGCATCCATGATCATGCCCTGAGATGCTGTTTGGTGCTGAGCAAAATTTATCATTGTCATAGTGTCATACAGATTGGAAACAGACCCTTCAATCCTACTAGTCCATGCTGAACCACTTTCCCAAACTTAACTGTTTTCACCTGCCTGCACTTGGCCAATATCCCTCCAAACCTTTTCTCTTCCTGAACTTATCCAACTTTTACATGTTGTAACTGTACCACTTTCTCTGGCAGTTCATTCCACAAATTAACCACTCACTGTGTCAAAAACATTGATACTCATGTCCTTTCTTAATTTTTCTCCTTTCACTTTAAAAATATGCCACCTAGTTTTGAACTCCCCCACCCTATGGAAAAGACCTTTATCAGTCACGTTATCTGTGCCACATGCGCCACATACTTTTATAAACCTCAATAAGATCACCCCTCCAGTGAAAAATATCCCAGTTTTTCAAATCTACTTTTGTATCTCAAACCTCTATTCCTGGCAACATCCTGGTAAATCTTTTCTGCATCCTCTCCAATTTAATAATATCTTTCCTATAACAGGGTGACCAGAACTTCATACACTACTCCAGAAGAAGCCTCACCAATGTCCTGTACAACCTCAACATGTTGTCCCAGCTCCTATATTCAAAGGTCTGAGCAATGAAGGCAAGCATGCTACATATTTTCCTAACCACCCTGTCTACCTTTGATGCAAATTTGAAAGAATTACATACCTGAACCTGTAAGTCTCTGTTCTACAATACTACCCAGGACCCCTCCATTAATTGGATAAGTCCTGTCCTTGTTTATATTACCAAATTATCATTTGCATATCTCAGAATAATTTTGCTTGCACAGGTATGTAAATAAATAGCAAAATTCTGGGACATTTTCTCCTCTTTTAGGTGTACTCATTTCATCATATGAATTTATAACCTTTAGAAACTTGACAGACAGAACCAATTCTTTTGCCTGTATGCCTATCACAATGCTACAAATCGCATTAACACTGAGGATTTTTTGACAATGGTTACTATGCGAACATTAGAAGTGCAGCAAATGCAAGACCCTACAAATAGTAACCTGATAATAACCAGAATTTTTCAGTGGTGTTGGTTGAGAGATAAATATGAACTATGAATTCTCTTGCTCTTCTTCAAAAGAGTTTTGGAACTTGTAAGTCAACCTGAAAGAACACAAAACCCACTAAACTTGATTTAATATCTTACCTAAAGGAAAGTTGGTGCACTTTAATGAATAGTAAAAAAATTGCTGGAGTTTTTATACTCACAATACAGGAATGTGGCTTGGAACTTTAAAATTCATAAGAGCAGAGTTCTATCATTGAGCCACAGGCAATCTTGTCTGCCTTTATGTCAAAAGTGCTATGTAAATGCATCTTGGACAAAAGAGATATTTAGATTTTGACTTAACTGCTTTTATGACAGTGATAAATAAGGGCTATCAAATTTTAACTTCTTGAACTGCTGCAGTCCATGTGGTCTAAGTATATCCACAGTAAATTTCGGAAGAGAGTTCTAGGATTTTAACCAGCTACAGTGAAGTAAAGATGATGTTTTTCTGAATCAGGAAGTATGTGACTTGGCGGGAAGATTTTAGATGGTGCTATTCCCACATATCTTCTCTCCTTGCCCTTATAGGTGCTAATGGTCATGGCTTTCGAAGGTACTAGCAAAGAATTAGTTGCAGCACATCTTTTAGCATGTATACACTCCTGCCTGTGAAGGCAGTAAAGGTTGAGGTTTTGGGATGGGGTAGATATCAAACAGATTGCTTTACCTCGAAAGTTATGAGCTTCTTGAGTGTTGTTGGAGCCTTACCAATAAGTCCATTTGGCATCATCGTTGTGGATGGTGCTTGACGCACTTATCAGTATTAACACTTGCAGACCCATGTGACCCACTTGTCACTTACCCAGGTCTTGCTACATACTGACACATTGTTTCAGTAGCTGAGTTGGTGTATATGATGATGAACATTGTGCAATCATTCCCATTTCTTCTTGTATGATGGAGGGAGGACCATTGAAGCAGCTGAAAATGGTTGGGCCGAAGACATAAACTGAGGAAAGGGCTTTATTGGTTTAGTGATGGAGTTCTTATTTTGGACTAGGACACCTTTGTTCAAGTCCCAGCTCCTCTGAGAGTGTACAATAACATCACTGAATGGGCCAATTAGAAAATACCTAAGCTGAGGAACTCCTGTGGTGGCGTCTTGGGACTGAAATAATTGACCTCCAATAGCCACAGCAATCTTCATTTGTAATAGATAAACCTTCAACCAGTGGAGCATTTTGTTGCCTTAATATCAAGGACAATCGCTTTCACCTCACCTCTGGAGATAATTTCATTCTTTTGTTTAAGCTTGACACAAGGTCAGGAGCTGAGTGGCCCCAGAAGCACACAAACTGTGTGCAAGTGAGTAGGTTATTACTGAGCACGTCATGTTGTAACATTATCGCTGCATTACTTCACTGATTATCAAAAGTAGATTGTTCAGGTGGTAACTAGCTGTGTTGGATTTGTCCTCCTTTTTGTACCAGGAATTTTCTATATTGTTGATTTGATGCCATAGCTCTTCTGGGAAAAAAAAACTTTGTTAAATATGTGACTGGCTCGAGACTCAAGCCTTCAATACCATTACTAGAATGTGATCAGGGCCATTAGCCTTTGAAATATCCAGTCTCTCCAGCTATATCATATGGAGTGAATTAAGTTAGCTGATAACTGGCATCTGTGATGCTGAGGTCCACAGGATGAGGCTGAGATGGGTCATCTACCTTGCGTATTTGGCTGAAGATGAATGCAAATGCTTTAGCCTTGTCTTTTGCACTCACTTGTTGCCCACTCCCCCACCACACCCCATTGGTGAGGTTGGGGATATTTGTGGATATATAGTCTCCTCCACCTATTGTTTTTTAAAAAAACTACCATCATTCACAATTGGATGTAATAGGACAGCAGAGCTTAGATCTAAACTACTGGCTGAAGGATTTCTTAGCGCTATTTATGGATAAAATGGAGAAGCTGGAGTGTTCTCTTCAGAGGCAAAATTTGAACAGTAGTTTGTTATAGGCACTCAAAATCAAGAACAGTCTTGCCAATGTATATTGAAATAATCTGTTCCCTTTTTCAAAAGCACTGAAAATTAGAAAACACCAATTTAAGGCAATTGATAAAATAACCAAAAGCATTTGCTTAGCATCTGAAATGAATCTATTTCAACTGCTCCAACGGTATGTAATAACATCTCTGAACAGGTTGATTAGAAAATATATTTTTAAAAATACTTTAGTTTATTACCAGACTTAATAGTTAAATAGAATTACAGGAAGATTTTAATTAGTCCTGTTGTGCCATTTCAGTTCTTTGCAAGGCCAATTCAACAATCCCATTCACCACCTATGTTCCTGTAGCCTTACAATGTTTTTTGGTTCAGATAGTTCACCAATTGTATTTTGAAATCCACAATTCAATCTTCAGATCAAAAGAAGCAGTGGTGGTCCTGGTTCCGAGCCCTGGGGAGTCTCACTTTATACATTCCATTAGACAGAAAAATAATTATTCCTCACTTTTCTCTGTTTCCTGTCATTCAGTAAACTTTGATTTTTTGCTGTGATTGTCCTTTTTATTCATAGGGGGATTTGATTTTGCTGACAAATGTATTTTGTGGCAATTTATTAAAGACATTTCATAAGTCCTTGTACATGAACTGCATTTTTCTCATCAACTCTCTGTTACATAATTAAAAATCTCATCCAAGTTAATTAAAAACATTCCTTTAACAAATACATGCTGATTTTCTTTGTTTAATCCACATTTGTCCCCTGATGTCTCAGTCCAAATGATTATTAATTTTGTCTTAATTATTGTTTCCCAATCACAGGCCAATAGTTGCTGGGTTTATCCGTACACTCTTTGTTAAACAAGAATGTAATAGCTGCAATTTTCTCATCTTCTCATACCAAACCTGTATCCAAGGAGTATTGGAAGATTATGACCTGCACCATTTGCAATTTCCACCCTGACTTCCCTCAATATCTGATCTGATCTGAACTTGGTGACTTATCAATGTTAAGATTAGCTAGCCTTTTTAATACCTCCTCTTTTGTCATTTCTTTTGCTCAATGTCATTATATTGTTACCAAGGAAGAAGACACAGTCAGAATACACATTTAAATGCCACGCCCAAATGCCTTGGTGTGGAAATTCCGTTTTTGGTTGCTGATCAGCTCCACTGCATGTTTACTATTCATTTACCTATACAAACTTTGAATTCCCTTTTTACGTTAAGATCTCATTTTCAACAAACTTTGTTTTTAGAACTGTCCTGTTAACACATTGAATGTGAGAATTTTCCTTTCCAAATGTGTCAGCAGCAGATAGTGACTATAAAGTTAAATGATCAGGATCTTCACTGAGAGGTAACAGGTCAGATTGATAGCTTATTGCTCAAATACTTGAAATCTTTAGGCTATAATAGGTAGGCTAAGCTATGGCTATAAAGAAAAATATATTAGATAACAAATAGTGGAATTGTTGCAAAGACCATTTATTTCCACTCTATAAATCACTGAAGTAAAATGCTACTGAAACTTTCAGTATCTCCCTTGTTAAAATTTTTGTGGGTTAATTAATTTTTTAGCAGTTCTTTTACTTACTTTGCCCAATCAAGGTGACATTGTTGCACAATGCTTAGAAGCAGAAAAAAGTATGGATAAAAAACCTACTGATGAGATGAAATAATTTTCAGTGTGATAGAGATGTACTAGAGTTAAATGAATGGATAGGTACATTGCTAATAATGTATTTAGTAAAAGTAGTTTGGCAATTGTATCATAATTTTATCAAATTACTGTTCCTAATTTACTGTCATATTATTTCTTTAAGAAAATGTCTTCAATTGGGCAAGTTCCTGGAGTAGCTGTGTCATCATTTCAATATGAACTTGCCTGGCCAGCAAACAGCTAATAAGTTGGGTTTTAGCTGAGTTTGCACACAATCTTCCCATCTTGTCCACAACCAGAGCTTATTCAAACAGCTTCAATGAGATGATGATAAAACTACCGTTTTATTACAGAGTTTTTCCTTCTGTATCAGATGTGTTTTATCCAAATGATTTTTCATTAGTCCCAGTTGTGAGAACAAGCATATGTGTTGAAAATGATAATTCTGAGGTATGTGAGAAGGATCTCAATTTGTTAATGGAAAAATCTTATTTTAAAAGTTACATAACAGACTGTGAGCAGCAGGCTTTGAGAAAGATGAGCATTCTGAATTTTAAAAAAAGAAGAGATTTCACTAAGTCTCATAGTTCATTAAGTGTTTTGGATATTTTGCCTTCAAGATTTCAGAAACTTCCTTGTTAATGATTCTCAACATTTTTTAACACCATCCATCTTTAAAGCGTTTTTCATATATTGAAGGATCTGTTGTGTAAATATAAGTCATCTGTAAGTCTTCTGTTGCTGAGCCCTTAATCTGGTTGCAAAATTATATGGTTCACCTTCCAAAGTGATCTCAAATGTTTTCTCAAGCCAGGACATTTTTTGAAGAACTTTAATACTTGTCTGTTACGAATTACAGCCAGACACCCAAAAATGCGACAAAACTCCATTTCCCTCAAATTTTGCCTGTGCAGAGGAGGTTAGTAAATTCTGGTAAGAAAAAGGCAACCACATACTCAGCTCATCCCTAATGACCATGGGATGTGTCTGTCTTTCATAGAAATCCTTCTAAAGATCTCATTAGAGCAAATCCCTTTGTTTAATTTAGTAATTGATCCTGGAGAAAAATTAACATCGACAACAAATTGTGCAACAGTTTCTCTAAGAAGATGCAGGTTTTTAAAGAAAGAAAGAATGAAAGTTTCAATCGGGCTATAACCCTTCTGGTTATTCTCGCCAGCTTTCTAAGTCCCTATAGATTCAGCGCATCCAAGGAGCAGGAGAATCAACGTTTTGGGCATGCGCCTGGGCTTCCTGAAGAAGGGCTCATGCCCGAAACATCGATTCTCCTCCTCCTTGGATGCTGCCTGACCTGCTGCGCTTTTCCAGCAACACATTTTCAGCTCTGAT
Source organism: Chiloscyllium plagiosum (assembly GCF_037043375.1). Classification (NCBI taxonomy): domain Eukaryota; kingdom Metazoa; phylum Chordata; class Chondrichthyes; order Orectolobiformes; family Hemiscylliidae; genus Chiloscyllium; species Chiloscyllium plagiosum. The sequence goes on along the minus strand of NW_028270145.1, from coordinate 77,138,532 downwards.
CTCCAGCATCTGCAGTCCTCACTCTCTCCTATAGATTCAGGTCTGCTCTGAATCATCCATGATGGTGTAAGTCTCTCGCTCTGAACATTTAAATAACCCAAAACTGCAGTTTAGACTCTTAACTGGATTTAGGATAGTGTTTAATGGTAGCCTTTGACAGCCTAATCCATGGTAGATTCAAATGCTCAGCAGGCCCTTTCCAATTTTAACTCCTTTCAGCTTCCCAAAATTCAAGTGCCTAAACTGTCTTAGTTTAGCACAATTTAGTTGTCTTTTACTGTATGCTCTCAAATGACTTCTTTTGTCGAGTTTTCAGGAACATTTCAGTACCTGGTGATTCACACAATTATAAATAATTTCACATTGAATAAATGCTGTAAACATACAGACAATTATTCTTTCCAACTATTACCAATCAACGTTCTTTTAGCACAACCATTTGCTTAATGCGCTGGTGCACATTGCATAGATATCAGCACAAACAAGGGCAATCATCCCAAACAGTCCATGACAGCATTTATATTGCAAGTGAGCTTCCTCCTATCTTTCCTCAGCCAATTCTAGCAGCAGGTTGTAACTAGTGGAGTGCCTCAATGATCAGTGTTTTGTGATGGCTATTCACTGTCCAGCCTATCTTTCGATTTAAGAAACTCTACAGAGAACATCTGGGAGCCCAGACAGCCAAACTTCACCACAAGTCTGGAGATACAGTAGAATTCAGTGAAAATTGGATGTCAGATCTTTGAGAAAGTAGCCATTCTCATGGTGTGCTATTCCATGCTTGTCATTATTACCTCCATGTTTCGGAGCTTGCTAATCCGATCGGGTTTGAAAATACATTGAAGAGGAAACAAAATGAAAATGTAACCTGATTTATTTTAAGCGATGGACTGTATGAGTGTAGATATTAATTTATGAAAATCATTGGTTGCCTCTTAATTCCATGAACGTTGAAGTTTAAAGCTTTAAACTGGGAATCATTTAAGAAAACAAAGCGGGAGTATGATAATTCTTTTGCATTTGAAAAACAATGAAGGCTTAACTGAGGAGACAAAGAGTTATATCTCTAAACTTGCAAGTGCAAGGTGGAAATGAAAGTTGGCAGGAAGATAGAAAGAGACTACAAAAATATAAATGGTTTAAGTGAGTTGGCAACAAGGTGAACATAAAATGAAGAACTGTGAGTTAATTACTTAAAAATAATAAACTGATCATCATAGAATCCCTATTGTGTGGAAAGAGAGCATTCAGCCCATAATTCTGACCAACTACCTGAAGAGCATCCCAGCCAGATCCAACTCCCACCTTATCCCTGTAATCCTGCATTTCCCATGGCTAATCCACCTAACCTGCACAACCCTGGACACTATGAACAATTTTTAGCATTGTCAATCCTCCTTACCCACTCATCTTTGTACTGTGGGAGAAAACCAGAGCACCCATAGAAACAGGAAGATAAGCAAACTTCAAACAGACAGTCACCCAAGGCTGGAATCAAATCCAGGTTGCTGCTGCTGTGAGGCAACAGTGCTAATCACTGAGCCACCACGCTACCCTAATCAAAAAGCAGGAATTTTTAAATAAGTACTGAAGCTTTTAAATGTTGATGTTCAAAGAGACTTAGTTGTACTTGTACAAGTAACATAAATAATTAGTATGCAGGTACAACAGCAATTAGGAAGGAAAATAGCAAGGTTGTTTTATTGCAAGTGGGTGTAAGTACAAGCATAAGAAATTCTTGCTACAGTTGTACAGGGATTTCTTTAGGGGCCTTTTTTAAATATATTCATATGCGGAACATGGGCATCGCTGGCTTGACCAGCAGTTTTTGACCATTCCTTGTTGCCCTTGAGAAGGTAGCAATGAGCGAGGTAGGTATACCCACAATGCCATTCGGGAAGGAGTTCCAAGATTTTGACTCAACAATATGGAAGGGACAGCAGTATGTTTCCACATCAGAATGATGAGTGGCTTGGAGTGGAATTTGCAAGTGGTGGTGTTCTCTCGACAGAGATCACACCTGGTTACTGGACTCCATAAGAAAAGATGTATGTATTCGTTAGACGAGGGTACACTAAGGGTTAATTTGATTGGTTTCAGGACTAAGAGAGTTGTTTTATGATGAGAAGCTGAATACATTGGGCCGATACTTTCTGGTGGTCAGAAGAATGAAAGGAGATCTCATTGAAGCATGCAAGATTCTGAAGAGGATTGACAGGATATGCACTGAAAGGTTGTTTCTCTGATTAAGAAATCTAGAATATGGTGGAGGGCACAGTTTCAAGATGTAGAATCAATTATTTACCATTACTATGAGAAATTTTCTTTACAGAAGGTTGTGTATACTTGGAATAGTATACCGAGGGATTCATGGATATGCCATTGTGAAATATATTTGCGGGTTTTTAGTCTCTCTTGTGATGTGGGGAACATATGGGAATGTGAAGTTGAGGCCTTATCAAATTACTGTTTGAATGCTGGAACAGGTTTGAGGGCAGTATGGTATGATTCTGCTCTTAATAATTTTCTTATAATTCTCTATTCCCTTCTCTCTTATATGCTTTTCCAGACACCATTTAATTCTCCAATGCTCAGCCACATTGTGCAATCAAATGCAATTCTATGAATTCATTCAATTTCTTTTAAATGTTCCGTATTACTCAGAACCTGGCCCTAGAATTGGGTTTTATGGCTTCTTTAAAAAAGTACCTTTTGTTCCATATTATTTATAAATAATTTGAAACAGTGAAACCAGAGGAAATTGTTATGAAATTGCACAAGTCACTGCATTTCAATCAGCTTTTTTCCATTTTCATCATCATCTACTTTTCATTGCTAAGTCAATTTGCAGTCAGAGGAATTTAATTCTTGATGAGTTCATGAAATGATAGCCTCTGATTCTTATCTATAGAAGTTTATCAAATGTGTTCTAGAAAAGAAATAAGTTATATCCACTGTTTACTCTAATATATTTATCTCTCCTTTTAAAGGGTTACAACCGACTAAATTTCTGATTTTATTTTGTAAAATCAATTTCAATTTTTCTGGATGTCATCAAGAAAAGCCTCATGCATAGTTCTGGTATTTGCATGGCTCCTAAATAATAAGAGACAAACCCTACCTTTATTGTTTTCATTTTCTTTTTGATAATCTGATGCTTGATGTATGATTCAGGTGCCTTCCACTGATTTTATTTTCTGCATGGGTTAGATCTTCTGTCACTAGATGATACATGGACCTGTGGATTTCTGGAGCAGACCTTTGGCAGACCTGGAAGTTTCAGTCCAGCAATGCGAATCATGAAGAAGGTAGCTCATATGGGAGATGCTGGGGATGGTGTAAGTAGGTGATCCATTGCAACAATGCCCAGGTTGCTTTTCTGGCAGTCCAAATACACCTTACATTCTGTGTTCACTTTTACTGCATCAGTTAATATTCTTGAATGGGGCATGCTGAATACAACCTTAAAATGACACGTTAGGTCCTAATGAGTGATATAGGATCCCTAATTGCTCAGTGAAATGCCTATCTATTGAGTCAGCAACAAATCCTGCTACCTCATCACCAGATCTTTCAGAACATAATGACAGCCATAGTGGTAATGATGCAGTAAGCCATTACTGTTACCATTGGGTAGGCAGACACTTCACATCTCCCTTCTCATTTGTCATCTTTTCATTTTATGTGCATTCTTTCAAGATGAAACTCCTCATGTCTTCTCTTTAACATGGAAATTGCATTGTAACTTGCTGGGTCCAAAAAAAAATCTAATTGCACAGTATTATATTGGATTAATGATCAGACTTGAATTCATGTCCCAGGATAACAGCTGCAAAGTTAGAGTTATTAACTAAATGTGAAATTAAAGAGCTATTGTCACAAATGGTGACCATAAAACTACTGGATTGTTATGGAAACCCATCGATTGTCATCCCTTTACAGAAAGGAAATCTAGAGCCTTATTCTGTTGTGGCCCATAACTGGCACTGATCCATTGTGATACAGTTGCCTTCTAAATGTCCTTGGAAATAACCTCACAAGTTACTTAGCTGTATTAAAGAATTTATATTCATTCATCACCGCTTACTTGAGGATAGTTAAGGTCAAACATCAAATGCTGATATTGCCATTGATATCCACAATTCCCAAATAAATAAAAATAGCAAATAGGAGACCATGGAACCTTTATATTTGATGCCTGATTTTCTCAGAACAATCTGAGCCAATTGAACTAGTCTTTCCCCATAGATTTATCTGCCAATTTTGCTTTAGTGGTTTCATTTGCAAGTAAATCTTTTGGTAAAGCATTTATTCCATGCTAAAATAAACTTTACATAAACTATTTCTTCTACTCTCTGCTCACTCTCTTAACACCAGTTAACAGCCATTCTCAACGGCTTATCAGTCAGAGGAGATACTTTTTTCCTATACATTCCATCAAAGCCCGTTGTTATGACCCAGCTGATGGCACAACTGGAAAAGTCAGATCGCAGAAGTAAATCTGGTTTGATGGTCATATGTTTCATTTTTGTAGCCTGTTAACTTGCTGCTTTGTACATAAAACATATTCTCACAAGTCTTCAGATATTCTTTAACAACAGCTTAAGATACTTACTCAGAAGAAATAAAGCTATATTTGTAGTTAGAAAGATCTGAACTCAAACATTGAAACAAAATTTCAACTTGCTTCCCAATAACTATATGATACAGGAAGTCCGTCCCAGAGAAATATTGCTGTTATCTTTAATTTTGAATATTTACTGAACTAAGATAAGAGAGTGGGCGAAGAATCAGCAGAGGGAATAGAATATGGGAAAGTTTGATTTTATGCACTTTGGTAAGAAGTTTAGAGGTGTAAATCATTTTCTAAATGTAGAAAGGCTTCAGAAATCTGAAATACAAAGGGACCTGGAAGTCCTTGTTCAGGAGTCTCTTAAGGTTAGCATGCAGGTTCAGTTGGCGAATGTGACATTTACATTCATTTCGAGAGGACAAGAATAGAAAAGCAAGGATGTATTGCTGAGGTTGTATAACACTGTAGTCGGGCACATTTGGGATATTGTGAGCAGATTAGAGCACCATACCTAAGGAAGAATGTCTTGGCTTTGAAGGAGATCCAGTGGAGGCTTACATATGAGGAACAGTCGAAGACTCTGGGTCTGTATTCGATGGAGTTTAGAAGGATGAGATGGATTTCACTGAGTCGCAAAGAATAATGATAAATCTGGATAGAGAGGACGTGGAAAAGATGCTTCCACCCGTCGGAGTGATGAGGACCTGAGGGCACAACATCAGATTGACACTTTGGAACGAAGATGAAGAGAAATTACTTCATCCAGAGGGTGGTGAATCTGTGAAACTGCTGCAGAAGACGATAGAGACCATGTCATTAAATGCATTTAAGACAGAGGTGGATAGATTCTTGAATAGTAAGTGACTCACATGTTATGGGGAGAAGGGAGGAGAGTGGGGTTGAGACAGATATCTGTCATGATTGAATGATGGAGCAAACTTGATCATTAAAGAGAAGGATTTCAAGTTGCCAATCCAGAGAAAAATAGATTAACTTCTAATTTCCTGAAGATGTACATAGTTCATTTTCCCAAAAAATATAGGTACAGTTTTCTTGTACAGACAAGCTAGGTTTTCAAATGAACATTGAAACTGTACACTGGATCCTCTGCTGTGATGGGAGATTAGTTAGTTCTCACTGTATGCAACTCATCTAAAAATGTCTTGAACTTTGATGAATAATAGAAAGTGCTTCATTCTGATTAGGAAAGTGCCAGATCTTACAACTATTTGAGACTGTCATGAAGTTAGCCCTGTACCTTTTTGCATAATTTATTAGGCACTGAGTGAAGGGCTGAGGATAGGTGTGCACAATGACAGCTCATTAATGCTGAACAGTATTTGGTGGTCAGCACAATGAACTATAATTAACCATTTTTGAAACATAATGTTTTAGCTCTTTACATTAAGCCAAGCAGGTTTGCACCTTTTATTCAAACTGTACTTTTTCCTGATGATAATTTATACTTATGTTCATAGTAATTTAATGATGGCTATATAGTTTGTTTTAATGCTGGACTCCATGACCCTGAAATTTATGGACCTCATACTGTTGACAGGAAGCAAAACATTACCTGGAGCTGAGAATACAGAAGCCATTATAAAAGAGGGGAACTGAGTTATTTAAATCATTGGGTAACACATTACCACTACATAGCTATATAAAAAGCATCCACTCAAACCTACTAGTCAACAAGCTCAACTCTCTGACAAGGGGTGTCCCAAAAAATATTGCAAGTTTTATTTAGAAAATGGTTACTCTTAGAGACCACCCTGTGCGTTTTTTTTTAAAGGCAATTATTCTGTGGAATAGGATTGCATTTTTAAAAAAGAGATGTAAAAGATTTGTGTGTAAAAAACTAAGTTAAATTGCAAACTAAGTAATGTTTTGTACAGAGATTGTGGCAGCCACCAACAAAAGAATATTTAATCTCGTAGTAAAAAATACTTGTCTAACTCTGGAACTAAGAACTGAAAGAGCAATTTTGTTGAGTGCACATGTAAAATAGGTTGCTCCCAACTAGCTACCAGTTTCCTTGCTGACCACTTCTTTCTAGTTACTGTGTCCTCTCAGTTTACAGTATTTTTAAAAATTTATTATTGAGATCTGACCATTGTTAGCTTGGCCAGTATTTATTGCCTATCCCTACCTGACAAGAGGGCAGTTAATACTAAATCATATTGCTGTGGGTCTGGAGACTCATGTAGGTCAGACCAGGTAAGGACAGCAGTTTTCTTCTTAAAGGACAGTAAAACAGAATTTGTTTCGCAGGCAATCGACAATGGCTGCATAATCACCATTAGATTCTTAATTCCAAATTTGTATCAAATTCAAATTCAAACATCTGTTGGGGTGAAATTCAAATCCATGTCTCCAGAAAATTACCTGGTCCTCTGGATTAATAGTCCAGTGATAATACCACTAGGCCAATGCCTCCCCTCCTCTAATGTAAATAAAGTCAAAGGCTCCTTAATTTAGTTTAGGTCATTCATTTATGTACAGATGCTGATCTTTATACCCTCACTGCATTCAGTTAACTGATACAAATTAATTTCTAAATTTGCTTTTGAGTTTAATAGCTGAAAATATATAGTGATTCCTCTATCAGAGAAGTTATTACAACTCAATGTTCATATATAAGTAAAAGTAATGAAATTTCTCCCAAGTCAATTGACAGAGAGGATGCTCCCCAGTGTATGATGTGGCAATATTGAAGAATTGTGCATTTTGAATCATTTTACCACTTTAAAGGCTCTAGATCAATGCAAATTGTTGTTGCAATTTCTTTAAGTAGGCTAGCTCTAATATCTCCTTTTTTTTAAGTAGAGGTTACATATGGAAGATGAAAAACTCACCTAGCTATGGATTCAGTTAGCCTTATTATCAAAAACATGCTTTAAAAGCCTGCCAAGTAACTCTTCAGTTAGATCTCGAAAGTTGCTCAATCTGCATTACCTAGTCTACATGGGTCTTGCATAATGGGCTCTCAGGAAGTGGCAGAACCATTCTGAAAGACAGAAACTATCAGTTCTGCATGAATTACCTTGCTGCAAAGGAAAATAGTTCCACATAATGTATCAGTATTAATGAATTCAAAGGAGCAGTTGAAATTGTAATTTGTATTTGTTCGAACTCTGTAATTTGTAATAAAACCTATCACCATCCTGCTGCTGACTCTATCGCAGAACCCTGGGTGAGAAATTAGGTTCATTCCTATCTTTCTAGGGGAGTTACAAGTTGTTGTATATGGATCTGAAAAGGTTAACACTCGATTGAATGCAGAAAACACCACCACCGTGATGATGTCATAAAGATTGGGAGTGAATAAAATAGGAGCCAATAAGAGAGAGACTTGAGGTGTTGGGAAGTCACCTCAAGGTTATGCAGGATATTGGTGAGGCCTCTTCCAGAATATTGTGTACAGTTCTGGTTGCCCAGTTAGTGGAAGGATATGATTAAGCTGGAGAGAGTTCAGAAGAGTTTTACTAGGTTGTTGCCAGGTATGGAAGATTTAAGTTATAAATAAAAGTTGGATAGGGTGGGACTTTTTTCACTGGAGTGCAGGATGTTGAGAGGCAAACTTAGAGAAGTTTATAAAATAATGAGGGGTATAAATACAGTTAATGGTAGTTGTCTTTTTCCTAGCTAGGAGAATTTCAAGATGGGAGGGCACATCTTTAAGGTGAGAGGAGAAAGATTTAAAAAAGGCATGAGGGCAGATTTTTTATGTAGAAGGTGGCTCACTTGTGGAATGAACTTCACGAGGAAGTGATGGTTGTGGGTACAATTACAATGTTTAAAAGACATTTGGATATGTATATGGATAGGAAAGGTTTGGAGGCATATAGGCCAGGAGTAGGCAGGTGGGAATAGTTTAGTTTCCGATTTATGTTTGGCATGGACTGGTTAGGCTGAAAGGTATGTTTCTGTGTTATATGACTTGTTGATTCTATGACTATGAGGCGAGTGTGCTCCTCTGTCTTAATGGAGGTCACATTCAAATAACCTGAAAGAAGTTGTGCTAATGCAGTGAATCTCAAGTTGTGTTCTCAACAAGATTCTTTCAATTAGTCCAGATATCTCAATGTCTTCATTCACACTGAGCTGTTTCTGGTTTGAAGGAACACATACACACAACATGTTGAGCAGCAGTGGTGAGCAGCCATCTGCAAACAATAGGCTGCTGCCCCAACTTGGTGAGCAGTAGTAACCAGTACTATTTCTAAACAGTGCAAACTAAAAGGTTAGACCACAGGCCTTCAAGGAAAGCCACAAAAATAAAACATGCTGATGACTCAGAAAGCTTCAAAAGAAACAGATAATGGTGATTACTAATGACAGTGAATATCATAAACTGCATGCTGACATTCAAAATGGAAAAAATATTTCAGAGAACAACACAGAAAACATTTCAGATCTGATCGAAGATATGCAGAAGCAGAAGAAATCTGCAGCTCTAAAGCAGAAATATGTCCGTACCATGCTGCAGTGGGCTATGAAAGGGGTCCTGTGTCTGAATTGAGCTGACCAGACATCCAGGATTCTTTGAGCTGAAGCAAAAATAAAATCCCATGTACAGATGGGAGTCCTTAATTGGTGCATAATTTGGTTTGAAAAGGCAGTGATTAAAAAAATATTGTAGATTCAGACAGGCATCTGTGCCATATCAAATACCATGAGGCAAAGTTAGAAAAATGGAATGAAGAAGGCCATGAGAGAAATCTACATTTTTCAGGTATGGATGGCCAAGAAAATCACCAACCAATCCACCTAAAACAAACCAGCATTGGATAATTTAAAGAAAATTCTGGTCTAACATTACAATATGTGGGGAGGTGATAATACTGCACTGGAATAGACAAGCAGGAGGCTGGAAGAACACAGCAAGCCAGACAGCATCAGGAGGTGAAGAAGTCAAAGTTTTGGGTGTAACCCTTCTTCAAGATTGGACTAAGTGTAAGGGAAGCTGCAGATAAAGGGGGTGGGTAGGGGTTGGGTTAGGTGAACACAGGTAGAGGGTATGACCTGGTTGATCGATGGAAGGAATGAATCCGGTTGGGAGTAGGAAGGAAGGATCGGTCAGAGGAATGGAGGGAGGAGGAGAGCTGAAAAGGGAGTCGGAGGATGGGAAGGTAAGTTATTTGAAATTGGAGAACTCAGTGTTGGATCCTTTGGGTTGCAGGCTGCCCAGGCGGAAGATGAAGTGTTGTCCCTTCAATTTGTAGTATGATTCGCTGTGGCAATGGTCAGGTAGGAAAGGGAGTGGGAAGGGGAATTAAAATGGATGATGACTGGGAGTTCCGGTCGGCCCCGCAGGCCTGGCTGAGATGCTTGGTGAAATGTGTCCTGAGTTTACATGTAGTCTCCTTGATGTAGAGAAGACAACATGGGGACCACTGGATACAATAAACTAGGTTGGAAGTGGGGCAGGTTTACTGTATCCTAGTTTACTGTATCTGGTGCTCCTGATGTAGTGTTCTATATTTTGGGGAGATCAAAAGTAAACTAAGGGAATGTTTCACTGAACATCTCAGCCAGGCCTGTCGGGGCTGATCTAACCTCCCAGTCACTGTTTATTTTAATCCCATTTCCAAAATGACCATCATTGGTCTCCTCCAATGCCACAATGTATCAGACTGCAAATTGGAGGAACAATACCTCATCTTCTGTCTAAGCAGTCTATAGCCCAGAGGACTCATCAATTTCAAATAACCTCCCTTCCCATCCCCCGACTCCCTTCCCAGCCCCTCCCCCTCTCTTCCATTCCTCTGATAGAACCTTCCTTCCAGCTACCAACAGAATTCATTCCTCCCATCAACCAACCAGGCCATACTGTCTACCTGTGTTGAGCTGTCTCCACTTTACCAAATCGCCAAACTCCCCCACCACCCTTTATCTGCAGCTCCTCTTACACCCATCCCCAGTCCTGAAGAAAGGTTACACCTGAAACATTGAATTATCCACCTCCTGATGCTGCCTGGTTTGCTGTGATCTTTTAGCGTCCTGCCTGTCTACCTTGGATTCCAGCATTTTTTGTCTTTAATAATGCAATGGAGGCATAGATAAGCTCCAAATGCAAAAACCTCCATTATAGTCATAATGCATAAAAAGTTTCCTTACAGTTACAAAGGACAGGAAAACTCTTCAGTGCAGCAGCAAAGAGTTGGAGAATACCATTATTGCAAAACTTTTTATTTTGCAGATGATAAAATGCCCAAATACATCAACAACTTATAATATCAAAAATACTACTTTTGAAAATATAATTCTTGAAGTATATAATAGCTTCTAAATACTATGATAGAATTTGAACATATAAATACACATGTATAATAGCATTCATGACAGGGCACCATTCAATAAAAGTGTGCAACTTCTGGGTAAATCCATAGATAATTTAATTATTGATATCTACAGACTAATTGAGAGATTTAGCTATATTGAGTTAACTCTTAAGAGATTGGAATTTATAAGTATTACTGATGAACCTTTGTCAGATCATTGCAGTCTAAAGAAGACTGAACTTGGATAGTGAATGAAGAATAGGTTTGAAAAGAAAAATAGCCCATTCACAAGACGAGATGACAAAACTTAGCACAGGTAAACTATAGAAGTTATTCCTTTCAGGTTACAAAAACATTTTGAGAACCCACCAGATAAGCCAGGAAAGGTAGGAAAGATACCAGACATTTAAAGTCCTTGCACTGTGGAGCAAAGAAACCTCACAGGTATGAATCATGCTCAGCTTTAAAATATCAAATATTTTTATTATAAGAAAGTAGGTTACATTCAGAAAATTTACCAAGACAAGATGCAGAAAAGCAAAAGATTAAAGAATTAGTCACATAAGAAAATAAATGAGGAAGAAAATATCCATTAAAAGATAAAACCAATGTTTTCATGGGGAAATCAATGACCTATACAAATATTTTCTATGCAGTCATATACGTCGGTGGTGAATTCAAGTTAGCCGTGGAAGTATGTGTCACAATTTTATCAAATAGTAAGCCTTGGTTGACAAAATGCTACTGAGTGCTGACAGAACTACAATTCAATGGTTCAAGGGACCTTGAACTGAACATTAGGGGAATGCCTCAAGCAACTTTCCAAAATAAGATGCACCAAATATCAAAAAATCTCTGCATATTCTGAAACAAGACTTTTCACTCCTGATTGGAAGAATATATATGGACCTAAATCTCATTCAAAATGTGGAAGAGGTTAAGCAACAGAAGCTAAAAAATTCCCTTAAAAAGGAATACCACAATTGTTCAATATGTTTGAAAGATTAAAAGCTGATTAAACTCACCACTTGTTGTACACAGATTTGCCACCTGTAGATCCATCTATTCACAAGCTTAGTGTGAGATCCAGTTTTTTCACAATTGCCACGCCTCAACGGTTCATGTGATCCTTTGCAGTAAATAGGGTGCTTATATTATAGCAGTTTTTATTTTGTACATGGAAGATAATTTCCCCTATTCCCATGGATAATGAAGATTTCGGGTTACATTACCATGCTAAAGAAAGACACCAAAGCCTTTATAAACCTAAGAAAATGCCACATGTTTTCTTTAACAAAACAAGTTGCAAATAAAATTTTAAAGATGACACGAATAGCAGTCATCTTCCTCATCACAAACAAAAACTAGTTATTTTATCCAATTTAAATCCAATTAATATTTGTCTTGATCTTACACCTCAACAAGGTGATAGTGAAAGAAATTCACCATGTATCCACAATTGATGAGTCTCCAGCTAAATTATCCAAAGACAGAATTTTGGCAAAATAGTAGGTTTGGCAACTACCATCAGATAAGCAATCAGAATTGTTTACTACATTCAAACGTCAATTTGAAAGGAGGTTTACTACATTCAAACCACCATCTTCCAAAGAAATATTCTACTGAACAATGTCAAACATCCTCCAAGGTCTTTGGGGAGTTATATGCCACACGGTTGATGTCCTGATCCATAGGGAAATAATGGAAGAGCAGTATTAAAATATTTACAAGAGGAAGGCTTCACACTGAATGATAAGTTTGAATGTTCAAAAGAATCCATTTGTTTCTTGGGGCATATTATAAATAATGAAGGCATAATGACAGATCTTCAGAAGACTAAAGCCATCACCCCAGACTTCTTAATTCTTAAGTTAATCCAAAATTTTCAATGATTATTGTAGCTGATGCTTTAGCTCAGTTGGCTGAATGTCTGATTGCACTGCAAATTAATACCAGCAGTTTGGGCTCAATTTTCACAATGGCTGAGGTTAGCATGAAGGATTCTCCTTCTCAGCCTCTCCCCTCATCTGACGCCTGGTGACCCTCAGGTTAAACCTTCACCAGTCTACTCTGTCCATGAAAGAGCAGCTGAATGGTCTGTTAGGACTATGGCAACTTGCTTTACTGCTAACGGAAAATGAATGCCTTTGTAACTTGGTGCCAGTTGACAATTGGTATCAATGACATTGAAGATCAAGTTATAATTTCACCCCCACATTCAGTTTTTCTTTGGTTGCAACATGAACATTTTTAAAAATTCATTCATGAGATGTGGGTATCACTGTGTCACTGCCACTTATCCATCCAAGCCTGGATATGGACCAATTATTTCTACATTTCGGCAGACACTGCTTCAGCATGTGAAGAGTTATAAGTATAGTGAGCATTGCGCAATCATCAACAAATATACCCAGTTATGACCTTATTAGGAAGGATAGGCCATTGATGAAGCAGCTGAAGATTGTTTGGAAAATCTCATAGCCTCTTTTCCCTGTGATTCCAAACTGAGCTCAAGCCTTGCTTGCACTTCATGCAGTGAACTATAAAGCTAATATTTTCTGTACTGTCATGACTGATATTTATTTCCTTTTGACTCTCTCAACTCAATCAGCTGCTGTCAACACAATAACCTAAATTGTAACTAGTGGTCATAGAGTCATAGAGGTGTACAGCATGGAAACAGACCCTTTGGTCCAACCAGTCCATGCCGACCAGATATCCCAACCCAATCTAGTCCCACCTGCCAGCACCCAGCCCATATCCCTCCAAACCCTTCCTTTTCATATACCCATCCAAATGCCTCTTAAATGTTGCAATTGTACCAGCCTCCATCACTTCCTGTTTTCTTGTACTTGTAAAGTCCAATAAAATAACTTTCTAACTCCACAAGCTAACTACAACAATGTGTTATGTTATGGAATAGCCTCAAATAGAAACATAAACAAATTATTTTACTTTCATCACAATTCTTTGAAAATGCAACCCGTGTGAATAATTTATATTTCCAATGGATATAACCACTCTCTTTCTAGATTCCAAGAGTCCACCTAGAGATCCGAAGATGAATCACCCACTTTTTTTTCACTATCAATCCTGACTTTGTAAGATAGGCACTCACTAATTATAATAAGGCTTGTTTAATTAATGCTTTCTGAGATTTTTAAAAAAATCATTTTCTTAATTAAGCTTTGTTAACTTCTAACATTTAATCATTTAATCAGAGAAGTAAAAGTTATAAAACATATGCATTATGTTCTAAATAATAGCAACAGAATGTACTTGTTTTGTCATTTTAATAATCTATACTAAATTCTCATTCCTGTAATATTGATCCAACTAATGTCTATTCTTCATCTGTAGATTCATGAAGGGCAAGGGTTAAATGATAACGAGACAATAATAGTGACTTAATAACATGCATCAATTTGACAATGATTTAGTTCTCACATCAACCAATGTCTAACTAATATTGTGTATCCATTATTTTGTGTAAATAGCAATGCCATTCATTGTACAATGCTAGTTGAGTGTGTTGATGATGAACATAAGTTGGAAAGTTGCTAATTTGTATTAATATGTAAACATTGATCAAAGTTTTGTCAGGTCAAGACTATGCACATCAGTTCAACAGATTAATTCCATTTATCACTTTATTTTGTTTGTACCATGACAACATTATAACTGCAGATATCCAGGAAATAGATTGCTCAGTGATAATGCCTGACTGATTGTGAGATAGACTCCCAAGTAGAAATATGTGCCATGTAGGTTTACTTCGCACATACCAATTCCATTTCACTTCTCAGACCATATGAAAATGCTTCAGAAACTAATTAAGATCTCATGGCTGGGGGACTACGATTCAGAAGAAGGAGGATGATCCACTATTGACCTACTAACTTTGCAAGTAATTCTGATGAGTAGATTTGGGGTCTCATAAATTTTTCAAAGGAGTACTGGTGATTATTAGTGAGTAGTTCCTGGGTTTATGAGCGCAAGATGAGATCCTAGAATAAGTGAGCAGAACGTTTTGGGAAGGTTAATCTTGAGGTAAGGGATACTGGCGAGGAACAGCATAACTCTGAAACAGCAACAAGAAAATTATTTTAACAGCCTTGTGAGAATGGGAGACCCTCAAGTAGAGTTTTCAAATAGCCCTTGATCGCATTTAAGTCATGCTTCTAATCTCCCCACGATTTGTAGGTTTAGACTCCAAGTTCACATTCCTTATCCATCAGTGACTTTTCACAGGCCTTAAATCTCTCAATGTACTTTGATGAATTTGTGGAATTGTTTAAAATTTTAATAAATATGGTTCCCATCACCAAATGAAAATTGCCTCAAAAAATACTCAAGTCATCTCACTCAAAAAAACATTCAAAGTACACACCTTTCTCTCACATCAAACCTTAACCTAGTAAACAAGCCTGGCAACAAGGGTGGTGTTGTTGGCTGGCGTACTGACCTCTACCGTGCCAGTTCTCAGATACTTCCTCTTATTTTTCCCTAGACCATCACCCCACTATCAAACGCTAGGCCACTGTGTCCATAATGGTCACTAATCTCATTTTCATCGGGTGATTCCCCATCCCACTTCCTCCAAGTCCATTGTCCCCCACCACCCACATCTATCTCCTTTGCAAAACCCATAAGCTGCCTGCTCCTGCCCTACAGGAGTCATCACTTAGATTTGATTAGATTAGACTAGATTACTTATAGTGTGGAAACAGGCCCTTCGGCCCAACAAGTCCACACTGACCCTCCGAAGCCAACCCACCCAGACCCATTCCCTGACATTTACCCCTTCACCTAACACTATGGGCAATTTAGCATGCCCAATTCACCTAACTCCTAGCTTGACTTGAATTTTTCTCCCCTTCTCTTGTCCCTTCCCACTTCTATCTGTAATTCTTCTGATACTTTATGTCAGTTTCAGAGTTTTCAGTTCAAGATCTCCAGCCACCGCTACTTCACCATGTAAAAACTTAAAGAACTGCGAATGTTGTAAATAAGAAACAGAAACAGAAGTTACTGGAAAAGCTCAGCAGATCTGGTAGCATCTGTGAAGAGAAATGAGAGTTAATGTTTCGGGTCCAGTGTCTCTTCCTCAGAACACCTGAAATGTTAACTCTGATTTCTCTTCACAGATGCTGCTAGACCTGCTGAACTTTTCCAGCAACTTCTTTTTCTGTTTCCTCTTCACTGTAGATGTGCAATACCTTTGCACATCCATCCCTCTTCAGGATGGTCTCAGGCATCTTCAGTTCTTGCTGGAAAATACACCTGAACTGTCCACACCCATCATTATCCTCTTCCACCTGACTGAGCTGATCCTCACTTGGAACACTTTCTCCTTTAACTCCTCCCATTTTTGATGAGATCAAATGGGTGTCAGAGATACCTGCATGGACCCCAGTCTGTGCCTGTTTCTTTATGGGGTACACAGTACATTCTTTGTTCCAGTTCTACTCTAGTCTCCATCAACAACTCTTTCTCTGATATGTCAATGACATCATCGGTGTCTCTTCCTTCTCTCATCTGGAATTGGAAAAATTGATCAATTTCACTTCTAACTTCCACCCTGCTCTCATCTTCAACTGGTCCATCTTTGATACCTCCATTCTCATCCTTGACATTCCTGTTTGCATTTTTGAGGATAGGCTGGCCATCAATATCCACAACAAATCCCTGACTCCCACAGTTACCTTGACTATATCCTCACATTTTGCTTCCTGTAAAGATGTTATTCCATTCTCTCACTTCCTCTGTTCCAATGCTGCCAACTTCAACAAGGTGGGGCCTCCGAAATTAGATTAGATTAGATTACCCACAGTATGGAAACAGGCCCTTCAGCCCAACAAGTCCACACCGACCCTCCGAACAGCTACCCACCCAGACCCATTCCTCTATACCTAACACCACGGGCAATTTAGCATGGCAACTTCACCTAACCTGTACATTTTAGGATTGTGGGAGGAAACCGGAGCACCCAGAGGAAACCCACGCAGACACAGGGAGAATGTGCAAACTCCACACAGGCAGTTGCCTGAGGTGGGAATTGAACCCGGGTCTCTGGCGCTGTGAGGCAGCAGTGCTAACCACTGTGCCACCATGCCACCTTCTTCCTCAATCGAAGATGCTGCACCACTGTGATTGACAGGACACATCTCCTGCACTTCGGCCCTTACCCATCTCTTCCCTCCCACAACAGCAATAGGGTCTTGCTTGTCCTCACCTACCATCCCACCAGCGTCCATATCGAAGACTCAATAGCTGCCATTTCTGGCACCTCCAGTGGGATGTCACCACCAGACACATATTCCCCTCCCCTTCCCTTATTTGTCAGCCTTCCGCAAGAACCATTCCCTCCTCCTCTTGTCATTCACTCCCAAAATCTCCCCACAACCCCTCAGCACCTCCCATGCAATCATGCAGGTTTCACTTCCTTCCTATCCGAAGACCCCAGACACACCTTCCAGGAGAAACAGCAAATTATCTGCACTTCACTCAGTCTAGAGTATGGTGCTGGAAAAGCACAGCAGGTCAGGCAGCATCCAAGGAGCAGGAAAATCGATGTTTCGGGTAGTCTACTGTATTCGCTGCTCATTATGTGGTCTCCTCTACATTGGAGAAATAAAACACAGACTGAATGATCACTTTGCAGAACACTTACACTTTGTCCACAAAAAATGACCCTGAGCTTCCAGTTGCCTGTCACTCCAACACACCACCCTATTCCCTGGCCAACATCTCTGTCGCAGGCTTGCTGCAATGCGCCAGCAAAGCTCAACGCAAGCTGGAAGAACAGCATCTCATTTTTCATTTGAGTTTTCCACAACCCTCAAGACTCAATATCAATTTCAATAATTTTAGGGCCTAAGAACCTTCTCCAATATTGTTACCCCCAACCCTGACACACACAGACTGTTACCACAAATAATACATCATCAGCTATCAGTGATCCTCATGCATTCTCCCAAGCTGACCTTTACCCAATCCTTTGTCTGCCCAAATGTTTCTCTCCTTTTCTGGCCCCCACATGGATTTCACAGGGGTAGGAGTGGTTGCTGGATGTTCCATGGTTTACATCTTTTAAAAAGAATGGGGGTGGGGGTGGCAGTGGGTGGAAGAGGTGGGGGAGTAGCATTGTTAATTAGAGAGTGCATCACAGCTGCAGAAAAGAAGGTTGTTGAGGAGGATTTGTCTACTGAGTCAGTATGGGTGGAAGTCACAACAAGAAAGGAGCAGTCACTTTAATGAGTGTTTTCTATAGACCCCCCAATAGCAGCAGAGAGATGGGAGAAAAGATTGGGCAGCAGATCTTGGAAAAATGCAGATGCAACAGAGTTATTGTTCTGGGTGATTTCAACTTTCCCAGTATTGATTGGAACCTCCTTAGTGCAGATGGTCTGGATGGATCTGACTTTGTCAAATGTGACCAGGAAGGGATTCCTGACTCAATATGTAGATAGGCCAACTAGTGGGGAGGCCGTATTGGGTTTGGTACTAGGCAACAAGCCAGGTTAGATGTTAGAACTCTCGGTGGGAGAGCATTTCGGTGACAGTGACCATAACTTTCTCACCTTTACCATAGCCATGGAAAGAGATAGGAACAGACCGGATGGGAAGGTATTTATTTAGGGAAGGGGAAATTATCCTGCTATTAGTCAGGAGCTGGGGAGTATAAAATGGGAACAATTGTTCTCCATGAAATGCACAACAGAAATGTGCAGGCTGTTTAAGGAGCACTTGTTGCGAGTGTTGGATAACTTTATCCCAGTGAGAGAAATAAGGTGAAGGAGCCTTGGATGACAAGAGCAGAATAGCTTCTTTTCAAAAGGAAGAAGAAAACTTACTTAAGGTTGAAGAAGCAAGGATCTGGCACAGCTTTAGAGGATTACACAGTAGCAAATGGACCGAGGGGAGCTAGGAGAGGGCACGAAAAAGCCTTGGTGGGAAGGATCAAGGAAAACCCAAAGACATTCAACATGTACGTGAGGAATAAGAAAATGATCAGAGAGATGGTACGGCCAATCAGAGATATTGGAGAGAACTTGTCCAATGAGTAGGGGAGGTTCTAAATGAGATTTTTGCTTCATTATTCACTAGAGAGAGGGACCTTTTGATAGTGAGAACAGCATGGCCCAGGTCAACAGATTGATATTAAGGAAGTGGAAGTGCTGGAAATTCTGGGAAGCATTAAGATAGATAAGCCCCCAGGGCCGGACCAGATATATGCGAGGTTACTACAGGAAGTGAGGAATGAGATTGCTGCACCTTTGGAAATGACCTTTGCATCCTCACTCTCCATGGGAGTAGAACCGCCTGATTGGAGAGAAACAAATGTTGTTCCCTCTGTTCAAGAAAAGTAATAAGGAAATCCCTCGGAATTACAGACCAGTCCGCCTTATGTCTGTGGTAAGCAAGGTACTGCAAAGGATTCCAAGAGATAGGATTTATGACTATTTGGAAAAACATAGCTTGATTAAAGATAGACAGCATGGCTTTGTGAGGGGTAGGCCATGCCTCACAAGCCTTATTGAGTTCTTTGAGGATGTGATGAGACAGGTTGATGAAGGTTGAGCAGTGGATGTGGTGTATATGGATTTTAGTAAGGCATTCAATATGGTTCCCCATGGTAGGTTCATTCAGAAAGTAAGGAGGTGTGTGATACTGGGAAATTTGGCTGTCTGGATACGGAATTGGCTGACTGAAAGAAGACAGCATTTGGTAGTAGAATGTTCCCAAATATATATAGATAAAAATCCATTAGAAATTTTTAAAAAATGTTTCCTCTCATCTACAGAAGATAAATGTTTTTGAACTGAACTTGAAGTCAAAATTATCAGGAAAGCAGTTTATTTATAC
The DNA here is from genome assembly GCF_037043375.1 of Chiloscyllium plagiosum. Taxonomy (NCBI): domain Eukaryota; kingdom Metazoa; phylum Chordata; class Chondrichthyes; order Orectolobiformes; family Hemiscylliidae; genus Chiloscyllium; species Chiloscyllium plagiosum. The sequence continues at coordinate 77,118,807 of NW_028270145.1, read as the reverse complement.
TGCCAAGGACAAAAGACAATGGCCATTTGAGGAGAGCTCAACAAAATAAGTTTACCTTCAAACATGTTTATATCTCTTCGGAAAACTAATTGGCCACACTTCAGAAGCAATTCATTGCGATTAAGAAATTATGATATTTAGAAGCACAACAAGATGATGCATGCATGTATATTCATTATATTTGCTTGCTTACTTTAATTTATTCTTGTTTATCTTCAATAACCAAAGATAAAACCATCACTATCTAATCTGGGATAAAATGCATCATCAGTGAGAGTGTTTCAATCCTAGAAAATTTGTTTCTTAATGACAAAAACTACATTACCTATTTCATTTATCCACTGAACCATCAGGTGGATACAAAAGTCGTTATGTATAAAAATGCAGTAACAGGTTCCTGGTCCTCCAACATGACGATAGTTATGTTGATTTCAAATATGTTCGTTTATAGTCATTCTAGAAATGGAGGCTACTCCACTATTCCCCAAGGTTACATTTTAAAGAGAACAAAGGCATTGTAATGAAAAGCCTTTAATGTCATTGTATATTAACGTAAGTGATGGTTGCCACAGCAGAATTCCTAACTATGCAATGAGAAATTCTGTCTTTGCATATATAAGGTGGGGAACAGGCCTTTTGGGCATCAGTAGTGATATTTCCAATGGCATAATTCTAAGTGTGTTACCTTCAGACAAAAAGGCACCATACTGCTGTTAACTTTTCCTATAAAAAGGCTGAGATAGATATTTGTATACATCTATTTATTCCTCATTGAAATTCAAAATTTAATATGTTCTTTCTGTACTTTTCTATTTGATCCAAGGGATACTGTAATAAATTTTAAATATTAATGACTTTCTTTCTGAGATATTTTCCATGTATGACACAAGGCAACAACGTGCATCCTGTATTAAAACACTTCACATCCAGGAAGATGGAAATATTCTGTTAGAATGGGCATTCCCAGATCTGTGTAGCTATTTCAGTTGAGAAAACCTTAATGTCTGAATGATCTCTCAATGAAGGGCTTGTTAAAAGAAGTATAAAAAAAAATGACATTTCAGCAACTCATTTAGCTTAAGTAATAGGGGTACTTTGTTTCGGAACTTGAACCTTGAACGTAACAATAAATCAGAATGAGAAACAGTCAATGACTCCATTCAGCAGAAACACTTGATGTGTATGCAAACAGTTTCTGTTGTTGATAAATGATACACCCATTCAGCCATTAATATCCCTGCTCAGCCTCATTAGACTTGAACTGGAAGTTAGCTAACCTAATAGGACTAGAAGGTTAATAAGCTGAATGTGATACTTTATAGAATAATAGAACATACCCCTTTAGCATGTTAGTTATTAGCTACTGACAAACCATTGTGCAAGCAAGCCTATTGCTGCAATAAGCTATGATTTATATTTGATTTCATATTTCATGTAATTTTTTTTTAAAATCCATCATATTTAAAATCACCTTATTTATTCTATTAACCTTTTATGTCTTGCACATAAATTGACTAACCTAAATCTGGAGTACTGAATCATCTGAAAGGAAACATTAATAATCTGGGGAATAATTGCCATTTAATATGATGTCAGATTTGGTTCAGCTACTTCCACTGGCCACATGAAATCTGGCTTTAAAACTACATTTCTGTCTGTAACCCATCCAAAACCCTCAATCTTCATACTGTCAGGAAAAAGAATAAACAGAAAGCTAGATATTAGTTGTTATTGAAACACTTTTCACACACTGAAAAGCAGATTTAATGGTAGTTCACAAGATCAATGAAAGGATGTATCTTAACTTCTGCTGAAACACGCCATGTCAATCTTTTTATACTTCCCAATGCAGGCAACTGTAGGAGAAATAAACATGTGCTATGAACATATTAACATTCAAACACGTGTTTAGACTTTTTAACTTTGGGAGGGGCATGAAAAGGGTGTTTTTTAACATCTGACTGCTAAACATTGCATCATTCACTTCCTACCAATCTTTATATTGTTCACCTAATTGTCGCAACAGATTAAGTAAGAGTTGTATGTCTGGAATATGCAAAAAATCCAATGCAACTCACTTTACTGCAATGGCCTAGGAAGTTGAAAGTTCAAAAGAGCAAATACATGGCATTCGATAATCTTCAAAAAAGATTTCTAACTCTGAATTGGGATCAGAGAATTGGGATGGTTCCAACTCATTTATAGGAATGACAAGCCTGAAAATGTTAGAGGATGTAAACACGTTCACATTCCAAGAAATCTGAGAGAATTGTGTGAGGAATCTAAGGAGGCTTGATGCTAGGGTGAACAAGTTACATTTTCCAATAAACTTCCGGATGTTGAGACAAGATTGAGAGATGCCTATTAACTGCATATTTCACCTCAGTCATGTGCAGCTTCCAATCCTACCACCCACTGCAAGGAAACTAGATACCAAAAATTCCTGACATGAAATTCAAAGCTATCTGATGACTCCAGCTCATCACATGTTCCTTTGGACATTCATCCTGACACCCTGGAACTTCATCTCAAGGCATGATGCAGGATGATAGCTACACTCCTCTCCCATCAATCTGTGCTGGCATCCCACACCTACCAGCCTCTCAGGAGCCTCTTGGTGTGTTTTCAATCTACTTACTGGACATTTTTGCTCTTTAAAGCTGCACTTTGGGTTGCACTGGGGATGAGCATTGAAATTCTGCGCCACGAATACTTTACACAGAGAGACAGGCACCCAACTCACTGATTGGACCAGGCCTTATCTCAGTACTCCTTGTTTGCTCTCTTAGTGCTCACTCATTTTGAACCTATCTGGATGCTCACAGCATCCCTGATTTGACTTGCCTTGTCTTTATGCACTTGCTCTCCACCAACTACCATCCTCCCCCTACATGTCCCTCCCCCCATAACAGCCTGTACTACCAACATTAGAGTACTCTTGTAGTTCCTCATTTTCTTCTAGTATTCTTGCCTTGCCATTTAGCACACACACAAAGTCAGGAATCTTCTCATGGTTGTCAGCACTCCTCAGTCAAGTCAACGAGACAGTCTTTAGAAAGGCGGTCCCGACACAGTAACTCATCAGGAGCCTCAGATCGCAGTCCAGATCAATCAGCCAACCCCTCAGGCTATCAGGTTCCTCCCCTATTAGAGGGCGAGGAGATGAATGTCAGGCAGCTCAACATCTGTCGTACCTCTTTCTACCCTATTGTGGACTGTTTTCTCCTGGAATAAGAGAATGGGAAGGATCAAATGGATTAGCATTGCTGTTAGTGCTGTTGCTGATGGGGAAATGGTGGTAAGATTTCCTGAGCAAGTGTGGATTGTGCAATACAGGGTTCAGGAAGTTGGGGTGAGAGCTTATGAGGGAAGATGCTTCATGGAATGGTGAAAGGGGTAGAGCATAAACTATGGTGGGAGGTGGGTGCTGTAGCAGAATGACAGTGAGTGAAAGGTAGCAGAGAGAAGATAGCAGCACTTGTGCTGGCCAAATTGAGAAGGCCACTAGTATTCTTCCTTCACGATTGGATATTCTTTCAGATGACTGAAACCACAATGATCTAGGTGACAATGTTGGACTAGGCTGGCAGGATCTGGTAGCATACCCTCCTCTGCACCTGCCTGTCTCCCACAACATCCAGGAGTTGCATAGCATGGTTTCAATTTATCTGCCACATCCAGGGCAAATTTCATAAACTACAAAGAGCTTCTTTGTTCAGGTGCATAGCAGACTTTTGAAGATGATATGGATAGTCAAGATGTTGGTTTATTCTAGGACATCCCAGCAGCGGTGAAATCTTCTGTGGTATGGTGAAGGTTAGAATTGGACTGGCCTGGGGAGTAAGAGGCTGCAGAAGGTGGTGTTGGTAATTTATGACTTGTTCTTGAGACAGTAACATCATAAAACCTAGTAGACCTCACAGAGAGAAACTGTCTATGTGGAATAGATATGGCCCAAAAAAATAAGGATTCAACCTAAGGACTCTGATGTAGATTTGGGCAGTGTTACTAGAGTTTCATGACTGGCTCAAGCACCCTCCTCAGTCAAGCAGGACATTCACGATTCTACCCATAGAGCAACGCATTGCAATTTTAATGGCTGCATGTGTGGAGTTTGTACTGTGAATGCTCTGCTGAGTAAATTCTGGCTGGTCGGAAGAAATAACCAGAAAATATCACCACCTACTAAATAGGAACATACATAGGAATGAAGGAATTAGAAGCAGAAGTTGGCAGTTCAGTCCTTTGAGCCCAATCTACCATTTAACATGATCATCGCTGATTTTATTCTGGTCTCAATTCATCTTTCTTGCCTGTTGTCCATAGTTCTTTGTCCCATGTTTCATCAGAAACATTTATTTAAATCTGGAATCTGTTGATTAATTCTGCCTCCACTGTGGCAGTGAGTTCCTCAGATTCACAATCTTCTGAGAGAATTAGTTTCCTCTCATCTCGGTATTTAACCTACGTTCTCTCACTCTGTATCTCTGATTTCTTGTTCGTGACTGTCACAATAAGGGGGAGCATCTGTTTAGTGTCTTTTAGCATTTTGTATCCCTCAATCAGATTCCCCATCATTCTTCTGAACTCCAGCAAGTACAAGCCCAAGCTATTCAACTGCTCCTCAGAGGACAGCCCTGTTATCTCTCCAATCAATCTGGTGAATCGCCTCTGAACTGCCTGCAGTGCACATCCTTTCTAAAGTAAGGAGACCAAAACTGGACACAATATTACAGATATGATCTCACCAACACCTTATATAATTGTAACAACACTTCTTTACTTTTACAATCCAGTCCTTTTGCAATAAGTACTAGGATTTCATCTGTCTTTCTTATTATATGCTGCACTTGTGTTGTGGACCATGCCAGACCCCCCTTCAAAACATTTCAAAAAGGTAGCCCAGGTGCTAACTTTTCTAATTGTTTTAAGGAGGTGAAAGTGGATGTACCAGGAGTGATGCAGCTAGCCCAATCACTTGGTTTTAAAAGAAACAGAATTTATTTATACAATAATAAAAGAGGACAGAATATAGAATAACATAACAAAACCCAATCAACTCTATCACAACTGAATGATGCTGTTCGTAATACTTGCAAATCCTCATAAACACCCCTTTTGCAAATAAGGTAAAATCAAACACAGATTCTTACAGGAGAGGTCAGAGAGAGAGAGAGGATCAGTATGAAACTATTTATTTAGGTCCAGCAGCTTCTCTGGGTTCCCAGCGAAGACTTGACCTGCAGCTGCAGAGCAGCCAGACAACTAAAACCCCAAAACAAACCAGGGAAAAGCTGAGCTTGGAGAACTGACCACTTCCCTTTCATTGTTAAACTTGAAAGCCTTTTGCATGAGGCAGTATCTGTTAGCGAAAATCAAATTGGCTCTAAAACCTATACAAACCAGACACATTGAAACCTCTGCATTTATGATCCCTCTTGAAAACAAACAAGGACAATGGAGCAATATCGTCACACCTGTAGCCCCATTTTCTGTGATTCACACACAAAGACGCACAAATCCCCCTTTGAATCCATTTCCCATTTAAACAATAATTTATTTTTCTAATAACCTTATATCTATCCACATTAAACTCTAACTGCTAGATTCTGGCCCATTCTCCTTACCTATCAATATCCACCTATAAACTCTTTATCTCCTCATTGCTGTCTGCTTTCTCACCTATTTTAGTATCATTGGTGAACTTTGTGGTGTTACGCACTGTCCCTGCTTTATATAGATTGTAAATAGTTGATGTCTGAGAAATGTTACACCCTACTAGTTACAGTTCACCGTCAAGAGAAGGACATCTTTATCCAGACCCTTTGCTTTCTATCAGTCAACCAATTCTTTCTCCAAGCCAATATTCAACCTTAACCCCAGGATCAAATCTTTTGAATCAATTCTTTATTCAGCATCTTGATAAATGCCTTCTGAAAGTCTATATATACTACAATTACCAGAACCCCACTATCCATCTTGCTGGTTACATCCCCAAAGAACTCCAGCAAGTTTATCAAGCATGACTTGCCATTCATGAAACTGTGCTGACACTGATGAATTGAGGTTTGTTTTTCCAAGTGTTCAGTTATCTCCACTTTTATGATTGACTCCAGCAACTTCCCAACTACAGAGGTCAAACAAACATGTCTATAGTTTCCTACTTTTTTTACCTATCTCATTTTGCCTATTAACTCTCCAAATGCATTGGTAACTTTCCAGAATCCAGGGAATTTTGGAAATCTCCTCCTCACACTTCCTGGGCACCTTCCCATACAATTGCAGAAATTGTAATACCTATCTGTTTACCTCCTCACCATCCAATACCACAGATAAAACTTCCAGGTGAAGCAGTGATTTTACATGATTTTCATTCAATCTGGTCGACTGTATTTGCTGCTCACAACATGGTCTCCTTGACATTGAGGAGTTGAAATGCAGACTGCATGATTGTTTTTCTGAACACCTACATTCTGTCTGGAAAATGTCCCCAAGCTTCTAGTTCGCCATCAGCTCAACATTCCACTCTGTTCCCATGCCAACATTTCCATCACAGGGCTACTGCAGTGTTCCAGCAAGCTTCAACATAAGCTCAAAGAACAATATCTCATTATTTCCAGTTAGGGATACTGCAGCCTCTAGGACTCAACATCAAGTTCAATAACTTTAGAACATGATTCCATCTTTCTATGTATTTTTTGTGCGCCCCACACATGATCCTGTTATGATATGGGTTGCTTGTAGCGCAGTCAGCCATTTTCTCACTGTTTGCTCTTCATTATCACGATTTCAGCTTTTCTTCTGTCCTGGCCTGCTATTCCTAATCTCCTTGGTTACTTAACCATTTAATACTCTCTCTCTCTCTCTCTCTCTCTCTCTCTCTCTCTCTCTCTCTCTCTCTCTCTCTGGGCTCCGTTTTCACCCATCTGTTCACCTGTCCCCTCCCCCACTGAATTTCAGCTTCAGCATAAATACTATTTATTCCTAGTTACCATTCCAATGAAGAGTCATTGGACTCAAAATGTTAATTTTGCTGTCCTCTCACAAATGCTGCCAGACCTGCTGAGTTTCTACAGCAAACAGTGGTATGTAGGTTTTAGGAAAAGTTACTGAGGGACAAGATCAACGTTTAGCCAGTTGAGGTCTGATTAGGGATAGTCAGCATGGATTTGTGCACAGGAAGTTACGTCTGACAAATCTTTTAGAGCTTTTTGAAGAGGTAACCAAGAGGATAGATGAGTGTAGGGCTGTGCATGTTGTGTTTATGGATCTTAGAAAGGACTTTGACAAGGTCCGACATGACACGCTAATCATGAAGTTTAACTTACATGGAACCCAGACAGAGCTCACTAACTGCAATCAAAAGTAGCAGAGGGTGATGGTTGAAATTTGTTACTCAGACCGAAGACCTGTGACCAGTGTGTGTCACAGAGGTCAGTGCTGGGCCCTTTTTGTTCTTTGATATTTACAAAAATGATGTGAATGTGCATGTACAAGGCATGATTAGAAAATTTGCAGATGATACAAAATTAAGGGGTATTGTTAAGAGTGAGGAAGGTTATCAAAACTTTCACAGCTATCTTAATCAGATAGGGAAGTGGCTGAGGATTGGCAAATGCAATTCAGTACAGATAAGTGTGAGGTGTTGTACTTTGGAAAGTCAAACCAAAGAAGTCTTATACAGTAAATGGTAGGGTCCTAAGAAGTGTTCAACTAGGAGAAAGTGAGAACTGCAGATGCTGGAGATCAGAGTCGAGAGTGTGGTGCTGGAAAAGCACAGGCGGTCAGACAGCATCTGAGGGGCAGGAGAATCAACCTTTCAGGCATAAACCCTTCATCAGCAATGAAGGACTTCTGAAGGGCTCATTCCTGATGAAGGGCTTATGCCTGAAAATTCGACTCTCCTGCTTCTCGGATTTTGATTAGATTAGATTAGATTTCTTACAGTATGGAAACAGGCCCATCACATGTCGACAGGGGCATCACATGTCGACAAGTTGGTGAAGAAGGCATTTAGCATTCTGGCCTTCATCAGCTGAGGCATTGAACACAGGAGTTGGGATGTTATGTTACAGTTCTATAAGTCATTGGCGAGGCCGCACTTGGGAGTATTGTGCAGGGTTGTGGTCACCTTGTTATAGGAAAGATATAGTTAAATTAGAAAGAGTGCAAAGAAGATTTACAAGGATGTTGCTAGGACTAGTAGGCCTGAGTTATAGGGAGAGGTTGGCTAGGATAGAACTTTATTCTTTGGAAAGTAGGAGAATGAGGGGTGACCTTAGTGAGGTATATCAAATCATGAGGGGCATAGATAGGATGAATGCATATAGTCTTTTTCCCAGGGATGGGAAATTGAAAACTAGAGGGCATGGGTTTAAGGTGAGAGGGAAAAGATTTAGGAAAGATGTTGGAACAACTTCTTCACTCAGAAAGTGGTGCATATATGGAATGGGCTGCCAGAGAAAGTGAGGAGAAAGTGAGGTCTGCAGATGCTGGAGATCAGAGCCGGAGATGTGTTGCTGGAAAAGCGCAGCAGGTCAGGCAGCATCCAGGGAACAGGAGAATCGACGTTTCGGGCATAAGCCCTTCTTCAGGAAGGGCTTATGCCCGAAACGTCGATTCTCCTGTTCCCTGGATGCTGCCTGACCTGCTGCGCTTTTCCAGCAACACATCTCCTGCCAGAGAAAGTGGGTGAGGCAGGTACAATAGCAACATTTAAAAACATTTGGATAAGTACATAGATGGGAAGGGTGTAGGGGGATATGGACCAAGTGAAACTAGCTGAGTACTCACCATAGTCAGCATGGATCAGTTTGAGCTGAAGGACCTGTTTCCATGCTATATTACTCAATGATTCTATTAATCTATTTGTGCTTCTGTGTTAAGGATCCTGATAGCTTACGAATTGCACTTTCCAAATATATTCAGTAGTGCCAGAGGAGTTTGCTTGCTTGAGTGAGAGTTAGCCACTTGAACTTTACTTCTCATTAATCAAAATCCTCAATGACTTACTGAATGTAAAGGTAGAAAAAAGAGATTAAAGGTAAAGTTACCATAGTCCTACTAGACCATAGGCTGCCCTCTCTATTGGGGAGAGATGTAGGAAATGAAATCATGCTGTTGGCATGACTGCATTGTGAACCAGTTGTCTGGCCAACTGAGCTAACCAACCTCGAATATTGCTGCTGAAAATAGCTCTTTGCAAATGGTGTTTTTCTGATCAACTAATGAAACCAATATGATACCTAATAAGAGGTACACCTCTTTCTCAAATAACATCAAGTCTTTACTAGTAATTCTAATCATCTTCCGTCAAATCAACAATCAAATCTGAATTCATCAACTATTGATGAAGTAACTTCAAGTTCATTCCAAAACAAAATGCAAAATAGATGGTTACTGTGTGCCTCATGCTCATGGATGATTTCACCTGTGCCAAAGGGTGGTCTTTGCCAAGGAAGTGGCCCAGCAGCTTAAGCTGTGTTGATTGATGTCAGACAATTGGAGTAGCTCAATATGGGGGCTGCCTGTGCTTATTGGAAGCAATTCCTTAATGTCATTCTTCCTTTGTAACCTCCTTCCCCGGGTTTCTTCTGAAACCTAGCTCTTTAATTGTTTCACCTCCTGCCACCCCAACCCAACCCCCAATCGTACTGGTGCCTGCCAAGTATGCCCCTCATGGGCTGGACTTATCTTTGGTCCAGCCTTCAACAGCGACATTTCTTTGGTGACTGGCTGTAGTCCCAGCCATCATTCAAGCCTGGTATTGATGGGACTACAGAACAGGTGGGCAGCAGGTCTCCAAACCAGGACTTCTCCCCAAGTGGGGGTGGAAGACTTACCCATGGCCAATAATCACATCTCCCTCCCCTCACAACCCCCTCCACTAATGTGAAATGTTGTACAGGTTAGCCTGTACTAGTAGGAGGGTATGCCCTGCCGATGTTTCAGGTGGTGGTGAAAAGCTCTGACATCTTAGATATCCTGAAACTTTTAGAATTGTTATATCTCAGAAGAAGACAATCTAGTTCATTATATCCATGCCAGCTTCTGCAAGAGGAACCCAATTCATCTCATTCCCTAGCCCTTTCCTGTAGCATGAAAAATCACTTTAGGTACTTACTTAGGTCCCTTGTGAATGTCACATTTGAATCTGCCTTAATTGCCGTCTTAGGCAGCACATTCAAGAGCTTAACTCATCGGCGTTGTTGTGACTATCCCTCAAGGTCGAGGATGATGGTCTTCGTTCTGTTGATCTATTCAGTGGGGCACGGGGCACAGGGCTCTGGCACAGAGTCTGTCCCTGCTGTTCAGAAGGGAAGGGGGAAGAGGAGCAGAGCAGTAGTCATTGGGGACTCCATAGTTAGGGGGACAGATAGGAGGTACTGTGGGGACGAGAGAGACTCACGGTTGGTGTGTTGCCTCCCAAGTACCAGGGTTCATGATGTCTCTGATTGTGTTCTTGGGATCCTTAAGGGGGAGGGGGAGCAGCCCCAAGTCATGGTCCACATAGGCACCAATGACATAGGTAGGAAGAGAGATGGGGATTTAAGGCAGAAATTCAGGGAGCTAGGATGGAACCTTAGAGCTAGGGCGAATAGAGTTGTCTCTGGTTGGTTGCCCGTGCCACATGCTAGTGAGGCGAGAAATAGGGAGAGAGAGGAATTGAACACGTGGCTACATAGATGGTGCAGGAGGGAGGGTTTTGGATTCTTGGATAATTTGGGCTCTTTCTAGAGTAGGTGGGACATCTATAAGCAGGAGGGTCTTCATCTGAACTAGAGGGGTTCCAATATCCTGGGGGAGAATTTTGCAAAGGCTATTGGGGTGGGTTTAAACTAATCCAGCAGGAGGATGGGAACCAAAATTGTAGTTCGAGTAAAGAAAAGGTTGAGAGTAGGCAGGTCCGAAATCAAGTTTCAGGGACGCAAGATGGCACCGGCAAGCAAGAAGTTGATTTGAAGTGTGTCTACTTCAATGCCAGGAGCATCCGGAATAAGATGCGTGAACTTGCAGCATGGGTTGGTACCTGGCACTTCAATGTTGTGGCCATTTCAGAGACATGGATAGGGCAGGGACAGGGATGGTTGTTGCAGGTTCCAGGATTTGGATGTTTCAGTAAGAACAGAGAAGATGGTAAAAGAGGGGGAGGTGTGGCATTGTTGGTCAAGGACAGTATTACAGTTGCAGAAAGGATGTTTGGGGACTCGTCAACTGAGGTAGTATGGGCTGAGGTTAGAAACAGGAAAGGAGAGGTCACCTATTGGGAGTTTTCTATAGGCCTCCGAATAGTTCCTGAGATGTAGAGGAAAGGATAGCAAAGATGATTCTCGATAGATGTGAGAGAGACAGGGTTGTTGTCATGGGGGACTTCAATTTTCCAAATATTGACTGGGGACACTATAGTACGAGTACTAGAGATGGGTCAGTTTTTGTCCAGTGTGTGCAGGAGGGCTTCCTGACACAGTATGTAGACAGGCCAACAAGGGGCGAAGCCACATTAGATTTGGTACTGGGTAATGAGCCTGGCCAGGTGTTAGACTTGGAAGTAGGTGAGCACTTTGGTGATAGTAATCACAATTCTGTTATGTTTACTTTAGTGATACAAAGGAATAGGTATATACCACTGGGCAAGAGTTACAGCTGGGGGAAGGGAACTGCAGGGGAAAGGCACATTAGAAATGCAGAGCTTATTCAAGGAAAAGCAACTGTGTGTCCTAGATAAATATGTACCTGTCAGGCAGGGAGGAAGCTGTAGAGCGCGGGAGCCATGGTTTACGAAGGATGTGGAATCTCTGGTCAAGAGGAAGAAGAAGGCTTATGTTAGGATGAGATGTGAAGGCTCAGTTAGGGCACTTGAGGGTTACAAGGTAGCCAGGAAAGACCTAAAGAGAGAGCTCAGAAGAGCCAGGAGGAGACATGAGAAGTTGATGGCGGATAGGATCAGGGTAAACCCTAAGACTTTCTATAGGTATTTAAAGAATAAAAGAATGACGTGAGTAAGATTAGGGCCAATCAAGGATAGTAGTGGGAAGTTGTGTGTGGAGTCAGAGGAGAGAGGGGAAGCACTAAATGAATGTTTTTCAACAGTATTCACTCTAGAAAATGACAATGTTGTCGAGGAGATTACTGAGATCCAGGCTACTAGACTAGGTGGGATTGAGGTTCACAAGAAAGAGGTATTAGAAATCCTGCAAGGTGTGAAAATAGATAAGTCCCCTGGGCTGGATGGGATTTATCCTAGGATCCTCTGGGAAGCTAGGGAGGAGATTACGGAGCCGTTGGCATTGATCTTTAAATAGTCATTGTCTACAGGAATAGTGCCAGAAGACTGGAGGATAGCAAATGTGGTTCCCCTGCTCAAGAAGGGGAGTAGAGACAACGCTAGTAATTATAGACCAGTGAGCCTTACTTCAGTTGTTGGTAAAGTGTTGGAAAAGGTTATAAGAGATAGGGTTTATAATCATCTAGAAAAGAATAATTTGATTAGGGATAGTCAGCACGGTTTCGTGAAAGGTAGGTTGTGCCTCACAAACCTTATTGAGTTCTTTGAGAAGGTGACCAAACAGGTAGATGAGAGTAAACCAGTTGATGTGGTGTATATGGATTTCAGCAAGGCGTTCGATAAGGTTCCCCATAGTAGGCCATGATGAAGGGCTTTGGCCCAAAACGTCGATTTCGAAGCTTCTTGGATGCTGCCTGAACTGCTGTGCTCTTCCAGCACCACTAATCCAGAATATTGTACAAAATGCGGAGGAATGGGATTGTGGGAGGTGTAGCAGTTTGGATCAGTAATTGGCTTGCTGAAAGAAGACATAGGGTGGTAGTTGATGGGAAATGTTCATCCTGGAGTCCAGTTACTAGTGGTGTACCGCAAAGGTTGGTGTTGGGTCCACTGCTGTTTGTCATTTTTATAAATGACATGGATGAGGGCGTAGAAGGGTGAGTTAGTAAATTTGCAGATGACACTAAGGTCGGTGGAGTTGTGGATAGTGACGAACGATGTTGTAGGTTACAGAGAGACATAGATAAGCTGCAGAGCTGGGCTGAGAGGTGGCAAATGGAGTTTAAGGTGATTCACTTTGGTCAGAGTAACTGGAATGCAACGTCCTGGGCTAATGGTAAGATTCTTGGTAGTGTAGATGAGCAGAGAGATCTCGGTGTCCATGTACACAGATCATTAAAAGTTGCCACCCAGGTTGACAGGGTTGTTAAGAAGGCATAGTGTTTTAGCTTTTATTAATAGAGGGATCGAGTTCTGGAACCATGAGGTTATGCTACAGCTGTACAAAATTCTGGTGCGGCAGCACTTGGAGTATTATGTACATTTCTGGTCACTGCATTATAAGAAGGATGTAGAAGCTTTGGAAAGGGTGCAGAGGAGATTTGCTAGGATGTTGCCTGGTATGGAGGGAAGGTTGAGAGGTGACTTAATAGAGACATATAAGATAATCAGAGGGTTAGATAGGATGGACAGGGAGAGCCTTTTTCCAAGTATGGTGACGGCGAGCACGAGGGGGCATAGCTTTAAATTGAGGGGTGATTGATATAGGACAGATGTCAGAGGTAGTTTCTTTACTCAGAGATTGTAAGGGTATGGAATGCCTTGCCTGCAATGGTAGTAGATTTTCCAACTTTAAATACTTTTAAGTCATCTTTGGACAAGCATATGGACGTATATGGAATAGTATAGGTTAGCTGGGCTTCAGATTGGTATGACAGGTCAGCACAATAACGAGGGCCGAAGGGCCTATACTGCGCTGTAATGTTCTATATTCTATGTTCTATGGGCTCTCAGGTGGCTTATGAGTCCAATCTTGGCTTTGAAAGTTTTTCCACATTCAGGACAAGTAGTAGGCCGGGCTTTGGTTGTTGCTGCCTCACTTTCCATTTTCTTCTCTTTACTTCTAGTTCTGCTCATCTCTAGGCTTCAAACTTTCTCTGGGTCTTGATGAGAAGTTGATGCAGTTGGGAATGAAGCAGGTTACATCCAATTTTGTAGACCTCAGCTGGCATTGTATCAAGTCCAGCATCCTTGTTGTTTTTCAAAGTTTTGATAACTTTCTTGACTTCAAGTGTTGGTATTTTGCTTAGGGAGTCATCAACAGGCTGTTTTGGAATGTTGTTGATCCCGTTCCGTCAAATGGGGCGGTTTGATTTCGAAGATCCTCCAAGTTCTCCCTCTATCTGGAATTGATGTAAGTATTGCCCTTCTCGGATGATGGTTTGCCAGAGTTTCCTGTCCTTGGCATTGGTTTCCCAATTGCTGATGTCGATGTTATATATCTTCATGTTTGCTTTTAAAATGTCTTTGAATCTCTTCTGTTGTCCGCCTCTTTTACATTTGCATTCTTTAAGCTGGGAATAGAAGATTTGTTTCAGCAGATGTTCATCTCTAATCCAAAGAACATGACTACTCCATCTTAGTTGGTTCTTGATGATATAGGCTTCAATGCTTTTTGTTTTTGCCTCATTCAGCTGACATTTAAAATGTTCTGAAGGCAGCATTGATGGAACTTTTCAAGTGTCTTCAGATGTCATCGGTATGGTGTCCAAGTTTCTGATGCGTACAGGAGCATTGGAATCACCACTGCTTTGTACACTAACATTTTGGTGTCTGTCCGTATGTCACAATCATGAAAGACCCTTATTTGGAGATGTCCAAATACTGTTCCAGTACATTTAAGATGATGTTGGATCTCGTCATTAGGGTTGACATTGCAGGACAAGTGACTTCCAAGATGAGGAAAGTGGTCCACTGGTTGTTTCACCAAGTTGAGTTGATGGTTCTTTGTCTCAGTTGGTGACAGTTGATAGATGATCTGAGTTTTCTTGGAATTGATGGCTGGTCCAGGTTTTGTGTATGCACGATTGAAGGCAATCAGAATCTGTTGTCAGTGGTTTTCGGAGAAAGCTGCAACACTGTTATCATCTGCATATTGAAACTCGATGAGGGAACTCCTACATATCTTGTCTTTGGACTTAAGACAGACGAGATTGAAAAGTCTGCCATCTGTTCTGTAGACAGTTTCGATTCCTGTGGGTGGGTCATCCTTGATGATGTGGATGATTGTTGCTGTAAAGATGGTGAATAAAGTTGGGGCAATCATGCACCCCTGTTGCTGACCATAACTGTGGCAAGCATGCAACCATGAAGAATTCTTAGGATTCAAATGTACTTTTCAGAGCGTCCATTGGTGGATAGGATATCCTAGAGGAGTTCTCTTGAAACCAAGTCAAAGGCTTTGGTGAGGTCAATGAGTGCCATATACAAAGGTTGAAGTTTTTCACAACATTTTTCTTGTAATTGTCATATAGTGAAGATCATGTCAATTGTTCCACGTGATGATCTAAAACAGCTTGAGTCTCTGGAAGGATCCTCTCAGCTAAAAGCTTGAGCCAGTTGTTCATGATGTGGGTGAGGGTCTTTCCTGCTGTTGCTAACAGGGAAATTCCATACCAGTTTCTACATCCAGATTGATCATCTTTCCTTTTGTAGATGGCAATAATTGCTGAGTCTCAAATGTCTGCTGGTATGCCTTAATTTCTTCAGGTCTCGTTGAGAAGTTGGTACAGTTGGGAATGAAGCAGGTTACATCCAATTTTGTAGACCTCAGCTGGCATTCTATCAAGTCCAGCGGCCTTGTTGTTTTTCAAAGTTTTGATAACTTCCTTGACTTTTTCAAGTGTTGGTATTTTGCTTAGGGAGTCATCAACAGGCTGTTTTGGAAAGTTGTTGATCCCGTTCCTGTCAAATGGGATAGTTTGATTTAGAAGATCTTCAAAGTGCTCCCTCCATCTAGAATTGTTGTAAGCATTGCATTTCAGGATGGTTGAACCACCTTTGCCTTTGAGAAGGGCTTGACCATGAGTGGATGGGCCAAACATAGCTTTAGTTGCGTTGAAGAAGCTTGGAGTGTTATTGGTGTCCACTAGTTGTTGGATTTCCTGACCTTTCATTGTCCACCATTGGTTTTTCAGGTTTTGGGTCTTCTTCCCAGCATTGCATTCCTAATAGTGCTTCCTTTTGGTAGCTGATTGTTAGTCATTTCGTAAGGTGATGAAACTTTTTCTCTTTTTGTCAATAAGTTGTTGGAATAGTTTGTTTTATCATCAAACCAATCCTGATGTTTTTGCATCTTGAACCCAATTGTTTCTTTGCAGGAGGTGATGATAACTTTCTCCAGTTGATTCCAGTATTCTTCTATGGATGGTGGGATTTGTTGAGGCATTTGTTCTTGAAGATTTTGTTGGAACTTCTGTACATGGTTGATGCCTTGGAGGATGTCAACATTGAATTTCTTGATAATGTTCTGATTTTGGTGTTTCGTTTTGGGCTATCTTCATTCTCATGGTGGATGAGATGAGCTGATGGCCTGCCCAGAACTCGCCAGCACCAGTAACAGCTTTTGTTATCAGAACATCTTGTTATTCCCGAGATCGTACAATGACGTAGTCGATGAGATGCCAGTGTTTGGAGCATGGATGCTGCCAGGAGATTTTATGCCTGTTTTTTTCTGGTGAAATAGGGTGTTTGTAATCACCTAATTGTTTCAGCACATTTGATGAGGAGGAGTGTTCCATTGGCATTGACCTTGCCAATTCTTCCTTGCCTATTGTTCCAGTCCAGAGCCTATAATATTTCCTGACTCTGGCATTGAAGTCTCCTAAGAGAATGATCTTGTCATTGTTGGGAACATTGTTGGGACATTGTCAATTTGGGTATAAGAGTTCACTACTTCATCTTCAGCGTCCAGATTTGGAGCATAGGCTCTGATGATGGTGGCATGTTGGTTCTTGACAAGCTGGATTTGCAGAGTCTTGAAACGTTCATTGAATCCTAATGGTTGCTCTGTCAGCTTCAGAAGTAGGCTGTTTTGGATGGCAAAACCTACTCTGTGGATCCTCGGTTGTTCAGGATCAAGTCCTTTCCAGAAGAAGGTATATTGACCTTGCTCTTCCTTTAATTGCCCTTCTCCAGTTCTGCAGTTCTCACTCAGAGCAAAAATGTCAAAGTTGAATGTTTGGAGTTATTGGGCAACAAAGGCAGTTCTCCTCTCTGGCCAGTCTGAGTCTGGGTTATCTACTAGAGTTTGTATAGTCCAGGTTCCAAATCTTATGGTTTCACTTCTCAATGATCTTTGACCGCATAATGGTGATACCTCTGGACACAGTTTTCCAGATAGGATGGGGTGAAGCACCGTGGGCAGCACGGTAGCATGGTGCTTAGCACTGCTGCCTCACAGCGCCAGAGACCTGGGTTCAATTCCCACCTCAGGCAACCGACTGTGTGGAGTTTGCACATTCTCCCCATGTCTGCGTGGGTGTGCTCCAGTTTTCTCCCACAGTCCAAAAATGTGCAGGTTAGATGAATTGGCCATGCTAAATTGCCTGTAGTGTTAGGTGAAGGGGTAAATGTAGGGGAATGGATTTGGGTGGGTTGCTGTTCGGAGGGTCGGCGTGGACTTGTTGGGCCGAAAGGCCTGTTTCCACACTGTAAGTGATTTAATCTAATTTTTAGGATCCCTTTTCTAGCCCCTTCCCAGTTCAGAGTGAACAGTGTGGATCCTAAATAGGGCTGCTCAGACATGAATACTGCTACCAAACAACTTTCCTGCTTCTGCCCAAAAGTTGAATGACTGAATCAGATATTCACTACTTCCAGCCATCACGTCCCCTGTTCCTGTCACTCTCACCCGGTCGCTGAAGTTGCCCACAGAGCGAAGACATCTGTGTGTGTATTTGTTTAATGTGTACTTGACATGGCACTCCAAGAAGCACACGCTACTTCACAAATCAACCAACTGATTCCAGTGGCATGGAGACCATGACAATTGGAGCTGAGGGATTTGTTGCAGCCTTCATCCGCCTTCACACCTGTTGAGTTTGAAGTAACTTCATCCGCCTGTTCCACTGTTGAGGTCTTGTTTGGATTAATCTTTGTCAGTCAGCTCACCCTCAAACTTACCACCATGGGTGACCCTACCAGGAGCATAGCTGCAGACGGTAACACTCACGAGATCCTTGGACCACACATGCTTCTCCACTATGACAAGGTGACAATCCACAGAGAGGAGAGTGTAACTACTCTCTGCATATAAAGCTTTTCATCGTGTCACCACTGATTCGTTTGCCCTATATCTATGTCATCTGATTCTCAGTCCTTGCAATACTGACATCCTTCTATTCTCTCTCTGGATTCCTTTTGGTTTTAAAAACCTCCATCAAGTCTCCTGTCAACCTTTTTCCTGCAAAATGAATAACCTCAGTTTCTCCAATCTATCATCGTAACTGAAGTCCCTTGATGCAAGAACAATTCTTGTCAATTATTTTTACACCTTTTACAAAGCTTTCATATTTGTCATAAATATGACTGACTAGAATTGGGCATGATATTTCATTTGAGGCTGAATCAATGTTTTGTAAAAGCTCAACCTAACACTCTTGCTTTTGTAGTCTATGCCACTTCATAATGTGTAGGATTCCGTACAACTTTTGACTATTTCAAAACATGACCAAAAACAAAATCAGACTACTTTTTGAGGTCAACTTTTTCCTTAAATGAGAGAAAAGAGATCTTCCATTAAACTTTTAACAATACCAAAAACCTCAATTGTACTGTTACTTCTCCATTTTGTACATTGTCCCCTTCTTGGTCTCATCTGAGTGCTCTGTTTTCCTCTCCCAGTCCAAAGATATGCAGGTTTGGTGTATTGGCCACCCTCAGTTGTTGGTAGCTTCCAGGGATGTGTAGGACTGGTGGATTACCCATGGAAAATGTGGGGTTATAGGAAAAGGGCAGGGGCTTGGTCTGGGTGGGAGCCCTTCAGAGGCTCAGTGCAGACGCGATGGGCTGAATGGCCCCTTTCCATATTATAGGGATTTAATGATTGAATCTTAATTGAACACTTCAATTTTGAGGAATGAGTCAAAATTGCATTCAACTCCAAATGGTTGTCTTTTGTTTTACTTTGAGGAGAAAGTGAGGTCTGCAGATGCTGGAGATCAGAGCTGAAAATGTGTTGCTGGAACAGCGCAGCAGGTCAGGCAGCATCCAGGGAACAGGAGAATCGACGTTTCGGGCATAAGCCCTTCTTCAGCCCTTCCTGAAGAAGGGCTTATGCCCGAAACGTCGATTCTCCTGTTCCCTGGATGCTGCCTGACCTGCTGCGCTGTTCCAGCAACACATTTTCAGCTTTTGTTTTACTTTACCAACCAGGTATCTTCTAATCCCAGAACTGCCTTTCACTCTTAGGATTACACTTTAGATCCCTCCTTTTTTTAAACACTCATGACATTAGACCTGAGAGTGAGTGCTCATATACATTCTACAAGGTGAATGTTATGATCAACATTTTCTATGCATAAGATACATAAGATATGATTCTTATCTCTACATCTCAAACAGCTGCATATCATACAAGGCAAAACGAGGTGAATCTTCTAAATTCACCGGTATCTGTGAAAACATAAAAACTGATCCCAAAAATAGTTCCCTCTATTTCAGTTTTTCTCAAGTATAACAATGAGAAACACGTTTACTTTGTATTCAAATAGAAATGCCAATAAGTTATTTTTAATCCTTCCTCCTTTTCACTTTAGAAATAAATGGATATTTTTCCAACACCATTGGTTAATACCTGCATCATTTCTTCTGGGTCTTTAAGAGAATCAGGATCTTTTCATTTTATATTCTGAGATTATGGTCATTTTCTCCAGGCATAAAAATCTTAAAGCTTCTCCTTGGTAAAAATGATCCATTGCAACTTCCTCTAGTGGTCCCCAAAATCACAGATGCCAATCTTCAGCCAATTCAGTTCACTCCATGTTATTATCAAGAACCAGTTGGAGGTACTGGGTACTGCAAATACTATGAGTCCTGACAATATTCCTGCAATAATACTGAGAACTTGTGCTCCAGAACTTGCTGCTCCCTTAGCCAAGCTCTTCCAGTTTAGTTACAAGAATGGCATCGACCCGACAATATGGAGAAGTGCTCAAGTCCATCCCGTACACAAAAGTGGGGCAAATACAACCCAACCAATTACTACTCTATCAGTCTAGTTTTGAGCATCAGTAAAATGATGGAAGGTGTCAACAACAATGTTATTGAGCAGCACTTGCTCAGCAATAACCTGCTCAGTGATGGCCAGTCTGGATTCTGCCAGGGCCATTCAGCTCCTGACCTCACTACAGCCTTGGTTTAAAAATGGACAAAAGAGTTGAATTCCAGGGGTGGATTGACAGACCTTGACATAAAATCTGCATTTGACCAAGGATAGTACCAAGGAGCACAAGCAAAACAGCAATCAGTGGGAATTGGAGGGGTGGGAGGATGGGGAATCTCTCTGTTGGTTGGAATCATACCTGGAAGATGAATGTTATTGTTTGAGGGCAGTCATTTCAGTTCCAAGACATGTCCTCAGGATGGTGGTCTCAGCCCAGTTCAGCTGCTTCATCAATGACATTTCCTCCATCATAAGATCAGAAGGAGGGATGTTCACTGATGGTCGTACAATGTTCAGCACCATTCATTATTTCCAAGATACTGAAGCAGTCCATGTTCACAAGCAACAAGATCTGGACAATATCCAGGCTTGAGCTGGCAAGTGGCAAGTAACATTTATGCCACACAAATACCAGAGAATGACTATAACCAATAGGAGACAATCTAACCACAGCCCCTTGATACTCAATGATACCACCATATTTAAATTCCCCAATTTAATGGGGAAGCTTAAGCAGACTCACCACATAAACACAGTGGCTACAGGAACAGGTCAGAGGCTAGCAATATTGTGGCAAATAACTTACTCCCCTGACTCCTCAAAACTTGTCCATCATTTACAAGGGACAAGTCAGGAGTGTAATGGAATAATTCGCATTTGTCTGGATTGGTGCAGCTCCAAGAACTCTCAAGAAACTTGACACCATCCAGGACAAAGCAGCCCACTTGGTTGGCACCACATCCACTCCCTCCATCACCGATGCTCAGTAGCAGCGGTGTGTGTTAGATAAAAGATGCATTCCAAAATTCACCAACAATCCCTGGACAACACCTTCCAAATACACAAAGGACAAAGGTGGCAAAAACATGAGAACATTACCATCTGCAAGATCCTCTCCAAGCCACTCAATGTCCTGACTAAATGAAATCAGTGTCTAATCCTACAACCTCATAATTGAATCAAGAATACTCAAAAATTAGAAAAAAAACCTGTGGATACTGTAAATCAGAAATGCAAACAGACATTGCTGGAAAAAAATACAGCAAATCTGACAAAATCTGTGGAGGAAAATCAAAGCAACGTTTCAGGTTTGGTCTGAGGAAGGGTCACTCGACATGAAACATTAACTTTGATTTCTCTCTATAGATGCTGCCAGACCTGCTGACCTTTTCCAGCAATTTCTAGTTTTGTTTCTCAATAATATTCTTATTTTTACCAGTATCTCAAAAGTCACATCAACCTCTATCATTTCATTATTCTTTGAGGGACTATATAAATCTGAGGTAACGTTCTTCGCTGTCCACTACACCTCCAATTTGATGTCATCAACAAACTTATTAACTATACCTTTTATGCTCACATCTAAATCATTTATATAAATGATGAAAAGTAGTGGACGCAGCACCAATCCTTGTGGTACTCCACTAGTCACAGGCCTCCAGTCTGAAAAACCACCCTCCATCACCACCCTCTGTCTTCTACCTTTGCGCCAGTTCTGTATCCAAATGGTGACTTCTCCCTATATTTCATGACATCTAACTTTACTCACCAGTCTCCCATTGGGAACCTTGTTGAACACCTTACTGAAGTCCAAATAGATCACATCTACCACTCTGCCCTCATCAACCCTCTTTGTTATTTCTTCAAATAAAACTCAATCAAGTTTGTGAGACATGATTTCCCATGCATAAAGCCATATTGACTAACCCTAATCAGTCCTTGCCTTTCCAAATACACGTATGTTCTGTTCCTCAGGATTCCCTACAACAACTTGCTCACCACTGATGTCGGGCTCACTGGTCTATAGTTCCTGGCTTGTCCTTACCACCTTTCTTAAACAGTATCACCATATTAGCCAACCTCCAGTCTTCTGGCACCTCACCTTGACTATCGATGAGACAAATCTTTCAGTAAGAAGCCCAGCTATCACTTCCCGAGCTTCCCACAGAGTTCTAGGGTACATCTGATCAGGTCCTGGGGATTTATCCACTTTTATGCATTTCAACACATCCAGAACCTCTTCCTCTGTAATCTGGACATTTTGCAAGATGTCACCATCTATTTCCCTACATTCTATATCTTCCATGCCCTTTCATGCGAGCATAAGAGGTACAGTTAGTAAGTTTGCTAATGACACCAAAATTGGAGGTGTGGTGGACAGCGAAGAAGATTACCTCAGATTACAACGGGATCTCCCTGGATGCTGCCTGACCTGCTGTGCTGTTCCAGCAATAAAGTTTCAACTTTGATCTCCAGCATCTGCAGACCTCACTTTCTCCTCTTGATTAGGTGGGCCAATGGACTGAGAAGTGGCAGATGGAGTTTAATTTAGATAAATGTGAGGTGTGCATTTTGTGAAAGCAAATCTTAACAGGACTTACACACTTAATGGTAAGGTTCGAGGGAGTGTTGCTGAACAAAGAGCCCTTGGAGTGCAGGTTCATAGTTACTTGAAAGTGGAGTCACAGGTAGATAGATAGTGAAGAACGCATTTGGTATGCTTTCCTTTATTGGTCAGGGTATTGAGTACAGGAGTTGGGAGGTCATGTTGCAGCATGTACAGGACATTGGTTAGGCCACTGTTGGAATATTGCATGCAATTCTGGTCTCCTTCCTTTCGGAAAGATGTTGTAAAACTTGAAAGGGTTCAGAAGAGATTTACAAGGGTGTAGCTAGGGTTGGAGGACTTGAGCTATAGGGAGAGGTTGAATAGGCTAGGGCTGTTTTCTATGGAGTGTCGGAGGCTGAGAGGTGACCTTATAGAGGTTTATAAAATCATGAGGGGCATGGATAGGGTAAATAGGCAAGATCTTTTCCATGGTGTCAGGGAGTCCAAAACTAGAGGGCATAGTTTTAGGGTGAGAGGGGAAAGATATAAAAGAGACCTAAGGGGCAACCTTTTCACAAGACGGTGGTACGTGTATGGAATGAGCTGCCAGAGGAAATGGTGGAGACTAGTATAATTGCAACATTTGAAAGGCATCTGTATGGGTATATGAATAGGAAGGGTTTGGAAGGATATGGACCAGGTGCTGGCAGGTGGGACTAGATTGGGTTGGGATATCTGGTTGGCATGGATGAGTTGAATGGAAGGGTCTGTTTCCATGCTGTACATCTCTATGACTCTATGATTCTATGACTAGACTGGTGCAGTCATTGAAAGTTGAATCATGAAATCCCTACAGTGTGGAAGCAGCTCATTCAGCTCATTAAGTTCACATTGACCCTCCAAAGAGCATCCCACCCAGACTTAGCCCCCCATCGCCACCATTCCTGTAATGCTACAATCCCCATGGATAACACATCTAGCTTGCATATCCCTGAACACTGAGTAATTTAGCATGGCAAATCCACCTAACCTTTGGACTGTGGGAGGAAACCAGAGAACCCATAGGAAACTCATGCAAACATGGGGAGAATGTGCAAAATCCACACAGACAGTCACCCAAGCGTGGAATTGAACACACGTGCCTGACGCTGTGAGGCAGCAGTACTAACTGCTGAGCCACCATGTCACCCAAAGTCTTGAACGTATCATTACAAAGAGGTTAAAAATGATGAAATTTTCAGATGCCTTTCAACTCATTTTCCTGCATTAAATGATTTTTGATGTTTACATGTATCAAAGTATCACATGAATGCAAATATTGTAGCATTATATATTCACCTTTTAATTTAATGGAGTACTTTATGAATTTACCAAACTTAACAATCTGAAATTTGTTTTGCATATAAATCAGTAGAATTATGAAAGTCAAACATTTTAATTAAAGTTTAAATTCAATGATGAAATAGTGACATGTTCCTATGTTAGTTTTTTAAAAAACATATAAATGCATAAGAAACAGAAACAAGAGTAGGCCATTTGTTCCTTCATTCTTCTCCAACATTGACTAAGATCACGGCTGTTCTGATGTGGATTTAAGACCATTTTCCTGCTCGTTCCACATACCCCTTGACTCCCTTGTCAATCAAAAATTTGTTTGATTCAACCTTGAATATTTTCAATGAGCTTCACTGGTTTCTGTGGAAGAGTTTTCTAAAGACTAAAGACCCTATGACAAAGACGATTTTCTTCATCTGTGTCTTAAATGAAAAACTCGGTATTTTAATCTGTGCATCTTACTTTTCTCTACGAGGGAAAACATCTTCTCGGCCTGTAAATGGTCTTCAGAATCTTGTATGATTCAATAAAATCACAGTAGATTCTTCTAAACTCCAATGGACATAGACCCAACCTACTGAAACTTTCCTCACAGGACTCAGCTAATTTAACCTTCTCCGAACTGCTTTCAATCCAAGTACATCCTTCTTTAAGTTAGCAAGAATAGGTACAACACTCCAGATGCAGTCTCACTAATTCTCTGAACAGTGGTAGCAAGACTTATTTGCATCTAGCCTTTGTGCAATAAAGGTCAGAATTCCATTTGCCTTGGTAGAGATTTACTTTTTGATTCATGTATAAGGGTACCTAGATCCCTCTAATTGCTGTATCCTGTAATCTCTCTCCATTTAAATAATATCCTGCTTTTGTATTCTTCCTCCCAAAGAGGGAGACCCCACATTTTCTGAAATTACAGCTCATGTGAAATAATTCTGCGGGCTATATTTGCCAATTTCATTATTCTAATCTGCACGAAGATTAAAATATCCCATTGCTCTTGCAGTTCCCATCTTGTAAACTCCTTTTATTTCCAGATTCAAACTGTGTCCTAGAGTATAACTACTGTCAGGTGGGCTGCAAATCATTTACACTAGTGACTTCTTTCATTAGTGTCTATATATCCCCACCAAACTGATTCTGTATTTTGATCCTCCAAACCAAGGTCATTTCTCATTATTCACTGATCTCATTCTTGATTAATAGGAGCAGTCCCACTTCTTTATTTCTGTCATTTTGCCTTTCCGAAATGTGAAATACCCTTGAGTATTCAGATCCCAGCCATGGTCATTTGAATCATGTCTCTGGAATGACTATTACAACCGTTTATTTCTATTTGTTTCTAATTCATCCATCTTGTTATAAGTGCTTTATGCATTCAGCTAATGAGCCACTAATTCTGTCTTTTTATAGTTTCCCCCACTGAGGGAAAACACTTTACATTTATGAACTCTGTCCCTTCCTATCACATTCAGGTTACCATTACACACATTGTTACCCTGCAATACTCTTCAACTTTCCAAATCTCCCTTCATGTGAACCATCCCACAAACTGCTTAATTTAACCTTCACTGCAGCTGCTGTGAAGAACATGAATATTAACAGCATTGGAAGATCTCTTGTAGTGAGTGATATCCAAGATAGTTAACCCTGTCGATATGTTCGGCCTTGCTGTTGCTTTGTTCGATTAGCTGCAGAAATGGTAATACCTCAAAAAGACTACTGGTTATATTCAATTAAGATTTTTAATGAAATCTGACAGTGAAGAATGAAAACACTTATTTTATAGAGTCGTAGAGATGTAAAGCACGGAAACAGAACCTTCAGTCCAACTTGTCCATACTGACCAGGTATCCCAACCCAATCTAGTTCCATTTGTCAGCACTTGACCCATATTCCTCTAAACGCTTCCTATTCATATACCCATCCAGATGCCTTTTAATTATTGTAATTGATCCAGCCTCCACCACTTCCTTTGGCAGCTCATTCCATTTACTCAACACCCTCTGTGTGCAAAAGTTGCCCCTTAGGTCCCTTTTAAATCTTTTCTGTCTCACCCTAAATCTATGCCCTCTAGTTCTGGACTCCCCTAAACCACGGAAAAGACCTTGTCCATTTACCCTATTTATGCCCTTGATGCTTTTATAAACCTCTATAAGGTCACCCCTTAGTCTACAGTGCTCTGAGGAAAATAGCCCCAGCATATTCAGTCTCTCTATATAGCTCAAAACCTGCAACCCTGGCAACACCCTTATAATATTGTTCTGAACCCTTTCAAGTTTCACAATATCCTTCCTTTAGGAGGGAGATCAGATTTTAAGCTTTCTTTGGAATATTTTGTTGGAATATCACAACACTGGTGTGGATACCACAGAACGTGCTGTTATTAGACCTAAAGCTATTGCTAAACCTACTAACTAGCTTGCATGAAAAGCAGAGTGTGTGATCCTCCTGATTTAAACAACTATCAGAGTTTCAGTATTGCTGACCCATTCAGAAAACACTTGTTTGCATATGATCCAAGATAGGAAAGCCTGTATCATTTTTGGCTCACTTGCTAGTCCTCAATCATGGTAACACCTTGGGGCTTTTGGAATAATCCAGGGATCTGTGGATAGTGAGATGGCTGGTTGGGGTGGGAGGGGGTGTGGAATTTAGTAAGTCAATATGAAAATTGTTGAGGCAAAAATATAGCCTGTTGATGTAAGCACCTGCCAAAAGCAGGCAAGTGTGGACAACAACTTGCATGCACTTCTGGTCTCCTTCCTATTAGAATTCTGATCTCTCTCCTATCGGAATTCTGGTCTCCTTCCTATCGAAATTCTTGTTCCCTTCATGTCAGAATTCTGGTCTCCTTCCCATCGAAATTCTGTTCTCCTTCCTATCGGAATTCTGGTCTTTCTCCTATCAAAATTCTGGTCTCCTTCCTATCGGAATTCTGGGCCCCTTCCTATTGAAATTCTGATCTCCTTCTGATGGGAAGGATATTGTGAAACTTGACAGGATTCGGAAAAGATTTACAAGGATGTTGCCAAGGTTGGAGGACTAGAGCTATAGGGAGAGGCTGAATAGACTGTTTTCCCTGGACCATCGGAGGCTGAAGGGTGCCCTTCTAGAGGTTTATAAAATCATGAAGGGCATGGATAGGATAAATAGACAAAGTCTCTTCCCTGCGGTGGGGGAGTCCAGAACATGAGGGCATAGGTTTAGGGTGAGAGGGAAAAGATATAATAGAGACC
The DNA here is from genome assembly GCF_037043375.1 of Chiloscyllium plagiosum. Classification (NCBI taxonomy): domain Eukaryota; kingdom Metazoa; phylum Chordata; class Chondrichthyes; order Orectolobiformes; family Hemiscylliidae; genus Chiloscyllium; species Chiloscyllium plagiosum. Next base: position 77,091,679 of record NW_028270145.1, on the reverse strand, counting down.
ATATAATATATAACATATATGTTATGTATATGTTATATATAACATATATATAATATATGTTAATGATTTAGAAGATGGTATTAGTAATAACATTAGCACATTTGCTGATGATACGAAGCTGGGTGGCAGGGTGAAATGTGAGGAGGATGTTAGGAGATTATCGGATGACCTGGACATGTTATGTGGGTGGTCAGATGCATGGCAGATGCAGTTTAATGTGGATAAATGTATGGTTATCCACTTTGGTGGCAAGAACAGGAAGGCAGATTACTACCTAAATGGAATCAATTTAGGTAAAGGGGCAGTACAGAGAGATCTGGGTGTTCTTGTACACCAGTCAATGAAGGTAAGCATGCAGGTACAGGAGGTAGTGAAGAAGGCTAATAGCATGTTGGCCTTCATAACAAGAGGGATTGAGTATAAAAGCAAAGAGGTTCTTCTGCAGCTGTACAGGGCTCTGGTGAGACCACACCTGGAGTACTGTGTGCAGTTCTGGTCTCCAAATTTGAGGAAAGACATTCTGGCTATTGAGGGAGTGCAGCGTAGGTTCACGAGGTCAATTCCTGGAATGGCGGGATTACCTTACACTGAAAGACTGGAGCAACTGGGCTTGTATACCAAAGGGCTTATGCCCGAAACGTCGATTCTCCTGTTCCCTGGATGCTGCCTGACCTGCTGCGCTTTTCCAGCAACACATTTTCAGCTACCTTTGAGCTTAGAAGACTGAGAGGGGATATGATTGAGACATATAAGATTATTAAAGGATTGGACACTCTGGAGGCAGGAAACATGTTTCCACTGATGGGTGAGTGCCGAACCAAAGATTACAGCTTAAAAATACGGGGTAGACCATTTAGGACAGAGATGAGGAGAAACTTCACCCAGAGAGTGGTGGCTGCATGGAATGCTCTGCCCCAGAGGGCAGTGGAGGCCCAGTTTCTGGATTCATTTAAGAAAGATTTGGATAGCGCTCTCAAGGATAGTGGAATCAAGGGTTATGGAGATAAGGCAGGAACAGGATACTGATTAAAGATGATCAGCCATGATCATATTGAATGGTGGTGCAGGCTCGAAGGGCAGAATGGCCTACTCCTGCACCTATTGTCTATTGTCTATTGATCTAGGGGGCAACTTTTTCATGCAGAGGGTGGTACGTGTATGGAAGAGGAAGTGGTGGAGGCTAGTACAATTGAAACATTTAAAAGACATCTGGATGGATATATGAATAGGAAGGTGTTTGAGGGATAAAGGCCGGGTGCTGGAAGGTGGGATGAGATTGGGTTGGGATATTTGGTTGGCATGGACGAGTTGGACTGAAGGTTGTGTTTTCATGCTGTATATCTCTTTGACTCTATAATAACAGTATTCGTATCCTGCTAGTGTTCTCCTCACACCTCCTTACAGCTATAGAGCTGCGATACCTAACTATCCATAGGATGGTTTTTACCCAATATCTGTGGTCTTTTTGACTTAAAAATTGCTCTTCAGTTTTTTTTGGTATGTTCATATTCCCTTTCTTTCCTGTTTACACCAACAATACCTCTGACAACGAGTTGCTGATCTTTCAATGCGAATGGGCTTCTCATCCTACATTGCTTCCTTTTTTGTGTGTGGTGTTCATGCGCCTGATTGCTAATTGTTATTTTGACAAAAAAAAAGTTTTGGGGTGTCAGCCAACAAGCTAATCTGGTGTTGAGACCCTGAACTGTACCTGATATTATCTTCCTGATCCCAGGGAGAAAATCTTGTTTCAAAATCTTGGAAAAAAGTTAAGTATAATCAGGTCACTTTTTGATACAAACACATTCTTGTCACCATAGCAACTGACATTTCAATCTCAATTATTCTTTTCGGAGAGATTTGAAAGAATGCTGTCACAGGAATTTACCAGCATTGGTAAGTCTTTATCTGGGCCAATAAAATAATTTTTCACACCTGTAATAACTAAGAAAGCTTGAATGGATAGGAACATTGTTTATTGTTGAACACCAAATTAGACCATTCATGGTGTACATAAGCTAATTCCACACAGACAGAACAGGTCTGCAGATTATCCCTGGATCTGCACTATAAAGAGACTAGGTGATGAGTTCCAGTTGGGCAGCCCATTGCCTGTTACCAAGGGAACTCATACTCAACAGGGAGATTAATTAGTGATTCCCCATGGCCCTTGTGTTATCACAACACCATGATATAATAATTTACCTTTCCAAAATAAGTCTCTTTAAATGTTAATCTAAATGTTTACTTCTGTAAATGTACATTGACAGAGCAGAACTAGCTCTGCTGCAGAGCAGAGTGGAGTTAGAAGAAACCTGTTTGTACTTTTTCTTGAATAAAATGGGCATAAATAAAGCCTGATAAAAATGTTCCAGATTTAAGAATTACTGGATATTATAATATAAAAGTAAGGTAACATGGAAAATAAAGGATAAGTTGTTCTTTTGCACTGCATATTCATGTTTTTTTCTTTGCCATACTGCATCTGCTCATAAAGCAGTAAAATGTCATTTTGTCTACATTGATCCCGATTATGGCACAGTGGTTGGTGGACAGCTGCTGGTCTCTGTGTCTACAATTACGTATAATTGATGTGACATGATTAATTGTATAATTGTATTTATATTAAAATTTTCTCCTCTTAATTCTCCTAATTCTACTGTCACACAGAGGAAAATATCTCTTCAGTTCTGCAATTACTTACTCCAGTAAATTTGCTCCTCTCTACTCTTTGAAGGAAAATAAACAATTAAATGCCAGAAATCAGACAATTGTAAAAATAAATTTCAATTTGCAGTTGCAAAGTGATGACATTTTTTTTCAAGTTTTTATAAAACATGGCATGACGAGGACTTGTACACAGACCAAGTGATTCAAGACGTCAGCCATCACCACTTTCCTATTGGCAACTATGATGGCCAGTAAATGTTAGCATTGCCCCTCTCCCATGAAAGCAAAGGAAAAGCTGAGGTTCTTAATCCAATGCAGAGCTTTCTGATTTCAATCAGGTTACCTTAAAGGTAGATAGATGTAGGACACTTCTATGCAGAAAATAGAAATAAAGGGCTGCTCTGACGCATAACCACATAATTAACAAAGCTACTATTAAACATGTTCTAAAATCAGAAATTAACCTTACAAAATTGGTTTCATAAAAAGACAACTATGAGAAAAGAAGGACTGCAGATGCTGGAGATCAGAGCTTAAAAATGTGTTGCTGGAAAAGCGCAGCAGGTCAGGCAGCATCCAAGGGGAAGGAGAATCGACGTTTCGGGCATTAGCCCTTCTTCAGGAATGAGGAGGGTGTGCCAAGCAGGCTAAGATAAAAGGTAGGGAGGAGGGACTTGGGGGAGGGAGGTTGGGAATGCGATAGGTGGAAGGAGGTTAAGGTGAGGGTGATAGGCCGGAGAGGGGCTGGGGGCGGAGAGGTCGGGAAGAAGATTGCAGGTCAAGAAGGCGGTGCTGAGTCTGAGGGCTGGGACTGAGAAAAGTTGGGGGGAGGGGAAATGAGGAAGCTGGAGAAATCCGCATTCATCCCCTGTGGCTGGAGGGTTCCTAGGCGGAAGATGAGCCGCTCTTCTCCAGGCGTCGTGTTGCCAGATGCTGCCTGACTTGCTGTGCTTTTCCAGCAACACATTTTTATGCTTCATAAAAAGACATACAGTCAATGTAATTGAACAATAAGGACAACATCAGTGCGCCCTAGCAGAGTTTTGCTCTGATCCATTCTAGGCTGCCAGTTGTAACGTATGCCAAACATGATCTTTCCATTTTGCTGATGATATTCACAGTGTTGTCAAACTGACACCAACTGTTTCTTTGCAGGTAGAAAGGGAAAATTGTAGAATGGAATAGCTACTGCTGTTTATTTATCAGGTAGGTATCAAATGATTGAAGATGTGGATGTAGGTTTGCTCGCTGAGCTGGAAGGTTCATTTTCAGACATGTTGCCACCATACTAGGTAACATCTTCAGTGAGCATCTGGATGAAGCACTACTGATGTTCCCTGCTTTCTATTTATATGTTTGGGTTTCCTTGGGTTGGTGATGGCATTTCCTGCAGTGATGTCATTTCCTATGGTGGTGTCATTTCCTGTTCTTTTTCTCAGGGGGTAGTAAATGGGGTCCAAGTCAATCTGTTTGTTGATAGAGCTCCAGTTGGAATGCCATGCTTCTAGGAATTCTCATGCGTGTCTCTGTTTGGCTTGTCCTTAGATGAATGTGTTGGCTCAGTCAAAATGGTGTCCTTCCTTATTTGTATGTAAGGATACTATTGAGAGAGGGTCATGTCGTTTAATGGCTAGTTGATGTTCATGTATCCTGGTGGCTAGTTTTCTGCCTGTTTGTCCAATGTAGTGTTTGTTACAGTCCTTGCACGGTATTTTATAAATGACATTAGTTTTGCTTGCTGTCTGTATAAGGTCTTTCAAATTCATTAGCTGTTGTTTTAGTGTGCTGGTGGGTTTGTGGGCTACCATGATGCCCACAATATCCATGATCGAATGATTGAAACAGATACATTGTTATCTTAGTTGGTTAGAAGAAAGCAAACTTCATATTTTTATTTAAGGTACACTTCATGGAGCAATTCACATTTTCTATTTTTAAGAAATCGCGATTAGCTATCACCTTGAGAGTTTCATTACAGTTAGCTATGCAGTTATTTTCCCTCCCCTATTGTAATACTATCGCAGACTTAGAAATCTCATTTGTTCGTGTTTAATTGGCACAGTTTGAGTCAGTCTTATTCATGGACTGAAGAAAATGTGAGCTTCCTATTAATTTCCAATAAATAAAAATAAATCCTTTAATCCATAATTTTTGTCTTCTAATTAGTATAGATAACTAAGATCTGATTTTGTTTTCCTAAAATTTTTAATTCCAAGGAAGATGTCTGGTGTAGACTGTTCTCTAGCCCTGGGCATGTAAAGATCTGCTTTTATATGCCAGATGGACTCATGTTGAGTAATTGCTATTTATAAAAATATTAAATTGGGTCAAATATGTATTAATTGTTTAACAAGAATGCCAGACTCCTGTTGTAAGAGATAAATCTTGTCTCTAGCTGTCTGAGCTTGTCAACATCAATCAACATTCATGTTCCCATTTTCAAAGCCTTTTACTAATACTGGAATAGAACAAAGAATGGTGGATGGGCCGTTGTTAAGACCATTAAAATTATAAAAACACACAAGGTATCTGTCACTCATAAATGACTATAAAATAATAGACAAGAATTGATGAATTAGATTAAATAACCAAATTGCCTCAGAGGCAATTGAATAAAAAAAATGCAGTGGATGTAGCCTGATAAATTGTACAGGATTGAATTCAAATCTTAATTTTCACTGAGTTTGTCCAAAATTTCAATAAAATTTTTAAGATAGCTGAATAAACAGGATAAATTAAACAAACTGTTTAATTTACAGCTGTTTAGATATTATAGCCCAGAGGTAATATTATAAAGACCTTAACAACAGAGCTCTCAACTACATACTCTCATCTTTTTTGCTACCAGAAGGCAGTGACTATGTGAGGCAGCTATGCACATTTTTCTCCTTGTATTGCTCTCCCACCTCTGCCACTCCCCATGCCTAGGGATAAATGTCTGACCCAAAGCAACTCCACTTGTAAAGCTGCCTTTATTGGGCCTGTGCCTCAAAACCAATACCAAATTTAAAAGACTGTAATGCTGAAAATTTACCTAGGTATCTTTGTACCAAGCTTTATAAGGACTGTAATGCTGATCTTTTAACTTTTTCACCTTTCTACTTTATATGAAAAATTTTGTACCTAGGTATCTTTGTACCTTAGAAATATTGACTTTGTACACTTTTTGCAGTAATCATGTATTCCCTGCACTTGTATAGAGTCATAGAGTTATACAGCGTGAGAACAGACTCTTCGGTTCAGCTAGTGTACACTGACCATGTTCCCAAACTAAACTAGTCACACCTGCCTGCACTTGGCCCATATCCTTCTAAATCTTTTCTATTCATGTACTTAGCCAAATGTCTTTTAAATATTGTAACTGTACCGGCATTCACCATATCCTCTGGCAGTTCATTCCAATTATGAACCACCCTGTGTGTTAAATAGATACCCCTCATGTCCTTTTTTAAAACTTGCTCTTCTCGCCTTAAAAATATGTCCCCTTGTTTTAAATTCCCCCACTCTTGGGAAAAGAACTTTGCTATTCACTTTATCTATACCACTCGTGATTTTACAAACCTCCTGTAAGGTCACTCCTCAAACCATTTTTCTGAACCATCTCCGATTAAGTAACATCCTTTCTAAAGCAGGGCAACCTGAACTGCACACCACTACTCCAGAAGAAGCCTCACCAATGTTCTGTACAACGTCAACATCGCATCCCAACTCCGATATTCAAAGGTCTAAGCAATGAAGAGAGGCATGCTAAACATCTTCTTAACCATTCTGTCTACCTGTTATGCAAATTTCAAAGAATTATGAACCTGAACCCCCTTAGGTGTCTCTCTTCTGCAATACCACCCATATGTGGCAAAAGAATATTTATAATTCTAAATGTGTACATCTGCTGTACCTCAGACTGCTGGCATTCAAATTTTCTGCCAATTAGAGTCATACAGTCACAGAAATGTACAGCATGGAAACAGACCTTTGGTCCAACTCGTCCATGCTGACCTGATTCCTACATTAATCTACTTTACCAGTATTTGGCCCATATCCCTCTAAACGCTTCCTATTCATTTACCTATCCAGATGTCTCTTCAATGTTGTCATTGTACCATCTTCCACCACTTCCTCTAGCAACTTGTTCAATACATGCACCACCTACTGCGTGAAAAGTTTGCCCCTTAGTTCCCTTTTAAGTATTTCCCTGTCACCTTAAACAAACACCCTCTAATTTTGGAATCCCTTATCCTGAGGAAAGACCTTCACCCCATCCATGTCCCTCGCAATTGTATAAACCTCTAAAAAGTCACCCCTCAGCCTTCGATTATGTCACCATCTATCCTAATATATGATAGGTTTTCCAAGAAATAAGAATTAGACTAGTTGTGTTGTCTTTTGCCTATCCATTATATCGCTGCAATTTCTCCCAGTGATAAAGATTCAAGGACAGGCCATTGCATCAAATGTTCATGAATGTTTCTATGATACAGTGACGTGCAGGTGCCGGTGTTGGACTGGGGTGGCCAAAGTCTGAGTTCACACGATGCCAGGTTATAGTCTAACAGATTTATTTGAACTCACACAAGCTTTCAGAGTGCTGCTCCTTCATCAGGTGCAGTGAGAAAACAAGGAAAAGCCACAGAGTTTAAAGGCAGAGAGATCAAAGACAGAGGGATCCAAAAAAAACATACAATTGGTGTGAGTGGACCATCAGATAGAACATCTCTGCAGGTGACCAACAGCATTAAACGATGTGTAAAGTATTTATAAAGTCAATGTCAGTGCTGTGCTATCATGAAAATCATAAACACACACACATATTTGCCAATACACTCTGTTTTGTTCAAAAACACAAAAATATTGTAGTCACAGTCAGCCATTGTGGCATCTTATAAATTCCAGCTTTTGAAATAAAACCAGCCTGATTCTAGGTTAAAACTCTAAGACAGATTCTGAACAAAGCCTCACACCTACAATTCAGTATCTGATTTGATATGTCACTTCTTGTATATTCCTATCGCAATGTCTGATTGTCATAACAGCACAACACTGACCATTTAACACTCTTGGTCACTTGTAGAGAGGTATTATCTGACACTCCACTCACTCCAGTTGCATGATCTTTATGTCTAACCCCTTTGGCTTTGATCTGCTTTCTCACTGTACCAGATGAAGGAGCAGTGCTCCGAAAGCTTGTGTAATTTCAAATAAACCTGTTGGACAATAACATGGGGTTGTGTGACTTCTAACTTTATGATGCAGTGCTTAATGCATTCAATAAGTGTAAAACTTTGGAAATGTAAAGCACTCTGATTTTCCTGTTTAAGTTAACAAGAATTGATAAACTGATATTGTTTCAGAGCAGTGTAATGGAGGGAAGGACGTAACATTATAAGTAGAACAGCTAAAGTTTAGCTGCACAATATTGTCCAGTTTAGGTGTACAATATATAATTCTGATCAGCCCATTTCTCCTATGATGCAGTAATAGTAATTACGAGTTTATAATTATTTGTTTTATTGATAAACCTGGTATGACAACGTGATTCAGTAAAATTTGTAGTCATACAAATCTTCTGAAACAGTAACCATTTTACTTTTAGCAATATTTTTTCCTGTTGCTCATTCTATGTTCTGTTTTAAATCTTCAGTGTGCTTGCACACCAAGTTGCCAAACAAGAAACATGCCATCCAGGACTTGTACAAATAATCCTTCACTGCTGCTAAATCAAATTTTTGGAACTTTCAATGTAGCAGTGTTTTGTTGTAAATATAACACATGGTCTGTAGAGGTTTGAGAAGGCTGCTCACCATCACCATAAGGCAGTATTGGATTTCTAGTGAATGCCAGCAATGCTCACGATCCCTGAATGAATAAAAGGGATTTCCATTTCCAAGCTATTTGATCATGCCTAAAGACTTATCTGTTTATCACCAGGATATTATTATGAAAGGTGTATGATTTATGTACATTTTAGTATAATTTAGTTTAGTTTTTGGATTTTGAACTAGTGGCATGTGAGTTTTTGTCTGTGTGTATGAAAGGGCTTAATGTTTCCTTAATGATTCTCCTGCTCCTTGGATGCTGCCTGACCTGCTGCTCTTTTCCAGCAACACATTTTCCTGTTTGGCACACTTTCCTCATTCCTGAAGAAGGGCTCATGCCCGAAACGTCGATTCTCCTGCTCCTTGGATGCTGCCTGACCTGCTGCGCTTTTCCAGCAACACATTTTCAGCTCCGATCTCCAGCATCTGCAGTCCTCACTTTCTCCTTAATGTTTAACTTGTCAGTTTTCTCTTTTCAAACAAAAACAGTGTGAGACAAAGAGATTTCCTGGGTGTAATGAGTTTCGTTTATATTGGGAAAGATTTTCAAATGAACAGAATAAATATTCAGCAATTTTAACATGCTTTCAGGTTAGAAGGTCAGAGACTTTTTTTCTAAATTAGGGGAACCATATAGTTTAGAAAACAGTTTTAGTATCAATTAGCAGAAGTTCTGGTTAAAGCTGGATGTGCAAAACAGTTTCTCCTGAATGAAGGAGTTATGTCAGAACTGTTAAGAAAAAAATATAGTTTCAAAAAAAAAATTGCCTCAGTGTATGGAGTTTAGTATGAAAGATCCAGATCTGAAATGTTTGCTTAGAACTACAAAGGGTTATTTGAAGATGAAAAACTTAAGCTGAGTAGTATGAAGACTAGAAGAAGAGGCTACTAGATTTGCAGGTAAAAACAATGACTGCAGATGCTGGGAACCAGATTCTGGATTAGTGGTGCTGGAAGAGCACAGCAGTTCAGGCAGCATCCGAGGAGCAGTAAAATCGACGTTTTGGGCAAAAGCCCTTCATCAGGAATACAGGCAGAGAGCCTGAAGGGTGGAGAGATAAGCTAGAGGAGCACCAGAGTTTGAAACATCAGTTAACTTAAACCCTTCAAAGTCGTTCTTGTGCAATCCCATGTATTGAAAAATTACACTTTAGAAACAGTACTTAAAGTGTTGGCAACAAATTGGTGTTACAGTCAACGCATGATTTAAAAGTTCACACTTTAGCAACAGTCTCCCCAATTCATTCATCACATTATTTGTGCTAATGAATCATGCCTTACAGCAGAATGACCTGTAGTTGTGTTGGTGAAAGTTCACTCTGTTCTGAGAACTGTAAAGAAGTGGTGTTGTGATGAATAAGATTGCATTTTCTGTGTGTTTTAAATTTTTTTAAAAAGTTAGCTTATTCTATTTTATCTTTCTTTTAGTCTTATTTTTGTTTAATAACCTTTGGTTTTATTGTTAAGCACAGATCTGCAGCACTGCATGCTTGTGTTTCTGTGAAAGTCTACCTCGTCAAAACCCAGTCCATCTCAGACAATTTGTGTCTTATGCCTTCATAATTTCTGCCATTCTAAATTAACAGTTGATACTAAGTGGAGCTGGAAAGGCACAGCAGGTCAGGCAACTTTGGGCGAGCAGAAAAGTCGATGTTTTGGGTCAGGACACTTCCTCAGGACAATTTAATACCCTTGCTTCAGAATGAACCATCATACTTTCAAAAATAATGTAAAAATCTATCCGATTATAGTCTTTCACTCCTAAAGGTACATTTATAACAAGATTGGTAACTAACAATTTATCATTACAAAATAACAAATCTAAAATAACATTCCCTCTAGTTGACTCCTCAACATATTGCTTCACCAAACATCATTAACACACTCCAGAAAGATGTCCTCTCGATCTTTACTGCTCAATTGGATTAGTCAGTCTATATACATATTAAAGTCAACCCATAGTAACTTTAATGTCCATATTTCTCTCATCCCTTAATTAACACCATGTCCCACACTATCACAACACGGTGGTCTGTAAATAACTTCACCCAATCTCAACAACCCTTTGCTGTTTCTTAGCTCCATCCAAACATGTTCCACATATTGTTCTTCAATTCTGAGATCATCTCTTATGAATATATTGTTCCTATCCCTTATTGGAAGTTATACACAACCTCTCTTTTTTTTCTTGTCTGTCCTTCCTAAGCATTGAATATTCTTGAATACTCAGCTCCCACTCTTGATCATCAGGCAGCCATTTTTCTGCAATGACAATCAGATCATATCAATGTTTATCGATATGTACTTTTAGATAATTTACCTTGCTGAGAGTGCTATTTGCATTCAGGCAAAATGTGCTCAACTTTGTCTTTTGACATCAATATCAGTTTGTCTTTCTCCTGAGCATAATATTCTCCACCTCTTTGTCTCCCTAACTGTTGCTCTCTCTGTCTAGGCTCCATCTCTGCTTAGCCTCTCAATCCATTTCCCTTCCCACACCCTGCCTTCAGCATAAATTCCTACTTATAATCAGTTCTGAAGAAGGATCACTGAACTCAAAAAAGCATTAACTCTGCTTTCTCTCCAGAGGTGCTCCCGGATCTGCTGAGTTTCATCATCAATTTCTGCTTTTGTTTCAGAGATTCAGCATCCAAAGTTATTTGTTTTATTTTAGACGGAACATTGTTGCACAGCAATGTACTGTATAGAAAAGTCACAACAAATTCAAACTGGCCAATTACCACCCCATCAATCTAATTTGATCACATGCAAAGTTATGATAGGGGTAATCAACAATGCGATCAAGTAATATTTGCTCAATAATAAGCTGTTCACTGCCATTTAGTCTGGGTTCTGGCAGAGCCATTCAGCTTCTGATGTCATTAACAATTTGACCTAAGTACAGACAAAAGTGTTGAACTCCAAAGGTTTGTGAAAGTGACTGTCCCTGAAAGCAAGGCAGCACTCGAATATATATGGCCTGAAAAGCTCCAATGATATGACGAGCGTCAAAGTTAAGGAAGCAATTATAAGATTTTATTGAGTGAAAGAAAATGAAATTTTATTACTTATTAAAAGAGAGAATAATAAAGCTGCAAAATTAACACATATTCAAACAGTGGTGTAACATTCTTAAAAGGCAACAATGTTTAGTATAAAAGAATAGTTAAAAAAAACTCAATTTGAGAAAAACTTGGAGTCCTTGAGATGATAAGTTTTATCCTGAGACCATATTTGTTTAATTGATGTCTGTCTCCTCTGCAAGTGCGAATATTGCAGATATTATTGGATTTTTAGTGGCAGACTGAGAGAAAACAGGCTTAAAGAGTATCTTCCAGCTCGGCCGTTACAAAGTCACCCTTCTCATTTTCTGACTCTCTCTCTCTCACTCACTCACTCTCTCTTCCTATGCTTCTAAAGCGATGGCTTGAAATGCAGTTTACCTGAGTATTCCTGCAACTGGCTCCATGATTTTCTATTCTAAATAATTCACAGTTGAAGCTTTCATTCCCTCAAGATGAGACTTTTTTTCCGATTAAGGTGAAAATCAAACAAGATATCTGTAGTTCCATATCTTTGTTAATAAAAACATTGACATCCAGTGAGTGATGTATGTATGAATTGATCTTATTTATAATTGAATTTGGGTATTTTGAACTCATGGCATATGAGATCTGTGCATTTGAAGGGGTTTAATGATTAGCTTAAAAATATTTTTGTTGACATGGTGATTTCTTTTAATTCAATCTTAGAAAGGTAGTCTCCTAGAACTAATGTGTTTTTTGCTACATTAAGATAGTTTATGAATGATTAAAGTATACAGGTGAAATACTTTCTGATGAATGATTCTAAACTTATCTGTATTAAGTTTTGAGAATAACCTCACAATTTTAATTTCAGTTTGGGGTGGTTTTGGCTGAAAATATTATGTGTCAAGCACTTGCTCTTGAGAAAGAGAGAAGGTAGTTTGGATTTGCTGAAAACAGGCTACCTCAAAGTAGTGAATTTAGTAATAATTTCGGGTCAGAAGTGTTTAGATAAAATCCTAATTGGTTTATTTGAAGCTGAGAAAGTAGAAGCTCAGATGTATGAAGCCTCCAGGAAGACATTATTAGGTTCTCCAGACTGGGAGATGAAGTCAGAATTATATTAAGGCGACCGAGTTGAGATTCTCAAGAGATTCTCAAAGAAAGAGATTCTCTCCAACATGAGCACTATAAATGCTGATTTTGAGATCTGTACATAAATATTTTCATAGCTATAAAAGAGTGTTTTTTGGATTAATGACATTATATTTTGTCATGTATTTATGATTCTTTAATATGTGACTAGATTAGATTAGATTAGATTAGATTACTTACAGTGTGGAAACAGGCCCTTCGGCCCAACAAGTCCACACCGACCCGCCGAAGCGTAACCCACCCATACCCCTACATTTACCCCTTTACCTAACACTACGGGCAATTTAGCATGGCCAATTCACCTGACTTGCACATCTTTGGACTGTGGGAGGAAACCGGAGCACCCGGAGGAAACCCACGCAGACACGGGGAGAACGTGCAAACTCCACACAGTCAGTCGCCCTATATAAATAGTTTGGTTTCATCAATTTTTTCCTCAATTCTTTCATGTAATAAACTTTTCCAGTTTTCTGGTCCAGCCACCTTCTCCTCACCACAGGTGTGCAATCCCTCTACAAGTCCATTGCCCATTAGGATTGTCTAAAGGCTCTCCACTTCTTCCTTGAAAAGAGAGCTGCACGGTCTCCATGCATTACCATCACTTAAGCTTGCTTTGACTTTGAGCAACTTCTCCTATAACTCACCCCATTTTCTCCAAGTTAAAGGTGTAATCATGGATAACCACATGGGTTTCAGCTATGTCTGTCTCTTTATATGGTATCTGGAATATTCCTTTTTCCACTCCTGCTCTGTTCCCAACCCATTACTCTTACCCTGATACAACAATGTGATCTTCAGAGTTGCTTCCTGTTCTTGTCCAGAATTGGAAAAATTACTCAGTTTTGCTCCCAATTTCTATCCTTCTCTTACCTTTACTTGGTCCATCTATGACTTATCCCTTCCCTTTCACTTCACTGTTCCTTTTTCTGAGGACTGGATGTGCACCAATATCCACTGAACCCCATAGTTACATTGACTATACATTCTCTCACACTGTTTCTTGCATGGATTCTATTCCATGTCACTCATTTTGCAGTCTCTGTCACATTTTTTCTTATGACATTTTCCACTGATGCTAACTCCAACATGACCTCCTTTTTTCCACATTCACTAATACTTTCATTGTTCCCCCACTGCACACACACGTATCCATCATGGGTGATAAGGCCAATTCATCTCTCTCACATTTGCCCTCACCCCTTTCCTTCCTTTTCCTGAATAGCAATCCACTTGTGCTTACTTCCCAGTTTACTAGTCTCTGCATTCATTCACTTCCATTTCTACCATCTCCAGTAGGATGCCACCAACAAGCACATCTTCCTCTCCACTGTACTGTCAACATTCTGCTGGGACCATTCCCTCTGTGACATGCTGGTCTTCTCCTCCATCGCTCCTAACACTTTCCTACCAGTCACACTGCATCTTCCCATGCAATCAGAGAAGTGTAACACTTGCCCATTCAACTCCTCCCTCTTCACTGTCCAAGGTTCCAAACACACCTTCCAGACGAAGCAATGTTTTATTTGTACTTCTTTTGATCTGATCCATTGCATTTGTTGCTCACATTGCCGTCTCCTCTTCATTGCTGAGACCAAACTCAGATTGGATGACAGTTTTGTACAAGACTTCCGCTCTGTCCATGACCTCCATTGCCTGCCATTTCAATAAACCAATTTGTCTCATGCATGTTTCCTATGATGAATAGCACAATCTTAAGGAATAAGACCATATTTCCCACTTAGATGCTTTACATCCTTGAGGTCCTAACATTGAGTTCAATAACTTCAAAACCTGATCACACTATTTCTGTTATCTATTTTTCTTACCAGAAGACCATGAAATCACAAGATGTAGGAGCCAAATTAGGCCTTTCGGCCCTTTCAGTGTGCTCCACCATTCAATCATTCTTGATATGTTTCTCAAGCCATTTCTCCTGCCTTCTGCTGTAACCTTTCATCCACTTACTAATCAAGAACCTATCTAACTCTGCTTTACATTCTCTCTCTACAGGGTTGGCTTGTTTAGTTTGCTGTTATTAGGGAGCACCAACCCTCTACCCATCACACCTTAATTTATACCAATTTAAATCCCTTTTTGCCTTTCCCATCATTAACACCCTTTTCTTTTGGTCTGGGCCTTTACTCCACAGTGGCGGCACGGTGGTACAGTGGTTAGCACTGCTGCCTCACAGCGCCAGAGACCCGGGTTCAATTCCTGCCTCCGGTGACTGACTGTGTGGAGTTTGCACATTCTCCCTGTGTCTGTGTGGGTGTGCTCTGGTTTCCTCCCACAGTCCAAAAATGTGCAGGTTAGGTGAATTGGCCATGCTAAATTGCCCGTAGTGTTAGGTGTAGGGAAATGGGTCTGGGTGGGTTGTGCTTTGGCGGGTTGGTGTGGACTTGTTGGGCCAAAAGGCCTGTTTCCACATTAAGTAATTTAATCCATCTGCTCCTTTGCCTCTGCCAAACGTGCATAAGAAAATCTATTTTGTAACACCTTTCAGTTCTGAAGAAGAGTCATAGCAGGCTAGAAATGCTATCTCTCTTTCTCTCCACAGATGCTGCCAGACTTGCTGAGTTTTTCATGCATTCTCTGTGTTTGTTCCAGATTTCCACCATCTGTAGTATTTTGGTTTTACCTGACGAAGTGAACATGATGGCAAAAGAGAGTAGTCAAACCAAGCAACATGCTTCAAAGGACAGAGAATAAACAATTGTTGACGCAGATTGAAAATGCTATACATACAACTCATGGAAGCTGCCACTGAAAGCATTCAATCAATGTCCAACAATTCTGGATACTGCAAAGAAGGCATCTTCGGTATAAAAAGGGAGGTTATTCTTGATAAATAAAATCCAAGAGGATAATTGTCCTCCGTTTAAAGGGACAGCATGAAGTGTTCAGCCACTCAACAGTGCGTTGTGCATTAGTCAGATTCTGCAATAATTATCATTCACTGTCAATATCATACTTAGATGTTGCCTGCATCTGTCCATGGGCATGAGATAATCATGCATCAGGATTCCTTTGGCAGAATTCCAATATCACCTCCTCAAAAGTATGGTTTTATTTAACTTGTCAAATGTGACATTAATGTGAGATTAAGGGGCTTCAAGTAGGTTTGGTATGTTCCTTGTCCAGTTACAGCTAACCTTCCATCTACTGCCATTATGAGCAAAAAACATACCTGTGGCTAGATATCTCATGCGCTTACTCATGGAATGTGAGATCCAAATGAAGAAATTAATATCTAACTTTTAATTTTGATAAGGAATGGACTGGAGCAAAGGAGGAGCAATAAAGATTGATTTTATGAAGGTTTATAAAATCATACAAGGCATAGAAAAAGCGAATAGCAAAGGTTTTTTTTCCAAGTGTAGGAGAGTTCAAAACTTGTGGGCATATTTTTAAGGTGAAAGCAGAAAACTAAGAAGAAATTTAAGGGGCAACCTTTTCACATAGAGGGTATTTTGTATGTGGAATGAACTGCCAGAGGAAGTGGTGGAT
Source organism: Chiloscyllium plagiosum (assembly GCF_037043375.1). NCBI lineage: Eukaryota > Metazoa > Chordata > Chondrichthyes > Orectolobiformes > Hemiscylliidae > Chiloscyllium > Chiloscyllium plagiosum. Next base: position 77,075,508 of record NW_028270145.1, on the reverse strand, counting down.
TCAGATACAGTTACGACATTTAAACGACATGTTGACAGGTAGATGAATAGGAAGTGTTTGGAGAGATACGGGCCAAGTGCAGGCAAGTGGGACTAGTTTAATTTGGGAAACTTGGTTGGCATAGATAATTTGTATTGAAGGGCTTGTTTCCATACTGTATGACTTCATGATTCTAAGTGGGTTCCACCTTTTGTCCTAGCATTGACTAGACAAAGCAGAGATCATTATAAGTACATAGTACAAGGAAAAAAATGTTTCCTTTTCTGAAGGTCTAGTTATACCAAGGTAGGATGCGGAAGTACTTTGCAGTTTACTAATGACAAATATTGATGAAATCACCCTACATAAAGAATTTATTCTACAAGCAGTTGACCCCTACTTTTGTGACCTATTTAAGAACAGACTAACACTGAGAATCAATTTTCTGCAGAGAGCATCGACATTGTGAATCTTTTTCTCGACAGAAAATTATTCCTTAATTTGTGTTGGTGAGTGACTTCAGACAGCATTATGCCTCTTTCAAGCCAATAGAGTCTCAGAAATAGCCATTGTAATTGGAACAATCAATATAAAAATTGAAAATGTTGGAAATATTTTGATGTTGGAAATATTTTGATGTGAGGAAACAACTGAAAAGAGGAGGATAGTTAATGTTTCAAGTCAGTGATATTTACATCTTTCAGATACTTGCCAACAATATATCCAGAGTGACCTTTGTAGCTCAGGTTGAGTTTGTGGATGTAGACTTGCTCACTGAGCTGGAAGATTCATTTCCAAACGTTTCCATGGGATCTTCGATATCAGGGTTCTTAGCAGAGGCAGTAATGCAGAGACTTGCACAAACAGCTCTGCCAACCATCTAACCCAAACTTTGGGCCTGCTACGTGGATGACACCTTTGTCATCACTAAATGAAACAAATTAGAGGAAACCTTCAAGACTATCAATAATACCCTTACTGACATAAACTTCACTAAAGAGGATGAAAACAAACAAATTGCCATTCCTAGATATCACAGTAGAGCGAATAGTCAGTGGGAACTTCAAATCAGCATCTACAGGAAAACAACACATACGGACCAAATATTGAACTACAGAAGCAATCATCCCAACATCTACAAACAAAGCTGCATCAGAACATTATTCCAATGGGTCACCACATGCTGCAGCACAGAGGAATGATGCAGAGCAGAAGAAAATCACCTATACAGTGTATTCAAAAAGAATGGGTACCCAATGAATACAGTCCACAGATTTCTCAGCTACAAACCCAACAAGCAGACAAAACACGTCCAGAAACCCTAGCCACTCTCACCTACATCAAAGGCATCTCGGAAATGACTGCCAGACTACTCAGACCCTTTGGCATCATGGTAGCCCACAAAGTAACCAACACACTAAAACAGTAGCTAATGAACTTAAAAGACCCCCTGTACAGACAACAAGCAAAACTAATGTCATTTACAAAATACTGTGCAAGGACTGTAACAAACACTACATTGAACAAACTGGCAGAAAACTAGCCACCAGGATAGATGAGCATTAACTAGCCATAAAACGACATGACCCTCTCTCATTATTATCCTTACATACAGGTGAGGAAGGACATCATTTCGACTGGGAAAATACATTCATTCTTGAACAAGCCAAACAGAGACATGCATGAGAATTCCTAGAAGCATGGCATTCCAACCAGAACTCTATCAACAAACACAGCGAGTTAGACACCATCTATCACTCCCTGAGAAAAATGACAGGAAATAATGTCACCACAGGAAATGACATCACCAACCCAAAGAAACACAAACATATAAATAGACAGCAGGAATTATCAACAGTGCTTCTCCCGGAGGCCCACTGAAAATGTTAGCTAGTAGGGTGATGAAACATCTGGGAATGAACCTTCCAGCTCAGCGAGCAAACCTACATCCAATATAACTGGGGATGGGTACCAATAGTACAACTGGTCTCAACCCCATTCATGTCTCAATGTTGTGAACAGTTGAGACACAAGTTTTGATCCTTGCAATATCCCACTAGACACAGCCTGCCAATTTGAAAATGACCCATTTATCTCTACTCTTCTTTCTGTCTATTAACTAGTCATTAATCAATATCAATAAATTACCACCTATCTCATATGCTTCAATCTTTGTAACTAGCCTTCTGTGGGGACTTTATCAAAAGCCTTCTGATAATTTGAATATTCTTTGCTACTCTACTCTGCTTTATCAATAAAAGAGCTTCCTGGGTAAAATCGCGAATCTGTTCATCATGACCATAACTTTCCTGCCCCATTCTATTTCCATTTCCATAGGACTTCTTGAGAGCACAAAGCTCTCAAGGTGAGTTTCCTAAACATAAAATTCACTTTTAAATATTTCAGATTACATTGTTTTCAATTTATTCACATGTCAGTTAGGGTGGATCAAAACTGCAATGTATTTATGAACATTTTTTTCTTTTAATTCAAAAATATTTTGTTTCTATGAAGGAGATTGCTAAAGAAAATCTGGATTTAGTTTCAATGATTGTCTGCAAAGTCCTGTGTGAACCCTGGAGAATATTGCATGTGTAAATTAATGGAGGAACTTAAAACAGTGAGAGATTTGTATCCTAGAACTCTGTGGGAAGATAGGGAAGTGATTGCTGGACCTCTTGCTGAGATATTTATATCATCCATAGTCACAGGTGAGGTGCTGAAAGACTGGAGGTTGGCGAATGTGGTACAAGTATTTAAGAAAGATGGTAAGAACAAGCCAGGGAACTATAGACCGGTGACCCTGACGTCAGTGGTGGGCAAATTGGTGGAGGGAATCCTGAGGGATATGATTTACATGTACTTGGAAAGGCAGGAACTGATTAGGAATAGTCAACATGGCTTTGGGCATGGGAAATCGTGTTTCACAAACTTGATTGAGTTTTTTGAAGAAATAACAAAGAGGATGGATGAGGGCAGAGTGGTGGATCTGATCTGTATGGACTTCAGTAAGGCATTCAACAAGGTTCCCCATGGGAGACTGGTTAGCAAGGTTAGATATCATGGAATACAGGGAGAACTCTCCATTTGGATATAGAACTAGCTCAAAGGCGGTGGTGGAGGGTTGTTTTTCAAACTGGAGGCCTGTGACCAGTTGAGTGCTACAAGGATTGGTGTTGGGTCCACAACTTTTCGTCATTTATATGGTTGGAGGATTTGAGCTATGGGGAGAGGTCAAAAAGGCTAGGGTTGTTTTCCCTGGAGCATCGGAGTTGAGGGGTGACCTTATAGAGGTTTATGAAATCATGAGGGGCATGGAGAGGAGAAATAGATAAGATCTTTTCCCTGGGGTGGGGGAGTCCAGAACTGGAGGGGATAGATTTAGGGTGAGCAGGGAAAGATACAAAAAAGATCTAAGGTGCAACTTTTTCACACAGAGGGTGGTGCGTGTGTGGAATGGGCTGCCAGAGGAAGTGGTGGAGGCTAATACAATTGCAACATTTAAAAGGCATCTGGATTGGTATATGAATAGGAAGGGTTTGGAAGGATAGGGGCTGGGTGTTGGTAGGTGGGGCTCGATTGGGTTGGGATATTTGGTCAGCATGGACAAGTTGGACGGAAGGGTCTGTTTCCATGCTGTACATCTTGATGACTCGAAGTAGAGAAAATGAGAGACTGATCATCTCTTCACTTTCAGCAGAAAGCCACTTCTTACAGATATGCCTATTTTGCTCTCAAGGGATGGGCTTTAAACGTCAATTTCAACTCAACTGAATGGGTTTAGTGGAACCGAATGCTCTCTTATATATCAGCTTGGGTTTGAATTTAGCGTGCTGTGACAGTCACAGTTGAAGAAATATTCTTCAGTTACATCTGTGCTGCAAGTAAAGACCATCTCTACCTCTGAGTGCTGCAAATAGTTTGAAATGAAAAAGGTCAATAAAGGATTCACTCAACTGTCAATGCTGGAATTCAATCACAGTTAAGGCCTCGGAATTATGATATCTCATTCCATTTGTAAAGCTAACGATTGTGAACTTGACAATTCTCTTGTTCTGACAATGCTACCCCAATCTTACCTGTAACTTCCTATCACAATGATCACAACTTTCAACTGTCCACTGGTTTTGCAAAATTCAGAGTGAACTGTACTTGTTAATATTTTTGACCTTTTCAACCCACCTCCTATTTCTAATCTGTCTGAGTTATACTATTCATTCTTCTCGCATTTGTCATTAATAAAGTCATTTTTGTTAATTCAAGAAAGCCTGGTTAAATTAGCTCTTTTTAAAACATGAATTCATTTGAGCTGGGGGAAAGGTATCCACAAGGGAAGGGATCCTTTACAAATTAACTTTGTTGCAACCAACTTGAAGAGAAGATGAATAAAGAAGATGATTCTGTTCATCCCTCCTCATCCAAGAGCTTGACTGTTTGGTATCGCATCGGGGAGCTCACTTAGGCTTGTGGTAACAGTACTGTAGTTTTTTTTTTAGTCTAGTTTAGCCTGAGAGCTAAATGTAATGGTTATATTAATGGTTATACGGGAGTAAGGAGCATTTCCTTTTGTTGTGGAAGAAACAATTGATCTGATTTAGATTACCTGCACCTCACATTTCTTGCTGCTGGAGGCTCCATAAAATTCCCCAACCTTTTTTTGCTTCTCCCTCTACAAATGCTGCTTGGACTATTGAGTATATCAGCATTTTATTTTAAATTTAGAGCATTCATCGTCCTTTTTATTAGACCAAACAATGCTAAGTTAGGGTGTCCTGAGGAAAGTGTAGTCTACATTTTTAAACCCAGATGAAATGGATTGGTGGTGAGAGAGTAAATTATCTTTGAGAATACATGGCTACAGGGAATTCTGGAACAGTAACATCATCTGTAGACAAATAATTAACATAAGAAGGTCAAAATAGCTCCTAATAATCTCTCTGCATTACAGTGTTGCTATAACTGATACACAACGCTGGACTAAACCAAGATTGTTGGACAAATGTGTCAAGAAAAATCTTATTCTCTTGCGTACTGTCATGAGAACCATCAGAAGATATCCACATTGCTAATTTTTAACTTGATCTTCATGGAGTTTCGCACTTTGATTTATCAATATGGTTGGTAAATCCTTCTTGTTAACATCTTAACTAAAATGGACAATTGCAAACATTCATCTAAAACTATCTGTTTTGTACTAATTGTGTTGAAAAAGAGCATCTGGCAAAGTTAGGCCGAAATATTATACAAAGTGATTGGTACATCGAAAAAGAAATAAAAAAGAGACTGTTGAATTTATTTGAGCCTGACTGTAAGTGATTTGGTCATTCTGGATGAAATGGAAACTCTCTTTCCATTTACTGCTAATTAACCTTATGCTTCAGGAGATTTCCATTCATTAAATTTAGTCTATCATCAGAATACCTGTCGGAGATTGCAATGTCCTCAATAGAGAGTTTGGAAAATTGCATTAAAATATTATTTAAATGACTGCTTTTTAACTTGATTTTTGCATTTAGCTCAAAAACATAAACAGGATTTCTGCATTTCATAATAACTTTCTAAAATATACAACAGCACTGCTATAACTTCAACACTTAAACATCTACAGAACAGAAAAAATCTGATTACAGCAGTATTCTAAATTGTGCTCCTGTAGATGGGGGAAGACAGGAGCTGCGATTGGTTGTATTTGAGGCTGTCACATTTTGTGTTGCAGTGAGTGTGTGCAGGATGCTGAATAAACCCACTCTTACTGCCAGGTTTGTAATGTGTAGATTAGAGCCTGGGAAAAGGATCTGAGCAACAGTGTGAGAGTGTTAGGTCAATTTGCTCTTTGAAGTGGACAGATTTACTGACCAGGAACGTTCACTGCTTCAATCATATCTCAGACTTCAAGATTTCACTGAATGCTTACATGATGAATCAAACGGCTTCTGTATCCCACCAAGTGAAATGTCAGTCTACAAAGGCAATTAAGGTAAGTGGAGCTCTATTTTTTTGTATTATCTGATAACATAAGTACAGTTTATTCCATAATGCTGTAATTTGCAGTAGCTAAATGCAGGCTAAATAAGGTTGATTGTATGTCTTCTGACGGAAAGCAGTTGTTTTGTTAATTTGGCTGGATCCCAAGAAATATCATAAAAGTTTCCAGAATTATATAAAGCAGCTTTATAATGGTGTGAAAATGTATTATTATTTTTAGCTGAGATTGTGCAATGTCACAGAATGTAAATTGTTGTTCATTTATTGCACTTGTGAAAAATACTGAATTATCTTAAGGGCTTTGTGGATGCACTGAGGATAATAGTCCTTACTGATCAAAATGATTTGAGCGGAGTTGATTATTTTTAATGACTTGTACCGGTTTTTAATGTTTCGAGGTTTGAAGTTCATTCAACTTATGAAAATGATATGAACCTTTATATTTGCACTACTGTGCTGTACATTGAATGTGGAAAATCCTCATTATGTTGAACTGTTGCTTGTCTATGATGCATTCTCTGCTTTAGTGAATGGCTCAGCACTCAAAGGTTCTACTACATTGCCAAAGCCATAAACCTCTATGAAATTTCTTGATTACTTTTTGGAATATATAATGTGTACATTATGCTATGCATTAACATTATATGATAATATTGGCTAAAAGAAACTTCAGATTTCAATTTATTATGAGTGTAACATTATAGACTGCTGCGAATCAGATAGCAACATCTTCTAAGCAATGTATGCTTTTCTCTTTGTCCCCACTGGGACACTTTTTCATTGGAAAACCATTCACTGCAACACACGCTGTTTTTATGATGAAGTGTGATATCTTTTCTGCTGATTTAAAGAGCTCCAGTTTGTGATTTAAGGATGTTCATTTGTGGTACAATGAAGTCAGACTTTTTGCTCTCAGTGAGCCCCTCATTTTTGCATGCATGCATTTTACTGTCAATCAATAATAAGCAGAAGTCGTGGCAGCATGTCTTACATCAGCATTCAACTATTAAGACATGTTTTAGCATTCCAAAATAAAAGTAGTCAATCTAAAGTTTGATTACATGAAGTTAATCAAATATTTGTCTTGAAATATGATGATGACTAAGTGATTTATTCACCTTATAAGTATGCAGTATTCTTTTATGTGAAATATTGAAAATAATACAGAGGTATGAATTGCTTTCTAAATACCAGAATGAACCTATACAAATGTTAGGGCTTAAAAATAATTTAATGAATTTCCTACCACACTAGCTAGCATTCAGTAATAAAGTGACTGACATTGAATACTAACAAGCTACACTTGTTTATCCCTGCAACATTTGCATTACAGATGTTGTGAGATCCCAATACAGAATTACTGTTAGTACACAATTGTACACATATATGTATGACTGACAGTGTATCAGGTTGGCCTGAGCATTTCATCTAAGTCAGGATGAAATTAGTTATGAAAGAAGAAAGCGACATTACTGGGCCAACTATTTTAAAAATCAACTGCTCTGGTTTGATGAATGTGGTGAGAGTTCTGGACTAGTCCTTGTTTCAGCCTGATATTTTGTGGGAAACATACTTCAAAAGGAAACTGTTTTTAACCAAATTACTTCTTGAATCAATATTTTAACAAGTCATAATTTTAAAAAGAGCTTTTGTTGCAACTGAGATGCAATTAACAATTTGGTTAGAAAGATGTTAATTACTTATTGAAAACCATTTGCCATGTCACAAAGATAACATTGTGACTTCTTACTGGGAGGTATGTCTACAACATTTTATCATAATTGATGAGCTAATAGAAATATAACAGCATTAATCAAGTTTCAAAGTCTCAGCTTTCAATATGAAACATCAGAAGGTGATTTAAGTGACTCAGGGTGATGCAAAGGAGACCTAGAAATGCTATTGAAACTTTGAAACTATAGATCCCAATGTGTACTGTGCATTGTTAAATCTGATCCATATAATTTAGTCCATTGATCTATACAATTGATTAGACACTGTAATTAGATCAGTACAATACATTAGTGACTCTGGTCTGCAAGTTAAACTGTTGTTAGCATCAGCTAATTTAGTTCTAAGCTGAATTGGCCTGTTTCACTTTTTTTTAATTCTTTGCGCCTCCAGTTTACCATTTTCCTATTGTACCATTTAATATTACTGAATACGCTTCCAGCCATTTTATAGTTTCTTCATAAATAATTTGCTGTCAAACTATGTGGAGAATGGCAAATGCGTCTATGTCACAAGAGATGCTTATCACTTGAGAAAGGGATGGACAAGATGTTTTGTCCAATTATTGAGATATGAGATATAAGCATACATTCTATAACCAACTTTGTGACAAGATTGATGATGGGCAGTTTCTTCTTTCTTTCCACAGTATTTTTGACAGCAATTGACCTCAGTTTACAAAATGCAACAGCAATGTGGAATTGTACTTTTACATACAATTACATCGAAAGAACAGTGTCAAAATAGCCAACTGGTGAAAACTCATGTTTATGTTCTGGTTGTGTCTCCTATCATCATTCTTCTTCTAACCAGCATAGACTCTAATTCTTTCACTCTCATATGTTAACCTAGCATTTTCTTATATGTATTTATGTCACTCACCTCAAAGTGGTAGTTACTGGTGGTAGTTACATTCTAACTACTCCGTTGGTAAAAAACACATTCTCTGAATTCTCCACAAGATTTATCTTTGAATAGCTTAAATTTATGGCCCTGATTTTGAAGATTTCATTAAAAATTAAATTACCTTAAAAATATTCCTTTTAAGTTGTTGGTATCTGCACTGCACGTATGTGAAATGATAGATGATTTACAAAGAGGCTTTGCATGAGCAGGAGGATATAAGCCGGGTATGCAAACAAAAATGATATATAATGTTTTCATGGGACTGTAATCTATTGCTAGTTCTTCAATTCTTTTGTTTATATGACTGAAAAAGCAAATATAATTCAATGTTAATGTTCACAATTTAATCAATGGTTTCGGTGTGAATGGCTGCGATGTCACTAGGAATAGATATCTCATGGCAAAAGTTCAGTATATGAACAATGGTCTGACTGAGATGGCCATAGTCTCACACTGTCCCTCATGTTCCAGTTGGAGAGAAAACAGCCACATCTTCACTGGCTCATTCCTTTTCTGTGGAAGGTTGCAACATAGACTTCACCACATGGATCAGATTCAGGTTGTGCTTCGTGAAGCTTCTAGTCAATGAGTGGATACTATCGACAGGTGGTGCTGTTGTCAGTTTGTAGGATGTGCTGTGTTTTCTAGAAGGTACTATGGAATTTCAGACCAGTGTTAGAATCTCTGAGAGCCTGTGTCAATGAGAATGCTTTGTTAGCTGTTATTATAGAGTCATAGACCCTTTGGTCAAACCTGCCTGCACTGACCAGACATCCCAATCTGACCTAGTCCCATTTGCCAGCATTTGGCCCATATCCCTCCAAACCCTTCCTATTCGTATACCCATCCAGATACATTTTAAATGTTGTAATTGTACTTGCCTCCAGAGCTTCATCTGGCAGGTTGTTCCAGACATGCATCACCTTCTGCATGGAAAGGTTCCCCTCATCCTTTTCAAATCTTTCCCCTCTCACCTTAAGCTATATCCTGCAGTTTTGGACTCTCTCAACCGAAGAAAAGGCATTAGCTATGCACCCTATCCATGCCCCTCCGATGCTCCAAGGAAAAACGTCCCAAGCTTATTCAGCCTCTCACTACAGCTCAAACCCTCCAGTCCCAGAAACAACCTTGTAAATATTTTCTACACTCTTTCAAGTTTAACAACGTCTTTCCTTCTAGGAGGGCGACCAGAATTGTATCCAGTATTCCAAAGTGGCTTCACTAATGTTCTATACAACCACAACATGGCATTCCAGCTCCAAAACTCAACACTATTACCAACGTTATTGTTTATTATCAACTAAACATTGCCATTCATATTACAAAAGCATGGCTGATTTAAAAATACAATCTATGCATATATGACAGATTTCAATATTAGTCTTTTGAATTGGATGATGGGAGGAGTTTTTAAAATGAAGCTGTTACGATCACAAAATGTTTACCTTTACAAATAGCATAAGGTTTTAATCTCTGGTGAATACACAATGGAGGGAAGTGCCAAATTGGAGTCAATTGCTTTCACTAAATGAAGAGGGATGAATTATTGGCTGATGCACATCATTTTAGTTGCTGTTTCAGATTAGGTCTGAAAATACAAACTACTGTAAGAGTACATGCAAATTATCAGTAGGTAGGTAAGTTCCGAGAGTGAAATTGGTAATTCAAAGATTGGTGTAGGAGAAATAGCTTTTGATTCATGAATGCACATTATAGGGAAGAGGGAGTTTACCATTGCTGCAGGCTTCATGAGAACTATGCCGGGACCAGAATACTAATGAATCATAGACCTAAGGTTGTCGGAAGGAGTTGGAAGAGAGCAAATGAGAATTGGCAAGTTAAAAAGAAAAGATTTAGAATGATATTGCCAGGTTTGGAGGGTTTGAGGTACAAGGAGAGGGTGAAAAGGCTGGTCTATTTTCCATGGAGCATTGAAGGCTGAGGGGTGACTTCATAGAGGTTTATAAAATCATAAGGGGCATGAATAGGATAAATAACCAAGGCATTCATCCTGGAGTGGGGGAGTCCAGAACTAGAGGGCATAGGTAGAGAGTGAGAGGGGAACATTTTAAAAGGGGCCTAAGGGACAACTTTTTCACGCTGAGAGTGGTGCATGTATAGAATGAGCTGTCAGACGAAATTGTGGAGGCTGGTACAATTGAAATATTTAAAAGGCATCTGGGTGGGTATATGAACAGGAAGGGTTTTGCAGGATATAGGCCAAGTGCTGGAAAATTGGACTGGATTAGTTTAGGGTACCTGGTCAACATGGACACGTTGGACCAAACAGTTTGCTTCCGTGCTGTACATCTCTATAACAGAATGTGACTGGAAGGGACAAAATATAAAAACATAAGAGTGCATCAGTAAATGAAGTCAGAGTAGGCACAAGCAGCTAAAAAAAATTAATGAAGGTTTAATTGTATTCTTGCCAAATTCATTATGATAGATGAACTGAGGGTGCAATGTTGATAAGTGAGAGTGACAATAATAGATATTGCAGAGTTATGGTTGCAAGTTGACCAAGGTAGGTATCTGAATATTACAGAGCATTTGACATTTCAGAAGGACAGGAGGAAGAGGCAAGGAGTTGGATAGCTGTTTTAAGAAGGGATCCCTTCAGTACAATAATGACAAATATTCTTTGAGTTCAGATGATCAAGATGTAGAATAAATTTAGAGGAGATAAGTTCTAGAAATGAAGATAACTCATTGTGGAAGTAATTCACAGTCATCTTAATCCTAACTGCACTGTAGGAAAGAGTACACATTAAGAAATAATGTGGCATTTGATGAAAGGTAATGTAATAATCATGAGTTACTTTAAGCCGAGCATCGATTGAAAAATAAAATTGGAAAGATAGTCTGGAGAACAAATTCACAGAGGATACTTCAAACAGTATCTTTGAGCAACAAAATCTGGAAACTAGCAGAAAATATACATTTTTTGGCTTCTGATCATTTGTAATGGAGCAAGATTAATTAAATACCTCATACTAAAGAGTGATTTTCAAAGTAAGATTTTCGTATTCAGTTAGAGTAATGTTTGTGCATAGTGAGTCTCTTCAAATTAAATAAGAGCAATTACAAGGGTACAAAGACATAAATCTGACATAAATAAGTTCAAAGGGAAGATGGTATAAATACAGTAATATACATTTAAATAGTTTATTACTCTCAAGAAAAATATATTGCATTAAATTCTAACAAAAGGTGTACCATCTGTGGATAATACATGACGTAACGTTTCTATCAAACTGAAAGATTGTGAAAGTTTTAGAATTAGCAAATGTCAACTCAAAAAGTGTATAGAGGGAGACATTGGAACATGAGGGAAAAATAACAAGAAGTGTAAAAACAGACAATAAGATGTTTACAAGTACATAAAATGAAAAAGAATAACTAAAGTGAGCATTGAATCCTTGGAAGGTGAAACTGGGGGATGAATAATGGCAAACAAGAAAATGGAACAGGTTTCAAACAATTATTTTATATTCATCTTTGTAACACAAAATATCATTCCCAAAACAGTAGAAAATTCAGAAAACAAATGAGAAGGTGGAAAATAAAATAATCATCTTCTTTAGGAAAATAAAAGGTAAACTAATGCAAATTAAGGTTGGCATATCCCATGGTCATGATGGACTGCAACCTGGGATTTTAAGAGTGGTGGTTACATGGATAGTAGACACTTTGTAATATTTTAAAATTCCCTAGATTTTGGAAAGATGCCAGTGGATCAGAAAACTATAAATGTAACTCTTCTGTTCAAGAACAAGGGAGACAGGAAGGAAACTACAGACCGGTTAGTCTAACAATTGTCAATGGGATGATGCTCAAATCCATTATGAAAGAGACAGTAATACAATAATTAGAAAATTATATTGCACTCAAGCAGATTTGGTATGTTTTTGAAAGGGAAATCATCTTTGACAAACTTATTAGAGTTCTTTGAGGATGTAACAAAGTGTGGGTCAAATAGTATTTGCTTTTCAAAAATCATGTGATGAAGTGTCCCATAAAAATTAGTACACAAGATAAGAGCTTGTGGAATCGGCGTTCATATAATAGCATAGATTTAAAACCAGCTAACCAAAAGAAAACAGAATTAGGATAAATTAGTCATTTTCAGTTTGGCAATTGGTAACCCTTGGGATACTAAAATTATCCGTGCTCAGGGTTGAATATTTATAATCTGTATTAATGGTTTTGATGAAGGAACTAACTAGATTGTTGCTAAATTTATTGACAATACCAAGACAGATAGGAAAGCAAGTTGCGAGAAGGATACAAATGGTTTGTGAAGGGATATCGATAGGTTAAGTGAGTGGCAAAAATTGACAGATGGGATATAATATGGAAAAATTGTGAGGTTGATTTTGTGGTTGTCCAGTTTTCAAGGAAGAACATCAAAGCAGAGTATTACATAAAAAGGATAGAATGGAAAATGCAGCAGTGCAGAGAGAGAACTGGGTGTCTCTGTACATGATGCATATAAATTTAGCATATAGGTACAACAATGAATTAGCAAGGAAAGTGGCTTTTTATGCAAGGAAAGTGGAGTATAAAAGTAGAACATCTTACTGCAATTGTACAGGACAGTAGTCAGACCTTATACACCTTAAAGAGGTGAAAAATGTGTTGCTGGAAAAGCGCAGCAGGTCAGGCAGCATCAAAGGAGCAGGAGAATCGACATTTCGGGCATAAGCCCTTCTTCAGGACAATTCTTCTTACACCTTAAAGAGGGCCATGATTTCACTGGAAGAAGTTTGGATAAGATTCATTATGTTAATTTCTGGAATAAGGAGTGTTTTCTAAAAAACAAAATCTCATTGTGGGATGTGGGCATCGCTAGGTGGCTAGCAGTTATTGCCTGTCCCTAAGTTGCCCTTGAGAAGGTGGTGAAATGCCTTCTTGAACCACTGTGGTCCAACTGCTATGGGCTGACCCACAATGCCAGGATTTTGACACTGAACTGTGATATATTTCCCAGCCAGAATAGCGGATGGCTTGTGGATGTAAAGCCAAACTACCTGGCTGCTTTGTCCTGGATGGTGTCAAGCTTCTTGAGTGTTGTTGGAGCTGCACTCATGCAGGCAAGTGGGGAGTATTCCATCACACTCCTGACTTGTTCTTGGTAGATGGTAGGACAGGCTTTGGTGAGTTACTTGCCATTGTATTCCTAGCCTGTGACCTGCTTTTGTAGCCAATGTGTTTACGTGATGAGTCCAGTTCAGTTTCTGGACAATAATAACCCCTTGATGTTGTTAGTCGAGAATTTAGTGATGTCGTACCATTGAATCTCAAGAGGCGGTAGTTAGATTGTCTGTTATTGGTGATGGTCATAGCCTGCCATTTGTGTTGTGCAAATGTTACTTGCCACTTATCAGCCCAATCTTGTTGCATTTGAACATAGTCTGCTTCAGTATTTGAGGAATCATGAATGGTGCTGAACAGTATGTCTTATGAAGGAAGATTGATCAGGAATGATTGGGGTGGCACAGTGGCTCAGTGGTTAACACTGCTGCCTCACAGCGCCAGGGTCCCAGGTTTGATTCCAGCCTCATGGGACGGCCTGTGTGAAGTTGCACATTCTCCCAGTGTCTGTGTGGGTTTCCTCCAGGTGCACCGGTTTCGTCCCACAGTCCAAAGATGTGCAGGTCAGGTGAATTGGTCATGCTAAATTGCCCGTAGTGTTAGGTGCATTAGTCAGAGGAAAATGGATCTGGATGGGTTACTCTTCAGAAGGTCGATGTGGACCTGTTGGGTCGAAGGGCCTGTTTCCACACTGTAGGGAATCTAATCAGGATAGGTCTACACTCTTTAGAGTTTAGAAGAATGAAAGGTGATCTTATTGAAGCTCACAAAGTTGAGGCTGTTGGTTTTCCAGAGTAGATGCTGAAAGGATGTTTTCTCTCCTGGGGTATTTAGAACTAGAGTGTTCACCCTCAGAAAAGAATGTTGATTATTTGAAACAGAAGAGGAGACATTTCTTCACTCAATGCATTGTAAATTCTGGAATTTTGAGTGGTCTGAATATTATATTATTGAGTACATTCAACACGGGTATAGATAGATTTTTGATCTCTCGGGGAATTAAGAGATATGGCACAACGTGAAAAAGTTGAATTGAGGCAGAAAATTGCATTGAATGATTGGACAGATTTGATGGGCTATATCACCTGTACTTCTTTCTTATTTTCTTAGATTTTGCAACAAATCTTCTATAATAGACGGTTCCACCTGTCAGAGCACACTAATCTAGGTATTTTCTTGGCTCTCCACTGTCAATTGTTCAGAAGCTATTGGGTGTGTAAATGCACAAATCAGGATGGCAATGCAGCGCAGTATGTGTCTTCCTCCCTGCTAGATTGCTTCCAATTAGGCTGAAGAGTTATCTTTATCAAAATCCATTCTACAAGCTTTCAGTCAACCTAAATCAACTCTACAGCAAATTACCACAAGATGTAAACCAGCGGCTTATATAAATTACTTCTTGAATGGAAATAATAGTTTGATTTACTCAATTGTAATGATATTCATAGTCTCAAAATTTTTAAAACCTTAATTTTGGTCCTTTTATGTTTTGGGCAATTTATGACTTTGAAATTACTTTGTGGTATGACACAGCATTGATAATTGTCTTTAAAGTTACATGTTTAACAATTAATTTTAAATGCATTATGATGGAGAATTGTAGCAAGACCTAGACAACATCCAGGGAGGAGAAAGTGAGGACTGCAGATGCTGGAGATCAGAGTCGAGAGTGTAGTGCTGGAAAAGCACAGCAGGTCAGGCAGCATCGCAGGAGCAGGAGAATTGATGTTTCGGGCATAAACCCTTCATCTGGAAATGATGAATGGCTTATGCCCGAAATGTTGTGCTGTGCTTTTCCAGCACTACACTCTCGATTAGACAACACACAGGCATGGACAGATAAATGGTGTGTAAGCTGTCTTCTTGACCTGCTGCAGTCCACAAGCTGTAGGTTGACCCATATGCTCTTAGGGAGGGAATTCCAAGATTTTGACCCAGTGATAGTGAAGGAACGATGATATATTTCCAAGTCAGTATGGTCAGTGACTCAGAGGGGAACTTGCAGATAGTGGTGTTCCCATGTATCTGCTGCCCTTGTCCTTCTAGAACAAAGTAGTCATGGGTTTGTAAGGTGCTGTCCATGGATCTTTGATTAATTTCTACACTGCTTGTAGACACTGCGTGGCTCCCAGGCAGCCAAGGGGAGAACGTGCAAACTCCTCAGGCGACTGACTGTGTGGAGTTTGCACGTTCTCCCCGTGGCTACGTGGGTTTCCTCTGGGTGCTCCGGTTTCCTCCCACAGTCCAAAGATGTGCAGGTAAGGTGAATTGGCCATGCTAAATTGCCCGTAGTGTTAGGTAAGGGGTAAATGTAGTGGTATGGGTGGGTTGCGCTTCGGCGGGTCGGTGTGGACTTGTTAGGCCGAAGGGCCTGTTTCCACACTGTAATGTAATCTAATCTAATCTAATCTGCTTCTTGCGGATAGTACACACTGCTGCTACTGACTGTGGATGGTAGAGGGAGTGGATGTTTGTGGATGTGGTGTCAATCAAGTAGGCTTTGTCTTGGATGGTGCCAAGCTTCATGAGTATTGTTGGAGCTGCATTCATCCAGGCAAGTGGAATTAGATTAGATTCCCTACAGTGTGGAAACAGGTTCTTAGGCCCAACAAGTCCACACCGACCATCCGAAGACTAATCCATCCAGACCCATTTCCCTCTGAATGATGCACCTAACATTATGGGCAATTTAGCATGGCCAATGCGCCTGACTGGCACATCTTTGGATTGTGGGAGGAAACCGGAGGACCCAGAGGAAACCCATGCAGACATGGGTAACATGTGCAAACTCCACACAGACAGTCGCCTGAGGGTGGAATTGAACCCAGGTGCCTGGCACTGTGAGGTTGCATTGCTAAGCATTAAGCCACCGTGCTGCCCCAATAGAGTATTCCACTGCACTCTAAGTTATGTTTTGTAGATAATGGAGAGACTTTGGCAAGACAGGTAATGAATTAACCACAATATTCCTAGCCTCTGAGCTGTTCATGTAGCCACTGTATTTATGTGGCACGTTTGATTTCTGATCAATGGTAACCGCCAGGATGCTGATGGTGGGGAATCTGGTGATAGTAACATTATTGAAAGTCAAGGGACACTAGTTAGATTGTCTATTATTGAAGATGGTCATTACCTGGCATTTGTGTGGTGAGAATGTTACTTGCTAATTGTCAGCACAAGCCTGTTTATTGTCTTGTTGATTTAACATGGACTCCTTCAGTATCTGATGAGTCGTGACTGGTGTTGAATATTGTGCACTCATTGGCAAACATCCCCAGTTCTGACCTTATGAAGAGGGAAGTTATTTGATGAAGCAACTGAAGATGATTGGGGCTAGGGCATTATCCTGAGGAGCTCCTGCAGAGATGGCCTCAAGCTGAGATGACTTACATCCAACAATCACTACTATATTCTTTTGTGCCACTTATTACTCCAACCGGGGCAGAGTTTGGAGCCTGATACTCAGTATTTCCATGAGATTGGCAGAAAAGATATTTAAAATGTCAAGATTAAAACATCCCAATTACCAATCATGTGTTGAAAGGTGAAATGAGATTCTCATTGTTGAACAACAAGGAGCTTATTTGCATGCATTGGCATATATTACATCTTCCGTATTATATCATCTCACCTCATTGATAAGCAGTTTTACAGATAAAAACTGCACAGTGTCAATTCATGACATGAAAGTCAGAGCAGTTACCTGGCAACTCCAACTCATTGCTTCCTTCTCCAACCTTCCATCTTGAAGAACAATCGCCAACATCTCCATGAACAGTGACTGTCTGCATTCCCCCAGCCACTGTTCTGATACATAGAAGTATAATCAGAATATTGCTCTGAGAGATTGTTACAGCAAGGTTTACTTCTGCAAACTGAACATTTTAAATCTGCCATCAAATTATTAAGTATTAAATAATATCACATTATGTATTGAAATCATTTCATTTTACTTATCATATTAAAAAAATGAACAACACCATACAAATGTTTTTTCTTGTAGCAGAAAATGCAGATCACACATTTTCTAAAGGGCTCATTCATTTATGTTTGCCATCAACAAAATGGGGTACCAATTCCCCTCTAACACTCATGTCTGGCGCAAATGATAGGAATCATGCTGGTTTGCTGTAGATTGGCTGTGTTTAACTGGGTGAATGGGTGAGCTTTAGTCATGACGCTGGTGCCAGTAGTCTTGAGAGGTCTCTGTAGTGTCCAGTACTTCTATCTGTAGCGAGTGAAAATATGCAATTATACATGTGTGGCATATAGCCAATGAAGTATGTTTGGGATGATGACATGAGAAAACACACTAGGATGTGTGGAGAGAAAACTTTCATGAAGCTCAGCAAAATTGACACTTGGCTGATTTCTAGCAAAATTGCCTTTATTTACAGAATAATTCAGTGAAAACAAAGAGTATAGAATCAGAATCAGAAGAAATAGTGGTCATCAAATGACTAATCTTTTGTACTAAAAATGTTCTGACCTATAGACAATGTGCATTAATTGTAGATTTATTTTATTTAATGTTTGATGTACAAATCATGTTGGTTCACAAAAGTGAAGTCACCTTGTAAGCAATTTATTTCAATCTATCTGCAAGAGCTTCTGGATGTCACCTAACATTCTGCAGAGCTATGGACTATGCAGGACAATTTCCCTTTCTGTCTTTAGTTCAGAATAATTGCATTATCATATTTAACATATTTATTTTTAAAACAGAAAACTGATAGTGGAGGCACAATGGCTTCCTTCTGCTTTGTAATAATTTGTGATTTTGTGAACATTCATTGCCAAGTTAAATCATAATACTTTCTTGGCTTCCCATCCTTCTCAGATAATAGGCATGATTCTCAAGTAATGAACTCAAAAACCCAGATAAATTGTCATACCTCTTTGCAGAAGAGATTTATTTTGCTTCACAAATTCACATTTTAACCACTGTCCTTCATATATTTGGTAAATACATATTTATCACTGCTTCTGGTATTAATGAAAGCTGTCACTTTGCAGAAGTGATATGTTTGCTCCTCTAATTTATTCAGTTCTTTTGAGTTATAATCTGCTCTGTCAACAAAAATGAAACCTTATTCACTTCTGACTTGTTATTTTCAAAATAAGAATTTTCACTTCTTACCGACTTGGTATTTTTCAAGAAAAGACTTTCAAACACAGTTTAAACTAACTACAAAGTGGCTTTGATGGTTCAGCTGACAAAGGCAATTTAGTTGAACTATATAAATCACTGAAGTCCTCCATTCAATCTCTTCAGTTTGACTCCTTCAGTTGCTAATAATACTGCAAGCCTTAAAGGTTTTTGCTGAATTGTTGATCTCAGTAATGACAATGATGGGAGTACTGCGATTGGTCTCAGTTCGGTGTTGGAAGAGAAAACAAAAATAGCTAAGATTTTCTACTCTTGACCATCATCTCGAGAAGCGACAAATGTAGGGCTCAGTTGGGATCAGAGTTGCATGTGGCTGTGATGTTACAGAATTATACATACTGACAATATTCATTGTCTAAGGTCACACATGAAGTGTGGAATCTGTCTTTGGGGTGAGGATCTTGAAGGTTGGCTAAAGAACTAGTGAGAGAACCATTCTGCCTCACCTAAGAAAGTCCTGCCATATTTTCTGCCAATAAGGTAGATCTGAGGACAGAGGTGGCCCTTCCACTGAAATTATGTGTTGGAGAATCCTTGCCTGCTGCAATGTGCCAGCCAGTCAGAGGCCAACAGTTCTTTTACCTGGCAGTGCGATCGAGGAGACAAGATTCCTGCCAGGCGAGTTATCCTAAAATCCCTGGAGCAAGGTAATTGATGTGAGCTGATAGAAAGAATGAGTGTGCTGGTATTTTCATGAAGTAGGGATCATGGGGAATGGGAAGCAAGGGAGTTAGCAGCAAGAGCTAAACAGTGGTTCTCAGTGAGTTAACTCTTGCCTGATGTTCTTACCCTTGACCAGTTGCTCTTATTCTGTCTGAAGAGTGTTACGTGGGAGAGGCATTAGAGAAACTGCATGAAAGGAGTGAGCATCTGCCAAATAGAATGGGCAAATGTTTTTAAAAGTCTAGCTACAAATGGCTGCAATGCTATACAATAAAACTATAAATTTCCAACTCTTTATCCTTCAAATGGGAAAATGTCACTGTACATGTCGTATAAACTGCATGTATGAATTTAGGTGAAGGACAAGTTTTACTTTAAAATTCTTGTCATCAATTATATTTTATAGCAGATTTTTTGTACATATGAATAATGTTGATTTGAGTAAATCTTATTTGCTTGGTGTTTCAAACTGAATAAATTATTAATGTAAACAAAGATTGTAATTATTAACTGTTTGCCCTCTGTTTCAATTTAAGCATTAAATTTGAGAAGAGCTATTGGGCGAAACATCACTGCAAAAAACATGACAGAGATCTTTAGTGCCATGTTGAAAGCAAATGGAGCTTATTCAGGTATAATAGAAGGAAATTATTGTGAGTGCCAGGATTTACACATCCTATATACATTATACTTGTATTGTCTTCTCATTTTAATGATCTCTGGCTTCTAATGCATTTTACAAATGAGGGACCAAATGAGGCCTGGCAATTCCTTCAATGACAACATCCCCCCATGGTGTCAGCTTTTAGCCAAGCTGACTATTTTTCGAAAGAAAAGGGTCTCTGCAAATAGTATAAGTTCAAAACATTGTTAATCATTTCCCTGGATATTTCACAGGCAGCTGTAGCCTGCAAACTATCTTCCATGTTAACAATGTACAAAACAAATCTTAACCTAGTCTGGTCTTTTTGGGATATCTTAGCTCCTGGCCAATGGAATTGTCAGTAATTCTGTAGTCCTCCCAGCAGCATCAGATAAGAGCACTGGCCAATAGGGATCATTACTGCAACCAAATACTAAAGTAAATGGTTAGATTTCATGAGGTTTAGGTTGGCAGGTCCTGGCAAGGTTAGTAAGGGTTTGGACTTGGGTAATGGGCTTTAAGTGGCTGGGGATGGAGGGTAAATATAATCTGAGGAGTGGTACTTTCGATGGGAAAGTGGACCCATATGGAAAGTCCCATTTCCCACTTGCATGACACAAGTCTGAACAGCCAGGCAACCCTCTTGCCTTGCAACTCCATTCATGGGGCCTTAGTAGATGCAAAGGCTCTCTGATACCTCCACTGTCCTCCATTAGGTTTTGTACAAGGCAGGTAGGGTGGGTGCTGATGACTGATTTTGGATTTTATGGCCTCCCCTCACCTTCCAATCTGCAAGTGAGAGGTATAAAATCCAACCTACAGAGGCAGGACGTCATTACACGTGTAGCTCATGTAAATTAAGGAGAGAATTTGAAAAAAAAAGACTATTAACCTGCAAGCATAGACTGTCTAAGTCACAACATTATAAGGCTGTATTGGAGTATCTGAGCAATAATAGTGCAATTATTTTGAGTCAAAAATCCAGAAGGCTGAAGTGATAATTGAGAGAATAAAGTTTGAATTCAAGTTGGAAGTTGACTCATTTCCTTTACCTAGTCAATTGTGCAATTTTTTTTGCAATGAACCACCACATGGGTACAAAGGTTAAAAAGAGTCATTGCCACCTTAATCCTCCAGTTTATGTCCTGGTAAATGAATATGTATTAGAGAATTATCTTATCATCTGAGCTGAAAAAGCATTTAACCAGCTGAATGGTTCTCATTCCGAATGAAAGGCTTGAAGATAGTTGGATGCTTGTGTAGAAATAACAAGGTTGTGGATCAGAAAAAGAAGTTTGTTTTTGGCTGAAGACTCTGCCTTTGATGGAAAAGCAATGTGGACAGAGAGCTCACAAAAGGCCAGAGATGGAAGAACATGAGATGTGGGCCCTCACAAGAAGTAAAAAGATGCTGCAGAGTTCAGATGGGCAAGGTTATGAAAGGATTTGTAAACAATCAAAGGCAAAGGTATAACTTTTAATGAAGGTGATAGTATGCAATATTGGTTCAACCACTCTTTATACAAAACTCACGAGTTTAGTTTCCTTATGCATGAAAATCAAGGATGTATTTCGGGGGTAGCTGAGCCAATACAGGTCATTCTGCTGTAACATGTGTTTCATTAACACAAATTTGCTGTTATGCAATTGATGAATTGGGGATACTGTTTCTAAAGCACAAACATGTGTTGGCTGTAATGTGAATACATGGCCAGCACTTTAAGCACTGTTTCTAAAGCGTGATTTTTCTATAATGCGGGTTGCACAAGATCGCAACCATTATATTAAAGAAGAACTAACTGTGCGTGTATTTTTCATGTTTATTTTAAGTCAAAATTACCTGCAGGGAACTAGAATTGACTGCATGGAAGGACAAGTGAAATGAGTGAAAAGTTCTGATTTAGGAGATGTCATGATTCCCAAGATATGAATGAGTAGTAGTTTGTGTTAAACAGAAGATTGAGAAATCAAAATGTAAAGCATTGAATGTATAAATGGGGGTTTCAGTGGTAAAAGAACTAAAATTGGAGTAGACAAAAACCATGCAATGAAGGTAAAAATAAACAGTCCTATTGATGTTTAGAAGTTTACACCACTTATTCTGATTGAGTGATTAGGTGAAAGAAAATCTGAATGGTTTTCAGTTCATTGTTTTAGCCAAAATGGATTTTATACTCTGAACATTCATTGTAAAAAGTTTTGATTCATCCAAGATATGATATTCTGATAATAAGGAAGGTAATCACAGAAGGATGGGAGATACTACACCGACAGCTCATCGAAATTATTCATTGATATTAGTTCCTCCCCAGATGTGTGCAATTGGCACACATCTGGGGAGTAACTAATATCAATGAATAATTTCTATGAGTAGCAGTATATAAATAAGATACAAGAAAGAGCCAATGATGGAATGTTGAGATATTACAGCTAGACACCAGAGGAGATTTCCGTCTCTGGTACACTAGTGTAGTGCTTGAATGAGCATGCTTATTCATTCAAATTTGCTGAATGGTTCACTCTTTTGTTCCCCTGTGATAATAAAACAGGACACTTTGATTTTTCAAGAAAAATCCTAGATCCCTCAGGAATGCTGAAATGCATCTCTTTATCAGGTTACAATAGATCATTTATAGTCAGACATGCAGAACATATTAACAATGCTCCTACTGGGAGTGCATAATTTTGTGTTCAATATTTCAAAATATGTTGTGCTCTGCATTTGTACTAAAGAAATCCTGGTCAGCCCAATAAAATATTTTCCCAACCTGAAGTAATTGTTTTATTTCAACATAATTGTGTGAAGCAAATTTTATTAGTTTGTATTTTTTATGAAAGTCTCAGGAGATCAATGGTTTCAAACATTCCATTATGGGTACATTAATACAACAACAGCAGCTTGCAATTATATCACAAATGTAATGTAGAAAACCATGCAGGAACATCCCTAGGCATTTCACAAAAATGTAAATGAACAAAAATTGATAAGGATGTAACAGAATCACACGGGATAGTTTCAGTCTCGGCACTGTTTAAAAGTAGGGGCAAGTGCCCTGATAGCTTCTGAGAGGTAATAACTACTCTCTGCAAACATCACTCATCGGCGTATTTCAGAAACTCATTATAGAAACCTAGAAAGTAGGAACAACGTGAAGCCATTTGGCCCTAGCAACCTGCTCCATTATTCATTATTAACAATGGCTGATCTCAATAACAACTCAATAGCCTGCTCCTGCTTTTTCCCCAATATCCTTTGTTCTCTTTACCCCCAAAATGCTATATCTAACTCCTTCTTCTGGATCAGAAATTGGCTAGCTGAAAGAAGACAGAGGGTGGTGGTTGATGAGAAATGTTCATCCTGGAGCTCAGTTACCAGTGGTGTGCCACAAGGATCTGTTTTGGGGCCACCGCTGTTTGTCATTTTTATAAATGATCTGGATGTTGGCGTAGAAGGATGGGTTAGTAAATTTGCGGATGGCACTAAGGTAGGCAGAGTTGTGGATAGTGCCGAAGGATGTTGTGGGTTACAGAGGGTCGTAGATAAGATGCAGAGCTGGGCTGACAAGTGGCAAGTGGAGTTTAATGTGGAAAAATGTGAGGTAGTTCACTTCGGAAGAGGTAACAGGAATGTAGAGTACTGGGATAATGGTAAAATTCTTGGCAGTGTAGATAGACAGAGAGATCTCAGTGTCCTAGTGCATAAATCCCTGAAAGTTGCCACCCAGGTTGATAAGATTGTTAAGAAGACAAATAGTGTGTTGGAATTTATTGACAGGGGGATTGAGTTTTGGAGCCACAAAGTCATGCTTCAGCTGTACAAGACACTGGTACGGCCACACCTGGAGTATTACGTGTAGTTCTGGTCACCGCATTATAGGAAGGATGTGGAAGTTTTGGAAAGTGTTCAGAGGAGATTTAATAGGATGTTGCCTGGTATGGAGGGAGGTCTTATGAGGAAAGGCTGAGGGAACTGGGGCTGTTTTCATTGGAGGGAAAAAGTTTGAGAGGTGACTTAATCAATATATATAAGATAATCAGAGGGTTAGATAGGATGGACAGTGAGAGCCTTTTTCCTCGGATGGTGAAGGCTAACAGGAGGGGACATAGTTTTAAATTGAGGGATGCTAGATTATAGGACAGATATCAGGGGTAGTTTCTTTACTCAGAGAGTAGTAGGGGTGAGGAACGGCCTGCCTGCAACAGTAGTAGATTCGCTGACTTTAAGGGCATTTAAATGGGCATTGGACATGCATATGGATAATAATGGAATGGTGTAGGTTAGATGGTTATCAGATAATGTTCACAGGTCAGCGCAATATCAAGGGCCGAAGGACCTGTACTGTACTGTAACGTTCTATGTTTAATCTATACAATGTTTTGGTCTTGACTCCTGTCTGTGTTAATGAATTCCACAGGCTTACCACTCTCGGGTGAAGAAACATCTTCACATCTCAGTCTTAATTAGTTTACCCCATGCCCTTAAGACTGCAACCCCTGATTCTGCACTCTCCTATCATCAGGAACATCCTTCCAGCATCTAGTCTGTCTAGTCCTGATAGAATTGTATAGGTTTCCATGAGATTTCCTTCAATCTTCTGAACTCCAGCAAATGTAATCCGAATCACTTCAACCTTTATTCATACATCAGTGCTGCTATTCCATCAACCAGTTTGGTAAAACTTTGTTGAGCTCCCTCTATAACAAGAACAACCTTCATCAGATAAGGGATACTGAAACTAAACATAATATTCCAGGGTGCCATCAAGACGCTATATAATTGCAGCAAAACATCCCTGCTCCTGTACTTGAATTCTCTTGCTATGAAAGCTAACATACCATTTGTTTTCTTTATTACCTGCTGCACTTGCTTTTTCCCATCAATGACTGGTTTATAATGACACCCATGTCTCATTGTACATTCCCCCCACTCAATTTATATCCATTCAGATAATAATCTGTTTTCCTGTTTTTGCGACCAGATTGGATAACCTCACATTTATCCATAATATACTACATCTTCCATGTATTTGCCCATTCTCTCAGCTTGTCTAAAGCACACTGCATTCTCCTCACAGTTTATCCTCCAAACCAGTTTTGTGTCTTCTGTAAATTTGGAGATATTACAGTTAATTCCCTCACCTAAATAATTAATAAGATATTGTGAATAGCTGAGGTCCTAAGCATTAATTGCTGTAGTACTTTGCTAGGTATTTCCTGCCATTCAGAAAAAGATCTGTTTATTCATTGTTTTCTGACTGCCAACCAGTTTTCTATTATCTCGATATACTACTCCTACACTTTCACTTATTATTCTTATAATGGACTTTATCAAAAGCCTTCTGAAAGTCCAAATAAACCACATACACTGTCTCCTCCGATCAACTCAACTAGTTATATCCTCATGATTTGCCTTTCCTAAATCCCTTCCAATTCTCAGCTATTTCGTTTTTATGATGAACTCAAGTATTTTCTTCACTACTAATGTCATGCTGACTGATCTATAATTCCCGTTCTTTTCTCCACCTCCTTCCTTGAATAAATAAATTATCTACTTTCCAATCTGTAGGACCTGTCCCAGAGTCTATCAAACTTTAGAAGTTGACCACCAATGCATCCATAAATTCTAAGTCCACTTACTTTCATACCCTGCAATGGAGATTGTCAGGGGCTGTGAATTTGTTAGCCCTCTATCTCATCAATTTCCACAGCACTATTTCCTTACTAATACTAATTTCCTTCAGTTCTGCCCTGACACTAAACCCTGGGGTGGCATGATGGCACATGGTTAGCAATGCTGCCTCACAACACCAGGGACCCAGGTTTAATTCCACTTAAGGTAACTGTTTGTGTGGAGTTTGCTCATTCTATCTGTGTCTGTGTGGGTTTCCTCCAGGTGTTCTGGCTTCCTCTCACTGTCCAAAAATGTGTAGCACAGGTGAGTTGGCCATGCTAAATTGTTCCATAGTGTTCAGGGTTGTGCAGACTAGGTAGATTAGCCATGAGAAATGCAGGGTTGCAAGGATAAGGTAGGGGGTGGATATAGGTCGAATGGTCTTCAGAGGGGCAGTATAGACTTTATGAGTCAAAGGACGTGCTTCCACATTGTAAAGGTTCTGTTCGCCAACATTTCTCATATGTTATTTATGCCATCCCTTATGAATACAGAAAGTATACATTCAGTTGGTTAGCTATTTATTTTATCCCATTTATAAATTCTTCGGTTTTTGACAGTAAAGGACCTACATTTGTTATCACCAATGTTTTAGACGTCACACATCAATAGAAACTTTTACATTTACCATATATACTCATGGAGAAGTTGAATTTTTTAGACCATTTTTTAACGTTAAATTTATAGGGTCAAGTATTACAAGAATGCTACTTTTGAGGGGCTGAAATTCATGCTACAGTCCAAAATACCGTATCATTATTAAAAGCCCAATTGATCTCTCGAGGAATAAAAAAACCCAGCAAATTATGGTAATCACAATTAATTTTCTTCTCTGGAACTTGAATCATTTTCATTTTAAACACTATAAAACTTTTACACAAAATAATGAAGAAATTTCAAAACCTTACCTAGATACATGACTATATTCCATGAGTACTACAGGGGAACTGAGCTCAGCTGAGTTGCACACAAAGGAATGTTGTCACCTGACTCTGACCTATCGCATCTTAAACCTTTGCGCCAAATCGGTGTGAATTGTACATCATAAAACATTACAGCATGAAAAATAATCATTTCCTCATTATAACATTTATGTACAGGATAATACTTTGACACACAGACATTGGTCTGTTTTCTGTGAAGATCTAGGGTTGACTTTTACAGGACATATATGGAAAATTCCAGATCTTTTGGCCAAAAACAGAAAGTCAACATTTACACGAATCAACATTTACACGAGTATATACGGTGACTTTTATGTTCCTTGCAAATTTACTCACGTACTCTATTTTCCCTTTCTTAATCAAACCCTTTGTCCTTCTTTGCTGAATTCATGAAGTTGTGGAGAATTGTAATCATATAACAACCAGACGTGAAAACAATGAACTCCTAATTTGCTTATTAATTGTCCACTGCTCACATGGTAAGTAATAATTATAACACTTTGGGGAAGATTTGGTCTTACACAGAATTGCAAATAACCTCATGTTATGTGCCCTGCATGATATTCAGTTCTACTGAAGTCAATGAAATTGAACATCAAGCACAGAATTTACATAATATGTGAATGAGGCGACAGTGTCAAAGATAAATTTCTAATTACACATTGTATATTGATTACGCTGCATAACACAAACACTTTTCCATGGCAGTATTCCATGATATGATGAGCCGCATTACAAAATGCACCTTTCCTAAAGACCTGATTATTTAAGAGATGCTGGCTATTATGGTCATGCCTGTAGTTAAGAAAACATGTAATTCACTCTATAAGATTGATATGCCATTGTAAAAGAATTTGCTTGAAACCCTGAACATTTCCATTCACCAGCTGAGATTTCTTGGAAATAAAAAGTAATAAAATTCACCCACAATTATTTGAGATTAAATGAGAGACTTAACAAACAATCCAGGTCTTTTTAAATATATAATTTCAGTTACATCACACTGCAAACTTTTGCTATAAATTCTGTATCTTATAATATTATACTCCACAACCACCTGATGAAGGAGTAGCGTTCTAAATGCTAGTGCTTCCAATGAAACCTCTTGGTCTATAATCTGGTGTTTTTGTGATTTTTAACTTTGAGATGAAACAATTGCTTCAGTTTTGCAAAACACATCCATGGGCAAACAGGATTTCTGTTGGCGCAAATATATCACAGTAGTGCCTCAATACCTATGAAATCTTTCTTCAAGATGGCAATAAGACACTCTGATTTCATACAAAAACCTCTGCAGTTTGACAGTGAATTGCCAAAAGAAGAAGATTCCATAGTGGTTTATTGGAGAAAGTTTGTTTTCAAGGTCCTTCTGAAGAAAAGGTATGTGCTTCTATGAAATTTGGCTGGGCAATGAAACAAACAAGGAATCCACTACAATATAAAATGTTGGAAACGCAGACTGAGTTTGTCAGCATTGACTAAAAAAAAGAAACTAACAGGTTAGTGATTGGAGAATGCACCTTTGTCAGAATTTCTATGATTTTTGACATTAATGCAAGGTTTTTTGAAGTCTGAAAATTAGGTTGGCACTTCAGGCCTATTAGTGTGTCAACATGAAAGCTTCTTTCTCAACATTTGAAATTCAAAAGCACGAGGAGGCCGGCTCATCCAGTACCCTGTTCCAAAGCACAATGTTTGGACCAGCATAGTGAAACACTTACGCACACATCAAAGTATTCCAGATAATCTCTCTTGGAAAAAAAAGAGAACTAAGAGGAAAATATTCTGCAAAATTGCAATTTGCCAAGCACACACATGATTAAAAAAATGCCTGGAAATCACAGGTGCCAAATATTATCTTAATTCTGTGTGATATATCACCTCCGCATCCATGAACCAGGACAGCTCACACTTGAAGGCAAGTCAAGAATTAGCTCCCACTGCACCATCCGGCAATGTATTCCAGAAGCTCATAATTCTCTGGGAAAAGAAGAATGATTCAAATTTCACAATTATGCAGAAATACAGCAACAATGCAACAGTGTTCAAGCCCCATTACAATAGTTTCACCTTGCTTAGAGGGAAATAATTTTTCAGCTCATGACAGATTCAGAAAGAAATGAATCTTTTTTTCCTCTTTGTTATTTTATTCCTTCTCCACCCCGCATTTGCTGACTTAGATGTTGCTTTTCTTTGCATCTGCATCATATTTGCTGCTGGGTTTATCAGCATATTCATTTATAAAGCTTTCTTTTCTTCCACATTAATGGGTGGAGCATAATACATTCACATTGGTGAGTTAGGTGCCAGGTGGAGCACTTAATTGGTGGGGTGGTTTGGAGGTAATGGGTGGTTTGGAGGTAATGGGTGGTTTAGAGGTAATGGCTGCTGGCCTGTGGAAACCTTACTGGCTATTTGTTTCTCTCCCAGAAGGAGGAAGCCAGTGGGTGGTATTCTCATCGTGCTGCCAATTCAGGCCCTTAAGTATACAATTAATACTCAGTTAAGAGTGTCATCCTTCTGTCACTGGCATTTATTAAATGGTAGTTGGGGAACTTGCCACATGGAGAGCCTGAAAGCTAAAATCTTCTTGAGAAAGTGTGTTTGTTTCAGCAATGAGTGAGGAAACAATAGTAGAGGGCCCTTAATTTAAAAATGTTCAGTACCCAATCTAGGAACCTCAGCAATTGTTTGGGGGTGTCTCATTTTTATTTTCTTCTGACACCTTTTGCCTCACAATCCCACCCAAATATCCCTCCTTTCCTGCTACCATTCAATTACAATTGAGTCCATTGGCGGTACTGGGCTTTTGGATGGGCGTAGCTCCAGCAACTCTCACTTGGCAGGTGGGATATTTGCACCTAGGGTTCATGGCAATTAGATTTATAGAATCATACAGAAGGAAAACAGACCCTTCAATCCAACTCATCCATGCCAACAAATATTCCCAAAGTAAACTCGTTCCATTTCCCCGTATTTGCCCACAACCCTCTAAACTTTTCTGATTCATGTACAGATTCAATGTCCTTTTAAATATTGTAACTGTACCTACACCTACTACTTCTTCAGACAGTTCATTCTGCAAACAAACTACCCTCTGTGTGAAAAGATTGCCCCTCAGATCCCTTTTAAATCTTTCTCCTCTCACCTTAAAAATATGCCTCCTAGTTTTGAATTCCCCTACCTGAGGGAAAAAGCATTTTCTATTCACCTGATCTATGCTCCTCATGATTTTATAAACTTCTATGAGGTCATCCTTCATCCTCCTACACTCCAGTAAAAAACATCAATTTGACTAATAGCATAGTGCACTAATATAAATAACTCCAATGAAAGAGTCCTAACCGACAACTGACTAAAAGCCAAAGGGATATACAGGGAGATTTACAAATGATTGTATGTCCTAGAATGTATAGCACAATGTTGACCAACAATAAATGCACAACAAAGGCAAGTGAGGAAATTAGGGTTTGAACATTGAAAACGATTAGTACATCAGAACTTGTAGAAATAAAGTGCTTAAACAAAACATGATTTATGTATCTGTACGCTTAATGATTTTAGTGTAATTTTTAAAATGGCTATAATCAATTGCGTCAGAAGTTGAGAAGTAAAAGATGGGATTGGGCATTTTTCAACAATATAATTCACTTATTTGAATTGGTTACCTTTCTTAATGTACAAGCGCAAATCATTAATGTTATTTGTGTTAAAAAACTAATCAAATGCTTAATGCTCAATTTGTTAGTAAGTATAATATACTACCTTACTTTTTGTGAAACTTGCAGATTAAATCTGTTTTTTAATGCAAGAAGCAAGTATCTGATTGACTAAGAAAGTCAGTACATCTGGAAAAGCATTTTACGCACTGGATTATGAAGCTGTGCAATATGTTAACAGAGTTGGTGATCAAAGCTGAGAATTGTCAACAGTGATATGGTGGTTCAGTGTTTAGCAGTCCTATCTTACAATGCCAGAGTTTGATTCCAGCCTTGGGTGACTGTCTGTGTGGAGTTTGCACATTCTCCCCGTGTCTGCTCCAGTTTCCTCCCACAGTCCAAAGATGTGCAAGTAAGGTGAATTGGTCATGCTAAATTGCCCATAGTGTTCAGGGATGTGCAGGTTAGTCAGGGGTAAATGTAGAGTAATAGATTAGGGGAATGGGTCCGGGTGAGTGACTGTATAGCGGGTCAGTGTGCACTTGTTGAGCCAAATGGCCTGTTCCCAAACTGTAGAGATTCTATTCTATTCTACAAGATTAAGCTAAATAGGTGATAAACAAAGGGATGTGGAACCAATGCAGGCACATAGAATTCTGATGCTGCTCAGTTTCCCATGTGCTGCTTAGTTACCACCATTCGAGAAATCCAGGAAATAGCAAAGGAGTACAACCTGCTTTACAACAGAAGTTTGACGACCCTGACTAGTACAGTTAATCGAAAACATGCAGTCTAGGTCTATGTCAGTTTTATCACACAGGATTTGAATTTTTTACATAAGATAATATTTGTATGCCGTCCATTTGTTTACTCTGTAACTGTGCTGGATGATTGAACAGCACATTATGGATTTAAACAGCTAATCACAGAGTCAATGCATGATTCAAACTTCCATTATATGTACACAGTGCTTATCTGTAACAAAGAATCATGGGTATTCATGTTAAAAGTTAATAACATTCAAGCAGCATTGAATCTATAATGCAAAAAAAAAGCAATCTCTGATTCAAATTTCCATTGTGATTTTTATTCAAATCTTCTGATAAGTGCAAAACTAAACTAATTACCAATGCACAATTATAATTGAAATGAAAGACGTAACAGAAAACATGGGAATGCTAATGGCTAAAAATTGCTTCATGCATTGCCTTTATTCCACAATCAAAATTATTTTAGGTACAGGACTTCACCGATGGGAAAATGTAAAGCAAGGTAGAACTTCCAGTCCTTAATAATGCAACCAATATAATTTGGTGTTTGTGGGATTGGGAGAACATGCATGATTACCAAACAGTTTTGCAATGTTCAACATTTGATGAAAGAATCAAATTTCACATGAATTCAAGGAGGGTAAAATATTGTCTAGAGGCAAAGTCGTCGAAAATAGTACAAATTGTACCAAAATTGCAATTGTTACGATTTTTTTGGTGGTTTTACTCTAATTTGTTTGCTTTTCATTGACATAAACGAGCACAATCAGGCAACATTTTCCCATGGGTAAAGTTCCGTACCTAACACAGTGGTGTAAAATAGTAAGGGAGCTGTTGTCAGAGTCCTCAGCATTAAACCTGAATCCAGTGAAGTCTCCTAGTACCAAGTCTAACACGGACAAAGAAAACTCCAGCTCATTACCACTCTCAGCTGATGATCAGTGCACCTCCATCTTGAAAACAGCTGGAAGAAGCACTGAGGGTGACAGGGCACAGAATGTACTCTGTGTCAGAGTTTTCAATGTTCACCAACAGGAGTAGCTTGGTTGTACAATTACTGATTGAGCTGGCCAACTCCTAATCAAGACTGGGATTGTGGGAGTTGGTAAGGGAACCAAAAAGAGGCAAAAACATGCTTGACTTCATCCTTATCAATCTGCCTGCCCCAGATGCATCTGTAAGAGTGATCACTGTACAGTCCTGTGGAGGCAAAGTAATGCCTTCACATTGGGAATACCTTCCATTGTGCTGTGTGGAACCATCATTGTGCTAAATGGGATCGACTTAGAAAGGATCTAGTAACCATGACTGGAAATCCATGAGGTACTATAGATCACCAACAGTTGCAGAATTGTATTCCAACGCAATCTCAACCTTATTGCAAACATCAACTCAAACTTTACCATCAAACCAAGGCTGAAAATGTGTTGCTGAAAAAGCGCAGCAGGTCAGGCAGCATCCAAGGAGCAGGAGAATCGACATTTCGGGCATGAGCTCTTCTTCCTGAAGAAGGGCTCATGCCTGAAATGTCGATTCTCCTGTTCCTTGGATGCTGCCTGACCTGCTGCGCTTTTCCAGCAACACATTTTCAGCTCTGATCTCCAGCATCTGCAGTCCTCACTTTCTCCATCAAGCCAAGGGGTCACCCTGGTTTGATGAAAAGTGCAAGAGAGCATGCTAAGAGCAGCACCAGGCATATCTAAAAGTGAAGTGCTGAACTGTTGTTTGTCAAACAACATAAACTAGCCTGTCATAGACATTGCAACAATTTCACAACCAACTGATCAGATCCAAGCCCTGCTGTCTTGTCATGTCCAGTCATAAATGCTGATGGGAAATAAAGGAACTCATTGGAGGAGGAGAAGGCTTCACAAATATCTCTATCTTCAAGAGTGAAAGAGCCCAGCATATCTGTACAAAAGATAAGACTGGAAGATTCACAGCAATCTCAAAGATGTATGGCAGAAATTCACCAAAGTTCCTGAAACAGTGCCTTTATAACAGACCATTATTTCCTCCAGCATCTGCAGTCCTCATTTTCTCCTACTACTTCAATATAGAAGAACAAGGACAGCAGATATATGGGATCACAAGTTATCTTCCAAGCCACTTATCACTTTCACCATTTGTTTTGTGTTGCTGAGTCAAAATCCTGGAATTCACTCCCTAATGGTACTGTGGGTCTATCTACAATACATGGCCTGCAATAGTTCAAGAAGGCAGCTCACCACAACCTTCCCAAGGGCAATGAGAAATGGGCAATATATGCTGGCCCAGCCAGTGACGCCCACATCCCATAAGTGAACAAAAACATATTCAGCATGTATTCTGTCGTCTAGTTCTACTATCTTTCCAAACAAGCTAACTGAGCTTTTCATCTCCCAATATATGAAAATGTCATGCATATGTTAATTAAACAGAATTTGAATTTCTTGATATTGATTTCATTGTCTGGTTTCACTGTTTTGGAGGAAATAGTTATTTCAGTGCAGACAGGTTTTGTATAACTCACATTTATTTTGCATGACATCACACATTCTGTTGTCAGGTGATCATGGCAGCCATTTTAGGTCAGAATTTGTCTTTTTCGAACATAACCTTCGTCTCTGAAGGTCTCAGGTATTAATATCCAATGATGGAAGTTGAATATTGATACTCCATGTTTGTCATCACAATGCTTTGAGTAATCTGATTTTAAAAAAATTGAAGATGATTTATAAAACTTGTAGAACAATTTCCTTGCCTCAGTTTTATTTTGAAAAGCTTTCGAAACATATTTATCAGAGTCCTTGCACTAATAAGGAACAGCTTTAATTTTGTAATTTACAAAGTGGAAAGATTGAATGCCTCCAAAGGTGATGATTATTCTGGTGGCATAATCAGTTTTATAGTCATGATCTGTTTCTAATTCAATATTTTAAAACAAGTGTAGGAGATTATAGAGAAACTACAGGCACTGCCTCCTTCCAAAGTACTTGGGCCATGCAGGGATGGCTGTTGGGGAACCAGAAGCAATCCCTCCAAACGTATTTCATGGCACATTTCAGAAACCCTTGGATGGTCACAGAATGAAGATATAACAGTCTTTACACTTCTACCAGGGTCATAGTGAAACAGACCATAGGCCTTCACAGAATTAGGTTTCAATGTAAATATTTTGATGCAGATGAGATAGGAAAATGGCAGCCATTATCTGTGGTTGAAGATAAGAATGAGAATCAGAATATTAATGAGGTGCCTGACAGAGCAATGTATCATATAAGCATGAGAAGCCAAAGAAGCCCTTTTGAACAGTGCTAATTTCAAAGAAGAGTCACATCTGACTCAAAGTTTAACACTGTTTCTCTCTCCACAGGTGCTGACAGACATTGACTTGTTCTATTGCTAAATAAGTGTTTTGTTAGCCATCTGATTGAATGCTTGATATTATGCTTTGCATGATTGCATACTTTAGATTAGGTATTTTCAAATAATATTACACATTTCTGGAGCAGGTTGGACATGAATTCAGACCTCCATGCTCAGAGGTTATACATTCTATTGACCCAAAAAGAAATAGCAACAGTCAGCAAGAATGCGAACCGACATGACATGGGGGTCAGTCTTCCATTAAAATATCAAACCCAGTTCTGAGTGGTGAAATTTCATACAATAGCTAGCAGGTTGAGAGGAATTCTAAGGAATCTCCTTTTTAACATTCATTCATCAGAAACTGTTCAGTGTTCCAGATTGTGTGTAGATTGGTAAGTTGTCTTGAAATGCTTGAGCAGCACCTAGGACAGCTTTGAACTTCTAAGAGGGAGTACTCTGTGCATATTCTTCTAACAGACCACAGCTCTATGGCAGAGGGGTAATATGTGAATTTCTTATTGTACCTCTCCTAACCTTGACAGGCATTGCACTTCCTTGAAATGCAAATGTCGAGAATGAGCCTTTCCATGCAGAAATGTGTAAAGTCATCATTGATTCTGTGCTCTCTCACACAAGCTGAGTGTACATGTGGAATGATGATTGCAAGCAAGGCCCAAGCACAATCCCTACACATTGTGTTTAGCCTCAATATGGTCGACATTAAAGTGCAATACAGTGGCTGTAGCCTTCAACTTCATGGATCAAGAATACCGAATGTTAGAGGCTATCAGTTGTCAAGAGTCGATTGCTTGTGAGAAATTATTAATGCTTGATGTTTGCAAATCCCTTCATCCTGAGGATGTCTGAAGAGGCAGCTCATCTCTCACATGATTCTGATTTAACCGAAAATGACATTACAGCTGACATTTTGTCACCTCAAATTAATGTATACTTTCAAAAGTGAAAGATTATTGAAAATACTTTTTCACCTATGCCTCAGAAAGTTTTCTTTTTTCTTGTCTCCAACTACATCGAAGTAAAATCCTGACCTCTAGAGATTGGTTAGAAGGAACCTGTTCTGTAGTTGGCTCTGTTTTCTGGAAAAAACTTGGACAGTCATCATCTTTGGACCTAGATAACCCCTACACAGATGTAGGTTTATTCTCCCAGCTTGTTCTCCTGCAGGCTTTGCCATCTCAGATAACAAGGAGGTGCAGGACACCCCTCGAGTGTCAGGAGAAGAAGATACTGTAGATCCCGTTAATCATTCTTCTTCCTGCTGGTGTCAGCCTGTTGCCCTGAAAATGGAGCACCTGGAGTGAGACCAAGGTCCCTTGTTTCCTTCCTGCCTGCCATTGATGCTGACCACCTATAGCTGGAGCGATGGAGTGCAAGTCCATGTGCATTTCCAGAAAACAGAGCCAACTACAGAACAGGTTCCCTCTAGCCAATCTCTAGAGGTCAGGATTTTACTTCGATGTAGTTGGAGACAAGAAAAAAGAAAACTTTCTGAGGCATAGGTGAAAAAATATCATCAATAATCTTTCACTTTTGAAAGCATAGCTGATAAGCATTAAATATGCTGACATGGCACTCCATGGCAATCACCAACCTGTCCATGGAGGCGCACACATGTTGGAACTGACACAATATAGATCATGCTGGTGGACTCCCTAAACCTTTGACTCAACTTGCCAAGAATCTCTGACAAACCCGACTGCTATTCCTGTGCCTTCTCACAATGACGTTAATGACCAAGAGCAGGACCTCATTTTCTGTTTGGGGGCTGAGCCTC
This sequence comes from Chiloscyllium plagiosum, assembly GCF_037043375.1. NCBI lineage: Eukaryota > Metazoa > Chordata > Chondrichthyes > Orectolobiformes > Hemiscylliidae > Chiloscyllium > Chiloscyllium plagiosum. The sequence continues at coordinate 77,039,145 of NW_028270145.1, read as the reverse complement.
TGCCTGTTCCTTGGCAGTTCTCTGAGTGTTAAAGACATGAAATGTTTATTCCTTGACCAACTATGACAGATTGTCTCATTTCCCAAGTCTCATCCAGATAGAGAACGCACTGATGTGACAGTTTCTGAGCTCGTGAAGAATGAGGTTAAAAACTGTGTTAACATCCAGAATACAGAGGAGGAAGTGCTGGATGTCTTGAAATGGTTAAAGGTGGATAAATCCCCAGGACCTGATCAGGTGTACCTGAGAACTCTGTGGGAAGCTAGAGAAGTGATTGCTGAGCCTCTTGCTGAGATATTTGTATCATCGATAGTCGCAGGTGAAGTGCCGGAAAACTGGAGGTTGGCAAACGTGGTGCCAGTGTTTAAGAAGGGCAGTAAAGACAAGCCAGGGAACTACAGACCGGTGAGCCTGACCTCAGTGGTGGGCAAGTTATTGGAGGGAATCCTGAGGGACAAGATGTACATGTATTTGGAAAGACAAGGACTGATTAGGGACAGTCAACATGGCTTTGTGCGTGGAAAATCATATCTCCCAAACTTGATTGAGTTTTTTGAAGAAGTAACAAAGAAGATTGATGAGGGCAGAGCAGTAGATGTGATCTATATGGACTTAGGTAAGGCGTTCGACAAGGTTCCCCATGGGAGACTGGTTAGCAAGATTAGATCTCATGGAATATAGGGAGAACTAGCCATTTGGATACAGAACTGGCTCAAAGGTAGAAGACAGAGGGTGGTGGTGGAGGGTTGTTTTTCAGACTGGAGGCCTGTGACCAGTGGGGTGCCACAAGGATTGGTGCTGGGCCCTCTACTTTTGTCATTTACATAAATGATTTGGATGCGAGCATAAGAGGTACAGTTAGTAAGTTTGCAGATGACACCAAAATTGGAGGTGTAGTGGACAGTAAAGAGGGTTACCTCAGATTACAACAGGATCTTGACCAGATGGGCCAATGGACTGAGAAGTGACTGATGGAGTTTAATTTAGATAAATGTGAGGTGCTGCATTTTAGGAAAGCAAATCTTAGCAGGACTTATACACTTATTGGTAAGGTCCTTGGGAGTGTTGCTGAACAAAGAGACCTTGGAGTGCAGGTTCATAGCTCCTTGAAAGTGGAGTCACAGGTAGATAGGATAGTGAAAAAGGCGTTTGGTATGCTTTCCTTTATTGGTCAGAGTATTGAGTACAGGAGTTGGGAGGTCATGTTGCAGCTGTTCAGGACATTGTTTAGGCCACTGTTGGAATATTGCGTGCAATTCTGGTTTTCCCTGCAGCATCAGAGGCTGAGGGGTGACCTTATAGAGGTTTACAAAATTATGAGGGATATGGATAGGATAAATAGACAAAGTTTTTTTTCCCTGGGGTCGGGGAGTCCAGAACTAGAGGGCATAGATTTAGGGTGAGAGGAGAAAGATATGAAAGAGACCTAAGGGGCAACTTTTTCACGCTGAGGGTGGTACGTGTATAGAATGAGCTGCCAGAGGAAGTGGTGGAGGCTGGTACAATTGCAACATTTAAGAGGTATTTGGATGGGTATATGAATAGGAAGGGTTTGGAGGGATATTGGCCGGGTGCTGACAGGTGGGACTAGATTGGGTTGGGATATTTGGTTGGCATGGACAGGTTGGACCGAAGGGTCTGTTTTCATGCTGTACATCTCTATGACTCTATATGCTCTGATGTTTTTGTGGCTTTAAAAGTGAAAGTAGAGCTGAGGGTCCCTGGCACTGGCGTCTTTGCAGAGGTTTGCTGGTAGTACTTTTGCCAGTGTCAAAAAAAAGTGAGGCCTTAGTTTTTTTGGGTATACTAGAGGTTATTAAGGTGGACAAATCCCCAGGACCGGATGAGATCTATCCCAGGTTGCTGAGGGAGGTGAGAGAGGAAATAGCTGGGGCCCTGACAGATATCTTTGTGGCATCCTTAAATACAGGTTAGGTGCCGGAGGACTGGAGGATAGCTTATGTTGTCCCCCTGTACAAGAAGTGTAGTAGGGATATTCCAGGTAACTACAGACCAGTGAGCCTGATGTCAGTGGTGGGGAAGTTGCTGGAGAGGGTACTAAGAGATAGGATCTATTTATATTTAGAAAAGAATGAGCTTATCAGTGATAGCAACATGGTTTTGTGCGAGGTAGATTGTGCCTTACCACCTTAATTGAGTTCTTTGAGGAAGTGACCAAGTTGATAGATGAAGGAAGGGCTGTTGATGTCATATACATGGACTTTAAAAGGCGTTTGATAAGGTTCCCCATTGCAGACTAATGGAGAAAGTGAAGTCACATGGTGTGCAGGGTGTTCTAGCTGGGTGGACAAAGAACTGGTTGAGCAACAGGAGACAGAGAGTAGTAATTCAAGGGAGTTTCTCGAAATGGAGAAAGGTGACCAATGGTGTTCCACAGGGGTCAGATATTGGGGTCACTGTTATTTCTAATATACATAAATGATCTGGAAGAGGGCACTGGTGGTATGATCAGCAAGTTTGCAGATGACACAAAGATTGGTGGAGTAGCAGAAAGCAGAAGGGACTGTCAGAGAATACAGGAGGATATAGATAGACAGGAGAGTTGGGCAGAAAAGTGGCAGATGGCTTTCAATCCAGACAAATGTGAGGTGATGCATTTAGGCAAGTCTAATTCTAGAGCGAATTATATAATGAATGGAAGCGCCTTGGGAAAAATTGATGGGCAGAGACATCTGGGAGTACAGGTCCATTGTACCCTGAAGGTTGCTGCACAGGTGGATAGGGTGGTCAAGAAGGCATGTAGTATGCTTGCCTTCATCGGACGGGGTATTGAGTATAAGAGCTGGCAAATCATGTTAAAATTGTACAAGACATTAGTTCGGCAGCATTTAAAATATTGCGTACAGTTCTGGTCGCCAAATTACCAAAAGGATGTGGACGCTTTGGAGAGGGTGCAGAGAAGGTTTACGAGGATGTTGCCTGGTATGGAAGGTGCTAGCTATGAAGAGAGGTTAAGTAGGTTAGGTCTATTTTCACTAGAAAAAAGGAGATTGAGTGGGGACCTGATTGAGGTTTATAAAATCATGAAGGGTATAGACAGGGGGGATAGAGACAAGCTTTTTCCCAGGGAGAAGGATTCAATAACCAGAGGTCATGCTTTCAAGGTGAGAGGTGGAAAGTTTAAGAGGGATACACGCGGCAAGTACTTCACACGGAGGGTGGTGGACATTTGGAATGCGTTGCCAGCAGAGGTGGTAGAGGCAGGCAAGGTAGATTCATTTAAGATGCATCTGGACAGATGCATGAGTAGGTGGGGAGCAGAGGAATACAAATTCTTAGGAATTAACCAACACATTTAGACAGTACATTTGGATCGGCTCAGGCTTGAAGGGCCGAAGGGCCTGTTCCTGGGCTGTAAATTTTCTTTGTTCTTTGTTCTTTGTCTAAGAGTGATAAATGTTTGTGCATATTAATGATGAGTTCGTACTGGTGATATTGGGAGAGAAGCAAGGGACAGCACAGCAAAATGAAGCTTATTGTCTCGGTTGGCCACTGAGGCCTCCCTATCTCCACATGTATCGTTATATTCCAGAATCTTCTCCTTCTAGAGAGTGAAAACCACATAGCAAGTGAAAAACCTGAAGTTCATAACATTCCTCTGCCCCTCCCTAGTCAGTTTTGTTACATGAGTGTGAGTTTGATGATGTGTCCCCAGTGAGTGAGTAGGAAGTACAGATAAAGTGAGGATGAAGTAGGTTAGAAGTGTTGAGTGGACAAGGAGAATGTAATAATGAGTGAGATGTTTGTGCCGTAGCATTAGCTAGAGTACACAAATATGCCATGATGTGAGGTAGCAGAGAGAATATGGCAGCACATCTCCTTGTAGAGCAAATACAATCACTGAACCTTTTCTTACATTACTGGGTGATCAGTTTCTCCTGGGTGAATGTTAACTTGGTTTGATAGTGTTGTATCCTGTGACAGTTGGGTATAAAAAGCAATAACCTCCTCGATATGACAAAATTCACCAAGACCTTCAGACTCCTGTCTGTGAAGTAAGCCTCTGAGCTATGTTATCAGTGAGAACATTGGGTACTACAATGTGAAACATTGAGGTTGTTCCTGACCTGCAGCATCTAAATGTTGTGTAGTTGAAACGCATGAATGCCAAAAGTCCCAGCAGTTACAAACAGATCTGCCTCAACAGTAACATGACTCCTCAGGACTCCAGTTGCATAACTAATGAGGGGAGAAATGGAAGATTGCATGAGGAAAGTTGCTTGTAGCCTAGACAGACCAAACACCATGAATCTCATTTGACAAAACCATATATCGGAGAAGAAAAAAATTAGATCATGTGGGAATACATGCTTTTGTCATGTTGGAATAGGTTGAATTGCAGAATAGGGTTCAACTGAAGACTCTCTTAACAGTGGAACCAATGGCTTTACTTTCAAAAAGGAAAATGGACAAATATAGAGATTCTATGCTTCTCTCAAAGTAAACATTGAATTTTTCAAGAGAAGCTTGCTTAATTTCAATCAATTACTTCTAACTTCTATTGTGGTTAAAGGAAAGCTGACAATTTCATATTCCTCTATGGGTTTCTCACCTTTTGTCTGAACAGCAATCACAAATAGCAGTGTAAGCATGTCTTTTACAATGTAATGATAAACCTATTCCCTACTCAGGGAACAATTATTCCCTGTTACATAGTTCCTGAATCTCTCTTGAAGCTCAAATAGAGACAATATTCCAATTGTTTCTGTTCCTCATTCTGATTACCTTCTAACATACGACAATTCTCCAGGTCAGAGAAGTTCAAGAGTGGAAGTTTTAACTTAGTACTAAACAAACAACTGCCATAGAATGTCTTTTCTGTCATTGTGTTTTTTTCTAAAACTTGCAAAAAAATTGCTTCAATGCAGCAATATCTATCTACCTTCTGGTTTTGTTCACCAGATTGGTTCCTCTAACAGGGAAGAAGACAAAAAAAAATTAAAGCTTGCTAAACAACTCTACACCTTAAACAAAAACAGAAGGTGCAGGAGAAGCTCAGCAGGTCTAGCAGCATGTGTAAACAGAAAAACAGAATTAAAGTTTTGAGTCGAGTGACTTTTCAACAGAACTGAAAATAGCTGGTAAATGGTGGTATTTATGTTGATGATGGATTTAGAGGATTATTGGGGTATGAATTGAATACGTGGAGATGGTGCTGAGAAAGACTCAACAAGGATATGCAAACAAGGAGATTACTGTTGGAAAGCTGAGAAAAGATGAATACTAGATTGGGTGTGAGCAAGGACTGCAAATGATTGGAAATGGGTTGGCTGTTTTTGGAGCTATTCATGCAAAACAGGACCTAGTGGTGTGAAGGTAGGTAACAAACGTGAAGGAGGGTTTTCCCTCTTCTGAAATTGTCAGACAATGTTAGGTAATGAGGGCTGCAAGTTACTTATGCAGAAGATAAGGTTGTGTTCTCCAACTTGCATTGAACATCACTGGAGCACTGCAGCAGGAGTGAGGCAGAAACATTGGTACATGAACAAGGTGGTGTGTTGAAATTGCTGACAACCAGAAGCTCACCGTCACTTTCACTGACAGGACATAGGTTTTCAGCAAAGCGGTCACTCAGTCTACATTTTGCCATCCCACTGTAGAGGAGACCACCTCTACAGTGAACAGTGATTATAGTAGACTGGATTGAATGACGTACAGGGAAATCATCATTTTACCTGAGACGTGTAATTAGGGCCTTGGATAGTGAGGAGAGAGGAGGTAGGTGAGATGGAAAATTATAGGCCAATCAGCTTAACCTCGGTTGTTGGTAAAATTCTAGAATCCATCATTAAGGATGAGGTTTCTAAATTCTTGGAAGAGCAGAGTCTGATTAGAACAAGTCAACATGGATTTAGTAAAGGGAGGTCATGCCTGACAAACCTGTTGGAATTTTTTGAAGAGGTAACAGGTAGGTTAGACCAGGGAAACCCAGTGGATGTGGTCTATCTAGACTTTCAAAAGGCCTTTGATAAGGTGCCACACGGGAGGCTGCTGAGCAAGGTGAGGGCCCATGGGGTTCGAGGTGAGCTGCTGGGATGGATTGAGGATTGGCTGTCTAACAGAAGGCAGAGAGTTGGGATAAAAGGTTCTTTTTCAGAATGGCAGCCGGTGACGAGCGGTGTCCCACAGGGTTCGGTGCTGGGGCCACAGCTGTTCGCATTATATATTAATGATTTGGATGAGGGAACCGGGGGCATTCTAGCGAAGTTTGCCGATGATACGAAGTTAGGTGGACAGGCAGATAGTACTGAGGAAGTGGGGAGGCTACAGAAGGATCTAGACAGGTTGGGAGAGTGGTCCAGGAAATGGCTGATGGAATTTAACGTGAGCAAGTGCGAGGTCTTGCACTTTGGCAAAAAGAATAAAAGCATAGACTACTTTCTAAATGGTGAGAAAATTAATAAAGCCAAAGCACAAAGGGATCTGGGAGTGCTAGTCGAGGATTCTCTAAAGGTAAACATGCAGGTTGAGTCCGTGATTAAGAAAGCGAATGCAATGTTGTCTCTTATCTCAAGAGGGTTGGAATATAAAAGCAGAGATGTACTACTAAGACTTTATAAAGCTCTGGTTAGGCCCCATTTGGAGTACTGTGTCCAGTTTTGGTCCCCACACCTCAGGAAGGACTTACTGGCACTGGAACGTGTCCAGCGGAGATTCACACGGATGATCCCTGGAATGACAGGTCTAACATATGAGGAACGGCTGAGGATACTGGGATTGTATTCGTTGGAGTTTAGAAGATTAAGGGGAGACTTAATAGAGACGTACAAAATAATACATGGCTTGGAAAAGGTCGATGCTAGGAAATTGTTTCCGTTAGACGAGGAAACTAGGACCCGTGGACACAGCCTTAGAATTAGAGGGGGTCATTTCAGAACAGAAATGCGGAGACATTTCTTCAGCCAGAGAGTGGTGGGCCTGTGGAATTCATTGCCACGGAGTGCAGTGGAAGCCGGGACGCTAAATGTCTTCAAGGCCGAGATTGATAGATTCTTGTTGTCTAGAGGAATTAAAGGCTACGGGAAGAACGCTGGTAAGTGGAGCTGAAATGCGCATCAGCCATGATTGAATGGCGGAGTGGACTCGATGGGCCAAATGGCCTTACTTCCACTCCTATGTCTTATGGTCTTTAGTGCGGCATCTTCAGTGATTGCATAGGAAGGTGCCATGGGGATATGGAAAGGTGTTACTAATAGAGGAGGAGTGTACCAGAGAGTCCTGGAGGGAACAGGCCTTGCAAAAGGCTAACAAACCTTTAGACTATCTATTCAGATTTCTTGTAAAGAATAATTTTGTATTCTTATCTGAAATCTTTGAATTTCTCATATGTTGACATATAATAAAAGCCGAGTAAGGAAGGAATACATTCATTAACATCAATGAAACACATCTCAATTAAGCCTTTCATCTGTTAGAAAGGCTTAACAGACAATCAATTTTTCAATGTATAATTTCAGTTACATCACACTGCAAATTTTTGCTATAAATTCTGTGTTACAATCGAACCCTCCACAGTCACCTGATGAAGGAGCGTCGCTCCGAAAGCTAGTGTGCTTCCAATTAAACCTGTTGGACTATAACCTGGTGTTGTGTGATTTTTAACTAAGTATAGTGAAGGTGGTCATAATTATTCGGAGAAAAATATAAAGCTTATCTATTTCAAGGAGCAGGTGATTAACAGGCTTAAACAATGGAGTGGAAAATAGATTTAGAGGAAACATTTGCTGTACCAAACAGTCTTGTCCAGTCAGTTGACAGCTACTTAAATCTGGAGTTTGTTGTGAATTATGCTTAACACAATAGTGGTCTTTCACCTTATATGGGGAACTGATCCAGTCTTGCCCATTAAAACCATGTTCAAGGTTGAAAGTTTTATACTTATTTTGAAATCTGGCATCCACTGCATCTTTCTTCCAATTATATGGAAATTTTTCTGTGTTATAATTATTACAAAATGAACATATTTGACTTTTCACAATTTAATTTAGATTTGTTTCAATTATTTTTGCTATTTTTTAGTATAAATAGAGCTCTACCATCAACTGTTTAAGATCTCTTTTTTCTTTATTTTCATTCACCCATTGAATCCATTTCTAAAAGACCAAAGTGGCGTCTTCACATTTATAATTGTGTTGAAAGCTACTTATGGTTTGACCTCGTTGACTGGTTCGCAAGGTTAGATCTCATGGAATACATGGAGAACTAGACACTTGGGTACAGAACTGGGTCAAAGGTAGAAGACAGAGGGTGGTGGTGGAGGGTTGTTTATCAGACTGGAGGCCTGTGACCAGTGGAGTGCCACAAGGATCGGTGCTGGGTCCACTACTTTTCATCATTTATATAAATCATTTGGATATGATCATAGGAGGTATAGTTAGTAAATTTGCAGATGACACCAAAGTTGGAGGTGTAGTGGACAGCGAAGAAGGTTACCTCAGATTACAACAGGATCTTGATCAGATGGGCCAGTGGGCTGTGGAGTGGCAGATGCAGTTTAATTCAGATAAATGCGAGGTGCTGCATTTTCAGAAAGCAAATCTTAGCAGGACTTATACACTTAATGGTAAAGTCCAAGGGAGTGCTGCTGAACAAAGAGACCTTGGAGTGCAAGTTGATAAATCCTTGAAAGTGGAGTCGCAGGTAGATAGAATAGTGAAGAAGACATTTCGTATGCTTTCCTTTATTGGTCAGAGTATTGAGTCCAGGAGTTGGGAGGTCATGTTGCAGCTGTACAGGATGTTGGTGAAGCCACTTTTGGAATAGTGCATGTAAGTTTGATCTCCTTCCTTTTGGAAGGCTGTTGTAAAACTTGTAAGTGTTCAGAAAAGATTTACAAGGAGGATTTGAGCTATAGGGAGAGGCTGAAAAGTCTGGGGCTGTTTTGCCTGGGGTGTCGAAGGCTGATGGGTGACCTCATAGAGGTTTACAAAATCATGAGGGGTATGGTTAGGAAAAATAGACAAGTTATTTTCCCTGGGGTTGGGGAGTCCAGAACTGGACAGCATAGGTTTAGGGTGAGAGGGGAAGGTTACGAAAGAGACCTAAGGGGCAACTTTTTCACGCAGAGGGTGGTGCATGTTTGAAATGAGCTGCCAGAGGAAATGGTGGAGGCTGGTACAATTACAACATTTAAGAGACATCTGGTTGGGTATATGAATAGGAAGGGTTTAGAGGGCTATGGCCAAGTGCTGGAAAATAGAAAGGATGTGGAAGCTTTGGAAAGGATTCAGAGGAGATTTACTAGGATCTTGCCTAGTATGGAGGGACGTTCTTATGAAGAAAGGCTGAGTGAATTGGGCTATTTTCATTCGAGAGAAGAAGGTTAAGAGGGTGGACAGTGAACGTCTTTTTTCTTGGATGGTGATGGCTAGTACAGGAAACATAGCTTTAAGTTGAGGAGTGATAAATATAAGATAGATGTCAGAGGTAGTTTCTTTACTCAAAGAGTCGTAGGGGTGTGGAATGCCCTGTCTGCAACAGTAGTAGACTCACCAACTTTATGGGCATTTCAATGGGTTATTGCATAAATATATGGATGAAAATAGAATAGTGATGGGCTTCAGACTGGTTCCACAGGTTGGCGCCACATTGATGGCTGAAGGACCTGTAGTTGCGCTGTAATGTTCTATCTTCTATTTTCAAGAACAACATTTAAACTGATTGAGAGAAGAGTTCTGATTGATTAGCAAGTGACCATTGATTGTTAGAGGTGTTGCCATGGAAAATGTATCTACTGATGCTTATTGATAGTTAAGTGCCAGGTTTTCATTACATTTTAAAACAGATTGTTGACAATGATTGGTCAGGCATTGCTCTGAAAAATGAATGAATGAATGGTTGTGAGCTATTTTGGTGAATTGAAACAGGTGCAGTGCATACACATACAATTTTTTTTCTGTCTGCAATGAACAGGACTCTGTGTGTTAATATATTTAGCTTTCAGTAAATGCAAATGTATTACTTTGTGAACTCACCTGACAATCCTAAATTAATTGTTAGCCTAATTCTTGGTACACCAGGATTACCCAACCAATATTGTTCAATTCCTGAATCACATCCAATGCTGTACATTCAGCTGACTGGACAGTTAGTTTGTGATTTTGGGTGCTATCAACCAAATTGGTTCAATTTCTGTACCAGCTGAGGTCACCATGAAGGCTCCACCTTCTCAAATTCATCCTTTGCCTGAGGTGTGTGGTGACCCTCAAGTTACACTCACCACCAGTTATCTTTGTCCAATGAGAGAACAGTCTAATGAATTCTGGTATCCTGGCAGCTTTCACATTCACCGTGTTGCAACATTTGCAGGTGTGTGTTGGATGTATAATTTCACTCCTTACTTGCTGAACACAGCCAAAGGGGTATGTAGTTTGATGTGATCTGTCAGTCTTTGGGACATCTAGCTTACATATCTAGCGTCACAGCAGTACTAAAATTCATAAACCCCATTATTAGCATTCCCTTAAATTTCTTTTAGGTTGCATGGGCCTCTGAGTTCTGTGCACAGCAGCAACTTTTGGAATGGGATGCCAATGTCACAGTCAGTGTACAATGATTGACTGTGTGTACTCACAGCTGGCCAGATTAGTGGGAAGATTGCACATTACTCATTTATTACATTACATTACTTATACCATCTTTTTAGTTTTACAGGAGCATTCTATGAGTGGAAAAACAACCTGTTTAGCTACTGTGTAGAAGCAATATGAAATGGCTGAATCTATCTATTGCTCAAACTTTTGAGATACCTCACCCGAAGCTAATGTAGATTTGATGCTTTTCAGGACCAAGGGTGATTGACTTCTGATCTGTCATGTGTTTGCGTGACGTATGATATGAAATAATCTGATGAAGGTTGGAGATTACTTGATTATCTGCCTTTGCTTCTGGACTAACTTTGGTGCTGTAGTCATCATTACAAAATTGTAACATTCTTCTAATTCTCTTTTATGTTATGGGTGAATTGCAAATATATTATTTCTGTTCTTTCCAGGTGAACACATTACATGACAATATTTCTTTTAAATGGACTAATCTGACTAAGGTCCCATGCACAAAAGGAAGTCCTGAGTGAAATTCAAAATTGAATGCTGCAGCAGTCTGAAGTGTTTCCAGTAGCCACTGTAGTATAGCCAAATAGTTGTAAATGTTGAAAAGTCAGTAATGTTTCATAAATTTGTACTTTTCATTCCCTTTTAAAATTTAATAAATCAAAGCTAAGATGTAAAGATGCTATGTTTTTGGGAATCTATGATGATTAACTAAATAGAATAAAATGCTTCATGTACATTCCTTCAGCAGGAGGTTTACATTATTGTACAAATAGAAAAAGCTGGGGATATTGATCTATTCTGGCAGCATTCACATATCCACTAAATGTCTTTTAAACATTGTTATTGTATCCACCTCCACTATCTCCTCTTGCAGCTCATTCCATACATACACATATATAGAAAATGGTTAGTATGATTGCAGATGACCCCAAAATAAGTGGTGAAGTGGATGGGGGTGAAGAAGGTTATATCAGAGTACAATGTGACCTTGATCAGATAGACCAATGAGTGAGGAGTAGCAGATATAATTTAACTTAGATAAAAGTGAGATGTTGTATTTTGGTAAGGCAAATCAGGATAACACTTATATAGTTAATGATAGTGCCCTGAGTATTGTTACTGAACAAAGAGACCTCCGGTGCAGGTTCATAGTTCCTTGAAAATGCGGTGGCAGGTAGACAGGGTGGTGAAGAAGACATTTGGCATACTTGCTTTCATTGGTCAGAACTTTAAATATAGAAGTTGGAGCATCATTTTGCAGCTGTTCAGTACATTGGTGAGGACACTTTTAGAATACTGCATACAACAGACTGGAGGCCTGTCACCAATGGGTATGCCACAGGGATTAGTGTTGGGTCCACTGCTTTTCATCATTTATGTAAATGATTTGAATGTGAACATAAGAGGTATGGTTGCAGATGACACCAAAATTGGTGGGGTAGTGAATAGCGAAGAAGGTACAATGGGATCTTGATAGATGGGCCAATGGGCCGGGGAGTGACAGATGGAGTTTAATTTAGATTAATGTGAGGTGCTGCATTTCAGAAAAGCAAGTCAGGACAGGACTCATACACTTAATGGTAAGGTCCTGGGAAGTGTTTCTGAACAAAGAGCATTTGGAGTGCAAGTTTATAGTTCCTTGAAAGTGGACTCGCAGGTAGATAAGAAGGTGTTTGATATGCTTTCTTTTATTGGTCAGTGCAGTGAGTACAGGAGTTGGGAGGTCATGTTGTGACTCGACAGGACACTGGTTAGGCCGCTTTTGGAATACTGTGTCCAATTCTAGTCTCACTACAATACTTGAAGGAGTTCCAAAAAGATTTACAAGGATGTTGCCATTGTTTGAGGGTTTGAGCTATAGGGAGGGGCTGAATAGACTGGAGCTATTTTCCCTGGAGCATCGGAGGCTGAGGGATGACCTTATGGAGGTTTGTAAAACCATGAGAGGTTTTATAAACATAGGACATAGAACATAGAAAAATCAGCACAGAACAGGCCCTTCAGCCCACGATGTTGTGCCGAGGACTATTCTTAATCTAAAATAAAATAACCTAACCTAAGCACCCCTCAATTCACTGCTGTCCATGTGCATGTCTTGCAGTTGCTTAGATGTCCCTAATGACTCTGCTTCCATCACCACCGCTGGCAATGCATTCCATGCATTCACAACTCTCTGCATAAAGAACCTACCTCTGACATCTCCCTTATACCTTCCTCTTAATATCTTAAAACTATGACCTGTCGTGCCAGTCAATCCTGCCCTGGGGAAAAGTCTCTGGCTATTGTCTCTATCCATGCCTCTTATTACCTTGTACACCTCGATCAGGTCACCTCTCTTCCTCCTTCTCTCCAGGGAGAAAAGTCAGAGTTTAGTCAACCTCTCTTCGTAAGACAAGCCCTCCAGTCCAGGCAGCATCCTGGTAAACCTTCTTTGCACCCTCTCCAATGCCTCTGTACCTTTCCTGTAAAAGGGTGACCAGAGCTGGACAAAATATTCCCAGTTTGGTCTCACCAGAGACATGTAGAGCTGTAGCAAAGCCTCGCAGCTCTTAAACTCGATCCCCCTGTTAATGAAAGCCAAAGCGTTATATGCTTTCTTAACAACCCTGTCTACTTGGGTGGCAACTTTGAGGGATCTATGTACTTGAATACCAAGATCCTGCTGTTCCTCCACACTGCCAAGAATCCTGTCTTTAATCCTTTCTTCAGCATTCAAGTTTAACCTTCCAAAATGCATCACTTCCCATTTATCCAGGTTGAACTCCATCTGCCATTTCTCAGCCCAGCTCTGCATCCTGTCTATGTCATGCTGCAGCTGCAATAGACCTCAATACTATCAACAACACCTCCAACCTTTGTGTCATTGGCAAATTTACTAACCCACCCCTCAACCTCCTCATCCAAGTCATTTATAAAAAACTACAAAGAGCAGAGGCCCAAAAACATAGCCCTGTGAGACACCGCTCTCCACTGACCTCCAGGCATAATACTTTCCATCTACAACCACTCCCTGCCTTCTGTCAGCCAACCAAGTCTGAATCCAGATAGTCAAACCTCCCTGTAGCCCATATCTCCTGACTTTATGAATGAGCCTACCATGGGGAACCTTATCACATGCCTTGCTGAATCCATAAACACCACATCCAGTATTCGACCTTTGTCGACCTGTCTTGTCACCTCCTCAAAGAACTCAATAAGATTTGTGAGGCATGACCTGCCCTCACAAAGCCATGTTGACTGCCTTTAATCATGCTAAGCTTTTCCAAATAGTCGTAAATCCTATCCCTCAGAATTCTTTTCAAAACCTTGCTGACCACAGACGCAAGACTGACAAATGGATAGGGTAAATAGACAAGGACTTTTCCCAGGGGTGCGGAGTCCAACACTAGAGTGTATAGGCTTAGGGTGATAGGGCAGGGATTTAAAAGGAACCTAAGGGGTAATTGTTCCACACAGAGAGTGGTGCATATATGGAATGAGCTGCCAGAGGATGCAGTGGAAGATGGCACAATTACAGCATTTAAAAGGCTTCTGGATAGGTAAATGAATATGAAGGGTTTAGAGGGATATGAGTCAAATGCTCGTAAGTAGGACTAGATTAATTTAGGATATCTAGTCGTAATGGATAAGTTGGACCGAAGGGTCTGTTTCCATGCTATACATCTCTATGACTCTATAATTCTAGTCGATCTTCAATGGGATGTATGTTGTTAAATGTGAGAGGGTTTGGAAAGGATTTGCAAGGATGTTGCCAGGGTTAGAAGGTTTGAGTAATAGGGAAAGCCTGAACAGGCTGGGGCTATTTTACCAGGAATGTTAGAGGCTGAAGGGTCACCTTATAGAGGCTTATAAAATTGTGAGGCATGGACAGGATGAATAGCTATGATCTTTTTCCTAGAATGGAGGAGTCCAGAACTTGTGTGCACAGATTTTAAGATGAGAGGGAAAGATTTTAAAGAAGACCCATGTTGTAACATTTTCAAGCGGAGGATCATGAATGTATGGAATGAGCTGCCAGAGGAAATGGTGGAGGTGGATACAATAACAATATTTAAAAGGCATTTGTTTGGATATGTGAATAGGAAGCGTTTGGAGGAATGTTGGCCAACTGCTAGCAAAGGGTACGAGGTCAGATTGGGATGTCTGGTCAGCACAGACGAGTTGGAGTGAAGGGTCTGTTTCCATGCTGTATGACTCTATGACTGTATGTTTCTATAAATGGAAACTGGCATTCCTATGTACATCATTGAAACCTGATCAGCATTTTACATTCTGAAGAAGGGTCACAGGACCTGAAACATTTATTGTGTTTTTTCTCCACAAATTCTGCCAGACTTGCTGAGTTTTTCCATCAATTTCTGTTTTTGATTTCCAGCATTCACAGTTCTTTTCTTTCTTTGTTTCGTATTTTAAGTGTATATCGTCCTTGTCATATATATCAACCTCTTCCATCAGGCAGACGATACAAAAGCTTAAACTTATCCATCAACAGGTTCAAGAACAGTTTCTTCCCTGCTGTTATTAGACTTCTGAATGGACCCCCCCAATTTCTAATCTTGCTATTTGTGCATTTTGTATTTCTCACTCTGTTCAATCATCCTGTGATATTTGTAAGTTATGATCTGCCTATACTACATGCAACACTAAACTTTTCACTCTACTCAGGTAAATGTGACAATAATAAATCAAATCAAGTAAAATCTGCCACGTGTCTTGACAAATTGCATATACCACAGCTCAATAATGTAATTGATATGGTGGTGATTGATGAGGTAATCATTGCCCAATATCATCAGGCCCCTTGTGTACTATTTCTACCAAGTGGAAGGCCTCAAAAACCACCCATTAGGAGTGGCCATATGTTATCAATATCAACTTGTCATTTGCAAAAAGGTGAGGCATGGCTTTTTTGGTGATGCTTGAAATGCAAATTTAAAATTTCTCAATATTTCTTCCTTTCTCGGTTGAAAGGTCACATCCTTAAATTTCCTTTATTTTGATTAAAGAGCTATATTAAAAGCCAAGTATTATGGAAAGGAATGCTGCACTTTTTAAAAATAGGTTAGCAGCACTCACTGTAAGTGTTGTTTAACTGTTGTTTGTTAAAGCAGTGGGTGAGGTCTAACTACAAATTAGCTTGAGACAGAGGATGTGCATGAAGGGAGATTTGGCCAGCAACATGAGGCTAATTGGCCTGTGGAATGGTGCCCAGTCGTTGATGACAAAGGACATCTATCATCAGCAAAGATGTGACTGGCTACTAGGAAGTTGACCAAATTGTGATTATGAATGTTTTCGTCAAAACCCATTAGCCCTTTGAATAGGAAGGAGTTGCTGTTTTCTCAAAGCCTATTTATTTTCCCCATCAGTTGTTATAAACCATTTCTGTTGACCAATAAGTCAGGAATTTTGGAAGTATGAACCAGATCCCCTATCCCTTCTACAAGCAAGTGAAAGTATTAGGAGAAGGAAGATTAAGGAGCAGCAGGTACTGACAAGGTAAAAGCAATATCTCATTGAACTCTATGGACAGAGTCCATTGAACTGCCTTCCTAGAAAATTCTGAAGTCTGACATGCAAAGAGACTTGGGAATTCTGGTCCAGGATTCTCTCAAGGTAAACTTACAGGTTGAGTCAGTAGTTAAGAAGGCAAATGCAATGATGGCATTTATTTTCAAACTACTTAAATATAAAAGCAAGGACGTACTTCTCAGGCTCTATAAGGCTCTGGTCAGACCACATTTGGAGTATTGTGTGCAGTTTTGGACCCCCTATCTCAGGAAGGATGTATTGGCCTTAGAGTCTTTTCAGAAGAGGTTCGAAAGAAAAGCTTAACATATGATGAATGTTTGAGGACTCTGGGATTATACTCGATGGAATTTAGAAGGATGAGGGCGGATCTAATTGAAACACATAGAATACTGAATAGCCTGGACAGAGTGGATTTTGGGAAGATGTTTCCATTTGTAGGAGAAACTAGGACCCGAGGGCATAGCCGAGGAGTAAAGGAAAGACCTTTTAAAAAGGAGAAAAAGAGAAACTTCTTCAGCCAGCGAGTGGTGAATATATCGAATTGATTGCCACAGAAGGCTGTGGAGGCCAGAGTGAGAGAGGTATGTACTTGAGTATCAAAGGATCAAGGGCAACAGAGAGAAATGGGGAGAAAGGGGTTGAGAAACTTATCAACCATGATTGAGTGGTAGAGCAGACATGATCGGCAGAATGGCCTAATTTTTGCTCCTATGTCTTATGGTCTTATGTGTTTCCCTCCACCTATAATATCAATTTTTTGTGACCATTTTCAGTTGTCTATAGCACTTTATCAAGTAGATTATATGTCGGTTCATAAATTTTTATTTTTATGAGGAGGCTTTGGCCTAGTGGTTATTGCTAGGTTCTTCATCCAGACTGAGGAGAAAGTGAGGTCTGCAGATGCTGGAGATCAGAGATGGAAATGTGTTGCTGGAAAAGCGCAGCAGGTCAGGCAGCATCTAGGGAACAGGAGAATCGACGTTTCGGGCATTAGCCCGAAGAAGGGCTAATGCCCGAAACGTCGATTCTCCTGTTCCCTAGATGCTGCCTGACCTGCTGCGCTTTTCCAGCAACACATTTCCATCTCTTCATCCAGACTCTCAAATAATGTTCTAGGGACCCGGGTTCAAAGCTGAAAATGTGTTGCTGGAAAAGTGCAGCTGTATCCTTTATAGCTGGAAAAGTGCAGCTATCGACGTTTCGGTCGATTCTCCTGCTCCTTGGATGCTGCCTGACCTGCTGCGCTTTTCCAGCAACACATTTTCAGCTCTGATCTCCAACATCTGCAGTCCTCACTTTCTCCTAGAAGATTTTTAGGTTCAAATCCCATCATTGCAGATGGTAGAAATTTAATCCAATAAAAAAAATTCTAGAATTACGAACCTACTGATGACGATGAAACCACTGTCAATTGTTGACAAAGCCCATCTGCTTCACTAATGTCATTCAGGGAAGGAAATCTGCCTTACTCAACCCGGTCTAGCATATATATGACTCCAGACACAGCAATGTAGTTGACTGTCAATTGTCCTCTGAAATGGCCCACCAAGCCACTCAGTTGTACCAATCATTATGAAGTCTTAAAGAAATGGAACCAAACAGACCATCTGGCATTAAGCTAGGAAAAGACAATGGCAGAAGCAGCCCTAACAACCCTGCAACTTCCTCATCACTAACATCTGGGAGCTAATGTTAAACTTGGGAGAGCTGTCTCACAGGTTAGTCAAGCAACAGTCTGACATAATCATTGACAGAGAATTTTCCCTTATAGACAATGTACCAGACACCACCACCACCAATAGTAAGACGACCCAGACGAGGTTGTAATTCAATGGTATACAGTCAGGAGGAAGATGCTTTGGGAATGCTAAACATTGACTATGGATCCCATGAAGTCTCATGACTTCAGGTTGATTTAGGAAATTTCCTGTTGCTTACCATGTACTGCCCTCCCTCGGCTGAAGAATCAAGACTCCTCCATGATGAACAACACTTGGAAAAAGCACTGAGAGTGGCAAGGGTGCAAAATGGACTCTGGTTGGAGAATTTCAATGTCCACCACCACGAGTTACTTGGCAGCAGTACTACTGATTGAGCTTGTCAGGACCTAAAGGATATAGCTGCTAGACAGAGTTGGCACCAGGTTGTGAGGGCACTACCAAGAGGGTGAAACATACTTGACTTCTTTCTTATCAATCTGCTGGCTGCAGGTGCATCAGTCCATGAAATTATCCTTAAGACCGACCACCACATAGTCTTTGTGCAAAACAAAAAGGTCTTTCGCATTGAGAATAACCTGCATCGTGCTATGTGGCACTATCACCATGCTAAATGGGGCAGAGTTTGAACAGCACAATCTCCAAAGTCATGGCCTGGCATATCCCCCACTCAATTGTTACCATCAAGCCAGGGGGTCGACCCTGGTTGAATGGAAAGTGCAGGAGAGCATGTCAAGCATACCTAAAAATGGGGTGTCAATGGTGAAAACTACCAGACAGGACCACTTGCATGCAAAACTCCAAAAACAGCAACGGACAGACAGAGCTAAGTGATCCCATAACCAACAAATCAGATCTAATTTCTGTAGTCCTGCCACATGTAATGTTGAACGGCAGTGGATAATTAAACAACTCACTGGAGGAAGAGGCTCTCCAACTATCCCCATCCTCCATGATTGAAGAGCTCAAGAGATTGATCCGTTATGGCTCCTCCAGTGGTCCCCAGTATTATACATACCACTCTTCAGCCAATTTGATTCATTTCACATGATATCAAGAAGTGGTTGGAGGTATTGGATCCTGCAAATGTTATGGGCCCTAACAACATTCCAGCAATAGTACTGAAGACTTGTGCTCTAGACTTGCCGTTCCCTGAGCCAAGCTCTCCCAGCACAGTTACAACAGTAGAATCTACCAAATAGTGTGGAAAATTGCTCAAGAGTATCCTGTACACGAAAACAAAACAACCAATTACTGCCTCATCCAACTATTCTTGATCATCAGTGAATGATGGACGGTGTCATCAACAGTGCTATCAAGCAGCACCTGCTCAGCAATAACCTGCTCAGTGATGCTCAGTTTGGGTTCCACCAGCGCCACTCAGCTCCTGGCCTTACTGAATGCTGAATTGCAAAAATGCTGAATTCCAGAAGTGAGGAGTGAGTGACAACTGGAGACATCAGGGCTGCATTCAACCGAGTGTGGCATCAAAGAGCCCTAGCAAAACTGCAATCAATGGGTATCAGGGGAAAACTCTCTGCTGGTTGGAGTCATACTTGTCACATAGGAAAATGGTTTTGGTTGGAGGACATCAGTCATCTCAGCTCCAAACATCTCTACAGGAGTTCCTCAGGTTGTTGTCCTCAATCCAACTTTCTTCAGCTGCTTCATCAATGACTTTCTATTCATCATAAGGTCAGAATGGGGATGTTCGCTGATGATTGCACACTGTTTTACACCATTCTCGATGACTCAGATACTGAAGCAGTCCATGTTAAAATGCAACAAGATCTGGACAATATTCAGGCTTGTGCTGACAAATGGCAAATAACATTTGTGCCACACAAACGCAAGGCTAATACCATCATCAATAAGAAACAATTTAACCACTGCCACTTGACATTCAGTATAGACAAGCAGGAGGCTGGAAGAACACAGTAAGCCAGGCAGCATCAGGAGGTAGAGAAGTCGACGTTTGGGGTGGAACTCTTCTTCAGGACTGGGGGTGGGTGTAAGGGGAGCTGCAAATAAAGGGGGTGCCAGGGGCAGGGTGGTGAAGTGGGGATAAGTGAATACAGGTAGAGGGTATGACCTGGTTGGTCAATGGGAGGCATGAATCCGGTTGGTGGCAGGGAGCAGTAGAAGGGATGGAAAAGAGCTAGGAGGGGAGTTGGGGGATGAGGAAGGAGGTAATTTGAAATTAGAGAAATCAATTTTGAGTCCTCCGGGCTGTCGGCTATCCAGGTGAAAAATGAGGTGTTGTTCTTCCAATTTGTGCTGTGGTTCATTTTGGCAATGAAGGAGGCCCAGGATGGTCATGTTGGAAAGGGAGTGCTTGGGAAAATTGAAATGCTTGGTGACTGGGAGGTCCAATAGGCTCCTATGGACCCAGCTCTGATGCTCAGTTAACTGTTCCCTAAGTTTACTTTCAGTCTCCTCAATGTAGAGAAGACCACATCGGGAGCACCTGATGCAGTAAACTAGATTGGAAGAGAGGCAGGTGAACCTCTGTCTCACCTGGAAAAACTGACATTCAATGGCATTACCATCACTAAATCCTCCACGACTAACATCTTGTGGGTTACCATAACCAGAAACTCAACTAGACCCATGACATAAACACAGTATCTTCAAGAGGAGATCAGAGGTTAGGAATACTGCAGTGAATAACTCAACTCCAGAACCCCAAAGCCTATCTAATATCTACAAGTCACAAGCCAGGAGTGTGGTCAAATATTCCCCACTTACCTGGATGGATGCAGTTCCAATAACACTCAAAAGTTTGAAACCATCCAGTTAAAGCAGAACAATTCATTGCCACCACATCCACAAGCATTCATTTCCTCCACCACGTACATTCAGTAGCAACAGTATGTACTATCTGCAAGATGCACTACAGAAATTCTCAATGATCCGCAGGCACCACTTTCCAAACCCATGGCCATTTCCATCTAGAAGGACAAGGGCAACAGGTAAATGGCCAGACCACCACTTGGAGTTTTCCCTCAAAATCACTTCCCATCCTGACATGGAAATATTTTGTCATTCCTCCACTGTTGCTGGGTCAAAATCCTGGAATTCCCTCCCTAAGACCATTGTGGGTAAATGCATAACATATGGACAACAGTTGTTCAAGAATGCAGCTCACCACCACCTTCTCAAAGACAGTTAGTGACGCCAGTGATACCCACATCCCATGAGTGAATTTTCACAAAGTTAGAAGCTATTTATTTGTGAGGAATAACAATTTGTGTTAAGTATAGAAACCTGCTCTGTGGTATCTATCAACCTGGATTTAAACAACAGGGATGTTAGTGTATTTTGCATTCCTTTATAAATCTTTAACTTTTGTATGATTTTGGGAATAGAGACTTTCAGTTTCAGTGCACTTACAAAGTGAGGCATGCTGTCACGTAAAAAGTTGACGTGCATTTTTATAAAAAACATTATTATGATGTTTTAACTTGAGACTTTTGCAGGATTTAAAATGAAAATAGGATGGCATAGGACAAGTCATTGATGCAGTGAAAACTAATTACCTTACCAGAAATCAGCTTTTTTTAAAAAAAACCATCTTGTCTGTCATCACTAATTGCCGTATTGTTGTATTTTATCTGAGTTGAAGTGTATGAAGTAACATTAAAAATCAAAATGCTAACATTGTGAAAGACAAAGCTGCAACCGCAATAAATGTGTAAAATATTATGCAATAAATCAGGTTTACAGGTGAATAGATAAAATGATTTCTATAACTTAATAGAATTGTTTCAAAGTCATTTGCATAAGACTTTAGAGAGCTTTGGTTTGTCTCTCTTTTATAATGTAAATTAATAATTGCTTTATATCTGTGCATGTCATCTATTTGCAACTGGCTCTTCTTTTAACTGTTGCATATTAATGCCCCTGGGAATTCAGATGTTCCACAATATACACTCAAGAAATTATGATAATTTGCTCCCATCCACTGCATCTTGATGTCAACTGCTGCACATATATGATATATAAATTGCCTATTTAATGCTCACCATACTGGAATAAATGATATTTACTCCAGAATAAGCTATCTTTATGGCATTGAAGACAGTAGTCATTTAATGTCTCAGCTAAATAAATCAACTACTATATATGACATGTCTTCTATTAATGGGATACAAATCTCATATGATGCATAAAAAATAGTCACAAACTTTAATATCATAACATTTTATTCCTGATGTAACTCATAGGAACCCTTAAAATATAAATTATATTTAAATCTGCTCTTGCTATGTGAAATGCTACTGCAAGCATGGAAATATATTTCCTTACAGCATCTGCAAAATGATATTTTAATTGATGAAGTATATTTGTGATTGGCTTTTTCTATGCAAGCTCGTTCCAGCTTTCCCACCCTTAACAGGTATGCGAGTCCTGTGTGAATAAAAATTCAGACTTTTCATATGTATGTGCAAAAAAGTAATCTGCATGAGTGAACAGATTATAAATGAAGGTTTGTACACATAAATGAGATGTCTGTGTGGATGGAAAAGCGCTGGAGAACATTACAGCTTCCTTAAAACACATATCTATTAATAATGATGAAGTGCAATATTTCACTCATATTGCAATCTTCTCTGGGGCAGGGAGACAGGGGAGTAAGATATCACAGCCTGCATCCAAATAATATGATCTTTATACCCTTTCACCATCCTGATATTATGCCTCTCTTGGGTAGCACACTGACAATCAAACACCACCATTCCCAGAGTTGTCACAAAAGTTTAAGATTTTAAAGAAAAATGAGAACTCTCCAATTTAACTGTCTTTTGGAAATTGATAGAAAGCACAAACCAAGTTCCAGAACTTAACAGGGTGCAGGCTCAGCTGCCCAAATGGAAAGGCTAGGAAATGAGCTGTTCCAAAATAGATACATAATAGCACATGTCTGTTAAATGGATACCTGAGTTTTTGTTGCCGTTTTGACAACAATTTGAATGTAACCAATTATTTTAAATTATGCCTGGGATTCTAAAACCCAATTAAGTTTGAATTTATTGTTTTGACAACATCAGACCAATGCGATGGTACAATGTTGAAGGGTATAAAAATGTTGACATTTTGAAAATTGATCAGATAAAGCCACAGCTGGAGAGCTAACTGCCCATCTAACATCTTGCTCTCAAAGAAATTAGAAGGCACTCTCTATCAAAAGTATCTTTTTCATGTAAAACATACTCGCAACAAAAGAAAAAAAACACCCAGGGAGATCAGCAGTTGGAAGATTTGAAGACCACAGAAAAGGGAAAGACTGCATGGTCTTGAGATTATGTTACTATAATGTTTAATAAGTATGCTATTTGAACAGCATTTATTTTATAAAGTTGGGGCCAGGTACTAAGTAGTTAAGAACTAGGGGACCTTGGATTTGTTAATACTTATTGCTTAGTGTTCACTATTACAGTAAGGAAAATAAATGTAATTTATTCTTTAAATAGTAGACATTAGGAATTCTTTGTCACTGACATTTTAACAGATTGAGGCGAGGCGAGTTTTTTCTGGGTGTTTGGTTTTAATTAACAGAGGGGTTCGACCTCTGCATCATATTAGTTTGGAGTCTCATCATCTAGGATTTGGACAGATTTATGGTATGAACAATCCCAACAAGTTTCAACACTTGACAATTAGTGTCCTAGATTTTTAATTAAAACTTAGGTGAGAACATTTGTTTAATATCAGTTACTTGCGGTTAGTTAGATTTAAAGTGAGAGAAATGGCTCTTAACATTCCTATTAAGTTTCTAAAGTTTGAAGTTGCTTCCCAAATTTGCCAAGAAAGTTTAGAAAGATGGAGGAAGGATATACTTTTAGAATTAGCAGATCGGTTAGAATTGGGTTTGACCAAGATCAAAAGGAAAGCTGAAATTGTAATGGAGTTGGTCAAGCACTTTGGTATATCAGAGATACAGACAAATGCAGTGGAGTTTGAGAAACTTAAATTATAAAAGATGTAATGGGAGTTAGAAGGTAAAGAAAGGGAGAGAAAGTTCTTAGTTGTGTAGAAAGAAAGAGGAAAAGAGAGGAAAGAGAAAGAGAGAGAGAAGAAACTGAGAGAGAGGAAAAAGAAAGGGAGAGAAGGTTCTCAGTGAGCAAAAAGAAAGAAAGGGAGAGAATTTGAACTTCAGAAGTTGCGAATTAGTTAGGAAAGTCAAGCTAACAGGATAGAGATGAAGGGAGAAGATAGAGATGCATACAAATATGTTTAAACATTGCCATATTTTGAAGAGAAAAATGTCAAAACCTTTTTTATTTCATTTGAAAAAATTGTGTAGGCAGATGGACTGGCGAGAGAACTTATGGGTAATGCTACTTCAGACCAAGCTGGTAGGCACAGCTCGTGAGGTATTTGCAACGCTGTCAGATGAGGGGTTAAGAGATTATACAGATGTCAAACAGTCTATTTTCAGTGTCTATGAATTGTGCCAGAAGCGTATAGGCAGTGATTCAGAGACATAAAGAAGGAACCAGATTAGACTTATGTTGAGTTTGAAAAAATTAAATATAGCTATTTTGATAGATGAGTGTAAGCCTTAAAAACAGGTAAGACCTTTGAGGCTCTAAGAGAGATTATTCTGCTGGAGGAATTTAAAAACTCACTTCCACAGATGGTAGGAATTCATGTGGATGAACAGAAAGTTCAAGAAGTAAGAAGAGGGGCAGAGATGGCAGATGAATATGTATTAGTACAATAGATGCAATTTAGCTTCCAACAGCAATTTCATCCCATGAGGGATAGAAATTAGGAGAGGGGGAGATCCTTCACTACAAAACAAAGTGGAAAGCACACTGGGAATAGTTTACCACAGGTGGGAAAAGAAGCCCAAGGGGGTGGAATGGAAGAGAAAGACCTCAGGAGTTTTCAATGTTATGGAGTGGTATACATAAAATTATAGTGCTGGTGGTTTAAGAAGGCACTGGGAAAAGGTATCTTCACTGCCACAAGGTCGGACACACAAAGTCACAGTGCTGGTCATTGAAGAGTGGTACTGTGGGAAAAGACATGGTAAAAGAGGCTAAACCAGTGGGATTAGTGAAAGTAGTACAGTAAACTCCAAGAAAAGTCGAGCTGCAGGAGAGTGCACAGCCTTGGCAGGGGCTGGGTTTTGAGTTAGTGCCCGATCTCTGTAAAAACTTCACCCCTGTGGGTAAGGTTTACTCAGGAAGAACAGGGGGAGAAGGGAAAGAAGCTATAATTTTCAGAGATACAGGATTTAGTTAGTCTCTAATAGTAAGAGATTAAAGTATTTGCACTCATGTTACCCAATAATTTGTGGAATAGGTGGACAGAAATGTAGCTTTCCCCCCGTATTAGATCAGGTTGGAAAGCAAAACCAAGACTGGGAAGTAACAGTAGGAGTGATTAATGGAGTGTCAGTTCCAAGAATATAGGTTATTCTTGGGATTGACCTGTCAGGATCCAAGGTGGGAGTGATGTCCCTTGTAGTGGAAATGCCAAAGGAAGACCAGGGAACTGAGAAGTTAAAAGAAAAATACCCTGGAAGGTTTCCAGACTCTTGTCTTAAGAGATCCCACTGTCATAAGTAACAGCATGAAGGAAAAACTGAAGAGAAAAACAAAGGAGTTTATTTTCAGTTAGCTAACACCCTGTTTGATGTAATATTACGGAAAAACCTGAACATGTAAAGGGTCAGGTAGAAGTGTTTAGTCCTGAAAGGCTGATGGACTTACAACTTAAAGATAAAACAATAAAATATATTTGTATTGATGCATGCTCAGAAAAGGAATCAGAATATATTCCTGAGGGTTATTATCTTAGCGATAGAATCCTAAGATGGAAATGAAGACCATGGCAGGTTAATGCAGAGGAAAAATAAGCAGAAATGCACTAGATTGTGTTGCCGATAGCATACAAACAGGAAATAATATGGGTAGCACATACATTTACCACTAGGAGGTCATCATGGTTTGACAAAATCACAGGCTAAGGTACAAAAGCACTTCCATTGGCCTGGACTGCATAAGGATGTGGTTAAATTTTGCCATACATGTCATTTGTGCCAATTGGTAGGTAAGCTATAAGCAGTAATAAACCAGCACCTTTGTTGCCAATTCCCACATTCAAAAAAATGTTTCATGCAGGTTATGATTAATTTGTGTAGGTCCTCTCCCTAAAACTAAAAGTGGGAACCAGCATTTGCTAACTATAATGGATGTCAAGAGTGTGGTGCTAGAAAAGCACAGCAGGTCAGGTAGCATCCAAGGAGCTGGAGAACAGAGGTTTCAGGCAAAAGCCCTTCATCAGGAATGAGGCTGTGAGCCAAGGGGGTGGTGAGATAAATGGGAGAGGGGGTGGGGCTGATGGGAAGCTAGCTGAGAGTGTGATAGATAGATGGAGGTGGGGTAATGGTGACAGGTCAGAGAGGAGGGTGGAGTGGATAGGTGGGAAGGAAGATGGACAGGTAGGACAGATCATGAGGGTGGTGCCAAGTTGGAAGGTTGGAACTGGGATAAGGTGGGGGGACGAGAAACAAGGAAACTGGTGAAATCCACATTGATGCTATAGGGTTGGAGGGACCCAAGGCAAAGAGGAGGCGTTCTTCCTCCAGGCATTGGGTGGTAAGGGAGCAGCGATGGAGGAGGCCCAGGACCTGCATGTCCTCAGTGGAGTTGGGGAGGAGGAGTTGAAGTGTTTGGTCATGGGATGATGGTCCACACACCCCATCAACCCACCCTCCCCTCCCTGCATCTTCCCCTGCCACCACAGGAATTGCAAAACCTGTGCCCACACTTTCCCCCTCACCTCCGTCCAAACCCCAAAGGAGCCTTCCACATCCATCAAAATTTTACCCGCACTTCCACACGTCATTTACTGTACCTGTTGCTCCTGATGTGGTCTCCTGTACAATGGGGAGACAGGATGCCTACTTGCAGAACGCTTCAGAGAACATCTCCGGGACACCTGCATCAACCAACCCCATGGATAGTTTAGGAATGCAGCACTTTAAATCAAATGTGGATTATCCTGAATCCCAGGTTGCTTTTGTAAGGTGGCATCAGACCCTGAAGACCATGTTAAGAGCATACTGTCAGGATTGCCCGAACGATTGGGATAAAAGTATCCCATTTGTATTGTTTGTCCCAAACGAATCAACTTGGTTTACTCCCTTTCAGTTAAATATTCGGACATGAAGTGAGAGGGCCTTTGAAACTAATTAAAGAAAAATTGATCGGACTGAAGTCGGAGGTCTCACACTTGGATTATGTATCTGAGGTGAGGGAGAGATTAACCAAGGCACATGAATTTGCTAACCAGTACCTGAAGAGGGCACAGCATAGAATGAAGCAGGTGACAGGTAAAAGCTCAAAAATTCAGATGTTTTTCTGTGTATTATTATGACCGATTGTGTAGGACCCCTCTCTAAAACTAAACGTGGGACCAGCATTGGTTAACTTTAATGGATATGTCTACCAGATTTCCAAAAGCAATTCCATAATGGATAACATATTAATATTGGTACCAGTGGTTGGAGATCTATTCAAAGCCAGGTTTAGTGGTCCCTATCAAATTGAGGAAAAGTGTGGTGTTGGAAAAACACAGCAGATCAGGCAGCATCCGAGGAGCGGGTGGATTGATGTTTCAGGCATAAGACCTTCATCAGAAAAAGTTGAGACAAGTAAACTAATGGTGAATATGCTGGATAGAAAAATCTGTATCGGATTTGTCATGTGAATATATTGAAACCTTACTTTCATAAAGACGGGGAACTAGAGAAACATGTATTAGTTACTGCTCTGCAGAGTGAGGAATCAAATCTAGAGAGTGTAAATTTGATGTGCCTCAAATTATGTTACATAATGAGGAAGTCCCTGAGGAATGGAATAGGATAGTGAACTATCTGTCACAGGAAGAACGAACTCAGTTGAAAGGTTTGTTGCAACAGTATGAGGACATCCTGGAATAGAATGGGGAAGAGCACACTATGTTCATGAAGTGGAAGTAGGGAATGCTGTTCCGATAAACCAACTACAAATTTAGCCTTCTCAAAACTGGACAAGTCTAAAAGAAAATGGATGTGATGCTCAATGAAGACATAATTGAACTGAGTCAGTGAGTGGAGTTCACTGTTCGTGTTAGTTCCTAAACATGACTGGACTCAACAATTTTGTGTGAACCATCAGAAGGTTAACACGATAACTAAATTGGACTCTTATCCAATACCAAGTTTGGATGACTGTATAGAGAAAGTTGGATAAGCTACTTACATCATGAAGTTCGTTTTACTGCGTGGTTATTGGCAGATACCTTTATCAGAGAAAGTGAAAGATGTTTCTGCGTTTGTAACCCCTAATGGACTATATCAATTTAAAGTGATGCCCTTTGGAATGAAGAATGCACTCGCCACATTCCAAAGACTCATCAACAGAATTATAGCTGGGTTAACAAATTGTGCAGTTTATCTGAATGATGGGAAAGCAAATCTTAGCAGATCCATTCCCCAACTAATCTACATTTACCCCTGACTAATACCCCTAACCTACATATCCCTGAACACTATGGGCAATTTACCAAGGCCAATTCACCTAACTGGACTGTGGGAGGAAACCGAAGCACCCAGAGTAAACCCATCCAGACATGTGAAGAATGTGCAAACTCCACACAGTCGCCCAAGGCTAGAATCGAACCAGAGTCCCTGGTGCTGTGATGAAAAAGAAAGAAGCCATTTTTTAATTACGATGGTTCATTTTTTTCTTAAAGAGAGGTGTTACAAAGTTGAAAGCATGTCACATGTATGTTCACCTTAAAATGGAGAGTGATTTCTGAATTTTGAAGTAATCTTAAAGTGCAGGCTTAGCTGCCCAAATGGAAAGGCTGGTAGACGAGCTGTTCCAAAATAGGTACATGTAGCAAATAGCTGTTAAATGGTTACCTGAGTTTTGGTTTCCATTTTCACAACAATTCAAACTTAACTAATTAGTTTAAATTATGCCCAGGTTACTAAAACCCAGCTGAGTTTATAGTTTTGACAACACCAGACCGTACAATGTTGAGAGGTATAAAAAATGCTGGCATTTAAAAAATTGGTCAGAGAGAGAGCAACTGCCAAGCAACCACCTAAGAGCTGGGGAGCAAATTGCCCATCTAACATCTTGCTCTCAAAGCAATTAGAAAACACTCTCTATCAAAAGTACCTTTCAGCAGTTGGAAGATTGAAGACTGTAGAGAAGACAGAGACTGTGTGGTCTTGAGATTACATGAATGTAATTTTAATAAGTGTGTGGGATACTCTTCAGAGGGTCGATGTGGATTTGTTGGGCTGGAGGGCCTATTTCCACACATTAAGGATTCTATTTTAAAGATTGTTATCTTGGTACCATGTCAGCAAGCATTCTATCTCTTTCCTTTATTCTGTCTTAGCATTGTTTGATATCTGGCCCTCAATGGTGGTGTCATCAGTGAACTTGCAGGTGGAGTTTGGACAACATTTGCCCACACAGTCAGGAGTATACAGGCAATACAATAGGGGGCAGAGTTAATTGCCTTGCAATGTGCCAGTGTTGAGGATTGTCGTGGAGGAGGTGCTGTTACCTGTCTTCACTGATTGTGGTCTGTAGGTCAGGAAGTTCAGCATCCAATTGCAGAGGGTAGAGCAGAGACCTAGGTCTCAGAGATTAGAGATTGGTTTGGTTGGGATTATTGTGTTGAAGGCGGAGCTGTAGTCAATAAATAGAAACTGAAAGAACTGCGGATGCAGTAAATCAGAATCAAAACAGAAAGTGCTGAAAAAGCTCCGCCTCTGAGGAAGGGTCACCGGACCCAAAACATTAACTCTGATTCAGAGTCATAGAGATGTATGGAAATAGACCTGTCGGTCCAACTCGTCCATGGTGACCAGATATCCTCACCTAATCTAGACCCATTTGCCAGCAATTGGCCCATATTCCTTCAAACCCTTCCTATTCATATATCCATCCAGATGCCTTTTAAATGCTGTAATTGTATCAGCCTCCACCACTTCCTCTGGCAGCTCATTCCATACATGCACCATCCTCTGTGTGAAAATGTTGCCCATTAGGGTCCTTTTAAGTCTTTCCCCTCTCACCCTAAACCTTTGCCCTCTAGTTCTGGACTTACTCACCCCCGGGAAAAGACCTTGCATATTTATCGTACCCATGCCCCTCATGATTTTATAAACCTCTATGAATCACCCCCCAGCCTCCAATGCTTCAGGAAAAACAAGCCCAGCTTATTCAGCCTCTCCTCATAGCTCAAACCCTCCAACCCTGGCAACATCCTTGTAAATCTTTTCTGAACCCTTTCAAGTTTCACAACATCCTTCTGACAGAAAGGAGACCAGAATTTCTCTGCACAGATGCTGCCAGACCTGCTGACTTTTCTAGCAACTTCTGTGTCAATAAGTAAAAGCCTGGCATCTCTATCCTTATTATCCAGATGTTCCAGGGATGAGTGAAGGTTTAGGGAGATGGTGTCTGACATGGAGCTGTTATGCAGGTAGGCAAATTCCAAGGGATTGATGCAGGCTAGGAGGCTAAAGTTGATGTGGGCCATGACTAACCTCTCAAAGCATTTCATAACTGTAGAGGTCAGAACCACTGAGCAGTAGTCATTGAGGCACGTTTTATGTGTTTTTTTTGGTACTGGGATGATGTTAGTCAGCTACTTATTGCCAGCTGATCTCCATTTGTACAAGCCCTTAGCTCCAGATCATCTGCAAACCACTTACTATCCTGTGAACCAACAACTGTGTAAATAGTAGTTACAATATATATCAGGTTTGAAAAAAATGCAGAAATCTCATCACCTTTCAAAACAATTCTTTTTCCATTTCAGTCCACAATAAAAAGTATAGACAATCTTTACATAGTATCCTTCTGAATAGATTCACTCCTTCCATGTCCATCTTGATGGCCACCATGGGCATATGGATCTGTGCCCAATTTCCTGGCAGCAACCATGGTTTATTCATCCTGTTCAGGTCTCAATGCTGTGTTTATTCCAGCCAGGTGACAGATTAGTTATTAAACTGCTCGTCATGTTCTTCAGCATTGTCATTTTCCTAACTTTGACTCTTTTTTTTCCATGTTAGAATCATAGAATCCTTACAGTGTGGAAACAGGCCATTCGGCCCAACAAGTCCAGACCAACCCTCTGAAAAGTAACCCACCCAGATTCATTCCCCTTCCCCTATTACTCTACAATTACCCCTGACTAATGCACCTAACCTTCACATCCATGAACACTATGGGCAATTTAGCATGATCAATTCACCTAACCTGCACATTTTTGTTAACCGACGCAAAGACTTTCCTCCATAAATGGCAGAAAATTTTAAATACCTCTGCAGTCTACAGGTTGTTCAACTATAGTTGTGTTCCTCTGCAAACTCGCACTGGAAAACCCATGTAGAAAATTGCACTGTTGAAGATTTCTAGTAGAAAATTGCTGTATGCCTTCAGTAGAAAGTTCGCATTATCCAAACAATGCCCACAATTCACCAATCGCATTATAGCCAATTTGCACTGATGAAATATGAGTTATAGCAGAACGACCTGTCATGGCAGATGCAATTATTTAGTCATTGACACAAACGTAGTGCAAAACAATGCTATTCAAATACAAATACTTCTTTCTTTCTGTTGTAACATGATGTAGTATCGCATTCCTTAAAACCGAAACTTTGACGCAAACTAAGTTTGTGAAAAATTAAACATCTAGCATTTAAAATGGAAAAATATAACATTATGTCACTGCGTGTAATGTTGGTAATCATCATTTATACTCGAAGTCCATCCCGATAAAAGAAAATGATCACATGAAGTGATAGCATAACAAGGATAAAATGCACATAGTTTAACAGAAATTTGTGAAACTCTGAGCCACTATAGGCACTGGTCCCCATTGAGATGTTGGCAGAGAAGGGATTTTCTTACAAAAATGCAATCAATGTCTGACAGGGTAAGTACTCACGTAAAATGAATCTATATATGTGATGTTTCTTCAGGAGTACACTTAATGCTGGGAAGATTGTTGTCTGCATCAGAAAATAATGAAAAATAGATAAAATGATGAATTATTTGGTGAGAAGGTTATAAAAGGTAATTTACTGTATCTGTGCTAGCAAACTGTATATCTTCCTTAATAATCCACTGACAAGCACATTGTTATATAACAGTGCTTGTGAGTGATGCCATTATTTATCAGGTTAAAGATCAGGTATATCTACTGTATTCATAACTTTCCACGCAAGTGATTATTTTCCAAACTATACTATGAATTATATAAACTGTAAACATAAAAAATGAAAATCTAGCAGTGTTCCACATGTAATTGATATTGCAAAAAGTGGCCAAGGCTTTTTCTTGAACTTGCCATTGTCATTCAGTGTAATGAGATATCAAATTTAATAATATCTCTGCCTTTTAGCCAATACAATATTGGGGTCCCATCACTCGGACTTGCATCAGAGGTATGAAGATGCTACATATGGCATTGGGCAGTGATCTGGCTTTATTGCAGTCTTGGGCCATTTTCACAAAGGAGAAAGGGAATGTGGAGAGTGAACGGCTATCCTTCCACATATAGTGAGTTGCCAATCCAGGTTGTTAACGGATACTTCAGGCTATTTAAGGGAAATTGACTGTAAAGCCATCCTTACAGTACCTGTAGGCAGGGAGAGACAGTTTGATTACCTGGAGGCATCACGCTAGACTTGGTTAAAACTCCTATTTTGTGGCAGATACAGATTAACCATTGGAGAGCTCCCTCTAACTAATACCTGCCCTAAAATGGTAACTGGTTGCTGAAGCCATTTTCAATTGAAAACGTAAAAGGGTTGCAGAGGGGAACCTTCCATTTCAATACCTCCCCTACTTACCCATAGGGGCAGTCTGCTGCTCCTTTCAAGCAGGAAGAACTTCATGAACTGGCCGACTATTCTTAACTGGAAAGAAAGCTTGTCATCAGATCATTAATTGACCGTTCCAGTGAAAATCACAATGAGCAATTGTTTCCTATAATGTGCCCACATTTAAGCTTGAGGGCAGGGTTCTGGAATGCCACAGAGAAGCTCCGACTTTCCTCAGCATGTCAAATCATTTCATATGATCAGTACATTCTGGGCAAAAAGTAACCTAACATTAATTTGGAAGAAATTACCAATTGCAATTAAAGTGTACTATATTTATTATGATAAGCATCCATGAAGATCTGTACTTGATGGAAGCAAATCAAGTTTTAAATCAAGTTAACATCTTGCATAACCTAATGCCTGAATGTGTGAAAAGTCTAAATGCATTGAATTAACTCTCTCAAAAGATCATAGTATCCCACTATAAATCCAGTGAGGGTTTGGCTGGAATGCTATAGAACTAGACATTAGGGCTAAGTCTGTGCTGGATGTTCAACTTGCCTTTGCAAAATAAAGCGTATTGACCTACTGTATACAGCAGTACTGGTGAAGAAGGATCAGTAAAAGTGCCTGTGCCTACTTTACCTCTGCCGAATCCAAGATGGAGGATGGGAATTTTTTTTTGGCTATAACAGCTGCTTCTTTTTTGAGGTATTTTGGATGTTGGAGGTGAATTCCTTGAATTCCAGGAGGAACAATTACTGTTTTATATGCTGTTGCATTGTTGTGGAACTTTGGAGAAAAAAAAAGTCAAAACTGGCAGCTTAATGTTCCAGGATACAAATGCTACAGGAAGGATAGAAAGGGAGGAAAGAAAGGAGGGGGAGTGACGTTTTGGATAATGGAAGCATTACAGTTGTACTTAGGGAGGATATTCCCGGAAATACATCCAGGCAAGTTATTTGGGTGGAACTCAGAAATAAGGAAGGGGTGATCACCTTATTGGGAATCTATTATAGATGCATTAGTGGTCAGTGGGAAATTAAGAAACAAATTTGTAAGGTGTTTTCAGCTATCAGTAAGAATAATGGGTGGTTAGGGTAGGGGATTTTAACTTTGCAAACATAGACTGGGGCTGCCATAGTATTAAGGGTTTGGATGGAGAAGAATTTGTTAAGTATGTACAATAAAATTTTCTGATTCAGTATGTGGATGTACTGATGAGAGAAGGTGCAAAACTTGACCTACTCTTGGGAAGTAAGGCTTGAGGTATTAGTGAGGGAGCACTTTGGGGCCAGTGACCATAATTCTGTTAGTTTTAAAATAGTGATGGAAAAGGATAGACCAGATTTAAAGTTGAAGTTCTAAATTGGAGAAAGGCCAATTTTGACTGTATTGGACAGAACTTTCAAATGCTGATTTGGGGCAGGTGTTCACAGGTAAAGGGACGGCTGGAAAATGGGAAGCCTTCAGAAATGAGATAACGAGAGTCCAGAGACAATGTATTCCTGTTAGGGTGAAAGTAAAGGCTGGTAGGTGTAGGGAATGCTGGATGACCAGAGAAATTGATGATTTGGTTAAGAAAAAGAAGAAAGCATATATCAGGTATCGACCGAGTGAATCCTTAGAAGAGTATAAAGGCAGTAGAAGTATACTTAGGAAGGAAATCAGGAGGGCAAAAAGGGGACATGAGATAGCTTTGGCAAATAGAATTAAGGAGAATCCAAAGGGTTTTTACAAATACATTAAGGACAAAAGGATAACTAGGGAGAGAATAGAGCCCCTCAAAGATCAGCAAGGCAGCCTTTGTGTAAAGCCACAGAAGATGGGAGAGATACTAAAGAAGTATTTTGCATTAGTATTTACTGTGGAAAAGGATATGGAAGATATAGAATGTGGGGAAATAGATGGTGACATCTTGAAAAATGTCCATATTTTAGAGGAGGAAGTGCTGGAAGTCTTGAAACGCATAAAGGTGAATAAAACTGCAGGACCTGATCAGGTGTACCCTAGATCTCTGTGGGAAGCTAGGGAAGTGATTACTGGGCCCCTTGCTCAGGTATTTGTATCATCAATAGTCACAGGTGAGGTCCCAGAAGACTGAAGGCTGGCTAATGTGATGCCACTATTTAAGAAAGGTGTTAAGGACAAGCTAGGGAACAATAGACCTGTGAGCCTGACGTCGGTGATAGGCAAGTCGTTTGACGGAAGCCTAAGGGACAGGATGTACATGTATTTGGAAAGGCAAAGATTGATTAGGGATTGTCAACATGGCTTTGTGCATGGGAAATCATGTCTCATGAAATTGATTGAGTTTTTTGAAGAAGTAACAAAGAGAATTGATGGGGGCAGAGTGGTAGACGTGATCTATATGGACTTCAATAAGGCATTTGACAAGATTCCCCATGGGAGGCAAGTTAGCAAGGTTAGATCTCATGGAATACAAGGAGAACTAGCCATGTGGATACAGAACTGGCTCAAAGGTAGAAGACAGAGAATAGTGGTGGAGAGTTGTTTTTCAGACTGGAGGCCTGTGACCAGTGGAGTGTTACAAGGATTGTTGCTGGGTCCATTGCTTTTCATCATTTACATAAATGATTTGGATGTGAACATAGAAGATATAGTTAGTAAGTTTGCAGGTGACACTAAAATTGGAGGTGTAGTAGACAGTGAAGAAGATTACTTCAGATTATAATGGGATCTTGATCAGATGGGCAAATGGGCTGAGGAGAGACAGATAGAGTTTAATTTAGATAAATGCGAGGTGCTGCATTTTGGGAAAGCAAATCTTAGCTGGACTTATACACTTAATGGTAAAGTCCAAGGGAGTGTTGCTGAACAAAGAGACCTTGGAGTGCAGGTTTGTAGTTCCTTGAAAGTAGAGTCGCAGGTAGATAGGATAGTGAAGAAGGTGTTTGGTATGCTTTCCTTAATTCGTCAGAGTATTGAATATAGGAGTTGGAAGGTCATGTTACAGCTGTACAGGAGGTTGGTTAGGCCACTTTTGGAATATTGCATGCAATTCTGGTCTCCTTACTATCGGAAGGATGTTGTGAAACTTGAAAGGGTTAAGAAAAAATTGACAAGGATGTTGCCAGGGTTTTTAGATGTAGGGAGAGTCTGAATAGACTGGGACTGTTTTCCCTGGAGTGTCGGTAGTTGATACAGTTTCGGTAACCTTATACAGTGTTGGTAACCTTTTACAGTTTTATAAAATCATGTGGGGCATGGATAGGATAAATTGACAGAGTCTTTTCCCTGGGGTTGGGAGTCCAGAACTAGAGGGCATAGGTTTAAGGTGAGGGGGCAAGGATATAAAAGGGACATAAGGGGCAACTTTTTCATGCAGAGGGTAGTGCATGTCTGGAATGAGCTGCCAGAGGAAGTGGTGGAGGCTGGTAAAATTGCAACATTTAAAAGGCATCTGGATGGATGCATGAATAGGAAGGGCTTAGGAGGATATGGTCCAAGTGCTGGCAAATGGACTAGATTAGGTTGGGATATCTGCTTGGTATGGACAAGTTGGACCAAAGGGTCTGTTTCCATATTAGATTAGATTAGATTACAGTGTGGAAACAGGCCCTTCGGCCCAACAAGTCCACACCGACCCGCCGAAGCGAAACCCACCTATACCCCTACATTTACCCATTACCTAACACTACGGGCAATTTGGTATGGCCAATTCACCTGACCCTGCACATCTTTGGACTGTGGGAGGAAACCGGAGCACCCGGAGGAAACCATTGTACATCTCTATGAGTCTACATCAACTGTTCTTTTGTCTTCCATTTAGTTTCATGTTCAAGATCAGTTTCTAATCCTGCTGCTCAAATACCATGTTAATTAAAACTTAACAGTTTTACTTAATGATTATCTTCACCTCATAAAAACATTAAAATCAAAAGCATAATGTGTGGTATAAGTAAAGAAAATGACATCAACCATTTCACATTGAACAGAGCAAATGGAGCACAGATCCCAGATGATGATAATTAATATACACAATATGCTGATGGAGCCATATGTTGACTATCATGTATAATTTAAATTGTCATGCAATAATAAGAAGAGACAGAAATTTAAAGCAGTGCAGAAAATAACAACTCGACCAGTACTTGACTAATGTTCCTGCTGGAGGCAGGACGTGAAAGTTAGGATTAAATCCAATTGTTATGACTCCAGCCTTCTTTGAGCACTGTTGTTAGTCTGATTTTTGTCTCGTTGAGATTTCCTTTCCAAGAGATATTAATCCAGTTTTTCAAATCAGTTAATCCCTCTCACGCTCCTTTACCCTGTCATCCTTGCCTTCAACCCCTCTTGAATGCTCCATAAACTCTCATTCCTCAGGATAACTAAATTAACAAATTCTACACAACAGAATCTTGTACTATTTTGAGAGAATCCATCAACCTCACATTTCTTTTGATAGTGAAATAAGTAGAGTTGGCACCAGGGATATCCAATAAATACTGACCTAGTCAGAATGCCTGCATCCCATGAACAAACTTTCCAAAAGTTGTGCTCATGTAGGATTTCAAAAGATCATGCATCTGTCAAAACTAAGTTGAGGCTAAACTGATCTGAAAAGAATGAATGAAAGCTTCCACATCTGTCAACATGTCCAAGCAGCCAAATATGTGGCTAAGTTAAAATATATTCACATGAGGCTGCAGATGTTCTTTAACAATGGAACATAAATTTATGACACAAAAGAAAGAAAACAAACAAATCAAGACTTCTGGAAAGAATCTTACCACAAATATTAAAATAAATTTTCACCCTGTTTCATAATAATATCTTCTACCGAAACTCAATTCCAAAAAAATGAAACTAGTAACTCATCTCTTTAAGATTCTACTTAATTGATTGTTTGCATTTCCAGTCTCCTGTAGAGACAATCTTTTTGATTTATCTTTTAGTCTAATAACATGAATTCTTCACAATTCTGATGGCCTGAAATTTCTCAGTTTTGGCAAACTGAATATTTCTATTTTAAACTCTCCTGGCTTGGAACCTTCATGAATTAAAAACAAACTGTGGCTACAGTTATTAGTTTTCTCTGAACTGAACAGAAGTGAACAAATCTGAAAAATGTGTTGCTGGAAAAGCGCAGCAGGTCAGGCAACATCCAAGGAGCAGGAGAATCGACGTTGTGACGTTGAAGAAGGGCTTATGCCCGAAACGTCGATTCTGCTGCTCATTGGATGCTGCCTGACCTGCTGTGCTTTTCCAGCAACACATTTTTCAGCTCTGATCTCCAGCATTTGCAGTCCTCACTTTCTCCCAGAAGTGAACAAACTCCTGCTTGGAGAGACATTAAAAACTTGCTTCTGAACTTAACTCATGAATGTCTTTGATTAAAACGTGGATGCTTCTGAAC
This sequence comes from Chiloscyllium plagiosum, assembly GCF_037043375.1. NCBI lineage: Eukaryota > Metazoa > Chordata > Chondrichthyes > Orectolobiformes > Hemiscylliidae > Chiloscyllium > Chiloscyllium plagiosum. The sequence continues at coordinate 77,001,078 of NW_028270145.1, read as the reverse complement.
TGAGCTAAGAACAAAACTAATGGCTTAATGTGTTCACACTGCCTGTCATAAACTCAAAAGTATAATCATCTCCCATTTGCATGCCATCAGTTCACCACATGCCTTAATGGAACTGGTGCACTATCCACAACAACACTCTGACCATAAAAAAAACACTGCACCAACATATATCCATATGCCAATATTTCTAAAATGGCTCAAATTCCAAAAATGATAATAACATATTTTAGATATCTTTCATTACAAAACAATTAGCTTTGGATCTCAAATTGGGCTGGACTTTCAATATTCTAAAATGCAGAATAGCGCATTATCTGAATTATAAGCTTCTCCAGTATAGTTGAAGACCATTCCAGTTTTAGAATGCCATTCATTCACTTGACAACTTTCAAGTTATTAGATATAACAACCAAGCAACCACATTATTTGATGGTGATGTAGATTTTCCAATCACAGCACTAACATCACTTACTTTAGTAAGCATGTTCTTTTATGATGTATTGTAAAGGACGCAACATGATTTTTCATACACCTTTTATATCTTTCCTGATCCTTGCTTCATGCCACCATTCTGTAGGTGTGATTAGGAAATCTTCGAAAAGAATTGGAGAAAGGCCAATTTTGACAGTATTAGGCAAGAACTTTCAAAAGGTGAATGGGGGCTGATGTTCACAGGTAAAGGGATGGCTGGAAAATGGGAAGCCTTCAGAAATGAGATAACGAGTATCTAGAGAAAGTATATTCCTGTTAGGGTGAAAGGAAAGGCTGGTAGGTATAGGGAATGCTGGATGACCAGAGAAATTGAGGGTTTGGTTAAGAAAAAGAAGGAAGCATATGTCAGGTATAGACATGATAGATCGAGTGAATCCTCAGAAGAGTATAAAGGCAGTAGGAGTATACTTAAGATGGAAATCAGGAGGGCAAAAAGGGGACATGAGATAGCTTTGGCATAACGAATTAAGGAGAATCCAAAGGTTTTTTATAAATACATTAAGGACAAAAGGGTAACTAGGGAGAGAATAGGGCCCCTCAAAGATCAGCAAGGTAACCTTTGTGTGGAGCTGGGGGAGATACTAAACAAGTATTTTGCATCAGTATTTACTGTGGAAAAGGACATGGAAGATATAGAATATGGGGAAATAGATGGTGACATCTTGAAATATGTCCACATCACAGAGGAGCAAGTGCTGGATGTCTTCAAATCCATAAAGGTGGATAACTTCCCGGGACCTGATCAGGTGTTCCCTAGAACTCTGTGGGAAGCTGGGGAAGTGATTGTTGGGCCACTTGCCGAGATATTTGTATCATCGATAGTCACAGGTGATGTGCTGGAAGACTGGAGGTTGGCTAACATGGTGCTACTGTTTAAGAAAGGTGGTAAGGACAAGCCAGGGAACTATAGACCAGTGAGCCTGACCTCGGTGGTGGGCAAATTGTTGGTGGGAATCCTGAGGGACAGGATCCACATGTATTTGGAAAGGCAAGGACTGATTAGGGATAGACAACATGGCTTTGTTCGTGGGAAATCATGTCTCACAAACTTGATTGAGTTTTTCAAAAAAGTAACAAAAAGGTTGGATGAGGATTGAGCAGTGGACATGATCTATATGGACTTCAGTAAGGCGTTCGACAAGGTTCCCCATGGGAGACTGATTAGCAAGGTTAGATCTCATGGAATACAGGGAGAACTAGCCATTTGGATACAGAACTGGCTCAAAGGTAAAAGACAGAGGGTGGTTTTTCAGACTGGAGGCCTGTGACCAGTGGAGTGCCAAAAGGATCGGTGCTGAGTCCACTACTTTTCGTTATTTACTTAAATGATTTGGGTGCGAGTATAAGAGGTACAGTTAGTACGTTTGCAGATGACACGAAAATTGGAGGTGTAGTGGACAGCGAAGAGGGTTAGCTCAGATTACAACAGGATCTGGACCAGATGGGCCAATGGGCTGAGAAGTGGTAGATGCAGTTTAATTCAAATAAATGCGAGGTGTTGCATTTTGGCAAAGTAAATCTTAGCAGGATTTATACACTTCATAGTAAGGTCCTAGGGAGTGTTGCTGAACAAAGAGACCTTGGATTGCAGGTCAATAACTCCTTGAAAGTGGATTCACAGGTAGATAGGATAGTGAAGAAGGTGTTTGGTATGCTTTCCTTTATTGGTCAGAGTATTGAGTACAAGAGTTGGGAGGTCATGTTGCAGCTGTACAGGACATTGGTTAGGCCATTGTCGGAATATTGCATGCAATTCTGGTTTCCTTCCTATCGGAAAGATGTTGTGAAACTTGAAAGAGTTCAGAAAAGATTTACAAGGATGTTGCCAGGGTTGGAGGATTTGAGTTATAGGGAGAGGCTGATCAGGCTGGGGCTGTTTTCCCTGGAGTGTCGGAAGCTGAGGGGTGACCTTATAGAGGTTTACAAAATTGTGAGGGGCATGGATAGGATAAATAGACAAAGTGGCAAAAGTGAGGACTGCAGATGCTGGAAACCAGAGTTTAGATTAGAGTGGTGCTGGAAAAGCACAGAAGATCAAGCTGCATCCGAGGAGCAGGCTCCTCGGTTGCTGCGTGACCTGCTGTGCTTTTCCAGCACCACTCTAATCTAAATAGACAAAGTGTTTTCTCTGGTGTGGGGGAGTCCTCAACTAGAGGGCATAGGTTTAGGGTGAGAGGGAAAAGATATAAAGGAGACGTTAGGGGCAAATGTATCACACATAGGGTGGAACGTGTATGGAATGAGCTGCCAGAGGAAGTGATAGAGGCTAGTATAATTGCAACATTTAAAAGGCACTTGGATGAGATTATATAAATAGGAAGGGTTTGGAGGGATATAGGCCTGGTGCTAGCAGGTGGGACTAGATTGGGTTGCGATATCTGGTTGGCATGGTCGGGTTGGACCGAACGGTCTGTTTCCGTGTTATACATCTCTATGACTCTATGACATCCAGCTTGATGAAAATTGCAAGTTCTGAAATGCCCACTTCTGCATTGGTGATAACAAATTCTAAATTACAAATGGTAGGATCTCTGCTGTTCATTTTCATGCTCCACTAAAAATGTCTGAAGGGAGTTCCATTTTCACCGATCAGCAGTCTTTTTTCTTCTAAAGCCAAATTCATGTGCCCTGAAATGGTTCAGAAAAATCCAAGAGAAGTCACTTCATCCATGAGGTAAGGTTAAAGAGAAACAGGTTTTATACACTGAAGAGAAAGTGAAAAATTCAACTGCAAATATCTGTTTGAGAGGATCAGAGAATATGCGTGCAGGTTTAAAAGAGGGTTGCAGCATAATTAATATTTAACTATTTGACTTTGCTCAACCTGAGAAAGGCATTCCATGATAAAACTTTGGAAGAATAGATCTGTGGAAAATTTGAAGGGTAAGCAATTTGGGGCTATTTATTTTGGGGAGCAACTAGACAGTCTGAAGAGTTTTCCCAGTTCTGTACCTTGTGTTTTAGATGCAGATTGTGATTGATAATCTGAAAAGCAGAAGTAGAAGATTATTGAACCCCAAAGACAATCCTATTGGGAAGTGCATATTTCCAACAGAAAAATGCATATGTGGGACAGATCCCAATAAAGTTATCCATGTCAATTTAAAAAGAAATAATTAGATATAGGAAAACATATCTGGTACTGATAAAATTGAAGTTTATTTTAAAAAAAGAGAATTATTAACAGGTATAATCATATATTCTATAAAATATAATCCATCTCATGTTGCTGAGACTATAATTGCATAACCTGTGCAAAGCAATTTAACTAACGTAGGCAGTAAAGTTATACATATAGTCTGGTGCTTTACTTGATAACCATAGAATGATGGAATAATTTGATTTGATTTATTGTTGTCCCGTGTATGTAAGTGTAGTGAAAGGTTTTGTTTTATGTGCAGTACAGGCAAATCATAACATTCAAGGATATACAGATCACAGGATGACTGAACAGTATGAGGTGTTCAAACATTATGGCTGCACAGGTGTACAAAAGTAAGATAATTGAGATTTTAAAGTGTGGAATGATTGTATAAAGATGTGTGAATAAGATCTGCTGCATAGAGCTCGCAAAGAGTCATCCTGTGTTGGTATCTTCATTTTTTTCTGAGAATAGAGTTGTGGGAACAAATTATAAGAAGCTGAATTGTATATTTGTCCTGTCTTGCAAGTGATCTGGGTAATGATTGGATACTGTTGAATGAAAAATGTGTGAATGTAAACCATTATTTGGTACTGACATCCCTTTCTTTGAGAAATATGAGTTCAATTGAAAAAGAAAGGGAAACTTTCATTTTACTAGGAATAATTTGGCATGACGAATATTAAGCTCAAAAATAAAATGGATGTGTGCCGCAATCTATTCACTGATCTGATGCTCTCAAAAGTAACTATCAGTTCTCACACTGCTGTTACAACTTCACTTTGAATCCTGCAGAAACCCCATTTTCATATGTTAATAAAATTTAATCTACACCTCTGACAAACTTATGGCAACGGAGCAAGGGCAACTCTGAGAATGTTTGGGGGGGTTAAGGTTTCCGTGGTTATTTAATTCATAACCTCATAATCTAAGTGTATTTTAAAGCTAACAAGAATGAAGAGAATGAAGAGAACGATAAATTTTTAAAATTGGTATGCCTAATCAGGATAGTTTTTATATAAAGTAATTGTTTTATCTTTAGCATAATAATGATGTAAGTATGACATTTAGTGGTTCTCTTAACCAATCTATTTTCTCCTTACAACAGTTTTTGCCCTTCAGCCATCAACAAGTTTACTTTTTGGAACAAGATTAAATCAGAGTACAATGTCAGATTTATATTATGCTCAAAACTCATGCAGTATTAATGCAATAATGTAGCCAGTGATTATGTATAATTAATAAGCTTCTTTTCACAAGTAATAGGCTGATATTTGTGATCAGCATCAATCTGCTGAATATGATTATCACATTATGTTTTTTCTTGAATTCGTGTGGATATGTTTCTACCAGAAATAGCATATTCATTACCACGAATTTAATTTATTCAAGTTAACTTTTGAAATTATAATTTTCATGGTAGATCTTCAACAGCTTTTTATTTATTGAAGGCCATTGTTTATTTACAAAAGTATAGAATCACAAATTGTACAGTGCAGATGAAGGCTATTCAGTCCATCATTTCTATATAGAGTCTGCAAATGAACATCATGACTTATTGCCATTCTCCCACCTTTCTCTGTCACTTTGCACGTTAGTTCACTTAAATCATTATCTAATGTCTTCTTGAATGCCTTTACTAAACCTATCTCCAGCACACTTCCAGCCAGTTCATTCCAAATCCAATCTATTTGCTGTATGAAAGGGTTTCTTCTAACATCACATTTACTTATTTTGCAAATCATTTTCAATCTGTGCCTTTCTGTTCTCAATCCATTTATAAGCGGGAACAGTCTCTCCCTGTCTACTCTTGCAGATCTTTCAGGACATTGAAAACTTCAAACCTTCTCCTAGTCAAAGAAAACATTCCCACCTGCCTCAACCTAGATTTATAACTGAAAAGTCTAATCCATAAAACCACTCTCAAATAACCTCTTCTTCCCTTGCTCCCATATGTTCACATCTTTCTTGAAGTATTATGTACAGAACTATATAGAATACTCCAACTGAGTTCCAACTACTATCTTATATGGGTTCAGCATAACTTCCTTCCTCTTGTACTTTATGTCATATTAATAAGTACTGGTATGTTGAATGTTTTATTAACAGCTCTCTCCACATGTCTTACCACCTTAAATGACTCAATCACATATATCTACAGGGCTGTCTTTTCCTGTACATCCTTGAGAACAGTATCCTTTACTTCATACTGTCCCTCAATGTTTTTCTATAAAAATGTATCGTGGCACACTTCTCCACATTGAACTTTTAATGTTCTACATCGTTCTCCTCACAATTAACAATGTTTTAACATTTTGTATTTTAAAAATTTGAAAACATTCCCTGCATCTAGTTTTAATATAAATCAGGAAAAGCAAGAGTCCCAATACCAATCCCTGAAGAATGCCATTGCAAACATTTTTCCAGCCTGAAAAGCATTCATGAACCATTGCTCTGTTTCCCATCCCTCACGTAGTTTGTATCAGCATTGCTGATGTCCCCTTTCTTCCACTAGTTATAACCAGTCTCACCACTTTGTTGTACAGCACTGCATCAAATAACCTTTTGGAAGACCATGCAGACTGCATCATGCAATAACGGAATTAATATGGTATGGAAGGAGACCATTTGGCCCAGCATTTCTCTCATCAACCCTCAATTTCAATTAACTCCAGCAAGTTGGTTATGACCTTCCCTTAAGAAATCCCTGATCAACCTATATTTGTCCATGTGACCATTAATTCTATCCTGAATTATTGCTTCTAGATGTTTCTCCAAAACCGGAGTTAAACTGTAGAGTAGTAAGTTAAGGGAATGGGTCTGGATGGGTTACTCTTTGGAGGTTTGGTGTGGAGTTGTTGAATCAAATAGCCTGTTTTCACACTGTAGAGATTCTGTGATTTCTCTGAAACTGAATGACCTATGATTTCTGTAATCTTAATTGAAGACTAGGCAGAACATCTGCATTTTGACATTTTTTTCAGCATTTATGAAGTTGTTAATTGAATGTGATCGTCTCATCACACAGACCTTTGGATTTTATGTAGATCTTCATTCAACTTAGAAAAATCTAAACGATAAAAGATAAAAACAAGATTTAAATCAAGTAATTGGTCTTATTCAAAATTTGAATACTATGTATGCTTGCATTCTATCGTTATTATAAAAAAAAATTATATTAAAATGAAGAATACTTGGTCAAATATAATTTTATGAATGACTGTATAACCTACCCTAACTACAATTAGGATAAATTTAATTTTAGGTCTATTATCTAATCATTTCTTGCCAAATTAACAGGCCAGAGGATTGATGATAGTTCCACATTAAATAAAATCCCTATTTTGTTTGATTTGTCCTCCAGTCAATACAATTTCTAGGTGACTGAGATATTTGTTTTGCAGAGTTACTTGTTATCATTGTACTTTGGGCTCAACCAACGTTTGAGGTGAAACAATAAAACCATTTCAGCAAACAATGAATGGAAGAGCCTTGGGAAAAGTTGATGGGCAGAGAGATCTGGGAGTGAAGGTCCATTGTACCCTGAAAGTTGCTGCACAGGTGGATAGAGTGGTCAAGAAGGCATATAGTATGCTTGCCTTCATTGGACGGGGTATTGAGTATAAGAGCTGGCAAGTCATGTTAATATTGTACAAGACATTGGTTCGGCCGCATATAGAATGCTGTGTACAGTTCTGGTTGCCACATTACTAAAAGGATGTGGACGCTTTGGAGAGGGTGCAGAGAGGTTGAGTAGGTTAGGTTTATTTTCATTAGAAAAAAGGAAATTGAGGGGGACCTGATTGAGGTTTATAAAATCATGAAGGGTATAGACAGGGTGGATAGAGACAAGCTTTTTCCCAGGGAGAAGGATTCAATAACAAGAGGTCACGCTTTCAAGGTGAGAGGTGGAAAGTTTAAGGGGGATACATGCAGCAAGTACTTCACACAGAGGGTGGTGGGCATTTGGAACGCATTGCCAGCAAAGGTGGTAGATTCATCCAAGATGCGTCTGGATAAATGCATGAGTAGGTGGGGAGCAGAGGGATACAGATGCTTAGGAATTGACCGACAGGTTTAGACAGTAGATTTGGATCGGCTCAGGCTTGGAGGGCCTGTTTCTGGGCTGTAAATTTTCTTTGCTCTTTGTTCTATTCTCAATTCTCTGAATGCACATTCAAATGTTTCTTTAACCGATGAAAAGGGAAAAGGAGGGATAGGTCATTAAAGGGATGGGTAGATCAGTTCTTGATATCTCTGATTAAATGTCATGGCTTTTAAAAAGGCTTTTAGGTTCAGAAGATAAATCAGACTGAAAAAAGAGTTGAGAAGCAAAAGCAGAAAATTCTGGAAACACTAACAAGGTCAAGCAATGTCAGAGAGAACAGACAAGTCAGTTTCTTAACCAACTGACTGAAGTGTCTCTTATGGAAATGACCTTAAAAATAATGGATATATTGGTGGTCATTATTTAGTATCCTAGAGGCTCTGGAACAGCTCAAATGGATTAGAAGGTAGCTGATGTAACCTCACTATTTTAAAAAGAAGATAAAGACAAAATGGAATTTCAAACTGGTAAACTTAGACATCGGAAAAATGCTAGAGTTCATTATAAAAGATTTAAAGCAGAGAAATTGGAAATCAGTGACAGGATTGGACAGATGAAAATGTTCTGGCTATGGAGGGAGTATAGCATAGGCTTACTAGACTGATTCCTGGAGTGGCAGATTGACGTATGAAGAGAGATTGGATTGGTTTGGACTGTATTTGCTGAAGTACTGAAGAACAAGGGAGAATAACGTAGAAACTTCCAAAATTCTAACTGGTCTAGACAAGATAAATGCAGAGAAGATGTTCCCAATGAGAGGCGAGTCTAAAACCAGAGGTCACAGTCTAAGGATATGGGGTAGGCCATTGATGATTGGATTGAGGAGAAATTTCTTCGCCCATTGAGTTGTATACCTGTGAAATTCTCTGCCACAGAAAAGCAGCTGAAGTCAAGAACATTGAATGTTTTCAAGAAAGAGTTCGGTACAATTCTTGGAATTAAAGACATAAAAGGGAATGCAGTGAAAATGGGAAAACAGAGGAAACTCGATTATCCGCGTACCAATTATCTGAAAATTCGATTATCCGAAGGAGATCTTGAGGTCCTGATGGAGACATTTTTCCAACAGTGATCGCGTCTTTTGTTAACAGTGATTACACAGGCACCGTCTCCAAATAACTGACCTCCCACCCTCTCTCTCTCCCTACACTTTCCCTGGAGTTCTACACAGGGATGTACCCTAAACACCCCTCTTCCCCAGATATTCTCTCCAACATTGTCCTGTACAGGGCAAAGGTGGAACTTGTCAAAATGTGCATGTGGCTGTGGCTGCATGTGTGTGTGCATGCACACTATTTGGAGACTTACCCCACAAAGGCAGCTGCAGCAGTATGGTTGTTGGAGTCCAGTCCAGCTGCCCCAGAGAGGGGCGAATGTCTACGGGGTTGGACGGCAGGTGGGGGGCAGTGTTGGATGGGGTTGGGGGCGAGGCGATGTTGCACGGTGTTGGGAGCAGGGGGATGTTGGGGGCGGGGACAGTGTTGGATGGGGTTCTGAGGGGGCAGCACGGGGTTGGGAGCGGTGATGGACAGGGTTGGGGCGGGGTCGGTGTTGGGATTGGGAGGTGGTGTTGCATGGGAGCTGGGGGCGGGGGCAGTGTTGGATGGGGTTGTGGTTGCAGGGGAGGGGTGTTGAGGGCTGTGTTGCTCGGGAGCAGGGGCTGGTGTCGGTGTTGTGAGCAGGGGGCCCATGTTGGGGACGGGGCTCGCACGCTGTGTGCTGCTGCCGTCTACTGGACGGGGAGCAGACTCTAAAAGCTCCAAGCCCCAGAGGAAAGGCATTTGATAAATTAACCGAATAATCGATTATCCAAACGAAATAGTGCCTACCCTTCAAGTTCAGATAATCGAAGTTCCCCTGATGGGTGATTTGGGTGATCAACTATGATCATATTGTGTGGTCTTCTTCTTCTTTGGCAGTCCATCATGGTTGAGGATGCCTTTGCTTCCAATTTGCAGAGAGATAAGTTCTCCAAAGGCTCAATAGACCAATCCTGGAACTCAGACTCCGCCACAGTTGGTTGAGAAAGAGGGTGGGTGAGCACTGTATTCTGCATGCTGTTTCTGCTGTTTATGCTTGGCCTCTATATGCTTCAATCAGTGATGCTTGAAGTGGTTGGTGCTTTCATGGATGCTGCTTCTCCAGTTTGCGCATTCAAGGGAAACAATTTCAATATGTAATAGGTATGTTGCATTTGTTTATGGATGCTTATGGAACATCTGACTTCTTACCGATTGCTTACTATTGCAGAGCTCAGAGTAGACCACTTGTTTCGGGATAATGTGACTCATCGCAGTTGGTCATACATGACCTGAGACTTGCTACTGGGGATATTGGTCTGGAAGAGGACACTTATGTTGGTATGCCTATCCCTGACAGCAGATCTACAGGATTTTGTGAAGACAGCGCTGATAATGCTCCAGGAATTTGAGATGCCTCCGGTATATGGCCCATATTTCCTATGTGTACAGGAGACTGGGGAACACAGCTGCTCTATCAAGAAGGGGAACTTGGAGCTGATGACATTTTCATGAGCCTGCTCACCATGTGTTGCTCAGTTGTGGCTTTAAGAGATGCTGTTGAAGAAATCTTGCTGAGCTGTTTAGTGGGGACAGTATTTAATGAACTGTCCACAGTTTAATTACCACAGTATGCCAAATATGGAGGAAGTCATTGTTCAAGGTCATGGAAGCAATGCCAATCAAGTGCATTGCTTTGTTCTGGATGGTGCTGAAATTCTTGAATGTCTTTGATGTTGAAAGTGAAGAATATCCATCAATCTTTCAGTATACCTTTAAAACATCAAGAAGAAAGACACTCAGTACAGAATACTGAACTTTTGATGTTGTTTGCTAACCATGGCATTTAGGCAGTTTGCCATTTTAGTTTCTGGTCAATACTGAGTTCTTGCAGATTGTTTGACTTTCATCCTCCTTTTGCAGTCACAGTGCTGATACGGTGTATCTAATTTACTTTCCTGTCAATAGTGACACTTAAATATTAATAGTGAGAACCTGGCTAATGGTGCCATTTAAGCTTAATGAGGAATGTTTGCTCAAGCTCATGAGGCTGAAACATTGTCTAGTGGAGCTTAATGGAGGCTTATTACAGAAGTTGTAAAAGGATTTCAACATGGTCGAAATTATGAGCAAGCAGCTATAACCTCTGTTGTTATGATGAAAAGAAGGCTATTGAGGATGTAACTGGGAGGTGTTTGGACCAGGAAGACAACAGTTCAGAACTGCTATAATATATTGATGTGGTGAATGAATGATTTCAGACACAAAGAACAACAATCTTTGCTTTCAGTGAGCATGATTCCAGCTGTTAGACAAACAAGGCAATGGAAGCCTGATGAATAGTAGAATCCTGGGACGTATCAAGGATCAGAGGGACCTTGGTGTGCATGTCCATTGGTCCCATAAGGTTGTAGCACAGGTAGATAAATTGCTTAAGAAGGCATATGTAATACTTGCCTTAAAAGGCTTGGGAATAGAGATTAAGAGCATGAAAGTTATGCTGAAACTGTATAGAAGTTCAGTTGGGCCACAGCTACAGTATTGGGTGCAATTCTGGAATTTACAATATAGGAGGGATATGATTATATTGGAGAGGGTGCAGAGGAAATTTACCAGGATAATGCCTGAGTTGGAGAGTTTTAGCTTTGAAGGTTGGACTGACTTTGTTTTCCTTTGAGCAGAGGGGACTGATGGGTGACATGATTGAGATGTGTAAAATTATGAATTATATTTCATAAAATTATGAAATAGGAAGACAGAAATAAACATTTCCCCTTGGTGGAGAGATCAATACCAATAGATTTAAGGTTGGGGGAGGAGGCTTAAAGGGGATGTGAGGAAAACTCTTTTCATCCAGAGGGTGGTGGGCATCTGGAACTGGTTGCCTATAAGGGTGGTAGAGCCAGTAACCTTCATAATATTGAATAAGTAGTTAGACATACACTTACTTTGCCAAGGCATACATGGCTATGGACCAAGTACTAGAAAATGGAGTAGAATGGTTAGATGGTTATTTTTGACTGGCACAGTCAATATTCTGTACTATGGACCACTGTGACTTTGTGACTGTAACTGCCATACCACAACAGTGTAGTCTTCTTCCTTAAACACAAGCAACAACCAAACCTCAACCAACATTTCCTCCTGCCTAGCTGACTTGGCTTCTACAGCTAACTTCTGCCTCTTGCCACTAAGCCAATTTTAGATCCAACTTGCCAAGTTACCCTGTATTCCATTAATTATAATGGTGGATTCTAACATTTAGCACTGTACATGATTTTGTAAATTTAAGATTGATGCATTTCTCCAATGTACTTTGTGTAGTTTCTGCAATTTCATAAGATGTATACATTTTAAAGAGTGCAGGGGTGAGGGTGATAAGTAACTAGCAAAGCAAACAATGTAGGTTTGTTCATTACATCATAATAGTTGTCTAACACTTTGATCTTTTACTGTACATCCTATGTCCTATGATCCTATCCTACTAGCTACCTGTTGAAGAAGCAGCAGTCTGAAAGCTTATGCTTTCAAATAAACCTGTTGGACTATAACTTGGCTTCTATAATGGACTATAATGTGATTTCTAACTTTGTCTACCCCAGTCCAACACCTGCACATTATACATCTAAACTAAAAATAATATTAAGAAGCTGTGGCTGTCGAAATATTACTTAAAATATCAGATTTAATACAGAGTAAAAATGCACAGACTCATTATCAATTGCTGTTGTTATGGCATTTGTTTGAATTGATATCACAAAATTTTCATGCCGCATAATCCAATGAGATTGAAACCAATCTAACTGTTGTTCAGCATGATTGTAGCAACATATTTGTCAATGAGTGAATGATCATTCTCTTTCTTTACCTGTCAGAAACAAATTAAATGTCCAGAGGGTACCTAAACTAGCATTCTATGCTGTGTAAATTTGCAGCTGGCATAATGTCGGCAGGATTTCTGCTTTCCTGAATAACTGAACATTTTCCAATCTCCAACAATACTGCAGACTCCAATGTGTTTAATCAGTTTGTCTGCAAGTGATTAGATTAAAGTATTCACGTTGCCTTGGCCATCATTTTCATTAAACTTCAAACTATACAAGGTTATTTACAGCTGGGAACATCAGAAGTATCAAAATCGTAAGTATTCATTATATCAGTAGATGTTGTTATATGTGTGTTATTCTTCAAATTGAAAAGATAAAGTCACCATTGTCTTACCTTAGTTGGATCTTATCCAATCACCCTTTTTTTAAAAAAAAAATGTGCCTTCTGATTATAGACTCTGCAACCAGGGGAAGCATCAACATCTAAATTATAACTACCATATCTTTCAATATCACCTCTCATCTTTTTGAACCTTGAGAGGGTATAGTATACAGGCCACATATGCCACAGTTCTGCTATTTTAGAAACAGGTCTGGAGAACCTTCATTACACTTCTTCCATGGCAATAATATGTTTTCTGAGATAAGGAAACCAGATCTGTACACAGTCCTCAAGATGAGGACAAACCAAGCTCCTGAACAATTGACGTAAGACTTCATTACTGTTGTGTTCAAATTGTCTTGCAATAAAGGCTAATGTCCCACTTATCTACCTAATAGTTTGTTCCACCTGCATATTAAGCTTCAGTAACTCATTGACTAGGTATCTTTGTATATCTACATTTTCCAATCTCTTATTATTTAAGAAATACTCTTCACATTTGTTCCTCTGACCACAATTTTCAATATTGTATTACATATGACCTGTTCAGGTACACTTACTAAGCCTATCCAAATCCTCCTGAAGCTGCTTTACATCATCCTCATGGCACACAATCCTACTTAACATTGTACTGTACTCAAATTTGAAATGGTTAATTCTGGTCTCCATCTCCAATACATCGATATATAATGTGAACAGCTGGGACCCAAGAAGTGAACCTTGTGCTATTCCACTAGCCATAGGCCATCAATATGAGAATGACCCATTAATTCCTACTCTCTATTTTCTATCTGTTAGAAAGCTCTAGTTAGGCCCCATTTGGAGTACTGTGTCCAGTTTTGGTCCCCACACTTCAGGAATGACATACTGGCACTGGAGTGTGCCCAGTGGAGATTCACACGGATGATCCCTGGAATGGTAGGTCTAACATACGAGGAATGGCTGAGGATCCTGGGATTGTACTCATTGGAGTTTAGAAGATTAAGTGGAGATCTAATAGAAACTTACAAGATAATACATGGTTTGGAAAGGGTGGACACTAGGAAATTGTTTCCGTTGGGCGAGGAGACTAGGACCCGTGGACACAGCCTTAGAATTAGAGGGGTTAAGTTCAGAACAGAAATGTGGAGACATTTCTTCAGCCAGAGAGTGGTGGGCCTGTGGAATTCATTGCCGCAGAGTGCAGTGGAGGCCGGGACGCTAAATTTTGTCTTCAAGGCAGAGATTGATAAATTCTTGATCTCACAAGGAATTAAGGGCTACGGAGAGAATGCGGGTAAGTGGAGTTGAAATGCCCATCAGCCATGACTGAATGGCGGAGTGGACTCGATGGGCCAAATGGCCTTACTTCCGCTCCTCTGTCTTATGGTCTTATGGTCTTATGTTAGCTAATTATTAACTCGTTACCTCCTACTGTTGTAAGGCTAAAGATATGTTATTCTCTTTTTTTTTTCTCTCCCTTTTTAAATAGTGAGGTGGCATTTATTAAGTTTCAATCTGCAGGAATCATTCCAGAATTTATACAATTTTAGATCTTCTTCAGTATACTCAGGTTCCTGACAGAGGTCGTGTCTTACGTGTTTAGGAAACACACCTTGTCCAGAAGCAGCCAGCGTAATATCGGATGGTCTGGATTGAGGACTGGCACAAGATAATCACCATGAAAAATGCCTAGAGACAGGTTCACAGACCTACATGATATGTTAATTGTTGTCCTACACCTGTGAAATGTTGCATGAGTGGAAATGCTTCTTGTAGATACATGCCCTGTATTGTAGATGTACAATGCTCATGACTGGATATGGGCATTCTCAATTATTTTCTGTGCATGGGGGGAGTCTTCCATCCTTGGTGAAGCCCAGAACTCTATTGTTCTGTTCTTTCACCTCAAGTGAGAAAGAAACTTTTTTTTGTTGGGCAGAGAATGCATTTTCAGCTGCGCGTAGCAATGAAAATTGCTGAATATTGTTCATGTCAGATATTTCAACCTTGAATGGCACTTAGAAATTCAGGGCTATATTAGCCTCGTGGAATGTCTGATTTAGTCGATTGTAATTTCTAAAGGTCAAATAATATGAGTCAATCACAGCTTTCAGGATAAAGTGAGGCCACTGTAAGCACAGCCCAAGTTCATTCGAGGTGTGACTTTTGACCCAGAAACAGAGCAATAAGAAAGGAATATAAATTATAAATGGTCTTTGGAATCTCTTGTTGCTATTAAAATGTTGAAAAGACTATTAAGAGTTGCATCAATTTTAGAAATATCAATTGCAATTTTATTGCTTAGTAAGAAATACTCAGTCTTTACATACTATGAAATGACCCGTCAAGGTAGCAGGTTTAAGCCATGTGACTAGCATTCAGAAAGGAGGGCAGAGACAAAGGAGAACTACACACAGAGGAGCTGGAGGATTAAGGAGACAGTGAACAGATGCAGCCACAAATCAAAATCAGAAAGAGAAAGATAGAGGAACATAGAATTCTTGCATGGAGAAGAAGCAAATTCTTTTCAGGAAGAGGTCACCTTTTTTCTATTTTGCAAGTTTGGAGTCAGAAGTCCTTCAGTATAGTGTGGGCTAACAAGGTCTAAAACCTGAAATCCAGTGTGACTAACTTGGAAATACTAAACAACTGGGTGTTTTCTATGAGGTGGCCAAATTCTGGACTGAGCTGCTAGAGTCATAGAGCAGTACAGCACAGAAACAGGCCCTTCAGCCAAACCTATCCATGGCAACCATGTTTCCTAAACTGATCTATTCCCATTTGTCTGCATTTGACCCACATCCCTCTAAAGCTTTCCTATCCATGTACCTGTCCAAATGTCTTTCAAATTTTGTAATTGTACCTGTCTCTACCACTTTTTTACTCTGATGAGAAAAAAGAACTCTTGAAAACTACACCATCAGGATTGTCATAACCCGAGGGCGTAAAGGTTTGGACAGTGTATTTTGCTGATAGTTATCAGACTGGTGAAATTCACATGTTAAAATTGTTGTTGGATATCACTGAACAATAGAACTGCATGAAGAAAGAACAGCATAATGTGGAGCTATGTAGCTATCTAGTCTTGATGAATTTGGAGGGCTACATAGATATGGCTGGAGAGTGAGACTAGTTGGGTAGCTCTTTCTGGAACCTGTACAGACAAGATGGCCAGAATGACATTCTTCTTGACTGTAAAGTTTTATGGTTCTATGCTTCTATATTTGTGCACTGAGTGAAATAAAGGCTTTTGGTTACATAAAATGCTATATTTTCTAATTCACCCATTCAGAGATGTTATCACACACCTTTGGAGCAGATATTACTTGAAATATGGATCAAGTCTCATTTGACTAATAATTCTTGAGCAACTTATGTCTATACTAAATTGTGTTAAACAAATGCTACAGAATCTTATGGCAATGTTTTTATTTGTAAATCATTACTTACATTTGATTTTTTTAGTTTACAGTTCTCTCACAGGCATATCACAGAGGTGAGATGTTCTGCTCCTGTACCTTCACTTTGTGAGAAGCCTTCTCTTTATTCCCCTCCTTATTCCTCATTTACAAGCAGTTTCAGGACTTGAACTTGCTGCTCAGCCTCCTCCTCATGATCCAAACTCAATGACAACCTGAATATATATCTGAGTTGAGAAATTAATTTTTGCCTAAGCTATAAGTCAGAGATTGTCTTGCAATTCCAAATATATCTGCACAATTCTTCAACTCAGTGGTGCAGCCATCACAGCTAGGAACAGGCTAAAAAGCTCTCATACTGTATAA
Organism: Chiloscyllium plagiosum; assembly: GCF_037043375.1. Lineage (NCBI taxonomy): Eukaryota > Metazoa > Chordata > Chondrichthyes > Orectolobiformes > Hemiscylliidae > Chiloscyllium > Chiloscyllium plagiosum. The sequence goes on along the minus strand of NW_028270145.1, from coordinate 76,984,341 downwards.
GTCGGGACTTAAAAAGAACTAAATGTCCCGTCCCTCGCAAATATCCCCACAAATTTGTGGCCTGGCTTTGGAATTAAAATTATCAACATTCTTAATTTTAATTTGATGGAATCTTCAGAACCTCATGAGGACCTGAGTTTACATATATTTATTAGGTCTCTGCTGCTCCTCAGCAACAGCACAAACAACTTGCAAATGTTTAATGCATTATACAGAGAGAAATGTTCAAAGAAACTTCACATGATTATTGTCAAACTAAACTTGGCATCAAGCCACGTAAAGAGAAATTTTGGACTGTTGATCAGAGGGCGTATCAAAGAAAAAGGTTTAAAGTAATATCTAGCAGGAGAGAGAGGTTAAGATGTGGAAAAGGGAAACTCCATCAGTAGTGGTTTTCTAACTGAGTGGTAGAATATGTTCAAAGAGCCAATTCGCATACTCTGGCTGTTTTTGTACGCAGTTTCCAATATGATTAATTTTGATGTATGAAAATTAATCTAACTTTAGATGTCATCAGAAACAAAAATGTAAAGTAGCAGAGCAATATTCAGAACATTATTAAAGTTTGCATATTTTCAATTATCACACAATAACACTGCATGCAAATATGAAAATCGGTGCTTTAAAATACTTTGTAAAAATTATGTTAATTTAGGTGTTTCTGTCTTTACGCCAAGCTCTCAATTTTCATTGGTGATAGAAAATTCTAAAGCCCCTCTTCCCAACTCATCTTACACACTGATATACAATTCCCCTAGCAGGGGTGGGACCCACCAAAGAGCATCCCACCCAGATCTGCCTCCCTACCCTACTTCTATAATTTGGAGGTGTCGGTGTTGGACTGGGGTGTACAAAGTTAAAATTCATAGAACACCAGGTTATAATCCAACAAATTTATTTGGAAGCATCAACTTTCGCAGTGCTGCTCCTCAATTAGATGGTTATGGAATATAAGATTGTTGGACACAGAATTTATAACAAAAGTTTACTGTGTGATTATAACTGAAATTATATATTGAATTGTTTGTTAAGTCTCTCATCTTTTAGAATGCCCATGTTGGTTTCAGTTCTTTCATATGTAAATTCCAGAATTTTCTTAGAGTTACATTCTCAAGTGAACTTTAACAGTAGGTACCATGTTAGCCCAGATAATGCATTGAAGGTGTGAGGTGCCCTGTGTGAGGCTGTGTGCCCCAATGTTCAGACTGATTCTAATCTAAAAAAGGGATTTACAGAATCGTACATGGATTCATGCAGTTTTTGTGCAAATTACAATGTAAGTCTGTGAGTATAGATTCACCCCACAAACTTACGTGTGTGTGTGTGTGTGTGTGTGCATGTCTGCAGGGGGGATATGAGTGTCTGTGAGAGAGTGTGTGTATGTGTGTGAGTGTAAAGGGGTATAAATCTGTGAGAGGGTGTGTGTGTGTGAATGTGGGCGTATATGTGTGAGCGTATGAGAGAGAGCTTGTTTGTGAGAGAGGGTCTGCGTGAGTGTGTGTGTGTGTGCCCAAAGTCCTAGTTAAGGCCATCCCCACGGGTACCAAACTTGGCTATCAGCCTCTGCTCGGCCACTTTGCATTGTTGCCTGTCCTGAAGTCAGCCTTGGAGGATGGTTATCCGAAGGTCTGAGGTCGAATGTCCCTGACCGCTGAAGTGTTCTCTGACTGGGAGGGAACATTCCTGTTTGCTGATTGTTGTGCGGTGTCCATTCATCAGTTGTCGTAGCCTCTGCTCGGTCTCACCGATTTACCATGCCTCAGGGCATCCTTGCCTGCAGCATATGAGATAGATAACATACTCAAGTCACATGAGTACCTTCCACATACACAGTGGGAGGTGTCCCCATGTGTAATGGTGGTCTCCATGTCGACACCGACATGCCTTGCAATGTCTACTGTGACAAGATTGTATGGTGTTGTTCTGAAAGCCGGGCATTTTACTCCGAACAATGCTGTGTTTGAGGGTTAGTGGTTGTTTAAAGGTGAGAAGTGGAGGCCTGGGTAAGGTTTTGGTGAGGTGTTCATCTTCATTGATAATGTATTGCAGTCTGCGAAAAACATGGGGTAGTTTTTTGGCTCCTGGGAAGTACTGGATAACAAAGAGTATCCTGTCAGCTGGAGCTCATGTCTGTCTCCTAAGGATGTCATTACGGCTTTTCATTGTGGCACATCGGAACTAGTGGTCGATGCGTTGAGAATCATACTCCTTTCATATGAGGGCATCCTTGAGTACTTCCAGGTGGCCATAGGCACCTACTGTTAAAGTTCACTTGAGAATGTATATTTGAAAGAATTCTGGAATTTACATATGAAACAACTGATTTCAGCATGCCCATTCTAAGAGATGAGAGACTTAACAAACAATCCAGGTCATTTTCATTATATAATTTCAGTTACATCAACTTGTAAACTTTTGCTATAAATTCTGTGTCCTACAATCTTATATTCCACAACCACCTGATGAAGGAGCAGTGCTCCAAAAGCTAGTACTTTGAAATAAACCTACTTCTATAACCCTGCATTCCCTATAGTTAACCCATCTAGCCTGGCCATCCCTGGATCCTATGAGCCATTTAGCATGGCCAGTCTACCTAATTTGCACATCTTTGGATTGTGGGAGGAATCTGATGCAGACACTGAGAGAATGTGCATACTCCACACATACAGTCACTTGAGGGTGGAATCAAAGCTGGGTCCCTGGTGCCGTGAGGCAGCAGTGCTAACCACTGAGCCAACATGTCATCCCAATGGTTCCTCTTCCCTAACCTAATTTCCCCATGTCACCAACACTCAGTACCCTCGCTTCCTATTCCGCCTTCATCCAAAAACATCTTTGCATGCTGCTCCATCCCACAGTCACTACCTTCTCCTTTTGGTCTAGATTCAGATTCCTGTGAAACAAAGTCACTATTCCAGGAAGAGGATACTGTAGAGCAGACAGTCAGGAACAGAATCAGTGGAAGGTTTAAAGCTATTTCTAGCTTAGCTGTGTGATCTCCTGTATCCTCCCACATTCAGTCAGTGACTGAGTTACAATGATTGATCCATACCTTCCCCAAGTCACTGCACAGAGTCTATTGGTCCATTTGAACACTCCTTTAAAACTGGTCACTAAAGGATGCTTTGGCTCATCATCTACCCTTGACCCCTTAATAGCGTCGATTCAATGGCCCAGGGTTGTTTAACCTGCATCCTTAGGGAAGAATGGAACTAGATCTGAGTTAGGATATGGAAATCAGAGTTTTGGATGAACTCAGTGATGTGAGGGTGGAACATGGGAGGCCAGCCAGTAGAGCAAGTCCAGAAAAAAAAATGGATAACGGCTTCATCAGTAGCTGAACTGAGGCAAGCATGACATCACATGCAATTCCAATGTAATAGGAAAGTTCCACTTGAAGTTGGAAGCCTTCAATTGATATTAATCCAATAAAATAGACAGTAATAAGTTGAATTGGTCCTGCTTGATTTTTTTTTCCTTCTTAACGTCTACAACCCTGATATCAAAATCGGATTGTAGAATTAATAAGTGATTTGGTAAGTTCTAACAGTCCAGTTACTTTTATTCAGCATTCCAATCCCACAATGATTAAATGTTTAAGTAAGTAATTAATAAGGCTTTGTTGGCCTTGACAGATATTTTCAGAGATGTTGTTTTTGATAAGTCTTTTTTAAAATTATTTTCTTTTCCTGAGGCTATGTTCATCATGCATTCTCTTGCAGCTGAGAGTCTGAATTAACTGGTGGCACAGCTCAGCCTGAGCATTATGTTTCATACTTAGTTGCACAGAGGATAAGCTAAATCAGAAAATGTCAGTTCCCTTCCCACATGTAATGATTCATCTCTTGCAAGTAGTTTACATTGACACCAACCTAAGAACCAATGACACTGTCACAGACAAGTGGAATTGACTATGGTAACAAAACTAGTTTTATTTTGTCTGGGGTTCACACATTGCAATATCTTATACTCAGAACAGAAGGATACCATTCAGCTCAATGTTCATGCAACAACTCTTCAGCTGAAATATCCAACAAGACCAAATCCCCACCTGCACTTTCCCCATTGCCTTGTTGTAGAATTGAGTTATTTTTTTCCAACAATGAATAATTTTGACTTGATTAAGCAAGGAAGAAATTAAATTATGTTCTGTTTAATTGTGCTGTAGGGATTTCTATAGGGAAGGAACCAATTGACCAACACAAAAGTAAGCTTTATGATTGTACTGCTGCTTTGTGGCTCAAGCTAATGTGAACTTAGGTTAGCAAGTGTGAAAATAGTTTTGAAGTGGATACAGATTTTAATCAAAGACACAGACATATTTTAAAATGCCAACATACATTATATCACAGGTCTATGCGTATTAGATTGTTTGGCAATTTTGGGTTTAATTCGTTTTGGGTATCAACATTATGGATTCACACATGACTCTTGTAGTTAAAGGATATTGAATGATTTCAGGGAACATTTGGCTGTATCATTTTGAATCATAGATAAATACCAGGAAGTGATTTTTTTGGAGGCGCCAGAGTTGGACTGAGGTGGACAAAGTTAAAAATCACACAACACTAGGTTATGGTCCAACAGGTTTATTTGGAAGCACTAGCTTTCAAAGTGCTGCTTCTTCCACCCTGATGAAGAAGCAGCGCTCCAAAAGCTAGTCCTTCCAAATAAACCTGTTAGACTATAACCTGGTGTTGTGTGTTTTCTATCCAGGAAGTGACACTACATACTCGAGACAAATGCATTAATTTTTCACTGGTATCATCTTATTGTCATCAAGATCTATGCAACTGGTAAGCTTAGAGAGGCATAAAAGGATAATTTTTATAAAATGAAAAGTGAATGAGGAGACAGTAGGAAGTGATGTCACTAAGGTGATCATTACTCTTGAAATAACTAATTAGGAATTGAGCAAAGACTACCTCGTCAATCCAAGATTGATAACAAACTGCACTGTTCATGGATTCATCAGCCAATTCGAGTTCTGCATGTGTTAATTATACACTGGAGGTATTGCCTAGTAAGGGTTGATAAAGCCTGATTCTGAGCTATTCAATGCACAAGAAGGGAGACCAGAGATTTCAGTTCTGAAGAAGTGTAATATCCATCTTAAAACATTCAATCTCTTTCTCTGTCCACAGATGCTGTTTAATTGGTGCCCATCTCATTCAAAATTTGTACCCCAGTGAGCCAGCCTTCAAACAACAAGGCATTTAGCATCTTGCCTGCATTTCGCTATCATGGGGATAAGCAGGAAATGTGAATATTATGTGCTGCCTGTATCACTTCTATGAAGCCTGTGATAATAATGCATCATGATCCTGCACCTTATTTTTCTTCCTCCATTAAATTATTCAAATATTAAGGAATTTCCTGATATTTTGGTTATATATTCCAGATTTTCACCTTTGTTGATTCACAGCTGTGCTTCTACCCAGTAGAAATTGCAATAATCTTTCCCTCACCTCCAGCTCCCAATATAGAACTATAGAGGTTCACAATCGAAAGGCATCACAGTGGTATGGCATGAAGATAATTGGTACAAGAATCTGAGAGGAAATGAGGAGATTTATTCTTTTTCTTAAAGTAGCAAGTGTTTACAATCTGGAATATACTTAAAAGATGATGGAAAAGATTCCTCAGTAACACTGAAATTCAAAATATAATTACTGAAATATTGTTAATTTGAAATTCTGATTACCTTGAAGTTGCAAAGTATGCATCTGTTATTTCATCATAACTTTCATTGAAAGAAACCATTTGTGTACTTTATTACCTTAAAAATCCTCTGTTCCTGATTTTACATTAATATCACTTTGGAATTCAACGCCTACGCAGTGCACTGCAATTTATGCTTAATGATTAAGGAAGATTGTTTACATTTGAAGTCTGATGAACTGAAACTTCCATGGAATGTAGGCAATATTTTTCATCATTGTCTATGCTTAGAAAAATAATAAACGAGTTTACAAACTTTCAAGATAATGTACTTCTAATTAGCCTGCTCGATTGGATGGTGTTCAAAAAGTAGACAAACCTTCACATAAAAGCTAACACTCAATACTAAACAAGCTTGCGGCATTTTTTTTTCATTCCTATGAATATTTCATCCTAGTAACATACTGGAACAAAGTGATGTAACTATTCATCAAATTCCATTGGTAACAACATCAACCTTCAAACAAAGACGCTTACTCAGATCTTTGCGTAAAAAAAATCGGTGAATCATGAAAGTAGGCTGATAACAACATAAAGGAGAATGTAAGTTCAGAATAAAGTACTGTTGTTTTGAAAGTAAAGAAAACAAAGGATTCGTTTTATTTCAGTGAACCATTATTAAAATCACAAACTTGTAAAAAGAAATAGTTTTGTTTAATATTATGCAAAATTAAAGCATATAATGTGATGAATTATCCTGAAGGATGTCACCAGAATAGTTCAATAGCTATAATAAAAGATATGTGAAACATCACAAAGATTGAACTGAAAGGAGGAATCAAGCCTATGATTGATACATCTAGAAAGGAAAAAGATGTATACATTTGCAGTCTATGCAAGTTAATTGGTGAGGAATACTTTCAGCTTTCATCTGTAAGCTGCCTGTATTTGATTGATAATACAACTTACAAGGGATGTCATTAAAATAAAATACGCAGGAATCACTGTGAATTTTAAAAGGCTGATTAAGGAAAAAACATTTTGGAATGTTGCTGTGTTTAACAATTCAGTGCAATGGGACTGGACCCATGTTACTTTATTCTGGATTCTAGTGTCAATGCTTGGAACCTTACATGCTGCAAAGTCATTTGAAACATTGATTTTAAATAAAAAATAATCAAAATCTATTGATTCAAATAACATTTCCAAATTTTGAGAGGGCCACAAGTTTGAGAAATCTTGACAGCCTTGCAGCTTTGAATATGTATGGAAATTTATGAGCATGCTGTATATTCAAGAGATTTTGCAAATGCAATGGACACACTTCTGGCTATGGAAATAAAAGAAACCCAGTTCAAAGGTTCTTAAACTGGGCTGCCAAGCAACTTAAAAAGAAACATATTCAATCCATAGCCATGAAGAAAAATGGTGCAGAACCAAAACAGATTGAATGCATAATATGTGAAGAACGACAAAGGATGAAGCAGGGCCACTAAAAGTGAAGTTGAGTGTAGGCTTGAAAACCTCACAGGTTTCAATGAAATGCTCAATATATTTCTGTCTCAATTTTTATCTCAGGATAGGCAGGTTACCTGATTAGTCCAGAAGCAAAACTAAAAAGTGATAAAGAGATAAATTTATTCACATGGTCAACAGTGTAGTTGTCAAACAGCTGTACAATGTAAGGTAAACAATGGTCCAGTTCAGATGCATCAATGGATCCTTAGGAATCTAAGGCGCGGCTGCACAAATCTTTCAGAAATCATTGAATTCTGGAGAGGTGCCAGGAGATTACAGAGGCAGATGTTAATCATTTTTTTACACAAATTAGCAGAAGTGCCCCAATAAACAATATACCAATAAGTTTGAAGTTCATTTTAGATACAAAAAAATATAAGATCATGGGGCATCTGGGCAGAAATAAATTCTTAGAAGATAGCTATATGGTTTCACGAAGGTGGTGTATTGTCAAACGCAACTATAAATGCCCTCTACTTTATATTTTAGTAAACATGGGCACCCATTATAATCTTCTTATTTAGATATTTTTTCATAGTAGTTGCATTGCATGATACAGTCTTATGGCAGGAATCCATAAATTACAACATAAATTATGACTGGAGTATGTAGTGGAGATAACTTGGGCTATGTACAACTTATCTTTAGGCAATTTATGCCATCTTAATACTTAAAGATGGGTTCCACGAAATAGTAAAAATGAGGTGTGCATAATGACTGCCAGCAACTTGGAGAATAAATGATCAATTAATCATTGACATCAACTAGGGTGCAAAGCTGATTTAATAACAGTGATGTCATTTTCAAATGAGATTCTCCAACCAATGTCCACTAGGAAAGTGCATTTACCAAATGAAAGGCCAACTTTAATTGAAGGAATTATGAATATATTCGGCATGGACTGGTTGGACTGAAGGGCCTGTTTCTGTGCTGTATAACTCTACAACTCGTTGAAGTACTTGCAGGTTAGTTTCTGGGTTATTTATGCTGGCTATTAATGGAATTAAAGGCATTTTTGATGGTTTCCTATATTTGTCTACATTGGGTGGTCTGGCCAAGATGTAGTTGTTTGTTGATTTAAAATCCAATGCCTGACAATATGGATGGATTGTGTGACTTGATCCGGGAATTAAACATAACTGAGAGATGGAAAAGGTTACACATAACAGGATAAGATGCTAGAACTGGGAGGACAAGTGAAGAGGGAGAAGGGTTCTTAGCAAGAAGCCATATGCATACAGAGCTTTTAGGAATAGATACAGTTATGGTGGCATCAGTGTGGATCAATGTCAAAGATACCTTTACTTCATGAAAAATTTGTGACTGGCTGAAACTAAATTGCAATATCAAAGCAGACCAAAGACAGTATTGCAAATTATTATAAACATTTCCTACTTTTGAAGAGAAATGGCTAGAGTGCATGGCCCTGAAATAACTCCAAAGAGGCCGGTATCCTGTCACCAATTCACCCTTCATTTACACAGGGAAAGTCTTTGACGCTGACCCAGCTCCCTCAGATCCAGCTCTCAGAGTGTCAGGATGCCTGACACTCCAGTTTATTTTTTATTCCTTTCTTCTTTCCTTTTTTTTAAACCCCCACACTATCACCTAACTGTGTTAGTGCTTATATTTTCCCCAGCACCCATATTGAGTGTGCACAGGTGTGAGACACAGTGAAAGACAACAGGTGTACAAATCTTTATTTAATTCCCACCACCGGGAAGAAAGGAAACATCCGACAGTGGCCAGTGACAAGCAGTGCCCTTCTCAGAGGACAATGCTGCGTGATCAAATAGTGAGGGGGAGGGCAGGAATAAAATAAAAATAAGGTTGGATGGGGAAATAATACATTCCACTCCCTGCGGTGCCCACCTTTCCCTGAAAATCTTGAGGGCGTTGGACACCACGAGCTCCTTCTCCAGGGATACCCGGCTCTGATATACCCATGGAATAGAGACAGGCATTCGGCCATAATGAACCTCTCCACGGCCCGCTGCCTGGACCTGTTTATGGCCAGTTTGGCCAGCCAGGAACAGACCCACGAGGAGGCACTTCTGTTTATTTATTTAATTATTTATTTTCTCCTGCTTATTTTCTTTTTCTTTTTCTTTTTTTTTCTCCCACACCCATGTTGTGTGTGTGCAGGTGTGAGACACAGTGAAAGAAACAGTGTGCATGAATCTTTATTCGGTTTCCACCACCAGGAAGAAAAGAAACACCCAAGTTGACAGTGACAAGCAGTGCCCTTCACATCAAAGGGCAATGCTGTGTGATCAAATAGTGAAGGGGAGGGCAGGGATTAAATCAAGATAGAGTTGGACGGGGAAATAATACACTCCACACCCTGCGACACCCACCTCTCTCTGAACAGCTCAAGGGTGTTGGTGGACACCACGTGCTCCTTCTCCCGAGATACCTGGGCTCTAACATAACCGTGGAAGAGGGGCAGGTAATCGTCCCTAACGACTCCCTCCACGGCCTGCTGCCTGGATCTGTTTATGGCCAATTTAGCCAGGCCCAGGAGCAGACCCATGAGAAGGCACTTCTGTTTATATTTGTGAGCCAGGGTTCCCTGCCTGGACCAGATTAATCGCCCCAATCAGGAACTCATAAACTATGGGGTCCACCTGACTGATATCATTCCAATAATTACATTCCCTTTAAAGGATGTTGGTTGCTTTGATATCAGATATGTGATTTCTCTTTTGCAACCCATGACCAATTTTTATAACAGTGTCAGAGATCCCATAAAGTGTGATTTCTGATCCTCTTGTAAATCAGTTGATCAGAAAATTCCAATTCCAATGATATTTGAAATTTATAATTGCCCAAACATTAATCTACAATCTCCAACTTCAGTTTAGGTGCAGAGAGCAAGGTTAAAATAAATCTAAGGACACTGAACTGAGGACAGTTGACAAATAGTTCATTATATGTATGTGCCTTTATGCCTTGAAGTGTATTTGCTTTAGCATCATTATTTTTATCTGTAATGATTTTACAAGCATACACCAAATCGTAGAGAACCTATAATACTGAAACAGACTATGTGAACCAGAAAACTATATTGGGAATCAAGTTTATACAACTATAAAATGATTACAGCTCAGAAAGAGACCAAATGGCCCATTGCATGTTTGTCAATACATGCAACAGCTGCTTAGGTCGAGACACACACTCTTTCCCGATGGTTGAGTAATTATCTTATCTTCATATTCACACATTTGGAATTTCATAAACCTGTATTAACTGTAGTATCCATAACAAACATCTCTCTTATGTCATCAAAAATTCAATTAAATTGGTTAAACATGTTTTGACATTTACAAATCCATGCTGCTTTTTTGAAATTAATCTGCACTTGTCCAAGTGAATGTTAATTTAGTCCCTGATCATAGACTCTATAAACTTTCATGCCACTAAAATTAAACTGGATGATTGTAGTCGCTGGGTTCATCCTCTTAAACTTCTGAAAAGTGTGTAAGACTTGAAATTATCTGGTCCTCTGGCAGCATCTAAGGAAGTTTGGAAGATTATGTCTAACAGCTCAACAGTTTCCCTCCCTTACTTTCTTCATCCACTTTGTCAATGGTATCCCTCCTAGTCCACTTTATGTATAGCCAGTCTTTCTAATTCCTTATCTTTACCAGTTTGCAGCTCAATTATTATTCCAACCACCTTGGTTTTCAGGGTGACATTGGTAATACTGTGCTCCTTTCTAAACTCAAAAGGTTAATCTTTTACAGCATAGAAAGACACCATTTCACCATTGATTCATTGCCAGCTCTCTATAGAGGAAGCTTAAAAATGTGTTGCTGGAAAAGCACAGCAGGTCAGGCAGCATCAAAGGAGAAGGAGAATCGATGTTTCGGGCATAAGCCCTTGTTCAGCAATTCCTGAAGAAGGGCTTATGCCCGAAACGTCGATTCTCCTTCTCCTTTGATGCTGCCTGACCTGCTGCGCTTTTCCAGCAACACATTTTTAAGCTCTGATCCCCAGCATCTGCAGTCCTCACTTTCTCTATAGAGGAAACCAATCAATCTTACTCCCTCACTCTATCCCCAGTAAGTGTATTTCCTCCAAGAAACCCAACCAATTTCCTTTGAAATCATTGATTGTTTCCAGTTTCATGAGCTTCCTAAGCAGTTAATTCCAGATCATTACCACATGTTGATGAAAAATGTTCTTTCCTAACAGATCCGTCCAAATCTTGAGCTAAACCTTATACCTGTATCCCCTAGTAATTATACCATCAGCTTGTGGGAGCAATGTCTCCTTGTCTACCTTACTCAAACATGTTATAAACTTGCATATTTCAAACAAATATCTGCTTAACTTGTTTTGTGAAAAAGTGAAGACTGCAGATGCTGGAGATGAGAGTCAAAAAGTGTGGCGCTGTAAAAGCACAACAGGGCAGGCAGCATCTGAGGAGCAGGAGAGTTGATGTTTCGAGCAAAAGCATAAGGAATGTGAGGTAGGTCCAGCCTCACCCCCTCCCAAGGGGGCTGCGGCATAAATGGAAGGGAGTGAGGCTGGGAGGAAGATAGCTAGAAATGTGATAGATGGATGAAGGTGTGGGGATTTGGAGATAGGTCTGAGTGGAGGGTGGAGCAGATAGGTGGGAAGGAAAATGGACAGGTAGGACAATTCAAGAGGATGGTGCTGAGTTGGAGGATTGGACCGGTGTAAGGTGGGGGGAGGGGAGATGAGGATGCTGGTGAAATCAACATTGATTCCATCTGGTTGGAGGATCCCAAGGCAGAAGATGAGGTGTTCTCCCTCCAGTTATCAGGTGGCTAGAATTTGGCAGTGGAGGAGGCCCAAGACTTGCATGTCCTTGGCGAATTGGGAGGGGGAATTGAAGTGATTGGCCACAGGGCAGTGGGGTTGTTTATGCATGTGTCCCAGAGATGTTTTCTGAAACTTACTGCAAGTTGTGTCCTGTCTCCCCAATGTAGAGGAGACAATATCAAGAGCAATGGACACAGTAGATGAGGTATTTGGAGGTGCAGGAAAAGCTCTGCCAGATGTGGCAGGATCCTTTGGGACCTTGGATGGAGGTGAGGGTGGGAGGTGTGGGCACGGGTTTTACATGTCTTGTGGGGAGGAACCGAGAGTGGAGGGTGGGTTGGTGAGGGGTGTGAACCTAATGAGGAATTCACAGTGGGAATGGTCTCTGTGGAATGCTGAAAGGAGTGGGATTGGAAATGTATCTTTGCTAGTGAGTCTGACTGTAGGTGGCATAAATGGCAGAGGATAGTGCGTTTTATCCGGAGATTGGTGAGGTGGAAACTAAGGACCGGGGATTCTGTCATTGTTTCGTTTGGAGGGGTGGGGTTCAAGGTTGTAGTTGTAGAAAATGGAAGAGATGACCACCTGGAAAGGGAAACTGCAGTCCTTGAAGTAGGAGGCCATCTGGGATGTTTTGGAGTGTAATTGGTCATCCTGGGAGAAGATGGAGTGGAGGCAAAGGAATTAGGAGGAAAGGATAGCATTTTTACATGGGCGGTGGTGGGATGAGGTATAGTCCAAGTAGCTGCGGGAGTTGGTGGGTTTGAAGCAGATGTCTGTGTGAGTATGTCACCGGAAATGGAGAGGTCCAGGAAGGGAGGTATCTGAGATGGTCCAGGTGAACTTGAGGTCAGAGGAAGGTGTTCTTGAAGATGATGTTCAACCTCCTCATGGGAGCACGAGGTGGCGCCGGTCATTGATGTAGTGCAGGAAAGGGTGAGGAATGGTGCCAGTGTAACTGCAGAAATAGACTGTTCCACGTACCCAACGAAGAGGAAGGCATGGCTGGGGCCCATGCGATATCCATGGTTACCCCTTTGGTCTGAAAGGGCCAAGAGACCATTCCCTCCACAACTCCCTTGTTAGGTCCACGCCCCCCCCACCAACACACCCTCCATTCCCATCACCTTCCCTTGCCACCACAAGAGGTGTAAAACCTGTACGCACACCTCCCCACCCCCTCACCTCCGTCCAAAGCCCAAAAGGATCCTTCCACATCTGGTAGAGATTTTCCTGCACATCCAAACACGTCATCTACTGTGTCCATTGCTCTTGATGTGGTCTCCTCTAAATTGGGGAGACAAGACACAACCTCTGGAATGTTTCAGGGAACATCTCTGGGACGCATGCACTAAACACCCTACCATCCTGTGACTGATCACTTAACTACCTCTCCCACTCCGTCAAGGACATGCAAGCCCTGAGCCTCCTCCACCGCTACATTCTAGCCACCTGATGACTGGAAGAAGAACACCTCATCTTCTGCCTTGGGACCCTCAAGTCACATGGAATCAATGTTGCTTTCACTAGTATCCTCATTCCCCCCTCCCTCCACTTTATCCTAGATTCAACCCTCCAACTTGGTACCTCCCTCTTGAACTGTCCTATCTATTCATCTTCCTTCCCACCTATCTGCTCCACTTAGACCTATCAACAAACACCCTTCATGTGGACATACTGGTTACAAAGGCTCAACCATGTCTCTTCTTCCTCAGGCAGCTGAGGAAATTTGGCATGATGACAAATATCCTTGCCAACTTTTATAGGTGCGCCATCGAGAGCATTCTGTCTCGATGTATCACTACCTGGTATGGCAAATGTGCCATTCAAGACCGGAGATGTTTACAGAGAGTGGTGAACTCAGCCCGGACAATCACAAAGGACAACCTCCCATCTATAAAATCTATTTACCAGGCCCGCTGTCAAAGAAAGGCTGCTAGCATTCTCAAAGATCCATCCCACCATGGCAATGTTTTACTACAACCTCTACTATTAGGAAGAAGGTACAGAAGCCTGAACACACGCACCAGTCGGTTTTGTAACAGTTTCTACCCTACTGATGTTAGAATACTGAATGGACTCACAAACTCTTAACATTTGCCTGTACCTGTGTTTTTGTATTTGCCGCTGTTTACCTATTATTTACTTAACTATGCTACTTAACTATGTGATCTGCCTGTATTGCTCACAAGACAAGGTTTTTCACTGTGCCTCGGTACACATGACAGTAAATTCAATTCAATTCAATTCAAAACCCCCACTTACATCCACTATCGCATTCCTAGCTAGCTTACCCCCCAGCCCCACCCCCTCCCATTTATCTCTCAGCCCCCGGCCCCCCAACATTTCTGATGAAGAGCTTATGCTTAAAACATTGACTCTCCTGCTTCTCAGATGCTGCCTGACTAGGTATGCTTTTCTAGCACCATACGTATTGAGTTTTAACTTCATTTGTTCCAAGGAACTTAATCCCAGCTTTTCCAGCCAAATATATAGCTAAAATTCACCATCCCTCGGATCATTCTGGGAAATCTCCTCTGCGTCCCCTCCAATCCATCAAGTCTTTCCTAAAGGAGGAGACCAGAAATGGAAGCAATACTCTGTTTGAAGCCTGTTCCAAGCATTATAAAAGTTCAGCATTATAACCCTGCTCTTGTGCTTATTACCTCTGTCTGTGTAGCCCAAGAACCCTAAAGACTCTTTCAGTCTGCCCAATCACTTTCCAAGCAACATGGACATGAACACATGGGTCCAATTGTCTAAACAGACATGTACTCATGTCAGACATCTCTACAAATGCTACCACACCTTCTGAGTGTTGCCAGAACCTGCTGAGTTTTGCCAGAACTTTCTATTTTTGTTTCAGATTTTCAGCATTTGCAGTTCTTTATCTTCATTTATTAACTCTCTCTTTATACTTAGTTATCCTATTGAATTTCCTTTCATATTAGTTTGCTGGTGTCCTGTTTTTCATTTCCTTTTTTCCTTTAGATGCAGGTTAGTTTTCTCTTTGATTGTCAACCTTACATCTACAATTTACTCCACCTTTTACTGTTTCTTAATAATCTCTGCCTGTTTCATGATTTTCTGATTTTGCTTGTCCTATCATTCCCCTTATGAGAGTGTATCTAACTGTAACCAAAACATGTCTATAAAGTCAGTTTTACCTGCCAATCTTTGATTCTAATTTGCCAGGTTGAGATCTGTTCTTACTTCAATGATATTAGTCCTTCTCTCTGTTACTTGCCCTCATCTTATTTGTAATCCTAAACATTATGGTATGCTGAATTTAAATTTAAGAACAAGCCAATTAATAATGAACATGCAAATTTCTTAAATATTTCTGTTAATGTTTTAATGCACAGTATTTGATATGGAAATTTAAGTTCCACTTTCTTCTGAGCTCTAATTTTCTTTTACAATTAATGTCCTGCAAATTTTTGCCAATGTTAGAAGATAATAATGTGGCAAGTCTTCAGTGTATATACCAATTAATGTGGATTTCACACAACTCACCCCAGCTGCTAAATTAATTTTAATCCTTCAATTCTGTGAGCCATTTCACCTCTCCTTTCTTTTATCATCGATGCCTTCCTTTGCTCCTAAATAGCCAGCCATACAAGGTCAAACTCTTTTTAAATCTCAGTTTCTGTATCAACATCAGCTCTATATGAAATTATATTTGTGCTTCAAACAAATAAATATACCATTGGCATAAAGCTAACTATTAAAAATATTTGACATTGCAACTGTGAATAAAGATTTGTAGCCTCATGTCAAATTGGAAAATGTTTCCATTATTCAACTTCTATATACCCAGAAAGAAGACCGAAGATGGAAGCTTGATCAAAATAGGTACAGGAGTCAAACAGTAAACAGGAACAGGACATTTTCTGTCAAAGAATCAAGAAACAGAGGTTTAGTTCCAACACTAATAAGATTGCTTGGGAATAATGTTAAATTTTGTGAAATGATGTAAAATGGGCAATCAGGCGAGATGAGCTGAAAATGTATTGCTGGAAAAGCGCAGCAGGTCAGGCAGCATCCAAGGAACAGGAGAATCGACGTTTCGGGTACAAGCCCTTCTTCAGGAAAGCCCTCCAATCAGGAGAGATGCCTACCTGGAAAGGAAATTCAGGGATTCATATTGCTGGCTTTTCCAATTTTTCCCATTTTATACCATCAACAAAGGCTAAGACGCCTCATTGGTTTTGTTAAACGTAATAGTCAATAAGTTGTTGTTGAATTAATGCCAATGCTTATTGCACTACTTTTTTAAAACAAATGCTACTGTGACTTCAGGCGAGGGTGAATGTGAACTTAAGTGCAGAACTTAAGAAGTCATTACTGTAAATCCACAGCTCAACTATTAACAGTATGAAACAATATCTCACTGCATGGATCTCCTCTTACGCGCAGTGAGTAGCTTGAAGTTCCTGTGCTTGCACTGTGGATATGGAGTAAACCCATCTCAGATGGTTAAGCCATACTAATTCAAGCCGAAGTACCTACAGTCTTACAATGTGATATGTCAACATAACTGACAAGAAAATTAACTGATGTGTGGAATCATATTCCTTTAGTCTTTCACTGTTGGATTTTTTTTTACATTCATTTTAATTGTTTTTTTTCTCTCTTTTAAGGTATCCTTTACTTCCCTAGCTGCACCAGATTTAATATTGGCTTCACCATTGAAACCTTCATTTCCTTGTTCAAACCTTACATTGTACACCTGACAATTCTACAATCTAGTTAGCTAAGGAGATACAGAGTTACTTTCTTTTATTCATTCACAGAATATGGGCATGGTTTGTTTGTCTGACGGTGAGCTGCCTTCTTGAACCACTGAAGTCCTTGTGGTGTATATACACCCAGGGTACTTTTAGGAATGAAGTTAAGGATTTTGACTCAGTGGTAAGGAAAGGCATTACAGTTCCAAATAAGGATGGTGTTGTTACCCAAAGAGATCTTGCAGGTTGTGGTCCAATGTCTTTTCTTTCTTTGCCCTTTGTGGGTGTGGAAGCTCCATCAAAGGAGCCTGCATGGGTTGCTGCAGTGTATTTTGCAGATGGTACACAATGCCTACTGTACCTTCTAACCCTGTTCACCAAGTCCTGCAAAGATCATGTGACATTGTTTGCCTATTAATAACAAGTTATGAACTTACCGTTACACAACTGTGCATCCAAGATGCCAACTTTGCTGCTGCTCATGCAGTCAGGTGCCCTCCAACAATATATCAGTCCACTAGACTCATGGAGAGACTCAGAATTACACTTGATGAACCTTTAGCAAGTGTGATTATTTTAACTTTTGGAATCAGAAGACATAAACAGAATGCCATTTCTTTCAGATGTCTGACTTCCAGCCACTTGTGATGCAAAGTATGAGGAGACAAAACAGAGAAGGCCAAGTTTAACTAATAGTGAGTGACACTCATTGACTAGTTACAGGAATCTTTTGGACAATACATCTTTTAAATGTTAACTCCAGATCAATTCAATTCAACAGTTCATAGGACCACTGGCTGCTTCAGGGGTCCGAGCCTACAGAAGAACCTATTATTGCTTTCTAACCTCACCAAAAATGACACTTAACTGTAAGATTTTTTGAAGGTGATTTTAATTGCCAGCCAGTGTTAACTGCAAAGGCAATGACAGAGGACATCTCTTTACACTGATGAAAGGCAATCCAATGTAATTTACGGCCTTTTCCACAATTCTGCTTCAGTCAACCAAATAGCAAAGGAAGTGGCAAAGAAACACTTCTACTGAAGTAAAAGCAAAATACTGTGGACTATGAAATGAGTTCTGAAGAAGAATATTTGGACTTAAAATGTTTCTCTCTTCACTAATACTAAAACACTTGCTGAGTAACTCTGGTATTTTGTGTTTTTTTTTATATTATACAATGAGTTCTTCTGATTTATATCCTCATATGATATCTATTAGTAACATAGAGCATACTGAAAAGATCTATACACATTTTGTACTGTCCTTTAGATTTCAAGTTGCTTACGTAATATTTAAACTAAGTATTATATTTCTTACTGTTTTTTTTCAGTTTCTAAGTGTTGTAAATGAGATAGATTTTCCATATATTAAGTAGGAATGAACAAATATCTAACCTATTGCACATGATTAGTTGCTAGTGAAAATTGATTACCTTGGTTATTCTCTTTTCACAGAAATGTGACTGCATTTAATTTATGAAGTATATGACCGACTATAATATTTGCACTCAAACATGTATGTACTGGTTCATTCGCAGTAAATGTGATTTCTGTATTGCACTATGAATTGGCTGACGAAAAATTTTCATATGCAGGTCCTGGCATGTTCGTCTATTATGTTCCATGGAAACATCAGATGAAAGTCGTATGATGGGAATATCCACATAATAAATTAATATGAAAATGTCTTCATTTCATGTCTCAATTAACTTTGCAGTGACAACTTTTGGACATATAATTCAGACCCACACAATTGAAAGGTCCCCAAATGGGAGACTTTCATGTTAATAATGTACCTGTTCACAAACCTCATTTTTTTTTTGATTAAACATTTGTACTTCAATTGCTTTGGCAGAGTGAGTCTATATTTATGGACACATTTCTATCAACATAAGGGAAAGCAAAGAACTGCACATATGTCTGTGCAATCCTTACGTTTGAATTTTCAGAAACATTTTTGATTATAAGTGATATTATCACTGAATCCTCAAGCTGGGGAACCATGAGAACATAATAAATAGGAACAGGTAAAGATCATTCAGCCAGCTCCACTATTCAATAAAATCTTTAGCAATCTTGACTGTGGCCTTAATTTCACCTCACCGCCTTCCCTCAATTACCTACAACTCCCTTGCAGATCAAGCATCTAATTCTGGGTTAAAACTATTCATTGACCTTGTTCTGTGGGATAAAGATTCGACATGTTCACAACACTCTGACAGAACGATTCTTCTTAATCTCCAGCTGAATTAGGAAAGGTATCCTAATTCTCCAATTATGGAAATTCTGACCTAGAAAGTCAAATTTTAGTTGAGGATGTTGGGGGTTTCTGAGAGCAAACCTGGTGACCCCACAACAAGATGGTATGTCAATGGCTATGAACATAAGCTAGTCATAAGGCCTCCTGCTTGCAATGGCATTAGACTGTAGCTTAATAGCAAAACGGACCAAAAACATCACACCAACCCACATCGTTACACCTCTCCGTCTCACACAGCATTCCTGTGTGCCATCCATGCCATCCTATGACACTTCATATCATCCATGCCACTCTATTTCCCTTTACCCAACTTTGTGGCTTTTCATAACCCCTATGCCCCTTTATCTAATGCCCATAGATAGTTTTACTTCCTATGCCAACCTATGGTGCTGTACCTATGACTGTTGCCCTTTATTCTTCCTATTTTAGTTCATGCCAAAATATGCTCTATAACTACCCTTTTCTTTTCACTCTCTATGCCAACTCATTGAGTATCCAAATGTGCGCAAACTTTAGGAGCCATTCTGATGTAGTTTTGTCTTTACTATGGATGTCATTATTTCAAACAAAACACTTGAAATGATTTCAAAAACATGCAGTACATTTAAATTCCTTTAACTAATCATTTATAAAAGCAAATATTTGTATTCTAAGCTGTTTGACAGCTTTGATCATTCTAATACATTGATGCATTTTTAGGCACATTCTTATCAAATATTTGCAATCCTAACATAGGTGACAGTCTCACCTCAACAAAAGTACATGACCTCCCTAAGGGCATGTGACTGCTGCCTCACTCACTCCATCTCAACTAAGGTGCCCAGGGACCATATCCACAAGGAACATTATCTTTCCAAAGGGTACCCTTTTATCCAAAACAGATTCACTCAAACATGCCTTTGCCAAACTGGTATGGTCTGTATCCTCTGGGTTTCATACAATGTGATTACCTAAATCCCGTGCTATACATATACTGCGAAAACTAGAGTGTGTGTGAGAGAGAAAGAGAGAGAGAGAGAGGGAGAGATAGAGAGAGAGACTCCTAAATCTTGGGAATTATCAGCATTCATGCTGACAATCAAGATGTTAATCTCAGGGAAAAATTCATTTGTCTGTCTTTTTATTTTTGAATTATTTGAACGTAAGGCTTATTTAATATAGTTCTGTTACTGTTTTGCATACTTGTAGTTTGAATAATGTTTCTTATTATAATGATGAGGAGGTGCTGATGTTGGACTGGGATGGACAAAGTCAAAAATCACACAACAGGTTATAGTCCAACAGGTTTTTTTGGAAGTACTAGGTTTAGGAGTGCTGCTCCTTCATCAGGTAACTAGTTAGGCAGGATCATAAGACACACAATTTATAGAACAAGATAATATTGCCATGCAACTGATACAATATATTGAACAAACATAGGTTGCTGTTAAGTCTTTCATCTTGTAGAATGGGTTGCAGGTTTCTATTCATTAATATATAAATCCCAGAACTTCTTTCAAGTCACATTCCCAAGATAACTTAAGGTTTTATAAAAAAAAGGTGACGTCTCAGCTCAGACAATGCATTAAAGGTATAAGGTTAGAGTCTGTCTGTGTTCCAATCTTGAGTCAGACTGGTGCTATTTCCAAAGTAGGAATTTATAAAATGTCACATGGATTGACTGTGTACATTTACTGCCTGCAGGTTGTGTGCTCTTTGAGCAAAATAGAATGCATCTGCAAATACAGTTCTGCAAATGCAAATTCACTCCATAGACTTACATGTGTGTGTGCGTGCATGTGTAGGGGAGAGAGATAGAGAGAGGGAGTTTGTGTGAGATAGAATGGGAGTATGAGTGTGTACGTGCATTTGAGTGTGTATATGTGTGCTTGTGTGTGAGTGTGGGTGTGGATGTGAGAGTGTATAGTGTAGTGAGGTCACTTGTATTGTGACATGAACCCAAGGTCCTTGTTGAGGTCATCCTCATGGGTACTGAACTTAGCTATCAGCCTCTGCTTGGCCACTCTGTATTGTTGCGTATTCCGAAATCCATCTCGGAAGACAGTCACCCGATGGTCTGAGGCCGAAGGTCCCTGACCGAGGCTGAAGTTTTCCCTGACTGGGAGGGATCATCCCTGTCTGGTGATTGTTGCGTGGTGTCCATTCATCCATTGTTGTAACGTCTGCTCAGTCTCACCAATGTACCATGCCTCTGGGCATCCTTGCCTCCAGTGTTTGAGATCGACAAAGTTGACTGAGTCACATGAGTAGCTGCCGCGAACATGGTGGGTGGTGTCCCCATGTGTAATAGTGGACTACCTGACAAAGGAGCAGCACTCTGAAAGCTAGTACTTCCAAATAATCCAGTTGGACTATAACCTGATGTTGTGTGATTCTTGGTATAATGACAGAAAGCAGTCAGTGTCAAAACATTAATGCCATCTGGATTTATACATTTGATTAAAGGTATTTCAAAATTAAGATGCACGTTAGAGACATTTTGATCCACAATCCTTTATTCGGCAGAGGTAATAAACATATTGACAGATTGATGTTACTTTAATTGCCAGTCATAGCACAATCTGTAATTAAAATATTCTTGCAAATCTCTTTCAGCGTGTATCATAAATGACCAGAAAGGTATTTCTTCTCTGTGTGTCTGCCTTCTCATTTGCAATTTCAGTTATGAACCACCTTTCTGACATACATCTCATGAGTATTGATCCTTTTTCCATCTTCACCGAGAAACAATGTGTGATGTTTCACATTCACTCCATATTTCTCTCTTAGCTTCTTACCTTGACATTCAATGGTCTCATTATTGCTGAATTCCCCATTTTTTGAAGATACTGCTGTCGAAAGTATGGGGAGTTGATGGTTCAGTGGTAATGTCACTGGACTATTAATACAGAATACATAAATAATCTTCTGCGTTCAGAGTCCACCATGTCAGATGGTCAAATTGAACTGAAGGAAAGCCTGGAATAGCAAGCCAGTCTAACAACTACCACGTATTGACTGCTGATTATGATAACTTCTCCAGCTGCTGAGACACACGTCTGACAGGAATGGGTTCACAGCTTGATTTCTGTCTTGAAAGTTGCAAAAAGACTTGGCCCATGTGTCCTGAGCCCAAGACAAAACTCTGACATGAGAAAAGGCCAAGATCAAGTTTTTAGAGCTGAAATATAGTATATGAAGAAACTGACTATAGAAGGGAATAGAGTATGATAAAGGATATGGTAGTTAAACTGTTACATAGGACTAACAATACTTCTTCCAGTTGACTCCATTTTGCATGTTCACCATAAATGTAAAACGTTTTTTAAATAAGCAGATTTGCAATGGCATTGTATGAAATTTATTTTATGTAGAGAATCAATCACAGTATCACATGAGTTCTATTGTAAGTCGCGAGTGTGGTGCTGGAAAAGCACAGCAGGTCAGGCAACATCTGAGGAGCAGGAGAATCGACATTTCAGGCATAAGCCCTTCATCAGGGAATAACAGGAGAAGGAATGTTTCAGGCATAAGCCCTTCATCAGAAATTCCTACCTTGAAGAAGTTCTCCTCCTTTCTCGACTCTGCAGTTCTCACTTTCTTTGAGTTCTATTATAACAAAGCCATGAAATTCTATGTTTGTCCATTTGCTATAAATGTCATATTATTCAGTTCATGAAGTTGTGAATTAATTTCAGGATTTAAGACCTATTAACTTGCATGATTTTGCATATTGTAATGCAATCCTATTTAAACCCAGAATTAATGTGGAGACTACTAAGAATGTTCTGCGTTAGCGGTTATATGAGGTGGCTTTGTTCCATGTTGTGCACTTGTTCTTTCTATTTGCACTAAAATTGAAGAGTGCAATGCTCTGCAGCAATTAATCTTTAAAGGCTAATTCCTCTTCTGGAATCTAGTTAATTTTATTCAGTGATAGTTCTGCTTGTACAGCAAAAGTAATTTCTAATGCCTCTTTGCGTTCATCATTAAGCAAGTGAACCATCTTTCAGACTTCTGCCATTAGGCAGTTACAGGTGCTAATGTCATACTTCTGTGCTTTTCTTTTCATGGATTGCAAGTTGTGAATTCCCTTAAGAATTTCTTTAATCACCCTTCTCTGAAGCTTAAGAGCCATTAAATAAAATCATCATAGAATTAAAGTCTTCGCATCATTCAATTACCAGTTGTGTTTGAAGTTACTCCAATTAATTTGAATAAATAATAATCAGCAAGAGTAAATACTTTCAGATTCCAGTATGCAACAAAATGCAAGAACTTGGAAATAATACCATATTTAAACCCTAAAGCATGACAAATATTGTGGCAAAACACATAGGTTGCAAGCATTACGTACAAATGTATCCCAGTTTTGGATTAGTAAGAATGCAGAATGTTTTAAAGCGTTGCTTGTTCATCATCACTCTTGTTTTATGCTGGTGAAAGTAACAAAAATGTAATTAGATTACTTACATTGTGGAAACAGGCCCTTCGGCCCAATGAGTCCACACCGACCCACCACCCACCCAGACCCATTCCCCTACACCTAACGCTATAGGCAATTTAGCATGGCCAGCTCGCCTAACCTGCACATTTTTGGACTGTGGGAGGAAACCCACACAGAGAACATGCAAACTCCACACACTCAGTCACCTGAGGCAGGGATTGAACCCAGGTCTCTGACGCTGCAAGGCAGCAGTGCTAACCACTGTGCCACCCAATATATACTATATCAAAGAATCCAAAAACTTGGTGCTATCTTTAAGTTTGAGCAACACAACAGAAAGATGAGTACACACTTTAAAATGCTCACAAAAGAGCAAAACTCATTATGATTGCAGTGCGTTGCAAGGTGGATGCATTTATTACTGTACGTTAGTGCAGAGCCCAACAAATCTGATGGGTCCCAAGTGCAAAAGTGTGCTCAGTTAGCTGATTTCAATTAAGATAATTTTGAAAACAAAAAATGCTGGAAATCACGTTGGGTCAGGCAGAGCTCTGACAAAGTCATCTAGACTCGAGATGCTTGCTCTCTCTCCACTGATGCTGCCTGACCTGCTGTGATTTCCAGCAGTTTTTGTTTTCAGGACTGATTCCAGCATCTGCAGTAATTTGTTCCTTAATTAAGATGATGTTGGGGCCACTGCCATTGACTTCAGTACCTGGGAAGAGGCAATTTCAGTAAAACGTCTCATGTTGATTCCCAGCTAGTTCCGAACAAAAGTCGTACTGGACTCGTAACATTATTTTTCTCTCTCCACTGAACCTGCCAGACCTATTGCATTTCTCCAGCATTCCTCTTGTTTGCTTGCAAGCTCTTAAGGCTAATCGTTAAACAAATTTCTCAATGGAAAGTGCAAGTGCATAGATGTAGACTTCTCTTCAATGACTTCATAAGACCTATGATGGAATGCAGAACCAGGCTACTGCTCCTCGGATGCTGCCTGAACTGCTGTGCTCTTCCAGCACCACTATTCCAAAATCTGGTTTCCAGCATCTGCAGTCATTGTTTTTACCTACTTATTCATCAAGTCTTCCCCACCATTCACAATGAGATTATGTTGGTCTGAAGACGCTGAACTCCACTTTCCTGTCTTTTCTTTTCTCTTTAAACATTAATTCCTTTACTGATGAAAATATATCTAACTCAGCCTTGAAAATACTTAACAATACAGTTTCAACATACTTCTGAGGTAAAGAATTCCACAGATTCACTCGACTCTGAGAGAAGAGATTTCTCTTTATCTCTGTCTTAAATGGTGACCCCTTATTCTGAGATTATGCCATTTGGTCTTGTACTCGCCCATAACAGGAAATAATCTTTCCACATCCAATCTGTCAAGTCTTCTAAGAATCACCTATGTTTCAATAAGGTCACCTCTCATTTGTCTGTATTCCAATGGGTGCAGCCCCAATCTGCTCAACCTGTCCTAATAATAAAGTCCTTCCATACCTGTTATCAACCCACTGAACCTTCTGTGGAGTTCCTCCAGTGCCAGTATAGCTTTCCTTCATGGAGGTTAATTAGTTTAGTTGGCTGGACAGCAGGTTTGCAATTCAGAGTGATGTCAACAGCTTGGGCTCCATTCCTGTACTGGCTGAGGTAACCATGAAGGTTTCATGCTCTCACTTTGTATCTCACCTGAGGTATTGTGATCCTCAGGTTAAACTCACCACCAGCCATCTCTGTCAAATGATAGAGCAGTCCTATGGTCCTCTGGAACTATGACAACTTTTCCATTACCTTTACCTTTCCCTCAATAAAGGGCTCAAAACTATACACTGCATTCAGCTGTGATCTGACTAGTCTCTTGTATTGTTTTAGCAAAACCTCCTTAGTTTTATTAACCATTTCCTTTGAAATAAAGGCCATGCATAATGTTGAATGCTGACACCCTGGAATAAAGTTATTTTGACTGCTTCCTCCAATCATTCCACCATAGTTTGTATGATATAATGTTTTCCTTTGTCTGATTTGACATTAGCTCCTTCCCTTTGTTGGTTTGAGTACGAGGTGCTTGCCAACCTTGCAACTTATACCAAATGATGATGATGGTGGCAAATAGACAAAGTTCTATGCTACAACAATAGTAAAAGATCTTAGCAATCATGGCAAGTATTGATACCATTAACACCTCCTCAATGTACACTTCTGCAAATTAAAATCAACACTAATTATATCAGGATCAGATGCACGAGATTTAAGAGAAAGTAATAAAAAAATGTGCTTTCCCATTATGTGTTGAAGATGGATAATGTTTCAATAAGTGGAGACTGAGAAATAATTGTTAAAAAAAGCTTTAGAAATTGATCAGAGATCAACCACTCCCTTCTGATTAACGTTAAGGAGTTTACTGCATTTGTGGGCTCTATAAATAAATAAGGAGTGAACTACTTGAAAGATCTGTTATCTCTCCAAGCCTCATGTCGTGGTTTGTTCAGCAATGTTGTTTATTTTCCCCTGTATTTAAATGATTAATAAATCTAATGCCAGAAAAACAAAGCTATTTCTGATTTCATTACTAACCAGGTTTTGTACAAATTATAACAAACATTGGATTTGTATCTCAAGACTTTAGTTTCCTCACTTTCTTGGGGAGATATTTGGCTGAACACCTTTCGTCTGCACCATAATAACTCTTTGAAACTGTTATCACTATTTGACTGATTGAGTGACTTCACTTATTTAACAGCTGCACAGTAACATAGTTTTAAGGATTACCAGTTTGATGTTGAGAAAGCACCAGCCTTCAAATTCGGAATAGTGGAACAACAAAAGAAAAAAAAAATGATTGAGAGTTATGTGAACATCTTCCTGCCCCCACCCCCAACCCCACCCCAGCCAATTTAAATTCACATCACAGAGAACAAGTTCTCCTGGTAGGAGATTTTGAGACTTATTAAGGTAATGCTGACATATAAAGCTACCTTGTCACAGAAACAATCACAAGGATGAGCTGCTGGATGCAAAGCAGGGAAGAAAAGGGCTGCCTTTGGGTGGTTTTGTACATGAGAGAAATGAAGAAGAAAATTAACAAAATCCTGTTTGTGTTGATCATGTCCTGTGGAAAACGGAAGTAACTAATACTGCTACTTAAGCACCTTGCAGCAATTTTAAACATTAATAACAATATAAACATTCTGCTTGTTTTTCCTGTTCAGTATAATGAAAATCTCTAAAGTGATTTGGTTACAACCATTTTGTAATCACACCCCAGCTATTACTCCGAGACCAACACTGTTCCTCTGCACTTTCAGTTGGAGCGTGGTTCTAATGTGATTAGCCTGCTAAAAGGGTTAGAAGATCGATCAAATTTTGGATCATTCAGAGAGACAAGAGCAGAGAGGAGCACAGGATATCAGGGACGAGAATAGAAACAAACCACATCAAAATGGTGGAATATGACACTAATCCCTTCCTTCCTCTTTAATTTCTGCTTCAGATTTGAGCAAATGTCTCCTGTATCCTGGCACCAGGCAAGCAACACAGGCTGCTGTCATCTTGCTCTTTGCTGCAGCGACCAATCTCATTTCCCTTCACTGTACAGGCAATCCCCGCTTTGTGAGCAGATTCTCTTCGGAAATTCATTCACAAGTTGATGTATCCACAAAGTTGGAATGGAAGACAGGACAATATAAATTAAAAAAAAAACAAAGAGACTGCAAATGCTGGAAATCAGACACAAAAACAGACATTGCTTGAAAAACTTCCCTCAAAGGTCAGCAAGGCAGCCATTGTGTGGAGCCACAGAAAATGGGAGAGATACTGAATGAGTATTTTGCATCAGTATTTACTGTGGAAAAGGACATGGAAGATATGGACTGTCGGGAAATAGATGGTGACACCTTGCAAAATGTCCATATTACAAAGGAGGAAGTGCTGGATGTCTTGAAACGCCTAAAGGTGGATAAATCCCCAGGACCTGATCAGGTGTACCCTAGAGCTCTGTGGGAAGCTAGGGAAGTGATTGCTGGGCCTCTTGCTGAGATATTTGTATCATCGATAGTCACAGGTGAGGTGCCGGAAGACTGGAGGTTGGCTAACATGGTGCCACTGTTTAAGAAGGGTGTTAAGGACAAGCCAGGGAACTATAGACCAGTGAGCCTGATGTCGGTGGTGGGCAGATTGTTGGAGGGAATCCTGATGGACAGGTTTTACATGTATTTGAAAAGACAAGGACTGATTAGGGATAGTCAACGTGGCTTTGTGCTTGGGAAATCATATCTCACAAACTTGACTGAGTTTTTTGAAGAAGTAACAAAGAAGATTGATGAGGGTTGAGTGGTGGATGTGATCTATATAGACTTCAGTAAGGCGTTCGACAAAGTTCCCCATGGGAGACTGGTTAGCAAGGTTAGATCTCATGGAATACAAGGAGAACTGCCATTTGGATACAGAACTGGCTCAAAGGTGGAAGACGGAGGGTGGTTGTGGAGGGTTGTTTTTCAGACTGGAGGCCTGTGACCAGTGGAGTGCCACAAGGATTACTGCTGGGTCCTCTACTTTTTGTCATTTACATAAATGATTTGGATGCAAGCATAAGAAGTACAGTTAGTAAGTTTGCAGATGACATCAAAATTGGAGGTGTAGTGGACAGCGAAGAGGGTTAGCTCAGATTACAACAGGATTTGACCAGATGGGCCAATGGGCTGAGAAGTGGCAGATGGAGTTTAATTCAGATAAATGCGAGGTTCTGCATTTTGGGAAAGCAAATCTTAGCAGGATGTATACACTTAATGGTAAGGTCCTAGGGAGTGTTGCTGAACGAAGAGACCTTGGAGTGCAGGTTCATAGCTCCTTGAAAGTGGAGTCGCAGGTAGATAGGATAGTGAAGAAGTCGTTTGGTATGCTTTCCTTTATTGGTCAGAGTATTGAGTACAGGAGTTGGGAGGTCATGTTGAGGCTGTACAGGATATTGGTTAGGCCACTGTTGGATACTGCGTGCAATTCTGGTCTCCTTCCTATCGGAAAGATGTTGTGAAACTTGAAAGGGTTCAGAAAAAATTTACAAGGATGTTGCCAGGGTTGGAGGATTTGAGCTATAGGGAGAGGCTGAACAGGCTAGGGCTGTTTTCCCTGGAGCATTGGAGGCTGAGAGGTGACCTTATAGAGGTTTACAAAATTATTAGGGGCATGGATAGACAAAGTCTTTTCCCTGGGATCGGGGAGTCCAGAACTAGAGGGCAGAGGGTGAGAGGGGAAAGATATGAAAGAGACCTAAGGGGCAACATTTTCACACACAGGGTGGTACGTGTATGGAATGAGCTGCCAGAGAAAGTGGTGGAGGCTGGTACAATTGCAACATTTAAGAGGCATTTGGGTGGGTATATGAATAGGAAGGATTTGGAGGGATATGGGCCAGGTGGTGGCACGTGGGACTAGATTAGGTTGGGATATCTGGTCAGCATGGACAGGTTGGACCAAAGGGTCTGTTTCCATGCTGTACATCTCTATGACTCTATAACTCTATGCTTGAATCCAAGGTAGACAAGCAGGAGGCTGGAAGAACACAGCAAGCTAGGCAGCATCAAGAGATGGAGACGTTAATGTTTCAGGTATAATCCTTCTTCAGGACTCAGGTCTCCCCAAAACATTGACTTCTCCACCTCTTGATGCTGCCTGGCTTGCTGTATTCTTCCAGCCTCCTACTTGTCCAGTTTGAGTCAACATTGTCGGCCGAAAATGAAATCATGTTGAATTAATTTATTGGAATTTTTTGAGGAAATGTGCTGTTGGTAATGGATTGTACCTGGACTCTAGAAGGGTTTTGATAAGATGCTACATCAAAGATTATTGTGGAAAATAAAAGTTCATGATGGAATGGTAACATAGTCGCATGGTATGACATGGCAAGGATGTTGAAGAGACACTTATTCTTGTATGAGGGTTTGGAACTCGGGGTCACTGTTTGACCATCAGGGGTTTCCCATTTAAGACAGAGATAAGGAGTATTATTTTTGTCACAGACAGTCATATGTCTCTGGAACAGCATTCCTGAAAATGTAGTGGAAGCAGAGTATATGAATGTTTTTGAAGGATGAGCTGGATAGTTCCTTTATAAGCGACATGGCGAAAGGCTATCAGTGGTGTTGGGAGTGGTTGTTTGTCACATTCTTCACATTTCTGACCATCCGTCATGATCTTATTGAATGCCAGAACAGCTTCAAGGTGCTGAGTTGTCTGCTCCTGCCCATAATTCATATATTGTATGTTTGCAAGTATGTTTGATTGAATACATGAAGACACGAATTAAAAGTTTAACTCTGATCTCCCTACTATAGGAAAGATGTTGTGAAACTTGAAAGTGTTCAGAAAGATTTATAAAGATGATGCCAGGGTTGGAGGGTTTGAGCTATAGCGAGAGGCTGGATAGGCTGGGGCTGTTTTCCCAGGGGCATCGGAGTCTGAGAGGAGACTTATACAGGTTTATAAAAGAATGAGGGGCTATTCACCATAGGGTGAATAGCCAACTTCTTTTCCCTGGGGTAGGGGAGTCTAAAACTAGAGGGCATAGGTTTAAGGTGAGAGGGGAAAGATTTAAAAGGGACCTAAGGGACAATGTCTTCATGCAGAGGGTGATACATGTATACAATGAGTTACCAGATGAGGTGGTGGAGGCTGGTACAATTACAACGTTTAAAAGGTGGATATATGAATCGGAAGGGTTTATAGGGATATAAGGATCTGTTTGTGTGTGGTACATCTCTATGACTTTATAAATGGAATTAGTCAACCTGTACCATGAAGCTTGCTCCACCATTCAATAAGATCTTAGCTGACCTGAATATTCCACAATGCGGTCTATTCCCACACTACCTTCATCCTATTGTTTATCAGAAGTTTATCCACTACTGACTTGGAAATATTCAAAGACTCTGTTCCCACCATCTTTTGAGGAAGAGAATTCCAAAGACTCATAATCCAGCTGGTAGGAAGCATCAACTGATTTCACACAGCAGGTTGGGTCTAGAATGCACTGCCTGGAGAGGTAGTGGAGGCAAGTTCACTTACAGTCCAAGAGTCTTAGAGATGTACAGCACGGGAACGGACCCTTTAGTCCACCTTGTCTATGCCGACCAGAAATCCCAACCCAATCTCGTCCCACCTGCCAGCATCTGGCCCATATCCTTCCAAACCCTTCCTATTCATATACCCATCCAGATGCCTCTTAAATGTTACAATTGTACCATCGTCCACCACTTCCTCTGGCAGCTCATTCCATACACGTACCACCCTCTGTGTGAAAAGGTTGCCCCTTAGGTCTTTTTTATTTCTTTCCCCTCTCAACCTAAACCTATGCATTCTAGTCTGGACTCCCCACCCCAGGGAAAAGACTTTGCCTATTTATCCTATCCATACCCCTCATGATTTTATAAACCTCTATAAGGTCACCCCTCAGCCTCTGAAACTCCAGGGAAAACAGCCCTAGCCCATTCAGCCTCTCCCTATAGCTCAAATCCTCCAAACCAACAACATCCTTGTAAAGTTTTTCTGAACCCTTTCAAGTTTCACAACATCTTTCCGATAGGAAGGAGACCAGAATTGCATGCAGTATTCCAACAGTGGCCTGACCAATGTCCTGTACAGCCGCAACATGACCTCTCAACTCCTGTACTCAATACACTGACCAATAAAGGAAAGTATACCAAATGCCTTCTTCACTATCCTATCTACCTGCGACTCCACTTTCAAGGAGCTATGAACCTGCACTCCAAGGTCTCTTTGTTCAGCGACACTTCTTGAAGCATTCAGGAGCACATCTGGTGATTATTTGAAGACAAATAATGTGTAAGGGAATGGGTAAGCACAGGGGAATGGCACCAAGTACTAATTTTCAGACACAATGCTCCGAATGACTGTTTTCAGTGCCATAATAATGCTTGTGATTCTATTTGCAATCCTGACTACCATCAAAACTGACTGACTAAAAATTGTTGAAACCTAAATTTAAAATGGGTACAGACACAGATTGACTCTTTGCGTGAGAGGAACAGCTACTTTCTATTCACCATAACAACCCCCCCTCATTATCTTGTACACCTCTGTCAGTTCCCCCCCACCCCCCAACATTCTCTGCTACAAAGTAAACAATCTGATTTGATCCAGTCTGTCATCATCACTTGGAGGGCATGGGAATAGAAAACTATCCTGAGGTTGGCAGCTAGGTGCTGCAGTGTAGTAGAGGCAGGGGGTAGCTAATGCAATCGTTTTAATACAACAGGGGAGCTGATACATTTGGTTGCTCTGGATGTAGAGATTTTTTATTACCTGCTCAGCCATGATATTACACACTTCTGAAGCAGGTGGGACTTGAACGCAGGCCTCTTACCTCAGATTGGTTATACTACTAATGTACCACAACAGACCTTTGATGTGGTTACATAACTCAGACAACTTTGCTAAACACCTAGCGGGTACAGGGCAAATATAAGACGAATAAATAATAATACTTTTTTTTTAAAAGTTCCATGACTGAGGTCATAAAATTATCCTTTCATTGTTTTATATTAAGGATAATTGAAAACGTATTATTTCTCAGAAATACCAAGTTTATTCTCAACAGCCAATTCAGGATCTGGATACATTTCAACCCTTCAAATCTTGACTGAAATTGTTGCCTGTCCCATTCTTACAGATTTATTACACAACCAATTTTAAAAATACACCAATGAATATGCCTCACAAATGGATTTTAATTCAGAGAAAGCAGAATGTCCTGAGAAGTGGTAGTATAAAATCCAAGGTTAAAGGATGCAAGACTGATGATAGTGAACACTTGGGAATGAAAATTAGCTGATGGATGCTAAAATATATTGTGAAATATGAATTAGTATTTCTCTGCATACATTAAGGGATCACCCAGAATTGTGTTTCGAAAGTATGTCCAAATTTGTTTAATACAAGGCTTCTGCAAGTCCTCTCCCCACCCCATATAAAGATGGTTAATTCAGAATTGAAGTGATTTAATGCAGAGAACTGAGGGTAAGAGTAGCTATTGGCTGTTGCAGACCTGATGGCTTCTCCCCATATCTATCTAGCTTCTTTCTGTCTTGCTCACAGCCCAAACTGTTTAGCTCCCTGACAACCAATCACTTTGTTGTTGGCAGGTATAGGTCTTCCTCATTGACAACTGCTTCTTGTTCCACAAACCACTGGTTTTCATTGTAAGTAACCCTTCAGCTCCAGTTTGTTCAAACATTGCTGGAACCCACAGCTTCACAACAGTTCATAAAAATATCAAATTCCTCACTTTCAAAACATGTAGCCATCTTATAAAATCCTGGATTTCCAAACAGCTCTAGTCCACAGTTCTTAAAAAAACGCAAAAATTTAAGAACGACTTTACATTGTATACATGCCAACTTCAGATTACAATTAAGTTTTGCCAAGTTTCTAAAGGTCATTGACCTAAAATATTGAATGTGCATCTCTCTCCACTTAATACCATTTACTCTCCTTGAACATTTTGAGCAACTTTTGTCTTTTCCAACTGCAATTGCTAAATCTGGAGGTGCAAAAAAGGCATTAAGAAGGACTTAATGTATGAAGTGAATGATATTAGTGGTGGAAGTAGTGACCTTTATGGTGGTAAGGAAATAGTACTGCTATGGGTTGATAAGAACCCTGTGACTGCAGTCTTTGGGGAAGGAGTTGGATTTGAGTGCAGGAAATGTGATTCATTTTAAAATCTACAATAGGAGAGAAAACTTAGAGATGGAATGAAGGATCGAATGTAAATGGTGAACTTGGTAGGTTTGTAAAATAAAATGTGAATAAATTTGTACAATCACTAGCACATTTCAACAATTTGACAATTCTGACAATTTATTAGCTAATTAATCATAGAAGTAAAACAGACAGTCTCCCAGTTCTTGTTAAATCAGGAAATTCACTTCTAAAGTATGATTTTGAAATGTGAGTATAAAAATAAAGAGAGTAGAAGTATATTTCTGAGTGGTGTGCTATTCATTTTGATCTGGCAGGTTTTATTTTTTATCATGAATTCTTGTCCTGTCATTTTTTTTTCATATATTTTCATGCACGTTCCCACTTTGTCATTTCCTTGTTATAGCTGTCCACTGTAAGTCCCCGCAGCTCCTTTTAAAAGAGCTGTACAATCAAAAGTACAGCTAATTGCAGTATCACTCACTGCAAAAATTGACGAGCGCATTTCAGTCCTTTGAAGTGATTCATCTTGGATGTATCAGGAAAAGCAACATCCTGTTGGAGTCCTGGTATTTCTGACAAACTGGCATCTTTGGACGGAAAAATTAAACTGAATAGGAAGAGTCATTCTGTCTATTCATTTTAAACAATTTAGCAAAGTATAGTGGAATCTAGTTATAATTTCGTAGTGTATTTGATTTCAAATGCAACTGAACAAACAAAAATAGATGATTACATCAGGTCAGCATAGATATTATAGTTTCTTTTCACACACAGGTTGACCATCTAGCAATCCATAGTGAGGTACAAAAAACTTACTTTAATCAGTACATTGTAATTGTTAAGTTTAATCTTATTGAAACAAATAAGATCCTGAAGGGACTTGACGGGGTAGATGTTGAAATCTGTTTTCTTTTATTGGAGAAGCAAAAGGTACCCAATGCAGTTTAAAATTAAAGGATTGTCCTATGAGATTTCTTTTTCTTTTTCAGAGGATTGTGACTGTGAAATTTTCTTCCCACGAAGCAGTCCAGGCAGGATCATTGAATATTTTAAAATCAGATATAAATAAATTCTTGACTTATAAGGGAGTCAAATGTTGTAAGGATAGATGGGAATTTGGAGCTGGGGTCATAATGAGATCATAATCTTATTCGGTGTTGGAGCAGGCTGGAGTGGCTGAATGGTCTACTTCTGCTGTTAATTTGTGTGTTGTAGTTTTATTTTTATGTATTTGTTTTTAGTCCTTAAGGACTGAGAAAATGGAATTGGAAGCGAGTTGAAAATGAATATTTGCACAGCTTGAACATAATGTAATGTTCCTAAATACTCAGGCAAATTAATTTCTGAAAAATGCTCAAAATACTTCCAGAATATTAATTTTTGTTTTAATAATCCCAATAGATTGTGAATTAGCTTCTCGCTGTGACATGTTCCAACTGAACATTGGAATTTTCATTGGTAACTTGTGCTAAATATCATAAACGACACAGTGGTGGTATCAATGAAAGCCCCAGTTTGTTGTCTTGTTAAGATTTTGAGATGTTAAAACTTCATGATAGCAATGAGACTAATTGAAGGACAACATGCATGAACTACACTGCCCTCAAGTGGTTTACTTCTCACATAACATCCAGCATTTTGACTACTGCTCAAGTTCAAAGACATTGGAAATGTCTTCTTCGGCACCTTTCAAGACCAAGGATGACTCAAAATAGAATTTGGACCTCTTCAAGCTGAAACTGCACCAGAAATCTAGGAAGCTTATGAACGTAAATAGCTTTTTGGTCTAACAAGAATGTTTTCTTTTGCTGGTCTCAATATTTCAATATTCCTCAATTATGCATTTCAAGATTATTTGATCATTTTTAAATACTCTGCATTATTATTTGAGGTTCTTCTGTGCTTTTATATTTGAGTTAAAGTTTCCAAAGAAGGGATTTTTCCTGATTTCTGCTATAATGTGTTTAAATTGATGATAAACGTATGGGAGATTGTCAAATGACTATTTTTAGTACTTAGTTTGAGATTTTGCTGGTCCTTTGCCAAGGTTACCTTGGACAATCAGGACATGTCCCTGTGCCAATTCTACTAAGCAGCATTTGATTACTTGGGCTCTCAAAGTCTCAAACATAACCACTCAAATTTCCCACTACTGTTAAGTGATGTCACCTTTTCTTGTCAATAGAACTTTTTTCTCCAATTCATTCTTGTCTAAGTCCTCTATCCCATTTCACCAATTCTCTTGCAAACTAGGAGTCCCAGTTACTTTGCTCATTGGTAGCGCTGGGAAAGTGAAGAAACACCCACTTCATGCGTACAAAGTGGGTGAACAGTGACTGTGAGAGATTCTTCCACAAAACTCAGCAACATGGTTTCAAAGAAGTTAGACTTTGACTTTTGGAATCAAATTTTTCTACCACAATATTAGTTGTGAATATTGCAACTATAGATGCTCCAGATTTTGTTCTGAGCAACAATGTGAATTTACATATATTAATTATTTTCCATGGGCTTTTGCTGTGGAACCTATAGAGATTACTAATGCATTGTACCACTGACAACTGTGCATGACCAAATGAACCATGAAGATGGAGCCAAATCCAGGGACAAAGCCTCCATTGTTTTCAGGCATCTGCCTTTTAACCCTTTCCAACATAATCCCCTGCTTAGTAGGCTTAGCTGAAAATCTGGCACCAGATCTTCTGAAGAAGAACAATAAAATGTTAATGCTGATCCTCTCTCCACAGATCTTGCCATACCTGCTGAGTTTCTCTACCATTGTCTGGTTTTACTTCGGATTTCCAAAATTTGCAGTATTTTGCTTTTACATGGCAAAACTCATTGTGTGTCTGGGCCATATCACCCTCAGTGTACCACGCTCCCCAAGGATGAGGCCATACTGTGGAGCATTGTGCATACCTCCTGCTTCAACATGGTGGCCTGCCATATGTGGCTCTCCTTGAGCATACCACTCTCCAAATGAAGGAGACTATGCAGTCACACATCAGAGAATTACATCACTTACAACGTTGATGAACGCCTTCATCACCTATGCATGGAAGTGAGCAGACTCTGACAACTCTGACAGATGTTCATGATTCTGCACACATATCAGAGCTGAATTTGACCAAAAATCAATATCATATCAATTTCAGAGAGCTTTGTGAAGAAGTGTTTTTCCCCATGAGCTCCAGCAGGTTATCTCTATCAATTCTCTGCTGCTAGCTTTATTATATATGCACCGCAGCTCCCTGGTGCCTCACTGGCACTATCTAGTGTTCTACCAGCTACAGAACTACTCTATTGCTACTACCTCTGGAATGTCTGATATTGGCGCTGTACTGAAAGAACAACTTAAAGCTGCTAGCCATGTATAGCCCTTCATAATACAGGTAGAGGGATGGAAACAAAAACAAAAAGCCTCTGAGAATATATAGCCAATAAAAGCTCACATTTAAAAATTCATTGCCATTGTGTATCACCATTCGATATATCACCACACATCTGATAGACTGCTTCAGTAACTGCAACCAAAATCTGCACAGGTTACCTGTCTAAAAAAGTGCTATGTTTCCCCTAATGCCCAGCATAATATTACATTTTGGCTTTGTTCAGGACTGACTGTGGCCCAACCTTGACTGATGATCAACCAAATCCATGACTGATTTCTGTGCAGCTCCTACTAGTTCATGACTAATTGCTTGTCTGATTGCGCTGGATCTGCGGGATTGATTGTGGGTCACTCCCCAGACTGTGATGATATGAAACCTTTGCCTGTAGGACCGTGTCCAATACCCTGGACTGATATCAAGCAGTGCCCTTGTCTCACTGGTGCTGGTATCCTGTGATTAATGAAAGACCTACTTGATTTGACTGAGGACTACTCCCCTTAAACTTCCTCTCATGACCATTTGCTTGGAGCACATGCAGTGTAATTGCTGTGTAAGCTGCTGGTACATGGTGTAGGTGTGGGATTGATGTAGAACAGATTCATAAATTAACATGTCCACCCCCTTGCCTGGCAATGTGACATGCTGCCTGGCTTTGTGTCTCTGAAATACAGTGAGCCATGTCCATACCTGACCCTGCGCTAAAGAGGTTCCTGTGGTCATTAGGGGCCACAGAGGCCTCACTACAAAGATTACTGAGGAAATTTGATACTCAAGACACTCACTTTCCCATTATTTCTGGACCTCTCTCCCATATCACTCAACTGGCCTGCTGCCTCCATTCTGATCTCCATCACTTCTTCTCACACAAAAATATTTGATTTTGAAATAAATTCTCATTCGTGAAATCCAAACAGAAATGTAAATTCACTGGTGGTAAAATGTACTGTGAGTACAAGCAGACATCTATTTAGAGAACCACATCAAAGACACAATTCTTTGATAACATCATGAAACTGTCAGTCAGAATGCCTATATAGCTGCTTGCTAAGCTAGGTAGTATAGAGTGCCTGAAACTCTGCCAAGCATTCACAATTAGCTCAGCTATAATAATAACCTTTGAAAAATCTAAACAATGGTGTCCATTGACATTACAAACATAGATGGTTAATGGCTTTCCAGATCTGTACTTGATGGCTTGCCACTCTAAACACTCGAGCAGTGCATGTCTGTTTTATACTCTAGACTATCTGATTTTGTTTCCAATTGCAAACAACTGGAGTTTAAATCACTTTTAGATTACAGCACTTAAACAGGCACTAAATCTGCCTCTCACATGAATTAATGACTCCTCCATAAGATGTGACAGTGAAAATTATTATCTTGTTTAAACTCAGCACTAATTTCTAAGTGACCAGAGATTCATAAAACCATTAAACCATAAGACACAGGGAAGTAAGGCCATTCGGCCCATCGAGTTCACTCTGCTATTTAATCATGGCTGATGGACATTTCAACTTCACTTACTTGCACCCTCCCCGTAACCCTTAATTCTTTGCGAGATCAAGAATTTATCATTCTCTGCCTTGAAGAAAGTTAACTTCCTGGCCTCCACTGTGCTCCATGGTAATGAATTCCAGAGGCTCACCACTCTCTGGCTGAAGTAATGTCTCCTCATTTCCGTTCTAAATTGACCTCCTCTAATTCTAAGACTGTGCCCATAAGTCCTAGTCTCCCCGCCGAACAGAAACAATTTCCCAGCATTCACCCTTTCTAAACCATGCATAATCTTGTAAGTTTCTATTAGATCTCCCCTCAACCTTATAAACTCTCATGTTTTCCATCATATCCTGCCTACTCTTACTACCAAGAATGGAGTTTGTCATAAATGGAAGTAGGATTTCCACAACCAGGCCCAATCTCCTTTTTAAAAGTTCTGCCTAGTCACCATGACTCATCAAGAATCTGGGTCTTTCTGTTTTAATTTTTTATACTTGCAACAAAAATTAAAATCTGAAGGGATGGCATTTCATAATGTAAAATTCTGTTTCCAGTCCAACGAGGCAATTTGGAAATAATTTTGGTTTAGCACACTGTTAAACTTTTACATCCAGTGCACTGAACAAATCCTCACTTAACAACATACGAAGGACAAGGCCATTCAGCCCTTCAGATCTGCAATTACTGTTCACTACAGTCATAATGGATCAAACCTTTCATCCTTTCCATTCTGATTACCATATAACACTAACAATCAGAAATCTATTAATTTTTATCTTAAACATATTCAAAAGTTGAGATTAATCTGATGGATATATTAGGTATGTAGTATCTAGGTAGTTTTACTCCACATGTGCCATAATACCAAGTCTCTCAATGAGATTCTGTGTAGGGGACCTTCTGGTGAACCAGGAAAGCTAGAGTAGAAACTTTCTAATTTCTGAGGTTCATGAATGTAATCACAGAAGATTACTGTCTGTTTCACTCTTGAATATATCATCCAGCCACAGAGAGTTGGACATCCTTTTTGAAGTGTATGAATCTCCCATATTCTGGCTATTATCCCAACCACAACCAACAGCATCTTCCATCTCATTGCTATTACAGAATCTCAAAGTCGTAATCAAAGTTGTGATTGTGCTTGCTGCAGGATAACTTTCAGCGTGCGATGAATTCTGAGCTTCATGACAAAGTGCAATTAATAAAATTGCTTTAACAGTGCCAGTTCTTCAATGCATCCTTCAGTTTATGACCAAAGTCAGTGTCCTGTACAGTCAGGCCAAGGACAGGCAGCCAGTTGGGGTATTCTTCGTTAGGGGTCTGTGATTGCAGTTCTGTGAGTGGGCCATGGTCAATCCTGTAGCTTCATAGTGACCAGCCCAGTGGTGGGGCTAATGCAATCAGGGATGCGTGCAGTCACCAATCAAGGGTCTGCACAGCTCTAGTCCAGAGCTGGTCCGTTAGGATGTTGAAGTGGATGAGCCGCGGTCAGTCTGTCAGGTCTGTTCAGAAAGTCTAAGGGGAAAATTCAGGGAGTGGGGTTGCTGAGCTTGGAAAGTAGGCACAACAACTTATTCTTTGGGATTGGGGCTGCAGGCTGGTTGGAAGGGGTGCTGACAATTGCCAAAGGAGGCACAGTACCTCCAATGGGGGATACAATAAGGCATGAATAGGGAGAGGGTCACAGAGGTTTTCTTCCATTGTCTTGCCTTCAAAAGAAGGGTAGTGTATGTTGACAGTGGTATGGTCACTTCATATGCCAGGGACTGGGGGTGGGGTAAGGTGGGCAGACATACGCTGATGTAGACAGGTTGGGTGGGGATCTGGGAGGTGACAATCTGATGGAGTTTAAGGGAAGGGCTAGCAGGAAGGGAATTGGATGTATGGGTTCTCAGCAACACATAGAGACAATGGCTTGAAGCAACATTGAAACAGCGCGACTATCATGTTGGAGTGAGTAGGGTAAGTGCTTTGACCAATGAGGGAGGGGGTTGGAAGACTCACCAGGGTGAAGATGTTTAAACGTAAATAACAGTACGCACAGACTGGTACATGGTACAGGACTGTGAGCTACGTGATCCCCAACCCCTGACCAGGCTCCCTGCTTTTGTGAACCTGCAGGCCCCAAATTCTAACCACCTCATTCACACCAGCCCTGAGACCAGGGAAAGAACTGGGTTATAGTGAGATGAAGACCCAGTGCCCTGTATATGCATTGCTCATCTTGCTTCTATTTATATGTTCGCATTCCTTTGGCACATCCTGTGTGTAAACATAAGCTTATGCCTCTTGCTGGATTTGAAGCTAAATTGAGAGACAAACAACCAGATATCAAAGCAGTGTCATTTATAACCAATAAATGCCAAGTAAAGTACAGTGGATTGTCACTAGTGCCACCAAAGTGCCTCCAGTTACTTTCCTTCTTCCTTTTCCTTCCAGTGTCTCTGGATTAGAGGGATTCTGCTCAGCAGTGGAACCTGTGGGCACTGAAGTTTTGGTCAGGTGGCTCTGGAGAACTCTTTTGTCAAGAAAAGCCAGATATGCTGACAATCTTCTTGCCTGATGTAAGTGAACTCTCCGAGGAGTGAACTTCCAACGATTGGAGGGAGACAGGCAGGTAGAGGAGTACAGTGTCTGAATGGAGACTTTTGAAGTGGCTTGTGTGTTGATCCACCTTTGGCTGGGGCCTCCTGGCACCGCTGTGCTTGCTTGTGTGCAAGGGGCACCTGGAGTCCCTGTCAGACTCTACATCTCCCTGTTGCCAAGTCTTTTGTTCTGAGGACCAATTAGTGTGGTGTGGGAATGCAAGTGTGAGCACCTCTCCAGCAGACCCTGAGGGGGCTCGACCTGGCTCTCCATGGTAGCGGCCAACCTGTCCATGGAAGAAGACAGAAAGTCGCTTAAATTGCTGCAGCTTCAATGAGGGCTATTGTGTACCATGAATCTGTCTGAAACTTCTCTTCCTCCCTGTGCATGTGGATGAACTTCCCAGTTACCAACACCACTAGGTGTTCTCCTGCCAGGGGGCCTGAGCTTGTGCCCAGTCTCAGTCAGTCCTCCGAGTGCCAGTGAACTTGGGGTGTTTCTTCCTCAGCCAATTGCAGAGCTGTCCCAATGAGTTGCTCACTAGATTGTGCTCCTACAAATTCCAAGTCAAATGTTTCCACCGAAGTGTTAGTAGCTGGGCTGCTGGAGATTGCAGGAGACAGCCTTGCCAATGCTTCCTCTGTCATTTTGACACTCTTCCTCAGAGGTTGAGGAGGTGGTTTCTGATGGAACCAGCTATTCCTCTGTAGAGGTGGGGGAGATTGTGTCACAGCCAGTGGTTAGAAATGGTATAACATGAATGAGAATGACAGCAGGATTGCTGTGAGAAAAACAATGGGATAAAGATTGGGACTTACTCATTTGTCAGGACATGAATGTCAGCAATACTACAGGACCAGTCCTGGTCTTCTCCTGTGGGGGCAAGGAATTCTTTGTTCATGGGGGTGAACCTCTCCACCCATTCAGGGTCTCTCTGTAATGGGCTGTTTTCTCCCGTAAGGAGAGAAAGGGAGAAATTAAATCAGATACTAATGGATCGTGATGGTGTATGTGGGCAAAAGACATTTAAATAAAATGAGTATGCTGCACAGAGACAATGCAGGGCTATTGGTATGGGAGAAGGAGGTTAAGAGAGGGTGTGGAAAGCTATTACGAGCAATAGTGAGAGGAGTAGAATATTAGTCTTCATGGGATTTGGTTGCAGTAGCAGAGATAGGATAAGGAGCAGAGAGAAGATTACAGCACTTACACTGACTCAACGGAGAAGATTATCGACTTCTTATGCCACCCCGCCATTCCTCTGTGTTGTGAAGATGGCACTGGCTGGTGGTGACATCGGACTAGGCTGCCAGTGTCTTATGGCATAGTTTCCTCTGCCAGTTCTCCAGGAAGATGACTTTGCCACCACTTCTTTGCCCACATCCCTGTCACAGTTTCACCATGCCATCTCCTCCATTTCATTATCTTCTGGAAAAGTCTCTGACTGAGCAATGCTCTCTTATGCTTTGCCGAACTACTCCTCACCCTTGATAACTTTTCCTTTAACTCTTCCCATTTCCTCCAAATCCAGGGAGTGGCTACGTGCACTCAGATAGGCCCATGCTACACCTGCCTCTTTATCAGCTAAGTTGAACAGCCCTTCCTCAGTATCTACACAGGCATTGTGCCCCAACTCATCTGCTGTTATATTGATGACTGCATCGGCACAGTGTCCTGCACCAAGGCTGAATTGCAGCAGTTCATTGACTTCACCCACAGCTTCCACCCCACCCTCAAATTCACCTGGTCCATCTCAGACACGTCCTTCCCCATTCTTGACCTTGCTATTTCCATCTCCAGCGACAGCCCCTAGACGAATGTTTACTATAAACCCACAGACTCCCAAAACTGCCCAGACTACATCTCCTACTCAGTACACTCCGTATCCTGCAAGAACTCCACCCTGTTCTCCCAAATCCTCCACCTCCGCCACATCTGCTTGGACAAGGGGACATTCTACTCCCAAACATCCCAGATGTCCACCTGTTTGAACAATGTGCTTTTCCCCACTCTGTCATCCAGATCGCTCTCCACCACACAACCTCCATTCCCCATTTCACTGTTCTAAACTCCCCCCAATGCAATAAAGACAGACTCCCCCTTGTCTTCACTTATCAGCTCACTATTCTTTGCATCCAACATATTATCCTTAAATACTTCTGCCAAAACGAATTAGATCCCAGTACCAAGAAAATCTACCCCTCCCCATCCCTCTCTGCCTTCAGCAAGGACCATTCCCTTCGCCAATCCTTGGTTAGTGCCACTCCCTCCACCAACCACTTCCCCCCACCCTGCGACCCCCCCCCCCCCCCCCCCACCCAGTACATTGCCTAACAACCATAAAAAATGCGAAGCCTGCTGGCACACCTCACCTTCAACCAGGGCCCCAAACAGTCCTTCCCGGTGAGACAGATGTTCACCTGCTTCTCCTCCAATCAAGTTTACTATATTCAGTGCTCCGGATGTGGTCTTCTCTACATCCAGGAGTCCAAACATAAACTAAGGGAACGTTTTGCCGAGCATCTCAGCCAAGCCTGCAGGGGCCAACTTGATCTCCCAGTCACTGTCTGTTTTAATTCCCCTTCCCACTCCCTTTCCGACATGACCTTCCTTGGCTTCCTCCCTTGCCACAGGGAAACATATGGGCAGTGTGGTGGCACAGTGGTTAGCACTGCTGCCTCACAGCGCCAGAGACCTGGATTCAATTCCCGCCTCAGGCAACTGTCTGTGTGGAGTTTGCACATTCTCCCTATATCTGCGTGGGTTTCCTCCGGGTGCTCTGGTTTCCTCCCACAGTCCAAAAATGTGCAGGTGAGGTGAATTGGCCATGCGAAATTGCCCGTAGTGTTAGGTGAAGGGGTAAACGTAGGGGAATGGGTCTGGGTGGGTTGCTCTTTGGAGGGTTGGCGTGGACTTGTTGGGCCAAAGGGCCTGTTTCCACACTGTAAGTAATCTAATACCACAAATTGGCGGAGCAACACCTCAAATTCCGCCTGGACAGCCTACAGCCCAGAGGACTCAACACTGAGTCCTCCCATTTCAATTAACCTCCCTTTCCATTCCCCATCTCCTTTCACAGTCCCTCCACCCTCCCTTTCATTCTTCTAATCGACCCTTCCTTCTAACCACCAATCAAAGTCATTTCTCTCAGCGACCAACCAGGTTGTACCCTTTACCTGTGTTCAACTATCTCTACCTCACCACACTGCTTCCCCCTCCCCTTCCCCCCTCCCCCCTTTATCTGCAGCTCCCTTTACACCCACCCCCAGTCCTGAAGAAGGGTATCATCCAAAACATTGACTTCTCCACCTCCTGATGCTGTCTGCCTTGCTGTGTTCTTGCAGCCTCCTGCTTCACTACCTTCGATTCCAGTATCTGAACTTTTTTTAG
Organism: Chiloscyllium plagiosum; assembly: GCF_037043375.1. Lineage (NCBI taxonomy): Eukaryota > Metazoa > Chordata > Chondrichthyes > Orectolobiformes > Hemiscylliidae > Chiloscyllium > Chiloscyllium plagiosum. The sequence goes on along the minus strand of NW_028270145.1, from coordinate 76,940,365 downwards.
TCTTTGACTGAGCAGGGCAGCTTCTGGAAATCCAGTGCCTACCTGGGGCCTTTTAAATATGGAGCAGATACAATGGATTCTGGACCTCCAGCAGACATCCAGTGAATTCTGAATTGTTCTGAGAACAGTATGAGACAGGATGGGGCTGGAACCAGATGTGAAGGTTGCCATAGGACATGATCAGACATGGCAAATAACCTCATCGGGTCTTGCAGCTGGAATTCCTCTGACAAACCTGACACAGCTCACACTTTGTGAAGAAATAAATAAGATTCAGCACATAATTTTTAAAAGATAAATACAAGAGAACTAAAATGTTATTTTTCTGTTCACCACTAGGTTGCGCAAATACCCTGTTTTATAAAGTCTTCACATCAAATTCATATGTGGCATGACTTTGTATATATCTCTCTTGCTTAGAATTACATTGCACTTATCGAACAGAAAGAGAGTACTTGGCTTGACAGGTCCATTTGATTTTTATGGTCCACACAGACTTTTTCGCAATTCATCTCACACTGTCAACACATTCCTTTGTTGCTCAAGTACCTGAATAGAAGTTCTAAACCCAAACTTCTTCTTCTGGTATAGCCTGATTTTATTTATTCACAATTGGCGCAACCCAAAAGTGATCTTTTTTATTTTGGGATTCAGAGGCTAATGCAGAGGAGGATAGTTATTCAGTAGAGTGGGACTTCAATCACCAGGGGTACAGGCACAAAAAGCAACTCAGATGCTAAACATTCGGGCCTACCATTGTGCACGCTCTGTTTGTGTCAGTGATTGGAGTTCACCAGTTATTGGATCAGGCCACATCGACAGACAGAAGCAATGGCTCATGTTTACAAAGAGCTACAAAAATCAGGGGTGATTAAGAGGTTTAGTGTAGCGGAGCACAGAGAGCTGAGCAAGTGGAAGAGAATGATTTGAAAATAAGGATGAAATGTTATGATTAAGACATTCAGCAAGCCACCGCCTATGCAAATTAGTACACAGGAATACTGAGGAACTTGGCATCAAATTAAAATGCCGGCAGCAGAATTTTGGAGGAACTCAAGCATTCATCCCACTAGTCATCATTCATTCTTTTAACCAGCTTACTGTATGAGTATCATTGGCACATCTTAGCAGCAATGAACTTACAACGCTTTAAATTGTTGGGAAACAAGATCAAGATGTTCTAGACATAGTAAATAGAGACAGTCTGTTCCCATTGGCAGAAAAGGTCAAGAATCAAATAACATTGATTTAAGGTGATTGACAGTTAAGCCATTTTTATGCATCATGTAGTTATTGAAATAACTCCATGAAGGCTGGTATCCTGTCATCAAGTCACCCTTTATTTACATGTGCATAATACATGACACTGACCCAGCTAGCTCAGGGCTGGCTCCAAGAGTGAACAGAACCTTTGACACTCCTGTTTATACCTGTCCGCCAGGGCTCCCTGATTGAACCAGGTTTACAACCCCAATCAGGACACTCATATTCTGTGAGATCCACCCGGCTGACTTTGTTACAATTCCTACAGTTATAATCTGGAGAGCTCTGTGTGGTGCAGGCAGGTTCAATTGCAACATTCAAAAAAGGAATTAGATAAATACCTGAATTCAGAATTTTGCAGAAATACAGAAAAAGGGAGAGGGGTAGGACTGTGTTGATCTTACAGAGCTAGTACATACAAGACAGGCTGAATAGCGTTCAGTGTTGTAAGCATTCTGGGATTCAATCTTGTCGTAAGTTGCATATTTGATGTTCACTGATTGGTAAGGGAAAGAATAATGTACAATTAAATAAATCTTTACAAGTTTTTCAGCTCGCCCAGAAATAGGCAGTTAATTATTTTAAATAAAATTTTATTCAGAAAAATGCAATGACTTTGTGACTGATTAAACATGATCATTGTTAGAGTGCCACATTGCAGCAAATCTGCCTTTCAAAATGCAGAACTGGTAAGGTCAGTCCAATGGGGCATCCATGTTAAATGCTCGTCCTAATTTCCGAAATGTTCAAACTCTCTGAAGCTGAAGTAAAATCATTCACTGCAATGTGCTCAAATAAATGGTTGTTACAACATTCAAGAGCCACAGAATGAGCGTTGTTACATTCAAATCCTGATTGGGTAGCTTTGTGCCTTCAGATTAATGAATAACCTTATCAAGTGAAGTATTTTGCATTTTTATTCACAATTAGTAAATCGGGTAATCGACAAGATTAAGATTTTTATGGTTGAAAGTGCACTACATTATTGTATATTTTGATAAGCATTTCACACAGAATCTTTCACAGTACTTTTTGTGTCCGCTAAAATTCTAACCTCGAGGCCTCCAACCTCACATCTGAACTCCCAGCTTCCAACCTCCCGACCTCCAACCTTGCAGCCTCTAACCTCATGGCCTCCAACCTCCCAGCTTCTGACCTCTTGGCTTTCAACCTCGTGGCGTCCGACCTCCCAAGCTCCAACTTTGAAGCCTCCAACCTCCCAGCCTCCGACCTCTTGGCCTCCAAACTTGCGGCCTCCAACCTCCCAACCTCCAACCTTCAGGCCTCCAACCTCACATCCTTCATCCTCCCAGCCTCGGAACTTGCAGCCTCAGAATTCCCGGTTACAATCTTGTGGCCTCTGAACTCCCAGCCTCCAGACTTGCAGCCTCCAAGCTTACATTCTCAGAACTCCCAGCCTCTGTGTAGTTTTAACAAGATATCTTCTTGGCGTGGAGTAGTGGCCTGGCGCGGAGGCCTCCTGGCCCAGCATGGTGGTCTCTCTGCCTGGAGTAGCGTCAGCATGAACTTCTGGTCTCCAGGTGATTCCAGAGTAAACTCCCAGCCTTGTGAACCTTGAGGTGAAGCTGGTGTGGCCTGGAGTCAAGGCCCAGTGCAGATGAAAGGCTAGATTTCAGCATGGGCTGGGTGGGAAGAACAATGTGCCCTCTATTTTATAATTTATCCTTAACATTTGCAATGCTGGATTGTTTACTTATTTTTCTAAGAACTATAACTGAAGAAACTGTACCTCGGGATCTTTGTAGCTAAGATTGTTCTGAAAGCAGCGACTTACACACTTTTCACTGTACTCATTTGAGTAAATGTGACAATAAAGCTAATTCTAATTCTAAAGATTTTTCTCAATTCAGATTTGTTAATCTGCTGTAACTTACTGTAGCATTAGTTTTAGTTCCCCTGAAACACTAATGTTGGATCTTATAAAATATTTCAATCTTGTGAATTACCATAGTGGTAATGTCCTCCATTGTTTATTTATAATGATTTAACTGGACATTCTAAACCTTGAGTAACCAAAGAAATACGATTACTCTATTTTAAAAAAAACTGCTTTTGAGTTTTAGTTGTATACACGTTCCTCGTTCTTGAGACATAGTAATCGAGCTTCTACATTGGAGCGAAGGTGCAATTCTGATTGACCTTGGGTCATTGGTGAAGGAATTCAGATCCAACAGGTTTCGAACAGGTATCTGAAACTTTAATTACAAGTGATTGTGGAGGTAGAGAGTGGACAAATATTCTGTCCAGTTTCCAACTTTTTGAGAATGCCAAAGGACTTCTTTTTAATTAACTCCTGAGTCTGCCTATTCTGCAATCTGTAGACAAGCGGTAGTCATAGCTCACTGAAGCCCTGCCCAAGGCTCAAACACTTCAGTGAACAAACATAATTGATCTCAACAAAACTATTACCCCTGGAACACTGGCATTGATTTCCTTTCAGGAAAATATGCAATATTTTTAAGCTGCTCTTTGATCTAATAAGGCCAGGTTGGCTTCCTTCAACTTAAGTAGCAGGATGGCAATCCAATTCCTCTAGCAACGCTGAAAGCTGACGGACTACTGCACTCATTCAGGTGCAAGAAATCTACAATGAAACTATTCATTTTAAGATAGAACTTCCAATAGAGCTTCAACATAGCAGCACATTCAAAACAATTAGAAAGAAGGGACCAATGTAATTGGAATTGGGAATTCTGTGTTCTGCCATAACTCAGCTGTGGAGGTGGAATCCTGGAAGCTAGAATGGAAAATATGCAAATCCGCAAGACTATGCTGCAGCTTTAAAACCTACATTCCATTTATCATTAGCTGTAAAGAACATTTTGTTGTGAATTTTATATCGAACCCAGTAATCTTAAATAGAAATTTCAGATAATCTTCAACCCAGGGCATGCATATCTAAAGAATTAAATGAAATGTTGGAAAATTAATTGAATGAGGTCAGCAATTGATGGTGACAACATATTGAAAATTAATTATCAAATTAATTAAAGTCAGTTTTGACTTTAATTGTTTAGACATGCTTTAATTAAATTGTAGATGAATATTAAATTTATTTGGTAAATCAGTTTGGTAATTCAAATTTTTTAGAATACTGCCTGATTACAATTTGGTTATGACCCCAGCTGTGCTCTTCCAGAACTAAATATTCAAGAGCTTATTAACATGTAATTATTCAAATCACAGTCAACAACTTCAAAGAAGCCCAACCACAACAATTTGTTAACATTCTCAAAATGCTAACATATCATTTACCTATATATATATATATATATATATATCAACAAAGTCTGTTCATCTTCCACTTGAATGAATTGTACACCACAGTCCTGACTTTATTACTTCTGAATAGTTTGCAGTGTTCCCTTATTAAAGGAAACTGGATTAACTGAATGGAAGTTGCTGCTAAAAAAAAAATAGTATGATAATTGGCGATAAAAACAAACTAAGGGAAGAGATTTTTCAGGGAAAAAAATACCCAGATTCACAGATACAGTGTTGATGGTTTGGGTGATGGAGGTCAGCAAAAGGAGAGAAGCCACATTCCCACAGAAGGCCAGGAAACATTTAAGGAATGTATGAAAGGAATGGAAGCAGGCGACCAGAGAGATGAATTCCTAAGTCTGTACCCAAGGATCAGACAACTGTGCCAGAATAGTTTCAACGTCTACAGCAGGTGATCAAAGTCAGTGACTGTCCCCTACTCATCACACTGCCAACCTCTCATGCAGCTCAATCCACTTCATGCCCATCTTCATTTACTATAATTCCTTAACAGTCATGATTCATGTAAAATATTTCGATCCTCTGCCTTCCCCTTAAAGGTTTTGTGATAATTCCATCCTCACACTAATTCTTTATATTTCTGCCTCCATTTATCCTTTATAATGGCAGATACCTCACTCTAACAGTGAGACACACCACAAACATTCTTCTCTCTTTCTGATGCAACAAGCTTGCCTGAAACAGAAAGGAGGTAAAAACAATGACTGCAGATGCTGGAAACCAGATTCTGGATCAATGGTGCTGGAAGAGCACAGCAGTTCAGGCAGCATCGAAGAGCTTCAGCAAAATCGACGTTTCAGGCAAAAGCCCTTCATCAGGAATAAAGGCAGAGAGCCTGAAGCGTGGAGAGATAAGCTAGGGGAGGGTGGGGTGGGGAGAGAGTAGCATAGAGTACAATGGGTGAGTGGGGGAGGAGATGAAGGTGATTGGTCAGGGAGGAGATGGTGGAGTGGATAGGTGGAAAAGGAGCTAGGCAGGTCGGACAAGTCCGGACAAGTCAAGGGGACTGGAAGTTTGAAACTAGAATGAGGAAGCTGTTGAAGTCCACATTGATGCCCTGGGGTTGAAGTGTTCCGAAGCGGAAGATGAGGAGTTCTTCCTCCAGGCGTCTGGTGGTGAGAGAGCGACGGTGAAGGAGGCCCAGGACCTCCATGTCCTCAGCAGAGTGGGAGGGGGAGTTGAAATGTTGGGCCACGGGGCGGTTTGGTTGATTGGTGCGGGTATCTCGGAGATGTTCCCTAAAGCGCTCTGCTAGGAGGTGCCCAGTCTCCCCAATCTAGAGGAGACCGCATCGGGAGCAACGGATACAATAAATGATATTAGTGGATGTGCAGGTAAAATTTTGATGGATATGGAAGGCTCCTTTAGGGCCTTGGATAGAGGTGAGGGAGGAGGTGTGGGCACAGGTTTTACAGTTCCTGCGGTGGCAGGGGAAAGTGCCAGGATGGGAGGGTGGGTCGTAGGGGGCATGGATCTGACCAGGTAGTAACGGAGGGAACGGTCTTTGCGGAAGGCGGAAAGGGGTGGGGAGGGAAATATATCCCAGGTGGTAGGGTCTGTTTGGAGGTGGCAGAAATGTCGGCGGATGATTTGGTTTATGCGGAAGTTTGTAGGGTGGAAGGTGAGCACCAGGGGCGTTCTGTCCTTGTTACGGTTGGAGGGGTGGGGTCTGAGGGCGGAGGTGCGGGATGTGGACGAGATGCGTTGGAGGGCATCTTTAACCACGTGGGAAGGGAAATTGCGGTCTCTAAAGAAGAAAGCCATCTGGTGTGTTCTGTGGTGGAACTGGTCCTCCTGGGAGGAGATATGGTGGTGGTGGAGGAATTGGGAATGTGGGATGGCATTTTTGCAAGAGATAGGGTGGGAAGAGGTGTAATCCAGGTAGCTGTGGGAGTCGGTGGGTTTGTAAAAAATGTCAGTGTCAAGTCGGTCGTCACTAATGGAGATGGAGAGGTCCAGGAAGGGGAGGGAGGTGTCAGAGATGGTCCAGGTAAATTTAAGGTCAGGATGGAATGTGTTGGTGAAGTTGATGAATTGCTCAACCTCCTCGCGGGAGCATGATGTGGCGCCAATGCAGTCATCAATGTAGCGGAGGAAGAGGTGGGGAGTGGTGCCGGTGTAACTACGGAAGAGCAACTGTTCTGCATAGCCAACAAAGAGACAGGCATAGCTGGGGCCCATACGTGTGCCCATGGCTACCCCTTTGGTCTGGAGGAAGTGGGAGGATTCAAAGGAGAAATTGTTAAAGGTGAGGACCAGTTCGGCCAAACGAATGAGAGTGTCGGTGGAAGGATCCTGTTGGGGATGTCTGGAGAGGAAAAAATGGAGGGCTTGGAGGCCCTGGTCATGGCTGATGGAGGTGTAGAGGGATTGGATATCCATGGTGAAGATGAGGCGTTGGGGGCCGGGGAAACGGAAGTCTTGGAGGAGGTGGAGGGCGTGGGTGGTGTCTCGAATGTATGTGGGGAGTTCCTGGACTAGGGGGGATAGGACAGTGTCGAGGTAGGTGGAGATAAGTTCAATGGGGTAGGAGCATGCTGAGACAATGGGTCAGCCAGGGTGGTCAGGCTTGTGGATCTTGGGAAGGAGGTAGAACTGGGCAGTGCGGGGTTCCCGGACTATGAGGTTGGAAGCTGTGGGTGGGAGATCTCCTGAGGTGATGAGGTTCTGTATGGTCTGGGAGATGATGGTTTGGTGATGGGGGGTGGGGTCATGGTCGAGTGGGCAGTAGGAAGAGGTGTCCTCGAGTTGGCGTTTGGCTTCAGTGGTGTAGAGGTCAGTGCACCAAACTACCACTGCACCTCCTTTATCCGCTGGCTTGATGGTGAGGTTGGGATTAGAGCAGAGGGGTTGGAGGGCTGCGCGTTGTGAGGGTGAGAGGTTGGAATGGGGTAGACAGGTTGAGGCGGTTAATGTCCCGGCGGCAGTTGGAAATGGAGAGGTCGAGGGCAGGTAATAGGCCAGCGCGGGGTGTCCAGGTGGATGCAGTGTGTTGGAGGTGGGCGAAGGGGTCCTCGGAAGGTGGGTGGGGGTCCTGATTGTGAAAGTAAGCTCGGAGGCGGAGGCGACGGAAGAATTGTTTGATGTCACGGCGTGTATTAAATTCATTGATGCTTGGACGGAGGGGGACGAAGGTGAGTCCTTTGCTGAGGACTGATTGTTCGTCCTCAGTGAGTGGGAGGTCCGGGGGGATGGTGAAAACTCGGCAGGGCTGGGAGCTGGGATCTGGTGTGGGTGTGGAGCTTGGAGTGGGGTCAGAGCCAATACCTGGAGTGGGTGTGATGGTGGGGGGAATGGGGGTGGAGGCATGAGCAGGGGTAGTGCTCCCCTCGGGGTTCTGGGGGTGGGGATAGTGACAGTGGGTTCTGTGGGGGGGGGGGGGGGGGGCTTGTCAGCAGAATGCAGGTGAGTGGCGCTGGTGGGGGCGGAAGTGTGGCAGACACGGCAGTAGGGGTGGCGGAAGTCACTGAGCATGTGGCATCGGCGATGATGTGAGGGCCGGAAGTGGCTGTGGGAGTGGCCATGATGGGGGCAGAAGTGACATCATCAATCAGCATGGGGGTGGTAGCTGCATCAGCCGCATGGCTAATGGCGTTTCCGAGGCCAGGGGAATCTTCTGGAATGTTTGAGGAGTGCTGGTTATGGAGGTGGGTGGATAAAAGTTTGTTTTACTTACAGTTTTTGATGTTTGAGATAGAATTGAAATACTGTTTGTTGAGAGTATGGATTCTCCTGAGGAGAGTGAAGCCAAAGGGAAACTGGCTCCCCTGTGACACATAAGCTCTATAGAGGTGTTGGGGCTCCACATCATGGGCCAGCTCTCACAGAGCATATCGTACCTGCTATCACTGAGAACATTGAAGTAATATTTTCATGTCTCATGGCACTTTGTAACTCTCAGCTCCCTCATTTTCATACTATTGGCATGAAATTCGAGGAGCAGCTCATACGATCGTGGAACATTTGCTTTCTACCTACAACTTGTCGCTAACACCAACTTTCTCCTCGAGATTTTATGCTTCAGATACCCAAGAAATGCCGACTGACTGACCATCACAGCCTTTCCTTGCATTTGGGATCCATTGCATGTCCGGAGTGCAGTTGATAGCATTTGGGAAATGTACACTATGTTGCTATTCCTGCTGGAATGTTTCTGAAACCTAGACATCAATAGTCAATAGCAGCACAGAATGGAGTAAGATTCCTATTCCACTTTGAGGAGATGGAATTGATAAATGCTCACTCCTTGGTGGATCTCAGATGTCTCAAGCAATGTTTTTAGGTAAGTTGGACATAAGTGAAATACTCCATGAAAATCTGTAGTGGGCATGGCCTTTGGCAGAGAATCTCCCTCCTCTCTCTGCAATCTCCCCACTTTCACTCTGTCACTCTCCAGGCACATTGATACTCACGACTCCTTGTACAGTTGGAACAGAAAAATGGCAAAATCTTCTGCCCTCCCTGTATGGATGCAATGAATGATCACAACACCTCCAGAAAAATCCACAATATTTACACAAAATGATTTCTGGCAAAATTAAGTCAAAAGTCAAAATCTATGAGTTGTATACCTGGTTTTTCAGATATTATAATTGAGAGTCCCTAGAAAAATTTAATCACCAAAGGTGAATATTGGATACGCATGATTTAAATATTCAGAACATGTGTCAATTAGACTGGAATGCTTTTTGGCATCATATGACATTTGCAGTGCTGTTTGGCACAGCAACACGGCACATTCATGCCAGCATTCTCTGCCTGAAACATGTTGAATGCTGTTCTCTTACAGGGGGGCTTCCCTCTCCCTGGAGCCTGCAGTGGAAAAGTGCCCAATGCTGTGACCACAAACCAGTATAAGAGACCCCATCGTATTAAAAGTTGAAATGATAACTGGCAAAACAACTCAATCCCTCAAAGCAGAAGAGAAACCCTTTCAGATGCACTGTCTCAACCTCAAGTGTGTAAGGCCCTTTCTTTAGAACAAGGACTTCAAAGGTCTGATACAGCACCACCACACACTACCAGAGTCTGCTATTGGAAGATAGATTCTCCAAGGAGATGATTGTCTCTGCTTGTAGTAGGAGGGCCACTACTGTTGCAAAATGCCATCCTTTTTGCAAAATCATACCATATCAGCTAATTATACATGTTAATTAGCTTCCTTCCTCTATGATGTGGCTGGCTGCTCTGGGTCCCCATCCACCTATGTTGCAAATGCATCATAAGCCACCTCTATTCGCCTTCTCCCTTTTGTTTCTATGCCTGCCACCCCCTTATTTCCTCATGCACTCTTATGGCATCAAGAGAATTCGCCCCATAATTTCCTTATTTCAGTCAAAGGAATACAATTTTATGCATACTCGATGTAGGGCTGAAATTTCCTTCTGTGAGCTTCCCCGAATAATATATTTTGTCCCTTTGGTTATACACTATAAGATCTTGTTTTGTCATTTGTTCTGCTATTGTGCAATTCTCTAATTGTTTGAGAATCGTTACAACATGGAAAGCAGCCATTTGGCCCATCATGCCTGCACTGGTTCTTCAAAACAGCTCATTACCTCGCAACAATCTCCAGCCTTTTCCACATACCTTTGTACACAATTTCCATCCAAACAATCATCCAATGCCCTGGTGAATGTCGTCAGTGCCTCAGGACATCAGGTTGTTCTCCTCTAGTTTAAAAATATTATTTATATATTCACCCTGAATATTCCGCTTGTCTAGTCTCATCAACACGATTCCTGCTCATTTTGCAGCATATTTTAATTCAAATGTGTCAATCTACACAAATCATTGTGCTGTGTTATTTGCAATCATCTCCTCTTCTGTGTCTGCGAGAAGTGTCTGACAACTTCATTTCTGTCCCCAGTTTCAAATCATCTGTATGGATTGTAAACAATAATAGCCTTCATACTGTCCCCTGAGGGAACCTTTTAATAACTTTACTCCATTGTTGTGCTGTTTCATGTACAAGCACAACCTGTGTTCTTTGAACTGAACAAATTTCTTATCCATTCCAGAAGTTTCCATCCTATTCATAGTCTCTTAGCTTGTACAACAAGCTTGTCTGTTGTCTTCTTGCTAAACCAAAATATATTAGATTTTAAGTTTAACTTGTTCAGATGAAAAATTCCAAAATTCAACTTTACATATGACCTAAATTTTGCAGTAGAAAGAGACTATCAATGTAACTTCAACAGCAATTTCCAGCAGCCATACATGTGCAGTTATATCTAAATATCAGGAACTTGTCTTTTTCCTTCATCTTGAAGTAGTTTTGCTGTAACAATGACTTATCAAGAGATTAAGCAGTGAAATATATGCAGTTGATGGCACTTTTATGATATTCCTGATGAAGAGCTTATGCCTGAACTATGGATTCTTCTGCTTCTCGGATGCTGTCTCACCTGCTGTGCCTTTCCAGCACCACACTCTTGACTCGGATCCACAGCATCTGCAGTCCTTACTTTCTCCTAGCACTTTCATGGTAGCTACCAGCAGGGCTTGCTTATTCCATTGTAAGTCAATTTTTTGATGGTTTTATAAATTTTCCTTATTGCTAGTCAATCTCACTGGCACTGAAAATCAACTTACATAGAACATAGAACATAGAACAATACAGCATGGAACAGGCCCTTCGGCCCACGATGTTGTGCCGAACATTTGACCGAGCTTAAGCACCCATCCATGTACCTATCCAATTGCCGCTTAAAGATCACCAATGATTCTGACTCTGCCACTCCCACAGGTAGCGCATTCCATGCCCCCACCACTCTCTGGGTAAAGAACCTACCCCTGACATCCCCTCTATACATTCCAGCCTTCACCTTAAATTTATGTCCCCTTGTAACACTCTGTTGTACCCGGGGAAAAATTCTCTGACTGTCTACTCTATCTATTCCCCTGATCATCTTATAAACCTCTATCAAGTCACCCCTCATCCTTCGCTGTTCCAATGAGAAAAGGCCTAGCACTCTCAACCTATCCTCGTACAACCTATTGTCCATTCCAGGCAACATCCTGGTAAATCTCCTCTGCACCCTCTCCAAAGCTTCCACATCTTTCCTAAAGTGAGGCGACCAGAACTGCACACAGTACTCCAAATGTGGCCTTACCAAGGCCCTATGCAGCTGCAACATCACCTCACGACTCTTGAATTCAATCCCTCTGTTAATGAACGCTAATACACCATAGGCCTTCTTACAAGCTCTATCCACCTGAGTGGCAACTTTCAAAGATCTATGAACATTGACCCCAAGATCCCTCTGCTCCTCCACCTTATTAAGAACCCTACCGTTAACCCTGTATTCCGCATTCTTATTTGTCCTTCCAAAATGGACAACCTCACACTTGACAGGGTTGAACTCCATCTGCCACTTCTCAGCCCAGCTCTGCATCATATCTAAGTCCCTTTGCAGCCGACAACAGCCCTCCTCACTATCCACAACTCCACCAATCTTCGTATTGTCTGCAAATTTACTGACCCACCCTTCGAATCCCTCTTCTAAGTCATTAATAAAAACTACAAACAGCAGAGGACCCAGAAACTGATCGCTGTGGAACTCCACTTGTAACTGGGCTCCAGGCTGAATATTTACCATCTGCCACCACTCTGACTTCGACCGGTTAGCCAGTTCTCTATCCAACTGGCCAAATTTCCCACTATCCCATGCCTCCTGACTTTCCGCATAAGCTTACCATGGGGAACCTTATCAAATGCCTTACTAAAATTCATGTACACTACATCCACTGCTCTACCCTCATCCACATGCTTGGTCACCTCCTCAAAGAATTCAATAAGACTTGTAAGGCAAGACCTACCCCTCACAAATCCGTGCTGGCTGTCCCTAATCAAGCAGTGTCTTTCCAGATACTCATAAATCCAATCCCTCAGTACCCTTTCCAGTACTTTGCCTACCACCGAAGTAAGACTAACTGGCCTGTAATTCCCGGGGGTTATCCCTATTCCCTTTTTTGAACAGGGGCACAACATTCGCCACTCTCCAGTCCCCTGGTACCACCCCCGTTGACAGTGAAGACGAAAAGATCATTGCCAATGGCTCTACAATTTCCTCTCTTGCTTCCCACATAATCCTAGGATATATCCCATCAGGCCCTGGGGACTTGTCTATCCTCAAGTTTTTCAAAATGCCCAACACATCTTCCTTCCTAACAAGTATCTCCTCTTGCTTACCAGTCCGTTTCATACTCTCCTCTTCAACAATATGGTCCCTCTCATTTGTAAATACTGAAGAAAAGTACTCATTCAAGACCTCTCCTATCTCTTCCGACTCAATACACAGTCTCCCATTACTGTCCTTGATCGGACCTACCCTCGTTCTCGTCATTCTCATGTTTCTCACATACGCATGAAAGGCCTTGGGGTTATCCTTGATCCTACCCGCCAAAGATTTTTCATGCCCTCTCTTAGCTCTCCTAATCCCTTTCTTCTGTTCCCTCCTGGCTATCCTGTATCCCTCCAACGCTCTGTCTGAACCTTGTTCCTCAGCCTTATATAAGCCTCCTTCTTCCTCCTTACAAGACATTCAACCTCCCTCGTCAACCAAGGTTCCCTCACACGACCATCTCTTTCCTGCCTGACAGGTACATATCTGTTGTATCTGTTCCTTGAAAAAGTTCCACATTTCAACGACATCCTTCCCTGACAGCTTATGCTCCTAACCTATGCTCCTCAGATCCTGTCTTGCAGCATCGTATTTACCCTTCCCACAATTGTAAAACCTACCCTGTTGCACGCACCTATCTCTCTCCATAACAAAGGTGAAAGTCACAGAATTGTGGTCACCATCACCAAAATGCTCACTCACTAACAAGCCCATCACTTGTCCTGGTTCGTTACCGAGTACCAAATCCAATATGGCCTCCCCTCTGGTCAGACAATCTACATACTGAGTTAGAAAAGCTTCCTGGACACACTGCACAAACACCGCCCCGTCCAATCTACTTGATCTAAAGAGCTTCCAATCAATATTTGGGAAGTTGAAATCACCCATGACTACTACCCTGTGGCTTCTGCACCTTTCCAAAATCACCTTTACATAAATGCAAAGTCTCATTCCAACACATTGTAATTGTTACTTGAGATTTCAAAGCATTTAAAATGGGCTCTTTATCTCTTGACCACAATCCTGTATTTGTTTTCTCATTTGTTTTGCTTTTTCTATGCAATTTGGCATCAAATTGTGATAATGCAGAGGAGGACATTTGGCCCATCATACCTACACTGGAGGCTCACTGATGGTTACTCTAATGGAGACTCCCTGCTACAGACGTGGTGACATTAAATGCTACATGACATAGCACAGTCTTACAAACAACTATTGATTTGACTTCAAATGGTGTCCACAGTATGCATCGACTCATCTGCTACTGACCCCATCTGAGGTAATTTTGATGAGGGTAGCAGTATGCAGAGAAGTCAGATTGTGATGTCAGTCAACAGGCCATACTGATTTCCTGCCAGACTGTCAAGTACCTGTCTCTCAATAAGGAACAATGTGTCAGATGTTCCATTTCATTCAGGACACCTTCACTGAAATACACAATGATTGCAGCCACAACAGCAGAGTAGACCAAAGAATTATTATGAACAGTTAGGGATATTTGGGAGAAAGTAAGGACTGCAGATGCTGGAAATCAGAGTCAAAATGTGTGGCGCTGGAAAAGCACAGCTGTTAAGGCAGCATCCGAACAGCAGGAGGGTTGACGTTTCGAGCATAAGCTCCTCATCAGGGACATTTGTTTACCACTGATGGCAAAATCCAACTCAGAATTTATCTTTGAGTGTGCTCAAGGTTAATTGCTAAATTGGTAGCTGTTTATAGGGCAGGGATTAAGGAAATCGGGAAACTTGGCAGAGGTAAATACTCCACTGAAATGAATTTTTTTGTAAAGTTGGGAATAATTCAAATGAAAACCATCTAGACAGATTAGTTTTCTTCCAATATTAAGAACATTATGTATATATTACATATATATACTTAACATATAATATTAGTTCCTTTGAATTTAAATGTAATCACAAAGTGAATTAGAGTTTTTCTGTGTTAGGTGTTTACAGTCTAAACTATAAGTTTTCGTCAAAAATATAATCTCATTTCAGAAATATCTAAATTCGCAGCTGCTGAGTAATAGACATCGAAGTAGAAACAGTAGATCTTTCACAGTATTACATAAATATATTGAGTGATCAAGCTAGGAGAGGTGAATTGGTTCATCTGTTTTAAACATTCTTAGTTGGCTGCAATAAAGATTTTTACTTCTTTTTAGTGCGGGGCTCTTCCATACTTCAATTAAATGCAGTACTCTTCAAAATTAAGGAGGCAATTACAAGATTATTTTGAATGAGGAAAGAGGAATTTAGTGGTCAGTTTTAAAATGAAAGACAGTTTATTACAAGAAGAAAGATCAAGAATAGGTGTTTAAAAATTCCTGAGAATCCTTGAGGTGTTAGGTTTTCGTGTTAGGTGTCATGTTTGCTTAATTGGTGCCTTATATCCACAGCAGTAAGAAAATTTGTAAACTCTTTATTGGTAAATGGATTTTTTTTTCAAATTTTCCTTTTGTTATTTTCAAGAGGCTGGGAGAACTGGAGAGAGAACCTTCGAATTCTGCTGTTACCAATCCATTTTCCTTCTCCTTCTCTACTCAAAAGCTGTTACCAATATATACTGTTCACTTAAGTATTCCCAGCTCTAACTTTATTGTTTGTTTCAAACTGGCTAATCTGCTGGCAACTTTTCAACCTAACATGTGAATCTTGCAGAAAGGTGTGAATCAATTAGGACATCAAGATGTGAATTTCAATGTCTTTTTGTAATGATACTTATTTCTGTGCAAACCAATTCCTATTTATTGATGGTTTCATGATCTTGGTTCAGATGACAACTGTGGCCATTTTAAGTCGGTGATTTTTTTTTTTCATTTCAAAAGCCATTTTAGTCCATGAAAAGGATCAGATCTCAAAATCAGATGATGGAAGTCAAAAATTTATCATCCAATTTTATCAATATCACAATAGTACCATGGGTAACCCAATGATTCTTAATCCAACAGCAGATACAAATATCAGCTGTTTAACTGATTGCAGTAATGCAAAAACAACTGACTCATTGTTTTGCTCTGTAAAGTGAGTATACGTATGTGTATATGGAAATGTAAATTGTTGATCTAAGCTAACACTATGAGAATACTGAAAGCAGGAGGATTATGTTATGGACAGGCCAGACCCCCTCAAAATATTTTAAGAAGGTAGCCTAGACCCTAACATTTTCTTATTTTAAAGGCCGATGTTTCAGGTGAGATGCAACTGGTTAAACCACTCAGCTTTAAGCAAAACATAATTTATTTAAACACTACAATTGAAGCACAAACAAAAGCAAGCAGAATTTGGAAAACTTAACTATTGGAATATTTTACCAACCCAATATAGCAATTTAACTAATTAACTGTTCCAGTACAGAAATATCCCATAAACATTCTCCTTAGCAAAAAGGTAAATTCAAACATAGATTCTTACAGGGAACAACATCCAGAGACTGATTTCAGAGAAAGTCAGTTGGGAATCGTTTACTGAAACTTAAACATACAGTAACTGCGACAACTAAAATCCAAGAAACCCTGAACTGGAAGAACTGGTCACTTCCCTTCCATTGCAAACCTGATTTTTTTTCAAAACAAAACTAAAGTCTCCTTAAACCTAGACGCTTCTGCACCTCTGCCTTTACAACCTCTCTTCAAAGAAAACCCTGGACAAAATAGCCTTCTTAAAGTGACAGAATCATCACACCTAACCATTTCTATTTCATAAATATTTCATCCACAGGATATGGGTGTTGTTGGCAAGGTCAGCAGTTATTGTCCATCCCTAACCGACTTTGAAAATAATGAGCAATGTTCTCACTAAATTGCAAGGAGCAAGACCTTGTTTTGTGATTTAGAAAATGCATGTGCTTGGTCTCATTAAAAAGAAACTAGCTGGAAAAAAACCTGACATTGCACTAAATTTTAAAGAGGTCATTGTTGATGAACCACCTTCCTGAAGAGAACTGAATTGTTTGTGAGGCATTTCTAAGGGTACTTAGGAATCAGTTGTATTACGCCAAGTTTGGAGTCACATATGGCCCAAATTACACTAGTAAGCATGATAAACGTTTACTATAATTAGACCATGACCACAATTATACAAGTTTTTTTAAAATTCCATGTGTGTATTTAATTATTTGAATCTTAATTTCCACATGCTGTAGTGACACTTGGAGTTCTTGTATTTGATCATTAGCTCTGTAAAATAATCATTATGCTATGATTCCTTCTGATGCCAGCTGCTTCCACTTCACAAAACTTAGTTATTTGTGTTATATTTTGTGTACTTCTTCCCAAGGTGAGTTAACAGCCCAAAGTCCTTTATTGATTTGTTTAGCTTCCTTACCCTTTCCCCAGATCCTTTACCTTCCCTCATATATCTGATTATAAATGCTCTTTCCCTCTTTTATTCACAGTGGATTTATATTTTCTGCCTAGCTGCTTATGGTGCGATAGTGCATCAAAGACGTTATTCTCAATGTTGTGTCTCCAATTACCAGCACATTCGCCATGCCCCAGGCTTGCCTGAATCCCCAGTGCCCTAGTTTATCACCAAATCACAAGAATCCCTTTCTGGTTCTGTTACTATCAGGAGATTTTCTTCATAATAAATAAAGGTCCTCATCCAAAGGAACTGTGGCATTCCAGAAATGTTAACTTAAAAGCTTATTATTGTCATAAGATGCTTGCCCCCACCACTCATGCCTTATTCCTGTTTATTCATTTCCCTCTTACCATGCACGAAACATGGATTATTGTGATCCACGTTTCATGCTGTATGTGGAAAGGAGAGAAATGGTAAGAAGCACACAGCTTAGTGAAAGTAAGTAAGAAGTAAGGCTCCTTAACATTAAAGGACCAGCTAAAACCTTCCCTTTATGAGCTGAAAGTTTCAGGGAAGATTCAGAAAAAGATGGACATAAGACCATAATATATCAGAGCAGAAATTAGGCCATTCAGCCCATCAAGTCTGCTCTGCCATTCAACCATGGCTGATAAGTTTCTTCACCCCATTCTCCTGCTTTCTCCCCATAACCCTTGATCCCCTTGATAAACAAGAACCTATCTATTTCAGTCTTAAATAAACTCAATGACATGGTCTCCACAGCCTTCTATGGCAATGCATTCCATATATTCACCACTCTCTGGATGAAGAAGTTTCTACTTATCTCTGTTTTACATTCCTTTACTCTAAGGCTGTGTCCTCAGCTCCTAGTCTCTCCTACCAATGGAAACAGCTTCCTAATACCGACACTGTCCAGACCATTCAGAATTCTGTAAATTTCAATTAGAACCCCCCTCATCCTTCTAAACTCCATTGTGTTCTGAAACATTCCTCATATGTTAAGCTTTATATTCCTGGGACCTTCTCATGAACCTCCTCTGAACACGCTCCAAGGCCAGTACATCCTTCCTGAGACATGGGGCCCAAAACTGCACACTATATTCTAAATATGGTTTGACCAAAGCCTTATACAGCCTCGATTTGGAGATGCCAGTGTTGGACTGGGGTGTACAAAGTTAAAAATTACACAACACCATGTTATAGTCCAGCGGGTGTATTTGGAAGCACACTAGCTTTTGGAACGACGGAGCCACTACCACCTGATGAAGGAGCGTTGTTCCGAAAGCTAGTGTGCTTCCAATTAAACCTGTTGGACTATAACCTGGTGTTGCGTGATTTTTAACTTTATACAGCCTCAGATGTACATCCCTGCTTTTACATTCATGTCCTCTCAAAATATATGCCATCATTACATTTGCCTTCCTAACTATTGACTCAACCTGTAAGTTTAACTTGAGAGAATCCTGGACTAGAACTCCCAAGTCCCTTTGCACTTCAGACTTCTTACCAAAGTGCATGACTTTACTCTTTCCCGCATTGTACTCCATCTGCCACTTCTTTGGCCACTCGCCTGACCTGTCCAAAACCTTCTGCAGCCTCCCCGCCTCCTCAATGTTACCTATACCTCTACCTATCTTTGTATAGTCTGTAAACTTAGCCAGAATTCCCTCAGTTCCTTCATCTCGATTGTTAATGTATAAAGCGTATAGTTGTGGTTCCAACACTGAGCTTTGCAGAACACCACTTGTCACCGGCTGCCATCCTGATAAGGCCCCTTTTAATCCTTAATCTCTGCTTTCTGCCCGACAGCCAAGCTTCTACCCATGTTAGCACCTTACCTCTTACTCAGTTGCATTCTGTCTGCCACCTTATCAAAGGCCTTCTTGAAGGCCAGGTAAATAACATGCATTGGCTAACCTGCTTAAAGACTTCTAACAGATTTGTCAGGCATGACCTCCCCTTAATGAACCCATGCTGACTTTGCCCTGTTTTACAGTGCACTTTCAAGTATTCAGGGTCCATTGTAAGAAACTCCTTTCTAGCATTCTTATCATAATGTGATTATACTTAATGGTCAGCTTAGTTAATATTTTCAGTATGGAAGCATTCTAATGTTTGTCATGCTACAAAAACAACCCAAATATATTGGTTGGAATGGTGAACCAAATGAAAAATAAAAAATCTAATGCTAAAATTTGAAAACATTGTTTGAGGTATTTCTTTATTCTGTTTGGTGTTTACAGAATGATTAACACTTTTTATGATTAATGCTTCTTACAGGCTTGAAGAGTGTTCTAAAGCCTGGTAAATGAAAGTGGTTTGTGTTTATCTTAAATAATTGGATATTTCATCAAAACGATTCCATTAACTTGACAGATTGTCATTCATTCACCCAATCACGATTTGACACTTGCATGCAGTTTCCCTGTTTGATGAGTTTTTTTTTCTGTTATTTGATAGTCAATTGCTGGTTTCAGTTGCATGGTGTAGAAAAAATGTTTCTAGTTGTTTAAAAGAGGAAGTAATATGAAAATTCCAACATGGGATAACATGGGGCAGGACTTTCTGCCTGAACCACATGGAAACATAATGTTTTTCTCCCTAATAGTGGTGCAATGTGTGAGGCTAGTGCCTTCATCTCTAAGGTCTACATATCCCCTGGGTCACAATATCTGAGTGCAGCATTAATCATTTCAATAAACAAATCAGTGCACACAGGACCTTGACTGCACTCCTGGGTCTCAAATGGACAACTTTGTCCAGCTCCAGTTGGTTTTTCCTCCAAACAGATGACCAGGATGTAAGTTTTACCTTATTCATGTGGGACAAAGAGAAGCATGAGTTCCCCTCTGTGATTCACAAAAGTAATTGAGCTACTGCACCAGGTATCCAATGTAAAGCAGGTCTCCCAATCATCACAACAAATCTGCTTTTCTGGTTTGCTCTTCCAATTTGTAGCTGCTTTCCATGGAATTAAGTAACTTGGACTTACACTGGAGACAAATGAGGCAGCTAAAGCTTATGTCTGCTTTCTATGGCTGATTTTTCTTGGAACAGGTTACCGGCCTGTATCCAGAGCATACATTTGGAAGCAACATGGTTTTTTTTTTGTTCACCCGTGGCATGTGGGTGTTGCTGGTTGGACCATATTTATTGTCCATCCCAAGTTACCTTGAGAAGTTTGTAGCGAGCTACCTTCTTGAACTGCTGCTGTCCACTTGTCGTAGCTTGGCCCATAATGCCACTGGAAAGAAAATTCAAGGATTTTATCCCAGCAACACTTTAAAAAAACAATATATTTCCAGGTCTGGATGGTGACTGACTTGGAAGAGACCTTGCAGGTAATGATGTTCCCATATATTTGCTGTTGTTGTCCTTCTAGATGGAAGTGGTATGTTTGGAAGGTGCTGACTAAGAATCTTTGGTGAGTTTCTGCAGTGCAAATCTAATCTTGTGGATAATGCACACTGCTGTAACTGAGCATCAGTGATGGAGGGAGTGGATGCCTGTGAATATGGTCCCAATCAAGTGGGTTGCTTTTTATTCTGGATGGTGTCAAGCTTCTTATTTGTTTTTGGAGCTGCATTCACCCAGGCAAGTAGGGAGTATTCCATCACACTCCTGATTTGTGTCTTGTAAATAGGATGGCTTTGGGAACTTAGGAGATGAGTTACTCGCTGCCATTTTCCTAGCCTCTCTTGGTCTTGTAGCCATTGTGTTTATTTGGTGAGTCCAGTTTGCAGATGAGACCAAAATTGGACGTGTAGTGGACAGTGAAAAAGGTTACCCTAGAAAACAACGGGATCTTGATCAGATGGGACAATGGTCTGCGGGGTGGCAGATGCAGTTCAATTTAGATAAATGTGAGATGCTGCATTTTGGAAAAGCAAATCAGAGCAGGACTTTTATACTTAATGGTAAGGCCCTAGGGAGTGTTGTTGAACAAAGAGACCTTGGAGAGCAGGTTCATAATTCCTTGAAAGTAGAAGCGCAGGTAAACAGGATAGTGAAGGAAGTGTTGGTATGCTTTCCTTCATTGGTCAGAGCATTGAGTATAAAAGTTGGGAGGTCATGTTGCAGTTGTACAGGACATTGATGAGGCCACTGTTGGAATATTGCATGCAATTCTGGTCTTCTTCCTATCTGAAGGATATTTTGAAAATTGAAAGGGTTCAGAAAAGATTTACAAGGATGTTGCCAGGGTTGGAGGGTTTGAGCAAAGAGAGAGGCTGAATAGGCTGGAGCTGTTTTCAATGGAACATCAGAGGCTGAGGAGTGATCTTGTAGAGGTTTGTAAAATCATGAGGGGCATGGATAGAGTAAATAGACAAGGTCTTTTCCCTGGGGTGTGGGAGTCCAGAAGTAGAGGACATAGGTTTAGTGAGAGAAAGAAAAGATATAAAAGAGAACTAAGAGGCATTTTTTCACACAGAGGGTGGTACGTGTATGGAATGAGCTGCCAGAGGGAATGGTGGAGGCTAGTACAATTACAACATTTAAAAGGCATTTGGATGGGTATATGAATAGAAAAGATTTAGAGGGATATGGGCTAAGTGCTGACAAGTGGGACTAGATTAATTTAGGATATCTGGTTGATGTGGACGAGTTGGACCGAAGGGTCTGTTTCTGTGCTTTACATCTCTATGACTCCATGACTCTGGTATATAAATCCCAAGATATGCAGGTTAGGTGGATTGGCCATGCTAAAATTGCCATAGTGTCCACGGATGTGCAGGCTAGGTGAGTTAGCCATGGGAAATGCAGTTACAGGGATAGGGTAAGAGTGTGGGTCAGGGTTTGAATGCTCTTTGGAGGGGCAATGTAGACTCAATGGGCTAAATATCCTGCTTCCACTCTGTAGAATCCAAAATTCTATGAGAAGCAGGGCTGCGACTCACTGCACCATAAGTCATCCTGAATTAAGTAAATGTAACAACTATTTTTATGTGGACCAATTATACATTGCAAATTATGCACAAAGATATCTTTTAGAATTGAGCTGCTGAGACTTTGACCTATTTCAGAGATATCTGGCTGTCCAGACTGAAATCTTTCCAGATGACTGGAATGAATTGGACATTGATACTGCTTTGATAATTATTCAATGAGTGAAATGTTTTTGAGTGTTTTCTGTCTTATTTCCAATCTACACCATTATCTCTCTGAAATGCTCATTCTTTTTGGTAATCATCATGTAAACATACAAAACAGGACTATTTCTCAGAATGTTAAACAAAGCGTGGACCACCTGTTAACCTTTCCAGTGCTTTACCACTGGAGATAGGATCACAAACTACTCCAGTGAGCTTTAATAATTTTCCTTTTTCTGTCACAAAGCAGGCTTACTCTGTTTGGCAATTCAAAAGAAAGACAAACATACCAAAGCAAAAAGGTTTTGATCACCATTATGCTATTTGGAAGCTAAAGAACTGGTAGTTTGTGTGGAAAAAAAGAACAGGTTAAAGTAGATATGATGTTGGAGACTGCTACAGACTGTTACACATAATGTTACAGGTTCTGAAACAGCTACCTATGGGTTGTGAATTGTGAATTGAATCTGTCAAAAGTAAGGAAATATTGTTGACTACAGGCAGCCCATCCAATAATACTTTCTCATTTACTGCAGTTAATTTAATAGCACAGCCAAAGCATTGGGTCCAACGGGTTTGTATTGATTTGTGCAGTAGAATAAACACATTTAACGCTGATAAATGATAGAAATGAACAGTGCAATAATTTTTACTGCGAAAAATGTTTTTAGTCAATGTACCATTATCAGATGCAAAGTACCTAGTTGAAAACATATTAATTATGTGTCAGATGAACAGACAAGTAGGATACCTGCTTCAGCTTAGCCTAAGCAAGTTAATTGGTAAGTACATTGAGATTGTTTTTCTGAGCTTAAAGATTATACTGGAAAGAAAAGCTGTGAGAATGTCACCTTGTAGCATGCCTTCCAACATCCAAGGTACATTTAACAAGTAATTGGTGTGTCAAAGAGACTTTTTTTACTGAAGAATATTTCACCGTAGTTTCTGCTGTGTAAGTTGTTTTCTCCTCAAGCTAGGTAACTGCTGCCAGTGGCTAAGTAAGTCTCATTGAATTAATTGTTATTATTTTTCATAACATTACAGGGAATCAATATATGAGACAGCTGCCAAAATGCATAAAATAAGATAAATCCTAAATATACAGATATGAATTAGCAATGTCACAAGATATTTTTAGAATTGTTTTTTTAGCCACAACATGTTCGTTAATGAAAAATATGCATTTATGTTTATCTGGTATCAAACCATTAGTGGCAAAATAATTAATAACAAGGGTTTTTTGTTGAAATATGTAGCGCCATAGAGAACAAGAAGAGTAGATTAATACATTTGCTAAAATAAACCGTGCTCTTAATCTGTCTGATAAGTGACATTGTTTTACCCAAGTACATCCTCAAGGCCAATATGCAGTCAATTAATTTAACTGACATAAGTGTACCATAGATACAAAGTGCTTAACTCAGAATGCAGCATGAACTAAAGGTTGAGGCATGCTTTTTATACTGTCAGGGGAATACATCTCACTACAGCTGCAGCCTGTAGCTAAGCAAAAATTCTCCATACACCAGGCCCTGAAAGGAAAATCATATCTCTGGTGTCATTTGGAGATGACCTTGTTAGAACCAGTGGAAACAAAGGGAAGACCACTACTTGGCATGAGGTGACAGGCGTAAATGCTTTCATAAGCAAAAGTTTGGCACTAGCTTTGAATAAAATCTGTCACTTCATGTGAAACACACACACACACACACACACACACACACACACATCCAGCCATGTCTTGGATTTGCAAATGGCACCACCTCATCATCCTGTATAAACGAACGTAACTCATAGATGCTCTGCAATCTACTCTCCAGTCCTTCACTTGAATTTCCAGGAGGCAATTGACAAAGTGCCATTTAAACTTTTGTTACACAAAGTAGAATCTTTTTGTGTAGAGGGTAATATCATTGCATGAATATAAGATTGGCTAGCTGGCAGAAAACAGAATATGCATGAATTATCCTTTTCCCGATTTGCAGAAAATGATGAGTGGAATCTCACAAGGGTCTATGTTGGGGCTTCAGCATTTTACAATTAATATCAATGAAGTGGGAACAAAGGCAAGGTAACTAAATTTACAGACACATCAAGGTAGGTAGGAAAGTAGGACATGAAGAGATTACAATGAAAATGCAGATGGATAAAAATAGGTTGAGTGAGTGGGCAAAAATCTGGGAGACAGAATATGATGTAGGAAAATGTGAAATTGTTCACTTTGAGCAGGATAAATTTTCTCTCTTTGTCCTTCTCGATGTGTCTACAGTTTTGACCACACCGGCTTTAATTCCTTCAAAGTCTTTCCACCAGCAGGCAGCTGAATGGGACTGCATTCACTTACTCTATTCTTTTCTATTAAAGTATCCAGAAAATCACTTACACTGATTTTTCTTCGAAGACTCACAGCATTATTTATGATATATCCAAAAAGTCCACTACACTGCAATGCATTTATTCACTGGCATTTTAGACAGCAAAAGTTCATAATTGGTCTCCTCTTATTTCCCAGCTACACTCTGGCATTCAGTGATTCATTCAAAAACCTTGATGATCTTTTTCGCATCTATTCTGATGACACCCTTCTATGTCACGACTAAATCTCTCAGCATCTCCGCTGCTGCTAGACTTATGACTTATCCCATATATACGACCAAAGGAGCAGAAGTCTCCTCTCACTAAACATCGGAAAGACTAAAATTCATTCACTCGCTACAGATTCTGTGCCACATTTCTTCAATAATTGAGGAAAAACAGATTGTTTGCAACATTGTATTTTATCTGAAAATGATCTTTCTTATCACCACACAATTCCAAAGACTATTTATTTCCACCTTCAAAATAGCAGCACACTCCATCTCTGTCTCATCTAATTTGATGCTGATATTCTTATACTTGTTATCTCTGTTCTCTTACAGCATAGATTACAATTCAAGCAGGCATGTACCTTTAAGACAGTTACATTATACCATGACACGTGATGTTCCAATATAAAGATACCTGCCTCATTTTCAGTTACTCACTCTGTGTTATGGAGTCAGTGTAGTGTCTTCAGTCACACAGTTATATATATGAAATGTGTAGTAGTGTCAGTAAGCACAGAACCCAAACTAAGTGTACATCTGTGATATTCTAGCCGTGTATAACATTGAAATAAACTTCAACAAATTTGTCTCAACAAAAACATAGCTGTCTGTGCCATTTGTTATGATGAGCAACAAAAAGCATGGTGGGAGTATGTGGGCACTAAAAGTTATTCATGACAGCTAGTTAATGGAAGTAATTGGATGCTGAAGGCTGGAAATTGGGCAAAAGCATGGCAGTTGTACAGAGACATTTTTTCAAAATATCATCCATCAATCTGTCTGAATTCAGAGGAAAAGTTACAATTACACACTAGACTGAAAAGCTGGAACCACAACTACAAACCTGTAATAAATTACAGTGAGGACTCTGCCTGTCTATCTGTCTGTCTGTCAGTCTGCCTGTTTCTCCCTCTCATTTTTGGAAAAGGTAGTTTACCTGATACCCAGATAAGCTCTGAATTATATAAAAAACCTTAAAAGCATTTCTAAAAGTATAATATTCCCACAGAAATGTACAATTAAAAACACCAAAATAATTTACTATGATAAAAATGCATTACCTGTGTCTAGATATTGGTCAATTCCATCAACTTCTTTTCTGAAATGGTGCAAATATGAAATAATGGGCAGGCATGATATTATCACTGATTCTTTTAGCATGAATGCCAAGTACAAACAAAATAACTTCTCCTTTAATTCCTCCCATTTTCTCCAAATCCAGGGGGTGTCCATGGGCACCAGATTGAGCCCCAGACATACCACACAAGGATGGTCTCCAGGGCCTCCACTTCTTCTTCTCAAATAGACCCATCCAGTCCCCTCTAATGAAACCGTCCTCTGCCTTGCCGAACTTGTCCTCACCCTTAATAACATTTCCTTTAACTCCTTCCATTTCTACCAAATTCAGGGGGTGGCCATGGGCACCCAGATGGGCCCCAGCTACCCCTGCCTCTTTGTTGGCTACATCAAACAGTCCCTCTTCAGTACCTACATAGGTACTGTACTCCAACTCTTCCACCATTACATCAATGACTGCACCGGTGCAGCATCCAGTATCCAGTCTAAACAGGAGCAGTTCATCAACTTCATCCACAATTTCTGTTCTGCTCTCAAATTCACTTATTCCACCTCAGGCACTTCCTTCCCCTTTCTTGATCTCTCCAATCCCCGGCAACAGTCTCCAGAGGGGCCTTACAAACCCACAGACTTACATAACTACCTTGACTACACCTCCTCCCACTCAATATGCTGCAAGACCACCACCCCTTTCTCTGAATTCCTCCACTTACACTGCATCTGCTCAGACAAGGAGACATTCCATTTCCAAACATCTCAGATGTCCACCTATTGCAAACAACGTGCTTTTCCTCCCTCTGTCATCCAGACAGCCCCTCACCGCACTTCTCCACTCCATGTTCCACTGCTCTAAATGCCCCCCCTCCTCCAAATGTAATAAAGACAGAGGCCACCTTGTCCTCACCTACCACTCCACCAGACTCTGCATCCAATGCATCATCCTTAAACACTTCCTCCAACTCCAACTATACCCGAACACCAATAACATCTTCCCCTCCCCACCCCTCTCTGCCTTCTCCAAGGATTGTTCCTTTTGACAGTCCTTGGTTTGCGTCACTCTCCACATCAATCCCCCCACCCCCTCCCCGAACCCCCCGGTACCTTTCCCTGCAACTGAAAAAGATGCAGAACCTGCCAGTACGCCACCCCCTCACCTCCATCCAGAGTCCCAAACAGTCGTTCCAGCTGAAACAGAAGTTCATCTGTCTCTCTTCCAACTGAGTTTACTGCATCAGGTTTTCTCGACATTGGGGAGACCAAATGTAAACTGAGGGAACAGTTTGCTGAGCATCTCAGCCAGGCCCGCAGGGGACGACCAGACCTCCCAGTCATCGCCCATTTTAATTCCCCTTCCCACTCCCTTTCCGTCATGACCATTCTTGGCCTCCTCCATTGCCACAACGAACCAAACTGCAACTTGGAGGAACAACACCTCATCTTCGGCCTGGGCAGCCTACAGCCCAGAGGACTCAACAGTGAATTCTCCAGTTTCAAATAACCTCCCTTCCCTTCCTCCAATTCCCTTCCCAGACCCTCTCCCTCCATTCCTCTACTCCTGCCATCAACCAGATTCATTCCTCCCATTGACCAACCAGGACGTACCTTCTGCTTGTCTTCACCTATCCCCACTTCACCATCCTGTCCTACCACCTCCTTTACCTATAGCTCCCCCTGCACTCACCCCCAGTCCTGAAGAAAGGTCACACCTGAAACATCTGATTCCTCCACCTCTTGATGCTACCTGGCTTGCCAGCCTCCTGCCTGTCTATTTTGGATTCCAGCATCTGCAGTTTTCTTGTCTCTAAGTACAAACATAGGTCTACAAGCTTTAAAAAGATTGCAGTACTCAGTAATAAAGATAAGAGAGGACAACCTATTATCAATTAAAAAAAATAAAAATACCACACTGCAATGCAAATTCTTTCACTCATATTTAAACAGCATAAAGCTACATAAGAAGATTGGAAAGTAAACTCCTAGCTATGGATTCACAATCCATTGGATTTCTGTCCAAAAATCTATTGTTGAAAAAAAGCTACATCTTTAATTTGTGGATGTTCAAGCTACCTGACAAAGTATAATAGACATTCAGCTTCTTGCCTTGGTCATTGAAGAGCTAAAAATAAAATTTGTTGGAATTTCTGACAAGGAACATATACATTGTGACAAAACTTTTCAGATTTTAGAAGGACAATTTAAAGATTCAATCAATTTCAGGATATATCGGCTTGTGTGCATATCATACCGTCATCAGCTAGATAAAATTATTGATTAACTTAGAGGCAGATGCTAACAGGACAATACAGAATATGAGCTCACCAAAGCTAATTTAATTGTAAAACTAATGGAACTGATTATTGTGCTGAAACCCATCAAATCCTTCGGAAAGCATTTATGGACAAACCTCAAAAGATACCTTCAGCATTCTACTTAAACAAAGATGTGATTTTGAAATAATTTCAGGAAGTCAGCAGCACCTGCAAGAGCTAAAGGCCACACCACATAAAATACTGAAGCTGAAGTAAGACATTCAGTTCATCTAGTCTGCTCCACCATTCAATGAGATTATATCTGATCTGATAATCCTCAACTTCACTTTCTTTCTTTTTTCCTGTAACCCTTCATTCACTTTCTGATTAAAATCCATTTCTCTCATCCTTGAATGTACTTAATGACCCGGCCTCTGCAGTGAAGAATTCCATAGATCCTCTACCATTTGAGAGATGGCGTTCCTCCTCATCTCTGTCTTAACTGTGAGACCCACTAGGCTGAGATTATGATTTCTTCTCCCACAAGGGGAAACACTTTCCATACCTACCCTGTCAAGTCCTCTAAGAATTTTGCATGTTTCAAAAAGACCACCTCTCTTTATTTTGTATTTCACTGAGTACAGGCCCAATCTACTCTATATCTTCTCATAAGGCAATCTCTCCAGACAGTCGGTTCTGCTATAACATGGTAGTTCCGTTCTTGTGCAATCCCGTGTTATAAGAAAATCATGTAATAGCAGCATAATTTAAACTAATGAGACCAGAATCATGTTATAACCAATACACGCTTTAAAAGTTCATGCTTTAGAAACAGCATTCCCAATTCGTCAATTGTGTTACAGTGAATTGGCAATAATGAAATGCACATTATCGTGGAATGACCTATACTGGATATCTAGGTAAAAACAAGGACTGAAGATAAACCTGCCCTCTCTGGACTACCTCCAAAGCCAGTATATTATTCCTTAGGTCAGCTGAACAAAAATGTCCAGACTATTCCAGCTGTGGTCTGACTTGTACAGTTTTGGCAAAACCTCCTTAATTTTGTACTCCATTCCCATTGAAATAAAAGCCAATATTCCATTTGCCTACTCTATTAACCATTGGATCTCAATGCTAGCCTTTTGTGATTTATAGAAAATGGAACAGTACAGGCCCTTTGGCCCTTGATGTTATGCCGACCTTTTATCCTTCCCTAAGATCAAACTAACCTACATATTCTTAATTTCACTATCATCCTTGTGCCTATTCAAGAGTCGTTTAAATGTCCCTAATGTATCTGATTCTACTACCACTGCTAGCAGTGCATTCCATGAACTCACTACTTTCTGCATAAAGAACCTACCTCTGACATCTCCCCTAAACCTTCCTCCAATCACCTTAAAATGATACCCCTTATG
The DNA here is from genome assembly GCF_037043375.1 of Chiloscyllium plagiosum. Taxonomy (NCBI): domain Eukaryota; kingdom Metazoa; phylum Chordata; class Chondrichthyes; order Orectolobiformes; family Hemiscylliidae; genus Chiloscyllium; species Chiloscyllium plagiosum. The sequence continues at coordinate 76,910,923 of NW_028270145.1, read as the reverse complement.
ATAACCATTACCACCTCTGGCTATCCACTCTATCCATGCCTCTCGTCATAGAATTCCTACAGTGTGGAAACAATCCATTTGGTCCAACCTGTCCACACTTACCCTCTGAAGAGGAGCCCACCCAAGAGCCATTGCCCTACCCTATTGCTCTACATTTTCCATAACTAATGCACCTAATCTACAGATCCTGAACACTATGGGCAATTTAGCTTGGTCAATTCACCTAAACTGCACATCTTTGGATTGTGGGAGTAAACTGAAGCACCCAGAAGAAACCCACGGAGACACGGGGAGAATGTGCAAACTCCACCCAGGCAGCCGACCGAGGCTGGAATCTAATCCGGGTCATTGGTGCTGTGAGGCAGTAGTGCTAACCGCTGAGCCACAGTCCCACCCATCTTGTACACCTACAACAGCCCTGCACACTGTCCACAACTCCACCAACGTTTGTGTCATTGGTAAACTTAGTAACTCACCCTTCCACTTCCTCATCCAAGTCATTTATAAAAGTCACAAAGAGCAGAGGTCCTAGGATGGATCCCTGCAGAACACCACTGGTTACTAAGCTCCAGGCTGAATATTTTCCATCTACCACCGCCCTCTGTCTTCTATGGGCCAGCCAATTCTATATCAAGACAGCCAAATTTCCCGATATCCCATGTCTCCTTATTTTCTGAATGAGCCTACCATGGGAAGCCTTATCAAATGCCTTGCTAAAATCCATATGCACCACATCCACTACTCTACCTTCATCAATGTGTTTTGTCCCATCCTCAAAGAATTCAATAAGGCTTATGAGGCATGACCTGCCCCTCACAAAGCCATGCTGACTATCTCTAATCAAACTATATTTTCCTAAATAATCATAGACCCTATCTCTCAGAATCCTTTCCAATAATTTTTTCATCACCGATATAAGACTTGCTGGTCTGTAATTCCGAGGATTATCTCTATGCCTTTCTTGAACAAGGGAATAACATTTGCCATCCTCCTATCATTTGGTACTACTCCAGTGGACAGTGAGAATGGAAAGATCATTATCAAAGATGCAGCAATCTCTTCCCTGCATCCTCTAGTAACCTTGGATTTATGTCCCATCTGGCCCAGGAGACTTACCTACAGTCATGTTTTTCTTAATTTCTCACACACCCTCCTTCTTAACATCAACATGTTTGAGCGTGTCAACCTGTTTCAAACTATCCTCACAAACAACAAGGTCTCTCTCAGTAGTGAATACTAAAGCAAGGTATTCATTAAAAACCTCCCCTATCTCCTCCAACTCCAGGCATAAGTTGCCTCCACTATCCCTGATAGACCCTACCCTCACTCTGGCCATCCTCTTGTTCCTAACAAAGGTTTGGAATGTCTTGGGGTTTTCCTTAATCCTACCCACCAAGGTTTTTTCATGCCTCCTTCTAGCTCTTCTGAGTCCGTTCTTCAGTTCCTTCCTGGCTACCATGTAACCCTCTAAACCCCTACATGATTCTTGCTTCCTCAACTTTAAGTAACTTCCTTCTTCCTCTTGACTAGATGTTCCACATCTCCTGTTATTGAAGGTTCCTTTACCTATCCACCACTCGCTGCAAGTGCTCCCTAAACAACTTCCACATTTCTGTTGTGCATTTCCCTGAGAATATCCGTTCCCAATTTATGCTCTACAATTCCTGCCTAATAGCATTGTAATTTTCCCTCCCCAATTAAACGCTTTCTCATACAAACTGCTCCTTTCCCTCACCATGATTATAGTAAAGGTCAGGGAGTTGTGATCACTGTCACCAAAATGCTCTCCCACCATGGATGAGGATTCCATGTGGAACACCACATGTTACAGGTTGCCATCCTGAAAATGCTCTCCTTATCCAAATTGTCAGTCTTCTACTAATTAGCTGACCCTATATCACTCTAATATACTTCCTCAACATTAAGGGCTCTTCTCTTTTTAAGTGTGCTAACTTATAAATGTCCAAAATTCTTGGCAAATTGAATTACATTTAATGATCATGGCTTTTCCAAATGAACTGTGCATTCTGCAAAACTATTTGACCGAAGGTAGGGGCGAGAAGAGCAAATCTTGACTCTGATCTCCAGCATCTGCAGTCCTCACTTTCTCCTAGTTACAATAGTCAATCAGCCAAAATGTAATTGCTTCTGTGAAGCTGAAAACTGGCCTGGGATATTTTCCACCGGAGCATAGAAACTTGTGGGCTGACCTTATAGAAGTTTATAAAATTGTCAGAGATACAGATAAGATGAATAGCAAAGATCTTTTCCTTTGGTCTTACCTCAAAGCAAATGAGAATTCAAAACTAGAGGGCACATATTTAAGGTGAGAGGAGAAAGGTTTAAAAGGGGCCTCAGGGGCAACCTTTTCATGCAGAGAGTGGTTCATGTGTGGAATGAACTGCCAGAGGGAAGTGATAGATGCAGGTATAGTTACAACATGTAAAAGACATTTGGACAGGTACATGAAGAGGAAATGTTTAGAGAGATGTGGGCCAAATGCAGGCAAGTGGGACTGGTTTAGTTTGGGAAACTTGGTCGGCATGGATAACTTTGTCTGCAGAGTCTGTTTCCGTACTGTGTGAATCTATGACTCTACAATCTGGTAGTTTGGCTAAGAAGAGAATTTCTGGAGAAGGAAAGTTTATTTTGAGTGTTGAAGTTGATGGAATTGCAATGTTTCACATGATTTGATGAGTTGATTGATGTCCTTGTTAATGCTCAACCAATGGATTATTTCATGTACTAATCTCTTGTTTCTTCTTTCTGCAGCTGTGTGATCCATGTGTATGTAATCTGGCAACTAATAGCATCAAGTTTGTTAAATTACGACTTATTTGATTTTGAACATTACATTCATGAAGAGTCCTAGTTAGTTTCTAAATCAACATAACAAATGTACTGTTGTAGCTGGTCATCAGTTGACACAGCTCTACTTGTCTTTGACCAAAATGTATGAAATTGTAGTCTGGAAACTTTGGTTTCAAAATTTATGGGTTTGTTACCTTTTTGATCATTCAAATATGTAGATCATGTCTACTAGCAGAGCAATGACATGCTTCCTCTGCCTCAATAATGTAACTGTCTTCAGATATCAATCTCAATGAGTCATAATGATTTCCTAGATAGATAATACCAATGGATGGGTATTGGGCAGTTGTAAATAGTTAGCTTATCCTGTGTGTATTGCATCATACTGTGACAAATTCCTGAGGACAACACATAAATGATAGGAAAAAAATGTGTTTGCTTATATATTCATGCGATATCAGTGTTGTGATCTATGCAATGCACAGGCACCATTGTCAATTTTGGTATATTGTTCATCTGTTTTGAGTGTATCACTTGGATTGTGGTAAAGACTTCAACTTTTCTAACAACATCAATGTAGCGTGTCAAGTGGACCACATGTATTTTCGACTGTGGTTTGTAAGCTATAACATTGTGATGACCTCTTGGATTTCTTTGATACGCTTGTATGCATTTGATGGCTGTAAAAGTTGTACCAGATTAGCATAATTCCTTGGTTGGCCTTTCATCACATACTGCTGTGGACATCATATTGTACTTTAAGTTCCTCTGAGTGAGGTGACTTTCCTCAGATTTTAGTCCTATGTCTCCTTGAAGGACATAGCTTGCATATGTCATGACATGCTGGGCAATGTCTTGGTACGTGAGAGAAGTCACACCTCATAAAGATTTAGATGTTACACTGAACACGTTGATTGGTGGAATATTTGTACTGAAGTCAAAAAAACAGGTAACAGCTTTATGCATGTTATTGGCAAAATATTAGAGTCCATTATAAAGAATGTTATTACAGAGCTCTTATAAATACAAATATGATCCAGCAGAGTCAGCACGGCTTCATGAAGGGGAAATCATAGCTGACAAATTTACTAGAACTCTTTGAGGATGTAACAAACAGAATAGATAAACTGGAAGCATTAATGTAGTATATTTGGATTTTGAGAAGGCATTTGACAATGTATCATATATTAGCCAACTTAATAAGAGAAGATCCATGGTGGTGGAGATAATATATTAACATGGTAGATGATTGGCAAACCAATAGAAGACAAAGAGTTGAATAAGGGAGACATTTTCAAGCTGGTAATCTGTAATGAGTGGTGTGCCACAGAGATCAGTGCTAGGGCTACAATTATTTACAACATATAGTGGTGACTTGGATGAGGAAAGTGAATGTGCTATAGCCAGATTTGTGGATGACCCAAAATAAGTTAGAAGGCCACTGGCAAGAAAAGGAAAAGTGAAAACAGCATATGCTGGAGATCAGAGTTGAAAAGTGTGACACTGGAAAAGCACAGCAGGTCAAGCAGCATCTGAGGAGTAGGAGAGTCAATGTTTCAGGCACAAGCCCTTCATCAGGAACGTGGCCACATTCCTGATGAAGGGCTTATTCCTGAAATGTCGATTCCCTGCTCCTCAGATGCTGCCAGACCTGCTGTGCTTTTACAGCGCCACACCTTTTGAAATGGTGAGAATACACCGTATCTGCAAAAGGACATGGACAGATTAAGTGAGTGTGCAAAAAAAAACACATGGCAATTGGAACATAATGTGGGAAAATGTGAAGGTATGCATTTTTGCAGGAAAAATAGAGAAAATTCATACTATTTAAGTAGAAAAAAGACTTCAGAAACCTACAGAACAGAAAGATTTGGGAGTCCTCATTTACAAATCACAAAACACTGACAACCAAGTTCAGTGGTGATAAGGAAGGCAAATGGAATGTTGGCCTGGATCTCAGAAGGGATGGATTATCAAAGGAGGGAGATTCGCTCAAACTGTATAAGATTATAAATCTACAGTCAGACCACAGCTGATATATTGTCAACAGTTTTGGGTTCATTATCCATGACAAGTTATACTGGCATTGGAGACAGTTCAAAGGAGATTCACTAGATTGATGCCAGGAATGGAGGAATTGTTTTATGAGGATACATTGAATGGATTGGGTTTATGATTGTTGGAACATAGAATAAAGAGATGCAATGTTATTAAAACATATAAGATCCTCAGAGAAGCTGACAGGATAGATGTGAAAAGATTGTTTTCCTCTGTGAGAGGGTTTAGGGCAAAAGGGGACGGTCTCGGAATAAGGCATCACACAGCTAAGACAGACATGAGGAGGAATTTCTTCTCTAAAATGGTATTGAATCTGTGGAATTCTTTGTTGCTTAGGGCTATTCAAGTTGAGTCATTGCTTATATTCAGGACTGAGAGACACAGATTTAATTTGGAAGAGTTATAGAGTCAGTGAGATGTACAGCATGGAAACAGACCCTTCAGTCCAACTTGTCCATGCCGACCAGACATGCCAACCTAATCTAGTCCCACTTGCCAGCACCCGGCCCATAGCTCTCCAAACCATTCCTGCTTATATACCCATCCAGATGCCTTTTAAATATGACAATTGTTCTAGCCGCTACCACTTCCTCTGGTAGCTCATTCCATACGCTTACCACCCTCTGTGTGAAAAGGTTGCCCCTTAGGTCCCTTTTATATCTTTCCCCTCGCACCCTAAACCTATGCCCTCTAGTTCTGGACTCCCTCACCCAGAAAAAAGACTTTGTTTATTTATCCTATCCATACCTCTCGTATTTTTACAAACCTCTATAAGGTCACCTCTCAGCCTCCAACAAAGGTAGAAGACAGAGGGTGGTAATAGAGGGTTATTTTTCAGACTGGAGGCCTGCGACCAGTGGAGTGCCGCAAGGATCGGTACTGGGTCCACTACTTTTCATCATTTATAAAAATGATTTGGATGTGAGCATAAGAGTACGGTTAGTAAGTTTGCAGATGGCACCAAAGTTGGAGATGTAGTGGACAACCACAGCCTGTTCAACCTCTCCTTATAGTTCAAACACTCCAACCCTGGCAACATCCTTGTAAATCTTTTCTGAACCCTTTCAAGTTTTACAACATCCATCCGATAGGAAGGAGACCAGAATTGCATGCAATATTCCAAAAGTGGCCTAACCAATGTCCCGTAGAGCCGCAACATGACCTCCCAACTCCTGTACTCAATATTCTGACCATTAAAGGAAAGCATACCAAACGCTTTCTTCACTATCCTATCTACTTGCAACTCTACTTTCAACGATCTATGAACCTGCACTCCAAGGACTCTTTGTTCATCAACGCTCCCTAGGACCTTACCTTTAAGCGTATAAGTCCTGCTAAGATTTGCTTTCTCAAAATGCAGCACCTCATATTTATCTGAATTGAACTCCATCTGCCACTCCTCAGCCCATTGGCCCACCTAATCAAGATCCCGATGTATTCTGAGGTAACCTGTTTCGCTGTCCACCACACCTCCAATTTTGGTGTGATCTGCAAACTTACGAACTATAATTTTTATGCTCACATCCAAATCATTTATATAAATGATGATAAGTAGTGGACCCAGTACCGACCCTTGTGGCGCTCCACTGGTCGCAGACCTCCAGTCTGTCTTCTACCTTCAAGCCAATTCTGTATTCAAATGGCAGTTTTCCCTGTATTCTATGAAATCTAACCTTGCTAACTAGTCTCCCATGGGGAATCTTGTCGAATGCCTTACTGAAGAATCAAGAGTTATGAAGAAATGACAAGATAGTGAAATTGAATGTTATCAGATCAGCATAATCTCATTGAATAGTGGAACAAACATAATGGGCTGAATGGCCTACTTTTTCTCCTATGTCTTATGGTCTTATGGTTACACTTTTATAGTAACAACATTGAAGTTAAGTAATAAGAGCAATTAACTATGTGACCCTTTATATAAGTAGGAGTAGAATTCTGCTCAGTAATGTTCTGCAAAAGTAATAATCTTTTTCAGCGTGATGTTGCATTCAGGTTATTGAATGTCTTATTTTTAAACAATTGGACTTTAATGTTTATAATAAGTTCATGAAAATTGTCAGAAAATATTTTCCTCTCTTCAGATGTTCAGAAAAACCCAAAAAGATCACTGTTACATGCTCCTTTATATCTTAGTTAATGGACGATTTCTTTGTATTTTATATTCAGGTAAATGTGTGCAAAGTTACTTGCTTTGAAGGTCACAGTCAAAAATCTATTTATTAGCTGAATGGTTTAAATTACTTGGAATATTGATGTTTTGTAGAATGTTCAGCAGCATGTTGAATTCTCATTGTTGTAAAGGTTACTGAAATTCAATTCTGTAAAGCTTCTTTTGTAGGAAATATCACAAAACCACAGAATTAAGAAGCATAAAAAGAAAAGAAAGCTTTGACATGATTGAAGATTAATAATTTATAAAGGTTTTAATATATTTTACTATCATTCATCCAGCCCCTTTAGGATGACAAATTCTCAGTGTTGCCTCAACTGATGATTTGGTTCACCAATTACATTAATATATAGAAAGGACAACTTATTTCTATCTTCTCCTAATCTATAATACATTAATCTGTAACACAGGGCAGAATCTTCACAGCTTCTAAGTGACATGGGCATCGGTGAGAAAGATGGTGAGGTCAGCAGTAATAGGATCTCTGTTGCTGAGAGCAAAATAGATATGAGCTAACCTCACCTCATTTCTATGCAGTTTCCAGACGTTTGTCATCAGTCAAGGGTGCAGATTTATTGCTGTATCACACCATGGTATATGAATCTCATACCTGCATCATATGCCAGTAGCATATATTGAAAGAGCACTGGATGTACGTCAACCAAAGCATAATTGAGTAGTCCTCAGTCAAGTCATGGGAAACAGGCTTCAGTCAGGGGTCCTGGCACAGTAAATCAAGGACAGTCCCCAATAGTAGTTCAGGGATTGGACATGATCAGTTGGCCACACAGGGCAGTCAGCATCAGGGGGTTTGATATCATGAATAAAAATCGCTAAAGTACACAACAGGACTACCTGCATGTAAAACAGCACCATCAGCATGTGATGGACAGAGCCAAGCAATCCCACAACCAATGGATCAGATCTCAGCTCTGCAATCCTGCCCCATCTAGTCATGAATGGTTGTGAACAATTCAGCAACTCATTCCAGGAGGAGGCTCCACTACATTCCCATCCTCAATAATGCACATCAGTGAAAAGATGGAAGTCTTTGTAACAATCTTCAGCCAAAAGCACTGAATGGAAGATCCATCTCGGCCTCCTTCACAGGTGCCACCCTCACAGATACCAGTGTTCAGCTAATTTGATTCACTCTGCATGATATCAAGAAATGACTGGAAGCATGAACACTGAAAAGACTATGGGCTCTGAAACCATTTCAGCAATAGGACTGAAAACATCCATTGTAAAATTGCCCCACACCTAGCCAAGCTATATCATTACAGCTACAACATTGGTATGTAACCGACAATATGAAAAGTTGCCCAGGTATATTCTGCACATAATAAGCGAGGCAAATGCAATCTAGCCAATTCCTGACCCATCAATTTACTTTCAGTCATCAGTAAAATGATGAAAGATATCATCAGCAATGCTAACAAAGAGTATTTGCTTAACAATAATCTGCTCACTGATGCTAATTTGGGTTCAATTAGAACCACTTAACTCCTGACCTCAAAGCAGCCCAGTTCAAATATGGGCAAAAGAGCTAAGGTGAGGTGAAATCAAGGCTACATTTGACCAACTGTGGCATCAAGATGCCCAAGCAAAGCTGGAGTCAATAGGAATGAAGGGAATGGGAACTTTTTTCCACAGGTTGGAGTCATATCAAGCATAATGGAAGTTGGTTTTGGTTGTTGGAGGTTTTTCATGCCTACTTCAGGACATCTCTAAAGAATTTCTTCAGCGTATTTTTCTTAAAATCAACCTGCCGAGGGATGTTATAGCATGCTTCTGGGGCAGTTGGGAATCAAACCTAGGTCTCACAGCTCAGAAACAAGATCAATATTGCTGTGCCACAAGATCCCTCAAGCACTTTACACTTGTGTTCTAGGCCCAACCAACTTCATCAATGACCTTCCATCCATCATAAAGTCAGAAAAGGGGATGTTTGCTGATAAATGCACAATGTTCAGATAACTCAGATATGGAAGCAATTCATGTCCAAATGCGCTGACAGGTTTTAAGTGACATTCACACATCAAAAGTTGAAAAGTGTGGCACTAGAAAAGCACAGCAGGTCGGGCAGCATTTGAGGAGCAGGAGAATCAATGTTTCAGGCACAAGCCCTTCATTAGGAAAGGCTCACTTTCCGACCCTGACGCTCCAGCATCTGCAGTCCTCACTTTCTTCTCCACACCACAGGTAAAGACCATCTCCAACAAGAGAAAACCTAACTATTGCCACTTGATATTCAATGGCATTAACTCACTGTCTCCTCTTCTATCCACATCTCAGGAGTTACCATTACCTAAAAACTGAATTGTACTAGCCATACAATGGATACAAGAGCAGGTGAGAGTTTAGAAATCCCGTGCCAAGTACCTCACCTCCTGACTCCTCAAAGCCTGCCCACAGTCTGCAAGGTACAAGTCAGGAATGCGATCAAATACTCCTCACTTGCCTGTAGATGGCCATCAAGGTGACAACTGTGCTATGTTTTTATGTAGCTGGTTGCTTCCAATAATCCACTGGGATATGTGTGGGATCTGTTGTTTTCAACTACAAGTTCATTAAGGCTGTTACAGATGCAATTTGTGACAGATTGCACCACTTCATCCTGTTTCCCTGTGATGAGGTCAGTACTGCAGCACAAGCGCTAGGCTTTGTCAACATAGCTGGCTTCCCCAAGTGCAAGGTGTTATACATTATGTACATGCTGCATCCAGTACATCATATCATAACATGACTGAGTTCATCAACGGAAAGTGTTCCATCCCATCAATTTATAAGAGATCAGTGATTATCAGTTCCACATTTTTGAAGACTGCAGAGGATACCCTGGTTGCTGCTGTGATGTCTATATCCTTGAGAACTCTGATGTTCCTGCTTCACTACAAAGGATGCCTGACAGGAATGATGGCTGGGAGACAAAGGAATATTCTCTGAAATCACATCAGATGATTTTTTATGCAGACCCCTGTCTGAGACTGAGTATAGATAGAATGCTGATTCTCCTGCTCCTTGGATGCTGTCTGACCTGCTGCGCTTTTCCAGCAACACATTTTTCAGCTCTGATCTCTAGCATCTGCAGTCCTCACTTTCTCCTGGATTAGACCTTTCCAGGTGTAATGAGCTTGCTCCACCAGTTGATAAGATCATGTTTGATCTGCATAATTTATCACAGATTGAGAATTCTACCTCAGCCATGTGCATAGTCACAAAGCTGAAAACAGTTTTTAAATACAAAATTTTATAAGAACATTTGTTGTTTGTTAGCACTGAGACAAGGAAATGAGCGTTTCTGATCAGAATCTAATTTTATGGTACCACTTACACTACCTATGTAAAAAAATATTGATTAAGTATTTAGTGGATCTCAAGTGTGAAATTGAAGTAAAGGTTTTTTTTTGTTCTGTGCTATTGCAAGTTCCTTAGGCCCTTTTTTTCAATTACTGAACATAGTAACTCATCTAAAAATAAGGATCTTGTATTATATTTGTTGAAAAGACTTTGAATTGAAATTGACATTTCTGCAAGTAAGTTCAGGCTCAAAAAATGTTTGCTAAAATAATATTAAATGTACATGTGTATTGGATGGACTTAAACCTGTTCAGCATTCAAAACCATTTATAACAGGTGTTCTTGAATGACACAGTCTGGCATTATACATCTTGCTTTAGTTTGGTAAGATCCATCCTTAGTTTATGTAAAATGGAACTTAGAAATTTCCAATAAATGGCCAGCAGTTAAGAGTAATAGTTTCTTTAAGCAATTCATTTGTTTTCCTTCTGTCAGCAGAAATAAAGTGTTACCTTAAGGCATCCAGGTTCAAAGTAAAAATGCGTTTCATTATTTCTGAATTAAACAGTTTATTCACAAACAAAAATGTGTGCTGCTTCTTTGTGGGGATCTTTGGCTGTACTTGAGAGTCTCTATTAAATTCTTGGTTTTGTTTCACCATGGAGATTGTGACTACATGTAATCTCCAGTGACTTTAACATTTTCATAATATTTTAACTTCTTTAAATGAAAATATCTTAAAGGATATTTCTGAGCATTGGATAGGAAACCCAAAAATCACCAGTCATTCTGAAAGAAATCCCATTACTTATTTGGAATGGAAATGATCTTGCATCATAAGACAGGTTGATGGAACCCACATCAGGAATTCCAACAATATAACATCGCAAAGAACACTGTATACAGCTCATGGAGTAATGCACTCCTAGGCAGGGTTGAAAATGGGGATCATCTGGGAGTGCAAGCCAGAATCAAGGAATACTCCCTGCAGAAAGGATGCATTTTTCAAATCAACATTTTGGAGTAGTTTCTGGAGTTTCAGTCAAAGTTGGCTTGAAATTGAAATCAGAAGCTTGTTTTAGGCGATGTTTTCCTCTGCTCTTTATGCAAAAATTATCGCTTAATAGACAATTCAGTTACAATGTACAATAAACAAGGTAATCCTTGAAGCATGAATGTGGTAATGCACAGGTAGTAACTATTCCAATATTAGGCAGTGAGTAATTTCCCAACATTGTGCTGCTGAACTATCTTCAGTTCAGTTTTCAGAGACCAATGTCTGTAAGCTGCCTTCCACTTTTTCTGTTACTGAATCTGGTTGCCTCTAATATACACACCATTAAAACTAGTTTGGTTCTGATATTCACATTGAAGACATCTGGCAGAAACAGGGCTTAATTTCATATGCTACCATCTGGGAACAGCTTCCACAAATTGTTGTAAAAGCATGTCAGATGGAGAAGCCAGAATCAGTCCTAAATTCACTTTTGGACCTCATCATGCACCCATTCCATATGGAGCAATCTTCCTGAGTATGATTCATTAGCGGACATCCTTTGGACGAAAGGATGGGAAAAAAAGGAAGACACTAAAGTTACTTGTGACAATCAATCAAATGGCAGATTTTAATTGACATTTTCGTGAGTGTGGTCTCTGCTAAACAATCCAGGACAAGAAATCTCCTCTACTCAGGCCTTAATAAAGACCTCTTACAGATATTTTCCTAATCAACTTGATTCAGAGAGGGTATTACAAACTTCTGGAGAAATTGGGACTTGAACCTATGCATCCTGATTGAAAAGTAGGGGCACTGTCACTGCACCACAACAGTCCTTGACAAGGCCCTCATACACTTTTTAAGAGCCACAAACAAAGCTGCAAATTACGAAGAAGTACTGAAAACAAAACAAAAGCTGGAAATCACAGTGGATCAGGCAGCATCCATGGAGAGAGAGCAAGCTAATGTTTCAAGTCAAGAGTCATCTAGACTCAAAACATTCGCTTGCTGTCTCTCCATGGATGCTACCTGACCTGCCTTGATTTCCTGCATTTTATCTTTTCTGTATAGATTTCAGCATCTGCAGTAATTTGATCTTATGCTATGAAGAAGTGTTCCGTCCAGATTAAATGCCAAGCTAGTTGCCTTAAACTCATTAAATTAAGAGGTGATCACATGACTCTTAGGATTTGCAATGCTAAATAAATAAATCACATACCCACTAGCTTGTGGGATTCAATATAGATCCTGACACAACCAATCATGGTCAAGGAAAATCGGGCTGAAGATGGAGGTAGTGTTTGACTTGTCACTGCTTCTTGGAGTCAAACTGCTCCTTTAGTCTCAAATAAAAGAAAAACACATTCAAGTAATAACTCAGGCTTTGTTTCTAGCAGTCTCACGCATACTTGGACAGCTCACGACCCACTACAAACAGTTCAATTTGGCACAATGCAAGTTCTAACTAGTCCAGATGAACTTAATAATCAGATGAGAAATGGACACAGCATTATCATGCTACAATTGAATTAAGCCTGTACATTCATTCAGTAGCCAACAAGGTCTTGATTAAAATGCTCCAGTCAATATAATGAACATACATGTAGATCAGGTGCACCTATGTTTGCCAAATGGGTTTATCATTGCCTATTTTAGGTTTATAAAGCTTTTTAAACAATGTCAAACTTAAATTCCATAATAAATTTAGGCCAAAGAGTCTCTTCTCAGAATAAAGGAGTCAAGCTCAATATGAGGCTGCGAGCTGGGTGATGAATAACAATCTGCCACAAATCAAACTAAGTTGTGATTTTTTTAAAAATACATTGAAATTGCTCTAAGTAATCTTTTATGATAACAAAATATTTCATTTAAGAGCTCAATGTCCTATTTCCATTCTATAATAGTCCACATTTGAAATAGTTGTATATATGTCAAATATTCCTCTTTGGTATCAATTTGATGAAGAAACGGGGTAGTAATATTTACTAAAATGGTAAGGCCTGGATTTTTGTTCTGTGTTGAGGTTGCACAAGTGGCAGAAATCCCACTAGCACTTCTCATTTTTTGTCCATATGTGGGGGTTGTCAGGTGAAACAGGGAATCAGGGAGCAACCAGGGAACTTGAGTAAACAGGGAAGTGTAGAGGAGGTGGTTGGTTCCGAAGGTAGATCTGGGGAAACGTTGCCTGTCAACTCCAGTATTGTGTCCGAAGTTTAAAAATAAGGTTTAAAACATCTCATCCACTCTCACTTCCTCACTCTTCTCAATCTCCACAACCTGTCCATTCAAACCCACGCTCCTTACTCAACCCATGAACCCTCCTACACAAGCCACACTATGCTCATTCCTTGATTCCCACCACCCCTCCCCTGGATATCCCATATACCACCACTTATCTCAATGATCCTTAAGCAAACACCTTGCTAAGCTCATATCCATGATCTACCATTCTGTACCCTTCACTTTCCACATCAGTTCACCTTTTGTTCAACATAGATATAACTTAAAATACATCATGACAGATAATAAAGTTATCACTCTATTGATGATGCACTACTATAAAAGAACACTCTTTCCTTGATTCATTAATAATGTCCAATACGCTGAAATTGCTTTAAGTAATCTTTTATGAAAACAAATATTTCACTGAAGTGTTCAATGTACTATTTCCATTCTATATGCAGTTACAGCTGTTTATCAGGATTGTCATTAAATAGACATCTCATTGCAAAAATGATATTTTGGGAAATCAATCAGGCAGCATAATTCTAAAATTTCTTTTAGAAATTTGCATTTCTTGTAAAATTCCACACATTTTGTTCTTTAGAGGTTAGCACTTTTTGACTCAATTTGACAGAGCAACAATTGTTGACATTTCTTAATCAGTCTTAAAGTATCAAGATAGGTTAGACAATTTCAAGGTATTTATGAAACTTTGCACACAAAATTCTCCAAATTGCAGTGTCAAAGGACAGCTGACACCTCACCTAAGTATTCTTGATGCATATCCTGGCAGTATTTCTTCCCCTGAAGGTTCTCTGACACAAATACACCCACTCCCAGAATGTGCTGGGACCATATCCATGGTAGCATGTCTAATGAGGTTCTTAAGCTATCCAGAAGAATACATTGAGAACAGTCCTGCTGTTACTTGGTTTAATCTCCACATTCCTAGATTCCAGGCACTAGGGATAACAAAATCAGATTTTAGTGGAGGCAGATTAATGTTTGAATAGTCAGCTGATGCCAGGAACCTCAAATGCACAAACTACAGCACCTCACCCTAACTGAACACTCCTCACCCCTCCTGTTCCATTATAGGGCTTGTGAAAATGAGAAATTTCAGGTTTGGGGATAAATTTCAGGAAAATTAAAATCTCCTATCGCCACCACCCTATTACTCCTACATCTTTCCATAATCTGTTTACATATTTGTACCTCTATCTCACACTTGCTTTTGGGAGGCCTGTAGTACAGCCAATATTGTTGCCTCACCCTTCCTATTTCTGAGCTCTGCCCATATTGCCTCCTTGTTCAAGTCCTCTGATAGTTAGAGAGAGAGAGAGAGAGAGAAATGATTGATGGTGGTTTAACTGGAGAATCGCCATGCGTCAGGAGAAGGGAGAGGTTGAGAAGGAGAGGCGTTCATAGCAATCTCAGTCAGTGTGTCAATTGAAACCATGCTGTTGGCATGACTCTGCATTGTAAAGTAGCCTTCCAGCCAACTGAGCTAACCACTCTCCTCCCCAACCCCAACCCCCAACCCCCCCCCCCAAACCCCTGGCCTGGATAACTGGAAAACATTCATTACAAATTACAATTTTATTAAACTACATATACAGTTGTTTTATTAAAGTCATTTTCATGAAGGAATAGAAATTGTGATGGAAAATTGAATGAGAACCAAAATAAATTCCTCACATGCTTCTCTTTAAATGTTACAAACTACAATCAAAACATGGAGCAAGTTTGATCATTTTGAAAATCAGTCTTACTTCTTTCAGCATGTTATATTACTTGTATGATGCATTTAGTGGCAAAAGAATCATTAGTTTTGAGATTTGAGATTTGAGATTTGGAGGGGAGATGATTGGTTATAAGGAGCTTGAGGAGATTAGTCATGGTTAAAAGGAGCGTTAGTTATCTTTTCCCTCCAGAATGATTTTGGAGTAGATGGGTGCTTTCACTGATGAGGCTAAATATTATATTCTCCCCCTGGTCAATTCAGCTCTGGAATTCTCTACATTTGTTCGACAAAGAAAACAGGGCAATTGTTTAACATCTCTTTATTGAAACCTCAGGGCTATTATGGACTACAGAAAAGAAATCAGTAATTGCGAAACTACAATAAAGAATCAAAATGTTATGAGAAATCGCAATTCTTTCAAAAAGTTTTGCCATGATGCAATTGGAAGCACATTTATCTTTATGTTACAAGGCTGGGTGAACCACGACTCATGTCATTTAATCTAGGTTGACATTTCTTTTGGCACCACTGAGTGTTGGATTTTTGCAAGTACCTTTCATCAGCGCTTTGCATCGGGCCTGTGTTCGCCTCTGCTCTTTAGATAGATTTCAAAGAACTTACAGCATATTTGAAAACAAAGTGAGCTGGCCTACCAGTACTGGCAAAAGCAACATTTTTTTAATGTCTTCAATATCACAACTTAGGAAGCAACTGCATTTGTCTGCTCTTAGAGGCTAAACAAAGTCAGAGAGATTTAGAATGGGAAGGCACTGGAATAATATTATTTGCAGCCAGGTTTTCTGGTCAGCAGTTGCTAATTACAGCACATCTGAATTTTTTGGTCATTTGGGAAGATTCTCTCCTGACTTTTCTTTCTCGAATGTTCTCCCCCATACCTACCACTGGAGAAGGAGAGAAAGATACTTCCTGCATTGTGAACTGAAGTGGATTATTATATTAATTTATTTGACATGTTTATTATAATTTTCAGTAATGAAAAGCCCTCACAAAGTGAAATAAAACTTAGCAATTCAATGTAAGGGAAATAAAATAAATGCTTTTAGTTTTTTACATGCTCTGCTATGTTTCTAACAAATTGCCAATGTCGTTCATAAATCACAAATCATCCAGGTTCAGTGGGTAGTAGGGAAGGAAAATAGAATATTGGCCTTTATTTCAAAGGGACTGGAGTAGAATGTAAGGAAGTTTTGCAAAAACAATGTAAAGCATTAGTCTGACCATAACTGGAATATTACGAATAGGTTTGGACCCCTTTTTTAAAGATGGATAAACTGCAATTGGAGACAGTACGAGAACGTTCACTAGGCTATTACCAGGTATGGAGGGACTGCCTTACCAGGATACATAGGATAGATTGGGACTGTACTCATCGGAAAGAGAAAAATAAGAAGTTACCTTTTTGATGCTTAAGGGACTTGACAGGCTGTGCGTGGCAAGATTGATACCCCTTGTGGGAGAATCTAGGATCAGAGGGCATAATTTCGGAAAAGAGTTTGCACATTTTAAAGGTCTCACACAGCAGTACAGTGCCTCTGTTGTTAACACCACTGCCTCAAAGTGCCAGGGATCAGGGTTTGATTCTACATCAGGCAATTGTCTGCATGGGGTTTGCATGTCTCTATGTGGCTGCATGCATTTCCTTCAGGTGCTCTGGCTTCCTCCCACAGTTCTGAAATGTGCAGATTGGGTGGTTGGCCACGCGACATTATTTGCAGTGTCTGGAGACATGTAGGCTAGGTGGATTAGCTGTGGGAAATGCAGAGATAGTGTAAGGGGGTGGGTCTGGGTGGGATGATTGCGTTATATTCTGTCATTTTAAAAAAAATGTGCTAATTCCCAAAGAAGATTCATCATTACAGTTAAAGCAATTAAGAATAGGAAAATTCAAATTTCTCTTTGATTTCCAGACCTTTCCCTAAAAGCAAATGAATGAAAATTCAGGGTTGTCAACCTAAGACCATCATACAGATCATGAAATTCTAACTGATTGCACCCTTAGATGATGTGACTATGACCTCAGTTAGGATGGAACAAATCTACCAACTTTGCTTTGAATTGTTACTTATTACCTTTGAGATAATCAATTATGAATTGGCTTGGGTTCAGTAATATGGGTCTTCTCATCATATTGATTGAAAGGTTTCACTAATATCATTCGGGTAAGGGAGCATTTGTTGCATAAAACAAGTCTTTAATTTAACTACAACCTGATCTGTGCGGAGGGACAGTAACACACAAGGGATTCAGAAATTGGGAATTTCCAGCAAGCTATGGATGCTTATTAATGCTTCCCCAAATGGAAGCCAACCTAATTCACTGGCTTGTGTTTTTGCTCAGGTTAATCTGAGAACTGATTAATCAGTGCAGCCATCGTCCCACAGGATTTCTTTAATGTATTTTATTGAGCATCAGGTTTGCAAGGCGAACAAATCACCCTGTCCTTATTTACATGTTTGCTGAGAAGGCCAATCTTATAGCAGCAATTCCAACATGTGTACTGACCAGTGTAGTTGGTTTGTCATATTCTGTAGTAGAGAATGCCTAGCTGATGTCTCCACTAGAAAATAGAGGAAATGGATATGATTTGACTGTTGGCATTTTACGTAGGAATTTGTGTGCGGGATAAAACCCATTTAGACATGTAATGAAATGCTTACATGCAGCTGTGTATGCAAATATAGTAAACCGATCATCAGCAAACTGTAAATATATAAGGGGTTGGATTTAGATGTCACTCCAATGCAGATAGATTTTGCATTGAATCTAACAAATGTATGCAAGCGCTGGATCAGGTGAAAATCCCATGGTAACAACATCTATTTGGGCAAACACAGTGTTGTGAAAACAAAACTCAGATAATATGATGAGTACTGATTCATGCAAAGTTGTCAGGTCTAGATTGTCATATTCTAGTGTGACAGTGGAGATATCTTTTGGTTCTTTGAACAGTGTGTTGATGAGAATGCCAAATGAGCACAAGGACACTGCATTGTTAATGATGTTCAAGTCCATTATGTTCTTCACAAATGTGAAGGAATCCTTCACTGCATACATGGAAAACCTGGCTAATCATCTGGCCAGTTCATGCAGTGCAGAATCAGTTATAGATACTATAGAGAGAAAAAGGACATTACCTTTGTGTCTCATGGGCAGTCCTGGCATACACTAAAGCAATGAACTATAAGTTTGAATTGTATCATATATATACCTGGCAGTTCAATGCTCTTACATTGAAGTTTAGCAATCAACAAGTAGGTGACAGCCATTCATTGGTTGACAACACTCTCTGCTCATGTGATATAAATGTTGGTTTCTCTCTGAAATTGAGTTCTTTGTAAATTGTCCTTATGAATGCAAATCAAAAACTTTGATAAAATGTATATTGTTCAGCAATGCTCAAGCTTTCTGCAGCCAAATGTCTGGATCAAGAATCATTCAGTGATATCTCTTGTCACTAAACGTGCAATTTAAGGAATTGGTCATAACAAAATCTCCTTGAGAAGCATAAAATGATTTCTGGATATGGTTAAATTTGCACTGAAATTATCGAGAAACAGACATTAAAGCTTTTCAATGCAATCATGTAGAAGAGACAGGAAGAAATACTTTTATAAAGATGCATGATCTTTACGCATTTTAAAAATATCTGTATGTTATTTACATTTTCCTCTCCATTTACTATTAGTCACATCAGTGAATACAACTAATTTCATACTTGCCAGGACCCAGAGATATCAGCATATGCAAAGATAATTCTGTAACTTTGGACTAATATTCATAAATCTACTGAGGATTTTCATCAAAGAAACCCCACAGAACTTGTAAACCACAAGTAGCTTCGATAGAACCACTTAAATCCTTATCTATGCCTGTTCTATGAATTTCTCGTACAAATTTATGCATAACCTAGAACTATTCAACTATAGTGGGACCTCATTGTCATAACTTAGATTGAAGTTGACACTCAATTATGAACAAGATCTAAGTTCAATTTCTGTTGAATACTTGTTTTCAATGGCAACTGCAAAATTAGAAATTTTGATCTGATTGTGGATTTAAGAGATTGCATAAATCTCAAATGTAGTTAAAGACATTCTTGCCCTTTAGAAAGTGAGATGAACTACCTACAATTTCTAACATCAACAGATATAGAGTCATAGAGATGTACAGCATGGAAACAGACCCTTCGGTCCAACCTGTCTATGCCAACCAGATATCCCAATCCAATCTAGTCCCACCTGCCAGCACCCGGCCCATATCCCTCCAAACCCTTCCTATTCATATACCCATCCAAATGCCTCTTAAATGTTGCAATTATACCAAACTCCACAACCTCCTCTGGCTGCTCATTCCATCCACGTACCATCCTCTGTGTGACAAAGTTGCCCCTTAGGTCTCTTTTATATCTTTCCACTCTCACCCGAAACCTATGCCCTCTAGTTTTGGACTCCCCTAACCCAAGCAAAAGACTTTGCCTGTTTACCATATCCATGCCCCTCAAAATTTTGTAAACCTCTGCAAGGTCATCCCGCAGCCTTCAACACTCCAGGGAAAACAGCCCCAGCCTATTCAGCCTCTCCCTATCGCTCAAATCCTCCAACCTTGGCAACATCCTTGTAAATCTTTTCGGAACCCTTTCACAACATCTTTCCAATAGGAAGGAAGTCAGAATTGCATCCAATATTCAAACAGTGACCTAACCAAAGTCCTGTACAGCCGCAACATGACCTCCCAACTCCTGTACTCAATACTCTGACCAATAAAGGAAAGCATACCAAACACCTTCTTCACTATCCTATCTACCTGCGACTCCACTTTCAAGGAGTTATGAACCTGCACTCCAAGGTCTCTTTGTTCAGCAAAACTCCATAGGACCTTACCATTAAGTGTATAAGTCCTGCTAAAATTTGCTTTCCCAAAATGCAGCACCTTGCATTTATCTGAATTAAACTCCATCTGCCACTTCTCAGCTCACTGGCCCATCTGGTCAAGATCCTGTTGTAATCTGAGGTAACCCTCTTTGCTGTCCACTACACCTCCAATTTTGGTGTCATCTACAAGCTTACTAACTGTAGCTCTTATGCTCACATCCAAATCATTTATGTAAATGGAAAAAATTACAGGACCCAGCACCAATCCTTGTGGCACTCCACTGGTCACAGGCCTCCAGTCTGAAAATCAATCCTCCACCACCACCCTCTGTCTTCTACCTTTGAGCCAGTTCTGTATCCAAATGGCTAGTTCTCCCTGTATTCCATGAGATCTAACCTTGCTAATTAGTCTCCCATGGGGAACCTTGTCGAACACCTTACTGAAGTCCATATAGATCACATCTACTGCTCTGCCCTCATCAATCTTCTTTGTAACTTCCTCAAAAAACTCAATCAAGTTTGTGAGGCATAATTATCCACGCACAAAACCATGTTGACGATCTTTAACCAGTCCTTGCCTTTCCAAATACATGTACATCCTGTCCCTCAGGATTCCCTCCAAAAACTTGCCCACTACCGACATCAGGCTCACTGGTCTATAGTTCCCTGGCTTGTCCTTACCACCCTTATTAAACAGTGGCACCACGTTTGACAACCTCCAGTCTTCTGGCCCCTCACCTGTGACTATCGATGATACAAATATCTGAGCAAGAGGCCCAGCAATCATTTCTCTAGCTTCCCACAGAGTTCTCGGGTACACCTGATCAGGTCCTGGAGATTTATCCGCCTTTAACCGTTTCAAGACATCCAACACTTCCTCCTCTATAATATGGATATTTTGCAAGATGTCACCATCTATTTCCCTACAGTCTATGTCTTCTATATCTTTTTCCACAGTAAATACTGATGCAAAATACTCATTTAGTATCTCTCCCATTTTCTGAGGCTCCACACAAAAGCCGCCTTGCTGATCTTTGAGGGGCCCTATTCCTCCCTAGTAACCCTTTTGTCCTTAATGTATTTGTGAAGGCCCTTTGGATTCTCCTTAATTCTATTTGCCAAAGCTATCTCCTGTCCCCTACTTTGCCTCTTAAGTATACTCTTACTTCCTTTATACTCTTCTAAGGATTCACTCAATCTAATCTGTCTATACCTTACATATGCTTCCTTCTTTTTCTTAACCAAATCCTCAATTTCTTTAGTCATCCACCATTTTCTATACCTACCAGCCATTCCTTTCACCCTAACAGGAATATACTTTCTCTGGAATCTCTTTATTTCGTTTCTGAAGACTTCCCATTTTCCAGCCATCCCTTTTCCTGCGAACATCTGCCCCCAGTCAGCTTTCGAAAGTTCTTGTGTAATACTGTCAAAATTGGCCTTTGTCCAATTTAGAACTTCAACTTTTAGATCTGGTGCTCCCCCACTGACACTTCAGTCACCTGTCCTGCCTCATTTCCCAAGAGTAAGTCACGTTCTGCACCTTCTCTAGTAGGTACATCCACATATTGAATCAGAAAACTGTCTTATACACACTTACCAATTTCCTCTCCATCTAAACCCTTAACACTATGGCAGTCCCAGTCTATGTTTGGAAATTTAAAATCCCCTACCATAACCACCCTATTTTTCTTACAGATAGCTGACATCTCCTTACAAGTTTGTATCTCAATTTCTCGCTGACTATTAGGTGGTCTATAATGCAATCCGAATAAGGTTATCATCCCGTTCTTATTTCTAAGTTCCACCCAAATAACGTCCCTGGATGTATTTCTGGGAATATCCTCCCTCAGCACAGCTGTAATGCTATCCCTTATCAAAAACGCCTCTCCCTCTTCTCTATTGCCTCCCTTTCTATCCTTCTTGCAGCATTTGTATCCTGGAACACTAAGCTGCCAGTCCTGCCCATCCCTGAGCCATGTTTCTGTAATTGCTATGATATCCAGTCCCATGTTCCTAACCATGCTCTAAGTTCATCTGCCTTCCCTGTTAGGCCTCTTGCATTGAAATAAATGCAGTTTAATTTATTAGTCCTACCTTGTCCCTGCCTGCCCTGACTGTTTGACTCGCTTCTGTTCTCACCTGTACCAGTCTCAGATTGATCTCATTCCTCACTATCTCCCTGAGTCCCACCCCGCCAAATTACTAGTTTAAATCGTCCCGAGCATCTAGCAAATCTCCCTGCCAGTATATTAATCCCCTTCCAATTTAGGTGCAATCCATCCTTCTTGTTCAGGTCACTTCTACCCCAAAAGAGATTCCAATGATCAAAAAATGTGAATCCTTCCCTCGTACACCAGCTCCTCAGCCATGCATTCATCTGCTCTATCCTCCTATTCCTGCCCTCACTAGCTCGTAGCACCAGGCGTAATCCAGTTATTATTACTCTCGAGGACGTCTTTTTAAAATTTCTGCCTAACTGTCTGTAATCTCCCTTCAGAATCTCAACCTTTTCTCTTCCTATGTCGTTTGTTCCAATGTGAACAATGACCTCTTGCTGGCCCCCCTCCCCTGTGAGAACATTCTGCACCATCTCTGAGACATCCTTGATCCTGACACCAGGGAAGCAACACACCATTCTGCTTTTTTGCTGCTGGCCACAGAAACGTCTGTCTGTACCTCGAACTAGAGAATCCCCTAACACAATTGATCTCTTGGAACCCGACCCACCCCTCGTTGCATTAGAGCCAGTCTCAATACCAAAAACTTGGCTGTTTGTGCTACGTTCCCCTGAGAATCCATCACCCCCTATATTTTCCAAAACAGCTTATCTGTTTGAAAAGGGTATATTCACAAAAGACTCCTGCACTAGCTGCCTACCTCTCTTACATTTCCAGGAGTTAGCCCATCTATGTGACTGTATCTGAGACTTCCCCCCCTTCCTATAACTACCATCCATCACATACTGTTGCTGTTGCAAATTCCTCATTGCTTCTAACTGTCTCTCCAACCGATCCATTCAATCTGATAAGATTCGCAGTCAGCAGCATTTATTGCAGATATAATCCACAGTAACCCTTAAACTCTCTTTAAACTCCCACATCTCACAAGAAGTACATATCACTCTATTAAAGGCCACGTTTGCTCTTGTTAGTTAAATATTGGCAAATCTTATATGAACCAATTTACCATCAATAAGAACTTGAGTTGTTTAATCTTTTACAAATGAATAGGAGTGAGAACCATTAACACATATGAGCTCAATAAGTTGCTTCCCTTGTCAGAATAAAGCTGTATTTTGTCATTTAAGTGACATGAGTCAGTAAATTGCCAATGGATTAGACAATGGATATTTTGCTTCATGTAAATGTAATGCTACAAGATCCATGAACAATGCAAGAATCAGAACAAATGAAAAGCAGAACCCAATAGAAATTACCCTAAGTGTTCACTGAAGCAAATGATTAAAAAGTGGATGAATACCTATATCAATAAGGGAGACTTCTAAGGCAATAAAAGTAGTAATTAAAGGCATCAATTAAAAGGTTTATAGTCAGCCCAAGCCCAACTGAATTCTTATAAAGCAGACATATGAAGTAGCCATGCTTCGATCTTCAAAACCCATTTGTGGCCACTTCTGATTAATTACATTTCATATATCAGCATTGTTGTTAGCAGTACTTTCAATCTTGCTAATCTTTTGCTGTAGCAAAATGGAAATTAACTGGGGAACCTGGCTCATTAATGAACCTGCTGAATGACATTTCCTCTGAACACTTTTCTACTCTGTGTTTTCTGTAATCCATTATCTCTGTCTTTCTCGTGCATATATACTATAGAATAGTTTGTTCACAAGAATAATCTTGAACGTATGTGTACAGGGCCAGATTTTCTGGTGAGTGGAAATCCACACAGAGAAGCATTCTGGCCCTTCATTTTTACCAAAAAGGAGAGCTTCATATTTTTGAAAGAAGGTTCCACCCAGGTCTCCCTCAGAAAAGAGGAGTAATCCCATGCTTCTTCCAAAGCAGAGAGCTGCCAAAAGAAAGCAAACTGTACCCCTTTTTTATTGTGGTCAACTGTATCATCTGAAATGTAAAGGTCTGAGCAACCACTTTAGCAGGTGCCGTCATGTTATGTTAAATGCTGGGATGGCTGGGTAACAGATGGATTGAGGTAGGTATTCACGTAAGTAGGGTGCCAAGTGGGAAAGGTGTCAGGTAAGTGAGTCCCAGTTGGGGAAGGATTAGGTTACTGGTTAGATAGCAGTCATGCAGCAAGATATATAGGGAGCGAGGTGGGTAGCGTGCCAGCAAGCAGTGAGGATGAGGTGGCGGAGGCAATGGGGGCTTCAGAGTTTGAGTCAATGAATGTTCCAGAGGATTGATCTTGTTGGTAGCAGGGATCAGTCCAGTCAGGGCATGGGGATGAAGGAGTTGGGGTTTGTAAGTAAAGTAAAGAATGTTTAATAAATACTCAGCAGTTAGACTATGTGTTTAGTAGTCTAACATTTCCTGAGTAACTGTTTTGCTGAATTTAATCAGAACAATGCAAATGAGATTTCCGAGGGTTCACGGTGCAACGATATTTCCCAGGAAACTCTTTTGGATGGTGAATCATAGGATCCCTGTGCGCAGCCTCTGTTCTATGGTCACAAAACAAGTATCTGGCCAGCAGAAACTCTGCCTTGCTATGTACAAAGAAAATAGGGCATTCATTCATTAGATCTGTTCAGCCACAGGCCATTCACAATTTGAGTTGAATCATGATAGAATTTCTTCATATCTCCTCCAGGTTTGTACTTGCTGTCCAAACTCAAATGGATTTTGAATGATAACACAAAAAAAACAGATGTTGGAAATCTGAAACATGAACAGAAATTGTTGGAGAAACTCAGCAGGTCTGGCAATCTCTGTGGAGAAAAAGGTGGAGGTGGGTACTGCCGATGCTGGAGATTAGAGTCAAGATTAGAGTGGTGCTGGAAAAGCACAGTAGGTCAGGCAGCATCCGAGAAGCAGGAAAATTGACATTTCGGGCAAAAGCCTGATGAAGGGCTTTTGTCCAAAATGTCGATTTTCCTGCTCCTCAGATGCTGTCTGACCTGCTGTGCTTTTCCAGCACCACTCTAATCTTGATTTTGTGGAGAAAAAGCAGAGTTAAAGTTTTGGATCCAGTGATCCATCTTCAAACACAGTTTAATGCTCTTTCCGACAAGCCAAAACGTTTACTCAGTGGTCATTTGCTTATTTTCTTGTCAAGGTCCAATCTAGAAGTTCCTCTTTGCAAGTAAAAGCATAATCCTTGTAAATACTTTCTAAACTGCCTCGAATACATTCTTGTATTTGTGAAGGTGAGGTGTGGTTGTTTGGGGATGCAGGGTTGGTGGTGTTGGTCTATAATTATTAATTGTTATGGATTATGCCTAATATGAGACAGCTGGAATTCTGAAACAATAATATCCCATCATAATCTAGTTGAGGTGATGCAGGGACCACTCAATCTTCCTGCTTGTGATTGTAGCATGAATCGTGACTAGTATCATGCATAGATAAATTGAAGTATTTGTTAGAAATAGGGGTCCCCTTTAAGACTGTTAACTTATCATTATATATTTAATATTTCTTGTGTAGGATGTAACCTCATTTCATTGTGGTACAGTAGTAACCAGCCTTTAATAAGTGTAAATAAAATATTTATTGGGTCCCACGTTACCCTAGTATAAATGCGATGTTTTGGAAAATAAGTATGTGTTCTTAGAAGGACTGAAAACTAACTTTCAAATGGAGGTGGACAAGAGGACAACAGTCATCCTGGCATTTATGAGTAGTTGCCTGTGATCATTGGTTGAGACAGTTTAGACAGATGTTTGACACAGCAAAGATTACCAGCATCCAAAATACGATATTTCAACAGGAGTAGTTGTGGGTAAAAAAGAGGACAGAGAAGAACTAGGGAAATGAGCTACCATCTACTTTGGAGAAAACCAGCAGTCCCTCTACATCCAGCCTGAGGACAATCAAAGAGAGTCACAGTCAAAGGCTGCCACCAAAGACAACACAGTGTCAGGAACAAACATGCATTTTTAAAGTTAAAAATCACACAACACCATGTTATAGTCCAACAGATTTATTTGGAAGTACAAACTTTTGGAGCGTTGCTCTGAAAGCTAGTGCTTCTCAATAAACCTGTTGGACTATAACCTGGTGTTGCGCGATTTTAACTTTATCCATCCCAGTCCAATTCCAGCACTTGCACATCACACGTTTTTAAAGCCGCCACTCCTACTTCTTAATTTAACAAAACAGTTTTGCAATCAATGAAGCAGTATCATTTGTCTCAGTCATATACTTTTATTGTCTAATTATTTAATGGTTCATACCTAAGCTGCTGCTTCTTAACAATCTTAATACACTGTCAGAAAATTGTTACAAATTGCCAACTGCTATATTGAATCTGGAAGGCACAGAGTCATCGAGCAGAAAATGAGGTGTCCTTCCTTCAGCTTATGCTGAGCTTCGCTGGAGCACTGCAGCAGATATTGGCCAGGAAACAGGGACTCAATATCAAATTCAATAACTTTAGTGCTTGAATTCTGTTATGTCCTACCCCACACCCCCCACACACCAAGCCCTCTGATCACATAGTCTGCTTTTACACACAACCCATTGTTAGCCACTTACAGTCTCCATTAACAGCTGTTCACCCTCCAAGCCAGATCAATTTCCACACTTTTTTCTGTCCAACTATTCTTCTCTCACTTGAGCTGTGTCCCCACCTATCGTTTGCTCCCTACTCCCTGCCACACAAATATTTTCCTAGCTACCATCAGTTCTGAAGAAGGATTACCAGATCCAAACCACTAATTTTGATTTCTCTTCACAAATGCTGGCTGACCTACTGAGGTCTGTTTTTGTTTCCAAACAAAATAAACATCTGGTTAAATGGTCACCTGGTTCTTATGGAGGTCGATAATGACACAGCCATTTCAGTGATCGCAGAAACAGTCTTTAACAAAATTTGCTCTGAACCCCAACCCTGAAGTCTGTGTAAGACCTCAGCCAGACTGAGAACCTACACCAGGAACCTTTATAGATTAAGGGTACAACTTCGGTTCCAGATTCTTAAGAGAAGCAGCTGGTTCAGTTACAACTGTTTGTACTAAAAGGCTCGGGACCAAGCTTGATGGGATGAAATTGGTTGAGAAAAGTTTCTCTTGACTGACTCAATATTTTTTGATCTGAAAATGGCTACCTCAGTGAAGTCCTAATTAAATGCCCAGAGGTCTAGGTTGTATCAAAGGAGACAAGACCACCTTGCATTGTTGACTAGGAAACAATTCCAAGAATCTGCAATATGCACCCAGTGCCATCTGCCTGATGGGCAAGTATGGAGGCAGAAATCTTCGAGGAGAAAGTGAGGTCTGCAGATGCTGGAGATCAAAGTTGAAACTTTATTGCTGGAATAGCACAGCAGGTCAGGCAGCATCCAGGGAACAGGAGATTCGACGTTTCGGGCACAGGCCCTTCTTCAGGAATCCTGAAGAAGGGCCTGTGCCCGAAACGTCGAATCTCCTGTTCCCTGGATGCTGCCTGACCTGCTGTGCTGTTCCAGCAATAAAGTTTCAACCTGGAGGCAGAAATCAGAAGGCTAGAAAGTGAAGGGATCATCAAACCCATTCCAGTTTGTGGAATGGGCAGCACTGATCGACTGATTTTGAAGCCCAATAGGTCGGTTCATTATTGTGGCGTTTTTAAACAAACAGTAAACTGTTTTTCACAATTGGATAAATACCCAATCCCTTGCATGGAGGATTTATATGCAAAGCTGGATAGTGGGGTAAGATCAGGAGATGGCAGAGGTTGGTCAATGTGAGAGGTTTATTATAGAGTTAGCCAGGTGTTAAACAAGTTTTTTTCTATCTAACATTTCCTGGGTAACTATTCAAGCAAGTACATCAGAACTCTATGGAATGTCTAGTCAGTGTTGGAGACGTTGGCAAAGAATCCTGATTAGTAGGGAAATTGTTGATTAGAAGTTCAAACTTCTTGAGCAATTTCCATGGAGTTCAGCACATCAGGAACTCTGCAGTGCCCTGGTCCCTGGTATGCATCTCCAGTTGTACATCAGATAACCAACCAACCAAAGACAGAAAAATTTGAGACACTATCTGTTTCAAAGAACTGTACAGGCATAATTCTTCCATTTCCAATCATTACTATAGATGTGTCACCCCACTCTTCCCAGTCAAAGCTAGATTGTGTATTGTTCCCCTCATGGGTGTGAGGTTGGCAACAATGAGAAAGTTGGGAATATCTATTTTTTATTCATTGATGAGATGTGGGTGCCGCTGGCTAGGCCTGCATTTATAGCCCAGAGGGCAGTTGGATCGGCCACATTGCTGTGGGTCTGGAGTCACATGTAGGCCAGACAAAATAAGGTCACCTGTAGGCTAGCTGAATGGCAGTTTCCTTGTTGGTAGACCAGATGGATTTTTTTCCGACAGTTGGCAATTTTTTTCATGGTTATCCTTTGACTCTTATTTCCATGTTTTGTTGAGCTCGGGTTCCACCATCTGCAATGGTAGGAGTCTGGCCCAGATCCCGTAAACTTTGCCTGGATCACTGGATTAATAGACTTATACCATTAGGCCATTGCCTCCTCTGTGAGAATCTGGTTCAAACAGTAAGATTAGAATCATGACATCCAGGAAAAGCTTTCCAATTTCCACCACAAGCCTCAAACGGCAAATTTAGAATATCGAAATTGAGTAGTGAAAAGCTTATTTCACTGTATTTGAAATTTAGAGTGTTGCTTTTTAGACTGGAAGCCTGAGACCAGCAGTATCCCACAAGGATCGGTGCTGAGTCCACTGCTTTTTGTCATTTATACAAGTTATTTGGATGTGAACAAAGGAGCTTTGGTTAGTAAGTTTGCAGATGACACCAAAATTGGATATGTAATAGGCAGCAAAGAAGGTTACCTCAGAATACAACGGAATCTTGATCAGATTGGCTGAGAAGTGGCAGATGGAGTTTAATTTAGGTAAATGAGAGGTGCTGCATTTTGGAAAGGCAAATCGAATTAGAACTAATCTACTTAATGGTAAAGTCCTGGGAAATGTTGCTGAAAAAGAAATCTTGGAATGCAGTTCATAGTTTCTTGTAAGTGGAATCACAGATAGATAGGATAGTGAAAAAGGCGTTTGGTATGCATGTCGTTATTGCTCAGTGAATTGAGTATAGGAGTTGAGAGGTCATGTTGCAGCTGTACAGGGCATTGGTTAGGGCATTGGTTATTGGAATACTGCATACAATTCTGGTTTTCCTGCTGTAGGAAGGATGCTGTGAAACATGAAAGGGTTCAGAAAAGATTTACAAGGATGTTGCCAGGACTCTACACTTGGATATAAAATAAACATTTTTCCAAACTGATACTGCTATGCACGCTGATGATGTAACCTGGAATATTATGGGTGGCTCATGCAAGACACTTACTGTAATTAGATCCCAAAGAGTTTTAGGTGAGAATTTATTTAATCAAATTACTTGTCTTTGTAGGAGAAAAGGATATTTTACCCACTGATTCTGTGTGCAACCCTTAAGGACAATAATGCATGCATAAATACATTGTCAACATTAGCAATTTAGTGCTGAGAAGCAAAGAGTTAACTTCATTCAAAAGTAAAATACAGCAGAATGTGGAAATTGGAAATAAGAACAGTAAATGCTGGAAAGGCTCAGCGGGTCTGAAAACATTCCTGTTTCCCATCTCTTGATCAATGTTCCCAAACCTGCTGAGTATACTCAACATTTTACAAAACAAACAAAAGCAGAAATTGCCAGAGAAATTTAGTATCTGTGGCATCTTCTGTTTTTGTTTGTGTCAGGTTTCCAGCATCTACAGTTCTTTGCTTAATCGCAACATTTTCTGCTTTAATTTTTTTGAGTTCTGTTGGTTGTCTGAATGAATGAATCTTCATTGTTAATGTCGATTAGAACAGCACCATTGGGGGGATCCAAGATGGCGGCGACCCAGCAAGTCTGAGTCTATAGTGCTCTTCCCAAGACTTGGGTAAAGTGGGCCACCCACCCCCATCACACTCACCAAATCATTCATAATAGCTGTTTAATTTAATTAGTTGCTTAGTATTACATTTAAACAGTCTAATATTTAGTAAAAATGACCAAAGGGAAGGAAGCCCGCAGCTCTCAGCAAGCAGGACCCCCTCCCCTACCCTCTCCAGCTGCAGCAGAGGCATCCACAGCCCCCCCGGGGGACTTACCTACAGTAACAAGCCTTGTGGAGATGATCTCCAAGCTGGATACGAAGATCGATGCTTTTATCGAGGAGTCCTGAAATCGATGGGTCTCACTCTCGGCCGCGCTGCAGAAGCACGACCGAGACATCCAGGAAATCGAGCGCTGAGTCGGAGGGGCGGAGTTAAAGGCCGCGACCTCCGAAACTACAGCGCAATCGGCCGTGGATCGGGTCCGGACTCTCGAACAGCGAGTCCGGACCTTAGAGAATTACATTGACGACCTCGATAATCGAAGTTGTCGAAAAAATATTCGTTTGCTGGGCCTTCCCGAACGGGAAGAGGAAGGCCAGCTTACAGCATTCCTCGAGCAGTGGCTGCCACAGCTTTTAAATCTGGAGGCTGGATCAGGCCAGGTAAGGGTAGAATGGGCCAATCGGGTCGCAATACGCGGGCCCGGCTCGAACCAGCGCCCACGCCCGGTCCTGTTCCGGCTGCAGAGCTATAGGGAGAGGCAGATACTCCTAGAAGCCTCTAGAAATCTCGGAAAAGACCCCCAAGCTATGATCTATAAAGGATCCAAGATCATGTTATTCCAGGACTTTTCCCCAGCTCTGGTCCGAAAGAGGAAGGCATTCGACGAGGCGAAGAAGCGTTTAAGGGACTTAAATATTCAGTACTCCTTACGCTACCCAGCGACGTTACGCTTTAACCATGAAGGATCCGTATACAACTTCGGATCGCCAGAAAAGGCTAAGGAATTCTTGGACTCTCTTAGATAAACTGTAAGACATAATGGATGTTGGTTTGCCTTTCCCCCCCCCCCCTTTGGTTTATATCCCCCTTTTTTTTTTCGTACCTTACTGTTTAATATTATTATGGGGGGTGGGGAGAGGGATTTGACTTTCTCCCCCCCCTTGGGGTTGTTTTCTTTCATTATTTTATGTATATATGAGGGATGTAGGTATGTGTGTGTGTGTATGTGTATATATATGTATGTATATATAAAAGCTGGGGGGTTTGGTTAATGTTGGTGGGGGGAGATGGTTACCTTATTCAATTTTACCTCTGTCTTTAGGAGCGGGGTTGTTTTCCCTTGTTATTTTGTAATAGTATATTTAATTATTATTTGTTGAGGTTGTAATATTATAGTTATATGTTTATATATGGTATTAACATTACCAAATATATCCAGGTGTTGGTATGGGTGGGGGTAGGGTGCTCATTGTTAACTCTAGCTTTGTATTATATTTGAATTCTCCTCATTTTATTGAGGAGCGCCTGGGTCAAGGGTGGGGCATTGGTTGGGAGAGGATATGATGGACTTTTGGAGAGGAAGTGACACCCCCTGGGAACAAGGGGGAAAATCTCCACTTCGATACGTTTTATATTTTTTTTATTTAGAAATAGTTTTTTTATTATATTGTTGTGAGTGCATTAGAGAGGCTTTATTTTTGTAAATTTTATATGCTCTATGCTCGGGATGTTCTGGATAGGGTTCCCCCTCCCGATGGGTCTCGGATTTGCCCAGATGATTATGGTTGATCTGTCGGTTAAGTGGTGCACCTGGAATGTCAAGGGGAGTAATTCGCCAGTCAAAAGGAAGAAAATATTATCAAATCTTAAGAAGGAGAGAGTTGATATAGCTCTCCTACAGGAGACACACTTGTCGGATAAAGAACACTTGAAATTACAACAGGGTGGATTTGATCAGGCCTTCTTTTCTTCTTTTAGCTCAAAAAGCAGGGAAGTTGTTATTCTTGTTCGGAAGAATTTACCTTTCAAAATCCTAAAGCAGATAAAAGACAAATCTGGACGATATATTTTGATTAAAGCCCTCATAAATGGAGAGGAATATGGGATTTTAAATTTGTACTGACCCCCGGCACACCCCTTTAAATTTATAACGGAAGCCTTTTCAAAATTGATGGCTTTTGGTGCCCATCATACAATTATAGGAGGAGACTTTAATTGTATTATGGATCCGGAAATAGATAGGATTCCCAAGAGTACTGCAGGAGTATCTCTCAGATCTAGACAATTGATGGATCTGAACAAAGAATTAGGATTAGTAGATGTATGGAGATATCTTCATCCACAGGGCAGAGATTTTTCTTTCTACTCCAATCCACATAAATGTCATACCAGAATTGATATGTTTTTTGCCCCCTCGATTTTTTTAAATTCCATATCATCCTGTAAAATAGGTAGTATAGCAATTTCCGACCACACTGCTGTATATATGGAAACTAAGGCGAGGAACAATGGGACATCCCCTCGGCATTGGCGTATGGACCCCTTCCTAATGAAAGATAGTAAATTTGTAAAGTACTTCTCTCAAGAATTTAAAACTTTTTTAGAAATTAATTCAGGTACAGCTAGCAACCCATCAATGATGTGGGAAACCATCAAAGCTTACACGCGAGGTTTGATCATCTCCTACTCAGCGACCCAGAAGAAATTGAAGGGAGAACAACAGCGTCTGCTTGAAGCTCGCTTAAAAGCAGCTGAAACAGCATACACTGATAGACCTTCTATTATTAAATTGCAAAGGATTACGGCTATTAGGACAGCTCTAAACACTACGCTTACTCAAACGGCTCAGAGGGAAATATTATTTGCAAAACAAAGGTTATATGAATATGGCGACAAACCGGGTAGATACTTAGCATTTCTTGCAAAGAAAAAAAAGGCCCCTCAGACGATTATGTCAATCAAGGAGAGTACAGGCATTTTGACTCATGATCATAAAAAGATTAATGCGATCTTTAGAGAATTTTATTCTGAGTTATATAAATCGCAGGATTGTGAAGATAGGACGAGAAGGATGCAGTCATTTTTTAAAAATTTGACCTTTCCAGGCCTAACTCCGGAACAGGTATCGGTCCTAAATGCTCCTCTAACAGTCCAAGAAATACTTGATGCAATTAGGCAATTTCAGAGTGGTAAGGCACCGGGCCCAGATGGTTTTCAAGCTGAATTCTATAAAGAATTTACAGAAATATTGGCTGGTCCACTTATGGACATGTATAACTATGCATATAGTCAGGGCTGACTCCCGCCTTCGCTGAAAGAGGCAAATATCTCTCTTATCCTTAAAAAAGGAAAGGATCCAGAAGATTGTACATCATATAGACCAATATCCTTGCTAAATGTAGATTTTAAAATCCTTTCTAAAATGTTAGCACTGAGACGAGAAAGGGCACTGCCACATATTATAAAGGAGGATCAGACGGGGTTTATTAAGGGCCGTAGATCATCCAATAATATTAGAAGGCTTTTGAATATGATTCAAGCTTGTCATCAGGGAAAGATACCAGGAGTAGTAGTTTCATTTGACGCGGAAAAGGCATTTGATAGGGTTGAATGGTCATATTTGTTTTACACATTGGAAAGGTTTGGCGTTGGACAGGTGTTTACCAAATGGGTCTCAACATTGTATCGTGATCCCAAAGTAGTTGTGGTTACCAATGGATTAGGTTCAGATAGCTTCAGTGTGGGTAGGAGCTGCCGTCAGTGATGTCCCCTCTCGCCATTGTTATTTACACTAATAATTGAACCATTAGCAGAGGCTATACGAGTTGATCCTAATATAACGGCCCCGAGGATTGGTACAGGTAAACATAAAATTACCCTTTATGCAGATGATGTTCTTCTATTCCTCAGTAATCCTCTGATGTCCCTACCTCGCCTTATCCAAGTCATTAATACATTTAGCGCATTCTCAGGCTATAAAATTAATTTTCCAAAATCGGAGGCTATGCCAATGGGTGGCCTTGCTATGACACCCCACTTAGTGGACGGATCCCTTTTTCCCTTTCGTTGGTCCCTGGAGGGCTTCTTATATTTAGGCATTTTTATTACTCCAGTATTTGGTCAGTTGTATAAGGCTAATTTTGCGCACTTATTGGAAAGGATAAGGCAGGACCTCCAGCGATGGGGAGACCTTCCAATTTCCTGGTTGGGTAGAATAGCACTTATCAAAATGAATGTCCTGCCCCGTCTCCTATATCCTATGAGAATGCTTCCGGTGATGCTGCCGAGGACGGCTTTATGTAAACTATATGGATGGCTGGGTTCCTTTATTTGGAATCATAGGCGGCCCCTCATTTAACTGAAGAAGCTACAGCTTCCACAGACAAGGGGAGGATTGGACTTCCCAGACTTTAGGAAATATCAGTTAAGTTCCCTATTAAGTTACATAGCTGATTGGGTTTTGTCTGATCCACAATCAATCTGGTTGAACATCGAGGCCTCTCTAGTAAAATACCCACTTATTAACCTTTTATTCTCAGACAAGAGGAAAATCATTACAGATCACTATAAAAACCCTATAATACTAAATACAATTAAGGCTTGGAATATAATGCGGCAAAATGAGGGCAACTCACATAAAACATCTCCCTACGCACTGATAGTGGGAGCATGGGGATTCCAACCGGGGTTTACAGATGCCACTTTTAAACTCTGGAGATCCAGGGGTATCTCATGTTTAGGGGATCTATTTAAAGATGGGGTCCTGATGTCTTTTGAACAGCTGCGTCAGAAATTCGGATTACCTAATGGAGACCTCTTTCGATACTTCCAAATTCGAGATTATATACAGAAGAAGACTACGTTATTAGATAGTCTTTATAAATCAGATAGAGAATGTAGTGTCCTACGACCAGTAGGGGTATCTTCCGTCAGGACTATTTATCATTTACTACATGATGAAGTATTGGGAGATATGGATAATCTGCTTAAAACATGGGATCAGGATTTGGGACTAGAAATCTCTATAGAAACGTGGAATGATATTTGGGAAAACGCTAGAAGAATTACTATCTGTAACAGAACCCAGGCTATCCAGCTGAAGATACTTCATAGGGCCCATATCGCACCGGTTCGACTGGCAAAATTTAAGGCAGGAGCATCTCCAATGTGTCCTAAATGTAAAATAGAGGTGGGCACTCTTGTACATTGCCTATGGACCTGTCATAAGATCCGTAGATATTGGACTAAAGTAGCAAGTACCCTGACAGAAATTTTAGAAACGGAAATTAAAGTGGACCCTGTATCTGTCCTTTTGGGCTTTTCGAACTTTCCCTCCCTGGACGTGTACGGGAAGAGACTATTTTCTATTCTTTCTTTCTGTGCAAGGAAAAATATTTTGTGAACTGGGTGGCTGAGGGCCCCCCTGGACTTTCAAATTGGCACAGATTAATTATGGAATGTATTCCCCTTGACTTCCTTACAAATATGGTACACCGAAAGACCAAATTATTTTATAAAATATGGCAGCCCTTCTTGAATTACATAAGTACAGATATTTCGGCTATCCTAACAAGGGCTTTTATTTAATTGAGATTACAAACCTGGCTGGTCCGGGACCCCTTAGGAGAGGAATCCCGCACGAATACGGGTTTTATTACATCTGATGTTAATACATTCCGAGCATGTAAGAGACTTAAATATACACTCTGGTTAGTTGTGGGTTAGATTAGGAGATAGTTGAGTTTTGTTTTGTTTTCTTTTTCGGTATTTTTTTTTCTTTTCTCTTGTTAAATTTTGGCTATTGTATATTTGATTTAATTGTATATCAATGTTTATATTTGAGAGTTTTGTTTATTTTTGTTAACTTGTAAAAATGTTAAATTTCTAATAAAAATATCTATAAAAAAAAAAGAACAGCACCATTGTCACAGGCAAAGAACTATTGTTGATTTGACAGTTTTGAAAAAGTAGTTAATTAGAATGAATGACATTAAATTCATGATTTTTGTAACCTTAAAGAAAAGTAATCTTATCTCCTCATGCTATCCAGTCTCAGTTGTTTGCCTTTCATTGCTAGAGACGAGGTTAAGTGAGAGGTACATGCATATATATCCACCAGTTTGTAAGATCTGCAAGGGGGAAGTGAGGACTGTAAATGCTGGAAATCAGAGTCCAAAAGTGTGGTGCTAGAAAAGCACAGTCAGACCGACAGCATCCAAGGAGCAGGAGAGTCAACGTTTCAAGCATAGGATCTTCATCAGGAATGTGGGGGAGGCCATAGGGGGCTGAGAGATAAATGGGAGGGTGGGTTGGGGTTGGGGTGAAGGTAGCTGGAAATGTGATACGTTGATGGAGGTGGGGGGTGATGGTGATCAGTCAGAGCGGAGGGTGGAGCAGAGAGGTGGGAAAGAAGATGGACAGGTAGAACAGTTCAAGAGGGCTGTGCCAAGTTGGAGGATTGGATCTGGGATGAGGTTGGGGGAGGGGAGATGTGGGCACAGAGTTTACACTTCCTGTGGTGGCAAGGAAAGGTGCTGGGAGTGGAGAGTGGGTTGGTGGAGGAAATGGACCTAACAAGCGAATCATGAAGGGAGTAGTCTCTGTGGAAGACAAATAGGGCTGGAGAGGGAAATATATTTCTGATGGTGGGGTCTTTTTGTAGGTGGCGGAAATAGCAGAGGATGCTATATTGTATTCGGAGGTTGGTGAGGTGGAAGGTGTGGACTGGGGTAGTTCTGTCATTGTTGTGGTTGGAGGGGTGGGGTTCAAGGGCAAAGGTGTGGGAAGTGGAGGAGATGTGAAGGACATCGTTGACCACATAGGAGAGGAAATTGTGGTCCTTGAAGAAGGGGGCCATATGGGATGTTCTACTGTAGAATTTGTCCGCCTGGGAGCAGGTGTGGCGGAGGCAGAGGAATTAGGAGTAAGAGATAATGTTTTTACTGGAAGTAAGGTGGGAGGATGTGTAGTCCAGGTAACAATGGGAGTCGGTAGGTTTGAAGTAGGATGTCCATGTTGAGTTGTTCACTGAAAATGGAGATAGAGAGGTCCAGGAAGGGAAGGGAGGTATCTTCGATGGTCCAGGTGAACTTGAAGGTCAGAATGGAAGGTGTTCATGAAGTTGATGAACTGTTCAGCCTCCTCATCGGAATACGAGATGGCACAGATACAGTCATCAATGTAGCGACCATCACCAAACTATCATCTCCCAGACTATCCACAACCTCATCACCTCAAGGGATTGCCCACTAACAGCCTCGAACCTCACAATCTGGGAACCCCGCTCCGCCTGGTTCTACTTCTTACCTCCTACCTAAAATTCAAAAACCTGACATCCCCGGTCAACTGATCCCCAACAAATTTATCTCCGCATACCTTGATACTACCCTATCCCTTTTGGTCCAGATCTCCCCACATACATTCAAGATACTACCCACATCCGCCACCTTCTCCATGACTTTCGGCTCCCCGGCCCACAATGCCTCATCTTCACCATGGTCATCCAGTCCCAATACACATCCATCCATCATGACAAAGGCATCCAAGCTCTCCATTTCTTCCTCTCCTGCCAACCCAACAAGTACCCTTCCACCGACACACTCTTTCGATTGGCTGAATTGTTCCCCACCCGCAACAATTTCTTCTTCAAATCCTCTCACTTCCTCCAGACCAAAGGGGTAGCCATGGACACTCACATGGGCCTTAGCTATGCCCGCATCTTTGCCGGGTATGTGGAACAGTCCATCATCCGCAGCTATACCAGCACCATTCCCCGCCATTTCCTCTGTTACATTGATGACTGTATCGGCACCACTTTGTGCTCCCACAAGGAGGTTGAACATTTCATTAACTTCATGAACACCTTCCACCCTGACTTCAATTTCACCTAGACTATTCCACTAATGCACCAATTTAATCCTCCCACCCCAAAACTGATTGCCACTCTGGGAGAGGAAGCTGGTAGAGGTAGCTGGGCTTTTGCCAAAGGGGCTGTGGATATAAACGATAAGTAAGGATTGTTGTATGAGGAAATATTCCAGTGATGACCCTCAGCCCTTGACCTGGGCTTTAGAGCTGATAAATTGCACTAAATTGACACTTACAATGCTCCAATTTGCAAGCTCGAAGACTCTCCTCTGCAAAGTTGATGATAATTGTTGAGCACACAAAGTGTGTCTGTTCATAATGTTATGACGTGGGGTAAACCCTCCTGCTTAATTTAAACCAACAACACAGAAAAGATTTATCCCATGTGGTAATCTGTAAAATTTGAGAGGTCAAAAACTATTTAGAGTTATAGAGTCATAGAGATGTACAGCACAGAAACAGACCCTTCAGTCCAACCCGTCCATGCCAACCAGATATCCCAACCCAATCTAGTCCCACCTGCCAGCACCCAGCCCATATCTCTCTTCACCTTTTCTATTCATATACCAATCCAGGTGCCTTTTAAATGTTGCAATTATACCAGCCTCCACGACATCCTCTGGCAGCTCATTCCATACACATACCACCCTCTGTGTGAAAAAGTTGCCCTGTAGGTCTCTTTTATATCTTTCTCTTCTCACCCTAAACCTATGCCCTTTAGTTCTAGACTCCCCCACCTCATGGAAAATACTTTGTCTTTTTATCCTATCCATGCTTCTCATAATTTTATAAACCTCTGTAAGGTCACCCATCAGCCTCCAATGCTCCAGGGAAAACATCGCCAGCCTGTTCAGCCTCTCCCTATAGCTTAAATCCTCCAACCCTGGCAACATCCTTATAAATCTTTTCTGAACCCTTTCAAGTTTTGCAACAGCGTTCTGATAGGAAGGAGACCAGAATTTAAAGTCATGATTTGGAGACGCCATTTTGGACTGGGATGGACAAAGTTAAAAATCACACAACGCCAGGTTATAGTACAACAGGTTTATTTGGAAGCACTAGTGTCTGGAGCACTGCTCCTTCATCAGGTGGTTGTGGAGAACCACCTGATGACGGAGCAGCACTCCGAAAGCTAGTGCTTCCAAAAAATACTGTTGGACTATAACCTGATGTTGTGTGATTTTTAACTATTTAAGGTAAAAATGAACAACGTTATTTCTTAAGGTATAACAGAGAATAATTAGCTGACAACTATTTACAACTCCTTCCCCTTCTACAATACTAGTCCAATAAAATCCCCCGAATAAGATTTACCAAAAATTTAAGTTTTCAAAACTAGCCATGTGTCGAATATTCTCTTCCTCAGTCTTCTTTTCTTCTTCTTAGCAATTTCTGGTTCACAGGTTACTGATCAATGAAGGTACCTTTCAGAGAGCTATTCTCTGGGCAGTCTGCAGATACTGGTGGCTTGGCAGTCCTCCTCCCAACTGTTTAAATTTCCCAGTTTTATACGCCCAAAGCATCGGATTATGTCATTGGCTTTTAAGATTGACAATATACTAAATCTGATTGGAGTATAATTTAAACTGATTGGCCGAATTCAAATTTGTTTTTTCATCTCCAGGCAACCAGCTAATCGAGTTGTTCGTCCAAGTCCAAATGTTACATCATATCTTGGTCAGAACACTTGGTGCTGTGTCAGGTAGTTCTGCTTACTTTTAACTCTCTCATAAGTACAGTACATCCACATCTTTATAGCAATCGTGTTCTCTCTGGAAGGTGACCTCTTTTTACAAGTGCGCAGCTTATGTATTTTCTCTGAGGGCTAATTCTTCCCCTAAAATCAAAATTGTTCTATATTTTTCAAATATTTACTCAAAGAAATAGAGCAAGTATAGTCTCTTCTTAAATTAAATCTGCATTCCAGTTTTGATGTGATTGGAGAGATTATATATTATGCTTTTGAATCTTATGTTTTTTAATTTCTTAGAAAAACTAAGGTTAGCCTTTTACCTGAAGTACATGAGCCTGTGGTAATTTATTCATCTAAGTTACACATTGGCATTACCAAGTAATTATTAAAGAAGTTTACCCTTTCTTCATTTCTAACACTTGCAGCACAGAAACCTACTACAATTGAAATGACCTTTTGTTGTATATTTCCAGAAGTATGTTATTTTTAGAGTAATTTCTGTGCTTTGAAAGCAGTGTTAATAGAAAATTGTACGGGCAATTATTTCCTTTGCATACAGAGCTATCTTTTCTAAATTGAGTTTAATTATCTTTCCTTGTTGTTCTTGTACATCAGGGCTCATTATATAAATTAGCTCTTCATTTTTAATGAAAAACTTAATATTAACCGCAATTTGTACATTATTCTGTCAATGTAGAACTCTAGTGCTAATGGCTGGGAAGATAACACAGCTTATCAGGAATTAGGTTTTTAGTTTCAAAATTATTAGAGTTAAAGGAATGATATAACGGAGGATGCTGATTTGTACTTTGGTACAATGGTTATCTAATGAAGAATACAAAAGCAAATGAATTGCAAAACCCTGAGACTTTCCTCTATGTAGAATACAGTACTTGATTCTTTGAAGTGTTATGAGACAAGCAATGCATAATAAAATCACAATCTCCCTTTGATAATGTACGTTGCAGCTTAGTTCATTAAAATGCCTGTTAGTGAATTTGTCACAAATTCATTTTTAAAATACCAAATTATTTTGAATTTGATTGAGTTCCCTGGGTATTTTATTTAAGTCTAAGAAAATGAAGATTTCTTTCAAAGAGCAACAATCTTAAGGCTGAGCTAATAAGTCTTTGGTATATTGATCTTTAATGGAGAAAAGATCTTGTTTATTATAAAGGCTCCATTTCAGGGAATAAGTGACAGATGAATTATTAATACCAAACTAGTTACTGAAACAAAAATTGTATATGCTTAATGCTTTATTAAAAATAATGCACAGGACCATTATAGCAACAGCCTAAGTTCACAAAACATTTTATTAAATCGCACAATATCACTGGTCAAAGCTGCTTGATGATTGGAGGAAGTGCAACATCACAGTCATTTACAATAGATATTAAGTTGAATAATGATTTGTATGTACCATAACCACATTTACAGATGAAACAAAAAATAGGGGAAAAGGCTATTGGTGAGGATGACACAAAGAGTCCGCTGATGGATATAGGGAGGTTAAGTAAGCAGGCAAAAATTCAGCAAATGAAATACAATTTGAGGAAACATGAAGGTTATGCACTTTTACAGAAATAATATAGATTTTGAATGTTAAATGGAGAGTGACAGCAGAAAGCTGCGGCACAGATGGATTTGAGAGGCCCTTACACATGAATCACAAAAAGCTAGCGTGCAAGTTCAAAGGGTAATGAGACATTTTAGCCTTTATTTCTAAGGAAATGGAGTAGGGAGGCTTTGCTAAAATGATACAAGGCACTGGTCAGACCACACCTGGAAAAATCAACGAGGTAAAAACAATGACTGCAGATGCTGGAAACCAGATTCTGGATTAGTGGTGCTGGAAGAGCACAGCAGTTCAGGCAGTATCCCAGGATCTTCGAAATCGACGTTTTGGGCAAAAGCCCTTCATCAGGAATAATTGCCCGAAACGTCGATTTTGAAGCTTCTGGGATGCTGCCTGAACTGCTGTGCTCTTCCTGCACCACTAATCCACACCTGGAAAACTGTGAACAGCTTTTGTTTCCAAATCTAAGGAAAGATGTCCTGACATTGGAGGCAGTATAGAGAAGATTCACTCGCTAAAACCAGATATGGGGGAATTTTCTCATGAATGGAAAGTGACCTTATTGTAACATGCAAGATTCTTAAGGGATTTGAAAGGATTGATGCAGAGAAATTGTTTTCCCTTGAGGGAAAAGATGAGAAATTTCTTCTTTCAGAGGGTAGTGAACCTATGGAATTCCTCACCACAGAAGGCTATGGAGGCTTTGTAGTTAGCTATGTTTTAGATTGAGATACACAGATTTTTAATCAGTAAGGGACTCAAGGGTTATGGGGAAAAACCAGGAAATAGAATTGAGGATTATCAGATCATCCATTAAATGGCAGAGTAAACCTGATGGGTTGAATGGTCTACTTCTGCTCCAATGCTCTCATAATGACAACTTCAGTTACAGTTGGTCTAACTTCAAAAGGTGCCTCATGGAAGTTATATCAAACAAACAAATTTGACACTGAGCTACAGAAAGTGATTTTGGGATTGACAAACCAAAGCATGATCAAGAAAAAGATCATAACCATGGATCTGAGTTGAAGAAAGCAAGAAAAATAAAGTCATACCGAGGTTTTGTGAGGAAATTTCACAGCTAAGAGTCTGGCTGCTTGAAACTATAGTCAGCAATGGTAGATCAAATAAAATCAAGGGTGTGAAAGAATCTGGAATCTGGAAAAATACAGATATCTCAGAGGTTTGTAAGCTTGGACGATGTTGCACAAATTTGTACAGGTGAGTGAATTGAAGGATTTGAAAACAAGCAGTTTAAAGAAAAGTGTAACTGAACCAATAGCCAATGGAGGTCTGAAAAATAACCTATAAATTGCTGGAGAAACTCAGCAGGTCTGGCAGCATCTATGGGGAGAAAACAGAGTTAACGTTTCAAGTTCAGTGACACTACATTGAACTGAGATCAGTTATTTTTGGCTTCTTTCGTGAGATTATTGTAGCATATGTTCAGTCTTCAGCGATATATCACTTGAACTATGTAGTTTCATTGTTGCCAGCTGTAAGCAGTCTTTTCGCACCCATGGTATTCCATCTGACAATATAGTAATAGTTGCATCTGCATCAAGTTTAAAATTAGTGAGATCTTTATTGACATAAACTTTCTTTTACCAAAATAAT
Organism: Chiloscyllium plagiosum; assembly: GCF_037043375.1. Lineage (NCBI taxonomy): Eukaryota > Metazoa > Chordata > Chondrichthyes > Orectolobiformes > Hemiscylliidae > Chiloscyllium > Chiloscyllium plagiosum. The sequence goes on along the minus strand of NW_028270145.1, from coordinate 76,867,955 downwards.
TTGCTTTTTGTTGATTTCTCAAATAATGAATTGGACATTTTTGTACGAGTTCCAAGGTTACAGAATGAAAACTGCAGCTTTAACTTCAATTGACAAACTCAGGGACTGATTTTCATGGAGGAGACAGGAATTAGATAGGAGGTTCATTTCTCAGCCGCAGCCCTGATTCAAACTGGAGTCTGATTGGAATGTTTTCAAAGTGATGGCTAATTGGTTACCAATTAGTTACAGCGTGGGGGAGTTGGGATTGGAGTTGGAATACCAAGGAAGTGTATGGGTCATGCTCAGACACAATTTGGCTTACATTGTTGTAGCTGGCATGTGTGAATGATTTAGAAATAAAGGAAAATATTTGCATTTTCAAATTGATCAATACATAACGATTTGTGATATGATAAGATAATATTATTGTAATTAAAAATGTCATTACAATGTTGTAGATTTTCATTACAGCTTCCACTTTTTAAAATCATACATATCTTTTTCAATACTTTTGACTCTGCTTCTTACAGAATTGATCAGCATCACATGTCTCTCAATGTTCCCTCTCCTGCAAAAACTTCAGGATGACAGAACGTAAGGTCCAATTACATAAATGTGCTCACGCAGATGAAATTCATTTTCACAACCACCATGGAAGTTGGCAGAATCTGACAATGGTACAACAGACTAAATGTTGGTACCATTTTTGCATCATCCAAAGAAATAAGTCCACAGACGGTGGTATCCTATCTCCAAGTCACCCTTTATATATGTGCATAGCACTTGACGCTGTTCCAGCTTCGTCAAAGCCAGCTCTCAGAATCAACACTACACTGCTGTTTATATCTGTCAGTTAGGGCTCCCTGATTGGACGAAGTTTAAAGCCCCAGTCAGGGAACTCATATTCAATAAGGTCCATCTGGCTGACCTCATTGCAATCACTGTATCTATCTCAGTATCAACTTGATATGATGTATCACAGCCAAGACAATGTGAAATAAAATTCCTGACATATCTATGGCAACTTGTCCTTAATATATAGCTCAATTAGATGGTTATAGTGCACCAATACAGATTTTCTTTGTCCTAGCAACAGGCAGAAAAAAGATTGAGTGATAATTGCAAGTAAAACAAATAGAATCAAGAGCCATTGACCATGAAGCTTTAATGTGTCTTTTGCTGGTATGAAATCATTTCAGTGTACTGCATAATGAGTCAATGTACTCAACATAATGGCCATTCATGCGACAATATAAAAATCTTGGCATTTAACCACTGCAGTCATCTTTTATTGCCTGACATTCTACTCCACTTCCATAATGACTTTTACCACTTAATTAATGTTACAAAACCACAGGGCATTAATTTTTAAATGCTAATGTAACAATGAATGAGCAATAGAAGCTTGCTGCATCAGTTTAATTGAACTGTTAAAACATATTGAATATACAGATGCTAAAGATGCAACATATGGAGATATCTTCAGTTTGAACAGGCAGATATGAGAGTGTTATTTCACTAGTCCATTGACTTACTGTTTTTATATGTCACACTCACTTAATTAATCATTAAAGGAGCATTATGACATATTTATTTTCTTAGCAACTTCAATTTTGAACACAATCCCTTTGCATTAAAACACTTTTATCTCTCTTACCTAGCAAAAGTTCATTTATTGTAAGACTTCTCTTATTTGCTTATTATAGTTGTCAATGAGTTTCTGTCACATCCTCAAAGGAACGCTCTGCAGCAAATGCCTTGAAATGTTTTGCTAGCAAGTAGGCTGGGGGCTGGGGAGAGAAGGGGTGCCATGAGCTTTATGCTTACACCACCTCAAAACCCCACCAGAGCCACTTCATCACAGCTACAGCAGTATATCATGTGATAGGGTACTCTTCCAGAATGTTGGTCTGGCAGCTGTATGAACAAATAATCTTTTTCACATATGATCGGATATTTCGAGATTGCCTCCATCATTGGGTACCTTCATGCTCTTTCGCATGCAGTAGTCGTGCCCATCTCTCTCAGTGGGGTTACTGACAAGCCAAGTGCCTGTCATACTTGTGACATACTGAGACCATAAGACCCAGGAACAGAAGTGGGCCATTCAGCTCTGCTATTCAGTGAGATCATGGTGGATTTCATAATTCTCAACTCCACTTTCTGGCGTTTTCCCCAAAACTCTTGATTCCCTTACGGATTACAAAATCTACCTATCCCAGCTTTGAATATATTTAATGACTGACAGAGCCTCACTGCACTTTGTGGTAAAGAATTCCATAGATTCACTCTCCTCCAAGAGAAGAAAGTCCTCCTCATATCTGTCCTATTCCCCTTATTCTGAAATTATGCCCTCTGGTCCCATAGGGGAAACAAACTGTCTGTACCTACCCTGCCAAGCTGCTGGTAATCCTTCTGCTATTTACACCAAACACCCAACAAAGCTCACCCTGCCTCATTGTCTGTTAAAGTATGAGTAACAGAGAAATCCCAAATTTCACTATTTAAGGAAATATTATCAATTTATTCCGTAACTCTAAAAATGAACATTAAAAAAAAGCTAATCACAAATCTAAGCTCCCGTCCCCTTTCTCTTAACTGCTTATTATCTACCTCCAACTTTATAACAATATACTGTTACAATAAAAAAGACTTATTGAAATTACATCAACTTAATTTCAAAACCACACGGCAGCTGTTGTCATCAGTGTTTGTCTTCTTCTGGCTGGAGATCTCCCTGGGTTATCTTCTTTCTTTTACTGTGAATAATTTTCATATGATAAAGATATCTTTGATAGAGTGTTTTTGAATGGCAGTCTTTCTCGATGGCAGTTACTCTGCCTGACTTTCAACATGCCTGCCTTTTTTATCCCCAACATTGGATTGTCTCATTGGTTCAATGTTGGTAAAAACAATAAATTCAAACTTGATTGGATTTTAGTATCGTGGGGTATTATTTAAACTGATCAATTAAATTTGAATTGTTGTCAAAACAGCAACCAATGCAGGTATCTATTTCACAGCTAAATGTTACATATTTTTAATTTTCCAGTACACTCTGAGACTGCCAGTTAGTTATATTGTCAGCTCTCAGTACAAAACAGCATTCACTCTCTGTTAAAGGTACAATACACACCTTCAACTTCAAAACATTTCCTTGCTTAAGAAAAAAAAATGAACCGCTATAATGAAAAGATGGTTTCTTTATCCTAGTTCTTAACCCCATTACAATGAAATACATAGGACATTAATCAAAGTTCATATTAGTATCTGCTCACATATATGTGTGTATATATAAAATTGGTATCTGCTCAATATTATCTATACTTTATCCATTAAATCTGTAATAACACATCTGCTATCACATTTTTACCTGCAACATGTACAATTTGGAAATTAAATGTCTGTAACATAAGACGTCTCCAAAATAGCCTGAGATTCTTGACTTCAAATCATTCCAAGAATGTATGAGGATTGTGATCCATGTATACAACTCTCTCCGACATATTGTTTGTCACATAAATACTAAAATGTTGTCAAGCCACTACCAAACTCAACAATTCCTTTTGAATAGTAGAATATCTTCTCTATTGAGTATTGAGTTTCTTTGAAAAGTAGCCAATTGGCCATTCAATTCCACCATCATCATCCTGTAGCAGGAAAGTTCCAACTACTCTATTGTCAGCATTAATTGAAACATTTGGTGCACCTAAAACAGATGCGATGTTTAATACTACTTTTAAATTGTCAAATGCCTCCTGGCATTGTTCTGCCCTCTGAAATTCATGTTCTTCTTTAGTAAATCTGTCAGTGGTACCAGTATGCTGCTGAAGTTTGGAATAAACTTCTGGTAGAAACCGCTCAGTCCCAAAAATCAAAACACCTCTTTCTTCGAGGTTGGTTGTGGAAATTCTTCAATGGCCTTCATTTTGGTGTTCCTTGGGGTCAGCCTTGCATGACTGATCTTATGTCCCATGAACGTCACCTCTGCCTTGATGAATTCTAATTTTGTTAATTTTATTATCTAATTTCTTGAATATTATATTGCTTCTCGTAATCATTCAAAGAGCTCTGTGAACTGTACCATGTGATCTTTCTATGACTTGCTGAAGATCACTACACTATCCAGATAAACTACACAGTTTGTTACCCCATCCACAACTCTGTTCATGTGTCTTTGGGATGTGGCTGATTCATTCTTCATTCCAAAAGGCATTACTTTGAATTGATCTAGCTCATTTGTGGTTACAAATGAAGAAGCTTCTTCACTTTCTCTGATAAAGGACCTTCTAATAACCAGTATGTCCTACATTGTTATGTAACTGGCTTGTCCAACTTTCTGTATAAAATCATCTAATCTTGATATTGGGAATAAGTCCAATTTTGTTATGGTGTTGACCTTCTGATACTCCACACAAAATTATTGAATTCCCATCAAGTTTGGGAACTAACATGATCGACGAACTCCACTCACTCTGACTTGGTTTGATGATACCCATATTGAGCATTGCATCCATTTCCTTCTGTATCTGTGTGGCTTTGAAAGGATTAAGTCTGTAGGGGTGTTATTTTATCGGAACAGCATTCTCTACCACCACCTCATGAAAAACAGTACTTATTTCTACGTATGTCCGCATACTACTGCAACGTCCCCTTCAACTGAGTTCTTTGTTCCTGAGGCAGATAGATCACTAAACTATCCCACTCTTCAGGGACTTCCTCATGGTTTAACGTACTTTGAGGCACATCAAACTCCATGACATCTCAACTTGATTCCTCACTCTGTGGAGTAGTAATTCACACCTGTTTCTCCAGTTCTCGCTCACTATTATAATAAGGTTTCAACATATTCATATGACATACCTGTTACAGTTTTTCTTTTTCTAGCCTGCATCTTTATCAGATAGTTTACCTGACTAAATGTTTTCTCAGTTTGATAGGGACCATTAAATCTGGCTTTGAAAGGATTTCCTAACACTGGTAACAGTACTAATATGTCATCTCCACGGGAAAACGTCTGAATTTAGGGGTTTTATCTGCCACCTGCTTCATTCTATGCTGTGCCCTTTTCAGGTGCTATTAAGCTGGTTCACCTACCTGATTTAATCTCGCCCTCACCTTAGATATATAACCTAAGTGTGAGATCTCCGACTTTGGTCTTGTCGGTTTCTCTTTAATTAATTTCACAGCTCTCTCAGTTCAAGTCTGAACATTAATTCAAGGGAGTAAGCTGAGTAGGTTCATTTGGAGCATCTCTAATGGCAAGCAATAGAATGGAATAACTTTATCTCAATCATTCGGATAATCCTGACAGTATGCTCTTAACAAGTCTTCGGGATCTGATACCACCTTTTCAAAGCACCCTGCGATTCTGAATCATATGCACTTGATTTAAAGCTATCCATGTCTTCCTTAAATAGCTCAGCAGTAAAATTAGACCTATGGTCTGAATGAATCTTTCTGGGTAGCCCATACCTTGTAAAGAAAGCTACTAATGCCTTTACCACCCTTTTTGCCTTAATACTCCATAATGAAATTGCCTCCAGAAATCTGGAAGACATTATGGTTAGCAAATACTAGGTTCCACTTTTAGTTTTAGGAAGGGGACCTACACAATCAATCATAACCTGTGTGAAAGTTTCTTCGAATGTAGGAATTGGCAACAAAAGTATTTATTTTATTAATGCCCATGGTGTCCCTACCATTTGGCATGTATGACACATATGGCAAAAGTTAACCACATCCTTGTGCATTCCAGGCCAATAGAAATACTTCCTTACACCTAGGTGACCTCCTACTGGTAGTTCATGTGCTACCAGTAACACTTCCCATCTGTATGCTACCGGCAACATAATCTGGTGCATCCCCACCCATTTCTCCTCTGCACTAACCTTCTGTGGTCTCCATTTCCCTCACAGAATTCTATCTTTAAGATAATAACCCTCAGGAATACATTCTGACTTGTTTTCTGAGTATGTGTCAATATATATATCTTTTATTGTCTTGTTTTTCTGTTGCAAGTCCATTAGCCTTTCAGGACTAAACACTTCTGCCTGACCCTCTGTCTGTTCAGGTTTTTCCTGCACCATTACACCAAACAGGCTGTCCCCTAACTGCACCTCAACTCCTTCATCTTTCTCTTTAGTTTTGCTTCGTGCTGTGACTTATGATATTAGGATTTTGTAACGACATAGTCTGAAAAAATTCCAGGATGTTTTTCTTTTAACTCCTCAGTTTCTTTGTCTTCCTTTGGCTTCTCCACAACAAGGGGTGTCACTTCCACCTTGGATCCTGACAAATCGTTCCCAAGAACAAACTGTATTCCTGGAACTGACACTCTGTCAATCACTCCCACTGTTACTTCCCCAGTCTTGAGTTGATCTTACAAAGGGGAATGTTAAATTTCTGTCCGTCTATCCCACAAATTACCACACTCTCGGGTAACAGATCAGAAAGAGTGCAAATATGTTTATCTCTTACTATTAGAGACTGATTAGGTCCTGTATCTCTCAAAATTATAACTTCTTTCTCTTCTCCCATTGTTCTTTTTGAGTAAAATTTACCCACAGAGGTGAAGTCTTTACAGCAATCAGGCACTAACTCCATACTCAGCCCCTGCTTAGGCTGTGCACTCTCCTGCAGCTCCTTGACTTCTCTTGGGGTTTCCTTTACTATTTTCACTAATGCCATTGGCTGAGCCTTTTTCTTTTACCACATCTTTTCCCACAGTGCCTTTCTTTAACAAACAGCACTGTGACTTTACGTGTCCCTCTTTACCACAGTGAAAACACCTGAGGCCTTTTATTTCCCTTTCACCCTCTTGGGCTTCTTTTTTAACCTGCGGTAAACAATTACCAGTGTGCTCTACTCTTTGCTTTGTAGTATAGGATCTCCCCTTCTCCCAATTTCTATCCCTCACAGGGTGAAATTCTTGCAGGAAGCTAAATTTTGCCTTATGCACCAATGTATATTCATCTGCCATCTCTGCCACTCTTCGCACTTCTTGAACTTTCTGTTCATCCACATGAATTCTTATAATCTCCTGAAGTGACTTTTTAAACTCCTCCAGCAGAGTAACCTCTCTCAGAGCCTCGGCGGTCTTATCTATTTTTAAGGCCAGCACCCATTTATCAAAATTACTATGTTTAATTCTTTTGAACTCAACATAAGTCTGACCTGTTTCCTTCTTTATGTTTCTGAACTGCTGTCTATATGCTTCTGGTACCAATTCATAAACATCAAAACAGCCTGTCGGACATCTGCATAATCTCTTGACACCTCATATGACAGCATTGCAATAACCTCACTTGCTCTGCCTACCAGATTAGTCTGAACTACCATTACCCACAAGTTCTCTGGCCACTCCATCTGCATAACCAATTTTTCAAATGAAGTAAAGAAGGCTTTGAATACTTTCTCATCAAAATGTGGAAACATTTTAACATATTTGTATATATCATACCTTCTCTCTTCATCTCCATCCTGTTAATTTGACTTTCCTGACTAATTTGCAACTTTGGAAATTCAAATTCTCTCCCCCTTTCTCTTTCGCTTTCTTCTCTTTCTCTTTGCTCAGCTCAAAACCTTCTCTCTTTCCTTTTCCTCTGTCTCTCTTCTCTCATGGGTCTTCTTTCCCTTTCTTTCAAATTTAACTCGATCATAATTTAAGGTTTTATAACTTGACTGCACTTGTCTGTTTCTCTGATAAATCTTGACTAACTCCCTGACAATTTCAGCTTTACTTTTGTCCCTGGTTAGACCCAATTCTAACCTATTTACTAATTCTAAAAGTATGGCCTTTTTCTGTCTTTTTAAACTTTCTTGGCAAATTTGGGAATCATCATCAAACTCTTTAGCAATCTTAAGAGCCATTTTTCTCACTTTTAATTTAACTAACCACAAGAAACCGAAATTGAACACATTGTTTCGCCTATATTTTATTTAAAGAGCTTGGACACGAATCGGCAAATGTTTAAATCTGCTAGGATGTTTTGGACCCCAAATCTGTTCAAATCAGTCCAAATTTCAGACTGGATCAGTCTAAACCTGTCCAAATCATGGACCCGAGCCCCCAATCTGTTACAACACGGTAGTGAACCCTCTGCTAATTAAACCACACCCAGAAAAGCTCACCTCGTCTCATAATCTGTTACAATATGAGTGACAGAGAACTCCCAAATTCCATTAATACTTAACAAAAATGATATCAATTTATTTCTTAACTCTAAAGGTGAATATTAAACAATAACTAATCAAACTCTAAGCTTTCCTTTCTCTTAACTGCTTATTATCTGCCTCCAACTCAATAACAATATAATATTCCAATGTATAAAAAAAATTATTAAAGTTACATCAACTTAATTTCAAAACTCTACAGCAGCCTTTGATAGAGAACGTTTTTGAATGGCAGTCTTTCTCGATGACAGTTACTCTGCCTGACTTTCAAAATGCTGACCTTTTTTATCCCTCCAACATCGGATTGTCTCATTGGTTTGATGTTGGCAAAAACAATAAATTCAAACTCGATTGGGTTTTAGTATGCTGGGGCATAATTTAAACTGATTGGTTAAAGTTGAACTATTGTCAAAACAGCAACCAACTCAGGTGTCTATTTCACAGCTAATGTTACATATTTTCAATTTTCCATTACATTGTGAGATTGCTAGTTTGTTATATGACAGGTGCTTGTCAGCTTTCAGTGCAAAACAGTATTTACTCTCTCTTAAAAGTACATTGCATGCCTTCAACTTCATAACACTCTCTAAGAATCTTGTATATTTCTTGTTCTTCATATTCTGATAGGTACAGTTCTAATCTACTCAATATCTCTTCATAAGACAGTCACCTCCATACATGTCATGGTGCTAGTAAAGTTGCTCTGTACTGCCTATCTAGGATAGGTGGGACTTGAACCCAGACCATCTCAATCGGAGATACTACCATCATGCAACAAGCCTGTCGATGTTCTTTATTAACTTGTTCAGACATTTCTTGACACACATCTGAAGCAGGTGGGACCCAAACCCATGCTTTCTGGTCCAGAGACAGGGCTCTACCACTGCCTGCTTTCATTACCCTGAAACTGAAATGTTCAGGCATTTGTCTGAGATCAGAGAGGATGAGAATTGTAATCCACTGGATGTGAACCTGGACAGGAAGACCTGAATGGCCACGACTACAGGTCAGGTTTGATGTCCATAATTGTCCAACAGCCCCAGAGATGTAGGCTTTATTTGCAGCCTCTAGTAATACTGTACAGGCTAGCAGACAGAAAGCAACAGTTTGGCTGAGGTCTGCTTTTAATCCCAAATTCATTAAATCTTTAAAGATGGTAGAACAACATTCAGTTAATTAGGGAATAAATAAATCTAAAATCTGCCAGTTGTTTAATATTTCTCCTGCTCAACACTTGCTGGTTCCAACATAGCCAATCGTATCATTTGCCCCATTTAATCCAGCTGGAAAGAGAACAATGTTGTCATGATTTGATGTAAAAGCTGTTACATGACACTAATGTCAAGCATGCCAACATTCATTTGTTATATTTGTAGAACCTTGAGTTAGGAATTTTATTTTAGTCTATCTTGTGTAATGGATAAACGTAAGAACAAATAGGAGCAGGAGTAGATTAGCTGCTGCCTCAAGCCTGTCCTTTGATCTTTGGCATCAACTTGACTAAATTGCCTGCCATTCAAAAGCTTAATTGTGAAGACAGACACAAACTATTTGTTCAATTTCTCTGTCATTACCTTACTTTCCTTGGTAACCTCTCCTTTCTTTGCCTTTAAGGAACCAATGTTTTCTTTAAATAGTCTTGTGATTCTTATATAATTTTAATGAATGTTTCAATCTGATTTTCTTTCTTTTACTAGCTTAATACTGTATTTTTATAGAATATTTGATTTTTTTCTTTCCTTTCATCGATATTTTGATAGCCAATATTGATTTCTAAAATGTTCCAAATTCTCCATCTTTCCACTATTCTTTGCAAAATTGGAAGCCACTTATTTTAATCTATTACAATCCTTAACTCACTTACTAAGGTACAGATGGGTCTGTCTTGCTCAGTTTTTAGATTTCATTTTTTTTTTGTTGAATGTTTTCAAATGTTTGGTTAAATATTTCCCACAATACATTTGTCAACCTACCTTTTAGACCATTTGCCCACTCATTCTGATGTAATTGGCTTTGTTACATTTTAGATAAATAAGAACAAAAGAATAAATTTAGGTGGATGTATACCACAAATATATAGCATTTTTATGAAAAATTCCCATCATGTTCACTATGCCTGTTACATGATAGTGCGTCTTTTTATAATAAACAGCTAAAACAGACCTGTTATATTGAGCAAAAACAACTAGTAATAGTTGACCTGAGAATTTGGCTACAAAATGTTTCATTTATGATGTACCCAGTATAGGGTTGTTGGGAATAGCCTAATGTGTTATCTTCTCAATTCTTTTGTCATGAAATGTACAAATTCAATGTCACTCAGCAAACGGTTCTGATAATCCAGCATGGATTTAAACCCTCAAAAGTAGTGCACTTGTAAATACCTACATCTACTTTTTGTTAAGAAGTTTTGTCTCAAAACCTTGACTTTCGCACAAGTGTGAAATTGTTATTGGAAACTCTAAACAGCTAACTGAGCTTGAACATCCTAAAACAGCAGGTCTTTAAATTATCATATCTGTTACACTATGTATCTTTGTAATATTGATTATGGTATATCTGGAACCATCAATTTGCACTAGCGTGGTAGTTGTATGAGTGATACTGTTGCCTAATACAAACTGCATTCTTAGAGGAAAGTGGTGACTGTTTGGTAAATCTTAATTATTTGTGACCTTTATTCATCACGGTTTCAATTCAGAAAAACAATGATTTTTAACATGTTACTTTCAAAACATGGAATATGTTTTATATTACTGACATCTTTCCTTTCTGATTTAGAGAGCAATTCAAAAACAATGATTTAAGTAATCTGGTAACCACCAGGCCTTGTAAGATGTTATGATTCAGCACTTGCTTAATGTAGACACTCAACCATTCGTAATGAATTTTAAAATAGTATGTTAAATTTGTTCAGAAGCAGCAGTTTAGGTATGATACATTGTTTAATTAAACAAATAAATACAATGCATGACAACTGAAGATCATTCACTGATGCTGGAAGATGAATGGATAGTTGGTGCAGAGAGGGGTGATTTCATTTAAGTTGTGAAGGCAACATACTGCTCTCCAGCTGAAGCTTTAGGGAACTCTTCCCTGGGCCTTCTTCCTCCTCTTTTGGTCTATCTTCCATCTGAAGTAGACAGCTGCCTGGTGAGTCATCGAGCCATAGAGATGTACAGCATGGAGACAGATCCTTTGGTCCAACTCGTCCACACTGACCAGGTATCCCAAAACAATCCAACCTCACATGCCAGCACCCGGGCCATATCCCTCCAAACCCTTCCTATTCATATACCCATCCAGATGCTTTTAAAATTTTGTATTTGTACCAGCCTCCACTATTTCCTCTAGCAGCTCATTCCATATATGCACCACTCTCTGTGTGAAAACGTTGCCCCTTAGGTCTCTTTTGTATCTTTCCCCTCTCATCCTATACCTATGCCCTCTAGTTTTGGACTCTCCCACCACAGGGAAAAGACCTTGTCTAATTACCCTATCCATGCCCCTCATGATTTTATAAACCTCTATAAGATCACTCCTCAGCCTCTGACGCTCCAGGGAAAACAGCCCTAGTCTATTCAACCTCTCCCTATAGCTCAAATCCTCCAACCCTGACAACATCCTTGTAAATCATTTCTGAAGCCTTTCAAATTTCACAACATCCTTCTGATAGAAAGGAGACCAGAACTGCAGTCAATATTCCAAAAGTGGCCTAACCAATGTCCTGTACAGCTGCAACATGACCTCCCAACTCCTACATTCTAAAATCTGACCAATAAAGGAAAGCATACCAAAAGCCTTCTTCACTATCCTACCTACCTGTGACTCTACTTTCAAGGAGCTATGAACCTGCACTCCAAGGTCTCTTTGTTCAGCAATACTCCCCAGGACCTTACCATTAAGTGTATACATCCTGCCTTCACAAAATGCAAAACCTCACACTTATCTAAATTAACCTTCATCTGCCGCTCCTCAGTCAATTGGCTCATCGGATCAAGATCCCGTTGTAATCCGAGGTAACCTTCTTCGCTGTCCACCACACCTCCAATTTTGGTGTCACCTGCAAACTTACTAACTGTACCTCCTGACCAATGATGAGGACTACCTCTTGATTCAGAGCACTTGTTCATATACCCTGCTTTAGGGGCTGGTAGTTAATGCTTTGTCAATCTTTGAGGAGAAAGTGAGTTCTGCAGATGCTGGAGATCAGAGCTGAAAATGTGTTGCTGGAGAAGCGTGGCAGGTCAGGCAGCATCCAGGGAACAGGAGAATCGACGTTTCGGCATAAGCCCTTCTTCAGGAATGAGGAAAGTTTGTCCAGCAGGCTAAGATAAAAGGTAGGGAGGAGGGACTTGGGGGAGGGGCGTCAGAAATGTGATAGGTGGAAAGAGGTCAAGGTGAGGGTGATAGGTCAGACTGGGGTGGGGGCGGAGAGGTCAGGAAGAAGATTGCAGGTTAGGAAGGCGGTGCTGAATTCGATGGATTTGACTGAGACAAGGTGGGGGGAGGGGAAATGAGGAAACTGGTGAAATCCGAGTTCATCCCTTGTGGTTGGAGGGTTCCTCGGCGGAAGATGAGGGGGTCTTCCTCCAACCGTCGTGTTGTTGTGGTCTGGCGATGGAGGAGTCCAAAGACCTGCATATCCTTGGTGGAGTGGGAGGGGGAGTTGAAGTGTTGAGACACAGGGTGGTTGGATTGGTTGGTCCGGGTGTCCCAGAGGTGTTCTCTGAAACGCTCCGCAAGTAGCCGGCCTGTCTCCCCAATATAGAGGAGGCCACATCGGGTGCAGAGGATGCAATAGATGATGTGTGTGGAGGTGCAGGTGAATCTGTGGTGGATATGGAAGTTTCCTTTGGGGCCTTGGAGGGAGGTGAGGGGGGAGGTGTGGGCGCAAGTCTTGCACCTCCTGCGGTTGCAGGGGAAGGTGCCGGGAGATTGGGTTGGTGGGGGGTGTGGATCTGATGAGGGAGTCACGGAGGGAGTGGTCTTTATGGAATGCTGATAGGGGAGGGGAGGGAAATATATCCTTGGTGGTGGGGTCCGTTTACAGGTGGCGGAAATGACGGCGGATGATGCGTTGTACATGGAGATTGATGGGGTGGTAGGTGAGGACCAGTGGGGTTCTGTCCTGGTGGCGGTTGGAGGGGCGGGGCTCAAGGGCGGAGGAGAGGGAAGTGGAAGAGATGCGGTGGAGGGCATCGTCGACCACGTCGGGGGGGAAATTGCGGTCCTTGAAGAAGGAGGCCATCTTGGTTATACGTTTTTGGAACTGATCCTCCTGGGAGCAGATGCGGCGGAGTCAAAGGAATTGGGAGAATGGGATGGCGTTTTTACAGGGGGCAGGGTGGGAGGAGGTGTAGTCCAGGTAGCTGTGGGAGTCGGTCGGTTTGTAGTAGATGTCCGTGTTGATTCGGTCGGCTGAGATAGAAATAGAAAGGTCGAGGAAGGGGAGGGAGGAATCTGAGACTGTCCAGGTGAATTTGAGGTCGGGGTGGAAGGTGTTGGTGAAGTGGATGAACTGTTCAACCTCCTCGTGGGAGCACGAGGCGGCGCCGATACAGTCATCGATGTAGCGGAGGAAAAGGTGGGTGGTGGGGCCAGTGTAGTTGCAGAAGATGGACTGTTCCACATATCCTACAAAGAGGCAGGCATAGCTGGGGCCCATGCGGGTGCCCATGGCTTCTCCTTTCATTTGGAGGAAGTGGGAGGATTGGAAAGAGAAGTTGTTCAGGGTGAGGACCAGTTCAGTCAGTCGAAGGAGGGTGTCAGTGGAAGGGTACTGGTCGGTACGGTGGGAAAGGAAGAAACGGAGGGCTTTGAGTCCTTCGTGATGGGGGATGGAGGTGTACAGGGACTGGATATCCATGGTGAAAATAAGGCGTTGGGGACCGGGGAAGCGAAAATCATGGAGCAGGTGGAGGGCATGGGTGGTGTTCCGAACGTAGGTGGGGAGTTCTTGGACTAAGGGGGACAGGACGGTGTCAAGGTATGCGGAGATGAGTTCGGTGGGGCAGGAGCAGGCGGAGACAATGGGTCGGCCGGGGCAGTCAGGTTTGTGGATTTTGGGCAGGAGGTAGAAGCGGGCAGTGCGGGGTTGTGGGACTATGAGGTTGGAGGCGGTGGATGGGAGATCCCCCGAGGTGATGAGGTTATGGATGGTCTGGGAGATGATGGTTTGGTGGTGGGGGGTGGGGTCATGGTCAAGGGGGCAGTAGGAGGAGGTATCTGCGAGCTGGCGTTTGGCCTCAGCGGTGTAAAGGTCTCCTCCATCGCCAGACCACAACAACACGACAGTTGGAGGAAGACCCCCTCATCTTCCGCCTAGGAACCCTCCAACCACAAGGGATGAACTCGGATTTCACCAGTTTCCTCATTTCCCCTCCCCCCACCTTGTCTCAGTCAAATCCATCGAATTCAGCACCGCCTTCCTAACCTGCAATCTTCTTCCTGACCTCTCCGCCCCCACCCCAGTCTGACCTATCACCTTCACCTTGACCTCTTTCCACCTATCACATTTCCGACGCCCCTCCCCCAAGTCCCTCCTCCCTACCTTTTATCTTAGCCTGCTGGACAAACTTTCCTCATTCCTGAAGAAGGGCTTATGCCGAAACGTCGATTCTCCTGTTCCCTGGATGCTGCCTGACCTGCTGCGCTTCTCCAGCAACACATTTTCAGCAATGCTTTGTCAATCACTTGTCTGAATCAACTTTGGCAATTGCTACAGCACAACTATCTACAACATCAGAATAGAAATCATTAGCTTGTCCACCTTCATCTTAAGGTTAGTTTTCATTATTTTTGTTTTTAAAACCTTCATTTTAATAAATACTGCATTATTGATAGGGTAATTATGATGCTAGATTTCATCCTACAGGGGACATGGAACATATTGACCTTGTTGAGCTTTGTAGGCTTTCCAGTCACCTTTTTTATTCTTTGTTAGAGATTGATTATGCTTGGACAAAGAAGATAACTACTATAGCAGAAGTTTTAGAAAATCTTATGCTCCTCAGAACATACAGGGAAATACTAAAATAATTTGGGTTTTAAAATGGACCTCTATTTCAATAGCATTTAACACTGGTATTTGAAAGACCAGGTATGTTAGATGTCCACCTTATCAAAGTCAGTAATTCTGAATAATTTTGACGCAACCATTTCATTGAATCATGTTTACTAATGGAATGATGAGTATTTGGTTAAAACAAAGATTTGTTGTTAGCACTCAGCATTTAAATTTGGTGAGTATCAGAGAATTGTAAACACGGTTATGATTACAGAAATTGTTCACAAGTTATTCATTTTAGGTTTCTTTTAAGATGGCCCAGGTTCCTCTTTGTCTTCATCTTTCATGGCTGAAAAATGTGTTGCTGGAAATGCGCAGCAGATCAGGCAGCATCCAAGGAGCAGGAGAATCGACGTTTCGGGCATAAGCCCTTCTTCAGGAATGAGGAAGGTGTGCCAAGCAGGCTAAGATAAAAGTTAGGGAGGAGGGACATGGGGGGAGGGGTGTTGGGAATGCGATCGGTGGAAGGAGGTTAAGGTGAGGGTGATAGGCCGGAGAGGGGGTGGTGAGGGTGATAGGCCAGAGAGGCCTTTCATGGATCCATTAAATTAGTAATTGACAAAACAAATCTCCAGATCTACAGAGAATGGGCAAAGAAGCAGACAAGCTGAACTGCTCTTGCAGAATCCACATGGACATGACAGGCTGATTAGCCTCTTATGTTTCTAGTAATTTAATATACTGGCTTCACAATTCACTTGTGTGTATTGCCATAACAAAATTTAATTTAGCCTGCAATCACAGTCCATTAAAACACAATGCAACAAGCTGGAAAAGCCTATTAAAAATATGCATTTTTCTTTAGCAGGGATATGATCAATGTATTCATGGTGAGGGGCTGTGTATAAGCAGTGAGATCAATCATCAGAGATGCACAGGCTGGGGGACCGTGGGAGGACTGCTCCCAAAGCTGTATCCTGAGGACATTCAATATGTCCAACTCTTTTGGATGGTGCGGTTGTTCAGTGGTTAAACTGCAACCTCACAGTCTCAGGGACTCGGGTTTTATTCCATCCTCGGATGACTGTGGAATTGACACATTCTCCCAGTGTTTGTGTGGGGTTATTCTGGGTTCTCTGATTTTCTCCCACAGTCCAAAGATGTGCAGTTTAGGCAGAATGGCCATGCAAAATTCCCTATGATGCGCAGGCTAGGTGGGTTAGACATGGGAAATGCAGGGTTATAGTGTTAGGATATGGGTTTGTGTCTGGGTGGGATGCTGTTTAGAGTGTTAGAGTGAAAGTGATGGGCTGAGTGGCCTGCTTCCACACTGAACGGATTCGATGATTACTCTTCCAGCATACATCAATATTATTCTCTGCTATGAATCTAAATGTTTTTCTGAAGACTTAAAAACAAGTTGTCATCAACTTTAACTTCTTTTAGAGAAAATAAATATTTTCATGAGTTCATTTTTAGAAAGAGATAGAATAAGATCTCAATAGTAAGACAGGCTATGTAATCCTCAGTAAAATATTAGTTTTCTAACTTTCTAAGGGGTAATTTTGAATGCATATTGACAGCAAAAGTGTAGCTACTTACTCTTTTATATGCAGATATTTATTCATGCAGCTGTGTTAATTATGCACTGTAAGGACTGTGGGATCAATATCCTGACAAGAATATTCATCAAGGGCACCATATGAATCCTTAACCCATCATCTTACCTTTTTGTCAACAACCATCTGTGGTTTACCATTCAATTTATGCCTCAGAATTAATGATGTCTATATTTGGATCTCTGAGCTGTCTTACATAAACTAATTCTATTTCCATTAGAATTTAAACTACTGTCCTTCCATTAGGATTTGTGCATAGCATTAAGTGAATGAATGATCTCTTTCTTGTCAAAAATAAAAAAGGATTTCAGACAAGGTTTATTTTAGTTAAACATAGATACACAAATGTAATTGCAAATAATTGATAGGTTTAATTAATTATTGATATAAAATGACAGAGTTGCAAACAAAGTTCAATTTTGCCAAAGACATTTCACACTGACTTTTTGCTAATTACATATTCAAGTTGACTTTAGGGTCTGCTATTCAGATAAATTAGCAAGATTACCTTAGAATTAGTGAACTTTGGACAGCTGACAAATGAACAACATTAGAAGACTGTCTCTTGATTTATAACCGAGAAATTTGTTGTCATCACATTAATTTACAGGTGTCAAACAGCCACTTCACCTCACAGAATGTCATCCACTATTAGCCTCTGCTCAACTCCTTCCTAAGCATCGCCTCTGTTCCTCCTGATTAGCTTGCGTCTTCTACCTGAAGGCTGATACTGGAGAGGCAACAGGGCCAACTATGTCTTCACTAAATCTCTTGATACCCAACCTGTACCTACAATTCACCATACTTATGCTGTTGAGTCCTGAATCCTCAAACTTCTGGTGAATTCTGGTGCATGCTCATAGCATTTCATTTATGAAATGGCATCGTTGAATTAGATTACTTACTGTACTTTGGGAGAATGGCATTTACATTCAGAGACATCAAGACAATACAATCTGTCAATAAATGTCCTGGATAAATTCACCTCCTATGCTGTGCTTACTAGAAATCTGAAAAAAACCCAGAAACTGTTGGGAGAAAGTCAGCAGGTCTAGCTGCAGAGAAAGCACAGTCAACGTCTCAGGTTGAATCACCCTTCATCATGTTCTGATGAAAAGTGACTGGGCCCAAAACGTTGACACCCCTTTCTCTTGACAGATGCTGCCAGACCAAATGAGAATCTCCAGCAATTTCTGTTTTTGTTTATCTCCTATTCCATTTCAACAAAGCAGAATTGTCTCAAGTTTCCACAGAATTTCTTCTTACCTTCTTTCCAAAGAGACTTTGGTCCCATTGTTTACCTTTCCTCTATTCTTGCAATCCAGGATCCTCATTCTACTTATGGACAGCTTTTTTATATTGTCCTGTATTGTGTTCCAACTTGTATACAAATAGATTTGAAAACAGGCTCAAGAACAGAACCTGCGGTCTCTGTGTATTGCTTGTCACTTCCTCCTAAGAGTGTCCCTGCTGGCTCTACATATTGAACAGTGATTGAATTCCCCATCCTTGCCTCATCAATAAAATGTCTGGCAGCACTGGCAGCTGCCAATTCCATTACAACATAATTTCATTTTGACACCAAAGGTGGAAGGTGTGATCTGAATCATGACTTGTCTCCTTTAAGTCTAGAGTTTGACAGTCATGAAACAGGCAGAGTTGGCTTAAAAGCTCCATTATCAAAAGTACATCACTGTTTCTGAGCTTATCTCTCTCAAATCTCTCATTAATCTCTTTGTATAATCTTACTATTTCCATGCAGACAACCACACATTTCCTTGTTCATGCAGTCTCTTCATCAGTGCAACTTTATGAAATAAATATTTATAAACTTCTAGTGCATTTTTTGTTAATCATATTTCCTGTGTCATGCCTAGGAGTCTTCCCTGATTTGCAGTGTATATATCAGACATATAGCTGATTGACTGCAATTACATATTCATAGCGTGACAACAAATCATAAGCAAGTGAATAGGAAACATAACAAGCAGCAATCTGTCATATGTCTCTGCACCTGCTTTCACAAGTTCTGACAAAGATATAAATCCAGGTTTAAATGTACTATTGTCACAGCATAATGTGCAATGTGAATTTCCCACGTTATGCAAAAGAAATGAACAAACCCTGCTTTTATCTCAATGAGGTATTTGCTTTTTTTTCTTTTTAGTTATTTATGAACTGATGCTAATTACTAGATATTGTGTGGACATCTTTCCTCCTGCTCTGATGTTTTAATTGTAGAATACTATTAAATTGATAATCTTGTCTTAAGGATATGCTGGAATGTTTACATCCAGTCTAATAACGTAAGTTATCTACATAATGTACAACTATTGTGTTTTTCATATAATATATGAAAACCAATGTGCACAGGATGGAAATAGAGGAAAATAAAAGATCCAATCACCAGAATTTGCATGATTTTGTTTATTAACATGTCTCTATAAAATACAGTTGGAAATATTTCAGTCACAGTCTGAAACTGAGTGAAAAATTCATCAAGTGATGTATAATTCAGTGTTGAGCCACTGAATAATTTTTGTTAACATTGTGATGTTAAAAATATTCATGCCAAGCATACATTAAAATCCAGTCTAACTACACAATCAAACAATAGTGTGATGTGATGCAATGTAGGCTAGGAAGGAAAGGGGCACCAAATAAAAATTACCATCTAATGACTGAGACATATATCAAGCTGGTATGTTCACGCAAAATTGCTTGCACTGTCCCCAGTAAATTGACTATGGCACTCAAGTTTTGTTTACACAGTAATTGCAGCATCTTTGTGAATTTTTTTTTCTTGGCACTAATACTGCAGTTATAAAGTAAATACAACATGAATCCAGATCATGTCCTGAATTAACATTGGAATAAAGAGGAATGGTACTCTCTGGAGGAGGGAGTCTCACTCCAATTTCCTGAAAGTTAGATTTGAAGTTTAAATCTGGTTGGTGCAGCATGGCATAAAATTCCACCTCTTCACATTGTTTATCTCTCCACAGATGCTGTCTGACATGCTGGGTATTTTCACAATATTATATTGCACTAAGACATTTTGTATGGGCCTGAGTTGCAACAATGTTGTTTCAGATTCTCTGGCATTTGTGCTGTTACAAAATTTGATTCACCTGAAATAATCATGGTCTGCTCACATGAAGTTTTAACTGATACAATAGCATTTCAATGCTGATAATAGGACTCCCATGGTATATAAATGAATTTTGGCAGCAAAAAATTCTTGTACTGCCAGACTCATTTCAAAGGAGAACAAAGGTAACTTCAATACATGAAATGCAAAGTAGAGGTTAAAACCTGGACCACAGAATTAAGTCATACATTTTACATTGTACTGTATTGCACAGGGATAGAGACCGATAGATTGGGAATGCTGAAAATAAATTACATAAAATATTTTTGTCAATCTCCATTACAAGCAAATGCACTGATTTCTCTATAGAATGAGATTACCATGGCAGCTGGGGTGCAGTTGGCTAGATAGTTTGCATGTCGATCAGAATCACATCAATATCATAGATGTGTTTACCATTGTGCCTGAGATAAACTTAGCAGCTGTCTTTTCATCCTTCTCCTGAACGTGGAAGGCAATGTTAAATAATAATCAGTGGCAAAGATTACTAGGCAAAAATTAAATTTTGCTTTTAAATTTTAATTGCTGAACACGGGTATTTCTGGCTAGCCAGCATTTATTGCCCATTCTTAGTTGCCTTTGAGTAAGTATACAATAAGCTAAGGGCCTACCTTCAGTCAGAGCACACATGAATGAATGAAGGTAATATTAAGGTAGAATGTTAGTGTACAGAATGAAAGAAATATAATGTGTAGTTCATAAATGTTCATGAGTTTGATCTATTGGCAAAGAACCAACAGCAGGCATGTAGAGGCATGATCTTTTCCAAACTTGCAGTATATGATGTATTTAGATGTGTATTTGCAATGTCAAGACATAGAAGGCTATGGCCCAAGTGCTGGAAAATAGTATTAGAATGGTTAGATGATGTTTTTGACTGATGCAGACTTGATGAGCTGAAGATCATTTTGCTGTGCTTGACGATGAATTACTATGAAAAGCAGTAACAGATAATGTATAGGTAAACAAATATACCAAAACCTTACATATGATAAGGTGACTAAGCATTAAATCTGTTTTCAGTGATGCAAGTTGAGGGAGGAATATTAGCAGGTATTGGATACCATGATAAGTTGCTGCTTTGGACTCTTGGCATCCATCAGCAGACAGACACAAATCAGAATTAACATTTCATTTAAAGGATATCATCGCCAGTGTTATATTGGAATGCCATCTTAAATTATTTATGCAGTTCTAACCTTTTGACTCAGAGATGAGAGCACTATCAACTGAAAACTAATGGAATAATGAAGAAAATAGTCAAGAGGTCCCTTTGTGCTTGAGAATATATGTTTGTTTCAGCACCATGTTTCATTGCTATAATGATAAAGTTTGAAACTAGTAGTCATCTATCTCTCAATTGTCTTATTAATAAGAATGTCCTGAGGACAGATTGTGCCACTGAGAATAACAACAACACACCAGACTCTCAAGTGTAGCAGAAACTATATTTTGCTGTGAATGGAGTTAAAAATCTATGGGCTGAATATATTGCACTGCAATTTCCAGACAGAATGGAGGTAATTAGGTAATTCCTCTGTCAATCACACCTAGGAACCACATTGCTGTAAGTGATTGGGATTGATTTTACACACATAATTTGTTTTACGTACTGGTTCTTTCTCACGATGTATTTTGTAGCAGAAACAATCAATTTGTATTATATAAGTATGTTCCATGCTATGCATTTTATTGGAGAAGTAGTCCTGTTTTTACTGGAGGCTTTTTCTCACATTTTTTACACTAACTGTCACTTTTAGCGATTTTCACAAAGGGTTCCTCTCAATATGGCCCAGTAGACTTTCTCCCACTAGCATTACAAACTCACCTCATTATCTCTCTACCCAGCCTTTATGGCACTCCTCATGTCTCAAGCTAGCCACATTCTATTGTATGCTGTACCCAGAAGAACCCACTACTGTTGGGATTTACCAGAATAGACTTGCTTCCTGGCACCCATGCCATCTTTAAAAGGTCACTGTGCTGTCGGACAAGCACTGTCAGTCTTTGGTCATTCTGGGTGGCTCATGCCATTTGTCTTGAATATGGTAGATAAGGGAAAATTGGTGGCTCACTTCACAAACAAACACCTGGATGTGCTGGTGGAGGACAGGAAGGTGCAGAAGTGAGATATCCTCTTCCCCCAGGACTGACAGTGTAGATCATGCCCTAAGATCGTGCCAGTCTGGTCTGAGTTAACCACCCAGGTCTGAGTTTACCACCAGGTCATTGTGGTCTCAGACATCTGGAGGAATGCCTAGCAGCAGCAGAATAACATCAATGACTTTTTTGGCTTGGCTAGGGGAAGTGCTACGGCCTTCTCTGCTACCTCACACTCATGTTATCTCAGCTACTGCACCCACTACCCAAAAAGGTTTGTGTCCTTCCAGCAAAATCTTCCCTCACTTATTGTCAGCCAGCCCAACCACCTCCCTCCAAACCTTGGATCATCTCTGCACTGCTTATTGACTCTTTTGGGGCACCAGCATCAACAAGAACACAGTGGCACCTACTTTCATCTCACTTCGTCCATCCTTTCCTCACGTTCCCGGAGAAAAGAGTCCTCATAAAAGGCAGAAAGAGGGATGGTATGGCTAACATAAGAACATAAGTACATGAGAAACAGGAACAGAAATAGGCCAATCTGGTTTTTCGTGCCTGCACTGCCATTTAATAAAGTCATCGCTGATCTTTCTGCGGACTCAGCTCCACTTCCCAACCACTCACCATACCACTTAATTTCTTCACTGTTCAAAAATCAATCTATTTGCCTGAAAAACATTCAACAAGATAAACTCAACTGCTTCACTGGGTAGGAAATTCCACAGATTCACAACCCTTTGGGTAAAGAAGTTCTTCCTCAACTCAGTTCTAAATCTGCTCCCCCTTATTTTGAAACTATACCCCCTCGTTCTAGTTTCACCCACCAATGGAAACAACCTCCCTGCTTTTATCTTATCTATTCCCTTCATAATTTTGTTTGTTTCTACAAGATCTTCCCCCTCCATTCTGCTAAATTCCAATGAGTATAATCCCAATCTACTCAAACTCTCCTCATAAATCAACCCTCTTAATTTCGGAATCAACCTAGTGAACCTCCTCTACACCTCCTCCAGTGCCAAGACATGCTTTTACAAGTAAGGAGGCCAAAACTGAACACAGTACTCCAAGTGTGGCCTCACCAGCACCCTATACAGCTGCAGAAAAACCTTCTTATTTTTAGACTCAATCACTCTAGCAATGAAAGACAATATTTTATTTGCCTTCCTAATTACCTGTTGGACCTTCAAACCAGTATTTCTGGTTTGTGTTTTGTGATTCATGCACCCACCTCCCTCTGCACAACAGCATGATGCAATTTTTCATTATCTAAATAATAGCCCATTTTGCTGTTATTCCTACCAAAATAGATGACCTCACATATACCAACATTGTACTCCATCTGCCAGACCCTTGCCCACTTATTTAACCTATCTAAATCCTGCTGCAGGCTTTCAATGTCCTCTGCACACTTTGCTCTGCCACTCATTTTAATGTCATCTGCGAACTTTGACAAATTACACTGAGTCCAATTCTAAATCATCTATGTAAATTGTAAACAATTGCAGTCCCAACACCGATCCCTGAGGTTCGTGAGCTACTGATCATAAACCAGAAAAGTGCTCATTTATCCGAACTCTTGGCTTTCTCTTAGTCAACCAATCTTCCATCTGTACTAATAACACTGCGCACCTTTATCTTATGCAGCAGTCTTTGTGCAGCATTTTGTCGAATACCTTCTGGAAATCCAGATACATCACATCCACTGGTTCCCTGCTGCCCACTGCACTCATCATGCTCTCAAAGAATTCCAGTAAGTTAGTTCAACCTGATCTGCCTTCCATGATCATTCAACTCCTCAGCCCTCTATGAGGAGACTAACTGTCTCCAAGCCTCTGAAATGACATCAGAGACTGCCCTAGAATTTCTGTGTTGGGGCCCTATCACTGAAGGTGTCTTCCTTGACTTTACTGAAGATTGCTGATGACTATGGTAAGCTTTCTGACTGCACTAAATGGTAAAACAAGACAAAGTACTGTGAAGCTGGTAGCACTGTCTTAGGGAAGTAGCAAATGGCAAGAAAAATAAAGGCAGGGATGCTTTGACATTATGATTGGCTTCAGGTTAGAATGATGAGAGAACAAGAGAGCTGTCTTAAGATATAACCTGAGCTGGGTGCCTATCAATGTGTGCAAAGCATCCTTACAACAGCATTTCAATTCTAGTTAATGATGCAACTCATGTGCCACGTCTGCAGGCAGCGGCAGTTGGGAAATTGGGGCTGGGGATTGGGTGCAGCTAGTGCCCTGGACCTTACCCAGAGATGTTTGTGCAGGTGTCCAAAATGGCAATCCGGAGGAACAAGCACAAGCTGGAGTCTGACTTTCACATTTGGAATTCACAGCATCTGTGTTCCTCATGGCAGGATTGGAAGCTGCATATTACTGAGGTGAGTTGTGTAGTTAATGAGGCCAATGATAATTCCCATTAACAAGCAATTTCATGCTACCAAGTGAAAATCTCATCTCAACATCCATAACATACCAAGAAAATCGAGCTCCTTGCTCCTGACATTAAAATAGGGCCTCACCAGACTTTTCACTCAATTCTGTTGCTGTAAAATTGTGTCCACTGACATCAATACTCACTCAACATCTATATTGGTCTTGAAGTTTGGATTGTACTGCACTTAGAACTATGCAGTTCGACATGACTGTTCAGACTAGAATATCTTTTTTTCATACACATTGCATTCAAATGTGTACGTAAAAGACTGAAAATATCAATCTAACATGACATGATCCAAAACATTGGAATTTTTCTCTTCATCATAATGAGCCTATTTCAATGTGTCCACTCTGTCTCACCTTGTGTTTACAGTCATTCTAGTCATCACAATGTTAATTTTCACATGCCTGTTAATAACTTATTGATACATTTTGCATAACAATACATTTGTTCAAGATATTTCTGTTATTTTCCATTCACATGCTATTTGCAAATGAGTACAGTATTGACACTTGATGATGAAGTGCCTTCTAGTGCAGCCCGCTATAGATCATTCTGTTATAATACATGTTTCATTAACGCAAATTTACTATAAGGTGATTGATGAATTAGGGATGCTGTTTATAAGTGCAAACTTCTAAACTGTGTGTCGGCTGTAACATGATTACAGCATTAACAAATGCTGTTTCTAAAGCAAAACTTTTCTATACTGTGGGTTTGCACAAGAACACAATCATTGCATTATAGAAGAAGTGACTGTACTTAAAAATTGGAAGGTAACCATTTAGATGCATTCAATCCCTTTCCTAAATTAGCTGAAATGATGGATTTGGAGGAAAAAGCTCACCACCTTAACATCTAACCAGTATACCAACCAGGAGAGTGTGTGAGTGAGTGTTGGAACTTAGGATCCCTCTGATTTCCAGAATCTGCAGTCCTCATTTTCTCCTATTTGGCCCTTGAGCCTGTTCCACCATTCAATAAAATGATCATCTATTTGTGGTCTCAACTCTACTTTGCTTTCTGCTCCCTGACTCCGTTGTGGACTAGATATCTATCTAACTTGCCTTAAGTAAATTCAATAACCCAATCTTCACACCATTTGAGAGAGAAAAAATATCACACCTTCATTTTAAAAGAGAGGCCTGTTCTTCTTGAATTGTGTCTTCTGGTAATAGTCTTCCCCCACAAGAATAAGTATCTTCCAAGCATCAATTCTTATCAATTCTCTATGGAATCTTATATGTATACATAGATCACTTCTCATTCCAAATTCCATTGTGTATTGGTTCAACCTGCTCAACATTTCTTTCAAAGTCAAGCCCTCCATCTCACAAATGAGTCAGATGAACCATTTCTAAGCTGCTTCTGAAGCAACTATATCTTTCCCTTTCAAATCCTTGCAAAGATTTAATTGTGTCCTCCAAGCCCCTCTGGCACACAGATGAAAAAGCATATGCCTAAAAATTTTGAAATTTCATTCTTTACCTTGAAATTATTTCTCACAATTAATACTTCAAATTATATCTAACAATTTTTAAACCATTCTACACAGGTTTAAGACAGTTTCAAAAATAATCGGAACAAGAGTTGTTTGCTACTATTGCTGGGCAAAACACTCATCTCAAAATCAACAGTATATCAACTAAAACCCTGTATATAGAGCAACAATAGATAAATCAATGGAAAACGTGGATTTAGCAAGTTAAAAGTGAAAATAGAAAAATGTCTAAAGCAAATTATAATAATGCAATGGAATAAATTTTGCTACATATTACCTGAATAAAACCCAATTTTTTTAAAATTGGCTTTCGTTTTAGCAAGGTAGAAATGTAATTCAATTTTATATCAATTAACTCACTCCAGACATTGAAGCAAGAATCATCAATGTGCCCTACACAAAAGAGCATAATTAATGAAAAAATTCAACACTGCTAAAATTCTAAATAATTTAATATATAAACTTGTCTACAGAAAAAGTCATTGTTCAATTAATAATGGTAATAACAGCAAGGCAGTTAAATGTAACTACTAATAAATGTGCTTACTCTGCCAAATCAAGTTGTGATTTAAACTTTCAGAAGTATTTGAACAATTTCACTACCATACAATCTGATTGAAATAGCAATTTTAACTGAGAAATTAATCTCGACCTAAAGACCTTGGTCACCAAAATGAATACAACAGGAGAACAAAGATTCACATATATGCTGCAATTTTCATGACCACTGGATATTTAAACGTGATGTACAGCAATGAAGAATCTTCTTTTAAAATGCAATCATTGTTGTAATGTGACAAATACAGAAGCCAATTTTTACACAGCGAGCTGCCTTAAACAATGTGATAATGAGCAAAGAGACTTTTTATATTGGAGATGATGGGTATGTATTGGTCTGGAAAATAGTGATAACTCCTCTGCTCTTCTTTGATAAATGCCATATGATCTGTTACATCAAAATAGGATAGCATATGGTGAAATAACTCTACAGAGGCCGGTATCCCTTCACCAAGTCACCCTTTATTTACATGTGAAAAGTCCTTGGCAGTAGTCCAGCTCCCTGAGAGCCTGCTGTCAGAATGTCTGACACTCCCCTCTTTATCGGATAGCCCCAATCACAGAACTCATAATCTAGGAGGTCCATCTAGCTGACCTTGTTACAATCATAACATCCCTTCCCCCTCTGAGTCTGAGGCTAATCCTATTTCTGCGACATTTTAGCACTGGGTCAGGTTCCTCCATCTCTGCATCAGATATGGGTTAGATATAACGTGTAGGAGCTCGACTCTTGCTTTGGAGTATCTCAGGAGAAATACACTCCTTCTTGTGGCATCGATGCAGCAAGATCTGTTGTGTCCATCTCAGATTCAGAGGTCTCTTCGTGTCTAATGGAGAGGGAGAACCTATGGGTTTCAGCAGCATTTCTGACTGTTACAATGATCAGGGCATGTTTTGTTCCTACACCATTTGCGAGTTTGAGGCTTCCTTTTGTGCATGTTCAGGACCATTACTTTTTCCCAAACTTCATACATCACTTATCCTAATCTTGCATTGACTAAGCCTGTAACCCATGCAAGGTTGTTTCTGTGCTTGCTATACCAAACCCTGTCTGTTATAGTAAACTGTCTCTCTCACTTGATGGAGTCTGGCAACCAGCCTGGCATTCTAGATGTCGTTTCACACTCACACACACACACCCCGAGGATTAATGTGATCAGATTAAACCTAGTACAGAGTCTTCTCCCTATTAGCAACTCTGCTGGAGGCATCCCCATAGTTGTATGTGGTGTAGTTCTATAACTAAATAGGATCCAGGACAGTTTGGAATTTAGTTGGAATCAGTTTGGAAGCTATGGGCTGTTTCTTCAAGCCTGCCTTCAAAGTTTGAACTGCTCTTTCTGCCAGACCATTGGATGACAATGATATGGAGCTGCCCTTATATGTCGAATCCCATTCAACTTTAGGAAATACTCAAATTCCCTGCTGGTAATCAATGGCCTGTTATCTGTGAACAACAATTCCCAGAGTCCTTGTTGTAAAAGAGGTGCAGTTTTTCTATCGCATCCCCATGTTTGACGAATGAACTCTATGCACGCCCAACCATTTTGAGTGGGCATCTACAATGACTAATAACATTGAGCCCATGAAAGGAGCTTCATAGTCAATGTGTAACAAAATCCAGGGTTTACCCAGCCATTCCCCCATATGTGGGGGAGTTGCTGGTGGTACTTTTTGTCCTTGTTGGCACTCTGGGCACTGCCACACCAACACAGCTATATCTGCATCCAATCCTGGCCACCAGATATAACTTTTTACCAGCATCATCAATTTGGAGACGCATGGATGATCCTTGTGGAATTCAGCCAGTACTGGTGGCAACTTTTGCCTGTGACAATCACTCTTGCTCCTATAATAAATGCAATCCTCCAATGTGATATGGTTTCTCTAGGTCTAAAAAGGTTTCAGTCTGTTGTTACAGTCCTTTGGTTTCCCCCATCACCACCAGCCGTTTCAGATTTGCTAGGACCAGACCTTTCTGCATTCAAAGTCTGATATTGTCAGCTGTGACTGGAAGTGTGTATCCAGAAAATTTATAATCATAATACACTGTTCCAGTGGTGAGACTGTTGGTGGTTTATCTGCCAGTGGGAGACAGCAAATTGCATCCACATTTGTTACTTGGCCTCCCAACCAGTATTTAACTTGTAATTATACACACTTAGTATTACAGGGTGTTGCTGGAAAAGCACAGCAGGTCAGGCAGCATCCGAGAAGCAGGAAAATCGATGTTTCAGGCTGGACCCCTTCATCAGGAATGCTATATTAGAGCCCACCACTGAATTCAGACTGAAGTTGTGGGTGGCATTGCCTTGTGTCCTTTAAGAAGACCTAGAAGGGCTCTGTGGTATGTTATTACAAATTTACATCCATAAAGGTATTGGTGGAACACCTTGACTTGAAATATGACTGCCAAAACTTCCTTCTCTATTTGGGCATATTTACATACTACATTAGCCATAATCCTGGATGTATATCCTCCTGGGTGTTCCTCTCCATTCAGCCACCATGAGCTAATACTACTCTGATGCCATATGGGGATCTCGCTTGGGATCATAGTGTGCCAATAGGATGATACCTGTTTCTTCACTTCCCTCAAAGCTATGCTTGGCTACACAGCCGTTTCCTTCTTGGTCTTTCCTGTTATTGGCATGACATCAAGGTAAATGGAGATCTGTGGGAGGCCTTGCAAAAGTTCTTCATCATCTGTGGAAAAATTACACAGGCTGACGATAAACCAAATGGCAATGTCATTTAATGGTACAAACCCTTATAGGTATTACCTGTAGCATACTTTTGGGAATCCTTATCTAACCACAATTGCAAATATGCATGGCTCATGACCAGCTTTGTGAAGGACAGACCCCCTGTCAGCTTTGTGTGTACATCCTCTATGTGAGGGATTGGGTATCTATCGAGCTGCGAAAAGTGTTTTACCAATTCCCACAAAGGTGAACCAATCCATCAGGCTTCAAAATCAGAACAACCAGTGCTGCCCATTCCATAAAATGGGAGCTTTGATGATTCCTTTGCTTTCCAGCTTTCTGATTTCTGACCATACTTTTGTCATAAAGCAAATAGCACTGGGCAGGCCTTTTTGATTTGTGGAAAACATGCAAGGTGGTCTTGGCTCCTTTGATAGTCACTAGACCTTCCTGAAAACCTTCACTATTTAATCAGGACTTCACCCAGACAACCGTTTTCTAATCAAAAAAACATTGAGCAATATAGGTGAATTCTCTCAACCACTTTCACCCCATCAAACTTGGGCCAAAACCTTTTACTACAATCACTGGTTACTGAACCAACTGCTTCTCATAAGAAACTGGAACCAAAGTTGTACTTTTAATCGGTAAATGTTCCCCAATAAAGGTTCTCAGTCTAGCTGAGCACTTGCGTAAACTGAGAGTTGGAATCCAGAACGAAATTTGTTAATGACTGATTCTGTGATCACTGAAATGGCCATGCCACATTGATTTCCATTATAACTGGATGAGTATTTAATCGAAAGTTTAGTTTGATTGGTTCTGATTTGGATGTAGCTAAGCAATTTAACTGTTCCAAGCCAGATGTGGGTGGGTTTTCTAGGCTATGATATTTCCTGGATATCAGACTGTGAGTTCTCTTACTCAGGTTAGGCCTGTTGGGTCTCCTTTGCTGTCTTGAGTCCACATACCAGATGCACCTACAACAACTTGCCTGCTGAGATCCTGAAGAAAATTTGAACCATTTGATCAAGGCTTTGCTTTGTTTTGGGATTTTCCTGTGGCCTAACCTAGAGTCCTTCTGTTCAAGATATGTCCTGCTTGAGGCTATGCAATTGCCTTCACTCACATTGTGTTCCCTAAGCTCTGTCGGACTGGCAAGGGTGTCCACTTCCATCAGAATACCATGCACTCAAGTGCTCCACTTGCCACATTTTCCAATGACAAAGCTGGTTGTAGTGCCTGTTTGAAGTCCAACTGGGCTTCAGCTAGCAGGCGCTTTTGCATGGTTACATCATTAATTCCACATACCACCTGGTCTCTCAGCATCTCATTAAGGGTTAAGCCCGTCATCTTAACCGAGTCAAAAAATCCTAATACAGACTCCCCTGATAATTCTCCTGCTGAGTAAAAAGAATAGAATTTCAGAATTATCAGAAGATTGGTGTCATAATATTCCTGAATGAAATCCATCAACTCTTGCAAGGTTTAGTAGCTTGGGCATCAGGGAAAGTTAGATTCCTAGTAACCAAACAAGCTCTGGATCCACAGTTGGGAGAATTATTCATTGCTTTTCATCTGCTTCAATGCCATTTGACTGGAAAATATAATGCATTCTTTCCACACACTGCACTCAGTCTTCAGCAGGATTGAATGAGTTAAGCTTCCCAAATAACAGCATGATGTCAGAAATGCTTACCCCAAATGTTGTGAGTGAGTTTCTTCAGGGGTGTTGTTTACTCTCATTGCCAATGAAATAACTTCCTAAAGGCTGGTATCCGTCATGAATTTATCCTTTATTTATATGTGGAAAGTCCTCAGCATTGATCCAGCTTCCTCAGAACTAACATTCTGACACTCCCCTTTTATTATCTGTCAGCCAGGGCTTCCAAACTGGACCAGATTAACAGCCCCAATCAGGGCACTCATATTCTATGATATACACCTTGCTGACCTCATTATAATCACTATCGATGGAGTGTCAGTTAATGGTCTTGTTGGAAAGATGAGGTCTTGTCGGAAACTGAAAGGCTATAAAGCATCTGATCAGTGAAATTGAAGGGTTCCAGCTATGGTGAGGTAATGTCTATGACTCACAGCACTCTTTCACAGATAAGGACCTTGGGAACTAGCCAGTGACACCCACATCGCATGAGAAAAAAAAATCTTTAGTTTTCATTTTAAGTATTTACAGTAGTTCAGAAGGCAGGTTACCATCACCTTCTCAAGTGTAAGTAGGGATGGGCAATAAATTCAGGTCTTAGCAGTGATGCTCATCTTCCAAGAACAAATGCTTAAAATGAAACCTAAACATTTCTTCTCACGGGATGTGGGAGTTACTGGCTAGGTCCATCCCTAATTGTATAGAGGTCAGTTCAGAGTCAACTAAGTTGCCATTACATGCAGGCCAAGCAAGGATAGGAGATTTCATTCCCTAAAGGGCATCAGGGAACCAAATGAGGTTGTACAGCAATTGACAGCATATACATGGTTGGCATTTGGGTAGTTTTTATGTTCCAGATTTTTATTGATTCAAATTTCATCGTCTGTCATAATGGGATTTGAATCCATATCCCCAGAACCTTAGCCTGGTGTTTTGGATTATTAGTTAAATTACATTATCACTACATCACCATCTCGTTCTATTATTCTGTTCATTTGTTTTATCCATTTTACCAGTTCAATTCCCCTAATTTTACTTACATTCCCTTTAAATAATATTTTCTTCAATTTACCATTTGATCTTTTCTTTCCTGACCTCTTTTTTGTCTTTATCTCAAATTTTATTATATTGTCAGATCTCACTTCTGGTTTTTTACCTTTCTGCATTTATTTCCCATTATTATATTCAGCATGCATTGTTCCTTCTTATACTTTTTGTACATAATGTAAGAATAGTCCTTTAGTATAAATGTTATTATGTGAACACTTTCACTGACAATTCAAACCAGTTTCTTGAGAAGAGTTAAATTCTCCCATAATTGTTAATGTGTTTATACTTCTTTCTCACCCAATTTCCACAATTAGGTGCTCTGTGGTGCATTCCATACCAATGTGATTAATCACTTATTTTTTATTTCAGTCTACATGCATTTTGATTCTTCTTATTCTGCCCTCTTTTTTGATTATCATTATATATTTTTCAAATTAATACATCTGTTTCTTGATTTCCTATCCTACTCTTTTCTGATTATCTAATAATCTGCAATATTTCTGTTTTTTGTGTCAACATATTTGCAACTATTTTTATGGTTTCTCACAATTATTTTTATAACTGGTTACTTGCTATAGATTATTGCCTCACATTTACTTGTCTTATTTTGAATGTTGTGTACAAGCTATTTAATTCACCTTAAATACATCCTGCTTCTTTTACTTTATTTTTAATAAAATTTTTATCACTTATGTTCCTCTGTTATATTTGAACCCTGATCTATTATGCTGCCCTCAGTCATGATGACCATCTGATCTTTATTCTAATTTTCCATCTCGCTTTCTTCAGATTTCATTTATTTTCACCAGATTCTTGCCTCCATCCCATTTTAAGACTTTTTTGGCATCCTGCTTATCCCACCTGTTTATACAAATCCTAACCCAATTCAAATGCAGCGTATCCTTCTGTATTGATGTTTTCCCTTGAAATGAGGCAGTTCATTCTCTCGCCAGTCTTTCCCCAATGCATTCACCTTTTTGATCTGCCTGTCTATATGCTAAATAAAATGTAACTCAGGTAATAATCTTGGGATTACAACCCTTGAGTTCCTGTATTTTTAATGCAGTTTCTTTCTTCTCATATTTCCTTCGCAGGACCTCCTCTCTTCACTTCTTTATACCAGCAAAACCAACATGAACCACGATAATCACATTTTCCTGCCCCCGCCCCTTTCAAACTCCTTTCCAGTTTCTCCAATTAAGATTTCAGATTCTAGTTACATACTGCCCTAAATAAAATCATTAATTCAGTATTATAAATAAAGTAATTTAAAATAATTATTTATGATGATAAAAATCGCTGAAACACCAGTGATTTGATGCCCTGACCTTTAGCTGAATTAATGGAATATTGCTTTGAAAACTGTCAATTTTATCAATATGTTTTTTGCTTAACATCAGTAAGTCTGGCATTGTAATTCAATCTTTAAGCAGATATTCCATTGTTGATGTAGACCACACTTAATTGTTTTTGTTAGCTTTGAAATCATTAATATTTGGAAAATTGCTTAGTAAACAAATATTGCTTTGGAAGGTGCTAAAAATTCCAACATGTAAAAAAGCTCTGAATGTAGGTTTGCTCGCTGAGCTGGAAGGTTCATTTCCAGACATTTCATTACCCTACTAGGTAACATCTTCAGTTCACTCTGCTGTGACTTCTAGGAAAGGCAGTTTGTTGTTGTTTTCCTCCTCTTTAGTGAATTTTATGCCAGTAAGGATATTATTGATGGTCTTGAAAATTTCCTCCAATTTGTTTCGTTTAGTGATGACAAAAGCGTCATCCATGTAGCGGACCCAAAGTTTGGGTTGGATTGATGGCTGAGCTGTTTCTTCAAGGCTCTGCATTACTGCCCTTGCTTACAGCCAATGGGGAATCCAAACCAGCGTCTACAGGAAAACAACACATACGGACCAAATATTGACCTACAGAAGCAATCATCCCAACGCCCACAAACGAAGCTGCATCAGAACATCATTTCAATGAGCCAACACACATTGCAGCACAGAGGAACTATGCAGAGCAGAGGGAAATTACCTATACCATGTATTCAAAAAGAATGGGTACCCAATGAACACAGTCTGCCAATTTTTAAGCAACAAACCTAAACAAGTAGACAAAACAAGTCCAGAAACCCTAGCCACTCTTCCCTACATCAAAGACATCTCAGAAATTACTGTCAGACTACTCAGACACCTTGGCATCATGGTAGTCCACAAACACACCAACACTCTAAAACTGCAGCTAATGAACTTGACAGACTCTATACAGACAACAAGCAAAATTAATGTCATTTACAAAATACCATGCAAGAACTGTAACAAACACTACATTAGACAAACAGGCAGAAAACTAGCCACCAGGATACATGAACATCAACTAGCTACAAAATTACATGACCCTCTCTCACTAGTATCCTTACATACAGATAAGGAAGGACACTACTTCGACTGGGACAACACATCCATCCTATGACAAGCCAAACAGACACATGCACGAGAATTCCAAGAAGCATGGCATTCCAACCAGAACGTTATCAACAAACACATCCAGTTAAACCCCATCTACCATCCACCTGAGAAAAAGAAATGAAATGACATCATCACAGGATATGACATCACCATGTGAAATGATATCACCAACCCAAAAAACCCCAAATATTTAAATATAAAGCAGGAATCATTTGCAGTGCTTTGCCTGGAGGCCCACTGAAAATGTTACCTAGTAGGGTGATGAAACATCTGGATATGAACCTTCCAGCTCAGTGAGCAAACCTAGATCCAGAACCTCAACCTGAGCTCCAAATCTTCTCAAAACTCACTCTGTAAAAAAAATGTTATCATGTTGAAACTAATGCTGGTAATGCCATAGTTATTAATTATCCACAATTCGCTTTCATCTTAATGGTGGACCTCCTTCTCAAATCACCAAAGTCCTTCTGGTGATGGTAGTCCTAGGTATACGTAAAACAGAAATATTGAACCAGTGACAATGAAGAAACAATGGAATATGTTAAATGCAGGATGTTGCGTAATTGGGTTGCAATCACATTTCCATGTTATTGCTGCATCTGTCTTTGCTGCAGAGAAGGGAAGTGTACCATTTTTATTTCATGAAGCCACACATCTTTGAACTTTTCCAGTGTCGAGGCAGAACACATGCAAGATGCAATATGAAAACCATTTAGAGTCATGGAGTCATAGAGATGTATGCCACCAAAACCGACCCTTTGGTCCATCTCATCCATGTTGACCAAATATCATAAATTAATCTAGTCCCATTTGTTAGCATTTGGCCCAGATCCCTCTAAACCTTTCCTATTCATATATCCATCCAGATGCACTTTAAATGCTGGAATGTTATCAGCTTCCACCACTTCTTCTGGCAGTTTATTCTAGACATGCACTACCTTCTGTGAGAAAATGTTGACCTGAGGTCTCTTTTACATCTTTCCTGTCTCACTTTAAAACTATACCCTCTAGTTGTGGACTCCCCCACCCCAGGGAAAAGGCCTTGTCTATTTATCTTATCCATGCCCCTCATGATTTTATAAACCTCCATAAGGTCACCCCTCAGCCTCTGATGGTCCAGGGAAAATATCCTCTGTCCATTCAGCCTCTCTCCATAACTCAAACCCTCCTACCCTAGCAATATCCTTGCAAATCTTCTCTGAACTCTATCAAGTTTCTCAACATTTTCCTATAGCAGGGAGACCAGAATTGTACATAGTATTCCAGAAGTGGTCCAACCAATGTCCTGTATAGCCACAACATGACCTTCCAACTTTTATACTCTGGTGGGTGAGATTAGTTTAGTTTGGGAACATGTTCGACATGGACTAGTTGGATCGAAAAGGTCTATTTCCATGCTGTATGACTCTATAACTGAACTGGTATATGAGCAATATGACTCTTAAAGGATCTTAATGAAAAAAAACAAGTTAGAAGAATGCTTTTCACCTTGAACCTGAACCAGAATGGGAACAGCATCCTTGTGATGAGGTTTGTTAATGCTGCTGGAAAGGTTTTAAAGTAACTTGGCATGGAGTTTTGGGATCCTGAGAAAAAATTCACAGGAAGAGATACATTCAAAATTAGATGTGACTTCAAGTGAGTCAGGAAGGCATAGAACTTATGAGCAAGTTAATGCACAAAGAGGTTGGTAAGGTTGGATGGTATTTATTTTAATGCAAGGAGTCTGATGAATAGGGCAGATTAGTTGAGGGCACACGTAAAATCATGGAGTATAACGTCTTTGCTGACACTGAGACAAGGCTGAGAGAGGGACAGGATTAACAGCTAAAATTTCCATGATATAGGGTATTGAGATGAGATGACAAAGGAAAAAAGAGGATGGGGGTTGCAATATTAACCAGGGAATCAATTACAGCAGTAATGAGCAATAACAAAAACAGAAACTGCTGGAGAAACTCAGAAAGTCTGGCAGCATCTGTAGGGTGAGGTAAAGTTAACATTTCGCAGCCAATGACTCTTCATCAGGATAAAAGCAAATTACTGCGGATGCTGGAATCTGAAACAAAAAGAGAAAATGCTGGAAAATCTCAGCAGGTCTGGCAGCACCTGTAAGGAGAGAAAAGAACTGACGTTTTGAGTTTAACTGACCCTTTGTCAAAGCTCCTTCATTAGAACTGAGGGATGGCATCTTAGCAGGCTCCTCAAATTTAACCATATGGGTATAACATCGGTGGGAGTATACTATAGGCCACTTAACAGAAAGAAACAGAATAGCATATATGAGGCAAATTTTATGATGTGGAGGAGCCAATGTTGGATTGGGGTGGATAAAGTTAGAAATCACACAACAACAGGTTATAGTTCAACAGGTTTTTTGAAAGCACTAACTTTTGGAGTGCTGCCCCTTCAATCGGGTGGTTGTGGAGTATAAGACACAGACTTTATAGCAAAAGATTACAATGTCATACAGTGATACATTGAACAATCCAAGTTTGCAGATACTTTGAATAAATCTGTGTCATATCAGTGGGACACATTTAAGGAGGAAATAGAGAGAGTACAGGGTCAACATGTTCCAATAAACAGAAATGGTGAGATCAACAAATCCAGTGAACCCTGGATATCAAGGGATATACACATGAAGACAAGATTATAAAATAATAAGGTTATAATATATCAAAGGCCTTATAACAGCAGAAACCCTGGCGAGTGTAAAGGGAAATTAAAAAGAAAATGAGAAGAGCAGAAAGGGTACATGAAAGGATCGTAACATATACAATAAATGAAAATTAAAAGTTATTTTACAAGTATATTAAGGGTAAAAAGGACAACTCTGGAAAGAATAGGCCCACTAAGGAGCACAAATTTGAGTGTTGAGACGTAGGTAGAGTTCTAAATTAATATTTTGCTTTGGTATTCACATAGTGAGACAGATGAACCAGTATTGAAATCAGGGAGGACTGTGATATAAATAAATAAATTAGCATAGATAGAGAGGAAGTTCTGTGTGGTTCTGGAATCCACATGATACATGAGGGATATGATTGCACTGGAGAGAGTGAAGACAGATTTCCCAGGATGTTGCCAGAGCTGGAGAGTTTTAATTATGAAGAGCAACTGGGGTTGGTTTCCTTGGAACAGAATAGACTGCGGTGATTGAGATATATAAAATTACGGAGAGCATAAATAAGGGAAAAAGGAAGGAACCTGTTCCCTTAGTGGAGGATCAATAACCAGGAGGCATAGCTTTAAGGCAAGAGACAGGAGTTTTAGAGGCTCTATGAGGAAAAATCTTTGCACCTAACAGACAGTAGGAATCTGGAACTCACTGCCTGTGTAGAATGCCTGTGTAAATCGTCATAACATTTAAGTAGTGTTTAGATGTGCACTTGTGATGCCAATATATACATAAGGCTATGGCCAAGTGCTGGAAAATTAGATTAGATTAGTGAGATGCTTAATTTTGACTGACTCAGACTTGATGGGCCAAGCGGCCTTTTTCTATGCTGTAGATGTCTGTGACTCTATGACGACAAAGGAATAGTAGGGTTTTGTGTCGCCTGCCATGCAAGATGCTGCAACTCCCCTTAAAATCTGTATCTATCTCTTTGATGATGGCAAATATACTTAAGTCTAGAGCATAGTATAATTTCAGGAATCATAAACAAACTCAGGCCATGCATTCAGCTAGTTACTGTCAATTCTTTTTAGGATAGTTGGATTATTGCATATTATCAAATGTTACTAAAAGGATAAGGGAGAACTGCCAACATCCCTGCTTCCTTCTCCACTCTCTGCAATCAATAAGCTTTTGAGAAGAAGATGCATGTGATTAAATTCAATTTGAATAACCAGCAGCAAATTTTTTATAGCTCTAATAAAAGTTTGCTTTTGTGCTCACCCAAAATCTAATGCTCACATCTGGTCACAATTGCATAAACACACTCTATAAATGAACAATAGAAGGGAATAATACACTTCTTGCAATTAATAAGTAAAGGAATTGTTCTATTCAGCATGATTGTTTTGTTCCAGAAAACTCACTTTGCAGGCCAAGTTGAAGAAGATGCTGAGTTGTAGTTTGGGTGAATTCAACAGCAAAAGTGATATGCCAAAGATGTTTCAGGATTCTCTTTAAGAGATCAACTTTCTACAGGTCAGGAAGCTAATTAGTTATAGTCTTGTTATGAGATGTTAGTGTGCTGAATTGATAGTTCAAAAATGGAACAGACTTGAATACCATTTGATGTTACAGTTTTAGGTTTTTAAGGCAGAGATTATACATTCATCAAGATGCACAGCACAGAATAGACCCTTCGGTCCACCTCGTCCATGTCAACCAGCATTTGGTCCATATCCCTCTCAACCCTTCCTATTCATAATTACAATGCAGATGCCTTTTAAATGTTGTAATTGTACCAGCCTCCACCCACTTCCTTGAGCATCATATTCCATACATGCACAACTCTCTGCGTGAAAAGGTTACACCTTAGGACTCTTTTAAATCTTTCCCTTCTCACAATAAACCTATGCCCCCTGGTTTTGGACTGCCCTGTCCCCTGGCTGTTCACCCTATCCATGCCCCTCATGATTTTATCAACCTTTTTAAGGTCAAACCTCAGTCTCTGACGCTGCAGATAAAATAGCCCTCAGCCTATTCTCCCTATAGCTCAAAACTCCAACCCTTGCAACATCCTTGTAAATCTTTTCTGAACCTTTTCAAGTTTCATAATACCTTTCCCATAGCAGAGCGGGCAGAACTGAATGCAGTATTCCAAAAGTGACCTAACCAATGTCCTATACAATCGCAACATAACCTCCCCAACTCCTACACTAGATGCACTGACCATATTATCTCTTCTGCTGCTATTGCCTGTTTTGCAGTCATTTTTTAAAAAATATATATAAAGGGAGAAACATTGCTCCCTTTGCCATTGGACTCCTCACAATTTTAAGTGCCTTTCTCATTGATTGATTTATCACATCTTGATCATTTGCTTTAAGATATTCATCCCGAGAACCTTAAGATATCACCTTCTTTGTTTCTGAAAAATCCCTTTCCTTTCAGGAATGTCTTCTGATGATTTAAAGGTAGGTGTAATTGATAGACCTCTTATTCTGGAATGTATCATTTTGTCCTTGTGAGATGGTTAAGCAGTTTTTTAAGGAGACTAGACTGGTCATCTGACCTGCAGTCACCACATTTTAGGTGCATCCATTCATAAAAAAAAATCAATGTTCAAAAGTCCACATTTAATAAAGTTCTGGTAATGAAAGTTAGGAATATACCTTGACTGAGCATTGCACAAGGCAGCAATGAGATAGGAACATCCAGTAACATATGTTAACTGCTTTCCTCGGGTTCAGAGCCCAGCAGATTGATGGCAAGTTACTTTGTAAGCATCAACAGTTAAACCTCACCAAGACTGTCTACTTATACTACATGCAGACAAGGCAAGATTTTAACTCACACAAAATCCATTTACTTGCACAATTCTAATCTAACCAGTTCAATGTAACAACATAAACAGGTTCTTAAAAATCAATGCAAAAATTTAAGAAATTTTCACCACAACTTTTTTTATCCTTTCAAATTCAACTTCCCTAACATTTTCAATTACATGTTTATGGACTGTTTGAGATGACATGGACTCAATACTTTTCAGTATCGTCAAACAGCAAGAGAGAAATTTCACAATGAGATACTTATATGAAAATGGTGATTAGTAAAGCTGTGTTTGCTGTTAGATTAGAAATAGTTTTGAAGGAGGCAGCCCTGTGTACTTTGTCCAGTTTTGTGGTCATCATCACTGGTGTGGATTAGATTGTACGTGTCTTCCATGGACATCCAAAAGACCCATAACATCTGTATATCACATTTTTCAACTTT
This sequence comes from Chiloscyllium plagiosum, assembly GCF_037043375.1. Lineage (NCBI taxonomy): Eukaryota > Metazoa > Chordata > Chondrichthyes > Orectolobiformes > Hemiscylliidae > Chiloscyllium > Chiloscyllium plagiosum. The sequence goes on along the minus strand of NW_028270145.1, from coordinate 76,827,633 downwards.
TTCCCATGTTACATGGAATCACCACAACACTGGGTCCAGACTCAGTCCAGCACCAATACCTGTTGGCTTTCATGCAAAAGTCAAAAATGCATGACTACAATAGTAATTTCTGATGAAGGACTTTTGCCCGAAATGTCGATTTTCCTGGTCCTCGGATGCTGCCTGACCTCCTGTGTTTTTCCAGCACCACTCTAATCTTGACTCTGATCACCAGCATCTGCAGTCCTCACTTTCACCTACAATAGTAATAGTCTGTTTTTTGTACTTTCTTATAATATAATACACAAGTGACTAATTTAATGCCTGGATGCAAAGCACAAAGAATAGCAGCCCTAGCTCTTAAAGTATGGATTCATGTGTAACCTGACCTTTCAACATTAAAACAAATTTGCTGCTTCTTTTCTTAAATAATGATATCTATGTATATAGCAATGATTTACATACACTTATGTGAAATATTGGAAAGCAATTACCTGTGTAAAAATGGTCCAAACCTTTTTACTTTTAATTATGAATGTTACAAAGTATTCATCTAGAAAATTGTTATGCACTTCCAGTTGCTTTGTGATGAGTGAGATTAAATCCCTTCTGTGATTCAGTATTGTTAGCATAATGGCAAGCCAATTCATTTAATTGTGACAGCAGTGCAAGTTACGTGATTGAATTTAATTGTCAGGGTTCAGTTGGTAAGCTGTAAATACCTCTGACACTAAGAGTCCCTTCTCATTAACAGTACTGTCTAAGCTGTCAGTGGAGTACCTAACTGCCTGTAAGTAATTCCATTCTTAATGACACAACCTGGTTCAGATTTATAAACAAGAAGTAATGCATCAGATTTTCTGAGAGTTACAACCCCTTGAAGTTCTCTGAATTTAATAGCTTTCTCTTAACTCCAATTGCCATTTTTTGAATCAATAGTTAATTAATTAAGTAATTTCACTAAAACTGTAGAACATATATTTTGCAAAAGAAATGCTTTTGATCACAATACTTAGGTGTATTCCTTTCATAAAAAGTTTCCTTAATTCTTGAGTAGACCGAAACCCTTTTCAGATTACAGTTCCGTTGATGTCAGCAGATTTCAGTATCAGATGCAGATAGTCTGGATAATTGAAACAAAAAGATAAAAATACTGCAGTGCTCAACACATCAGGCAGCAACTATACAGATGCAAAGTTGTCAATTAATATTTCAGATTTTAGATATCAAGTGGCTATTGATACATTGACTGCTCTTTCTTTATAAATACAGCCTGACCTTCTGAATATTTTGTGAATATTCTGCTCTTGCTTTTAACGTTTTGGTTTTGTTTCCCTGCCCAGCACCTGACATACGATTGTCAAGCTTCCAGTTTCACCAGCATTTCCAGAAATTAAAATAAATCTCTGGAACTCTGTCACAAGCCACCTGGGGGGCATAAATTACAAGGGTATGAATCTAAAATAAACAAATTTGGTTAAACAAATAAACAAAATTGACGATAAACTCTTGGAGTTGGGGGAGAAAAGAAAACAGCTATTTGACTGAAAGTCAAGATTCATTCACTTAGAGAACAAAAAAGCAAATCAATTGTTCAATTTTCAATTATCATAGGAAGACTAGACATCAAGAGGATGGAGATATAGGGTAGTCAATGGTGGCATCATGGAGAGATGGATGGATAGAGGCGGAAAGTCATTGTCTTGGAACACAGGCTGGACTCAAGCGGATCTTAGAGATTCAGTTAAATGTAGTTAAAAGAACGCTCAACAACAGCAATTTGCTTAAATATGAGCATTTATTAGGTTTTTTTTAAATTAAAAAGGAAAAGAAAGCAATGGGTCTCATGCCCTCCTACATGTCAGGGAGCCCTCGATCGACAGCTGGTCTGGAGGCTTATGTTTCATCCTGGCATCGATCACGATCCTGGTCTGAGGTGATGTCCAACGATTCGGGATGAAACTCTTTCTCTTATGCAGTGTAACAAACAGCCAGTTCAGAAACACAATTTGATTGTGTCCTCTTTGGCACATACAGGATCGTTCACAGAACTCATTCAAGCTTGTGCAGTTGTTGAATATCACCAACAATTTTAGTCCTTCAGCCCATCCTATACAGTCATGCAGTAAAACTTCCTGAAATGTGTTCCTTGTTGAGAACCCCAGTTGAGGAAGCAGAGTACACAAAGCACACATATCCACCAGCAACACCAAGAATAATTTGCATTTAAGTAGCACCATTAATGTGGAAGTCTGTGGGATGACCAATGCTGGGAAGTGAACACCCAAGTCTATTCAAAACTTTGGAATGATGAGCAAAATGTAAAAGGAAGTGCAGTGATGTTGTTAGGAAAAAAATTAAATTGATGTAACTACAAGAAAGGATATTGGTGCAGGCAGTTTCGATGTGAAATCAGGTTAACCAGAACTCTAAAGTAAGAAGAGGCAGAAAAAAAGTAGTAGGAGTAATTTATAGTCCAAACATTGGTGGTGAGCTAGGGGGAAGTTACGGATGATGATATACAGATGATGTCACAATAATGTTTGATTTCAATCTGTATTTAGATGAGCAAAACATGTTTGTAATAATAATGATGAATGAATTCTTAGCATGTGCATAAGATGGAGTTTTAGACCAGTACTCTGAGGAAGCAAATTAGGGGCAAGCTATCCTAGATTTTGTTTTGTGCAAAGAGAGGAACTAATTAATCAACTTGTTTTGAGAGGTCGTGAGAAAAAGTGATAATGGTAAAATTCTGTATTGGGATTGAAAGTGAAAAAGTCTAATTCTAAACTACAATCCCAAATTTAAATGAAGGAAATTATGATAGTATAAAGGGTGAGCTGTCTGCTGCAAACTGCATTATTTCATTGAAAGGCATGATAGTGGATAGGTAATAGTTAATAATTAAAGAACAAGTAAATGTATTGTTGCTGTCATGCATTCCTTTTGGGGGAAAGAGCATACATAAATGGCTTATTATATGAATGTGAATTATATTAACAAAAGGAATGAAAGATAGAATGAAATTCAAATATAAAATTGTTCAAAACAGTGACAAGACTGAGGACTAGGAACAGTTTAGGGTTTAGCAAAGGATAATAGGTCAAGTGGGAAACTTGTAAGGTATGTAGATATATACTGTAATACCTTCTATAAATATGTAGAGAAGAACAAGATTAATGAAGATAAATGTAAGCCCTTTAAAGGAACAGAAGAATTGATAATGGAGAATAAGAAAATGACAGAGCATTCAAACAATTACTTTGGCTCTGTATTGATAAAAGGAGCACAAAAAAGCTTCCGAGACATTCGAGGGAAGCAAAGGCATTTTGGGAATGAGGATTTGAAGAAAGCTAACATTGGCTTAAAAAAAGTAGTGCTAGAAAAATTAATGAGACTGAAAGCTGAAAACTTCCCAGAGCCGAACGAGCTGATCATAAAATAGGTGAATGCATTGATGATCATCTTCCAAAATGTAGGGAATTCTGGAACAGGCCTGCCACATCAAAGGATGGCACAAAAAAACTGTGCTGTTTAAAAGTAAACAGGAGAAATCAGGGAGTTACAGATCAGTTACAGCTTAACATCTGTTGAAGGGAAAATGTTAGAGTTTAATGTAAAGAATGTGATAACAGGACACTTACACAGCCTCCTCCCCAGCATTACAGATACCAGTCTTCAGCAAATTTGATTGACTCCAAGTGATATCAACAAGTGGTTGGAGACGCTGGATACTGCAAAGACTATGGGCCCTGACAACATTCTGGCAATAGTATTGAAGACCTGTGCTCCAGAACTAGCCAAGCTGTTCCGGTACAATTACAACACTGGTATCTATCTGACAATGTGGAAAATGTAGATAAAAAGCAGGACAAACCCAGCCAATTGCCATCCCATCAGTCTATTCTCGATCGTCAGTAAAGTGATGGAAAGTATCATCAACAGTGGTATCAAGCAGCGCCTGCTTAGCAATAACCTGTTCAGTGATGCCCAGTTGGGCTTCTGGCAGGACTACTCAGCTCCTGACCTCATTATAGCCTTGGTTCAAACATGGCCAAAACAGCTGAATTCCAGAGATGAGGTGAGAGTGATAGGTCACATTCATCTGACAGCAGCATCAAGAAGCCCTAGCAAAATTTGTATTAATGGGTATTGGGAGGATAACTCTCCAGTGGTTGGAGTCATACCTGACACATAGGAAGATGGAAAAGCGTAGCAGGTCAGGTATCATCTGAGGTGCAGGAGAGTTGACATTTCAGGCAAAAGTACTTCTAAACTGACTAAGTTTTTCACTATGATGCAGATCATTATCTAAATCCCGAGATAACAATGTTGTATTGTCACTACTCTGGATATCTATTTTCTCTACACATCAATGCACATTATAAACTGATGAATTTGTCTAGATTTTGTTTTTAAACTTCCATGGATAAGATGAATATATATAAGAGCTTTGGCTTCATGAAGAAAACGAGTTCAAATCCTCAAGACAGAGGAGTAACCCCTGATAATACTGCAGAGGATATAGCAAGATGGCAGAGTCAGCAGGTTAGGTCATGTTCGGGATCCTGGTCCATCGACTCCCTTTCAGTTGATTTGCATATCTTTCTTTTTAAAAAGTAATTCTTTTTATTCTTTCTTAATTTCACCTTTTTATCAAATTCATCTTTTCTCCTTTCTACGGTTGAGGTGGAGCAGTTTCGGTTGGACAAGTCTGTGTCCTCGGCAGTTTTGGTGGACCTCTGTCATTGGCAGTTTTGATGGGCCCTGATTCCATAGTAATTTCGGTAGGCCCCCAGTTCCTGGCAGTTTTCAGAGGCCGCCAGTGCTCAGCTGTTGGATAGGACCCGGTCCTCAGCAGTTGCAGAAGGCCTCGGACCTCGGTAGTTGCAGAAGGCCTCGGATCTCGGCAGCTGAATAGGCCCCAGTCTTCGGCAGTGGCAAGTTAGTAAATCAAGGAGGTCATGGAATGAACAAAAAATGATATTTGTCCTAACTTTGTCTCTCTTCTTATATAAATGTGTGTGACAGATGCACATTTTACTGTATTTTCACAATTACACTTATCAATAAATTAGTGTCTATCTACTTAGAGTTATGGGGAAAGATATGAAAGGGACTTATGGGACAACTTTTTCACACAGAGGGTGGTATGTGTATGGAATGAGCTGCCAGAAGAAGTGGTGGAGGCAGGTACAATTGCGGCATTTAAAAGGCATCTGGATGGGTATATGAATAGGAAGGGGGGGAGATTCGCTAAGGCTATTGGGGGGGGGTTTAAATTAATCCAGCAGGGGGATGGGAACCAAAATTGTAGTTCGAGTATAGAAAAGGTTGAGAGTAGGGAGGTCCAAAGTCAAGTTTCAGGGACGCAAGATGGCACCGGCAAGCAAGAAGTTGATTTGAAGTGTGTCTACTTCAACGCCAGGAGCATCCGGAATAAGGTGGGTGAACTTGGGTTGGTACCAGTACTAGAGATGGGTCAGTTTTTGTCCAGTGTGTGCAGGAGGATTTCCTGACACAGTACGTAGACAGGCCAGCAAGGGGCGAAGCCACATTAGATTTGGTACTGGGTAATGACCCCGGCCAGGTGTTAGACTTGGAAGTAGGTGAGCACTTTGATGATAGTGATCACAATTCTGTTAAGTTTACTTTAGTGATAGAAAGGGATAGGTGTATACCACTGGGCAAGAGTTACAGCTGGGGGAAGGGAACTGCAGGGGAAAGGCACATTAGAAATGCAGAGCTTATTCAAGGAAAAGCTACTGTGTGTCCTAGATGAGTATGTACCTGTCGGGCAGGGAGGAAGCTGTAGAGCGTGGGAGCCGTGGTTTATGAAGGAAGTAGAATCTCTGGTCAAGAGGAAGAAGAAGGCTTATGTTAGGATGAGATGTGAAGGCTCAGTTAGGGCACTTGAGGGTTACAAGGTAGCCAGGAAAGACCTAAAGAGAGAGCTCAGAAGAGCCAGGAGGAGACATAAGAAGTTGTTGGCGGATAGGATCAGGGTAAACCCTAAAGCTTTCAATAGGTATTTAAGGAATAAAAGAATGATGTGAGTATGATTAGGGCCAATCAAGGATAGTAGTGGGAAGTTGTGTGTGGAGTCAGAGGAGAGAGGGGAAGCAATAAATGAATATTTTTCCACAGTATTCACTCTAAAAAACGACAATGTTGTCGAGGAGATTACTGAGATACAGGCTACTAGACTAGGATTGATTGAGGTTCACAAGGAAGAGGTATTAGAAATCCTGCAAGGTGTGAAAATAGATAAGTCCCCCCGGCCGGATGGGATTTATCCTAGGATCCTCTGGGAAGCCAGGGAAGAGATTGCCAAGCCTTTGGCATTGATCTTTAAATCGTCTTTGTCTACAGGAAGAGTGCCAGAAGACTGGAGGATAGCAAAAGTGGTTCCCCTGTTCAAGAAGGGGAGTAGAGACAATCCTGGTAATTGTAGACCAGTGAGCCTTCAGTTCTTGGCAAAGTGTTGGAAAAGGTTATAAGAGATAGGATTTATAATCATCTAGATAATAATAATTTGATTAGAGATAGTCAACACGGTTTTGTGAAGGGTAGGTCGTGCCTCACAAACCTTATTGAGTTCTTTGAGAAGGTGACCAAACAGGTAGATGAGAGTAAACTGGTTGATGTAATGTATATGGATTTCAGCAAGGTGTTAGATAAGGTTCGATATTGTACAAAATGTGGAGGAATGGGATTGTGGGAGATATAGCAGTTTGGATCAGTAATTGGCTTGCTGAAAGAAGACAGAGGGTGGTGGCTGATGAGAAATGTTCATCCTGGAGTCCAGTTACTAGTGGTGTACCACAAGGGTCGGTGTTGGGTCCACTGCTGTTCGTCATTTTTATAAATGACCTGGATGAGGGCGTAGAAGGGTGGGTTAATAAATTTGCAGACGACACTAAGGTCGGTGGAGTTGTTGATAGTGACGAAGGATGTTGTAGGTTACAGAGAGACATAGGTAAGTTGCAGAGCTGGGCTGAGAGGTGGCAAATGGAGTTTAATGCAGACAAGTGTGAGGTAATTCACTTTGGACAGAGTAACCGCAATGCAAAGTACTGGGCTAATGGTAAGATTCTTGGTAGTGTAGTTGAGCAGAGAGATCTCGGTGTTCATGTACACAGATCCTTGAAAGTTGCCATCCAGATTGACAGGGTCGTTAAGACATACAGTGTTTTAGCTTTTATTAATAGAGGGATCGAGTTCCAGAACCATGAGGTTATGCTATAGCTGTACAAAACTCTAGTGCAGCCACACTTGGAGTATTGTGTACAGTTCTGGTCACGGCATTATAAAAAGGATGTGGAAGCTTTGGAAAGGGTGCAGAGGAGATTTACTAAGATGTTGCCTGGTATGGAGGGAAGGTCTTATGAGGATAGACTGAGTGACTTGAGGCTGTTTTCGTTAGAGAGAAGAAGGTTGAGAGGTGACTTAATAGAGACGTATAAGATAATCAGAGGGTTACAAAGGGTGGACAGGGAGAGCCTTTTTCCAAGAATGGTGACAGCGAGCATGAGGGGGCATAGTTTTAAATTGAGGGGTGATAGATATAGGACAGCTGTCAGAGGTAGTTTCTTTACTCAGAGAGTAGTAAGTGTATGGAATGCTTTGCCTGCAACGGTAGTAGATTCGCCAACTTTAAGTACATTTAAGTCGTCATTGGACAAGCATATGGACTATAATTTCATGAAAATTCCATTTTATCCAGCCATTAGAACCCAATAAAGTATAAACAAACAGGTACTTCTAATTAGTGCTGTCTTCCAGTTGGTATATTTAATTGTGGTTTCATATGTTCTTTTAATTGAACATAAAAGACTTCAAGGCACTATTTAAAGAAGGGTACAGGAGTTTTCATTGTGCCCTAGCCAATATTTAATGATTGACTAAAACACAAAAATATAATAGCTTAATAAATTTATCATACTGTTATTTGTTGGTTTTTGTGTGCACAAATTGACCATTATACTTCCTGAACTTCAACAATTGCATTACTTCAGCAGTGTTTAATTGGATGTAAAGCATTTTGGTGTATGCTGAACTTGTAATGGGTACTGGATAAATGCAATTTTTCTTTATTTCATAAAAGAAAATGTTTGAACAGCTTCCAATGAATTTGACATTATTATTTGGTTTAGTGTGATAAATGCACTGGGTTTGACTTTTAAATATTATGTAAATGTGGTTGGAAGGAGATGGGCAATGTTTTGAACTGTGTCAACTTGAAGACGTCGTGCAAATTTTCGCAATAAGGTCTAATTTAAATAATTGATGAGTTGCCAGTGAAAATATGTACTCTATAGGGACCTTGCCATTTGAGAGGGTGAGAAATGTACTGCAACAGGCTGTGCTTAAAAGTTGGCAGCAATAGTTTAGAGTACAGATATGTTTTGTTATGGGGCACCAGTATCAGCAGCTTGAAAAATGACTGAATGAAATCTCAAAGTTCTGTGAAGCAATGCTTGATTGAACATAATTAACCTTCTTCTTTGCAAAAAATTCTCAATGGATGTCAATCAAAATAGTCAGCAGGGTCAAGAGATGTGCGAGAAAATATTCAATGTCTCCCTTCTGTAGGAAGGATGCTTATAGAGGTTTCTTAAAGCATGGATAGAATAAATAGACAAGGTCTTTTCCCTGCGGTGGGGGAGTCAAGAACTAGAGAGAATAGTGTTGAAGGTGAAAGGGGAAAACATTTAAAGGGACCTAAGGGGTAATTTTTTTCACGCAGAGGATGGTGCGTGTATGCAATGAGCTGCCAGAGGAAATGGTGTGGATTGGTATGATTACAACATTTAAAATGCATCTGGATGGGTATATGAATAGGAAGGGTTTAGAGGGATATGGGCCAGTGCTTCCAAATGGGACGAGATTAGTTTAAGATGTCTGATTGGTGTGGATGAGTTGGATCAAAGGGTCTGTTTCCGTGCTGTACATCTCTATGACTCTATGTCATGAGTAATGTTCTCAAGATCTTGCCACTGTACAGAAAAGAAATGCGTTGAGCCTATTAAATCTGTTAAAGTAAGAGATCCCCTTCACATCCCATATTCTCTGTAGAGGCCCGGACTTTATTTCAGTGAGAGTTTGTCAGTACTTCCTTTTCCTGGTTCCCATTGCTCTCCTAAGTGAGCAAAGATCCTCCTTCCTTCCTGCTCACATACACCCTTAAAATCTGTGACTGCCCTTACTGTCGTACTTTACTGTCCTAATTTCACTGTTATTTCTTTTTGTTTTCATATTGAAAACTCTCATTCAGGCAAATCCATATCCATCTGTGCTGTGGAATCTGGTAAACATCCTGTTACATGAGAGACACTAAGAGCAATGGAAAAGGCTGTTCTAAATGTATTGGATGCATAGTCAGTAGACTATGCCTAAGACATAGCCTTAGCATAAGAGTGAACTTGGCTCACGTGGTAAGTTCTGGTAAGACTTTCACAAGTTTACATATCAATTAAGAATCAGACTCTGGCATAGAATGACCAACCTTCAACAACATTATATCAGTTTGTTAAATAGAGAGCCTGATAGTGGCATCGGTACGTTAACTCTTCAAATATCTGAATTGCTTTGTCTTTCTTAAAAACACCTTCTTCTTTGGTGAAGCCAAATGATAAGTATTGTTTTAATACCTCAGCCATGTCTGAATTCACTTTATGACCTCTAAAAAGTTTTATTCCTCCTTTTACCAAACATTGTGTTTCTATGCACCCAATAGAAAATTTTGCATTTCCTTTTATGTTAGTCGTCACTCCCTTTTGCTACTGTCTCTTAGCTTCTCTATTTGTTTTTTTCTCGATTCCCCTCTGAACTTATTACGGTTCTCACTTGTGCTATTTACCTGTCATAAAACCTGTCATATGCAAACATCATGTACTTCACCTTCACGTCTATCCTTTTCATTATTGATTGTGCATCATTTTTTCCCCACACTTTGCCTCATCATGGAAATGCAGCTGTCTCTTCTATAAAAACAGCTCATTGCTCAGTTGGGAAGGTGGCAGAGTCGTGTAATGTGACCGCACTACTCTTCCAAAACCCCAGGTCAATGTGACGAGGATATGGGTTTGAATCCCACCATGGTAGATGGTAATACTTGAATACAATATTAAAACATATGGTATTAATAAAAAGCTAATCTAATGGTGATCATGTTGGCCATCTGGTTCTCTCATGTCCTGTAGAGAAAGAACTTCGTCATCCCTACCTGGTCTGGCCTACACGTGATTCCAGACTCCAGCCTTATGGTGATTCTCTCTTGTGGGAAATTAGGGAGGAACAATAAATGCTGGCCTAGCCAGTAATGCCCAGATCCAATTTACGAATTTAAAAAAAAATTTGCAATATTTTTCTGCCAATCTCTGATTCCAATTTATCTACCCCAAAGGGCAGAAGATGCATGGGAACACTGCCACATACGAGCTCTCCTCCAAGCCACAGTTGGAACTATATTACCATTCCTTTAGTGTTGTTGAGTCAACATCTTGGAGGTCCTTCCTCAATAGCATGTGGAGCAAGTAGACCACAGTAGTTCATGAAGCCAAACCATTATCACCTTGCGCATGGGCAACTGGGTGTGAGCAATAAATACTGGCCCAGTCAGCAATGCTCACTCCTTACTGGTAAGTAAAAGAAAATCCATAGGAATAGGAGACAAGAGTAAGCCACTCAGTCCATCAAGCCTGCTGCACCATTCAGTACAACTTTAGTTAAATGAACTCTTCAAATCCTTTTAGCTAACACATACCCATAACTCTGTAAATAATCAGAAATCTATTAATCTTTATCTTAAAGTTACACAGATAGTGAGTTTTTGCATCCTTTTTAGGAGAGTATTCCAAAGATTCACAATGAACCGATTTAAAAAATAGGATCCCCCATAATGGACCTAAGCTTGTTTTGAACTATACCCACCAGTTCAAGGCTCCCCAACTGGGGGAAGCATTTTGTTGTATCTCCCCTGTCTACTCTTTTATGTATTTTATAAGTTTTAATATGACCACCTCTAGTTCTTCAAAACTCTGGAGAATAGACATTGAGTTTGCCCACTGTCTCTTCATCAGACAGTCCTGCCAAAATGGTAACAAGTCTGGTGAAGTTCTTACCCTGTTGAAGGTGGTTTCCCCCAATTAATTAATCATAATTCTGAACACTTCTAGTCCTTTTCCATAATCAGTCAAATCCTTGTGATACATTGATCTCTGTCACCTTAATATTTTACTACTTACATTTGATTCACTTGATCTACCTTATTCTCAAGATCCAAGTCCAGTGGTGCCTCCTATCTCCTTGGACCAGAAACTTATTGATATTGTATTGTAGTTGAAATGCACTCTAGGAACTTTTGTCCTCCTCTGCCCTTTACACTACTACTATCTCATTATATTTGAAGATAATTAAAACCCCCATTATATCTAATGTATCGTTTTGCATCTTTCTGCAATTTTCTTGCAAATTTGTTCCCCTACATCCTTTCCACTAGTTTGTGATCTAAGATTAGTAAGAATATGCAATGCAAACCATTTTAGTTCCTCAGCTTTAGCCAAATAGTGTCCTTGAGCCCAATGGGACATCCTTTCTCTCCAGAAACAATGTTCTCCTTACTGAATATTGATAGATTTCTTCCTCTTTTATCTTGTAACTAGGTCTCTGTGTAGCTGCAGCATCATATTTGTGCATGGTCACCTGCACCATTAACTCACGAATCTTATTGCTAAAGACTGTGTATTCACATACATGCACTGTTATCCTAATTTAAACATTGTTACATTCTCGTTTACCCCTAAGCCAATTTATTTTTTTCTGACTCTAATGTTATCTATTTGTCCCAGTATTCTGTGCACCTTGGCATTTTAAAAACAAAATGTTTCGTGGGATGTCATTATCACGAGCACGGCCAGCTTTTGTTGCCTAATCCAAACTGCTCCTTAAACTGAGTGGAAAGGCCAGTGAAGAGTGTGCCACATTTCTGTGGGCCCAGAACAGATATTATTTGCTCCCCTAAAGAACATGAGCAATCCAGTAACAGCTCTTTCTCTTATATAATCTAATTTCAAAGCTCCATAGTAACAACTTTTTGGTAATCTGTAGTAGCTGTCAATTTCATTGACAAAATCTATGGATTCTTCTAAACCTGGAACTGTTCAAATTAAATTTTGCCAATTTAAGATTCTTATTTGGTCTTGGGTTAAAGTACTTATCAAACACTGTTAAATCTTTTTCATTAATATCTGTGCCATCTTTTATAATCTTAGCAATTAATCTCATCTGCTGTTGACCTACCAATTACAATAGTGCATTTACTTGCCCAGATTCAGATTTAGTATTTAATTTTGAAACAATTCTGCATCTTAGAAAATGTTTCTCTAAGAAATCCAATCCGATGTCCTTTCAGGTTCATTTCTGATATATATCTTGATAGAAGCATGATTTCTCTTGCCATTTCCACTTAATGGAATTATTTATTTTTATTACATTAAATCTGTTTTAAATTGATATCATCTCAATGCCATTTGCCCCATATATCCTCAAGATTAAATAATTCTAAAGCAGATAAATACTGATTGCTTTACAACTTGCAATCTTGGACAATATCAAGCAAAATTCAAGAGGATGTCCAGTGAAATAAAGAAGCTCTGTGAATCTCTGACCATTGGTATTATCAATTTCCTTTCTCAGTGCCTTGGTTATCTTTTTTAAAGGAGAGTACTGTCCAAGATTAATGTCTTTCAGTGTGGCATCCTCCTTTTTTGCAACTCTATATCTGTGTGCTACTTCTGCAATTGGTGTTTGACATTGAAGCAATGTTATATCTTAAAAACTGTTGAATCCATGAAGTTCAATCTTGTGTTCTCTGACCTTGGAAGCATTACTAAGTAGCATTATCAGTTTCATAAAAATGTGATGATTAATATTATTACAGTGAAAATGGTTTGAATCTATATCATCACAATGTTTTTTTTTAAATATGCTGTTCATTAATCATGCATTTTTATATTCAAATTTGAAACTTTTAAATAACATGTTAGACTGCTAGCAACACTCCTTTATTTGCAAGTATGTACTTTGAACTCTGCACCACTGCATTGTTGTATTAAATTGTACTAAGTGGCACTTCAAGAGTGCCTTTTTTTTTGTAAGACTGTTGCTTTGAAATGTTTACTTTATTTTCCCATGTTTTTCATGCTCAAAGTAGTGGTTGACTTGGTTTGTGCACTTACTACCACCAAGCTAGAATTTTGCTGCTTCTTCCTGGGTAAAAATAGATAATTTTAATTAACTTTATTGTCACATGTACTCAAATGAGTACAGTGAAACGTTTATAAGTCACTACTTGTGGCACCATCTTAGGTACAAGGTACCTAGATACAAATTCTTCAGTGCAAGTTCTTAGGGAAAAAAAGAAAAATAAATAAATAATTCCAGCATTACAGACTGTAGGAATAAATTAGAAAAATAAAAGTTCAGAACAACTGTCCTTTCAACCCAGTTCACATTGATCCTAGCTTCCAGTCCACATTAGGCCTTGACTCCAGACTGCTCTGGGCTCTCGAGTCTGGGACCGCTCTGGAATCACCTTGCAAGTCCACACTGAAGCAACACTTCATTGCCATTCTTACCATTCAGAATCTACAATCCCAAGCTTTTCTTCCATGCTATTTTAAACTAAGGTTCTCTCACGACACATTTTTTAAAACTTCACAACAAAATCATGGCTGAATGACACTCATTCTTTCTTTAATTTTCTTTTATTGCTAGATTCTTTCATTGAATTTCTTTATATTTACTTTTTCTTAAACCTGAAATAAATTCCAAGGCCTCCCTGATTCTGCAGCCCTAACATAGAGTTATTTTCTTATCCTTTCACTGTTTCTTGCAACTGTGCTCGAGGAATCTATTGTCGATGATAGCATTGCACATTCTAAGGGGTGAAGTTTTCCTTTGCCTTCTCTTTCTAGTCTTTGTGCATTTCTTCATAAAGTTATTCCCATTTTCCTTAGATACATCTAGCTTTACCTCTTAGAACCTTCACTTGCAGCTTATAGAGCCTCCTTCATTAAGGACTCTGTATTTTCTAAGTGTGGCTGGATTTTCGATCTTTACCTAGCCCACACACTTGCTCCACAGACTTCTTACAGTCTCAGAACAAAGTTTCTCAAGTGCAGAACTTGTCCTTTTGCTACTTCCATGCTACTCTGTCTCTGTCTCTCTCTCTCTCTCTCTCTTTCTGCTGGTGGTCCCGTTTCAGCTATTGACTGACCACCTTTGACCACTTTAAAGCAGTCATTCTTTTAAAATGGCAAACTGACTTGATTGAAATGTCTTACTTTTTCTTTGTCTTGTCCTCAGGTTTCAGGTCAGATCTGCACCAATGTTACTATGCGGTATTTTCACAGATGACCATTGTTGATGCCTTGTGGTATTTTCCAATTCAAACAACATATGATACTATGTAAGAATTATTTGAGGTAGTTAGCAGCCATCAATCTTCCTTTGCCTTTGCTTTGTCTCAGACCTATCGAGTGATTAGTGGAGGAGAATCCAACACTGTAGAACATCCATGGAACTGGCACTGTTTGTGGATAACAAGGTGAATTGCATAATAGCAATAAGTACAACTACATTTGGTCAGTTGTAATTATTAAGACCTTTGAGAGCAGGTGCAGTTATATTTGCTACTTCCTAAAATTGGACTAGAATTCCTAGTCTTCAATCAACTGTGTAGGACACAAGTCGAATGGATGGAGCCATATGCCAATGCAACATAAACACTAACCTCTTCATAATCATTACCTTATACAATAGAGGTGTTGTCTGCAAATGTGTCATATCCTGAACAGTCAACTTAAACTTGAATTGCTACTGATGAATGCTTTCTGAAGAACATGCTTTTTACAGGTCTTCTTGGGTACCCAAATAAAAAGGAGAAAGTGAGGACTGCAGATGCTGGAAATAAGAGCTGAAAATGTGTTGCTGGAAAAGCGCAGCAGGTCAGGCAGCATCCAAGGAGCAGGATAATCGACGTTTCGGGCATGAGCCCTTCTTCAGGAATGAGGAAAGTGTGCCAAGCAGGCTAAGATAAAAGGTAGGGAGGAGGGACTTGGGGGAGGGGCGTTTGAAATGCAATAGGTGGAAGGAGGTTAAGGTGAGGGTGATAGGCCGGAGTGGGGGTGGGGGCAGAGAGGTTAGGAAGAAGATTGCAGGTTAGGGAGGTGATGCTGAGTTCGAGGGTTGGGACTGAGACAAGGTGGGGGGAGGGTAAATGAGGAAACTGGAGAAATCTGAGTTCATCCCTTGTGGTTGGAGGGTTCCTAGGCTTCAGATTTCTCCAGTTTCCTCATATCCCCTCCCCCCACCTTGTCTCAGTCCCAACCCTCGAACTCAGCACCACCTTCCTAACCTGCAATCTTCTTCCTAACCTCTCTGTCCCCACCCCCACTCCGGCCTATCACCCTCACCTTAACCTCCTTCCACCTATCGCATTTCCAACGCCCCTCCCCCAAGTCCCTCCTCCCTACCTTTTATCTTAGCCTGCTTGGCACACTTTCCTCATTCCTGAAGAAGGGCTCATGCCCGAAACGTCGATTCTTCTGCTCCGTGGATGCTGCCTGACCTGCTGTGCTTTTCCAGCAACACATTTTCAGCTTTCTACCCAAATAAAAACCAAATTAGATGGATGTGAAAAACACTGAAGGAAAGCACTTCAATAACTTATTACACCTCTGCCAGCCTGTTTACACCACTATTGTACTAAGATATTCATCACTGCTAGCAATTAGATCCATTGGCAAAACAGAATTAATTAGCTGTTTGATGAATGTCAAGGGATGCTGTCCTTCAGGCTGAAAATCAAACGGCACCAAGGTAATTACTTTTGGCTGGAGTTGGAATTCATTTCATATTATTTACACTAAAATGACCTAACGAAGATTAACGGATTATGCTGCATTAAAGAAATCCCACTACTGAACATGAAAACTTCACACAGAGAGTGTGATAGAAGAGAGAAAACTCGCTAAAATAGCAACCATTAATCCACTTTTGAAATGAATTAGCTGTTATTCACCACAGACTAGTCTAATTTTGTTGCAGGCCAGAATCTTTTGGTTTCAGAGTGTACATTAAATGTTGCTGTGCAGCAAGGTAATTTGAAATTATTTATGTAAACTGTCTGGCTTCAAGCAGCTTGCCTCACACAGTACTGCAGTAGATCAGGCTCACTATTGTATTCTTGTCAGAAGGCTCAAGCCATTAGTGCAGCCAGCCATGCATCTTCACTCCCACATTTTGTTTTTGCACATTAATTTGTCAGGTAATAATTTTAAAAAAAAACATTCACTCAATTGTTCCCAAACTTGATGAGTGTCTTTACATCCTGAGACTCATTGTTCTTTTAAGCAACGAGTGATCTGGAAATTGTATTGGAACATTTAAGAATAAAAAAAGGCTTCCAGTCAACCAAGCCTGCTCCTCCCACAGATCATTACAATCCACTCTGTCATTGATTCTGCCCTATACCATTAATTCCCTGAGAGGATGTTTTGCATAAAGAATCCCTGATCCTCAAAAACTAATAAAAAAAATCCATAAAATTTGTCTGTGTTCACATCTCCATTTTGAACCCTGGCCTAGTCTTGTTCAGAAAACATTTCATCGCCATGACAGCATAGGAACTAATAAATCATCTCTGTCCTATAACAATTAATCCTTGCTTCTGTATTCAAGATCAAAGTCAAAAAGTTGCAGACATTTGTATTATCAATATCTTTGAACATTTTAAAGATCCGGATCACACACCCTTTGGCTCCAGTTTGATCATTAGTTGAAACCATTTTCACTTCTAGCGCTGCTTTGAAGATTTTTCAAGGAGCCTTCCAGCAACCTTAAACTCCTTCTTAGTGTTTGATATTTATGTGACAATTTTTGTTAAACCATTTTAAGGTTCAACTTGCATGTTTCATCTCATATATATTTCCTCCCTATTAACCATTCTTTTAATAAAATACGAAACTCAGGACCCCAGTAAAGCAGTATACCTTTCAGTGAAGTGCTGTTCAGCTTATACCTTAATTTACTATCGCATAAACAATTCATTAAAAAAGCCTAATTTTCAGTTCCCAGTTGTCAAGCTACATTTCCTGACATGATAACTAACTACACTTCAAAAGTACTTAATTGGCTGGTAGGTATCTTGTGTTATCTTTAGATCATAAAAAAGAATAACTTACATGGTTCCCCTTGCCATTGGTGGTCATTTATGCTGAAAATACGAGAACATGTAAAATTGTCTTGCTATCATGGACCTTAGCGTTGCAGTTTCTATTAGTGATGTTGTAATTCTTGTTAACAAATTTAACATTATTGAATATTATTTCATTCAGCTCATGTAAACTGAGCTTCTCAAGATCAGATAATAGACCTAATTAAGTGCATGTATTTGGGGAAGAATACTATAAAATAGTTTACAATCAGTGCACATCTCTCTTGTGACAATTTTTAACGAACATGAGGCATTGAGTAGCATCCCTAAGTAACTGAATAAGTTTATGAAGGCAAAATACTGGAGATGCTGGAAATCTGAAATTAGAACAAAGGTTCTGATAAAAGAACAGAACATCAATTCTGTTGCTCTATACATTGTTCTGCCTCTCTTGTTGGGTGTAGTCTACAATTGTTCTGTATTTAATTATGTGAGTCTGTTTAATGTTTAAACAAACTGTAGAAAGTAATGCAAATTAGAGTTGAAGCATGGAGTAGACATTTTAAATCAATGTGAATGAAACTTGTTAGATACAATGCAGAAGCTTCTGCCATCTCTGGTTGTGAGCATGGGTGCAGTAAGAGGGGCAATTGTAGGGGGACTGAACCTTGCCTATTTTGCTGCCTTCACCAGAACTAAGTTGTGTGCTGGAGGCCTTTGTTCAATCATCTAGCTAAGCCACCAATTGAGTCACTTAATTGGCCAATCAATGGCTAGTAAAGTGTCTCATCCCACTGCCACCAGTCTTAGTCCAGCTGCAGTTGGGCCTGCCAAAATGCACGTGTACAGCAGCGAAAACTAAAATGCAGCTTGTCACTTCATGGGTTGCCAGAGACAGGGAATGGTGGTTGTCTATTGATCACAAGCACAGTGCTTGATTGATGCTTTTGATACCATATAAAGAGAGCCAATCTCTACACTTGCTACCAGTCCCCCTCCACTACTCTGTCCATTCCTCTTCCACTACAAATTTCTTTCTCCCTGTATTGCCTACCTGTAACTTGATTTACTCTGCAATCCTGGGAGACTGGTGCCTATCGTACCAGAAGCAGACACAGCCTCTCCAGTGGTGCTGCTGAGTACGCAAGCTGCCAACCTCTGTTTGGTCTCTGAACCTGAAGTGTTAACTCTGTTTCTCTCTTCACACATGCTGCCAGACTTGCTGAGTTTTTCCAGCAATTTCTGTTTTTGTCTCTAATTGGTCACAAGCTCCTGACAAGATAGTCTCTCACCCGCTGTGTCTTAATTACAGTGGAAAGACCACACCTGGCCTTGCCATTGCCTGATTGGTTTCTGATTTGGTGAGGCAGTGTGAGTCTCTCCTCAGCTTTCATATCCACCAGTGACATCCCTGACTCCTCAGAGAGATTCCACCAATGGCATCATCTCTTCATAAATTTGAGACATAAAGTATACAATCTTGGATAGATGTGAGGCACTGCTATTAGCAAATTATCTGTTTCATAAATATGTACAAAATAACAGTAAATGCACTTCAGAAATCATGAATTTGCTATGAGGTATATCAGTTTGTCTTAAAGTTTAAATGCTTTCTTAGCTTAATTTTATATGTATATAATTTCATTTTAAGGATCATTGTTAGGAGTTATGAACAAATTATCTATAGTGTACCTTGCATTTTTACTTAAATTGTTAGTACATCATATTACATGAATACTTCATCAGACCTGTTGAAAGCAGAAACATCTCGCTTAGAGACCTTCAGGTGCTCCAACTGTGAGTTAAGAATGCAAATCTGAATCACTTGACAAAATATTGATTCTGTTGACTATGATGATTAATTGTTGCATTCAAAGTCATGAAGGTGTGTCACACTGAGGTAGTAATTTCCTTGGAGAACATAACTGACTGAACGCCAGCAAGTTTTCAAAACGTTTCATCACTTAAGGAAAAATTATCACTGCGGTACAGAGATCCTGGAATGGGTGAGATGCAAAAAAAAACAACCAGAACTACTATGATTTGAAGACTCATTAGAAATTGTAAACTGTTTTAAGTTAGGTTGGTGTTATAACTTGAGGCAAACATTTATGCAATGTTGCTTATTCTGATGGAAAGTTCACAATTTATGTAACACTGTTGCCATAATACTGTTTTATTCAATAATGTTAGTTGTTATACCACAGAACTATGGCAACAATAATCAATTTACTCGAAGTTCCAGAGCTTCATTCAAATACCATTGAAAATAATGTTGTACTATCGTGTAATGCTAAAAATGTAGTTTATTCCATAGCCAGAAGATTAGTGTTTTTCCTGAAAAGAATATCTAATCCATAGAAAATGCCTCATCAATGATACAAAATAAAACATTATGAATCTGAAATAAAAACAAAAAGAAATAGTGTAAAATCGCCCATGGCTTCTGCAGAGTGAGAAACAATAATTGGACTGGATACTAATGCAGGCGAAAGTGAGGATTGTAGATGTTGAAGATTAGAGACAAGAGTGTGGTGCTGGAAAGGCACAGCAGGACAGGCAGCATCCAAGGAGCAGGAAAATTGACATTTCGGACAAACGCCCTTCATTAGGAATGAGGCTTGGAGCCTCCGGCATGGAAGGATAAATGGGAGGGGATTGGGGCTGGGAGTAAGGTAGCTGAGAGTGCAATGGGTGGATGGAGGTGGGGGTGATGGTAATAACTCGGATAGGTGGGAAAGCAGATGGACAGGTAGTAGAGGTCATGAGGGTGGTGCTGAGCTGGAAGGTTGGAACTGGGATAAGGTGGGAGGAGAGGAAATGAGGAAATTGGTGAAATCCACATTGATGCCAGGGTTTGAAGGATCCCAAGGCAGAAGATGAACCGTTCTTCCTCCAGGCATCAAGTGGTAAGGGAGTGGTGATGGAGGAGGCCCAGTACCTGCATGTCCTTGGCGGAGTGGAAGGGGGAGTTGAAGTATTCAGCCACGGGGCGCTGGAGTTGGTTGGTGCAGGTGCCCCGGAGATGTTCTCTGAAGCGCTCTGCGAGTAGGCATCCTGTCTCCCCAGTGTAGAGGAGACCGCATCGGGAGCAACAGATATAGTAAATGACATGTGTAGAATTGTAGGTGAAACTTTAATAGATGTGAAAGGCTCCTTTGGGGCCTTGGATGGAGGTGAGGGGGGGGGAGGTGTGGGTGCAGGTTTTGCAATTCCTGCGGTGGCAGGGGAAAGTGCCAGGAGTAGAGGATAGGTTGTTGGGGGGGTTGTAGTCCTGACAAGGAGTCCTGGAGAGATAGTTCTTTATGGAAAGCAAATAGGAGTAGGGAGGGAAATATATCTCTGGTGGTCGGGTCCATTTGTAGGTGGCAGAAATGGCGGAGAATGATGCAATGTATGCGGAGGTTGATGGGGTTGCAGGTGAGGACTGGGGGGTTCTCTCCACAGATAGAGGTCAGAGGGAAGATTAGATCCTGGAACAATCAGCCCATATCAAGGACTAGAAGGAAATCAGAGGCTAGGGAAAAGAGAAATCAGACAAGTTCAAAGGGAAATCTGAGGCATCAAAGGGAAATGAGTTTGCTTTCAACAGAACTCTTTTGGCAAGATGATTGGCAATTAAGTGTTCCAGGATATAGAGGTTTCAGACAGGACAGGGAGGGAAGTAAAAGAGGGAGTGGAGTTGCATTGCTGGTCAGGGACGATATCACAGCTGTGCTAAAGGAGGACACTTTGGCGGTCTTGGGTAGTGAGGCATTATGGGTGGAGCTGAGAAATAAAAAGGGTGCAGTTACATTATTGGGGCTGTATTACAGACCTCCCAACAGTGAACGTGAGGTAGAAGAACAAATAGGTAAACAGATTATGGAAAGATGTAGAGGCAATAGGGTAGTGGTGATGGGAGATTTTAATTTTCCCAACATCGACTGGGATACACTTAGCGTCAGAGGTCTGGATGGAGTAGAATTTGTACAAAGCATGCAGGAGAGTTTTCTAGAGCAGCATGTTAATAGTTCGATGAGGGAAGGGGCCATATTGGACCTGGTACTGGGGAACGAGCCAGGACAAGTGGTAGAAGTTGCGGTGGGGGATTTCTTTGGGAACAGTGACCACAATTCTGTAACTTTTACAATACTCGTAGATAAAGAAGAGATTGGTCCTAAGGGAAGAGTGCTAAACTGGGCCAAGGCCAATTACAGCAAAATTAGGCAGGAGCTGAAAAATGTGGATTGGACACAGCTATTTGAAGGGAAGTCCACATTTGAGATGTGGGTGGCTTTCAAAGATAGGTTAATGGTAGTGCAGGATAGGCAAAGGATAGGAAGGGCAAGATTCGTGAACCGTGGATGACAGGAGAAATTGTACGACTAGCCAAGAGGAAAAGGGAAGCGTACATAAGGTCTAGGCAGCTAAGAACAGAATGGGCCCTGGAAGAATATCGGAAGAGCAGGACAAGTCTTAAACAAGGAATCAAGCAGGCTAAAAGGGGTCATGAAATAGATTTAGCTAGCAGAGTTAAGGAAAATCCCAAAGCATTTTATTCTTATATAAGAAGCAAGCGGGTAACTAGAGAAAGGATTGGTCAAACAAAAGATAATGAAGGAAGGCTGTGTGATGAACCTGTGAGATTCTGAATGATTACTTTATATCAGTGTTCGATTAGGAGTGGAACATGATGAATATTGAGATTATAGATAGAAGTTTGATTCGTCTGGATCACGTTGGCATAAGTAGGGAAGATGTGTTGGGTAGGCTAGAGGTTATTAAGGTTGACAAATCCCCAGGACCGGGGATCTATCCCAGGTTGCTGAGGGAGGCGAGAGGGGAAATAGCTGGGGTCCTGACAGATATCTTTGTGGCATTCTTAAATACAGGTAAGGTGCTGGAGGACTGGAAGGTTGCTTGTATTGTCCCCCTGTACAAGAAGAGTAGTAGGGATATTCCAGGTAACCCTACAGACCAGTGAACCCAATGTCGGTGGTGGGGAAGTTGCTGGAGAAGGTACTTAGAAATAGGATCTATTTATATTTGGAAAGGAATGAGCTTATTGGTAATGGCAACATGGTTTTGTGTGGGGGAGATCATGCCTTACCAACTTGATAGAGCTCTTCGAGGAAGTGACCAAATTGTTAGATGAAGGAAGGACTGTTGATGTCATATACATAGACTTTAGTAAGGCATTTGATAAGGTTCTCCATTACAGACTAATGGAGAAAGTGAAGTCATATGTGTTCAGGGTGTTCTAGCTAGGTGGATGAAGAACTGGTTGAGCAACAGGAAACAGAGAGTAGTAGTTGAAGGGAGTTTCTTGAAATGGAGAAAGGTGACCAATGGTGTTCCACAGGGATCAGTATTGGGGCCACTGTTGTTTGTAATATACATAAATGATCTGGAAGAGGGCACTGTTGGTATGATCAGCAAGTTTGAAGATGACACAAAGATTGGTGGAATGGCAGAAAGCATAAGGGACTGTCAGAGAATACAGGAGGATATAGATAGACTGGAGAGTTGGGCAGAAAAGTGGCAGATGGCTTTCAATCCAGACAAATGTGAGGTGATGCATTTAGGCAAGTCTAATTCTAGAGCGAGGTATACAATGAATGGAAGAGCCTTGGGAAAAGTTGATGGGCAGAGAGATCTGGGAGTGCAGGTCTATTGTACCCTGAAGGTTGCTGCACAGGTGGATAGAGTGGTCAAGAAGGCTTACAGTATGCTTGCCTTCAGTGGCGGGCTATTGAGTATAAGAGCTGGCAAGTCATATTAAAATTGTACAAGACATTGGTTCGGCCGCATTTAGAATATTGTGTACAGTTCTGGTCGCCACATTACCAAAAAGATGTGGACACTTTGGAGAGGGTGCAGAGAAGGCTTACAAGGATGTTGCCTGGTAAGGAAGGTGCCAGCTATGAAGAGAGGTTGAGTAGGTTAGGTTTATTTTCACTAGAAAAAAGGAGATTGAGAGGGGACCTGATTGAGGTTTACAAAATCATGAAGGGTATAAACAGGGTGGATAGAGATAAGCTTTTTCCCAGGGATGATGGATTCAATAACGAGAGGTCATGCTTTCAAAGTGAGAGGTGGCAAGTTTAAGGGGGATACACGTGATAAGTACTTCACACAGAGGGTGGTGGGCATTTGGAATGCATTGCCAGCAGAGGTGGTAGAGGCAGGCATGGTAGAATCATTTATGATGCATCTGGACAGATGCATGAGTAGGTGGGGAGCAGAGGGATACAGATGCTTAGGAATTGACCAACAGGTTTAGACAGTACATTTGTATTGGCTCAGGCTTGGAAGGCCCATGGGTCTGTTCCTGGGCTGTAAATTTTCTTTGTTCTTTGTTCTTTTACCCGAGGTGGCAATGCTTATATTATTTTCTGTAACATAAGAAACAGGGTGTGAACATTGTAGTACTGAAGGATACAGCAGGCATTTATTATAACTAACTATATGTACCTATTGTGTACCTCACACACTTCAGTATTGAGGCTGACATACAGTTATTAGTTACAAGACAGCAGTGGAGTGTAATGCTTCATTAGGACCAAGTTAAAATAGAGCATGCCACCTTTATACCCTCAGATCAAATATTATGATACAATGATGAAGACGTGAACATGTCTCTTAAAGATTTATTAACATACAAACCATGTGACATAACACAACAATTGGAAGAGTCAGGGAAGATCAGGAATATTCAGGAGTGATTGGTAATTGAGGAGACCACAAGAGTTGGAATGGGGGAGAATAAAACAAGATGTTTTATTATAAAACAGGAAGGCATGAGTGATGAAATGACAAAAGAAGATTGTCAGTGGATGGCAAAAGGAAAGAAAAACTTTTTTTTTTCTTGTCAATATACCATCTGCAGCCCTCCCTACAAATTGTCATTAAAAGAAATCATTGTGACAATACTTCCATGCCAATTTAGTAATCAAAATGATACAAACCTCACTTTATAGCAAAAGGTAAGGAAGGTAACAAATTTTGTATCTTCCTGATGCACCATTCAGTTGTACTAAGTAGCAGAAAAGGTATTTCTATTACAGCCTAAAATTGAATTCTTGCATATGAGAAGAGTAGATGAGTTGTCCTCTTTGAGAAATTAAAATGAAATGTGACAATATTCCTGTGGAATCTCCTATTGCTGATTCAGGTCAAGACTCGACTGAGGCTGGATTCAAATCTGGGACCCTGACAATGCAAAGCAGCAGTGCTAAGCACTGAGGTGCCATGCTGCCCAATATCCTGGATGAAAATCCTGGAACTTTCTATACTAGCATGTGTACCTAACCCCTTGGATTGCACCAGGCATCTCATCACCCCCTTTTTCAACTACACTTTGGGTGGGTAATCAATGCTAGCCTTACCAGCAGATCCTGGGAAGATTTTTTAAAAAGATAATGAACCTTCAAGTGTACAAAAACTTTTTACATTTTTCTAGAAGTACTAGGATCATGAAAAAAGAACCTCCAACAACATGGAACTCAAAAAAATAAATCAGTGATGAACCTATCATGTCAGCTTTCATGCTAATGAGAATTAGTCACAATGCTCAGATTTGTGTTTATCTTGTATGTCATCTTTTCATAAGTTACTTTTCACAATTATATGAGAAAGGATTGCATTAGTTTTACATGCAATGTTTTGTGAGCAAGAATAAAATGTCACAAATATTGAAATGAGAATAAATTAAAAGAAAATAATGTCAAGCAATCTCAAGTACCTTTGAAATTACTGTGTGCAAGCTATGTAAGACAATGAGAGTATTCCAATAGATTGAAGATTTGTCCTGTCTGATATAATAAGTGAATATTGGCTTTCCCAGAGGTTAATTGAGCTAAATGTTGTGAGGATGAATAATGTTTTATCTTTGTAAACTTTGAACCAGAGCTGCAAGTTGGAATTCACATTGTACACACACTGCCTAAGCTTTGATTGATGCTGCTGCATGCATGTTGGAAATTAGAGAAGCTTCAGCAAAGCCCTGATGGATTATGTCTGCATTTATTAAAGAACTGTTCAAGCATTTCTAATACTTAACAATAGTGCATTTACTTGACAACACAATCCTTTGACAAGTATTCTAAACTGTTTAATATATTGAGTCAGTAAAGTTGTAAGTTGTACTCCTTTGATCAACAACTGACATTTTCTCCAGCTGTGTATCTGATGGAACTGTTTTTGATTTATAGTCTTGTCCTGATTTATTGTTCTGTGACGGAATTATCTATATTATGCAATCTCGTAAAATAGGCTGGAATATTTAATAATATTGATATATTTTACCTTACTCTCATAAAGAACAAAGAAAAAAACAGTAATTTCTGAAGAATTAGTTGAAACTGTGCCCTTGAAAACATTGCATTTCTCTTCAGTGTGCCTCATAACATTTGGAAGGATGAATTTCAGGACTGAAGACTTTGTACAGTAAAGATCGGCACACAGGGATTATTAAATAGGCTAGGCAGATAATTGAACTAATAGGGTTGTCAGGATTACAGGTTTTTGATCACAGTAGCAGAGAATGTGAGACAAGAGCTTGCTGCAATATGAAAAGGCAAGTTGTTTTACAGCACACATCAAATATTTTGTGCAACAAAGCTATGGCTCAGAGAAAGGCATGAGGCTCCACTTTCCTATCTGACAATCTACTCAAACAACTGTTGAGGTCATGAAAAATCAGATAATGGTGCATCCAGCACAAAAGAGAGCCTGAAGAAAAAGGTACACAAAGAGATATAGTGTTGTATTTCATAAGAAGACCTTTGCCATCTTCAAGGCTAAATAACATGATCAAGCTTGGATAAACCACTTCAAAGTATGGAAGGCTGATTTCTATTGCTTGGTAGATGGATTTTAAAATTAATGTTTTGTAACAATAATAAATATATATCATGTTATATCATGATCTTAAGTTTATGAATCTGTTAAAATGTTAAGGAAGCAATCATGTAACAAGATGCTAGCTGCTCTGGTATCCTCACTTCTCTGTCATTATGTGATATCTTGCCAATATTAATATTTGAAGATTTATGAGTTTTGTTGAAGAGAAATAAAAAATTACTGATCGATAGAAGTGGGATATTTATTTTTTTTCTCTCTCTGTCAAATCAATTTCTCCCTTCTTTCCTGAAGACATTAACAATTGCTGGGGTTTGCAGCCAATGTGCTTAAAGCACTCCTAAATTGATTGATCAGCCATTTGTTATTATTGTGTCTACTTAGTGTCAAGAGCTTATCTGATCCACAGGGTATTGTACAAGAGCCAGCAACCTTTCTACACCTGGAGTTAACATACAAGCATTTTCAGCTGACTGATAATCAGAATGATCCAATATTTTCCCCTCTCTCAAGGCTAATTGTAATAGCCTACTGTGTTTTCTTTTACTTAAGAGCACCCAGACCATCATACGCCAGTGAATGGAATTGCATCTGGGCTCACACTGACAAGCATGACTCAAATTGCATTGGACAATGCAATTACCCACAAAAACCTTACACCCCCACCACATGATGAAGTGTTGAGTACATCTCTGGAAGTAAAGATCCATTACCAAGGCAAAAATACAAATTGCTTTGATAATGTTCAGCGTCAGTGTCAGATGTCCCGCATGGATTCAAATTTCAATAATTCCATTTCTCTTGCTCATCCCCAGATTAGCATGAATGATGGTAATCTTTTACCATTTGGTACATTTCTCTAATCCTTTGACTGTTAATTATCAGATGCTTACAAGAAGTCATTCTTCTATATTTGATTGTAGTTGGCATACAGGTTGATAGACGAAATCTAAAGAGTTAATTAGACTTGAAAATGTAACACTGGTATAGATATGACTTAAACAAGAAATATGTTTATACTGTTTTATAATATTGTGATTTAAATAAGATAATTCAATGTCATAGAAAAGCTAAATTAAAACTTCTATAAGTATTGTAAATCTGATACAAAGTAATAATTTCAGTTATTTCAAATTTTATTTCAAACAGCATGTTAAATAATAACAAACTGGAGAAAAATAAACTTGTGGTTTACAAGAATACTTTACAATATTGTCAATCTGTTGAAGAAAGCAGGACACATTTTCAAGAAAAAAAGCTATATTTTAATTCAACTAAAATTTACTTTGTCAGTTTAATTAAGAAATTAATAGTAACATACCTAAAACACAGTACCATTAAAATTGTACAACAGATGAGAAATTAATTGTGGAATCACAAGATAATCGAGAACAAGAGACCATACAGCAAATTGTAGGATTTGTGTTTTGTTTTCGCCAATTTAGAGTGAACAAATGGATAACCACATAACTGTTACAGTTTGACAGTATTAAATAAAAGATCAATTAATATGTGATATGTTTACACATGAACAGTAACTAAATTCACATTTGATCTGGAAATTACTCAGCATTTTAAGAGTCATTTATCCAGCTAAAGAATGCAATAAATAAATTTTAAACTCATGGTATATTGTGACCTTGAAGTCATATGTAGTTGGACACAAAATTTATTCTCTTCACCTGCAAACTTGTTTCAAGTTGTCAGATTAACTCATTTGGAAGTTTAAATGCAGACCACCACCACAAATAATTAGCTTGGTATCAATGAAATTAAAATCTGGGAAAAATATACACTTTCATCAGATATTCTGAAATGGGTGAGATGAACAGGGATCATGATTTGATGATACACACCAGAATAAGAAAATAATTTGAGTTATCCTGAGGTTAATACCTGGCAGTTTAATTTTTCAAAAGGAATTACTGCAGAGTAGAAGTGATATGCGGAACATTTCCAATAACTTGGCTACTGGATGTTATCAGAGTTTGCTAGCATTGAATATTTATAAATATAAGGTGGAATCTTATTAGGCCAGCAAAGGCAGATTTTGTCAAGAGTGTGGTACTGGAAAAGCACAGCAGGTCAGGTAACATCTGAGGAGCAGGAAAATCAACATTTTCGGCAAAAGCCCTCCATCAGGAATTCTTGAATTCTTAACTTAATTCTTGAAGTCTTAACCTCCATTTAACATTGCAGAAGGTGGGCTGCCAGGGAATGTAGCTACTCATTCCAGTGAGGTGGAGATGGCAGCCAGTAGGGTATTTGGGAATATTTCCAGAATTTGTCAGAACTTGTCCCACTGTCAAAACTCAGTGCTCAGCCGGCCTGAATTACAACAAAGCACTGTACTATACCTTATTGAAACTCAGTGCTATACCTTCCTTTAAATATCAAAATCACAACATAGTCAGATTCATTTCTGACTTTGCTTAACTCTAAGGTTAGAATCTCACCAGCTTTAAAATATTTTCAGGCACAGGGCCATCTGATATCATCTCCTCCATGACAACGCAATCGTTTTAGACACGGCCAATAAAGAGGCTAACACTGCATTCACTGCCTAGTTAAGGACAGTAAGCAGGTTCCCGGAGTTGACACAGTACTAAATTTCAATAAATATTGATATGGGACTGATTTTAGTCTAGGCTTGTTTGGGACTAGTTGTATACTTCTATACCTCAGAGAAATACAAATATAACACTAGTTTCCATGTTTGCGCAGTTTTTATTTAAACAAAGATTTGTAATTTTGACTCCATTCTTCTAGCTATAACTCCAAGCTATTTCTACAGTTTTAGACCATAACACCATAAAATGGGGGAACAGAAATAGGCCATTCAGTCCATAAGCTTGCTCCTCCATTCAATGATATTATGGCTGATCGGATAATCCTCAAATTCATTGAGTCTGCATTCAAAATTACTAATCAAATGGAGTGCGTGTTACTGACATAACTGGTGGTCATTGTGTACTCCTTTTACATGAGTAAGTTCTCCTTATTTAGTGCAAGCAGGAATTCAAGCATTGCGAATTGACATACTTATGGATTTGAGTACCATACTATCATTGCATAAAAAAAACATAAGAAATAGAAGCAGGAGTATTCCTGAAAAATGGTGACCAAGACCAGACTTTGTATCGGGTCCAGTCCCGGGTCACCCTGCCTTGGTTTCCATGTCAATTGGCTAATTGACTGGGTAGACCAACCTTTGTTACAAAATAGGACCTGCCAGCAAAAGAAATCTGAATCCCAGCAACCTGGCAATACAGTCATAGGGTCATACAGCAGAGAAACACACCATTCAGCCCACTATGTCTACGCTGACCAACAAACAAAAAACTAAACTAATCCCATTTCCCTGCACTTCGTCCATAGCCAATTACATACTGGCATTTTAAGGACTCATCCAGATGCCTCTTAAATGTTGCCAGAATGCCTGCCTCCACCACCTTCACAGGGAGAACGTTCCCTAGATCTTCCACTCTCTGAATGAAAAAGCGTTTTCTCAGGTCTCCTGTTAAACACTCATTCCTTACCTTAAACTTATACCCTGTGGTCTTAGACATGTCCGCCATGGGAAAAGATTCTCACAATCTATCCATCCTGTCTATGTCTCATATAATCTGTTACCCTCAATCAGATTCTGTATTGGATTCCTGTGCTCCAAGGAAAGCAAATCCAGCCTATCCAGTGTCTCCTCAAAGCTGAGAAGTTTCATCCCAGGCAAATCCTGATCAATCTCCTTTGCATCCTTTCCAGTGCAAAGACATTCATCTGATAGTATGGTGACCAGAATTACAAGCAATATTCCAACTGCTTTATAAAGTTGTAACAAGATTTTCTTGCTCTTACATTCTACACTCTGGCTAATATAGACAATCATGCCTTATGTATTCTTTACCATTTTGTCTATCTGTGCTGAAATCTTCGATGATCTAAGGACTTGTAAAAAAAAAATCACTTATCTGCTTCTGTGCTGTGAACTTTACCCAAACAGTTCCTCCAAGATCAGTCAGGGCAGGCAGGGACAAGGTAGGACTAATAAATTAAACTGCATTTATTTCAATGCAAGTGGCCGAACAGGGAAGGCAGATGACCTCAGGGCATGATTACAAACATAGGAATGGGATATTATAGCCATTACAGAAACATGGCTCAGGGATGGGCAGGACTGGTAGCTTAATGTTCCAGGATACAAATGCTACTGGAAGGACAGAAAGGGAGGCAAGAGAGGTGGGGGAGTGGCATTTTTGATAAGGGATAGCATTACAGCTGTGCTGAGGGAGGATATTCCTGGAAATACATCCAGGGAAGTTATTTGGGTGGAACTGAGAAATAAAAAAAGGGATGATCACCTTATTGGGATTGTATTATAGATCCCCTAATAGTCAGAGTGAAGTTGAGAAACAAACTTGTAAGGAGATTTCAGCTATCTGTAAGAATAATAGGGTAGTTATGGTAGGGGATTTTAACTTTCCAAACATCGACTGGGACTGCCATAGTGTTAAGGGTTTAGATGGCGAGGAATTTGTCAAGTGTGTACAAGAAAATTTTCTGATTCAGTACGTGGATGTACCTACTTAAGAAGGTGCAAAACTTGACCTACTCTTGGGAAATAAGTCAGGGCAGGTGACTGAGGTGGCAGTGGGGTAGCACTTTGGGGCCAGCGACTATAATTCTATTAGATTTAAAATAGTGATGGGAAAGGATAGACCAGATCTAAAAGTTGAAGTTCTAAATTGGAGAAAGGCCAATTTTGACGATATTAGGCAAGAACTTTCGAAAGCTGATTGGGGGCAGATATTCGTAGGTAAAGAGGTGTTTGGAAGCCTTCAGAAATGAGATAACGAGAATCCAGAGAAAGTATATTCCTGTTAGGGTGAAAGGAAAGGCTGGTAGGTATAGGGAATGCTGGATCACTAAAGAAATTGAGGGTTTGGTTAAGAAAAAGAAGGAAGCATATGTAAAGTATAGACAGGATAGATCGAGTGAATCCTTAGAAGAGTAAAAAGGCAGTAGGAGTATACTTAAGAGGGAAATCAGGAGGGCAAAAAGGGGGCATGGGATAGTTTTGGCAAATAGAGTTAAGGAGAATCCAAAAGGTTTCGACAAATACATTAAGGACAAAAGGTAACTAGGGAGAGAATAGGGCCCCTCAAAGATCAGCAAGGTGGCCTTTGTGTGGAGCCGCAGAATATGGGGGAGATAATAAACGAGTATTTTGCATCAGTATTTACTCTGGAAAAGGATATGCAAGATATAGAAAGTAGGGAAATAGACGGTGACACCTTGCAAAATGTCCGGATTACAGATGAGGAAGTGCTGGATGTTGTGAAGCACATAAAGGTAGATAAATCCCCAGGACCTGATCAGGTGTACCCTAGAACTCCGTGGGAAGCTAGAGAAGTGATTGCTGGGCCTCTTGCTGAGATATTTGGATCATCGATAGTCACAGGTGAGGTGCCGGAAGACTGGAGGTTGGCAAACGTGGTGTCACTGTTTTCGAAGGGTGATAAGGTCAAGCCAGGGAACTATAGACCAGTGAGCCTTACCTCGGTGGTGGGCAAGTTGTTGGAGGCATTCCTGCGGGACAGGGTGTGCATGTAGTTGGAAAGGCAGGGACTGATTAAAGATAGTCAACATGGCTTTGTGCATGGAAAATCATGTCTCACAAACTTGATTGAGTTTTGTGAAGAAGTAACAAAAAGGATTGATGAGGGCAGAGCGGTAGATGTGATCTATATGGTCTTCAGTAAGGCGTTCAACAAGGATCCATATGGGAGACTGATTAGCAAGGTTAGATCTCATGGAATACAGGGAGAACTAGCCATTTGGATACAGAACTGGCTCAAAGGTAGAAGTGGTGGTGGAGGGTTGTTTTCTGACTGGAAGCCTGTGACCAGTGGAGTGCCAAAAGGATCGGTGCTTGGTCCTCTACTTCTTGTCATTTACATAAATTATTTCGATGCGAGCTAAGAGGTACAGTTAGTAAGTTTGCAGATGACATCAAAATTGGAGGTGCAGTGGACAGCAAAGAAGGTTACCTCAGATTACGACAGGATCTTGACCAGATGGGCCAATGGACTGAGAAGTGGCAGATGGAGTTTAATTTAGATAAATGTGAGGTGCTGCATTTTGGGAAAGCTAATCTTTGCAGGACTTATACACTTAATGGTAAGGTCCTGGGGAGTGTTGCTGAACAAAGAGACCTTGGAGTGCAGGTTCATAGCTCCTTGAAAGTGGTGTCACAGGTAGATAGGATAGTGAAGAAGAGTATGCTTTCTTGTTATGCTTTCTTTTATTGGTCAGAGTATTGAGTACAGGAGTTGGAAGGTCATGTTGCATCTGTACAGGACATTGGTCAGGCCACTGTTGGAATATTGTGTGCAATTCTGGTCTCCTTCTGTCGGAAAGATGTTGTGAAACTTGAAAGGATTCAGAAAAGATTTACAAGCATGTTGCCAGGGTTGGAGGATTTGAGCTATAGGGAGAGGCTGAACAGGCTGGGGCTGTTTTCCCTGGATTGTCGGAGGCTGAGGGATGACCTTATATAGGTTTACAAAATTATGAGGGACTTGGATAGGGTAAATAGGCAAAGTATTTTCCCTGGGGTCGGGGACTTCTCAACTTGAGGGCACAGATTTAGGGTAAGGGGGGAAAGATAGAAAAGAGGCCTAAGGGGCAACTTTTTCCACACAGAGGGTGATACGTGTATGTAATGAGCTGCCAGAGGAAGTGGTGGAGGCTGGTACAATTGTAACATTTAAAAGGCATTTGGATGGGTATATGAATAGGAAGTGTTTGGAGTGATGTGGGCTGAGTGCTGGCATGTGTGACTAGATTAGGTTGAGATATCTGGTCGGCATGGGCGGGTTGGACCGAAGGCTGTTTACATGCTATACATCTTTTTGACTCTATGACTTTATTGTACACCAAGGTGCCTTTGTTCCTCAGTATTGCCCAGAGACTGACCATTCATTATGTATTTCCTTCCCTTGTTAGACCTCCCAAAATGCATTACCTTGTCTTTTTCTGGATTAAATTCCATCTGTCATTGTTCTGCCCAATGTACTAGCTGATCAATATCAGACATTGCCTGAGACCATCCTCCTCAATATCAACAACACCATCAATTTTTGTGTCATCTGCAAACTTATTAATTCATCCTTCTATATTCACATCCAAGTCATTAATGTGCATAACAAACAGCAAGGGGCCCTGCTCAAATCCCTGTGATACACCATTGGTCACAGGCTTTCAATTACAAACACAACCCTTCATCATCACCTTTTGCTTCCTATTTCTAAGCTAATTTTAGATCCAGTTTGCCAACTTGCTTTGAATCCCATGGGCTCTTACCCATGGGACTCCTGACATTGGACTAACTGTTCTGTAATTACTTAGCCTATCCCTGATGCTTTTCTTGAACAACTGAACCATATTAGCTATTCTCCAGTCATCTGGCACTTCACCTGTGGCCAGCAAAGTATTAAATATATTTGTCAGGGCTCCAGCAATCTCCTTTCTTGCCTCTCATAGCCGCCTGGGATATATGTCGTCAATACCTTTATGCACACTGAGTAGACAGGATCATGGTGGTAGGATTAATAGACGTGAAAATTTGGCCAAATGTATTTGTTTAATGCATTTGCCATTTCCTCATTCCTCATGTTAATCTGTCCTGTCTCATCCTCTAAAAGAACACATTAACATTGGAACGTAGGAGCAGGAGAAGGCGATTCAGCTCCTTGCACGTTCTCTTGAATTAAAGCAGGGCCGATCACCCACCCCAATACCACTTTCATCAATATTACTTCTCCATGTTAATATGCAGAGAATCATAGAATCCCTAAAGTGTGGAAACAGGCCATTTGGCCCAACAAGTCCACACCAACCTTCCGAAGAATAACCCACCCAACCCTTTTGTTATTATTCCTTGTCGTCATTAATCTTCAGAAGTCTATCAAATTGTGTCTCAAACATACTTAATGATTGAGTGATCGCCACCATCTGGGGCTGAGAATTCCAAAGATTCATCATCCCACGTGTGAAGAAGTTCCTCCTCTTCATTTCTGTCTTAAATGACTTATCCCTGTGCTGAAATAAAGTTTCATGCCTTCTGCATTGGTTCTTGTGCTGTTCCTCTGCAAGGAACTGTCTGTACTCATTGAAAAGATGGCCTGAAACATGACTTCCATCCGTTTTTGCTGTTGCCACCACACGGGCAGCTCCTACCACCCAGTTGTGCACAGCAAGTCCAATTGGGTATGATGACTTGTAATGCTACTTTTCATTGAGATTTCTCAGTATACTGTTTCTTTTTTGATCTGTTCTGGATATCAGGGCAAACCTGCTGAAGTGATCGGTGCTAAGTTATCCTGGTGTTAGAGATATGATAATATAGTTTCTGGCCTTTTGTGCACTGACCAAGAAACGTTTTATAATGCTCCATTTCAGATTTTTCTCACATTTTGTTCTTAGCCTCCATAAATTATACTTATTCCACAACAAGATTAGTAAAGTCCACAACATTTATATTTGGCTTCAACTCAGGGAAGATTATTATTTTGAGATGTAGCAATTAGTTGTCAATTGTCATTCTTCTAAAAGGATTGTATATTTCAGCCTCATTGTTACCACAATTTAATTGCTATGTCAGAAATGACAATACAAAGCAAATATTTAACTCTATTTTTGTAAAAAGATTAAAACATAGCATATTAGTTCCGATGTTCTTATTTTTTTAGAGATTGTACTGATGTAAAGGAATCAAGGTCTATGTGGAATGTGGATTTGAGAATTATCAGACAGGCCACAATCTAATTGAATAGCAAAGCACTTCTTTGGGCCAAATGGCCTACTTCTACTCTTCTATCTCTGTCTTATGATTTTTTATCTCCAGATAACCTGGCATCAATAGCTAAATCTGTATCATTCTTAAATTTTGAAGCAGAAGGGGGAATTAAAAAAAACTAATTCCCATGCTCCAAGAAGATATTACTCTTTGGAGTCGGCATGGTGGCTCAGTGGTTAGCACTGCTGCCTCACAACGCCAGGACCCCGGGTTTGATTCCAGCCTGGAGAGACAGTCTGTGTGGAGTCTGCACATTCTCTCCGTGTCTGCATGAGTTTCCTCAGGGTGCTTTGGTTTCCTCCCAGAGGCCAAAGATGTGCAGGTTAGGAGAATTGGCCATGCTAAATTGCCCATAGTATTCAGGGAGGTAAGTGCATTAGTCGAGGGTAAATGTAGAGTAATAGGGTGGGGGAATGGATCTGGGTGGGTTATTCTTTGGAGGGTCAGTGTGGATTTGTTAGGCCAAAGGGCCTGTTTCCATACTGTAGGGAATCTAATCTAATCAAATAATCAACAAACATGACATTCTGAAGAACTAACTCCCACAGCTACCTGGTTTTTATACAAACCCACCGACTCCTACAGCTACATGGGTCCTATAAAAACCCACTGACTCCCACAGCTACCTAGACTACAGCTCCTCCCACCCTCCCTCCTGTAAAAATGCTATTTCTTATTCCCAGTTCTTCTGCCTCTGCCACATCTGCTCCCAGGAGGACTAGTTCTACCATAGAACACATCATATGGCCTCTTTCTGTAAAGACCACAATTTCCCCTCCCACATGGTTGATGATGCCCTCCAGCACATCTCATCCACACCCTGCACCTCTGCTCTTGAACCCTACCTCTCCAACCGGAACAAGGACAGAACCTCCCTGGTCCTCATCTTCCACCCCACCAAACTCCATATGCATTGCATCATCCTCCGTCATTTCTGCCATCTACAAATGGACCCCAAAACCAGAGATATATTTCCCTCCCTACCCCTATCCGCATTCTGGAAAGACCATTCCCTTTGTGACTCCCTTGTCAGGTCCATGCCCCCCACCAATCCACCCTCCCCACATGGCACCTTCCCCTGCCACCGCAGAAATCGCAAAACCTGCACTCACACCTCCCCCTTCACCTCAGTCCAAGGCCCCAAAGGAGCCTTTCACATCCATCAAAGTCTTACGTACAGTTCCACACATATCATTTACTGTATTCGTTAATCCCAATGCAGTCTCCTCTACATTGGGAAGACAGGACGCTTTCTCACAGAGTGTTTCAGAGGACATCTCAAGGACACCCGCGCACACCAATGCCAACACCTCGTGGCCAAACACTTCAATTCCCCCTGCCACTCTGCCAAGACCATGCAGGTCCTGGAATTCCTCCATCATCACTCCTTTAGCACCCGATGCCTGGAGGAAGAACGCTTCATCTTCTGCCTCAGGACCCTCCAAACCCATGGCATCAATGTGGATTTCATCATTTCCCCTCCCCCCACCCCACATCCCAGTTCCAGCCTTCCAACTGGGCACCATCCTCATGACCTGTCCAACCTGTCCATCTTCCTTCTCACCTATCCGGTCCACCCTCCTCTCTGACCTATCACCATCACCCCTATATCCATCTACCTATTGCACTCTTAGCTACCTCCCGCCCAGCCCCACCCCCTTCCCATTTATCTCTCCAGCCCCTCGGCTCACAGCCAATTCCTGATGAAGGGCTTTTGCCCAAAATGTCAATTCTCCTGCTGCTCACCTACTGTGCATTTGCAACACCACACTCTCGATTCTAAAGGACAGTCTGTTCTGACTGAGATACTGCTAACTTTAACATAATACGGTTATTTTTTGACTTGAGGCTGTACTTTCTGTCTGACATAAATCAGTTTAATCTATTTCAGGTGAAATATAATTAAGATAAACAATTTCCCTTGAGGTATATTTTCTCTTTTATCTGATTTATCCTCCTTTAATACCTAGGCAGATATCTACAGATTATAAGCATATATGATTATATTCTCAATGTACTTTTGAACTATGCACTTTTATGACAATTATACTGAAAGAAGAAGGTGTAGAATATATATTGTATATGAAATATTACCAATTCCTGAAAGAATCCATAATACAATAAGTCATTCATATTGATATATAAAGCCATTTTTTAATGTGGCCAAGCAGTGAAATCATGTTACCGAACCAATGTTATTGGAAGTGAATTAAAGCCACCTGAAATACCAGGCTTCATTCACGTAAGATCATTCATTTGTGATTGTTGAACCAGCGCTCAAAACCAACTTTCATTAAAGTAGTAGTAATATGGAAGTTTGAAGTTAAAATGTGAAAGCAGACATAGAAAAACACACACAAATACTTTTGCTGGAAGCCAGAAGATTTAAATCTATGGAAACCCAAGAACGCACCTAGTTTTTAAGCCTACTGTGGTACCTATAATCTGCATTAGCGAGAATACTCACTTCTGTTGCTAACATACAAGTTGGTTTAGAATATTTATAATTTGATGCAGGAAAGAGATTGGATATTCTGTGTGAAGGCTAAAATTAAATTACAGAAGTCAGATGAGAAGTGCAAATTCTTATTGTGTTGTGTTGTTTTGCTGGAATCACCAGAGATTCCTTCGGTAGATTAATTGCCACCAAACCTTCTTTATGGTATTCGTCTGAATTGCAGATAGAAAGTGGAAAAGGATGCCCACATAAAGTCTTCAATGGAAAAAAAGCCTCAATACGAATCAAAAACTGGTTTATTACATAGTATTTAATAGTTAGTTACATTACAACTGAGATATATGATGGTTTTGTATGAGACATTGGGCTCAATGGAAGAGTAAGCATGCATTGCGCTCCTCAAACATTCCAGAAGATTCCCCTGGCCTCGGAATCTATTCCGCCATTAGCCATGAGGTTGATGCAGCTGCCACCCCCACGTTGATTGATGATGTCACTTCCGCCCCCCCCCCATCATGGCCACTCCCACAACCACTTCCACCCCTCACAATTCCTCATGCATCACAGGTGACATCACTTCTGCCCTTCACATCATCGCTGATGCCACATGCTCAGTGACTTCCGCAACCCCTACTGCCGTGGTCACCACCACTTCTGCCCCCACCAGCGCCACTCACCTGCATTCTGCTGACTTGCCCCCCACAGACCCCACTGTCACTATCCCCACTCCCCAGAACCCCGAGGGGAACACTACCCCTGCTCATGACTCCACCCCCATTCCCCCCACCATCACACCCACTCCAGTTACAGGTTCCGCCCCCACTCCCAGCTCTACACCCACACCAGATCCCAGCCCCCAGCCCTCCCCCTCACTGAAGACGAACGATCAGTCCTCAGCAAAGGACTCACCTTCATCCCCCTCCATCCACGCATCAATGAATTTAATACATGCCGTGACTTCGAACAATTCTTCCGTTGCCTCCGCCTCCGATGTTACTTTCACAATCAGGACTCCAGCCCACCTTCCGAGGACCTCTTCGCCCACCTCCAACACACTGCATCCACCTGGACACCCCACACTGGCCTATTATCTGCCCTCGACCTCTTCATTTCCAACTGCCGCCGGGACATTACCCGCCTCAACCTGTCTACCTCCCTCCCCCATTCCAACCTCTCACCCTCACAACGCACAGCCCTCTAATCCCTCTGCTCCAATCCCAACCTCACCATCAAGCCAACGGATAAAGGGGGCACAGTGGTAGTCTGGCACACTGACCTCTACACCGCTGAAGCCAAACGTCAACTCGAGGACACCTCTTCCTACTGCCCCCTCGACCATGACCCCACCACCCATCACCAAACCATCATCTCCCAGACCATACAGAACCTCATCACCTCAGGAGATCTCCCACCCACAGCTTCCAACCTCATAGTCCGGGAACCCCGCACTGCGGTTCTACCTCCTTCCCAAGATCCACAAGCCTGACCACCCTGGCCGACCCATTGTCTCAGCATGCTCCTGCCCCACTGAACTCATCTCTACCTATCTCAACACTGTCCTATCCCCCCTGGTCCAGGAACTCCCCACATACATTCGAAACACCACCCATGCCCTCCACTTCCTCCAAGACGTCCGTTTCCCCGGCCCCCAACGCCTCATCTTCACCATCAATATCCAATCCCTCTACACCTCCATCCGCCATGACCAGGGCCTCCAAGCCCTCCGTTTTTTCCTCTCCAGACGTCCCCAACAGTACCCTTCCACCGACGCTCTCATTCGTTTGGTCGAACTGGTCCTCACCCTTAACAATTTCTCCTTTGAATCCTCCCACTTCCTCCAGACCAAAGGGGTAGCCATGGGCACACGTATGGGCCCTAGCTTTACCTGTCTCTTTGTTGGCTACGTAGAGCATTTGATCTTCCGTAATTACACTGGCACCACTCCCCACCTCTTCCTCCACTACATTGATGACTGCATTGGCGCCACCTCGTGCTCCCGCGAGGAGGTTGAGCAATTCATCAACTTCACCAACACATTCCACCCTGACCTTAAATTTACCTGGACCATCTCTGACATCTCCCTCCCCTTCCTGGACCTCTCCATCTCCATTAATGATGACCGACTTGACACTGACATTTTTTACAAACCCACCGACTCCCACAGCTACCTGGATTACACCTCTTCGCACCCTACCTCTTGCAAAAATGCCATCCCGTATTCCCAATTCCTCCGCCTCTGCCGTATCTGCTCCCAGGAGGACCAGTTCCACCACAGAACACACCAGATGGCCTCCTTCTTTAGAGACCGCAATTTCCCTTCCCACATGGTTAAAGATGCTCTCCAACGCATCTCGTCTACATCCTGCACCTCCGCCCTCAGACCCCACCCCTCCAACCGTAACAAGGACAGAACACCCCTGGTACTCACCTTCCACCCTACCAACCTTCGCATAAACCAAATCATCCGCTGACATTTCCGCCACCTCCAAACAGACCCCATCACCAGGGATATATTTCCCTCCCTACCCCTTTCCGCCTTCCGCAAAGACCGTTCCCTCCGTGACTACCTGGTCAGGTCCACGCCGCCCCCTACAACCCACCCTCCCATCCTGGTACTTTCCCCTGCCACCTCAAGAACTGTAAAACCTGCGCCCACACCTCCTCCCTCACCTCTATCCAAGGCCCTAAAGGAGCCTTCCACATCCATCAAAGTTTTACTTGCACATCCACTAATATCATTTATTGTATCCGTTGCTCCCGATGCGGTCTCCTCTACATTGGGGAGACTGGGCGCCTCCTAGTAGAGCGCTTTAGGGAACATCTCCGAGACACCCGCACCAATCACCCAACCCGCCCGTGGCCCAACATTTCAACTCCCCCTCCCACTCTGCCGAGGACATGGAGGTCCTGGGCCTCCTTCACCGTCGCTCCCTCACCACCAGATGCCTGGAGGAAGAATGCCTCATCTTCCACCTCAGAACACTTCAACCCCAGGGCATCAATGTGGACTTCAACAGTTTCCTCATTTCCCCTTCCCCCACCTCACTCTAGTTCTAAACTTCCAGCTCAGCACTGTCCCCATGACTTGTCCGGACTTGTCCTACCTGCCTATCTCCTTTTCCACCTATCCACTCCACCCTCTCCTCCTGACCTATCACCTTCATCCCCTCCCCCATTCACCCATTGTACTCTATGCTACTTTCTCCCCACCCCCACCCCCACCCTCCCCTAGCTTATCTCTCCACGCTTCAGACTCGCTGCCTTTATTCCCGAAACGTTGATTTCGAAGCTCCTTGGATGCTGTCTGAACTGCTGTACTCTTCCAGCACCACTAATCCAGAATCTGGTTTCCAGCATCTGCAGTCATTGTTTTTACCTGCTTGCTAAATTAGAATTAGATTAGATTAGATTAGATTACTTACAGTGTGGAAACAGGCCCTTCGGCCCAACAAGTCCACACCGACCTGCCGAAGCGCAACCCACCCATACCCCTACATTTACCCCTTACCTAACACTACGGGCAATTTAGCATGGCCAATTCACCTGACCTGCACATCTTTGGACTGTGGGAGGAAACCGGAGCACCCGGAGGAAACCCACGCAGACACGGGGAGAATGTGCAAACTCCACACAGTCAGTCGCCTGAGGCGGGAATTGAACCCGGGTCTCTAGCGCTGTGAGGCAGCAGTACTAACCACTGTGCCACCGTGCCGCCCCGGTAGAACTGGTACAACTACTAGGACAGAACAAAACTGGCTAGCTCCACTAGGATTAGTATTGTATATCCCGCTGGGTGGAGCTTATCTCATGGTATCAATCAATCCTTTCAGATACTAGCTGTCTTATACAATAGTCTACCCCATTCGGTCCCATGATTTTTTCAAATAAGTGAAGTAGGTTTACCACTACCTTATCCCTCACCCCCACCAAGGTCCCTGACTTTATAAATGACAATTACGTGTTTGCTTTGGAAGGTTGCTGCTTGTCAACAAACCACTCACTTCAAATTCATTGCTCTCCTGGAATATTAATGACTTTAATTTCTAGATTTCCTTCTGCAATGCTGCATATTTGTTTTCCTCAGAGGATTGTTAATTTCATCAAATCATGGGACCAAAATTATCTACGTTTCTGAATGAAGTAATCTTCTCCTTTTGAAGTTGTAATGAATTAGACTGGAATGTGAATCTTCCATTCCTGAACATATACTGTTGATAGCATTATCATTTTTTGAAGTTCAATCATGGACAGTAAAGCTTACTGAACTGCTTTGGTACTACTGCTGGACAGTTCAAATGGCCGCAACAACAGTCTACTACTAACCCCTGGTGGTTCTAATCTATTCAAT
This sequence comes from Chiloscyllium plagiosum, assembly GCF_037043375.1. Taxonomy (NCBI): domain Eukaryota; kingdom Metazoa; phylum Chordata; class Chondrichthyes; order Orectolobiformes; family Hemiscylliidae; genus Chiloscyllium; species Chiloscyllium plagiosum. Next base: position 76,785,923 of record NW_028270145.1, on the reverse strand, counting down.
AATCAAATTTTGAAGATTTGTCTTTCACTGGAAGGCAATTAAATAGTTCTTACACAGTAAAATCAGGGGTATCATCTGATCTCTCAATCTTGCAGAGTTTTTGGGATAAAACATATTTCAATCGAGTGGCTTATATTTACTCTAGTTCAGAGAACATTCATCAGAGACCTATGAAATCTTCATCTTGTTGATGAAAGTTAAAGCAATCACTGCTATTTGACTTCAGAGCTTGTTGAAATTCTTCAACATACTATATTATTTTAAGAATAAAGCACACTTTTCTGCTTGTGTTGAAGTGTTGAATTTTCATGATGTACACATTTTCCATATAGATCTCTATATTTTAAGAATAGCTTGTAGAATCCATTTTATGTTGAACAGTACTTTGCCTGCACCATACAGTTAACTGTGAAAATATTACAGTTTTATACTCCTCAATGGATTTTGTTTTCCCAGTAACTCTTGCCCCAGTGTCAAGTTTAAAATTAGTTGGGCCACCGTTAAACTGTGAGATCTGTGTCATATCTAGTTCAGATGGTTTACTTATTATACCTAGAAATGGTTGATTCACATTTTCCAAAGATGACATATCATTTTATTGGGAATTCCCAATTTACAAATATTCAACTTACAGATACTTGTAGATACGAACATGATCCCATGCAGGAATGTAATTTTGACATTTCCTGAACTTAAAAACAGTTACTTTATATTGTCCTACTTTGCTGTTCGGACTTGAGTACAAATCAACTTGAAAGGGGACTCAAGAATTTAATCTGTTCATAACTCATGTGCTGCCTCTTTCGTGATATTTGTTCTAATAATTATATGACTTGGTGTTATGGGTTTTCTTCCAAAAGTTGTTAACCTCTTTTGAAAGTAGGTAACCACCTCAATCTCCATGCATGAAACCGTCTTGATCGACTCATGGCATAAATACAGAGAAATGGTTTAGATGGAATTGCCATTATACCGACGTGTTTATAAGGTGACCAAGGTTGAAAAATTAATATTCCACAGTACTCAATACGCTGAGCAGACAGGTGAAATCTGCAAGCACTGCGTGCTGATATAGCTGCCTGTAAAGATCCAGATGTTACATTTATGACACACCAACTGCCCTGCAATGTAACATTATTTATGTATTTAATTAGATGATTTGTTTTTAAATAACTAATTCCTATCTCAATGCATCTGAGCATCAATGCCTCAGGAAGCTGAGGCAGGTGCATCCTATCCTTCCTCCTTAATTAGTCAGTGAACCATGAAATACAAAGTCATTTGGTGGTTTTGTCAAAGAGCAATTGCTGGGTGTACTTTGCAGGTGATCTGTCTCCAAATCTGAAAATGGACGTCTTGTTACAGCAGCAACGAAGGTAGAAGATTCTGCCTTCTGTTACTGTTGCTTTTTTTACAAACAGAAGTGAACTGATTTTTATGATTGACAATAGAGGGCAGTAGAACAAAAGACATTGATTTTCTACCAATATTTGAAAGCAAAATTGTTGCGTTGGTGATGCTGGTCAATAGTAACTACCTAACTCTTTAGAGGAAATAAACCGTTTACAAAGAAAGTAAATCAGTATGAATTGGTTTCAAGTGTGGATATTGAAGCAACATAATTCGTCAATGAAAGGTCTCAATGTAATTTAATCTAACAACATTATCATTCAGTTAAGATACATATTTTTGGTCATGAATGACTTTAATGCCTCAAAGTGTTTTTGAAATCTATTATAGTTAATTTGTTCAAAGGATTCCTTATTAATTAATGGAAACACTTCAATTAATAATATATTTTGTAATATTTAGCCCATGCAGAGCAATTTGTTTGTAGTAAATTATGCATATCTGTTCACAGTAAAAGTGACATTGAGAGCTTCTCTAATCTTGTTTCCAATGAGATCATTATCCATTTGCTCATTACCTTAATTGAAGTGTGATACTGGTGTGATTGCTATCGGCATATGTCATTTTCTTGACAAATTCCTGACAACGAGAGCCAATAAATTAGATCTGCTATGAACTTGAAAGTAATGGGTATGGATCTTAAGTGGTTTAGGAAACATAGCAGCCTCATTGCTGTCCATATAATACTCTTCTTACTGATTATGATGATGGCATTTTAATTTATTTAATCTATGATGGTAGAGACAGTAATGGAACAGAACTAACCTTATTCTCCCATTACAAAATACAATGGGAATACCAAAGGTCCAGAACACTATCTGTTGCCTTAATGTAATTGAGGTTTGATGTGTACAAGTGTTGATGTTTCAAGGGTAAGAGAAATACAAAAGCAACATGACTTCGGTTAACAAAATGTTTTCGTAAAAATACTACACACTATAAATAGAAAATAAAAGCAAATTGTTGCAAATGCTGGATAATTGAAATAAAAACAGAACATACTGGGGAAACTCAACAAACCTGGCAACATTTTTGAAAACAGAAACAGATTTAATGATTCAAGTCCAATAGGACCCTTCTTGAGAATCTTAAGAAGTAAATAAATGTTCAAGGAATAGTTATCTAACTTAGCACTGTAAAACAAATATGTTACAAGTAACATAAAGGACATCATTTCAAAATCCTGAAGACCTATTGAAAAGCTTAGCATGACCTAATCCCCATGTTAAAAGTCTACACACACCATTTACATTATTTCTTTACTGCAGGATGATGAAATGGACAATTCCACCCACAGATATTTCTTGCTATCTATTGCACTTTGCTTGTTCATTGAATATTACAGTGAATAATATAGGATGTTAATCGTAGGATCAGTTACTGAGTACAAATATTTCATCATTTTGATGTCAAGTTTTATTAAGTAGCCTAAACATGATCTATTTATAGGTTTTCTCGCTGAGCTGGAAGGTTCAGGTTCAGACGTTTGTCACCATACTAGGTAACATCATCAGTGAGCCTCCGGATGAAGCACTGGTGGTATGGCCGGCTTTGTTATTTATGTGTTTAGGTTTCCTTGCATTGGTGACGTCATTCCCTGTGGTGATGTCATTTCCTGTTCTTTTTCTCAGGGAGTGGTAAATGGGATGCAAGTCAATGCGTTTGTTGATAGAGTTCCGGTTAGAATGCCATGCATCTATGAATTCTCGTGCTTGTCTCTGTTTGGCATGTCCTTGGATGGATGTGTTGTTCCAGTCGAAGTGGGACACAAGAACGGAAGGCACTAGAAGGACTAAAAAAATGAAAACATTGTTATCCTATCTGTAGACAAAGGATGCTTTACAGTCATTCTAAATCAAAGAGACTACATTGAGAAAGTGAACGTACTGCTTGCAGGTGCCAACACTGACCAACGACTGGTGATAGATTTGACCCCAATAGAGAATCAAATCACAGCCTTACTCAAAAAACTTCAGAAATCTGGAGAAATAAATAAGAGTTCCAAAAAATGAAACCAGGTAGATCCAGCACACCACACTTCTACAGATTACCCAAAACTCACAAACCAGGAATCCCCCCCACCTAGACCCATAGTCTTGTTACCTGGAACACCAACTTAGAGATTAGTCAAGGAGCTACAACAAAGACTAAAACACTTAGTAGAAGACTTACGCCACTCCATCCACTCCACCCAAGAATTCCTGAAGACCATCAAAGACACCTAGATAGAAAAGGATGAACTAATGGTTTCCATTGATGTAACAGCCCTATTCACATCCATCAACATCAACCTGTCCAAGGAAACACAGACTACATTATTAGAAGAATCAAAGACACGTACACAAACACCACCAACTTCATCAGCAAGGACAATATTGTCAAGTTTAGTGGACCTATGTCTTCCCACCAACTTCACCTTCAACAACAAAACCTACAGACAAACTGATGGAACACCCATGGGATCTCCGATATCAGAGTTCTTAGCAGAGACAGTAATGCCGAAACTCAAACAAACAGCTCTATCAACCATCCAAACCAAACTTTGGGTCAGCTATGTGGATGACACCTTTGTCATCACTAAATGAAACAAATTAGAGGAAACCTTCAAGACTATCAATAATATCCTTACTGGCATAAGTAAGAGGAGGAAAACAACAACAAACTACCTTTCCTAGATGTCACAGTAGAGCAAACAACCAATGGGGAACTTCAAACCAGAGTCTACAGAAAAACAACACATATGGACCAAATACTGAACTACAGAAGCAATCATCCCAAAGCCCACAAATGAAACTGCATTAGAACATTATTTCAATGAGCCACCACACACTGTAGCACAGAGGAACTACGCAGAGCAGAGGAAAAATCACCTATACAGTTTATTAAAAAAAGGGTACCCAATAAACACAGTCCATCAATTTCTCAGCAACAAACCCAAACAAGTAGACAATATTAATCACTCTCCCCTATGTCAAAGACATCTCAGAAATGACTGCCAGACTACTCATACCTCTTGGCATCATGGTAGCCTACAAAAACACCAACACACTAAAACAGCAGTTAATAAACTTGAATGACCCTATACAGACAACAAGCAAAACTAATGTCATTTACGTAATAACTTGCAAGAACTGTAACAAACACTACATTAGACAAACAGACAGAAAACTAGCCACCAGGATACATTGACAACAACTAACCACGAAAGGACATGACCCACTCTCACTAGTATCTTTACATACAGATAAGGAAGGACATCACTTCGACTGGGAGAACACATCCATCCTAGGACAGGCCAAACAGAGACATGCGCGTGAATTCCTTGAAGCATGACATTCCAACCAGAACTCTATCAACAAACACATCGACTTGGATCCCATTTACCACCCCCTGAGAAAAAGAACAGGAAATTATATCACGACAGGAAATGAGGTCATCAACCCATGGAAACCTAAGCACATAAATAAAAAGTGGGGCCATATCACCTGTACTTCATGCAGAGGCTCACTGATGATGTTACCTAGTATGGTGACAAAATGTCTGAACCTGAACCTGAACCTTCCTGCTCTGCGAGCAAACCTACATACAGAACCTCAACCTGAGCTACAAATCATCTCAAAACTCACTATGATCTAGTTAATTCATATCCACGAACACCTTTTTATCTTTGGAATGTATATTTTTTAATTGGAGTTTTTAATGACCATAGTAAATGTCAGACAAAGTCTCATGCATGCACAGCTGTCATAACAAATGATGGGTGGAATTTTCCACGCCTACCTGAAACTTTACAAGAACAGGTAGAGGATCTTAATTGGACAGCAGGCAAAAAATCAGTTTCCTAATGGTGAATTAAACTTTTAGAATCATAATTATATAGCAAATAATTGCAGGAATAGGCCATTTGTTTCTTCAGGCCTGTTCATGGCAGGTCAGTACGCTATTGCCCACTTTCTCACCAAGCCTTTTGTTCCTTTAGCCCTAAGAATTATATCTAACATCTTCTTGAAAACATTTAATGTTTTGGCCTTAACTGCTTTCCAGGGAAGTAAATTCCACAAGCTCACCACCCTCTGGATGAAGAAATGGTTCCTCCTCTTAGTCCTAAATGGTCTATGCCATATTCTTAATATGTTATCCTTGGTTCTGGATTCCTTAGTCCTCAAGAACATCTTCTATGAGATTTCCCCCTCATTCTTCTAAATTCCAGTGAATTTCGTCTCAGCTGATCCAATGTCTCATCAGATGTTAATCCTGCCATCCCAGGAATTAGTCTGGTAAACCTTTGTTGCATTTCCTTCATAGCCAGAACATTCTTTCTCAGATAATGAAAGCAAAACATACACTCAAAGTTCTGAGAGCTCACTAAGGTCTTGAACAATTGCAACAAGACATTCCTGATCCCACACTTGAATTGTTCTTTACCACCTGATTTTGCTATTAAGTTCTCCACAACTTTCAGGTGGGTTGGGTTTCCTAAAATGTTTTGAATGATCACAGTTCCATGAATACATATTAACAATTTCAGCTTTCTAGAATTACACTGTGGGCACAATTTTGTTAGCCAAAAATGGGAAACAAGTCTGTTCACAAATATGACAATCTATAACAGGTGTTTACCTGCTGGGATTAACATTGTTCATTGAGCTTCAGAGAGTGCAAGGTTCTTCAGTTGCTTGGGTCCTTCATAACCAAGCCACTTCTTGGAGAATTTGCTAACAGTGTTAAGAGTGACCTTCTCCATTTTGATCAGCTCATGGGAAGTCTCAGTTAGGTATAGTCTGCCCCCTCATTGTTAAACACTTGCTGTATTAGGAGTGAAGTTTGACTGGGCCAACAAGCCTGTCCAAGTGAGGCAGCCAGACTGGCTGATGCCAGCAAACATGTCCAGAACAGGCAAGCTGAGCTGAACTCAATGCCACCTTTTGGGGCTGGTTCCTTGTCCCATGAAAGGTGAAAAATGATCAGATGTGTATGTGCCCCTACTTGTGATGAAAGGTCAGTGAACTAATGGTGGCCAACTTGCTTAGTGTTCTAGCTCCTTTTATGTTTTATGTATGAACCATGGCAGATGTTTGTGAGACAGTATCCTTGTGGAGCCAGTCAAGCTACCTTGGTGGCTGCAATGAAGTAACATGAATAATCTGATGGAGATATTTTGTGTCCAACATCTTGTGTTGTAGATGTGTGGAATAGCAAGCTTATATTGTGAACTCAAAGAATAGAACTATGAGGAGATGGTGGTTCCCACCCTGGCAGAGTGCGACAAATCCTTTATCCTTTTGCAGCACAGTTTTCCTAAGCTGTGCATGGGCACTGATCTCTACAGCAATGTCTATCTAGACTGCCTTCATCAATGCAGATGGCTTCATATTGCCACTCATGGGGGGAAAAAAAATACTTTCCTTCTTTCCAGGACAGTCTGCAGGAGAATATCTAGGAAGGTCACTAAAGCAAGGTAACTCCTTTTTTCCTGGGCTTTGACAATTCCTGGGGTGTATGGATGTAGGGAGCAGAGCTTGAATCTCACTTCTGGGTAGCATACAGTGCAATGCTGCTGGGGTATTTGTTAAATATGATGCTCAAGTGTTGGAGCTTGGAAAATCTCTGCAGGCTTCAGCGTTTCCTGCCTATAAAATCTGGCATTTTCCCTGTGCATGCAAATGTACTGAGCTGAGAGGAACACATGCAGGTAGTCCCTTATGCTGTTCCAACCCATCCCGACCTTCTATCTACAGAGGAGAAAATTCTGGAGAAGAGAAATTTCTGGCCAATATGTGTCATTTTTTTTGCACAAGGAATAAGTTTATTACTTCCAAAATAATCGAATATTCCCATATTTAAACACAACTTTTCTGTATGGCATTGAGTTTCACCGATCTTATTTTTTACAAGGGTGAATTAAGTGATGGCATGTTAATGATGAAAAAGGGGAGTTTAGCATTATTTCAGTCTTGGTCCAGGTATACCAGCCTCTACATCATTGGTGAGCAGATATACAGTGGACTATGAGTGCAACAACCCTGGACAAGTCTTAATGCACAAACCTATGTGGGGTTTTCCTGGAAAGCTTAAAGTTCCGATGGGCAATTTGCAGTCAGAGCATTGGGACTGTTCCACAGTAATGTCATTGGGTTGTTAATCCAGAGGCTCAGGCTAATATTCATGGGACATGCGTGTGAACGCCAGCATGGAAGATGGTGAAATTTGAATTCAATAAACAAAACCTGTATCTTAAAGCTAGGCTCGTGGTGGTCATACAACTATTCTCAATTGCCATGAAAAGTCATCTGGTTCACGAATGTCCTTTAGTAAGGAAAATCTACCATCCTTATCAGACCTGGCCTACATGTGACTCCAGACCATTGCACCATAGTTGATTCCTAACTGCCCTCTGAAATGGCCTAGCAAGCCATTCATTTTAAAGTCAATTATGATGGACAACAAATGCCAGCATTACAGGTGATGCCTACATCCAATGCAAGAGTTAAAAAATCCACCTCAGTTACCCACCCACCCTCTCTCTCTCTCTCAATCACACACACACACACAAATTCAACACATGTACCTACTAAACTATCTACCTCTCACCACTCCCCTCATCTACTCACCAATGAACGCAATTGCTCATTCATTTACTGACTTCCTATTCATTTATTCATATAGTATTATTAAAAGTCTAGACTAGTAGACACTTGTTGCAGTACCACAGCTTGTGCCAGAAGAAGGAGATGTGTCCTCTCTTTCCCTGGCTCTACTGTACTTCGATGAAGTTGCTAAGAGGTGGAGTGCTCTGCATTTCTGCAAAATCTGAAATCAGAAAATCCCACAAAAATTGTGCAGTAGTATCAGGTTAAAGACATTTTTTTGTGGGCAATATACGTAGCATTGTCACTGTTCAGAAAATATTGTGTCTTGCTTTTCTGCTCAAAAGATTATCAAAATTGTCATTGTTTTCCTAGTGGGTGCTGAACAACAAAGAGCAGGGAGGAACAATTGTATCTCTAAGGCTTATATTACTTTGATTAATGAATAATTTTAAGATAAAGGATCTGGCTTTAAAGTGTCTAAATTGTTTGTTCTGACATATCATATTGCCATTTAAAGGTACCAGGAACCATGTACTTGTGTAAAGGAAAACATTCTGAAGGTGCAGTCATGCTAAAACTTAACTGTGGAGATTGTACTTTAAATCTATGGTATAGATTTTCAACATGCCAGTCAGGCGTAAAATTGGCACTGTGGATTGACTGGTCATTATAGAAGCCATTCAATTTTTATTTCCATTATCTGCAATAGAAATGAAAAATTGGACACTTTCTATATAAAAAAAGCTGATCCACAATGTTAATTTTACACCCGGTCAGTACATTTAAAACCGACCCCAATGTCTTTCTTATATGTAATGCAATGCAATTGCAAAGCAATTTCAGGCTGTCAGTTTGATTCTATCAATTGCTGTTACTCTGTTTATCTACAGCACATTCCTGCCCTGTCTGGTAAATGAGAATTTTCGTTGGATTCATATGTGCTGCTCACCAGACTTGTGCTAGATCATTAGACGTGAATTTTAATTGATCCAGATTGGAATGATTTTCAGGATCATTTAGTATTTCTGTTATGAGCAACTCATAACAGTTTATATTTTAAACACCATTCCTGCCTCTTCTCAAGAAATACAACCATAAATATCAGGGAATTGGAATTTGATTGCACAGCATCTTAGCATGACAAAAATCTTGAACTGTGGAATGGTTTTGCAGCTGTGATGTCTCACATGGTGAGATTCACAACTCAACTGAGTCATGACAGTAGGCCTCAGGTGGAAAGTAATTGAGTTTAGCAGCATGAAAATGTGAAGCTTAAAGGACAATTCACCTTACATAATTAGTAAAGCTATAGATATAGGCACTGGTTCTCCTCTTAACGAGAAAATATATTGCGGAACATCACTGATAGCTGTAGATGTGAAAAATGTAAGAAATAATTCAAAATTAAAAACTGAAATGAAATCCATAACTAAATCATGAAGCTAATGATTTGGTCTCAGTTCACATATGTATTTAACAGTGTCCAACATTGGAATGAACAGTGAATTTGCTGGAAGGTTTTAATCAAAATCTGTGCCACTTATTTGGCTTACAGACTATCCACCAAAAGCAAGTAAGTTAACCCAATCAACTGGTTTACGTGTGCAGGGGATAGGGGTGTAGGGATACGGGGAGGGTGGCAGAAGTGAGGGCTGAATACAGGCAAAGCGAGGTGTTAATTTTCTTGTGGGCCTTGGAAGAGCCATTCTTCCTTTTCTGCTCCCACAAGGAAAGAAACTTAATGGTATCTTATTGCCTGTTTGGAGTAAATTCATTGCTATTTCCCAATTCAGCCTGTGAATAAGAATTGTAATCCAGTCCCAATAATGTCATTAAGACTCAACATGCATATGTGCTAGAAAAAAACCCACCAGTCAGCTTGTTACCTGTGAATTAATATTAGGAAGTTCACTCTAGAGCAACTAACTGACCTTGGTGATCTTGACTGCCCATCTGCCTGATCCATTGAATCTACCCCAAATTGTATCATGAAACAATGATCATTTTCAGTCATTTCTTTGGGTAGATGTCTCTAATGTTCAGTTTTATTTCCAGCAATAATGTTGTCCTCCCATGCTTTTCCTGGTGAGATGGCAATTGCTCTTTTAAAAAATTGCAACAATGTTAATTGAGTATTCCCTTTGAATCCTTGTTAAATAGATACTTATTTTTACCTGTAAGCTATAAATATTTATTGTTCATGAAAAGAGGAAAAGAAGGGGAGGCTGCAAAATTAAACTGAAGCAGGGATGCAAAATGGAAGGGAGATGATTTGCCCATTGTTGCACAACCTGCCTGATTAGTCGATCTATTGAAATAAATTGAGACTTTAAATGGTAGCCTGCACCACCCATGGCAAGGACATTACACTCGAGGGTACAATGGGTCGCCTTTGTTGCACAACCTCGGAATTTGAATTGTACTTCCACAGATACCACTTCTGACTGTACATTTAATGCAAATTTTAGACTGTTGTCAACTATGGCTGAATGCCCAAACTGTTTTTAAATTATATAGTGGAGTGCACAGGGAAATTAATTGTAGATGCCATTTATTAGATATATTTTTATGCTATTTTAATGGGTTTCTGAATAATTAGATTTACCCGTAGGCACCTCTCAGATGTATGGTATAATTAATACTGAGTAGCAACATATATTTGTAATAAAGCCAAAGAAATAAGCGTACAGCAATTGAATTTAAAAATCTTAAAATATAAATACTCACACATGACTTACAAAAATTACGCACTGTGCAGGATACCTTTCCAAAACTTTAAAACATGTGACTTTTTAGTTTTAAAAATTAAATTCAAGCATTCAGAAGTCACGGCAAGTCATCTGTCTTGAACTTATTAATGTTTAATTGTATCACCCTAAGTTATATTTTATGTTTGCAAATTTCATCAATAGTAAATGCAAGACAGATTATGTGTGCTGTCTGTAATTCAGTGGACGTCTCAACAATGAAGATGTTTGCATGATCAATATGAAGCTGCTGTCATGGACACAATGAATCTTAGAACAATCTAACAGTGATATATATTATGTTAGTGAGGAAAGAAGGTAAACAAGGGACTTAGAATTATTGTCGCAACTTTTAATCCTCCAGGACATCTCAAAATATTCCACAGCCAATGAAGACAGTTCCTACTGACATCAGTGAGATGTTTGTCTAGAAATGAGATTCTGTTGCACACGTTTTTAAAGTTTCAGTGTAGAAGGCAGCCATTAGCTGTTGAGATGCTAGATAAACTGCCCACTGTGGTGCTTTGGGGCTTGTCAAGAATGATGATAGGGCAGCACAGTGGTTCAATGGTTAGCACTGCTACCTCACAGCACCAGTGACCCTGGTTCATTTCCAGCCTCAGGCGACTGTCTGTGTGGAATTTTCACATTCTCCTCATGCCTATATGGGTTTCCTCTGTTGTGTTCTGGTTTCCTCCCACAGTCCAAATATGTGCAAGTTAGGTGAATTGATCATGGTAACTTGCCCAAAGTGCTCAGGGATATGTAGGTTAGGTGCATTAGTCAGAGGAAATGTAGAGTAATAAGGTAGGGGAATGGGTCTGGGTTGGTTACTCTTCGGAGGGTCGAGGTGGACTTGTTGGGCCAAATGGCCTGTTTCCACACTGTATGGATTCTATGATAATGTAATGATCCTCCAGACTCAGCAGATTTTGGACACAATATAATGGCATTATTTGCTCCTCCTCAGGCAGATTGCCCTCATGTAGATCATGGCATGGAAACTGACGGGACCACAGGGCAGGAGATAGCCTGTTAAAAGAAAAATGCATAGAGTCGGAGGATCTCCCACAATTCCTGGCTTAACAGGCTGCCATTGCAGGGCAATTTACCATGACCAATCCATCTAACCTGCTTCGAGGAACACCCAACATGGGCTAAATGTGTCCATCAAACTTTTAAAAATAGATTCAGAACTCTTGATATATAAAGGCCCCGCTGGTGGCGAGAACCTCCAGTTGGGTTACCACACATGACACGCTGAGTAACTCCACAACAACTTGCTTTCATAGATAACGAGCTGATAAAGCAAGTGGTCGCAGATATGAACCATCCAACATGCTTGATACCATTCCAAGCTTAAGTTTAAAAAATTGAAAATCTTCACTAGAATTCTTTAGAAAAATAAAAAAATGTAACATTTTCTCTAAGGTCTGAATGATCACTTTACCTTGCCAAGCCATAGGATAATGCTACTCCAGGACATGGTAAACAAATTATGATTGAGGCAATACAAAAGATTTCTTCCAATTTTGGCAGTGAATGCAAATAGTTCAGTTGTGGCAGTCCAACAGATACAGTCTCCCCTGGTATTTTTGCTCCTTTGCACAGTGTAACCATTCTGAGTTAAGTAATCAGTGGCAAATATAACAAAGCAGACTACAGTGAAATAACAACATCAGTTCAATTAAAGCATCAGATATGGCTTGCAAACGAATTTAAAAATCCTTTTTATCAATAAATAACATTGTAAATTTAAAACCTTAGCTATTTGTTGGTCAATGTCATTAAATGACCACCATATTGTAAGGTTGGTGTACGTACCTGTTACCAAAATTTCCAGATGCACAGTAAAGTCCTCCCTGTCATTCTATGCACAGAAATGTCTCATCAGCAGTCATTTACTCTTTTCTGATAACAACATTTTTATGGGTTTCCATCCTTGTGTGTCCTATGACAAATTACAAATTATGTTGCACTATGAAATCATGCCCACTTGAAGATGGTTTGAGATTGATATAATTTGACTAGGACTGCAACAGCCAAGACACTTTTACCTATTAGTCCAGGTTTGTGCCTTTCTAGTTTTTATCCCTCCTCAAGGTCCATGCCTGCCTGGAGGGTCATGGTATGGAGAGATCAGCAGATCATCATAATGAGCAACTCAATGAGAATGTATACTGGAGGGCACCACCAACCGGTCAAGATATCTAAGCCTAATCTTCAGGATGCTGAAAGCCACTTTGGGCTCAGGTAAAATTGCTTACAGTCTCTGTGACAGAAATGTCACGAAAGCCTTTACTTTCCTTCTACTGGATAAGCCTTATCCACTAACAGTCATCTGCAGATGATTGCATAAATTGCTGGAAATTATAGGCATCAAGACAGCTTCCAGCAAAGCTTCCAAGACCTGCAAAAAGTTCTTGCTGATGAGAAATCTCCCTCGCTGGTCAGTCAGAGCCTTCATGGTCTTGTGACTACAAAAAATGATCCCCTGCATCTGATGGAATCTATCAATGAAGGCAAGGTCCACTGCCCTTCGAGCTCAAGTGCTGCTATCCATCTTGAACCAACATAACCCTTGCCCTCTAGAAAGAAATATTCAGATACTCCCTGATGCAATAATATGCTGCTGCCAGTGAGATGTCACTAATACCTGTTGCTGTTCCTTGAAAGAAACTAGTTGCTAGGTTCTGTATGTTTACTGTGAGTTTGACAGTCTTGGGAGGCCATGGTGGACGTTCCTACAGAATGCTGAATAACTGGCACAGAGGTCAGACAAATCCAAAAACCACCTGACTGCACCTATTCTTCTTTGGTGGTAGACCCACTAATGAAGTTATTGCTTTCATTACCTCTGACTGTTCTCTTACCTATCCTTGCATTCTATTACCAAAAGGTTCAACTCTGCTTCTATAAATGCTACTGCTCAAAGGTAGTCTCAGAGGAGTTTAATCCCATTTCCTGTTATGTTTTTCCTCCCTTTAAATTGTAATGTGCAGTCTTCATGAATGCCCCTCTCACAAACCTAGAAACAGATGGATCCATATACCATCAGCCCCTAAACTTTCCCTTGAAATTGTCCTTTGCAAAATTGAAGAGATTCAACAGATAAATCTCCTGACTTTGTAAAACTGGTCGTTTGTTGGTGAGGACCCTCTACTGCTGTTTCTGATTTGCTCCACACTGTGTTTGTGCCTGCTCCACTTCCCTGTCTTGGTTGAGTCATTCATGAATCCCTTGCCTCACAACTGTGATATTGCATGTAAACCTATAACTTTAAGATAGTTAAATGCAAATCATCCACTCCTTGACAATATCCAGGCTTGGGCCGGCAAGTGGCAAGTAACATTCCCACCACACGAATGCCAAGTAACGTCCATTTCCAACAAGAGATAATATAACCATCTCTCCTTCACAGTCAATAATATTACAATCACTGAATCCCCAATTATCAATATCATGAGGATTATCATTGATCAGAAACTGAATTAGACTGGCCATATCAGTGCTGTAGCTACAAGAGCAGGTCAGATTCTAGGAATCCTGCAGCAAACAACGCACCCTTGACTCATCAAAGTCTGTCCATCATCTACAAAGCACAAGTCAGGAACATGATAGAACATTTCCCACTGCCTGGATAAGTGCAACTCCGAATTACTCATACTTAAGAAGCTTTAGACCACCCAGGACAATGCAGTCTACTTGACTGGTACCACATCCAAAAACATTAATTTCCCCCACCATCGATGATCAGTGGCGTCAGTGTGTACCACATACAAGATGCACTATAGACATTCACTGAGGTTCATTCGAGAGAACCTTGGAACCCATTTCCACCAAGAAGGATAAGGACAACAGATTAATGGGAACACCACAACCTTCAAGTACCCTTGCAAGACACTCACCATCCTGGCTTGAAAATAATGTTGCCATTCCTTCAATGTTGCTGGATCAAAATCCTCAATCTCTCTCCTTAATGGCATTATGGGTGTACCTACAGCATATTGACTTTTATTTATTCACTGGCTAGACCAGCATTTATTGCTCATCCCTAATTGCCCAGAGAGTATTAAGACTCAACCACATTGCAATGGGTTTGGAGTTACATGTAGGCCAGACTTGATAAGAATGGCAAATTTCCTTCCCTAAAGGACATTTGTGAACCAGATGGGTTTTTCCTGATGTTTGGCAATGGTTTCATGGTCATCATTACAATCTATTCCCAAATTATTATTGTATTCAAATTCCACCATCTGACGTGGCAGGATTCAAACCCAGATCCCCAGGTCTTTAGGTTCATAGTCTAGCACTAATACTGCTGACTATGCCATCACTGTTACATAATGACTGCAGCAGTTCAAAAAGGCAGCTAGACATCTCCTTCTCAAATTAGGAATTGGCAATAAATACTGGATAGGCAGTACATCCCATATTCCTTGAAAGAATTAAGAAAATGTATTCAGATAATTCTTTCATGATGCCATGCAATATTCATGTGCAAAGACATAAATTCCACTTGACTCGTGACTGCTAAGACCGCTATACTTCACAGTCATCAGGAAAGTCTATCAGTCAACCAGCTTATCAAGTGATAGAATCCAGGCTATATTGATGTCTGTCATAGAGTTGCAATGTGGATGAGTTGCTCTGTAAAGAAATCTTGTGATACATTTTCTCAGTAAAGCCTAAAGGACACATCAACAACAAGCTTGTTTAGAAGCTTAACTGGCCATTCATCCATCTCAAGTGTGTTGCTTCCACAATGACTTATTGGAGCTTTTAAACTTTGAGGATGTCAGTGCTGCATGAAGAATTTGGTACCTAACCAAGGTTCAGGTTTAAGGGGCTGATTGCTCATGTTCCCACCTTCTCATTTAAATTAAATTCCCTCTCGCCACTTCTCTCAATATGATTCTTAAGTCTAATCAGTGAGAGATGCACAGTGCTTGTCCTGTTGATATAGGTTTCCAGGCTACTTTGTTGAGGCTTCATTGAAATGAATTTCAGACAACAGCAAGTTGCAGTACGTAAGTAGAAACACAAGAAGCACTGAAGTACAGTGGTTTACGTTGTTCGAATGGCTCAAAATGTTGACTGCTGCTTTTCCACAGATGCTGTCTGATTTGCTGAGTGTTTCTGTCTTTACTTGTACATTTCCCCTTCCCTAAAGAGACAGTCTTCATGGTTGTGCAGTTATAATGGAATTGTGTGCATTCATTCCATATAATACAGATTTGCAGCAATTGCTTCAGTCAGAATGCTATGCTGATACATGTCATAGAAGTTACTGGAATAAAATATTTCTCATTGCTCAACGGCATGCAGAAATATGAATTTTACTGTCACAGGGATTATTTTTAAATGCACCATTTTCAGCATTTGGGCAGCAAGGTGAACTATGTGTGACATGGATACAAATGGGATGTTGCACTTCTCCACATCATTTGATTCTGGTAAATGATGTCTACTATTGCCCCATAAGGGTGAATGGATTGTCAACTTAAATCACAATGCATGGATTATTCAAACATGACTACATCAAACATGCCTTAATGCCATCAGCTCTGTGTCTCCTTTATTAATGGTTATATTTGACTGTTTATTTTGTGATGTCATAAATGAACATAGCACAACAGAACCAGTCTCAGGACAACCATTTGAACCTTTCCTTATTTAGTCATTATTTATATGTTGTGACATATGAAGCTCTAAATCTTGTGCTTATTTCTGGCTATAAATAAGCCCAGGCTTCCTGAACAATTTCAAACAAAAAAAAATTGGATTTACCAAGATACAAAATGGAACAGATAAATCTGGTTCTCTGAGGACAAACATCATTCCATATACTGCTTACTTACATTTCAGGCGCAGGTGATGCTTTTTCCCAGTAGGCACAAACTGGAAAAGGAGTGAGATTTTTCACAGATGAATCTGTCTGATTGTCTGCTTTGTGGAGCATGATGAGGGAACAAGATCAGCCAAAGTAGCAATTTAAACGGTGTGAGATTTGATCCTGAAAAGAATCATTAGCTTCAGCATAAAGAGTTCTATTCAGCTTCAATTCTCCTGCCTTCGCATCACAACGCTGACTGTGATCTTGTGCTGTTATCAACTGTTGCCATCTCTTTCTATTGTTTTTCACCCATCATGATTTAAAAGTAAAAAGCAATCAAATATTGAATTTGCAGTGAGCCAAGTAATTTTTTTCTCTACAAATACAAGAAACATAACCCAATGTAATGCTTACATTTTCCCTGTCCTTTAAATAGAGAAGATGAATAAAAAGCTATTTATGCAAACTTATTCTCCAAGTGAAACATTTTGCACTATTTCTTGATGTAATGGCTCCTGTAAATGTATTATATTATTACTATTTAAATAACTTGTATATTCCTATCTGTCCAGTACTACATAGATTTTCTTTTTCTGATATACAAACGGTTACTTGGAACTTGAATGTGTATGGAAACAAAGATAAGCTGCCAAAGCTTTTTATTTTGCACTCCTCAAGGCAAATGCAAGAATGGTAAATTTCAGATGATTGCAGCCATTCATGCTATGTGACAAAAAGGATGTTGATTTATTATGGCCTTTCCATTGTGGAAGCATCGAAGAGTTATCGGGTTCCCAAACTGCTGAATATTCCAAAAAATATAAAGCTAGTGCATATTCTTTTTGTTTGCAGAGAGTGAGTCCCTATATAGGAATGTGTATGGTTTGTGACAAGCATAAATGGGGCATATCATGGGCTTATCTAATTATCAGAAACAAGGTAGCCTTCATTTTTAGATTCTTAGCTAAGGTCCAAGAATGCCTTTTGGATTTAACTAAACAGGAATCAACTTACTCAATTGCTAAAGGGGAGTTGTAGCTTTGATTGATTGACATGCTTATGAATTTGTAACAATCTGATTTTTTCTTTGAAGTGACTTTTTAATGTCTATTTGGTTTATTGGATAATGTTATGAAATATGAAGTGAATTAAAGACTTTCTCAATGGAACTTTCAATGCATGTGTTTGATTGCTAATGTTACTAAAAGATAGAAGAGGCAATATTTTTCGAAAAGAATGTTGGATATAATTCTAGCTTTTTGGTTTCTAACCCCAGACTACAGCTCTGTCGGATTCTTGATACAATTGTGTAGCCTTGAACATTGTCTCTTGCAAAAGAAAGCCTGCCTCCATCAAAGTAGTGGGTGATTTGAAATGCCCAATCCCTGCAATAATCCAATGAGAATAATGGCTCACCACTTACGCAGTTATATCATGCTCAGAAAAAAATGTTTGAAAATTCGATTGCAGGTCGGTATCCTGAAATTGGATCCAATTAGTCATTTGAAAATTTCTACTGCAACCATTTTGACACAGACAGAGGCATGAATGTCCATGTCATGGTGTAATTGCTTCAAAATCTGTACATTTGTGTAGCATAGACAACATACACCCTTAGCTTGTGGACTCACAGGTCTAAACATTGATGTGAACATAGAACATAGAACAGTACAGCACAGAACAGGCCCTTCAGCCCACGATGTTGTGCTGACCACTGATCCTCATGTATGCACCCTCAAATTTCTGTGACCATATGTATGTCGAGGAGTCTCTTAAATGTGCCCAATGACCCTGCCTCCACAACTGCTGCTGGCAACGCATTCCATGCTCTCATAACTCTCTGTGTAAAGAATCCGCCTCTGACATCTCCTCTATACTTTCCTCCAACCAGCTTAAAACTATGACCCCTCATTTTGGTCATTTCTGCCCTGGGAAATAGTCTCTGGCTATCGACTCTATCTATACCTCTCATTATCTTGTATACCTCAATTAGGTCCCCTCTCCTCCTCCTTTTCTCCAATGAAAAATGCCCGAGCTCAGTCAACCTCTCTTCATAAGATAAGCCCTCCAGTCCAGGCAGCATCCTGGTAAATCTCCTCTGAACCCTCTCCAAAGCATCCACATCTTTCCTATACTAGGGCGACCAGAACTGGATGCAGTATTCCAAGTGCGGTCTAACCAAAGTTTGAAAGAGCTGCAACAAGATCTCACGACTCTTACACTCAAATTCCCTGTTAATGAAAGCCAAAACACCATATGCTTTCTTAACAACCCTGTCCATTTGGGTGGCCATTTTAAGGGATCTATGTACCTGCACACCAAGATCCCTCTGTTCCTCCACACTGCCAAGAATCCTATCCTTAATCCTGTACTCAGCTTTCAAATTCGACCTTCCAAAATGCATCACCTCGCATTTATCCAGGTTGAACTCCATCTGCCACCTCTCAGCCCATCTCTGCATCCTGTCAATGTGCCGCTGTAGCCTACAACAGCCCTCTATACTGTCAACGACACCTCCAACCTTTTAGTCATCTGCAAACTTGCTGACCCATCCTTTAATCCCCTCATCCAAGTCATTAATAGAAATTGCAAACAATAGAGGCCCAAGGACAGAGCCCTGTGAAACACCACTCACCGCAGACTTCCAGGCAGAATATTTTCCTTCTACTACCACTCGCTGTCTTCTGTTGGCCAGCCAATTCTGTATCCAGACAGCTATGTTCCCCTGAATCCCATTCCTCCTGACCTTCTGAATGAGCCTACCATGGGGAACCTTGTCAAATGCCTTGCTAAAGTCCATATACACCACATCCACAGCTCGACCCTCATCAACTTTTCTCGTCACATCCTCAAAGAACTCGATAAGGTTTGTGAGGCATGACCTGCCCCTCATAAAGCCGTGTTGACTGCATTTAATCAAGCCATGCTCTTCCAGATGATCATAAATCCTATCCCTCAGAATCCTTTCTAACACCTTGCAGACAACAGACATGAGACTTACTGGTCTGTAATTGTCGGGGATTTCCCTATTTCCTTTCTTGAAGAGAGGAATTACATTTGCCTCTCTCCAGTCCTCAGGTACGACTCCAGTGGAGAGCGAGGATGAAAAGATCTTCACAAGTGGTGAAGCAATTGCATTTCTTGTTTCCCAAAGCAGCCGAGGACAAATCTGGTCCGGGCCTGGTGACTTGTCAATCTTAATGTTTGACAAAATTTTCAGTACATCAGCTTCCTCTATCTCTATCCATTTCAGCATGCACACCTGCTCTTCAAAGGTTTCATTCACTACAAAGTTTGTTTCTTTCATAAAGACAGAAGCAAAAAACTCATTTAGAGCTTCCCCTACCTCCTCACACTCCACACACAAGTTCCCTATGCTATCCCTGATCAGGTCTACTCTTTCTTTGACCATTCTCTTATTCCTCACATAAGTGTAAAATGCCTTTGTGTTCTCCCTAATCCGTTCTGCCAAGCCTTTCTCGTGCCCCCTCCTGGCTCTCCTCAGACCATTTTTAAGCTCCTTCCTTGCCTGCCTGTAATCCTCTAGAGCTGAGCTTGATCCTAGCTTCCTCCACCTTACGTAAGCTACCTTCTTCCTTTTGACGAGAAGCTCCACCGCTCTCGTCATCCAAGGTTCCTTTATCTTACCCCTTCTTGCCTGTGTCAGAGGGACATATTTATTCATCACTTGCAACAACTCTTCCTTAAACAGTCTCCACATGTCTATCGTGCCTTTACCACAGAACATTTGCTCCCAATCCATGCTTCCTAACCCATGTCTAATCGCATCATAGTTTCCTCTTCCCCAATTAAATATCCTCCCATTTTGCCTAATCCTCTCCTTCTCCATAGCTATGTAGAATGTGAGGCAGTTGTGGTCACTATCACCAAAATGCTCTCCCACCACAAGATCTGATACCTGCCCCGGCTCATTGCCGAGCACCAAGTCTAGAATGGCCTCTCCCCTCGTCGGCCTGTCAACGTACTGAGTTCGGAAACCCTCCTGAACACACCTTACAAAAACAGCTCCATTCAAATCTTCTGCTCGAAGGAGGTTCCAATCAATATTGGGAAAGTTAAAGTCACCCATTACAACAACCCTACTACGTCTACACTTTTCCAAAATCTGCCGAGCTATGCTTTCTTCCATCTCCCTGCTGCTATTGGGGGGCCTGTAGTAAACCCCTAAAGAGGTGACTGCTCCCTTGCTGTTCCTAATTTCCTCCCATACTGACTCGGTAGGCAGATCTTCCATGACAATGGAAGCTTCTGTAGCTGTGATACCCTCTCTGATCAGTAGTGCTATACCCCCTCCTCTTTTTCCCCGCCTCCCTATTCTTTTTAAATGCTCTAAACCCTGGAACATCCAGCAACCATTCCTGCCCCTGAGAAACCCATGTCTCTGTTATGGCCACAACATCATAGCACCAGGTACTGATCCATGCTCTAAGTTCATCACTTTTATTCCTGATACTCCTTGCGTTAAAGCAAACATACTTTAACTGATACCTTGGTTCCTTGCCAGGAAAATCCTTCCCACTAGCTGGTCTATCTCTTGCTACTGCCTCATCTGCATCAACTCTCACCCCCGGTATACAGCTCAGGTTCCCACCCCCCTGCCATACTAGTTTAAACCCTCTCGAACTACTCGTGCAAAACTTCCACCCAGGACATTGGTCCCCTTCCAGTTCAGATGCAACCCGTCCTTCTTGTACAGGTCCCACCTTCCCCAGAAGGCATCCAAATTATCTACATATCTAAAGCCCTCCCTCCTACACCAGCTGCGCAGCCACGTATTAAGCTGCGCCCTCTCCCTGTTCCTCGCCTCGCTATCTCGTGGCACCGGTAGTAAACTAGAGAACACTACTCTGTTCATTCTGCTTTGCAGCTTCCATCCTAACTCCCTGAAATCACTTTTTATATCTTCGATCCTTTTCCTGGCTATATCATTAGTGCCAATATGTAACACGATTTCTGGCTGTTCGCCCTCCCCTTTTAGAACCTTATACACCCGATTGGAGACGTCCCGGACCTTGGCACCAGGGAGGCAACATACCTTCCAGGAATCCCGATCCTGACCACAAAATCTCCTGTCGATTCCCCTAACTATCGAGTCCCCTACCACGAGTAATTTTCTATTCTGCCCCCTTCCCTTCTTTGCCACAGTGTCAGGCTCAGTGCCACAGAACTGACTGCTATGGCTTTCCTCTGGTAGGTCATTCCCCCCATCAGTATCCAAAACGGTATACTTATTGCTGAGGGGAATGTCCACAGGGGATCTCTGCACTGTCTGACTGTCCCCTTTCCTCCCCCTAACTGTAACCCATTTATCCTTGTCCTGAGCCTTAGGAGTGACCAACTCCCAGTTACTCCTCTCAATTACCCCCTCAGCCTCCCAAATGATCCGTAGTTCATCCAGCTCCAGCTCCAATTCCCTAACAAGGTTTTCAAGGAGCTGGAGTTGGGTGCACTTCCCACAGACGTATCCAGCGGAGACATGTGCCATGTCTTCCACCTGCCACATTCTGCAGGAGGAGCAAGCAACTGCCCTAGCATCCATACCTGGCTTATCTGAACACCCACTCAGTACTAATATTTGAAGAGTGCCTTTTTTTTTAAGATTACTAAAGTGCCAATATCTTGACCTGGGAGTGTGTACATGCTTTTGCCAGAAGTACTACATTCTTAAATTGAGTAAATATATACAGAAGGAAAAACCAGTAAAATGTGTGAATGAGGCATACTAGTTTGTTTGGTTTTGCATCCTGAAACGCAGAGTTCAACGTATTCATTTTCAAGTATTAGAATTTACTTCTTATTCTCCATGGAGAGTGATTGTTCATAGATATTAGTCCTTAGGTTTTCCTAGTTAATAATGAGCTAAGTAACATACCTGAGTGGCCAGTGTGGGTCTCCTCATCCTAAATTAAAGGATCCAGTGACCTATCTCCCAATCTCTGACTCTGACTACAATATTTACCTGAAGCAGCGATCCTCATTCCCATTAATCTTTGCTAGTATGCAGTTGTCTTGTTCCATCTCCATTGTAATGAGCTCTGGTTATCAACTTTCTGGCCAAACGAATGCACTCTACACCCCATTCATCTCATACTGCTTACTGAAAAATGGCGTGCCTATATTTCTAGTTTCTAAAGTTGGCTCTTATAAATTCATAGAGATTCATAGATTCATAAAGTCGTATAGCACCGAATAGGCCCTTCAGCCCATTGAGTCTGCGCCAATATAGCTACCACTAAAGGCGCACTAATCCCAACTTCCTGCTCTTGTCCCATATCCATGAATGTTAAGATATTTGAAATGCTCATCCAAGTATTTTTAACATCCAGACTGTGCATTCTAGATTCCCATCACCCACTGAGTGAAAAGTTTTTTTTTCCCAAATCCTTCTGAGATCTTTTATCCCTTACCTTAAAATCAAGCCTTCTCATGATATACCCCTCAACCCTTTTGCTCTTGTAAAAATATTTATGCTCATCCCTCCTTTTAAATTAAGGGCTACTTCTTAAATCCTCCCAGTTGTAGTTTTTGTTTGATTCGTACTTCCAGCTACTTCTATTTCAGTTTGCTGTTGCCAATTGAGTGATTTTTTTTGTTAGACAAAAATCTTTAAAGGAAATAACATAACCATATCACATCTGCCTCCAATGTCTATTTGTAAAATTGGGCAGTAACCATTAAGAAACACCTAAGTAGTTTAGGCATATAGCAATGAAATCACTATAACTACAATTCACACCATACAGATTCAGCGTCAAGACTGCTGATTACTCATTCTGGTCTTGATAAATGAGTTTCATTGCAAAGCCAAACCACTAGGCAAGTGTTGGGTAATGAAAATTCCATCCAAGAACTCCAAAAACAAACATTCTTCATTGTGCACCTCAATAATGTACTCTTGTTAAATGACCAAATGAATGAGTAATCAAAAATATTTTGGAATATGTGTATAAAATACTCTTTCTTTCATGGATTGTCTTGTTTTTTGAATTTTTTTTTAGTTGGTGTACAACCTGTACTTCATCATTTCCTTCCTAATTCTTTTATTAAGAGATAAAGAATAAAAAATATGGAAGACTAAAATAAAAAAATAATAAGATGAAACTAAAATAGAGAGGAAAAACACAATAAAAAAAGTATGAAGAAAATAGCCAATAACTATTCAGGAAAGTTCTTCAAAACTGACAATCGATCAATGTAGTATAATTTGAAAAGCTACCTTCTGGACACGAAGTGGATTGTTTTTGTTCACTGTGAGTTTCAGTGCATTAACTTCTATATCAGAGAAAACATTAAAATGCTGGAAACCACAGTGGGCCAGGCAGCATCCATAGAAAGAGAGCAAGCCAACATTGCAAGTTGAGATAACTCTTCAGCAGAACTCACTCTACAGATGCTGTCTGACCTGTTGTGATTTCCAGGATTTTTGTTTTCAGTACAGATTCAAACATCTGTCATAATTTGCTCCTGCTCTGTATCAAAGAATTTGGATTTGAATCAAATAATTACTCAAGCTGCAAAACATTCTAAATTCTAGAAAAACTTCCAACACACTGTACACTTTGTCCTGGAGATCCTTTGGGAACTCCCATTTTGCAAAGAGATTGTGAAGAAAGAGAATCAGCAAGGAGCAGTAGACAGTGTCTGTGGCCATTGGCAGAGTAAATAGAAGGGGGATAAAGTACCACAGCCTGACAACACAGCATGGATAATGATCCATTCTGTTTAATCTTCTTGTTCTGCCACCCTCTTCACTATTATGTTATTTATGACTGTGGATCATCCATTACTTGGGAGAATTGAACAATTTGATCTGTGAATATTGATATAAATATCATTTATGTGAGTCGGTGATTTGTGCACAAAAAGTTCAAGGAACTGAATATATGTTTTCCCTTTATTTGAGATGGAATCCTCTGCCTTTTGGAATACCAGTTTAATCACATGAACGAGACCAACAGAATGTTAGAAATGTTCTCAGTGAGTTTAGCAATGTAGTATCCTATTCTCATTTTGAATTATATCACATGGTACTATCACTTCATTAGTGTGAGTAATCGCCACTTTAAAATGACCTAGCACTGGGCATCTGCTTTGCTTCAGATGAAGGGCTCATTTTAGCAAAGTTATTTAGATTTAGAAAGCAGGTTCAATTATTTCCGCAGGTTATGGAGGCAGAAGATAAGCCTATTATAGTTGTGAGACCACGAGGAGCAGGATTGCTTCTCTCGGCTTCACAAAACACTTCTGGCAGCTGCCAAATTGATGTTCCTCACCTCCAGCCATCTGCACCTGATTACTTCCTCACTGCAGACTGCGGAGGAGACCCCATATTGTTACACCTCTCTCCAGCAAGCCACATCAGAACACCTACTGGTGTGTAGCCAAATATTACTGTTGCCGCTCCACTTCAACTGTAGAGGTATGAATATTCACCCAAAATTAAAATTTAAACAGAGAGTTCGGCTGAACAATTGGTTAAGAAATGCAATTCTGGCTTGTTAGAGCTGGCCCAATAGGCCTCTAGTCTGTTATGTATTACAGTTGGTGTATGTTATGTTGAAACACAACATGCCCCTTTAGGAGGTAAGTCACCATACAATTGGTGAGTCACACTGATGAGTTATCAGCCAGATGCAAGCTTGTTTAGATTGTACTGAACTTTTACAGAGTGCATAATTACAGAATAAAAACTTCCCTTTTAAGTTACACCAAACAATGAGTTCATATGTTCTTTGGTCTTGACTGGAATGTAGTAACTGTCCAGTACAGAATAGAGACAAACCTAATTTTCTCACAAACACTATAATATGTCTCACACTATATGCTGCTTGAAACCACTGCTTATAAATCTATAAGTGTTGCAGACTCTTACAGAAGTGCAGTCGTACAAAACAAATGCCACATAGAATGACATTGATATATTAGAAAATGGTTTGGTACCACGATAAATGTAATAACTAGATTGTAATAATTGTGTTGGAACCAAATTTGAAAGGAATCAAAATTGATCTCAGAAAGCAAGAGAAGGTGGGCAATAACTTCACTTTTGTATGCAAATGTGAGATAAATTGAAAGCAAATGAGTCTGTTCAGTAAAACAACAATAAAACAAGGAAAAAATAATTAGAATTATACTGAAGAAATTATAGCTTTGTGTTACTGGCAACCAAAATGGATTGCACCAAATACAGTGCATATAAGTTGCATGGATTGACTCACGTTGGTGAAAACTAGAGATCAATCCAAAGCAATTTTTTTTTCCCAAAAGCCTTCATAAAAGGTAGAGTTATACCGGATGGGGTAACACTAACATAGATAACACTAGATAGGGACCGCCGACAATATGAATGGATTTGATCGAACACGAGGGTCAGTGGGCTCTTCTCATTTTTCAGATGCTTCTCTTTTGCTAATGTGGTTGCAATAAAAGATTTAGAAATCAATATTTGAACATTACTGCAATTGTTTAAAAGGTCATAGTGTAGAATTTATATGATTATGCAGGCATCAATTAATTTTTCTATCATAATATTTTTGATGATGAGTAATAATTAAAACTTCATAAATTGTATTAGGTTCAATGAATTTAAATGCAAGAATTTGATTTTCTCCATGATACATATTTCTCATATTTACTTGTACCCAATATAAGATGGTCTTCCACAGCAATGCTCACAAGTACCATTAAAATGATGAGCTGAGGAGACCAGGTGTAGGATTACTGGGCCCTGTGTTTTATGGGCATTCTTTTATGATAGGAATATCTTGCTGGCCTGAAAAACAAATAGTTCCTATAAATTTTTGCAGTGCACACACTGTTCAATTAAAAATCCAGAAGTAACTTTGTTAAGTGTCTACGTTATAGAGTCATGGAGATATTCTGCGTGGAAACAGATCCAATGGTCCAACTCGTCCATGCCGACTAGATACCCGAAATTTATCTAGTCCCATTTGCCAGCATTTGGTCTAAATCTCCCTAAATGCTTCCTATTTGCTTACCCGTCCAA
Source organism: Chiloscyllium plagiosum (assembly GCF_037043375.1). Classification (NCBI taxonomy): domain Eukaryota; kingdom Metazoa; phylum Chordata; class Chondrichthyes; order Orectolobiformes; family Hemiscylliidae; genus Chiloscyllium; species Chiloscyllium plagiosum. The sequence goes on along the minus strand of NW_028270145.1, from coordinate 76,759,313 downwards.
ATGCCTTTTAAATGTTGTAATTATACCAGCGTCCACCATCTCTTTTGGCAGCTCGTTTCATACACCCATCACCCTCTGCATGAAAATGTTGCCCTCACTTCCCTTTTACCTTTTCTCTCTTACCTTAAACTTATGCCCTCTAGTTTTGTACTCCTCTATCTTGGGAAAAAAGACCACGACCAGTCACCCTATCCATGCCACTCATGATTTTATAAACTTCTATGTGGTCTTGCAGACAGAGAGTGTATTTTGAGGTGATTGGATTTCACCCGGTTGAGAAAGGTGATTCTTGTTTTTATCATCACTTTATTCTTTCAGTGGAGTTGGGGGAAAAGGTACTGAGAAGGCCAATACATAGGTGATCAAGCAACTGGGAAGGGAATAGTATGTTAGCCTTTATCAGAAGAGATCTGGAGTTTAGGAGTAGCAAAATTTCACTTCAGTTGTATTCAACCTTGGTTACACTGAACTTGGAATTCTGTGTGCAGTTTTGACTCCTTACCTTTGGAAGGATATTATTGTCACAGAGGAAGTGCAATGAATGTTCACTATGCTTATTCCTGGGATAGCAAGAGGTCCTTTGAACAGAGATTGGGCATTCTGGGACTGTACTCTCTTGAAGAATGTGAGTTTATTTCATTGAAACTTACAAATTACTTACAGGGAGAGACAGGATTGGCACTGATAAGGTAGTTCCACTGGTTGGGCAGAGGAGAATCATATTTTCACAATTTCAAACTAAGGGGGTAGCCACTTGGAACTGAGATGAAGCATATTATTTTTATTCGGAGTGTTGTGAAACTTTGGAATTCTCTTACTCAGAGTTCTAGAATCTACATTATAGAAGTGATGTCATTTCACAGGATATTGTCTGGGCTGGAGAGTTTAAATAATGAAGAGAGATTAGATAGATGATGCTTGTTTTTCTTGGAGCAGCGAAGACTGAGGGTGGACATCATTGAAACATATAAAATACGAGGGGCATAGATTGGGTAGATGGGAAGAAATAGTTCTCCTTAGTAGAGGGGTCCAGAGCAGGGGGCGTAGATTTAAGATAAAGGACAGATGATTCAGAGTGGCTGTGAGGATTCACCTTTGAGAATCACCAGAAGACTCACAGTCTGTAAGGTTGGTAGAGGCAGAAACCCTCATAAAATTTAACAAGCATTTCAATGTATACTTGCGATTCCAAGGCATACAAGGCTATCGGCCAAGTGCTGGAAAATAGGATTCTGGCTTTTCTCGACCGGTACAAACTCAATGGGCTGAAGGGACTTTTTAGTGCTGTAGATAGCTATGACTCTATGAGAGGCTGTGGAAGCTCAGATTTTGAGTGTGTTTACAATAAAGGTGTAAATTATAGAGGAATACTGTGGGAAAATGCCTTGAAGTGAATGATCAGTTGCAATGGTATTGAATTGCATAGCAGGCACAATATATTAACTGCCTACTCCTGTTTTATACTCATGTCAGCCAAAACTTCTTGGAGACAAAATCTGCTTCTGACATTCTCAATCCCTTTCACTATGCAGTTTCATATGTCTCATGCTGACAACAATTAGGCACATGTTAATATTTACTGTGGAGGTGCTAGGAGTTTGGAAACACATACCGATGTTGTCAAGGACAGCAATCTAGGTTTAGAACATAGAAAGGTACAGCACAGAACAGGCCCTTCAGCCCACAATGTTGTGTCGAGGATTATTCCTAATCTAAAATAACCAAACCGATGCTCCCCTCAATTCACTGCTGTCCATGTGCATGCCCAGCAGTCGCTTAAATGTCCTTAATGACTCTGCTTCCATCATTACCGCTGGCAACGCATTCCATGCATTCACAATTCTCTGTGTAAAGAACCTACCTCTGAGTCTCCTCAATACCTTCCTCCTAACACCTTAAAAATATAACCCCTCGTGCCAGTCAATCCTGCCCTGGGGAAAAGCCTCTGGCTATCAACTCTATCCATGCCTCTCATTACCTTGTATACCTCGATCAGGTCAGCTCTCTTCCTCCTTCTCTCCAGAGAGAAAAGTCCCAGCTTAGTCAACCTCTCTTCATAAGGCAAGCCCTCCAGTCCTGGCAGCATCCTGGTAAACCTTCTTTGCACCATCTCCAAAGCCTCCACATCTTTCCTCTAATAGGGTGACCAGAACTGGACACAATATTCCATGGGTGGTCTCACCGGGGTTTTGTAGTGCCTGCAGCTCAATCCCTGTTAATGAAAGCCAAAACACCATATGCTTTCTTAACAACCCTATCCACTTGGGTGGCAACTTTGAGGGATCTATGCACTTGAATACCAAGATCCCTCTGTTCCTCCACACTGCCAAGAATCCTGTCTTTAATCCAATATTCAGCATTCAAGTTTGACCTTCCAAAATGCATCATTTTACATTTATCCAGGTTATCCATTTATCCAACTCCATCTGCCATTTCTCAGCCCAGCTCTGCATCCTGACAATGTCGCGCTGCAGCCTGCAATAGCCCTTGATATTATCAACAGCAAATCCAACCTTTATGCCATCGGCAAACTTAATAACCCACCCATCAAGCTCCTTATCCAAGTTATTTATAAAAGCTATGAAGAGTGAAGGCCCAAGAACAGAGCCTACGGGATGCCACTCACCACTGACCTCCAGGCAGAATACTTTCCATTTACAATGATGCTCTGCTTTCTGTCAGCCAACCAATTCTGAATCCAGATAGCCAAGTCTCCCTGTATCCCATACCTCCTGACTTTATGAATGAGTTGACCATGGGGAATCTTATCAAATGCCTTGCTGAAATCCATGTACACCTCATCCGCTGTTTGACCTTCATCAACCTCTCCCATCACCTCCTCAAAGAACTCAATAAGATTTGTGAGGCATGACCTGACCCTCACAAAGCCATGCTGACTGCCTTTAACTACACTATGCCTTTCCAAATAGTCATAAATCTTATCCCTCAAAATTCCTTCCAAAACCTTGCTGACCACAGACGTAAAACTGACTGGTCTGTAATTGCCAGGGATTTCTCTATTGCCATTCTTGAAAAGAAGAACAACATTCACCTCCCTCGAATCCTCCGGTACGACTTCTATGGAGAGTGAGGAAGCAAAGATCTTTGTGAATGGCTTAGCAAACTCCTTTCTCACTTCTTGGAGCAACCGAGGATAAATCAGGTCTGGCTCTGGGAACTTATGAATCTTAAATTGCCAAATCTTGCCAAAATTTTCTGCACATCAACTTCCTCAATCTCGATCTGTTCAAGCCTGTTTCCCCGCTCCTCAAAGTTCTTATTCACAACAAGGTCCCTGTCCTTAGTGAAAATTGAAGCAAAAAACTAATTTAGGGTTCCCCTATCTGCTCAGACTCCACGCGCAAGTTCCCTCCGCTATCCCTGACTGGTCCTACCTTCTCCCTGATCATTCTCTTATTCCTCACGTATGCGTAAAATGCCTTTGGGTTCTCCTTAATGTTTCCCACCAAGTCTTTTTTGTGTCCCCTCCTGGCTCTCCTCAATCAATTTTTGAGCTCCATCCAAGCAAGCCTGTAATCCTCGAAAGAGAAAGTGAGGGCTGCAGATGCTGGAGATCAGAGCTGAAAATGTGTTGCTGGAAAAGCGCAGCAGGTCAGGCAGCATCCAAGGAACAGGAGAATCGACGTTTCGGGCATAAGCCCTTCTTCAGGAATGAGGAAAGTGTGTCCAGCAGGCTACGATAAAAGGTAGGGAGGAGGGACTTGGGGGAGAGGCTTTGGAAATGCGATAGGTGGAGGGAGGTCAAGGTGAGGGTGATAGGCCGGAGTGGGGTGGGGGCGGAGAGGTCAGGAAGATGATTGCAGGTTAGGAAGGCGGTGCTGAGTTCGAGGGATTTGACTGAGATAAGGTGGGGGGAGGGGAAATGAGGAAACTGGAGAAGTCTGAGTTCATCCCTTGTGGTTGGAGGGTTCCCAGGCAGAAGATGAGGCGCTCTTCCTCCAACCGTCATGTTGCCATGGTCTGGCGATGGAGGAGTCCAAGACCTGCATGTCCTTGGTGGAGTGGGAGGGGGAGTTCTGTTGTGCCTGTTCTATGGAACAATTGCTCCCAATCTGTACATCCCAACTCCTGTCTGATAGCGTCATCAATTACCTTTCCCCAATTAAATATTTTCCCATGGTAACTAATCCTTTCCCTCTCCATGGCTATGCTAAATGTGAGGCATTTGTGGTCACTGTCACCAAAGTATTTTCCCACTGCAAGATCTGACACCTGTCCTGACTCCTTGCCGAGCACCAAATCCAAAATGGCCTCTCCCTTCGTTGGTTCCTGAACACCTGACAAAAACAGCTCCATCCAAACCATCTACACTAATGAGGGCCCAATCAATATTGGGAAAGTTGAAGTCACCCATAACAACAAACGTGCTACATCTGCACTTTTCCAAAATCTGTTGGTCTATGAGTTTTTCAATCTCCCTTCTGCTGTTAGGGGGTCTGTAGAAGATCCCTTGCTGTTCCTAACTTCCACCCATACTGACTCAGTAGACAAACCTTCCTTGACAACTTTCATTTCTGTAGCTGTGATGCACTGTCTGATTAGAAATGCTATACGTCTTCCTCTCTATACCCCCACCTACCCCGTTCTTTTTGAATATTCTGAACCCTGGAACATCCAGCAAGAGGGAAATTGAGAAACAAATTTGTAAGGAGATCTCAGTTATCTGTAAGAATAATAAGGTGGTTATTGTAGGGGATTTTAACTTTCCAAACATAGAGTGGGACTGCCATAGTGTTAAGGGTTTAGATGGGGAGAAATTTGTTAAGTGAGTACAAGAAAGTTTTCTCATTCAGTATGTGTTTGTACCTATGAGAGAAGGCCAAAACTTGACCTACTCTTGGGAAATAAGGCAGGGCAGGTGACTGAGGTGTCAATAGGGAAGCACTTTGGGGTCAGTGGCCATAATTCTATTAGATTTAAAATAGTGATGGAAAAGGATAGACCAGATCTAAAAGTTGAAGTTCTAAATTGGAGGAAGGCTAATTTTGACGATATTTTGGCAAGAACTTTCAAAAGCTGATTGGGGGCAAATGTTCGCAGGAAAAGGGATGGCTGGAAAATGGGAAGCCTTCAGAAATGAGATAATGAGATTCCAGAGAAAGTATATTCCTGTTCGGATGAAAGGGAAGGCTGGGAGGTATAGGGAAAGCTGGATGACTAAAGCAATTGAGGGATTGGTTAAGATAAAGGAGTATATATCAGGTATAGACAGGATAGATCGAGTGAATCTTTAGAAGAGTATAAAGACAGTAGTAGTATACGTACGAGGGAAATCAAGAGGGCCAAAAGGGGGCATGAGATAGATTTGGCAAATAGAGTTTAGGAGAATCCAAATAGTTTTTACAAATACATTAAGGACAAAAGGGTAAGTAGGGAGAGAATAGGCCCCCTCAAAGATTAGCAAGGTGGTCTTTGTATGGAGCCGCAGAAAATGGGATAGATACTAAATGAGTATTTTGCATCAGTATTCACTGCGGAAAAAGACATGGAGGATATAGAATGTAGGGAAATAGATGGTGACATCTTGAAAAATGTCCATATACAGAGGAAGTGCTGGATGTCTTGAAATGCTTAAAAGTGGATAAGTCCCCAGGACTTGATCAGGTGTACCCTAGACCTCTGTGGGAAGCTAGAGAAGTGATTGCTGGGCCTCTTGCTGAAATATTTGCATCAGAAAGTCACAGGTGAGGTGCTGGAAGACTGGAGGTTGGCTAACATGGTGCCACTATTTAAGAAAGGTGGTAAGGACAAGCCAAGGAACTATAGACCAGTGAGTGTGATGTCAATGGTGGGCAAGTTGTTGGAGGGAATCTGGAGGGACAGGATGTACATGTATTTGGAAAGGCGGGGACTGATTAGGGATAGTCAACACGGCATTGTGCATGGGAAATCATGTCCCACAAACTTGATTGAGTTTTCTGATGAAGTAACAGAGAGAATTGATGAGGGTTAAGTGGTGGATATGATCTATATAGACTTCAGTAAGGCGTTTGACAAAGTCCCCCATGGGAGACTGGTTGGCAAGGTTAGATCTCATGGAATACAAGGAGAACTAGCCATTTGGATACAGAACTGGCTCAAAGGTAGGAGACAAAAGGTTGGTTGTGGAGGGTTGTTTTTCAGACTGGAGGCCTGTGACAAGTGGGGTGCCACAAGGATTGGTGCTGGGTCCACTTCTTTTCATCATTTATATGAGTTATTCAGATGTGAGTATAAATGGTATAGTTAGTAAGTTTGTAGCTGACACCAAAATTGGAGGTGTACTGGACAGCGAAGAAGGTTACCTCAGATTAAAATGGGATCTTAATCAGATGGGACAATTGGCTGAGAAGTGGCAGATAGAGTTTAATTCAGATAAATGCAAGGTGTTGCATTTTGGGAAAGCAAATTTTCGCAGGACTTATACACTTAATGGTAATGTCCTAGGGAGTGTTGCTGAACAAAGAGATCTTGGAGTGCAAGTTCATAGTCCCTTGAAAGTGGAGTCATAGTTAGATAGGATAGTGAAGAAGGCATTTAGTATGCTTTCCTTCATTGGTCAGAGTATTGAGTACCTTGAGTTGAGAGGCCATGTTGTGGCTGTTCAGGACATTGGTTAGGCCACTGTTGGAATACTGCATGCAATTCTGGTCTCCTTCCTATCAGAACGACGTTGTGAAACATGAAAGGGTTCAGAAAAGATTTACAAGAATGTTGGCAGGGTTGGAGGATTGTAGCTGTGGGGGAGGCTGAGCAGGCTGGGGCTGTTTTCCCTGGAGAATCAGAGGCAGAGGGGTGACCTTATAGAGGTTTACAAAATCATGACGGGCATCAATAGGATAAATAGACAAAGTATTTTCCCTGGTGTGGGGGAGTCCAGCACTAGAGGGCATAGGTTTAGGGTGAGAGGGGAAAAATATAAAAGAGACCTAAGGGCCAAATTTTTCACACAGAGGGTGGTACATGTATGGAATGAGCTGCCAGAGGAAGTGGTGGAGGCTGATACAATTGCAACATTTAAAAGGCATTTGGATGGGTATATGGATAGGATGGATTTGGAGAGATATGGACCAGGTGCTGGCAGGTGGGACTAGATTGGCTTGGGATATCTGGTTGGCATGGGCAGGTTGGACTGAAGGGTCTGTACATCTCAATGACTCTAACCATTCCTGTCTCTGTTATGACCATTCACAGCCCTGAGTACTGAACTATGCTCTAAGTTCATCATTCTTATTTCTGACACTGTTGCATTAAAGGAGACACACTTTAACCAATTTTTTTGTTCCATCACATGAAAAGCCCCTCATATTTATTCAGTATATCACCTTCAATTGTAAGCCAATGTTATCTTTTGCTATAAATTCTGTTTCTTATGATTCTGCTCCAAAGCTACCTGATGAAGGAGCAGCGCTCTGAAAGCTGATGCTTCCAAATAAACCTATTGGACTCTCACCTGGTGCTGTGTGATTTTTAACTTTGTCAAGGACATTGGGATTATTCAGCAAGACAAGCTGACGTGCTAGATTTTACAAATGGTCTAGTTATAATAAATAATGAATTGAATACATAAAAAAGATTCTTTGACAGGATTAAAACAGTAGCAGATCTTATTAACAGTGTGCAACGTGTCAAGAACATTGGGAGAGGAAGGATTGTGGTCAGCACCAGCAATGCATAATTGATAAATAATGTAAAGGAGTTGATGATTTAATCTATCTTAGACGTTTACAGTTTACTGTTCGCAAGCTGAACCCAGAAGGAAAGCCAAGAAATAAAATAACCAAGATACAGAATGACAGTTTATCAATCTGCAAAGTTAACCTATACTTCTCTCTCCATTGATATTGCCTGCCTTACTGAAGATGCCCATGTTATCTGTGTGTACTGTAAATTTCCAGCATTCACAGTGTTTTGTTTTTGTTTTTTTAGATCACTATCTTCTTTGTCAAAAATACTGAAAGAATAAGAGGCGAGGTCATGAGATTTTTTAATGCTTTCAATTCTGTCCAAGCAAACGTTTCCCTTGTGCGACAAACTAGACCATAGTTTAAGACTAAGGAGTGGCTAATTTAAAATAGTAATGAGACGGATTTACTACTCTCAAAGAGTGGTGAATTAGTAAAGTGTAGAACCTGCAGTGTATAGCCATGGTTGCCTCATCCTTCCTGTACCATGCTTCTTTTTCTTTGGGATGATTTAAGTCAGGAAATTAGAGATGCTTGTAGGAAGGATAATACAGTAATCACAGGACACTTCAATCTGCATACAAGTCATAATAGTATAATTAACACTAATGCTATGGAGGACAATTTCCTAGTACATAAAATAGCTTTCTTGAAATAGAGTTATAGAGATGTACAGCACAGAAGCATACACACTCATCCATGCTGACCAGATAACCTAAATTAATCTAGTCTGATTTGCCAGCATTTGGCCCATATCCCTCTGAAGCCTACCTATTTATTTACCCATTCAGACACCTTTTAAATGTCATAATTGTACCCACCTCCACCACTTCCTCTAGCAGCTTTTTCCATGCACTCATCATTATCTGCATGAAAAAGTTGCCCCTTAGTTCCCTTTTAAATCTTTCCTCTCTCATCCAAGCCTTTGCCCTCTAGTTTTGGACTCCCCTCCCCTGTAAAAAAGACCTTGGCTATTCACCCTATCCATACCTCTCATGGTTTTATCAATTTCTGTAAGTTCAGCCCTCAGCCTCTGATGCTGCAGGGAAAATAACCCCAGCCTATTCAACCTCCCCCTATACCTCACACCCTCCATGCCTGGCAACATCCTTGTAAATCTTTTCAGAACCCTTTTAAGTTTAACAACATCCTTCCTATAGTAAGGAGACCAGAATTGAATGCAGTATTCCAAAGTGACCGACTCAATGTCTTGCACAGCTGCAGCATGACTTCCCAACTTTGATACTCAATGAACTGACCAATAAAGGCAAGTGTACCAAACATCTTCTTCACTATCCTATCTACCTGTGGTTCCACTGTCAAAGAATTATGAACCTGCTCTCGAAGGTCTCTTTTTGTCAGTAACACTCCTGAGGACTTGACTGTTAAGCTCAGCTCTGATTTGCCTTTCCAAAATGTAGCACCTCACATTTATCTAAATTAAACTCCATCTGTCAGTCCTTAGTCCATTGGTCCACCTGATCAAGTTCCCACTGTACTCTGACGTAGCCTTCTTCGCTGTACACTACACCTCCAATTTTGATGTGATCTGCGAATTTACTAACTACACCTCCAATGTTCACATCCAAATTATTCAGAGAATACGAAAGGACAATGGACCCAGCACCAATCCCTGTGGTACACCTCTGGTTACAAGTTTCCAGTCTGAAAATCAATCGTCCATCACCACCTTCTGTCTCCTACCTTCCAGCAAATTTTGTATCCAAATGGCTAGTTCTCCCTGTATTGCGTGTGGTCTACCAGGTGGAAGTTTGTTGAATGCCTTGCTGAAGGTCCACCGCTCTGCCTTCATCAATCCTCCTTGTCACTTCTTCAAAAACTCAATCAAGTTAGTGAGGTACGATTTCCCATGCATAAAGCCTTGTTGGCTATCTCTAATTAGTCCTTGCTGATCCAAATACATGTAAATCCTGTGCCTCAGAAACTCTTCCAACAACTTATCCACACTCATGTCAGGCTCACCAGTCTATAGTTCCCTGGCTTTTCCTTATCACCTTTCTTAAATAGTGGCACAATGTAAGCCAATCTCCAGTCTTCCAAAATGTCACCTGTGACTTTCAATGATACAAATATATCAGCAAAGGGCTCAGCAATCACTTCCCTAATTTCCCACAAAGTTCGAGGGTACACCTGATCAGGTCCCGGGGATTTGTCCACCTTTATGTGTTTTAAGACGTCCAGCACCTCCTTCACCATATTATGGATACTTTTCATGATATCACTATTTATTTCCCCAAATTCTCTAGCTTCTATATCCTTCTCCACAGTTATCACTGATGCAATGTACTCATTTTGTATCTGACCAATCTCCAGCAGTTCCACCCATAGGCAGCCTTGCTGATCTTTAAGGGGCCCTATTCTCCCCCTAGTTACTCTTTTGTTCTTAATGTTTTGGAGAATCCCTTTGGATTCTCCTTAACCCTATTTGCCAAAGCTATCTCATATTCCATTTTTGCCCTCCTGATTTCCCTCTTAAGCTTACACCTACTGCCTTTATGTTCTTCTGGGGATTCACTTGATCCCTGTTGTTTATACCTGACATATGCTTCCTTCTTTTTCTTGATCAGAACCTCAATATCTCTAGTCACTCAGCATTCCCTACATCTACTGGGTTGGTGATGATTCGCCACGGCACATTCACCGCCGCCGATTAGCCACTGCTGGTTCGCCACCAGCGTTTCTCCACTGGGGGGTTGTTTGACTTCTGGAGACTATTCATCACTGGAAATATATATATGTACTGATTGTTTTCCCTCCCGCCTGTTTTCCATACTTTTCAGTCCCCTTTATTTATACAACAACATACTACATATTGATAAAAAAGAGGTGAAGTAAATATCATTTTATTGGTTTATACATAAAAATGAGTTACAAACTCTTGTGGTGGCGAATCGTGCTCAGCGGCCAATGGGCGGTGGCAAAGCGTTCTTGGCGGTGAAAGGGCAGTGGCTAATGGTCCCATCCCGACATCTACTAGCCTTCCCCTTCACCCTAACAGGGACATATTGTCCCTGAACTCTCGCTATCTCATTTTTGAATACCTCCCACTTTCAAGGGATTATAAAATAGACTATTTCAAGACTAGTATTATGAAATGGAGAAGACCTAATTAATAACCTCACTATAAATGAACCTCTAGAGAAGAGTGACCATTATATGATGGAATTTTATATCAAGTTTGCAAGTGGTATAGTTTAATCTGAAACTAGGGTCCTAAGTTAATCAAAGGAAACTGCAAGGGAATAAGGAAAATTTTGGTTGTTATAGTTTAGGAATAAAAACTATGGTGTTATGTAAACAATGGATACTAATTAAGGAAAGAATAGATAATTTATAACAAATTAACATGTCTGTGATGTACTAAACTCCATTAGGAAATGTAATCCAGTCTTGACCGATAGAAAAGTTAAAGACTAAATTAAATCAAAGATACAGGCCGAGAGCATTGCTGAAAGCAGAATAGCAAACCTGAGAATTTTAGGAAGGCAAAAACAACACAGAAAATAGAACCTGAGCATGAAGTACAAAAGCTTCCATAGAAGGTCAGGATTAGCAAAGACATAAATGGGAATAGGCAGAGACAGGAGAATTTATAATGGGGAATAAAGACATTCCAGTTGACAAAAACAATCTCTTTGTGCTTGCCTTCATGGAAGAAAACACAAAAAAATTCTCTCAGGAATAACAGAAAACTAAGGGACTAACTAGAATGAAGAAACGGGGTGGCACGGTGGCTCAGTGGTTAGCACTGCTGCCTCACAGCACCAGGGTCCCAGGTTCAATTCCAGCCTCAGGCAACTGTCTGTGTGGGTTTCCTCCTACAGTCCAAAGTTGTGCAGGTCAAGTGAATTGCCCCATAGTGTTAGGTGCATTAGTGGGTTACTCTTCGGAGGGTCAGTGTGGACTTGTTGGGACAAAGGGCCTGTTTCTACACTGTAGGGAACCTAATCTTAAAAAAAAAGAAATATAGAAGGTAGGAGCAGGAGTAGGTTAGTTGATTCCTCGAGCCTGCTTCGCTATTCAATTTGATCGTGGCTGATTGTTGAGCTCAACACCCTAACTTTGTCCTTCTCCCACGTACCTTGAGCCTTTTGCACCTCCTGCTTGAAAACACATAATGTTTTGTCTCAATCACTTTCTGTGGTACTTAATTCCACAGGCTCACCTCAATCTGTGTGAAGATTAATTTTCTTTCATCTTATTCTTAAAAGGTTTATCCATTATTCTTAAACATGACCCTTGGCTTTTCCCTAACATCAGGAATATCCTTCCTGCAACTAACCTGTTCAGTCTTGTTAGAATTTTATAGGTTTCTATAACATTCCTGCCTCATTCTTCTAAACTCCAGTGAATACAATCCTAACCATCTGAATCTATCTTTGTACATCAGTTCTGCTATCCCATGAACCAATTTGACAAACCTTCGCTACACTCCCTTCATAATGCAAACAACCTTTCTCTGCTGGTTTGTCATTTTTTTATAAATGACCTAGATGACGGTGTAGAAAGATGGGTTAATAAATTTGTGAATGACATGAAGATCTTTGGAGTTGTTGATGGTGCTGAAGGATGTTGCAGGTTACAGAGGAACATGGATACGCTGCAGAGCTGGGCAGGGAGGTGGGAAATGGAGTTTAATGTGGAAAAGTGTGAGGTGATTCACTTTGGAAGGAGCAACAGAAGTAAAGAGTACTGGGCTAATGGTAAGATTCTTGGCAGTGTAGATGAGCGGAGAGATCTCGGTGAACTTGTGCATAGATCCCTGAAAGTTGCCACCCAGGTTGATAGGGCTGTTAAGAAAGCATCCAGTGTGTTAGTTTTTACTTATTTAATTTATTTGATAACACTGGGATTTGTTGAAAGTTATGTCCTTGATCTTGCATCATAATCTTCTAAAAGCAGTTATTGAAGTGCCATATAATAGGCTTGTCAAAGAAGGAGGGTATGAAATTGAGTTCACCAAGGATCAGTGATAGGACTTCTTCATTTTTTTTTTGGCATGCATTCATGAACCAGAGTTGATTTGCTAGGCAAAATTTCAAAATCTTGAGATGACACAAAACCTAGAAGCATGGTGAACTGTGAGGAACACAGTGATAAACTTCAAGAGGACGAAGACAGACATTGGAATGTTTAGACATATGGCAAATGAAACTTAATTCAGAAAAGTGTGAAATGTCAGTAGGAAGAATAAAAAGCAGGTCTCCTGTAAGCTGTGCCTCTGTGCAGTTTTATGCATGCCAAACAGTTTGCAGACCCATCGGAAGCCATTGCCACACATGGACCTTGGAAGGCTGTGCGGCAACACAGGAGAAACAATATAAACTATTGGATGCAACTGTAAAATGGGAAGCAGGAAACTATTGAACGTGGGATGGCAGATTGAGAAAGTGATCAGAAAGTTATCTGGATCCTGTATTTTATTAATAGAGGCTCTGTGTACAAAAAAGGTGGAATTAATGTGACACTTCACAAATCATTTGTTTGCTTCAGCAGAAGGTTTGAATCCAGTTCTGGGCATCCTCCCTCAGGAAAGACATAACGTTTTCAGAAGGGGTTTGGACAAGGTTGTCAAGAATTATTCCGGGGTGACAGATATCAGTTAAAAAAGTCAAGCAGATCTCCATTTGCAAGAGAATATTGAAAGGATATTTGATGGTGGGTGCTAAAAATCATACTTGGTAAGAGTAGGTAAAAAGAATTTGTTTTCATTGATAAAATGGTTGTATGAAAGGGCACTGATATGATGTAATGGCAAAAAATAATATGTTGACAACGAGACAAGATCTTTTTAGACAATGAGCGGTTGGTGTCTGCTTAACAGAGTTGGGGTGAGTGATGCAATTATGGTTTTCAAAAAGGGAAAGAAAACACCTGAAATGAGAAAGTTAAAAATCGCACAATACCAGGTTATAGTCCAACAGGTTTAATTGGACGCACTAGCTTTCGGATCAGATGGTTGTAGTTTAAGAGGGAAATCAGGAGGGCAAAACGGGAACATGAGATAGCTTTGGCAAATAGAATTAAGGAGAATCCAAAGGGTTTTTACAAATATATTAAGGACAAAAGGGTAACTAGGGAGAGAATAGGGCCCCTCAAAGATCAGCAAGGCAGTCTTCGTGTGGAGCCACAGAAAATGGGGGAGATACTAAATGAATATTTTGCATCAGTATTTATTGTGGAAAATGATATGTAAGATATAGATTGTAGGGAAACGGATGGTGACATCTTGCAAAATGTCCAGATTAAAGAGGAGGAAGTGCTGGATGTCTTGAAACGTTTAAAAGTGGATAAGTCCCCAGGACTTGATCAGGTGTACCCGAGAACTCTGTGGGAATCTAGAGAAGTGATTGCTGGGCCTCTTGCTGAGATACTTGTATCATCAATAGTCACAGGAGAGGTGACAGAAGGGTGGAGGTTGGCAACATGGTGTCACTGTTTAAGAAGGGCGGTAAACACAAGCCAGGGAATTATAGACCGGTGAGCCTGAACTCGGTGGTGGGCAAGTTGTTGGAGGGAATCCTGAGGGACAGGATGTACATGTATTTGGAAAGGCAAGGACCGATTCAGGATAGTCAACATGGCTTTGTGGGTGGGAAATCATGTCTCACAAACTTGATTGAGTTTTTTGAAGAAGTAACAAAGAGGATTGATGAGGGCAGAGCAGTAGATGTGATCTATATGGACTTCAGCAAGACGTTCGACAAGGTTTCCCCATGGGAGACTGATTAGCAAGGTTAGATCTCATGGAATACAGGGAGAACTAGCCATTTGGATACAGAACTGGCTCAAAGGTAGAAGACAGAGGGTGGTAGTGGAGGGTTGTTTTTCAGACTGGAGGCCTGGGACCAATGGAGTGTCACAAGGAACAGTGCTGGGCCCTCTACTTTTTGTCATTTACATAAATGATTTGGATACGAGCACAAGAGGTACAGTTAGTAAGTTTGCTGATGACACCAAAATTGGAGGTGTAGTGGACAGTGAAGAAGGTTACCTCAGATTACAACAGGATCTGGACCAGATGGGCCAATGGGCTGAGAAGTGGCAGATGGAGTTTAATTCAGATAAATGCGAGGTGCTGCATTTTGGGAAAGCAAATCATAACAGGACTTATACACTTCATGGTAAGGTCCTAGGGAGTGTTGCTGAACAAAGACCTTGGAGTACATGTTCATCGCTCCTTGGAAGTGGAGTTGCAGGTAGATAGGATAGTGAAGAAGGTGTTTGTATGCTTTCCTTTATTGGTCAGAGTATTGAATACAGGAGTTGGGAGGTCATGTTGCGGCTGTACAGTAAATTGGTTAGGCCACTGTTGGAATATTGTGTGCAATTCTGATCTCCTTCCTATCAGAAAGTTGTTGTGAAACTTGAAAGGGTTCAGAAAAGATTTACAAAGATGTTGCCAGGGTTGGAGGATCTGAGCTACAGGGAGATGCTGAACAGTTTGGGGCTGTTTTCCCTGGAGCGTCAGAGGTTGAGGGGTGACCTTATAGAGGTTTACAAAATTATGAGGGGCATGGATAGGATAAATAGATAAAGTCTTTTCCCTGCGGTCGGGAGTCCAGAACTAGAGGGCATAGGTTTAGGGTGAGAGGGGAAAGATATAAAAGAGACCTAAGGGCAACTTTTTCATGCAGAGGGTGGTACGTGTATGGAATGAGCTGCCAGAAGATGTGGTGGAGGCTGGTACAATTGCAACATTTAAGAGGCATTTGGATGGGTATATGAATAGGAAGGGTTTGGAGGGATATGGGCCGGGTGCTGGCAGGTGGGGCTAGATTGGGTTGGGATATCTGGTCGGCATGGACGGGATGGACCGAAGGTTCTGTTTTCATGCTGTACATCTCTATGACTCTATGACTATGACAAAGGAAAAGCTGAGCTTCATTGTACCATATAATATTTTCCTCCTTACTCTCCTGGTGTAGGTTATGCCAGGCTAACAAATCCTGTATGTTCACTGATCAAAAAATATGTTTGATTATAAAAATTTGAGCATTTATTTTGTGGAAAGTGAATTGTCATATATCGTAAATAATTATTGACCATTTAGAATTGTTATGGAGAAGAGGGCCATTGAGTTCATCGTGTTCTGATTGGCTGCCTAAAAGCAACTTAATCCCACTTGATTACCCTTTTGTAATAACCCTGCAAACATTCTCATTTCAGGATTTCGAGATGCCAGTGTTGGACTGGGGTGTACATCAACCACCTGATGAAGGAACAGCGCTCCAAAAGCTAGTGCTTCCAATTAAACTGTTGGACTATAACCTGGTGTTGTGCGATTTTTAACTTTGTCTCACCCAGTGCAACACCGGCATCTCCAAATCCTGAAATGAGAAAGTTTGCAGGGCTATTAGAGAGGGGTAATCGAGTGGGATTAAGCTGCTTTTCAGGCAGCCAATCAGAACATGATGACCTCAATGGCCCCTTCTTCATACCAATTCAAATTGGTCAATAATTATTTACTATATATGACAATTCTCTTTCCACAAAAGAAATGCTTGGATTTTGATAATCATACTTTTTTTTGATCAGTGAACATACATGATTTGTTAGCCTGGCATAACCTACATAGGACAGTAAGGAGGAAAATATTACATGGTACAATGAAGCTCAGCTTTTCCTTTGTCTTTTATGAATAAATTCTACACATGCTGTCCAAAATTAAATTAATGGCATCTATCAGCAATTTGACAACCTAGTCTCATGGCATTAAATATCATCCCTGATTGGTCAGGAGTGACACAATGATTTATAAATGTTCAAAACATCATTTCTCTCCAGCTGCTGTCTTTATTCTGGAGGAGAAAACACTTTTAACACCAAACAAGTAATAGCCTGCTTCACTGAAAACATAAAATGGAAATCTAATTAAAATTTCAGATTAAAAAATTTAATCTCACTTCTTTAAAAGGGCAATAACAGTGTTTAAAGATTAGTCAAGATAGTTTCCATTGCACATATTTTCTTTAACAGAGGGGTGTTAAATGACAAATAATAAACCAACAAACATCAAATTATTCTAATTTGGTTTGGAATCTCTACATGTATGCATGTAAATATTTCCATTGCAGCAATGATGATGTGTGCTTCCATTGCCATAGAGACACAGAGTTGCTCTTACCTTCTGAAAAGATATTTTACTTTTTTTCAGGCCAAAGTGTTTCAAGATGTAAGACCCCTGAAAGTCTCTGAGCAGAGATCACAGTAATAACATCAGGATACTTCCTGCAGGGAAAATGCAACACTGATCACTGGGGAAAAAGCAAGAGACAGTGGGAGGATCCATTATTTTGACCGTTGTGGTGAATGCCTGAATCATGAGGGATTATCTCTGCTTGCTAGGCTTGCCAGCTAAAACAGAACAGAAAGCCTGATACTTGCTGCCGATGTAAGAAGATCAATATGGTTAATATGACACAGAAACATATGCCTGTTTTTGGGGACCCCATGAAACCATAAACAAGACTTGCAACTTACATTGGGCCTGACCCTTGTTAATCCTGAGAGAAGTGCATATCTTCTTTCCTGTTTCAGGCTTTTGACAAATCAGATGAGCAGTGTCTCCTTCTAGAGATCCCTGATCATAGACCGCTCCAATTCCACTGGCTATGTAAAGAATGGGATGAAACTTTACTCTTTGTTAAGTTATTCAAGAATTTGAGCAATGGTCAGGAAGTAGAGCTTCACGTAACTTGCAGCCATTCAAACACATTCCTGTCAGAGGTATGGCTGGACTGCATTGCAATGGCTACAGCATTTCAGACCCTAGATCAAGATGCTGTTTTGAACCAAAGCAATCAAAAACCATCAAATAGGGATTTTCTTTCCCCGCATAAAAACTCTCACCAGTTTGTGCAGTGGAAGAAAGGTTAATAAAGTATAAATACTGTTCTGATTAAAAATATGCAAAATATTATGTTTGCTGTTTATCAGACCATTTTCATCCATGTGCTCCCGGTTTACATCCTTCTTAAATTAATCAACTGTCTGACAGCATCTGTCTCACAATATGAAACAGAGCATGTTAAACTTAGTGGAATGGATCTATACCCAAGCATGGAATGGAATTTTAAAATAAAAGGCTGGAATAACACAGTAGGTCCGTCAATATTTGGAAGAAGAAAAATACTGATTTAGAGGTTGAGCTGTTGTTAATTACCAGAAGACTCAAACTTGAAATATTAACTGTCTACATGTTGAGTTGATTATTCCAAATATTTATCACAATTTGAGAAACAAATTCTGTCTAACACTTATTTCAAACACTAACTTAATGTGCTTATATGCTAGTTATATATGTGGACACAATACAAGTTAATTTATTTCTATTCTTTTGCTCTGCTCCTATAGCGATTGTAACAAGGTCAGCTATTTGGATCTCATAGAATATGAGTTCCCTGATTATGGTTGTTAATCTCGTCCAATCAGGGAGCCCTGGCTTTTGGATAAGAGCAGGAGTGTTAGAATCGTATCACACTGAGAGCTGGCTCTGAGGGAGCTGGATCAGTGTCAAGGTCTTTCCACATGTAAACGAAGGGTAACTTGGTGAAAGAATATCAGCCTCTGTGAAGTTATTTAAATGGTGATGACAGAAAAGTACACTCCTGAATAAATTTGATCGCAACAGTCATTTTTGAGCCTGGGTAAGAATTTCTAGCATCATGCTGTTATTTGGGATGCTCGACTCATTCAATCCTGCTGTCAAAGACTGGGCTCGTATGTGGGAAGAAAAATTTTTTTTCCCTAGACAAACGACATTGAGGCAGAAGAAAAGCAATGAGAAATTCTCCTGACAGCTAGATAAATACCCGGTCCCTCACATAAAAGGATTTATATGCAAAACTGGCAGAGGGACTGTCCTTCACCAAGCTGGCCATGAGCCATGAGTACTTGCAATTGTAGTTAGATGAGGATTCCCAAAAGTATGCTAAAATGAATAACCATAAAGGTTTATACCATTATACAAGACTGCCATTTGTCGTCTCATCAGCCTGTGGAATTTTTCAGCAGATGATTGGGATCATTTTACAAGGTCGACCCTCAGGTCACCATTTACAATAATAGGGAAGACAATAAGAAGCACTTAAAGTTCTTGGACATTGTCCTTCCTCATTTCTCCCAGATGGGCATTTGTCTTAAGAGTGAAAAGATGCCTTACAGGCACCCCAAGTAACCCACTTATGCTACAGCTGGAAGATAAAATGAGGATAATCAATGGTGCCCCAGTTCCCACATCGTGCCAGACCTTAGGTCTTCTCTTGGGCTGGTGAATATTATATATTATGGAATATAAGTTCATAAGTAACCAGGCCTCCATCCTGCCACCTTTACATCAACCCTTACAAAAGGTTCAGCCTTAGAAATAGTTGCATAGCGGAGCTGTCGCCTTCAGGAAAGTGAAGAAATAGTTATCATCCTCGAAGGCATTGGCACACTATGGTCCCAAGTGAGATCCGGTATTGACATGCAATGCCTCCCCTTATGGCATTGGGATAGTATTTGCTCCTAAGTGGCCCAATGGAGAGAAATGTTCAATGGCAAACACATCCAGGACTTTGGCTAAATACCCAGATAGAGAAGGAAAGTTTGTCAGTCACGTTTGGAGTCACGAAGTTCCACCAACACCTTTATGGATATTTATCATAATAACAGACTACAAACCCTTGCCAGGTCCACTTAAAGAGGATAAGGCAGTGTTGCCCAGAGCTTCAGGCCAAATTCAGCAATGGACGCTAATGCTAGATTAGATTTCCTACAGTGCGGAAACAGGCCCTTTGGCTCAACAAGTCCATACTGACCCTCCAAAGAGTAACTCACCCAGACCCATTTCCCTCTGAGTAATGCACTTAACACTATAAGTTTGTATAATTCAAGTTGGAATACCATCCAGGACACCTTGTAGCGAATGCAGATGCATTGAGCTGCCTCCTGCTGGCACATACACTTCCAGTGGTACTGCCACTAGAACAGTCTATCATGGTTTTAAATTCCAGTCACATGTAACAATTTCAGATTTTGGATGCAAAAAGATACCAGCCTGAAACATCTGGTGTAATGAGGGATGCCATAGGGCCGATACAATCAGAATTGAAACCATTTTGGACTCAAAGAGGCCAGATCACAATAGAGGATGACATATTATTATGGGGAGCAAAAGTGATATCCCGAGCAAAGGTCATCACCAGATACTGACTGAACTCCACCAGATTCATCCAGGAGTTTACAAAATGAAGATGCTGGTGGGAGGTTATGTCTGGTGGTCAGGACTGGATGCAGACATGATTCATTAATGGGGCAGTGTCCAGAGTACCAAAAGAACAAATAATACTGCCAGCAACTCCCCCAGATTCATGGGAATAGTTGGGTAAACTCTGGACTCAGTTACACATTGACCAAGCAGGTCCTTTCTTGGGCTCAATGTTTTTAATCACTGTGGATGCCCACTCAAATTTGTTGGATGTAAATAGAGTTCATTTGTCATACATGGGAATAAGAGAGACAGTTTACTTTAGAGGACAAAGTTTTATGAAGGAACCACGGGAACGGTCCTGCATAAGTAAGAGGTTGACGTGAGGTCAGGTTCAGTGACATATGAAGTTTGGGTAGTTGCTATAGTCCTGAACAAGCATGAGGACCATCCAAAAGCTGCAAATTCACAAAGGGGAGGGAGCAAACTGTCAGACAGGCTGTCAGAACCCATGGGTTCTCCATCGTCATCAAGCTTTGAAGAGTTCTCAGAATCTGAGATGGGCATGGTAGATGTTGCCACTTCAATGCCTTTGCCACCTGAAGAAGAGAATTCATCTCCTCCAAGACAATCTGGGTGCAAGAGGTGAGCTCCTATGTGTTACACAGCACCCATATCAGAGGCAGAGTTGGAGGAGCCTGACCCGGTGCTAAAGCGCTCCAGGAGGCGTTACAAGAAAAGGAGCAGGAAAGTTGTTTTTCTTGTTTTTACCTAGTTGATTTTAACCCTACTGCAAATCCTCTTGCAAGGATGCCTGCCTTGAAGAAGTTTTCCTCCTCTCTCTACAAGAATCTCCGTGAGTCTATCTCTCCACTCTGCAGGCACCCTGTCTCTATTCCTGATGAAGGACTTTTGCCCAAAACGTCGATTTTCCTGTTCCTCGGATGCTGCCTGACCGACTGTGCTTTTCCAGCACCACTCTAATCTAGACCCTGGCTTCCAGCATCTGCAGTCCTTGTTTTTACGTACTTACAAGAAAAGGAGCCAGCCGATGTTCTTGACTCAACGGAGTGATTTAATGATGGTAACAACATCAGCTAGGTGCACTTCATAGAATATGAGTTCCCTGATTGGGGCTCTTAATCTGATCCAGTTCGGGAGCCCTGGCTGATAGATATAAACAAGAGTGTGTGGGATTGTGTTCAAGTAACTACTGAAATCTTTATTCAACAACTGCATTAACACAGTTCGAGGCGGTGATGGAATTCCGGGATACAGTTCTTACAGTAAACTCTCTATACACAGTTCTTATAAACATTAAAATTCTATGGTTATAGTGTGACATAGTTTGTAATCAGGAGGTTGTTTAAACATTTGCTAAGTGCTGGCTGCTGCTCCTGATAGGATTAAGATAGATCTGTCTGGTCTGCTCGTGTAATTAAGAGGTGTTATCCTTTCAGCATTTAAGTTAGTAAATGTTAGTAAAAGTATGATCTCAGTGAGTTAGAAATCATGCATGTACTTAATAAAAGAACAAAGGATATTCAACTGATTACTGGAGCTGGGTCATGAGATTTTATTTGCTATTATCAGTGTAATGGTACTTTACACATTCATTCACACAGTTTCACAGAAGTGCTGTTTTGGTGGTAAAGGGGATAGCAGTCTTGTTTAATGTATATAACAGGTACATACTAGTTGGGAAAACTGTTTGATGTTCTGTAATCTATTCAGGTCCTGAGAGACTGGTGTTCAGGGCTAATTAAGATTACAATGCTTCTAAAACATCAGTCGAATCTAAGAGACATGATGTCGGGAAAGCATTCTTTCTGAATAGGTTACAATAGCCTGCTGGACACACTTTCCTCATTCCTGAAGAAGGGCTTATGCCCGAAACGCCGATTCTCCTGTTCCTTGGATGCTGCCTGACCTGCTGCGCTTTTCCAGCAACACATTTTCAGCTCTGATCTCCAGCATCTGCAGCCCTCACTTTCTCTCAAAGATTTATTCAGAGGTAGCTTTGATGTAGAAATAGGGTCTAAGCACTGCTTGCAGCATGAAGCTGATAAGGATTGAAGGTGTGAAGAAACAATAATGCTTTGGATGGAATGTTTTAATTTAGTCTATGTTGTAATAGTAAAATGTTCTACAAAAACACGGTTTTATGAATGAAAACATGTTGTAGTAAACAGTGGGTTAGTAAGGGTTCATGAATGAATGAATGGGAATGTGGTATTAGTAAGTATAGCGAATTGGTGAGTGAGTTAGTAAAGATACCTATAACACAATATCTCATGAGTGTTAGGCACCCTGTTCATTCTGCGAGCTGGCTCTGAGGGAGCTGGATCTGTATCAAGGACTTTCCACATGTTAGTAAAGAGTAACTTGGTGATGGAATACCGGCCTCTGCAGAGTCACTTTAGCTTCCCATTCTGTAGAAATTACATTAAAATTACAGCATCGCAGGTAAGGTGGATAAACACAAGAAGGAGTGGGCAAGTTTTTGGAGAGTTAATCACATTTCTGGAAAGAAAGATTTGGGAATTAGTCCAGCCTTCCTGTATGTCTTTGAGTTGGTCAGAATTTGGGCTGACTATAGTTGTGAATGCTGACCTATTGATAATTTTGAGATTTTATTACATTGAACAGACAGAAGCAAATAAAGCTAACTATCCTGTTTGCATATTAAGTTGGATATATTTGAGCATGAGCTTGATAATTTGGACATTATCTGAGATTCCCCTTTCAGATTTAACTGCTTTGCCAAGCAAAAAAGGCTGTTCTGATACATTCATGTCAATCTGAAGAAATTGATGTTTTCAGATCAATAATGAGCAAATTAAGTCTCTTTTTGTAATTCAGTGAATGCTGAAGAAAGTACTGATTCATTAATAATGTGGGTGATTAAAATAATGTTATTTTAATGAGTAGGCCTGGAAATTCAGCTCCACGTGCAAAATAACAAAGTTGCATTTTTAATCAAGCCATCAGCATCCCCTTTCTGAAGCATGGGTGAGACACTTTACATTGTTGACCTGAAAATCAATTACCTAGGTCAAACAAAAATGGTTGTTCACATTTTCCTATTTTCTTTTTATCTTTATAGGGTGCATTAAGGGTTTCATTTAAACCTTTCCTGAATATGTGAAGGTTTTAGTTGTTTTTTAAAGTCATTGCATCTAATAAATATGTCATTATACAAAGTTTCAATTTCTAAAAGCATTGGTTTATATAAAGTTAGATTGATAGGCCAGTCATTGACCTGAAGTCTGAAAAATTATAAACAGTTGAAGTTTCTTCTGTACCACCTCAATTTTCTATAAGTGGCTGAATGTACTTGAACTTGTACATTTAACCAGAATATTTCCCATTTGAGTACATGAGCAATTGTGAAAAATAGGAAGACCTGAATAGCAAAAAGCACAACAATATGGGTTATCATAGACTATTTATAAACAATAATCAATAAGATTTACTGTTACATTTAGAATTGCATAATGGCTCCTAATATTGGACCCTTGCACACCTATGATTTTTGTACAAATAACATCTAATGGGTTCCACTTGATAATTCCTTTAAATATTATATTGTCAATATTATGACTGTAAATTTTCCACTTCTTTCTTTATAATGGTTCCTGTGTTTCATAAAAGTTGCTGCTGAGGAATTAAATTCCTCTCACTCTAAGTTCCAAAGTCAACATCAAGCGGTACGTCTTTAGATACTATAAACCAGTTAGAATGCCTCCGGCTCTGACACAATGTTATCCCTCAGCTCCAATGTCAATCACTACAATTATTGCATCAATGTGACATATTTCTTTCTAGTTCCAATATAATGGATTTGCCAATTAGTACTGAATTGAAGATACTAAGAGTCATGGCTTGCAAGCACTTAGACTGAATCAGCTCAATTTCATTTCATGTAAGATCTTCATGTGGAGGAGAATTTAATCTCATAAATCTCAGCTGTCCCACAGTTTATAAACTAGTACCTCACTGTATTATATAAGTCCTCACTTGGTAATCCGCACTTTTTTTTTGTTTAAGCAGACTAACGTTTGTGTGTTTTTCTATGATAGTATGTGTCCCTCATTCCATGATCGTGGCTGATAAGATGACCATGGAAGCTTGCAAAATCCTTTCAAAATACGAACAAGTATTTATTGAGATGGTCACCATTTCAGTTATGAAAAAAGCATAATACCGGCAGTTCAAATTAAATCAGTGTAATTATGTTAATTAATTTTGCAAGTATACCAACTCGAAATTCCTTTCAGAGAATCATGATGCCACCTTCCCCTTCTCTGACATCTTCAGAATGACTGTCATCATCAGGCAGCTGATGAATGCCAGTACTTATCCCTGTTAAATAAGGCACAGGCACCAGGGCGGATAGCTTTGTGGTGGACATCTGCTGAGTAGTGAGTTGTTCCAGTATCAGCACATGGTAAGATGAAGCTAGAGTAAGATGAAAGGAATACCATAGGCTTGGGATAGGTAGCTAATGTTGCGAGATTGGTAAATATGCTGAGAGACCCTGCAAGACTTTGTGGCAAAGATAACTTAACAAAAAGCTTGATGCAACAAGCACTTAGCCTGTAAAATCATAAGATTCAGACCACATATTGTAATATTGACAAAGGAACACTCACATGTCAACCCATACCTGTTTAGCCAAATATTCCATCACGTGTTTATGTTGGAGTAGTAAGTCTGTATTGTGTTGAACATTCCCTAAATCTGATTCACCACCTTTCTCAAAAAGCCACCATTGATGAAGAAATACAACAAAGGATCAACTGTACCTGCTTAACCTCCTACTCTGTCCAAGAGTTTGATAACCATAATCTTCACAAGTCATCAAAAGTCCTGGGGCTAGATTCTCTCTGTATTTCATCAAATTTGTCTCAATACCTACCGACCTGGCCCACACTGTCAGTCTGGAGATGACCTGCAGAGTTCCTGGTGTTTGCCCTGAACATTGCCTACTACACATTGACTCCAGTTGTTCATAAAGGCAAATTACCATCACCTTCTCAAAGGCAACTAGGGACAGGCAATAAGTGTTGGCCCAGTTGGCAATGCCTACATCCCATGAGTGAATAAAAGAATTGACAAGGAATATTTGACGCCCCACATTGTGGTCACTGATATGGAGGTCCTGCTGAATGGGAGGGGAGATGTTCTCTTCTCCCAGGATCAGCAGAGGAGACCATGGTGCCAGACCATGCCAGCTGAGATTGCCACCCTGTCAGTGCTATCTCAACTACTGGGGGAATGTAAATGCAATATGAACAGAAGGCCAATGTCCTTCTCCATTCTGCCAGTATACATTGCACCATCTTCTCTCTGACAATTCACACTCATTGTACCTCAGACATTGCATCCACCTCCCACAAAGGTTCATGTTCTACAAATCTCATTGTTACATAGAATATAGAACAGTACAGCACAGTACAGCACAGTACAGGGCCTTCAGCCCTTGATGTTGTGCTGGCCTTTTATTCTGTTCTAAAATCAGACTAACCTACATACCCTTCATTGTATTATTTTCCATGTGCCTATCCAAGAGTTGCTTAAATATCTCTAATGTATCTGACTCCACCAAGACTGCCAACATTGCATTCCATGCACCCATCACCCTCTGTGTAAAGAACCTACCTCTGACATCTCCCCTAAACCTTCTTCCAATCTTAAAACTATGCACCCTCATGCCAGACATTTCCGCCATGGGAAAAAGTGTCTGGCTATCAATTACACCTCAATCAAGTCACTTCTCGTCCTTCTTCGCTCCAATGAGAAGAGCCCTAGCTCCCCAAACCTTTCTTCATAATCCATGCCCTCTAGTCCAGGCAGCATCCTGGTAAATCTCCTCTGCACCCTCTCTAAAGCTTCAACATTCTTTCTATAATGCGGTGACCAGAACTGAACGCAATATTCCAAGTGTGGTCTAACCAAGGCTCTGTAGTGCTGCAGCATAACCACATGGCGCTTAACCTCAACTCCCCTGTGAATGAAAGCCAATACACCATATGCCTTCTGGACAATTCTGACAACTTGAGTGGCAACTTTGAAGGATGCCTGCAACATCTTCTTCATGGACTGTAACCCACCCTAACCCCCAGCTTCACAACCCTGCATGCTTCTGTACTGTCTACACTCCTGCTCAGGACAGCTTCCCACCTGCACCACTCTCCTCTCCCCTAAAAACCCCGTCTCTCATTCCAGGACAAAAACAGCTCCAGGGCAGAAAGAGTCAAAACAGTTGGTGGGCTGCCTAACCCTTAGCTCCTCACTCCATTGAGGAAAGCACTCTGATATTGACTGTCCCACAAAGTTGGCTAACTGTGCCCAAGTCCCTGGACTGGTATTGGAAGCTGACCTTGAGGTATTGTTCTGGGACCCCCTCCTGTGATCTGTGCTCCTGGAATGAACCCTGCTGACAACCATAATAAGCTTCCTGGCTTTGTCTCTGTGCTAAACAGATGGCAAGACAACTGTACTGTTAACCTGATATCTCTGACTATGGGCGGTAAAGATAACAAGAAAAATTAAAAATCACACAACACCAGGTTATAGTCCAACAGGTGTATGTGGAAGCACATATTTTCAGAGCTCTGCTCTTCATCAGGTAACTCATGGGGCAGGGTCATACGACAGAGAATTTATAGTAAAAGGTCAAAGTGCCATACAACTGAGGCGATGCATTGAATAAACCTAATTTGTTGTTAAAGCTTTATTCACTGACAATGGGGATACAGGTTTCAATTTGGCAAAAGTGAGGACTGCAGATCTTGGAGATCAGAGTCAAGATTAGAGTGGTGCTAGAAAAGCACAGCAGGTCAGGCAGCATCCGAGGAGCAGAAAATTGACATTCCAGGCAAAAGCCCTTCATTCCTGATTAAGGGCTTTTGCTCGATTTTCCTGCTCTTCGGATGCTGCCTGACCTGCTGTGCTTTTCCAGCACCACTCTAATCTTGATGTAGGTTTCAATTTATTAATATGCAAATCCCAGAACTTCTTTCGAGTCACATTCCTGAGACAATTTAAGGTTTTGTTAGTATAAAAAATGGCGACATCTCGGCTCAGACAATGCATTAAAGATGCAAAGGTTAGAGTCTGTCTGTATCCCAACCTTAAGTCAGACCAGTTCTATTTCCAAAGTTGGATTTTATAAAATGACATATGGACTGATTGCCGACAGATTGCGTCTATTTTGAACAAAATAAAATGTACCTGTAAATGCAAATTTACACTATAGACTTAAATGTGTGCGTGTGGGTGGGAGAGACAGAGAGAGTGTGTGAGTGTGCATGTGTACGTGCTTGATAGAACGTGTGTGCAAATGTGACAGTATATGTCTGTGAGAGAGTGTGTGCGTCAATCGAGACTGAGTTTGTGTATGTGTGTGTGAGAGAGAGAGAGAGAGAGGGTCTGTGGGAATGTGTGAATGTGATGTAAGGCTATGAGGTGAATATGCATTTGCAGGTTTGTATTTGTATATACATCCTTTAGCCAGGCCTTCAATCTCTTCACACAAGAGTCATGCTCCCATGATTGGGTTTATGATGAGTGTCTCTGCAGGGCAAGCCATTTAGAACATCCACCTCAGTTCTCCAACACAGCAGCTCAAAGAAAAGAACTTCCAGGCCTTTTAACCTTCCTCATCACATCCTCAATACCTCTGTGTGGGTCAGACTATCCACATTTTTTCAGATCAGCTAGCCCCCTCACCTCTCTAGCCAGCTTCATGCCTCTCTATGCCCTCTCATAACCTCTTGCTTTTCATTCTATCCACTCAACCCCACACCACCCGAGTCCCCTCAGGTCATTCATCTCCATTCCACTTCCATGCCCCCATGTATTCTGCATGGTCACCCAATATATCTAAACATTATTTTCTTAATGGCCTTGCAGAAACCGTGGGAATTATTTTGAAGTGACTGGGAAAAATCAACTTCTAAAAATCTAATAAAAGCCTAAATTCAAGCAGGTTGTCATTGTTACTGGCAATACAGCTATTTCAGTGCAAAAAGAGTTACACCTTTAAAGGCCTATCAGGTGTGGAAACAAAAACCACATAAAAGACATACAGCCTCATAAATTTAAGTCCATTTACACGAATAAACCACTTGCTGAGTTGAGCCACTATCAACTTTCGAAATAAAAATAAAATACTGCAGACATTGGGGATCTGAAAAAAAAACAGAAAATGCTGGAAAGACTTAACAGGTCTGGCAGAATCTATGGAACTGAGTCAAAATTTTGAGTCAGAGGATACTTTTTAGGAACTAAACAGGACTGGAAAATTATGGCATTTACATTGTTGACAAAGAAGGAGGTAGAGCAAATGGAGTCAATAATGAGGATGCCTTGAGCAAAAGATAAAGTGAGTGCTAATTGGGAGATGATGGCTGAGTGGTATTATCGCTGGACTATTAATCCAGAGAGAGGAGAATGTGAGGACTACAGATGCTGGAGATCAAAGTCAAAAGTGTGGTGCTGGAAAAGCACAGCAGGTTAGGCAGCATCCGAGGAGCAGAAGAGTTGAAGTTTTGGGCCTAAGTCCTTCTTCAATGATTTGCAGGGGGTGCCAAGGGGGCTGAGAGATTAATAGGAGTGGGGTGAGGCTGGGGAGAAGATGGCTTGGAAGGCGATAGCTGGATGAAGGTGGGGGGGGTGGTGATGGTGATATATCAGAGCGGAAAGTGGAGGGATAAGTAGGAGGGAAGATGGACAGGTAGGACAGTTCAAGAGGGTGATGCTGAGTTGGAGGGTTGGATCTGGAATGTGGTTAGTGGAGGGGAGATGAGGAAACTGGTGAAATTGACATTGATGCCGTTGGAGGGTCCCAAGGTGGAAGATGAGGTGTTCTTCCTCCAGGCACCAGGTGGCTAGGATTTGACAGTAGAGGAGGCCTAGAACTTGCATGTCTTTCATGGAGTGGGAGGTGGAGTTGAAGTGGTTGGCCACAGGATGGTGGGGTTGTTTAGTTTTTGTGTCCCGAAGGTGTTCTCTGAAACATTCCACAAGTTGGTGTCCTTAACCCACAGACCCAGATAATGTTCTGGAGACCCAGCTTTAAATTACACCATGGCAGATGGCAGAATTTCAATTCAATAAATATGTGGAATTAAAATCTAATGATGACCATGAAACCATTGCTGATTGCCCGAAAAACCAATCTAGTTCAGTAATATTGATTACTTGGTCTGGCCTATATATGACTCCAGCCCCACAACAATGTAGTTGACTCTGAACTGCCCCCTAGACAATAAGGAATGGGCAATAAATATTGGCCTAGCCAGTGACACCCACTTCCTGTGAATGAATTTAAAAAAAAGTAAAGGAGGGATATCAATGCAAAATAGGGATAATGGTAACTTCGGATAGTCTAAAATATCTGAGATCAAATCCAGACAAACAGGGATTGAGGGCAGGGAAGGAAGGTTTAGAGGTGGGTGGAAGGGCATCACCAAATTGTTCCTGTTTTGATGTTGTTTGATAACATACCTCGGTGAAAAATGTGGTCCTGTTCCTTCACCTGCATTGAGCTTCTATGAACAGTGCAGCTGACTGAGGACTGAAATGGCATCAAGAGGGTAGAGCAAGAGGTATTGAAATAACAAGCAACTGGAAGTTCAAGGCCATCCTTAAAGACAGCGGAGAGCAGAGGTATTCCGCAAAATTGTTACCCAGTCTGCATTTGGTCTTGCCAATGTGAAGGAGACCACGTTGTCCGTAACAAATACATAGATGAGATAGAAAGAAGTACAAGGAATCACAGTTTCATCTGGAAAGTGTCTATGGGAGTTTGACAATGAGGAAGGGGGAGATAAAAAAGCAAATGTTACACTATGATTCCATTGAGGGTGGTGAGGAACTGTTAGGAGTGAGAGAGCAGTGAACTATGATGTCCTTAAAAGAACAGTTCCTGTCAGAAATTTACATGGGAGAGAACAAGATGATCTGTTTCGTGGTAGCATGCTACTGGAGGTGGCTGAAATGACCAAGGATAATCCTGTAAATGTGGTGACAAGTGTGTGGAAAATGAGGACAAGGGAATCCTATCTTTGTCTTTATAAATGGGAAGGAAAGGTTTGAGGGCAGGAGTTCGAAGTATACAGAATGGTTACGGCCATCATTACAAATTATATTGCATGAACTTCTACCTAAACATTCAAAGTTGTTGAACCATATTCCACTTAAATTTCAGAAAATTCCTGAGTCCAGAGCAGGCTTTCCTTCGTGAACCCTTCAAGAAGACTTTTTTTCATATGTCGAGCTTCCAAAACCTAGAAATGCAATTTCCCTGTGGACTCTGACCTTTGAAGAATTATATGACTGTCTTTTGCCAAGGCCTGAAAAAGGATCACCTACAAACGGTGTGTGGAGTCCAGAAGGCACTGAGGAAAACAAATGTTTCTTCAGCAAAAAAAAGATACATTTCATGATTAGTTAACTCCTCTATTGAGAATTAAAAATCCACCCCTGGTCTCTCCACCGCAAAGATGTGGATTGCAGTAGCATGGACACTATAAGAATAATGGCATTTCCTTTAACATTGATACACAATGTGCAGGTGACCATTGTACTGGTCCAAAGTCTGTCACAAACTGCCTGCTGTCTGATCATCAAAAGTTCAAACTAAAAAAGGAAAACCAGTCCTCTTTTCTATAATATTCTCTTCATTCTCCCCATATTAATATTTTGAATGTCAGTTGCCTTTGAGTCAATAGGTTGGATTGAAATATGACTGAAATTGGAGACCTCTCTAATAATGGCGGGACCATTTGTTGCTGATGAGCAGACCATTTCAAAAGAATGTTCTCAAGCATGTTAAAGGTCCTGATGGCTGAAGGAATTTCCTGCCCATTAGGCATAACCACCTAGGACCCCAGCAGTTATGGTTAAATAGTGTGGTAACTAATCGAATATTTGAGTTGATCGTTTTAAATATTAGTTCTCTAATGAGGACATGCAATGTTTTTCATCGATAAAGAGATAAATAATTGATTGAGTCACTGTGACTTCAATGTTGCAAACTGATTCTGCAATGTTATTTGCACAAAAAATCTCCAAGTTTAGCTTATAATGGAACATGACACTAAACTGGAAATAAAATAGATATTTTTTAAACTAAGCTACCTTTTCATCTTGTATTGCAGTTTCAAGGCTTCCTCTGATCTTTCAGTCTTCATTCAAAAGTGTACCTAATCCCTCTATTAACTTGTGTCACTTGGGAATTACAGTCGAGTCAACTGTACTGTGTTGAGGATCCACTTTCCCCTGACAGTAGCAATATCAGAAATAAACTTCAAAAGGAGTAAATAACTTTATTTCTTGTCTATTAACAGGCAAGTCACTATTTATTTTGTCAGACCTAAATTACAGAATACCCAGGAGAGTATTTTCAGATTACTTCACTAAAAGGTACACTTATGTGCTTACAGCATTTTCCTCCTCCTTCCATAGAGCCATTCAGAGAGCAAGAAATGGCCATTGTTTCCAAATGGAAGTTGCAGGTTTGGGGTAGTCAAAACCAAGTTAGGTTGTACTGAGTGTTATTTCTATAAATTTAGAAATGCTCAGAGGTCATACTGATAGAATTTTTGTGTTACTATCCAATTCAGGTAGAATTGACTGTCAAAGACTCACAGTACAAGATTTTAGGGAGTACATTGAGATTTGCAATTCGATTTTTTTTTGAGTATTGATGATATTAGACTGGACTAGCTTTTAATTCCAGATTTATTCATTGAATGTCAATCTTGCCATTTGCCATGGTGGAAATTGAATTAATGTCTCTCGAGCTTTAGACTGAGTCTTTGGATTACTAACCAAATGACAATACCACCATGCCACCACTTCGCCTTCATTAAAGTAAAAAGTAAGAATTTAAAATGTAGTACTTGCACCTTTTTAAACCCAGTTGCATTATCATGCACTTTTATGGCAGAAAGAGGTAAGCAGCAATGCTCTAATATATGGGCCTCAGAACAATAGAGTTAATTTGGAACAAAAACAGAAGTTGCTTGTTTAAGACTAAGAGTTGGAATGTGTATTCTTGGACAATAAAATTCCATGCCGATGATTGCAAATTGAAGCAGTTTGGTAGGCCTGATTGCTTCCTGCGGGGATTCAAATTTCAGAATTTTTACTCCATTCCAAAAGAGAACAACTGTAACCCACTCAGTCCACTTTCCATGCTATGTTAGGCACTTGGTGCAGTGAGCACATTTGATTTTTGATTAGATATGGCAAATTTATGTTTTTGTCAGTGAGTTGAAGGCTCCATCTAAGTCCCTATCTATCATTGTCCCAGTTACGTTGCCATCCATGTGGCCCCATGACCTATCAATTAACTCCACATTGAACTCAAGTGCCTTCAAATTAAAAAGGAGCATGCCCATTATATGACCAGAGATTTTACATCCTTTCCATTTAAAGATCAGAATGACCATCATCTGTGAGAACTCTTGCTTCCAGAGCTCCCAGTCCCCTCTTTATATTTATGAGCTCTCACTCCTCTATCCAGACTTGCCCCCTATCAGTATCACCATTCCCTCAATGACTCAGTGCAATGAATCTCATTCCCAGACTTATTTTACTCCTTTCCCAGGATTTCATGGGCTGGCTGCTGATAAGCTCCTGACCATTCTTGAGCAAACTCCAAAGATTGGCCATCTCCCCTACTTTGGACTGACTGGGAATTCCAACCCTATCTGAACACTGCCCAAACTCTGGACTGATGTCTTCATGGCACGCTGAGTGGCCTACGTGGCACCTCCAGACTGGTGCAATTGGCCTATCAAACTAACCGTGGCCCAAACTTCAGACTGCAAGGACATGTATCTCCAGACTCTGGCAGGACAAAGTACCCGACTGATTGTGGCCAATGATCTGGAGTATAATTGGTTGGCCCCTTGACGAACAGAGAGAATACCTCCAAGGCATTATGTTGAGGCCTTTGACTGTTCTGCTTTGCCCACTGTTACAAGCTGCCTTCTTTCTCTGTAGAGAATGGCAGCTCATAACTGAACACTGAAGACTCTGAGTGTTGAAAAGCAATGTGACCCAAACAGGAACTGGCATTCTGTAGGTACTGAAGTTCATGAGTGTTCACTAAGAAAGCAAAATGAAGTAGACAGAGACTGGCAGCATCCAAGTGAGCACAATGTGAATGAGTGCTGAGAAAGCAAGTAAAAAGCCAGAAGATGCAACCTGTGCAAATGCATGAGATGTGTATGTGTTACAGAATCATAGAGTCTCTTCATTGCAGATAAAAGCCATTCAGCCCACCGTGTCCTTGTGTGCAAAGTTACCTGACAAAGGTTTGCAAGTCATAGATGCCCCTGAGCTCCAAGTTAAAAAGTTGTAAGGCTAAAACAGCATGTAAATTGTTTCAAGATCAGGCATGGTGATGTGTTGACACTGACTTATGTGGATGAAGGATGGAAGAGGATGAAAGCCCTTGAGCATGCAGAGACATAGTGCTGAAGTCACAGTTGTCGGATGATTGGGACAAATATTCAGTGAGCCCCAGCCATCAGGTATCTGCTATGGTTTATATGTTGGAATTTGTGCCATCTAGTTTCCGAAAGGAGAGAAGAATTGGAAGCTGTATGTAAATAACATGAGTCTAGGGTCAAATAAAGTGCAAATGCATAGAAATAAGGGAGTCAATGCTCATTAGCATGATTCTAAAGTTTCTACCAAAGGCTTAATTGAAAAATCACAAAATCTTTTCTCAGTGTTAGGGTTCTGATATTTTCAATCTCTCGATATCTTCTTAACTTTCTCTCCATTGCCCAGACCACACCAGAAAGGGAAACCTTCTGTTTGTTTTTGTCTTGTTTTGCTTCCACCACCACATTCCCCTGAACTGGCACTGATCCTTTAAATAGTGAAGTTGAGATTATGTCACTCTCTGTATGAACAGCATAGCCACTGTCACAAACCAGTGCCAAACTCTGAACCAAGTGAAAATACGTTAGCAGGCATTAAAATGCTACTGACAAATGTGCTGGACTCACTTCTGAGTTTTGCATGCAATATTGGATGACCCAGGTTTCATTACACCCCCATGTTAATATCAGGGACCAAATCTCATCATTAACAATTTTCCACAGATATAGATTATTTAAGGTAAGTTCATTAGATTGTTAAAAATGTTTTTCTTCTCTTATAGAAGCAATATGACTTGGGTGATAAATTATAAGACGCAAATTTAGTGGAAGTCTGTTGAAGAAACTTTTATGCAGAAGGTGACTGACAACCTATTGAAAATTAGGCAAATCACTACATTGACCCATGACACAAATGTGATTAAACACAATAGTTAAACTGTCCTCTAAGCAGTGGAAAATATTGCTTGTCAGGTTAAGATTGAACTGCACACTAATTAGGTAATTATTTACAAAGCCTCTGTCCCAATAATTCTGCTGATCTACAAAGCACAACATTGAAAAATACACTGCAATTCACTGTCTCTTTAAAAAATTAATTTATGGAATATAGGCACCTGTGGTTGGGACAGCATTTATTGCCATCCCTAGTTGTCCTGAGAATATGGTGGTGACCTACCATCTTAACCCATTACAGTCTATTTGGTGTGGGACCCATATGCTGGGAGACAATGCATTCCAGGATTTTGACCAGGCAACACTGAAGGAACAATGATATGTTTTCAAGTCAGAATAGTGGTGGTGTTTCCATATATTTGCTGATCTTGACCTTCAAAATGATAGCGGTTATGGGTTTGCAAGTTTCTGTGTAAAGGAGTCTTGATGAATTTCTACAGTGCATCTTGTAGATAGTATATATCGCTGCTACAGAGCATCACAGATGAGAGAGATACTGTTTGTGGATGGGATGCTGATCGTTGGCTTC
The DNA here is from genome assembly GCF_037043375.1 of Chiloscyllium plagiosum. Taxonomy (NCBI): domain Eukaryota; kingdom Metazoa; phylum Chordata; class Chondrichthyes; order Orectolobiformes; family Hemiscylliidae; genus Chiloscyllium; species Chiloscyllium plagiosum. Next base: position 76,724,519 of record NW_028270145.1, on the reverse strand, counting down.
TTTGACCTGCATAGTTGAAAAATGTGGTGCTGGAAAAACACAGCAGGCCAGGCAGCATCCGAGGAGCAGGAGAATCAATGTTTCGGGCATAAGCCCTTCTTCAGGAATGAGGCTGATGTGCCAAGCGGGCTGAGATAAAAGGTAGGGAGGAGGGAATTTGGGGAAGGGGCGCTGGGACTGAAGAGCTTCAGGACAGAGGAGATGACCTGGGGGGGTACAGTGAGAGAGGGACTCACTGAGATCCTTGTAGAGGGAGGAGGAGAGCTTCTTCAAAGTAGGCATCCTTGCAAGAGGATTCGCAGTAGGTTAAGATCAACTAGGAGAAAGTGAGGACTGCAGATGCTGGAGTACCAGAGTTGAAAAATGTGGTGCTGGAAAAACACAGCAGGCCAGGCAGCATCCGAGGACCAGGAGAATCAACATTTCGGGCATAAGCCCTTCTTCAGGAATGAGGCTGGTATGCCAAGTGCCAATCTTAAACCCCAACTCTATAAGAAATAGGAAGAGGAGAATACCATTTGCCAACCCCCCCACCCCCTCATCAACCTGCTGTAACATTTAATAGAATCATGGCTAGTCCAACATTCCTCATGTCCACTTTTCTGCTCTTTTCCCGTAATCCTTGATTCCTCAACTAATCAAGAATCTATCTATCTCAACCTTAAACATACACAAAGACTCTGCCGCCACAGCTCTCTATAGCAAGGCATTCCAAAGACTCAAAAACATCTTAGAGAAGAATTTAAATTAGGACCCATTTAGTCTGAAAATATGTCCCCCCGTTATAGACTCTCCTATGAATAAAAACAGCCCCTGAGCATTTACTGTCAAGCCCCTTAAGAATCCCACATATTTTAATGAGATCACCTGTCATTCCTCTAAACTCCAATGAGTAGAGTCCCAACCTGTTTAGCCTTTGTTCAAAAGACAATCCGTCTTTCTAGTGAACATTATCTGAACTGTCTCCAGTGAAATGATATTTTTCCTTAAATATGATGTCCAAAACTGCTCACATTACTCCAGACGTGGTCTCATCAGAACCTTGTACAATTGCTGAAAGACTTTCTAATTCTTACACTCCAAACATTCTGTGAGTTGTCCTGATTACCTGTTGTACCTATGCTTTAGCTTTCTGATATTTTGTGCACAAATACTTCCCAAATCTCTTTTTGGTGCAGCTTTCTGCAGTTTTTCTCCATTTAACTAATACACTCTTCTTTCATTCTCCCTTAAGTGCTGTTGGAGCTGTGGCAGGTGGCGAGTATTCCATCATATGCTTGACTTGTAACTTGTAGAATGCAGGCAGATTTTGAGGAGTCAGGAGGTGCATAGCACACTATAGGCTTCCTAGCTTCTGAACTTGAGGAACTCCTGGAGGAGAGATCCTGGAGCTGAAATGATCTTCCGAACCGTCTTTTTTTGTGAGAGTAAGATTCTGACCAGTAAAGAGATTTACCCCTGATTCCCATTGACTGCAGTTTTGCTCGAGATCCTTGGTGCCTCAGTTAGTCAAATATGGTCTTGATGTCAAGGAAAGTCATTCTCACTTCACCTCTGGCTTAATAGTAATGTGAGACAATGAAATGTGTGCAGAGGATTTAATATCAATATTACAGGTTTAATGTTTGACAAAAATGTCATTTAGGCTGATTTGATTTTTAAGTGGTGAGAAAGTTTGTATTTACAAATCCACATTTTTAATATTAATTTTTCATCAAAAATTGGTAATTAATGATTAGATTAGATTCACTACAGTGTGGAAACAGGGCCTTCGGCCCAACAAGTCCACACCGACCGTCCAAAGAGTAACCCACGCAGACCCATTTTCCACTAAGTAATGCACCTAACGGAATGGGAAATTTAGCTTGGCCAATTCATCTGGCCGGCACATCTTTGGACTGTGGGAGGAAACCGGAGCACCCAGAGGAAACCCAGGGAGACATGGGGAAAATGTGCAAACTCCACACTGACAGTCGCCCGAGACTGGCATCAAACCCAGGTCCTTGGCGCAATGAGGCAACAGAGCTAACCACTGAGCCACTGTGCTATCCAAAACTTATGAAATTAATAGTTTCAGCAAAATGTCTACATTTGAGAAAACATTAGCACCTCTGCCTAACAGCACCAGGGACCTAGGTTTGATTCCAGATTCGGGCGACTGCCTGTGTTGAGTTTGCACATTCCCCCTGTGTCTGTGCGGGTTCCCTCCGGGTGCTCCTGTTTCCTCCCACAGTTCAAAGATGTGCAGGTTAGGTAAATTGGTCATGCTAAATTGCCCACAGTGTTCAGGGATGTATAGGTTAGGTGCATTAGTCAGGGGTATGGGTCTGGATGGGTTACACTTTGGAGAGTCAGTGTGGGCTTGTTGGGTTGAAGGGTCTGTTTCCGCACTAGAGGGATTCTGATTTGGATTCTGATTTACCCTGCAGAAGTTTGTGAAGCAATGCTAATGCTGAAGTTGTTGTTGACAAAAGAAAAGTAATGCTGTTTGGATGCTATTCAGGTCAGATATACATGTGTAACTTTTGCACAAGTTAGTAACTGTCATATTTATTTGAATAGTGAAGTGCTGATTTTTACACTCCTGGTCTGTTTTACACACATGGTCTGTGTTCAATTTTATATTTTTTCTGGAAAATACATCCAATCCATTTCATTTTCATGTTCCATGCCATGTTTTATTACTGGTATAATTACCACCTTGAAATCTGACACAGGAAATATACAGAAAAGATGTGAGCTACTAGCAGATGGCTGAAAAACATGGCATAATGAACAGCATGTGTAATAAATCTGAGCTGTTATAAACATAAATTTCCAGAAGCCTTTTGCTATACCCACCACATAATTCTCATCACACTCCACCTCTAGTTTCTGAAATGTTGTGCCCTGTCAAAATCATTCAATCTTCCCATCCATTTATGTATGCTTTCCATTATGCATTGTGAATGGGGTAACATGGTCTTTACTGTTTCCTATATATATTCATATTGCTCCATTGTCCTGTTCTATTCTGTCGAGATTAGTAAATTTTTTGTATCCGGGCAGACATGTTTCTTTTCAGATTTAGCATTGAGCACAAAGAGGACCTTCTCCTCTTGGATTTCATCCTGCTGTTTTAGCTGAAGGTCGGCACAATTGAGAAGACCATCATTTCCTTTAGTTAAGCTAGAGGAGTTGGACAGACCTGTGACTTTAAAAGTATGATGTCAAAGTGATGGAAGTGTGCTCAGTTTGCTCAGCGAGTCCTGGTTGCTGTGGCAACATGTAATTTACGTGCATGCTGTAGCCTGAGACTATGGATAGTGATGGTTTAGACTCTAGTATTCTTTCTATCACATGGCTGACAAAGAATCACTCGCTGACTTTCTGTCTGTCATTTGCGTGGGTTGGAAGGATTTGATAATCAACCTGTTTGGCCATATACAATCACACCTTCCTTGTCCATCAGGATTTAAACCCTGTACCTCTGGTTAAGAGACAGGGAGACAATCGTTTACTGTTTTTCCAGCCTGTGAATGATATGGGTAATGATGAGTCATTTGGGAAAGTATGGCAAGATCACCAAATTGAGATTCTCAACAGCAAGAACAAGTTTGATTTTCTAACCAAATTGATAACCGAGAGAAGAGAATCTCACTGGAGAGTGATGACAAGCCTATTTTCATGAATTAATATCACACTATTGTCTCTCCTTTTCATTTATATACACTTTGCTATTGTCCTACATGGCAGACAGAAGCTAGATGGTAACAATACCCAACATGAAATTCTGAGCAGTTACCTGGCAACTCCAGCTCATCATTTGCTCCACCAGGGCTCCATCTTGGTCAGCACTCCCAAGTCCCTCAGGCTGTGTCCAATAGGCAGCATCTGCCTGCATCCAGTGGACATGCAACAACCTTGGGGCACATCTCTAACTCAGTAAAATTCTCCACTTCAATACTGCATGGTGGAGCACTCCAACACCTTAGACCGTAATACTGCTGAGGTCATTTTGTATACTGGGACAAGTTCATCTCATGGATTGGAGCAGGGTGCATCTCAGGGCTCTTGGATTGTCCTCTTTGTGCACACTCAGTTTAACACTGACTTGGATATTCCCAACATTGATGGTTTATCTTGCCTTTTGTGCACATTGCCATCTCATTTAGAACTTACACACCCTGTGTTTATATATCTTGTATGTGCAACATTACAGGAGAGCTGTGCTGTAGAGGTGTAGTGCATATGTAATGAGGTGAGCAGTGGAGAATCACTTGAACCAATGTGCTTATGGAAAACAAGCATGTCGGAAATTCCCCAAAGTTGTTACTTTGCCAATATTTGGTGTAGTTCAGCTGTAAACTTGTCTTTCAAGTTTAGATCCATGCATTAAAAAAATCTAAACTCACCCATGGATTAACAATTTCTTCAACTTACTGACTCTTTGATTCTTAAGTGAAATGGATGTGATCTGCTTAGGATGATTAAGAGGTAACTTCAAGGAAGATAATGAGCTGAATTTTATTGGAACAGGGGGTTGTACTCCTCAATCTCACCTGAACGAAAGACAGTAACACACCCACCAATTTTCAGTAAGACCATCTCACAGCCATAATGTGTTCCTGACAGCTTTGAGGAGGGGAAAGCTAGACTTTCATCTCTCAGTGAGAGGAGATTGTGCTTTCTTGCACTGCCAGCACTGTTAGAACTGACAGCTGCTGAGATTTCAAATAATCCCTTGGATGATGATAGCCATAGCTTCTGGAGCCAACTAAGTCTGGAGTTGTGAATGGGGGAAGAGTTGACGAGTAAGTGAGGCAGGAACGTGAGTGGATTTTAAAGGCCAAGCACAAGAGAAACCCACCAAATATGTTCCCCATCTCATCCCTTATGTTTTTTTCAAGCAATTAGTCGAAGAAACTGCCATCCATTTGCTGTCCATCTTGTTGATTCTCAGTGCCTTGCTCCTATCCTTTGAGGAGAAAGTGAGGACTGCAGATGCTGGAGATCAGAGCTGAAAATGTGTTGCTGGAAAAGCACAGCAGGTCAGGCAGCATCCAAGGAGCAGGAGAAACGACGTTTCGGGCACGAGCCCTTCTTCCTGCGCTTTTCCAGCAACACATTTTCAGTCCTAACCTTTGAGTCCTTGCTAGCTCACTCACCACCTCAGTTGCTGCCCAATTACCTGAGCAAAGCAGCAAGCTGATCACTGAGTGAAGCCCTGAGGGGGTGCGGAAAGTGGGGGATGAGTGAGGGGACCAGTGAGGGCTTTGCAAGTGAAGTGATAAAGTAGTGAGAAGGAGACAAGAGAAGCAGTGAGGAGAGGTGGTAAATCAAACAGTTTTATGTAATGAGTGAAAGCAATAAAGCAGCAGAAGTGGCAGTCAATAGACCAGTGATGGAGAGCAGTAAATGAAATGGAAAAAAGTGAAAGAGGTGAAAGAGGTGGCAAATGGGAGGCAACTGCAATGATGACAATAGTATTAACGTCATGTTCCAATACAATGTTGGTGCATAATGATGACACCAGTGACAAAGGCTTCTTGCTTCAGTGAGGTGGCAGGACATTCCCCAAAATGACTAATGGCACTATTGTCTAAAAATAAACCCTGCGTAACCCTGGCATGTTAAAATAAAATCAGACTTATGAAAATGGTGAATTGCGAAAGGATTATAAAATTCAGTTCAACAGCAATAATTTCTTAATCACTCATGAGATGTGGGCTTCATTGGCACTCTTGTATTTATCTGGTATCAAATCCGAAATGCTGGAGAGAAGTTCATTGAATCACCTCCTTGAACCACTGCAGCCTATGTAATACAGGCCTTCTTACAGTCAGTTGAGGGAGATTTTAATCCAATAATGAAGAAAGAAAGAAAATATGATTCCACCCACCTTGTTGTGTTACCTGGAAGAGAACTTGCAAGTAATGATGTTCTCTTATGTCTGCTGCCTTTGTTCCTCTTGGCACTAGATGTCATGGACTCGGAAGGTGCTGTCAAAGATATCTTGATATATTGTTGCACTGTATCTTGTAGATGGTGTATATCCCTACTACCAATGTGGAGGGAGTGAAAAACTAAGGCAATGTGTTTGTCTTCTGTTTGGTGTGATAGGAGATTTTAATCGCTTAAGTGTCTGTGCAGTAGTCTCAACAACATTTTATTTATGACTAACACTATGTACAGTCATGGATCTATATAAGCTCAGAGTGTGCCCTACATTTGTCACTCTCCAACTCTCTTTACTTGTCAAGTGATGCTGCACTGTCATTACTCCAGTAATCAATTTGATTCATGCTGTTAAGCCATTACTTTACAGTTGGGTTGACAATCAAGTGGGCTACTTTGCCCTGCTTATTGCAAAATTTCATATGTGTTGTTGCTGCTGTAACGTTCAAGAATGCTGAATATTCCAAAGCGCTCTTGACCAATATTCCTGCTAAATAACATAGATGTGCAGTTATCCATCAACCTGAAAAGTATTTCACAGATCTTGTTCTTTGACAAATTATGTATGTGGGTTGCCATGTCAAAACATTGAAAGGACCAAACTGTGAAAAAGAATCATGCACAGGAACTACATTTTTGAGGGAATATTTCTCTTGACCTGTGCTTTATTGATGGTGCACAGGCTTTGGAGAATATAAAAGTTAGATAAATGCCCATGACGGTCACATTTTGTATGTGAATGATTCAATTAAGTTTCTGATCAAAGGAATAGACTCTGTGGAGATTAAGCAACAGAAGTTTGGTTAATGTAAGTTTGTAAGAAGTTGCAGCAAAAGTAGCATCAATTGGCCCACCAAGTGTTACAACATTAGGTAAACCCTCCTGCTTAATTTTAAACCAGCAACACAGAAAAGATTTATGCTGTGCAGTAATCTGTGAAAATTTGATTGGCAAAGAACTAGTTAAAGTAAAAATTAACAACTTTATTTCTTAAAGTATAACAGAGAATAACTAACTAACAACTACTTACAATTTCTCCCTCTAATCTATCTTTTACCTTCCCCTCTATAATACTTGTCCAATAAAACTCACAATTATGATTTACAGGCAAATTCAAATTTTAAAACCAGCCAGTAGTCGAGTCTTCTCTTTACTTTCATTGGTAGATTGGCTCTCCAGGTCAGTGTTGAGGTTTTTCTCTATGCAAACTCCTTCACTGGACAGGCATCTCTCAAAGAATTCTGACTAGCAGTCTATATCTGTTGGTTGGGTGGCAGTTCTCCCTCCCCACTGTTCAATTTTCCCCGGTCTTATACTCCAAAACATCAGATTGTGTCATTGACTTTTAAGATTGTCAATATACTCAGTTCAAACTTGATTGGAATTGGTATTTTTCACGGTATAACTTAAACTGATTGACCTAATTCGAATTTGTTTTATCGTTTCCGGGCAACCAGCTACCCCAGTAGCTGAAGCATATGTTACATTATATCATATTGAAAACACTTGGTGCTGTCACTGCTAGCTTTTATTCTCTTAAAGGTATTGTTCACCCACATCTTTATAACACCTCCTTTGTTAATGATAAAGTGAACCATCTTAATGAAAAGATGGCTTCATCTTTTTTCTCTACTGTTTTAAACACATTATCCTAACATACAGAAAACTCTAATATAAGTTCACCTTAATTTCTTCCCATATATCTGTATATAGATAACAATAAATAAATACAAATCTCATCTAAACTCGATCAGCTAAGTCTGCTATAACACTTCTGCGATTACATTCTTCCAATTCGCAAGATGTATGATTTTCAAATTAAAAGTTTGCAGCATAAGGCTCCAATGAAATAGTCTCATATTCTTGTCTTTAAAAGGTTCTAAGAATGTAAATGAATTGTGGTCAGTGTACACAACCGTTTCCAACACATTGTTCGTGACATACCCATTAAAATGTTACGCCAGTACCAAACTCAGTAGTTCTTTTTCAGTCATGGAGTATTTCCTTTGGTGGATGTTGATCTTCTTTGAAAAGTAACCAACTAGCAGTTCTAATCCCATCCTCATCTTCCTGTAAGAATACAGCTCCAACACCAATGTGTCTAAGAACCTTCTCTCTCTCTCTCTCTCCCTTTCTCTCTCTTTCTCTCCACCCCCTTTCTCCCTCTCTCTCTCTCTCTCCCTTTCTCCCTTTCTCTCTCACTCTCTCCCTTTCTCTCTCTCTCTTTTTCTATCTGGCTCCATTTCTCTCTCTCTCTCTCTCTCCTTCTCTTTCCACCCACTCTCTCTTTGTTTATCCTCTAACTCCATTTTCCTCATTAATATTTAAGTTTTTCTACCTCTACTGCGCTTGTCTGTTTCTTTGACACACCAAAGTGTTTGAGTAACTCCCTTACAATTTCAGCTTTATTCTTGTCCTTGGTTAAACCCAAATCTAACTTATTTGCTAATTCTAAAAGTATGGCCTTTTTCTTTCCTTGTAAACTTTCTTAGCAAATTTGAGAATCATCTTCAAATCCCAGAACTTCTTTAGCAATTTTAAGAGCCATTTATCTCACTTTTAATTTAATCAACCTTAAGTCACCAAAATTAAACAAGTTGTCTCACCTATGTTTTTTTAAAATCTAGGACACTAACTTGCAATGTTAAAATCTGTTGGGATTTTTCATACGCCAAATCTATTCCAATCCGTCTAAACCAGTTCAAATCCCAGACAAGCCCCTGAAACTGTTCCAACACAGGGTAAACTGCTTAATTTAAAACCAGCCACATAGAAAACATTTATCCCATGCAGTAATCTGTGAAAATTCGATTGGCCAAGAGCTAGTTAAAGTAAAAATTAACAACTTTATTTCTTAAAGTATAACAGAGAATAATTAATGACAACTATTTGCAATTCCTCCCAAGTATGTTCCATCATTCAAATAAAATCATAGCTGAGCCAATTAACCAAAATGTTTGCTCGCCCTTCTAAACTTTCGTCTGCCTGATGATCACAAATGTACAGTTTTATAGCCTGTAATAAATTTAGCAAAACTTCTTACTTTTAGATTCAATTCCCTTTGAAATAAAGGCCAACATTTCATTTGCCTCCCCCATTTCTAATGCTCTACTTTAACATCCTTTATAATAGACACTAATATTTTTCCAATGAAAATCATTAAGCTATCTGGTCTGTAGCTACCTTTTTGTTCATGTCTCCATCCCTTTTAAATGAAGGGTTTTACAATAGTAGTTTGCTGGAGCTCTGAGAATTTGTTAGAAGACGGGGTGGGGTAGCATTACCGATCAAACACAGAATCAGTCCTAGGTAAAGGCACATGTAATGAGGAGAAAGCACCCAAAGGAACACTTATGGGCAGAACTGAGGAACTATAAAGAAACTAAAACCACAATAGTTGTCATACATAGACCATTTGGTAACTGCTTAGAAGTGCTGGATTGTATAAATTCTGAAATCAGGGGCAACTATGTAACAAAGGCAGAATAGTATTAAAGGTGGGAATTTATCTGAACATACTATGTGAGAGACAGGTAAGCACCTGCCAAAGAAGTTGTGAATTCCTGGAGTATATCTAGAATAGTTTTCTACAGCAATATGCCTGGGATGCAACCAGAGAACAAGCAATATGAGATTTAGTCATGGTCAATGAGCCTAACCTAATTAGTGGCCTAGTTGCTTTTGGGCACTTGTCAAATAGTGATCAGTGATTGAGCTCCAAGTAGCAATTGTAAGAGACAAGCAAAGTTTGGATACTAGAATTCTAGATATTAATAAGCCAGACTTTAATGGGATGAGGCAGGTACTGTCCACAGTAAAATGGGAAGCTCTGATATATGTAATGAAATCAAGGAACAGTTAAGGGTGTTTCGAGAAACATTTAATTTTATTCAAAAGCAGTTTGCACCCATGAAAAGGAAAAGCACCAATCCATGAAAAGAAACAAACAGCCATGGGCATCTAAGAAAGTAATAAACAACATAAAATTATAATAAAGGGCTTATAAAAATGCAAAGGACAGTACAAGAAAAGACTGAGAAGGATGTTGCCAGGATTGATGGGGGGGGGGGCTTGAGCTATTGGCTGAAAAGGCTGTGGCTATTTTCCCTGGAGAGTCGGAGGCTGAGGGGTGACCTTATAGGGTTGGTAAAGTCATGAGGGGCATGGACAGGGTAAATAGAAAAGGTATTTTCCCTGGGTTGGCGGACTCCAGAACTAGAGGTCATAGATTTAGGGTGAGAGGGGAAAGATTTAAAAGGGACCTAAGGGGCAACCTTTTTAGGTAAAAGTTGGTACGTGTATAGAATGGAATGCCACAGGAAGTGTGGAGACTGGTACAATTGCAACATTTAAAAAGCATCTGGTTGGGTATATGAATAGGAATGTTTAGAGGGATATGGGCTGGGTGCTGGCAAATGGGACTAGATTAATAAGAACAAAGAACAAAGAACAACACAGTGCAGAACAGGCCCTTTGGCCCTCAATGTTGCACCGACCTGTGAAACATTCTCAGCTGGTCTCCCTATACTATCCCAAAATCATCCATGTGCTAATCTAAGGATTGTTTAAATCTCCCTAATGTGGCTGAGTTGTCTACATTAGCAGGTAGGGCATTCCATGCCCTTACTACTCTCTGCGTAAAGAACCTGCCTCTGACATCTGTCTTAAATCTATCACCCCTCAATTTGTACTTATGCCCCCCCGTACAAGCTGACGTCATTATCCTAGGAAAAAGACTTGCACTGTCTACCCTATCTAATCCTCTGATCATCTTGTATATCTCTATCAAATCCCCTCTTAGCCTTCTTCTGGCCAATGAGAACAGGGTCAAGTTACTCAGCCTTTCCTCATAAAACCTTCCCTCCCGACCAGGCAACATCCTGGTAATCTCTTCTGCAACTTTTCCAATGCTTCCACATCCTTCCCGAAATATGGTGACCAGAACTGCACACAATATTCCAAGTGTGGCCGCACCAGCATTTTGTATAGTTGCAGCATGATATTGTGACTCCGGAACTCAATCCCTCTACGAATGAAACCGAAGAAACCGTATGCCTTCCTAACAGCACTATCCACCTGGGTGGCAACTTTCAGGGAACAATGTACAAGATCCCTCTGCACATCGACAGTACCAAGAATCTTTCCATCGACCCAGTACTCTGCCTCCCTGTTATTCTTCCCAAAGTACATCACCTGACATTTAGCTGCATTGAACTCCATTTGCCACGTCTCAGCCTAATTCTGCATTTAATCCAAGTCCCCCTGCAACCTGTAACATTCTTCCACACTGTCCACGACTCCACCGACTTTCGTGTCATCTGCAAATTTACTAGTCCATCCACCTCTGCCTGAGTCTAAATCATTTATAAAAATGACAAACAGCAGTGGTCCCAAAACAGATCCTTGTGGCAGACCACTAGTAACCAGACTCCAGGGTGAATATTTTCCATCAACCACCACTCGCTGCTTTCTTCCAAAAGCCAGTTTCTAATCCAAACTGCTAAATCACCCTCAATTCTATGCCTCTGCATTTTCTCCAACAGCCTACCATGTGAAACATTATCAAAGGCTTTACTGAAGTCCATGTATACCACGTCAAATGCCCTACCCTCATCTACATGCTTGGTCACATAGAACATTGACATAGAACATAGAACAGTACAGCACAGAACAGGCCCTTCAGCCCACGAAGTTGTGCCGACCATTGATCCTCATGTATGCATCCTCAAATTTCTGTGACCGTATGCATGCCCAGCAGTCTCTTAAATCTCCCCAATGACCTTGCTTTCACAACTGCTGCTGGCAACGCATTCCATGCTCTCACAACTCTCTGTGTTAAAAACCAGCCTCTGACATCCCCTCTATACTTTCCTCCAACCAGCTTAAAACTATGACCCCTCGTGTTAGCCATTTCTGCCCTGGGAAATAGTCTCTGGCTATCGACTCTATCTATGCCTCTCATTATCTTGTATACCTCAATTAGGTCCCCTCTCCTCCTCTTTTTCTCCAATGAAAAATACCCGAGCTCAGTCAACCTCTCTTCATAAGATAAGCCCTCCAGTCCAGGCAGCATCCTGGTAAACCTCTTCTGAACCCTCTCCAAAGCATCCACATCTTTCCTATAATAGGGCGACCAGAAGTGGATGCAGTATTCCAAGTGCAGTCTAACCAAAGTTTTATAGAGCTGCAACAAGATCTCACGACTCTTACACTCAATACCCCTGTTAATGAAAGCCAAAACACCATATGCTTTCTTAACAACCCTGTCCACTTGGGTGGCCATTTTAAGGGATCTATGTACCTAAACCCCAAGATCCCTCTGTTCCTCCACACTACCAAGAATCCTATCCTTAATCCTGTACTCTGCTTTCAAATTCGACCTTCCAAAATGCATCACCTCGCATTTATCCAGGTTGAACTCCATCTGCCACCTCTCAGCCTCTCAGCCTATCTCTGCATCCTGTCAATGTGCCGCTGTAGCCTACAACAGCCCTCTATACTGTCAACGACACCTCCAACCTTTGAGTCATCTGCAAACTTGCTGACCCATCCTTTAATTCCCTCATCCAAGTCATTAATAGGAATTGCAAACAGTAGAGGCCCAAGGACAGAGCCCTGTGAAACACCACTCACCACTGACTTCCAGGCAGAATATTTTCCTTCTACTACCACTCGCTGTCTTCTGTTGGCCAACCAATTCTGTATCCAGACAGCTATGTTCCCCTGAATCCCATTCCTCCTGACCTTCTGAATGAGCCTACCATGGGGAACCTTGTCAAATGCCTTGCTAAAGTCCATATACACCACATCCACAGCTCGACCCACACACAAGTTCCCTATGCTATTCCTGATCGGCCCTACTCTTTCTTTGACCATTCTCTTATTCCTCACATAAGTGTAAAATGCCTTTGTGTTCTCCCTAAACCGTTCTGCCAAGCCTTTCTCGTGCCCCCTCCTGGCTCACCTCAGACCATTTTTGAGCTCCTTCCTCACCTGCCTGTAATCCTCTAGAGCTGAGCTTGACCCTAGCTTCCTCCACCTTATGTAAGCTACCTTCTTCCTTTTGACAAGAAGCTCCACCGCTCTCGTTATCCAAGGTTCCTTTATCTTACCCCTTCTTGCCTGTGTCAGAGGGACATATTTATTCATCACTCGCAACAACTGTTCCTTAAACAGTCTCCACATGTCTATAGTGCCTTTACCATGGAACAATTGCTCCCAGTCCTTGCTTCCTAACTCATGTCTAATCGCATCATAGTTTCCTCTTCTCCAATTAAATATCCTCCAATTTTGCCTCATCCTCTCCTTCTCCATAGCTATGTAGAATGTGAGACAGTTGCGGTCACTATCACCAAAATGCTCTCCCACCACAAGATCTAATACCTGCCCTGGCTCGTTTCCGAGCACCAAGTCTAGAATGGCTTCTCCCTTCGTCGGCCTGTCAACGTACTGAGTTAGGAATCCCTCCTGAACACACCTTACAAAAACAGCTCCATTCAAATCTTCTGCTCGAAGGAGGTTCCAATGAATTTAGGATATCTGTTTCTGTGCTGTACATCTCTATGATTCTAAATCCCACAAAATTGGACACATGCAAAGATCAACAAAAAGGCTGCAAAGAGGTTGTAAGATCAGCTAGAAAGATTTATGAAAATAAACTTAAAAGGAACATGAAAGGAAATAAGAAAAGATTTTATTGTTATTTAAAGGGAAATCATTTGGTTAAGAGTACTATTTGCCCACTGAGAATGGGGGCATTATCAATAACCATGAGGAAATGGCAGACATGCTGAAAATAATTATCTTGTTTTAGTATTCACAGCAGAAAAAAGAGGGTAACTTGCCAGAAGTTCCAAAGAAACGAACAGAGGATCAAGAACATGGACGAAATAAAATTACCTAAAGTAAATCATCAATAGTTGGGAAATTAATGGAATTGAAGTGTGACCAATCCACAGGACTTGATATTTTCCATCTAAAGGAGTTAGAAGAGCACATTGCCAATGGCCTAATCAGAATCTTTCAGAGTGCTCAGCATCAGGAGTTGAATCTGTGGGTTGGAAATTTGCTCATATCATTCAACTCTTTAAGGAAGTGACAAAGGGAAGGCAGGGAGTTATGAAACAGTTAGTCTGACATCTGTGGGGACAACTTTGTTGGAGTCTATAATCAATGATGGAGTAGAACTGATCACCTTGGAAACTTTTGGTTAATCCTGAATTGGTAGTACGGTATCGAATAAGCACAATAGCAAGAAATGATCTTGGTTCAGAGGATATAGAATCTATATGGGTAGAGATAAGAAAGGGGAAAAAAAAGGGAAGAAGACACTGATAGGAATCGAATACAGGCCCCCTAAATAATAGCTATACAATTGCTCAGGGAATAAATCATGAGATAATGAGGGTGTGTGAAAATGGCAGTAGATTAATCATTCGTGACTTTCATGTTCATGTAGATTTGGATAGTCAGATTGGCAGAGGTAGCTTTGATATTTTATAAAGTGTATTCTGGACAGTTCCCTAGAACAATGTGTTGTGGATCCAATGGTTTTTTTTGGATCTGATGATAGAAAATGAGACACAGTGAGAAAATGAGAAATTGTGTCACAGTAAAAGATCCCCTTGAAAACAGTGATCATAACATGATAAAATGTGATTTGTTTTAAGAAGAACAAATCTGGACCAGAAATAACTTGCTCAGTTTAAATGAGGACAATTACAAATGAATTATGGCAGAGAAAGCAGAGTGAACTGAGAAAGGAATTTAACAGCAAAGACACTTGAGGAACAATGGCAGAAATTTTAAAAATATAGTTTATGGCTCTCAGCAAAGATACGCCCCAGCAAATAAAGAGGATTCTAAGAAAGAGATAAGCCAACCGTGATTAACCAGGGAAGTTTAAAGATGACATCAAATTTAAGGAAATAAAACAGATGATTTGGCAAGCAGCTGAAGTGAACATGGTGCCTCAGAATAAGGCTGGAAATAATAAAGGGAAACCAGAAAATAGCAGAGCAAGTTAAATAAATACATTGCATTAGTCTTCACAGTAGCATTCCAAAATTCCCACATCAAGAGGCAAAAGAAGTAGAGAAAATAACTGCAATAACTATCACAAGAGGGAAAAAGTGCAAGGGAAACTAATGAGTCGAAATTCCTAGACCTGATGGGATGCATCCTAGGATTTTAAAGGAAGTAATTACAGATATAATGGATGCACTAGTAGTAATCATCCAAGAATCCTTCCATAGGACCATGAGAACAGAAGTAGGTCATTCAGTCCCTCAAGCCTGCTCTGCCATTCAATAAGATAATTGCTGATCTTTGGTGTAACTCCATATGCCTGCCTTGATGTGTTTGCTTAATAAAAAATTGTCTATCTCAGATTAACAATTTAATTAGCCTCAACTGCCATTTGAGGAAGAGAGTACCAAACCTCCACTAGGCTTTGCATGTAGACATGATTTCAAACATCTCTCATAATTAGCGAGTTTTGAGAAGATGTGTAACTCAGGTTGAGGTTATGGTTGTAAATTTGCTTGCTGAGCTGGAAGGCTCATTTGCAGCCATCTGAAAACGAACCTTCAGGATCAGCGAGCAAACTTACATCCAGATCTTTCATAATTCTTTGGTTATGCCTTCTGGTTCTAGAATATTCATTGAGTGGAATAATTTATCTTTATCTACCCTCTCTTTTCCTGCTAATAACCTAAAAACCTCAATTTGAACAATCCTTTAATGTTATAAATTCTAAAGAATAATGGTCTAATTGACCAAATTGCTCCTTTAACCCAGTGAAGTCAAGGTATCATCCTTGTAAACCTGCGTTGAACTCCCTCCATGGCCATAACACTCCAAGTTATGGTGCCCAAATATACTCACAGCACTCTAAGTGCTGTCTATCCAGGATTTTGTATATCTGCAGCATAACATTTACACTCCTATAATGCAGCCCTTCGATGTTAAAGCTCGTGTTACATTAACAACTACTCAAGACATTTTCAAAAGTTACGCATCTGAACCCCGAAGTCTTGCCGGGCATCCATTGTATTTAAACGTTGTGCCTTCTAGAAAATATCCAGATCTATCCATTTTTCAGTCAGAAATGGGTAACTTCACACTTGCTTGTATTGAACTTCATCTGCTATAGCTTTGCCCACACACCTAATCCATCAATACCCTTTTATAATTTTATGCTGTTTATAATGCTGACCAATTTTGTCATCATCTAATTTGTATATTTGACTTTTTATGCCATCATTCAAGTCAGTCATGAGTATTGTGAATAACTGATGGCCCAACAGAGATCCCACTGGAGCATTACTCTTCTTGTCTTGCCAATTTGATTATTTACATATTAATCTAGCAGTGTTTCTTGACACTCAACCAATTTCCTATCCATGTTAGTAAATTGCCCTCAATTCTGTGGGCTTCCATATTAGCTGACAGTCTCTTGTGTGGGACTTCATCAAAAGACTTGAAAGTCCACAAAAACAACATCCATTGACTTTCCTCTTTCCACCACATTTGACATCTTTAAAAAAAAACTGAACTTTGTCAGGCCTGACCTACCCTTCATGAGTCCATGCTGACTCTCCTTGATTAACGAGGAGAAAGTGAGGACTGCAAATGCTGGAGATCAGAGCTGAAAATGTGTTGCTGGAAAAGCGCAGTAGGTCAGGCAGCATCCAAGGAGCCAGAGAATCGACATTTCACTCTTACCTTCCTGCTTACCCTTTCGAAAAGTCACATACATCTGACTGTTTAGTTCCCAGCCCTGATAACTTTGTAAACATGTCTTAATAATGACTATAAGATGCCAATTCAATTCATTCCACATGATATCAAGAAACAGTTCGAGGCCTTGGATACTGCAAAGGCTATCAACGCTTACCACCTTCCAACTGTAATACTGAAGGCTTGTGCTCTAGAATTTGCCACACCCTAGCAAAGTTTTTTCCAGTATAGCTACACCACTGTGTTTCCGATAATATAAAAAATTGCCCAGGTATGTCATGTATACAAAAACAGGACACACTCAACCCAGACAATTACAGCCCCATCAGTTTACTCTTGATCATCAATAAAGTGTTGACCTGCTTAGGTACAACCTGCTCACTGATGTCCAGTTTAGGTTCCACCAGGCCTACTTTGCTCTATTTTAGACTTTGTTCAAAGATCGATAAAATAACTTAATTCCAGAGGGAAAACAAAAATAACAAGCAAATTGAAACCATGAGAAATCATTTGCAGCTAACTTGAAAGGAAATTCATGAGTCTTCTATTGGCATACAAATTTTTAAAGAAGGGTAATAAGAGATGGTGTGGATTTGTTTGGGAATTAAAAAGAGAGCTAAACATGAAAGCAGATAATAAAGTTTGAGGCATTAATTATGTGCTTTGTAACTGTATTTACTGAGATTTAATATTAAGTCAGAAAAGGATAAAAATTAGTCAAGGATTAAAGATCTCAGACTGGAATAGAACAGATTTTAGAACTAAAAATTGAACTGGAGTAGGTTGATTGGAAATGCATTTTGGTGGATAAAACAGCGATAAAAAGGCAAGATAAATAGGATGAAAATGAGGTGCACACCCATAAGATATAAATATAGGTATCCAAAACAGAATACCCTGGATGATGAAGGATATGAAGAGGAAGGAAAAGGAGGTGTGTGATGCCTAACGGAATAACAATAATAGCAATAGAAATCAGGAAGAGTATTTCAAATGCAGGAGAGAAGCTATGGCTTGAATAAGGAAGGCCTAGAGGAAGCATAAGGAAAGGATGGCAGGCTGTGCTAAAACAAATAGTAAAATATTCTTCAAACATATTAACAGTAAAAGATTAATGAAGATTGGAGTGGAACCCTTAAGGACCAAGCCAGGTAAATTGCTCATTGAAGCACAGCATATGGCAGGGTTACTATATTAATACTTTGCTTCTGTCTTTACCAAATTAGAAATTGGTGACAATGGCCCAGTTGAAAATGTGAGTGCTGAACAGCTGGGCAGGATAGTGAGAGATAAAGAAGAGGAGCAGAAAACAATGGCAGCACTCCAAGTAGAGTTTGCTAGACCCAGATGGGATGCATCCTAGGTTTCTAAGAGAAGTAAAGGAACAAATTGAGGAGCCATTGACAGAAATTCTCTAGTCCTCTCTGAACTCAGGATTAATCCTGGGGAACTGGAAGGTTGCAAATGTGACAAGATTGTTTAAGGGGCAAAGGACAACTCAGGAAATCACAGACACATCAGCTTATAAGAATTGTGGGAAAACTGATGGAGGATATAATGCAGGTTAAAATAAATATGCACTTACTTTTCTTGGATAATACTAGGCAGTTAACATGGCTTTGTCAAGGGCAGATCACGATTCACAAATTTAATTAAATTCTGAAATGAGGTGACAGGCAGTGGGTGAGGGTAGTGCTATGAATGCTACATATTTAGATTTTCAGAAAGCATTTGACATGGTGCCAAATAGCAGATTGTTTAGAAAATTAGAAATGCTTGGGATTAATGGATTCTTGGCAGTATGGATTAAATGCTGGCTCAAAGAAGGTAGGTATAGATGAGCATTTCTCAGATCAGAGATGAATTGAAGTAGTTTTCCTCAGGTATCGGTGTTGGGACACTTGCAATTTCTGATTTATATAAATGATCTGGAGATATGTATTGAGGGCAAAATCTCTAAATGTGCAGATGACACTAAGCTGGGGAGAATAGGGATTTGTGAGGATTATTCAGAGAAATATTGACAAGTTGGCCAAATGGACAGACACCTTGCAGATGAATTTCAATGCAGAGAAATCTGAGATAATACATTTTATTAGAAGAAACATAGAAAGATAATACAGGCTGAATGGTACAACTTTGAGGGAAGTATAGGAGCAGAGGGACCTCAGTATATGAGTTCATAATTCATTAAAGGTGGCCAAATGGTTATGGTTGAAATGGTTAAGAACACTGATAGAATCTTTGGGTTTAGAAATAGAGACATAGAGTAACTTTGACAAGGAGACTTCTGAAATGTCAACCTTCTTCCTCAACTGAATGTTCCCCATTACTGTGATTGACAGGGTTCTCAACTGTATCTGACACGTCCCCTGCACTTTGGCCCTCTTTGCTTCTCAACCCTCCCACTACACAATGAGAACTCCCCTAACTTCACTTATCTTCCCACCAACATCCACATCGAAAGGATCATTAACTGCCCTTTAAACAACCTCCAGCAGGATGCCATCATCAGACATATATTCCCCGCTTCCCCCTCCCCCACAGACAGCCTTCTGCAGAATATGTTCCCTCCAGGTCACCTTGGTCCACTCCTCCTTTACTCCCAACACCTCTCCATACCCCTATGGTACCTTCCCATGCAATTGCAGAAGATGTAATACCTGCTTGCTTACTTGTTTCCTCCTAACTATCCAAGGTCCCAGACACACCTTCCAAGTGAAACAGGATTTACCTGCACCTCATTCAATCTAGTCTACTCTAATGAGCCTCTAATGTAGCCTCTAATGAGGCTCCTCTAAACTGGGGAGACAAACTCGCAAAGTGGATGACAGCTGTGCGGATGTTCAGTCAATAAAAATGATCCTGAACTTCCAGCTGCCTGCCATTTCAACACATCTTGTTTCCTGGCCAACATCTCTGACTCAGGCTTGCTGCCATGCTCCAGTAAACTTCCACGTAAGCTGGAAGAGCAGTACCTCATCTTTCACTTGGGAACCCTGCAGCCTCCAGAGTCAACATTGAGTTCAATAATTTTAGGGCATAAGTACCTTCTCCCATGTCCTTACCCCAGTGCCAACACACTGGATCTTGTCATCACATGGTCTGCTACCACAACTAACCCATTGTCAGCCACGAATGTTCTGCATTAGCAGCGATTCATTCTCCCAGGCTGACCGTTAATCATTGTTTTGTCCGTCCAACTGTTTTTCTCTCCCTCTCTGGATTTCAACTTCACCTATCATTTACTCCTCCCCCTACACCTCCACCCCATCTTTAACTGAGCTGCAATCAGTTCTAAAGAAGAGTCACTGGACTTAAAATGTTAACTCTGCGAGACCTGCTGACACTTGCCAGCAGTTTCAGTTTTTGTTTCTGATTTCCAGCATCTGCAATTCTTCGTTTATCAGAGCTGGTAAGTGTTTCCAACATCCTTTGTTTTAAAATTCAAGCAAGGCCTAGTCTTGCTACTGGTTCCTGATCTAGTTTTAGGATTCTGTCGACTACTGGGGAATCGCTGTACTGTCAGGGTTTCCTTCAAATGAAGTGTTACACCTCAGAAACTTTTGACCAGCTTCATTGCAAATTGAGTATCCCAATGTTCAAAGAAGAGTATGAGAGTTCTTTGTCCAAGCCAATGATTATCCCTCAACCAATTGCAACAATCAGTTTTAGGAAAAATGTTTAGATTCCTAAAACGCAATACAGTAAGTAATTGAATCCAGTAAATATAACAAGCAATGTACACTGCTTGACCCATGTAGTGATTGGAACAAGACTGGCCATGTGGATTGAGTATGAATTCACTGACTGGCCCAAGTTAACAGTCCCAATCAGGGAGTCTTGGCTGACAGATATAAATAGGAGTCTCAGGGATTCTCCTCACTCCAGGGATTGGCTCTGAATTAGCTGGTCAGAGTACATATATGATGCATGTGTAAATAAAGGGTGACTTGGTGATGGGATTCTGGCCTCCCTTGAGTTATTTCAACCTAGAAGAGTTTGAATCCTGTTCTCAGTTAGTAACTAGAAAGCACAATTTCTTGGTAGCAATGTTGCAGATTATTAGACAGATAGACAGTGTATTACAATAATGTCTGTAAAATTAGCTGTTTTTGTGATCCGGACACAGGTGTGCATTGTTCTTAGATTCACAGGGAAAAAAAAACATTGTGCTATTAAATCATCACCATAGAAGAAAATGGTTTGAATATCACAAAAGAATGTAAAGAAGAAATTCACATTTCTTTTGGAACAATCAGCTCCAAATCTATCAAGTTTGAACTGGACTAAAATTTACGGGCGGCACAGTGGCACAGTGGTTAGCACTGCTGCCTCACAGCGCCAGAGACCCGGATTCAATTCCCGCCTCAGGCGACTAACTGTGTGGAGTTTGCACATTCTCCCCGTGTCTGTGTGGGTTTCCTCCGGGTGCTCCAGTTTCCTCCCACAGTCCAAAGATGTGCAGGTCAGGTGAATTGGCCATGCTAAATTGCCCGTGGTGTTAGGTAAGGGGTAAACGTATGGGTGGGTTGCGCTTCGGCGGGTTGGTATGGACTTGTTGGGCCGAAGGGCCTGTTTCCACACTGTAAGTAATCTAATCTAAATTTGCTAACTTGTCTGCACTGCATTCCACATTGGAGATAAAAGCTTTCCTTTTAATCCATAAAATAATCTAAACCGATAGATTGACCACATTAATTGTTGACACCTTCTGTCCATTTCTGGAAATAATGATCTAGAACTCAATATCACTCTAAACTGTATAGATTCACACTATTCTTATAAAAATATTGAAATTATATTGGTAAGGAACAGGTTTGAAGATATCAATAACATTTAATGGCCAGAGATAAACTAGTTCTAAAATGTACCGAATTTATGACTAATATTAGATTTCATTTTTAATAAAAGTAAATTGCAAAAGTCTAATTCCTTGTAACTTATTGTTACGACATGGCAGTGAACCTCTGGTAATTAAACCAAATAGCTAGAAAATTTCACCTCACCTCATAAACTGTTGAAGTATGAGTGACAGAGAACTCCCAAATTCCACTATTTAAAGAAAAATAATATCAATGTATTCCTTAATTCTAAAAGTGAACATTAAACAACAACTATTCACAACTCCAAGCACCGTCCCCTCCAACTGCTTGTTATCTGCTTCCAGCTCTATAACAATACACTGTTCCAATAAAAACCCATATTAAATCTATATCAACTTAATTTCAAAACCACACAGCAGCTGTCATCTTCGGTGTCCTTCTTCTTTCGACTAAAGGTCTCCCTGAGTCATCTTCTGTTTTCTTCTGCAAAGATGTTTCATATGAAAAAAGATACCTTTGATAGAGAGTGTCTTGAATGTCAGTCTTTCTCAATGGCAGTTACAATCTGTCTGACTTTCAAAATGCCTGCTTTTTTTAATACCCCAAACATCGGATTGTCTCATTGATTTGAGTTTGGCAAAAATAATAAATTTAATTTTGATTGGGTTTTAGTATCCTGGGGCATAATTTAAACTGGTTGACTAAATTCAAATTGTTATCTAAACAGCAATCAACACAGGTATCTATTTCATGCCAACTGTTACATGTTTTCAATTTTCCAGGACAGTCTGAGACTGCTAGTTAGTCATATCTCAGGTACTTGTAATGTCTCAGTGCAAAACAACATTCACACTCTCTTAAAGGCACAGTACACAATTTCAACTTCACCTCTTATAGTGTTAAAAGCATTTTTCAAATAGTTTATGAAACTAATTTGAATAGTTTGTTCAGCTGCGTGAATTTAAAAGAAGACAGACTTTTCACAAATGGAGAGGGTGTAATCACATCTGTGTGTCTTTTTAAACTAGTTTCTAACAAGTTGGCAGCTCATTTGTGAACTTTGTTACTGTTAATGAGAATTTGTTCATCAGTTATGCAGCTGCATTTCTTACTAATTAGATTGACTTGGAAGATATTGAAATCAGATGCACTATTTTGGTAATTTCGAGTACCAAGACAATACAATGTTTAGAGATGTAGCATGTCAGCTTTTGCTTCCAATGGGACACTATAATAACAGCATTGTTAGAAACATTCTATGTAATGAGCTGTTTTACCTCGAAGCCTGATATGTTTAGTTATGATTAGTCACAAACATAGACTAAGAATGACCTAAGCCATGAAATTCCCAGGTTGAGGTGATTTTTTTTTTGCCAGAAGGTTTATGCATAGGATTTAGACAAACCCAAATGAAAGTACACAGTTTGCAGTCATTTCTCTCAGGTCGACTCCTCTTCATAGCTCTAGGCATAGATTTATTGCTTGGGGGTGGATTTTCAGCAGGCCAACAACAGGAACAGTAATTCATATTTAACTGAAAAGTTGAAGGACTGGCAATTAAAGATAATTGGCAGAATTAGGTGCCAAAAGATCTGAATGCCTTTGGAAATGTACAAAACAAATTCTCAACCTATTAGCAGTCTTTGCCAGGGCTGAATTCAGAGAGAGCAAAAAGGTGACAGATAAAAAAGGAAAAGAGGACCAAAACACAGACAAATAAGGCTGCAACCAGGTTATTGAGCAATCGAGTAAGTTAGCCTCTTCAGTGAAAGTGGTTGCATGAAAGGTGACATTTTTAATATACACATAGGCCAACATAGCAATGTACCTTTTCTAAAGTAGATGCAGTGAGGAGGTAGCAGCTGATTGGGACAATCATTAGCTATATCAGCCTGCATTGCAGTTACCTTGGGTATTCTATCAGCAGATGGCACATCTCTCCATCTGAATCTCTAGCAAATGCAACAATGCCTTCAAACCTTGGTGAATTTGTTGACTATTGATCATGCTGACTTGCCTTTTTCATGCAGGATCATTAAAAGGATGACATACTGTTATACAAATGCATCCAGAGAGGCAGAGAGTTGGGATAAAAAGTTCTTTTTTGGAATGGCAGCTGATGACAAGCGGTGTCCCGCAGGGTTCAGTGTTGGAGCCACAGCTGTTCATTTTATGTATTAATAATGTGGATGAAGGGACTGAGGGCATTCTGGCAAAGTTTGCAGAAGATACAAAATTAGGTGGACAGGCAAGTCGTACTGAGGAGGCTGCAGAAAGATTTAGACAGTTTAGGAAAATGGTCCAGGAAATGGCTGATGAAATTCAACTTGAGCAAATGCGAGGTCTTACACTTCAGAAAAAAGAATATAGGCATGGACTATTTTCTAAATGGTGAGAAAATGCATAAAGCAAAGTACAAACGGATCTGGGAATGCTAGTCCAGGATTCTCTAAAGGTTAACTTGCAGGTTGAGGCCGTGATTAAGAAAGTGAATGTAGTGTTGTCATTTATCTGAAGAGGGTTAGAATGTAAAAGCAACGAAGTGCTTCTGAGGCTTTATAAATCTCTAGTTAGGCCCCATTTGGAATACTGTGTCTAATTTTGGGCCCCACACCTCAGGAAGGACATACTTGCACTGGAGAGTGTCCAGTGGAGATTCACACGGATGATTCCTGAAATGGTAGGCCTAAAATACGATGAAAGGCTGAAGATCCTGGGATTGTATTCATTATAGTTTAGGATGTTGAGGGGAGATCTAATAGAAACTTACAAGATAATGCATGGCTTAGAAAGGGTGGATGCTGGAATTTTTTTCAGTTAGGTGGGGAGACTAGAACCTGTTGGTACAGACTTTGAGTTGGAGGGCATCAATTTAGAAGAGAAATGAGGAGACATTTCTTCAGCCAGAGAGTGGTGGGCCTGTAGAATTCATTGCCATGGAGCACAGTGGAGGCTGGGACATTAAATGTCTTCAAGGCAGAGATTGATAAACTCTTGATCTTGCAAGGAATCCAGTAGATATAGCAATCCACAACAGATTTCTCTGTAGATGCCACACCATTGAGCAACTTATTTGAATCCTCTGAAGGAGAACCCATGTTTGATCTTACCCACTGGAAGCTGGTAAAAATGCAAATCCTTTCTTCTTGCGCTGGTTTGAGGCTTCTCCAATAACCATACTTGTTACTTTGAATGTAAGAGCAAGTGATGTCATTTCATCAGCGTTTTGCTCTTTTTGACTTCCTACTATTGTAATTCATTTACTTCCTGAACCCTCTGTGCATTTACACATACACAACCATTCCTGTTCTTGCACCATTGTACAATCAATTGACAGTTCTCGGTATCTAAAATAAAACAGAGGTACAAGGAAATGGTTGAGGTGAGAACACAGGATTGAAGACTGAGGCACATATTCACACCATCATAGCTTACAAATGAATTGAGATTGGAGGATAAGGGTCAACCAGGATATGTGTAAGCAGGTTAGATATGAGGATACCACCATCCTTTATGTCTCAGTCTATCCATCTATGGATCTCCCCATGAAAATAGGCAGAGGCAGCAATGATGACCCTACCTCTGCCAATTACCTCCTGATGTTTGTAGTTAGCTGTCTCTTTATTCTGCAAAGGATATGGAGGCTTGTCTATGTATGAGAGTGAAGGAACACTATGAATGAGAGATATGAATCATAATTGATTGAGGATGTCAGCCAGTGAGTGATTGGAATATGTTTCAATTGACACTTAATGAGGATTGTGGGTCAGTTGAAAAAATATGGTATTTGAAGATGATTTCACTGATGCTGACTATTCACATGAAGCCAGTAAACATTTTATGATACAGCATCGGAGTCCTCAATGGAATACTCTTCCTCGATTTTCATTCCCCTCTAAACATGCTTCCAAAACTCTGCTCTGTCTCTCTGTAAACAGAATCCTTCTCCTCTTTGACTCAAAGTCATTCAGTTCAGAAAAGGCCCTTTGTCACATCGGGTGTACACTGATAATAACTACCTTGAAAGGCACACTAATCCTACGTTGTCCACTTCTTACTCCAAGATCTTGAGTGCTGCATCAGAAAATCTTGGAGTGCATTCTATCATTTTGTGCAAGCTAATCTTGTCCAACATGGTGCCCGTTGAGCTGTGTAACAACTTAGCAGGACAGTTAATGCTAGGTTGCACTCCATATTACCCAAGTTTCAGACGGCACAAATTTTGCATGAAAATCAGTAATGCAAGACCTGATTTACTGAACTGCCTGAATATAAACAGTTTCCAAAAGTACATAATCCCTTCCAGAATCTTTGAAATGAGACCTTGAAGAATATAATAAAATGCACTTTTTCTCTGAAGAGTCCTATTGCATAATCTTGATATGAAAGCAAATGGTTAAAAAGGACAGAGTAAACAAAACTCAGTTGTACTTACGTTACTAAAGTAGGTTTTTGCATTGCATATCAAAGCTGCTCTTTTAAGCTGGTCATCTTATTTGAAGGAGGTCCACAGAACTTTTGAAAAGGCAAATGATTCGATTGTTATTTATTTCCACTCCCGAAGTAAATACAATATGGACTTGCCTTGTTTCTGTTGGTATAATTTTTCACTCATTAATTATTAAGCAGTTTGTAAAAGGAAAATAGTGAACCATGATACCTCTAAAAGCTGATTACATTTATTTTGTAATGAAACAAATAATTTTTATTTTCTTTGATAATCCACACAATGATTTCAGAGAAGGAAATTATATCATGTTGAGGATCAAATGCTGTCAGGTCAGATTTACAAACTGATTCCCAGGAATACCCCTTAATAACATTAAGCTCAATCTTGGAAGAACATGCCTTTTGCCAATTGTGTAATTACTTTTGAGTTCAGTTATGGCATTTACTCACATAAGAAAGATTTTGCCCTCATATATTGAAACATATTGTCAAATATATAATTGTATGATAAAGCAATCCGGAAAATAAAATAATACAGCTGTAAATAAATTATTAAACTTTGAAAGTAATTGCCTTTGGGCATTAAAAAAATTCTGGATGAGAAAGTTGTTGAATAAATTGCCAAAAATGAGGTTCAACAAAAATATTTCCAGATTGTTTAGATGATCAACCAGAATGTTAATATCTTTTTGATGATTTCCTCGACTAAAAGGCCACACATCATGTCATTAATGGTCAACAATGCCATAGTTAGTTTTCACTTTCACTGGTTGGGGCTGCAATAAATGGCAGAAATCCAGCAAATTTGTGATCATCATTGACTATAATAAGGAACAATGAGAAAGTGAGGGCTGCAGATGCTGGAGATCAGAGTCAAGAGTGTGGCACTGGAAAGGCACAGCCAGCCAGGCAGCATCTGAAGAGCATAATCCGATATTTCGGGCATAAACTCTTCATCAGGAATAGGCTAGTGGGCCGGAGGGCTGAGAGACAAATTGGGGTGAGGAATGGGTTTGGTGGTAGCTGAGAATGTGATAGGTAGATGAAGGTGGGGTGGGGGGGAAGGTGATAGGTTGGAGAGGAGGGTGGAGCAGATAGATGGGAAAGGTGATGGGCAGGTCAGGACTGAGTGGTAAGTTTGGTGAGGCTAATGGTAGAGTAACAAAATATTGCCTCAATGGAACTACTGCTGTAATTTTTTAAATTTCATTCTTTCCTGGAACTTTTATGCATTTACATGTACACAAATCATTTATGTCATTACCACTATGCAAGATAAAGCAAACTCAAATGTGATCACATTATGAACATCAATACAACCAATTAATCTTCCTGTCTCCAGTGCATTGCTGCTACATATTGCCTGCTTTGTTGTGTTTCCTTTGCATTCTAACTGTGACCATCCTTCAAAAATGATTAATTGTGAAGCACTTTGGGAACCCTCACCTTCTGAAAGATGCCATATCAATGCACGTTATGTTCTAGTATTTGTTTCTCTACAGAAAGCAAGGCCATGTATTTTATTGCATCATTGTCTTCAATACATTTTAAAGCCTTTACAGCTAATGAATCACTTTACAAACTCTGGTCACAATTGTTCAGTGGGCAAATGCAATGACCAGTGGACAAAACAGCACTACAAACAATGAGAAACAATGACATCCTTTTGTGGCAGTGTTATTTGAGTAATAAAAATGGAGTAGGATACTAAGGGACTTCTGCTGCTCTTCTTCAAATGTAGTAAACTCTGCAACATCCTGGGGAGGCAGGTCGGAACATAGTTTAACATTTCAAATCACTATGGTTAGATCTCTAACAATGGAGTAATCTGTAAAGTATTGGTTTGAATGGTTATGTTTTAGAATAGAGCTTGAACCTATAATCATCTCACTCATCTCCAAGGGCACTATCACTTTAGCTCATGCAAAGTAAAATGGCTGTTAATATGAGCCTCACAGTGATAATCATTGCTTGTTCTTTTCTTCACTCTGAACAAATCTGTTAAGGTGTACTTAAAATGTCCAATTTGGTAAAATTGGAAGATTGGAATTTTAATAAAAATAAATGTATTAGTCTTAATGAAAGAAACATAAATAAAAGTAGATTATGTGTGAACAGTGACCTGGCTTTACCATATGATGGCAGTGCTGTTACTATTAAAATGTGCGTGGTGTTTTACTTCAGAGCAGATTAGCAACAATCTTCTAAATATCACCTGCTCCAATCTACACCAAAAGTTGCATTTGAAAATTTTAATAAAACATTCAATACAAACAATTGTCAGAAGTAAATTTTACAAAAGTATTTTTAAAGAATTTCACTAAAATAAATTTGTCTTGTTCAGTTGTAGCTTATTTTGCTATATTTCCTATGCCTTTAATTTCTAATATCCTCATTCCCCATTTTGTCCACTCTTTCATTTTTTGCTGCTTCATTTAATTTTTCACGGAAAATCTTCGCCTGATTCATTGTGTTTCAGGCACCTTTTATAAACAGATGTCTTCAGTTCCTATCTTTCTTTTTGCCCAATTATTTCTTTTAGATAGGATTGGTTGTCACTGTACTATAGTTACTGCCAATAATTATAACACCAAAGACACCTTTGATTCCCCACTTTTGGGAATACCCGCTTGGAATAAATGGGAGATTTGCTAAACACAAAATGCACAAATAGGGTTGAATTGCATTATAGGTAATAAACAAATTTATTAACTTGAAAATAATTCATGCTTGCTTTCACTCAAAATTTAAGAGAAGCCTTAGTTTGCAAATATTTAAGCTTAAATTCTCATATCCATAGGTGTACAGGCTACCCAATGGTATCAATTTAGCAAGGCAAAAGTTTGCATCTGATCTGCCCAAGCATTTGGACCACTGCTCAAATGAACAGGGCCTATTTTGCAGGTAGCCACAGCAGCTGCTTGAAATGAGTGCAGGATTTAGTTTAGGCTGTGTTTGCTGTGAATGCCTGCACCAGGTGACACAGCAATGGCACACGTGCACAAACAGCTTGGCAGTAGAATGGCACTTGCCTGTCCACATACTGACATGGCAGAATAGAGTCAAACGACTAAGTGTCAGTTCATTGAAATCAGTGGACACTTCTCCTGTGCAATAACCTTTAAAAAATGTTTCAAAACAGAATTTAGAATATTGAAAGGCATTCTTAGGAGATTGGTTTGGGTGAAGAAACATCTCCTTTGTTTTATTGAGACTCATTCACGGGTTCCAAATTGCTGCCTGTAGCATCTGGAAAAGGGCTGGCTTCATTAGAATTCGAATTATATTTTATTGTCACATGTGCTCAAGCACAGGAGTGCAATGAAATGTGAAGTTGCCATTCTACGGTACCATCTTAAAATACAAAGCCAGAATTTTTTAAAAAAGCAAAAGAAGAAATAAAAAGAAACAGGGCCAAAAAAAGTCTAGATCTTAAAGTCCCTTATCCAAAAGGAAAAGGAAAAAAGTCCAGATTTTAAAGTCTTATCTCCCTGGGCCTAGCCCTGGCCCGGAGTTTCAGGCAGCCTCCTCCTAGCACATGCTCTAATCACCGGGACATGCCAATATTGTTGCAAGAGTGCTGGAGGCCGGGCCTATTGTTGTCCTACTGAAGACACAGAAAAAGGTTTTAAAAAGAGAAAAATTAAAAAAACACAACGAAAGCAGATGAAAGTAGATGAGCCCCAGCCAGGACCTGAATACAGAGCTGCTACTCTGCCACCATCTCATCTCAGGTTGTAGGTGTTCTGTATATTAACAAAATATTTCTTGTCCAATATTCCTTGATTAAATTCAACATTCAATCTGATCTCCAAAAAGGGAAAAATCTCCTTAAAGCTTGGAAAACACCTAAACCTTGATGGACCTCAAAAAAAAGGCAAGGGGGTATATAATTGTATTACAGTGTCAGTGTGTATGGGAAACTTTCCTTTTAGGAGAAGATAAAGTCATCACAGTAAACAGACTGTTTGACATGCTGTCCATGATATCTGCTCATGTGCGGGTGCATGCTGTTGAAGAAGGCTGTGCTGCAGCAAAGTGATGATACCAGCCCAGTCTGCAGGTTTTAGTATTCAGAGTAATCACTCCATTTGATTCAGACTAAATTTCCAGTGGTCACCTCATTAATAATGTGGAGTAAAACACTCACTGGCATTTACAGGAAGACTCAAGCCCAGAGTTTCCAATGAATATCATCTGACCTTTGGAAAACATACTTAAGTTCAACTCACCATTAATGTGACATGTTAGCATTTTTCAGTAACATTTAATCCTTTATTCCACACTGGTAGGAAACTAAGACAAAAAAGGTGCCCTTTTGAAATTGGCATGTATTTTGCTAGGAGTCTCCAAACATTCTGGAAATCATGGAGAAGATTTAGCAACATAAAATCTGTTGCATTTTAAGCAACATTGCCTTTTTTGTTTAACCTATCCCTACATTATAAATTGTCACAACTTATTGGTTTTCTGTGCAAATAACACCAGTACTACAATTGAAATGGGAAAGCCCAGTCTAAAGTGCATTGAGAAAAAGATGATTTGCAGAAGCATCCCAGAAAGGTCAGCCTATAGGTGAGATGATCTCTGCTCCCCAACTGTTAACCACATCTGCAAACAAATCAAACAATCTTATTTTGACATCCACCGAGCATTTGGAGCAACTCCTCTTCTCAAATAAAGCTTGAATGTTTCAAATGTGACCCCTTAAAATCTGTTTGGCCTATGGTCTGGTTTCCTATACCAATAAATGTTGAATTACAGATGAGGGTTACAGACCAAGTATAACTGTACATCAATAATATTTGGTGTGTCTTCAAAAAACAAAAATGCCCCAATCATGATATGGCTTTCTTTCAATGACACCCTAAGGTAAAAAGAATGCCAAACTAGTTAAGAGGCTGCTTTATTTGAAAGGCGTTATCCATCAGCAATAACCAGGGAGATTTGATTTGATTTGTATGCTGTCACATGGATTTGTTATAAAATACAATTAAAAGAGTTGTATATTGTCACCACTCTCTGACACCATCTTAAAACAGAAAAATAAACCAAAACATAGAATATAAAAGACAGAAAAATAAGGAATTTTTAAAAATGTGTTCAACTTTACAGTCCTTTTTGTTAAGTGTTCTACTCTGGACCTAGTGATCAGGCAGGATACTCTTTACTGTGCCACTGAAACAAAAGTCATTACTCTTCAGCACCATCTCACCTCCACCAATGCCCGCATTGGGTCCACCTCACCAACACAGTTGCTGTCACTAGGTCTCATACTGGACACAAACTCTGCCTCCACAAATCTCTGCTGGATGCCAATGCCATTTGGAGCCCAAACTCACCTCTGCCACAGCAGCCATAAGTCAGTGCTATCATCGCTTCATTGATACAGATACTGTGGAGAACTCAAACTCACCAGCGACAATGCTGCCATGAATCTGCACTGGGCAAACCTATTGGCAGAAATGTCATCTTCAACAAGAAGAGAGTCTCAAAAAAATATATAAAGAGAAAACAAAAATGAAGAAAAGTGAACATAGTGGATAAGCCCCAGGCTGGGAAGCCTTACTCCATCACCATCTTACAGGAAATTTTTTGAACACTTGTAGACATTACACAACACAGGAATGCCACAATGAGTGACTATAATGATTATCTGTGGCCAGGAACTTGGTTCTGACTTGCAAATTTCTGTCCCATTATACAGTAAATTACTTTTCTTGCAACCGCCTCATTTAGTACAAATAGCACTTTAGTATCATTGATGTATTGAATTGCTTACTAGTTGGCCTATTTACTCATACCTGTATCTTTGTTTTCTTTTCTTTCACAGCTGTTGGTCACTTCCTAATCTGCTGTTCCTTGACTCATAACAAAGGGCTTAACTGGTTGATTTCCTTTTGAAACCTTCCAAAAAAATATGTTTTACAATTGAGAGAATTTTTAAAAATTAGCCTTTTCTTTAAAATTCATAAGCAAGATTTTCTGCTCTGCCCATTAATGCAACAGCAAGACCTGTCTAAAACACTTGAAACTATGCTGCAACTTTTGATAATATAATATATTGTGTCAAAATTAGAGTGGTGTTGGAAAAGCACAGCAGGTCAGGCAGCATCAGAGGAGCAGCAAAATCAACATTTCGGATAGGAGCCCTTAATCAGGAATGAGGCTGGAAGCCTCGGAAGTGGAGAGATAAATGAGAGGGGGTGGGGCAAGGCTTCCAGCCTCATTCCTGATGAAGGGCCCTTGCTCAAAATGTCAATTTTCCTGCTCCTTGGATGCTGCCTGACCTGCTGTGCATTTCCAGCACCACTCTAATCTTGACTCTCATCTCCAGCATCTGCAGTTTTCACTTTCGCCTAGTTGATTTTAACCTTATTGCGAATCATCTTGCAAAGATGCCTACCTTGAAGAAGTTCTCCTCTTTCCACAAAGATCTCAGCGAGTCTCTCTTTCACTGCAACCCCCAGGTCGTCTCCCACCTGTCAATCTTCCTTCCCACCTATCCGCTCCATCCTCCTCTCTGACCTACCACCTTCACCCCTTCCTCCATCCACCTATTGCACTCTCATCTAACTTCTCCCTAGCCCCACCCCCTTCCATTTATCTCTCCACCTCCGAGGCTTTAAGCCTCTTTCCTGATGAAGAGCTCTTGCCCAAAATGTCGATTTTCCTGCTCCTGGGATGCTGCCTGACCTGATGTGCTTTTCCAGTACCACTCTAATCTTCAGCATCTGCAGTCCTCACTTTCCCCTATAAAATATTGTGCGCAAAGAGTATGCACCAAATATACCCATCTAAAACCCAGCAGTAACCATTTTTGCTAAATGAATTCAATTTTACAAATATAGGTGAATAAACAAGGAAGAAACTAAATGATTTGCATTTATTCACCACCTTTTACAATCTTAGTTCCTCACAAAACATATTATAATCATTGAACTACTTATGAGAAGAATAATCATTGTAAAATTGAAAACATGACAGAAAATTTGTGCCCAGGAAATAAAGGCCGAAAGTTTAATAAAATGTGTGCCATAAATTTAAACAGCAGATATTGCAGGAGTCAAATGTTTGTTGTAAACCATTCTCTCTCAAATGATTTATAATCTCATCTAAATCCTTCAATAAGATTACTGGCTCATAAATACTCCCTGCTTCTATTATGCTGTATTAAGCTTTAATATTATATATTTTTGATTTGATTAATGTCCTCTAATGCAGTGAACATTTACCTCTTGTATTGACTTATCTTTAATCTGTAAGGTCAGACATCTGATCTATTTTGAAGTTTATTTCCATCTGAAAACAATCATCTTTCCTTACTGACCATAGTTATTGGTCTATTGCTGTTACTGTTGCTTCATCATATTGTAAGATACCCTGTATTTGCATTGCAGTGACCAAAAATGTAACCCCCACAACTTGATCAGAGGTAGGTCTCAAATTACAAAGGAATATACTGATTGGAAATATTTATTCAATGAAAGTTATGCAAAGCATGACGTCATGAGAATCTAACAGGGAAAGGCGCAGCTGGTTAGTATGGAGCCTATGTTTCCTGAAGAAGGGCTTATGCCCGAAACGTCGATTCTCCTGTTTCTTGGATGCTGCCTGACCTGCTGCGCTTTTCCAGCAACACATTTTCAGTATGGAGCCTATGCCAATTATTCTCCCTGAAAGCAGTTCGTGGAGTTTGGGTTGGAATGAATTGTAAGCCAGAGGGAGTGAAAGTCTGGCATGAAGTGTCAGATATTGATTTAACTGCTTAACACTTTACTGTTTCTGGATTTTTAAAATTCCATTGATGAATTTAATATGATTTACAGCTGCAAGTATGCTGCACATTTTAATAAATTTGTGGTAAATGGCATTTATACAAAGTAATGGAGGAGAGGATTGGTAAGCTATAAACATGCTTCAAGGTACTTGACATACTAACCAACAAACATGCCATTGCATTGTTTATGAATTTCAGTTGACTCTTTCTGTAGCAGATTGAGAAGGTAGAAGACAATCTAACTTTAAGTATTAATGCACTCCCTAATCGACTTTTGATAATCATTTTATAAGGCTGTTTGAAATAAAAATCCATTTAATTTAGAAGATGGATTTACCATTTTATCATAGTGCACATCAATTCATTTTCCCAAATACCTTGTAAACAAAGTGTATGCTTACTTCTAAAAAAAACTTAAAAATGTAAAAATTTGGCAAGGTCTAAAACAGAGAGTAGCAAGGTGACATGCTGGGTGAATTAATGTCAAAGGTGTCAGTTGGTGGGTATAGGGGACACATCTATACTCCTAGGTAGGAGAAGGCGTATAAAAGTTGTTGCTGGAGCAAGTGAAATATAACATTTATTTCTGTACCTTAAAGCTTGTAAAATGTAAAACTCTCGGGTCCAGTGGACATGCCATGAAATCTAGGCTCCTACAATGTTGGGCTATCAGAGTTACAATCAATGGAAAGGAAAATTGGACAATGTGTACAATACATTATTTTGTGACCAGTGTGCCAAACGCGAACTTCAACCCAAAGTTTTTTGGAAGACCATTATTGACTTCTGAAATATGTTTGGAGATTTTACAGTCTTAGAGAAAGGGAAGAACAATATTCAAAAGCAATATGCTGTGGATGCTGAAATAAAACTTGAAAATGGCATAGATGCTCAAAGTCAAACAGCATCTGTGGAGACAAATAGTTATCATATCCAAGTTAAAATAACTTTCATTCATTTCTGATGAAATGAATGTTCAAGCAGGAGTAGGTCATTCAGTTCTTCGAGTATGCTCTGCCATTCTAGATGGTTGAACATCTAGCCTAACACCATTTTCCTGCACTGTCCACTTTTCCCTTGCTGTCACTAGCAGGGATAACTGTAAATGCTTAATGAAGAAACAGTAGGATGAAAGGTCACAGTATCATTCTTTCAGTATTACTGTCATTATAGGGGATGGGGGGGAGCAGACAGTTATTTTTTTCCTCTGATATATGTAGTTGAATAAAAATCTAGAAGCCTATGAATAGAATTTGATTGCATTTTGGAATGGGGAAATGGTGAGCCACCTGTAAGGAATGTAGCAATTTAAAGAAAAAACACATTTTCTCAAGTATTCATAAATCTGATCTTCCAATGAAAATTTTCTTGTATTCTATACTTTCCTTCTGTAGTTATTGCCTCTTGTTCAGAGGAGAGTTTCACAAGAGCTAGTCAGTACCTTGATCATCTGACCATTATTCATGTGTAAGTCATGACAATAAGAAAATCAACTGTCCATGTGCTAATGAGAGCACAACAAACAGGATGATTCTCTTTGCCTAATGTTTATCCAGCAGCACATGCAACATAGTAATGAGTGATATTCTAGCTTGACAGTTTTGTTCATAGACTGGTAATATAGTTGCTAGAGCTAATGCTATTCTTTTGGATTGAATTCCAACAATGAAGAATACATTACCTAAAATGTTTATCATAAGCAGATTCAACAGCACATTTCAAATATGAATTGGCTCCAGAGAAAGAGGTGGTGGGTGGGACTAACTCAGTTGTTCTTTCAAAAAAAACATCAGCACAGGTACAGTGGAGTCCATGATTCAAAATCCATAGCACAGGATGCAGTCAATCTGCTCAGACTTAACTGTGATGCATGGGACATGAACACAGGCCTCAAAGCTCAGAGGGATACAACTACTGCGCTACAAGAGCTCCAGCTTTCTATACTGTATAATTTTATGGGACTGGAGATCCTGTCCCATACCTAGCTCTAGCTAATGAATTGCATTCTCCCAATTCCCTTCAGGAAAATCACATGGTTCAAAATTATTCAGTGGTCAATCTTTTGATATTACTGGCTAATTAATGTCTAAACTAAATGAAGCCATTGGAGATACCTTTGTTCTTCTCATAGGTTATATGCAAATATAAATTGTGATTTTATTAAATTACTTCATTGGTAAAGATATTGAAAGAAAAACATACTAAGGCCAATTTTAACTTGAAATTACTAATAGAAATCAAATAAATGAGCAGTTAAAATGGCTGCACTGATGAAACATCAATTTTTGGAGGGAAGGTAAGGATGTAATTTTCCTTGTGAGGCCCAGAGGAGCAGGATTGCTTCACCTAGCCACCCGGTCTTCAGTGTCCTTCCTACTGGTACTCAACATTTCCTTGCACGGTGGAGAAGCTGTAGAATCTTTTTCTGATTTATAACCTGAGTTAAAATCTGAGATCACAGGTCCTAATTAGCATTGGCCAATGAGGCCCCCACCTGAATCTAGTGGGTGGTTTGTTGTCTCCAGAACTAGCAGCATTAAAATTGGACATTAACAAGAACACAGCTGCTTCAACTTAGCTGATCATCTTCTCCAGTTCCACTAAGAAGATTGATGTAGGTTCATGTTTATATCAGTGCATCTTATATTGAATTGATAAATTGCTGGGATAAAACCCCCATAGAGCTGTAGAGATGTACAGCATGGAAACAGACCCTTCACTCCAACTTGTCCATGCCGACCAGATATCCTAACGGTCGTGAGTCTCATTTGTCAGCACTTGGCCCATATCCCTCTAAACCCTTCCTATTCATATACCCATTCAGGTGCCTTTTAAATATTGCAATTGTACCAGCCTTCACCACTTCCTCTCGCAGCTCATTCCATACACGCAGCATCCTCTGCATAAAAACATTGCCCCATAGTTCTCTTTTAAACTTTTCCCCTCTCACACTAAACCTATACCTTCTAGTTCTGGACTCCCCCACCAAAGGGAATAGATCTTGTCTATTTACCCTACCCATGCCCCTCAAAGTCTTATAAACCTCCATAAGGTCACCATTCAGCCTCCAATGCTCTAGAGAAAACAGCCCCAGCTTATTCAGCCTGTAGCTCAAATTCTCCAACCCTGGCAACATTCTTGTAAATCTTTTCTAAACCCTTTCAAGTTTCACAACATCTTTCTGATAGGAGGGAGGGCAGAATTCCACACAATATT
Organism: Chiloscyllium plagiosum; assembly: GCF_037043375.1. NCBI lineage: Eukaryota > Metazoa > Chordata > Chondrichthyes > Orectolobiformes > Hemiscylliidae > Chiloscyllium > Chiloscyllium plagiosum. Next base: position 76,687,571 of record NW_028270145.1, on the reverse strand, counting down.
CCAAAAGTGTCTTAACCAATGTCCTGTACAACTGAAATATGACTATCCAACTCCTTGACTCTACATTCAGACCAATAAAGCAAAGCATACCAAATGCCTTTTTCACTATTCTATCTATCTGCAACTCCACTTTCAAGGAACTATGTACCTCACTCCAAGGCCTTAGCAGTAAGTGTATAAGTCCTGCTCTGATTTGCCTTTCCAAAATGCAACACCTTGCATTTATCTAACTTAATCTCCATCTGCTGCTCCTCAGCCCATTGACCCATCTGATCAAGATCCTGTTTTACTCTAAAATAACCTTTTTTGCTGTCCAATACACCTCCAATTTTGGTGTCATCTGCAAACTTACTAACTATACCTCCTATGTTCACATCCAAATCATTTATATAAATGACAAAAAGCAGTGGACCCAGTACCGATCCTTGTGGCACTCCACTGGTTACAGGCATCCAGTTTGAAAAGCAACTCTCCGCCACCACTCTCTCTCTTCTACCTTCGATGCAGTTCTGTATCCAAATGGTTAGTACTCCCTATTTTCCATGAGATGTAATTTTGATAACCAGTCTGCAATGAGGAATCTTGTTGAATGCCTTACTGAAGTCCATTTAGATCACGTCCACTGCTCTGCCCTCATCAATCCTCTCCATTTTCGAGCTCTTGTTGAATTTGAAGAGAATCACAACTTGGACCAATAAGCTCTCTGCTGACATCTATAGTCATTCATATTATCCCATGAGACACATTTGTATCCATGTAGTAACTAATATAAAACTTCCATCATTGACTTGTTATGGACTTGTACGTTAAACTATATTGCTATTTGTCAGTTTGCCTGACTTTGCCTTAAAATTGTTAAGCTTGATTATGATTTTAAATATCACCAGCTAAAATGAACAGGAGTCAAGCGCACTGTAATACATACAATAATAGTGAGAAGGCGAAACCTGAATACTTATCCTTTTTCATCTCAGGCTCAGTATTCGTTTTTGTTGTACATTTTGATGTATTGTTATTACCACACAGTCTGCAAAACTGTTCAAGTTAAGATTAGTAGCCATCTAAGTGGCAGGTTATATCTCTAACAGTGGACTAGCATCAGTACTATAAATGTTTATTTTGTCCTGATGGTACTTCATGGAGACTTCTACAAGTCGAAGCATTTTCCAAGAATCACTAAGCATGAAATATAGATGAAGGTTATTAATGCTACTAATTCTATTGATTTATCAAAGTAAATAACTTGCTAATTTCCAACGACAAAGAATTATTTCATTTGGCACACTCAAACAAAAAGCTTGTTAAAATCTAAAGTAAAAATCATGCAAACACTATCAACTTTCCTAACAGAATACACTGTTTCAAAATTTCAACATTTAATGACACAAAAATTTGGAAATGTTGCAAACAATGCAGGGGATAGTAATAGACTTTAAGAAAACAGAGTCAGGCTGATAGAATAAACAGGCAAGTAGCAGATGAGATTTGTGTACACCTAGCATCACAAGTGTATTTCTAAATACTTTTTCAATGTTATGGGCCTTTCTGCCTCTAATATCCTTACAGGCAGTGAGTTCTAGATTCCAACCACATTCCCTCCAAATCTCCTGTCCCTTCCCTTACATTTATGCCCCCAATCATGATCTATCCATTGGTGAAAAAAGTTTCTTCCTGACTATGTCCCTCATGCCTCCCCGACTCCTCTTCTCCAAGGAGAATAACCTCAATGTATCCAATTTCTCTTCATTACCAAAAACTCTCTAGCCCAAGCAACATCCTAGTAAATCTCCTGCACAATCACATCCCTTATGTAATGCAGATTCCAGAACTGAATATATTATTCTAGCAGTGACCTAACAACATTTTATTCAATTCCAGCATAATTTCCCTGATCTTAAACTCTGTGCCTTGGCTAATGAAGGCAAGCATCCTATATGCCTTCTTAATTATTTTAGCCACCTGTCCCGTGAGCTTAAGGGATCCATGAACATACATACCAAAGTCCCTCTGACTTGTGGTGTTTCTCAGGGTGTTATCATTCATCATGTATTCACTTGTCGTGCCTGTCTTGCCCAAGTGAATCACCTTACAGTTATCCAAATTGAGTTCCATTTGCCACAGATCAGCCCAGCTGACCAGCCCATCTATATCTTCCTGTAATCTTAGGCCAACCTTCTCATTATTTACCAGACCATCAATTTTTATATCATCTGCAAACTTACTGATCAACCCTCCTCCATTCAACTCTAAATTGTTTATATGTACTGGAAACAGCAAAGGCCCCATCCCTGTGGAAGCCCCACTGAACACAGACTTTCAGTTATAAAAACACCCTTCACCATCACTCTCTTATCTCTGCCACTGAGCCAATTCTGGATTCAATTAGCTAAATTTTCTTGGATCCAATAGGCTTTGACCTTTGCTATCAGTCTCCCTTGTGGGACCTTTATCAAAAGTCTTGCTGAAGTCCAAGTAGATTACATCGTATGCATTGCCCTCATCTACATGTCTGGTCACCTCTTAGAAAAATTCAATCAAGTTGGTCAGACATGACCTCCCCTTGACAAGCTCATGCTGACTGTTCTTGATTAATCGTTGCCATTCCAATTGCAGATTAGTTTTATCCCTCAGAATTGCTTCCAAAAGTGTCATTGGCCTGTAGTTTCCAAAATTAATTTTTGCTTCCCTCTTTAATAAAGGAGCCATATTGGCTGTCCTCCAGTCCTCTGGCAACTCTCCTATGTCCAGAGAAGAATTGAAAATTATTTCCAGTGCTCTTGCTATTACTGCTCCTGCCTTTTTCAACAATTTGGGATACATCAGGCTCTGGAGATGTATCTACTTTTAAGTCTGTCAGATACTCAGAACCTCCTCTCTGTCCATTCTAATTTCTTTAATGATATCACAGTTCTTCTCCCTGATTTCTATCCCACATCATCCCTTTCACTAGTGAACACTGACACAAAGTTTTTATTTAAAACCTTACTTATGTCCACACACAAATTACCACTGTGGTCCTTAATTGACGTTAATTCCCCAGTTATTGTATAACCTTTAATGTACTCTGATCTTTTCTTTGTCCAGTAGGGTAATGTCAAACAAAGGCAAGCAATCATACAAATTCAAACATGGGCTTTCATTTATAGCCACCAAAAGCAAATACAAACAAAAGCAATAGACACTGCAGTTTACCACAAAATACAAGATCTGGCTTAATGACCAAAGACTATTTTATATTCAGTGATGCTCTGCTACAGCCGCCTCGCATTGACTGAAAGCAGATGCTAATCATGTCTCGTTTGGCTTGTAATGCCCAATGCAGTGGAACTGGATCGTGCACAAGTTGAGCTTCTACTCCCCCTGCCTAGGACCTCATCTTTCTCCTCAGAAGACGTCTGTCATTCCAATCCAGAAGACAAATAAAATTTTGACATTTATTGCTAAAGGAATAGAGTATAGAGGTCGAGAAATTAATGCTGCGACTGCTGCATTAATGAGAATGCAACTGGAGTATTGCTTATGGTTTGGGTCCCCTTACTTAAGGAAGGATGTAATTGCATTTGAGCAATTCAGAGGAGATCTATGAGATTGATTTCAGAGATGAGGGGTCACATTTTATGAGGAGAGATTGAGCAGCTTAGGCCTTTTCACTCTGGGGTTCAAAATAATTGAGGTAGCAAGATGCTAAAAGTGATTGACAAAGTATACACAGAGAGAATGTTTCTTCTTGTTGGGCAATCTTGAATGAGAGGTCATAATTTTAAGATTAGAGGTATCAGATTTAAAACAGAAACAAGGAGGAACTCCTTCACAATAGCCTGCTGCTGGTCCAGGGCTTGCCATCTGCCCTGGTCTTCCTACATCTACCTACATCTAGACTTTGTGACAGTGACCAACTGGAAACACAAAGGGTAAAAACGTTCTTAAATCTCAGAAAAGCCATTGGTGACATCAGCTGCAGATGAATTTCACATTCAAAGGATGGCAAATGATAGCAGGAAATGCAGCATGAAGTGGACAGAGTAAGCACTGGATTCTGTTTGTTCACCGGGTAACTCCTCTGAGCTTTCATGTCCTCTTTTACTCCAGACGACATTTCCAGTCGACTTTCAATGTTCGCCCCATATGTTCACTACAGAAAATGATACAGAGATACTTGCATCTAGACTAGAAGAGATTGAGGTTCACAAGGAAGAGGTATTAGAAATACTGCAGAGTGTGAAAATAGACAAGTCCCCTGGACCGGATGGGATCTATCCTCGGATCCTCAGGAAAGCAAGGGAAGAGATTGCCAAGCCTTTGGCATTGATCTTCAAATCATCATTGTCTACAGGAATAGTGCCTGAGGACTGGAGGATAGTAAATGTGGTTCCCTTGTTCAAAAAGGGTAGTAGAGACAACCCTGGTAATTACAGACCAGTGAGTCTGACTTCAGTTGTTGGTAAAGTGTTGGAAAAGGTTATAAGAGAGAGGATTTATAACCATTTAGAAAAGAATAATCTGATCAGGGACAGTCAGCACGGTTTTGTGAAGGGTAGGTCGTGCCTAACGAATCTTATTGAGTTTTTTGATAAAGTGACCAAACAGGTAGATGAGAGTAAACAGGTTGATGTGGTGTATATGGATTTCAGCAAGGCATTCGATAAGGTTCCCCACAGTAGGCTATTATACAAAATGTGGAGGAATGGATTGTGGGAGACATAGCAGTTTGGATCAGTAATTGGTTTGCTGAAAGAAAACAGAGGGTTGTAGTTGATGGAACATGTTCGTCTTGGTGTCCAGTTACTAGCGGCGTACTGCAAGGGTCGGTGTTGGGTCCACTGCTATTCGTCATTTTTATAAATTTTTAGTAAATTTGCGGACAACACTAAGATCTGTGAAGTTGTGGATAGTGACGAAGGATGTAGTAGGTTGCAGGGAGACATAGATAGGATGCAGAGCTGGGCTGAGAGATGGCAAATGGAGTTTAATGTGGACAAGTGTGAGGTGATACACTTTGGATGGAGTAATCGGAATGCAAAGTACTGGGCTAATGGTAAGATTCTTGGGAGTGCAGATGAGCAAAGAGCTCTCGGTGTCCATGTACACAGATCCCTGAAAATTGCCACCCAGATTGACAGAATTGTTAAGAAGGCATACAGTGTTTTGGCCTTTATTAATAGAGGGATTGAGTTCCGGAACCATGAGGTTATGCTGCAGATGTACAAAGCTCTGGTGCGGCCACATTTGGAGTATTGTGTATTGTTCTGGTCACCGCATTATAAGAAGGATGTGGAAGTTTTGGAAAGGGTGCAGAGGAGATTTACTATGATCTTGTCTGGTATGGAAGGAATGTCTTATGAGGAAAGGCTGAGGACCTTGAGGCTGTTCTCGTTAGAGAGAAGAAGGTTGAGAGGTGACTTAATAGAGACATACAAGATAATCAGAGGGTTAGATAGGGTGGACAGGGAGAGCCTTTTTCCAAGGATGGGGACAGCTAACACGAGGGGACACAACTTTAAAGTGAGGGGTGATCGGTATAAGACAGATGTCAGAGGTAGTTTCTTTACTCAGAGAGTAGTAAGGGTATGGAATGCTTTGCCTGCGACGGTAGTAGATTCGCCAAGTTTAAGTGCATTTGAGTCGTCATTGGACAGGCATATGGACGTATATGGAATAGTGTAGGTGGGATGGGCTTCAGATTAGTATGAGGAGAAAGTGAGGTCTGCAGATGCTTTTCCAGCAACACATTTTCAGATTAGTATGACAGGGCGGCGCAACATCGAGGGCCGAAGGGCCTGTACTGTGCTGTAATGTTCTATGTTCTATGTATAGTCACCAGACTGAACTTCAATTGCAACTGTCCTCTCTGTCCCTTGAACTCCAAATTCACACATTCATGATGCCTACATTGTTCCTCTATGCTCCTTGTAGTGTTGACTAAATTAATCTGCTGGACCTTACCATGTATCTCCCCCAAAACCCCAACCCCTACACACCCTCCCCAATCAATCCTGTTCTGCATACCACCACATGCACATCCCATCCTCCTGCCTCCCCCAACCCACCATCATTGTCCTGGTCACTGACTCTGCAAATGACTCTGTTTTTTTCCAACCATCCACAGCCTTGACTCCACCACATCTTATGGCAGTGATATCCCTGCTATCTCGACAGATCTCCCCTTGAACAATTGATGAACAGAACCTCATTTGCACCCGATCTCTGATAGCCATTGTCAAATAGTCCCTAGATATGAACAACCAGAGACTGCTAGCTAATGTTTGCATCTCCCTGTCTAAAGATATATGATTCCCCTGACTACTGCTGCTGGTTGTACAGGACTGACTGTCATTCACTTCTTCGACTGTAATCAGACAAATCCCCTGACAGAGAAAAGCCCATGCAGACGATTGACTATGGCCAACACCTTTTTATTTATTTGATCGTACTCGAACACCCTGAAAGACAGGTGACCCTCCTCTGCACCCATCACCCAACATTGACTTGTCCTAACCCACTCTCTGAAATGACCAAAATCGGAGGTGTAGTGGACAGCAAAGAAGGTTGTGTCAGATTACAACGGGATCTTGATCAGATAGGCCAATGGGCTGAGGAGTAGCAGATGGAGTTTAATTTAGATAAATGCGAGGTGCTGCATTTTGTGAAAGCAAATCTTAGCAGGAGTTATACACTTAATGGTGAGGTCCTAGGGAGTGTTGCTAACATTGGTTAGGCCACTTTTAGAATATTACATGCAATTCTGGTCTCCTTCCATATGGAAGAATGTTATGAAATTTGAAAGGTTCAGAATGGATTTACAAAGATGTGCCAGGGTTGGAGGATTTGCGCTATAGGGAGAGGCTGAATAGGCTGGGGCTGTTTTCCCTGGAGCATTGGAGGCTGAACAGTGACCTCATAAGTGATTTATAAAATCATGAAGGGCATGGATAGGATAAATAGACAAAGTCTTTCCCCTGGGGTGGGGGAGTTCAGAACTAGAGGGCATAAGTTTAGGGTGAGAAGGAAAATATATAAAAGGGACATAAGTGGCAAATTTTTCATGCAACAGGTGGTGCATGTATGGAATGAGCTGCCAGAGGAAGTGGTGGAGGCTGTTACAATTGCAACATTTAAAAGGCATCTGGATGGTATATGAATAGGAAGGGTTTAGAGGGATATGGTCCAAGTGCTGACAAATGGGACTAGATTAGATTGGCAGATCTGGTCGGCATGGACAAGTTGGACCGATGGGTCAGTTTCCTTGTTGTATATTTCTATGACTCTATGACTGTATCACTATTTGTTTGAATGAATGTGCAGAATCTTTGCCATGCAGGCACATCCTGTCGGTGTTGAGTTGATATCTCTGTGTGCTGTACAATGGGACATTCTCTGTGCATTCAGACAGATCCTACTGCAAGCGTGAGAGCTTGGCCTTGCGTCAGAAGAGCTCATCAATACAGCAGCCAACTGACATGCAAGGCATTGATGCTGTGAACATGCAAATAGGTTTAATGTGAGTGAGGGCTAAGAGAGCAGTTGAGGAGCCCTAAGAAACAGCTTAGTCCTATCTGTGAGGTGGGTACCTGTCTGTGTAGTCAAGGTGAACCCTGCTACAGGTTATCAATGCTAATTGCTGGTGCACCATGAAAAGCAAATCCATGCTTCCTCAACCATCTGCAAATATATCAGGAATGTAGCATGATGGTTGTGAGAAGTCAGCAAGTATTTGAATGGTAATGTCCATTGATGAAATGTCCTCGCAGCTGGAACTCACAGATCATGCCCTGAGGTGCAGTTTGGTCCTCAGCAACACGGTGGCTGTTTGCAACTAATGGAGAGTTTATCAGATGCCCGCTCTGACATCCATCTACCAATTTCTTCATATTGAGCTTCATTGGCCCACTTGGAAAGATAGGAATCTGAATATTAATGAGGTACACTGCAATTTTAATAAGGCATTTCATAACTATAATCCCCCTTAATTTGCAATTTGCCCTTGCTGAGTGAGAAACTCACCTCGAAATTCAACGAAAGCATAAAAGATTGATCAAGATGCTCCTCGCCTGAGTACTCAACCGAATCTGTTCAAATCCCACAATAGCTCATGTCATTCAACTTCCTATAAAATTATGTTGATAGTTTTCATTTTGCACTGTAATTGATAATTTCACTCCAAGACAGTTTCACATACTTTAATGACCTGCCTTCCCGACCTACAATGTTCACACACCCAGTCCTCCCAAAAAAGCAAGCAAGCAGTGATTAATACTGCAGCTTCACAAAGACAAACATCACATCTTTGCTGCAATATGGAAACAATCTATGTTAAATCTTTGTGTTTCTGCGACAGGCTTGGATGATTTAAGAAGCAGTGCTTCATAAATCTAGAATTTATATTGATTTTTATTTTCCTTTTCATTGCAGCTTCATGATTCTGCTAATATCTTGCAAATTCTGGAAATAAATGTTCCCCTTCATGTGAAACATTCGCAAACCTTTTAGGAAACTAACATCACACTATTTAAGCATATTTACATAGAAAGTTTAACAAACAACAAAACAAAATTAATTTATATCATGAGAATCTTGTCTTTGAGGTTCAATTTGTTATTTATTTTTTAATTGTTTGACATATGCTATTTGTTAATTTTTAAATTTATATTTTTATAGATATATATTTGATGAAATGTCCCTTCAGACCACATTTACAGTTCAACATATGTTTTTATATCTACTCCCAAATCATGTAACCTTCTAAAATATAAAATTATTATTTTTTGTAGATTGCAGGAAAACATATTTAACATTGCTTCTTCTTTTTGTGGTCTTACTGGTTGAGCACATACTGTAGAGATAATGGACAACAGGGAAAAGATCATATGTACAAGAAAGGTCGAGTGAGGGGATGATTTATTCTAAAGCACATCATCGTATCTGCGGTGAGATCAAAAGGTGAGGCACATGAGATGATGATATATTGTTACACTATCGAACATTGAGAAATTGCAATGATTTAACAAAGTGATAGCTAAGAATTTAAGGTGAGTTCATGACTGCAGTATTATGGAAGGCCATCTTGATGCACTGCATGAAGTAACCATCAGTACCTCCTGATCGTGTCACAAACTTAAAACACATTCTCATCTACTGTCCAATTGTGTACAATAGAAAGCATGCTGAATTATTTTAAGCAAACAATTAGTCAGATTACAGGTTTGTGTTTTGCACTTTTTTGCAGAATTTTATCATTCTGATTTGTATCTTCTTTCATGTTAACAAGGTTCACAGCTTGAGCACAAATTACTTGACAGAAAAAGTCAGGATGATAAAGTGTCATAATAAATAATTTCTCCTTTACCATGAGGGACAAGTTGTACATGATTATTTTTTCACAGTGGTTTATGTTGTTACTTAGTATTTGTGTGTAATTGAGAATAATAACTACCTGGTATTCAATTCCCGGCTTTTCTTTACATAGATTTATTTATAAATGTTAACCTTTTCATGGAAAAAAAAGCTACTTCTTACAAGAGGGTTCCATCTCTTGTAGTCTTCTACTGAAGGCAAATTATGTTCATCAAAGCCACTGAAGCTTGCTGGCTTAAATTGTTTTAGGAGGATGCAATGTTGTGATCTGTTAAATATTTATCAAAATAAGAAGAACAAGATGTAATTGAAGAGAACCAAAACATCTATCATTAAAACACATTGCATTGAAAATCTAGTTAGACATAGTTTTTTTTCTTGGATGTCAGCATTATAGAGTCATATTGTCATTGACATTTACAGCATGGAAACAGACCCTTCGGTCCAACTCATCCTTCCCGATCAGATGTCCTAAATTAATCTAGTCCCATTTGCCAGCACTTGGCCCATATCCCTCTAAACCCTTCCTATTCATATATCCATCAAGATGCCTTTTAAATGTGGTAATTGTACTTGCCCCTGCCACTTACTCTGGCAGATACACACACCACCTCTGTGACAAAAAGCTGCCCCTTAGGTCCTTAAATCTTTCCCCTCTCACCTTAAACCTATGCCCTTTAGTTTTGGACTACCCCACCTTGGGGAAAAGACCTTTACTGTTCACCCTATCAATGTGATTTTATAAATCTCTCCAGGGTCCCCCCTCAGCCTCTGACGGTCTAGAGGACATATCTTCTTTTCTCTGTCTTGAATGAGAGACTCCTTATTTTTAACCTGTAACCTTAATATCTAGATTCCATGAGGTTGCCACTCTGTTGGAAAATCTGGCCTAGCATTTCGTGAATATTCGTCATATATATTGATTTGAAAGGTTAACAGCTCAGAAGATTATGTCATTAAAATTCTTGACATTAGTGATTGACATCACACAAAACAAATGGCAGGCTTAGAAGGTTATATGTGTTTATCAGAAGGGCTATTTAAAAAAAAAGATTTAATTAGCTGTGTCTACATGGTGTTTACAAAACTTGCAGAAATGGACACCAGAGGGAATTATAGATAAATAGCTTGATGAATTCAATTAATTTATTCAATTCTGAAAGACTGTTAAACCCTGTCACATTTTCGATTGGCGTACAAATTTTAAGCGAGTGATATTAACCCAAATGTCATGATAAGGACCCTCTGGAACAGGTTACATTATCATAGAGATGCATTGAGCTTTAGAAGGTTCTCTGGTTTGAATTTATTGGGTGCCATGTTCACCAAGATAAATTAATTGCAGTTTGGGGCTGGGAGAATGCTGAAGCAGAAGAAGTGCTGCTGTTGGCAGACTCCAGGTCGTTATCACAGAACAGGTTCAATGTGATGGTTCAACACAATCTACAATGGGGTGAAGGAAGCCCATGAGCAGCATTTGCTTGATGCATCCAGGAAAGACAGGGGCTTGGAGAAATTGAGCATATTCCTTGATTTCATCTTTATTAGTGCTAAATATATCCAAGGTTGGAGCTTTCACAACACTCTGGAGAGAAATTTTCCAAGATATACAATCGTTTGAGTGAAGAAATTTTCTCCTCAACTGAATAATAAATTATCAGCCCTATTATTATTATAGCGCTCTCCTTCCAATGCCACTTCCTTCTATTGTGTTCTTCTTTAGACATTAGGCTTGGCTTATTTTCAGGCCTGAAATAATTAGTTAATTCCTTGACTATACATCAGTCAGATGCCCAAATCTTTGAAATTCAGCCTCGGAAGTCAACCACAAATTGTTGACAAGTTGCAGGCACTGATTATGTTGCTTCAAACAGAACGTCAAGTCAGAAGGGAGACAGAGACATGTAAATAGTCCCATCAGTGTTGTTATGTTGGAAGGAATCTGTTCCCATAGCCTTACATAAATGTAGGTTTAAATTTGATGTACATACTTTTTGTTTGGTGTCAGCCTTCAGCAATCCCTCTAAGAAGCGCTGCTTAGGAATCAAACATTTAAGTAAAAGATACATTACCAGTATTAATGGTATTCTAGAAAAGTTAATAGTTATTGATCCGCACATTATCGTGGTAAATGGGCATAATTTTTAATTTTAGAAACTATCAAAGATGTCTGGAATACCACTTTTACTAATCTACCCTTGCCTGTAATGTGGGCATTGATTAGGCACAGAATATTGCTCCTTCAAATTATTCCTTTCAACCTCTGTTTTCCACAGGAATGAGTTTTCCACCTTCTCTCCAATAATATACAAATGAGACTATGTATGTATGTGTGTGTTTATGTGTTTGCATCTGAGTGGAGAGTTTTGAGGCTTGGGATGGAAGTCATTTGAATTAGCTTTATTGTCACATACTCAAATAGAACAGTGAAAAGTTAACAGTTGCCAGATTACAGCGCCATCTTAGGTATAAAGGTACATAGGTACAGATACTTAAGATCAAATTCTTAGGAAAGAAGAAAAATTAGAAAAGTAAAGAAATAAATAGTTCAGCATTATTGGTCATAGGAATAAGTTAGAAAAATAAAGAAGTTAAAAGATCAGAATATTAGTCTTTCCAACCCAGTCTATGCTGCACCCAGCCTAAAAAGAGACCTCCACCACCTAAATTCCGCCTGCACTGGACTCACAAACATAGGAGTCATCCCACTTTAAGTAAATGAGCCCAGTCTCTTCACCACTGGGCTCATTTCATTGATGCCACTAAACCTACACTTGCCCCTCAACTAAGAGTCTCTGGCTCCGCTGCCCATTCAGGCCAGGCCGCCATTGGCCATGAGTCCCACTTTGGCTGTGGATGTCACCTTGCCAATGACACCATCTTGAAGAGTTGGCTGCCACTAGAACTGCCATCCCCGATCTCTGGAATGACCCAAATACCAGTAGGATGACCTCAATGCCATTGGCACAAGCCCAACTTGTGGGAGAACACAATTGACTGCCGCAATGCTCCGATCGGTGGAAGAAGCCATGTCCACCATTCTGCCTGCAGTCCACTGTTGTTACCGTGCTGGTGATGCCACCCAACCTGAAAAGAAGAAAAAAACCAAAATGATATGAAAATAAAGTGAAAGAACCGAGCAGAAGCAAAATAAAAACAGAGTAGGAAAGCTGATAGGAGCAGATGGGGCCTGGGCAAGTATCCGCACACTGCCCTGTTAGTCCACCACCATCTTGAACAGCAAGCGTACTATGAAAGGATACCACATTGTCAGTGGCTAATAATTCAGTTTCTTCAATATTGCCACCTTCAACGTTGTAGTGTAATGTTGTTGATCTGAACTGTATGTGGTCTGGACTAATAATCATTATCTCGAAGAGTGCTGAGGAATAGACTGCAGCATTCTGCTTTTGAAATGCTCCCAGGTGTTTTACATATCATTCTGCTATAACGCAAGTTTCATTAATGTGACTTTGTAATAATGTGATTGACAAACTGGGGACACTGTTTATAAATGCAAACTTTTAAAGCATGTATGGGATATAACACAATGCTGACCCCATTCCTTTCAATGGTGCTGCTATTACACAATTTTCTTTTAACATGGGATTGCATGAGAATGGAACTATTGCATTAAAGCAGAACTAACTATATTCCTAAAGTAACATTAATATTCACAAAATCATACCTGCTATGTTGTTAAACATTGTAAAATGTTAGCAATGTCAAATAATGACACAAAACTCCTCTTAAATCAAATGCATAAATACAATAGACTAAATCTTACTTGTTTTGGTAAAGTAAAATTCTTGTCTTTTGGAGGGATTCTTTCAAGGAGGCCCAGTGAGATTTCTTGTTGTATTTTACCAAATGCACTTCAGTAATTACCCAACTACATTAATATGGTGTCCATCATGTCCAATTCTAGAGAATCGTGACATGCACTTTTCCTGGAACAAGTTGCTACTTACTGGATATCTGCCAACGACTTTCATCCTTTATGCCACTGCTACTGTTGCTCTTCACTGGCAACATAATGACACAGCAGCCACAAAGCTATGGTGCTCAAGACACATAGTTGGCAAGGTGACATTTGCTTATACATTTCAACTCCATTCTCTCATCCTAGCAACCACCACATCACACAGTTCCCCTGTCCTTAGTAACATGCCATCTGAAGGTCAGAGCTTTTTTTTTCTTCTAATGTACACTGGAGTTCCACAGCTTGTCACTATTCAGTAGGGGAACATACAGGCCAACAATCAGACAAGCCCAACCACATTGACAACCACCAAGAGGAAACACAAAAGAAATGGACAGAGACTGCAATTTATCCCCACAATGAAAACAAATTTGCTGGCATATTGATCTTGAAATTCCATGATGGTCTTCTGCATTCATCTAGCATCTATTGGAACCAGTGTCAATTAGGTCATGTCTGCCTTGTACACCATGAAGCAGTGAGGTCTGTAGTGCACAAGGTCAGCTCTCTCCAGCTGAATGTCAGCATCCTCAGATGAGTACTCCCTTTCCCCACCTCCTCAGCATTTGCCTTTTCACCCTGTTGCCTACTCTAATTGTGCAGAGAGCACAAAATGCTAGAATGTTTCGACACATTTTGTCTGGACTACACCAGATGGCCCTCCCAGACTGGTGCAAGCTATGAAGCCACATTTTAATTCGGTCTACCATCCATTCCTAGTATTTGCACGAACTTGGTGAAGATGTTGTGCTGTCTGAGTGACCAACATTTTACATCAAAGATGGACTGTCTGCTATTCTCCAATCCCCTTGCCATCCCAGACACACATCAATCATTCAGCTTTTTGTTGTACTCAGTTGAGTCCATCTCCATGCTCATATAACTTTGATGCAGTAACTTCCCCCTCATCCAACAGCATTCTTTGAAGTTCCAAATGCTTTTGCCCAGGATCTGTCTCCTTTCTAATTATTTCCATGAACTTCTACATCACTGAGCTGACAAGGTTAGTTTAGCTCATACATAATGCATGGTGCGGTCCACCTTTGAACAGCATTTGACGCATCAGCAAGTTCACATTGCAGGTATTGCAAAGAAATGTTTGCAAATTAAATATAGTTGGAGTTTGCAAACAGAGGCTTTGTGCATTTATCCATGAAAGAAGTGGATCCTATGCACTTGCATCAAATTGACACTGGTTTGGCTCACCATGGGCATTGTCCCAGCAATTTTCCCAGCATTGCACATCTGTAAGGCCATAAGAACATGTCACATGAGCATATGTAGCAATTCAGCTCATCAAGTCTGTTCTGCCATCCAATGAGATCATGGCTAATCTGATCATCCTTAATTTCACATTCCTACATTTTCCATACAGCTCTTGATTCCCTATTGATTAATAGTATGTCTATCTCAGCCTTGAATATACTTAACGACCTAGTCTCAGTAGCCCTCTGCAGTAAAAGAAATCACCGATTCAACATCTGAGAGAAGAAATTCCTCCTCATCTGATTCAAGTATGCAATCCTTGTTCTATGATTACACCTTCTGGTTCTGGACTTACCCATAAGGGAAAACAATCTTTGCAACTAATCTATCACATACTCTAAAACTCTTTTACGTTTCAGTCAGGCCACCAATCACTTTATGTTGTATTACTCTAATTACAGCTGAAAATGTGTTGCTGGAAAAGCGCAGCAGGTTAGGCAGCATCCAAGGAGCAGGAGAATCGACGTTTCGGGCATGAGCCCGAAAAAGGGCTCATGCCCGAAACGTCGATTCTCCTGCTCCTTGGATGCTGCCTGACCTGCTGCGCTTTTCCAGCAACACATTTTTCAGCTCTGATCTCCAGCATCTGCAGTCCTCACTTTCTCGTTTCTCCAATTACAGGCCAGTTTCTACTCAACCTCTCCTCATAAAATATTTGCTCCAGACCTCATATTCATAAACTTATAAAGTCATGGAGATATGCAGCACTGAAACAGAACCTTCAATCCAACTTTGTTAAGATATCCTAAATTAATTTAGTCCCATTTGCCAGCATTTGGCCCATATCCCTCTAAATCCTTCCTATTCATATACTCATCCAGATGCCTTTTAAATGATGTAATTGTAGCAGTCTCCATCACTTCCTCTGGCAGCTTATTCCATACATGCACCACTCTCTGTATGAAAAGGTTGTCCCTCAGGCCTCTTTTATATCTTTCCCCTCTCATCTTAAATCTGTGCCCACTCATTTTGGAATTCCACACACTAGGGAAAAGATCTTGTCTATTTATCCTATCCATGCCTCTCATGATTTTATAAACCTCTATAAGGTCACACCTCAGCCTCTAATGCTGCAGGTAAAGTAACCCCAGCCTATTCAGTCTCTCCCTAAAGCTCAAACCCTCTAATCCTGGCAAAATCCTTGTAAATCTTTTCTGAACCCTTTCAAATTTCACAACATCCTTCCTAAAGCAGGAGTCTAAAATTGCACACAATACTCCAACAGTGGTCTAACCAATTTCCTGTACAGACACAACATGACCTCCAAACCTCTATACTCAGTGCTCTGTCCAATAAAGGAAAGCATACCAAACACCTTCTTCACCTATCCTAACTACCTGCGACTCTACTTTCAAGGAAATCTGAACCTACGATCCAAGGTCTCTTTGTTCAGCAACATTCCCTAGGACCTTACCATTAAATGTACAAATCCTGCTCTGATTTTCCTTTCCAACATGCAGCACCTCACTTTCATCTAAATTAAACTCCAACTGCCACTCCTCGACCCACTGGCTCATCTGATCAAGTTATCTTTGTACTCTAAAATACCCTTCTTTACTCTCCACTATACCCTCAATTTTGGTGTCATCTGCAAACGTACTAACCATACCTCCTATGTTCACATCCAAATCATTTATATAAATGACAAAAAACAGTGGACCCAGCACCAAAACTCGTAGCACACCACTGATCACAGGCTGCCTTTCTGAAAAGCAACCTTCCAACACCACCTTCTCTCTTCTACGTTTGAGGCAGTTCTGTATCCAAGTAACTAGTTCTCCCTGTATTCCATGTGATCTGACCTTGCTAATCAGTCTACCATGAGGAACCTTGTTGAACACATTACTGAAGTCCCTATAGATTGAGTCTATCACTCTGCCCTCATCAATCCTCTTCATTGCTTTTTAAAAAAAAACTGAATCAGGTCAATGAGACATGATTTCCCATGCACAAAACCATGTTGAATATCCCTAATCTGCCCTTGCCTTTCCAAATACATATAAATCCTATTCCTCAGGATTTCCTCCAATTTGCTCATCACTGATGTCAGGCTCACCATTCAACAGTTCTCTGGCTTTTCCTTCCTACAGTTCTTAAATAGTGAAACAATGTTAGCCAATCTGCAGTTTTCTGACACCTCACCAGTGGCTTTCGATGATATAAGTATCGCAGCAAAGGGCCTATCAATCCCTTCCTTCGCTTCCCACAAAGATTTAGGGTACACCTGATCAGGTCCTGGGGATTTATCTACCTGTATGCATGTTCAGAGGTGCAGCTCTCCTCCTCTGGATAATTAACATTTTTCAAAATGTCGCTCTTCATTTCCTCATGTTCTATGTATTTTTAATCTTTCTTCACAGTAAACACTGATGCAAAATACTAATTTTTTATCTCCTCCAGTTCCACACAAAGGCAGCCTTGCTGATCTGTGAGCGGACCGATTCTCTCCCGAGTTACTCTTTTTGTGTTTAATGTATTTTTAGAATGCATTTGGATTCTCCTTAACACTATTTGCCAAAACTATCTCATGTCCCCTTTTTGCCCTCCTGATTTCCCTCTAAGTATACTCCTAGTGCCTTTTTACTCTTCTCGGGAATCATTCGATCTCTGCTGTTTATTACTGACATATGCTTCCTTCTTATTCTTTACAAAACCTCAATTTCTCTCATCATCCAGCATTCTCTACACCTACTAGCCTTACCCTTCACCCTAACAGGAACATATTATCTCAGGACTCTTGTTATCACAGTTTTGAAAGCTTCCCATTTTCCAGCTGTCCCCAATTAGCTTTTGAAAGTTCTTGCCCAATGCCGTCAAAACTGGCCTTCCTCCAATTTAGAACTTTAACTTTTAGATCTGGTCTATCTTCTTCTGTCACTATTTTAAAACTAATAGAATTATAGTCACTGACCCCAAAGTGCTCCCCAACTGACACTTCAGTCACCTGCCCTGCTTTATTTCACAAGAGTACGTCAAGTTCTGCACCTTCTTGAGTAAGTACATCGCACACTGAATCAAAAAAATATATTGTACACACTTAACAAATTCTTCTCCATCCAAGCCCTTAACACTATTGCAGTCCCAGAGTATGTTTGCAAAATTAAAATCTCCAACCATAACCACCAGCCTAGAGGACATCCTCTGGACTGTCTCCCATGTCAGTATATCTTTCCTTAAATAGCAGTTCACAGTATTCCAGCAGTGGTCAGACTAATGCCTTGTATAATGTTAGCAAAACCTCCCTACTTTTTATACTCCTTTCTCTTTGAAATAAAGATCAAAACGTAACTTGTCTTCCCTGTTACCAATTGATCTTGGATGACTGCTTTCTGTGCTTCATGCATGAGAGCCTCCATTTCCTTCTGTTCCATCACTTTTTGCGGTCTTTCTTGAATCAAAGAATATTCAGCTTCTCTACTCTTCCTTCCAAAGTGCATGACCTCACATTTCCAAACAGTATATTCCATCTGCCAATATTTTGCCCCTGTCTATATCCTCCTAACTCGACTACACAGTGAATGATGGTAGGGAACAGTGGACAATAGTGTTAGTACTGGGCTCTGCTTGGTTGTACAATCTTTATGTGTCCTTTTACCTCGCTGAACCCAGAAAGCCCATTTCCACCAATTCCTCCGTGTGGAGATCCATCACAATGAATTAGGCCTGAACTATATATGTCCTCCCAAACCTTAACATTTCTCAACATAGAATGATTTGGAGATAGTGAGAACTGCAGATGCTGGAAAGTCAGAGTGATTGTAGAGAAGGGCTAGAAAAAGCATAACATGTCAAACAGTATCGGAGGAGACTGGGAGTCAATGTTTCCTGATGAAAGGCTTTGACCTGAAACAATGAATCCCCTTCTCCTCTGCTGCTTGTCTTGCTGTACTTTTGCCAGCTCCACGCTTTATCAAATTTGATAACATCCACCCTACTCCTTCTGTACAGGCCACAGTGGTGGCTCCCATAAACACTTCCTCTCATACCCTACCATGTCTTTCAATGCTGTCCTGCATACCCCGATATACCTTGAGTTACCATTATCACTGTCTTTGTTACCAAATGCTTCTGCTTACCACCTCCCCCCAAAACCTTAACTCTTCAAGCCCTTTTGGCAGTGATCATCACTAAGATTTTATAATTCTCCTTACTGCCCTATTGCTGTTCCCACCCTGCCGCACTCTCCATAATGATTGATGGACTATCCCCTAGGAAGGTATTTGTCTCAGACTTTTGATCAACTTCAAAGAATGACAAGACTGTGTGGACTCCTGACCTTTGTCTTTACGGCCCCTGCCTGACAATATGTGACTGCCCTGACTACTGGCATGGCTCTGTAGGACTGACTGTGGCCCACAATATGGACTGCAAACTGACAATAACTCTAACAGCAAGTGTCCCAAGGTGATGTCTAACTGTGGCAAAGCCTCTTTACTGTGCACAGACTGTGCCCATGACTAATGATACTGGGACCCCTTGACAAATGGCTGCCATCCTCTTGTCTGTTCTGTGGACTGGCCTCCTTCTAGTTTCCAACATGACCATTTTGTTTGTGTCTGCACAAACAGCATGTCAATACAATTACACAGAGAGCCTTTAGTTCTGGATGAAGCACCAAGGCACATACCCCAACATGGCATAGCAAGGCATGGGTGCTGTGAGCATACAGGCAGGAACTAAATGATTATTAATACAGCAAACAAGCAGCCTTGAGAATCAATGTTGTGCTATCTGTGAGTTGACTGCCTGTTCCTGCGTGCAAAATGTCCTGACTGAAGCCTTTCAACATGAGTTGCCAGTGTGCCCTGCAATGTAAATCTGCACTTTCTGAGCATGCTGCAAGTGAGTCAGAGAAGTGCCATGTTGGTCACGAAAGGTTGATGGATGGCAGATGACAATGTCCATGGACAAAGTGGGAGTGCAGCTGGTGCCCATTGATCATGCCCTAAAATGCCATTTGATGCTGAACAGTACTTTGTAGGCAGCAGCAAGCTGAAATCTCCATGCACCTGCTGTGAATTCCATATTAAGATTTCTTGAGCTTGCTTGATGCATTTTGAAGGATAACAAGCTGAGTATTAACAAGGCGAGTGTGGAATTTAACAAGCTATAATCCCTCTTAATTGATAACTCACTAGTGCCTGGTGAGCAATTCACCTCACCAGTAGGTAACAGCATAAAATATTTAGTGAGATACTCCCAACATTGAGAAAAGCTTCATCAGATGTCTTGTCCAATTGTACCACAAACGTTGCCAATTGTCACTCAGAATCCTCTGAGACTTAGCCCAATACATTATTTTTTCCTGACAATATGGCACAAAGATGTTATTTTGTTGTAACACAAAGTTGACAAAGTCTATATTATAACTTTTAATTTGGTGCAAATTTCCTTTTATTTTCATAGATTAGAATAGAATCCCAACAGTGTGGAAACAGGCATTTCGGCTCAACAAGTATTCACCGACCCTCAAAAGAGTAACCCATCCAGACACATTCCCCTGCCCTATTACTTGACATTTACCACTGAATAATGCACCTAACCTACATATCCCTGAATATTATGGGCAATTTAGCATGGCCAATTCACCTAACCTGCACATCTTTGGATTGTGGGCAGAAACTGGGGAACCAGAAGGAAACCCACGCAGACACAGGGAGAATGTGCAAACTCCACACAAACAGTCACCTGAGGCTGGAATTGGACCTGGGTCTCTGGCGCTGTGACGCAGCAGTGCTACCCACTGAGCCACCATGCCGCCCTTTTATTGTTCCGTTTGTGACAATAGGTTCCACTTGAGGTAACATTTACCTGACAAATGCAACTAGTACAACCTTGGTACATTATGGAGGATCTCTGAGGATAGAATTTGTCATCAAGCTGCTGAGTTTGAAATAACACAGTGAATGTTGTCTTGGCCTTCTGAATTGATAGGGCTATCTTTGCTAGTGTACTGCATCTGCATCAAGTATTGACTATGAATTGAGACTACCAGAAGAAAGAGATAAAAGTGAGTTTCTGTACTGTTTTAGGTGCACTGAAATGATTTATGCTATCTTCTGATGCTGACATTGGACTATTTTAGTGAGTTATGATGAGATCCCTTAGGATCTGACTGTGGTTGATATGTTCTCACAAGGATTTATTGTTTAACACATCAGGTTTGGGTTTTACTTTCAATTCCTGTGGCTAGTCTATTCTTAAGACTAATAATAACAAATCACATGATGAAGGAAAATTGAAATATTTGTTTCTCACTAATGGAATTTAAACTAACTTTTTTTTCACTATGAATTAAAGCTGTCTGTGGGAAGAGAGAACCTCAACATCAATCAACACCAAATGGATAAACAGATGATTTCCCAAGTCCCTTCCCTTTATGAGAACTATTTGTATGACGGTTTTTAGAACATTTGCATATAGATCACTTTCAAAGGCTGCCTTGCACACTAAATTCATATGCATCTCACACTGTGCAAACATAATGTGCACAACATCAGTAATTACTGAATTTGAGGGAAGATATTTCTATTAAGTGTTATGTTTAGATTGAATTTCTGTATATGTTACTTTTTTCAGAGTAATGATCAGATAATTATAAACTCAAATTATTTATCTGCGTAATCATAAAAAAGAATCCTTGAATTTTACAGAACTTGCAATATACATTTTATCATAGTAAGGACCAGCAGCAATAATCCCTCCCTCTAGGTTAAAAATCACACAACACCAGGTTATAGTCCAACAGGTTTAATTGGAAGAGCACCAGCTTTCAGAGCTTTGCTCCTTCAACAGGTAGTTGTCTTACCTGATGAAGGAGTGGCGCTCCGAAAGCTAGTGTGCTTCCAAATAAACCCGTTGAACTATAACCTGGTGTCGTGTGATTTTTAACTTTGTACACCCCAATCCAACACCAGCATCTCCAAATCAGCCCTCCCTCTAGACCTTTCTCTGATACAGGAGGCACTCAATTGACTCACTAGCTCCACCCACAGACCAAAACAATCAGACAAGCTCAATGAAACAATATACTGAGTAAAAAAGATTAAGAGGCAAGTTAATGGAAGTTTTAAAAATGATGATGGATTTTAATAGAAAGAATAAGGAGGGAAGGGCTTGAGGAAGGTCACTCGACCTGAAACTTTAACTCTGATTTCTTGCCACAGATGCTGCCAAACCTGCTGAGTTTTTCCAGCAATTTCTATATTTGTTTGAGAATGAGTAATGGATCAGTTTAGGGAACTTTTCATAAGTATTTGAAACTGAGAAAAAAATAGAACAAACATGGAAAGAGGGTAGTGAAGTTGGGTTTGCTTTTTCTAGTAAAGAGCTGATGGGTGTAAGACCTTTTCTACGTTGCAGATGTTTTCAGTTTTGGTATATCATCAACGTGACCTGCCTGTACTAGAAAAACAATGTCTGAAAAATTGTCTCTGTAACACCTCTGGAGTCAGTGCTACAGAAGCCAGAGTTGCTGGGAACAATTAATAGCATAGCCAGTTATGTACCTTGATGGTGAGTGTTCTCGCACTAGAGTGAAATAGAAGCTTTCACAGTGGGCATATTGATATATCAGATAGCCATTCAATCTGATATCATGACTAACCTGTGTGTTGGGGGTTTGGAATATTGTTGTTTAGAAACTTGGGTTGTAAAGTGGAGGCATGGTGTACAGTTCTAAGCTTTTTGTTTTTGTATAGAAGGGCTTGAACATGGTTTACAATTTTATGTTACATGTTCAGTGAATGGTAGATTGGACACATGGTGCATCCATGACTTCGAACCACACACAGACTGTACCTTACAGTTGTCCAAGCCCTTCTACCACGTGTTAAATGTACTGTCTATTTATTGTATGTAGAGTAGCTTAGACACAGGTGACATACAGGTGACATGCAGAGACCAGTCCCAGAGACAAAGGGGTTACGAACTGGGATGAATGAGAAATGGAGATGTAAAATAGTTGTTAGTGAAGGCATGGAATGGTGAATCCTCTGGGCTTTGAGCAAAGAAGACAAGACACAACAAGAACAACTTATTTGGTGGGAGGGGGGAACGGGGCAAAGTTGTGTGAAGAAAGATCGAGGTCTCAAGGTCAGAAATTGAAATTGGTGAACTCAGTATTGAAACATAGAAGCTGTAAAGAGCCTGAGTAGAAAATAGGGTGTTGTTGCATTATCCTGCATTGGAACATTGAGGCAAGCCCATGGCAGAAATGTTTGCATGAAAGCAAGGGTGTTTATTGAAATGGCAAGCAATTGGAATATTGAGATCATTCCTACAGACACAGTAGATGTGTTACAAAGTCGTCACCAAATTCACATTTGGTTTTGCCAGTGTAAAGGTGACTACGTTATGAGCAGGGAATACAGCAGACTAGGTCAAGCAAAGTGCAAGGAATACTCACTTGACATCAGGCACCTTAATTTCTGTACTCCCCTTAACCCACTCTAACCTGTATCCCTCTGAATTTGCTGCACA
Source organism: Chiloscyllium plagiosum (assembly GCF_037043375.1). Classification (NCBI taxonomy): domain Eukaryota; kingdom Metazoa; phylum Chordata; class Chondrichthyes; order Orectolobiformes; family Hemiscylliidae; genus Chiloscyllium; species Chiloscyllium plagiosum. The sequence goes on along the minus strand of NW_028270145.1, from coordinate 76,664,491 downwards.
GTGTCCTCTTGGGTGAAACGCTGGTTGTCAAACCTCCTGATGAGATTGGTGCTATTGTCATCTGGTGTATGAACCTTCAGCTTAAAGAGGCTGAGGGAAAACTCTCAGACACTTCCTCTTACCTCTGTGTGGATCATGACCCAACGACTAAACATCAAGCTGATACTGACTTCTTCTCTTCTGGAGATGGCCTTGTTCAATCTCTCCCCAACTACATTTGTGATTCTTCCAATACTTTACATTGACTTCACAATCTTGAGTATCAGGTCTCCATTCACCACCACCTCCTTTGCCTGCTTGAGCTCATTCTCACTTTGAACAGATTCTCCTTTAACTCATCTAACTTCCTCCTAGTCAAAGTTGTGGAATCCAGATAGGTATCAGTCATGCTCCTCTCTTTGTGGGGTAATTGAGACATTCCTACATGCCCTATTCAGTCCTTCACCAACAAGAGTTTCTCTGATGATTCATGATGTAATCGGTGCTGCATCCTGTTCACATCCAGAACTGGAAAAATATATCAAGTTTGCTTTCAATTTCCATCCTACTCCCTACTTCTCCTGGTCCATGTCTAGATTAGAATGGTGCTGGAAAAGCACAGCAGGTCAGGCAACATCTGAGGAGCCTGCTCCCCTTTCTTGACTTCTCTGTTTCCATTTCTGAAAATAGACTGTCCACCATGATACCAGAAAGAATCAATCTTATAAAGATGCATTTGACATCATTGCTGGAGAAACAAGGGCAGGATATTTACAGTCATAGAGTCATAGAGATGTACAGCATGGAAACAGACCCTTCGGTCCAACCCATCCATGCCGACCAGATATCCCAACCCAATCTAGTCCCACCTGCCAGCACCCGGCCCATATCCCTCCAAACCATTCTTATTCATATACCCATCCAAATGCCTCTTAAATATTGCAATTGTACCAGCCTCCACCACATCCTCTAGCAGCTCATTCCATACACGTACCACCCTCTGTGTGGAAAAGTTGCCCCTTAGGTCTCTTTTATATCTTTCCCCTCTCACCCTAAACCTATGCCCTCTAGTTCTGGACTCCTCAACCCCAGGGAAAAGACTTTGTCTATTTATCCTATCCATGCCCCTCATAATTTTGTAAACCTCTATAAGGTCACCCCTCAGCCTCTGACGCTCCAGGGAAAACAGCCCCTGCCTGTTCAACCTCTCCCTGTAGCTCAGATCCTCCAACCCTGGCAATATCCTTGTAAATCTTTTCTGAACCCTTTCAAGTTTCACAACATCTTTCTGATAGGAAGGACACTAGAACTGCACGCAATATTCCAACAGTGGCCTAACCAATGTCCTGTACAGCCACAACATGACCTCCCAACTCCTGTACTCAATACTTTGACCAAAAAGGAAAGTATACCAAACGCCTTCTTCACTATCCTATTTACCTGCGACTCCACTTTCAAAGAGTTATGAACCTGCACTCCAAGATCTCTTTGTTCAGCAACACTCCCTAGGACCTTACAATTAAGTGTATAAGTCCTGCTAAGATTTGCTTTCCCAAAATGCAGCACCTCTCATTTATCTGAAGTAAACTCCGTCTGCCACTTCTCAGCCCATTGGCCCATCTGGTCCAGACCTGTTGTAATCTGAGGTAACCCTCTTCGCTATACACTACACCTCCAATTTTGGTGTCATCTGCAAATTTACTAACTGTACCTCTTATGCTCGCATCCAAATCATTTATGTAAATGACAAAAAGTAGAGGGCCCAGCACCGATCCTTGTGGCACTCCACTGGTCACAGGCCTCCAGTCTGAAAAACAACCCTCCACCACCACCCTCTGTCTTCTACCTTTGAGCCAGTTATGTTTTCAAATGGCTAGTTCTGCCTGTATGCCATGAGATCTAACCTTGCTGATCAGTCTCCCATGGGGAACCTTGTCGAACGCCTTACGAGAAGTCCATATAGATCACATCTACTGCTCTGCCCTCATCAATCTTCTTTGTTACTTCTTCAAAAAAATCAATCAAGTTTGTGAGACATGATTTCCCACGCACAAAGCCACGTTGACTATCCCGAATCAGTCCTTGCCTTTCCAAATACATGTACATCCTATCCCTTAGGATTCCCTCCAACAACTTGCCCACCACTGAGGTCAGGCTTACCGGTCTATAGTTCCCTGCCTTGTCTTTACCGCCCTTCTTAAACAGTGGCACCACGTTTGCCAACCTCCAGTCTTCCAGCACCTCACCTGTGACTATCGATGATACAAATATCTCAGCAAGAGGCCCAGCAATCACTTCTCTATCTTTCCACAGAGTTCTAGGGTACACCTGATCAGGTCCTGGGGATTTATCCACCTTTAACCATTTCAAGGCATCCAGCACTTCCTCCTCTGTAATATGGACATTTTGCATGATGTCACCACCTATTTCCCTACTGTCTATATTTTCCATATCCTTTTCCACAGTAAATACTGATGCAAAATATTCATTTAGTATCTCTCCCATTTTCTGTGGCTCCACACAAAGGCTGCCTTGCTGATCTTTGAGGGGAGAAAGTGAGGTCTGCAGATGCTGGAGATCAAAGTTGAAACTTTATTGCTGGAACAGCACAGCAGGTCAGGCAGCATCCAGGGAACAGGAGATTCGACGTTTCGGGCACAGGCCCTTCTTCAGGAATGAGCAGACAGTGTTCAGCAGGAGAAGATAAAAGGTAGGGAGGAGGGACTTGGAGGAGGGGCGTTGGAAATGTGATAGGTGAAGATAAAAGGTAGGGAGGAGGGACTTGGAGGAGGGGGAAGATAAAAGGTAGGGAGGAGGGACTTGGAGGAGGGGAAGATAAAAGGTAGGGAGGAGGGACTTGGAGGAGGGGAGATAAAAGGTAGGGAGGAGGGACTTGGAGGAGGGGAGATAAAAGGTAGGGAGGAGGGACTTGGAGGAGGGGCCTTTGAGGGGCCCTATTCTCTCCGTAGTTACCCTTTTGTCCTTAATATATTTGTAAAAACTCTTTGGATTCTCCTTAATTGCATTTTCCAATGCTATCTCATGTCCCCGTTTTACCCTCCTGATTTCCCTCTTAAGTATACTCCTACTTTCTTTATACTCTTCTAAGGATTCACTCGATCTATCCTGTCTATACCTGACATATTCTTCCTTCTTTTCCTTAACCAAACCCTCAATTTCTTTAGTCATCCAGCATTTCCTATACCTACCAGCTTTCCCTTTCACCCTGAGAGGAACATACTTTCTCTGGATTCTTGTTATCTCATTTCTGAAGGCTTCACATTTTCCAGCCTTCCCTTTACCTGCGAACATCTGCCTCCAATCAGCTTTTGAAAGTTCTTTGTTTGATCATGTTGGTTCGATAGGGATGTCAACATAAGAACGAGGAGCAGAAGCAGGTCATTCAATCCCTTGAATCTGCTCCATCATTTAACACAACAATATCATCTTAGCCTCAAATCCACTTTTCCACCTGACTCATAAACTTTTTACCCATTACTATTTTAAAAAGATCTATGTCTTCAAATTTATTTCGAGTTGACGTGTCCATTGCACCAAGGAATAGTTAATTCCCCAGATTCACAACCCTTTGAGAGAAGTCATTTCTCCTCATATTGTTCTAAATTTACTGCCTCTTCACCTAAAATTATGACTTTCATTCTAGCTTGCCACACAAGGAAGCATCCAATGTACATTGTCAATCTCCTTGAGCATCTTGTATACCTCAATTAGATCTCCTCTCGTTCTTCCAAATGCTAGCAATTAAAGGCCTAAACTGCTCAATTTCTCAACATAAGACAGTTATTCATCTCTGGAATTAATCTTGTGAACCTTCTCTGAACTACCTCAAATGCAATTACATTCTTGTTCAACTCTCACTTTTTTCCTGTCCTCAAAACTGCAAAATCTCAGTATCTGCCAGAGTACAATTGCAGGCACCAATTGTGTTATGCATATGATCCTGATGGGTTTCTTTAAGGTTGAGGTTAAGATCAGAACAAGAGGAAGCTCAATATCTGTTGGTGAAACAAAACTCCAAGGGTTGCATCAATTCACCACATTCCAATAAGATGTGCAGATCAGCTGAATTGGCCAAGGTAAATTTGCCCATAGTGTTAGGTGCATTAATCATGGGTAAATGTAGGGAAATGAGTTTGGGTGGGTTACTCTCCAGAGGGTCAGTGTGGACTTGTTGGGCTGAAGGGCCTCTTCTACACTGTAAGGAATCTAAAAAAAATTTAGTTTTCTTCTTTTCCTATTTTTGACAATTAATTATCTGAGAACGATCAAGGTGATCAGGAATCTTAAACCTCTGAGGGCTTTTGTAGAGCAGTAGTGGAGACCCGTGGACGGCACGGTGGCGGCACGGTGGCACAGTGGTTAGCACTGCTGCCTCACAGCGCCAGAGACCCGGGTTCGATTCCTGCCTCGGGCGACTGACTGTGTGGAGTTTGCACATTCTCCACCTGTCTGCGTGGGTTTCCTCCGGGTGCTCCGGTTTCCTCCCACAGTCCAAAAATGTGCAGGTCAGGTGAATTGGCCACGCTAAATTGCCCGTAGTGTTAGGTGCAGAGGTAAATGTAGGGCAATGGGTCTGGGTGGGTTGCGCTTCGGCGGGTCGGTGTGGACTTGTTGGGCCGAAGGGCCTGTTTCCACACTGTAAGTAATCTAATCTAATCTAATCTAACTTGGCCCTGATTTCAAGTTCCATCTGTGTCAGAGATGTATAATAACAGTTATAACCGTTTATTCAGAAAATGTTGTTTTTAAAAAATCACAAAACTTTTTACTGCTGGGATATGGCTCATGGTGGCTTATTTTATGCTGTTTTAGACTAATACAACTGTTACTTGCAAGATTAGTTGCTACTGACATAATACAACATAGATTAGATTAGATTCCCTACAGAGTGGAAACAGGCCCTTCGGCCCAACAAGTCCACCACCGACCCTCCGAAGAGCAATCCACCTCTTCCCCTACATTTACCCATGACTAATCCACCTAACACTATGGACAATTTAGCATGGCCAATTTACCTGACCTGCACATCTATGGATCATGGGAGGAAACCGGAGCACCGGGAGGAAACCCACGCAGACACGGGGAGAACATGCAAACTCCACACAGTCAGTTGCCCGAGACGGGAAATGAACCCGGGTCCTTGACGCTGTGAGGCAGCAGTGCTAACCACTGAGCCAGGGATTGGGACTTTCATCTGATCATTCACAAGTCATTAGGGCATATCACAACAGGACAGCTAGAGAGATGCACCAACCTTGCTTCAATTTCTGAGATACAATGTGAGGTAGAAACATGTTCCAGCTCAAATTTCCGCCTCCACTTTGAACCAACATTTCTGGACTAATGTGATTTTTTTAAATATAAGAGATAGCCAACCAAATCTTATAAAGCATTCAAGTGTAATTGTGTACTTAGATTACATATTCAAAGATACATATCAGTTAAATAACGTGTTTATACTGGTTTTCATATTGGATTGTAAAAGACCTGGCTTGACCCTGGAGCAAAGTGGAGTGACAATCACTGGAGGTGGTAGTCTGTCATTGCTTCAGCTTGACACAACATGAAGCAGAAGTTTGAAAACAAATATACTCAAGTTTACAAATTATTCATAAATGTATTGGATACTGGATAAGTTGAATTGCAATTGATATTTTGACAATCAGGACTCTTGCTTCTTTGATCTCTAAACATTTGAATTGACAATTTTGGAAATGACCTTATTCACAGTTCTTTCCAGGCATGTGGAGAACAATTTTCTAAACAAAAGATTTAAAACTTAAGATAAGAATGATAAATAAAACTTTGTCTGGCTGAACCCAACCTATAATGGCTCATGTTGAACTGATAAATGCAGTGTAAGTGCATCTCAAGAGGACTTTGGACAAGGTATAACATAGATGGATAATGTGTAGTTGATGCTGTCATGAGTTGAGCTTTTCCAACAGCTTTTTGTCCAAGGGACATCTTCAGCAAGCAGGCTGTGTCACTTACAAATTGAAGTATTTTACTCACAGCCTCAATAGGATAGCATGGCTCAGGTTTACCAATTAACCCCAATTGTTAAAAATTGTTTACTGGAGAACATTTGGGATGCCTACCATAACTCATGTCAGACCAGCAAGCAGAAAAATACCATGCTACTAAACAAGGTTTACGGACTACATGACTGACAAGATTTACTTAGAATGAAAAACGATTGGCAGAAGCAAAATCAACAGCAAGATTTATTGTGGAATAAGTGTTCTGAGGCCTTTGAAAGACCTCAGAATAAAATTACTTTCCTTAAATATAATTTTTCTTTTAGAATCTTGTCTAATCATGCAACATATGCTGTTGGTAATTTTTAAATTGTGGAATTTTCCTAGATAATCACTCTTGGTATCTTGTGGTATTTGTCACATCTAGCAGCACTGGGTAAAGGTTGTTGAAAGTACTTGCTGCCTCCAATTCTCCTTTGTCTTCACTTACCTTAGGCCTACCTTGTGATTCACAGTAGTGGATATACCAGGTAAATTATTTTCGGAAGAACCTTTCTAATAACAAGAAAAAAATGTTACCAGTTCTGGAAATTTAGTAAACAACAGCATAATATCCCAAGAAGAAAGTACATCTTTTGGCTTTTATGTCTTCTCTACTGTAACATCTGTATGAATGACCTTAATTAGACATTGCACATTAGTCTTTTGAATTGCACTAGAATGAATTCAGTTGACAAAGAGGTTAGATGGATAATTAATTAAGGTGTTCTTAACCAATGTCAGTGATGAAAATATTGGTACTGAAGCTGACTGATTGATTAAACTGTGCAGAGTATTTTTTATCATACAATAAAACACATTTCACTGTGATATTACAGGAACATAGCTGATGTACACATTTTCAGATGAAGTTAATTAAAGACATTGAAAACAAAATCAAAAAGCTTGTTTTAATTCATAATATTTTTTTCATTATATTTGTATAATTGTGAAATTGAACTGGAGCATTCTTTAATGCTATACACCTGAATTCAAACATCTCAGAATTAAGGTTTAAAGTAGAGAGATTTATGTTAGCATTACACAGCAATAGTTTATATTGGTTATAGCTACTACTAAATGCCAGCTAAAAACTCAGTTCTTTTATATTAAACACTTTAAAAAGGAACATATTTTTGAGATTAAGTAATAATTGGATCTATGAAAATACTTCAAAGTTCAAATTTACAGATTATTGCAATTTTATGTATACTCCAGAGGATATATGAAAGCTAACTGGAGTAAGACGTATGACAATTCTATCTCGGAGCATAACCTGATAAAAATGTTGAAGTAAAAAAAGAGCTTCATCATTTTAACAAATTGACAATTAAATATAAAATAAAACAAAGAACCACAGTTGCTGGAGATCTGAAACAAAAATTCTGATGAAGAGACAAGGGTTTTGAAATGTTAACTCTGCTTTGTCCCCTTAGATGTTGCTCGAACCGTTGAGATTCATGACTTACATATGCTGTTTTAAAGTCATTCTCTCAATGTTCCAAAAAATTCTTTGTTTATATTATCTCCCAAACTTGGGTGTTGCTCAATATCTATAAATGCTGATTGGTTTGAGACAATAACATTTTAATCTACATACAGCTAGCATATTTCAACAGTTTGGAAATAAAATTTTCCTCGATTAACTTCTCTCTTAATTTCCTCTAAATTAAGTCTATCCAAAAAAGCTTTTGATCCAATGACACACCTTTGATTATTGCCATGTAGGGATTAAAAAGCTGTCAAAAGATTAGCACAAGTTGATCCATTGACATTAGGTGAATATAAGCTAAGAATATTTTAAACAAGATTGTTGCAGATCTAAAGTCCAGAAAAAGTTGCTCAGACCATTGAGTTCAGGAGTTGAGACATCATGCTATGGCTGTACAGGACATTGGTAAGGTAACTTTTGGAGTAATGTGTACAGTTCTGGTTGCCCTCCTATAGGAATGATGTTATTGAATTGAAGAGGGTGCAGAAAAGATTTACAAGCATGCTACCAGGATTTGAGGATATGAGGCTGGATAAGCTGGGACTTTATTTTATTGGAGTATAGAAAGTTGAGGGTTGACCTTATAGAGGTTGATAAAATCATGGGGCGCAAAGTTAGGGTGAATAGCAGAGGTCTTTTCTCTCGAGTTGGATACTTCAAAACTAGAGGGCACAATTTTAAGGTGATAGGAGAAAGATTTACAAGGGAGCTGAGGGAGAATTGTTTCACACTAAAGGTGGTTCATATGTGAAAAGAACTGCCAGAGGAAATGGTAGATGCATTTGGATAGATAGTAGACATCTGAATAGGTACATGAATAGGAAAGGTTGAGAAGAATTTGGGCCAAGTACAGACAAAAGGGACTAATTTAGTTTGGGAAACTTGGTTGGCATGGAAGAATAGGATCGAAGGGACTGTTTCTTTGCTGTGTGACTTTATGACTCTATTACTGATATTTGATATTTCTTAAATTTTAATGCATTTGAATCACCTTGAATCATCAAACTGAATCATTTTGATCTGCTAGTCTACAATGTACCAGAGAAATCTCCCTTTGAGAGAAATCTCTCTCTGGGCTTGAAAACTTCACTAGTTTTCAGATGTGAATACTTTGCTCATGTTTGTATTTGCATCTTGTGAATGCAAAATCTTTCAGGTACGATGGCAATTAAAGCTACATTTTAAAGAGTATCTACAAATGTTTTGCAAAATATTACTAAAGTATAAAGAAATAATAATCTGGTGTATTTTATTAATGCAGCTGAAAATTGGTCATCACAAAGTATAAGCTATTTTAATATACATTTCTAATCTACCATCTGTCAATAATGCAATTGAAATAACTTTTAAAAAAGCATCAAAGTAATTTACTAGTAACCTCGCAGCAGGCGAGCCAATTTCTTAGGAAATCAAAAGGCCTTTGTCTTCTGAGAGATAATGTAGAGGTGCTGCCATTGGACAGGGATGGACAAAGTTAAAAAACACGCAACACTAGGTTATAGTCCAACAGATTTATTTGGAAGTACAAGCTTTTGGAACACTGCTTCAAAAGTTTGTACTTCCAAATAAACCTTTTGGACTGCAACCTGGTGCTGTGTGACTTTAAATTATGAGAAATGGAAATCGTGATTGGATTATCGCTCTGTTCAAAACTTTACCTGTCTCAATGCTGCTCTAGTTCCATGCTGGGTCTTCCGAGCTTGACTTTACTAGAAGAGTTTAGTGTTCGACTGAGGGTTTCATCACAGTGCTATAGAGTTGTGGGGACCTGCCTCAATCTCCTTCCCCAGTGATGATGCTGACTGCCGTGTGGCAATGGGAATGTTAGTGACTAGTTGAATAAGTAGGGTGTTTAGATTGGAAGGGAGGATAGGCAGGCTGGAAGGTGAATAGCTGGTTGAGGTGTAGATGGAAACTCGAGTTAATTGGGTCAAGTTATGGGGGATAGTCAAATCAGGATCTACTCTTATCAGATGGGAGTGGAGTTAAATTGTGGGGGTTAATTGAGTCTCATCAGGGGAGTAGTTTAGAGATCGTATTCTGGTGGTCAAGGAAGAGGGAGGTAGACTTTTGTGGAGCAGGGGAATTACCTGTTGGAAGTTAAAACTTTTAAGGCAGTTCCCATAGACGTCAAAGCATCAGATCTTTCATGGAGTCTCAATGCGCATCTCAGAGCATACATCCAGTCTCCCAAAACCCAGGACAGGAATATCTAACTCACAAAATAAAGACTGCTAAACAGTGTATCAGTGCCCAATATTTCAAGAAAATTTTCGTTTTGAGTGCCTCTTTGAAGGCAGGCTAATGAACACAAGTTGAACAATGCAGATTATGTTATGGGTAAGACAGAGTTTGTGGGTAAGACCAGCTTGAGCATGATGTCAATTAAGCTGAATATTGTAATAAAAAGCTGGCCTTCATCTAAACTCACATCCTTCTCTTCTTTGCATTAGTTTAGCAAATTATACTTGAGACCAGCAAAAGCCGGCAGAAAATATAGGTTTTTATCTCTCAGCATCAGAAAATAACAGGGGCAAATATTCCAATATTTGTGCCAGTTCCATTTCTTTAAGTTGATAGTTTCATAACTTTTTGTTCAATACAAGAACTTAAGTGACAGCAAAAAAGACTGAACTGTTGACTGTAAATAAGGAAAAGTTAATTTCAAATGTAGTGAGAATTCCTGTGCTACTAACTCAGAATCAACAAATGATCTTATTACTCATAACTACTTTCACTCAGAACTGGCGTTTGGTCAGAATGCTAGACTGTATAATATCGATTGTGAAGTGTAATCTTTGTGGACTAGACTGGAGTTTGAAAAATGTGACAGGATTTATTAATGAACATTGAATAAAGCCGCCTTGACCCAATCAATATGACTGACATTTATATCCAGTTTGAAAGGGAGAAAATTTGGTCTAAGACTCATATTTTAAACATAAATATGCGCAATGATGTGGGTTTGAAAATTGAGCCAGCTGAATTGAACTGGTAATCTAGGCCAGCGAATAGATCAAAAGAGAAGTAATGCATGTATTTAAGGGTATTTTTCAAGATACGTGATATATATATATATATATATATATATTCCTACTTTAAAGATAAATTATAAGGGAATGTGATTCTACGGTTAACTAAAGTTAAGGAAAGCATCAAATAAATTGAAAATGCACTTAACTATATATGGTTGAGTAGCCAGTTAGATAACTGAACAGAATATAAATCTATAGAATCTCTACAGTGTAGAAGCAAGCCATTCATCTCGTCAAATCCATATCAACCCTCCCAACCATTCCCACCCCATCCCCGTAACCCTATATTTCCCATAGCTAATCCACCTAGAATGCACATCTTTGGATAATGGGGGAGAATGTGCAAACTCCACACAGATGGTCACCTGAGGATGGCAAAAGGGAGGGACGTATTTGTTGAAAGCACAATCACAAGAGAAGTGGCACTGAGTAAGCTGATGGAGTTGTGGACTGATACACCACCAGGCAGTAAGAGAGACAGGTAGTATTGAGGAAGCACAGAGTCTGTGAAAGGACTTGAACAGGCTAGGAGAGTGGGCAAAGAAATGGCAGATAGAATACAAAGTGGGAAAATGTGTGGCTATTCACTTTGGTAAAAAAGAATGGAGGAGTAGAATGTTTTCTAAATTGGGGAAAGGCTTTAGAAATCTGAAGCACAAAGGGAATTAAGAGTCTGAGTTGATTCTCTTAAGATTAACATGCAGGTTTATTTAGTAGTTTGGAAGGCAAATGCAATGTTAGCATTCGCTTAGTGAGAGCTTGAATACATCAGCAAAGATTTACTGCTGAGCCTGTACAAGGCTCTGGTAAGATGGCATTTGGACTATTGTTAGCAGTTTTTGGCCTTGGAGGAGGTTTACAAGAATGATCCTGGGATGAAGAGCTTCTCATATGAGGAGTCTCATAGAGTCATAAAGTCTTGGATAATACAACATGGAAACAGACGCTTCCATCCAACCAGTCCACATAGACCAAGTTCCCAAATTAAGTTAGTCCTACCTGGTGTGTATCCCTCCAAACACTTCCGATTGATGAACTTATCAAAATGTCTTTTAAACATTTTAACTGTACCTGCATCTGCCACTTCCTGTGGCAGTCCATTCCACACATGAGCCACTCTGTGTATTTTCAGAGGCTTTGATCTGGCCCATAACTCCTGTGATGAAGTGAGTGCTGCTGCCTGAGCAATAAACTTTGCAAACATAATTGACTTATGTCAGGTATTGTTTGCTATAGATTGCAGTGACATACTGCGTTGAGAGGGCCATATCATAAGATGGCAGATTTTATGGCTGCTGAGAGATGAGGGTTACCCTCTGCAATTATGGCTGTGACTTCTGCATGCAGCCCCTGACTGAGCTCGAGTGTCGATAGGATAGTTATTCTTCCAGCAAAGCCAAATTATCGGTCTCTAAAGATAAGGTTTAGATGCTTTGACTGATCTATTGAGGCCTTGCAGTATAGTACGTACAGTTTTCTCTCATTCACTCATGGGATATGGAGATTGCTGGTTTGTAGACCATCCATTGTTGTCCTTAAGAAAATGGCGATGAATTGTCTTCTTGAACTGAGATAGTCATATAGTCATAGAGATGTACAACACAGAAATAGACACTTCGGTCCAAGTAGTCTGTGCTGACCAGATATCCTAAATTAATCTAGTCCCGTTTACCAGCATTTGGCCCATATCCATCTAAACCCTTCCTATTCAGATACCCATCCAGATGCTGTAATTGTACCAGCCTCCACCACTTCCTCTGGCAGCTCATTCCATACACACGCCACCCTCTGCATGAAAAAAGTTGGCCCATAGGTCCCTTTTATGTCTTTCTCCTTTCACTCTAAACCTATGCCTTCTCGTTCTGAACTCCCCCACCCCAGGGAAAAGACTTTGGCTATTTATCCTATCCATGCCCCTCATGATTTTATAAACTTCTATAAGGTCACCCTTCAGCCTCCAAAGCTTCAGGGAAAATAACCCTCGTCTATTCAGCCTCTCCCTTTAGTTCAAATCTTCCAACATCCTTATAAATCTTTTCTGAATCCTTTCAGGTTTCACATCATCCTTCCGATAGGAAGGAGACCAGAACTGCACTCAATATTCCAAAAGTGGCCTAATCAATGTCCTGTACAGCCACAACATGATGTCCAAACTCATACATTCAGTACTCTGACCAATAAAGGAAAGCATTCCAAATGCCTTCTTCACTATCCTATCTATCTTTGAATCTACTTTCAAGGAGCTATGAACCTGCACTCCAAGGTCTCTTTGTTCAGCAACACTCCCCAAGACCTTGCCATTAAGTGTGTAAGTCTGCTCTGATTTGCTTTTCCAAACTGCAGCACCTTGAATTCATCTAAATTGAACTCCATCTGCTGCTCTTCAGCACATTGGCCCATCTTTTCAAGATCCCATTGTATGCTGAGGTAACCTTCTTCGCTGTCCAGTACATCTCCAATTTTGGTGTCATCTGCAAACCTACTAACTACACCACCTATGTTCATATCCAAATGATTTATATGCATGATGAAACGTAGTGGACCCAGCACCAATTCTTGTGGCACACCATTGGTCACAGGCCTCCAGTCTGAAAAACAACCCTCCACCACCACCCTCAGTCTTCTATCTTTGAGACAGTTCTGTTTTCAAATGGCTAGTTCTCCATGTATTCCATGAGATCTAAACTTGCCAACCAGTCTCCCTTGCGGAACCTTGTCAAACACCTTACTGACATCCTTAGAGATCATGTTTACCGCTCTGCTTCATCAATCCTCTTTGATACTTCTTCAAAAATATCAATTAAGTTTTTAAGACATGATTTTCCACACACAAACCCATGCTGACTATCCCAAATCAGTCCTTGCCTTTCCAAGTGCATGTAAATCCTGTCCCTCAAGATTCCTCCAACAACTTGCCCACCACTGATGTCAGACTCGCCGGTCTATCATTCGCTGGTTTATCCTTACCACCTTTCTTAAATAGTGGCACCACGTTAGCCGACCTCCAGTCTTCCAGCACCTCACCTGTGATTATCAATGAAATTTTATCTTCCATGTCCTTAGACAAACAATATCATAAGGAATGTCATTGCAAAATTATGATCCAGTGACTCTGAAGAAATGGCAATGTATTTTCCCACTCAGGCTTGCAGGGAAATGTGCAGGTGATGGTGCTGATCTCTCTATCTGCTGCTCTAGTCCTTTCAGATGGAAGCGGTCATGGGTTCGGAAGGTGGCGTCTAAGGATCTTTGCTGAACATCTGTCATTCATCTTGTAGGTCATACACACTGCTATTACTGAACATCAGTGGTGGAGGGAGTGGATATGGCGCCAATCAATGGACTGTTTTGTCATGGATGGTGGAGAATGTGGTGCTGGAAAAGCACAGCAGATCAGGCAGCATCCAAGGAGCAGGAAAATCAACATTTCAGGCAAAAGCCCTTCATCAGGAATGAAGCCTCATTTCTAGCATCTGCAATCCTCACTTTCACCTTGTCCTGGATGGTGTCAAGCTTCTTGAGTCTTGTTACACAGTCAAATGGGGAATATTCTATCACATTCCTGATTTGTGCCTTGAAGATGGTGGACAGGCTGTGGGGAGTCATAAATTATTCACCTCCATATCCCTGGCCTTTGACATGTACTTGGAGTAATAGAGTCATAGAGGAGTACCACATGGAAACAGACCCTTTTGTCCAACTCATCCATGCCAATTAGATATTCTGTCCTAATCTAGTCCCATTTGGCACCGCATGGCCCATATCCCTCCAAACCCTTCCTATTCACATACCCATCCAGATGCCTTTTAAATGCTGTAATTGTACCAGCCTCCACCACTTCCTCTAGCAGCTCATTCCATACATGCACCACCCTTTGATTGAAAAAGTTGCCCCTTCAGTCAAACAGCAAAGGTAGTAATTTCGCAGATTCACTGCTGTTTCAGTTATCAGTGTAGTTTTCTTTCTTTCTCTCCCTCACTGATCATGTGCTCACTATGTTTTTCTATTTTTCTTCCTTTTAAAAGTGCAATTGTTTTGACTTTTTTTCTCCGGAGTTGCAAAACAATGCAACAGAATATAAAACAGTAATTGCTGCTCCTGGAATCCGAGGAAATCAAAATTGCAACTCCTCAAATACCCCAAAAAAGGCACAGTTCTTACAGACACAATTTCTTTCCCATCCTCCACCTTGGATTACTCAGAACTCCTTGTAACCACTGTATTTATATGGTAAGTCCAATTGAGATGCTGGTCAATGGTAAACCCCAGGATGTTAATAGTGGGGGATTCAGTGATGGTAACACCATTGAACGTCAAGAAGCAGTGGTTAGATTGTCTTTTATTGAAAATGTTTAATGTCTGGCACTTGTGCAGCACAAATGTTACTTGCCACTTGTCAGCTCAAGTCTGGATATTGTCCAGGGTTTGTTGAATTTTGACATGGATTGCTTCAGTATCTTTGGAATCATGATTGGTGCAGAACTTTGCGCAATCATTGATAAACATCTGACCTTATGATGGAGGGACGGTCATTGATGAAGCAGCTGAAAATGGCTCGGCCTGGGACACAACTCTGAGGAACTCCTACAGAGATGTCCTGAAGTTGAGATGACTGATCTGCAACAACCACAACCATCTTCCTCTATGCCAGGTTTGACTCCAACCAGCAGAGAGTTTTCTTCCAATTCCTATTGATTTCAATTTTTGCTTTAATGCCATACTTGGTCAAATATCATCCACTCAGTGCTTCTAGTTGAAGATTACTGTAAATGCTTCAACCTTCTGTTTTGCAATGAGATGCTGCACTCTTCCATCTTTGAATGTGGTTTATTTGTGGATCTTCTCCAATCTTCTCCAACCCATCTTCTCCAATGGGTTGTTTAATTGTTGATCAGTATTCATGACTGGATGTGGCATGACTGCAGAGTTTAGATCCATTGGTTGTGGGATCGCTTAGCTCTACCACTTGCTGCTTATGCTGTTTGGCTTGCAAATAGTCCTATTTGGTAGCTTCACAAGTTTAACCCCTCACTTTTAGGTTTAGTACTGCTTCTGACATGCCTCCAAGACTCTCTGCCAAACCATGTTTGATACCCTCTCTGAATGGCAGTTGTACAGTCGAGGATATGGCTGGCCAGAGCATTGAAGATTGTGTTCGAGTATAATTCTACTGCTGCTGTTGAATGTCCCCAGTGCCTCATGGATACCCTGTCCAGAATTGTCAGATTTGTTTGAACTCTATCCTGTTTAGTGCAGTGATAGACCCACACAACATGATAGAGGGTATTCTCAATGTGAAGGTAATACTTTGTCTCCACAAGGACTGTGCACTGGTTACTTCTAATATCATGGGCAAATGCACCTGCAGCAGGTAGACTGGTGAGGATGAATTAACTATGTTTCT
Source organism: Chiloscyllium plagiosum (assembly GCF_037043375.1). Lineage (NCBI taxonomy): Eukaryota > Metazoa > Chordata > Chondrichthyes > Orectolobiformes > Hemiscylliidae > Chiloscyllium > Chiloscyllium plagiosum. The sequence goes on along the minus strand of NW_028270145.1, from coordinate 76,648,540 downwards.
TCCTCTTTTTAGTTCCCTCACTATCTGCTGCAGTCCCATACTAGCAGCAATGTCCTTTGGGAACCAACCAGCTCTATTAATCATTGCGCTGTTGACCACTCCTGGTGGTGGATATTGAAGTCCCTCACCCAGAGTACATTCGCTCTTGTTACCCTTAGGTTTGCTTGCTTATGTTTGACTTAATGCCGCGAGACTTCATGGAGTCCAAAGTCAACTTGAGGAGTTCTCAAGTCAGCTCCCTCCCAACTGTATACATCTATGCTACCACCTCTACTGGGTCTCTACTGCTGCTGGGACAGGACATACCCAGGGATGGTCATTCTAGTGTCAAGGGACATGGTCTGTAAAGTATGATTCCATGAGTATGTCAGGCTGTTGTTTAACTAATCTGAGTGACAGCTCCTAAAATGTTGGCATTAAGTCCAAATGTTAGCAAGGAGGACTTTGCAGAGTCAGCAGGGCTGGGTTTGCCACCGTTTCTGGTAAAGAAACCAATTTGTGAATGGAACCTCAGAGAACCCTTGCACCACCTGCCTGTTTCCATTGGATTGCCTGGCAGGTTCTCATTTCTGTTTTGCCTTCAGTTCCATAAGCCGTGGTGGTGACCGGGTCAGTGAGCATGCTCTCTATGTGACTCTCACCCCCCACAGATGTGCCACAGTAGTTAAAAATCAACCAACACCAGGTTATAGTCCAACAGGTTTATTTGGAAGTACCAGCTTTCAGAGTGTTGCTCCAAAAGCTAGTACAGGTACACAATCCTTCATCCAAAACCCTTGGGAACCAGCTGGTTTTCAGAATTCGGAATTTTTCGGATTTCGGAATAAGTGACAGTTTAATGGTGAAATCTTACCGAACAGCAGATGGATCTGTGAGTACTACTGGACCTGAGACAGAATTGACGCCTGGGTGTGGAGTTGGGTTAACTGTTTGCATGCCAAACAATCTTGTTATGGAGAAAAAATCTTCATGAAAATCTTTGGATTTCAAAGCCTTTTGGATTTCGGGATTCTGGATAAAGGATTGTGTACCTGTACTTCTAAATAAACCTGTTGAACAATAACCTGGTGTTGTGTGATTTTTAACTTGGTCCACCCTAGTCCAACACCAGCAACTCCTCAACACAATGACTCTAGCCAAAGCGTGAGCCACGAACCTATAGTCCAAGTTTCTGAAACTGGCAACATTTCCTTAACATATGACTGTCTTTGAAACCAGAGTATATATGGAATGCTCTACCCCAGACAGCAGTGGAAGCCAAGTCTCTGGATACTTTCAAGAAAGAGATGGATAGAGCTCTTAAAGATAGTAAAATCAAGGATTATAGGGATAAGGCAGGAACAGGATACTGATGGTGGATAATCAGCTATGATCAAAAGAATAGTGGTGCAGGCTCGAAGGGCCGAATTGCCTACTCCTGCACCAGTTGTCTATTGTCAATTATCTATTGCATCCCACATATTACAAGTCACACATCCAATTCTGTGGAGTTATGCTGCCATGTCTTAGGTTTGCTTGCTGCAGAGTAAGTAGCCTTTGTTGCTGAAGAGTACAGGTTGCTTTGGGTCTTATCATAAGTTGAGACTTATTTCTTTATGGCATCTGTTAATACATTCACCTGAGTTTCAAATTTCTATTACTGAGTGTGATCTTATTTTCACCATTACCAGTGTCACAGTACTGGCAGAGGAATATGTATGTATATTGATTTAGCAGTCAGCAATCATACTGTAATTCTACCAAGCATTTTCTCTTTATGACTGATTTATAGAGCACAGTGGCTCAGTGGTTAGCACAGCTGCCTCACAGTGCCAGAGACGCGGGTACAAATCCAGCCTCAGGTGACTTTCTGTGTGGAGTTTGGACATTCTCCCTGTGTCTGTGTGGGTTTCCTCGAGATGCTCTGGTTTCCTACCACAGTCCAAACATATGCATGTTAGGTGAATTGGCCACGCTAAATTGCCCATAATGTTCAGGGATGTGTAGGCTAAGTGTACTAGTCAGGGGAAATGTATTGTGCTAGGGTAGGGGAATGGGTCTGTGTAGGATAGTCTTTGGAGGGTTGGTGTGGACCTGTTTGGCTAAATGGCCCCTATTTCCACACTGTAGGGCATCTATGAATCTTGGATATGACAATTTGAAGATACAAAGGATAATGTGTCACTGTTGTTATGACTCACTGGCAGTGCACTGCAAATCAAGCACCATTATTGCCAAAGTCATCACAAAGATAAAGATTTCAAAAATTACGCAGAATTGCTGAATTTACCTGTTTTTTGAAATCCAGGTTGATAAAAAACATAGACCAGGGTTAATGTCTTTGGTTTACTGGTTAAGAGGTACAGATTACAATAGTTGCTGAAGAAAAATAAATTGGCTTTTTTCCGGCACTAGCTCTCTTCTTATTGAGAGAAAAGGGACAACTCGTGCCCTTTGGCAATCATAGAATCCCTACAGTGTAGAAGCAGGCTGTGTGTCCTATTGAGTTCACACTGACCCTCTGAAGAACATCCCACCCAAACTAATTTCCCTACCCCATAACCCTACATTTCCCATGGCCAATCCATCTAGCCTGCACATCCCTGGACACTAAAGGCAATTTAGCATGGACAATCCATCTAAACTGCACATCTTTGGACCATGGGAGGAGACTGGTGCACCCAGAGGTAACCTGTACAGACACAGGGAGAATGTGCAAACTCCACACAGTCACCCAAGACTGTAACTGAACCTGGGTCCCTGCCACTGTGAGGTAGCAGTGCTAACGACTGAGCCACTGTGCTGCCCTAGGCACAGTGCCACACTGGTAGCTTCTCCCAAACATTCACATCCCCAAGTTTTTGAGCTACCTGGCATCAACCATACAGTTGTTAGAAGGCAGAAAGTCTTTGTCATCAGTGAACCGGTGAATAGTCCACAAGACCCACCCAGCTAATTGTCAGCTGAAGATCCATTCAACACAGCTCTTGGCTCTAACTTATCTACAACAAGGCTTCCACTACTGCATGAACAAACATCAGTGTAAAAAGCACTTACAATTGATATCAGGTTACTTGCCTTGAAAAAGTGCAGCAATTTTTCAATGATCCTTTGCTTTCCAAGATGTTCTTTTCTCATTTTAGTTCATTATCAAAAACACAGATTTTTTTTAAAGAAAATTTACAGTCTTTACATTGTAATGAACCATTAAATCATTTTCTGAGATATTACACAGGGAGATGCCAACTAATTTTAGCTTTCTGTTAACACCCAGTAGAGGACAGCTTTATTTCTTGATGCTTTCCCATTTCAGATTAAGGAGTTCATTATCATTCTTTCCACAACGTTACACTAATTGGCTTATAGTTCCTTGATTTTTTTCCATCTCACTTTTTAGTACAATTCATAGTGGCCTATTGCAGATCCATTTTAATGTGATAAATTAAGCCTAATTTTGACTCTGCAAGTGAATGGTTGTTGAGCAAGTTAAAATCTCATCCATCTATTCTATTTTTATGGATGATGCTTTTGCATCATTATTTATAGATAAAAAGCAAAATGTGGAGCAATTGAAGTAAGCAAAAATGTAGAATGTCAGAAGCACAGGTGTTGCTATGTACAGTAGTGGTGCAAAAGCTGGGAGCTGCAAAACCGAGCAGCCATTATTTTCAGAAGGGCAAAATTGACAGCATGACAAATTCATATTGCCAATATTTATAATAGATACTGCCAATTTACAATGAAAAAAGGTTGGCTCAGAAATGCGACAGAAACCTGACATCAGGAAGTAACCTTTTGTATGTGCTGAGATTTTGAATACATGTCAAGGCAATCCCTCGTGATATTGGAAACAGTAAGTTAGAGGAATATTGTTATTCTCCAAAAAGGCTTGCTGTTTTTCTCCAATTTCTACTCTGCTGCTTGTGTATTCCTCTCTCTTCTGTTTTATTTTACATACTCAAATCCCTGTTCTTTGTTTCTCTCTTTGAAGTCTTATATTCTCTATCTTCTGAATGAGACACCAAACAATGCCCTGTCTATCTCGACAATATGGAATTGACAGATTTTGTAACACTATTGGGAAGAAGACTGATTCTTTGGTAACTCTATTTGCAAGTCTATGTAATTACCTTTAACCTTTCTCTCTGTTCCTGTTTTGTAACCAACTTGCTATCCATTCTGATAATTGTTCCCTGATTCAATATGTTCTAGCCTTAGCTGTGAGTCTACTATGCAGTGCCTTACTAAAGATCTTTTGGAAATCCAAATGTAACATATCCATTACACTGCCATTTCAATTCCTTTTTTACTGCCAAAATCTCAATAAGGTTCGATTCCCTTTGAAAAATTAGCTGACAACTCTTTGTTATGGTTTCTGTTTCTATGAGCTTTTCTATTTCAAATTAAGGATTTCATTTTCATTCTTTCCAGCAACATTGCACTAATTGCTTTATAATTCCTTGAATTTGTTCAATCACCCTTATGAATACAAAGGAATTGAATTAGTTGTCTGCCAGTCCTCCAATACTTTTTCAATTATTTTCTCCATATAATATGTATGGAACAGTGTGATAGTGCATTTCTGCCTCTACCTCTACCCAAACTTCTAATCTGCACTATACAATCCATCTGACCTATTTTTCTTTCTGACTACATAGAATTAGAGAGAAATGGGAACTTCTTATCTGTCTTTCACTTAATTTATGTTTCTCTCTGTGACTGCTCTCAATCTCTCTTTATCAATGCCTTGGAGATTAGAAACTCCACCTCAGATGCAAATACATTGAATTCAAGATTTCTAACATAGAAAAATACTTCCCAACAGATGAGTTTGTCTAAAACAATGAAAAAAGAACACATTGGGCTAAATTTACCAGATATCAACTCAGTGTCAATTTTGATGAGTTTCATAGAGAGTTTCTCATGCTATACTCTAAAACTCACCTTGTTACCTTTGTGCCTCACCTCTACAGTGCCTTGTTAGTTGTCTCTTATCTCCCTCTATAGGGTTTCAGGTTTGCGATCAGTAATTTGCTGATTTTTAGGTGGTGTGAATCACCCCCAGATCCCTGGTTCTGACACTGGAATTATTGAGGGAATGTGCAATGAAGAAGGGAGTAGACAGGTGTTTCAGGGCGAAAAAGTCTCTGCGTTTATTAAATACAAAAAGGTAAGTATAATACAAGAAATAAAACCAGCGAAATTGACACATTTATAAGAGAACAATAATTAAATACACTATCAAATTAAACAGAGGTTAAGACACTATTAGAAGCTAAACAACAGCTTTAATCACCGAAACTTTAATCAGACTTCCTGACATTGGGGTTCCTGCATTGTAACCACCCACCTCCCTCTCCTTGCTAGCTAAGTTGGAAACCTCCGGGTCTCTGGAATTAATGTCATTACTGGGGAGAATTTGCAAGCACTATTTGTGCTTGCCATACCTGATACCTTGATGAAGACTTCAGACAATATAAGCCTTCAGTCTGGGTTGAATCTGCTAATGTGGTAGGATGCATATTGGACTTATCAGGTGAGTACTCGGTTCTTCTTGCTTTCAGGTGGTTTTTGCGAGTTGGGTTTCACCTCAGGATGTGCCTGAGGCCTTGTGGTATTGGTTGGGTCAGTGGTTATTGGAAGTTGTCGGTTCTCAGTTCTGCTGGTCATGGTCAGTCACCGTTGGTTCCCCTAGTAAGGAACAGGCCTGTGTCATTAGGTTTCAGAATGGCTGTCAGGATCCCTCTTCTGGAGATAGCTATGCCGATAGTTCTTGATGTGAATCACACTCTCAGATCCCTCGTCTGGAGATGGCCATGGGGAATAGCTTTCAGGGTGGTAGCTCTTTGGGATCCCTTTGTTGGTGGTAGTTGCAGGTATATCTCCCTCAGGGTGCTCAGGTCAGGGTCTGCAATTGTACCATTTGTGGGCATGTTATCTTCACATCAAATTCTTTAATTCCTCCCATTTCTGCCAAATCCAGGAGATTTGGATGGCCAAAGCTATGCCTGCCTCTTTATCAGCTACGTTGAAGTCTCTCTTCAGTACCTACACAGGTACTGTGCCCCAACTCTTCTGCCATTACATCGATGACTGCATCAGTTTAGTGTCCTGCACCCAGGCTGAACTGGAACAGTTCATCGACTTTGCCCACAACTTCCACCCTGCCCTCAAATTCACTCAATCCATCGCGGACACCTCCCTCCCCTTTGTTGACATCTCCATTTCAATCTTGGGTGACAGTCTCCAGACAGACAATTACTGTCAATCCGCAGACTCTCACAACTATCTGGACTACATCTCCTCCCACCGAGTATCCTGCAAGAATTCCTTATCGTTCTCTCAATTCCTCTGAACCACATCTGCTCAGACGAGGAGACACTCCATTCCCAAGCATCCCAGATGTTCATCTACTTCAAACAACATGGTGTCCCCTCTCTGTCATCCAGACATGCATCCACCATACCTCATCCATTCCCCATTCCACTACTCTAAACCCTTCACCCTCTAAATGCAATAAATACATGAGTATTGATTGAAGTTGAATGTTTTGGTATGTGAAAAAGCGTCCATAATGTCTGAGTTGGGGTAGTCCAAAGGGTAAAAGCTAACTATCAGTCTGGAGTGATAGGTGTGGTTGATTGTTCTTTCAGAGTCGAGATGTGAATTGAATTTTTGGGCTGAACAATAGTTCCAGGTAGTTATCTCTGTATCTGTGTAGAGACGAACTTCAATTATCTGAACGACATGGGCGAGGAGCATTTTGTTGGATAATCGAATGCTGGATAACACAATTTAGCCAAGCATCGAGACCTTGCGATCTTGCCAGATTATCTGAAATTTGGATAATCAAATGCCGGATACTAGAGGTTACTCTGTATTTTCCTAGAGCGCAGCCCAGCTACCTTGGTGTTTTACTTTTAAAAGTTATTCAAAAAGTGCAGGATTTTGGTCCAGTATTTCAGAGTAAGGAGATTTTTACTCAAGCTTACACCTCCAGAGATGGAATTACTCGCCAACACCTGGATTTACTGGATTCCAGGTCCAGCATTATATCTGAATCTCTGCCATACAGATCCAGCACTGCCAATCAGAAGTCAACCTTCACTCCTGATGAGCAGCTCCCCTCCCCCCGCTCCATTGATATTCATTGAGCTGACTCCCGGGACTGACCATGGCCAACCCTCCTGACCAATTCAGATATCAGCCCTGACTGCTTTTTCCATGTCAACGTTGAGGTTCTCATTTCTGCTGTTGTCATCCCTTCTTCCCAACTGACTCACAAATGCCATGTTGCTTAATGAGGAAACGTCTGCAAAGAAAAACACACCAGCTCGACAAACGAATCTACGATCTTGAAATATTTGATATCTGTCCTTCTGTTTTTCAAAATTATTTGAAGAGAAATAACTGAGTCAAAGATGCTAAAAAAATAAGAAAAGAATTGCTTAGTTCCAGCTAACCAATGCTGATGCATCCCGTGGAATTAACTGTACATGCTCAGATGAAATAATTTAAATTCAGTTCTCGATTCACAGCTGTAAACTATTTTGAAATTCATTTAGGCTAGTTTTCACATGGCATTCACTGAAAAATATGTGTGGGCTGAATTTGGGGAGAAGATAAATTTCTGCCTACCTATTGGTAATATCTTTGATTCTGTTAGAAAACCTGGAGTCAGGATAGAAACCTGCTCCATTTCAGATGCAAGTCATGAGCTTGCCTAACACATGTGAAGAAAGTTGGCAGTGGTAACTTATTTCAACTCTGATGGAATTGTTGAGCTCCAGAACCTTCCTGAAGAAAAATGAATTCATCAAAAATTATTGTAGGATTCTTCGCTGGTTTTGGTAATATAAAGTAATCACTCATGCAATTGACTACATTGCAATCTCAATCCCTACGTCCTGACAATTAATAAATCAAGTTCTGAAGAAGTCATGTTGGAATTGAATAGGTAACTATTTTTTTCTCTCCATAGAAATTGCCAGACTTGTTAGTTTCTGCAACATTTTACATTTTTTTGAAGATTCTTAAAACTACAATATTTGCTTTTACTGGGCTGAAGGAATTCAGTTACAAGTCAGTTCATCAGCTGACGCTGTTAAGGAAAAACTGAAGGAACGACAACTTTACAACATTTCAGAAGGAACAGTTAAAGAAATATTGTTCATGGACACTCTGGTTAGATGACCAGCTTGTTTTTGCAAGTTTATATAATTGGTAATTCAATCCTTCAAAGCTCGTTCTCCGGAAAACATTTATAGAATGGTCAACTTTAGATTTTCTGCTTGAGTTCACTTTGTGAAAAAGCAGACAGTCCATTTAATTTTCTAATTCATTGTTGTTCCTGCAAATTAATTTTATGTAATTCATCTGAACCAATATTTCCTGGTCTCTCACTTTTTCTAAAAGTATTTCAATTTTCCAATCTTTCTATCAAATTGAATAACCTCACATTTCTCCACATTAATTCCATTTACCATCATCACTTTTAAGTTGTCCATCTTTTTGCAACCTGCTCTTAGCTTACTTTCTCTCTCACTTTGTTTGTCCAGGCAGACCCTATGCAGACAACTAGCAAAACTAATGTCATTTCAAAGTACCATGCAAGGACTGTAACAAACACTGCATTGGACAATTGGACCTGATTTACTACCCCCTGAGATAAAGAACAGGAAATGGCATCACCATAGGAAATGACATCACCCAACCCAAAGAAACCCAAGCATATAAATAGAAATCAGGAAACATCAGCAATGCTTCATCTGGAGGCTCACTGAAGATGTTACCTAGTATGATGACGAAATGTTTGAAAATGAACCTTCCAGCTCAGCAAGCAAACCTACATCCAAAACCTCAACCTGAGCTACAAATCTTCTCAAAACTTGCTAATGTCTCAGAGTAGCTGCAGGACATTCTGAAGGGGAAGGGTGAATAGTTAGCAATTATGGTACATGTTGGTATCAATAACATGGGTAAAATGAGGAAATGAAGTCCTCATTTGAGAGAGTTAAGTTTTAGATTAAAGTGGAGGATTGCTAAAGTTGTAATCTCCGGATTAATTCTAGTGCCAATGTGCTCCTGAATAGGAATAGGAAAATAAGCCAGATGAAGGTGTGGCTGAAGGGAAGGTGTAAGGGGGAGGGATTGTAGATTTATGGGTCATTGAGATAGTTTCTAGAGGAGATGGGAACTGTACAAGCTGGACAGGTTGCACCTGAAGCAGAGTGGGCATATTGTTCCTGTTAGGTTTGCTGTTGCTGTTGGGGAAGTTTTAAACTAACTTGCAGGGGGATAATGAGCAGAATGGATTGAAATTCAGAAGCAAGCAGATTATGAAGGAATACTGGGACAATTCAGCAAGTGGAGAAGACATAGGAATGATATAAGAGGACAGGAAAGCTAAATTGTATTTATTTTAATGCAAATGACCTAACTGGTAAGGTGGATGAACTTAGACTATTGATTAGCACAAGGGAGTATGACATTATTGCAAGAATTGAGACATGGTTGAAGGAAGGCCAGGACTGGCAGCTCAATATTCCAGAACTTAGAAATTTCAGACAAGATGTGGGGAATGTAAGATAGGTGGGGCATTGCATTTGATAAAGGACACCATCACTGCAGTATGAGAAACAATTTCTAAGAAGATTGTTTGACTGAGGCCATCAAGGCAGAGCTCAGAAATAGAAAAAAGATCATTATTTTGTTAGGACTACACTACAAGGTTCTCAATGGTTAGAATAAGATAAAGGAGTAGATGTGTAAGCAAATCACAGAAAGGAGAGAGGAATGGGATTATTGTTGTAGGGGAATTTAACTTTGCTAAGATTACCTCGGATTGCAATAGTGTGAAAGAATTTGATGAATAGAATTTCTGAATTCCACCCAAGAGAGTTTCTCATGTCAGAATGTCGGTAGAGATGAGGCAGTGGTAGATCTATTCTTCAGGAATGAAGCCTGTCAGATAGTGACCATAACTCTGTAAGAATTAAAATCATGCTGGAAAGGGATAAGAGTAGTGCATAAATTAAGTGTCCAAATTGGGGGAAGGTCAATTTCAATAACATCAGACAGGATGTGCCAAACACATAGACTATGACCAGTTATTGAAGGTGAGTCTACATTTGGAGAGTGGGAGTCATTTAAAGGTAGTCCAATGAAGGTTCAGAGCCCATGTGTTCCTCTAAGAATGCAAGGCAAGGACAGCAGGTCAAAGGAACCCTGGATGTCAAGGGATTTCAAGAGTTTGATAAAGAAAAAGAAAGAAGCATATTTCAGGCACAGCAAATTAAAAACAGAGGAGGCCCTTCTGAAGTATTAGAGAGTGTGGTCAGGGTATGCTTAAAAATAAATGGTCCACAAAATATCTTTTGCAAATAGTGTTAAGAAAGATTCTAAGACATGTTATAAGTATATTAAGAGCAAGGGGATCACCAGAGAAAGAATGGATCCTATTCGAGACCAAAGGAACAAATTGTGTGTGGGACCAAAAGATATGGGAGAAATTTGAAGTGAATATTTCTCATCTGCATTCACAAAGGAGAAATATATTGTAGCTTAAGATCTCAGTTCAAATGGTGAGGCTCTAGAGCATGTTAAGATTAATAAGGAGGAAGCATGAGAGATATTTTAGTGGGAATGAAGTTGTATAAATTCTCAGGGCCTGATAAAATGTATCCCAGGCTGCTATGGGAGGCAAGAGAAGAGATTGCTTGGGCCTTGGCAGAGATATTTAACACAGATTAAGTGCCAGATGACAGGAGGATAGCTAATGTGATTCTTTTGTTCAAGAAGAGCAGCAGATATTGGCCAGGTAATTACAGACCAATTAGTCTGACATCAATGTTGGGGAAATTACTGGAAAAATTTTGGATGGACAGTATTAATCAACACTTGGAAAGGCAGCAATTAATCAGGAATAGTCAGCATTGATTTGTTAGAGGAAAATCCAGTCTGACTCATTTAACTGAGTTTTAGAAAAGGTAACTAAATATATTAATAAGGGACTGCAGTTGATTTGATTTACATAGACTTAAGCCAGGTCTTTGACAAGGTGCCACCAGGAAGGCTAGTTCACAAGTTAAGAGTTTAATGGAATCCAAGGCAAGTTAGCGAACTAGATTCAAAATTGGCTTGCAAATAGGAGGTGAAGGGTGATGTTGGAGGGTTCTTTTTGTAACTAGAAGCTTGGGACCAGTGGTATACCACAAGGATTGGTGTTGAGAGCCTTGCTGTTTGTTCTGTACGTTAACAAATTAAATGTGAATGTAAAAGGTTTATTAGGTTTGCAAATGACACAAAAATTGGTGGCATTGTTGATAGTAAGGTTAATGGTCTCAACTGCAGTCTGATATTGATCAGTTGGTAAATTGGACAGTGCAATGGAAGATGGAATTTTAGTCCTGAAAAGTGTGAGGTGAATGCATTTTGGGTGGTCTAATAAGGGAACGATATGTGCAATGAATAACAGGTCTCTCAGGAATACTGTGGAATGCAGGGATCTTGAAGGTGTCAGCACAGGTAGACAGGCATTAAAATGGTTCCATTAGCCAGGACATAGAATATAGGCAAGGAAGTCTTGTTACAAAACAGTTAGGCCACAGATAGAATACGAAATGCAGTTCTGATCACCGGATGATTAGGAGGATGTGACTACACTCGAAAAGATGCAGAGGAGATAATGCTATCTGGAATGAAATGTCTCAGTTAAGAGGAGAGACTGGATAGTTTGTATTCTTTGAAGCACAGGAGGGATTATCTTATTGAGGTAGACAAAATTATGAGGGGTGTAGACAGAATATATTGTGAGAATTATTTCCCCGTGGTAGACGTGTCTAAGATCAGAGGGCATAAGTATAATGTGCTCCCTGAGAGGGTGGTAGAGGCAGGTACTCTTGCAACATTTGAGAAGCATCTGAATGAGTACTTAAAATGCCAATGCCAATGGAACAAGTGCAGGTAAATGGAATTAATATAGTTTGGTGTTTAATTGCTAAGCATAGAAATGGTGAGATGAAGGGCTGTATGATATAAAGCTCTGACTTTATGGCCAGAAAATAACAAATAAAACTCCTTTATTAAAAAACAGGGGAGGCAAAAAAAATATCCAGCTTTACATCGGTAATGGGAACAGCAGTTAAAATTGATCATTAAGGAGGATGTAAAAGGACATCAGAAATAGGTCAGCATAGTTTTACACAAAGGGAAATCCTGATCAATCAATTTATTGCAATTCTTTGAAGGATTAGCAACCTATGTGGATCCAGAACAGCTACTTAAAGAAGGATGTAATTGCAGTGGAGGCAGTTCAGACAGGATTCACCAGATTCCATAGATGAAAGGCTTGTGTTATGAGGAGAGATTGAGCAGGTTACGCTAGCATTTAGAAAAATGAAAGGACATCTAATTGAAGTATATATGATGGTAAAGGGAATTAAGCAAGTAATGGAGCTTATATTTCCCCTTGTGTTATAATCTAAAAGCAGAGGTCATAGCTTTAGTCTAAGAGGTCGCAGATTTAAATAGAGATGCGGAGAAGTTACTTCTCTCAAAAAGTGATGAGTCTGTGGAATTCACTATCCCAGAGTATGGTGGATGCTGGGACACTGAATAGATTTAAGAAAGAGATATCAGCAATTTTTTAATTAGTTGTGGGTTAAAGGGTTATGGAGAACAGGAAGAAAATGGAATTGAGGCAGAGATGAGATCATCCATGAATATATTAAATGGTGGAGCAGGCTAGAGGGGCTGAATTGCCTCCTCCCGCTCTTGGTTCTTATGTTCTTAGTAGGGAAGTGGGGATACTTGAAATTTCAGAAGGCATTTGTGAAGGTTCTACAGGAAAGCTTATTGCACAAAATATTAGCTCATGGTGTAGGGGTTACACACAATTATGGAAAGAAGATTGGCAGATAGTCTGCATGAATTATTCTGTTTCAGATGGCAGCATGTGTCTGTGCTAAGCCCTTAATTAATGATGTGGATGAGGGGATTGAAGGTGTCATGGTTAATTATGCAGTTGACACAGTATGATCACAAGATCATAAGATGTAGAACCAAATGTAGCCCTTTTGGCTCATAGAGCCATTCAATGTGATAATGGCTGATCAGATAATCCTCAATTTGACTTTCCTGACTTAACCACATAGCCTTGCTTCCCTTACTGATTAAAAATCTGTCTCTCTCAGCCTTGAATATACTTAATGACCCAGCTTTGACAGTCCTCTGTGGTTAAAAAAAATTCCACAGACGCACTACTCTCTCAGAGGGAAAAAAAAACACTCCGCATCTCTACTTTAAATGGGTGAACACTTACTGTGAGATGATGGCCTCCAGTCCTGGATTCTCCCACAAAGGAAAACAACTTCCCATCATCTACCTGTTAAGTCCGGTAAGACTTTTACACATTTACACATTTCATGTTGGTTTGTACTCACTGGAGTTTAGAAAAGATATATCTTTTCTAAACTCCAGTGATTACAAACCAACATACTCAATCTCTCCTCATAAGAAAAATCATTCCAGAATCAACCTACTGAACCTTTTCTGAACTCTCCCCAATGCCAGTATAACTTACATTAGATAAGGAGACAAAAACTATTCACAATCTGACTGGTGCCCTGTATAGTCTTAACAATCTTAATCCAAAAATGTGCGGATTAGATGGAGTGGCCATGTTAAATTGCCCATACTGTTCAGGGATATGTAGGTTAGATGCATTCATCAAGGGTAAATGGACAGTAATAGGGTAGGGAATGGGTCTGGGTGGGTTACACTTTGGAGGGACAGTGTGGACTTGTTGGACCAAATGGACTGTTTCCACAATGTTGAATTCTATGTTGAAGACATCCCTTCATATGCAATAAAAGCTGACTGTCCATTTGCCATCCCTATTACTCACTGAACTTATATGATAGCTTCCTGTGATTCACACATAAGGACTCTCAAATCCCTTAGTCTTGCAGTTTCTACAGTCTTTCCCAATTTGAACATTATTCAGGTCTTCTATTCTTCCATTGAACAATCTCACATTTTTCAACATTATATTCTATCTGTCAAGTTCAAAGTTTGTGAGAAGATTTGTAGCTCGGGTGCTCGTTGCTGTGGTTCTATTCGCCGAGCTGGAAGTTTTTATTGCAAACGTTTCGTCCCTATCTAGGTGACATCCTCAGTGCTTGGGAGCCTCCTGTGAAGCGCTTCTGTGGTGTTTCCTCCGGCATTTATAGTGGCCTGTCCCTGCCGCTTCCGGTTGTCAGTTTCAGCTGTCCGCTGTAGTGGCCGGTATATTGGGTCCAGGTCGATGTGTTTGTTGATGGAGTTTGTGGATGAGTGCCATGCTTCTAGGAATTCCCTGGCTGTTCTTTGTTTGGCTTGCCCTATAATGGTAGTGTTGTCCCAGTCGAATTCATGTTGCTTGTCGTCTGCATGTGTGGCTACTAGGGATCCCTAGTCCATGCCGACCAGATATCCCAACCCAAACTAGTCCCACCTGCCAGCACCCAGCCCATATCCTTCCAAACCATTCCTATTCATATACCCATCCAAATGACTCTTAAATGTTGCAATTGTACCAGCCTCCACCACATCCTAGGGCAGCTCATTCCATACACGTACCACCCTCTGGGTGAAAAAGTTGCCCTGTAGGTCTCTTTTATATTTTTCCCTTCTCACCATAAACCTATGCCCTCTAGTTCTGGACTCCCCGACCCCAGGGAAAAGACTTTGTCTATTTACCCTATCCATGCACCTCATGATTTTATAAACCTCTATAAGGTCACCCCTCAGCCTCCGACGCTCCAGGGAAAACAGCCCCAGCCTGTTCAGCCTCTCCCTGTAGCTCAAATCCTCCAACACTGGCAACATCCTTATAAATCTTTTCTGAACCCTTTCAAGTTTCACAACATCTTTCCGATAGGAAGGAGACCAGAATTGCACGCAATATTCCAAAAGTGGCCTAACCAATGTCCTGTACAGCTGCATTATGACCTCCCAACTCCTCTACCCAATACTCTGACCAATGAAGGAAAGCATACCAAACACCCTCTTCACTATCCTGTCGACCTACAACTCTACTTTCTCCTCCTTTATGTTTTCTAAGACCTCTTCTATAGCGTAACCTGAATTAGTGACATCAGTTTGAAGTTCAGGTCTTGCAGTAACAAGGCGAGGATGGGGCTTGTGGGCTGGGGCAGGGCTGTGCCCGCAGACATTACCAAAGTGGCAATATGCAATTTCAGTGACACTGCAGCAAGTGGGTGAAATCTCAACTCAAGGTCCAATAGAACGGTAAGGTCATAGAGACACATAACATAGCAATAAGCCCTTTGGCCCACCATGACTGTGCTGACCAACAAACACCAGTTACACTAATCCCATAGACCTGCACTTGGTCGATAGCCGACTGTGCCCTGGCATTTTAAGTGCTCAGGTCCAGAAGCTTCTTAAATGTTGTGAGAGTACCTGCCTCCCCATCCTCTCAGGCAACACCTTCCATTTTTCTGCCACCCTCGATCTGATCCACATCGAGAAGCTGCAGTTTTGCCTCCCCAGTCACCCCGCCCCACCCCATCCCACAGTGAGGTATTCCCACCTGCTCAGTTCTCAAAGCTCTGAGTGATTCAACTCAGGTTTCCCATTGTCTGGAAGGAAAAAAACTAGAACACATCAACTTACTATCAAACCATGAGCCATGAAGTGCTTTAAAAGCTTTGCCAACGTATTCTGGAGATAAACACTTCACATAAACACAATCCTCACGTGAATTCTAATACCTCAAGGAATTCTAGTAAATTTGTCAGGCATGATTTCCCCTTCTTCATGCCATGCTGATTGTGCTAAATCGTGTTATGTATTTTAAATGCTCTGCTATTCCATCCTTTGTAATGGCCTCTAATGCTTTCCCAATAACAGGCAGTAAGCTAAATGGCCTACAGATCGTATTTTTTTCTCCTTCATTTTTAAATAAAGCTGTTACATTGAAAGTTTTCTGATCTGCTACCAATGTATTCACCATCTCTATAGCTACATCCTTTAAAATCCTACAACTCATCAGATTCCATGGTCTTGTTTTTTTTGTTAATTGTATTAATTTCCCTAGTACCATACTTTTTCCTCTGGTCATAGTTATTGTATTTATTTCCTCTCTATTTTAGTCCCTTGATTATTTAGTATTTTGCAATGCTATTGGTATCCTCTACCATAAAGAGTGACACAATGAAATTATTCAATTCCTATGTAATTTCTGGTTTCTCCATTATTATTTTCCCACCTTCATATTCTGAAGAACTTAAATTAGATTAGATTCTCTACAGTGTGGAAACAGGTCCTTCGGCCCAACAAGTCCACACCGCCCCTCTGAAGAGAAACCCAACCAAACCCATTCCCATACCCAATATTTACTCCTGATTAATGCACCTAACACTGTGGGCAATTTAACATGACCAATTCACCTGACCTGCACATCTTATGTTCATTTTGGCTTTTTTATAGGAATTTAAAGAAGGTATTATTAATTTACTTGTATATTACTTTATTAATTGCTCTCTTTGTTTATTTTCTCCCTCTTTGTTTTCATTTTTTTGGGCATCTTTTGTTGCTTTTGATTTTTTTTTCATCCTTTAGTTCACCATTAATCTTTGCCACATTATATTTTTGTCTTTGAGGTGATACTTCCTTGGTTAACTATAATAGTTTATCCCCTTCATAGAATTGTTGTTCTTCACTACAATATATTTTGACTAAAAATTATGATCTCTTTTCATACACATCTCACATTGTTCCTCAGCATTCTTTTTCTGCTAAACTCCCTTCCTATTTCCACTCCAGCCAGTTCTGATCTTATCCCTAAATAACTACCCGTATTTAAGTTTAGCACAGCTGTTTCTGACCTAAGTTTCTCACTCTCAAATTGAATGCTAAATTTTGTTATCTGTAACCACTGTTCACTAGAGATTATTTATTAAACTTGTTTTATTACATATTACCAGATCCTAAAAGTAACTTGATCATTCTGTAATCTAATCTAATCTAATCTAATCTAATTACTTGGATCCATGATATTTTGTTCCAGAAAACTATACTGAATACATTATATGAATTCTTCCTCATGGCTAACTCAGCTAATTTTTCCAATCTACATGAAAATTAAAAGTCATCCATGATTAATGTGCTGCCTTTGCTTCAAGCCCTCATTATCTCATGATATATCTTCTGTCTGACAGAATAACTAGTGTTAGGGACCCTACAGTCAACTTTTATTAATGTCTTCTTCCATGTATTATTTCTTGCAATTGCCTATTTAGATTCTGCATCATTGCATCCAAGATCATTTTGCGTTATCATGCATATTCCATGATGTAATTTACTTTGTGTAAATCTAATATAACTTGTCTTGTTATTTGTATTTCCACCACTCTTCCCCTTCCAGTCTGCTACACACCTCTGAATATTTAGTTCCCAGCATTAATCTCCTTGTAACCATGTCTCTGTATTGGCCAACAGATTAAAACCTAGTGACCTCTATTTGTACTTTAATTCATTAATTTTGTTCTGAATAGTACATGTACTTATGCAAAGAGTCATTGATTTTATCTTTCTTTATCATTTCCACACCCCTCTTTGATCCTATTTGCTGGGGTTTTTTGTATATTTTTACACTGTTCATTCCTGTCTCTGGCTCTCATCCTAAAAATAGGTGTCCTGCAAATTCACCATATCAATTTGCTTTGTAACCCTACGTATGCCCTCTCTTGAACCTCCTCCCCCCCAACTCTTAATTAATTTAAAGTCCTCACTGCAGTCTTAATTACTTCATTTATCAGGTACTGGTCAAAACACAGTTCAACTAAAACTCATCCAACTGGAGCAGTTCCCTTCTTTCCCCAATACTGGAGCCAGTATCCCAGGAAATGAAACAAATTTAATTCATGCCAACCTTTGAGCAATGCAATTAAGTCCTTGACATTATTTACCTCATGCCAGTTTGCCTATGCCTCATGTACTAATCCTGAAATTATTAACTAGGCAGTACTGCTTTATGGACTCGTTCCTAAGTGTTCAAACCTTTTCGGAAGAACCATCTTTCTTGTCTTATTGATATTGTTAGTCGGCAGCAACAGCTGAATCCCACCCCAATTCTTCACAAGCCCTAAGGCGATATCCTGAACACTGGCACCAGGCAGGCAAAACAGCCTTTGGAACTTATGCTCATGGCTGCAGAAAACATCATCCGTCTCAATATTCATTACTTTATTTAGCAGAAACAACCAAACCCCTCTTTCTTTCCTCCATATAACTCATTGAGATGCTCAACTTCAGCACTCTATATCAAGTTGCTCTAACTTGGCTGGTTTTACATGCTCCTAATAAAAGAATCTATCTGAGTCAATTCATGATGAATAGTTTCAATAGGTTAGTCATTGGGCTCCACTTTCTACATACCCTTGAAAAGAAATCTGTTCAAAACTTAGAAGTACAGTGTTTTACACCATAGATTTTACTTGAATGTTATTGCAAATAACAAGACAAGTTATATTAGATTTACACAAAGTAAAATTTTAGTCAGTTTCTTACCCAGAAAATGTACAAAATCAGCTATGGCTGAACGGAATTTGCTTGCTGAATTTATACGCTCCCAGAATAAAATGCCTAACACTTTTAATGAAGATCCAGTTGCAACTATACAGATAGCAAAGTATATGGTGGAGATAACATAATAAGGTTGAAGACTGATATCAATATGTTAATAGAGTGGGCAAAAATAAGGCAGATGGAATATTATGTGGGAAAATATAGCATGAAGAATTTAGAAAAATACAAGTATTACTCTGTCATCATGACAGTGACTGACATGGAGGACTGTATTTGTCATAAGTAAAATAGAAGAGAGTGAAAGATGGTAAATTCAGAAAGAAAATTGTTATGGTTGGTCAATGGAAATGTTGAAATACCAACATCTTCGTGGTAAAGTTTTGTTTCTTTTTGCTTGGCAGTAGAATCAAAGCTTTTTGCCGACATCACAGATCTTTGAAATTTTAGTAATATCTTCGTACAGTGGTGACTGATGGATTCATATCATCCTTGTAGATGAATTTCAACTATTTCTACACATTCTAAAAGTTCAGATTGAAATTCATGGATTTGAACTGGCAAGGTTATGCCTTTAATAGAAACAAAAACATATACTATTGGAGCAATTCTTATAAAGAGAATCTCAATATTGATTCTTTACTGTGAAAAGAATGTGGATAACACAATTTCACCAACCAATGCAGCACACAGAACAATAATCAGCCCCTAAAGCAGTCAGAAAGGGCATAGAAAAAAAAGCAGAGGAAGAAAGATGACAAATATGTGAGCCTGCTGGAAGTAAAAAAATCAGTTGACCTTGACCAAAGCTATTCATCTGTGCAAGTTTTGGAAAGGACTGCCACTCATGAAACAGCTTGTACAGCTTCAAAAATGACGTACAATCCATAAAAGACGAACACCCCAGATGTAGTCTAACACTTCCCGAAAAGGACGGATGCCTACAAGATATGTTTTCTGAATGGCAGTAAAAATAATGCAGAAAATATAATTCCACTAAGCAATTCAGAACACACAACAATCAGTCACTGAATTTATTATAATAGCAGAACCTACTTTCACATAAATGGCGTCAGAAATGTGAACATACAGAACACTAATGCATTTTGGAAAAATGCAAGCATCTAGTAGCATCCATTGTTCTAGTCCCTCTGTAGACACAATTTGTTAGGATTCCAACTGAAGACATAATTCTGAGTTCACACAACTGGTCCCACTGGGTCTTCAGTACCATTCATTTTTGTTATCACACGCCATGAATCTTTCTGATTAACTGCAGCAGCAGCATACAGTTGCTGCAACTGTCACTGACTTCTTCTGACAGTTCATAATAAAATTTCAAAGCAAGGCACCTTCAAAATGCAAATAAAAAATATTGGATAAGAAATTCAAATTACTGATTCTTTGAGTATCGGAGTTGGGATGTCACGTTAAGGTCATACAGAACATTGGTGAGACCTCGTCTGAAGTACTGTGTGCAGTTCTTGTTGCCCTGCTTTACGAATGAAGGGTCATGCCAGAAACGTCAAATCTCTTGCTCCTTAGATGCTGCCTGATCTGCTTTGCCAGCACCACACTTTATCGACTCTGACTCGCCAACATCTGCAGTCCTCACAATCTCCTGTGATAAGGAGGATATTATTAAGCTAGAGAGGAATCAGTAAAGATGTACCAAGATGTTGCCGAGAATGGAAGGTTTAAGTTATTAAAATAGGCTGGATAGGCTCGGGTTTGTTTTTCACTGGAACATAGGAGGTTGAGTGGTGACCTTAAAGAGGTTTATAAAATCATGAGGGGAATAAATAAAGTGAATGGCTCATGTATTTTCTCCAGGTGGGGTAGTTCAAAACTAGGGGTATATTTTTAAGGTGAGAGGAGAAAGATTTAAAAAGGACCTGAGCAGCACCTTTTTTTACATAGTGTTTCAGGTGTGGAATGAACCGGCAGAGGAAGTGGTGATGCAGGTACATTTACAACATTTCAAAGATATTGAGACAAGTGCATGAATAAGAATGCTTTGGAAGGAAATGGGCAAATGTGGGCAAGTTGGGCCAGTTTAGTTTGGAAATGTGGTCAGTGTGGACAAGTTGGAATGGAGGGCCTGTTTCCATGCTGTATAACTCTGACCCTATGATACCTTTTTTCTGTTGTAAAATCATTATTAGACATCTGAATTTAACATTGCAATCCTTTCAAACTAAAGTAATCATGTTTGACACCAGATCTGAGATTTTTCTGAAGCAGTAGTGATGCCTACTAAGGCAACAAGAGGTAATGTCATTGATTTTCACAGCAGTGGGACTTGCAGCTATGTATTTTGAGGTGGCTGATGATCCATTAAGAACAGTGATCCACCCCAGTGATAAGACCAGCACCTTACTAGTCTCTGCAACACCACTGAGCGTGGTAGTGACTGCTGAGTCTCCACTTGATTGAAGTGGGCACCTTGATGGGCACATGCCCTAATATCCTAGGAAAGTGGGTCTGGGGCCAGCCTGGCCAGTCAGGTGGAACAATGAGGTAATTAAGTGCAGGAGGTGCCACTGTCACAGTGAAAGCATTAATTGTAACTTTATGGCTGCGTGGGCCAAGGAGTCCCTAAAAAAGGAGCACCCAACCCCACCTCAAACCCCAGGAGTTGGATCCCTCAGGGAGCAGGCTGCCAATGTTTGAATGGTGGTCTCTCCTTGGTGTAAAGGGAGTCCAGCTCCACTCATCCATCATAGATAAAAGACCAATGAAGGTGGGCTGACCATTTTGGCTGGCCCCTTAGGTGACTGACTTGGGTTCTGAATAGACTGTATGTCACATTTCCCAATGTTGATAAAATGGCATGGGACAGGAATTCATCAGATTCACCAGTTCAGGTCATCCTATACTCTTTTGCCAATCTCTCCACCTTTGAGCCAATCCACAAAGCCCATGCAAAATTCTGGGAAAGTATTAAGTCATCTAGCACAACAGCTTCCTTTCACAAAGCAGACTCTTCTGCCAGTAGTAGCAGAAATATAAAACAGGGATTAAAGAGGTGAAAATTTGAATTATCTATGCTCCACAGTTCTGGGGGAACCCAATTAGTGACCATAAAATGACCCAGCAAACCTTCTGTTTTTCTTTTTATTTTTGTCAATTAAAGCGACGTAGGTATAAACCTCTGGGCTGATATAAAAATGCAGCCCACCACTTGTACATTTGAGACTGCATGGAGCATCTCCACAGCCAAGATCCAAACTGCTGAACTGTATTCCATAAGAGTTCTCTGTTGCCTGCCTTCCCAATCCCTGAGCTCCCAAAATTTTGCTACCAGAGTGGAACTGAGATCTGGACTTCAATGTGACACAAATCGCAACTGGCACCAATGACACCACAGCAATTTTCAGGTGTTCCTTCTCCTAAAGTGTCAACATTATCATTGCCACGCTGAAGAGAACTTCAGTCTCTGTTCATTCATATCTGACAGTGCATGTGCTGGTATCAAAGCCATTAATTAGGCAGCAGTTCTTCAAAAATGTAGCACATTTTGTCTTCATCTCAACATATACCTTAAATTCTCTCTGACAGCATCCAAAAGCTATACATCGATGAAACTTTGATTCATTCATTTTGTACTCTATGTTTATGTTGAAGCCCTGACATGTTTCATCAACATTCAATGGAGAATATTTTTTAAAATAAATCTTTTCATGCTGTGTTGCATTATTTATCATTCTTGGTCTCTCAAAAAATAGTTTCCAATGGCAAGTATGTCCTTTCCATAAAATTAAACTTTATTTTAATTTTAAATTTGGGGAATAATCAGCATTAAATGACCACAGTTATATCTTCCTTGGACTGTAAAATATCTGACAATAGACAAGTGATGTTGTGCACTGACTATGTACTGATCTGGTCAGAGAGGGTCATAGGCTTGTGTTGAATACTTCTACCCCAGTCTTCTCAGTGTCTGTATATCATCTACAAGTGTAATAGAATATTCCCCACTTGCCGTGGGAAGTGTAGTTCTAACAACATCCAGGACAGAGCATCCTATGTGATTAGCACCCCATCCACCTTCAACGTATGCTCTCTTCACCACTGGGGCACAGTGACCAGTGTGTACTATCGACAAGATGTCCTTCAGCATCTCACCAAAATATCTTTAACAGTACCTTTGAGAGTGTTTTACCACTTGAAAGAATCTGGAGCAGCTGGTTATGCTGCCTCACAGTACCAGGATCTGGGTTCAGTTCCACCCTCGGGAACTGTGTGTGGAGGTTGTACATTCTCCCCATATCTGCGTGGATTTCCTCTCACAGTCTAAAGGTGTACAGGTTAGGTGGATTGGCCATGCTAAATTGCCCATTATCAAGGGATGTGTAGGAGGCATGAATTAACTATGGTGCTGAGGTTTGGTGTGTGTGGGATGCACTTGGGCGATGTGGACTCAATGGGCCTAATGGCCTCCTTCCACAATGTCGGGATTCTATGATTCTATGAACAAGACAGCAGATTCAAGGCAGGTTCAATCCACACAAAATCCTGATTTGGAAGTATATCACCATTCCTTCACTGTTACTAGGTCTGAATCCTAGAATTCCCTCTTTAGCAGCACTGTGGCTTTGCAATGGTAGTTGCAGTTTCTCAATGGTATTTAAGTGCGGGCATTATTGGCCTCCCTTGCGATGCCCACAAATCCATGCACAAATTTTTAAAAAGCCTAAATGTAGCATGTCTGCAGACTCCATTGTAACAAATGGCTTGATTAATGCTGCAATGCAATCACTGGACTTACTTTAGGTAGGTACCCTCATACAGAGAATAAATCATATGGTATGAGTAAGATTACTTAATTCATTGAAAGTTTTGTATGGTCCTTAAAATACTGAAAGATAGATGGAATGGACAGGAATACAAAAGCAATTAAATTGAAAGTTATAAAAGCTATTATTTTCTTTTTTTTTAGAAAAGTTTAATGACAATTTGAGGGAAATAACATTCATAATGTAAATATTCAATTTCAATGGATATTTGGAAGAGTACCATAATTTTAGATATTCACATAAACTGGAATGCACAGGCCATCAAATTTTCTGCTGTGTATAGTGTGTGTTTAGTTTATAAGTGGCCCAAGCACATGCAAAACAATATATTTCAATGCCAAATCTTTTGCGGCACAGTGGCTCAGTGGTTAGCACTGCTGCCTAATAGTGGCAGCGACCCGGGTTCAATTCCTGCTTCAGGCGACTGTCAGTGTGAAGTTTGCACATTCTCCCTGTGTCTGCTTGGGTTTCCTCTGGTGCTCCGATTTCCTCCCACAGACCAGAAATGTGCAGGTTAGGTGAATTAGCCATGCTAAATTGACCATAGTGTTAGGTGAAGGGGTAAATGTAGGGGAATTAGTCTGGGTGGGTTGCGCTTCGGCGGGTCAGTGTGGACTTGTTGGGCCGAAGGGCCTGTTTCCACACTGTAAGTAATCTAATCTAAAGTATCATTTGAGTGAAGCTTCTAGAGAAATAGGCCAACTCAGATTCCTGATTTCTGCAGTTAACAAACTTAAATTTGCTCCTCAATAATTGTGTGTCCTGGTTGCTCATGGTTATTCTTCACACAAAAGTCTAGCCATTTTTCCAATGATTAAAGGTAATTTGCTCAAATATTCAAAACTGTCAAAATTTATTTCAATGGATTTTGACTAGCCTCTTAAACAATCCAGGGCAAACATTCAGATCTTAACTAATCAAAAGAAGGCTGTACCATCATCCTAGCTAAAGTGAATATAAATCCTATCTTATTCAGGTCTATTTAATGCCTCAGTGAGGCATAAATCCTAGCTTAGTACATGAAATGACCATTTGAGATGTTGAGCAAAGCAATTGGCATATATCCTACTCATAGCATGATGTCCTCGTTTAATCTTTTGAATAATCAGATGAACATTTGCATTAAGATCAGATTCAGGCAATTGACTATTTTCTTTGCATAAAATACACTAAATAGTCAAAAATTAAAGACAATTCACATTTCAATTAAGGTAACAGGTTATATATTCCAGACATAGATTAATAAAGGCAGACTAACTTCTATCAACAAATATCACTCATATGGATATTGATGTTGTTCTTAGTATAGCTGAGGCTTAAATGCAAAGATCAAATACAGATGTGTTTTGAATGATACAACAACAAATTGTATTTCTGTACCACATTTAATGCATGGAAACATCTGGAGGCATGCCATCTGAGTGTTATCAAACAACATTAGACACCAAGACAGAGAAGAAGCTATTCAAGCAGATGATCAAAAGGTTATTTAGAGAGAAGAGTTTCAAGGAGTGTTGTGAAAAAACAAAGGAAAAAGGGTGGAACTATCGAAGGATAAACTCGTAGAATTTTTTAAAAAATAATTCACGGGACAAGGGTATCATTGAGTAGGTCAGCATTTATTGCCAATCCCTAATTGCCCTGAAAGTAGTTAATGACATCACTGTGGGTCTGAAAGTGTCACGTGGAAGCCAGACCAGGTGTGGATGGCAGTTTCCTTCCCTAAAGGATATCAGTGAACCAATGTTTTTAACCCCCGACTATTAGCAATAGTTTAATGGTCTTTGTTAGTGTTTTTAATTGCAGTTTTTTAAAAATTGAATTTAAACTCTACCTTTTGTCATGATGGGATTTGAACTCAGGTTCCAGGAATATTGCCTGGATTATTCTCTGGATTAGTTTGTCTTGTGATGTAAAACTAAACCATTGGCTTCCCTCTCAGATGTAGGCATCTGAAGGCACATTTGAATGGTGCAGGGATTAAAATCAGGGATGATCCACAGAATGCTTTAATTCTGGTTGAAATGAAAGCTATTCCTTAATTTAAAACTGTAAGGGATTATTTCTATTATTTTTGAAATAAATAAATGAATTATATTATTATGTGTTATATTTACCAATGGGGACACAAAACAATCTTGAAGTTTATTATGTGGGATTGAATGGTTAACTTTTGAATATTTCCTTAGAGAAATTGTTGAATTGGTTTATAATTTAGCTTCACTATTTGGATCACTATGTTACTGTCATCGTAGATAATTAGGGTTTTTGATATGCTACTGAACAGCTAAGATGCTAATTTTATTTTTCTTTAATTTGTAAATACCATCTGAAACAATGAAAAAACATCAGTTTCGAAGTGTGAATTGCAGTTTCAGTCAAGTTTATGAAAAAAACTAAACATTTTAGCTTCCATTTGTAATCACAGGATCATTAAAACAGTGAAATATGAAATCTGAAACACAAGCAAAAACAGAAATTGCTGGAAAAGCTTAAAGAATCTGGCAACATCTGTGGTGAGGAATTAGAGTTAACATTTCACGTCTAGTAATCGTTCCACAAAAATGGGTAAATATTAACTCTGATTTCTCTCCACAGATGCTACCAGACCTGCTGAGCTTTTGCAGCAATTCCTGTTTTGTTTCTGATTTCCAGCATCCACAATTTTTGGTCTTTATGACATTTCCTCTGGCTACCTACATTCCAATCCATCTGGAGGATGCCTTAGGTGGTTCAACCTAAGCTACTCTAAATAAAAATTTGAACAAAACAAAGTATGATTATATAGTTAAATTTATGGTTTCGTAATTAAAAACAGCCTTCTGCAGGCTTATGAAAATATCTGGAAGGACTGGACTTATAGGACATTCAGGATGGTTTTTGCAACATTATACTTATTAGCACAAATGATATACTTTATGAAGTGAAGTAAAATTCACGCTTTAATATCAATGGAGTATATTTATGTAATATTGCTTTACTGCCTATAGTGATGTCTTCACACATGTTCCAATGCCAGTTATCTTGATAATGCCAGTCTATAGTAAAGCTGTATTTATGTTGAACAAAAAAAATGCCTGTGGATGCTGGAAATCAGAAACAAAAAGAGAAATTGCTGGAAAACTCAACAGATTTGGCAGAACTCCATTCTGAAAAGAGTCACTGTACCCAAAAAGTTAATTCTGCTTTCTCGTTATAGTTGTTGCTAGACTTGCTGAGTTTTTCCAGAAATTTCTGTTTTAGCTTTTTTTTATGTTTCAATCAAATGAATGTAAATCTAAATTAAAATTAAAATTCTGAAATATAATTTCTAGGCCACACTAAGACTAAACTAATTCAAAAATGATTGTAAAAGGAATCAAATGTACCAGAAATAATCATTCCTTATATTGTTTTAGGAAGTGTGCTGCAAAATTGCCCATTTGAGTGGTAAATCATTTAGGGTCCTTGGGTTAGTGAAGGGATCTGTCAAATTGCTGTCCTTGATTTCTATTCTGTAACTTCTGCAAGAGTTACTGTGTGAGAATTGAACTCCTATTATTTCTGTCAGGACCGCATTGAAGAAAAAAGCTTTGATTTCTCCAGGATAAAGATATTATATTTCACAGAACCATATTGTTGGATTCAACAACAGCCATCATGATTGTTGAATAAAGAAAACAGATGTTGAAAGGCAACATTAATGGAAATAAAATCAATTGCTCAGGAAGTTATAATATTATCAATAAGGAACTGTCAATCTGTAGCTCTTTCCATCTCTGAACATTATGTTTCACAATATATTTTAGCTGGAAATGTGTTGCTGGAAAAGCGCAGCAGATCAGGCAGCATCCAGGGAACAGGAGAATCGACGTTTCGGGCATAAGCCCTTCTTCAGGAATGGGGAAAGTTTGTCCAGCAGGCTAAGATAAAAGGTAGGGAGGAGGGACTTGGGGGAGGGGCGTCGGAAATGTGATAGGTGGAAAGAGGTTAAGGTGAGGGTGATAGGTCAGACTGGGGTGGGGGCGGAGAGGTCGGGAAGAAGATCTCAGGTTAGGAAGGCGGTGCTGAATTTGATGGATTTGACCGAGACAGGGTGGGGGGAGGGGAAATGAGGAAACTGGTGAAATCCGAGTTCATCCCTTGTGGTTGGAGGGTTCCTAGCCGGAAGATGAGGCGTTCTTCCTCCAACCGTCGTTTTGTTGTGGTCTGACGATGGAGGAGTCCAAAGACCTGCATATCCTTGGTGGAGTGGGAGGGGGAATTGAAATGTTGAGCTACAGGGTGGTTGGGTTGGTTGGTCCGGGTGTCCCAGAGGTGTTCTCTGAAACGCTCCGCAAGTAGCCGGCTTGTCCACAGCCACAGGAAGCACAGGAGAGGGTCAAAGAACTGGACAGGGATGAAGATTAATTGGTGAAAATCTGAAAGCCACCAATAGCATTTGCTTTTATTGTAGCAGACTGCTGTCTGTCAAGTGTCCTGCTCTGAAGATGAGGAAATCCGTGATTTTAGTTTGTTCATGAGACTTTATTCCTCAGATCTTGACAGCCATTTCAATATAATGATTGTGGGACAGATTTCTTACAGCTTAATTGGAAAATCTGAGAGGTATGTCCTACCAGACACAGCAGACAAGTTATATTTTATCACAGCGTGTAGACCCAGAGGATCAGTAAATTCATCCTCAGGAATTCCAAACAAATCTTCCAAAATTTCTCATCTTCCCTCCACCAACATGCTGGCCATCACTCCTTTTGTCCCAGTATCTCTCCCTCTGTCTATCCATCCTACCTAACTTCAGGAAACTTCAGCTCTCAACATCTACTGCACATTTCCACATTCAACAGCCACTCAATATGTACTACAGTTGGTCTAGGGATAGGATACCTACAGAGGAAGAAACTTTAAGAGTATATTTTAATCCTTAGTAATGTGCTGAAGAATTTATGTATTTTGCATGGAGTTGTGTATTGAGTTTCTAGGTGTTTCATTAATGTGCCTAATCTACAGTAGAGTAATCCCAAATAAACTAAGTTAATAAAATAACATGAAATAGTTATGATTTGATATGAGTTTAATGTACCCAATTGGAATAAGAAAGACTCTTATATCAACAGTAATCAAATTGACTATTACTCAAGAAAGAGATACTTTGTTGAAGTTTTTCAACTTATCATCTTCAAGGAAATTTGCAAGAAATACCAATGTAGAAATAATATGATATTTATACTAAATGAAAGAAGAGTGTTGATTGTTGAGAAGTGGACCAATTGATGGAAGAGTTACCAATCAGAGTCAACTTGCCATACAGTCAGTGCTGTCCTCTCAAACATTATATTGCTATTTCTTGTTAATTGCTGCAATGAGTAAAGACAGAAAGCTTCAACAATACCCAAGTTCAAAAATAATTAAAACTTACAAAATAGCTATAAGGTAGAAGGAATCTTGGAAGGGGACAAACCACTCATGGTTAACCAAGTTAATTAAGGATAGTATCAAATTGAAAGAAAAAATATAATTGTTTATCAGCAATACCCAAGTTCAAAAATAATTAAACACTTACAACATAGCTATCAAATTGAAAGAAAAAATATAATGTGGCAAAAATTAGTATAGGCCAGAAGATTGGGAAAGATTTAAATTCCAACAAAATTCGATGGTTAATAAAATTATAATAACAAGTAAAATATGTAAAAGGTAAGAATGAGGCAAGAGTCAACATTGGACCTCTGAAGAATAAATAATGGGGAACAAAGAAATGGCAGAGGAACTGAATAGGTATTTTGCAGCAGTTTTCACAGTGGAAGATAACAAGCATCGGACAGAACTTCAAAAAGTCAGGGAAAATACGTGAGCATAGTGGCCATCACTAAGGAGAAGATGCTGGAGAAGCTGCAAGGTCTGAAGGTGGATAAATCAGCTGATCAAAATAGACTTCATCCCAGAGTTCTGAAGGCATTGGTGATAATCATTTGGAAGGTGCCAGAGGACTGAAAAATGGTTAATGTTAAAAATCCTGTTTCAGAAGGGAGGGAGGCAGAAGACAGGGAAAGATAGGCCAGTTAGCCTGACTTCAGTCATTGATAAGGTTTAGTGTACATTATTAAGGATGAAATTACTGAGTACTTGGAAGTACATTGGAGTTAGTGTGGCTTCATCAAGGGGAGATTATTCCTAACAGAATTCTTTGAGGAGGTAGCAAGCAAGTTAGACAAAGAGATCCAGAGGTGATATATTTGGATTACCAGAAGGTCTTTGACAAGGTGCCACACAGAAATAAATGAGATAAGAGCCCATGGTGTTAGGGACAAGTTGCTGGCATCAATAGAGAATTGGCTAACTGGCAGAAGGCAGAGAGTAGGGATAGAGGGGTCTTTTTTTACGATGGCAGCTGGTGACTAAGACAGTTCCACAGGGGTCAGTGTTGGGACCACAACTATTCACAACACACATTAATGATCTGGACGAAGGAAATGAGGGCTTGTTGCTAGGTTTGAAGATGATACAAAGACAGGTGGTGGGATAGATAGTTGGAGGAAGTAATGAGGTTGCAAAAGGACTTCGGCAAGCTAGGAGAGTGGGCAAAGAAGTGGTAGATGGAATACATTGCAGGAAAGTGTCAGGTTATCCACTTTGGTAGGAAGAAAATAGGCTTAGACTATTTTCTAAACAGGGAAAAGCTTTGGAAATCTGAAGCACAAAAGAACTTTGAAGTTCAATATCAGATTTCTTTTAAGATAAACTTGCATATTCAATTGACAAGAAGACAAATGTAAGGTTAGATTCATTTCAAGCAGGCTAGAATACTAGAGCACAGATGTACTGCTGAGGCTGTATAAGGCTCTGATCAAACTGCATTGACAATGTTGTGAACAGTTTTGGGTCCCATATCTAAGGAAGCACATGTTAGCATTAGAGGACTCCAGAAGAGATTTACAGGTATGATCCTGGGGATATTTTCAACAGCAGGAAGAGCAGGAGCTTGGACCAGGGGCCTGCCAGGAAATGTGAATCACTAATTTATATCTTTAAAACCTTACTTCAAGTGTTGGAGCCCTCCATTCCTGTTTCAGTAGCAGGAAGAGCAGAAACTTGAACCAGGGGCCAGCGGGAAAGGTGAGTGGCTAATTTAAATCTTTGCATCTGACATCAGAGAGCAAAGGTTTCTGGAAAAGGAGGCACTTTTATTTTCCCCTCAGCTATATAAGTGAGTGTTTTCTAAACCTAACATTCTACCTTTTTAAGTGCCTCCCACCCATCCACCTCCTTCAACCTTAAACACCAGGGACACATCAGGTAAGCTTCTCTTCTTTTTTACATTCTGGTAAGGGGGCTAGCAGGAATGGCAGTGCAGGGAGAGGCATGTTCCTACTGCATGATGCTTTGTGGTGAGGGGCGCCATTAGTGTCCTAACCAAGTACATCTCCAGGAAATGCACCCAACTCTCACTCCTCCAAGACCACATTACGGAAATGGAGAGGGAGCTTGATGAACTTCGGATCATTTGGGAGGTAGAGTCTGTTATAGACAAGAGTTATAGAGTCATAGAGTCATCGAAATGTATAGCATAGAAACAGACCCTTCAGTCCAACTTACAGGGAAGTAGTTACTCCTAGGCACATGGAAAGCTGGGTAAATGTTTGAAGGGGGAGAAAACAGTCAGTGCGGGGATCCCCTGTGGCCGTTTCCCTGAAAAACAAGTATACCATTTTGGATACTATTTAGAGGGGATCCTTACCAGGGGCATGCATTGGGGTGCAGGTCTCCGGCACAGAGTCTGTCCCTGTTGCATAGGATGGAAGGGGGAAAAGGAGGAGAGTATTAGTCATTAGGGACTCAATAGTTAGAGGGTCTGACAGAAGGTTTTTTTTGGAAACGAAGGAGACTCACGGTTGGTGTGTTGCCTCCCAGTTGCCAGGGTCCGTGATGTCTCGATCTTGTCTTTAGGGTCCTGAAGGGAGAGGATGAACAGCCCCAAGGCATGGTCCACATAGGTATCAACGATATAGGTAGAAAGAGGGATAGCGATGTAAGGGAGGATTTCAGGGATCTAGGACAGAAGCTAAGAACTAGAACAAACAGAGCTGTTACCCGAGTTTGTTACCTGAGCCACGTGATAGCGAGGTGAGGAACAGGGAGAGATATCAGCTAAACACGTGGCTGCAGGGATGGTGCAGGAGAGAGGGTTTCAGGTGTATGGATAATTGGGCCTCATTCTCTGGAAGGTAGGACCTCTACAAACAGGACAGTCTTCACTTGAACCAGGGGGGGTACTAATATCCTGGGTGGGAAATTTGCGAGTGATATTTGGGTTCGTTTAAACTAACTCAGCAGGGGGATGGGAACCTGAGGTGTCATTCCAGTGCACAGGTGATGTGAGTATGGAGGGCATAGAAAGGATTTACTGGTCACAGGAGTGTGCTGGCAGACAGCAAGCTGGTATGAAGTGTGTATACTTCAACATCAGGAGTATCCAGAATAAGATAGGTAAGCCTGCAGCATGGATAGGTACCTGGGACTTTGATGTTGTGGCCATTTCAGACATGGATAGAGCAGGGTTAGGAATGGATGTTGCAAATTCCAGGGTTTAGATCTTTCATTAAGATCAGGGAAGGTGGTAAAAGAGGTGGAGGTGTGGCTTTGTTCGTTTAGGATAGTATAATGGTGGCTGAAAGAATTTTGACGAGGACTCGTCTACTGAGGTGGTATGGGCTGAGGTTAGGAACAAGAGAGGAGAGGTCACACTGCTGACAGATTTTTATAGGCCTCTGCAAAACTCCAGGGATGTGGAGGAGAGGATTAGCAAAATGATTCTGGTTAGCAGTGAAAGGAACAGGGTGGTCATTATGGTGGACTTTAACTTTCCCAACATTGACTGGAAATGCTCACTCTAGTATGTCGAATGGTTTTTGTCCAATGTTTTCAGGAGAGTTTCCAGACAGTATATTTGAAAGGCTGACAAGAGGGGAGGCCCCACTGGATCTGGTGTTTGGTAATGAACCAGGCCAGGTGTTTGGCTTAGTGGAAGGTGAGCACTTTGGACCATAATTCATTTACATTTAGTTTAGCAATGGAAAGGGATAGATACTTGCCACAGGGCAAGAGTTATAGATGGGGAAGGGCAATTATAAGGCAATGAGGCAATAATTAGGAGGCATAGAATGTAGGGGATGGGGATAATCGAAATGTGAACGTGGTTTAAGGAATAGATATTGTGTGTCCTTGATAGGTATGTCCCTGTCAGGCAGGGAGGAAGTGATAAGGTAAGGGAATCATGGTTTACAAAAGAAATCGTATGTCTTATTCAGCGGAAGAGGGAGGCATATGTGACGTTGAGACGAGTTGGTTCAGATGAGTTGATGGAGAGTTACAGATTAGCAAGGAAGGATTTAGAGAGAGAATTAAGAAGAGCAAGGAGAGGAATTGAGCAGTCTTTAGCAGGTAGAAGAAAGGAGAACCTCAAAGTTATCTTTCGGTATGTGAGGAATGAAAGGATGACTAGGGTAGGAATAGGGCCAGTCAAAGACAGAAGTGGAAGTTGTGTGTGGACCCTATGGAGGTCAGAGAGATGCTAAATAAATATTTCTCATCTGTTTTCATTCAGGAAAAGGAGAATTTTGTAGAGGAGAAGACTGAGATATGGGCTATTAGACTAGAAAGGATTGAAGTTAATAAGGAGGAGGTGTTATCAATTCTAGAAGGTGTGAAAGTAGATAAGTCCCCTGGGCTGGATGGAATTCATCTGAGGATTCTCTGGGAAGCTAGGGAGGAGATTCTGGAGCCTTTGGTCTTGATCTTTGAGTTGTCATTGTCTACAGTTTAGAACCAGAGGCCTGGAGGATTGCAAATGTTATGCCCTTGTTCAAGAAGGGCAGTAGAGATGACCCAGGTAATTATAGACCAGTGAGCCTTATGTCTGTTATTGAAAAGGTTTTGGAAAGAATTATAAGAGATAAGATTTACAGTCATCTAGCAAACAACAATTTAATTGGAGATAGTCAACATGGTTTAGTCAATGGCAAGTTGTGCCTCACAAATCTCATTGAGTTTTTTTGAGAAGGTGACCAAGAATATGGATGTGAGTAGGGCAGTTGATGTGATGTACATGGACTTCAATAAAGCCTTTGTTAATATTCCACATGGTAGGCTATTGGAGAAACTGCGGAGGCATGGGATTGAGATTGATTTGGCTTTCTGTAAGAAGGCAGCAAGTGGTGGCTGATGGAAAATATTCAGCCTGGAGTCTGGTTACTCATGGTGTGCCAAAAGGATCTGTTTTGGAATCACTGCTGTTTGTCAGTTTTATAAATGACTTGGATGCAGGCATAAATAGATGGGTTAGTAAGTTTGCAAATGATACTAAAGTCAGTGGAGTGGTGGATAGTGTGGAAAAATGTTGCAGGTTGCAGGGAGACTTGGATAAACTGCAGAATTGGGCTAAGAGATGGCAAATGGAGTTCAATGCAGATAAATGTGAGGTGATGTATTTTGGGAAAAATCAATGGAAAAATTCTTGGTAGTGTGGATGTGCAGAGGGATCTTGGTGTCCATGTACATAGTTGCCACCCAGGTTGATAGTACTGTTAAGAAGGCATATGGTGTGTTAGGTTTTATTGGTAGAGGGATTGAGTTCCAGAGCCATGATGTCATTCTGACAAGTATACAAAGCACTAGTGCCCAGTCGCCCCATTACAGGAAGGAGATGGAAGCATTTGAAAAGGTGCAGAGGAGATTTACTAGGGTATTGCCTGTTCTGGAATGAAGTTCTTATGAGGAAAGGCTGAGGGATTTGGGTCTGTTCTCATTGGAAAGAAGAAGGCTAATAGGGGATCTAATAGAGACAGGCAGGATGATCAGAAGATTAGATAAGGTGGACAGTGAGAGTGTTTTTAATATAAAGGGGCATAGCTACAGTTTGAGGGGTGATAGATTTAAGACAGATGTCAGAGGCAGGTTCTTTACTCAGAGTGGTAAGGGTGTGGAATGCCCTGTCTGCCAATGTAGTTAACTCAGCCAGTTTAGGGGCATTTAAACAGTCCTTGGATAAGCATATGGATGATAATGATGAGATAGTGTAGGGGGATAGACTTAGATTAGTTCACAGGTTGGCACAACATCGAGGACCGAAGGGCCTGGTCTGCCCTGTATTGTTCTCTATTTTAAGTTCTATGTTCTATAAAGCCTTGTCATTTGAAGAGTGGTTGAGGACTCTGGTTCTGTACTTGATGGAGTTTAGAAAGAGGAGGGGCCATCCATATGAAATTTACAGAATATTGACAGTCCTGGATAGAGTGGGCGTGGAGAAGATGTTTCCACTAATATGACCCTTCGAACCAAGAGCACAGTCTCCGAGTGAAGGGTGGCCTCTTTAGAACTGAGATAAGGAGAAATTGCTTTAGCCAGAGTACGGTAAATTTTTGGAACTCATTGTCGCTGAGGGCTGTGGAGGCCTAGTCGTTGAGTGGATTTAAGGCAGAGATAGATAGGTTCTTGATTAGTAAGGGGATCAAGGGTTACAGGGAAAAAGCAGGAGAATGGGGTTGAGAAATATGATCAGCCATGGTCAAATGGGAGAGCCAATTTGATGGGATGAATGATCTAATTCTGCTCCTATGTCTTATGATCTTAGGGTCTAAAGAGGGAGAAAATAAAATGTGTCAGCAAACTAGTAAGTAGTAAGAACTCCTACAAATATAGAAAAAGGAAAAGTGAAGCAAAAATGAACAGAAGCACCATAGAGAATGAAACTGGAGAAATAATAATGAGGAACTAGGAAATGGTATCAGAGTTGGGGTCAGGGAGTCCAGACCTAGAAGGCATAGGTTTAGGGTGAGAGGGGAACTTATTCACAGAGAGGATGGTACAGGTATGGAATGAGCTGCCAGAGGAAGTGGTGGAGGCTGGTACAATTCAAACCCTACACTGGCCACCTCCCACAAATGCTTTTTGGGTAAATCAACAACTGTTTTGGTGCCTCTTCATGCTCCCACCTGGATCTTGAAAATGTGTTCATTTCTCCCCTCCAATTTTCACCCATCTATAATTTTCATTGTTCATTTCTGACACTTCCCTTTTTTCCCTTGGCCCCTCTGTCTCAATTTCAGGTAATAAACTGTCCATAGCCATCCACTACAATACTACTGACTCCCATAGTTACCTTCACTACAGCTCTTCCCACCATATGTCTTGCAAGGACTTTATCCCATTCTCCCAATTCATTCACATCCATCATGTCTGTTCAGATGATGCCACCTTCCAAAACAATGCTACAGTCATAAAAGTCATAGAGATGTACAGCATGACCCTTCAGTCCAACTTGTCCGTGCTAACCAGATATCCTAGGCTAATCTAGTCCCATCTGCCATATCTCTCTAAACCCTTCCTATTCATGTACCCATAATGATGCCTTTTAAATGTCATAATTGTACCAGCCTCCACCACTTCCTCTGGCAATCATCCATACTCGTGCCACTGTCTGCATGAAAAAGTTGCCCCTTACATCCCTTTTAAGTTTTTCCCCTCTCATCTTAAACCTATGCCCTCTAGTTCTGGTCTCCCCTAGCCAAGGGAAAAGATCCAGATGGCATCATTATGAATGCTTACCTGAACCCCAGAAATGGACAATGTATTTAACTTAAGGATCGTAATCTATCAATGGCCTGATTACCCACCTCCCCAGAAGGGGAGAAAAGCAGCTGCTTTCCTGCTTGAGAATGTACAGTAAGCTGCTGGCAAGGTGGGACAGAAATGGTGACATTGGGGCCATAAATGTGGCACGATGTTGAGAACTAATCCTAACCCTTGTCTCTGAGCTCCTGACACCCCTCTTTCAATCGCCATAATCCCTCTCCCTAGAAAACACTTTCCTTTTCTCCAGTTATGGCTGTACAGCCTGGGATTCCAGCAATGATCTTCAGTTCCCAATGACTGTCAGCCTTTGATCAGCTGGTGGTTTTTGGTGCGGCCAGACTTGAATGTTGAGATTATTGATAAGCCAAGAAAAGGGTCATCCTTTAAGTTGTTGATTGGACCTTGATCCAGCAAGTTCTTTTGATGGTGTAGGACTGGGAAGCTGGGTTAGCTGTTTGTGAAACCACCCATCCTCACAAATAATGCAAAGACGACTGACATCTCTATGCTAATTGGGGATTCTTGAAATATTAATCTAAAGGTATAGCTAAATTGTCAAAATTCTGATTTGTGCTTTCCAAAAACTTTTTTTTTAATGATTTTACAGCAAAGGTCATAGAAATTATGAAATCTGAAAGTAAGTTTGGACCATCCACCCAGAGATTTGGACTGTCAGAGTGCAAGTGTCATCCATTTTGGAATCCTGTTTTAAAAGACCCTCAATGTGTTAATTAACTTCAGACATTAAAACATAGTTATCAGGGGATAATTCAACAAACTGTGAGATTGGAAGTCAAATGCTGTACTGATTAATCTGTGAAAGATGACAACTGTACTGTATTACAGCACATAAGGCATGTAAGGTTTTATCTTCTCAGTAATGTAAGAAATGTAGTATTAAACTCAGAAAAAATTAGCAACTTTCTAAAATATGCATTCTCAAAGTTTGAATCACATCAAACAAAGGCCAAATTATTTCAGGGAATTAATCGGTCTGCTGCCAATTTTAAGATGCCTTTATATTGTAGGTGTCTTTAAATTGTAGTCAACACTGAAAGAATATGCATTACTTTACTATTGAAATTGCAATACCTAACTTCACGCAACATATTCTGCACTTCAAAAGTGATAGAATAAAGCTGTCTTATTGTAATCCTGTTGAAATAAATTTATTGTGTATGTGACTATTTAAAATATGATTTTAAATATTCTCAGTAATTCAGTTATTATATTTTCCAGTTTAGACAGGATTGCATAATTATTAATTTGATTGGTATTACAGACCATAAGGCCATATGATGTAGAAACAGATGTCAGCCATTCAAGTCTGCTGTACCATACAATGAGTCATGGCTGATCTGATAATCCTGAACTCAACTTTCTTGACCTGTCTCTATACCCCGTAATCATTGTGCTGATTAAAACTATGCCTATTTCAGCCTTGAATATACGAAAAACCCAGCTTTGGCAGCACTCTGCACTAAATAATTCCATGGATTCCCTATTCTTTTGAGAAAAATATCCTTCTCATCTCTGCCTTAAATGTGTAACCTCTTACTCTAAGGTTATGTCCCAGAAACTCCAACAGCAGGAAACAATCTTTCACCATTTACCTTGTCAAAGCCCTGAAAAATCTTAGATGTTTCAATAATCTTTCGAGAGTGCACGGATTCTGGGAAAGTCTCAGAAGATGAGGAAACGAACATGTTACCCCTATTAAGAAAGGCAGAGAAACTAAAGAAAACAGATAACTGCATAACTATCGGCTAATTAGCTTAACATCTATTATTGAGGAAACGTTAGACTCCATTATAAATGATTTAATGATAGACAATTTAGAAACAAATAAGGTAATCAAGCAGTGTCAACATGGCTTCTTGAAGGGAAAATTAGGCCTGACAAATTTATTAGCTCCAAGTTGGAAGGTTGGGACTAGGATAAGGTGGGGGAGGGAAACTGGTGAAATCCACATTGATCCGCCGTGGTTGGAGGGTCCCAAAGCGAAAGATGAGGTGTTCTTCCTCCATGCATCGGGTGGTTAGGGTTTGGAGATGGAGGAGGCCAAAGACTTGCATGTCCTCAGTGGAGTTACTCTCCTGCTCCTCCGATGCTGCCTGCCCAGCTGTATTTTTCCAACACAACAAACTTCGACGCAAAATTGAAATGTACTAGCTTTAGAAACTATGAATGTCATGAGAGCTCAGTTGGTGTTTGAAACATGAAGGAAGATAACAAAAAAAACTGGAGAAAGGAACTGTGAATTATGCCTAGATTAAGATGTTATGCAGTATGTCAATTACTACTTCCTAATAATTAAAGTAGATAAATTCCATTGCACAGCTGTGAGCAGAAGGATATATTTTTGTTATCTGTGTTCACTATAAAAACAGACTAAGCAGTCTCTGTTTTAATTCTCCATGCATGTCAATAATGGCAATTCACATGAGACAGCATTGTTGTGCACTGGCTTATGTCACACAGACCCAGATCTTACTTCCAACCCATGGTTTCAGGTGTGAGAAGTCCTCCTGGATGTAAAGGCAGGATGTGAAACATATCTAAACAGCTGGTTGGTGTTGTTTGTAGCCAATCCGTTTTGTAACTGTGTTGTCCGTTCCAGCTCAATACGTTGCCCAAATGGACCTTGAACCAAAGGGGGCTTGATGCCATAGGTTTTGGGACCTCCTTAGACTGCATAAGGGTCACTTGCAGCCTTCCTTTCCTTGCATTA
Source organism: Chiloscyllium plagiosum (assembly GCF_037043375.1). Lineage (NCBI taxonomy): Eukaryota > Metazoa > Chordata > Chondrichthyes > Orectolobiformes > Hemiscylliidae > Chiloscyllium > Chiloscyllium plagiosum. The sequence continues at coordinate 76,609,831 of NW_028270145.1, read as the reverse complement.
CCTTCTTTGTATATTTGAGTTTATAATTAGCTATGATTTAATTAAATTGATCACTCTGACATAACCTCTTGATGATTGTTATCATCTTTTAACTAAGGCAACTAAGTAGTACAGGATGTAATGAGTATTAATTATCACATGCACAATTAATTGGTATTTGATTTATAACTGAAGGTGATGCTGACAAATACCAACAATAATCAGAACAAACAAAATACAACACAGAAGTGCAAACTAAATTAAGATTAAAAAGCAACATCAGGGGTTGACTGCTTTGATTATGTTATGAGAAATCAAGTGTTAAGTGATGACAGCAAACAAATAATGAATAATGTGACAATCAAACTCCTGTAGCCATAAACAGAAATATCTGAATGCAAAAATAATGAATATTATTTGGTCTAATGGACAATCTTTGTGTTTCAGGTTATTCTGACAAACTTGTTGTGAATATATTAAATTAAACTTCTGAAACAGACATAGTTCTGGAGCAAAATTAAACAAAGGGCTGTGAATGTTGAAAATCTGATGCAAAAACAGAAGTTGCCACAGAAACTCAGCAGATCTGTCAGCATCTGTGGAGAGAAAGCAGAGTTAACATTTCGAGGCCAGTGACCCTTCTTCAGAACTCTCATCCAGGTCACTGGACTCAAAATATTAACTCTGCTTTCTCTCCCCAGATGCTGCTAGATCTGCTGATTTTCTCCAGCAATGTCTGTTTTTATTTCATTTCTCTACCAGAAACTTGAACTTTAATCTTCCAGCTTCGAGGTCATGACACTACCACTGTATCACAAGATTCCTAACTGCTGTGATCACTGTTGAATCACCGAATTGAACCAGGATCCTTTAGATCACCAGAATAATGCTCTGCCAACCTGGATATTATTTTCACCACCCTTTCATTTTCAGATAATTTGTATTAACCCGTTCAGAAATTTTACTATCAATGTCTAGGGCAGTTGGGACTTGTATCCAGACCTTCTGTTCCTGAAGTAGGACACCACTATGCCATAAAAACCCTCCCTTGTGTTTCGATCATCAGCTTCAAATATCAATTGAGTCAGTTTGAATGGTTTTTGAACATTAGAACATAGAGTAGCACTGGAATGGGCCCTTTGGGCCATAGTGTTGTGCTGAACATGATGCCAGATTAAACTAATCCCTTCTCTCTGCCTTTGGTCCGTATCCTGCATTCCTTGCATTTTCATACGCTTATCTAAAAGTCCCTAAAAAGCCCCGATTGTATCTGCCTCCACCACCACACCTAGTAGTGCACTTCAGACACCTATCACTCTCAGTGTAAAAACATTGCAACTCACATTTCCTTTGAACTATCCCCCTCTCACCTTAAATGCATGTCCCACGCTATTAGACATTTCAACTCTAGGAAAAAGGTTCTGACCGTCAACCTATCGGTGCATCTCATAATTTTATAAATTTCTATCAAGTCTCCCCTCAGCCTCCTCTGCTCCAGACAAAAACAACTCTAGTTTTTCTAACCTCTCCTTATAACTAATACCTTCTAATCCAGGCAGCATCCTGGAAACCTCTTCTGCACCCTCTCCAAAGCCTTCAAATCCTTCTTGTAATGTAGCAAGAACAATACTGAACCCAGTACTCTGAGTACAATCTAACCAAAGTCCTATAAAGCTGCAACATTACATCCTTGACTCCTGTAGTTAATGCACCAACAAGTATGCCCTACACCCTCTTTGTCACCTTATCAATGTGGTGTAGCCACTTTCAGAGAGCTTTGGACTTGAACCCCAAGATCCCTCTGTACGTCAATGCTGTTCATAGTCCATAAGACCAAAAGACCATTAGACATAGGATCAAAAATTAGGCCATTTAGCTCTTCAAGTCTACTGTACCATTCTATTATGGCTAATAAGTTTCTCAACACCATTCTCCCACTTTGTGCCTGTAACCTTTGCTCCCCTTTATAATCAAGAACTTCTTCATCTCAATCCCATCCCAAATATACTCAATGACCTGGTCTCCACAGCCTTCTGTGGCAATGAATTCCATAATTTCATTACTCTCTGGCTGAAGTCTGTACATTAATACTGTACATAGTCCGACCACTAACTGTATAATTTTTCATAACATTCGATCTCCCAAAGTGCACAGGATTTCACACTTGGTCGGATTAAACTTCACCTGCCATTTCTACCAACCCCCCACCCCCCCACCCCCAATATCTGCAACTGATCTATCTCCCATTGTATCCTTTGACAATCTTCTACACTGTCCACAACTCCACCAATTTTTGGTTTTATGTATAAAAAAGTAGCAACAGAACCAATTTTCTAATCTGGAGGAAAATGTTTGACTAATTGTGATGTTTGCCAGCAGTTTTCATTACGTGGGATGGGAACAGACTATTTAAATAATTTTGTATATTCGTGCACAGATACAGATCTGCACGAGGAGCCTTCCACACAGCAGCTGATCGAATCAGGGATATGCAACCCTGAAATGTAGCTTTTAGCAGGAGGTTTGTAGAATCAGAGTGTGCTATTCTTAAAGAGTTACTACTTAGCGTGAAAGGGACTGTAGAAATAAGTGACTGTGTGAAAGGGGGGGGGGGGTGCATAAATTCCTCCAGCCTTTTAAAACATTGATTTTCTTTTAAAATATGGCCTGTTTCCACACTGTAAGCATTCGATGATGATGATGATGATTTTGCAAAATTCCTGTAGATTTATAGGGTAAGGGGAGGGCAATTATTTGGGAATGGAAGTGGGACAAAAGCAAATTTTAAATTTTCCATGGATTGTATGAAAAGGTTGCAGAACAGAGAGGGTTCTTGGTTTGGTTGATAGTTAAAAGCACAATCAAGCTAAAGCAGCATAAACAGGTATCATCATAGATGTATAAAAGATGTAGATAATGATTCTGCTGTAATTTATACTGTATTGGTGAAGAAGGAGAGCTTTGATTGCACTTGATGAGGAGCATTTGGAATAATGCTGAGGACCAGCATGAATATATAGAGGTTGACTTGTTAGCTGGTTGCAACAAATTGCTTCTTGTCTCATATAGTCACTTGTGTTTATGCATGTGGCATTTAAAGATGGAATGCCTAGACATTCTAGCATAGACCTTATGATAACATTACTGACTTCTGAAACAGACAGCTTACTTGTATACACCTTAGACTTTACTTAAAAGAAGTCCTAAACACTCTTTTCTCTGTAGGCATGAAATTATAGTTCAGAAAGTTTGGGTTTTACCTCATTAAGAGAATAGTAAGAGGAATTTATCATGGATAAATGTCAAATGCTTACAAATATTGCCTTTTGATCATCTTAGAAATCAATGACTTTTGTCAAAGTGACTTCAAATAAAGGTGTACACAACAACAGGTTGCTTTTCATGTGTGTGACAGCTCTGTGCTATTGCACAGTCTTTCACGAGTGATAACTGTGAGAGTGTGAGCCTAAAGAACAAAGAAAACAGAGGCCCGCTAATGTGTGTTCATTAGTTGTACTTTTACAGTCATGTGAAAGAAATAGGCTTTGGAGAATGCTACATTAGCTTGTCAAGATCCATAGTGGTAGGGAAATGACTCAAATCTTGAGTAGAAGAACATGGGCTTTAATTTACGCACCTTGTAATGTATTAAGTGGATCCTGTATGTTTGTGTCATATTGGGTATATAAGTAGATAGTAAAAGGCAAGAATTGCATTTCTCCTGCACTGATTTTGCAAATTAATTCCTGAAGGCCTTATGGTGGTGTTAAAAGTGCACAATCACAATTTTTGGCTTCCATCATCTGATTTTAATAGCCAAGAGCTTTCATGGACTAAAATGCTTTTCAAAAATGAAAATCATGGATTTAAGATGATCACAGTGTCCACCTGACAAGGTCAGGTCTCATTTATGAAACCATTCAATAAATAAGACCCAGTCTGAAATGAAATTAAATGAAAATAATTGAAACCAATTGTTAAGATCTCTATTTCATATTTTGATTTGCACTTTTCTGGAACTTTCCCATATTGGGATGAAAGACTCACCTGAAGATTACCTTTCTTTGAAAAAAAGAGACAATAACCCAGATAAGACAGCACACAAATCAACAGTATTTTGGATAACAGCTTCTGGTCAGAGAAAGAGAATGATGCATTCATAATAGTAAAACTGAGAGGTTTGTTTTCTCTCTCTCTCTCTATTTCCCTTTTTTTCTCTTTCGGCCTCTTGGAAGACGATGTCCAGTGAAAAGCAATAAGAGAAACATTGATTAATGAGAACGTAAAGATATCTAAAAATAAAGTAATTGATGGGGTTGAGTGGGGACAGGAGTGAGGGTGGGAGGGGAGCAGGACGAGTATGTTAGAAGTCATTAATGAAACAATCACATTCTCAAAATAAATCTAACATCTTAAGGACTTTTTTTAAAAACTGTGTATTACTGATCTTCCATTTTATACTAGACACCTTCCCCATAAATCCTGTATTTATATGTGTTTGATCTCATAAAGAACAAGGAACAAAGAAATTTTACAGCCCAGGAAAAGGCCTTTCGGCCCTCCAAGCCGGAGCCGATCCAAATCAACTGTCTAAACCTGTCGCCCAATTCCTAAGCATCTGTATCCCTCTGCTCCCCACCCACTCATGCATCTGTCCAGACGCATCTTAAATGAATCTACCTTGCCTGCCTCTACCACTTCTGCTGGCAACACTTTCCAAACGCCCACCACGTGGGTGGGTGAACTTAAGGCGTGGATCGGTACCTGGGACTACGATGTTGTGGCCATCACGGAAACGTGGATAGAAGAGGGACAGGAATGGTTGTTGGAAGTTCCTAGTTACAGATGTTTCAGTAAGATTAGGGAGGGTGGTAAAAAAGGAGGGGGGGGGTGGCGTTGCTAATTAGAAATGGTATAACGGCTGCAGAAAGGCAGTTCGAGGGGGATCTGCCTTTGGAGGTAGTATGGGCTGAAGTCAGAAATAGGAAAGGAGCAGTCACCTTGTTGGGTGTTTACTGTAGGCCCCCCAATAGCAGCAGAGATGTGGAGAAACAGATTGGGAAACAGATTTTGGAAAGGTGCAGAAGCCACAGGGTAGTAGTCATGGGCGATTTCAACTTCCCAAATATTGATTGGAAGCTCTTTAGATCAAGTAGATTGGATGGGGCGGTGTTTGCGCAGTGTGTCCAGGAAGCTTTTCTAACTCAGTATGTAGATTGTCCGACCAGAGGGGAGGCCATATTGGATTTGGTACTCGGTAATGAACCGGGACAAGTGATGGGCTTGTTAGTGGGTGAACATTTTGGTGATGGTGACCACAATTCAGTGACTTTCACCTTGGTTATGGAGAGAGATAGGTGCGTGCAACAGGGTAGGTTTTACAATTGGTGGAAGGGTAATTACGATGCTGTAAGACAGGATCTGAGGAGCATAAGTTGGGAGCATAGGCTGTCAGGGAAGGATGTCATGGAAATGTGGAACTTTTTCAAGGAACAGATACAACATGTCCTTGATATGTATGTACCTGTCAGGCAGGAAAGAAATGGTCGTGTGAGGGAACCTTGCTTGACGAGGGAGGTTGAATGTCTTGTAAAGAGGAAGAAGGAGGCTTACATCAGGTTGAGGAAACAGGGTTCAGACAGAGCAGTGGAGGGATACAGGATAGCCAGAAGGGACCTGAAGAAAGGGATTAGGAGAGCTAAGAGAGGGCATGAAAAATCTTTGGCGGATAGGATCAAGGATAACCCAAAGGCATTTTAATGTATGTGAGAAACATGAGAATGACGAGAACGAGGGTAGGTCCGATCAAGGACAGTAGTGGGAGACTGTGTATTGAGTCGGAAGAGATAGGAGAGGTCTTGAATGAGTACTTTTCTTCAGTATTTATGAACGAGAGGGACCGTATTGTTGAAGAGGAGAGTGTGAAACGGACTGGTAAGCTAGAGGAGATACTTGTTAGGAAGGAAGATGTGTTGGACATTTTGAACAACTTGAGGATAGACAAGTCCCCCGGGCCTGATGGGATATATCCTAGGATAGGTACATGGATGGGTGCTTAAGCTAGGACAAATGTTCGGCACAACATCGTGGGCCGAAGGGCCTGTTCTGTGCTGTATTGTTCTATGTTCTATGTTCACCCTCTGTGTGAAGTACTTACTGCATGTATCCCCCTTAAACTTTCCACCTCTCATGTTGAAAGCATGACCTCTCATTATTGAATCCTTCACCCTGGGAAAAAGCTTGTCTCTATCCACCCTGTCTATACCCTTCATGGTTTTGTAAACCTCAATAAGGTCCCCCCTCAATCTCCTTTTTTCTAATGAAAATAAACCTAACCTGCTCAACCTCTCTTTATAGCTAGCACCTTCCATACCAGGCAACATCCTCGTAAGCCTTCTCACCACCCTCTCCATAATGTCCACATCCTTTTGGTAATGTGGTTACCAGAACTGTACACAGTATTCTAAATGCGACCAAATCAATGTCTTGTACAATTTTAACATGACTTGCCAGCTCTTATACTCAATACCCCATCCAACGAAGGCAAGCATACTATATGCCTTCTTGACCACTCTATCCACCTGTGCAGCAACCTTCAGGGTACAATGGACCTGCACTCCCAGATCTCTCTGCCCATCAACTTTTCCCAAGGCTCTTCCATTCACTGTATAACTCACTCGAGAATTGGACTTGCCTAAATGCATCACCTCACATTTGTCTGGATTGAAAATCACCTGCCACTTTTCTGCCTAACTCTCCAGTCTATCTATATCCTCCTGTATTCTTTGACAGTCCCTTATGCTTTCTGCTACTCCACCAATCTTCGTGTCATCTGCAAACTTGTTGATCATACCAACAGTGCCCTCTTCCAGATCATTTATGTATATTACAAACAACACTAGCCCCAACACTGACCCCTGTGGAATACCACTGGTCACCTTTCTCCATTTCGAGAAACTCCCTTCAACTACTACTCTCTGTGTCCTGTTGCTCAACCAGTTCTTTATCCACCTAGCTAGAACACCCTGCACACCATGTGACTTCACTTTCTCCATTAGTCTGCAATGGGGAACCTTATCAAATGCCTTACTAAATTCCATGTATACGATATCAACAGCCCTTCCTTCATCTATCAACTTGGTCACTTCCTCGAAGAGCTCTATTAAGTTGGTAAGACATGATCTCCGCCTGCACCAAACCATATTTTGTTATTTTCTCAGGTTAGTAACCAATAAATTACCTTTCTTTCACTTCGGAAAACTGTGTAGATAGATCCTTCATTTTTAACTAGCAAGCTACATTATAATTGAAATGTAATACTGCTGTGTGCTAAACAGAAATAAAAATTCCTGTTACAGCCAACAGAAAGGGAGTTGAAAAGAAGGAATCTGATTCATGCTCCTCATCTGGTCCCTCTTTTCTCTCAGGATAATCACATTCTGTTTACTTTTGTCAATGCTATGATGATATTTCAAAAATTTCACCTTTGTTCGGATCACTAGCTGTAGATTTAAGCTGTATCTAATATTCTCCAACGTGAGTCTGCAGTTATGGAATGGTGTGCAATCTTCTTACATCTGACCTTTTAAGTTGTTGAATTGGCTTTGTCCCTCCTTCAGCTTTTTTGAAGGCTTCTGAAGTCTCAAGGGTGTACGAAAAGTAAATGAGTCAGCTATTGACACTTCCTCCTGAAAAATCTTCTCAAAACTCATTGACACTTCCTCCTGACATTTCAACACTTCTACTGATTTATTGTTTGGTTAGCAACAGCAAACATTCAGATTTTTGGGTTGAAATGATGAAGCAAGAAAAAAAGGTTCTTCATTTGTGTGACAACTAGCTCTTTCTGGGCAAAAGGAATGTGTTTTTTTTCATTCTTGATGCGATGAGAGGTATGTATTATATAGTATATTGGGATTTGGAATTTAAAATAAAGGCATACAGATGTGGATACATCCTGTGAAGGTTTTAATTTTAAGCAGGAGACAATGTGATTTGAAACAGTGACCCAAGTGCATCATAGAGTCATAGATTCACAAAGATTCATAGCACACTTCGGTCTAACTCATCCATGCTGATCAGAAATTCTAAATAAATTTAGTCCCGTTTGCCATCATTTAGCCTTTAAACTTACAACCTTTCCTATCCATATAAGTAGCCAGATGCCTTTTCAATATTATAATTGCACCAGCCTCCATCACTTGGGTGGGCCCCAGCTACCCCTGCCTCTTTGTTGACCACACCGAACAATCTATCTTCAGTACCTACACAGGCACTGTGCCCCAACTCTCCTGCAGTTACATCGATGACTGCATCGGTGTAGCATCCTACATCCAGGCTGAACTGGAGCAGTTCATCGACCTTGCCCACAATTTCCACCCCATCCTCAAATTCACTTGGTCCAACTCTGACACCTCCCTCCCCTTTCTTGACATCTCCATTTCAGTCTCGGATGACAGTCTCCAGACGGACATTTACTATAAACCCAAAGTCTCTCACAACTACATGGACTACCCCTTATCTCCATCCAGAGTCCCAAACAGTCCTTCCAGGTGAGACAGACATTACTTGCCTCTCCTCTAACCTAGTTTACTGTATCAGGTGCTCCCAATGTGGTCTTCTCTACATCGAGGAGACCAAACATAAACTGAGGGCATGTTTTACCACGCATCTCGGCCAGGCCCGCAGGGGCTGACCAGACCTCACAGTCACCGCCCATTTAATTCCCCTTCCTGCACCCTTTCCGACGTGACTATCCTTGGCCTCCACCATTGCTACAATGAATTAATTCACAAATTGGAGGAACAACACCTCATCTTCTGCCTGGGCAGCCTACAGCCCAGAGGACTCAACATTGAGTTCTCCAATTTCAAATAACCTCCCTTCCCAGCCCATGACTTCCATTCCCAGCCCCATCTCCTCCCTTTCATTCATCTCAGCCACCAACCAGTTTCATTCCTCCCATTGATGAATCAGTTTGTATCCTCTACTTGTTTTTACTTAACCCCACTTCACCACCCTGCCCCCAATCCCATTACAGTCAGAACATGACCTCCCAACTCCATGGGCCTCCTCCATCGCCAAACCCTTACCACCCATGCCTGGAGGAAGAACAGCTCATATTTCACTTTGGGACCCTGAAACCACACGGAATCAATGTGGATTTCATTTCCCCTACCCCCACACTATTCTAGTCCCAAGCCTCCAACTCGGCACCACCCTCCTGACCTGTGCATCACCATTTCTATCTATCTGTTACACCCTTCACTCCGACCTATCACCTTCTCCCTCATCTGCATCCACCTATCGCAGTCCCATCTACCTTACCCCCAGCCGCATCCCCTTCCCATTTATCTCTCAGCCCCCCAGCCCACAAGCCTCATTCCTGATGCCCGAAACGTCGATTCTTCTGCTCCTCGGCTGCTGCCTGACCTGCTGTGCTTTTCCAGCACACGCTTTCAACTCGATTCTCCAACATCTGCAGTCCTCTCTTTCTACTACTCCCAACTCCTGTATTCAATGCACTGAAGGTAAGCTTACCAAATTCTTTCTTCGTTACCCTGCCCACCTGTAACTGTACTTTCAAGGAACTATGAACCTGCACTCCAAGATCTCTTCACTTAGCAACACTCCCTAGGGCCTTACTATTAAATGTACAAGCCCTGCCTTACCAAAATGTAGCACTTCACATTTACCTAGATTAAATTCAATCTGCCTCTCCTCAGCCCACTGGCCCATCTGATCAAGATCCTATTGTACTCTGAGATAAACTTCTTTGCTGTCCACTACGCCACCAATATTGGTGTCATCTGCAAACTTACTAGCCATACCACCTATAGTCACATCCAAAACATTTACATAAATGACCAAAAGCAGTGGACCCAGAACTGATCTTTGTGGCACACCATTGGTCACAGGCATCCAGACTGAAAAGCAACCCTCCACCACTGCTTTGTCTCTTACCTTTAAGACAATTTTGTATTCAAATGCCATGTTCTCCCTGTATTCCATGTGATCTGACCTTGTTAGCCAGACTACCAAGCATTGTATTCAATAAGTGGTTATTGAAATTTTAAAGTTCGTTCCTTGAGGATTGGTTTGTTGTTTTAATTATTTTACATGAAATTTGACTAATATGTACATTGATCTGTGATTGCTGTATCCAGGACGTGTGCTGCTTCTCTCAGTCAACCTTGCATTATCAGTGTTGGATTCTACTTATGATAAATGCCTGTACCTGCACTCTTGGGGCTGCTCCACCGAGCTAATCTATCCTGACTCTGAGTCTGTTGCAAATCTGTCTCTACCCTATTTAAGAGTACCTATTGTCTGGCACTTATGTGTTCCAACATATCCTTTGTTTACATTTGTATGAGCAAAATACTGATGACAACTCTCAAGTTCCATTCCTCTCTTCTCAGAGGTCTTGAAAATAAATGACTTTTGATCTCAGAATCACATCTTTGCATACATCATCATCATTAACATCCTATTCCTGTTCTACTACATTATGAGTTAGAAACAGAATAGATAAACATCAAATATTGTTTCTGATCGTACACTTGGGACAGATATGGGAGAAAGGTGAGTTTCTTGGTCTCTAAAATAATTTTCTGTTTTATCACTGACAGAGTTATAAATAGATTTGATTTAAAGACAGGATTTTTAAAATATTTGCTCCTATTAAATTTGAAGATTGAATTAAGGAAGAACTATTTTAAAACCACAGTTTAGAAACATTGCTGTTGACATTTTGAAAAGCAGGTCATCTGACCTTCATAGTGCCAATGGTTGTTTGAACAAACAGTTATTGAAGTTTGAGTTATAAGTGAAACGGAGCTGAGGGGTTGTGGAATATAACTCCATGGTAGCAAGATGCTGATTGGTCTTCAGATTAGTGACTAGTTGTTGAGTAACTGTACAGTTTAGGGCTGGGAACAAAATGGAGAGAAGTGGCTTCATTTCCACCAGCAACTGGAGCTCTCTCACTGATCTCTGCAGTCAAACCCCATTGTAAACCTCAAGGAAAACAGTTCATCTGTTTTTTTCAGCAGTTATTGTAAGCTGTAACTTTTAACTAGTTAGTCAGAGACTTTTAGAAGTGGACCAGCCACTTTCAGTCTCTTGCAAACAAATATAAGCATTTAAAGGGAGCTAAATAAAAAAGCAGCAATCTGACCAGCATAATAATCGTACGGATCATCTCAGTTACCCATGAATAGGAACCACTGAACTGATTTTCCTCTATGCATAATATATTTTTCCATGTCTGTGTGTTTGTGTATGTTTGAGGGGGAGTTGATAATGAGATTAGTTTTAATTTGTAGTGTTACATGCCAATAGTTTATTACGGTTCACCTGTAGTTAGATTCTAATTACTTGTAATAAATGGTAATTCTTTTGAAGTACAGTTAAGTGTTTCCAATCAAGGTCTGGAAATCAGGTAAATTGGGGAATTTTATGAACTTATTTCATAATCTTTAACATTCGCAATGCGTTCAGGAATAGTGGAGCTTGATTTCCAGTGTGCTACCCCAGTGTGTCATGACAATGAAGAATTGTATCTGAATGAATTGATCAAGTTTGATCTTAATGTGGAGAATATTTATTTCAAACAAATGTCCAAGATAATGGCATCAGATGGAAAGAATAAAGGTTATCTTCTTATGATAAACTGCATGCCTTTTTACTGGAGGCACAAGGAGAAAAAAACAGGTATAATATTATCAAGCTGCAGTTCAACATATGTTTTCAGTAGAAAGCTACTATAAACCATATCGGATTTAAGGGTTTATGAGAGGGGCGTGGGGTCAACAGCAAAGACAGGGGGTGGGTCTCTGTCAACCCTCCTGTCAAAATGTTGATCCCTCAATCAGCCACAGAAAGCCTCTAAGAAGGACAACAAAGGAAGCCTGGGACCAAGCATGCCAGAGTTTTGCTGGGATGCTGCCCCCAGGGCAAGACCCCACCTGTCACTGGCTTGTACCAGAAATAAAAGAAGAGGCTCTTAATTGGCTGTGGAATTAGATGGTGACACGATCTATTGGAAAACAATGGTGTAGTCTATCGTGCCAACAGCTGCATACAAGTTGAAAAGGATGAGGAGAAATAATTAACCTTTGTCACAGTGACATCTGATTTTGACAAGAGCCTTTTCAGTACTATAGCAGAGGTGAATTTGCCTGGAAAAAAAATTATTGCAAGGACATCAGGAAAGAGCAAAGAATGTAATTAATTGGCTGGATCTTTTAAAGAAACAGCATAGATGTGCTGGGCTAAAAGGCCACCTTCTGTGTTGTATGATTTTAAAAGAATTTAATAATAATATCTCAACTTTGCAGTAAGACAAAATCAGGAATGTATAATATCCTGCTCCAAGCTTAACTTGCTGAAGGGAAGGTCAGGTAATTATTAACAATACATAGCTTATATTGTGGAGAAATTCATTCTGAGTGAATGTTTTCATTAGTTAAGGAGAGATAATTATGCAACTAGCACAAAATAAAGAGGCAAAAAGGATTGTTGTAAATCTGTCACTGAAGAGCATTAATTGTCTTAGTTCTTATTGAGCACATATCCACAGATTGATTGCTTTAGTAGCAAATCTGCAGTTTGTGGCTAATAAAGGTGACAGCCACCATGTTTTCTTAAAAACAAGCAATTAAAATAATCTTTGCGTTATCTCAGTTAAACTGTACCTCTTCCAGTTTACATATGAAAGCCCTCACCTCCTTCCTTCTGTTTTAAAAAAATTCTGAGATGACTTAATGGCATTGAGGGTAATTGAAGGTGAAACATTCACATGAAGCCTTGGTGTGAATGTTAATTCAGAATTTTCAGTGGACCATAATAATCAGCTTGTCCACAGCTTGAACTAGTGAAAGCAAAGCTACTTCAAATCGGATTTCATTAAAGTTTGTTGAAATTAATTTAAGATGGTTCTGGGTATTTAAATCTGCTGAATTGCTGATTTATTAAGATTTTTAATGGCAGAAAAACAATATTCACAAATCAAAATCTGCATTCATCAGTCTGTAGGTAATTAAGAACCTTCTGAGATGTGAAATAACTGTCAGAAATCTTACGATTTACACACAAATCAGGCAATTTTTAGAAATGGAAGAAAGAACATTAAAAAATCCAAGAAGACTTTGAATTTCTTTTGCCTTTTTCTCATGAAAGATGATACCTCTCTACATTTGTAAGAATAAATTCTGAATGCTAAAACCATTCAGTTGTAACAATAATGTGTAATTAAAGCTGGAAATCAATGAACTTTTATGATTGTTCGAAAACAAAATAACTATTTTATAAAGCAATTTCCACAAAAAAAAGAGTTTGAGGAATCCATTACATTCAAGGTAGAAGACAGAGGGTGGTGTTGGAGGGTTGTTTTTCAGACTGGAGGCCTGTGACCAGTGGAGTGCCACAAAGATTGGTGCTGGGTCCTCTACTTTTTGTCATTTACATAAATGATTTGGATGCGAGCATAAGAGGTACAGTTAGTAAGTTTGCAGATGACACCAAAATTGGAGGTGTAGTGGACAGCGAAGAGGGTTACCTCAGATTACAACAGGATTTGGACCAGATTGGTCAATGGGCTGAGAAGTGGCAGATAGAGTTTAATTCAGATAAATGTGAGGTGCTGCATTTTGGGAAAACAAATCTTAGCAGGACTTATACACTTAATGGTAAGGTCCTAGGGAGTGTTGCTGAACAAAGAGACCTTGGAGTGCAAGTTCATAGCTCCTTGAAAGTGGAGTCGCAAGTAGATAGGATAGTGAAGAAGGTGTTTGGTATGCTTTCCTTTCTTGGTCAGAGTATTGAGTACAGGAGTTGGGAGGTCATGTTGCGGCTGTACAGGACATTGGTTAGGCCACTGTTGGAATATTGCGTGCAATTCTGATCTCCTTCCTATCGGAAAGATGTTGTGAAACTTGAAAGGGTTCAGAAAAGATTTACAAGGATGTTGCCAGGGTTGGAGGATCTGAGCTACAGGGAGAGGCTGGACAGGCTGGGGCTGTTTTCCCTGGAGCGTCGGAGGCTGAGGGGTGACCTTATAGAGGTTTACAAAATTATGAGGGGCATGGATAGGATAAATAGACAAAGTCTTTTCCCTGGGGTCGGGGAGTCCAGAACTAGAGGGCATAGGTTTATGGTGAGAAGGGAAAAATATAAAAGAGACCTACAGGGCAACTTTTTCACCCAGAGGGTGGTACGTGTATGGAATGAGCTGCTAGAGGATGTGGTGGAGGCTGGTACAATTGCAACATTTAAGAGTCATTTGGATGGTATATGAATAGGAATGGTTTGGAGGGATATGGGCTGGGTGCTGGCAGGTGGGACTAGTTTGGGTTGGGATATCTGGTTGGCATGGATGGGTTGGACCGAAGGGTCTGTTTCCATGCTGTACATGTCTATGACTTGATGAAGTGGTGCACTATAAACTCCAATGAGTTTGAGTGGGCACAGGAACACAGTGGAAATTTTACTGGATAAGCAAATCAGAGACAGAAATTAATGCTTCAGAGATATGAATTTTAGGTGCCATCCATGGGCAGGTTATCAGATCGGTGGGCCTGCTAATTAGGAAGAAAATGAGGACTGCAGATGCTGGAGATCAGAGTCAAGATTGTGGTGCTAGAAAAGCACAGCTGGTCAGGCAGCATCTGAGGAGCAGGAGAATTGATGTTTCGAGTATAAGCTCTTCATCAGGAAAGAAAATTAGAAACCATGCCAACAGCACAATGCCCACTTAGCCTGCCTTTACCATGAGTTTAGAGATAATGTGGGATATGTGAGGTGGACTGCCTTCTTGTGACCCAACTGAGGTCCTTAGTGAGCAATTGATGGCCAATTAAGGGTCTACCCTTGCCACCACACTGATTTCCTGGGCAGCAGACAACAAATGTGCCTAATGTATAGCTCAGGAGATGTAGCCTTTTAGTGACTAATTAATGAAAGGGGATTGCCTCATCCATAAGACTCTTGTGTCATTTGGAGCCTTGCCCATTATTCTCTAGCAGATTTACCATCCTTATTCAGCTTTGCCATGTTTGGTACATGTGCAGTCCTCCTTCTTGCCTTGCCAGAGTCTGATAACCTAGCCCCTATGTCTTACTTCAGTATAAATCACAGTTCCTGTTCCTGGTTAATTTTGGTTGGCACAGAGTTACTAACTTCCAAATGTAATAGTAGCTCTGTAAGATGTAAATTCCTTGAGACAGGCAAAAGTACCACCTTGTATTAATTAGAAGACTGTCAGCTACAAAATTAAATCGCAGTGAGCCAGCCAAGTGCAAGCAAGTTCAGCTCTGAAATTTATGCTGAGGTGCTGGGAGCATTCCCTTTTATCGTGTGTTCAAGATAGAATGGTTGCAGAGAAGGCAAAGTTGAAAACTGTCTACAGTTACACTATTTACTATACATGAAAAATAAACACTATTTTACATGAAAATTACAAATTTACAAGGCTCTGAATTTGTAGCTACATTTGATAACGGCTAATCAATCTTCCTTGGTTGTTATGCCTACGTACTCTCAAGAATCTCCAACATTCTAGAGTGTTGAATTCTATTGTAGAATAGTCTGGTGTACTATGGTTTCTCTTAAAATTTTGCCTACATTGTGTTATTTATGCTCAATGAAGTGCAGCTCTGTGGCATCATTGAAAGGTTGCTCCCAGGTCACGAATGCCCTTACCCAACAACCCATAGCATGTTGTGAAGCCTATGAACTCAAATCTCACCACAGTAGTTGCGAGAATTTAAATTTAGTAATTAATAAATTGGAATAAGATGCTAGTCTCTGTACCAATGAGCATGAAACTACAATTTGGTTATAGAAGAAAAATTGGTTCATCAAGGAGGGAAATCTGCTGTCTTTATCCAGGCTGTCCTGCACATGATTCCAGATCCACAGCAATGTACTTGACTCTGAATTGGCCTAACAAGACACTCAGCAGTATCACGTACCCTTCAGTAATATGGACTGTAATATGGACTGTAACAGTTCAAGAAGGCAGCTTACCCCTCCTCAAGGATAATTGAGGATGGGCAATCATCTAGCCAATGTTCTCACATTCCAAGGACAATTAAATCAAATATTTAGAATTTACCTCAGAACAATGGTATGTCTAGGGTATTTCCATGCATTGACTATGTGTTTGTGCGATGAACAAGTTTGTTATCCTTTCTTAAAGTTCCTGGCAAGTTACTTATTTTTAGGGTGAAATATTCATTTGTGTCCATTTTGGGATATCTGCTGAGAAATCATTCTTCATGGGGAAAAGCAATGATTTGTTATTGACAGGACTTCTGGAAGAAGTTAATAATACAGAAGAAAAAGAAGAATAAGATTCAAATTCAAAGGAAACTGATCAGGCCAACAAGAGAAAAAAGCTCTATTTTAAATCTTTTACCAAACATACTTTGTTTTGGAAACATGCAAATGTTTCATTACCCCA
This sequence comes from Chiloscyllium plagiosum, assembly GCF_037043375.1. Taxonomy (NCBI): domain Eukaryota; kingdom Metazoa; phylum Chordata; class Chondrichthyes; order Orectolobiformes; family Hemiscylliidae; genus Chiloscyllium; species Chiloscyllium plagiosum. Next base: position 76,593,387 of record NW_028270145.1, on the reverse strand, counting down.
CTAACACAGGCATGACAATATAATTCATTACCATTCTTAACGTAGGTTGGATTTGACGTCAAACATGTTGCGTTTAAAATTGTTAGGCATATCTATTGTTTTACATTAAATTTTTTTAAAATACCAGAGATCTGAAATAGTAGGGGAAAATGATGGAAATACTCAGCAGATCAGACAGCATCTATGATGAGAGAATCAGAATTAACTGGAAAGTCAAATCAAGGTGGGAGCTTCATGGTGAATGGCCGGGCCTTAAGGAGTGTAGTGGAATAGATGGACCTTGGATTTCAGGTGCATGGTTCTCTGAAAGTCGAGTCACAGATAAAAAGGGCAGTGAAGAAGGCTTGTTGCGCATTGGACCTCTGAGTACAGAAGTTGGAAAATTATGTTGCAGTTATTCAGGATGTTAGTGAGGCCACACTTGGAGTATTGTGTTCAGTTTTAGTCACCTTACTATAAGAAGGATGTTATTAAACTGTAAAGAGTGCAGAAGAAATTTACAATGATATTGCCAGGACTCAACAGTCTGAGTTATAGGAAGAGCTTGGACAAGCTTTGGAGCATAGGAGACTGAAGGGGGATCTTGTAGAAGTGTATAAGATCATGAGAGGCATGGATAGGGTGAATGCACTCAGTCTTTTCCCAGGGTTGGAGAATCGAGGACTAGAAGGCATCAGTTTAAGGTTAGAGGGGAAAGAATAAAAGGCAGTCTGAGGGGCAACGTTTTTATACAGAGGGTAGTACGCATATGGAATGAGCTGCCAGCAGAGGTGGTTGAGGCAGGTACATTAACATCATTTAAAAGGCAAATACATGGATAGGAAAGGTTTAGAAGGATATGGGCCAAGTGCAGGGAAATGGGGTTAATGTGAGTGGACATTTTGGTCGGCATGAACCAGTTTGGGCCAAAGGGCCTGTCTCTATGCTGTAGGACTCAATGACGATGGCTCTAACTGATCCCTGATCTGTAATGTATTTTCGGGATTTTCTACTCTTAATTTACTTTTAGAACAAATGTTTATTTGCTATCAGCAAGACAAAGCAGCTTAACTATTTGGATTTGGCCAAACCTTCTTACTTGATAGAAGAAATGTACATGAGAACATTCCCCTCAGGAATGTTGTGGTTGAACTGATCATTTTGCTTTCTTCTGGATTGATGGTGTTCGTTTCTTGAATGTCAGGCAATGAATCACCTTCAATATATGCCCATTCTTCTTTGATTGTCTGCTGGTGGGTAACTATACCCAAACTAAGTTAAAAATCACACAACACCAGGCTATAGCCCAACAGGTTTAATTGGAAGCACTAGCTTTTGGAGCGCTGCTCCTTCATCAGGTGATTGTGGAGGACACAATTGTAAGACACAGAATTTAGAGCAAAAGTTTACAGTGTGATGTAACTGAAATTATACATTGAAAAAAGCCTTGATTGTTTGTTGAGTCTTTCATCTGTTTGAATAACATGATAATTTCATTTCTTTCATGTGTAAGTCACAACACTTTTTTTTTAAAAGTTACATTCTCAGGTTAACTGCAACAATTGTTGTTAGGCAGGCAATATGTTGAAGGTGTTAGCCCCCTGTGTTCTCTGTCTGTGCCAGACTGATTCTAATCTAAAAAGTAAGATAACAGAGTTTTAGATGAATTCATGAAGTTTTTGAGCAAAGTACAATGTAACTCTGCAAATACAAATTCAGCCCAAAAAACTTAAATGTATATGTGTGCATGTGGATCTGTGTGTGTGTGTCTATCTGTCTGTCTGTCTGGGCTGGGGGGTTGTGAGTGTGAGAGAGTGTGCATATGTGTGTGTATGTGAGTGTAGAGTGTCTAAGTCTGTGAGGGAGTGCATGTGTGAGTGTGGGGGTGTGTGTGTCTGGGATGGGGGAGTTGTGAGTGTCTGTGAGAGAGAGTGTGTATGTGTGTGCATGAGTGTAGAGTGGTCTAAGTCTGTGAGAGGATGCATGTGTGAGTGCCTGTAGGGGTGTGTGTGAGTGTGTCTGTGTATACGTGTGTGTGTGTGTGTGAGTGTGTGTGTGTAGGAATGTCTGTGTGTGCGCAAGGTGCAATAGTGGTCATCTGTAGTGTCACATGAACCCAAGGTCCCAGTTGAGGCCCTCCCGATGGGTAGAGAACTTAGCTCTCAGCCTCTGCTCGGCCACTTTTCACTGCTGCCTGTCCCGAAGTCCGTCTTGGGGGATGGCCGCCCGAAGGTCTGAGGTCGAATGTCCCGGGCCGCTGAAGTGTTCCCCAACTGGGAGGGAACACTCCTGTCTGTTGATTGCTGTGCGGTGCCCATTCATCCATTGCCATAGCCTTTGCTCGGTTTCCCCAATGTCCCATGCCTCAGGGCATCCTTGTCTGCAGCGTATAAGATAGACAACGTTGGCTGAGTCACATGAGTACCTGCCATGTACAAGGTGTCCACACCTGACATGTCTTGCAGCACCTAGTGACAGGGTTGTATGGAGTTGTCCTGAAAGCCTGGCAGTTTGCTACGAACAATGATCTGTTTGAAGTTTGGCGGTTGTTTAAAGGCAAGCAGTGGAGGTGTGGGGAAGGTCTTGGTGAGGTGCTCATCCTCATTGATAATGTGGTGCAGGTCACGAAGAACAACTCCTGGGAACTACTGGAAAATGAAGGGTACCCTGTTGGTTGCAGCATGTGTCTGTCTCCTGCGAAGGTCATTACTGTTCCTTGCTGTGACATGTCGGGACTGGCGGTCGATGCATTGAGCATCATACCCCATTGTTGTGAGGGCATCCCTGAGTACTTCCAGGTGCCCGTCATGTTCCTCCTCATCTGAACAGATCCGGTGTATGCGTAGGGCGTGTCCATTGGGGTGGAAGCTGGAAAAGTGTAGCATTGTGAGGTGGTCTATGGGTTTGTGGTAGAGTGTAGTGCTAAGGGATCCATCCTTGATGGAGATGCATGTGTCCAAGAATGAGACAGATAATCGAGAGTAGTCCATGGGGTGAGTTTGATGGTGGGATGAAACTTGTTGATATCTCTGTAGTTTTATTAGTGACTCCTCGTCATGGGTCCAGAGAAAGAAAATGTCATCAATGTACCTAGTGTATAATGTTGGTTGGACGTCCTGCGGAGAGAAGAAGTCTTGTTCAAACCTGTGCATGAAGATAGTGGCATAATGGGATGCAAATTTGGTCCCCATAGCTGTTCCATGTGTCTGGATGAAGAACTGGTTGTCAAAGGTGACAACGTTTTGATCGAGGACTGAGGCTGTTGCCGCGATGCCGTTATTATGGGGGATGCTGGTGTAGAGTGCTGAAATGTCCACTGTGACGAGGAATGTTCCCGGTTCGATTGGTCCATGGGTGCTGAGTTTCTGTAAGAAATCTGTAGTGTCGCGACAAAAGCTTGGGATCCCCTGTACAATAGGTTTCAAGATGCCATCAACACAGCCGGAGAGATTGTCATACAGGGTCCCATTGCCTGATACGATGGAACTTCCTGGTGTGTTGGCTTTGTGTACCTTTGGAAGGCAGTAGAAGTCGCCTACATGAGAAGTACGTGGGATGAGGGTGCGTAGGGAACTCTGAAAGACTGGATCCAAAGTCCTGATCAATATGTTTAATTCATGGGTGTGTTCTTTGGTTGGATCAGCTGGTAGTTGCCTGTAGTGTTCCTGGTTATTCAGTTGTTGGTACACTTCCTTGCAGTAATCTGTTCTATTCTGAATGACAATGGCTCCTCCTTTATCTGCTGGTTTGATGACAATGTTGTGATTGGTTTTGAGAGCCTGGATGGCGTTGCATTGTGAACAGGTGATATTTTGCTCTATCTTGTGGGTACGGCTGATGAATCTGGCATTTATATATTTCCGGACGGTTTGAGCATACACGTCAAGCCCAGGGCAGCGGCCTGACTGGTTACCTTGTTATCATGCCTCCCTTGATCTCAGGAAAAACTTTACACTTAACTGCCCATGACTGACTGCTATTGCTGTGTACAACCTGACCTCTCTAATCTCTTGCTCTCTGCCAGAGTTATACTTTCTGTCTTTTATAGAAATGTCCTTCTACTTATACTATATAATGAAGCTAAAATCAAGAAGCCAAGTTTCAAAGGACCTTCTTGTGTAACCTTGATTTTTAAAGGAAGTAAACCTTTCCTTTGATTGACAAATCTGAGTGACATGACAGAGAACTTCATTTCTTTTTTGTGTCAATCAACTGAAACAGTCACACCACTGTCCTTAACAACCTCACTTCACTGGTAACCATGGAATCCGGACATGTCATGTGGAAAATTAATTCCCTGAGTTTCACAGCCTCTTATTACAAAGTATGTCATTTTTTTTCAGCCATGGAGCCATACACTTATCACTTCTCCTGAGCTAGACTTTGAGCTTTAATGTCCTAACCTCTATTTTCCATAAGAATACATTGTTCTTATTTGCAGTTTAGAACCTTTTAGTTCAGGAGCATTGCTGACTCTATTTTAGGGGCAAATTTCAAACAATTTCCAAGACATGTCCAACAATGCAGTTTTCCCTTGCCATTCTTGATTACATGCTAAAATCTTTGGAATGGGATTTAACCCACAAGTTCCTAATTCAAAAATAAGAATGTTAATACCTGGTACAGAGCTAAAATGGAAATTTGTACTTGAATCTCATCAGTTAATTTGTCATAAACTACTAGTACTGGTTACTCTAAAGGCAGTTCGCATGAAGTAGGATATCATGTTGAGATGACCGCGTTGCCTGAAGCAGCCCTTAGGCAATTTCTAGGGAAGGAGATTGGGAATAGTCTATGGACAGAGAGGGAGGGGGTTGCACAGGGACAATTCATGTGGGAGTCAGATGACTACACTTGCTCCTCATGAATCCACAGGGTCAGTACATATTTATCAGCCACAGGAGCCACTGAAAGGTAACTGAAGACTCAAAGCCTGCTTCACTCATCGACAACAAATTTCATCATGCGATCTTATGACAGCTAGTGAGCATGGTATAACTCGCAGTACTAAAACCTAAATCACAAGAACCATGCACATTTAGCAATGGGATCATCTTTTGTGCCAATCTGAACAGAATGTCATGATGCGAAATTGGGAAGCTTTGCACTTATGTTACTGTTGAAAATCGTCACAATATATTATGATTGCTATCTCAATAACTTAGAAGTACCTTAACAATTCTTAATTTTAACAGTTTATTTTAAATTTACAGAAATTAGAGTGCCTAATACTGCCAAAAGACCTAATGGCTAAATATGAGAGTTAAGTTTGGACATGCACAGAGCCACAATAGTGACATAGGTTAGTGTGATGGTTTCCAGATTCTTTCATAAAGATAGAGAAAGGACAGCACCTGTCCAGTTCAGACCAATAAAAATTATTGTTTAGCTCATTTGAAACTTATTAACAAGACAAATGTTTCATGGAGGTGTATGATCTACATGTTTAGTCTGGATCAGACCTGATCATTTGTGTTTAGGATTGGCTTTTATTTACAGCAGAGTATTCATTGGTTTTGAAGTTCTTTTTTCCTATTTCTTAATGTCCAATTTGAGGGGATTCCAATCCTACACCATCCAGAGAGGTTTGGAACTTGAGGCCCTGGAATCATTTCTTAGAATCATAGGCTCTCTACAGTTTGGCAGCAGGCTCTTTCACCCATTGAGTCTACACTGACCCTCCAAAGGCCATCCCACACGACCCACCCCATACCCTATCCCTGTAACCCCCGCATTTCCCATGGCTAACCCACCTAGCCTGTCCATCATTGGACTATAGAAGGAAACTGGAGCAAGCTCATGCAGACACAGGGAGAATGTGCACACTCCACACGGACAGATGCACAAGAGTGGAATAGAACCTGGATCCCGGGTGCTGTGTGGCAGCAATGCTAACTATTAAAACACTGTGCCACTTAGCTCATGGAGAGAAGAGGATGAGCAAGAGATGAGGGAAGTGGAAGAAACAGAGGCTGGGAAGGGGTGAAAGGGTTGGGCGGTGGGGGGAGGGGGGCAACACATGGATGTTCAAGCCTACTCAGGTCAAGAGAGCATGAGATATGAATATTTCATCATGATGTCATTCATTTCAGAGATCTTTCAAATCAAGAACATTTCAACCGAATCTCTCTCACTTAAGATAAGGAACTTACATTTTGAGAAATCTCTGTTAACACATCTATTAAAGTCACAACCTAACAAATCTATCACTTGCCAACAATGATGGATGCACATTTGACAAGAGTTTTAGTATCACCATAAAGATCCTATTGATCGCCGTCACTAGCTAATTCCATACCTCTTGTCATATCAACAATAAAAACAGTCTAAAAAAAAATGGCTTAGATTGTTATATTTATATAGAGCAAAGAAAGAGACATTATTTTCAGAGATAGTATAAAGACACCTTTGTAAATCACATAGTCCTTTGCATTAGATAGATTAGATACGCTATTCCCACTCATGAAATTGACAGAATAAGAAACCTTAGGTTTTAAAGGATGTGCAAAAGAAGCATGAGTTTTGTGAGAAAAACATTTTTGCTCAGTGAGTAGTTAGGGTATGGAATGCAATGTCTGCAAGTGTGGAGACAAATTCAGTTGAAGCAGTCAATTGAATAGAAAGAATGTGCAAAGGTATGGGGGCACTATGCAATGAAGCTTATTTGGAGATGCAGCTACGATGGCGTCTTTCTCCGCTGTAATGATTCTGTGGTTCTGAGAGTTATGAATGGTAACCTCGTGCCATTGTGATTCAGCTGAAGGTGGATTGATCTCAAGTGATAGAATTGGATGGCTTGGTCCCTCTTTGTAAGTAATGCTTTTAATCACTGAAAATTACTTTTACAAATCATCTGGAAAGAAAAACATTCTGGTTCAGTTAATGCACTGTCATCAGTTTCTCATGGTGTGTAACACAAAAACAAACTAGTAAATCATTCCTGCTTACATGCTCAAAAACAAACTCAACTCAAAGATTTGTTAGTTCACAGGACATGTTGGTTTGTGGATTGATTTATGATAGGTGCATATTGTGTGTAAAGTTTCACAATCCTATACATTGTTTGGCTGATTGCAATGGATTGTGTTGATAACATCTCTGCAAACTTGCTGAAACTTGAGACTAAAATTCTAAGAAGGAAGAAGCATTTGCAGTGGTCCAGTGAGACTCAATGCAGGCTTGAAGAACAGCACCTTTTCTTCTACATGGGGACCTTACAGCTTTCAGGACTTAATATGGGGACCTTACAGCCTTTAGGACTAACAACTGTAGAGATGCAATACCTCCTTCCATATCTATTAGCCACTCCTACCCCATAGATCCTAACATGGTGTGGGTTTCTTTTAATACAATCAACTCATTTTCACATACTCAACAGTCTCCATTACCAACTACCCTAGATTCACTTCTTCCTGGTCTACTATCAACTATCCCTTTGTCAGCTAACTGTTTTTTCTTCTCTGGACTCCATCACCACCTATCCGACCCTACTCCCCCAATGCTCCTTGTTACGATCATTTCTGAAGAATGGTTACTGGACACAAAACATTAAATCTGTTTTATCTCCACAGATGCTGCTAGACCTGCTGAATTTCTGGTTTAATTTGTTTCAGATCTTAATCCACAGTTCTTTGTTTTATATTTTAAAAATGGATTTGTATAATACTTTTGATAATCTCAGAGGGCCCGCAGTGCTTTACAAAAATCAAGTTTTGAAGTGGAGTAATTAATGTTGGAAATACAGCTATTAATTTGCATATTAAACGCCAATCTCACACTGACTACATCATCTGTTCCAATAAATATTGGCTATTGTCTTTTGGGAAATATTGCTTTGTGATCTTTCCCATCCACTTGAGAAGGAACATTCAAGGCTCTGTTTACCAAGTCATCAATCGAGTGGTATCTTCAATAGTACAGCACTTCCCCAGTGTTGCACTAGTACATCAATCTGAATTTTGTTTGTGCCCAAGTCATAAAGGTGAGACTCTAGTAGCATATCATTGCAATTCAGATGCAAAAGTAGTTTCAACTGAGCCATAGCTGACACTAATGATTTACTTTGCACACAGAGTCTGCAAGTCTACTTTTCAGCTTGATGCAGTTAAAATCTGAAAATGAGCAGAACTGTTGGTTTTAGCTGCATCAGTATTCAATCAAAATTATTCAAATCAAACTAACATAACATAATCTAGTTCCAGCATCTGTCCCCAAATTACTGTATGATTCAAATTGTATGAATATTCATTAAAAGGCCTGAATGGTTCTAAAAAATCATTGGTTAACAGAATTTTGTGTTACATTTTATTCATGCCATTTTTGTGGAAAAGTGGATTTGTAACAAAGCTAACCTTTAGTGCAAGGAAACAAGCCAGGCTACTGTTTGCTGAGATGCCAGTTAAGAGGCCTAACTTGACAATGCGTGAATCAGAATAGGTTACCAAGTCAAGAGATCACAAACACATTTTTAAATTATTTACTTTGCCTAACATAGTTATTGTGGTGTTATGCGAAAGGAGAACTGAAATTCTGACAGTATATTTTTAGTTTGTGACTGCTGTCGTTGTTGATGGTTGCAATAGAGATGATTGAAAGTGTTCAAATTCTTGTTTCTTATCTCATTGTGTTTTTTCTCCTTTTTCTTTGCATGCACTGGGAATTTTTCAGTAGTCTCCTAATTATCGCTTCATAGAATGCCTACAGTGCATAAGGAGGCCCTTCAGCCAATTCAGTCCATAGCAACCTTCTGAAGATTCACCACATTCCACTGAGATTCACCACCGTGCGCCCCGCCCCCCCAAATTCCTGACACCTCTGCATTTCCTATGGCTAACCCACCTAACCTACACATCCCTGGATGCTATGGGCAATTCAACATTGCCAATTCATCTAACCTGGGCATCTTTGTTCTTTGGGAGGACACCAGACCACCTGGAGGAAACCCAGACAAACATGAGGAGAATGTGCAAACTCCACACAGACAGTTACCTGAGGGGGAATTGAACCTGAGTCCCTGCACTGTGAGGCAGCAGTGCTAACAACTTAGCCATTGCGCCACCCCCCCCAAATAACTGCCATAACTTCTACAGATGTTGGCAGAAAGCTTGATTCAGATTTACTAATCTTTGATTGCCAGAACTTCAGCAGTTTGGGAGAGTCCAAGAGGAAATTCACACTTTCTTGGGTAGTTATTTCACAAGCAGAGATAGCTATTACTTTTTGTTTATTTGTACACAGATATGTGGTTGCAAGCTTCACTAGCATTTATGCCCATTCCCTCATTTCTCAAAGAGCAAGGTAAGGTCAACACCAAAGACCAAGTAAGCATGGCAGATTTTCTCAAGGGCATTAGGTAATCAGACAGACTTTTCCCCAACAGTTGATGCTTAATTCCAGATTTTGATTGAATAGATGTTCTATGATCTGCTATAACAGCATTCAAACCCAGGGCCCCAGAACATTACCTGTGTATCTGGATTATTAGTCTAATAATGTACTGCTAGGCCATCACCCCTCCACTCAGCCATTGCAGTAGAACGTTCAAGGAATAAATATGTAAACAGTTATAAAATGATATTTCAGAGCATTTTATCAAAATTAGGCACTTTTGAAGTTTGTTCACTGTTGTATCATAGAGAAAATTGGCAGTCAGTTTATGCTCAGCAAGTTTCTAAAAATAGCAATAGATGCTAGCTTGAGGAAAAGTAGCTGGTCAGGTTTTCAAGAGACCTCTCTATTGGCACTTCACTAATTACAGGTTGCCATCCTAAAAATGTTCTTATCCAAGCTCTCTGTCTTCTATTGCTTAGTTTGAGCATGTATCGAAGATTATCTATCTCCAACACCATTGGCTCTTATCTTTTAAGTAGACTACTATGCAGTATCTTTTTGAACATCATCTGAAAACTCAAATATATTACATCCATTATTTTCCTTTTATTTATCCTGCTTGTTACTTCCTCAAAGAATTCCAATATATTTGGCAGGCATGATTTCTCCTTTGTGATGCCGTGTTGGATCTGCTTAATCATAAAATGCATTTCTAAATTGTTTGTTATTGCATCCTTTATAACACAATCTAATATTCTCTAATTAAAAGACATTAAGCTAACTGACCTTCTTCTCACTCATTCCTTTTTTAAATAAATTTGTCATTACCAGTTTTCCAATTTTCTGAGATTTTCCGAATCTAAATATTGGAAGATCAATGTACCTATTATTAGGGTAGCTACTTCCTTTAATATCTAGGATGCATCATGTCAAGTCCAGGGAATTGTGGGTCTTTTGTCCTATTAGTTTCCCTTGCACATTTTCTTTAGTGATAGTTATTGTATTCAATTCCTCTCCTCTGCCTGAACTTAATGTATTTAGTAAATTTGGAATCCTGTTAGCATCTTCTACTGTGAAGACTGATGCCAAGTAGTTATTGAACTTTTCTGTCATTTCCTGGTTTCCCTTTGTTAGTTCCCAAGTTTTGATCTCTAAGGGGCCTTGGTTAAATCTGACCTCCCTCTTCCTTTTCATATATTTAAAGAGGCTCTTGCTGTCCATCTTGATATTACTTACAAAGTTTATCTTCTATGTCATTATTATTTTCTGCCAGTCTTTTATTGTTATTAAAATTTTTTGAATTGTCTGATTTACCATTAATCTTCATCAAATTATATGTGTTTTTCTTTCATTTTAATGCCATTGTTGACTTTTCTTTTTAAGCATGGTTAGCTTATCCCTTTATTGCAATACTTATTTCTCACTGTGATATACTTTTGCTGTGAGCCATAAACTAATTTCTTAAACATCTGTCATTGTTCACCAATCACCTTTGCTGTGAACCTCCTTTCCCAGTCCAGCAGATAGCTTTGCTCTCATTCCTTTGTAATCATCCTTATTTTAGCTTCATACAGTTGTTTCCGACCCAAGTTCCTCCCTTCCAAAGTGAATGCTAAATTCTACAACGTTATATCTACTGTTTCCTGGGAGATGTTTTCTTCTGACATTGTTTTAGTAAACCTTTCTAATTATACATCACCAGATCCAAAATAGATGTTTGGATTCTTAAGATATTTTTGTCAGAAACTGTCCCTAATGCACGTTATACATTCTTCCTTGTGGCTTCCTCTGCTAATCTGTCTATTCCTATCAACATGAAGATTAAAGTCACCCATGAGTAATGTACTGCCTGTATTACCTGCCCTCATTATCTCCTAAAATATTCTGTGTCCTACCATATAGCTACTTTTAGGGGCCTACAGATTACTTCTACCAGTGTCTTCTTCCCTTTTTGATACCTTACATCCATATAAATTCTAGATCTAGATCTTGCTACAGTGCATATTCCATTTTGTACTGACAGTGTTTCCAAACAACCTTACCCTTCCTGTTGTGCCTTTGCAAAGTTACATATCCTGAATATTTAGTTCCCAGCTTTCATCTCATTGTAACCATGTCTCTGTCATGGCTACAAGATCATACCCATTAATTTGTACTTACATCATTAATTCATTCATTTTGTTCCAAACAATGAATTTCTAGTAAAAAATCAATATTTTTCCCTTTTCATAATTTCTCCCACTTTTATCCTGATTACTGTTGTTTTCTATGTTTACATACCATTCCTTTGGTTATCCAAGTAGCTGCTCTGTTTTGCTGCCATATCTTCTTGCTTTGAAAGCTTGTATCATCCTGGTGACAGAATCAACCTCATCCCTGTCATCCACAACCAGCTCCAATTAGTTTAAAGCCTCTGTCCTTTTCTATTTATTCAACTAACCAGCAGACTGGTCCCAGCATGGTTCAAGTGAAGCCATCACTTTGGAACAGCTCCTTTCTGATGCCAATATCTCACTAACTAGAGCCATGCACAGCAATCTTTTGAACCATGCATTTAACTCCTTGACTTTGTTTACCTTATGCCAGTTTGCCTGTGGCTCAGGAAGTAGTAACCTGGCGGTTATTCCTTGGAGGTGCTGCTCCTTCTTAATATCTTTCAGCAGAACCTCCTTTCTAGTCACATCAATGTCATTGGGACCAATGATTAATCATCTTCAATTCTGTGAGTGAATCAAACTCTGCAAAGACCTCTGCTCTTTGGGGTCCAGATAATTATATAAAGCATGCTATCTTCAGAACATCTCATGTTCCTCCTTTTCCTCCAAGTATCAAATATACATTTAAATCCAAGAAACATCTTGTACAAGAGAAATTGAGACAAAATCCAACTATTTCTTCAGAACAGTCCCTGTTTTCTACACCATGAACATTATTTAAAATCAAAATTGGGATTTAAACTTTCCATTACTTTAAATTATCAATATGTCATTAGTTTGTTCTTGCAGTTTATTAAATTTTCCAGTGCAATCAAGAAATCCATACCTCCTCTTTTTTTGGCCGTTCGAAAGGGTGTGTTGTCTGTCTAATGCCAGGATTAAAGACATTTCCTTGTGATTGGTGAATTAGAGGGAGAGGGAGAGAATCTGAGTGATTAGATTAGATTAGTTACAGTGTGGAAACAGGCCCTTCGGCACAACAAGTCCACACCGACCCGCCAAAGCGCAACCCATCCAGACCCATACCCCTACATTTACCCCTTCACCTAACACTACGGGCAATTTAGCATGGCCAATTCACCTAACCTGAACATTTTTGGACTGTGGGAGGAAACCAGAGCACCAGCAGGAAACCCACGCAAACGCGGGGAGAATGTGCAAACTCCTCACAGTTAGTCGCCTGAGGCGGGAATTGAACCTGGGTCTCTGGCACTGTGAGGTAGCAATGCTAACCCATGATCTTGGAATGGCACAAGGAGATACTATAACACTACTTATTAGAACCTTAACTAAATATCATCATATATTCTTGTATGAGGCTTTGACCTATAATTACATTACATGCATCTTCTTTGAGTTTTCATGCCCATGTGTTCTTTGTGTCTTTTTCAGTGTCATATGTCTTATAGTGTTCTTTGTGTTATAATTTAACTCACTTTAATTCTTTATACCCAATGATGTGCAGCTCTGTGACATCAAAGCAAGGTTGCTCAAGGACCCTGTTACCTTTAAACAACAGGCATGGGCTTTGTCATAATATCTAGAAGGCAAACTCTTACATACACATTTGTTTTCTCACTCAGACTATTGAGGGACTAACTAAAGAAAGGATGATTTTTGAAGCTGTATTGCATAATGAGAAAGGAATAACAAATAATTTTGTAGTAAAGGGGTCTCAAAACATGTAATCATACTGTGATAGAATGTTATTTTGAGCTTGAAAGTGCTTTAATTACATCAAAAACTGGGGTTGAACTGGGCCCCTCCCAACACCCAACCCGCCCCCAACCCCTGCCCACCCCAACCCAGTCTGCCCCCATCCCGCTCCAAACCCCTGTCTGCCCTAACCACTGCCTGCCTGCACCCTACACCCCCAACCACCCCAACCTCTGCCCTTCCCCAGTCCGTCCCCAAACCTCTCTCCCCAACCGCTGCCCACCCCCAACCCATTCCCCCAATACGAGTCCACCCCCACACCATCCCCCAACCCCTGCCCACCTCCACCCCGCCCCAACCCCAGTACGCCCTCAACCCATTTCCCCCTCGTCCTGCAGCCCCACTCCCTCTGGGGCAGCCGGACTGGACAGTAAGACTGCTGCTGCCTTTGTGGGGTAAGTATCCAAATAGCGCACACACGCGTTTTACTATAACTGTTTGACAGGTTCCACCTTTGCCCTGTACAGGACAATGTTGGAGAGATTATCTGGGAAGGGGGGGTTAGCCTTCACCCCTGTGCAAAACTCCAAGGGCGTGGTAGAGAGAGGGGTGTCAGGAGGTCAGTCATTTAGAGATGGTGCCTGAACTGTTCAGGACTGTTCTTGGCAGCGTTTCAGAGAGCTGACTTTGTTTTTAATCACTGTACCTGTAAACAAAAGACCACAATCAGGGTTGAAGCAGCTCTTTGACATAATGTTTCTGTCGGGCCGTCGAGATCTCCTTTGGATAATCCAGTATTCGGATAATTGATATTCGAGGTTCCTCTGTATGTGGAATATTTCAAATTGGCAGGTTGTATCTCATGATATAACATATGAACTGGAATGTTCATCGAGTGTAACATATCCCTGTTTGCTGCTGTTGTAATGTTAGATGGTATAGTTAGTGGGAAGAAAGGTGAAAGAGAGATATAGATAGGTTGAGTGCTCAGGCAAGAGCATAGCAAACAGAATGCAGGAAACATAAAAAGGCAATATTTTCATTGATTGTTGAAGGGCTGAGAAAGATTTACATTCAGATGGACTTTGATCTCAATGTGCATGAATCACAAAATGAAAAAGCAAATAGGTAGGCAATTAATATGTTAGCTTTTGCTACAAAAGGATGAAAGCATATAATATGATTAATAAACTTTTAATACAAATATACAGGGCACTGGTGAGGTCACACCTAGAATGTGAAGTTTTAGTCTGTTTAAATCGGAAAAGACATATATGCCTGAGACGCAGTACAACAAAGATTTAAATGTCCTTGAAAGAGAGATAGAAAGACTAGTTCTATGTTGTTGGAGTTTAAAAAAAGACAGTGGTAATACGATTGATATGTATAAAATTCTTAACAGCTGAGAGAATGTTTCCCCTGGATGGGAATATAGAACAATCTCAGAATAAGGGGTCGATGGTTTAGAACTGAGATTAGGAGAAAATCCTTGCTCAAAACGATTGTGATACTTTGAAATTCTCTAATCCAAAGAGCTGTGGATGCTTATTTGTTGAATATATTTAAGACTTTTGGGTCATGTGGGAATTAAAGGATATGAAAACAGTGCAGAAAGGTTAAATTTAGAAAGGAGTTTATCCATGATCTTGTCGAATGGTCGACCAAGTTCAAAAAAGCAACTGTCCTATTCAAATTCCAATTTTTTTTGCCACAAACAGAGATTGCTGGAAAAGCTCAGCAGTTCTGAGGGAGGGTCAGTCAAACCTGCTGAGCTTTTCCAGCAATCTCTGTTTTTGTTTCTGATTTATAGCATCAACAATTCTTTCAGTTTTTATTTTCAATTTTATATGGTCTCACCACAAGTAAATTTGTTTTCTGATTGATAAAAAAAGAAGATAACCCAAAGAAATTTAAATATAACCACTATTTTTTAATATGATTTGAATGCTACTCCCTAAATCCAATCTCCAGGTTTGACTTTTTAAGCAGAATGCACTCATGAGGAAAATATTGACTAGGTGGAGCCTCCATCTATTGTTTTGCTTCCACACATTGAAGAAACATATCACAAAATAACAAATGGATTCCTGTTTTACGTTTTACAGCATATGCCTGTAGAGTGAATGTGTTTGCTTAACCTGTCACAGTGCCTTTGTAATACAATCTGATTGAGATGTAGGACCTGAAGCCCTGTGACAGCACATGATCTGTACTGTGAAAAATATAAAGTGAGGTAAATGACATTTTGTGATAGATATGGTAATATGAGGGATGAACTGCAAAGCTTTGTATGTTGTGTGCTATCACTGCAAGATATAGTTTACATTGAATGATTAATGCTTATTTTCAAAAATTGAACACTGGTTGGGAACAACTTAGCAGCCATCACATCTTATTGTGAACATTTTCTCAGCTTCAACTAAGTCTTGATACTATCCCAAGACACAAGGAAGAATTGAAAACAAACCTAATAGAACCATAAGGTGGAATCTTATGGGGTCTCAGGAACATGGGCTATACCGAGATTTGTAGTAGAATTGAATGAGAAGCTCAGCAAGATCTAACTCAATGTCAGGAGCATCTCGCTCCATTGTTTATGCTTCTGTCAAGCAACAAGGAAAGTTTACACTAAGCAGCAGCAGATTGCCAATTAAGGAGGGTTATAGTTTGTTAGTTATTCATGCTGTAACTTACCTTATTAATACTCAGCTTCCGATGTTGCCAAATGTGCCAAAACGTGAGACACGAGAAATTGCGATATGGAAGTCAGAGCAGGTACTTGGTGACTTCAGCTTGCCATGTTGCAAGGAGCCTCCACATTACGGAGGACCAGTGCTGCAACTCAGGGCATGATCCAGGTGCTCCAACCACATATACCCTTTGTCAAGATATATTGGCATCTTGCAGGCCATTCAGGAAACTCAGAACTGCATATCCAGGTGCACCAGCAACTAATACTGAAAGGTTGTACCAGCAAGGACAATTTGCATATTCAGACAGGTGTCCAGTTCATGGGCTGCTCTCCCACTCTCTTAATGCTCACTCACTTAGTGCATCCTAGCGCCCTCAGACCATCCAATCATTGCCTTTTCTTGACATTCCATGACAGTTGCCATGTTGCTGCTCCAGCCAGAACCAAAAGCAATCAATACATGTGTACAGATGTACTTTTTAGTGCAGGCACACAGGCAGGTTGCTTGTCATTTTTGTCAGTAGAGATTTGATTGATGGTTAAGGAGTTGGGAGGCAGATGTTTTGGTTTATGACGCACCAAGATGTCAAAGTAACACCCACAACATGTGCCAGCTGCCTGCACAGTAGGCACACTACTCATTTATTAAACCAAGTAGCCATGTTGGAAATTGGGTCGTAACTAGATCTCAATCCAGTCTAAGATATGTAACTTCTGGTAAGGGTATCCCAGTATCATTAGTCATGGGCACAGTCTGCACACAATCCATAGGCTTGGCAATGGTCAGTTGTCTACTTGGACCACTTACAGTCAGGGGATAGGTCAAACTACAGTATGCAGAGTGGGAAACATTCAATCCTATAGAGACAGCACCAAGATCAGGGCATTTGCACATTTTTATTCGGGAGCTGCAAAATCACAGCTGTTGTGGTTTTGGTCTGCTCATTGAACTCAGTCAGAGATTTTTGTGGCAAATGCAGTCCCTGGAGTCTGTCCATGGCTCATTTAGGAGTTGCAAAGGGGCCTATAGGGGCAACAGTGGGTGTGAATGGGGATCACGGTCAAGGTGGTGGCTTAGACAAGGGTCCGAGGAGGATAACAGAAGCATTTGTGAATGTGAAGACAAGGACAGCGACAGAGTTTTAACTCATAGGGTATGGGGTATCAGAACAACAATGGAGGGCATGATATGCTCAGGAGGGGAGGATGTTAGTTGCAGTGACCACTAACAGACAGCATATAAAAACAGGTTGGCCATCATTAAGATGTAATGTTGGGGCTCAGGGGGCATGGAGAACATTTGGAAGAAAAGTTCAATGCAGAGAGTCACCAAAAGGTCGAAATAGGTGTAAATGAGCTATTAATGTTGTGCAACATAAAAAGGAACAGGAAATTCTGGGGAGTATATTGGTCACAGTGGTTGTCTGCCTAAGAGGGCAAAGATGGATGCAGGCTCAAGATCAGCCACAGGCTACTTTTGAGGATAAGGAACACCCAGCTCAGGGAGATATCACAACAGGGGGGCCCTCAGGCTGTGTGGGACCAGACGGGGGTGATCAGAGTATTAGAGTAATAGACTATTGCAAAATGAGGTGCTTCAGCCCATATGACATTTTACATTTTGCAAAACTAAATTCCGTTTGACATTGCTGTGCCCATAACTGGCTGGCTGTAACATCCTGTAGTCTAAAGATTTCCTCCTCACTATTTACAACATCTATTTTTATGTGATATGCAAAATTACCTATTAAACAAATGTAGTACACCAATCCCCTTTCAACGTAGAGCAAAATCCATTTGTCTCCCTAATTACTTGAATCTGTGGCACTGGGCCAAAAAGGGAAATGTTTTAAATAGGGTCACAACACCATCAGCATCCAGCCTTTCAATGGGACACAGTCTGAACTCTGTCTGGACCCATTCTGGCAAATTTCCCAGACTCAGAAGCCCCCACAGAGGAACCACAATCTGCACTCAAGCCCTTCTGAAAATGGGCCTCTTTGCACATTGGGAAATGTTTTAAACACAACCAGCGCCCCCTGCCCTTTAGGGAATTCTTGAAGGATCTAACTCATGGAGTTGATGGTGGGGAGCCAGTGGATGCGGTTTGTTTGGACTTTCAGAAGTCTTTTCACAATGTCTGTAAAGTTAAAGCACATGGGATTGGGGGTAGTGTGTTGAGATGAATAGAAAACTGGTTGACAGGAGTAAAATAGAGTAAGAATAAACAAGTCATTTCCTAAATGGGAGGCAGTATGACTGGGATACTGTAGGGATCAGTGCTAGGTAGCTAAACTAAGGGTGTGACTGCCTCTTGGAACACAGTGTTCAGGCAACTCTCCCCTTCCTTGATGTGATGCAGAGTTTGAAGGTCAAGTTACATGAGGCAACTAAATGTAATGTCTCTAAATTGCAGATGACACAAAGCTGGGTGGGCGGGTGAGCTGTGAGGAAGATGCAGAAATGCTTCAAGGTGATTTGGACAAAATTAATGAATGGGAAAAGGCTTAACAGATAATGAGGATAAATGTGATATTATCCACATTGGGAACAATAACAAGAAGGCAGATGGCTATAAACTAAGAGTGGGAAATATGCAATGAGACCTCATTTACCAGTTACTGAAGGTAAGCATGCAGGTGCAGCAGGTGGTTAAGAAAATAAATGCAATGTTGGCATTCGTAGTGAGAGAATTTTAATACAGAAACAAGGATCTCTTCCCCCTTATCAAGGCCCTTGGTGAGACCACACCTGGAGTATTGTTTGCAGTTTTCCACCTTGTCAGAGGAAACATGTTCTTGCTATTGAGGGCATATAACAACGGTTTATCAGGCTGATTCCTGGAATAGAGGGACTGAGACATGAGGATAGGTTGAATCGATTAGGATTATATTTGTTGGAGTTAAGAAGAATGAGGGGATTCTCACTGAAATAGATAAAATTCTAACAAACTAGACAGAGTAGATTCAGGAAGGACACTCCCAATTGTGGGAGAATCCAGAATCAAGGGTTACAGTCTAAGGATTCAGGTTAACCATATAGAACTAAGATGAGGAGAAATGTCTTCACCTTAAGAATGGTGAGCATGTGGAATCCACAATCAGATGAAGCAGCCAAGGCTGAAAAGGCATGATTTTAAGAGGGCATAGCTTATAGACTTGGGTCCAAAGGATCAAAGGATATGGGGGAAAGATGGAAACAGGCTATTGAGATAGATGATCAACCATGACTATGATGTATGGCAGAGCATGTTTGAATGGCCAAATAGCCTGTCTCAGCTCTTACTTTCTATGTTTCTATGTCCTTCCAATAAACTGAGGAATCCAACAATGACAAGAAAAGATGGAAGAATTCCCAAGTTACATGTCTCATAACTATGGCAAGTAAACCAGTACATTAACAGTAAAATTGCATTTCTCCAAATAAGCCCTTTTTCATTAAATAAAAAGCATCCACTATCATTTTCAGTTTCAAGACACACAAGTTCCCCAATGCACCTAGTCACATCAAAAACTTTCATTCTTTAACAAAAGTGCATTAAGTCTGGTTAGTTCTACTTCCGTCAGTTTTGCATGTGCATTGGATATTTAGTTTTCTATCATGTAGGTCTTCTAATTTTATTTGCGTGTGTTGTCACTTGTTGTTCCTTTGGTAAATGCTCATTACTAAAGTAAGTTTTGTTCCATGAGGATTGTTGTTCTCTTGGTGAGTACTATGAATGATTGATTTCCATTGCTAGAGAACAGTGAATCTTTGGGATTGTCGATTATTCTGTACTCTGCACATGTAATAAGGTCACTTTTCCCTGAGCTCTACCTACAGTGAAAGCACAGTCTCTCAATTTGTAAGTATGCATTTGTGGGTTGTGATGATATAATGATATACCTCGTCATTCACATTAATTATAAATGATCAAGGCGACAACTGCACAGCACAGGACACAACTTGCCACATGGGCTGATTGTTGTTGAGACCATTGAATATGTGCAATCTGGCTTTCCAATGCTCAGCTCTGACAACAAAATTTTACTTACTATCATTTTATTTTGCTTTTGTCCCTCACACCTCTTACTACTTCTCATTTGAGTAGTTTATTCACCATTTGAAAAATCGTTTGGGTATGGCATATCATTTGTCATTGGATTGGACTGAGCTTGTCTTCTGTCAAAGTATTTCTCATGCAAGAATTGCCTTGTAGAAGCCTATGCTGGGTTTGTTCAATTATTTTAGATTCCATTTGTTGGTGCAAAGGAGCATGTGCAGGGTGTTATTTGGGCATGTGTGAGTAAGTGAGATTTGTTGAAGTATTTTAATTGGGCTATTTTCCGTGCATGCACAGTTTTGCTGGTGTTTGGGACCAAAGAGGTGGGTAGAGAGGTTTTATTGATGTCAGCTGCTCTGACTCATGGTAGTCAAGGGTTGAAGGCTCTTGTTGCATCATGGTATTATCCCTTTCTCTGAACCATGTGGCCTTGAGCTCAAGTGACACAGGCTCCTGAGATATGTAACAACATTACTGAAAGGTTGATTTGAAAATATCTATTAGTTGTTGGTGAGAAGATAGTCAGCTCCTGTAAGGCTGTAGAAGTCTCCCTTGAGCCTCAACCATGTCAAGGATGTCATGCATTGTAAGTTGCTTTTGAATTGCTAAACTTGGTATTCCTTATAAATACTGCACTGGTTAATGAGCTTCTTACTAGTCATTTGAACTTCATCTTTGAATGTCAAATTCTTTCCTGCAGCAATAAATGCGTACACAGTTCTTTCAGACCTTCCTTTCATCATTTTTTCCCTGCAACACTTGGACAGTTGTAGCTTGGAGAGTAGTTTTCTTTCATGTGGACAAGATGTTTGTCTTTCAAATTCAATGTCTCTTTTAGGTTCATGACTTTCAGAGCATTTAAAGGTATTGCTCTCATTGAATCTGTAAAATTTCATAATCTCATTTTAGTATCCTCAACTTTCTTCACATGAAGTGCTGGTCTTCACGACCAGAAGAAATAAGAAGAGCAGCACTTGAGCCTACTCCGCCATTCAATAGGATCAGATTTGATCTGACAGTCCTGACATCCACTTGCCTGCCCTTTCCCCATAACCCTTTATTCCCCAATTAATCCAGAATCTATCTTAGCCTTAAATGCACGCTAGGACTCTGCCTCTATAGCTCTCCATGCTAAGGAGTTTCAAAGTCTCTCAACCCTGTGAGAGATGGAATTCTTATCTCAGTTTTAAATTGTCACCCCTTTATTCTGAGGCAATGCCCTCTGGTCCAAGACTGTCCTGTGAGGGGAAAAATCCCTCAGCTGCCAAGCCCTTTAAGAACTCAGTATGTTTCAATGAGATCACCTCCTATGCTTTTATTTTCCAATGAATAGAGCCCCAACATGTTTAGCCTTTGCTGTTAAGACAACCCCTTCTTACTAGGGATCATCCAAGTGAACCTTCGCTGACCAACTGCCAATCCAGTGACATGTATACTTGCTTCAGCCTTGTACAGTGGCTGCATCCTGTTTATTCTGCCTGTTATATTTTTGCAAATATTCCTTCATTTTTTTCTTCAATTTGTTGTTCTAATTTGGGCCTGCAAAGTTTCACAACATGATGCAAAGACTTATCTGTTTCACCATTTATATAATCTAGCTGAAGATTGATATCCTTAGGGCATGTACATATATCAATAGCTTCTTGAGATTGTTTCTTCTCTCTTAGCACTTGATATTGTTTCTTCTCTCCAACAGAATTTCTTATGTCTAAAAGAGTCCTACCTTCAATGAAATCATCTTTCAGTTGTCCAAACTTTCAAGATTTTAACTGGATAAATCATTCTTAGTCACATAGTGTTCAATAGTCTTCCTTTCTCTTGATTTTTAATATTGAACTAATATCATTTAAGATAACACTAATATTGATTTCAAAGTGCGCTTTCAAAGGTTCCAAAATCGGTTCTGTTGGTCTGTCTGTTCCTCAGTGAGATCTAGACTACAATACAGCTTGTCGCACTCTTTCCCAGTACTGATAGCAGGGTTGCCATTCCACATGGTCAGGATTTTGAAAAATAATTTTCATTCTATTTCATTGTTTTGCCAGTCAGAATGAAAACACAATCAAATTGTGTTTCATTTCTTCTTTAATTTCGACAGAGGCATGGAGTGGAAAAACACACAGTCATTTTGGCCCTCAGTAATTTAAAGTTGCAGACCGCTACTTTTTAGTCTTCCCTGTTGTTTTGATTTGAGTAGTTGTTTCTCTTAAAGCTATGAAAATCCATACTTTTCAGCTGCACCATTCTGACATCATGTTCCAAGTGATATGTGTTTACTGGCTGCAGCGGATTGCCTGCAAAGACACCTACTTGGGGTGGTAGAGGTCACTTCACTATGTCAAGTCATTCTGTATATTAATGGTACAAATTTCCAGTGGGGATTATGTAGTTGCTAAGAGTTGAAAAACATATTCAAAATTGTGTTCATTGCTACAATATTTTATTGTTAGAAATTCTTTACAGGAATTGTAAACAGGGTTGAATAGTCACAATATTAATATAAATCTTGAAAAACCTGACTCAGAAGCCAGTTCTGAAAGGAGCTGTCATTTTCCAAAAGATTGCTTTCAAACATCTCCTGTCCTGAGTAATCATCATTAGTATGTAATGAATAGAAGCCCTTTCTATAACCTTACCATCCCATGATCATACTAAATGTCATGCATTCAAATAATATTTATGATGCTGTCACTAATGCACAGTGTGCTGCAATGAAATGTGACATTTGGTGTCTGTTGCTGTATTTAGCAAATATAACTGCAGTGCAATTGCTAAAAGCTCTAAGCCTGCTGTTGTTTCTCATCGTTCAAATTTTATGTCCTGTTTTAAGATCTTCAGATAATGACAGATTTTTTCTTTTTAGGATTAACCCAAAAAAAGGATAGACCTCATGCAGGCAATGATGATTTTTAGATATGGTGAAATGAATTTTGTATCATAGTAAGTTTTTCCAGACAGCTGACTTGTTAAAAAAGGAGTGACTTATTGACCAGCATGAACTGTACAGGGCTGAAAATATGGAAATTTTACTCGGTGAGATGCTGACTGCCTCTGATATCTTCCTTTTGATTGCCTTTCTCTATGTAGCCTTTCTGTCAGCAGTGACTGCATGAAGCCATCACAAAGTCTAGAGCTCATTCCAGCTGCTGAAATGTGATGTTGTGCTTTAACTGGCGACAGGATACATGTAAAACTTTTGTTTCCATCCTTTATTGCACCAGTAAGTGGCCATCCGGCCTCGAAACTACAATGCATGACAATCACGTTTCTATAGGCAGACAACACAATGGTTCCATCTTGACGGATAGTAAAACTACCTCACATCAAACCTACCAAGAGGAGGAAATATCAGGTCCAGAAGTCAATCAAAACCAAACAAGGGCTGTAAAGTGGAAAGAAACTCTCAACTGTCAGCAGCACAGATAAAAATAGGGCTAATGTATTGTTCTACATCACAAAAGAATTCCCAGATATGCAGCTGGCAAACATACTTTTTACTTTTTTTTGGTATTTAAACCAAAAGCTGATCAAATGATTTGATCACACACTATGTTTTGCCCATCCTTGAATGTGATAATAGATGTCCATCAAAATGCAAGTCAACATCTCTCAGCAAGCCATTTAGGTCACACTTCTCTTTTGAGCTTCAGGGATTCACGAGAAAAAGGCATCTAGACTCTCATCAGTTAATGTCCCTGTCACAAATATCAAGGGATGAATTGCACTCGAAAGTAAAAACATGGCCTTTTTTTCTGGAGAAGCTGCCTCATTCTCTTTTAATTGTATTCACCTTGCTGAACAGGAGTTGGGTACTCCAATCTATTTTATGACCTGATGCGTTGAGTATGTAATTTAGCTAAAATGTCACAGATAAAATGAGCTTGTAGTTCGCAATTAACCTTCTGCAGAATATTCCACTTAGAGAGATTGTAACTTTGGCAGGAACCACTGAATTGCTCGAGTGACCACAGTTCGAAAGGACAATGTTTGGATCTCATGTACAGAACATATAAGTGGCAGATTATCCACTATAAACTACAAAGAGTAACAAATTACTTGAGATTTAAAAATATATATATATCATAGTCAGAGATAAAATACATTAGCCCTCACACCATTGCAATCTGCTACTGAAAAGGCCATGGTGTATTTTCAATCAGGAAATACAAAATGCATGTAAGAAAGACACTTAACAATAATCATGGGGATTTCAAATATGCAGGTGGACTGGGAAAATCAGATTGGTAGCAGATTTCACGAAAAATATTTTGGGGAATGTCTACAAGAATTTTTGCTGCAGCAGCAGCTTGTGGAAGAGTTGGCTAGGAAACAGGCAATTTTGGATTTGGTGACGTGTAGTGAGGCAGACATGATTAGGGAGCTTAAAGTGAAGGAACCCTTCGGGGGCAGTGACCATAAAAAGATGGAATGTACACTGCAATTTGAGAGGGAGAAGCTGAAATCAGATGTAAGGTATTATAATTGAGTGAAGATAACTACAAAGACATGAGGGAGGAGCTGACCAGAATTGGATGGAGGGGGAGCACAGCAGGGAAGATGGCAGAACAGCAAAGGCAGGAGTTTCGGGGGGTAGTTTGGGAGGCACAGCAGAAATTCAACTCAAGGAAGAAGAAATATACGGAAGGGAGGATGAGGCAACCATGGCTGACAAGGAAAGTCAGAGACAGCATAAAAGCAAAGAGAATGCATTAAATGTGTGAAAATTAGTGGGAATCCAAAAGATTGGAAAGTCTTTGAAAACTATCAGAGGATACCCAAAAAAAGCAAGAAGGAGAAGATGAAATATGTGTTAATAATATAAAATCAGATACTAAGAGTTTTATTTACATATCTAAAAGGTGAGGGAGAGGCAACGGTGGACATTGGACACCTGGAAAATGAGGTTGGAGAAGTTGTAATGGAGAACAAAGAAATGGTGGAGAAACTGGGAACTTTGCATCAATTTTCACAGTAGAAGACGCCAGCAGCATACCAGAACTTCAAGAGAGTCAATAGGCAGAAATGAGTGCAGTGGTCATCACGAAAGAGTAGGTGTTCGTGAAGCTGAAAGGTCTGAAGGACAAGATGGACTACACCCCAAACTTCTGAAGGTAATATCTGAGGAGATGGTGGAGGCATTGGTGGTGATCTTTCAGGAATCTCTGGAGTAGAGGCATAGACTATTTTCTAAATGGGGATAGGCTTCAGAAATCTGAAGAACAAAGGATTTAGGAGTCCTAATTCAGGATTCTCATAATGTTAGCATGCAAGTTCAGTTGGCAGTTAGAAATATAAATACAATGTTAGCAATCATTTCAAGAGGGCCAGAGTACAAGAGTAGAGATGTACCACTGAGAAGTGTCACTGGACTCAAAATGTTAACTTTGCTTTCTCTCCATATATGCTGTTAGACCTGCTGAGTTTTTCCAGCTATTTCTGTTTTTGATTCTGATTTCCAACATCTGCTGTTCTTTGGTTTTATCTTAGTACTTCTGAGGCTGTGTAAGGCTCTGGTTTGACTGAATTTGGATTATTGTAAGCAGTTTAGGGCCCCATAACTGGGGAAGGATCTATTGGCATTGGAGGGGGTCAAAAGGAGTTTAACAAGAATGATCCTGGGAATGAAGGGCTTATCAGATGAGAAGTGTTTAAGGACTACGGGTCTGTACTCAGTGGAGTTTAGAAGGATGAGAGGGGAAGTGATTAAAACATACACAATACTGAGAGGTATGGGTAGCGTGGATGTGGAGAAGATGTTTACACTGCTAAAAGAGACTAGGATCCAAGGCTCAGCCTCAATGTAAAGAGACAATTCTTTGGAACTGAGCTAAAGAGGAATTTCTTCATGCAGTGGGTGGTGAATTTGTTAAATTTGTTGCCACAAAAAGTTGTGAAGGTCAAGTTATTGAATGCATTTAGAAAGAGACAGATAGGTTCATGGTTGGTAAGAGGATCAAGAGTTTCAGAAGAAAGCACGAGGATGGGTTGATAAACATATCAGCCATGATCAAGCGATGGGCTCAGTGGCCTAATTCTTAACCTATATCTATGGCCTGATGACAAATAGATGGATTAACTATTCCAGTGCAGTTTTGGAGTTATGTACAAGATAGCTGAGAACAGCCTGGGGTAAATTGCCTATTATTTCCTTCCTTCCTTACGTTTAGCACTTTGCAATAACTAATTACAATTGAAGTCATTAACACTCGTACATTTCAGCATTTGCTGGGCTGGTCCTTTCCTGCACAGCTCTCTGAGAAGAGCCATATTGTATCAATACTTTGTCACTTTTATTTATTATTAGTCATGGTGTTCTCAATGACATGAAATAAACAATCATAATTTTACGCAAGATAGCTTTAGTATTAATTACTAAACAAACTGCTGGAATAACACTCATTAAAGTTTCATTCCAATCCAACTTGCACATGGCAGAATGCCCAAACTCTCAGTGAAAAGTATGCAAACAAATAAACAACAGAAAGTTCTCACATCAACAGAAATAAAGAACCTTCAAACACAGATAAATTGCAATGAAAATAAAATATGCCAAGGATCATGTTTTATAAATCAGCGGATTTCATCATTAAAATCTCATAAATCCTGATCAGTGCAGTGATTTAAACATTAATCTTTTTGACTAGGTCTACCACAGTGCACCAATCTGTTCAGAAGTGAGACTATTGTATTGTTCAGTAAAGACCAGCATGTCAAATCAACCAATGCTATTTAATGGAAGCTAAGTGGAAACTTCTAACTGAAAACCTGGTCTGTTTTCTTTATTGACATTCATTCCAGTATATACTGTGAACCAGCATGATAATGCTAATAATGGCAATACTTAGTTGGAAACATTTAATGTTCATCTTATTGAAAAGATATCATAATGCGTTTTATGGGGTTGAAAAAATCCTCATTTAAAATTTCAGGGAAAACTTAATAGTATATGGCCTAAATTCAGAAAAAATGTAAAGGGTCTCCAGGTTAGCCAAAATATGCCAGAGCTCTGATTCCAGAAGTCCTGGCCTCAAACCCATTGTCACTTCAGACAGGTGAGGATGGAGGGGTGTTGTATTTTGCCATCCATGGTTCAAAAGGTTTAAAAAAAAAGTTACCTAATTATTACTCATGGGATGTGCAAAACATAATCTGTGGACTTTACACTTCTCAGAAAATCTAAATCTGCCAGAGTTATTTGGAGCTATAGGGTTCTCTTAGAGATAAGATAAAATTTTGAATAGCTGAAAAATGTATTGCTGGAAAAGCGCAGCAGGTCAAGCAGCATCTAAGGAGCAGGAGAATCGACATTTCGGGCATAAGCCCGAAGAAGGGCTTATGCCCGAAATGTCGATTCTCCTGCTCCTTGGATGCTGCCTGACCTGCTGCGCTTTTCGAGCAACACATTTTTCAGCTCTGATCTCCAGCATCTGCAGTCCTCACTTTCTCCTAACATTTTGAATAGGTCAAGGTAGCCTTTGGATAAGATCAGTTGCCTTTTCTGAGCAGTCAAGTGCCCTGTGGGATTGTTAAAATTAGATGTGAATGGGTAAAAAATTGGAAAAACTCTTTGTAACTGTCAAGTTTATTTGAACTGCTAATCTGCCAAGGGAATTGTTAATCTGCCAAGGGAATTGTTAATTTGCCAAGGGAATTGTTAATTTGACAAGTAAAGTGAAGTTACCAAGTAATCTCCTGGACTTTAAATTTTTTTTTTAAACTGTACGCAATGTCAGAAACGTCTATGTTTGCTATTTCATGCTGCCTAATGACATAATCCTGAGAGGTATATTACAGTCCTTGAGTTAAATGTCTAATTTCACAACAGCATTATCTTGGTGGAATCCCTATAAGCTTATCATTGTTCTAACTACACAAGGTGCTCATAAAGTCAGGTTGCAAATACAAATGCTTGTTTTTTTAATGAGAAATTAAGTAGTTACATTTAGTTCTAGAACCCAAGATGTCGACAAAGCCTTATGAACCACCAAGTCTGTATCAGTCAAAAATAACCACCTAGCTATTCGAAGGAGAAAGTGAGGACTGCAGGTGCTGGAGATCAGAGTTGAAAAGTGTGTTGCTGGAAAAGCACAGCCAGTTAGGCAGCATCCAAGGAGCAGGAGAATTGATGTTTCGAGCATAAGCCCTTCATCAGGAATGAGAATGGCGGCCCAAGGAGACTGAGAGATAAATGGGGCAATGGGGAGGTGGTGGAGCTGGGGAGAAGGTGATAGGAAGAATAAGGTGAAGGTGAAGATGAGAGGTCAGAGAGGAGGGTGGAGAGGATAGGCAGGAAGGAAGATGGACAGGTAGGACAGTTCAAAAAGGCAGTGCTGAGTTGGAAGGTTACATATGGGGTAAGGTGGGCGGAGGGGAAATGAGGAAACTGGTGAAATTCACATTGATCCCGTGTCACATTGGTCCCAAGGCAGAAGAAGAGGCGCTCTTCCTCCAGCATCAGGTGGTTTGGGTTTGGCAGTGGAGGAGACCGAGGACTTGCATGTCCTTGGTGGAGTGGGAGGGGAAGTTAAAGTGTTCAACTACAGGGTGGTGGGGTTGTGGGAGGGGAAGTTAAAGTGTTCAACTACAGGGTGGTGGGGTTGTTTAGTGCGTGTGTTCCAGAGATGTTCCCTAAAATGTTCCACAAGTTGGCGTCCTGTCTTCCCAGTATAGAGGAGACCACATCAGGAGCAACGGATACAATAGATGACGTGTGTGGAGGTGCAGGAAACTCTTTGCCGGATGTGGAAGGATCCTTTGGGATCTTGGATAGAGATAAGGAAGAAGGTGTGGACACAGGCTTTGCACTTCTTTCAGTGGTAGGGGAAGGTGCCGAGACCGGAGGGTGGATTGGTGGGGACGTGGACCTGACAAGGGAGTCGTGGACGGGATGGTCTCTCTGGAATGCAGATGGGGTGGGGAGGGTAATATATCCCTCATGGTGGTTTCTGTTTATTGGTGGCGGAAATGGCAGAAAATGATGCAATATATCTGGAAGTTGGTGAGATGGAAGGTGAGGACCAGGGAGGTTCTGTCGTTGTTTAGATTGGAGGGATGGGGTACAAGAACGCATGTGTGGGAAGTGGAGGAGATGTGCTGGAGGGCATCATCGACCCATGTGTGAGGGGTAATTGCTGTCTTTGTAGAAGGAGGCCATCTGGGATGTTCCATGTTGGTATTGGTCCTCCTGGGAGCAGATACGATAGAGGTGGAGGAATTAGGAATATGGGATAACATTTTTAGAGGAGGCAGGGTGGGAAGAGGTGTAGTCCAGATAGCTATGGGAGCCAATGGGTTTGTAGTAGATGTCCGTGTTGAGTCGGTTACCAGAACTGAAGATGGAGAGGTCCTGGAAGGGGGTGGAGGTGTCCGAAATGGTGCAGGTGAACTTGAGATTGGGGTGGAAGGTGTTTGTGAAGTTGATGAAGAGTTCAATATCCTTTTGGGGTCACGAGGTGGCGCTGATACAGTCATGGATGTAGCAGAGGAAAAGGTGGGGAATGGTGTTAGTGTAACTGCAGAAGATTGACTGTTCCACATACCTGACAAAGAGGCAGGCATAGCTGGGGCCCAGGTGGGTGCCCATGTCTACTCATTTTGGGCTGGAGGAAGTGGGAGGATTCAAAGGAGAAATTGTTGAGGGTGAGGACCAGTTCAGCCAATCGAATGAGAGTTTCAATGGAAGGATACTGGTTGGGTCAGTGTGAGACGAAGGAATGGAGGGCTTGGAGGCCTTCGTCATGTTGATGGGTGTGTTCAGGGATTGAACGTCCAAGGTGAAGATGAGGCATTGGGTGCCAATGAAACAAAAGTCATGGAGGAGGTTGGAGGATGTTAGTGGAGTCCCGAATATAGGTGGGGAGTTCCTCAAACAAGGTGGACAGGATGGTGTCAAGGTATGCGAAGCTAGGTTCAGTGGGGCAGGAGCAGGCTGAGATGATGGGTCAACCAGGACAGTCAGTTTTGTGAATTTTGGGTAGGAGGTAGAACCGGACAGTACAGGGCTCACGGACTATGAGATTGGAGGCTGTGGATGGGAAATCCCTTGAGTGATGAGGTTGAAGATAGTCTAGGAGTTGATGGTTTGGTAATAGGAGGTGAGGTCGTGGTCGAGGGGGGCAGTAGGAGGAGGGGTCTGCGATTTGGCATTGACTTTAGTGGTGTAGAGGTCAGTGCGCCAATCCCGAGTATTGAGGTACGTACACGACTATGACCTCACCTCCTGCATCTGCTTGCAGGAGGACCAATTCTATCATACAACATCCCAGGGAGCAATTACCCCTCTCATGTGGTTGACGACGCCCTACAGTGCATCTCCTCCACTTCCTGAACCTCTGACGTTGAACCCCACACCTCTAATCATAACAAGGACAGAACCTCCCTGGTTCTCATTTTCCACCCCACCAACCTCCAGAGACATTGCATCATCCTCCACCATTTCTGCCACCTACAATCAAAGCCCACCACCAATGATGTGTTTCCCTTCCCAGCCCTATCTGTTGCAGAGAGACCATTCCTTCCACAACTCCCTTGTCAGGTCCATGCTCCCCACAAACCCACCCTCCACTTTCCAATCTCTCCAGCCCAGGCAACATCTTGGCAAACTTCCTCTTGAGATTGTGCTGAATGGACTTTCATCAATGAGAGTGTCTTTCCAAATCTTAAATTCATCAAAAGTTACTTATGAGCTACATGAGTCCTGAGGTCTTGGAGAAAATGAGGACTGCAGATGTTGGAGATCAGAGTCAAAAAGTGTGGTGCTGGAAAAGCACAGCTGGTCAGGAAACATCCAAGGAGCAGCAGAGACAACACTTCAAGCATAAGCTCTTCATGGGAAGCATTGACTCTCCTGCCCCTCAAATTCTGCCTGACTGGATGTGCCTTTCCAACATCATACTCTTTGAGTCCTGAGGTCTACCCTTCTGGATAATAGTAGCTATCATAGACAATATATGTCAAAGGTTGAAACTGGGGCATGGGTTCGAACAAATTTGCCATGCAGATTAAAATATCACTTGATGACTGGGGACAGGGAGGTGAATGGTGGAGCATAGATTTGCATGAAGGGTCTGAAGGTTTGAGGAATGGTGGAGGGAAAAGATTGTTCTGGACAGAACATGCAGGGTGACTGGCATTGGCTTTTGTCTATGTTTTATGGGAAGTGTTTCTTGGGGTAGGGAATAAGTTGATGTAAGGTGGGAGGTATGGAGGATTTATTTTTGTTTGTTTCAATGTTATTTTAAAAGCACCATGCCCACTGTCTTTAGCACAGTCTGACATCAGATCAGGCAGCCCCTGTGATTGCCTGCAAACTCTTTCTGCAGGCATTTGGCCCAACTTCAGATCTCCCACTCCCCTGGAAATAAAGTCTCGACACTTTCTCCCAAGCCAGTTTTCTGGATGCTGGGATTTTCCCAAATTTGTATTCACCAGTTGTGAATGAATATTTACTTAATTCTGTTAGGTTTCTGAAAATAAAACAGAAGAGAAAATGTCTAATTTCACAGACTATAGCCTGTGCCTCAACATGCCTAAAAAACATTTCACATCATATTGTCCTCAGATACTTTTTATGCATGAGTATCAGCTACATAAAAGAAGCATTAATCCATTTCCTTTCACTAGTGAGGGATTCTTAGTCTTTTAATGTAACTGTGACAAATTGGTCTGCCTTGAACTCTGTTTTGATGATGCAGATTTTTTTTTGTCATGTTGTTTCATGTCCATATCCAAAAGCTTGTTTTTAAGACAAACTGTTCAAGGAGAAGACAAAGTCAAGAACTGACCTCAGACTTGGGCTTCTTTGTACTTTATTACATGTTAAGACTATTTGCTAGAATACATGGTATTCTGAGACATACAAGGCCCTAACCTTACTGTTATGTTATTGAAAGGGTATTCCATAAACTCTATTGCTTAATGCAATGTGGTCTATCCCATATGTTTCTCTACACATGTTTCTAACTTCTTTATTTTACAAGTTAACAACTCCACCCACACTGTGCTACTTATGCCAAATGAGGAACACCTTTGTGACATCATCATAAGGTTGCTGTCTAATTCTAAAGTCCTTACACTGCACCCCTGTTCCAAGCTTTTTTTCCCAATCATACACATCAATAAACATTTATGTACATTCTCAAATTAATTACCTAGATTGTGCCTTTCTATAACATTTGCTACATTTTTTGTTTCGAGAGAGTGCTGCTGAAAAAGCACAGCAGATCAGGCAGCATCCATGGAGCAGGAGAATAGACATTTCAGGCATAAGCCCTTCATCAGGTATCTTTTGTTTATAGGTTTGCCACCAGAGAGATCAAAAGTTCCTGGCCAAGATAGAAGTCACAAAATGACAATTCTAAAAACTTGCTGTTCTCTGGGAACGTTTTTTTTTGCTGAACTGAGCTCAGAGTAGATAATCTGAATGCTGATATTCATTAACATGTCATTTATATTGCAGCACCGTCTTCAGGCACAGTCAAAAGCAAACACTTGAAAAGTCAGACAAAAATTTCTGCTGCAGAGTTTTCAGAAAGAGAATAAGGGGGAAGGATTGCAGAGATTGTTTTAGCACATTGCTTCCCAAATTTTCCCATTGTGTCCCCAATTTGCGCTTTGAAACTTGTCACGTACACTCACAGCGGGCAAGGTGGTTAAGTGTGGAGATAGGGGTTGTGACAGAGAGCGAGTTGAGGGAGAAGGACCTATGGGAGTGCAAATGTATAGGGACCAGTGGGTACAGAGTAGATGGCCTATTAAAGCCACAGGATTGCTGTAAGAGTGGGTACGAGAACAGGAACACAATTGTTGTAACTCATTTAGATTCCAATGGTGGTCATTGCTGCTTCATAATCTATGACTCCAAGATTTCAGCCAAAGACCTGAATTGAGGTCCCAACCTCCACTTTGAGAAACCCTGCTTCAAGTACTATATCAAAGATATTAGCTCTACAATTTGAAAGGAGAAAAAAAATGTAAAGGCACCGTTGAAAAAGCAGTATATTTAAGAAACTATTGCCTAACTAGTAAAACAAGGGAAGGAAATCTGCCACCCTCACCTAGTCTGGCCTCCACGTGACTCCAGGCCCAAAGTAAAGTTTCTGACTCTCAACAGCCCTCTGAAATGGTCTAATAAGCCACTCAGTTGTATCAATGGCAACAACGTCTTAACAAAGAAATGAAACTAGGTGGACCATTTGGTATCAACCTAGAGTCTGGAAAATATAATGGCAGAAAACTGCAGAATCAACCCTGGAAAGTTATCCTTGCTGACATCAGGGGGCTCATACCAAAATTGGGAGAGCTGTCTCACAGTCTGGTCAAGCAACAGCCTGACTTAGTCATAGGCATGGAATCATACTTTAGAGATAAAGTTCCAGACACGACCAACCAGCTCTGCAGGTCTTGCAGAGGTGACTGCACCGTGATCTACACTGAGGACGGAGTTGCCCTGAGAGTCCTTAACATTGTCTGCAGACCCCAAGAAGTCTCTTGGCTTCAGGTTAATTATAGTCAAGGAAATCTCCTGCTGATTAACATGTACTATCTTCCCTCCTGATGAATCGGTACTCCTCCAAGTTGAACAACAGTTTGCAGAAGCACTGAGGGTGGCAAAAGTGCAAAATGTACGCTGTGTCGGGGGGATTTAATGTTCACCACCAAAAGTGGCTCAGCAGCAGCAGTGCTGATTGAGCTGTTCAAATCTTAAGGGACATAGCTGCTAGATTGGGTCTGCAACAGGTGATGAGGGAACCAACAAGGGAGAGAAATGTACTTGACCTCAATCTTGTCAATCTGCCAACTGCAGATGCATCTGTCCAGTATCGATAATAGCAACTACCACACAGACCTTGTGGAGATGAAGTCCCACCTGCACATTGAGAATGCTCTTGATCATGTTGTGTGGCACTATCACTATGCTAAATGGGACAGACTTTGAACAGATCTCGCAACTGATGGCAAAGAATCCACGAGGCACTGTGGGCCATCAGCAGCAGAATTGTCCTCCAGCATAATTTGTAACATCATGGCCCAGCATATCTCCCATTAGCATCCAGCAGGGATCAACCTTCATTGGATGTAGAGTGCAGGAGGGCATGTCAGGAGCAGCACCTGGCATACCTAAAGATAAGGCGTCAATCTGGTGAAGCTACCAAACAGGCCTACTTGGATGCCTGCAAACTGTATGAGCAGCATGAGACAGACAGAGCTAAGCAATGTCACAACTAACAGATTAGACCTAAACTCTGCAGTACTGCCACATCCAGTTGTGAATGGTGGTGGATAATTAAACAACTCATTGGAGGAGGAGGTTCCATAAATAGCCCCATCCGTAGTTTTGGAAGAGCCCAACTCATTAGTGTGAAAGATAAAGCTTAAGATTTGTACCAATTTTCAGCCATAAGTGCCAGGTGGATGATCCATCTTGGTCTCCTCCAATGGTCCCCAGCATTGCTGATACCAGCCTTCAACCAATTCCATTCACTCCACATGATGTCAAGAAAATGTTGGCGATACAAGATACGGTAAGGACTATGAGTCCTGACAACATTGTGGCAATAGTACTGAAGACCTGTACTCCAGAATGTGCTGCTTCTCTCGCTAAGCGATTTCAGTGCAGTTACAACACTGATATCCATCTGACATGTGAAAGGTTGCCCAGGTATGTCCTGTACACAAAAAACAGGATAACTCCAATCCGGCCAAGTACCATCCCATCAGTCTACTCTCGATCATCAGTAAGTGATGGAAGGTATCATCAACAGTGTTATCTAGCAGCTCCTGCTCAGCAATACCTTGCTCAGTAACACCCTGTTTGGTTTCCACCAGGATCACTCAGTCCCTGATCTCATTATATTCTTGATTCAAGCATGGATTAAACAGCTGAACTCCAGAAATGAACTTAGGCTGATAGTCCTTGTCATTAAGGCTGCATTCAACTGAGTATGGCATTAGGGCAAACAAGAATGAATGGGTATCAGAGGGCAAAATGTTTGCCATTTGAAGCCATACTTGGCTTGTAGGGAGATGGTTGTTGTTGGAGATAAGTCATTTCAGCTCAAGGGCATCTCTGTCGGACTTCCTCAGGGTACTGTCCCAAGGCACAACCATCTTTAGCTGCTTCATCAATGACCCTCCCTCTATCATAAGGTCTGAAGTGGGGATGTTTGTCAATGATTGCATGATGTTCAGCACCAATTACTACTCCTCAGGTACAGGCTTGAACAGATCAAGATCGATGAAGTTAATGTACTGGAAATTTTGGCAAACATTAAAAGTTGTAAGTCCCCAGGACCAAACCAGATTTATCCCAGGCTGCTCTGGGAAATCAGAAAGGAGGTGGCTAAGTCACTGGCAAAGATCTTTGCTTCCTCACTCTCCACAGGAGTTGTACCGGAGATGAATGTTGTTCCTCTTTTCAAGAAAGGTAATAGGGAAATCCCTGGCAATTACAGACCAGTTAGTCTTACGTCTGTGGTCCTCAAGGTTTTGGAAAGAATTCTGGGGGATAGGATTTATGACTATTTGGAAAAGCATAGCATGATTAAAGGCAGTCAGCATGGCTTTGTGAGGGGCAGCTCTTGCCTAACTAAACTAATTGAGTTCTTTGAGAAGGTGACAAGACAGGTTGATGAAGACATTTGATAACGTTCCCCATGGTAGGCTCATTCATAAATTCAGGAAGTATGGGATACAGGGAGATTTGGCTATCTGGATTCAGAATTGGTTGGCTGACAGAAGGCAGAGAGTAGTTGTAGATGGCAAGTATTCTGCCTGGAGGTCAGTGGTGAGTGGTGTCCCGTAGGGCTCTGTTCTTGGGCCTCTGCTCTTTGCAGTTTGTATAAATGTCTTGGATAAGGAGGTTGAGGGGTGGGTTAGTAAATTTGCAGATGACACAAAGTTTGGAGGTGTTGTTGATGGTATTGGGGGCTATTGCAGGCTGCAGCACGACATAAACAGGATCCAGAGCTGGGCTGAGAAATTGCAGATAGAGTTTAACCTGGATAAATGTGAAGTGATGCATTTTGGAAGGTTGAACTTGAATTTGAATATAGGATTAAAGACAGGATTCTTGGCAGTGTCGAGGAACAAAGGGATCTTGGTGTTCAAGTACATTGATCCCTCAAAGTTGCCACCCAAGTGGATAGGGTTGTTAAGAAAGTATATGGTGTTTTGGCTTTCATTAACGGGAGGATTGAGTTTAATAACTGTGAGGTTTTGCTTCAATTCTACAAGCCCCTGTTGAGATCACATTTGGAATATTGTGTCCAGTTCTGGTCACCCCACTATAGGAAAGATACAAAGGCTTTGGAGAGGGTTTCAAGAAAGTTTACCAGGATGCTGCCTGGAGTGGAGGGCTTGCCTTATGAAGAGTGGTTGAATAAGCTTGGATGTTTCTCTCTGGAGAGAAGGAGGAAGAGAGGTGACCTGATCAAGGTATACAAGGTAATGAGAGGCATGGATAGAGTCAATAGCCAGAGACTTTTCCCCAGGGCAGGACTGACTGGCATGAGGGGTCATAGTTTTATGATATTAGGAGGAAGGTGTAGAGCAGACGTCAGAGATAGGTTCTTTACACAGAGAGCTGTGAATGCATGGAATGCTTTGCCAGTGGTGGTGGTGGAAGCAGAGACATTTAAGCGACTGCTGGACATGCACATGGACAGCAGTGAATTGAGGGGTGCGTAGGTTTGGCTATTCTATTTTAGATTAGAATTAATCCTTGGCACAACATCGTGGGCTGAAGGGCCTGTTCTGTGCTGTATTTTTCTATGTTCTAAAATGTCCATTCATGCTAACCCCATTTCCCTGCACTAGACTCATATCCTTCTAAATCTTTCCTATCCATGTATTTGTCCAAATGTGTTTTAAATGTTATTAACATATCTGCCTTAACCACTTCCGCTGGCAGCTGATTCCATGTGCGTACCACCCTCTGTGTAAAAACATTGCCCCTCAGGTTGCCTTTTATTCTTTCACCTTTAACCTTAAACTGATGCCCTCTAGTTCTCAATTCCCCAGCTTAGGTAAAAGGACTGAATGCATTCACCCTATCCATGCTGCTCATGATCTTATACACCTCTATAAGGACACCCCTCAGTCTCCCATGGGCTCGAAAGAAGAGTCCTAGCTTGTCCAACCTCTTCCTTTTACTCAGATCTTTGAGTCCAGTCTGCATTCTTTCCAATTCAACAACAACCTTCCTATAACAAGGTGACCAAAACTAAACAAAGTACTCTAATTACGGCCTCACCCAACAAACTGTACAACTGCAACATAACTGTACAACTTCTATACTTAGTGTCCTGACTTATGAAGGCCAGTGTGCCAAAAGCCTTTTTCACTGCCCTGTCTACCTGTGATTCCACTTTCAGAGAACTGTGAACCTGAAATCCAAGATCCCTCTGCTCCACTACACTCCTTAAGGTCCTACTATCCTGTCTTCATTTGACTTTCCAAAATGCAAGACCTAACACTTATCTATATTAAACTCCATTTGCCATTTTGAGCCCACTTCCCCAGCTGATCAAGGTCCTGCTGAAGTTTCTGACAACCTTCCTCACTGTCCATGTTACCACCTTTTTTTAGTGTCATCAGCAAACTTACTAATCATGCCTTGTACATTTTCATCCAAATCATTGATATAGATAATAAACAGCAATGGTTCCAACACCAACCCCTGAGGCAACCCACTAGTCATAGGCCTCAGGTCTGACAAGCATCCTTCCGCTATTACACTCCACTTCCTATCATCAAGCCAATTTTATAACCAATTTGTCAGTTTGCCCTGGGTTCCATGCAATCTAACCTTCCAGAGCAGCCTACCATGTTGAACCTTATCAAAGACCTTACTGAAATCCATATAGACTACAATTTTGCCCTGCCCTTTTTCATCTTCCTGGTCACTTCATTCAAAGAACTCTAATAAATTTGTGAAGAAGGGCTTATGCCCGAAACGTCGATTCTCCTGTTCCTTGGATGCTGCCTGACCTGCTGCGCTTTTCCAGCAACACATTTTCAGCTCTGATCTCCAGCATCTGCAGTCCTCACTTTCTCCCCTAATAAATTTGTGAGGCAAGATCTTCCACTCACAAAGCCATGCTGACTACTCCTAATCAAACCCTGTCTTTCCAAATGCATGTATATCTTATCCCTCAGAATCTTCTCAAGTAATTTAGTCACCACAGATATTAAGCTTACTGGTCTATAGTTCTCAGGCTTTTCTTTGCAGCCTTTCTTGAATAATGACACAACATTCGCTACCCTCCAGTCTTCTGAGACCTTACCTGTGGCTAACGATGATGCAAAAATATCTGCCAGGGTCCCTGCAATTTCTTCTCTAGGCTCTTGCAGTGTTCTTGGATATATCTGGTCTGGATATGGCTGTCATTTATTTCTCACAGAATGCTACTGATGCAGCAATAACAATTGCATCAATAGCTTTCATTGTCAATGATACTTCCCAGTAAGATGCAGAGAAAATAGATTTTGATCCAGAAAAGGAAAGATGAGCAGACGTGATCAAAAGTTTGTCCAATGAACAGGAATGAAGGAAGGAAAAGACAATAAAACACTTTTGGGGGAGAGAATTTCAGGAAGTAAGATTCACTTGCCTCTAAGTCAACAATCAAGGATATAGAAAAGGGAGGAAGACAAGAAGCAGAAACAAGGTCACCTAGCAGGTTTTGCAAAGATTTGGAGCTCAGGTTGAGATTCTGGATGTAGGTTTGATCGCTGAGCTGGAAGGTTCATTTTCAGAAGCTTCATCCGGAGGATCACTGATAATGTTACCTCATATGATGACAAAACGTCTGAAAACGAACCTTCCAGCTCAGCAAGTAAGCCTACATCCAAGACAAGGTCTGCTGAATGGACTGTTATAGCATGAGGTGAAAATGGGAATGGAGGACATTGCAGATTTGGAGCTAGGGTGAAGATTTAAAAATGAGGTGAACAATGTGATTAAGGTAAATGTTTAGTACAAGGTCTGACTTGGGCTGAGTTTAAAATTGGAGTCCATGCAGGGTAGATAATGTGGGAATGAGCTTCGTATTGAAATAGCCATGACAGAGATGAAATGAACAAGGTTGCAATGATCAAGCTGAAAAATTGTTATATTTCTTAGAGAGAAAATTTATCTGAGATAGTAATCCTTGTACCTCCTTTAAAAAGAGACAAATACTATGTATTATGATTTGTGTCACAGTGTCATAAATAACACTGCATTACAAAAAATATGCTTCATAAATGACTGAGCAAATATATATTTTTCACTATCTGAAGAAAATTCAGGTTTATCTATGTAAGTGTAACACCAATATTTTCAAAACAATCTGAGTTGTACTGAAGTGAAATATTGTGGTGATGTAATGCTTCCAGATACCTAATCAAGAGCAACTAACTTGATTCTTAAGCAGCAATAACAGAATGGAGTGGCATTTAGCCTCAGGATACAAACATCTGGTTGGGAAGCATTGCTCTATCCAGACCAACCAATTAAAGAAATTGGTTCAGTAATTTCTGTCAAGTTAATTCTCTTCAAATTATTATTGTTAAATCATAATAATAGAATGAAGAATACATTTCCGACCATCTCAATCTGGCGTATTCTTTTAATCGTGGAAATAAATTTTGTTTTGTTTGAGTTTGTTTATTTTATGTTGCAATGCTCATGCTACCATCAATAAATAATGACAAAATATCCTTTGTGTAGCATCATTTTTTTCCTGATCGTTATTAATTAATGTGGGCGGCACGGTGGCACAGTGGTTAGCACTGCTGCCTCGCAGCGCCTGAGATCCGGGTTCAATTCCCGCCTCAGGCGACTGACTGTGTGGAGTTTGCACGTTCTCCCCGTGTCTGCGTGGGTTTCCTCCGGGTGCTCCGGTTTCCTCCCACAGTCCAAAGATGTGCAGGTCAGGTGAATTGGCCATGCTAAATTGCCCGTAGTGTTACCTAAGGGGTAAATGTAGGGGTATGGGTGGGTTGCGCTTCGGCGGGGCGGTGTGGACTTGTTGGGCCGAAGGGCCTGTTTCCACACTGTAAGTAATCTAATCTAATCTAATCTAATCTAATTACTAAGTAACATTTTGTAAACTCAGATGTTAGGGAGCAGAGGCAATTGTAATTAAGTATGTCACAGACATTGAGACATTTCATTATTGTACAAAAAAGGCACACAATATTAATGATGTTCATTCTAGTTTCCAAGTTAATGTTGGAGTTGAAAGTTCAATGTTACTCTTTTCTACTTCTGAACCTGTCTGTAAGGAAGTCCATTATTTTCCATGGGAAGCTCATTACAGAAGCAATAATGGAAACTGGGAGCTTGTGGCTCCAATCTTCAAATTTTCCTCATATA
This sequence comes from Chiloscyllium plagiosum, assembly GCF_037043375.1. Classification (NCBI taxonomy): domain Eukaryota; kingdom Metazoa; phylum Chordata; class Chondrichthyes; order Orectolobiformes; family Hemiscylliidae; genus Chiloscyllium; species Chiloscyllium plagiosum. The sequence goes on along the minus strand of NW_028270145.1, from coordinate 76,553,113 downwards.
TGGTTGTGGTGACAGAGGACTGGGCGATTGCAAATGTCAACTTTTCTTCAAAAACTCAGAAATGGGGAAATAACCAACCAATTACCAGCTAATCAGCCTTGCTTTTAGATATGACTGTCATGTACTAATCCAGTTTCCCCTTACATACATTTACGGTCATCATTTTTCCAATTCAGATTGCAGTAAGTTCCATACATCTCAGTGGTTCGAGTGAAGCAGCTATCTTGAACAATTTTATTGGATTATCTGTTGGCAAGTTTACATTTGCCATGCATTTTAAAATCTTCTACAAAAGAACACATATATCCATGTCTACGCAATCAAACCCCTGGATGATTGTCAAGAAGTATTTCAGGTCACGCTCCATGTTTTCTTTCCAAAGAAATGTGCCCCATCTTGTTTAACCTTTCTATTATTCCTACCCTTTCATTTTTGTTATTACCCTTATGAATTTTGTTTTTTACAATTTCTCCAGTACTTCTACAACATTGTTCTTATATGCAAATGGTGGTAAAAAATACATTTCCTTTGTTATTTAATAAAGAAACCTGGAGCTTTGGTGGAACAGTTCTGATGAACACAACTGTCATGATTTAAAGGTCATTTCTGTGAAGGATTCAAATGAGGAGCTATGAAGATCCAGGTAGAGTTCTGGTAAAACAAGAAGTAAATTAATGTGTGTTTGCAATCTAATCATTTTGATCAGCAAAATGTCACATATCTCATCAACAGTTCAAGATAATTGAATGTTTTACAATATTAAGCCTTCATATATCTGAGTATAACATAGAATTTTAACAGTCAACTGCTGCTTTCGAAAAGCTTTCCAATTATTTATTGTCTATAAGAAAATAAATGCATTCTTCAGAGAGATTTCCCTTGGTACTTAATCTGCTGTAGAATTACCAACTTAATGAGTTACTACACCCTGAATGCCTCACCACATTTACAGTTTTGAAAAGGTTTGAATTTGATTCAGTAAATAAGACCTTCTGTAACCAAAAGCAGGTGCATATAATTTTTGCTGGAATTCTAATTTTGCAGCAGTAATTGAAATCTGCATGTATGAGAGTTTGACTGATTTTTTTTCAACACCACCATCTGTAGCTGAGCTTAAGCATTTTAAAGTTTATGTGATTTTCTTCCCTCTCGAACAAAAAAAAAGGAAGGTTGGCAATGGAAAAAACATTATAATGGAAGATGAATAAAGAAAATGAAAAAAATAGAATATTAAAGGAAAACAATCTCACAACATTAATTACCCAAGCATATGATAGAGTAATGCACTTCTAACTGACAGAAAAAATAAATTCTGCTTTTTTCACTAAAGTAAGAAATAGGAGCAGAGTTAGACTATTCAGACCTTCAAGCATACTCCGCTTTCAATAAGGTCATGGCTGATATGCTTGTGTTTTGAATTTCACATTTTGATCTACCTCAGTAACCCTTGATTCACCTACCTTTCAGGAATCTATCCGTTTCTTTCTTAAAAAAATGTTCAATGGCTTCCCTCCATCACCTTCCCAGACCGATAGCTCCAAAGACTCCAAGAGAAAAGAAACATTTTCCTCATCTCTGACCTCAAAGGGCAAAGCATAATTTTATAACTGTTCTTAGTTCTGGAGTAACCCACAAGAGGAAACTTTCTTTCCACATCTACCTTGTTAAAATCATTCAGGATTGAATACAATTCAATTGAGTCACATCTCACTCTGAATTCCAGCCTGTTTGACTTTAAAAGACAACCAGGTAAAAACAATGACTGCAGATGCTGGAAACCAGATTCTGGATCAGTGGTGCTGGAAGAGCACAGCAGTTCAGGCAGCATCCGAGGACAGGTGATTTTGCCTGTCCTCGGATTTTGCCAGTTCTCGGATGCTGCCTGAACTGCTGTGCTCTTCCAGCACCACTGATCCAGAATTTAAAAGACAACCCACTAATTCCAGATATCAATGTAGTAAACTTTGTCTGAACCATTTCCAATGCATTGTTATCCTTCCTTAAATAAAGGAAACCAATACTGCACACATTATTCACAATGTAATTGCACTAATGTGCTATAACAGAAGCATAACTTCCTACTTTTATGCTCAATTCCTCATAATTTTGACTTCTTGATTAACTGCATCATCTGCATAAAATGTTTTGTGACTCAAGCACCAAAACATGTAAATCCATTTGCCCCTTGGAATCCTCAGTTGTTCTTAAATAACAGTCTGCTTTTTCATTGTTTCTGCTGAAGTGAACAACTTCACATTTCCCATGTTATACTCCATCTGCCTACCTATATCTCTCTGCACCTTGCGATGTGTTCTTTACAGCAAGTTTTCCTGCTTACCTTGGTGCTAACTGCAAATTTAAGTACCATGCCTTCAATCCCCACATCTAAGTCATTGATGTAAATTGTAAAGCACAGACCCGAGCAGCACTTCAATCAGCACGTCCTGTCAATCAGCCAAATGCCTATGTATGCAATCCATCTTCTGTCAGCTAATCAATCTATGCTAATATTTTTATCCCTATGCCATGAACTTTTGTCTTTTGCAAGAACCTTCGCTGGAACACCTTATCAAATGCCTTCTGGAAATCCAAGTATAGTACGTTAACAGAATCCCCTTTCACTACAGCATGTCACTCCTTCAAAAGACTACTTATGAATACTCCATGAAACATGATTACCCTTTATCAAAACCATACTGACTCTTTCCAATTATTCTGAGTTTGTCAAAGGGCACAACTGTAATCTCTTTAATTAAGTTCTTGAATTCAAATCAACCATTATGTTCTAAATAGTTGGTTGGTAACACAGATTTTGAGGATCGCTTAAAAAAAAGAGAGACATGCAGATGGTGTTTTTCAGCTTGCACACATTTGTACAATTGCAAGAATACCAAACTACAAAGGGCATAATAGCTTATGTGTAGAAAAAAACAGAATACTGCCTTGTTGGCAACTGGTCTGCTTAAGTAAGCCAGGGCCACAGAGATTTTACCAGGAATCAGTTACCCAATAACTTGTGTATAAATCCAAGAAAAAGACATATCAACTTTGACTGACTGAAACAGAGAACAAATTCATCTTCAAAATTGAGCAGGTGAACAAATTCCTTTATCTTGTAGTGCTACTTGAGAAAAATACAATTAGGTTCTCCACTGCTAACACCACAGCCCTACCCTCACTGATTCATACACCTGTCGGGATTCCTATAGCTCTGCACAGCATAAGTGACCCTATTCAACCTTATAAATAGAGCCCAAGTCTTTGCTCACTACACAAGTTTGATGCCAAAACATGGTACCTCAAAGTCATTGTGCATCATAATGGCAACCTAATCAGATTAATGCTTATCATATCTCATGCAAATTCCTGAACAGACGCATGGCTGCTCATCTTGGTTCTGAAGATTGAACAGTTCTCCTTAAGCTAACAGCTTCATGCTGATAGTATTCAACAGCAAATGGCATGACTGATATTCCTCACTAACTGGATGCTGCTTTCAATTCCAATGACTTTCTGCCTAACCAAACAACTGACATATAATTTCAATGCTGACGTGATGTCAGCTGTGTAAGTTGCACATCCTAATGACTCATAGATTGTATTAAACAGTCCATCACTTTGGTTATTCTGTACAGGCAGAGTACTAATCATATTCACTACAGATTATATAAAGGATTTCGATATATAAAGGGCAAAAGTGGATATTGGGCCACTGGAAAATGATGCTGGAGAGATAGTAGTGGGGAACAAGGAAGTGGCTGAGGAACTGAATAACTACTTCGCGTCAGTCTTCATGGTGGAAGACACGAGTAATATCCCAAAAATTCAAGAGGAGATCATGCCTGACAAATCAGCTAAAATTCCTTGAAGAAGTAATGAGCAGATTAGACCAAGGAGAGCCGATGGATGTTAGCAACCCAGACTTCAAGAAGGCCTTTGACGAGGTGCCACAAGGAGGCTACTGAGCAAGATAAGGGCCCATGGTGTTAGAGGCAAGGTGCTATCATGGATAGAAGCTTAGTTATCTGGCAGAAAGCAGAGAGTGGGGATAAAAGGGTCATTCTCAGGACGGCAGCTGGTGACAAGTGGTGTTCCACAAGGCTCAGTGTTGGGATCACAACTTTTCATCTTATAAATTAACGATCTAGATGAAGGAGCTAAGGGCATTCTGGCTATGTTTACAGACAATACAAAGATAGGTAGAGGGACAGGTAGCATTGAGGAGGCGGTGAGGCTACAGAAGGATTTGGACACATTAGTAGGGTGGACAAGGAAGTGACAGATGTAGTACAATGTGGAAAAGTGTGAGGTCATGCACTTTGGTTGGAATAACAAAGACATAGATTATTTTCTAAGTATGGAGAAAATTCAGAAATCTGAAGTGCAGAGAGGCTTGGAATTCCAGTCCAGGATTCTCTAAAGGTAAACTTGCAGGTTGAGTCAGTAGTTAGGAAAGACAAATGCAATGATCACATTTATTTTGAAAAGATTTGAATATAAAGGCAGGTTTTGAGGTTCTGTAAGACTCTGCTCAGACTACATTTGGAGTATTTTTGCACAGCTTTGGGCTATATATCTCAGGAAGGATGTACTGGCCTTGAAGTGTGTTCAGAGGAGGTTCACAAGAATAGTCCCAGGAATGAAAAGCTTAACATATGAGGAATGTTGAGGACTCTGCGTTTATATTCAATGAAGTTAAAAAGAATGAGGGGAGATCTAATTGAAACATGCAGAATACTGAATGGTCTGGACAGAGTGGGTGTTGGGAAGATGTTTTCATTGGTAGGAGAGACTATGACACAAGGGCATATTCTTAGACCAAAGGGAAGATCTTTTAGAATGGAGATAAAGTAAAACGTCTTTAGCCAGACAGTGGTGAATCTATGAATTCTGTGCCACAGAAGGATGTAGAGGCCGGTTCATTGAGTATATTTAAGGTTGAGATATATAAATCCTTGAATATCAAGGGGATCAAGGGTTACAGGGAGAAAGTGAGAGAATAGGGTTGAGAAAAGTATCAGCCATGATGGAATGGCAGAGCAGACTTGATGAGCTGAATGGCCTAATTTCTGCTCCTATGTCTTATGGTCTTATGGTCACATAGAACTAGGCCCAGGCATTTGTCCAGGCATCATATCTTTTCAATTAAACTGTAGCTTAGAGGACACTGTTCTTGGTGCAACCTCCACAGCAATACCTTCACCAGTCAATCTAGCTGCCAAACAGCACCCTATTTCTCATGCAGTATAAATTGTTGTTCTTTTTGAAATTTCATATTTTTTCCTAATGAATGCAAGGCAAAAAGCTTCAAGGGCACATCCCTTTTTTCTCAGCAATACACAAGATGCCGTTACTTGTCAATCTATCTCTGGGAATGCTTTGCACACAACATTCGTGACACTAAAAGTGAAAGATCAAATTAATCTAAATAATTTCAACTGTAACTGCTCATTGAGGAATTGGCTTTCAAAATATTTACAGGAAAATAGTGGATTACTGGTGAATTGGACAGATAAATTATTTTCTGCGCACAATGTGAGACTATTATCCATGAATAATTCTAGTACAAGAAAATAGTGATCGGGGGAACATCAACCATAAATAATTAATGTTTAGTGACTGGTAAATAAACAAACATAGTAAGATAAATTAACCATGGTATTGAGTGAATGCTTATGTAAATAAGCTAACAATAAACTATCCAAGTCAGGATCAGATAAATCACAAGGTCTTATCTGCAAAATGTATGTTTTGAAATAGTCAAACTAAAATGTGTAACATGATGGATTCTGGAAGCTCCAAAGAAAGGAGACCAAGCCTCCTTATTTGTACTGTGTAGATTAATCATCTTTGCTGTCTAAGAATAAAATCTGTCTGTTTGCTCCATTAATGACTGCCTTGTGTGTTCTAGTCCATCAAGCCAGGTGGTGAAAGTTAGAACTCGAAGCGACCTTTAGACATGTTTAGATTTATTCAGAGTTATATTTTACAAGCATATATCCCCAAACAAGTATTCTTTGCAATCTTTTTTGCTGCTGCACAGATCTCTGAGATTTATACAGGGCAGTGGCTTTCAGAAACAGAAGCCACTCACCAGCAAACCGATCTATGCAAATGGAGTTTCCATTGGCTGAGCAACTGTGCAGCTTAATGGGAACATTGCTCCAAACCAATCGCCTCAGTTTCAGTCTGTGTCTGTGTATAGGGGCGCAAGCGACAATCCAGTTAATGGCCACTGCCTGTCTTCAATTAGTATATAACTAACAGAGTACCCTCTCTTCAAATAATATTTAGGGTTAATAAGCACAATCAGTTTTAAAACCAATAAAATCAAAAAGCTTTGCATTATGTCAAAAGCTTTGCATTGAGAAATATTCCTTCTTTAAAACCACTAAGAAGTTATTTTGACAAGCAACATTTAATGATTTGCATCCACTCATTACTTTTTTTTGAGATTTCCTCTGCCTGCTGCAATTGTTTCAAACCAGCAAGGTAAATCTATGCCAATTTCTCACTCAAGATTTCATAAAGTGTGCACTAATTCAAATAATTGTTTTGTAATGCAGAGGGAACTAAGTATTGATGTTTTGAAAAGGTTCACATTGCAAAAGAGCAAGTGTTGAAGTTCTTAGATAATATAACATGGATAAATCTCCAGAACCTCATCTCGTGTATCCCATAACATTGTGAGAAGTTAAGGAGGAAATTGTTGGGTCCCTTTCAGAAATATTTGTTTCTCCAAAATGACTAAAAAGTGCCAGATGACTAAAAAGTGGCAAATGTTTTGCCTTTGTTTAAGAAGGGATGTAAGGAGAAGCTGGGATCTATAGATCTGTGAATCTGACTTTGGTGGTGGGTAAGTTGTGGTGGTGATTCTAAAAGATAGGATTCATATGCATTTGGAGAGGCAAGGAATGATTAGGGATAGCCAGTATGATTTTGTGCAAGGGAAATCACTTCTCACAAACTCAGTTGAGATTTTTGATGAAGTAACCAAGAAGATTGATGAGGGCAGAGCAGTAGATTTGTTTACTTGGACTTTGACAAGGTTGCCAACTGGATACAAAATTGGCTTGACAACAGAAGACAGAGAGTGATGATGAAGCATTGTTTTTCAGACTGGAGGCCTGTTATCAGCAGTGTTCCACCAGGATTCATGCTAGGTCCACTGTTATAGAGTCATAGGGACGTACAGCCTAATAACAGACCCTTCGTTCCAACTCGTCCATGCCGACCAGATATCCCAACTTAATCTAGTCCCATTTGCCAGCACCTGCCCCATATCCCTCTAAACCCTTCTCATTCATATACCCAACCAGAAGCCTTTTAAGTGTTGCAATTGTACCAGCCTCCATCACTTCCTCTAGTAGCTCATTCCATACACGCACCATCCTCTGTGTGAAAAAGTTGACCCTGAGGTCACTTTTATGTCTTTCCCCTCTCACCCTAAAACTAAGTCTGGTTCTGGACTCTCCCACCCCAGGAAAAAGATCTTGTCTATTTATCCTATCCATGCCCCTTGTGATTTTATAAACCTCTATACAATCAGCCCTCAGCTTTTGACACTCCAGGGAAAACAGCCTTAGCCTATTTAGCCTCTCCCTGTAGCTCAAATCCTCCAACCCAGGCAACATCCTTGTAAATCTTTTCTGAACCCTTTCAAATTTCACATCATCCTTCCGATAGGAAGGAGACCAGAATCGCATGCAATACTCCAAAAGTGGCCTAACCAACGTCCTGTACAGCCACACCAGGACCTCCCAACTCCTATACTCAATGTTCTGACCAATAAAGGAAAGCATTCCAAATGCCTTCTTCATTATCCTATCTACCCTTGATTGTCTAACATTCATATAAATGAGTTAGATGAGAATATAATTGGCATAGTTAGTAAGTGTGTGGATGACACCAAAATTTGTGGTAAAGTGGACAATGAGAAAGATTAGGTAAAAACAATGACTGCAGATGCTGGAAACCAGATTCTGGAGTAGAGTGGCACTGGAAAAGCACAGCAGTTCAGGCAACATCCAAGGAGCAGGAAAACCGACATTTCGGGCAAAAGCCCTTCAGCAGGAAGGTTATCCAACATTAAAGAGATTTTGATCAACTGAAGCAATGGGCTGCAGAGTGGCAGATAGAGTTTAATTTGCATACCTGTGAAGTGTTGCATTTTGGTAAAATAAACAAGAGCAGGACTTGTACAATTAAAAGTAGGGCTTCGGGTAGTGCTCTAGAGACACCTAGATACATAATTCTTTGAAGTTTGCATCATACATAGCTAAGATGGTTAAGAAGGTATTTAACTGCTTGCCTTCATTGCTCAGACGTTTGAGTATAGGAGTTTGGGCACCATGTTGAGGTTGTACAGGACTTTGGTGAGGCATCTTTTGGAGTACTGTGTCATGTTCTGGTCATCCTGTTATAGGAAGGATATTAGTAAGCTGGAGAGGGTTCAAAAATGATTTACCAGGAAGTTGTCGGGAATGGGGGGGCGGGGGGAGGTTTGCATTATACTCAGAGGCTGGATAGTCTGGAACATTTTTCGCTGGAGGTTCAAAGTTGAGGAATGACCTTATAGAGACTTATAAAATTGTGAGGGATATAGATAAGGTGAATAGCAGGTGTATTTTCCCTAGTGTAGGGGATTTCAAGACTCTGGGACATATTTTTGATGTCAGAGGAGAAAGATGTAAAAATGACATGAGGGGCAACGCTTTTACACAGAGAGTGGATAATATATGGAATGAACCTCCAGTGGACATGCTGGAAGCAGGTACAGTTACAATATTTAAAAGGCATTTGGATAAGTACACTAATAAGAAATGTTTGGAAGGATATGGGCCAAGTGCAAGCAGGTGAGACTAGTTCAGTTTGGGTTTATGTTCGGCATGGACTGGTTGGACCAAAAGGTCTGTGTCCATACTGTACGTTTCTGTAACTCTATAACTTAAATAGAGACATTAAATGCCAAAAAGAGACATTTGTTTTTCACTTATCAGGACCAAGAAGCAAGAAAGGGAATACCAATTTATGTAGCATGAGAAGAGGATATTGATTGGTTGGTGTGGGAATGTAGTTGGATTTGTTAACTGTCAACTTTAGCCAGCTGATTGACCTTAGCCCATGCAAGTAGACAGTGTCTGATCAGGGGATTGTCATGAGGAATGCAGCAGATTCTGGCAATCTTCAAACATTCTTCCAATGAAAATGTGCTCCTATCCACAAATTGCTTTTTGCCACGACTGAACAAGGTCCTGTTTGTAGATAGATGTAACTTCTGGTATGCAGAAATGAAATGCACAACAAGCCCAACTGATTATCTTAAAATGGTTTCTAATTAGTTCTTAGCACAGATTGGATTACTTGGTAAATATTGCCTAATAGCAAAATCATTTCTAGTTCTGAATTATATAAACATCGGCTGTTTGAGCATGATTGGCATTCACAGCAAAGACTGCCAGAAGAAGCTGCGTACAGAGGGAGGAATAGGTGTTGCACTCTCTTCAGAAAGCCCTGTCCAACATGGTTTTTTTTATTGAGCTCCTCACCACCTCCACCTCATCCTGGACCAGTGCCTAAACCCTTGGCATTTTACAAATAGGTGTTTCCAAAACACAGTTAACCTCAAGCCAGATCCACAGTGATACACCAAAAGAAGTACAGCATTTCCAAAGGTCATCTGAACACCTTGGCTCTCAGTTTCCATTCAGGGTATGAGCAGGTCAAGGTAACAAACATGTCATGGTAGATCATCTATCTCTGCATCTGAGATGTGGTGAAGAACTGTGTGCATGGTGACTTTTTTTTCTAAAAACAGATTCACTGGGAGGAAACAACAACAGCTTATATTTATAAGGTGACTTTAATTTTTTCATAGGATTTGGACATCACTGGCAGGGTCAGCATTTGCTGTCCATTCCGAATTGCTCTTGAAATGAGAACCTTGTTAGGCCATTATAAAGTGTTGTTAAATCAAATCAAATCACACTGCTTTGAGCCTGGAGCCATATTTCAGACAGACCAAGCAAAGATGTTGGGCATATAATCTGGGTTCGAGTGTTAGCATGCTGTGATGGTCACATTTAAAGAACTGTCCTCTTGTTATCCCTGTTTTTTTCACATGGAGTGCTGGAAATCACACAAAAGCTAAGAGAACAACAAAAAGAAATCTTTCACCCCAAATACTGGTATTCAGTGATGGTCAAAAGGAATCAGAACAACACAATTTCAGATAATCTGTCAAATTAAGGATCATTAAGGATCTTCTTTTTAATCTTTTATCTGTCTTGGCTCATTTCTTATTGTAATCTGCGTGTTGTAATGATAGAATCATAGAATCCCTACAGTGCGGATGCTGTTGAGTTATTAATTCTTCCTACATTTAGTAATTAATAAACTCGATAGAGACTGTTTAGATTTGCCTCTTTTTAAAGTATACGTTAATTTCAGTCTTGGAGAAAGATATCTACAAGGGAAGGCGTCCTTTTAAAATTAACCCTGTTGTAATCGATTGAGGGGACTAGCAAATAAAGGTGGGGGAGGCAGTTAATTACCTCCTTACCCAGGAGCTTAATAGTTTGGGAAATTCCCTCTGGAACCAAAACAATTTAGGGAACTGTTCCCAGGGTCTGAGTGTTACACTTTTCTATGGACTACATGTGTTATATATTCAAGGCCATCAACATTTTTGACAATTGATAAGAAACTAATCAGGAAAACAGCACAGAAGGTCTTTCAGAACACATATACAATTAATGTATAATGGGTGCTAGAAGGAAGGCTGTAAAGTACATGTATACATTTATAACCTTAATGGCAATCAGAGCATAGCTGCTTATAACATATGGCCTACTAATATCAACCTCATTTTGATAATCAAGAACTTTCCAGTTACAGGGTACAGGGATATATTTTAATGATTAAATACATGCCACTGAAATTTGCAAGATGAATATGTAAGAATACAATTACAATATATTTGCATTATGCTTTGAATATATTGCGATGGGAAATGATTAAAATCTGCAGAGCTACGCAGACTTTGTATCTAATGAATGCAAGTATTCTACACTAAGGTAAAGTTTAATGATTATTTGAATATTTGACAATTGCTTAATTTTGTCTGATAAATAGCACAAACTGGTCACCAGAATATGTTGCATTAGCTACAATCCATCATCAGTGACACAGGGAGGTCTGAGTATGTGACTGTGTAATTAAGGTTAGTTATGTGCAACCGTTTGTATAACTCTTCAATATCTGGCTCTTATAAAATACAACACAGATTGAATTATGATGGCAGATGTCAAATGCTGCCTCTGTGCAGCACATGAAGAGCATTGTGTTACAGAGGTTAACAATATTGTTCTTTGGTTGGGGATTTCAGCTGAAATGCTGCCAGAGTTATGAACTGTCCAGTCCCACACAGGGCAGACATAATGCCAGGTCTTTGAAGAACTTTCTGGACTGGGATAAAGTGTAGGAAAGAAAAAAAAAATCACATAAATATCCAATGTCTGGTATTTTGCTTTCCCTCAGGCTTCACCCCAAATACACAAGCCTGTCAGAATAATTTTGGTTTTATGAGGGAGGACCTTGATGAAATATGCAAGTCTGCCCAGTATTCTGAATCAGTCCATCTCTTGTTGGAAATGTTCTTTATTAGGACATTAAAGAGTTGTACAGACTATTGTATACAACTAACCTTAATTACACAGGCACATGCTCAGACCCCCAGGTGGCACTGATGATGCATTGTAGATAAAAACAATACGTGTGTGACTAGTTTATGGAATTTATAAGATGAAATGAAGTAACAGTGTTAATACAAGTAGAAGTTGGTAATGAACTGTGTAAATTACCTGACGTTGAATGATTTTCTCTTCCATTCATCTGGTGCCATTCAAATACTAATTAATGCAATCCATCCATTCCCAAAACTATCCTCACCCCGTTCCACCTGAATAAAATCAATCAGTGTACTTCTTAACAAAATCAGCTTTTTACAAAATCAGAAAATAAGAATATGTTGGAAGCATTGACCAGGTTTTTAAAAGCCCCTGGGAGGTGTGATGAAAGGTGAGACAGTTGACAAAATTGGAGCAAGCTTCACTGCATGGTCTCCCTGACGTTTTCAGCATTTTCCAGTGCTGGGACCAGAAATGGAGAAGCTGTCACTTAAAGGTGGAGGAGAGCAGATTACTGTAATGAATAGCCTAATTAAGGCCCAGTTTTATTGTTCCATCACTATTTTATCAATGACAGGATGACTCTATGCCACGTGAGTGATTTGGCAGCTAAATGGAGGCAGCTTCCCTGTGTTAAAACTAAGTGCAACCTTCAATCTAAATGTTCATTTTAGAGGAGTTCCCCTTTGGCACTCAGCACTCCGATTTTTTGTTAAACATACCAATTTAAGCCCCCAAGTTCTCCTGCATGGATCACCAATCCCACCCACAGGTGTCCAAGTTTGTTTCAGATTTGTCTGCCCCTTCATTGGACCACAATATCAGGAGCCTACCAACTGCAGTTGTGGTACAAAGCTTGAATAAGTAGTCCTGCTACCATTAACTGCAGCACAAAACCCATTGTTTACAAGAACCTTGGATTCCGGCCACTGCAATGGAATTCAGGTTCACAAGTAGGCCATACAGTATATACAGTATAGGAACATAGAAACAGGAAAAGGCCACTTAACTCCTTCAGCTGCTCCACCATTCAATGAGATTATAGCTGATCTGTGGCTTAACTCCATTTACCTGCCTTTGGCCCATATCCCTTAATATCTTTGCTTAGCAAATATTTATTTAACTCTTAAAATTAACAACTGCCATTTGTGGAAGAGAGTTTTATGTGTAGGAATGCTTCTGAACATTTCTCCTGAATGGTGTGCCCCGAATTAAAAGACTATGTCCCCTCGTTCGAGAATAATTCTTTCGTCATAGAGCCTAAGAGCCATACAGCATAGAAACAGATCCTTTGCTCCAACTAGTCTGACGATGTTCCCAAACTAAAATAGTCCCACTTATCTGTATTTTTTACCTCATATCCCTCCAAACCTTTCCTATTCATGCACGTATCCAAATGTCTTTAAAATGTAACTGTACCTGCATCCACCATATCCCCTGGCAGTTCATTCCTTACAGGAACCACTCTCTATGGAAAATAGTTGCCCCTCATGTCCTTTTCAATCTTTCTCCTCTCACCTTAAAAATATATCCCCACCTTCCCTACCCTATGCAACTCACGATTTTATAATATGTTATAAAGTCATGTCTCAAGCTCCTACCCTCCAGTAAAAGAAAAGTCCCAGCCTATCCAATCTACTTTTATAATTCAAATCCTATATTCCTGGCAACATCCTGATAAATCTTTTACGAACCATCTCCAATTTATGGATAACCAGAATAGTGCACAACACTCCAGAAGAGGCTTCACCAAAACCTTGTACAACCTCAACGTAAAGTACCAACTCCTATACTCAAAGGTCTGATCAATGAAGGGCAAGCATGCTAAATGCTCTCTTAACCATCCTGTCTATTTGTAATGCAAATTTTAAAGAATTATGTACCTGAACCCCTACATCTCTCTGCTCTACTGCACTATAGAGGGCCTTAACATTAGTTGTATAAGTCCTGCTTTTGTTTGTTTTAACAATATGCAATACCTTGCATTTATCCAAATTAAACTCAATCTGACACCCTTCAGCCCATTGACCAAACTGATCAAGATCTCTTTTATTATCTTAGCTAACCTTCTTCACTGTCCACTATACCACTTGAGTGTCATCTGCAAACTTACTATCCCTCCTGTATTCTCATCCAAATTGTTCACATAAAGGACAAACAAAAGTCAACCCAGTGGCAACCCCTGTGGAACATTGCTGGTCACAGGTAAACATTCCCCTACCCTTTGTCTAAGTGAAGAAATTGCTGGAAAAGCTCAGCAAGTCTGGCAGCATCTGTGGAGAAGAATCAGAGTTAATGCTTCAGATCAAGTGACCCTGCCTTCAAACTCAAGTCCACCATCTTTCTCCTATGTAAAGCAAATTTTGTATCCAACTGGCAAGCTCACCATGAAATCCATGTGATCTAATTTTACTAATTAGTCTACCATGTGAAACTTGTCAAAGTGGAGAAAGCAAGCAAGCCGTTACAGATCCTTCATCAGAACTATAAAACTGAAATAATATAATCATAAATCATAAATCATGTTACGGTTACATACTGCTTAGAGAAAATACAATGGCCTTGTGGTATTTCTGCTTGACTATCAATCCAGGAATTCAGCTATTGTTCTGGGGACCCAGGTCCAAATCCCACTGTAAAGGATGCTGTAAATTGCATTCAATAAAACGTATCTGGGATTAAGACTCTACTGATGATCATGAAACCATTGTTGATTGTTGGAAAAACCCATTGGACTCACTAATATCCTTCAGAGAAGGGAATCTATTATCCTCACCTAGTCCAGTCTATATGTGATTCCAGACCCACAGCAATGTTATTAACTCTCAGTTGCCCTCGGATTTGGCCTAGCAATTGTATCAATCACTAAAAGTCTCAACAAAGAACTGAAACCAGCCCGACCACCTGACATTGACCAAGGCACCAGAAAAGACAATGGTAGAAAATGTCCTGTTCAACCGACAGGATAGACATGCAGTGCTGGCAACACTGTAGTCAACAGGTGGGAGCAAGTTAATCTGGGTGTCCTCAGCATTGACTCTTGACCTCATGAAGTCTCAGGTTAAACATGGGCAAGGAAACTTCCTGCTGGTTATCACCTTCTGTCCTCCCTCGGCTGATGAATCACTACTCCATGTTGAAGGAAACACTGAGAGTGGCATGGTTGCAAAATGTATTCTAGGTGGGGAATTTAACATTCATCACTAAGATTGGCTAGATAGTCGCAGTGCTGATCAAGCTGGTTAGTTCCTAAAAGTCATTGCTGCTAAACTTGGTTTGCAGCAAGTGGTGAGGGAATCAACAAGAGGGCAAAATGCACGAAGCATTAGACATAAGATGGATGAGCTTGAGGCTCTTTGGAAATTGGCAGATACGATATTGTGGGGATAACTGAGACGTGGCTTCAAGTGGACAGGGCCTGGGAAATGAATATTCAAGGATACACGTGCTATCGTAAGGACAGACTGATGGGCAGAGGGGGAGGGATGGCCTTGTTGGTAAGGGACGATATTCAGTCCCTTGCGCGGGGGGACCTAGAGTCAGGGGATGTAGAGTCAGTGTGGATAGAGCTTCGAAATACTAAGGGTAAAAAGACCCTCTTTGGAGTCATCTACAGGCCCCCAAACAGTAGTCGGATGTAAGTTAAACCAGGAGCTGAAATTGGCCTGTCGCAAAGATGTCACTACAGTTGTTATGGGGGATTTTAACATGCAGGTAGACTGGGAGAATCAGGATGGTATTGGGCCTCAAGAAAGAGACTTTGTGGAGTGCCTCAGAGATGGATTCTTAGAGCAGCTGGTGCTGGAGCCGACCAGGGAGAAGGCAATTCTGGATCAGGTATTGTGTAACGAACCAGAATTGGTCAGAGACCTCGAAGTGAAGGAGCCATTGGGAAGTAGTGACCATAATACAATAAGCTTCAATCTGCAATTTGAGAGGGAGAGGGTACAGTCGGAAGTGACAGTACTTCTGTTGAATAAAGGGAATTATGGAGCTATGAGGGAGTTGCTGGCCAAAGTTCAATGGTGCAATACCTTAGCAGGGATGACCGTGGAGGAACAATGGCGGATATTTCTGTGTATAATGCAGAAGTTGCAGGATCAGTTCATTCCTAAAAGGAAGAAAGATCCCAGGAGGAGGCAGGGGCGGCCATGGCTGACGAGGGAAGTAAAGAAACATATAAAGTTAAAAGAGAAAAAGTATAACACAGCTAAGATAAGTGGGAAAACTGAGGACTGGGAAGCTTTTAAAGAGCAACAGAGGATTACTAAGAAGGAAATACGCAGAGGAAAAATGAGGTACGAAGGTAAACTGGCCAAGAATATTAAGGAGGATAGTAAAAGCATTTTTAGGTATGTGCAAGGCAAAAAAATGGTTAGGACAAAAATTGGGCCCTTGAAGACAGAAACAGGGGAATATATTACTAGGAAAAAGAAATGGCAGAGGAATTAAATGGGTACTTCAGATCTGTGTTCACTTGGGAAGACACAAGCAATCTCCCTGAGGTAACAGTGGCTGAAGGACCTGAACTTAAGGGAATTTATATTTGCCAGGATTTGGTGTTGGAGAGACTGTTAGGTCTAAAGGTTGATAAGTCTCCGGGGCCTGATGGTCTGCATCCCAGGGTACTGAAGGAGGTGGTTCGGGAAATCGTGGATGCGTTGGTGATTATTTTCCAGAGTTCAATAGATTCGGGGTCGGTTCCTGAGGATTGGAGGGTGGCTAATGTTATACCACTTTTTAAGAAAGGTGGGCGAGAGAAAGCAGGAAATTATAGACCAGTTAGTCTGACCTCAGTGGTGGGAAAGATGCTGGAGTCTATTATAAAGGATGAAATTACTGCACATCTGGATAGTAGTAACAGGATAGGACAGAGTCAGCATGGATTTATGAAGGGGAAATCATGCTTGACTAATCTTCTTGAATTTTTTGAGGATGTAACTATGAAGTTGGACGAGGGAAATCCAGTAGATGTAGTGTACCTGGACTTTCAGAAAGTTTTTGATAAAGTCCCACACAGGAGGTTAGTGAGTAAAATTAGGGTGCATGGTGTTGGGGGCAAAGTTCTAGATTGGATTGAAAATTGGTTGGCTAATAGGAAACAAAGGGTAGTGATAAATGGCTCCATTTCGGAATGGCAGGCAGTGACCAGTGGGGTACCGCAGGGATCCGTGCTGGGACCACAGCTTTTTACAATATATGTTAATGATATAGAAGATGGTATCAGCAATAACATTAGCAAATTTGCTGATGATACAAAGCTGGGTGGCAGGGTGAAAAGTGATGAGGATGTTAGGAGATTACAGGGTGACCTGGACAAGTTAGGTGAGTGGGCAGATGCATGGCAGATGCAGTTTAATGTGGATAAATGTATGGTTATCCACTTTGGTAGCAAGAACAGGAAGGCAGACTACTACCTCAATGGAATCAATTTATGTAAAGAGGCAGTACAGAGAGATCTGGGTGTTCTTGTACACCAGTCAATGAAGGCAAGCATGCAGGTACGGCAGGTAGTGAAGAAGGCTAATAGCATGCTGGCCTTCATAACAAGAGGAATTGAGTATAGAAGCAAAGAGGTGCTTCTGCAGCTGTACAGGGCCCTGGTGAGACCACACCTGGAATACTGTGTGCAGTTCTGGTCTCCAAATTTGAGAAAAGACATTCTGGCTATTGAGGGAGTGCAGCGTAGGTTCACGAGGTCAATTCCTGGAATGGCAGGATTACCTTACACTGAAAGACTGAAGCGACTGGGCTTGTATACCCTTGAGTTTCGAAGATTGAGAGGGGATCTGATTGAGACGTATAAGATTATGAAAGGATTGGACACTCTGGCAGTAGGAAACATATTTCCACTGATGGGTGAGTGCCGAACCAGAGGACACAGCTTAAAAATACGGGGTAGACCATTTAGGACAGAGCTCAGGAGAAACTTCTTCACCCAGAGAGTGGTGGCTGTGTGGAATGCTCTGCCCCAGAGGGCAGTGGAGGCCCACTCTCTGGATTCATTTAAGAAGGAGTTGGATAGAGCTCTCAAAGATAGTGGAATCAAGGATTATGGAGATAAGGCAGGAACAGGATACTGATTAGGAATGATCAGCCATGATTATATTGAATGGCGGTGCAGGCTCGAAGGGCTGAATGGCCTACTCCTGCACCTATTGTCTATTGTCTATTGTCTAAAATATACTTGACCTCATCCTTACCATTCTGCTGGCTGCAGATACATCTGTCTATCACATTATCGGTAAGACTGACTGCTCCATACTCCTCATGAAGACAAAGTCTTGCCATCATATTGTGTGGCACTATCACCATGCTAAATGAAACACACTTCAAACAGATCTAGTCTCTCAAGACTGGGTATCCATGAGGCACTGTAAGCCATAATCAACAACAGAATTGTACTCCAGCACAATCTGCAGCTGCATGATCCAGCATATTCCACACTCAGCCATGACCATTAAGCCAGGGGATCAACCTTGGTTTGATGAAAAGTGCAGGAAGGCATGCCAGGAGCAGCACCAAGCATACCTAAAAATGAGGCATCAACCTGGTGAAGCTACCAAACAGGACTACTTGCACGATAAGCACCATAAGCAGCAAGTGATAGACAGAGCTAAATTCTCACAACCAATAGATCACACCTATTCTCTGCAGTCCATCCAGTTGTGAATGGTGGCAATTAAAAAAATCACTGGAGAAGGAGGTTTCACAAATTCCCCATCCTCAATGATGGAAAAACCAACACGTCAGTGCAAACGATAAGGCTGAAGTATTCGCAGCAATCTTCAGTCAGAAATACAGAGTGGATGATCCATCTCAGCTTCCTCCAGGGATACCGAGCATCTCAGATGCCAATCTTCAGCCAATTTGACTCATTCCATGTGATATCAAGAAACAGTTGGAGGCACAGGATTCTACAAAGGCTATGTGCCCTGACAATATTCTGGCAATAGTACTGAAGACTTGGACTCTCGAACCTGCCACTCCTCTAGCCAAGCTGTTCCAGTACAGTTACAACACTGGCATCCACCTGGCCATGAGGAAAATTGCCTACATATGTCCTGTATATAAAAGGCAGCACAAACCCAACCCAGCAAGTTACTGTCCCATCAGCATAATCTCGATCATCAGTGAAGTAATAGAAGGTATCATCAACAGTGCTCTCAAGCAGCGCCTGTACAGCAATAACTTGCTCAGTGATGCCTCACTTGGGTTCTGCCAGGACCACTCAGGTCCTGACCTCATTATAGCATGGACAAAAGAGTGAATTTCAGAGGTAAGGTGAGAATGACAGCCTCTGCAGCTACCTGGAACACCAATGTACAAATTAGCCAAGGAACTATATTAAAGACTAAAACACTTAGTACAAGACTCACGCCATTCTATCCACTCCACCCAAGAATTCCTGAACATCATCAAAGACACCAAGATAGAAGAGGATGAAATAATGGTCTCCTTTGGTGTAACAGCTCTATTCACATCCACCTGGCCAAAGAAATACTGACTACCTATTAGAAGACCCAAAGACACATACACAAATCACCACTAATCTCATCAGCAAGAACAACAACATCAAACTAGTGGACCTATGCCTTACTACCCACTTCACTTTTAATAACAAACCCTACAGGCAACGGACGGAACATCCATGGGATCTCCAATATCAGGGTTATTAGCAGAGGCAGTAATACAGAGACTCAAACACACAGCTCTGCCAATCAACCAACCCAAGCTTTGGGTCCACTAAGTGGATGACACCTTGGTCATCACCAAACGAAACCAATTAGAGGAAACCTTCAAGACATCAATAATATCCTTACTGGCATAAAATTCACAAAAGAGGAGGAAAACAACAACAAACTGCCATTCCTAAATGTCACAGTAGAGCTTACAGCCAATGGGGAGCTTCAAACCAGCGTTTACAGGAAAACAACACATACGGACCAAATATTGAACTACAGAAGCAATCGTCCCAACATCCACAGATGAAGCTGCATCAGAATGTTATTTTAATGAGCCACCACACACTGCAGCACAGAGGAACTACGCAGAGCAGAGGAAAATCACCTATCCAGTGTATTGAAAAAGAATGGTTACCCAATGAACATGGTCTGCCGATTTCTTAGCAACAAACCCAAACAAGCAGGCAAAACACGTCCAGAAACCCTAGCCACTCTCTGTGACATCAAAGACATCTCGAAATAACTGCTGGACTACTTGGCCCACAAACCCACCAACACACTAAAACAGCAGCTAATGAACTTAAAAACCCCATACAGACAACATGCAAAAAGAAAGTCATTTACAAAATGCCCTGCAAAAACTGTAACCAACACGAATTGGACAAACAGGCAGAAAACTAGCCACCAGGATATATGAACATCAACTAACCACAAAAATACATGAACCACTCTTACTAATATCCTTATATACAGATGAGGAAGGACACCATTTCAACTGGGAGAACACATCCATCCTTGGACAAGCCAAACAGAGACACACACGAGGATTCCTAGAAGCATGGCATTCCAACCAGAACTCTATCAACAACACATTGACTTGGACCCCATTTACCACTCTCTGAGAAAAAGAACAGGCAATGACATCACCACAGGTAATGACATCACCAACCCAAGGAAACCTAAGTACATAAATAGAAAGCGGGTCATATCAACAGTGTTTCGCCGGCAGCTCAGTGATGATGTTACCTGGTATGGTGACGAAATGTCTGAAAACGAACCTTCTAGCTCAGCGAGCAAACTTACATCCAGTGACAGCCCTTTACATCACGGCTGCATTCAACTGAGCATGGCATCAAGGAGTCCTAGCAAAACTGCAATGAAAGGATATTGAGAGCAAACTCTCCGCTGATTGGACTTATACCTAGCAAATCTGAGCTCTGGGACATCTCTGCAAGAGTTCGCCAGGTGAGTGTCCTAAGCTCAAAGATCTTCAGCTGTTTCATCTTAAGGTCAGAAGTGGGGATATTTACCAACTATTGCACAATGTTCAGCACCATTCATGACTCTTCTGATACTGAATCAATCCATGTTCAAAAGCAACAATATCTAGATGGTGTCTAGGTTTGGGCAGACAAGTGTCAAGTAACATTCACATCACATTAATGCCAGGCAATGACCATCACCATAGACCAATAAGAGACAGTCTGATCACCACGCCTTGACATTCAATGGTGTTACCATCACTGAATCCTTCACTACCAACATCCTGGGGGTGACCATTGACCAGAAACTCACTAGACTTGCCATATACACAATGGCTACAAAAGCAGACTAGAGGCTAAGAATACTGAGGCAAGCAACTCACCTCCACACTCCCAAAACCTCTCCACCGTACACATGGCACAAATCAAGAATGTGATGGAATACTCCTCACTTGCCTCTTTGGGTGCAGCTCCAACAACATTCAAGAAGCTTGACACCATCTAGGACAAAACAGCCCATCTTTTTGGTACCGTATCCACAAAGATCCATTTCCTCCACCACCAACACTCAGTAGCAGCAGTGTATAGAATCCACAAGAGAAATTCACCAAACATCCTGAGACAGCATCTTCCACACATGACCACTTACATCTAGAAGGACAAGAATAGCAGATACATGGAAACAGCACTACCTGCAAGTTCCCCTCCAAGCCACGCACTGTCCTGATTTGGAAATATGTCACAATTTATTTACTGTTGCTGGGTCAAAACATTGAATCCCCTCTCTAATTGTATTGTGGGTCTACTGACAGCACACAGATTGCAGCATTTGAAGAAGGCAGCTCACTAACACCTTCTCAAGGGCAACTTAGAACCAGCAATAAATATTTGCCCACCAGCAACACCCATCTCCCATGAATGAATTAGAAAAATAGCTGTAAACACCAAAAAAAAACCAGAATGGCCCAATGGAGGGGAAAACTCAAAGGAAATGCACACACAGAAGATTAAGAAGTTTCAAATTGTCAATAAAACATTTAACTAGAAAATAACAAAAGACCAAATGATAAAACTGACATTAGCCTGAGATAAAAGGAAACATGACAAAAAAAAACAATGAGACAGATACAAAACAGACTGTGTGAAGAGCACAGGATATGAGGGTACAGTGGGTTGAAATGAAAGCACCAAACATCTAGCAAAGTGAACAAAGTTTCAACAATCCAGTTCAAGACCTAGATACATATCCCCCTCCTTCAACAGTCTGATTCATCAGAGCAGTGACAAATGATTTATATCTATGTGCACACTATTGCATTACACTCTTGATCTGTGTCTTGTTGGTTGGCAAGCTTGGGGAGCCAGAAGTTGAATTTTCTTTTGCAGAAAAGTCACCATGCTATTTATGGCCACAGTATTTGTATGGCTGAACTAATTACAATTCTGGTCAATGCTGATAGTGGGAGAATCAGCATGAGTAATGTAATTGAATGTTAAGAGGAAATCATTCATATCTCTTGCTAAAGAAGATCATTAGTTCACACTTCAGCTGTGTAATTGTTCTTTATGAACATCCCCAGTCCTAATCTTATGTTGGGGGAAATGTAATTTACAAAGCTGCTAAAAAGATAGTTGGGGCTTGGACAATAAAATGAAGAACTCTTTGGGGCTCTTGTGGTGCAGTGGTAATGCCTCAGCCCCTGATCAAGGAGATCTAGCTTCAAGTCCCACCTGCTCCAGAGATATGCAATAACGTCTTTGAATGGGTTATTTATTTGGCTTTCTTTTAATCATCACCAAATCTATGTGGTTTATTTTCCAATTATTAACCATCACCTGTAAATCACCCATGTTTCAAATTGAATCATTTACATAGAAAGTCTGTTTAAGGCAATACAAGCCATCAAGGGTGGGGAGAGGTAGGGAGCTAAATCAAAATGAAGTTAGAATGGGAGAAATATCAATCTCCCTCCTGCGGTGCCCATTTCTCTGAAAACTAAGCAGGTTAATTATCTTTCTCATTTCCAGAAATGCTCTTACACATAACTGAACAATTTCTTTTTCTCCCATTACCAAATAGCCACAGTAACTTTTTCCTCTTCTGACCACCATTAGTAAATGACCCATGTTTCCATCTGGCCATAAGATATAGGAACAGAATTAGGTCATTCAGTTTGTTGAGTTTGTTCCATTATTCAATCAGTCCTGTAGAAAGGTTACACCCAAAAAGTCAACTTCTTCACCTCCTGATGCTGCCTGGTTTGCTGTGTTCTTCCAGCCTCCTGCTCGTCTAGCTTGGATTCCAGCATCTGCAGTTTTTTTTGTCTCTAAAACATTACTCAATCTTGGCTGATATATTTCTCAACCCTATTCTCCTGCCTTCTTCTTGTAGCCCTTGGTCTCCTTACTAATCAAGATCATATCTATCTCTATCTTAAATACACTCAATAACTTGGTCTCTCCAATCTTCTGCAGCAATGATTTCCACAGATTCACCACCCTTTGGCTGAAAAAACAAATTCCTACTTATCTCAGTTATAGAGTCATAGCGTCATAGAGATGTACAGCATGGAAACAGACCCTTCGGTCCAACCCGTCCATGCCGACCAGATATCCCAACCCAATCTAGTCCCACCTGCCAGCACCCGGCCCATATCCCTCCAAACCCTTCCTATTCATAGACCCATCCAAATGCCTCTTAAATGTTGCAATTGTACCTGCCTCCACCACATCCTCTGACAGCTCATTTCATACACGTACCACCCTCTGTGTGAAAAGGTTGCCCCTGTAGGTCTCTTTTATATCTTTCCCCTTTCACCCTAAACCTATGCCCTCTAGATCTGGACTCACCAACCCCAGGGAAAAGATTTTGCCTATTTATCCTATCCATGCCCCTCATAATTTTGTAAACCTCTACAAGGTCACCCCTCAGCCTCCGACGCTCCAGGGAAAACAGCCCCAGCGTGTTCAGCCTCTCCCTGTAGCTCAGATCCTCCAACCCTGGCAACATCCTTGTAAATCTTTTCTGAACCCTTTCAAGTTTCACAACATCTTTCCGATAGGAAGGACACCAGAATTGCACACAATATGCCAACAGTGGCCTAACCAATGACCTGTACAACCGCAACATGACCTCCCAACTCCTGTACTCAATACTCTGACCAATAAAGGAAAGCATACCAAACGCCTTCTTCACTATCCTATCTACCTGCAACTCCACTTTCAAGGAGCTATGAACCTGCACTCCAAGGTCTCTTTGTTCAGCAACACCCCCTAGGACCTTACCATTATGTGCATAAGTCCTGCTAAGATTTGCTTTCCCAAAATGCAGCACCTCGCATTTATCTGAATTAAACTCCATCTGCCACTTCTCAGCCCATTGGCCCATCTGGTCAAGATCCTGTTGTAATCTGAGGTAACCCTCTTCGTTGTCCACTACATCTCCAATTTTGGTGTCATCTGCAAACTTACTAACTGTACCTCTTATGCTCGCATCCAAATCATTTATGTAAAAGTAGAGGACCCAGCACCGATCCTTGTGGCACTCCACTGGTCACAGGCCTCCAGTCTGAAAAACAACCCTCCACCACTACCCTCTGTCTTCTACCTTTGAGCCAGTTCTGTATCCAAATGGCTAGTTCTCCCTGTATTCCATGAGATCTAACCTTGGTAATCAGTCTCCCATGGGGAACCTTGTTGAACGCCTTACTGAAGTCCATATAGATCACATCTACTGCTCTGCCCTCATCAATCTTCTTTGTTACTTCATCAAAAAACTCAATCAAGTTTGTGAGACATGATTTCCCATGCACAAAGCCATGTTGACTCTCCCGAATCAGTCCTTGCCTTTCCAAATACATGTACATCCTGTCCCTCAGGATTCCCTCCAACAACTTGCCCACTACTGAGGTCAGGCTCATCGGTCTATAGTTCCCTGGCTTGTCCTTACCGCCCTTCTTAAACAGTGGCACCACGTTTGCCAACCTCCAGTCTTCCGCACTTCACTGTGACTATCGATGATACAAATATCTCAGCAGGAGGCCCAGCAATTACTTATCTAGCTTCCCACAGAGTTCTCGGGTGCACCTGATCGGGTCCTGGGGATTTATCCACCTTTAACCATTTCAAGACATCCAGCACTTCCTCCTCTGTAATCTGGACATTTTGCAAGATGTCACCATCTATTTCCCTACAGTCTATATCTTCCATATCCTTTTCCACAGTAAATACTGATGCAAAATATTCATTTAGTATCTCCCCCATTTTCTGTGGCTCCACACAAAGGCCGCCTTGCTGATCTTTGGGGGGCCCTATTCTCCTCCCTAATTACCCTTTTTTCCTTAATATATTTATAAAAACCCTTTGGATTCTCCTTAATTCTATTTGCCAAAGCTCTCTCATGTCCCCATTTTGCCCTCCTGATTTCCCTCTTAAGTATACTCCTACTTTCTTTATACTCTAAGGATTCTCTCGATCTATCCTGTCTGTACCTTACATATGCTTCCTTCTTTTTTTTAACCAAACCCTCAATTTCTTTAGTCATCCATCATTCCCTATACCTATCAGCTTTCCCTTTCACCCTGCCAGGAATATACTTTCTCTGGATTCTTGCTATCTCATTTCTGAAGGCTTCCCATTGGTCCTTCACTCTGAGGCTATGTTCTCATGTCCCGGTCTATCCTAATAGTGGAAACATCTTCTCCACATCCACTCTATCCGGACCTCTCAACATTCTGTAAGATTCAGTCAGATCTCTCTCATCCTTCTAAATTCCATTGATCCAGATTTCTCAATTCCAACTCATATGACAAGCCCTTCATCCCCAGGATAATTCTTGTGAATTTCCTCTGAACTTTCTCCAAGACCAGCACATATGTTCCTTCAGTACAGGGTCCAAAACTGCTCAAATTACAATTGAATAATTTACTTGCAAAACTCATTACGGGCAATGGAGAACATCAGAGGTGAGGAAGACGTGTAAGGAGAGGGAGAAGGCTAAATCAAAATGGAGTTGATAGGGGAGATAAAACACTGTACAATGAGTAACTCCTGTAATGTCCTGAGATTTGCAAAAATGACATTCAACAACCATATCCATTTTCTTTCGTGCTTGTTATGAACCAACCAATGTATAGTATATTTCCTTTATTCCCATTGTCTTCAATTTTGCTAGGGATCTTTAATGCCATACTTGGTCAAACACTGCATTGACACCAAGACCTGTTGCACTCTCTTCACATCCGGAAAACAACTCTTTGATTCATTTTTTTAAACAAGGCTGTTACAAGGTCAAGAGTGAAGTGGCCCTGGTTAATCTCAAAATTAGCATTGGATAACAAGTTATTGCTGAATAAGTTCTACTTGATAGGATTGTCAACGATATCCTTAATCAGTTTGTTCATGACTGAAAATAGAGTGACGGGGCAATAATTGGTAAATTGGATTCATCCTGCTTTTAGTGGACAAGGCTTGGCAATTTTCCATATTGTTGAGTGATACAGTGTTGATGTAGTGGCTCTGGAATAGCTTATCTCAGGGGATGGCTAGTTCTAAAGCACATGTCCGTGGTATTGCATTCATCATGTTGTTAGGGCTCATAGCTCTTATGTTATGACAAGGTGAAGAAACTTGATTCATGTCTCACTTTCATTAGCTTCCTCTCAGTCAATTGTAACAAATTTTTAAAATTCATTTTTAGTGCATAGCAATATTATACATCAATTAAAAAATGTAATTAAATTGATCAAAATGAAGGAGTTAATTACAAGATTTTCTTGGGTGAAAGAAAGAAGAATTTTATGACCTACTTACCCTGAGAAAAATAATTAAAATGCAATGTCAAATAGGCATACAAACACAGGTAATAAATTTTAAAGGATCAATGTCTGGTACAAGTAGGCAGAATAAAGTCTACACCATTTATAAGCCCTTCGTGCTCTCAACGTGTTTAAATTTTAAACTGAGACCACAGTTGTTTAATTGTTGCCCCATATAGCTCAACAATATTAATATTTAGTCATAGAGATTTAGAGCACAAAAAAATGGCCTTTTGGACCTTCATATTGGTCAAAAAGCACTCACCTAACTATCCTAATCCCACTTCCAGTACTTGGCTCACAGTCGTGCATGCTTTGCCATCACAAGTTCACATGAAGATACTGCTTAAATGTTATAAGTGTTTCTACTTCTACCATCTTTACAGGTAGTGAGTTCCAGATTACCACCACCCTCAAGTTAAAATGATTTTCCTCACACTGCCCCTTACCTTCTGCTCCTTACTTGAAAACAATTCCCTTGTTGTTGATCCCTCCATTCATTAGAAAAGTTTCTTTTTGGGGTTTCATAGAATTCCTACAGTATGGAGCAGGTCATTCAGCCCTTCGAGTCCACACCAATCCTCCAAAGAGCATCCCACTCACACCCACGCCCCCACCCTATCCCTGTAACTTTGCATCTCTCAGAGTTAGTCCACCTAGCTCACACATCCACAGACACAATGGGCAATTTAGCATGGCCAATCCACCTAACCTGCACATTTTTGGACTTTGGGAGGAAACTAGAGCACCCAGAGGAAACCCATATAGACATGGGGAGAAAGTTCAAACTTCACATAGACAGTCAACTAAGGGTGGAATCAACAGGTCCCTGTTGCTGTGAAGTAGCAGTGCTAAACACTGAGCCATCGTAGAAATGTCTTTGAGATCTCATCAAATCTCAAAGTGTGGAGTTTGCACGTTCTCCCCGTGTCTGCGTGGGTTTCCTCTGGGTGCTCCGGTTTCCTCCCACAGTCCAAAGATGTGCAGGTCAGGTGAATTGGCCATGCTAAATTGCCCGTAGTGTTAGGTAAGGGGTAAATGTAGGGGTATGGGTGGGTTACGCTTCGGCGGGTCGGTGTGGACTTGTTGGACCGAAGGGCCTGTTTCCACACTGTAATGTAATCTAAAAAAAATCTAAAAAATGGCTGTTTTCCTAATTTGATTTCTCATTTGTTGTAGTTTTAAAAGGTGTTGAGGAGGAACCAGTAAGGAAAATTGAGTTTTTTAGTCCTTGCTTTTTACAAATCCTTGTACTTTCTTTCTGCTCTGGTGTTCAAAAACAGCTGTTGAAATATCGTCCAGTGTACATTCTTTGCCTTTCAAGTGGGCGATGTATAGTTGAGCCTTTCATCTCTCAAAACGTGAAATTAAAATGGGATAACTGTAACGTCACTGAAATCATTGTCTTAAGGCCCTTGAAACATAAGTTCAAATCCCACTGTAGCAACTGGAAAAAGTTTAAATTCAATTAATAAAACTGGAATTGAAAGCCAATTTCAATAATGGTGACCATGAAACTATCATTAATTATTCCAAAAAATATCACTCATGTCCTTTAAGGAAGAAAATCTGCCATCTTTACCTATCTGACCTTTGTGTGACTCCATACCCACAGCAATGTGGATAACTGCTCAGTTAAATGGCAATTAGGGATTGGCAAGAAAATGGTGGTTTTGCTAGCGATGCCAACATCTCATGAAAGAATAATGAAAAAATGCAAATAAAAACAAGAGATACAGATCAGAGTTTCTTGATGTCTGATTTCATTGTCTGCAGAAAAATAATTTTAACGCAGACTCTTTTCATAGAATTCCTATGGTGTGGAAACAGGCCATTTGGCCCAACAAGTCCACACTGACCCTCCGAAGAGTATCCCACCCAGAACTATTCCCCTATTCTATTACTCTACATTTACCCCTGACTAATGCACCTAGCCTACATATCTCTGAATACAATGAGCAATTTAGCATGGCCAATTAACCTAACCTGCACACCTTTGGACTGTAGGAGGAAACCAGTGCATCCAGAGGAAATCCAAACAGACAAGGGGAGAATGTGCAAACTCCACACAGTCTATCACCCGAGGGTGGAATCAAACTTAGGTCCCTGGAGCTGTGAGGGAGCAGTGCTAACCACTGAGCCACCGTGCCGTTTTGTTTATTCCAAATTGATTTCCAGAACTTTCCTTAATGTATTGTCAGGAAACCCCAGCAACTGTCTTCATTCAGTATTTGTCATTTTAAAGCCAATTTTAGTCCATGAAAATTCTGAGATGAAATAATCAGGTTTTGTATGTTCGAAGTTAGTGTTCATATTTACCAACATCATAAAAATTCCTCACTACAAATGAATATGCAAATAATATTTTTCATTTTTGTTTATAATGAGCATTCATCATAAGGTCAATGTAAAATGACAGCACAAAGGGTTGGACAGTAATGCACAGATTCTGCATCAACTGTCTTTGTGGATGGGGATCCAGCCACTCATCAATTCTGACTGACAATTGTTGCAATTTCTTCAGCCTTCCATCATATGTTTAACTCCCCTGTCACTGAAGATTGGCATATTTTTGGAGCTTCTCTTCTTGTTAGTTACTCAACTGTCCACCATAAAAAAATGATTAGATATAGCATTACTACAGAGCAATGATCAAAACCATTGTTTGCAGATTTGCTTAGATATGTAATTTGTTACTTAACATTAATATAATCCAGTACTGTAGCTTCAGCAGGCTAACTGATCATTTTTATATGTGCCCTTGCATACCCATCTACCTCCCTCGTTGAACCAAGGGTGGCACTCTGACTTGATGGGTAATGCTAGAATGAGGATACACCTGACTAAAATTATAGATTGTGGTTGACTCTAATTTAACTTCTGCTGATAGTCCACAGGCCCTCATGGATCCCTAGTTTTAAGTTACTGAATCTATTCAAAAGCCATCTCACATTGTTTTTCATGGAAGTGCCACAAAACACCAGAATAGATGTTCTCATGTGAAGGTGGGGTTTTGGCCATAGGAGTACCATGTAGTAGTCACTTCTACCAATACTGTTACAGATAGATGCAGCTGAGACAATGAGATTGATGAGATTGAATCATCTAGCTCCCAGCAAATAAAGTGCAAACCACTTACATATCAATCTAAAATTAAAAATATCATGTCATAGCAAAGAGAAAATGAGCCTATCTTTAAAACCACTGGCAGTTCAAGAAGACAGCTCAATACACCCTTTTCCAGGGGAAATAAAGATTGGCAAAAATTACTGACACTGCCAATGAAGCCCACATCCCAAGAATGAATGATAAAGATACCAATTCTGTTCAATTTTGTTGACCATCACTAATCTATGTAAGCTAGGATATGAATGAATGGGTGATGATGTTACCAATGGGTTTTGAATTGTCTTCAACTGATTTATTATAAAAAAGGCCTGAGGATGATTGGATTATTTCATGCTGACACTCACCGGTATATGAACTCAATAAGCAAGGGATGTTGTCAATGAAAGCTTCCTCTTTCTTTAAAGTAAGTTAATTTCCTCATTCTTAAAACTTAGGGCTTTAATTTTTTAGGTCGATTCACAAAACTTTGGCATTATAAAACTTAAGAGAGTTAGAACATCAAATTGATTCTAGTCTGACCAATCCTTAGTATGTATATGGGCATGAAGTGGATTCTTGGAACCTGAAAGCCTGAGTCAATAAAAATAAAATGTATCTATAATATAGGTGACAGCAGTCAGCTCAAAAATAACTCTCAAAAAGACATTCTGAACACACTGAAACAGATTTGACACCACATGAGATTTTGCACTATTCCACACCCGGTCCAAGCAGAGGCCTCATATTATTTGCAATTGAATTGTTTGGGTTCACAAAAGACTATGTAGAATGTGATTATGTTTACCTCACCTCCAGCAGGATACTATTAGCAAATACATCGTCCTCTCCCCGTCAGCATTCTATAGGGGTTATTCTATCTGGTCCATTCCCCACTCCTAACACTTTCTCAATCCTCTCTCCCCGTGTAGTAGAAATCCATAACTCACCCTTTCATGTCCTCACTTCACACTGGTCTTACATGCCCCAAACACACATTTTAGGTGAAGCAGCAGTTTACTTGTACTTTCACTGTATTCACTGATGACAATGAGGTCTCCTTTACATTAGTAAGACCACACTCAGACTGGGTGACCACTTTGTGGAACATCTCTGTTCTGCCCATAATTGACCTTCCAATTCCTTGTCAATTCAACAAACCAAAATGTTCCCAAGCTAGCATTTATATTCTGGGTGTGCTGCAATTTTCCAAGGAAGCTCAAAACAAGCAGAAGGGATAACACCTCATTTTCCATTAAGGCACATTGCAGCCTCTAAGAATTAACATTGAGTTCAAACAGATTATGACCACTGTACCCTAATTTATTACAACTCTCCCCAACCCCCACCCCACATACTTCTTGGCTACGACTTGTTTGTTTCTCATTGGCAAGCACATTTTCTTCTTATCATTTGCAATTATTCTATACTTCAGTCTCTCCTTTACCATCATGAGCATGCCATTTGCTCTGGTGCTCTTGCCATCTGTTCTGCTCAGTCTTCCTCCTCATCTTCCTTCTCAGTCAACAGCATTAAAAAACATTCTTCCAACCACTTTCACTTCTGAAGTTGAACAGAACATGAACTTCTGTCTGTCTTCACGGATGCTGCCAGAACTGCTGAGTTTCTCGAGCATTTTCTATTTTTATTTCAGATTTCCAACATCCATACTATTTTACTTTAATTACATAGAATATATTGCACCAAATAGGTAATTCAACCCAATAGGCTATGTCTCACTTCCGCCTCCTCCCATTTTACCTGATCTAAATCCACTATTATAATCCTCTGTTCTCTTCAGCCACACATGGTTGGCTAATCCTTCATTAAATAATTTTACACTCTACATTTCAGCCACTAACTCTGCTAGTGAGTTTCACATTGTCACCACCCCCTTTAGATGAAGATGTTCCTTGTGAAATCCCTATTGGATTTCTTGATGATTATCCTGTATGGATTATCTCTAGCTATTCCTACCCACAGGAGAAAACATTCACCCTGTGTCCACTCTACCAAAGCCTTTCATAATTGGTTTAGATCTAATTTTGGATTTGAAGTATAACTTCTTGTGTTGCCTTGAAGTGGGTCTCCATCTCCTCACATTCACCCACCATCACCATTTGCTCATTAATACCTACTTTAGTTGGTCTTAAAAGCTACCCTATGATCACCAGTAAGTGGCAATTGATAATATCTGTCACAAAATATTTTCGCTATCCACTATAGTTTTGATTGTGTTAGTAGCTAACAGGAAAAGGCATGTTCGCACTAACCAACAGTGTGAAGATAATGGAATAGGTGGCCTGCTGTTATTCTGAAATTATTTTCAATGTGATGTTTAGGAATTGAAATAAAATGTTGAAGAAGGTCATTTTAAGTGGGATCTTCTTATCTTTAACCGAGCCATCATTTGCAAACTAAAGGATTTGTTGCTATTGCTTATGAAATTTTCTTTTGGAAATGACAATGAATTGTTAGGACAGCTTACGGAAAATCTTGCAAATTGGCAGACATTGGTTTGAGGGCTTAAGGCATCACCTTTGATTTTAAAATATGAGAATATATAATCGTTCTTCAAACAAACAAGGCAATTGAATACTTGCTGCTTCCTATTCCAAATGTTTTAATTATTGCTCAGAAACCTTTGATTATTTTTCAAATGTGCTAGAGTAAATTCAAAAATCCTTATCGAGTGTAAGCCACAAATGTATTTACCTTTTCTATGGAGTGTAATTTGATTGATACAAAACCATTATATAACCTGCAAGCATTCACAGCAATTACGTAATTAATGAAAAACAATAATATATCATTGAATGAACCATAAACTCAAGACAAGGGGCACCAATCTGGAGGGTCATCATTTCATATATTTTGAAAGTATTTTTAATTTGGCATTATTGAAGAGTACAATTCCTTAAAACCTTGCACAATTCTAAAAGGGACAAGTAAAAGCAGATTAGTACCTTGAGATCAGTTAAGATTCAGTTGAAAGCATCTCAAATTGGCACCAGAACAAGGCAGTTAATGCAAAGACAGCATTAGCATTAGAAAGGACAAATATACCAAGTAACTACTGGTGAAAACTGGTCTTGCATTAACAGTACAAACCTACTGGCTGTCAGTATAAAATGACCAATCCCGAGTGGTCTACAAAAGTGAAAGTCAAGGCCCTAAGATCAATGCTTCCCACTCACATGGCTTTTCATTAACTGAGTTTTTTTGATTTTTTAAATTGTGTCTTATCACTGAAACTATTTGTTTAAAATGTTAAGTTCAATAAATTATTATTTCTTATTGTGGGAAATTCATGCCAATAGATAGATTACAACTAAGACAAAAGAACCAATACTATTATTTCAGGCAGAATCCATTAATTTGACTATTAGTTTCATTCTTTAATGTATCCACTTAATGCTTGTACTGACACCTTTGATGCTGTTGAACTAACTTCTACAGTGATATCACATGGCATGTGTCAGATTTGTATTGTTGCATTGTGCTGTGTTTGTAAGCACTGACCCTGTACATTTGAGATTATTCAATTTTGTTCTTTTCGAAAGCTAACCAAAGCTATTTATAATAATATTCATACAGTTTTACAATGAGATCATGTTGCACATGAGCAACTTGCCTTTGTGGTTATGGCTACCCTTCAGAACTGTAAGAAAACCTTTCAATATGACAGCGAATTCCTCAAAAGCAATCATTCAAAACTTGACCTAATGAAAAACATAGTATTTTATTCATTATTTAAGCAATTGGTGTGAATGTGAGAAGTCCTGAGCCTTGAACGCTGAATTGATAATTTTTCAATGATTTCAATCATACCAATACGTGCTGTTTTTTCCAATATCTTTTATCATTGTCTTATGCTCGTATTATTTGTAAATGTAGCTGCAAAATATGGAGGCTGGAATAAGCAGACCTAGTGTGGAGTTCTCCTGCCTGCATTGTGTACCTGTCAATAACATTTTAAGCTGTCACTGAACCCATGACAACTAGACTCAGATGGCTGAATCTTGCATTATTCTGGCTGTCAATTTCAGTGAGAGTTTCTTTCCATGAGGCCCAGCACATTTTCTCACTATGTCCTATCAAACTCACCTCATTAACTATCTACCCCGCCATTATGGAACCCCTCTCAAACAATTCTAGTGCTAACACCACCATTCGAAGAGCAATTTGTCACTGCCTGAGATGGACTGGCACCCCGGCACTAGCATCATCTTTAAAAAAACCATTATGCACCTAACTCTTTTTGTTTGGTGCTGCCTTCATGGTTTGCTGCAGATATGGCAGAGAAAGGGAAATTGGTATCACATTTTGTGACCAGGGTCCTGGAGGTTCCATTGGATAGTGTGCTGCAGAGATAGGAAATCCACTTACCTCAGGAGTGGACGGCACAACACCACACCATGTCATTGGCATCAGCGCAGTCTTGGTCATCTGGAGGAATATGCAGCAATGCAGGAAGAATATCCAGGACCTTCTCCAATCCACCATCATAGGTTCTACTATCAATATACTAATACCTCAGACTGACTCTATCTCTCCTACAGTATCCACCTCCCATCAATACTCATGCTGTACCACTCTTACTATTGCTTGCAACATCTTCCCCACTTGTTGTCACCCATGCCAACTCCTGATACCACTGAACCTCCATGCCCTCTGCACTGCCTACTGACTCACTTGAAACACCTGCATTAACAGCTTTGTCAATGTCATTTATCTCCCATAATCCTTGCCTCGCTCTCATTCCAAGAGGAAAACAGTCCATAATAATTCACAGAGAGTCAAAACAGCTTGTGTGCTGCCTGATATTCAGCACCTCATCCTTATGAGTACAGGATCCTGACTCTGACTGCCCTGAGTGGCTGACTGACCCTGTCCAAGTCCCTGTTATGAGAGGCTGCCTTTCACATATTGTGCTGAGACCCTGATCGAAGGCTATCTCCTTGACTTAGCTGAGGATATTTGACAACCATGATAATCTTCCTGCATTTGTGTCTGCATTAAATGGGAAGGCACTAGAGCAATACTGTGAGCCTGATATCTCTGCCTAAGTGGCAAAGCACAAAGATATCAATGTTGTGAACATCCGGCTAGGCTTAAAGTGAGTGGACATATAGAAAGCAAATAAACTATTGGAGATGCAGCGTGGTCTAGTCCATGAGCTGGGTGTGTATCCCCGAGTGCAAAATGTTCTTGCTGCAGTACTACAATGATAGTTGCTGTTACATTCTGAGATGCAGCATTGAAATACAAAAGTGTACTGTATTGACATGTGCTATGAGGGATCTTATCAGCTGACACATGTCTGATGCCAATATATGTGGGTGTGAGATGTGTGTGGCCAGTGCCTATTGTGTATGCCCTGAGATTGTTGATGCTTGGTATCCAGTATGGATTTCTTTGAAACATGCAATGAGCAATGTCATTAGATGTTCACTCTCATTTCCAT
Source organism: Chiloscyllium plagiosum (assembly GCF_037043375.1). Lineage (NCBI taxonomy): Eukaryota > Metazoa > Chordata > Chondrichthyes > Orectolobiformes > Hemiscylliidae > Chiloscyllium > Chiloscyllium plagiosum. The sequence continues at coordinate 76,518,091 of NW_028270145.1, read as the reverse complement.
GTCAAGAATTCTTTATTTGCCGACGGTCGGTCATACAATTCGATCATCAATGGGCAATAAACGCTCTTCATTGGCAACTCACCACTGCCTAATGAAACACTTTCTCGAATACCAGTAACATGTTAAGTGATGTTGTGAGTTGTTCCTGATGTTGAGATAAGCCTCATGGGATTCCTCATACAATTTTGCCACATTTCTCAACTTAGCACATGTCAATCAGCCCCCTGCAAATTCCTGCCATAATGTTGACTATCAGGAAAATTTACACTGCCCCAATCAGTCGGAATGGAGTGGGTGACCTCGTTTGATGGATTTTGGCGAGACTTGATAAATGCAAGGAGCCTTAGGTCCCATGAAGTACAGAGGACTCAGATGACATCTCATCCTGATCCTGAGTAATAAAACTGCCACCTCTACATGATCAAATATGTAGTGAATCTAATGAGACAGCTGAAGGTATTTTATGCTTCTTTAGTCGCGAAAAGTCTGGACCTTTGCTCCCGACCCATGATTCCCCACTCAATATCTTTTGAAGTCCACAAGATCCCTGCATTCAACTTATTGCCTGAAGCCTTTTCCTCATGATGACAAATTGACTCCAGTAATTGGCATATTAGCTGATGAGCCACTTTCAATCTAGGCCTGACAGATAATATTCATTGAGCTACGAACTTAATCTTTCAGACAAGAGTGACATTTAGTCCCATTGGTTTATTATAATAATAAAGTGAGTTAAATTAGCACAAAATTTATTCTGTTCCTTTGGTTTTCAATGGAAAAATACCAAATTATTAGTCAGAGAAGATTGCCATTTTGCAGGATACAAGGTGAATCAAACTAGCATGTGTCATTTGGAGGTTTTTCCTTCTGGATTGATGTATTAACCACAATAATTACAGTATTACAAAGTCAAATCCTTTTACTGTGAAGGCTTACTTCATGCAGAACTAGGCTGGATTTCACAGCATTAAATTAGGTGTACAAAGTTAGAAATCATACGACACCAGGTTATAGTCCAACAGGTTTATTTGGAAGCACTAACTTTCAGAGTGCTGCTCCTTCATCAGGTGGTTGTGTAGTATAGGAATGTAGGACACAGAATTTATAGCAAAAGTTCACAGTGTGATGTAATGAAATTATATATTGAAAAAGACCTGGACTGTTCGTTAAGTTTTTCATCTTCTAGAATGGGGATATTGGTTTCAGTTCTTTCATATGTAAATTCCAGAATTTTCTTAAAGTTGCATTCTCAAGTGAACTTTAACAATAGGTCAAGATTAGAATAGTGCTGGCAAAGTACAACAGGTCAGGCAGCACCTGAGGAGCAGAAAAATTGACATTTCGAGCAAAAGCCTTTCATGAGGAATTTAACAATAGGTGTCATGTTGGCACAGATAATGCAAGAATATGTGAGGTGCCCTGTGTGAGGCTGCCTGTGCCCTAATGTTTAGACTGATTCTAATCTAAAAAAAGGATTTACAGAATCTTACATGGATTCATGCAGTTTTGGAGCAAAATAAAATGTAATTCTGCAAGTACAAATTCACCCCACAAACTATATGTGTGTGTGCATGTGGGTGCATGTGTTCAGGGGGTATGAGTATCGGTAAGAGAGTGGTTGTATGTATATGTGTGTGTGAGTGTGAGTGTAAAGGGGTATAAGTCTGTGAGAGGGTGCGTGTGTGAGTGTGGGAGTGTATGGGTGAACATATGAGAGAAAGCTTATGTATGAGAGAGGGATTGAAAGGACAACATCATACAGCCTTGTCAGGGTAGATGCTGCAAGGCCTGTCAGAGTGTCAACACAGATACACTATTATACATGGGGACACTTCTCACCATGTACTTGGCAGGTACTCTTTTGATTTGACCAACGTTGTCTATCTCATAGCCTGCAGGCAATGATGCCCTGAGGCATGGTACATTGGTGAGACTGAGGAGAGCCTTCGGGAACAATGAATGGGCACTGCACAACAATCGACAGATAGGAGTGTTCTCTTCCAGTCGGGAGAACACTTCAATGATCGGAGATATTCAAGTGACCATCCTACAAGGTGCTCAAGACTTTGGGACAGGCAACAATGCAAAGTGGCCGAACAGAAGCTGATAGCCAAGTTTGGTACCCATGGGGATGGCCTCAACCGGGACCATGGTTCATGTCACACTGCAGGTGACCCCACTGCAACACACACACACACACGCACACACATTCCTACAGACTCATACCGTCATGTAGACCTTCTGTCATACACAAGCTTTCTCATACGCTCACATGCACCCTCCCACACTCACACACACACCCTCTCACAGACTTATACCCTTTGCACTCACACTCACACACATACACACACTCTTTCACTGACATGCATACCCCACTGCACACACAAACATATAAGTTTGTGGGGTGAATTTGTACTTGCAGAACTACATCTTATTTTGCTCAAAACCTGCATGAATCCATGTAAGATTCTGTAAATCCCTTTTTTAGATTAGAATAAGTCTGAACATTGGGGCACAGACAGCCTCACAGAGGGCACCTCAAATCTTCAATGCATTATCTGCGCCAACATGGCACCTCTTCATAAAGTTCACTTGAGAATGTAACTTTAAGAAAGTTCTGGAATTTACATATGAAATAACTGAAACCAACACACCCGTTCTAAAAGATGAGAGACTTAACAAGCAATCCAGGTCTTTTTCAATATATAATTTAATTACATCACATTGTGAACTTTTGCTAAAACGTCTGTGTCCTATGGTCTTATACTCCACAACCACCTGATGAGGGAGCAGCGCTCTGAATGCTTGTCCTTCCAAATAAACCTTTTGGACTATAACCTGGTGTTGTGTGATTTTTAACTTTGTACACCCCAGTCTAACACTGGCACCTCCAAATCTAATCTAAGTGTGCCAACTCCCTGCATCTGCATAAAATATGGTATTTGGCATTGAATTGGCAAGCTAACATCATTGCAAGAGTATTCAATGTGACAGCACCCAAGCAAGTGCCAAAATCAGATGCTCTCCCAAAACGTAGAAAATAAATAAGTCTTGAGTTTATTGCAGATAGCAATTTTCTTACTTTGCCTGGTCCACTTCATGGCAGTCTGGTATGAAAATGTTAGCAAGTGATATCATCAGGATTAAAGAGGTGGCACAATAGCAGATGCAAAGCCAACAAATGGACTTATGGCTGGCTGTAGCAGAGACTACTGCTCAAGGTGGCACCATTTTATTTCTTCTATTTAATACTACTTGGGTTACAATAACAAATAGAGATTGAGAAATTTTAAATTGGAGGCTGTGACTATGTTCCTATTCATGGCATAACTCTTCTCCCACTTGATGTCTTGGCCTGGATGCCCAATTGGACAGACAGTTCCTTCTTCCCAACACAAATTGGTTATCTTTCTACTCCATGGCCACTAACTGGCTATCAGATGCTTGTTGTTAAAATCCCACACCTCTGAAATTTGAAAAGACTGCTTGTTTCTGAGAGTAAAAGCTATCTGTTCTGGTAGATTCAATTGGTTTTTGTTGTGCTATAATTAAAGCATTATCCCTGCTTAGCTGCTCTTCACAGCCCATTGTCATCACAGTGAAGTAGTTTGGGTTCAAATCTCACCTGTGCTAGGAAATAGTATGCCATCTCTCAAAAGGTTGATCAGAAAATATCTCAGAGTGAAATGGGGGCATGGGAGGTCTGTGAGTTCACAGTTCAATTGATGACTCCAAGATTTTCTGATAGGAAAAACAGTCAATATATGTGGAGTTGTGAGCATGAATGTTTGATTTTCATAAGAGGCTAGATATCCCAAAGAGTCATACAGCATGGAAACAGACCCTTAGGTCCAACTAGTCTGTGCCAACCAGGCTCCCAAGCCAAACTAGTCCCATTTGCCTGTGCTTGGCCCATCTCTGTCCAAAGTTTTCCTATCTAAATACTTATCCAAATGTCGATTAAATGTGTAACTGTTCCTAAATCAATCACTTGCTTTGGCAGTTCATTCTACATACGAATTACTCTCTGTTTAAAAAAAGTTGCCCCTCATGTTCTTTTTAAATATTTCTCCTTGCACCTTAAAATATGCCCCCTAATTTTGAACTCCCTCACCATAGGGAAAAGACCCTCGCTATTCATTGCTTATCTATGCCCCTGATGAGTTAAAAACCTTTATAATGTTACCCCTCAGTCTCCTACATTGCACAAGAAATGTCAAAGCCTATCCAATCTCTCTTTACAAATCAAAGCTTCCAGTTCCAGCAACAGCCTGGTAAATCTTTTCTGAAGATCATCATTTTGGGTCATTATGGTCACTTTAAATGTATACTGGAGAAAAGAAATACTGGCAAAATGAAGCTATAGCAGTTTCAAAGGCTGTGTTGTCAGTATGTCATTGATGTAGCCACTGACTGAAAGATTTTCGACATCCTTTAATGCAGCATTGAAAAAGTGGTGAAGAATCTAATATTGGCTGTTAATGCAGAGGGGCTTTGTGTAAGATTTCAGTTCAAGAAATGATCGAATCATTAGAATTGCTGAGCACTGAACTCATCTCGTATATCTTGCTGCAAGATGTAAAATTGACCTTGACCTGTTTCCTTGCCTTTCCATTTGTCATCCTCATCAATGGAGGCCTGCTGCTGTTGCTGTGCTTCCTCCAAGATTGCTCCACTCAAAATTGAATGAAAGAGAAAGAAAGATTTGCATTCTTCTGTAGAAATTTTCATACACAACAGTGCTTTACAAGTAGTGAGTTACTTTTGAAGTGTAATCACTTGTGATGTAGAAATGTGTCTGCTTAGTACCCATAGAGCAACTCCCAGAAAAAGCAACTGATAATGACCAGATACTATTTGTGATGTTGATTGAAGGATAGATACGGGTTAGTGATAACTCTTCTGCTCTCCGTTCAAAGTAGTGTCATTGTATCTTTTATACCTACCTAAGAAGGCAATTTAGGCCTTGATTTAACATCTAATCCAAAAGATGTTACCTCCAATAGAATAATGCTATGCCAGTGTCAGCCTTAAGTTTTATGCTCAGACTTGAAACCTAAACCTTGCGACTCAAACTAGAGTGCCACCATTTGATCTACAGCTGATACTCAAGGCACAATTAAACTGTGTCCATTTTCTGCAAAGCAAAAAGTTCATATTCATGATTTGGGTGTGTCAATTCAAAATATTTAGGGTCTAGCAGCAAATTGCAGCAGGCGTGCATAACCTAATAGGAAAGTGCATTTCTGAGCAATTCTGAAATTGATTGCAGAAATGGTTTTAGATCAATGAAAGATAAAGGAAAACTGCAACATGCAGACAGAGAGCTCCAAGCTTCTGCAATGAAGCACTGGAGATCTCAGTTCAAGAAATGAACATAATGGAAGGATCCTCTATGTGTAAGATCCTGTACGTATTGGCAAGATCAAAGATGCCTGCATGTCCTCAGCTTGATGGAAGATACACACTTTTGCTTTTAACAAAACAGCCCTGTGGCTGAGGCTGTGGCCTACAGTGAGGCTGAAACAGTCAAAGAGTTCAATCTCAAATTCCTCCTCATCTCCCAAATCCCTGGCATCCACAATATTTTATATCGCCAACCTACAGCTGGTGTAAGCATGTACCTCTTGTTTTTCTCCATTTCCCTCCCTGGAAACCTACCCTCAGCCATTTTCTCTTTTCAAATAACCAAGATCTGGCATTTACCAAGCAATTGATGGACCATAAGTAGCAAGAGGAGGAGGCTGAAGATTGTCAAAAACCATCACTAGATTTGACACTTGCTGGCACCAAATACTGGTGCTTAACACATTCCAGAGGATAGCACAGGGATGGGATCTGTGTTTGGTGAGCCTTTGGGCATCTGCAGTCAGAGCAAGGAGAAAAAGTTCCCACAGATGTTAATTCCCCAGAGAATGAGGGGTCACATTTCGGTTCTACTGTTGGATTTAGATGAGGATTTTGGTGATTCACTGATGGGCATATGCAATGAAATACTTAGTGTATTAGCAGGCCTGCTTACTGCTGTCATTTACAAAAAGTATAGATTAATCATTGTCCAGGAACCTTGCACAAGATTAACTCATTCTGTTTCTGTGGTTGGAGATTTGCTATATTTTCTTAGAGTGAACCAGCAGTCTATTTTGGGAGCCTTCTGTGGTCTCTGAATCTTTGGACGTGTGATGCACAGGTTGGGAGATACGAGTCACAACTACACAGGAAGTTCAAACTTCCAATGTGCTGCTTCTCTGCTGGTGTGTGTGTGTGTGTGTGTGTGTGTGTATGTGTGTGTGTGTGTGTATGTGTGTTCTGCCCCAACTTCAAGGTCTCTGTCTCACCAGATACAATCTTACCTATTGGTGTATCATTCATTGATTCTGAAGGGGTTAGATTTGTACATTTGACTTATTCTTGTCACGTGTACCTAAGTACAGTGAAAACGTTGTTTGCAAGTGGTACAGGCAGATCATAGCAAGCAAGAATATACAGGATGCTTAGACAGAGTGAGGCATACAGGTTTGACTGCACAGGAGGTGTGTGAAGCAAGATCAACATTAACAAAATCAACATTATTTGAAGTTAGAGAGTCCATTCATCAGAATAAAAACAGCAGGGAAGAAGCTGTTCCTGAACCTGTTTGTGTGTGTGTGTGTGTGTTCCAGCTTCGGTATCTTCTGCCTGACTGAAGTGGTTGTAGGAGAACATTACCGGGTTGGGTGAGGTCTTTGATGCTATTTGCAGCCTTTTGTGGCAATGAGAAATGTAGATGGAGTCCATGGATGTAAGGTTGGCCTCCATGATGGTCTGGACTGTGCACACAACTTTCTGTTGTTTCTTATACACCTGGGCAGACCAGTTGCTATAGGAGGTGATTGTGCACCCAGGTAGTATGATTCCTGTAGTGTATCTGTAAACATTGGCGAGGGTCCTTAAGGACATGCTGAATTTCCTAAGCTGCCTGAGGAAACAGAAGAATTGCTGTGCCTTCTTGACCATTGCATCTATGTGGGAAGTCCAGGACAGGTTGTCAGTTATTGTCACTCTGAGGGACTTGATGCTCTCCTCCCTCTCAACCTTCATTCCATTGGCTCAGATGGGGATTTGTTCTCCTTCATTCTTTTTGAAGTCAATGATCAGTTTTTTTTTGTTTTGCTGACATTGAGAGAGAGGTTGTTATCATTGCACCATAAAACCAAGCCCTCTATCACATTTTTATATTCAACACATCATTTAATATCCATCCTACTGCAGTGGTGTTTTCAGCAAACGAGCAGATAATGTTCATTTGGAATTTGGCTACACAGTTGTGAGATACAGGGAGTACAGTAGGGTACTAAGTATGCACCCTTGGGGTCTCCAGTGTTGATGGTTACCATGGAAGAGGTGCAGTTATCTATCTTCACTGATTGCAGTCTGTAGATCACGAAGCTGAGGATCCAGTTGTGAAGGGCTGAGCCATGTCCTAGGTCTCAGAATTTTGAGATTAGTCAGGATAAGATAATGGTGTTGAAAGCAGAGCTGAAGTTGATGAGTAGCAGACTGATACAGGTGTCCTTGTTGTCCAGATGTTCCAAGGATGAGTGCAGGGCTAGGGACAAGGCATCCTCTGTGGATCTTTTATGTTGGTAGGCAAAATGCAGCAGATTGAGGCAGGCTGGGCCATGACCAGCCGCTCCAAGCACTTCATGATTATAGAGGTCAGAGCCACTGGATCTCAGTCATTAAGGCATGTTGCATGTGCTTTCGTGATACAGGGATGATGGTGGTCTTCTTGAAGAATGGGGACTTTGGCTTGTTGGAGGGAGAGGTTGAAGATGTCAGTGAATGCGTCCATTAGTTGATTTGCATAGGATCTAAGTGCACAGCTGGGGACTCCATTCAGGCCCATCACCTTCCTTGAGTTGACTCTCAGGAAGACCAATCTGATGTCTGTAGCAGTGACAGAAGGAACCATTGTGTCTGGGGCTGTTGGGACAGGTGACACTGTGATGCTGGTGTTCTGCTGGAGCTGAGCACAGAAAGCATTGAGCACACACAGGGAGGGATGTGTTTTTGTCCCCTTCTTACTCCACTTCATTTTGTATCCTGCTATATTGTTTAGGCCTTGCCACAGGTAGCTGGTGACTGTGTGGTTAGTTTGGGCCTCTAACTTGGTCAGGTACTACCTCTCAGCATCTCTAATGGCCTTGTGGAGGTCATATCTGGATTTTCTGTGTATGTCTGGGTCATTTGACTTGAATGCTGCACAGCTAGTCTTCAGTAGACAGTGGATTTCTTGGTTCATCCAAGGTTTCCGGTTGTGGAACACATGGATTGACTTCTTTGGTACGCAGTCCTCCACGTATTACTTAATGAAGTCCTTGCCAGTGGTAGCATAGCCATCTAGGTTTTCTGCTGAGTACCTGAATGCAGTCCAGTCCACCAATTCAAAGCAGTCCCAGAGACATTGTTCTGCTGCATCAGACCAGCACTGTATTACTTCCTGTGAAGGATGCTCCAATTTGAGCTTCTGCTTGTAAGCTGGGAGGAGGAACACAGTGTTATGATCTGATTTTCCAAAATGTGGGTGAGGGATGAATGGTAGGCTCTTTGATGATTGTATAACAGTGGTGCAGGATGTCCAGTCCTCTGGTAGGGCAGGAGACGTGCTGCTGGTATTTTGGCAGCATCCTCTTGTGGTTGTCTGGTTGAAGTCGCCAGTCACAATGAATAAGGCCTTGGGGAATTTTGACTCCAAAGTGTTGGTGATGGTATAAATTTCATCCAGAGCATTCTTCACATCCGCCTGGGTTGGTACATAGACTGGCATCAGGATGGTTGAGGTGAACCTGCACGGTAGGTTGTAGAGCCAGCACTTTACTGTTAATGTTCTTATTACATTGGCTCCACATATTCGTCAGGACGTCACATACAGTTTGTGGATAGACACAAGGAGCTTTACTCTGGCTTTTGAGGGGAGAAGATTTTAAGGCCCTTGTAACTATGCTTAACAAAATGTACACAGTGCTATCATGCAATAACTGTTCTTGTTTTTTCAGAACAGTATTTCATCTGCACATATTCTACAGTGGTGTATCCTCTAGCACTTATTACTAGATAGCTCCAAGAAAAAGGAGGATTCATGGTAGTGGACTACCTCTTACAACTCTTACCCATTATCATGCACTACCAGAGGTGGCAAATTCCACAAGGTACCAAGAGTAGTCATCTAGGAAAACATCATTGATAATACAATGAAATGGCTTTTTAATTGGGCCATAATTGTATATTTACACTCTCATGGTTGCTAGTTAAGCACCCAAACTGCCTTTTCAGTGAATCAATTGTCTACCCCCATGGAGGCAGGATCAAGATCTCAAAAGAATCACAATATCAATATTCCAATCCTGGAAAGGAATATTCTGTCTCTGGATCATGTTATACAAAAGTCACCATTTATGTACAGAGGAAGAAGTGGGAATAAATGGATAATCTGCACACAGAGAGCTCTATCATTCTTTTCAATAGACAATCAGAAAACATAGTCAAAGATATAACTGTCCAGAATATAATCAAAGATGTCAGAAATATAATAAGCTGGGTCATTTTGAAATAATTTTTTATCCCATTGTTAAAGCAATGATGGCTAGTTATAAGTCAGATGATGAGGAGTCATTGCCTTTTGAATCACTAATGCATAATAACATAGACAAATCATGGCCAGTAAACCTGAAGATAAATGGCAATATCATAAATTTAATGATTAATATTGATGCAGAATTACCACAAAACCACATCACATCTACCACAGTGTTCCAGTTACAGCAATCAGGTTTAATACTGCAAAATCCAGGAGGAATATTAGATTTGAAGGAACAATTTACTGTAATGCAGCATTCAAGGGAAGAAAGTACAGGTGTTGAATTTTTCTTGATCACTTCACATGTTAATCATCTGCTAGGCCAAGTTGCATTCAGTAAAGAGAGAAGAGATTAGCTATGATCTGCTTGATGACATTGAGAATCTGAAGTGTCAGAACTTAGCAGAATGAGAAAGCTAATATATTAACAATAAGCCGAACCTTTGAAAAGCACATGCAATCTTTTTTTAAAAAGAGGCAACATTTGGATCTGTAAGGATCTTAAGTGCCTGAATAAAGTGGTAAAGTGGGAAAGATTAGTTTTTTGTACATTGATTGATATTGACCCCCAAACTGGCTGAAGCAGTTATTTTCCTCATTGGTTGCTTCATCTGTGTTTTGGCAGATAGTACTGAATCTACAAAATACCCTGCTGACAACTTTCATTATCTCCTTTTGGTCAGTTCTCTTTCTGATGAGTCCCATTTGGAATTCTGTCAGTAGCAGCTGAAGTATTTCAGTGCAAAATGTCTGATCTGTTGTAGACTAGAATCAGATACAGTACATAATGCGCATCTGGAGACAGCAATGAATGGTTTCCTGCAGCCTGAACTAAAATTGAAAGGAAGTAAACGGCAATTGCATGGCCTAGAAATTAGTTTAGGCTGGCTTTCAAGTATGAAAGATGAATTACTGTGGAGGAAGAGTTCAAACATAGGCTGTTTGCCTCCCTGGAACAGATACCAAAAAAGCTTGATAAGGTCATAGAGTGGGATAGTGATAACAAAAAGAGGATAATGGTGACTTTCAACAGAAAGACAGTGATGGTGTATGCATCAGTCCCCCGCTTCTTGCTAACGCATTCAAATTACAAATGATTACACTTATTTCATGTTTTCAACGGCTGGGCTGCAATCACATCCAGAAAACATAAATTTGCAAAAGAATTTAAAAACACAATACAGTGTTCTCATTAGATCATGCATAAGGTCTGTATTAAGCAGCCTCTCAGATATCCATGAAGAAATTTGGATACCTTATGGCCAAACCTGTGAGTTTGAATATTATGGTTACTCCAACCATGAAGGTATAATTACATTAGATTTAAATGAAATGTGAAAGTGTTCAGGGAGACTCCTATCACTGACAGCATTTTTACATCACATTGCTACAGGGATGCTCATTTATTTTGTTGAGTTGAAACAGGCACAATGCATGCACATATTCTTTCTGGTTGCCTTTTGTAGCCTGATTCAATTCAACAATATATGTGACAACCATTCTGTTATTCATTCCTCAGGGCAATGTGTTGACTAACTGGTCAACCTACCTGGTTTAAAGTTTAAACAAAGTTTGGCAATTAACTGTCAGTCAAAATTAACTCGTGCATTCTCCTTGATAATATCTTCACTCATCAAAGCCAATTGCCAACCAATCAGCACTCTCTTCTCATATACATAAATGTTGTCTTCCGTTTACTTTCATGTTTCCTGCAAATTGTCACGATGAGTACAAGTTGGAAAGTTTTGACAAGTTGTCTTGTTTAAGCATTACTCATGTTCTGACCAACCAAAAGAACATTTCAATTCTGTTCACTTGCCCGGGTGGGAAGAATTGCCACAACATGAGAACAGCTTGAAACAATTCTGGACAAAGCAATCCATTTGATTAGCACTTCATCCATAACCCTTAACATCAATTTCCCTCTATTACTGGCATCTTCTGGCTGCAGTACTATCTATGAAATATGTATCTGTAACTCACAAATGTCCCCTTGTACCTCCTAAGCCCTGACCTCCACATTTTAGAGAAAGAAGGGCAGGAAGTAAATGGGCAGCCGCAATTTTTCTTCCAAGTAATGGATGACTCTGACTTAGATATTTTTGTTGTTCCTTCATTTCTGCGTTAAAAATTCCTACAATTTCCTGCCTAAAGCATTGTGAAAGTATCCTCACTAACTTAAGGAGACCATCAAGTTGAATGCGAATGAGGAAAATATCTTCTAAACAACCTATTTCCATTACTAAGGTGTCTGCCATTTAGGATGGAGAAAAAAAAAATTCTTATCTGGATTTTGAGTCTTCCCCAGAAAGTGGTCAAGGTGGATCATCGAATATTTTTGAATCAGAAGCAGATAGGGAGTCAATGTTTATAGAAGATAGATGGGAGTGTAGGTTGAGAACATAATAGATCAGCCATGATTTCAATGAATAGTGGAGTAGTATACCTCTCCTAGTGTGTGCTGGTATGTTTGTATTTTTCATAAAGTTGTTAACTGAAGGACTTTGTCCGAAGGGGAAAAGTGGATCTCCTGCTTATCTCACAGCATTCAAAATGGTATCGGAGAATACAAAACTGATCTAAAAAGGCATGGAGCATTCCCACATCTCCACTATCAGATTGTTAGATGCCTTTTAAGTAGCATCAGATATGCTTGATAACCAATCCATTCCAAACTCAGAGACAGCCGCCAATAAGCAGTGTGAATATCACTGGTAACATGTCATGATCATCACAGGAATTACCTATGAGCTGAACTAACACTAGTAGGCACATCCAGTGCCATAACCCAACTGTTTTTAAGCCTGTTTTGGAAACCGATGAACACCTTGCCTTTGGAATATCACATAAAGCATGGTTTAACGTTTAGACATTGCTATTGACTAAATTTGCAAATTGCTTCTTAATCAGTTTGCATTTCTTGTCTTCTGCTGCTGTATGATCATTTCAGCAGAATGACTGGCATTGCAAAGGCACTCTAAAGTATTGAAAGATCTGCTTAGGAAACCTGTCAGCTTTTCCAAGACCTAATATTGCTCACAGTGAAGTAGATCAATGATTTTACAGCTCACAGAATTACCAGCTGAAGCTATTTGTATTGGTTCCAGACTATGAAAAGTGTCAGTAAAGCCGAGTTCTTGCATTAATAAATGAGTATTGCTTTGTAACTTAAAGGTTGCCATCTTATAAATTATCTTTATGTATTCAATAATGAAAGCAGACACAATTTATATATTAAACTAAAAGCAAAATAGTGAATATTGGAGGTCTGGTATGAAAGCAATAAGTGCAGTGAGGGAAGCAAAATTAATTATTTGAGTCCAATATGACTGCTCTTCAAAACAGTTCTAACGAAGTCATATAAGACTCACAATGCTAATTTTGTTTCTATCTTTGCAAATGTTACCATACCTATTAAGTTCCTTCAGCACTTTTTATCTTTAATTCTAATTTCTACACCTTATTTTAACATGGGTTATTCATTAAAGCCAGAAATTACATGTATGTAATTTAGTAGTTCAATATACTAAAACTTGAAGGTGAATACTAAATTTTAATATTTTAGTCTAATTGAGATTTATATCAATTGGAAATATGGTATAAATACAGCATTGTTAAAGACTGACTATTTTTCTCTCCATTACAAATTCATTCACATGCACAGAATATTCTAATTAAAAGTTGTTCATATAGTTTGCTAATCACTAATCCTGCAGCCTGATTTACCCTTGGAAGTCTTGAATCAGTCAATACTAACCAGTATTTGACTGTGAATTGAAAAAATTAAATCACTGCATTGATTTATTCATATCAGACACACAATATAAATGCTCACAATCTGACAATCTGAACATCTCCTGGGTAAAATTTAAAAGAATCAAAGTGTGCAGATGTGAGAATTGTGTAGTTTGCAGAAAATGTGTTGGTTAACTTCTTTTGTGAATTGCACCTATGTGGGTGGCAAAACTAAATAGCACTTTTTGTATTTTATGGTACAAGGTACTGTATATTACATTGAAATATTGTGCATTCGACAGTTTTGTGCAGAACATCTGTGAGGAAAGCTGTTTGCCTTTTCTCAGTCATATCAATGAGTTTTCCTATTTCAGTTCGATCCACATCATTTCCATCAGCAATCTAAGAAGCCTATTGACTTATCTTTAGTGCAAGGTCAAAGAATTCTGACACTTTATAGCATGCCAAGGATTGACCTGACCCAACTTAAACCACATCCTTTCTAATTAATTGTCTGCATAGTCTTGCACAAGACTACTTAGAAGCAAATTATTTATTATGAGCCGTGTACTCCACTTCACCTCTGGAGATTTGCAGCTGAATGTGGTCCAAAACTAATGAAGGTAACTTTCCACTGGTGACTGTAATAGGTTATGCATAAATAATGATAGTGTTCTCAACTTAAAGCTCAATATCATAGTTCCATTGTTTCAAGAGGAATGAAAATCAATTGAAAATGTTAGATATCATTCATCATTTAAAAATTGTATCTTAGAGCAAACTCAATCTTTAACTGGAGGTTGAACGTAATATTTACCCACTCACAAAGTCATGTTGGATTTCTAAGATATTAGAATTTATATTATTTCAAATACCTGTTATCTAACTGTTGCTAAAATTATAACCAGTACTAGACTCATGCAAAGTTAAAAAATTTAATAGCCTACATGTCAGGTTTTGTAAAGAAAAATCATCTTTTTAATTTTACAAAGTCAATCTCCCAAATATCAAATTGTTCAGCTATTCTGTTTAGTTATTCAATCTTACATGAACTAAGTTGAAGAGGAAATTTTGCTGACTGGGGAGGGATTTCATTTTTTGATTATAGAACTTAGGATATAGAACAATAAAGGGCAGAACAGGTCCTTCGACCATTGATGTTGTGCGGACTTGTGAACTAATCTAAGCTCATCACTCTACACTATCCCATCATCATCCATGTGCTTATCCAAGGATATTTAAATCTCTGTAATGTGGCTAAGTTAACTATATTGGCAGGCAGGGCATTCCACGCCTTTACCACTCTCTAAGTAAAGAACCTGCCTCTGACATCTGTCTTAATTCTATCACCCCTCAATTTGTAGCCATGCCCCTCATACAAGCTGACATCATCATCCTAGCAAAAAGACTTTCACTGTCTACCCTGACTAATTCCCTGATCATCTTATATGTCTTTATCATATCCCCTATTAGCCTTCTTCTTTCCAATGAGAACACACCCAAGTCTCTCAGCCTTTCCTCATAAGACCTTCCCTCCAGACCAGGGAACATCCTGGTAAATCTCCTCTGCACCTTTTCCAATGCTTCCACACCCTTCCTGTAACGGGACGACCAGAACTGTACACAGTATTCCAAGTGTGGCCGTACTAGCGTTTTGTATATTTGCAGCATGACACTACGGCTCTGGAACTTAATCCCTCTCCCAATGAAACCTATCACATCGTATGCCTTCTTAACAACACAATCAACCTGAGTGACAACTTTTGGGGATCTGTGTACGTAGATTCCAAAATCCCTCTGCACATCCACATTACCAAGAATCTTTTCATTGACCCAATACTCTGCCTTCCTGTTATTCTTCCCAAAGTGAACCACCTCACATTTATCTGCATTGAACTCCATTTGCCACCTCTCAGCTCAATTCTGCAGTTTATCCAAGTCCCCCTGTAACCTGCAACATTCTTCCAAATTGTCCACTACTCCACCGACTTTTGTGTCATCTGCAAACTTACCAACCCATCCATCTATGCCTGTGTCTAAGTCATTTATAAAAATGTCAAACAGCAGTAGTCCCAAAACAGATCCTTTTGGCACACCACTAGCAACCGGACTCCAGGCTGAATATTTTCCATCAACCACCAATCGCTGCCTTCTTTCAGAAAGCCAGTTTAGGGGCTTAGTGGTTAGCACTACTGCCTCACACCACTAGGGACCCGGGTTCAATCCCAGCCTTGGGTGACTGTCTGTGTGGGATTTGCATGGGCAGCACAGTAGCACAGTGGCACAGTGGTTAGCACTGCTGCCTCACAGCACCAGAGAGCCAGGTCCAATTCCCGCCTCAGGCGACTGACTGTGTGGAGTTTGCACATTCTCCCCGTGTCTGCGTGGGTTTCCTCTGGGTGCTCCGGTTTCCTCCCACAGTCCTAAAACATGCAGGTTAGGTGAATTGGCCATTCTAAATTGCCCGTAGTGTTAGGTGAAAAGGTAAATGTAGGGGAATGGGTCTGGATGTTGCGCTTCGGCGGGTCGGTGTGGACTTGTTGGGCCGAAGGGCCTGTTTCCACACTGTAAGTAATCTAATCTAATCAGTTTCTAATCCAAACTGCAATAACACCCTCAAGCCCATGCCTCTGCATTTTCTCCAACAGCCTACCTTGTGGAACCTTATCAAAGGCTTTACTGAAGTCTATGTACACTACATCAACTACCCTACTCTTATCCACATGCTTGGTCACCTTCTCAAAAAACGCAATGAGGTTTATGAAACATGATCTGCCCTTGAAGAAATCATGTTGGCTATCTGCAATCAAATTGTTACTTGCTTGATGATACATTTAATTATGCATTAAAATGATGTTTGCTTCATTGTGATGTTGCATATAAACAATGTAACAAAAGCCTGAATTTTCTGCAGGCCAGACTATCATTATTCCAGCATGGATGGGAACCCAGGTTTCCCATTCGTAGCAAATTCCGCAGGAATTGCCTGGGAAATTGAAGTTTCCACTGGGTAGTCCTACAATGCTTGGAATCCTTTGGAAGTGGGAGACTTTGGATGATTTTTGGATGATTTACCAAAGTGATTCCAAGGATGGCAGCACAGGTGTATGAGGACCAAAAACAGAAATTACTGGAGAAGCTCAGCAGATCTACACCATCTGTGAAGAAAAAATTGAGTTAACATTTCAGCTTGTGTTACGGGTCAGAACACATTCTGGTTTCGCTCTAAAGATGCTGCCAGACCTGCTGAGCTTTTCCAGTAATATATGTTTTGATTCTGATTTACATCATCCACAGTTCTTTAGGTTTTTATCTGATGTATGAGGAGTTGGTTAGGATTGTATTTAGGTAAAAACAATGAATGCAGATACTGGAAACCAGAGTCTAGATGACTGCAGATGCTGGAAACTTCCACCCTACCAACCTTCGCATAAACCAAATCATCCACCGACATTTCCACCACCTCCGAACGGACCCCACCACCAGGGATATATTTCCCTCCCCACCCCTTTCCACCTTCCGCAAAGACCGTTCCCTCCGTGACTACCTGGTCAGGTCCACGCCCCTCTACAACCCACCCTCCCATCCTGGCACCTTCCCCTGCCACCGCAGGAATTGCAAAACTTGCGCCCATTCCTCCTCCCTCACCTCCATCCAAGGCCCTAAAGGAGCCTTCCACATCCATCAAAGTTTTACCTGCACATTCACCAATATCATTTCTTGTATCCGTTGCTCCCGATGCGGTCTCTCTACATTGGGGACACTGGATGCCTCCTAGCAGAGTGCTTTAGGGAACATCTCTAGGACACCCGCACCAATCAACCACACCGCCCTGTGGCCCAACATTTCAACTCCCCCTCCCATTCTGCTGAGAACATGGATGTCCTGGGCCTCCTTCACCGCCGCTCCCTCACCACCAGATGCCTGGAGGAAGAACACCTCATCTTCCGCCTCGGAACACTTCAACCCCAGGGCATCAATATGGACTTCAACAGTTTCCCCATTTCCCCTTCCCCCACCTCACCCCAGTTCCAAACTTCCATCTCAGCACTGTCCCCATGATTTGTCCTACCTGCCTATCTTCTTTTCCACCTATCCACTCCACTCCCCTGACCTATCACCTTCATCCCCTCCCCCACTCACCTATTGTACTCTATGCTACTTTCTCCCCATCCCCACCCTCCTCTCATTTATCTCTCCACCCTTCAGTCTCTCTGCCTTTATTCCTGATGAAGTGCTTTTGCCCAAAATGTCGATTTTACTGTTCCTCGGATGCTGCCTGAACTGCTGTGCTTTTCCAGCACCATTCTAATCTAGGATTGTATTTAGTGGAGTGAAGAAGAATGAAGGGGGATCTCATAGACACCTATAAAATTTGAACAGGACTGGACAGGCTTGATGCAGGAAGGATGTTCCCAATGTTGGTTGAGTCCAGAACCAGGGCTACAGTTTAAGAATAAGTGGAACACCTTTTAGGACTGAGAAGAGGATAAACATGTTTACCCAATGAGTGGTGAGCCTATGGAATTTACTGCCACTGAAAGTGGTAGAGACCAAAACATTGTGTTTTCAAGAAGAAGGTTGCTCTAGATCTTGTGGCTAAAGAAATCAAGAGATTACTGGTGTTTGGGGGTGGTGAGAGGTTTGGGGGGTGGGGATGGCAGGGGTAATGATGGTGGTGGAGAATTAGGATATTGAGTTTCATGATCAGCCAAGATCATATTGAGACTCGAGGGGTCAAATGGCCTACTACTGCTCCTGTGTTCTCTGTTTCTATGTTCTGATGAAATTAAGAAAAGTAGTTACTCAGGAAAAGCTACACTATTTCCGACATCATCTAACTCATGATTACTTGTTAAATTCATCCCATGCTTACCTCACACACCCAGACTCAAACTCCTTCAGCCCTCACTGGGCCAGACTGGACCTGACCCCACCTTCTGCAGACCCTGACCCAAATGCCCAGCTGATTTTCCGGATGCATCAACAACCCCTCCCCAACACCAAATCCCACACACACAACTGCTCTGAACTGACATCTCCTTTCCACCACCCCCCCAACACAATACACTCTGCCCTCCATGACCCCTCGATACCTAAACTAGCCCAATCTGACTTGAGTTCTTCCACCCATCTCAACATGCCTTAATCACTATCAATTACATTTCTACCTTGCACGCTGGCACCTTACTCACTTGACACCCTACTCAGCTCACACAATTTCCAGCTGGCATCCTACTTACCTGGCACCCTATTTCCTGTGCTCCCTACCTTCCACATTACATCACACTAACCTGATTTACCTACAGCTTGATGGCAGTTGTCAAAGTGGTCATCAGGTCCTCTACATTTCAACATACAGGAGCTGATTGCTCTAGAGAGGGAATGTAGTTTGCCTTCGTCCGACAGTTCTGTGCTTTGAAAGAACTGTCAGAGTGCAAGTATGGCTCCACATTTCTGAGGGAACTCTGATGGGAATCTTCCCAAAAACACAGACCTTTCTTTTCATTTACAGGAAAGGCCATGAGGAAACAATCTGAGTGAGATTCCCACTCCTTGAGAAGGGTGGGTGAAGGATTGCCAGTGACTGACAACTGGAGGTCTATCTTCCCCTTTATCTCACAACCCTGTGGCTCTGTCTCTCACACGTATTGTGCTCTTGCCTCATGCAAGATGAGAGTGCAGGGTGATGTGAATAGTTTTAACTATTTGTGTCAAAGAAAATGACCATTTGTGGAGGGTAGTTGTGAGGCCTGTGTACAAGATGCAATAGTCTGGTGGTGAGTCTGCGTGTTGATTGTTCACGTGAGCATATAGGGTGTTGATGTGAAGAGAAATGAAATGGGCTTCAAAGTACATTTATCTGAAATATGCTGTGCAAATGAATGTTGTACCAGTCAGAGAATAGGACTTGGCACATGAAAGTGTTATTTTGATCAGCTGCTATTCAATTCCTCAGCCACTTCTGATCTCCTGTTTGGAGAGGCTATACCTTTCTTCCTGCCCTCAGCTTGCGACACACGCCATACCCCAACCCTCAAAGTTCTCAGCTAAATCTGCAGGTTTCAGTAGGCGATCTAAAGACAGTCTTCCTAGAGGGAGGAAACTAGAGAAAAGATCAGCAATGCTGGTAATGAATGCATTTGTCATATTGGAGCTCCATTATCAAGGATAGAAGAAGAACTTGACTGAGTGTTTCATTTAAAGTTTTTGTTTCTCCTGCGTTCTTAGGATTCCTCCCCATTCCTGTTCATGCTACAGCCCAAAATAAACAACGAAATCTGATGAGTTTCTCTTCAGCATACACTTGGTCTATATTAAGTTGAAACCTTCTGACAATATGGCATATCCTAACCCCCTGTCCTCATTTCATTTGGAAGCTGGAGAAAAGGTCTTAATTAGTTTCTGTTTGAAAAGGTCTGGTCATCTAAATTCCATGTTACCAATCAGAAAAAAAGATCTTGACACTCTAACTAAAATTAAGGTGATAAGACTTTACCCATCCAGAATAAATTGTGACAATACAAGGAGATTACATGTCAACTGTAATGTTCATAATTACACAGAATGTAGAAAATGCAAAGGAAGTCTCATAAAATACATAAGAGGAGCAAAGAGAATGAATGGTAATAGATTAGTAGCTATAATATAAAAGGTAACCCAATATAAAAGGTAACCCAAAAATCATTTATCATCAGAGGAGTCAAAAGTTCCTGCTAATGGTGCAATCAGCCAACTACATTCAAAATTTCATTTGTTTTACACAGTGAATATTTTGATTAGCTTTCAATTCTCAACTGTTTATGTATCTTTAAAAATAAATTACTATGAACCAGCACAATCAGGCAGCATATAAGAACATTCTTGTTTCCAAATATAATTTGAATTAAAAGAGAAATCTTGATATATTTCAGACTGGGGGCAGCACGGTGGCTCAGTGGTTAGCACTGCTGCCTCACATTGCCAGGGACCCGAGTTTGATTCCCGCTTTGGGCGACTACATGGTGTTTGCACATTCTCCCTGTGCGCGTTTTCTCTGGTTTCCTCCAACAATCCAAAGACCTACAGGTCAGGTAAATTGACATTTTAGTGAATATAGTTTGAATAATCCTTGCTTTCTGAGATAGTGGGATAGTGTAAGATGCACAAGTATTGTGCTCTTGCCTCATGCAAGATGAGAGTGCACAAATACAGGATAGGGGAATGGGTCTTGGTGGGTTACTCTTTGGAGTGTCGGTGTGGACTTGTTGGGCCAAAGGGCCTGTTTCCATACTGTAGGGATTCTAATCTAAACTTGCAATCTAGTTAAATTTTATTCATATTGCTGAAAATGTGGAGTGACTTTAAATCACTAATGAGGAACACGTTTTCAAAAAGTTACACTAGTGGTAAATATGAATTTCAACTTCAATCATCTGATTATTATATCCAATACCTTATAGTTCTAAAAAGGAAGAAAAAGGAACCTAACATGGCTTCAATGGGCACTGACCATAAATTAAGGCAAGTGTCATGAGACCCCAGTGGAATAAAGAAAGTAGTCGCTACTGAAGTATCTAAAGACATTGAAATAACCATCAAGGAATTTGCATTTCCTACAGATAGCGATTTCACAGATAGGGAGATGAAAAACTTAAAACCAGTTACCAAGTTTTCCTGTTTCGAAGGACAGTAAAGCCAGACTCAGGAATACATAATGAATTATATTTCCACAGCTATCTTTGAGCCTCACAGCAAAGAGAAACAATGTAGATTGGTAACAACAAGAACAACAAGAGTTTCCTTATGTCCCACTATCTCAGGAAGCAAGGATTATTCAACCTATATTCACTATAATGTCAAACGTATTAGCAACCCTTGCCATGCAGTCAACAATTAAATGACTGTTGTCTCAAGTTAAGAATCTAAAACCTTGATAACTTTAATTGTTTTAAAAATGTATCACCTCTGTTTCTGTACTTTGTTTCATGCTTTTAAACTTTATTACCCATGTTTGTTCATACAGGTAGAAGATCCTTTATCCGAAATGCTCAGGACCAGCTGTTTTTCGGAATTCGGAATTTTTTGGTTTTCATTTATTGGTGAAATTTTAAAAATTCTTACCAGAGGAGCAGAACATTTAAGTTTTGAGAGGATTTGTAGTTCAGGTTGAAGTTTTGGATGTAAGTTTGCTCACTGAGCTGGAAGGTTCAGTTTCAGATGTTTCATCATCATACTAGGTAACATCATCAGTGAATCTCTAGATGAAGTAGTGCCATGGCCTTTTTTAATTTATGTGTTACTCATAAATAGAAAGCGGGCCATTCTACCAGTGCTTTATCCAGAGTTTCAATGATGATGTTAACCAGTGTGATGATGAAACGTCTGAAACCGAACCTTCCAGCTCAGTGAGCAAACCTACATCTTGGAGCCTTCATTTTTCAGCAAATTATTTAAATTAAAGCATTATAGCTGAAAGATATAAAGAAAAGTCTTTGTTGCAACCAACTGAGAGTGTCTTAATACAAAAAAAAGGATAACCAATTTTCTCCTTACCACATGGTTGTAAAAATGCTACCTGAAAACATTTACTCATTACATTACATTAGCCAGTTTCCTATTTAAAATAAAAAGCTTTCCAAACGTAAGTGTCCATGTGCCGAAAACAATAAAAGGAATTATTCTTCAGACCCTTCTTTTGAAGAGCCATCAAACAAGCTAAATACTTGAAGACATATCGTGTGTTTACTTTGATTTAGAGGACCCTTAGTGGTAGGAGTGGGAGTCTTTTCCAGGATGATATCTTTTATACCTGTGCAAAAGATTACAGAAACTTCATTTGTACTGGACATAACTTGCATATGAATCTCATCAAATTGGGATTGAGCAGGAAGAAACCTTTTAAAGTAGTCGTTATTTGTCATCACATTTCAAAATGTAACCCTGACAGTTGTACTGTTCCAGTCAATTTCAATGTTAGCTTGAGAAACAGCAACTCAGTTTTTAATTAGACCATTCATAGCTTCCTGGACTCAATATTGAGTTTAACAATTTCAGACCGTGATTTCTGTTCCATTTTGTTTCCTTTTCTTTTTCTCATGTATTGTTTTCATGCACCTGCTCTAGGTGTGCCTCTTTTTTTGTTTCATTTGCTTTTATTTTTGTCTCATCACCATTCCCTTTTGGCCCTGGAAGATTCACTCTAGTCTTTCAATCACTCAATATTTTGACCTGATGAAATTTATATCCAACCTACTCATTACTTAAAACATTTCACATCATTAAATTGTCCCAGTTCTAATGAGAGCTTACAAATTTGAAATGTTAATCTGTTTCTGTCTGCAGATACATCCATAACCTGCTGAGATTTTCTAACTCTACATTTTGTTCTAAACAAAGGACCAATCTACTGCATCATTGAAATTATCCAAAATGATTGCAATTATACACATTAAAATGAGTGACTGGGCTTCATTGCTGCACATGGGGTATGCTGTAAATCATCTTTGCATTTTTAATCACCTAGTTACTGCAAGAAATGAGTGGATAATGATAATAAGCTTAAAATTTGACATTCAAAGCAATGGCAAAGTATTTAAACAATAGGCGCCAGTGAAGAGAAAGATAGATATGACTTAACATTCCATATATATGAAAATTGCTATAATTGTTTAAAACTTCAACAGAAACAATTTCTATTAGAGTCTTATTAGTTACATTATTATAACAGTTTTTGACACATGTAACAATGTACAACTAATCTTTACTGTAATTCTTTCAGGGGAAGTATTATTTTATCTGTTGGTTTGGTTCCAGTTCCTTTCATCATCTCTTACTAATTCAGGAATTAGAAATTCAAAGAATCCAAGAGGGGTCAAACGTCACTGTTGCTCAAGTATGTGTAGCTTAGCACTATGTAAAACTGTCACTGTAAACACAGTACTGCGCTTTCACCCTGTAGCCAAATGTTCAGATGTAATTGTACATCATTATATTTTCTGAAAACAGCAAATGTGTCAAGAAGGCTGAAGAGTTGCAACATCAAAAATATATATTTTTAGAGCTCTAAATCCATTAATAATTTCGAAACACAATTGAATCTCCTGTGATGTTGCATGTACTGAATCAAATGATATTAAATTCATTCTAAATGAATTTATATTAAAATTCTCAACAGTATTCTGTATTGAAGACTAAATGGGGCACAAAGCTTTCATTTGCTACTGATACTGAATTTTACAGAAGATATGGAATATTTCTACTTCTACTTTACACGTTGTATTATTTTATGATTCAGTTTTGCATGTTAATTCAAGGAGAGGCTAATTTGTTTAAATTTTCTCTGCACATGCCATATAACTGACCATGCTAAAATGACGATCCTTGAATAGCTCATTAATTCTTAACAAAAAGAACAATCTTTCAAGAACAAGATTGGTGTAAAACAGTTCACATATTGACATAACTGGATAAAGACAAGAGGTCTTTATTCTGCAGAAATCTAATAGCTTCTTAGTCACCTTGACTCTTACCAGCTCTATATTCTGGGTCATTTTTAAATTAAAATCAAAATTCTCAAAAGCATGGTGTGGATTGAATTAATGTTCCCTATGTAAGTCATTCAGCCATCTATATTGCTAGACTATCAACGATATATTTAATATGTTATATCAATAGATGCCCTACCTACATGACTCAAAAGGTCATAGCTGCTCAACTGGGATTGTGAGAGGTGGTGAGGGAACCAAGAGGGAGAAACATATTTTTACTCATTCTTACCTATCTGCTGGCTATAAGTGCATCTGCCATGACAGTATCAGTAAGAGTGACCACACCACAGTCTTCTGGATGTGAAATTCCAGCTTCACATTGAGAATACCCTTCATCGTATTGTTTGACACTATAGCCATTTTAAATGGATAGACTTTGAACAGATCTAGCAACTCAAAACTGGGCATACATGAGATGCTGTGGGCCATCAACATCAGTAGAATTATACTCTAGTACAATTTGCAACTTCATGGCCCTGCATATTTCTCACTCAACCATCACAATAAAGCCAAGGGATCAACCCTGGTTCGATGGAGACTGCAGGATGCCACGCCAGCAGCAGTGTATGACATACATAAAAATAAGGTGAAGTTACTAAACAGGACTATTTATATACCAAATAGCACAAATGATAAATAAAGTTAAGCAATCCCACAGCCAACAGACCAGATGTGCACTTTGCAGGGCTGCCACATACAGTCATGAATAGTTGTGGCCAATTAAAAAATGATTAGAGATGGAGGCTCCACAAATAACCCCATCCATAATGATGGAAGAATCCAACACATGAGTGCAAAAGATAAGGTGGAAGCATTTTCAGTAATCTTCAGTCAAAAATACCAAGTGGATGACCCTTTCAAGCCTCCACAATTGGTCCTGACCATCACAGACATCAGGCTACACCCAATTCGATTCACTCCACATCTGATAAAAAAAATGGTTGGAGACACTAGATACTGCAAAGTCTATGATCGCTGACACCATTTAGCAATAGTATTAAAGACCTGTATTCTAGAACTTGCCACTCTCTTAGACAAGCTCTTTCAGTACAGTTACAACACTGACATCTATCCAACCATATGGAAAACTGTCTAGATATGTCCTGTACACATACAGCACACAAATCCAATCCAGTCAATTACTGCTTTATCAGTCTCCTCTCAATCATTAGTAAAGTGATGGAAGGCATCATCAACAGTGCTATCAAGCAGCACTTGTTCAGCAATAACCAGCTCAGTGACACCCAATTTGAACCCTGCCAGGGCCACTCAACTCCTAACCTCAATGAAGCCTTAGTTCAAACCGGGACAACACTTCTAAATTCCAGAGGTGAAGGGAGAGTGACAACCTATGACATCAAGGCTGCGTTTGACTCAGTGTAGCATCAAGGAATCCTCGCAAAAATGGAATCAATGCGTGTCAGAGCAAACTCTCTGCTGGTTGGGATTATACCTGGCTCATGGGAAGATTGTTGTCATTGCTGGAGGTCAGTCATTGTTGGAGGCCAGTCATCTCAGCTCCAGGACATCTCTGCAGGAGTTCCTTAGGATAGTGTTCTAAGGCCAACCATCTTCAGATGTTCATCCTTTACTCCACCATAATTTCAAAAGTGGGGATGTTTGCTGATGCTTGCACAATATTCAGCAACATTCACAACTCCTCAGATACTGAATCACATTCAAATGCAACAAGATTAGCATTATATCTATGCTTGTGCTGAAAACTGGCCCATACATTCTACAGCCAGATTGGCTTTGTTGTCCTTCCTCAAGATATTTTGCACATTGATGTCATTACATGCGATTGCAACATTTAACAACTGATTTCATAAGATGATCGCTGGTCTCAGCTATTTCGATGAAGTGGTGGTATGGGGCTGACAAATTACTAGAATCAATTCTAGAATGAAAATGATATATATTGATAATGCAAATTAGGGGGAGAAGATAAGCTGCAGAGCATAAAGTAAATGTTTTAAAAAGACAGACCTATTCAAAGAATAAATAATTAATTCACAGATGAAACTAAAGGGACAGCAACATGGATTCAAAATTGGCTAAAACAATAGAAAGTAGGTATTGGTTGTTGATGAGACTAGAGAGAAGTATACAATAGCAGTCTTTAGTGATCAGCGTTCGAATAGTTATATTTGAGAGATATTCTTTATATATAAAATTGAAGTCAATATAAAATGTAAGTCAACAATAAAAAGCATAATAATTGACTTGAAGAGGACACATGTTCACAAATTGAGTAGACACATGGCAGAAGAAATTTGCCGCTGAGAAATGTGATTACATCATTCACTTGTTAGGGAGAATGAGGAGATAGAATATAAACTACTAAATTGTCAAATTTTTCACAACAGTACAGGAATAGAGGCCTGAGGGTGTATGTACAAAAGTCTTTGGTGGCAGGACATCTGCAATGTCCACTATAAAGGCATTTTGGATTTGGAGCTTCATTAGTAGACCATTAGAACCTGACGGTATTGAGACCATATGTTTTTTGCATTTGGGAGTAAGATGTCTGGTATTTCAAAGTGTCCTTGCCTTTTACAATTTCTTGCATTTCCCACTCTAAGTACCCGTACCAGAGGAGTTGTGCTATATCATTATAAAATACTGATTAGGAACAGGTTACAGTGTTGTGTTCAGTTCTGGATGTGCTACTAAAGAACCAATGTCGATGTAAAAGAGCAAATAAATTGCACACTGATTTGTTAGGGGAAAAGATTTGAATTCCTTTAGGAAAGAGCAAAAGACTGGCATTAATTTGATTACTCTTTCAAATAGTTGGTTTATGCATAATGGGTCGATGGCCTCCTTCCAGTGGTGATCTTTCACAGATTCTATCATACTTTGATTTCATTTTGATGCAGACACATGAAAACAATGCAGTTTGGGAGTGGAGGTAGGGGTGGGGAGGGGTATAGATTATCTATGTCAATCTGAAATTTGCACAGTTTCCTCTGTTAAATAGAACTAAATATATATATATATATAATATATTTCAAAGAGATTACTGCCAGGCTGCTTGCCCTTCCAATAACCATTCTCATGTAAGTCCAGGGTCCAGGGAAGGGAGGTAAAATTGGTCAATGCCTCGACCTTTCCTGCAGTACAATCTCTGAGAGGACTTTAAAAGCAAATGAAAGGATTCTTGCTTACATATAAGATGATTAACATTTTTTGAAAGCCTTCAGGAATTCTGTAAACCTGTATCAATATTGTTTTGTAGCACAGAGTGTGGGTCCAAAAATTGATCCAACTGGTCCTTGTTTTGCACCACTAAATGGATTTGATACGATTCAATTTCAATACAAATTATTTTTGCATTTGTAGAGATATAGGCCTTACTTAATTTCATTCAGTATAGGTTAAAAAAAGAAAATATTTCTCTTACGTTCATTTTCACAGATATATGTCTAATGCAACATTAGAGTGTAAGTGCCCATTTAACAGATTGATCCACTTTGACATTAGTGACATATAATTGCAATTTTGGGAACATTTCAGACAATTCATTGTCAGGGACAACACATTTCTTTTTGGCTGGAGAAGAAAATCAAGAAATCTTTCTTTCAAGTGCAACTAACTTGTGTAGAGACATTGGAAAGCTATGTTGGTAAATATAGCTAAGCAAAGGAAGTGGTTTAAAGTGGTTGTGTTCTGGGCAGAAAGAAAACAAATGAAGAAAAAATTAATAGAAATATCAACCAAGAAAACATGTGTTGAGTTGAAAATTCACTTCTCGGGATTGAGGTGGGTGCAGTGAAAATTAATGGCTGGAGTGACATCACAAATATGTACCAGTTAGTGAAAGCTAGGGATGAGATGAAACTAAAAAAATGTAAGGTTTTACAAAGATAGATTTGTAAAACTAGGCAATGGATAGAAGTACTTGTAGATGAGAATACAGCAGCTGTCAAGGAGATGGAAGCAAAATAAAGAGGCCAGCTGGGACATTCTTCAAATCTAAAAAAAGAAATGAGGGAAGAAATAAGTGAAGCTCTGGTGAATATTTTAGGAGCTCCATAAATAATGTAACAGCATCAGAAGACTGCAGCATAGCAATTGTTATCCTGATTATTAAAATAGACTTGGATACAAATCTGCAAATTACAGTTATGTCATGAGGAAAATAGTTGAAAACATTTTACAAGACATTATCAGATCTCATTAAAGAACATAGATGTTGTAAGGAATACTCAGTATGAAGTTAAAGGCAATGAACCATGCCTCATTGTCTTGTTGGAATTGTTTGAAAGGGTAAACTGAACTTATATGAAAAGGAGAACCAATGGATAACTATAGACCAGCGTATTTTCTACAGATTTTAGTTCCGAAATACATGGTCAATATAAGATATCTTGTGATTCTTGCTGATCACATTGAGAGTATTGATCGATAATAATTTCAAATCACTTGACATTTTTGATCCAAAGGCGTAAATTATAAAATATAGCAGCTAAAATCAGGAGATAAACCTGAATGACAGTGTTACATTTTTGGGTTTGGTTAGATTTTCTCTCAGCATCGATAATGATTGTTGATTTCATAAGGTTTTTGAATTGGGGAGTGTGATATCAAACCACATGATTGTATAAATTGAGGTGCAGCAGTACTTCTGGATAATCTGATTTTGAGCAGTCTTAACTTTCACTCGAGTTCCCAAACAAATATTTTTTTCTATTTGACATGTATTCGTACTAGCAATACTGGACTAGGTATGTAAATGAGTCAAGCAGAAAATTTAGGTGCATTTAGTTCACCAGAGCTGTTACACAACACAATGAATGAGTACACAAATATTTATTAAAATTGCAGAATTAACTTTAAAAATGTGCGAATAAAGTTTAGCCAATTTCTTGTTTGAGGCAACCTATAAAAAACAATTAAAATTTAATTGGGATTATATTCAAGAATTAATCTCTCTCACTGATCTCATCATTTGTTTCTTTGCATGTATTATTCTCTGTGGCCTTAAAAAGAACTAACCAACTTAGCAGTAGAGTAAAATGTTGCTATGATGAAATTCAATCAAACAAGAAGCTGAAAAGTTAATGCTGATTCTGTCATGACTGGTTTTCTCCCGGGCTGAGCCAAAGACAAAATGGAGACAAAACAGCTGCAGATGCTGGAATCCTGAAGAAGGGTTATACCCGAAACATTGACTTCTCCACCTCTTGGTGTTGCCTGCTTGCTGTGTTCTTCCAGCCTCCTGTTTCACTACATGAGGCAATTGGAGGACCAGTAGCTATTACGCCTCACTGGTGCAGGATTGAGGTAAAAATAAAGTCCTGCTTTCCCCAGAGTTGTCACAAGCATTAAACATTTACAAAAGGTACAGAATTTCACAATTTGTGCAACCTTCAGTTCCATTTTGACAGAAAGCACAGACCAGGTTTCAATGCTTTAATGGTTTCTGTTTATTACAAGTAAGTAGAATCTAACTACAGGCAAACAATTATGAACGATCAGCAGGTAATTTTACTAATTAAATCTCTAACCCCCTTATAAAATCTCCCATGCTCACATGCAGATAGTCAAAAAGAGAAAAGGGGCTGTTATGGGCAAAGGGAAGAATCGGAAAGGCAGTTCAGCGATTCCTGTTCACCAGGTTGACTGATCTGACCCCGGATGCTGCCTGACCTGCTGTGTTTTTCCAGCACCACTCTAATCTAGACCCTTACTGATCTGACACTTGACCTGATCAGAATATTACTTCTTGATCTTGCTCTCTTGATGCTTTCAATTGTTTGCAGGAGGCATGAGGTGACTGGTTCACATTAACTTACTAATTTAACTTAACTTAAGAAATATGCTAATTCATAGGTACAATGCATTGCTTATATTCTATTAACAATTTTATATAGTGCTGGTATAACTTAGTCAATATAGCTGGTTGATTCTTACTGTGTGTTGATGGTGTCGATACATTATTATTCACTAGTTTCATCCAGCTAAAATGCAGTGGTGAACACAAAGGTTATAGAAATTTTCCTTAACAATAGGTAAGTACATTTTATTAGTTAAGTACTCTTTCCCTGGTTATCATCTTCCCTTGATATACTTATAGAATATCTTGGAATTCTCCCTGATCATACTCGCCAATGTTTTCTCATGCCCCCTTTTTACTCTCCCAATTGCATGTGTTGCTCCCTTTGCACCTGTTAAAAGCTTCTCTTTTCCTTCTTATCCAGTTCTGATTATTCATAGACAGTCAGAGTTCTAGTGGGTCATTTTTCTTACATTACATCCTAAAGGGAATATGTTGGGCCTGTAAGTCGCCAATTCTATTTTGTACATTCCCACTTCTCTGCAGTAAACTTATCGAGAAGTTCGTCCCCCAGTTTACTTGGCCAGATCTTACCTTATTTTTTAAAATCTGCTTTCTATCAGGCCAAACCCCTTTCTTGCAGATATTCTTTTTCAGGTGTTCTTTTTGTTTCCCATAACTTAAAATGTATTGTGTTGTGGTTGCTATCACCACAATGCTCCCATCTCAAACACCTGTCCAGCTTCATTTTCCACAACTAGGACTATCACTGCAGCCTCCCTTGTTAGAATATCTGCATGTTGATATAAAATAAGCTCTCCTAAATACATTTCAAGAAGTCTGTCCCCGCTAAACCCCTAATATGACTATCCCAATTAATCCTGGGGAAATTTAAATCCTCTAATATAATTACACTATTATTATTTTTACACACCTTCTCTCTGATTGTCTCCTGACTGTTTGAGGGTCTATAACACACTCCCAATAGTGTGATTGCCCTTGTTTTATTCCTAAGCTCTACCCACTTAGCATCATTTGAAGACCATTCCAAGACATTATCTGTCCTGACTGCAGTCACTTACTCCTTCATTACTGATGTGATACCATCTCCTCTCTACACCTCCCCTGCCCTGCCTGAAGAACTTATTGCCCAGAATATTGACTTGCTAGTCCTGCCCTTCCCATAGCCACAGGTCTATAATGGCAACAACATTGCAATTCCATTGTCAATCCATGTCCTTAACTCAACTAGCGAGAAATTTCAACCATAACTGATGTTTTTAAACATGTGCAGACTTTCTACCTTGCCTGCATTTTTAAAAAAATGTTCATGGGATTGAGGGCGTCACTGGCAAGGCCAGCATTTATTGCCCATCCCTAATTGCCCAGAAGGCAGTTAAGAGTCAACCACTTGCTATGAGTCTGGAGTCTCATGTAGGCCAGACCAGGTAAAGATAGCAGTTTCCTTCCCTGAAGGACATTAGCAAATCAGGTGGGTTTTCCCAACAATGGATCCATGGTCATTGTTAGACGATTAATTCCAGATTTCTGTTAAATTCAAATTCCACCACCTGCTATTGCAGGATTTGAATCCAGGTCCCCAGAACAAGACCAGAGTCTCTGGATTAAGAGTCCATCAATAATACCGCTAGGCCTTCAGCTCCCCCATGGTATGGCATGGTCAATGGTGAGAGAAGTGGAAAAATATTGCGAGAATGAAAATGAGAATTGTGATATTGAGAAAATACATTTCCAATTTTCCCCATAAACTTTACATAGTGACTTCAGAATCTCACTGATGCATGACATCAACCTTATCTCCATTTATTTGCATCTCATTAAAGCCTAACTTGTCTTACTTAGATGCCACTTCTAATTCTCCTTTCTTTTCTTGAGAACCTAGATGGGTCAAATTCCTAATGTGATAGAGCATTCAACCAATAGCTGTAACTTATGCACTGCTGTTCTTGGCTACAATCCAATGTTCTCTGTCCACAATGTCTATGCAAGCTCCATGGTCACCACTCTCCTCAATCCTTTACCTACTTAACAGCAAAGGCAAACCATTAGACTCACTACATCATCATGCCTGCTTTTAACACACACCACTTCAGCTCTTCAACACTTTGGCTTGGAGGTCAGCGACACCTACAATTTGAATGCCTCTGCCAGGTCAATTTGTGTACAGAGAAACACATGCATTGCATGCAGTAACAAAAGATGCATCTTATGCGCTTAGCTTGCCTTCTTAGCACTCACTCACACTTTGCTCTGTGATTTGCATTTTTTAGCATATTGGGAGCGACAGGTTGATTGTAATAGTGGAGGGCACTGAACTGTCATGGAGATGGACATGTTGCTTTGTAGCACATTTCAGCATGTGCCAGCAGCATATACAGCATTTGAGGCATGCGCCAAGTCTTGGGAGGAGCATGTCACTAAGATGAGGCAGACATTGGGCAGATGGGAGCACTGGTTGCTCTCCATGGCAGGTAAAAACCTGGTCATTGGGTGTGAGGTACTCTCAGTGTTGGTATATGTGGCACAGATCTGGCCCACTCCCCGAACCTGCTCTGCTTCAGTCACCCGAGCCATCTTTTACTTCAAGTGGTGATCAAAATGGACCGTGTCCAAAAGGAGACCATGTACAAAGATCTGGAAAAGGAAGGAAAAAATACAGCCAACACTGCTCTCGCCCTGATAGCCACCTTTGTGTGTGGCTGCATCAAGCTGTGAGTGGATCCCCAATGTGCAAACACCAAGTGTCACTGCGTACTGAGGTTCTACCTGTTCCCAGTGTTGGGAAAGATGAGCTTGGCCCTGCTGCCATGGAATGTTCCTTATCACCTGTCCATCGTGGAAAAATTTATGAAGGAAAACACCTTTGACCACAAGTCCATCAGGAATTGGTCAGCACATTGGTCTCCTTGAGACCCTGAGGGAAAAAGAAAGGGTGGATCCTATTGAGCAGTTTCCTTTAAAACAAGCACCAGGACATCACTTGCATGTTGGTGAGAAGGGCTCTGTCTATGAGATACTTTATGCATGTCCGGACTCTCCGCCATCTCACGCTGCCCTTGAAGCAGCTGTGAAAGGGATGAGACTGTCACAGACCTCCTTCTGGAATGTGCCTATGCAAAAATGTCTGAAGGGAATGCAGTGGTGTTTGTCAAGCTTCATCCTGAGCATCTCTGTGATGTGGGACGCTGTGTTCTACGATCTGTTCCCTGGGATGCACATCGAGACGAACATCAACTGCGCCAGGAGGACCATCAACTCGGTAAAAGATGCTCTTTCATCTGCCCAAACTTGTTGGTTTTCTGTTGGAGGAGTTGACACCAACCAAGTGTGGTGGATTGGCACATTCCAAGGTTCAGGACTATCTGCTGAGGGACACATTGAAGCTTGGGGCAGCTGCCACCAAGGCTCATTGGGGAAAGACCACTGTCTAAGAATAACGGGGGTCCATTCAGTAATTAGGCTCCACTGATGCCTCAGCTGAATGCCAAGAGGTCAACTGCAAATATAGGAAATGGTGAGCATCAAAGACTTAATTTGTTCTCTGTAAATTAAGAGAGCATAGATATGAATGGCTCCACTAACTGTACCAAAGGTTTTGTTCTATGAATAAATTATATTTTTACAATTAAAAAAATCTACTTCAAGCAATTGACCCTGTGTGAAAATCAAAAGAGAGTAATTTTTAGTAGGGAAGAAGGGAACCACAGGCAGTCAGATCATTGGTTACAGGCACTCAAGGGACTCATCCAGTTTCAATCCAGGGATTAGACCATGTGAGTCACGTTTAACCAGACCAGTGCTTACACGTAGATCAGTGAAGGTCAGTCCAGGATCTGCACAGTACTCAAGAGAAGTCCCAGTTAGAAGAGTGGGATCTCACAGACAACAGGAGGAAATAGGAAGCCACAGGACTTTGGTTCTTACAGGTCAGGGTCACTCTGGCCTCGACATGGAGAGAGTGTAGGGCCAACAAGGGCATGAGCATTTTCAAAGCCATGTACTCTCAGAGTAAAGTGGGACAATAATTGTTGTATGAAGGGTGTTAATGCTGAAATGTCATAGAGACCACAGGGACACCAACAAAAAAAGGGTCATTAACGATAGAGATAATCTTTCATTGCAGGTGAAGCCTGCAACTCCTTCACAAGGACATGAAGGTTGACATCTCCAATCAAAAGTCAACCGTTCAATAAATGTACAAAATAGCAAAATCATTGATTTTTTTTGTATTTGGAATCAGAATAAAACAAATGAAATTTGAGGCCCCGCTGGTGAAATTGTAATAACCATTGCTGCATTGTTTGTGGCATGTCATCCATTTGGCTTCAATTTGCTGTTCATTGGCAGGTCATTCAATATACAGTAAGGCTTCAAGCAATCATGACATTTACATTGTGCACACTAATTTCCTCATTGTCTTGTCAGCTAAGCAAATATAATTCGACAAATATGCATAAAAGCATCAAATGAGTGTTTCATATCTGAAACCCATTCCATACCTCATACTGGAAACCATAACCATGCAACTGCTACATTCAGACACTGGACTGCAATCTGTAACTTGGAGCCGGAGGCTATCATATTAGCCTGTTGGCAAAGTTCTACTCTCCCAAATGTAATATGAAAGCCTTAGTTTTGCAGCATACATTTGGATAAGGTGACATAATACCTCAGTGGTCCTTATAATCATGACAATGGCCTGTTTAAGAATCGTCCATGCCATACTTCACCCTAGCATGACATGAGACTTCACTTTAATGGATGCGAGGGTTCAGGAGGCTCTTCAATAAAATTGTGTAACCTTTCTGACATTCCCCCATTATTAGCTCACAGGTGCCACATGGAGATCATTGCAGTAGGTGTCCTTGTGGCATTAGTGCAACTACAAAGTCAAAGGAGAAGGAAACAGGGGTTGCTACTTGATCTGCAGGTTCAGCAAGAACAGCAAACTCCAGTGGGAGAAGCAGCAGATGAAGATCTACCAAGGAGGCAAAAGATAATGCTATTATCTTGTATCTATTGGCATTGTTGTCATTGTCTTTCAGTTAGTTGAAGAAATTGTAGGTGCTGATGAAAGATATTTCTGGACTTCATCACTCTCAACTATTGGAGCAGGACTTGTGCTCAGAAGAAAGAGGAGGAAATCCCATCCTGGTGCCTATGGACTGTTAGGAAAAAAGCAGGAGTGAGTAAAAGGGTGAACTATCATCACACAACACAATGGTAAGGTGACTCTTATGGCTTCAGTCAGCATATTATATTCGAAGGCTGTAAAGCGAATTCTGCTGTAATAACCAGTTGTTTGGAGAAAAATCTTGAGGAATCCCATTTTGACCTTTCTATTCTGAGTATTTCTTCATATTACAGAGTATAAGTAGGCTGCAAAGTTCCCTGAAAATGCTTAAGCATCCTCTGGTCCAACATTGAATCTACTTTGCAGCTTTTCTTGGCAGTTCACAGATGTATGAGGGAGAGTGGATATGTAAGCTGCCTATTGTACAGCTACCAGCCTTGAATGGCAGCACCTTCCTTGAAAGGCTTATAGGTCAAACAAAGTTTATTATCCAGAGATGTGTAGCATCATCATTGACTCTGTGTTTTCACTCTCCAGGTTGGTGTAAGTGAGAAATGATGTGTGCAGACTAAACCCTAACACAATTTCTGGAGGTTATGTTTAACCTTAGTGTGGCCTACAATAAAGTACCTTGGCTACAATCCGAAACTCTTCAGAAATAGAGGTGCAGCTGAGGATCTCCAGTGATGTCTCTTCGTGGCATCCATTAGTGTGGGGATTACCTGCATGTAGGAAGGTTTGGAATTAGATGAGTAAGAGAGATGTAACCTGTGCTGATTAAGAATGAATCACTACTAATTTTAACAGTCCAACAATGGAACACAACACAATGGTATTTATTGGGTTGGTTGGCTGTTGATGTTGCCTTGGTTTTAGTCTTCTACAGCAGATCAATAATATTTTATTTGGTTGCTCTCTTCCTGGGTGTCTTTGCTTTCTCAGCCCAGTTGTTGGCCAATCTGTCCTGCAATAAGATGTAAAGTGATTGATTATGCCAGTGAATGGACGGCCACTTTATAGTGATGCAAGTGCAGCAAAGGTGGTGAAGTATCCCCACTTTGTAAGTAGGAAGCACAGAGGGCAGGAAATGTTAGCTGTTTTGGAGAATGACCTGTGTGACAGCAATTGATCAGACATGAAACATATAATAATGAGACATGTAACCCGAGAGCCTTGGTGAAAAATATGGCAAACTTAGAATGAGGGGCAAGCATGTGAGAAGATGGTGGCACTTACTGTTACAGAGTGTAAAAGATTATTCAACATTTTCCTGAGCTACACAGCGACCTTTTTTTTAACCTGGTATACAGCATTATCTGATGGCATGGCTTTCTTTAGTAGTTAGAGTAGGAAGGATACCCTTTTTCTCCACCCGTCTCCCATAAGCCAGCACCTCCAGCTCCTGTCCATGAAGCAGGAAGGCTTTCAGGACTAAGTCTTCAGTGATGATACTGGAGCACCTCTGTGTGAAGGCCAGTTTCTGCCTTCCAGCAGAAAAGTATCCGGCTAGGCTTTCAAAATTGTACCAGTGGTGTGGATGGCAGAAGGTCCCAGCAATTACAAAACCTTTCAACTCTCCTTCCAGATGAGAGCTTGGAAAGTGTGCCAAAGAACTTGGACGCATAACTAATAATGTGAAGATTGAAAAGTTGCACAAAAAACTTCCTTTGAACCAGAGGATCAGGTGCTGTGAATCATACTCAACAAAACATCTTAACTGAAAGTGGAAAATTCTGTCCTATATTTCTTTGAAGCGATAACTCAATATTAATCATAAACTTTTACGACCATAAGAAATAAAAGCAGGAGTAAGTCTTTCCATCCCACAAGCCTGTTCCACCATTGAATATGATTGTTTCCCATGCCTGCTTTCATGCTCTTTCCCCATCACCTTTGATTTCCCTACTGATCAAGAATCTAGCCTTATCTATCTCAGCCTGAAGTATATACAAGGTCTCTATCCCAACAGCTCTCTGTGGCAATGAGTTCCAAAGTCTCTGAACCCTCTGTGAGTAGAGATTCCTCCTCATCTCAATCTTAAATTGGCATCTCTTTATTGTGAGGCTATGCCCTCTGATCGAAGACTCTCCCATGAGGGAAAACATTCTCTCATGTCAAGCCCCTTAGAATCATGTATATATCAAGGAGATCACTGTCATTCTTCTAAATTACAATGAGTGGAATCCCAACCTGTTTAACCTTTGCTCATAAGACAATCCCTACACACAGGCAATAATCCTAGTGAACCTTCTTTGAACTGCCTTCAATGAAATAACATCTTTCCTTAAGTAAGAGGTCCAACATTGCTCATAGTTCTTCAGATGTGGTTTCACCAGAAATTTGCACAGTTGTAGTAAAAATTCCCTCCTCTCATACTGCATAAGGGCTCTTGCTCCATGAGCCTTCCTGATTACCTGCTGCACTTGTGTGCTTTCATATACAAGTATCCATAAGACCCTCTGCAGCTTTCTGTGGTTTATCTCCATTTAACTAATATAAAGTTTTTTGTTCTCCTTTCCAAAAAGAACATCTTGGCATTTTCCCCACATTATACTCCATTTGCCCACTTACATATCTCTCTGTAAACTGGCTGTATTCCTCTCACAACTTCCCTTTCCAACCAGTTTGTGTCACCTTTATATTTGGCAATAGTCCATTCATTTCCTTCCTCAAAGTCATTAATGTATATTGTTATTAGTTGCGGCCCCAGCTGTAATCCTCATGGAACCCCATTGCCAACGTGAAAAGGACCTTTTTTTCCCACTCACTGTTTCCTGCCAATTAGCCAATTCTCCATCCACACTAACATAATATGTCCAACAATATGGTGTCTTATCCTATGACTTTATCTTTAGTATAGTATCTTGTCAAATCCCTTCTGGATGTCTAAGTACAGTACATCTGCTGGTCCAACCTGGTGGAGACATCCTTGAAAAACTCTAAAAGAAATTGGTCAGGCATGATTTCCCTTTCATGAAGTCATGCTGATTCCGTTTGATTAGATTCTGATCTTCTAAATGTTATGCTATTACTTCCTGAATAATTGATTCCAACAAAATATTTTAACTAATCAGCCTACTGTTTTATGCCTCCCCTCCTTTTTGAATAGGATGTCCCATTGTCAGTTTTCCAATCCTCTCACAGATCTCCAGAATCCAAAGATTTTTAGAGAATTACAACCACTGTGTCACTGTCTTTGTAGTTACTTCTGTTAGGATCCCAGGATGCAAGTTATGAGGGTCAGGGGACTTATTTGTCGTTGGCCTCATTAATTTGTCACGTTAGTTTTGTGTTAGCAGAAAATAATTAAGTTAAAAGTCGTCTGCAGTAGCTTATAGGATACTATTTCGGAAATTTGAACGCTTTATTAATTAATAGTCTTTGTTTTTACAAAGTGGGTGAAACCTCTCTGGAAAAACATGATTAAATACCTGAAATTAGTGTAAATATGACATGATTTTAGCATTCTAGCTTGAATGAACATTGTATAAGATTACATCAACTATTTGTTATTGTCAGCTGTGACTTATAATCAGAACTTTCACATATGGGTATGGGCATTATTGACTCGGCCAGGATTATTTTGCCCATCCTGCGTTTCCCTTGAGACATAACTCATCTTATTACAATTTCTTAAAAATGCCAACATAATTGTTCTGATTTATAATTGATGTTGTCAAGGCAAAGCTTTTCTCATGTAAAATCATTCTTCATATTATTTTCTGTAAATTTCATGGCTTGGTTCTGTCTGCTTGTATTCATCAAGGACGGAACCTACAAATTGTTCCATTTTTGCATGGAGGATGTGATATTGTATCACCTCCTATTTTAACATTGAAAAAATGAATAAGCAATTATTCATCGAGGACAGTGAATTGGAAGATGAGTTGTCAAGTGGCAATCCATCTTATATATGTATAATCGCATAACTGGAACGGATAAGATGGTTAATGGCTTCAAGTAATTTTGCCACTGCTTTCAAAGGCTTTCTGTATCTGATATCCATCAGAAGAATACAGATCTTTAATGCAGTGACCCACTATGTGTAAGAACTATGTAAAGGTCC
Organism: Chiloscyllium plagiosum; assembly: GCF_037043375.1. Classification (NCBI taxonomy): domain Eukaryota; kingdom Metazoa; phylum Chordata; class Chondrichthyes; order Orectolobiformes; family Hemiscylliidae; genus Chiloscyllium; species Chiloscyllium plagiosum. The sequence continues at coordinate 76,479,265 of NW_028270145.1, read as the reverse complement.
AATCATACAATTCCTCAGAGAAACATCATAAGCAGAATACATGAATATACACTAATACATTTAGTAGTGGGGAAGAAAGTGTCCTTTTGAAAAATGAATTCCCATAATGTAGTGGCTCTTAGTGAAAGTGGGGACGTAGTTGTGAGATGAAGCAGGATGCAACCCATCCATTACTTCGCTATATTATGAGATGGAGCTCAGGAAATATTTCTGGCTATGACAGGCTGCTCCTCCTTTGAGCTATTTTAGGTGTTGGAGGTGATTTCCTCGAAATCCGGGAGCAACAATTACTGTTTTATATGCTGCTGCATTGTTTTGGAACTCTGGAGAAAAAAAAGTCAAAACAATGGCATTTTTAAAAGGGAGAGGGAGAGAGAGAAAGAAAGAAACCCACACTGCTAACTGACACAGCAGTGAATCTGCGCAGTTACTGCCTTTGCTGTTGAATTCATGTATCACTGGACATCGGAGTGTGTCAAGGAAAATTAACAAAGCGAAATTCACAAGTAATCTTGGAGGAACCTGTTTGGGAGTAGTCACAGCACAGAAACAGATAAGTGAATAGTTTTAAGTGTGGCCATGCTGTAAATCTACAATAGTGAGTAGAGTGGGTTCTTTCTTGATTATATGTTTTATTTGAGATAGTCTCTCGATTAAACTTAAAAATATAAACCATAAATATTAAGTTATCCTGGAACAGTGTTTTGTAGAAGAATAAGAAGGTGCCAATTTCTGGATCTGTAGATTGGAAGAAATAAAAATGGCCCTTAGTAGAGTGGTATGCTCTTCTTGACAGACATGGGAGTTTCAGGAGAGTTTATAGGTTACTGAGAATTACGTCTGTGATAACAATCAATGCCATTGTTTGTGAATCCTATCAGATTGAATGGATCGGTTAGAGCAACAGATAGAGGCAATGAGGAATTACAAGAACAAGGGGTTGCGATGGCTGGCAGTTTTAAAAAGGGAGAAAAGTTGCAGCTACAGTCATATAGATGGGTTAGTTCCAGGAAAGGTAAGAGAGGTAGGCAGGTAGTGCAGGAGTCTTCGTGGCTATCCCCCTTTCAAACAAGTATGCTGTTTTGGAAAAAGCAGGGAATGATGGATGGGTTCTCAGGGGAATGTAGCACAAACAGACAAGTTTCTGGTATCGAGATTGGCTCTAATGCAATGAGGGGTACATTGGATTCCAAGAGATCGATTGCGTTAGGGGACTCTCTATTCTGAGGCACAGACAGACGTTTCTGTGGCCAGCAGCTAAAAATCAGAATAGTGTGTTGCCTCTCTGGTGCCAGGATTAAGGATGTCTCAGAGAGGGTGCAAAATGTTCTCAAAGGGGAGAGGGACCAGCAGGAGATCATTGTCCACATTGGAACCAATGACATAGTTGGGGAAAGGTTGAGATTCTGAAGGGAGATTACAGAGAGTTAGGTAGGAATTTAAAAAGGTTGTCCTAAAGAGTAGTAATATCTGGATTACTACAAGAGTAATAGTATCTGGTGCTATGACCTAGTGAGGGGAGGAATAGTAGGATAGAGCAGGATTCACATTTTTAGATCATTGGAATCTCTGTGAGATAGAAGTGACCTGTACAAGAAGGATGGATTGTACCTGAATTGGAAGGGGACTAATATACTGGCAGGGAGATTTGCTAGAGCTGCTTGGGAGGATGTAAATGAGTAAGGTTGAGGATGGGAGGGGGGAGGGGGGAAATCAGGAAATGATGAGAAAAGAGGTCAATCTGAGACTGGTACAGTTGATAAAAGAAGAGAGTCAAACAGTCAGAGCAGGCAGGGACAAAGCAGAGAACAAGGTAGGACTGATAAGTTAAACTGCATTTAGTTCAATGCAAAAGGCCTAACAGGGAAGGCAGATAAACTAAGGACATGTTTAGGAACATGGGACTGGAATATCATAGCAATTACATTAATGTGGCTCAGGGATGGACAGGACTGGTAGCTTAATGTTCCAGGATACAAATGCAACAGGAAGGAAAGAAAGGGAGTCAAGGGAGGAGGGGAAGTGGCATTTTTGATAAGGAATAGCATTACAGCTGTATTTAGGGCGGATATTCCTGGAAATATATTCAGGGAAGTTATTTGGGTGGAACTGAGAAGTAAGAAAGGTGTGGTCACCTTATTGGGATTGCATTACAGACCCCTCATAGTCTGAGGAAAATTGAGAAACAAATTTATGAGGAGATCACAGTTATCTGTAAGAATAATAGGGTGGTTATGGTAGAAGATTTTAACTTTCCAAACATAGACTGGGACTGTCGTTGTATCAAGGGTTTAGATGGAGAGGAATTTGCTAAATGTGTACAAGAAAAATTTCTGATTCATTATGTGGATGTACCTACTAGAGAAGATGCAAAACTTGACCTACTCTTGGGAAATTAGGCAGGGCAGGTGACTGAGGTGTCAGTAGGGGGAACCACTTTGGGGTCAGTGACCATAATTCTATTAGTGTTAAAATTGTGATGGAAAAGGATAGACCTGATCTAAAAGTTGAAGTTCTAAATTGGAGGAAGGCTAATTTTGATGGTATAGGGCAAGAACTTTCAAAAGCTGATTGGGGGCAGATGATTGCATGTAAAGGGACGGCCGGAAAATGGAAAGCCTTCAGAAATGAGATAATGAGAGTCCAGAGAAAGTATATTCCTGTTAGGGTGAAAGGAAAGGCTGGTAGGTATAGGGAATGCTTGATGGCTAGAAAAATTGAGGCTTTGGTTAAGAAAAGGTTGGAAGCATATGTCAGGTATAGACAGGATAGATCGAGTGAATCTTTAGAAGAGTACAAAGGCAGTAGGAAAATATTTGAGAGGGAAATTGGGAGGGCAAAATGGGGACAAGAGAAAGCTTTGGCAAATACAGTTAAGGAGAATCCAAACAGTTTTTTCCAAATGCATTAAGGACAAAAGGGTAACTAGGGAAAAAATACGGCCCCTCAAAGATCAGCAAGGCGGACTTTGTGTGGAATCACAGGAGATACTAAACGAGTATTTTGCATCATTGTTTACTGTGGAGAAGGACATGGAAGGTATAGAATGTAAGGAAATAGATGGTGACATCTTGAAAAATGTCGATATTACAGAGGAGAAGTGCTGGATATTTTGAAACACATAAAAGTGGATAAATCCCCAGCACCTGATCAGGTGTATCATGGAACTCTGTGGGAAGCAAGGAAAGTGATTGCTGGGCATCTTGCTGAGATATTTATATCATCAATAGTCACTGGTGAGGTGCCGGAAGACTGGAGTTGGCTAATTTGGTGCCACTGTTTAAGAAAGGTGGTATGGACAAGCCACGAAACTATAGACCAGTGAGCCTGACATCGGTGGTGGGCAAGTTGTTGGAGGGAATCCTGAGGGACAGGATTTACACTATTTGGAAAGGCAAGGACTGATTAGGGATAGTCAACGTGGCTTTGTGTGTGGGAAATCATGTCACATGAACTTGATTGAGTTTTTTGAAGAAGTAACAAAGAGGATGGATGAGGCCAGAGCAGTGAACATGATCTATATGGACTTCAGTAAGGCAGTTGACAAGATTCCCCATGGGTGACTGGTTAGCAAGGTTAGATTTCATGGAATACAGTGACAGCTAACCATTTGGATACAGAACTGGCTTAAAGGTAGAAGGCAGAGGGTGGTGTGGAGGGTTGTTTTTCAGACTGGAGGCCTGTGACCAGTGGAGTACCACAAGGATTGGTGCTGGATCCACTATTTTTCATCATTTATATAAATGATTTGGATGTGAGCCTAAGAGGCATAGTTGGTAACTTTGCAGATGACACCAAAATTAGAGGTATTGTGGACAGCGAAGAAGATTACCTCAGTTTACAATGGGATCTTGCTCAGATGGGCCAAGGAGTGGAAGATGGAGTTTAATTTAGATAAATGTGAACTGCTGCATTTTAGGAAAGCAAATCTTAGCAAGACTTATACACTTAATAGTAAGGTCCAAGGGAATGTTGTTGAATAAAAAGACCTTGGAGTCACAGGTAGATAGAATAGTGAAGAAGGCGTTTGGTATGCTTTCCTTTATTGGTCAGAGTATTGAGAACAGGAGTTAGGAGGTCATGTTGCAGCTATACAGGATTGGTAAGGCCAGTTTGGAATATTGCATACAATTCTGGCCTCTTTCCTATTGGATCGATGTTGTGAAACTTGAAAGGGTTCAGAAAAGATTTACAAGAATGTTGCCAGCATTAGAGGATTTGAGCTACAGGGAAAGGTTGAATACGTTGGGGCTGTTTTTCCTGGAGTGTCAGAGGCTGAGGGATAACCTTATAGAGGTTTATAACATCATGAATAGGATAAATAGAAGAAATCTTTTCCCTGGGGTTGGGGAGTCCAGAATGAAAGGACATAGGTTTAAGGTGAGAGGGGAAAGATGTAAAAGGGACCTAAAGGACAACCATTTCACACAGAGGGTGGTACATGTATGGAATGAGCTGCCAGAGGAGGTGGTGGAGGCTGGTACAATTGCAACAGTTAAAAAGCATCTGGATGGGTATATGAATAGGAAGAGTTTGGAGGGATATGGGCTGGGTACTGGCAAGTGGGACTAGATTAGGTTGGGATATCTGGTCAGCATGGACGAGTTGGACCGATGCTGTACATCTCTATGTCTCTATGACTCTATGAGCTGTTCATTTATATTCACATGAATTCATTTTAAAAACTATCATTGGCCCAATACTTTTAGACCAACAGAGACACATACAAAGATATTTGCCTTCAACCACACAAGGATATTGTTTGTGTTGTCCACTTCTTCATAGACGTATTCCATTTATTATTTGATGAACACATATGATTAAACACAGAGGTGCAAAGCAATTTAAATGAAATCAATTCAGTCATTTGTTGTTATTTTTGTTGGCTTTCTTTTTGAGACAATCGTCAGTTTATGAAAAACCAAAAGAACTGTGGATGCTGGAAAACAGAAGCAAAAACAGAAATTGTTGAAAATTGTCAGGAGCGTTCTGAAACATTAACTCTGATTTCTCTCCACAGATGCTGTCAGAGCTGCTAATATTTTCCAGCAATGTCTATTTTTGCGTTAATTTACGAATTTTCATGAAATGTTGAAAAATTAAGACTTTTTTTAACTGCTGTTTTGTTGTATGCTATGATTTAGTTATGATTTGCTTGATCACAGCGATACAAAATTGCCATGGTGCAAAAGGATCTCCGTTTATTTACTAACTGTTTAGATCTGAAGGTCTTCAACTGGAGCAGGTGAACAATGTGATTGAACATTTAATTGTATTGTACTTTTTTTCCAATGCAGAAGATGATATACTTTGACCCATGTTATATGTTGAATTAATCTTAATAAAAGCAGTCTACACAAAAGATAATTCATTTTAAAATTTTGGACAGGCTGAAATGAAATACTTCACAATCTGTAAAGCAAGTCAGGAGTGGCACCAGTTCGGAATCCAAATGGAGTACTTTAATCAGGCTAGAATCACTAAATTGATTTTGCTTTTTACATGTGATATTACAAAAGTCGCATCTTATGTAAACAGGTTTTGCAAATTAGAGCCAGGTTCAGAGGGTTACCCTGAGAGAATTGAATTACTTCTCTTTTGCAGCACAAATTGGATTTGGAGCAGGCTGGCATTTCCAAGATCATTACCCTCACCTACAGGTCGATAACAGTGAAGATGTAATGTTCTATAACTTATAAAATGGAATTAAATGCACTCATAAGAAATTGAAAGCCAGCAAGTATTAGCTGTATCGGAAATAAACGTCAGAAGTATATTAGCTGGTTAAACAAAAATTATTAAATATTTAATAAAAGGTATTGAACTCATAGAAGGGAAAACACAAATGCATAAAATGTGTATTTACTTCAGATTTGCACATGTTTGATGGGATTGAAGTTCCATTTTCATTCATACTGCCTTCTCGTTCCTTTGACTTTCAGCATTTGTCCCTGGCATAACTGGTTGTTCTGCCTGTTTACCCAATGCATCTTACTTGCAGTGATGAAATATTGGGAAATGAGCTGTGATTGCCAAGCATAGTCACAATTCAGAGCTAGTTTTGTTTGCTATACACCATAGCATACAATTTAGATGAAGTTGCACAGAATCAGGTTCCATTTGAAATGCTTGCTCTAATTTTACAGAAAATGAGAGGTCTGATGAATAGAATCATTAAAACTAGCTCTGGCAGGAGATCAATACCTGATAACTGCTAACAATTCATCAGACACTCATGAAATGCAGACAAGGAGTATATCACGTTAATGACTAAATAGCAACAGCTTAACTAAGATCCAAATCCACCAATTTTCAATGTTATGCAGACAAACTATTGTTCAATACTCAGAGATTACTTTCAAACTTTTATTTAATTCACACTAAAATAGACATGTGAAAGTCATTTAATCTTATAATTAACATAGTAAAAGTGATTTTAAATACCACCACTGCACAAATCCTTCAATATAAATGATTATTTCGTTCCACAATTAAAATAACCATTTTGAAGAGACTTTGCATTGACCATGACCAGATATTGCATTTTGTCCAAAGCTTTAGAGCCAGAGCACAGGACCTGAGCTTCAAAGGGGAAGTTCGCGGGTTGGTGTACATTCAAGCCTAATCTTCGGAAACAATATCTCAATATGAAAAAAAAGTTATGGTGTGAATAGACCATTCTGGGGAAGGTGGGACCAGTGGAAGAAGGACAGGTTGCCTGGGAGGGAAGTTTGCTAGAGCTCTTCGGGAGGATTTAAACTAGATTAGCAGGATCATAGAAGCCGGAGCTATGTATCTGAGGATGGAGTAGCTAGTAAACAGTCAGGTACAGCATTCAGAGAGTCCGTGAGGAGGGATAGACAGTTAATAGGGCAAAGTTACAGTCAGTGTGATGGATTGAAGTGTGTCTATTTTCATGCAAGAAAATCAGGAATAAGCATGGATCAGTACTTGGAACTGTGATGTGACCATTATGGAGACTTTGATATCACAGGAGCAGGAATGGTTGTTGGTAGTTCCAGAGTTTAGATATTTCAAAGGGATTTGGTGTGTGTGGGGTGCCGGGGTGGGGGGGGGGGGGGGGGGGGGTGGGGGGGGGGGGGTGCGGTGGGAGATAAAAGAGGTGGGTGAGTGGCATTGCTGATCAGAGATAGTAATACAGCTGAAAAAAGGGAGGTCATCAAGGAGGGTTTGTCCACAGAGTCAGTATGGGTGGAAGTCACCAACAGGAAAGGAGCAGTCACGTCATTAGGATTTTTTCTACAGAGCTCCCAATAGAAACAGAGACATGGAGGAGCAGAGTGGGAGGCAGATTTTGGAAAGGTGCAGATGTAACAGGGTTGCTGTCATGGGTGACTTTAACTTTCTTAATATTGACTGGAACCTCCTTAGTTCAAATAGTATGGATGGCGTAGTTTTTGTCAGGTGTGTCCAGGAAGGATTCCTGACTTGATATGTGGATAGGCTAACTAGAGGGGAGGCCAAATTGGATCTGGTGCTTGGCAACGAACCAAGCCAGGTGTCAAATCTCTCAGTGAGACAACATCATATATAGTGATCAAAACTCTCTGACCTTTACTATTGGCATGGAGAGGGATTGGAGCAGACATTTGGGAAAGTATTGAAGTCAGGAAGGAGGAACTAATGCTATTAGGCAGGAACTGGGGTGCCTAAAAGGGAACAGATGTTCTCAGGAAAATGTACTACAGAAATGTGGAGGTTGTTTCGGGAGCACTTGCTGTGAGTCATGGATAGGTTTATCCCACTGAGGCAAGGGAAGGGATTTTAGGGTGATGGAACCTTGAGTGACAAGGGATGTGAAACATCTAGTCAAGAAGAAGGGGAAGATTACTTAAGGTTGATGCGGCAATGATCAGATGGGGTTCTTGAGGATTACAAGGTAACCAGGAAGGAACTGAAGAATAGATGTAGCAGAGCTAAAAGGAGCATGAAGACGCCTTGACGGGTTGGATTAAGGAAAACACTAAGGCATTCTGTTCTAATGTGAGGAACACGAGGATGGCCAGAGTGAGGGTAAGGCCTATCAGGGAGAGTGGAGGGAACTTGAGCCTGGAGTTGGAGAAGTTAGGGGAGGTCATTAATGAATACTTTGCTTCAGTATAAACCAGTGAGAGGAACCTTGTTTGTGAGAACAGTATGAATCAGGCTGCTATGCTCGAACAGGTTGATGTTAAGAAGGAAAATGTGCTCAAACTTTTGAAAAACATGAGGATAGATAAGTCCTCTGGGCCAGATGGGATATACCCAAGGTCACTACAGGAAGCGAGGGAAGATATTGCTGCACCTTTGGCAATGTTCTTTGCATCTTCACTGTCCAGTGAAGTAGTGCCAGATGATTGGAGAGTGGCAAATGTTATGCTCTTGTTCAAGAAAGGGAATAGGGATAATCCTGGGAATTACAGACCAGTCAGTCTTACGTCAGTTGTGAGCAAATTATTGGAGAGGATTCTGACAGTCAGGATTTATGATTACTTGGAAAACCATAGTTTGATTAGAAATAGTCAGCATGGCTCTGTAGGAGCAGATCATACCTCACAAGCCTTATCGCATTCTTTGAGGGTGTGACAAAACATATTGATGAAGGTAGAGCAGTGGATGTGGTGTGCATGGATTTTAGCAAGGTGTTTGACAATGTTCCCAAAAGTAGGCTCATTCAGAAAGTAAGGAGGCATGGAATTGGTGAAATTTGGCTATCTGCATACAGAATTGGCTGGCCCATAGAAGATAGAGGGTGATAGTAGATGGAAAGTATTCAGGCTGAAGCTCGGTGACCAGTGGTGTACCTTAGGGATCTGTTCTAGGACCTCTGCTCTTTGTGAATTTTACAACTGACGTTGTTCTGGTCGCCTCATTATGGGAAGGATGTGGAAGCTTTGGAAAGGGTGCAGAGGAGATTTACCAGGATGCTGCCTGCACTGGAGGGCATGTCTTTTTGAAGAAAAGTTGAGGGAGCTTGGGCTTTTCTCATTGGAGCGAAGAAGGATGAGAGGCGACAGGATAGAGGTGTACAAGATGATGATGGGCATAGATAGAGTGAATAGTCAGGGCTGAAATAGTTACCATGAGGGGCTATAATTTTGAGGTGATTGAATGAATGTTTAGGGGAGATGTCAGAGACAGGTTCTTTGCACAGAGAGTGGCGGGTGGTAGCAGAGTCAGATGGATTAGGGACATTTAAGCAATTCTTGGATAGGCACATGGATGATAGTAAAATGATGAGTATGTAGGTTAATTTGATCTTAGAATAGGATAAAAGGTCAGAACAACATTAAGGGCTGAAGGGCTGGTACTGTACTGTACTGTTCTATGTACACCAAAACATACATCCTGTTACTTCTTTAACAGGAGTTATATTGATATCATGATTTAAGATCATCAAAATTCTAGAAATTCAGTGGTCAGGAGTTATGTTAATCTATGTCAAAGATATATTGCAAGAAATTTAATCTTGCAAATTAGATTTATTTCTGAAAATGATGCTTTACTGCGTACAAATAATTCAATCCTGATGTGATGATTGTAGAATGTAACCAATAAGTGACAAAAAGTGTGGCATGAGAAAAGCCCAGCAGGTCAGACAGCATTCAAGGAGGAGGAGAGTCAACATTTCAGGCATAAACCCTTCATCACATTTCTGGTGAAGGGCGTATACCTGAAATATTGGCTCTCCTGCTCCTTGGATGCTGCCTGACCTGCTGTGCCTTTCCAGCACCACATGTTTTGACATTGATCTCCAGCACCTGCAGTCCTCACTTTCTCCCATAACCAATAAAGTGGTCAAGTGAAGACCTGTATTTTAACATGACTTTCTTTCATCTTGCTAAGCTCATTGCTTCATCAAGGCATAGGGTTCTAACTATTGAATAGGCTGACACCATATTAGTTCATGTTATATTGTTAGAGTGGGTGACTGAATATTTGAGCAACAGGAATCTGGAGCCTGCAGCAGAGAGTCAACTAACGGAAAGAGTTTGGATTCTGTTTCTCTTATTAATAGGCATCTTCAGTTCTTGGTTTGAAGAGTTTTTTTGTGTGAAGTGCTGAATGATTTTCAATGTGCAGCTCTGGGAAATGGTATTCAAATATTTTAAAAAAGAACACTCTGATTTTAGAATTTTTGTTCTATCAAATAACTTGAATTCTCCATCAGTATTTTTTTGTTGTTGCATGTAAACAGAGGTGACCAAATTGCAATTGAGATAGAAGAAAATAATAAATGATCACCAATTTGACACAATAAACTGAAAAATAGAAGGATCATTATGTTTCTTTGCCTACTTACTGGCACATCAGTCTTACTGTTACTGAATATGCCTATTGGCATTTATTTAGAAGACTAAAATGACAGTTCTCACTTGTTGTCCTTGTCAGGATATCACTGTTATTATAAATTTAAACAAACCTATAGAAAAGATTTTTGAGAAAATTTGGTGCTTATTTTTGAATGTCTTGTATTCTTTTCTAATTCTTCTTTATTATAGTGTTAAGAATTTATTTCTGTGAGTAGTTGATACAATGCTATGCAGAATTCTACTAAACTGGATTTATTACTGGGCTAGTAAATCAAAGACATGGACTACTAATCTAGATATTGTAACTGAGACAATTAAATTCAGTTGATTAAGTGTAGTATATGGTGTGCGTTTTTCTCTGACAGGGTGTTTTCCCTGACAAAGCAATGTTTCCTTTATTTCCTGTAACATAAGAAATTGATTGTGGTTATTATCTGTTGGATTCTTCAATACAACATTTATAACTACTAATTATTATGTACAAAGTTTACATTCCTCAGACATATAAGCATGTTGGTGTGGTGTAAAATTCCAAGCAGTGGAATGTGGTGAAACGGTTAAAAATTATGTCCCAATACATGTGTGAATCTAACCGGAATGGAGGTGTTGCTTAGTCCCGTGTGAATCTTCTTATCTGTATGTAACCAGAATGGAATGTGTTTTTTAGCCTTGCTCTGCTGTTATATCAGCCGGAAAAGTCTCCAGTTCGGTGAGTCTGCTCCGGGGTTACGTTTAACCGCCGAGCGTGGGTTGTTGGCAACCGCTCTACGAGAACTGACGGCTCCCAGTTTTTGTAACATGTAGAGTGAGTATAAGCCAGACCCGTTGTGCGACGCTGCGGGGAATAAAATGCCCATATTCTAGCAGTCTCGCCTCTTGGTCGTTTGTTCTGTGTCAGACTACTCTCCTACGAACCTGACCTTGAGAATTTTTTTAAAACAGTTGGCTAATAGTAAATGATTAGTTTACAACAGAGGAGCATGCTTCCAGTCCAATGACATGTTTCAATTAATCTGAGGTAAGCTGAAATATGAAATCTCAAGTCTCGTGATACAGTGATGATGTTATAGCCATGTCTCTTAAAGGTATACGTGACATACTAGCTATGAAACATAACACTGCAATGGAATTTTTTTATTTTAACAGCTAGTAATAATGACCATGAAGCTACAAGATTGTTGCCTATAAAAAAAAATTATGTGCCTCACAAACATCTTTAAGGAAATGAAATAAGTTATTTTTACCTGGCTTGTTCTTTATGTAACTCCAGACCCAGAGGAGCACTTTTGATTCTTAACTGTCCTCTGAAGTGGCCTAGTATATCATTCTTTTGTATGCAAGAAGCTGACTCACCATAAATGCAATGTGTGATGGGCAATAAATGTTGGTTTTGCCAGTGATGTGCACATACCAAGAATGAATTTTTTGACAAAGCACATTATGCAAATACAGATTAGGGCTAAAACAAGGAGAACCAGAGATTACAAGCATACCCTTGAAATTACATCTCCAGAAAACAGCATATTGCACTCAAAGTAGAATTCCCTGAAGGGGCAGAGAGCAAATTTTCCAAAATCTACAATATAGCCTAGAACCAAACAAATGTTCTATGATCGATGTGTATTGCCTAGTATTCCGTATTGTTTTCAGTTAATTATGCTTTCTCCTATCTGCAATAACCTGAAAAGATTATGGACCTTCTTCTGTCACTGGTCCCAAATGCACAGAAAGATGGGAATTGGATACACATGAGTTATTATCTCTGTCCCTTCTTGCTGGACTACTCTTCCTAAAGTCATGAGATGTTCATTGCTGAGGAAAGCCTCTATAATTTTAAATGACCTCTTGCATGACTATGTTTCTGATTCTCAGAATAAAAAGCCTTTCTCTTTCTTGCATTTCTTGCTAACATTTTTGATTACATTTGTTTTCATGTTAACAGTGTTCTCTTACCATAAATGCCCAACATCAAACGAGAATCCAATCACAGTTCTTTTCTCTACCAGGAAATTACATTATTATGACAGTCAGACTGTCCCAAAAATATATAATTTGCAGTAAGTTGACCACAAATGTAAATGCTTTTTCCTACACTACCGTCTTCCACTTTGTCATACTTGGAACAGCTAAACTGAGGGACTTACAGGAGGACAGTGATTTCACAGAAGGAAAACTAGTGGCAAACTTATGAATGATGCATACTGGTCCATCTTAACTTATATACATCAAAGTGAAGGCCCAACATAGCCACCATTCATTTCCAAGTATTATATTGTTTTTACTGATGTTTTTCCCCCTCTGGGATGGACAACCAGTTGATGTTAACTGGAGTTGCATGATCAATTTAAACATCAATGCAGTCAGTATTATGGCTCCAATGTGACCCTTAATATTTTAAATTGCTGCATTAATCCTGATGAGCATGGTTAATTTTGAATATAAATGATTTTTAAAAAGCTTCCAATTAACAGAAATAGCTTCAATATTTGAGGTTAAACCTTGTCCATTGTTTACTTAAGTATAATTCTTTTGAATTTCTAGTTGACAATCTTAGCTTCTCAGTAAATCAGAAGTATCATACTTTACTTATCTAAATTCATGGGTTTAAATTACAGCAGTGAATTGGGTAATAGCACAGCCATTCAGTGAGTTTTAATTGCTCAGTGTTGAGCATTCATCTCTCTAGTCACAGCTTTAAATCATGATGGAAACTATGGGCTGGTAGGAAGTTATGTGCAATTACACTTTAATTGCTTAGTGGTGAGGAATTGTCTGAGTTTAACTGACAGCTGAGAAGCCCAAGGGGCAAACAACATGCCACCTTTAATTTAGTTTTGAAGAATCTCACTCAGGCATACTCCACAAATGGACATGTCTGAAATGTCTCATGATGAACTATAGTTTTTACAGTACAGAACTTTACATCATGAAGGGGAAACTTGGTTCTGTACCATCCACGTTTTAGACACTAATCCATTCCTCACAAAAATTGACACACAAATAAAACACAGGAGCCATGCAGGTGTCTCCAAGTTTCAGTGTGAAAAATGCTTCAGGACAAGCTACTGAGATGGAATTGAATGAAGGAATAGATAAATTACGTGTCCTCTCTTATGTGAAGATTTGATAACCTATTGTCTGCAGAATGACAATGTATGATTTATGAAGAGTAGATGGTACAATGTTGATTGTACCATATGTTAGTGGTTGAATCATTGATTTTTGAGATTCTTGACTTTTCAACTTGTTTGGAATTATTTTGTCCTGGGTTGTTTCAACAATAGCTGGCTGGCAGTACTCAGCGGGAGAGAATGTGTTTTGCCTTTCTTTTCCCACAGTTGAAGGGGTGTTTGCAAACTATAACTTTCACAACACATTAATCCACACAATAGCATGTTAGGTTCCTGACACAGCCAAGCCAGAAATTTCAGTAAGTTTCTAACCCCATTTCTCTGTGTATCCTTGAAAGATTGGAAACTAGCCTGAAAGATAATGCAAGTTAATTACTCCCCTAAAGACACTTTAAAAGATTCAACACTAACAGAATGTTGAAAAAGAGTGAACTGATGCAGGAGGCAGTTTTCTCAAGGTAGCTTTTATATTTTATTTTGTTCTCTCTAATTTCTCTCCAGTTATCAAAATGTTGAATGTTCTGAGAAAAAGAAGCTCAGTCAATAAGAAATAAGCACATATCTTCAGAAGACTTCTGTAATTGTTAGTATTAATTGGTGACTTGGAATTCAAGTAATGTATTCAGTTCTATATGCCTAAAATATCACTCAACATTTAAGGATTTCATGTTGGCCTGGCATTCATTGTTGAAGCAGTTATCAAAGTAGAAAATTGGAAATTTGGCATTTTTAAAAAAGTCATCCCTGGACTCTATACATTTGTAGGTATGTGAATGAGGTCTTGGGTTCAAAGAAGATTGGGCTTACATTGCCATGTAATAATTAGATTGATGTTACTTAGATTGCTGTGTTGTTTATGTGTGTTCTGCTAAAGTTATATTTTAAATAATATAGTTTTTTTTAAGTTCTAAATTTAAGTTTCAAGACTGGTTGTTCATAAAGTCTGGTTAGAAACAATTGGGAAAATTTGAGAGTCATTTCATTGTGTTGCAAATCCAGTGACAGTGAAGCTGTTTGATTTACTTTGCTATCCTTATGTCATAAGTTTAACTTTAAGTTTATACTGTTGTTGATGATGGTGAAATCTTCTTTTCTGCTGGATATCACTTCTGCAAAGTTGCAGGCGCACACTCACAAGACTGTGGAAGTGGCACTGTGACCTGCAGAAAGGAAGAAACCTTACCACAGGAGTAATAGGTAAATCATTATTTGTTCAGTTTAAAGGTAGTCTTCAAGATCGTCCTTGTTCTTACCATCCTAGGTCTTTCTTTGTTGTAGTAGCAATTGGTGGTACATCTAATGAATCTTTTCTGGGAGGTTAAAGTCCTCCATGTTTCCAAGCCAGTGCTTTAACTTTTCTCCTGTTTTAAATGAACAGAAGAAGAAGAAAATGAGATTTCAGTTCATTACCTTCTTCCCTGAGTTTTTGATCCATTACATTAAGATTTGTCTTTTGAACCAGTTCTTCTTTTAACCAGCTTCACTGCTTTACCCACAAGTCAATGCCTATGGTACCGCCCACATACCAGCTGATGCATGAGCCTATCATCCCAGGCTGTCAATTTGTCTGCATTGACAAGTTGAAAATAATGGAGTGCATATATCTCACCCTTCCTTAAAATAAGCTGAGAATACTGTTGCAGATAATCTCCTTTGGTGAAATAGACTTTGTTGGGGGTGTTGGAAGTAGAAAGATTTGGGAGTGTTGTAGCATAAGGGGTTAAAATCTAGTATGTAGTAGCTCAATTACATCAATGATGCCAGATTGCATTGAACTCGGACCTAAAAAAGAATATTCTAAGGAAATTGTGCTGTATCATGCCACTTTTATACAGTGAATAAATGTCCACGTTTATGCACCAGCATGGTGTCCAACCTTCATATCTCAAGCACCGACAACCTGCTTGTGATATTTATATAGATACAGATCCATGTACTGTATGTTGCCAGTGTGTAGGGTTTTGAAATTGTAAGGGAACACAGGAAGCCATTGTAACATCACATTCCAAGCTTTCATAACATATCACTAAATATCAAAGGCAGGTTAATCTGCCAGGGTTTGGGAGGGAGAGAACAATTAGAGGCCAAAAGTCGCTATGGCTCACCACACAGGACTGTGAGTAGAAGCTCATTTCAGATTTAAAATGCTACATTTATTGCGAGTTATAACGAAGCTAAAAAATGTACCTGGCTTGTGTTACAGGAAAGACTTGAAGTTCTTTTTCAACTTGAAGGATAGTTCTGGGGTTTGACATTACCAGGCTGAGAAATCAAAAGAACAAATACACACCTTTAGGACCACAGGATCTTTTTGGACTGATTTCATGAGAATTGAATGTTTACCTAAAGGAGATTGTCATGTATATATATGAACTGTGTTCCTTCAGTTATCGGAAAATGAAAAAGTGGCATGTTTCTGCGATCTAAAGTATAAGCTGTCAACAGAGTATTCAGTCAATAGATTTTTTTAGATTTCTGTTATAGTAAATGTCTTAACTTGTGCAATCTTCTTGTGTCATTGGTTCAGTTATTAACTGAATGTTCAAAGCTTGTTTTCAAAGTTGTTGATCTTGAAGGAGGTTTTATTAATGTGACAAATTGCTTAAAGGACAGGCACACCTCCCACACTCAAAACTCACCAGTGTGATTTAACAGGGATCTAGAATGACTTGCAATTGAGGTGCTGGATTATTTCGTTGAGCAGCTGGTGCGAATACACTTAGTTTGGAAACTTCTGATAATTTTCTAACATTTCAGTGGAGAGATTGGGCTAATGTTGAAATGAATTCCTGCAAAAAGGAAGTTGCTTCCAGAAATGGGTAGCCTGAAAGGCTTCCTCTTGGAATGGTACATGACTTGAAGAACAAAGAAAGGCTGTGTGGAGCAGAACATTTTGCTAAAACAGGGAGGAGGTGGGGAAGAAGGGCTATGTTCAAACAGAGTCTTTAGGGAAGAATTCTTTGAGCTAAGCTTCTGTGAAGATCAATACATGTCCTAGCTTCACTAAAGAAGTTGTGACAGAAAGTGAGCAATTACTGCAAACAGAACTGCAGTGTCAAAGGAGGGCATGGACCACATTTGCTGTGGCTGTCAAGCTGGCAGCAATTCAAATGTTTTACGAGCCTGGCTGCTTCCACTTGATTGTTGGAAGTATAAAACAACCTCTCAAAATTTATAGTACCCTGCCACATACATTGCTACATAAAGGAGATCTCTGAGCCTCTTGATTGAAAGGTAGAATATTTCATCTCATTCTAGCTTTCAGGAAATGAGAAGATGGACCAAGCACAAGGGTTTACTCAGATTGCAGGGTTCCTTAATGCCATCATGGTGCCATTGACTCTCTGCTTATTTCTCTTTTGCTTGTGTTTTGTGAACTTGATTATTTTTCAACTCAAATGTGATTTCAGTCCCTCAATGTGCAATTGGCACTTGATCACAAATAATGCATCACCCAGAAAGTATGTCCATTTTTTTCTGGTGATAGTAATCATTCCTTCATTCTCTCCAGTGACACTAGCACTATCTCCTTCATAAGGTTTCAATCATACAGGTGTCATTGTTCTCAACCAAGATTTGCCACAGTCTGCTATCTGCCAGCTTTCCTTCAGCTATGCAAAATGTGGGTTAGCAACACATGCAATTACAAATCTGTTAGGAGTTTTTTTACAATCTCCCAATAAGCAGTCAACATCCAGTAATTGACAATTTCATTGGCTACAGCATAAATTGCTCCCTGCAATGATTTTATGCATTTACTTTCAAATTGATCAGGATACTTTATTGACAGCTATATTACGTTCTATCTAAATCAATTTAGATCAGATTTGTCTAATGTGTTGTCTATTTCTTTCTTCAATCCACAATGCTATGCAGCCACTTTAATGCTGTCTCTCTGTTTTCCCCTTCCTTCTATCCTTTTTTCCATCCCTTTTGGATGCTGCAGATATCCTTAGGTCATTATCAAACACTCAAAGGCAGCTTCTGAGAAGATTAAAGAATTGGAGTTCCCAAATTGTTGCCTTTTACATAACATGCTATTGCTTAATGACTTCAAGTCAAAGTTTAACTGATAAAACAAATTTTAAAAAAAGGTTCTTGTGAAGTCAGTTTCTCTGCAATTTAAAAGATACAACTTCTGATGTTTGTAATCACTGTCAATTTGTGTCAGTTTCTTATGGATTCCAAAATCACTTTAGCCAACTGAATGAACATTTTTTAAACAAGTTCAGCAAGTGGTTTTACCATGATTTGGAGGCCGGAACCAGATGAAAAGTACAAAAGATGTGACCCATTTTGATTGAGAACAATGACTACTATTGGGGTTCTGTTTTGAAAATGTCTTTGTTTTTTAGAATAGACCATGAATAATTCAGAGTTATTTGAAGAGTGATGTTTAAGATTTTGAGATTAAAATCCTGAATCTAAGAAAAGGAAACTGCAGTGGATTGAGACACGAGCTGACCATAATAAATTGGGGAATGTTTCTTAAAAGGATGACAGCGAATTGGCAATGGCAAGTATTTAAAGAGCACCTTGACGGTCCACAATAACATTTCTTCCCTGTCTGGCACAAAAATAAAATGGGAACGTGGCCCAACTATAGCTAAAAAAGGAAATTAGAGATAGAAGCAGATCCATGGAAGGGCATACAAATTGACTATAAAAACCGCAGACCTGAGGATTGGAGGCATTTTAGATTTCAGCAGTGGGAAGACAAAGGTATTGATTAAGCAGGGAAAAATAATGTTTGAGAGTAAGCTTGCTGGTACATGCAAACTGATTATAAACGCTTCCGTAAGTATGTGAAGAAAAAAAGATCACTTAAGACAAATGCAGAACACCTATATTCAGGAACACAGGAAATCATAATGGTGAACAAAGTGATTGAAGAGTAATTAAATACATATTTTTGATTCTGTCTTCACAAAGGAGATCATAAATAATGTCCAAAAATGCTGGGGAACACAAGGTCAAGTGAGAGGGAGAATCAGAAGGAAATCAGCATTAGTAGGGAAATGTTGTTAATGAAATTAATAGGACTGAAGGTCCAGAAATCCTTAGAGCCTGATATTCTAAATCCAAGAGTTCTTGAAGAAGTGACTCCTGAAATAATGGATACATTGATGGTCAACTTTCAAGATTCTATATACTCTGAAACATTTCCTATGAATCGAAGCGTACTAATGCAACCCCACTATTTAAAAATGGAGATTGAAGGAAAATAAGGAATTATAAATCAGTTACCTGACATTGGCAGTAGGGTAAATGCTGGAGCACATTATAAAATATTTATTATCAGAGCACTTGAAAAACAGTGACAGTACTGGATAGAGTTAGCATGCGTTTATGAAAGGTAGATCATGTTTGACAAATCTGCTGAACATTTTTGAGAGTATAACTAGTAGAGATAATAAAGGGGAGCTAGTGGATGTGATTCGCTTGAACTTGCAGAAGTCTAGGAATAGGATAGTGAACTGGCATTTCTTTGACATTTGTCTTCACCCTTTTCCTTCAGTTCCCTAATGAATGTTGGGGTCCCTTGTCCTCAATTTCCACACACCCCAGCCTCTATAATCCAAGGGTCAATGTCTGCTATTTCTGTCACCTCCAGTGGATGCCACCATCAAACACCTCCTCCTATTCCCCTGCATTGTCAGCTTTCCACAAAAACCGTTCCTAACGACACCTATGTGGTGAAGCAATTACTTATTTTTACTTCTTTCAATCTAGTCTACTGCTATTACCACCCAGAGTGCAGTCTCCACTATATTGCTGAGACCAAATGGAGATTGGGTGACTGCTTTGTGGAACACATTGACTTTAACTGCAAAAATAAGCCTGACCTTCTAGTCACTAGCCATACATTGAGAGAAAGAGAAGAGATTGAAAATGGGCGATTAATTCAAGATGGAGGCTTACATGTAATAATAAGGTCAGAATCTGATGGATCTGAAATTCCCATGGATATTTATATGCAGGGATGGCCTTAAAATCACACAAAAGAATTAGCAATCCCTTAATCTTTTGTTCTGGGGCATCTTTACCATCTATTCCACTTGCTCTCCTCCCCATTTCTTCTATAGCAATAAGTCTTTCACTTTTCCAGTCCTTTCAGATCCAAAAAAGAGTCATTAAAACACTCACGCTGTTTCTTTCTGCATTGATGGTACCAAACCTACCAAAATTCTTAAACCACTTGTAGTTTAATTTCAGATCTCCTGCATTCAAAGTATTTTGCTTTCATTATAATGGAATCTGCTCAGCAGGTGTTGTTTCCAAGACTATCAACAAGAATATGAATTTGTTTTATTTTGACAAATGTTAGTTTTTAAGATATTACTTATTTAAATGGATATTCAAGTAAAACGTGTTTATTTGACAGATTTGTCAGTTGTTAAGATTATAGTTTTATTTTGATGAGAATTCATGTTTGTTCATTTTGACAAATTTATGAGCTTCTCAAAGACATTCCAGATGTCATTCTAGGAACAGTGAATTATGTTTATAAAGAAGACTGGGTGAATTGGTTGAACTAGAATGGTGTTAGGCACTGAGAGGATGGGGGCATTTGATGAGGATTAAGGCTAAAAAGAGGATGTGTAGTTTAGAGGACAAAACAGGGGTTATTGGTGAAGGTTAAGTGGTGGTGGGAGTAAAGATTAAGGGGGCTTCAATCTGATTCCATAACTGGCCCAATATTCCAGCAAATGATAAAGGACATTTTACCCTGTCTTTCCTTATAATTCTTGTGCCAATTTAAGAGTGACCCAAGATGAGAGCAGGAAAGCTAAGAAAAACAAACAGCAAGAGAATGACAAGATAATTTAATAGATACATACAACACAAAAGTATGATAGCAGGTTTTGAATTTACTGCTTGATATCAAATGGAAATCTTTGAATAATACATAATTTGTAAAAATCTAGAGCAGTGAGAGATTGAACAAATTGAGGAGATAAAGTATTGTTTAAAAAGTCAATCCAGAATGACAAAGTATGTGATGGAGACTGTGATGTCTGGCTGAGACAAATATTTATATTTAATAACCTAACATAAGTATAATATTTTTTGTCAATAAGCTGTAATACTTTATTCACCTATTACAGTAGAGAGCCAGATAATACAATCTACATCCACACAATGTTGGTTCAAGAATGATGGCAATGGTAATCTTTAAGGATGACAAGACATTTTGAATGTCATGAAGCAAAATGTTATTGTGAATTTAACAGTAGCAAGATCAATGTAACTGAGGACAAAGTCAAGAATATATCTGTACCAAAGTTCAAAATAGTATACTGTACACGCAGGATGTACAAGTAAATATGACCAGTGATGCTGGATTCCAGAAAGCACCAAAGAGACTGCTGAAATTTTGTTTTAATTGTTCATGGGATGTTAGTGTTTCTGGATAGGCCAGCATTGATTACACATCTCTAATTGTTCTACATAAGATGGTGATGAGCTGAGTTCTTGAACTGCAGAAGTCCTTGGAATCTAGCTATATCCACAGAACTGTTAGGAATGATTTTTCAGGAGATTGGCACAGCAACTATGATGGACTGGCAATATACTCAAAGTCAAGATTATGTGTAGCTTGGAGGTGAACATAAATGTGGTGGTGCATCCTTGCTTCTGCTGACTTGTCCTTCAAGGTGGTAGAGGTTCGAGCTTAAAAGCTGCTGTTGAAAGAGCTTTGCTGAGTTATTGCACTGCATCTTGTAAATGATACATAACATTGTCACTGTGCATCAATGCTGAAGGAGATGAATGTGGAAGCTGATGGATGAGCTGCCATATCCTTGTCTCGGATAGTATTGAACTTCTGGGGTGTTTTAGCAACTTGATTCATTCAGGCAAATGGAAAATATTCCATTGCACACAATCCTTGTGCCTTGCAGATTGTTAGGCAGAAGTGAGGACTGCAAATGCTGGAAACCAGAGTTTGTGGACTTCACCAGTTTCCTCATTTCCCCTCCCCCCCACCTTACCCCAGTTCAGCACTGTCCTCATGACCTGTCCTACCTGCCAATCTCCCTTCCGACCTATCTGCTCCACCCTCCTCTCTGATTTATCACCTGCAGCCCCACCCCCATTCACCTATTGTACTCTTTGGTACCTTCTCCCCAGCCACTCCCCCCCCCCCCCCCCCCCCCTCCCCCACTTTATCTCTTCACCCTGGAGGCTCCCTGCCTCCATTCCTGATGAAGGGCTTTTGCCCAAAATGTTGAATTTCCTGCTTCTCGGATGCTGCCTGACCTGCTGTGCTTTTCCAGCACCACTCTAATCTAAACTCTTGCAGATTATTGACAAGCTTTGGGGAGACAGGAGGTGAGTAACTGTCTTCAGAAGTCTTGACATCTGACACACTTTTGTTGTCATATAATTTATACGGCAGTCCAGTTCAGTTTGTGGTCAATGGTAATCCTTAGGATGTTGAGAATGGGGGATTCAGTAACATTAATGCCATTGATTTCAGTTTGTCACATGAATCATTCAGCATTAACTAAAAATATTTATTCAAAGCAAATAGGAGGATTTGTGATAACATTTCCATTTCCAGCTGATTCCAGTAAATTCCACCAAGGCAATTATTTAGTGACCAATTATTTAGATGCAGCATGGTCGCTGTAGTTTAGATTAGAGGCAAAAATTACTAGAGTTGTAGATTCATATAACATGGAAACAAACCCTTTGGTCCAATGAGTTTACAAACTAAACTAGTCTCATTTGTCTGCATTTGACCCATATCTTGCTAACCCTTTTCTATTCATGTACCTGTCCAAATGTCTTTCAAATATTGTAACTGAACTTGCATCAATCACTTCCTCTGGCAGTTCATTTCAACTACGAACCACCTTCTGCATGAAAGAGTAACCACTCAGGTCACTTTTAAATCATTCTCTTTTCACCTTAACATTTTTCCCTCTAGTTTTGAACTCCCCTACCCTTTACTATTCACCTTATCTATGTCCTTCATGATTTTATTAACCGCTGTTAGGTCACCCCTTAACCTCCTATGCACCAGTGAAAAAAGTCCCAGCCTACCTAGTCCCTCCTTATAACTCAACCCTCCAGTCCCAGTAACATCCACGTAAATCTTTTCTGCACCATCTCAAATTTAATAATATCTTTCCTATTGCAAGGTGACCAGAACCTTACACATATTCCAAAAGTAGTCTAACCAATGAGGAGAAAGTGAGGACTGCAGCTGCTGGAGATCAGAGCTGAAAATGTGTTGCTGGAAAAGCACAGCAGGTCAGGCAGCATCCAAGGAACAGGAGAATCGACGTTTCGGAATTCCTGAAGAAGGGCTTATGCCCGAAACGTCGATTCTCCTGTTCCTTGGATGCTGCCTGACCTGCTGCACTTTTCCAGCAACACATTTTCAGCTCTGATCTCCAGCGTGGTCTAACCAATGTCTTGTACAGCCACAACATGACGTCCCAACTCCTGTACTCAGTGCTCTGAGAAATGAACTAGGCAGAAGTGGATTCTGCAGATGCTGGAAATCCTGATGAAGGACTTCTGCCTGAAACATCGATTTTCCTGCTCCTCGGATGCTGCCTGACCTGCTGTGCTTTTGCAGCACCACTCTAATCTATGACTCTGAGAAATGAAGGAAAGCATGCTAAATGGCTTCTTTCCCACACTGGCCAGCTGTGATCAACTTTCAAGAAACTATACAGTTGAGCCCCTTGGTCTCTGTTTATCAGTCCCCAGAGTCTGACTACTGTCTATATGGATTTTAGCAAGGCCATTGACAAGGTTCCGTATGGTAGACTGGTTAGTAAAGTTAGGTCACATGGGATTCAGGGAGCGCTTGCTAATTGGATACAAAATTGGCTTGACAGTAGGAAACAGAGAATTGTGGTGGAGGATTATTGTTCATACTCTTTGCCAGTGACCAGCCGTGTTTGCAGGGATTGGTGCTGAATCCGTTGTTTGTCATTTAATGTTTTGGATGAGAATATAGGAAGCATGGTTAGTAAGTTTGCAGATGACAACAAAATTGGTGGTATAGTGGACAGTGAATCAGGTTATTTAAGAATACAAAGGGATCTTGATTAATTGAGCCAGTGGGCCAATGAGTGGCAGATGAAGTTTAATTTAGATAAATGAAAGGTGTTGCTTTTTGGTAAGATGAACAAGGGTAGGAATTATTAATAAGCACAGGATTTGTTACTTATTACATGGCTTTTCAATCCTAATAATCTGAAACAAAACCAGCTGGCTCTTTGTTGGGGAATGGGACTAGGATAACAACAACACCTGCTACCTACTCCCAATCTTATTGTGCTGCATTTGCATATACAGATTGATTGCTGTGTAGCCAGCATTAAATACTTGATCAGTGATAAGAATTGTTGGATTTGTATTTTGAAAGAGATGACACTGGTTCAATTCTGTATTGGAAAACAGAAGCAATATCAAAGAAAATACCAATGATATCAATAAAGGCGGTAAGGTAAGTAATTGCAAGTGAAAATATGCTTTTTACTGCTGCAGCATTATGAACTTTATTCAAATAAATGCAAAATACTGCAGATGCTTGAAATGTGAAACAAATGTGGAGATTGTTGCAGAAACACAGCAGACCTGGTGCCATCTACGAAAGAGAGAATCAGAGTTAGCGCTTAAGTTTATTCTGAAGAAGAGTCACATCAGATTTAAAATGTTAAACCTGTTTCTTTGTCCACAGATGCTGCCAGACCTGTTGAGTTTCTCCAGCATTCTTTACACTTGTCTAGTATATCATTCAATCAAATAAGTTTTTGTGTCACGTTCATAGCTGTGAATATACTCCACATTAAGCTAAAAACAAAGAGCAAAATATGGGAAAACGATGCAAAAGGTTAGTGAAGAGCAACTAGCTTTTTGACATATGACATAAGTAGGGAAAAGGTTTATAAGCCCAGTTGCATGATAGTTGAGAAAAGCTCCACACATTTCTGAATATATCCAAAAGGCCATATGGAGGTATTGTTGTCATTCTGCTTGACACATAAAAACTAGGAGCAGGAGAAGGCAATTCAACTCTTCAAGCATGCTTCAGCATTTGATATGATCATAGCTGATCTCATCTCAGTCGCACCTCCACTTTCCTGCCCATTCCCCATGATCCTTTAACCCATTATTAATTACAAATCAGTCTATCTCCTCCTTAAATTAATCAATGTCACAGTGTCCACTGCACTCTTTTTTAGTGATTTCCACAGATTCACGACTGTTTGAGAGAAGTAACTTCACTTCATCTCTGCTTTAAATCTACTTTTCATATCTTAAAACTATGACCTCCCAATCTAGATTGCCTCAAAAAAGGAGACATCCTTTCTATGTTTACTTTGTCAATCCTATTTAGCACCTCATATACCTTAATTAAATCTCCTCTCATTCTTCCAAACTCTAGACAGTAAAGGCTGAAGCTATTCTATCTCTCTTCACAAGGCAAGCTTTTCGTCTCTGCAATCAATTCAGTGATTGTCCCCTGAACTGCTTCTAATACAATTACATTCCTCTTAAAGTAATGACATCAAAACTGTAAGCAATACTCCAGGCATGGACTTGCTATTACCTTGTACAGTTGCAGGAACACTTCCATGCATTTATACTAATCTTCTGGCATTAAATGCCAAATTTGCATGTCCCTTCACAATACCTGATGTCATAGAGTCATAGAGTCATAGAGATGCACAGCATGGAAACAGACCCTTCAGTCCAATCCATCCATGCTGACCAGATATCCCAACCCAATCTAATCCCACCTGCCAGCACCCGGCCCATATCCCTCCAAACCCTTCCTATTCATATACCCATCCAAATGGCTCTTAAATATTGCAATTGTACCAGCTTCCACCACATCCTCTGGCAGCTCATTCCATACACGTACCACCCTCGGCATGAAAAGGTTGCCTCTTGGGTCTCTTCTAGTTCTGGACTCCCCGATCCCAGGGAAAAGACTTTGTCTATTTATCCTATCTATGCCCCTCATAATTATGTAAACCTCTATAAGGTCACCCCTCAGCCTCCAATGCTCCAGGGAAAACAGCCCAAGCCGGTTCAGCTTCTCCCTGCAGATCAGATCCTCCAACCCTGGGAACATCCTAGTAAATCTTTTCTGAACCCTTTCAAGTTTCACGACATCTTTCTGATAGGAAGGTGACCAGAATTGCACGCAATATTCCAACAGTGGCCTAAACAATGTCCTGTACTGTCGCAACATGACCTCCCAACTCCTGTACTCAATACTCTGACCAATAAAGGAAAGCATACCAAACACCTTTTTCACTATCCTGTCTACCTGCGACTCCACTTTCAAGGAGCTATCAACCTGCACTCCAAGGTCTCTTTGTTCAGCAACACTCCCTAGGACCTTACCATTAAATGTATAAGTCCTGCTAAGATTTGCTTTCCCAAAATGCAGCAACTCCATCTGCCACTTCTCAGCCCATTGGCCCATCTGGTCAAGATCCTGTTGTAATCTGAGGTAACCTTCTTCACTGTCCACTACACCTCCAATTTTGGTGTCATCTGCAAACTTACTAACTGTACCTCTTATGCTCGCTTTCAAATCATTTATGTAAATGACAAAAAGTAGAGGGCCCAGCACCGATCCTTGTGGCACTCCACTGGTCACAGGCCTCCAGTCTGAAAAACAACCCTCCACCACCACTCTCTGTCTTCTACCTTTAAGCCAGTTCTGTATCCAAATGGCTAGTTCTCCCTGTATTCCCTGCTCACCAGTCTCCCATGGGGAACCTTGTCGAATGCCTTACTGAAGTCCATATAGATCACATCTACTGCTCTGCCCTCATCAATCTTCTTTGTTACTTCATCAAAAAATTCAATCAAGTTTGTGAGACATGATTTCCCACGCACAAAGCCATGTTGACTATCCCGGATCAGTCCTTGCCTTTCCAAATACATGTACATCCTGTCCCTCAGGATTCCCTCCAACAACTTGCCCGCCACTGAGGTCGGGCTCACCGGTCTATAGTTCCCTGGCTTGTCTTTACTGCCCTTCTTAAACAGTGGCACCATGTTTGCCAAACTCCAGTCTTCCGGCACCTCACCTGTGACTATCGATGATGCAAATATCTCAGCAAGAGGCCCTGCAATCACTTCTCTAGCTTCCCACAGAGTTCTTGGGTACACCTGATCAAGTCCTGGGGATTTATCTACTTTTAACCGTTTCAAGACATCCAGCACTTCCTCCTCTGTCATCTGGACATTTTGCAAGATGTCACCATCTATTTCCTGACAGGCTATATCTTCCATATCCTTTTCCACAGTAAATACTGATGCAAAATACTCATTTAGTATCTCCCCCATTTTCTGTGGCTCCACGCAAAGGCCACCTTGCTGATCTTTGAGGGTCCCTATTCTCTCCCTAGTTACCCTTTTGTCCTTAATATATTTGTAAAAACTCATTGGATTCTCCTTTATTCTATTTGCCAAAGCTATCTCATATCCCAGTTTTGCCCTCCTGATTTCCCTGTTAAGTATACTGACCTACATAAAAGTTTTCCTTTTTAATACTCATAGAAACTTTTGCAATCTGTTTCTATACCTTGCACTAATTTTATTTATCATTTACCTTTGCTCATTTTATGACTTTTTGAATAACCCTTTGTTGATCTTTAAAGGTTTCCCAATTTTCCAGCCAATCATTCACCTTTGCAATATGTAACGTCTTAGTTTTTGTTTTTAACTTCTTTGCTTAATCATGGATGTGTTTCCTCTTCTTACTGCCTTTTTTTTCTGGGATATATTTCATTTGGAAACAATTGAGTGTCTCCTTAATTGATGAGCACCTGCCACTGCTCATCAAGTCCTATCATTTAATGTCCCTGCCCAATCTGCTAGGACAAGGGCCAGATCTGTCTGCACACCTTTGCAAATATCTTTGTTTAACACCAGAACACTAGTGTGGGACTCCAAGTTTTCACCCATCAACAGCTTTTGAAACTCTAATATGCTATGATCATTCTTCTTTCGAGGATCCTTTATTATGTGATCATTTATCCCATCTCATTACACAACACTAAATCCAGAACAGTCTGCTCCATGATTGGTTCCCCAACATATTGCTGCAAGAAGCAATCTCTAATAAATTCAATGAACTCTCTCTTGAGGTCACCATTGCCAGCTTGATTAATGCATTCTGTAACCATATTAATATCATGATTATTGCTGTAGCTTTTTATACAAATCCTCCCCCCCCCCCCAACTCGTATTTTGTGGTTGCCACTATGTCCCACTATGGGACTGCTGTTTGGGAATTTCGGGATCACACATTTCCATTTCTTATTTCTATCCAGAATGACTCTATGTCCTGATTTCCAGTGCTGATATAATTTCTCACTGCAGCACTGATCTCCCCCTTTACTAATAAAGCTACACCATTTCCTTTTCCTTCCTGTCTTTTCATCTAAAAAGACGGAGTAATCTTAGAAATTCAATTCCCAAACTTGGTCTCCCTGCAAGCACGTCTCAGTAACTGTCACCAAATCATACTAGATTAGATTACTTACAGTATGGAAACAGGCCCTTCGGCCCAACAAGTCCACACTGACCCTCTGAAGAGCAACCTGCTCTGACCTATTCCCCTACATTTACTCCTTCACCTAACACTACGGGCAATTTAGCATGGCCAATTCACCTAACCTGCACATTTTTGGACTGTGGGAGGAAACCGGAGCACCAGGAGGAAACCCACACAGACACGGGGAGAATGTGCAAACTCCACACAGACAGTTGCAGGAGGCAGGAATTGAACCCGAGTCTCTGGAGCTGTGAGGCAGCAGTGCTAATCACTGTGCCACCATGCCACCAATGCCACTAATTTGCCTTTATTTACACTCTTATTTTATTCATTATTTTTATTCTGAATGCTTCTTGCATTCAGAACCAAAATCTTTAAGTTTGTTCAAATATCAAATTCCCCTACTCATGTATGAGTCCTTAGTGTGATACAATATTCTCACATTCTGAGCCTTTTATTTTCTGGTTGCAATCAGACTCATCACTAACCTGTGTTCCAGCCTTCTCCTTTAACTGTGATTTTTAACATTTTCTATGCAACTGAAATACCCAACACACCACTCCATCTATTTTGGTTAAAGCCCTATTTACAGCCAGAGGTATGCAATTTGCCAGAAATAGTTCCAATATGATGCAGATGGACCTCATCCTAGCAGAAGAGACCACGCATGCCCCAGTATTAGTACCAATATCCCATGAATTCAAATCCATTTCTCCCACACCAATGTTTGAACCATGCACTTGCCTGTTTTACTTATTGAGCTTTTGTCAATTAACCCATTCTCAGGTAGTAATCTAGAAATTTCTATTTGTATTAGTTCTGCTTTTTAAAGTACCAAATATACTTGTGTAACAGTCTAATTTTTTAGACTATTTTAAAGGTTCAATTGACAGGTCGACTGTTACACAAGCACTAGTTTTGAGGGGCTGAAATTCATGCTGCTGTTCAAAATACCATATTAATAGCAGAAGTCAATTTGATCGCTCAACTAATCCCGGGTAAAGAAGGAAAACACAATGAATTACGATAAAGGGAATTACAGGATAGAAGCGAGAATTATTGATATGAATTATTGATAGTAAATTTTATTTATACATAACGGCACGAAAATTTAACATGCCAAAGAATCATTGAAATCCTGCAAAATCACACTGTTCAACATTGTTATGGCCTGGTATAATGGGACACTTAAATGAAACATTTATTAAATTCTGAAAGTGTAAGTGTCTTGAACATTCCCACCAAATTCTTCCATTTCCCTCCCATTTACTCTCATATGTAACTTCAGCAACATTAACAAATTTGTCAAAGAATTAAAGATATACATAGCTCATATAGCTTACTTTTATTCAGATATAATGGCACAATTAAAATGATTAACTTTTTAACAATATTAATGTTTGGATGTACAGTGAACAAAGTGTGATAAGTACTGATAGACGTAGTATTGGTCTGAATGAATCAATCAATCAAACCAAATGGGCTAAGTTGAGTTTTGAATGAACGAATAGAGACGCAATATAGTAAACAAAGAGTGATGAGTAGAGTTACCGATACGAATGAATAAATGCGATTTTAAGTGGGTTAATGGGAACATGCAGTTTCCTTTGTCAAAGGTTTATAATGTGATATAGTAGGGGTGACTTTTACAGGAAATAGATAGAAAATACAAGCTTTTTGGCCAAAAATAAGGGGTCGACTTTTACATGAGATCGACCTTTACATAAATATATTCAGCAGCTCCCAGCTGCTCATATTCCCTTTTCGTTAGAGGCAGAACCTCTTTCATTATTCTACCTGTATTGTTGGTCTCAATATGGACCACAACAACTGCATCTTTCCCTCCCATTCCAAGTTCCTCTGCAGCCCAGATGAGATTTCCTGAAGTCAGCCACCAGGCAGGCAGCACAGTCATTGGGTGCTTCGATCTTGGCCACAGAAATCAATGTCCATTCCTCTGTCTGTACTATTGCCAATTATAATTACCATTCTCTTTTCTCTCCTC
Organism: Chiloscyllium plagiosum; assembly: GCF_037043375.1. Classification (NCBI taxonomy): domain Eukaryota; kingdom Metazoa; phylum Chordata; class Chondrichthyes; order Orectolobiformes; family Hemiscylliidae; genus Chiloscyllium; species Chiloscyllium plagiosum. The sequence continues at coordinate 76,449,268 of NW_028270145.1, read as the reverse complement.
CTCTTGAATAGCTCCCTGTACTAAGGCCAGTTTGCTCATCCTCCCTACAGTCCCTCATTCTCTTCCACGCAGGGATCAAGAATCTAAACACTGAGACTCCTGCAGCACTATGTCCTACATCCCTGCACCTGCTATGCTCATAGTCACACCCTCTTGGCCCCAATCACTGACATAATTTGAGGCAGTTAATCTATGGGGTGTGACTGTCTCATGAAACACAGTGTTGAGATTTGACATTTTAGGCTGGAGCCCTTCAACAGGATGCTGCCTGACCTGCTGTGCTTTTCCAGCAACACACTCTCAACTCTGATCTCCAGCATCTGCAGACTTCACTTTCTCCTCGTGAAACACAGTGCCCAGTAGCTCTCCCCTTCCCTGAAATGTCACAGTGTTCGAAGCTCAGACTCCAGCTCATTAAGGTAAAAACAAGGACTGCAGATGTTAGAAACCAGAGTCTAGGTTAGAGCGGTGCTGGAAAAGTACAGCAGGTCAGGCAGTATCCGAGGAGCAGGAAAATCGATGTTTCGGGCAAAAGCCCTTCATCAGGGCTTTTGATTAAGGGCTTTTGCCCGAAACATCGATTTTCCTGCTCCTCGGACGCTGCCTAACCTGCTGTGCTTTTCCAGCACCGCTCTAATCTAGACTCCAGCTCATTAACTCTGAGCCAGAGTTTCTCAAGTAACTAACGCTTGCTACACGTGAGGTCACTGTGGACCACAGTTGGATCCACCAGCTCCCACATCATACAGGTACAACACATTGTCTGGCCCTACATCTGTATTTGATTTATTTCATTCTTAATTTGTTTTTTTTTTAATTTCTCACTGGTATTTTAGTTTTTGTTCTGTAACATGTTTCTATTCATTACCTTTAAACTGAAAACAAAACAAGTTTTAAAAAATGTGCTAACAATGCCAGAAAACAAAGGCAATGAATTTTAAGGTTTTAATGGGTGGTGCCCATTTGCTTGTGAGTACCCTATACCCTGGTGAGGTTTGTAGTATTATATACAATGGAGAGAATAGCAGTTATCACAGAGTTCAGAGTATGCAATTTACATTACAGCATGGCAAAATCGTCATAAGACTGCACAGTCTATTTTCATCCTTTGTCTCCTCCAACAGATGGGGTTCAGAAAACAACCTGCAACCAGATGGGAACATTGTCACACCTATCACAGTCTTTTTAATAGAAACAGTAGAAAGGGAAAAAAATTGGAATTTGAAAGAGCAAGAAATATGGCGACTTATTAAAGGGGGGTGAAAAATTTCAATGTTGAGATGCAGAGATAACGTCAGCAGTCTGTTTGCAAGCTGTCTCGCATCGCAGCAGCCTGTGGCAGATTTATCCTAAAACATTTGCATGATATGAATACTTATGAGAGTGAAAAAATTAAGTCTTACCTTCAAAATAAAGTCACTGGTTCGCAAGGAACCAAAAGCTGATGATTGTTTAAAGTGCTGTTGTGTGGATGTTCATTGGATTTCCTTGTTGAACTAAAGGTACAAATGAGGTGAGCAGGAAACAAAAATACTTGTCTTGAGGATCTAGACTGGCAAGAGTAAGTCAGTGATGGGGAGTGTTGTGGGATGGAGTTAGAGGCATGGAAGTTTGCGAGAGAGTTCCAGGAAATGACACGGGGTGGAAGTCAGAAGCATAGTGAAGCGAAATGGGAAAAGCCTGTTCTGAATGTTGGAAGTTGGGGATGAAGTATAGGCAGCCAGTCAAGGTTCAAAAATGAGGGACCTGAAAAGCGGTCGATGCTATCCAAATATGTCTCCAAATCAAGATGTTAACTTATAAAGTTAATACAGGATTTTGAATTCTCTTACAATATTTAGTCTATCCTTGTTGAGATTAATCTCAAATGATGTTGTTTGTAATCCACAGAAGAGAGGCTCAGCTAAGCTTACAAACTCAGCCAGGCTCCACAGAAATGCAAGTATAACACTGGACACTAATATGAATATTCAATAAAGAGTGAGTGTAAAAACACAACATTGTTTCTTCCCCAGTAAACAAAATATCCTTAATTCCCATGTAATAATGAATATTTGTCAACTATGAAGTATTAGTGCATTTAGTTCTCAGGTTTAGCTAGTCTCAACAAAAATGTTGATACACACATGAATAAAGTGAAACCAATGCTATGTAAAACTTGTGGATGTGCAATTTCATTTTGAAGAACACCCATACTTTTATTAAGTCTTATATAGATGGCAAAGTAATTGGCAGGAAAGTGAACATACTGAATTGAGAAGGAGCTTCTTCACCCAGAGAGTTGTAAATCTATGGAATTCTCTACTCAGTGAAGTAGTTGACACTACTTCAGGAAACATTTTTAAAACTGAGATAGATTTCTTTTGAACAAAATAAGAATTTAGGGATATGGTGAGAGGGCGGGTAAGTGGAGCTAAATCCATGAAAAAATCAGCCATGATTTTATCAAATGGCTGAGCAGGCCCAAAGGGCCTGTGGGCCTACTTCTGCTCCTAGTTCTTATGCTCTTATATTATATTCACAGACTTCCTTTTTGACAAGGAGATGCTGTAACAGACTGCCCGTAAATGTAGCACTGTCATCTGGGGATAGGTTTCACCTACTACTAAATCAAATGTATTTTTCATAAGGTTGGCATTTAATATTTTAATTATAGTCACAAGGAAAGCAGTATAAAGCAGGAAAGTGAAATGGTGTATAGTTCTGGTTTCAATGTCAGAAATGACATGCTGTTGAGAAAATCTCAGCCACTGTGTGTAATTCTCTTATGCAGTAGTGTAAATGCTGCAAAGACTTCACATGTTAAAAAAGGTCCTATTTTCTGCTGTTTAAGAATGGGATGACTGTCCCAGGTTGGGCATTGATATACGCTGGGTTATCTATTCTCAGCCATACATAGTTAGCAATACAATTAGAAAATTACAGTTAGAACTCTTGGACAAAGAGTTTCTTTCCAGATTTTACTGAGGGAAATTATGCATCTGTGTCTGTTTGGTGATAATAGTACTGGAGTCAGTCATCTTGGCCACAATGGTCAAATAACTCATGAAAACTTTCACTGCAGCTATATAATTGCTTTAGGAGCATTGGTAAACTATCTATATCAATGGAATCATATTCAGTGAGTGTTGACACCATCAGGACAGAAGCAAATTGAAAAAGATATAATAATGATTGTTGTTTTAATTATGGTTATCATACAGTTTAGGGAATGTTTGATGTTTGATGAATAAGGAAAACTTGATTTGTTTTATGTAGATAAGTAGATAAATAAGCAATTCAGGCATAAATAACAATATCTCTTGCAAATAAATTTTATTTATGTCCACTTTTTCACTCAAAACCAATGTTCCTGTTTCATGTTAACTTGATTGGTGTTGGTGTTTATAATGGTAGTGATTAACAATGCTTATATATTAGTTGCGCGACACCGAAGGTCATTATTTCCTGGAAGTGAAATCTATACAACTGTGATAGAGATTATAGAGATTAGTAGTCTGCATTGGAGGTCATGGGTAAATTTATTCAGACAATGTGACGGTAGCAGCCAAGATAGCTTGAAACGCTTTGTACCTTGGAAGAGATTACATTTACTTCAGATCATGTTTACCCTGTTCATTTGCTGTTATTGGATTACCAAGCTGATACATGTGTTATGGTTTTCCTTCAGGCAGAACGTAACCATGGATTTGAACTAGGCTATTTACTTCAGTCTGATCTGAATCTCATTGATTTGCAGCCAGCTTTAAACAAGCATTCAGAAAACAGGAATGTTTACTCTGCACTAAGAATTGAAATGAAAGATCCGTGACAATCTGCCATAGGATATGATTTACATTCTGCGATTAGTCTGACCTGATAATTCACAGACGACTCTGCTTCCACATTATAAGTGAAGTTCAATTTATATTCCACAATTTTCATCACATATTCCATTTTAATCACAAATATGTTATAGGTAAATATTATGAATATGAAGTATATTGATGCTCAGAATGTGGGCAGTGGATTGGGTGAGAGAAGCTGCCAGCAGTTAGAGGTATGGCAGTGCCTCCAATGGGCAACTCTAGGAGATATCCATACTCCACTTTCCTGGCAGTAATCTGTTAGATTACCAAATAAATATTATGTTTTTACTTCACATTTTGAAGCTATGTATTCCTCAATATACTTTAATACAGGTCTTAGAACATTCTTATTTTCCTTTTGGAATAATGTGAACTTATATTGTTTGCAATTACTACTGGTGAACTGTTAGAAAGCTATCTGGCGATATTTTGTTCTAATGAGTTTTAGTTAAAATTTGTCAATCTGAAAATATATAGGGCTAGAAATTAGATGCCAACACATCTATTTGTCACATGTAGAAAAAATGAGCATGTAAGCATCTTAATAAGTATGTATCATTAATATGCCATTACTTTGGAGTGTACAAGATTCATTCAGCCTGTCCGTTATATGGCTCGATGCAGTCAGACCTTGTTGTCACAAACTTCGGTGTGTGTCCAGTTGTTTTAATTGAGACTTGAATAATGCTGTCTTTTTGCTCACCCTTCAACATTCTCTTATAACCTACCCACTCCTTCCCTATTTCTACTGTTGTGTGCAATAAGAATTGCACCTGATTATTTGCTGCTGCTTTGTATTCTCTGTGAGTGGCAAAGCAATTACAGGTACCTACTTTGTTCTAATTTGCTTGGCTGTCATGAACTGGTTCATTTGCCACACAGCTTCTTGTTGGCTTTCTCACCTGCCATCATTTTATATTCTCAGCATCCTGAAGCTTCCCTGGCTCAATGCCATTGTCAGCCTTGGATTTATTGAAGATTTTTTAAGCAAAATTTAATTGTAAAATTTGCTCCAATTGAAATCCTCAAATACTTATGTGCTTGATCCTGATCAGTCATCGTAATTATGCCAAATTAATCACTGTCATCTGCACTGAGACCCTTTAATGGAACACTCGATTAATCACACAATTTTGGAAGCTTCAAAGTCCTTTCTGTCCTCACAAAGTATACATTTTAGCCTGGCATTTTTTTTTATTTGTCTTTAGATTAATATCCAATTTCTTTTTTGAAAGCCACAGTTGAATCTGCCTCTTAGGCAGTATATCTCAGATCCTAAAAACATGTTGTGAAAAGAAGGTTTTCTTTTATGTTTGATTCTTCCATCATTCACTTTAAATTGATGCTTCCTGGTTCTTGATCCTTTTGCCAATAAGAACTATTTCTCCCCACCTCTCCAGATCCCTCATGATTCTGAGCAGCTGTATCAACTTTCCTAGAAAGAAAATAATCCCATCTTCAGGAATCTTTCTATTCAGCAATAGTGAATCTTTGGAATATTTTACCCCAGAGGGCTGTGGAAGCTCAATCATTAAGTTCAGAATAGAGATAGATCTCTACTCACCCACGGCATCAAGGATATGTGGATCTTGCAGTAAAATGGAATTAAGATAAAAGATGTCATGATCTAAAGTATCAGAGCAGAGTCAAGGGGCTGAATGGCCTACACTTGCTCCTATGTTGCTTTTCATTTTCTGAGGAGAAAACTTGGTTGATGGACTGTTAGTCCTTGAATTATATCAAACTTTGTTTTTGCTTGCACAACAACAAGGCTATAATTTATGAATTTACTCTATTATGGTGACCCTTTGTTACATTGTGTGTTTTGGATGGAAATGCTGTTTTAAAATGATGATAATAATCATTCTGTTGTGAACTACAATGTACAGCAAGTGTGAGAGGCAACTTGGCCCTACTTCTTACAATGTTTATCAAATACTTCTAATGAGGTTTTGTATGTGGACAGGATTAAGTTTACCTATAAAACTACTTATGTTGCTAAGGAATAATGTCACAGAATTGCTGGACTTTTGATGCAAATGCAAATTAGTAATACAACCTGTTCTGCTGTCGTGCGATAGTTCCATTCTTGTGTGATCCTGCGTTATCAGAAAATTGTGTAATAGCAGCACCATTTAAACTATTGGGACCAGAATCACCCATCAGCCAATACAGATAAGGAAAGTTTGCATTCTGCAAATAATGGTCTAAACTCTTCAATCGCGTTAAAGCCAATTCGCACTGAAGAAAAACACATTATAGCAGAACCAGCCATATTCTAAATGTTTTGATCAGGAAAGAATTGGCCTTGATCAAAACATTGATTATTTTTCTTCCTCCACCATGATCAGTCCTGCAGATAACAATATCTGAATCTCCTGAGAAAAAGCCAATCAATATTGCAATGCCACTTCACAACTACATTTGTTTCATGACTGAGTTTTGTATTTTTGTCTGGGTCTTCTGATTCTGGCTTCCTCAGAAATGTGGACTGTGATAACCCCTACAAGGCCGATTGGAATCACTAATTAATTTCCTCATGGAGTTCTTCCCTCAGTAACAGACAATGGCCTGTCCTGTTGGAACTCATCACCTGAACTCTTTATAATGCAGCGCTAAGCATCCTTGTGGTAAAGTGGTAGTGTCCCTACTTCTGATCCAGAAGACCTAGGTTTAAGTCCCAACTGCTCCAGAGGTGTGTAATAACATCTCTGTAGAGATTGATTAGGAATATTTTTAAAAGATCCCTTTTGGAGAGAAGTCACCACTGCAGGGAAGACTATGCTTTATTACCCCTTCCAACTGCATTTTTAAACATTGCAGACCCAGGGATGGTTTTGCAAAACAGTCTTCCCTGGGCTGGGATTGGTTTTGTATGTGGCTGTATTTTTAATATTCAACAATAAATAATGTTCCTTCCAGTCAAGTTTCCTGAGTTATAACACAGACCATAGCTTCATCTGACTGTTCCCTGATAATGCAGAAATTGGAGGAAGATGAACCACACTCCATTTCTTTTTTAAACAGCACTACCACACATATTATGGGAAGTGTTCACTGATGCACTGAAAAACTATGGAACATTAATATAGCTTTTCAGTGTGTTTGTGAATGATTGTATACAAATAAATGAGTGAATGTATATAGGGGGTATTGTGAGAAAGATGTGTGAGGAAGTAGAGGCTGGCAGTCAGATAGGAAGCCAGCTGGGTAGGTTGGCAGCTTAGTGTGACAGGTAGTCATGTGAGCTGAGGGTGGGTAGCTGAGGTTACTTGGTGCCGTTAGTTATATAGTTACCCAGGAGTTAAAGTAGGATTTTTCACCTTTCCATCTGAAATTTCCTGTGCAATTATTTGAGATAACTCGGAACTGTGCAGTGTATCCAATATTAAGTCAGAGTTGGAGATGTTTTAGCAGGGTCAGGGTGATCCCATCAGAAGTTCAGACTTCCCAGACAACCACCAATTGAGTTAGTGCATTAAGTCTTTTGATGGACCCCAAGGTATACCTTGGGCCTCGTGTTCATCTCGGATGATCCAGAGCTTGGAAATTTGAACTAATATTTATAGTGCAGCTCATTTGAGAATGTAACCACATAATACCTGCCTTTAAACTGCCTTTGTCAAGATACCGAAAGCCTTTTCTGAAATAATGTCCTTCATGGTCTTTTGGTGAGTGAAAGAAAAGTATTATAAAACAGTCAATACTTAATCTTTTTTTTTTCTACAGTAGTGACTGGCTTGAAACTTACATAGAAAACTGCATTGATTTCCATCAATGTACAAGGTCAATTGGAATGCTTTCTGAATATACATTCTTAGTTTTGTAAACATTCTGTTGAGCTTGTAGACACCCAAGTTTTATATTTATCGACTGAGATTTATTACTGTGTGGTCTTAATTGTTTCATAATTTGTCTATTTTTTTGTGATTTATACTTTCAAAAATATTAGCCTCTTGAGAGATTCTACTGGTGTTAAAGTCGGGTAGACCAATGTATTTTTCATACCAAGTCCAGACCATTTATACTGTCAAACCTCAATAAATTTGAGCTGAATTTCCTTAAACATTCAAACAGTTAACAAATTGAGGTGTATTATCAGTGCAATTCTCCTGATCTATTTGCAATTTGCAATGTTTTCTCCTTCCTCAACCAACCTTGATTGTTGGGTTTTTTTCCAACTTGGATTGCACAAGCCAGTTCTTAATGTATAATTAATATGTACTTTAGTTTATTTATGTTAAGGACCAATTTAAGTGTAACTAAGGATGTCAAACAATCTATGCACTTTGTATATTATCCTCATATGAGAATTCCAATATCAACAGTACTGCATAGCACGTTCCCAATTTTAATATGTCTGGGATGATGCTCAGTTGAGGACAACTAATTGTCTGGGAGGGAAATCACTTGAATCTTGGGTAAATGTGAGTTGTGTCACATTTTGTGGGGAGATTCTTACAGCGAGGTCCAGCACGAGTTTTTGCTCTATCTTACCAAATGTGGCTTATTAACTACCCTCTATTCCATCCTCTGCCCACCTTCACATCTAATTCTAGCCCCACTTTACAACTTGCTATTCCAGGAACAACTCACCATTCACCAGTTATCTGTTGAAAGACAAATCTTCTTTGTGCCAGTATATCTTTAAAAGCCTGTTCTGCAACCAGATAAGCACTGTCAGTCCAAAACTGTCCTTCATGGTTTATGATATTTGTCCCAGACATAGCAGATTGAGGAAACTGATGTCCCACTTGGCAGACAGAGACCTGGAGGTCCTAATGGATGGTTTGGATGAATGAGGGACTTCCTCTTCCCCTCAGATGAACAGTGGAGGTCAGGACAACAGATAATGCCAACTTGATCTGATGTTGCCAATTTCAACTGTCTGGAGGAATGCCCAGCAATGTAGGGAGAAGGTCAATGAATGTTTCCATTCCACCAACATAAGTGCCACCATCCTCTCTCTAATATTTCACACTCACTTTATCTCTGCTTCTGCACCCACCCACAGCCCAGTCGCCACCACTCACACAATTGAAAATATGTTTTGTCTCACTCACTATCACATGTCCCAATCCCAAACATTATTAACCCTGCATACTCTGTGCATTGCTTACTCACTCATCCTGGAGACCTCTCCACCTGCACTGAAAATAATAGCTGGTCCAGCCACTTTCATTGGCGGCAATATATGCTTCCTCCGATCCCAAGATGAAAACAGCCTAATCTAGGGCAAAAAGAGAAAAAACAAATGGTGGGCTGGCCAACATTCGACTTCTCAACTCTTACGTGGAGACCATCCTGACTCTGACTGTCCCGAGCAGCTGACTGACTATGTTCAAGCCCTTAGAATAATAACAGAAGCTGCTCTTCACTTTCAGGACTATCTGAGTGATGGCAATCTTCTTTAACTTGAATGAGACCTGCTGACAGACTTCCCTCCTAAATGGTAAGGCCAAACTGTGGTCACATGCGCTTTTTGGGACCTGTGCCCATGAAATGTGGTGTGCCCTGAGATCTGAAGCTGAAGTTTCAATGTTGAAAATACTTGATGTTTAGCTTGTTTGGTGTATTTGGTAAACTACAAAAACTTAGTGAGGTGAGTCGTGCATGACGAAGATGTTTAATAACTATAATCCTTTTTAATTTAATCTCACTGCTACCTGGCATAAAATATGCTGTGAGATGCTCCTGGAATTGAGACAGGTCTTGCCAGACCATGTTTCACCATAGACCATGTCATTGAGACCCTTAAAGTTCCATCCTTACAGGCTACTAAACCAGTGACACTTACAGATAACCAAGGAGGTAAAAACAATGAACTGCGGATGCTGGAAACCAGATTCTGGATTAGTGGTGCTGGAAGAGCACAGCAGTTCAGGCAGCATCCAAGGAGCAGCGAAATCGACGTTTCGGGCAAAAGCCCTTCATCAGGAATACAGGCAGAGAGCCTGAAGCGTGGAGAGATAAGCTAGAGGAGGGTGGGGGTGGGAAGAAAGTAGCATAGAGTACAATAGGTGAGTGGGGGAGGGGATGAAGGTGATAGGTCAGGGAGGAGAGGATGGAGTGGATAGGTGGAAAAGGAGATAGGCAGGTAGGACAAGTCCGCACAAGTCATGGGGACAGTGCTGAGCTGGAAGTTTGGAACTAGGGTGAGGTGGGGGAAGTAGAAATGAGGAAACTGTTGAAGTCCACATTGATGCCCTGGGGTTGAAGTGTTCTGAGGCGGAGGATGAGGTGTTCTTCCTCTCGGCGTCTGGTGGTGAGGGAGCGGCGGTGAAGGAGGCCCAGGACCTTCATGTCCTCAGCAGAGTGGGAGGGGGAGTTGAAATGTTGGGCCATGGGGCAGTGTGGTTGATTGGTACGGGTGTCTCGGAGATGTTCCCTAAAGCGCTCTGCTAGGAGGCGCCCAGTCTCCCCAACGTAGAGGAGACCGCATCGGGAGCAACGGATACAATAAATGATATTCGTGGATGTGCAAGTAAATCTTTGATGGATGTGGAAGGCTCCTTTAGGGCCTTGGATAGAGGTGAGGGAGGAGGTGTGGGCGCAGGTTTTACAGTTCCTGCGGTGGCAGGGGAAAGTGCCAGGATGGGAGGGTAGGTTGTAGGGGGGCGTGGACCTGACCAGGTAGTCATGGAGGGAACAGTATTTGCGGAAGGCGGTAAGGGGTGGGGAGGAAAATATATCCCTGGTGGTGGGGTCTTTTTGGAGGTGGCAGAAATGTCAGTGGATGATTTGGTTTTTGCGAAGGTTGGTAGGGTGGAAGGTGTGCACCAGGGGCGTTCTGTCCTTGTTACGATTGGAGGGGTGGGGGTCACCAGATGGCCTCCTTCTTTAGACATCGCAATTTCCCTTCCCACGTGGTTAAAGATGCCCTCCAACGCATATCGTCTACATCCCGCACCTCCACCCTCAGACCCCACCCCTCCAACCGTAACAAGGACAGAATGCCCCTGGTGCTCACCTTCCACCCTACCAACCAAACTTCCAGCTCAGCACTGTCCCCATGACTTTCCGGACTGGTCCTACCTGCCTATCTCCTTTTCCACCTATCCACTCCACCCTCTCCTCCCTGACCTATCACCTTCATCCCCTCCTCCACTCACCCATTGTACTCTATGCTACTTTCTCCCCACCCCCACCCTCCTCTAGCTTATCTCTCCACGCTTCAGGCTCACTGCCTTTATTCCTGATGAAGGGCTTTTGTCCGAAACGTCGATTTCGCTGCTCCTTAGATGTTGCCTGAACTGCTGTGCTCTTCCAGCACCACTAATCCAGAATTACAGATAACCAAGAGCAAGTCTATTTTACTCCAACCTCATCTACATAACTCAATTAAAGCCTACCCTAACACAGATACCTCAGTCTTTCAAATAAAGTTTTAAATCAAGATCCCATCTCTCCATCTGCATACTGCCATGATTTAGGCTGTTATGAGGTGTCTCTTTTTCAAGGAATAGCACAAAATTCCTCCTGATGTCTTCTCCAGTATTTCTCCCCCAAGCAATATTTTCTTTTCATCATATTCCTCTTTGTGAGACCTTGGGGTTTAAAACATATATCCGGTGTTGTGAAATATTTCTGATCAGCATGATAAGACACTACTTCAATGCAAGTCTAACCTCATTGTTCTAAATCTTGCAAATGAAATCCTTGCTGCCGATAATTCTTGATGTCATCCCACAAATTGTCCATACAAAAGGACTGTTTCTAATCTTATTCTGGACGTGTTTAACAATCTTGACTAAAACTGGTTTAGGACAGATATTCCTCTGAACTTTTAAAGGGCATCCCACCTCCTCACACATTCTATCTTGTCATCTACAAAGTATAGGCACAAACACTCCTTGACTTCATGCTCCTTCAGCCATTTCACCCCATTTAAGCGCCTCACTGTTTTCGACCATTTTCAACAGTATTTTATGATCCTCATTGCTACTGGTTTTCACCGTTCATGTGCACTGTCACCAAAAGTTAAAGGAAGTATCATGTTGGGCAGACCTCAGTCAGCAAAGAGTGAAAGAAGAACAAAAACCATATAAATAGGTGAGTTTTATCATTGCACTTTTCTGTGGTCATTAGTTTTTTTTAAATGATAATATCGAGAAACAAATAAAAGCACAATTTATAGTTCATTGTAGACACTATTCATGAAGTGCATGTGCATAATAATTATGTCCCACATTATTTAAAACTATTAACTTTAACTGGAGGCTTTCACAGCTGTTTCAGTTGTCTTATGTAAATTACATTTGATGAAAGAAAGTTTTTAGGTTTCTAATTTTCACAGTTGATTAGATATGTGAAAAACCTATTTGCTAGTCATTGGAATCACAACATTTTATTTGCCCCCCAAAAATTCCCCTCCCTAACCTCGAGCTGAAAATAGAGACTTGTGCAAAAATAAGGAAAGCAAGATTGTGTAAAGTTTGGGCAGGCAGACTTCAACCTGTCAAGCAATAACAGTTCCTTAATATGCCTCCAGATAAGTAAACAGTGACCTTCCTCATCATTAACTATGTTGTGATTTTTGCAATTCATCAGGTTCATATAATCAAGCATTCAGTGTCTGAAAGACACCAAACAATGTTATTGATATTGTTACATTCAGAATGGTCTACAAAAATTTTCAATTAATGATCCAGAAAATGCATATTATTGATGTTCAGTTTTTACAGACACAATACAGTAATTATCTGCTATTTACAAAGTAATAATGAGAAGTATTGGTCAGGCATAGGTAAAAGGTTATTTTATTCACTGTATGGTCATTTAATATTTCAATGTTATGTATCATCATGCCTTGTGCTGGTTGTTTACATAGTCTGTTCCGCTATAACATGGTAGTTGTGTTCTTGTGCAATCTCATATCATAGAAAATCACACAATAGAATTAACGGTGCCTGTGGGAAAAACAGGGTTAGGGACACAAACCACCAAAAATATCAGTAAAACTTGAAGCAAAATAATAGTTAGCCGAACACAAATATTAGCATAATCTAAATAAGTGTTAAAATCATACATTTTAATAAGATAATACAATAAATTTACCACCCTAAGGTGTTTCTGAGTTTGTTAGATTAGACTACTTATAGTGTAGAAACAGGCCCTTCGGCACAACAAGTCCACACCGACCCTCCGAAGAGCAACCACCCAGACCCATTCCCCTACATTTACCCCTTCACCTAACACTACAGGCAATTAAGCATGGCCAATTCACTTAACCTGCACATTTTTGGACTGTGGGAGGAAATCCACGCAGACACAGGGAGAATATGCAAACTCCACAAATGCAGTTGCCTGAGGTGGGAATTGAACCCAGGTCTCTGGTACTGTTAGGTAGCAGTGCTAACCACTGTGACACCATAGTTCTTACCAATCTGTACTCTGTTTCCTCATTATATAATCCTTTGAAGAGAACAACAGAATCAATGAAACTCCATTGCATGCGTCTGGGTTGATGATAAGGGCTTCATTCTGGCCATTTGGAAACCAATTCCTGCATTTCAAAAACTGTCACTTAAAAATAATGAGAAAAAAGTTCAAAATGAAGGTCAGTAATTGTGAGGCTTCATGGTGGTGAAGGAGGCTACAGAGGTCAGGAGGACTGTAGGGACCTGAAGACATTTCCACAGCATGAGAGTGCTGTAGGGTCTGGAGAAGGTTACCAAGATAGGGAGGGTTTAAGCAAAGGAGGATGGTGCTGAAATAGAGAGGTTTACAATGGCAGGAAGAGGTTTCAAGAAGCTGGAGAGGATGACATCTGAAGGAAGTAACACAAATAGGAAGGGTTGTTGGGAGTGGAGGAGGTTACAGAGAAAGAGTAGTCTGATCTGAAGCATTGTGGGGACTACAGATGGTTTCACAATGAGGGAGAATACAAAGCTGCAGGAGGTTACAGAAGTAAACACAGAGTAGACTTAAGGTGACTGGGGATGGAATCATGTAATCGCCCATTCATTTTTAAAAAACTATTCCCCAATTCACCAATCACGTTCCAGCCAAATCATGTTAATGACTCATGTGTTGTAGGAGAACGACCTATATTGTCAGATTCTGTACAAAGACACCAGTTCACATTTCACTGCATACTAAAAATGATACAACACTTTCCTTATAACTTTGCCTTTGATTCTGGAACACTCACCCAGCCATCACACCTATGTTTTAAATTCTGCCCATGACTTGTGAGTTGGTGATGTTGAACTCAGGGTGTTGGCCAAGATATTTCTTTGGCTGCATAATCATTGTAGCAGGAAATACTTGTTTTTATGTCAGGAACATGTGGATGTCCTGATGCAGCAAACTCCACAGAATTAACCAGGAAATTGAAAATTCTAATGAATATTTGCCCTGTATTCAGAACCTTCTGAAAAAGTCCCTTAAAGTCAAAGAATTTAGATGGTTCCAACTCACTTCAGCTTAATAGTTACCAAAAACACTTTAGAAAATTAAGATTCCACTCTAATTTCTGGTAACTATTAAAAGGAACCCATCCCCAACTCACCACTACCCATCCCAAACTCCACCAGCTATATCTGCTAGACATGTCACCCCAACCTCTCTACTTGACCCCTTTTAGACCTGGCAGCCAATCAGAACTCTGAACCAACATCCTCCATCCCAATCTGACCTGAGACAGAATCACTGGCCTAAAACCCAGCCAGACTGACTGTGTGCCCCATCCAACACAGCCATCACAAACTACACTAAACATTCATCTACTTACCTGGCACCTTACACACTCACCTTACTCTGAGGGTTACTGTTGGAGAATGTAAGTTGGACATTTAGTCTACAGTATACGGCACTCACTGTTGTAAAAATGTTTGGCATTTCCACAAAGCTCTTCTCTCCTGTGATTTGAGAATTCATGAATAGATTCATAATTGCAGCCTGAAATAACTGCACAGAGGTCAGCATATCATCACCAAATCACCCTTTATTTACATGTACACACTATATGGGCTCTGGCCAGCCAGCTCACAGCCAGTCCCTAGAATGAGGAGACTCTCTGAATCTCCTATTTATATCTGTCAGCCAGGGATCCCTGATGGTCCCAGATTAACAGCCCCAATCAACAATCTCATAGTCAATGAGATTCTTCTGGGCCTTGTTCTAATCATTGAAGGTTTTTGTGATTTGAGTTGAGATTTTCCTGGTTCCCGCCAGGGACCACATGGAGGAAGGAACTGGGAAGAATGGTTGCCAGTGGGCCCATTTCCATTTTCGCCTTCAACCATTGCAACAACAGCAGGTCAGGAAGTAGGCCATGCAACTCATTAAGGAGGAATTTATATGATTGTGGGTTCATCCAGAGCCTAGTTGAGCATTTAATTTTCATGGTGGGCAAATTTTAGAGCTTCAGGGTTTTACTCCAATTGCATGAAGGCAAGAACCATGATTGGTGGTGAGTTTAAAATATTAGTTGAATGTGTTTTCATTCTTTACAGTTCATCATGAAATGTTACAGCAGAAGTTGTTTGTAATTCATTAAGGCGGATTATGACAGTGCAATTATTGGAAAGCATAATTACAAATTAAACAATGAGTTTGCCTGATTTACTTCTAACAGTTGGTAAGCTGTCAAGTAAAAAATCAATACTGTAAATGTGGATAAGTCTACAGATGAAAAAAGCGTAATGGATAAAATGTAGAATAAATTTCACATGATTGAAATGGTAAAGTCATCATAGTCCTATCAGACCATAGGGCTAATCTCTGGTGTGGTGGTTTAATCTGAAAGTCACCACTCTTCAGGTGAGGGGAGAGATTAAGAAAGAGAGTCCTTCATGGTAGCCTCAGTTATTAGACACCTCTGGAGCAAGTGGAACTTGAACCCAGGTCTCCTGTCTTATTGGTGGGGACATTTCCACTGCATGACTAGATCCTTTTACTATCCAACTGTGTGTAGGACTTGTGAATTTTATTCTTAAAGGGAAGAACAGGTAATTTATGAGGCTGGGAGTGAGAGTGAGGGGACACTTTAAAGTGGTCATAAAGTTTAACTGCATATCTATGAACCACTGACTGTATTCTGAACACGAGGTTTCACATTATTTTTAATATAAATGGAGGCAAATCTTTTAATTTGCTTTTTCTGGACACAGCACCCTATTACTATTTACAACTCTGGCCTGTCTCCAGGCTACACAGCACTTGGATTGCTAATACATTTCACCTTGTGACAGAGACAGGATTATTCCTGTTTCCAAATTTGTACCTCCACTTTGAAAATCAATCTCGAGAAATCAAAACCAGTTTTGTGCACGCTACAGTTGATCTGCAATTGTTGTAAACAATTGTGTATCTCACTAATTGGTCAAGTTTAAGAATCATGACCAAAATATGCTAGCTTAAATCCGAAATAGAAAACTTCCAATGTTTAATTCAATGCTTCAGTCGTATCTGGAGATGCGTTAGAGAGGTAGGAACAAATGGGATTAATAAATATAAAGGAGACAAAGTTTTTTTTTTAAAATACACACTTAATCTTTCAAAGTTATTACCATTTTGAACAAATTAGGTCTCATAATTGTCAAAGTTATTTGCCAGAATGAGTTGTTTGGCAATAATTAATACTTACCAGTTTGTTAAAATCTCAGTTACACTTCAATCATAATTTCTAAAAATCAAGGCAATACATAGAAAAGCCAGGAAATTATCTCATAACTAAGTAAAATATTCTTTTAGTCCCAACTGGAATATTACATCCAGTTCTGTACATGACATTGAAAGCTTCATTGACACATGAAAACATAGAAGGTAAGGGCATAAGAAGGCCATTCAACCCCTTGAGCCTGCCCTGTCATTCATGGCTGATAATCAAACTTAATATCTTAATCCCACCCTCACCCCCATATCCCTTGATCCCTTTAGCCACAAAAGCTATATCTACCTCTGTCTCAAAAGCATACAATGTTTTAAGACCATAAGACATAGGAGTAGAAACTAAGCTATTTGGCCCATCAAGTCTGCTCCGCCATTCAATCATAGCTGATAGGTTTCTCAACCCCATTCTCCCACTTTCTGCCCCATAACCTTTGATCCCTCTGACAATCAATAACCTATCTATTTCTGTCTTAGATACACTCAATGACCTGGCCTCCACAGCCTTCTGTAGCAATGAATTCCATAGATTCACAACTCTCTGGCTGAAGAGGTTTCTCCTCATCTCTGTTCTAAAGGGTCTTCTCTTTACTCTAAGGGTGTGCCCTTGGGTCCTAGTCTCTCCTGCTAATGGAAACATCTTCCCAAAATTTACTCTGTCCAGGCCGTTCAGTATTCTGTATGCTTCAATTAGATCCTCCTTCATTCTTCTAAATTCTATTGAATATAAACCTAGAATCCTGAAATGTTCCTCATATGTTAAGACTTTAATTCCTGGAATCATTCTCGTGAACATCCACTGGACCCACTTGAGGGTCAGTACATCCTTTTTGAGGTAAGTGGCACAAAATTGCTCATAATACTTTAAATGTGGTCCGACCACTACTTAAAAAGCCTCACAAGAACATTCCTGCTTTTATATTCTAATTCTCTTGAAATAAATGCCAGCATTGTATTTATCTTCCTAACTACTAACTCAACCTGCAAGTTTACCTTAAGAGTATCCTTAAGAAGAACACCCAAATGTCTTTGCATTTCCGATTTCTGAAATTACTCCCCATTTAGAAAATAGTCAATGCCTTTATGCTTCCTAACAAAGTGCATGACCTTACACTTTCCCACATTGTATTCCATTTGCCACTTTTTGTCCATTCTCCTAACTTAAGTCCTTCTGCAGCCTCCTTGCCTCTCAAAATTATCTGTTCCTCCACCTGTCTTTGTATCATCTGCAAAATTAGCCAGAATGCCCTTACTTCATTCATCTAGATTGTTAATGTGTAACATGAAAGCATGAGAAGCCCTAATAAGATGAAAAAAGATGCATAACATGCATTATCATAAAAGCAATATACTGCAGATGTTTGAAATCTGGGATCGAAACCAAACATGTTATAAATACTCAGTATGTCTGGCAGAATCCATGGAGAGATAAACAGAATTAAAGTTTCAGAATGATGTACTGATGAAAGATCATTGACCTGAAATGTTAATTCTGCTTGTCTTTTCTCAAATGCTGCTAGGTACTGAGTATCTCCAATATTTTCTGTTTCCTTGCGAATGTACCAGGATTATCACTTTTTGAATCGCTACAGGTCAGTAAACGTTTGTCAGCTGGAGTAAGGATACTTGCAGTGAACTTGCAACTCAGAGACAGCACAAGTAATGGCTGGCATGATCAGTAGATATTACACCTGTGGCTTGTTCACAACGAGTACCATGACCTCAGACTTCATGTGTATTAAAACCTTTGGTTAGTAGGCAACATTTTTATTTTGTGTTTCATTGAAATCATGGCTTGCAAGCACATTCCAACAGTTACAAAAGTGGAGGAGATATCTCATCATTCCAATGCGTCCTTGCTAAAGTGGGGGTTATTACAGAAGAGCCAGTGTTGGCTAAGCTAGTGGAGCTAAGGATAGATTAGTCTCCTAGCCCTGATGGAATGCATCCCCGGATACTAAAAGAGATAGTGGGAGAAATAGCAGGTGGACTGGAGGTAATTTTCCAAAATCTGCTAGACTCTGGGGCAGTCTCAGCAGATTGGAAAATAGCAAATGTGACACCACTGCTTAAAAAGGGAAGTAGACAAAAGATGGAGAGTTATAGACCAGTGAGCTTAACCTCTGTAGTGGAGAAGATGCTTGAGTCTATTATCAAGGGAGAAATAGCAGGGCATCACAAAAGAAATTGTCTCATTGTACAGGCGTAGCATGGTTTCATGAATGGCAAGTCATGCTTCACAAATCTTTTGGAATTCTATGAAGCTATTTCAAGCAAGGTGGACAACAGGGACCCAGTGGATGTGGTGTACCTGGATTTTGAAAAGGCCTTTGACAAGGTGCCACACATAAGGCTGCTGCATAAGATAAGAATGCATGGTGTCAGGGGTAAAGTTTTCGCGTGGACAGAGAATTGGTTGACTGACAGGAAGCAAAGAGTGGGGATAAATGAGTGAATTCTGGCTGGCAATCAGTGAATAGTGGTGTGCCTCAGGGATTGGTGTTGAGACCACAATTATTTGCAATTTATGCCGATGATTTGGAGTTGGGGACCATGTGTACGGTGTCAAAATTTGCTGATGACACTAAGATGACTGGCAGAGCAAAGTGTGCAGAGGACTGTGAAACTTTGCAGAAGAACACATACATTGAGTGAGTAGGCAAAGGTCTGGCAGATGGAATACAATGTTAGTAAATGTGAAGTCATGCATTTTGGTAGGAGTAACAGCAAAATAGATTATTACTTGAATGGTAAAATGCTGCAGCATGCAGCTATGCAGAGGAACCTGAGTGTCCTTGTGCATGAATTGCAGAAGGTTGGTCTGCAGTACAAGTAATTTGGAAGGCAAATGGAATGTTGTCCTTCATTGCTAAAGGGCTTGAGTTTAAAAGCAGGGTGGTTATGTTGCAGCTATACAAGGTGCTGGTGAGGCCACACCCAGAGTCTTTGGTCTCCGTACTTAAGAAAGGATGTACTGGTACTGCAGGGGGTGCAGAGGAGGTTCATTAGGTTGATTCTGGAGTTAAGGGGGTTGGCTTATGAGGAGAGGCTGAGTAGATTGGGATTATATTCATTGGAATTCAGATGGATGAGGGAAGATCTTGTAGAAACATATAAACTTATGAAATAGAGACAATGTTTCCACTGGTAGGTGAAACTGGGACAAGAGGGCATGGCCTCAAGATTAGAGGGAGCAGGTTCAGAACTGAATTAAGAAGGAACATCTTCACCCAGAGAATTGTTTATCTATGGAATTCCTTGCCCAGGGAAGTAGTTGACACTACTTCAGTAATCAGTCGATGCTTTTTTGAAAGGTAAAGGAATTAAGGGATAAGGTGAAAATGCAGGTAAGTTGAGCTGAATCCACGAAAAGATTAGCCATGATCTTATTGATTGGCGGAGTGGGCTCAAAGGACTAGTTCTTATGTTGTTATGATCTTATGTTGACATGAAATCTAGTGAGAGAATGTAAAGTTGTATTCGTCCTTAAACTGTAAAAGTTCATATAAAAAAACTACACCTGTTCTATTAATGCAGCACAGCGGTATTGCAATTTGCAGAATGTTTCTTTCCAAAAACAACACCCGAGTCCAAAACCAGGACATGGTTCCACTCACTCACTTCAACTAACCTTTAAACATAATGGCAACTCCATTACAGTATAGCAAGGCAGTTTTACTTCTGCATCAAGTCCCTTTACAATGAAGGCCATTTACCTACAAACTGATCGTTGAGTCTGCATGCAAACTTTTGAACATCAAAGCTTTCAAATCTTTCACAATTTAAGAAATACTCTTTTTTTTATCGAAGTGGATAACCTCACACTTATTTACATTATAATTTATCTGTCAAATTCTGACCCATTCACTTAGTGGGCCAAAGTCCTGTAGATTCTCCTTAACATTTGTGCTATTACATATTTGGAAATACTGCACATGTTCCCCATATCCAAATTTTGAACATAGATCCTGAACAGCTATGAACCTCGTATTGATCATTTTGACACCTCACCCGTAACAGTCTACCATCCTGAGATTGATTAGTTTATTCCTCCTCTCTGTTTACTGTCTGTTGTCCAATTCTCAATCTGTATGAGTGTTGTACCTCCAATTCTATGCTCTCTATTTTTCTTTTTATTCATTCATGGGTTTTGGGTATTACTGGCTGGTACATCATTTATTGCCCAGCCCAGTGAGAAGGTGGTGATCTTCTTGAATTGTTACCATTTGGAGTAGGTACAAATGCTATCTGGAAGGAGATTCCAAGATTTTGTCCCAGTGACACAGATGTAATGGTGATATATTTCCAAGTCAGGAGAGTTAGTGGCTTGGAGGGGAATTTGTAGGTGGTGGTATTCCCATATATCTGCCACCCTTGTCATTCTAGTTTGATGTGGAAGGGACTGTTTAAGGAACTATGGTGAATTTCTATAGTTAATAGCATATACTGTGGCTACGAAACATTAGCAATGGAAACTGTGAATCTTTGTGGTGGCAATCAACCAGGCTGTTGTGTCCTGGATAGTTTCAAGCTTCTTGATTGTTGTTGGAACTGCACTCTTCCTGGCAAGGGAGGAGTATTCCACCACATTCTTCACTTGTGCTTCGTTGATGATGGGCAGATATTGAGGAGTCAGTAGGTGAGCTATTCACTGCAGGATTCTGAGCTCTCACCTGTCATAGAGTCAAAGAGATGTACAGCAGGGAAACAGACCCTTCGGTCCAACTCGTCCATGTCGTTCAGATATCCCAATCCAATCTAGTCTCACCTGCCAGCACCTGGCCCATATCCCTCCAAGGAGAAAGTGAGGACTGCAGATGCTGGCGATCAGAGCTGAAAATGTGTTGCTGGAAAAGCGCAGCAGGTCAGGCAGCTTCCAGGGAACAGGAGAATCGACATTTCGGGCATAAGCCTGAAGAAGGGCTTATGCCCGAAACGTCGATTCTCCTGTTCCCTGGATGCTGCCTGACCTGCTGTGCTTTTCCAGCAACACATTTTCAGCCCATATCCCTCCAAACCCTTCCTATTCATATACCCATCCAAATGCCTCTTAAATGTTGCAATTGTACCAGCCTCCACCACTTCCTCTGGCAGCTAATTCCATACAAGCACTACCCTCTGTGTAAAATGGTTGGCCCTTAGGTCTTTTTTATATCTTTCCCCTCTCACCCTAATCCTATGCTCTCTAGTTCTGGACTCCCCAACCCCAGGGAAAATACTTTGTCTATTTACCCTATCCATGCCCCTCATGATTTTATAAACCTCTGTAAGGTCAGCCCTCAGCCTCCAATGCTTCAGGGAAAACAGTTCCAGCCTGTTCAGTCTCTCCCTATAGCTCAAATCCTCCAACTCTGGGAACATCCTTGTAAATCTTTTCTGAAACCTTTCAAGTTTCACAACACCTTTCCGATAGGAAGGAGACCAGAATTGCACACAGTGTTCCAAAAGTGGCTTAACCAATATTCTGTACAGCCGCAACATGACCTCCTAATTCCTGTACTCAATACTCTGGCCAAAAAAGGAAAGCATACCAAACGTTTTATTCACTATCCTATTTACCTGCGACTCTACTTTCAAAGAGCCACAAACCTGCACTCCAACGTCCTTTTGTTCAGCAACACTCTCAAGGACCTTACCGTTAAGTGTATAAATTCTGCTAAGGTTTCTTTCCCAAAATGCAGCATCTTGCATTTATCTAAATTAAACTCCATCTGCCACATCTCAGCCCATTGGCCCATCTTAATCTGAGATCCCATTTTAATCTGAGGTAACCTTCTTCGCTGTTCACTACACCTTCAATTTTGGTGTCATCTGCAAACTTACTAACTGTACCTCTTATGCTCACATCCAAATCATTTTTATAGTGACGAAAAGTAGTGGACCCAGCACTGATCCTTGTGGCACTCCACTGGTCACATGTCTCCAGTCTGAGAAACAACCCTCCACCACCACCCTCTGTCTTCTACCTTTGAGCCAGTTCTGTAGCCAAATGGCTAGGTCTCCCTGTATTCCATGAGATCTAACCTTGCTAATCAGTCTCCCATGGGGAACCTTGTCGAATAACTTACTGATGTCCATATTGATCACGTCTACCACGCTGCCCTCATCAATCCTCTTTGTTACTTCTTCAAAAAACTCAATCAAGTTTGTGAGACATGATTTCCCCCGCACAAAGCCATGTTGACTATCCCTAATCAGTCCTTAACTTTCTAAATATATGTACATCCTGTCCCTCAGAATTCCCTCCATCAACTTGTCCACCACCGATGTCAGGCTCACTGGTCTATAGTTCCCTGGCTTATCCTTACCACCCTTTTTAAATAGTGGCACTATTCTTCCGGCACCATATCCACATACAGAATCGGAAAATTTTCTGTATATACTTAACAAATTCCTGTCCATCTAAAACTTTAACACTATTGCAGTCCCAGTCTATGTTTGGAAAGTTAAAAGCCCCTACCATAACCACCCTATTATTCTTACAGATAACTGAGATCTCCTTACAAACTTGGTTCTCAATTTCCCTCTGCATATTAGGAGGTCTACAATAAAATCCCAGTAAGGTGATCATCACCTGTGACTATCAATGATACAAATGTCTCAGCAAGGGGCCCAGCAGTTACTTCCCTAGCTTCCCACAGAGTTCTAGGGTACACCTGATCAGGCCCTGGGGTTTTATCCACTTTTATGCATTTCAAGACATCCAGCACTTCCTCCTCTGTAATATGGACATTTTTCAAGATGTCACCATCTATTTCCCTGCACCTTCATCTTCCATGTCCTTTTCCACAGTAAATACTTATGCAAAATACTCGTTTAGTATCCCCCCATATCTTTCGTCTCCACACAAAGGCCACCTTGCTGATCTTTGAGGGGCCCTATTCTCTCCGTTGTTAACCTTTTGTCCTTAATGTATTTGTAATAAACCTTTGGATTCTCCTTAACTTTATTTGCCAAAGCTATCTCATGTCCCCTTTTTTGCCCTCCTGATTTCCATCTTAAGTATACTCCTACTGCCTTTGTACTCTTCTAAGGAATCACTTGACCTATCCTGTCTTTACCCTACATATGCTTCCTTCTTTTTCTTAACCAAGCCCTCCATTTCTCTCGTCATCCAGCATTCCCTATACCTACCAGCCTTTCCTTTCACCCTAACAGAAGTATACTGTATCTCTTCTCTCATTGTCCCATTTCTGAAGGCTTCCTATTTTCCAGCCGTCCCTTTACCTGTGAACATCTGCCCTCAGTCAGCTTTTGAAAGTTCTTGCCTAATACTGTCAAAACCGGCCTTTCTCCAAATTAGAACTTCAACTTTTAGATCTGGTCTATCTTTTTCCATTACTATCTCAAAACTGATAGAATTATGGTCACTGGCCCCAAAGTGCTCGCCCACTGACACCTCGGTCACCTGCCCTGCCTTCTCTCACAGGTACATCCACATACTGAATCAGAAAATTTTCTTGCAGACACTTAACAAATTCCTCTGCATCTAAACCCTTAACACTATGGCAGTCCCAGTCTATATTTGGAAAGTCAAAACCCCTTACCATAACCACCTTATTTTACTTACAGATAACTGAGATTTCCTTACAAATTTGTTTCTCAGTTTCCCTCTGCATACTAGGAGGTCTATATACAATCCAAAAAAGGTGATCGTCACTTTCTTATTTCTCAGTTCTACCCAAATAACTTCCCTGGATGTATTTCTGGGAATATCCTCCCTCAGTACAGCTGTAATGCTATCTCTTATCAAAAATGCCCCCACCCCATCTTCTCTTGCCTCCCTTTCTGACCTTCCTGTAGCATTTGAATCCTGGAACATTAAGCTGCCAGTCTTGTCCATCCCTGAGCCACATTTCTGTAATTGTGATGATATTCCAGTCCCATGTTCTTAACCATGCCCTGAGTTCATCTGCCTCCCCTGTTAGGCCACTTGCATTGAAATAAATGCAGTTTAATTTATCAGTTCTACCTTGTTCTCTGCTTTGTCCCTGCCTGCTCTGACTGTTTGACTCGCTTCTTTTCTCAACTGCACGAGTCTCAGATTGATCTCTCTCCTCACTATCTCCCTGGGTCCCACCCCCCCACCTTACTGGCTTAAATCCTCCCGAGCAGCTCTTGCAAATAATGCTGAACATTATGCAATTATCAGTGAACATCCCCACTTCTGATCTTATGATGAATGTATGTTCAATGATCAATCAGCTGACGGAGGAACTCCTGCAGAGAAGATCTTAGGTATCATGAAGACTTGCTACTCATGTTTGGTAGTCCACCACAATTAAGTGACAGTAATGTCAATGTAAGATTGCTACAGAATCCTACAGCTCTCAAACAACATTACATATCTCTATACAATTGACTATAATATTTCAAAATGCAAGTGCTACACGCATAGAGCACAGGTCATGCATGGCACTGATACAGATACACTGGACTTGGCAACTTCCAGATGTAAATAGTCAACATCCTGAAAGTAAACCAGCTTGTTTATTATCTGAATAATGAGCCATAATATATTACTCTTTGCTCTGTTAAATAAATAGATGGTGCTGAATTTTACCTCTGGATTTGTGAAATAGGTGTTTGGACAATTTCCAGTTCCCAAACTTAATGGAGACTGTCACTTTATGATTTTCGCAAAGCTGACCATTTTTAGTTGGTAGTGAGCCAATTTCTTTCCATGGAAGGATGATGGAGAAAATGAGGGCTGCAGATGCTGGTGTACCAGAGTTGAAAAATGTGGTGCTGGAAAAACACAGCAGGCCAGGCAGCATCCGAGGAGCAGGATAATCGATGTTTTGGGCTTCCTGAAGAAGGGCTTTTGCCCGAAATGTCGATTCTCCTGCTCCTCGGATGCTGCCTGGCCTGCTGTGTTTTTCCAGCACCACATTTTTCAACCATGGAAGGATGGTGGGCAGGCTACCAAAGTGAAAGGCAAATCGAAGATCTTCTAGCTTGAGATAAACACTTGGCTGTACTTGAGGGTCAGTACCTGAGATAGCACTTTAGTACTTTCACACTTCATCCACTCACCAACTTTTAAAAAAAATTTAAATTGAAAAAATACAGAAAAACCGATCAGGCTTGGTACTTTGAGTAATATTATTACATGAAGGGGGCAGCCTTTATCTACACCCACACACGGATACGGAGGGTGGTTTGCCTACCTGTATCTCAAGGCATCAGACCTATTATGGCTACATGCTTCCAAGAAATTAAATTAGACCCATCAGCTTAGAAAACTCAAAGCTAGCATTGACCATTGACCAGATAATACCTGTCAGTGTCCTTTTAAAATGCTGTTAATGAAGCTCCTAATGAGCCTAATTTTAATCTACTCATAAGGGCCCTTGTGGCAGGATCCCTACTTCCATACCAGGAGGCCCACGTTCAAGTCTCACATTGGAACAAAGTGTAATAACATCTCTGAATGGGTTGATTAGGTAATAAATACCTATACTGACCTCATTGCCCTTGACCTGCAGAAATGGTCACACTTTTCAGCCCTGTTCACCTCCATTCTCAATTGTCACGAAGCTCCCAAATTGTCCTTGTACATCTTAGTACTTACACAAGCAACATGTAGCAGTATAAATTTTGATTAGCAATTAAATGGGAATTTAGCAATTTTTAATTACTAATGGGAGAGCATAAAAAAAAAGAGTCCAAAACATTCTGAAAACAAAATAGTCAATATCCTGGAAATTACAAATGGCCATAATTATTACTGGCTGAAAAAACATAATTTTCTATTTCGCATTGCTTATTATTTTTACACCTCATTAACTGAGGCTTGGCTTAATGCATTGAAAGGTTTAAGAGCATTAAAACAACATATTTTATACTGACATTCCAGAATGGTTCTGCATAATTGTATATTTGTTTATACGTTGTGCATGTTGTCAAAAGAATTATTAACATTCTCAACAAACACAAGAGTAGAAACTTAAAGTGAAAAGGTATCATCAGTGATGGAACTATACTACACAGGACTAAATGTTTTGGGTGTGTTCCTGTAAATGTTTTTTTACATTGTTCTTGCAAAACATTATCCAGCATTCTCCCACTCCTCTAACATGTATACCAAACTTTTCCAAGCTACCATCCATTAGTTCTGAGGAAAGGTCACTGGACTCAAAATGTTAACACTGCTTTCTCTCCACAGATGCTGCCAGACCTGCTGAGTTTTTTCAGCAATTTCTGATTTTCTTTCTCTCTAATTCCCAACGTCTGTAGCTCTCTTTTTTTGTTATCAAACCTTTTTCTTTCTGGCCTTGTGATGGTGGGAAGATCATTGAAGTAGTTGAAATTATGTTATAATATTTCCGAATGGATTGATGATAAACTCGCTACTAGAGGAACTCAAGGGCTCTTGTGATTGGGTCCTTATTTCTGAACCACCAATCCTTTGTTCAAGTCCCAACTGCTTCAGTGGTGAGTAATAATGTGCCTGAAAAGTTTGATTAGAAAATGTATGGACTTCAGTAAGACGTTCGACAAGGTTCCCCATGGGAGACTAATTAGCAAGGTTAGATCCCATGGAATACAGGGAGACCTAGCCATTTGGATACAGAACTGACTCAAAGGTAGAAAACAGAGGGTAGTGGTGGAGGGTTGTTTTTCAGACTGAAGGTCTGTGACCAGTGGAGTGCCACAAGGATCGGTGCTGAGTCCATTACTTTTTGTCATTTACATAACTGATTTGGATGCGTGCATAAGAGGTACAGCTAGTAAATTTGCAGATGACACCAAAATTGGAGGTGTAGTGGACAACGAAGAGGGTTACCTCAGATTACAACAGGATCTTGACCAGATGGGGCCAATGGGCTGAGAAGTGGCAGATGGAGTTTATTTCAGATCAATGCAAGGTGCTGCATTTTGGGAAAGCAAATTTTAGCAGAACTTATACACTTAATGGTAAGGTCCTAGGGAGTGTTGCTGAACAAAGAGACCTTGGAGTGCAGATTCATAGCTCCTTGAAAGTGGAGTCGCAGGTAGATAGGATAGTGAAGAAGGCATTTGGTAATGCTTTCCTTTCTTGAACAGAGTATTGAGTACAGGAGTTGGGACGTCATGTTGTGGCTGTACAGGACATTGGTTAGGCCACTGTTAGAATATTGCATGCAGTTCTGGTCTCCTTCCTATCGGAAAGACATTGTGAAACTTGAAAGGGTTCAGAAAAGATTTACAAGGATGTTGCCAGGGTTGGAGGATTTGAGCTACAGGGAGAAGCTGAACAGGTTGGGGCTGTTTTCCCTGGAGCGTCGGAGTTTGAGAGGTGACCTTCTCAGCAAAGTCTTTTCCCTGGGGTGGGGAAGTCCAGAACTAGACGGCATAGGTTTAGGGTAAGAGCGGAAAGATATAAAGGAGACCTAAGGGGCAACCTTTTCATACAGACGGCGGTACGGGTATGGAATGAGCTGTCAGAGGAAGTGGTGGAGGCTGGTACAATTGCAACATTTAAGAAGCATTTGGATGGATATATGAATTGGAAGGGTTTGGAGGGATATGGGCCGTTGCTGGCAGGTGGGACTAGATTGGGTTGGGATATCTGGTCGGCATGGATGGGTTGGACCGAAGGGTCTGGTTTCATGCTGTATGCCTAACCTAAGGAATGTCTACAATGATGTTCTTGGGCTGAGCTGATTGGCCTCCAACTGGCAGGTTCCTTTGTGCTACTTTTGACTCCAAACAATGAGAGCTTTACCTGAAACATAAACAGAAATGTGAGAAAAAAAAACTGAGTTGGCATAGCAATTTCTGGTTTTGTTTCTGCTATCAAGCATCTGCTATTCTTTAGATTTTTTTTTACTTCATTGTGAGTTTTTCCCCGATTTCCATTAACTTTGATTGCACTAACACTCTTTAAATGCTGCCTTGAATCAAATGAAAGTCACTCTGACTCATCATTGGAGTTCAACTGGTTTGTCTGTTTTCGAACCAAAGCTGTAATCAGGTCAGAGCATCAATGAGCAGGTTATTGTTGTGTTGTTGTCATACAATAGCTCTGTCAATGATAATTGCCAATACTTTGATGATCAAGATGGGGTGATAATTGGCCAATTTGATTTGTCGTGTTTTTGTGAACAGAACACACTTAGTTAATCAATTTTGTGAGGTCATTGATACCTCTGTGGATCAAAATATTATCTCCATTATAAGGGCAGCAACTCTCACATCACATTTAGAGTTAAAAGTCACACAACACCAGGTTGTAGTCCAACAGGTTGATTTGGAATCAATAGTTTTTGAGGCATTGCCTTTTCATTTGGAAGTGCTTCCAAATCAACCTGTTGGAGTACAACCTGGTGTTGTGTGATTTTTTTTTAAACTCTGTCCACCTCAGTCCAACACCGGCACCTCCAAATCATCACATTTAGAATTCAGCTCTGTTGTCCATTTTTTGGATAAGGGCTAACATGTGATCTAGAGTTGAGTGATCTAGTAGCAACCAAATTAGAACTAATGACCAAGATATTTGTAGGTGAGTGCTCCTTTGTATTTTCATTTTATCATTTTCCTGATGATAGAAGGTGACCTTTAATACATAAATTTAGATTATGCAGTTTGAGAGAGTAGGGCAGACCTATATTATTTTCCACATTGTTGACTTAGTGAGAGATGCAGCTGATACAGGAGGACAACTGCAGAATAGATGTCATCAATGCACAGAGTCTTTACTGAACCTAGTTCACAACCATTTCTAAATATCACATTGAGTTAATCCAATTATTTTAATTTTGTAATCTATTACAGTGGGAATGCATGCTTAGTAAACATGTTGTTCTGTATTGCAACTTGTTTAAATTGGTTTCTTTTGTTTAGATCTGCCAAATTCTTTTCTTGGATGCTCTACTACACTTGTCTTCCAACCAGAGTTGCCCTCTTGGGTTGGTGAGAATGGCAAATCAGAAATATTCTAGGCCTGAGATTATAGGATATTGTTGAATATAATTCTGCAGCTGAAATGGCTCAAAGATGCTTAGATTTGAGCTGCTAGATCTATTTTGCATCTATTGCATTCACCATGGTAGTAGTGTCATGTAGGATAACTGCGATTATCCTCAGTAGGACTTGACCTGTGATGTTAATTTCGATCAATGCAGTCATGGAGATTGAATCTGTGATAAGGTCATGTTTTTGGGTGTTTTCCTGGTTTGTTCTCATAATACCTGTACTAGCCCAGTCTAACAGTTATGTCTTCCAGAATTTGTACAATTGTGATTTTACCAACACACATTGAAGATCTGGCTCAGTAAACAGTCTTTGCTCTTGCCAACCTCAAAGTTTTGTCCAAGTGGAGAAATACTGTTGATCAGAGGAGCAGTAGGTTCCATTACTATTACTATTCATGAGTTCAAAATTAATGTTGAGGGTTGCCAGGTCAACTTTTTTCTGACTACATACCATTATGCTGATAATTCTATCCTGCCATTGGGACAGGTATGAACAGTGATAGTGATGGTGATGGAGTTGGCCAGATTAATGGTGTGAGTTCTTCCAGATTGGATTCAGCGGGGAATACCTTTTACCAAATCTAGTGCCAATACCAATGTCAATTAGCCAATGGAGTTTTGCTATAGATTTTTAGTAGATGTTTAATTCAACTGAATGGTTATTAAACTTCTGATGAAGGAGCGGCACTCCGAAAGCTAGTGCTTCCAATTAAACCTGTTGGACTATAACCTGGTGTTGTGTGATTTTTAACTGAGAGAAGATAATTGTTAGTCTTAGTGCTTAGGAGTCATGCATACATTAAAATGTGTTGGAATGGCAGATGTCATGTCCTAAAGAGCAGCAGTGAACCAGATGGGATTTTATGAGAATCTGGTAGTTTCATGAACAACATTACTGATTCTAGTTCTGTATTCTGGATTTATTTAATTAATTGAATGTAAATTCCCCAGCTACACTGGTGGGATTTGAATTTATGCATGTAAACCATTCATCCAAGCCTCTGGATTACTTGTCCAGTAACAGACAATGTTACTGTATCTCAGTTCTCATTAGCAGTTCTGCTAGTTATGTGCTGTCGTTTATTATGTTACATACCAGGAAAAATCAGATAGCAAGTTAACATGCTTCTTTTTTGCCTTTCTCCTATAACTAAAGATTGAGCTAGTTTCCTGTATTAGATGACAGGTTGTGATTTGATGGAAAATTAACATAAATGTTTAATCATATACTAATGCTGAAGCAATGTCAACAAGGTTGTGGACATAAAAGTGTCCCGTTATTATTTAAAGTCCATCTATTATTTTCAGTGGGTATAATCTCTTCCTTGCTAAAAGCCAGATTGAAAATGTATGTAACTCTACAGAAAGCTTTTTACTGTAAATTAGACATTATTTTTACAGCAGAAAATAGTAAACGTCAGGCTTGACTCAATTACATCTTTAAAAGTCTTGCCTTTACATATTGCCTTGCTACATCTTCATACACAACTTCAAAACAGTTGCAATAAAACAGATTTTGTTTGAAGTGCGGTCACTGTTATTTTGTAGGTATATCCAAGCATAAACAGAAGACCCCATAAAATGCAATGAAATGAATAACCAGCTAACCTAAGTGAAACAAATAAAATCCATATATAGCAATGTGGTAAATCAGTAATGCGCAATCGTGCAAAACTACCCAAACAAATGATTAGTTTTATTTAATGACAACAGCCTGGACTGAGCAATTCTTATCAAACAAGCTAAAATTTGAAAAAAGACACCTGGCTGTCATTTCTGCTGTCAACTCCAGCATTTGTAGGAATGATGTTTATATTAAGCAAGCATCATTCAAAAAAATGAGAAATAAAAGATATTTGATGTTAGACTTGACTACACAAGATTTCAACAAGCAAGTCTGTCTGTCTGTTGTCTGTCGACCAACTAACCTACATCCTTCGTTCAAAAGACATTTCTTAAGATGTCTAAAACTTTCCTGAACCTGCAATACTTTGGATATCATTCTTAAAGAAAACCCTGCTTCAGGGTAGGATAGACAATTGGAGTTCTAGTTCTGTCGAAGGTTGTAAGTCATAACGACCATAATAAATCAAGAAATCCATAATTATGACAACCAGACAAAAGATGAATAGAGGCCCAATTAGCGAAAAAAGATGATAAAATTTCCACTCTTCCCTGCAAAGATTTAACATTTTAATCCAAAGTCAGAAGTCACACAACACCAAGTTATAATCTAAAAGTTTTATTTGAAATCACAAGCTTTCAGATAAGTGTCCTCCAAGGCGGCCTTTGACATACACAATAATGCAGAATCACCATACCCATAAAGACAGCCTCAGCCATGATGGCTCAGAAAGGGTGAACGCTGGGAATTTGTTTCCATCAAGGGAATTTGTTTCCATCAAGAGGGGATACTAGGACCTATGGGCACAGCCTTAGAATTAGAGGGGTCAATTTAAAATGGAAATGAGGAGATATTTCTTCAGCCAGAGAGTGATGGGTCTGTGGAGTTCATTGCGAAGGAGTGCAGTGGAGACCGGGATGTTGAATGTCTTCAAGGCAGAGATTGATAAATTCTTACTCTCGCAAGGAATTAAGGGATATGGGGAGAGTGTAGGTAAGTGACATTGAAATGTCCATCAGCCATGATTGAATGGCAGAATGGACTTGATGGGCAAAATGGCCTTACTTCCACTCCTATGTTTTACGGTCTTATGGTCTTATGATCTTGGGTTCATGTCGTGTTACACGTAACCCCACCGCACTATTCTGTGTTTGTAAAATCTACCTTAGTGTTCTGTATTGACACCATTATCTTGATAACTCATTATCATCTCTCTACCTTAATTAATTTGTACAGTTTTGGATTACTTTTTACTTTGGTAAGACCCTCGTCATGTTAATCCAGCCATTTGGTTTGTCCCTAGCACCATCTTATTTTTGATTTTTTGTAATTATCTTTCTGCCTGAATTAATCGGATCATAGGTCATCCTTTCACTTGCTACTCAGCTGTTGACACTTTACTTGTACCATTTGACACTTTGACCACCTGCAAAGACTTGTTATTTAGCCTGTTGACACTCCACTCATACTAGTTGCACTATCTTTTGACACTCTTAATTACCTGGGATTATCTTGCAATGATCACTCTGCCTGTAAATTCTATGCGTGTGTGCTTCCCTCCACTTCACTTGATGAAGAAGAAGTACTCTGAATTCCAGTAATTACAAATAAATCTGTTGGACTATAACCTGGTATGGTGTGATTTCTGATATTGTCCACCTTAGTCCAACACCAGCACTTCATAATATTTAATAGTTGTTTTGAGATTTTTTTTTCAAGGAGCATGTTTCTGATGTTCCAAGTTGTGCATTGCAGGTAATGGTTGAACAATGATCTCATCAAGCCCTAAGTTAAAAGGAATGACCACAGTCTGTCAACTGATGTAGTACTACTCCAAAATACAACCTTTCCTAGAACTATAAATCAGTTATTGTAAGTTAAAATGTATTTTAAATAATGTATGCAAGTACAAATTTAAAATAAATAAAGCATTTTCATGATGAGTTGTTGTTATTATATTCTTTAAATGAAAGAACCTACAGGGCATTGGTCTTATCATATGAGTTCTTATAGTTAACAAAACATAGTTAATTGCACATTACTAACGTTGCTAACAGCTTACATGCTGCTTTGATATGTTAGCCATTATTGCAGAGACTTTGAAGATGGTCAGACCTTGCTCCTTCGAGATCCTAAATTGTTCTGCCCACAAATCAAAATAACATCATCTGAATGGCAAGTGCTTAAGGCATTTTTCAGTATTAACCCTTCCAGGACCATACATAGCACTTCCCTCTTAATCTCCTAGAATTCCTTGAAGGTACAATGCAAGAACTAAGTTTTCTGATTCAAATGGAATAGATTGTTGATCGTAGTGTTACGACATAGTGGTGAACCCTTCTCTTAATTAAACCACACATCCAGAAAAGCTCACCTTGCTTCATATTCTGTTAAAATATGAATGACAGAGAACTCCCAAATTCCATGATTTAAAGAAAATAGTATCAATTGATTCTTTAACTCTACAAGTGAACATTAAACAACAATTATTCACAACTTTAAGCCTTGCTTTCTCTTAACTGCTTATTACCTACCTCCAACTCTATAATAATATAATGTTCCAATAAGGCACTGATTAAAATTACATCAACCTAATTTCAAAACCACACCGCTGGTGTCATTGTCAGTGTCTTTATTCTTCCAGCTGAAGATCTCCCTCGGTCATCTTCTTTCTTTTTACTGCGAGTATAATTCATATTAAAATGTACATTCTGATACAGAATGTTTCTTAATTTCTTGGATCTGTGTTGATGACAGTTGCTCTGTCTCCAATTTTCAAAATGTCTGCATTTTTATATCTGAAAATGTGTTGTTGGAAAAGCGCAGCAGGTCAGGCAGCATCCAAAGAGCAGGAGAATCGATGTTTCGGGCATGAGCCCTTCTTCAGGATGCTGCCTGACCTGCTGCGCTTTTCCAGCAACACATTTTCAGCTCTGATCTCCAGCATCTGCAGTCCTCACTTTCTCCAAGCATTTTTATATCCCCAACATTGGATCGTCTCAATGGTTCAAACTCGATTGGGTTTTAGTATCCAGGGGCAGAATTTAAACCGATTGTTTAAATTTGAATTGTTCTCAAAACAGCAACCAACTTAAGTATCCATTTCACAGCCAAATGTTTCATATTTTCAATTTTCCAGTACATTCTGGGACTGCCATCTAGTACATCACATCTCGTATATAAACTCTAAGTTCATAATAGTGTTCACTCTCTCTTAAAGTTACAGTACATGCCTTCAACTTCATAACAATAGTGTGTACAAGGAGATCCAATCAGGGTTGAAGAAGTTGAATTTTCCCTTCCAACACCAATTTAATTTAGTTCCATTCATTCTTCCCTATTGTTTCCTCAGTATTCATGAGAGAGAGAGACCTTATTGATAGTGACAACACCATGGACCAGTTAATAGACTTGAATAGATCGATATTAAGAAAGTGGATGTGTTGGAAATTGTGGGAATCATCTGGTATTACTCCCATGGAGAGTGAGGATGTGTAGGAAATTGTGGGAATCATCTGGTACTACTCCCATGGAGAGTGAAGACCCAAAGATCATCGCCAGAAGCACAGCAATCTCATTCCTCGTGTCCCGTAGCAATCTTAGATGTATCTGGTCCCCCCCTGGGACCTTTCTATCTCGATGCTTCCCATAATTTCCAGCACACCCACTTTCTTAATACCAATCTGTTCAAGTCTATTACATAGATCACTCAATGTTGCCAGTCAAGTTGATCGGGTTGTTAAGAAGGTGTATAGTGTTTTGGCTTTCATTTACAGAAGGATTGAGTGTATGAGCCGCAAGGTTTTGCTGCACCTCTATAAAACTGATTATACCACACTTGGAATATTGTGTCTAGTTCTGGTCGCCTCATTATAGGAAGGATGTAGATGCTTTAGACAGGGTGCAGAGGAGATTTACCAGGATGCTGCCTGGATTGAAGGGCTTGTCTTTTGAAGAGACATTGTGTGAGCTAGGGCTTTTCACACTGGAGAGATGAAGGAAGCAAGGTGACCTGATAGAGTTGTACAAGGTAATGAGAGGCATAGATAGATTAGATAGCCAGAAATGTTTCCCCAGGACAGAAATGGCTATCATGAGGGGTCAGAGTTTTGAGGTTATTGGAGGACGTTGTAGGGGAGATGTCAGAGGTAAGTTTTTTTATGCAGAGAGTGGTGATTGTGTGGAATGCACTGCCAACAGTGGCAGTAGAGTCAGAGACATTAGGGACATTTAAGCAACTGCTAGACAAACAAATGGATGGCAGTAAATTGAGGGGTGTGTATGTTAGATTGATCTTAGATTAAGATAAATGCTCAGTACAATATCAAGGGCTCTCGGGCCTGTACTGTGCTGTGCTGTTCTATGTTCGATGTTCTATATTTGTTATTGTCACATTGGCCTTGGTGGGTCATGTTGGTTAATTGTTATTTTAATAAGTAACTTAGGTTAATTGGTGCAAAACAAATGCCAAAGTAATGTGGTAGCATCTCTGAATGAAAAGAATGAGAGAAAATAAAGTAAAATACAAGGAAAATAGCCAGAGAAGTAGGACGCTAGGATGTCCTCATTAGGGAGCTAGCTCAATTTTCCATTTATAAAGTTAAATTAATAGAAAGTAGTCACTTTCTTTATAAGAACATATTTTTCTCCAACTGATTTGCCAGTGTTCATTGTAACAATGCATTACAAGATGATTAGGTATAGAAGCAGGAAGGTCCTCTCCATAATGAAAGCAATTCATTTATCTAATTCATCCAATTTGGAGAGGTGCAGAAGTAACAGGGTTGTTGTCAAGGGTGACTTCAACTTCCCCAATATTGATTGGAACCTCCTCAGTGCAAATACTTTGGATGGAGTAGATTTTCTCAGGTGTGTCCATGAAGGATTTCTGACTCAATATATAGATAGGTGGACTTATGGGTGGCACGGTGGCACAGTGGTTAGCACTGTTGCCTCACAGCGCCAGAGACTGGGTTCAGTTCCCACCTCAGGCGACTCTCTGTGTGGAGTTTGCACATTCTCCCCATGTCTGCATGGGTTTCCTCCGGGTGCTCCGGTTTTCTCCCACAGTCCAAAAAAAATGTGCAGTTTAGGTGAATTGGCCATGCTAAATTGTCCGTAGTGTTAGGTGAAGAGGCAAATGTAGGGGATGGGTCTGGGTGGGTTGCGTTTCGGCGGGTCGGTCTGGACTTGTTGGGCCGAAGGGCCTGTTTCTACGCTGTAATCTAATCTAATCTAAAGGGGAGACCATATTGGATTTGTTGCTTGGCAATGAACCAGGTCAGGTGTCAGATCTCTCAGTGGGAAAGCATTTCGGTGATAGTGATCACAACTCCCTGACCTTTACTATAGTCACGGAGAGGACTAGGAACAGATGGTATGGGCAAATATTTAATTGGGAGAGGATGAATTTGGAATATTGTGTTCAGTTCTGGTCACCTCAATAGAGGAAGGATTTGGAAGCTTTGGAGAGAGTGCAGAGGAGAATTACCAGGCTGCTGCCTGAACTGGAGGGCATACCTTATGAAGAAAGGTTAGTGTTTTTCTCATTGGAGCGAAGAAGGATGAGAAGTGACTTGATAGAGGTGCACAGATAATGAGAGGCATATATAGAGTGGGTAGCCAGAGACATTTTCTCACGCAGAAATGGCTATCATAAGGGGGCATAATTTTAAGGTGGTTGAAGGAATGTTTAGGGGAGATGTCAGAGGTAGGTTCTTTACACAGAGAGTGATGGTGTGTGGAATGCACTGCTCACCGTAGTAATAGATTCAGAGACATTATGGACATTTAAGCAACTCTTGGTTAGGCACATGGATGATTGTAAAATGAAGGGTATGTAGGTTAGTTTAATCTTCGAGTAGGATAAAAGGTCAGCAGACCATTGACAGCCGAAGGGCTGTACTGTACTGTACTGTTCTATGTTCAGTTGAGAATAAGAAGTTTGAGGGAGGCAAGATCAGACATACCTGAAATATATGTATGTTTGGTATTTTACTTTTCAAATTTGTATTGGGGTAAAGCTGGCATGGCTGTATTTATCATGGTTCTCTTGTTGTCTTGACTAAGTGGTGGAACTCCTATTTGAACTGCTGTAGTCTTCGCATTGAGTGTGCTGGCATACCGTAATGGAATTTTAGGATTTTGATACAGTGCAGACATTACAGTATCTCAAATATTGCAAGATTCTGTGACCCAGTCTCCCAGTCAGGTAATACTTCTGAAAATTTGTTGTTGCAGTGCCAATTTATGTTAGATCCATGCACTTTTTTGCAATAAATTACAAGTGTCCAAACTAACCAGAAAAATGCCATGGGAGTTTTGCTAACAATGTATACTAATGAAATGTTTCCTGGGCATTTCTATTATCAAAAATAATGCTCTTTTTCGAATTGTGCATATAATTGAGTGGAGAAAAGCCCCCCATAAAGGTATCCTGTTCAGGAACATCTTTCGATGACAATGAAATCTCTTACTTTAACCTTCACAGCTGTTGGTTGAAAATAAAATAAGGGTGATGCAGAATGACTACCCATATAGATGTGTTCGATCTTAACAATCTGTTATAAACAGCAAATGAAGAAATAAGATGCCTGTGAGATTTATTTGTATTGCATGTGGCTCATGTACAAAATCAGGTGAACTCAAAATATTAGTACTTTTGAAGATTTCAAGCAGCATCTTTGAAAAGCCAACTAACAACATACCTCCTGGTGTTTTAGTGCAATGTGTCTATGGTTGATGTAATGACTTAACGATCTTCAGAAGGAAATCTTGTACATAAACATAT
Organism: Chiloscyllium plagiosum; assembly: GCF_037043375.1. Classification (NCBI taxonomy): domain Eukaryota; kingdom Metazoa; phylum Chordata; class Chondrichthyes; order Orectolobiformes; family Hemiscylliidae; genus Chiloscyllium; species Chiloscyllium plagiosum. The sequence goes on along the minus strand of NW_028270145.1, from coordinate 76,411,432 downwards.
CTAACATATCTATACAGCAGACTGAAATACCAAGTGACTTGATGCCAGTACTTTCTTAAGTACTGAAATATCTGTTTATGTTTTAATGAACATTGTTAGTCAGTGAATAGTATTGGTCAATTGACATGCACTGTATAGTCTTGGATAAACTATTAGCTTTTCAGATCAATACTGTAGAGCTGATCAAAGTTTACTATTCTAGTTGGAGACGTTAATGGAGGTTTCCAGATACGATAGCAATTATCTTTCAGAAGTTCAAACTGATTCTGATAGAGGTTAACACACAGGATTTTTGGAATCCCAATGTGCATCTTGAATTGTACATCTGGTCTCTGGTCCATAAGATATTCTGTGGCTCTATTTGACAAAGAGCAGGCAACAACTACTGGTCAATACTTATTCCTCAATCAGAATCACTCAAATGGAATAGCCGCACACTTGCCTCAATTTTATTTCTGGAATTCTGTGTACACGATTTAGTATGGGTATATTTGTTCTCAACTCAAGGTATAGTTTCAAAAGTATTTTGTAATATTATTTACATGATTTAACATAAGGCATTTCTACTTTAACCTTCTACCTGGAGTTCTGATGAAGAAGGGTCATGGACCAAAAACATTGATTCTGCAGATGCTGCCAAACCTGCTGAGTTTCTCCAGAAACTTCTGGGTTTTTTTTGTTTCAGATTTCCAGTAACTGTACTTCTTTTTTTTGGTGTTTGACTCATTGCCACATCTCTTCCAGGTATACTCACCTTGAAGAAGTTCTGCTCCTCTCTCTGACAGGATTTACATTCCAATCTTTCTCCTTGTTCAAAGTTGAAACTTTATTGCTGGAACAGCACAGCAGGTCAGACAGCATCCAGGGAACAGGAGATTCGACGTTTCGGGCACAGGCCCTTCTTCAGGAATGAGCAGAGAGTGTTCAGCAGGAGAAGATAAAAGGTAGGGAGGAGGGACTTGGAGGAGGGGCGTTGGAAATGTGATAGGTGGAAAGAGGTCAAGGTGAGGGTGATAGGTCGGAGTAGGATGGAGGCGGAGAGGTCAAGAAGAAGACTGCAAGTCAGGAAGGCGGTGCCGGGCTGGAGGGATTCGGCTGAGACAAGGTGGGGGGAGGGGGGGATGAAGAAACTGGTGAAGTCCAAGTTCATCCCCTGTGGTTGGAGGGTTCCCAGTCGGAAGATAGGACGCTCCTCCTCCGACCGTCGCGTTGTTGTGGTTTGGCGGTGGATGAGTCCAATGACCTGCATATCCTCGGTGGAGTGGGAGGGGGAGTTGAAATGCTGTGCTACAGGGTGGTTGGGTTGGTTCATCCGGGTGGCCCAGAGGTGCTCTCTGAATCGCTCCGCAAGTAGGCGGCCTGTCTCCCCAATATAGAGGAGGCCACACCGGCTGCAGCGGATGCAGTAGATGATGTGGGTGGAGGTGCAGGTGAATCTGTGGCGGATATGGAAGTTTCCTTTGGGGCCTTGGAGAGAAGTGAGGGGGGAGGTGTGGGCGCAAGTGTTGCACCTCCTGCGGTTGCAAGGGAAGGTGCCGGGAGTGGAGGTTGGGTCGGTGGGGGGTGTAGATCTGACAAGGGAGTCGAGGAGGGAGTGGTCTCTACGGAAAGCTGATAGGGGAGGGGAGGGAAATATATCCAGCACCAAGGATATATTTCCCTCCCCTCCCCTATCAGCTTTCCGTAGAGACCACTCCCTCCGCGACTCCCTTGTCAGATCCACACTCCCCACCGACCCAACCTCCACTCCCGGCACCTTCCCTTGCAACCGCAGGAGGTGCAACACTTGCGCCCACACCTCCCCCCTCACTTCTCTCCAAGGCCCCAAAGGAAACTTCCATATCCGCCACAGATTCACCTGCACCTCCACCCACATCATCTACTGCATCCGCTGCAGCCGGTGTGGCCTCCTCTATATTGGGGAGACAGGCCGCCTACTTGCGGAGCGATTCAGAGAGCACCTCTGGGCCACCCGGACGAACCAACCCAACCACCCTGTAGCACAGCATTTCAACTCCCCCTCCCACTCCACCGAGGATATGCAGGTCATTGGACTCATCCACCGCCAAACCACAACAACGCGACGGTCGGAGGAGGAGCGTCTTATCTTCCGACTGGGAACCCTCCAACCACAGGGGATGAACTTGGACTTCACCAGTTTCTTCATCCCCCCTCCCCCCACCTTGTCTCAGCCGAATCCCTCCAGCCCGGCACCGCCTTCCTGACCTGCAGTCTTCTTCTTGACTCTCCGCCTCCATCCTACTCCGACCTATCACCCTCACCTTGACCTCTTTCCACCTATCACATTTCCAACGCCCCTCCTCCAAGTCCCTCCTCCCTACCTTTTATCTTCTCCTGCTGAACACTCTCTGCTCATTCCTGAAGAAGGGCCTGTGCCCGAAACGTCGAATCTCCTGTTCCCTGGATGCTGCCTGACCTGCTGTGCTGTTCCAGCAATAAAGTTTCAAATTTGATCTCCAGCATCTGCAGACCTCACTTTCTCCTTTTTTCTCCTTGTTCACCATCATTTCTTCCTTTGTTGTTCCTAATTGACTTCCACAGCCACATCTCATTCCTCAGTAATGGACTCCGACTCAGGCTCACCCTGCGCGGATTCCAACAGAAGTTTCATGTTTTGTTTTTTGAATCCATCTTGGATCCCGGATATCTTACTGATGCACAATGCTATCCTGACAGCTGTTCTCACTGTATCCTGAGATCTGTACTCAGTGCTGCGTACTGCCATCAACACACTCTCAATTTTTCTCTCTCCATCAGCACCACGTCACACTGTCTCAGATCTGCCCTGGCCTCAATTCTACGTCATTCTCTGGTTTGTTCAATACTCTAACAGGAACTTTTTTTTCCTTTCAGGCATTAAAGAACAAAAGCTGCAACAACTGAGAAATACCGACACCCATTGGCAACCTGCCCCCACCGCCCCCCAACTTCCTTTCCCTCTGACTGCATTCCTTCTCCTAACTCCATTTTTTGTCATGTATTTAATATTCCTTCTGATCTTCCGACCACTGATGTTGAATGCTGTTTACTCACAAAGGTCTTAGTTTAATCTCTCTGCATCCTCAATTCAATGAATTTCAGGCACCACATCACATTGAACTCTTCTGCCATCACCAGTGCCTCTGAGCCCACTTCTTTGGACAGGAAGCCTCTTCCCATCGCACAGACCTCTTCGCCCACCTCCAACAATCTTCCCCCACCTCGACCCTTCCATCTGACTTTTATCTGCATTCAACTTGTTTACTAACAACTATCATGTGGCATTGGTTACTTTACTTTATTTGTCCACCTCATCTATTCGAACCCATCTCCCTCTGAATTGACTGCACTCCATGATCTCATATCCAACCATGGCTTGGTGATCAAGCCTACCAATAAGGGTGGTCCTTTAGTTGTCTGGCATACTGACCGCTACATTGCAGACATTGAGTGCAGCTCCAGAACCTCCTCTTATCTCACCCCGAACCACACCCTACCATGGGATATCAGGCTCTTATATCCATGATAGTCACTCATCTCATCATATGCCTCATAATCTTATTGTACCTTTCACTTACACCCATGGTGACTTTTATGTCAGTTTCAGAATTTCCAGTTCATGAGCACTAGCTGTCTCCTATTTACCATGGATGTGCAATCCCTTTAAACATCCATTCCCCATCAGGATGGCCTCAGGGGTCTTTGCTTCTTCCTGGAAAAAAGGCCTGAACCGTTCCCACGCACCACCATGCTCCTTCACCTGTCCAAGTTTGTCCTCACTTCAAATAATGACTTCTGATGAAGGATCACTGAACCCAAAATGTTGATTCTGCTTTGTCTCCATGGATGTTGCCAGACCTGCTAGGTTTCCCCAGCAATGTCTGTTTTCTTTTCGACTTAGATCTTCTCTGATTCCTACATTCTTAGAGTCTCCTACACATGACTTGAGTTCACGCTTACATCAAAGCATACCACAGAGGCTCATCCGCATATTCATTAAGCTTTATCTCCATGTGTTGAATTTGCCAAGAAAAGCAATGATTAGATTTCAAAGTGTTTCATTGGATGTGAATCATTTCAGGGCATATTGAGGAAATGCAAGGTGCTATGTAAATACATTCCTTTTCTCTTTCTGTCTGTCTCTCATTAAAAATGAGTGAATAGAGTAGATGGCAAAACAATAAAAAGGAACTTAAAGTTTTATTTTAAGGACAATGGCATACAATGTCCAATGCTGGATGGAAAGCTTGAAATGTAATTTCTTGAAGGAAGTGGATTGTTGGGATATAATGAAACAGAAATAGTCCTTAAGATCCCAAGTACTTTCCATATCAGTATATGTACATTCTGATACATATTTTTCAAGCATTGGTTAAGCACATTTGTTCAGGATTTTATGTAGTCACTGTTATTAAATATGATGTGTAATAATTAATTTGAAAATTCTGCATGTTATGCAAAGTACAGCAAAATACTCTGTGTTTTTGGTGCTCTGGTCTGCAATCTTGAGAACTATTTGTTTGAGCTCTGCCATAAATATTGTCTTAGGCAAAACAACACTAGTCATTTTCACAGATAATTCTAGCATCTTATTTATGGGTTCATCACAACTGCCCAATACCTAACTATGAGTGAGTTACCCTGATCTTCACAATACAATGTGATTGTGAACTTAACTAGTAACTGGACATTTTCCTGGATGAATGTAAAGTGTTGTGTTCGCTTTTGCACACACCCTCAGATGTATTTCTCTATCTTTGTGATTTTAAAATATACTTGCATTATTGCAAATCTTTACTCTTCTACAAACGACTTTTGTCACATTTGTTCAAGCTTGTAGATTTGTTTACTGGCAGTTCTAGCAATACTTGGAAAGTGTCTAGTACATTTAATTACTGACGCTAACTCTATCTTGGGGGGCATGGATGAAAGCAGTACTCAAATATTTGTGCAACCAACCAATGTCTGTTTTTTGTGACACCATTCTGCCCCTTTTTTTTTAAGCACGGTATACATTCACTCTACAAGTTTGAAATGAATGTATGTATAACTGCTCAACACTGAAGAACTGCTGATTCCTCAAATTATTGAGTTTCACAAATATTTCATCCTCTGTGACTAAATTTCATGGTGATTTTCCCATGCCCCTCAAGATCTTGTGCCTCCTGGAGTTGGGGTCTTTTGTTAGCCGGTCGGACCATCACAGACTTTGTCATGGCAAACTGGTTTTCAAAATTGTTGTTTATTCATGAGATATAAGTATGTATGCTGGGCCAGCATTTATTGCCCACCTCTAGTTGCCCGAGAGAAGACACTGATGAGCAGTGTTCTTGAAAGGTTTCTGATAGGACCAATTTTTAGCTTTCTCTATATTAGACATTGAATAAAATGATTCATCAAACAGTTTTTTTGAAGAAACATAAAATTACTCATTGATTATAAGTCAAAACCTATTCCATAAAAATGCAGAAGTGGCTATCAGACAATTTAATGAAAATGTAAGCATTTAGCACTCTTAAGTAATGACAAACACAGCACACAGACATTCAAAACCAGAATGCAATAACTCAAGAACCCCAACTGAAAATGAATATATTTATTGTTGAATACCAAAATAGGTCCACTACTCATGGCATACATAGGCTAGTCCCAGTCCAAGATAGACAGTTCTGGAGACTCATCCCTGGGTACCCCTTTTTTTGTATTCAGAAAGGCTCTTACACATAACTGAATGATGTTTTCCAACAACAAATCACCATGACTTTTTTTTTAATATTAGCCACTGCCAGTAAAACATCCATGCAGCCAATTGGCTACTTACTTGCAAAGCCCCTTATAGGCAATGCAAAAAGGGGAGTGTAGGGAGAGCAGGAAGGGCCTCCACCACACCAAAAGTGGAGGGAAAAGAAAGCATTGTAGTACCCATAGTGCCCATCTCTCACTAAAGGCATTAAGAGCATTGGTGGACACTGTGTGCTCCATCTCCGAGCACACCCAAGCATGTGGAACAGGGGCAGTCAGTTAACAGAGATGACCCCCTCCACAACAGGCTGCCTGGTCCTCTTAATAGCCAGCTTAGTCAGGCTCAGGAACAGACCCATGAGGCGGTCCTCCGATCTGCCCATACTCCTCCACACAAGATATTCAAAGATCAGAAGCATGGGATTGAAGCAAAAGATGTTTTATCAAATAACTAAAAACTGGGTTTGCTTTATATATTTTTTGGAAACTCTCAGTGAGTCCCCTTCCCCAGCTCTCGACTTCCTATTCACAGTTTCAGCCTGCTAAAGTTGTCAACAGGCTTTCAATTGGCTTCCCTCACTCCCAGAATCTTTGTCTTTTTAAAATATTTTCCAATTAACCAGTTTAGAGATGTTATTACACAGCTCTGGAGCAGGTAGGAGGTGAACCCTGGTCTCCTGGGTCAGAGATAGGGTCACTGCCAACCCTTTAGGTCTGTTTATTTATTATCTTATCGCTAAATCCAGAAGTATTTTTGCAACAACTGGACAGCTTTCCTATCATTGAATCACGGTGCTTTTTGTTGTCTTGGATCTGCATTTTTTTTATTTTTTAGGTTTTTATTTTTTCTCAACTTGCTCAGGGATGTGGTTACACACATGTAGAACAGGTGGACTTGAACCCAGCCTCTTGGAACAGAAATAGGGAGTCTACCACAGCACCAAAATGGTCCTTTGGATCTGCTTTATTCTTTGTAATGTAATAATTTGGAAAACCTGACTGAAAAGGAACATCGTGTATGATCAAACACAAAAATAGTATGCATGCATAGGCCAGTCCCAGCCCAATTTCTATGCTTGGGTCGGCCTTATTTCTTTACTTCAAATCACCATGAATCTTTTTTTTAACTATTAAAAACCACCATTAAATCACACATCGAGGCAATTAGAAGTTCACATGCAAATCCCATTACAGGTGATGCAAACCATCAAAAGTAAGGGAGAGTGGAAGGGTTTGGGTCTGCTTTAAAATTTATACTTTCTGAATCAACCCTTTCAGAGGTGTTATTGCATAACCTCTGGAGAAAAGATTCAAGTGATGAGCACTATCTGGGCAGGCCACTGCCTGTTACCATGGGAACTCATACTCAACGAGTTTCACAGGGAGATTAGTTCATGATTCCCCATGGACCTCGTGGGAGTTATTACAGAGCAAAAGAGGAAAAAAATCAATTTATGTCTGCAGAGATTCACTTTGAGAGTAAGATCTTTTGGCCTATTTATCTTAATTTTTGATGGCCAGAGCAATGTTGAGATGAGTGTCTATTTGGCTGCTGTTCTGGCCCATGTAGGTGGTTGTCAGGAGCATAGGCAAACGTCTCTATGTTTGCAAGTGCAGCTTGCTCAGGAAGTACTGTCTTGAGAAGTCTTACATTTGTTTGTCATTACAGAAATCAGGTTTTAAAGTGGCTTCACCATATAGGTGCTTCAGAAACAGGAGACACGAGCTGAGCTGCTCCTTTCTTTCAATAAGCTTCTCCCTGTTGGGCAGAGCAGCTCAGTGGTTAGCACTGTAGCCTCACAGTGCCAGGGACTCCAAACTCAGGTTACTGTCTGTGTAGAGTTTGCACATTCTCCCTGTGTGTGTGTGTGTGTGGGTTTCCATTGGGTGCTCTGGCTTTCTCCCATAGTGCAAAGATGTGGAGGGTAGGTGGATTGGCCATGCTAAATTGCCCATGGCATCCAGGGATTTGTAGGTTAGACGGATTAGACATGGGAAATGGAGGGTTACAGGGATAGGGTAGGGGTGTGTGTCTGGGTGCAACACTCTTTAGATGGTCTGTGCAGACTCAATGGGCCAAAAGGCCTCCTTCTGCACTGTTGTCTTGAACCATATAATTTCCGAAATGACTGGTTTAAAAAAAAAGTTAAACTATACTTCCATTGACCTCTTTAAAAAAGTAGATTCTAGGCATTTACACTCCTTCAAACTCAAGGCCATGAAAACGATTAAATATGAAGCCATCATTACACAAGCAATATGTGTTCCTTTTCCCTTTCCTTTTCATGAGCTAGCTTTACGGTGTGGTATGGACAAAGGACTTTAATTTTGTGATCATTCTCCACTAGTATTGCAGCAGTATTTTTCTTTACATATTAAAGATGCTGCAGAAAGTAGAGCTCTCCATTGTTAAATATGTCAAGAATATCTTCTGACTTATTTCTAATTATCTTGGAAAATGTGCCAGTAGAGCAGGTGGTCCTGTTCCAACCATTTCATATAGTTATCTATCTGACATTGACAATGGCTGCATAGAATATCTTTGAATAATTACTTCAAAATACCATCAGCCTAAATCATAAATTGTGTACTTAAAATGTCTTTTTCAATAAGTTTTTAAGTTATTAAGCACACGCCTAACTGTTATCATGCCATTCTTAATGCATATCACTTATTGAAAATAAATTATAAATATACCAAGTCCTGACATATCAGTAATAGTGCACATTTTTAATCAAGCCCAGTCATACTGTGCATGGTAATGAACCTCTGCAAAAGCTCTTCTTAAGGCTGATGTATTAGAGGATTCATATGAAGAGTACTTTCAAAACCTAACCTTAGTCATACGCCACAACAATGGTGATATTTGGAGGATTGGAGCTAATGGATATCATCACTTATGAATGATTTGACCTAGTTTAAGCACTAGGATTTGATAGTGCGCAGGAACATAGCCTGTCCTAGAGTAGGGTTTTTCTTCTACTTTGCCCCAACTACAGAAGACCTTCTCCGGATGAACTCATTTAACATTTGATCTCTCACATCCACCTCATGCCAAATTAGGAAGAGTTTTAAACTGTGGGTCCTGCGAACCCACCAGGAACAGTTAAGAATGCCTCATCTTATGTTCAGCGTGCCACCACACATGGTGTGCTCTCATGGCACAGAGGTAGTAACCTTACCTTTGAGCCAGATGGATCAGATTCATGTCTAACGTACTTCAGGCCTGTGTCATATCGTAACTGAACAGATTCATAATAAAATGCCTTCACCAGGCATGGGAATATGCCTGGGGAAAAACAAACCCCTGGTGGGAGTAAGTGGTATTTATGAACTACATTTGTGGATCACAAAACAGTGCTCTTAACTTTCAAGCGACTTAAGAGATCATGTGACTACTTTGTTAAAGTGCTCTGTTCATTCTGGAACCAGGAAAGCAGAATACTGCACATTTCATATTGATGCTTATTATGAACCAGCCCAGACCCCCTTAAAACATTTCAAGAAGGTAGCCCAGACTCTAACTTTTCTAATTGTTTTGGGCAGATGTGAGGTGGATATTCCAGGAGTGATGCAGCTGGTTAAACCACACAGTTTTAAACAAAACACAGACTACCAAATGAAACGTGAACAAAGTGAACAGAATATAGAACAACTTAGCCTGTCTGAAAACCCAACTGACTCTATTCCAACTTAATGATGCTGTTCCAATTTCCTACAACATCTCCATAAACACCTTTTTGGCCAAAAAGGTAAAATCAAACACAGGTTCTTACATAAGAGATGTTAGAGAGAGAAAGTTAGCCAGAAACATCTGTTGAATGAGAGAATCTTTTTTTTTCGCAGTAGCTTTCCTTGACGAGCAGTTTGGACAGATTGTTTGCTCAAACCAAACTAAACCAGGAAAAGAAACCGTGAACTAGGGTAACTGGCCACACCTCTTTCATTGTATAACTGTTTAAAAAAAAAACTTAAAAGTCTTTTTCCTGATTGTTGCCTTGGGCAGAATCTGTTCGCCATTAGCAAAGTCCCTAATCCCAGACAAATTGGAACCTTTGCCTTTTACAACCCCTCTTGAACAGAGCCAAGGACAACACCTTGTTAAAGGAGAAGCATTATCACACATTGCCATCCTTGCCGCTTCCTCGCCTTCAGTCAAATTCCATCTAAAATGTTACATTTCATCTTGGTTTTCTAACAATTTGATATTTTGTTTTCAGCAAGGGCCACTCAGCTCCTTACCTTACTTAGATTAAAATGAAATCATGTAAAACTGTCTGAGTTGGCCAGAATATTTAGCAAGGCCTTTGACAAGGTTCTGCACGGTAAACTGGTTAGTAAGGTTAGATCATATGAGATCCAGGGCGAGTTGGTCAAATGGATACAAAATTGGCTTGTCTTTAGGAGACAGATGGTCGTAGTAGAGGGTTGTTGTTCAGACTGGAGGCCTCTGACCAGGGGTGTGCTGCAAGGAGCAGTGTTGGGTCCACTGTGTTCATCATTTACATAAACAATTTGGATGAAAACATAGGAAGCATAGTTAGAAAGTTTATGGATGACAACAACATTGATGGTGTAGTGGGCTGCGGAAGAAGGTTATTAAGAGTACAATGGGATCTTGAACCAGTCGGCCAAGGAATGACAGATGTAGTTTAGATAAATTAGATAAATGTGATAAATTAGATAGATTAGATAAATGTAATGTGTTGCATTTTGGTAAAACAAACCAGGGCAGGACAGATGCAGTTAATGGTAGGGCTCTGCGAAGTGTTGTCAAACAGAGAGATCTAGGGGTGCAGGTGCATTGTTCTTTGAAAATGGTGTCATATGATGGTGAAGAAGACGTTTGGCTTACTTGCCTTCGTTGGTCAGAGCATTGATTACAGGAGTTGGGATGCCATGTTACAGCTGTACAAGTTGTTGGTAAGGCCATGTTTGGAGTACTGCGTGCAATTCTGGTTGCCCTGCAACAGGAAGAATGTTATTAAACTGGGAAGGATGCAAAAAAGATTTACAAGCATGTAATCGATGCTGGAGGGTTTGGGTTATAAGGAGAGGCTGGATAAGCTGAGAATTCTTTCCCTGGATCACTGGAGGTTGAGGGGTAACTTTATAGAGATTTATAAAATCATCAGAGGCATAGATAAGGTGAATAGCAAAGATCTTTTCCCCCGGGTAAGTGAATCAAAAACTATGGCAAAGGTTTAAGGTGAGAGAAAAAAGATTGAAAAAGGATCTGATGCGCAACATTTTCACACAGAGGGTGGAATGAGCTGCCAGAGGAAGTGGTAGAGGCAAGTATAATTACAACATTTAAAAGACACTTGTACCGTTACATGGATAGGAAAGGTTGAGAGGGATATGGGCCAAATGCAGGCAAATGGAACTAGTTCAGTTTAGGAAACGTGGTCAGCATGGATAAGTTATTCTGAAGGGTCTGTTTCTGTGCTGTATGACTCAATAAACATGTGACATTTTCCATGAGGCACCCTTCCTTTAGGCACACATTTTAGTCTTCACCTCACTGATGTCCTCACTGTTGGTACAGTCAAAGCATGTGTCAAAAATATTGAGCATCCAGAACTAAAATAAAAAGCATTGCTGTGAGCTGCCACTGAAAAATAAAAGAAAATGAAGATTCCAGTTAAACCATCCCTTGAGAGAAAGTGGTTGTGGCTTCACCACTACCAGCTCCTATTGAAATGAGTTAAACTCGGAATTTTAGTTGGATGAACAGTGACAGAATTATGCAATAGTTACAGATTTGTTGAGTGAACCATGACAAGGACGAGACGCTATACTTTCTTTTATCATTGCTGTGAAGACACCGTTTCAAAACATGTTCCACCATAAATCTCTCTGAAGAGCAGAAAAATAGATACAGCCAAAACTTTAAAATGCTTTGAGCCCAAAGTGAATATTACTTCTGTCTGGTATGCATTCAATATGAGGGAATAAAGTGAAAAAGGAGTCCACTGATTAGAAGGTAATGTCATTAACAGTGCTTGCAGATAGCTTTAAATTTAGAGAATTAAAGGATGAGCTAATTAAAGTGGAGATTGTATTAGGAATAATGGATATAAAAATGAAAGTACACTTTATTCAGAGGAGACAATCTTACACTCAGCAATTGACCTCTGCAGAAACGCTCAGGCTGTGGATCAACAATTCAAGCAAACTCATGCAGAAGAGATCAGGTCTGGCATGATGCTGACAGATTCTGTAGTCATGCAGGGCAAAACAAGCACAGATAAAGGGCAAGATGCAAATACTGTGGAAATTGTCATGCAAAGGAGAAGAAAGCATGTCCAGTGTGGGAAAACTAGTGTTCTTATTGCAAAGAGCAGTCTCATTTTGCACACAAGATTGTGGCTAAAAACTATGACAGCACAACAAGCAGTTACAGATGGCCACTGGGGAGATAACAGCTGAAGATTCTGATGAATCACCATACGACATTGAACAGGTTGTTATTTGCAAGTCAATAAGTGAAACATGAGATGTGATTGTTGGAATGAGGACTACAGAAGAAGAACAAAATGTTAACATAAAGTGTCAGATACATGCTTGTGTATTATGCAATATTATAATATTCACAAAGTGGTTCAATATGGTGATCTAAAAATTAAGCCCTTGAAAGTAAAGTTATGATCATTTGATGGCATATATTTGAGCTAAAAGGATAGCTTCCTCTGTTAGCCTATTGCAACAGCATTTACAAAAATCTGGAGCTCCAACCAAATGCTACTAATCACAGTCATAGAGTCATATAGCATGGAGAAAGTGAGTACTGCAAATGCTGGAGATTACAGTCAAGATTAGAGTGGTGCTAGAAAAGCACAGCAGGTCAGGCAGCATCCGAGGACCAGGAAAATCAACGAATCAAACAAAAGCCCTTCATCAGCCCTTCATCACCCCTCGTTCCTGGTGAAACGTCAATTTTCCTGCTCCTTGGATGCAGCCTGACCTGCTGTGCTTTTCTAACACCACTCTAATCTTGACTCTAATCTCTAATATCTGCAGTACTCACTTTCGCCTAATTGATTTTAACCTTACTGAGAAGCCTCTTCCAAGGATGCCTGCCTTGAAGAAGTTCTCTTCCTTGCTCGTTCCTGAAGAAGGGTTTTTGCCCAAAATGTCCTTGGATGCTGCCTGACCTTCTGTGCTTTTCCAGCACCATTCTAATCTTGAATCATCCAGCCAGTGCATGCTTACCATGTTCCCAAACTGAACTAGTCCCACCTGCCTGCACTTGGCCCATAGCCCGGCAAACCTTTCCTATTCACGTACTTATCCAAATGTCTTTTAAATAGTGTAACTGTACCAGCATTCACCACTTCCTCTAGAAATTCATTCCACACACGATCCAATCTTTGTGTAAAAAGATTGCCCCTCATGTCTTTTTAAAATCTTTCTCCTCTCACCCTAAAAATATGCCCCCTCCTCTTGATATCCCCATTTTAAAGAAAAGACAACCGCCATTCACCTTAACAGCCTCTCATGATTTCATAAACCTCTATAAGGTCACCCCTCCAACTTCTACACTCCAGTGAAAGAAGTAACAACCTATCTAGCCGACTTTTATAACCCAAACCCTCTATTCTTGGCAATAACTTTGTAAATCTCTTCTCAACCCTCTCCCCCTTAATAACACCCTTCCTACAACAGGGTGACCAGAACTGGACACAGTACTTCAGAAGAGGTCTCACCAATATCAATCTCAACATGACATTCCAAATCATATCTTCAAAGGTTTGAGCAATGAAGCCAAGCTTGTTAAATATCTTCTTAACCACATGTGGTGCAAACTTCAAAGAATTATGTACCTGAACCTTAGTTCTCTCTGTTCTACAACTCTATTCAAGGCCCTACTTTTAATTGTATAAGTCTTGCCCTTTTTTGTTTCACAAAAATGCAATACCTCATATTTATCCAAATTAAACTCCACCTGCCACTCCTCAGTGCATTGACCCAATTGATCAAGATTTTTTTGTAATCTGGGATAACCAGTTTCACTGTTCAATATACCACCAATTTTGATGTCATCTGCAAACTACTATTCCAGCCAGAGCAAGGTTAAAGCTTGGACTACTGTTGCTGAATATCCCAAAAAAGGTTCACAGAACACTGAAGAATTAACCATGGAACACGTCCTTGATGAGTACAAAGATATGTTCTCAAGGTTATCATGTTTTTCAGGAGATTACCAAAACAAAATGAGAATGCAAGACCAATTCAGCAGTTAGAGTCACAGAGAAGTACTGCATGGAAATAGACGCTTCAGTCCAACCCATCCATGCCGACTAGATATCGAAACCCAATCTAGTCCCACCTGCCAGCAACCGGCCCATATCTCTCCAAAGCCTTCCTATTCATAGATCCATCCAAATGCCTTTTAAATGTTGCAATTGTACCAACCTCCACCACTTCCTTTGGCAGCTCATTCCATACACGTACCACCCTCTGCGTGAAAACGTTGCCCCTTAGGTCTCTTTTATATCTTTCTGCTCTCACCCTAATCCTAGGGACCCGACCCCAGGGAAAATACTTTGTCTATTTACCCTATCCATGCCCCTCATAAGTTTGTAAACCCCTATATGGTCACCCCTCAGCGTCTGACACTCCAGGGAAAACAGCCACAGCCTGTTCAGCCTCTCCGTATAGTTCAAGCCCTCCAACCCTGGCAAAATGCTTGTAAATCTTTTCTGAACCCTTTCAAGTTTCACAATATCTTTCTGATAAGAAGGAGACCAGAATTGTATGTAATATTCCAACAATGACCGAACCAATGACCTGTACAGCTGCAACATGACCTGCCAACTCCTGTACTCAATATTCTGACGAATAAAGGAAAGCATACCAAACGCCTTCTTCACTATCCTATCTACCTGTGACTCCACTTTCAAGGACCTATGAACCTGCACTCCAAGGTCTATTTGTTCAGCAACACTCCTAGGACCTTACCATTAATTGTATAAGTCCTGCTAAGATTTGCTTTCCCAAAATGCAGCACCTCTCATTTAGCTGAATTAAACTCCACCTGCCACTTCTCAGCCCATTGGTTCATCTGATCAAGTTCCTGTTGTAATCTGAAGTAACCTTCTTCACTGTCCACACACCTCCCAATTTTGGTGTCATCTGCAATCTTACTAACCATACCTCTTATGCTTGCATCCAAATCATTTATGTAAATGACAAAAAGTAGAGGACCTAGCACCAATCCTTGTGGCACTCCACTAGTCACAGGCCTCCAGTCTGAAAAACAACCCTCTATCACCACCCTCTGTCTTCTACCTTTGAGCCAGTTCTGTATCCAGATGACTAGTTCTCCCTGTATTCCATGAGATCTAACTTTACTAACCAGTTTCCCATGGGAAACCTTGTCGAACAACTGACTGAAGTCCATATAGATTACATCTACCGCTCTGCCCTCATCAATCCTCTTTGTTACTTCCTCAAAAAACTCAATCAAGTTTGTGAGACATGATTTCCCATGCACAAAGCCATGTTGACAATCCCTCATCAGTCCTTGCCTTTCCAAATACATGTACATCCTGTCCCTCAGAATTCCCTCCAACAACTTGCCCACCACCGACGTCATGTTCACTGGTCTATAGTTCCCTGGCTTGTCCTTATCACCCCTCTAAAACAGTGGCACCATGTTAGCCCACCTTCAGTCTTTCAGCACCTCACCTGTGACTATCGATGATACAAATATCTCAGCAAGAGGCCCAGCAATCACTTCTCTAGTTTCCCACAGAGTTCTAAGGGTACACCTGATCATGTCCTGGGGATTTACCCACCTTTATGCATTTCACAACATCCAGCACTTCCTCCTCTGTAATATGGACATTTTGCAAGGTGTCACCATCTATTTCATAACTTTCTATGTCTTCCATATCCTTTTCCAAAGTAAATACTGATGCAAAATACTCATTTAGTACCTCCCCCATTTTCTGTGGCTCCACAAAAAGGTCACCTTCTGGCTTATGCCCGAAATGTCAATTCTCTTGCTCCTTGTATGCTGCCTGACCTGCTGCGCTTTTCCAGCAACACATTTTCAGCTCAGATCTCCAGCATCTGCAGTCCTCACTTTCTCCTCTGATCTTTGAGGGGCTCTATTCTCTCCCTAGTTACCCTTTTGTCCTTAATGTATTTGTGAAAACCCTTCGGATTCTTCTTAATTCTATTTGCCAAAACTATCTCATGTCCCCTTTTTGCCCTCCTGATTTCGCTCGTAAATGTATTCCTACTGCCTTTATACTCTTCTAAGGATTCACTCAATTTATCCTGTCTTTACCCTACATATGCTTCCTTATTATTCTTAACCAAACCCTCAATTTCTTTAGTCATCCAGCATTCCCTATACCTACCAGCATTTCCTTTCACCCTAACAGGAATATACTTTCTCTGGATTCTTGTTATCTCATTTCTGAAGGCTTCCTATTTTCCAGCCATCCCTTTACCTGCGAACATCTGCCCTCAATCAATTTTTGAAAGTTCTTGCCTTATACCGTCAAAATTGGCCTTTCTCCAATTTAGTACTTCAATTTTTAGATCTAGTGTATCCTTTTCCATCACTATCTTAAGTCTAATAGAATTATGGTCGCTGGCCCCAAAGTGCTCCCTCACTGACACCTCAGTCACCTGCCCTGCCTTATTTCCCAAGAGTAGGTCAAAAGAGTAGTTGATGAAGAAAGATCCCACTGTCCTTAAAGTAAGACTGAAAGAAAATATAAAGTTGGAGAAAGAAGAGAATCATCAATAAAGTGACAAATCCCACAGAATGGATTAGCACATGGTAGCAGTGAAACAGCCTGGAAAGCTAAGAGCACGTATTTATACAAATAATCCAAGTAAAACACCAAAGTGATCTAACTTCCTCATGCCAGACATTAAAAATATTTTGCCACAATTTACAAAGATAAAACTCTTCACCAAATCTAGATGTGAAGAATGGTTACTAAAAAATGAAATGAAATGGAAATCGTAGCTTTGCTATTATGTCCTGATGCCTTTTAGGAGGTGCAGATGGTTGTACATATTTTTTGACATTTCCAGTGCTCCAGAAGACTAACAATGAAGATGACATGAGATGGTTAATGATTTTGCAGAAGTGGAAGTAATTGTGGATGGTCTGCTAGTTTAAGTAGGAAAAGACATATGTGGCTATTGTTAACGATAAACAAAATATTGTAACAATGAGCTACTTGACAGAGTTTGCCAAATGATTCTGAGGTAAATAAGAAATTGTTATAATTAAAGACACCAGTAGTCCATTACATTTTCATGTACCAACAGCAAAAAATCCTCACCCAATACTGAAAAGGTGAGAGTCATGGTATCAATACAGCAACCAATAGACGGAGAAGTAATTTAAATTTAGACTTAGGTTTAGATTTTTTGTCACATGTACATAAAAATACAGTGAAAAGTGTTTTTATATGTGTTACACACAGTGTCACCACATTCCAGTACCATCTTGAAACATTGAATATAACGCAAGATTTATTGCAATATAGTTCATCTTTCTCTCTTCTTGTTTCTACTCTGCTGCTCCTCAAGCCGCTGCTTGGTATCAGTTGAATTCTCTGACCCAGGCTCCTCGGTCTCTGTAACAGGCTCCTGAGTCTCTGTAATGGACCCTGGGGTCTCTGTAATTGGCCCTGGGGTCTCTGTAATAGACTTCTGGGTCTCTGCAATGGGCCCTGTTTCTGTAACGGGCCCTGGGTCTCTATAATAGGCTCCTGGGTTTCCGTAACAGGCCCTAGGTATCTGTAACAGGCTCCTGGGTCTCTGTAATGGGCCCTGGGTCTCTGTAATGGACCCTGGGTCTCGGTAACAGGCTCCTGGGTCTTTGTAACAGGCACCTGATTTCTCTGTTACAGGCTCCTGGTTTCTCTATTACAGGCTCTTGGGTCTCTGTAATGGGCTCCTGAGTCTCTGTAATGGGCTCTGTGGTCTCTGTAACAGACCCTGTGGTCTCTGTAACAGGCCCCTGGGTCTCTGTAATGGGTCCTGAAGTCTCTGCAAAGGGCCCTGCTGTCTCTGTAATGGGTCCTGGGGTCTCTGTAAAGGGGGGGTCTCCGTAATGGGCCCTGGTGTCTCGGTTGTGGCCCGTCGCAGCTGCCACAATCACGACTGCTGTGTCCGAGCTGGAGCCATGGGCATGATTGTATGTGAGTTCTGTACCTTCCTGCTCCCCAACTGATGCTCCTCCAGACACTGCCACCGCTCATTAGTTGTCATGGTCCTCCGCCTTCCCTTTTGCTAACACTTCTGCTCTTTCAGCTACCCGAGCATTGCCACAGACCTGGAACCTCAGCACAGCCTGCAGGTCTGGGTCGGAGGAATCAGCCCAGGATTTGCTCGTCAGGGGAACCTGAGCCGGGGAGGTGAAGCCAGGTCTCTCTCATCCTGGCATTGTTGCTGTTGCTGCCTCCGCCAGAGGCCTCTTCCTTCACCTGCCACTCTCCAGGCTTTAAAGAAAAAAGACAAAAAAACAAAAAATGCAAAAGCAAAAAGAAGAAAAGAAACTGGATCGGAGCCGGTTTTCTAATTGGAAATAAGACAATAGGAGGCTGGTAAAACAGAGCAAGCCTGGCAGCATCAGGAGGTGGAGAAGTCTACATTTCAGGTGTAACCCTTCTTCAGAACAATTCTTCTTCCTCAGTGGCAGGTGGCTGATATGAAAGAAGTGAATACATTACCTACATAAATCATATGTCTGCTGACATCCAACAACATGTACAGAACAAGAATGGTCACCTCAGCAACAACAAATAACAGAGGAGCGCCATTCCCAGCAAAACAGCATTACCCAGATAAACAGCCAATGCCACTACATGTGGGCATGTCATGAGAGGAGCAACATAGTTTAAGGACGATGTGATCAACGCATGAAGCTGATGAAATTCGAATTGCTAAGGCATGAGAACAGTAGTGTATATAGTTGGGTAACTAAAAATATATGTGATAGTGTTTCTTTTGCTCTTTCTTCTGTAACAAAGAGGGGCCTTTTCAATTGTAATGCAATCATGTATTAATGTCTGTCTAGTTTGCCATTGTCATGTGACACTACCATGAGGAAAACAGCATCTTAGACTTTATTTCAATGAAATCCTTGTGTTGGGAACATTTGCTACATTGTACATTTGAAAAGTTATCTTTTTACAGTGTTGGTTCAAAATGGACAAAAGATCTGAATTTCATAGGGGAAATGGGAGTCACTGCCTCTGACATTCAGGTCACAATAGACTGAATGTCAAGGAGCCCTAGCAAAGCTAGAATCATTCGGAATAAGAGGGTAGACTCTCTACTGGTTGGAGTCATAGCCAGCACAAAGATGCAGGAATTCCTTAGTTTGGTATCCTAGGTCTAGTCATCTTCAGCTACTTCAGCAATGACTTTCCTTCCAATGTAAAGTCAGAAGTTGGAAGATTCACTAATAATTGCACAATGTTCAGCACCATTCATGACTCTTCAGATACTGAAGCAGTTCATGTCCAAATGAAGCAAGAGCTAGAAAATATCAACATTTGACCTGATAAGTAGCAAGTAACATTCACACCACACAAGTACCAGGCAAAGACGGTCTTCAACAAGACAGAATCAAACCATTGTCCCTTAACTGTCAATGGCATATCAATGGCTAAATCCTCTACTATCAGCATCCTGGAGGTTACAATTGACCAGAAAATGAAATGAGATATACCCTTCCTGATGAAGGACTTTTGCCCGAAATGTCGCTTCTTCTACTCCTCGGATGCTGCCTGACCTGCTGTGCTTTTCCAGTACTTCATTCTCAACTCTAATCTCCAACATCAGCAGTCCTCACTTTCACCCAAAAAGTGAAATGGACGAGCCATATAAATACTGTGGCTACAAGAGCAGGTCAGAGACTTGGAATCCTACAGCAAATAACTCACCTCTTAACTCCCTAAAGTATGCCCTTCATTTATAAAGGCACAAGTCAGAAGTGTGATGGAATACTCCTGTCTGACTGAAGTGTCGAATAGCCTATTTCTACTCTAGTGTGTAAACATGCATTTCCAGACTGTCCAAACTCTGGTTTAAACTTACCATCAATGGCTGACAGGTCCTGCTTGTTGACTTTAGTCTGCTATAATGTTTGTTGGTGGGAAGTTTTGTTTATGAAGGACCCTGGATGTTGAACAAGCAAAGGCAATAGAATCACAGAACTAGAAAACTGGTCCTTGAGGCAAATTTATTTCATTTAAATTAAATGATTTCTTTTAAAACTTCAAAATCTGTTTCAGTTTAAAACTTCATTCAATATACTTAAATGTATTTGTGTCACATTTCAATTGTTACTCGAGTGTAGATTGAACCTACTTAGTTTTAAATAACAATTAGTCTCCCATGCGTAACATTCAAACTTGTTTCTTGTTTTTAAATCACTTATGAGGCATGGAGACATCTTCAATCTAAAAGCTAAAACCATCTGTTCTGATGCTAACAAACCTGCTGTGTATTTCCATCATTTTCTGTTCTCATTGCAATGTTTGGGTGATACTCTGGCAGAGTTTAACTCCAACTATTGTAGGATCCACTGCTTCAGTTATGGTGAAAGATTGATGGATGCTACAACAGGCAGCTAATCTGTCAAATTATTGCTGAAGAAGTGATTGTAAAATTATCCCCTGAATTATTATAAATTTGAGGTAAATACACCATTATAACCATGTCAAGTTTCCAGTGGTTTTCCAAATGTGATGGGGATCATTTCTCTAATAATGTTGAGCAAAAATGGAATTTTGCTTCTACATATATGGAAATGCCTTTAAAATGTGATTTTATATGCATCATTTCACATGATGCTACTTTTTGCCTCTGAGAGGAATGAATGAGTATTACCCAGCATGTGAGTAGAAGTATCAGAAGAGATAACATTAAGAGATGATTTTGAGTCTACCCACTGAGCAAAGACTGAGTGAGCAGACAACTACAATGTCTCAAATGATTTCTCAGCTGAGTTGCTACCATTGTTCAGATATTTCTGGGTTAATCTAGCTGCTCTGAAGAGGGAGCATAGGTCCAACGATTTACTTAGGTCCTAACCAAATTCAAGTCATGCCCGAGTAGACCAGCCTTGGTGGCTTTCCTGTCATTCTGAAACAAATGAGAAGAGGACTGAGGAGTCAATCAGTCCTGTGGAGAGCATTTTAAAAATAATTTGTATGACAGGGTGGTCTCCTAAGCCTTCAAAGGTGATTCAGATGTTTCCCAAAGCCACTTTCTCTTGCCTTAATATATGACCTTCTCTGAACATCTCTTTATGTTAGGAGCCCTGTTCCTTGAAGTGTTTAGATTAGATTCCCTACAGTGCAGAAACAGGCCATTTGGCCCAACAAGTCCACACCAACCCTCCAAAGAGTAACCCATTCAGACCCATTTCCCACTAATGCACCTAACACTATGGACATTTTAGCATGGCCAATTCACCTGACCTGCACATCTTTGTGAGGCAGTTTCCTACTGAGGGGTATTTACTATGCCACATGAGACTTTTATTTATTAAGTATTTGTTCTATTTCTGAAATATTGAAACATTCATTTTGAAGATATGTTTAATTATTTAGTGGATTGTGGCTAATGCTGGCAAGGTCAATATTTGTTACTCATGCCTGAATGACCTTAAGGAGGTGGTGATGCACTACCTCTTGAAATGCTACAATCTATCAGGTGCACATGCATGTAAAGTATCATGAGGAGGGAGTTCCAGAATTTATCCAGTGCTAATGAAATAATGGCAACAAATTTTAGGGCATTTTGGTATAAGAACCTGATGGATGGCAACTTCAGCCGAGTTCTTTGGAAACATGTTGAGAAGGAGAAATAGGTGCTTTGGCCTTTCCCCCCTTATTCTTCATTGATTAAAAAGTAGCTAATTTAGGTTATTTTTGTGACATACATGACTATTGTATTTGTTCCCCTTCATCCTTCAAAGCTAAAAATCATACAACACCAGGTTATAGTCCAACAGGTTTATTTGGAAGCACTAGCTTTTAGATTGCTGCCTCTTCATCAGTTAGCTGTGGAGCAGGATCATAAGACACAGAATTATAGCAAAATATTACAGTGTCATATGACTGAAATGATATATTTAACAAATCTAGATTGCTGTTGAGTCTTTCATCTTTTAGAATGAGTTGCAGATTTTGGTTCATTAACATGTAAATCCTAGAACATGTTTTAAGTCGCATTAACAAGATAACTTAAGGTTTTACTTAAAAATGTGGCATCTCAGCTCAGACAATGAATTAAAGGTGTGAGGCGAGAGTCTGTCAGTATCCTAATCTTGAGTCAGACTGGTTCTATTTCCAAAGTAGGAATATTACATGGATTGACTGCCTGCATTGACTGCCTTCAGATTGTGCATTTTTTGAGCAAAATAGAATGTATCTGCAAATATATTTCTGCAAATGCAAATTCACCCCATAGATATATATATTGTGTGTGTATGAGAGAGACAGAGTGTAAGTGCATGCATGTGAGTGTGTGCATGTGAATGTGAGTGTGTATGAGAGAATGCATGTTTGTGTGTGCATGCTTGATAAAGTGGCTGTGAGAGTGTGATGGAGTAGAAGCCTGCGAGAGGGTGTGTGTGGGTGTGAGTTAGGGAGGTGTATTTGTGAGTGTATGAGAGAGCATATGTTTGATAGAAGTCTGCGTGAGTGTGTGAGCATGTAAGAGTATGTGTGTATGTGTGTATGTGAGAGAGAGAGAGAGAAAGAAAGAGAGTATATACTGAAGTAGGGTCACCTGTAGTGCGATATGAACCCAAGGTCCTGGTTGAGGCCATGCTCATGGGTTCCAAACTTGTATATCAACTGCTATTCTGGATCAGTGGTGCTGGAAGAGCACAGCAATTCAGGCAGCATCCGAGGACAGGCAAAATCGACGTTTCGGGCAAAAGCCCAACTGCTATACACATCCTTCAAAGTAGGTTTACTACATAAGAACTTGTTTTAACCCATGCTTGAGATCTAGAAGTAAATACCAATAAATCTTGTTGCAAAGCGTAAAAATGCTTTAACAAATTCTGATCCTAACCTATAATTCCAGGGAAGAAAGCAACCTCATTTCCGTGCCGCACCGTGGGCGGCACGGTGGCACAGTGGTTAGCACTGCTGCCTCACAGCGCCTGAGACCCGGGTTCAATTCCCGGCTCAGGCGACTGACTGTGTGGAGTTTGCACGTTCTCCCCGTGTCTGCGTGGGTTTCCTCCGGGTGCTCCGGTTTCCTCCCACAGTCCAAAAGATGTGCAGGGTCAGGTGAATTGGCCATGTTAAATTGCCCGTAGTGTTAGGTAGGGGTAAATGTAGGGGTATGGGTGGGTTTCGCTTCGGCGGGTCGGTGTGGACTTGTTGGGCCGAAGGGCCTGTTTCCACACTGTAATGTAATCTAATCTCATAACTTTGCAATAATGAATGATTGAAACATACACTGTCATATGGGAATCTGAATTTGAGGACAAGGACTTGGATCATTAATTACTGACATTTCACAAGTTGTGAGTCCTTCCAAATGATCTGGGATATATTCATGTTGTAGTAATATGTTAACACCCGGCCCATATCCCTCCAAACCCTTCGTATTCATATATCCATCCAAATGTCTTTTAAATGTTGCAATTATACCAGCCTCCACCACTTCCTCTGGCAGCTCATTCCATACACGTACCACACCTAAGTTGCCCCTTTGGTCTTTTTTATATCTTTCCCCTCTCACTCTAAAACCATGCCCTCTAGTTTTGGACATCCCCCACCCCAGGGAAAAAACATTGTCTATTTACCCTATCCATACCCCTTATAATTTTGTAAACGTCTATAAGGTCACCCCTCAGCCTCCAACGCTCCAGGGAAAACAGCCCCAGCCTGTTAAGTCTCTCCCTGTAGTTCAAATCCTCCAACCCTGGCAACATCCTTGTAAATCTTTTCTGAACCCTTTCAAATTTCACAACATCTTTCCGATAGGAAGGAGACCAGAATTGCACACAATATTCCAACAGTGGCCTAACCAATGTCCTGTACAACCACAACATGACCTCCCAACTCCTGTACTCAATACTATGACCAATAAAAGAAAGCATACCAAATGACTTCTTCACTATCCTATCTACCTGTGACACCACTTTCAAGGAGCTATGAACCTGCACTCCAAGGTCTTTTTGTTCAGCAACACTCCCTAGGACCTAACCATTAAGTGTATAAGTCCTGCTAAGATTTGCTTTCCCAAAATGCAGCACCTCGCATAAATCTGAATTAAACTCCATCTGCCACTTCTCAGCCCATTGGCCCATCTGGTCAAGATCCTGTTGTAATCTGAGGTAACCTTCTTCGCTGTCCACTACACCTCCAATTTTGGTGTCATCAGCAAGCTTACTAACTGTACCTCTTATGCTTGTATCCAAATCATTTATGTAAATTACAAAAAGTAGAGGACACAGCACCGACCCTTGTGGCACTCCATTGGTCACAGGCCTCCAGTCTGAAAAACAACTCTCCACCACCACCCTCTGTCTTCTACCTTTGAGCTTGTTCTGTACCCAAATGGCTAGTTCTCCCTGTATTCCATGAGATCTAACCTTGCTAACCAGTCTCCCATGGCCAACCTTGTCAAATGCCTTACTGAAGCCCATATAGATCACATCTACCGCTCTGCCCTCATCAATCCTCTTTGTTACTTCATCAAAAAATTCAATCAAGTTTGTGAGACATGATTTCCCATGCACAAAGCCATGTTGACAATCCCTCATCAGTCCTTGCCTTTCCAAATACATGTACATCCTGTCCCTCAGGATTCTCTCCAACAACTTGCCCACCACTGACGTCAGGCTCACTGGTATATAGTTCTCTGGCTTGTCCTTACTACCTTTCTTAAAGAGTGGCACCACGTTAGCCAACCTCCAGTCTTCCGGCACCTCACCTGTGACTATCGATGATACAAATATCTCAGCAAGAGGTGCAGCAATCACTTCTCTAGCTTCCCACAGAGTTCTAGGATACACCTGATCAGGTCCTGGGGATTTATTCACCTTTATGCATTTCATGGCATCCAGCACTTCCTCCTCTGTAATATGGACATTTTGCAAGATGTCACCATGTATTTCCCTACTGTCTATATCTTCCATATCCTTTTCCATAGTAAATACTGATTCAAAATACTTGTTTAGTATCTCCCCCATCTCCTGCAGCTCCACACAAAGGCTGCCTTACTGATCTTTGAGGGGCCCTATTCTCTCCCTCGTTACCCTTTTGTCCTTAATATATTTGTAAAAACTCTTTGGATTCTCCTTAATTCTATTTGCCAAAGCTATCTCATGTCCCCTTTTTGCCCTCCTGATTTCCCTCTTAAGTATACTCCTACTGCCTTTATACTCTTCGAAGCATTCACTCAATCTATCCTGTCTATACCTTACATATGCTTCCTTCTTTTTCTGAACCAAACCCTCAATTTCTTTAGTCATCCAGCATTCTCTATACCTACCAGCCTTTCCTTTCACCCTGACAGGAATATACTTTCTCTGGATTCTCGTTATCTCATTTCTGAAGGCTTCCCATTTTCCAGCCGTCCCTGTACTTGCAAACATCTGCCCCTAATCAGTTTTTGAAAGTTCTTGCCTTATACCGTCAAAATTGGCCTTTCTCCAATTTAGAACTTCAACTTTTTGATCTGGTCTATCCTTTTCCATCATTATTTTAAATCTATTATAATTATGGTCACTGGCCCCAAAGTGCTCCCCCACTGACATCTCAGTCACCTACCATGCCTTATTTCCCAAGAGTAGGTCAAGTTTTGCAGCTTCTCTAGTAGGTACATCCACTTACTGAATCAGAAAATTTTCTTGTACACACTTAACAAATTCATCTCCGTCTAAACCTTTAACACTTTGGCAGTCCCAGTCTATGTTTGAAAAGTTATAATCCCCTACCATAGCCACCCTATTATTCTTACAGATAGCTGAGATCTCCTTACAAGTTTGTTTCTCAATTTCCCTCTGACTATTAGGGGGTCTATCATGCAATCCCAATAAGGTTATCATCCCTTTCTTACTTCTCAGTTCCACCCAAATAGCTTCCCTGGATGTATTTCTGGGAATATCCTCCCTCAGCACAGCTATAATGCTATCTCCCCCTCATCTCTTGCCTCCCTTTCTACAAGTAAATTCTAGGCTGCCACTTCAGTTCAGTAGTGAGGGGTGTTCATTGTTAAATTTGCCTTGTTTTTGCTAAAATATTCAACAGAATTCCCATCTGCATTCTCAGGTGGATGTAAGAATGTCAGAAATAAGAACAGGAGTAAACCACTCAGCCTCTCGAGTCTGCTCTGCCAATCAGTCAGATCATAGCCGATGTGATAGTTCAGGCTAAGTCCATTTTTCACTTTCTGTGTCCTGACTATTAAAACATTGGATTCCCTCCAATAAAAGGCGTTCCAATTAGTTTTGAACATATTCAGTGTCCTAACCTCCATAGGGAAGAGAATTCCAAACACTAAAAATTCTTAGAGGAGAAATTTCTCCTTTTCACCATCTTTAATGGAAGACCCCTAATTTTGAAACTATGCATTCTCGTTCTCGATTCTCCCACATGGAGAAAACATCTCTTGGCAACAACTCTGTGAAGCACCTCAGAATATGTTGAAAATAGAGGAGGCCTACTCAATGTTACCCCTTAATGAAGATTGCAAAAAACAAATTATCTGATTATTATTATATTGCTTTTTGATTAAGTTTACTCAGTATAAATTGCCTCCTACATTTCTTACCTTAAAACACTAAGTACACTTCAAAAGTACTTAATTTATTGGGTTAAAAATCACACAACACCAGGTTATAGTCCAACAGGTTTAATTGGAAGCACACTAGCTTTCAGAACGACGCTCCTTCATCAGGTGGTAGTGGAGGGCTCAATCCCTCCACTACCACCTGATGAAGGAGTGTCGCTCCGAAAGCTAGTGTGCTTCCAATTAAACCTGTTGGACTATAAACTGGTGTTGTGTGATTTTTAATTATGTACACCCCAGTCCAACACCGGCATCTCCAAATCACAATTTATTGTGAATTGCTTTAGGATTTACAGTAGTTATGAAAGGCACCATATAATTGCAATATCTTTTGAATTTGTGATAAGAACCCAGTATCTGCTATCCTCTAGGCCCAAAACTACAACTTCCATGGAAACAAAGTTCAGGGAGTAGTTTAGGAATAAACAAGGGTGATTTGGGTCTGGGTATACATTGGGTGGATGCAATACATAAATTACTGCAGCGATTTGAGCAAGTAAGTTTTATTCATTTATTCAATAAACCAAACTTTAGAAAATATTGAAATCAAATAGCTCAAGAACTAAGTAGATATCTAGGCCATATCACAATGGTGTTAATAGGTGTTTGCAATCCACAAGTTACTGCTGCATTTCCTACATTATGACAGTCACTACACTCAAAGTATATAATTGGTTTTAAAGGATTATAAGACATGAAGTGCTTTCGAAAGGTGATAACTAAAACAATGTCAGGACATGTGACAGATCTAAAATTCAATGCCTGATCAAGCACACTCACACTCTCTCCTGCTGACGATCAACTAACACTCTGGCTGGTAGGCAGGTTTGGTGGCAGATTGGATTTCTGTAACTCTCAGATCTGTAACTTTGCAGACAAACTTCCTAATGGATAAAATACCTGTACCTGAAAAGTGACAGGAAGCTTATTATTAAGTTGTTAGACCAGTTAAAACTGTGCCACTGAACTAACATACAGTTGGGAACATTGACTGAGTGATGTAAATGGACTGTGTCACTTTGGTGAGAGTGTGCACTCTGGTGGGTGTAGATTTGTCAGTAATTTGGAATGAAGACTTCACCATTATCAGTCACCAGTCTAACTGAAACAAAAGTTTGTACTATAATGCAACTTTAAAAGAAGAGAAAAAAAACTTGCATTTACATTGGATCTTTCACAACCATCAGATATTTTCAAGCATTTTACATTGAATGACATACTTTGAAAGCATAGGCATTGCTCTGTTCGATGAAATACAGCAGCCAGTTTATAGACAGCAAAGTTCCACAAAGAATATTGTAATATTGACATAATAATCTGTTTACTTGCTTATTATTTTTCTGTATTATTTACCATTTAGATTATCATAGAAATCGTAGGTGACATTCGAACACTAGCTACTCAACCTCATTGAGATAATTGTTATGCATTGTGACTAAGCAATACATATGCTATATTTTTTATTAGACTCTGCTATTAATTAGTGTCTCCTAACTGTTAATTTGTCCACAGTTACGGTCACCACACCAAATCAATCAATTAAAATGGTTAATTGGATGCTAGACATAAGAAAGTGCATACATAGCACTCAATTTGTATTCTTATTTCAGTGTCATATCTAACAGTTTTGATGAATAGCTTAACAAGATTGATATTTTCAAACTTAGAAATTAACCTTCCCCTTTCATGGTATCAATCCAAATTAATTCCATTAGATGCAAATCATTCATACACAACATATATCTATAAATATATTCACACTATGCAGTTAAAAATGACAATGGTGGACCAGTTGAAGAATCCCAATTGAGCTCAATAGAGTGCTTTGAAATGGTCAAAACCAGCAATTACACAGAATTAATACTTCTCTGATGAATTACCCAGTGAGTTTCAGATAAAATCATAAGGTGGAATCTTAGTCGGGTAATGGCAAAATCAGATGAAAAGTCCAGCAAGGGCTACCTTGAAATTGGGAAAACTTTGCTGCACCATTTGATTTTGCTTCATGGCAAAGCCAATTTCTTGTGAGGCAGTGGTGAGTTGCGAATTAAGGGAGATTATTGTGCGCTTAATGTCACAACTTGCTATATGAAATATAAATTTGTATCTGGATGTCAACAAAAGTTAGAGTCAGCACTGGACAACCACAGCTTGTTACTTAATGTGAAGAGCGCCCATTTTGATTAGCAGCAAAGAACATCTTAGAACATTGGCATTTTGCCAAATACTTCCAAATATCATGTCACCTCTGTAATCCACTTCCAGGTCACTTTGGAAATACAGACTCGCACTGCAGTGCATACCAGCAACTAGCATTGAGAAGGCTGTACAGGGGCACTTTGCACCCAGATCACAAATTGGACTAGGCTGCTTCTCAGATCCCTCATTTATTCTTTCAGCACTTTCTCACTTAGCGCCGATCTGCATGCTTACAGCATCCGTACATTACCATGCCATTGCCAATTAGCCTTTGGTTCTGGCTGATGCACCAGTGCACTGACAATGGTTTTTGGTCAGAGGTCACACGTCACCAGGTTATAGTCCAACAGGTTTATTTGAAATAACCAGCTTTTGGAGCATTTCCCCCTTCATCAGGTGGAGTGAAGAAAAGCAGACAGGCAAAGAATCTATAAGCAGAGAGATCAAAAGATCATAGAAATGGTGTGAGTGGAGTGTCGACAAGTCTCTGCAGGTGTTCAAGGAAACGTCAGCTTTTGTCGCAACACTACAGATGTCTTACAGAAAGTGGTCAACATTAGGCCTTGCTAGAGTGTCACATGTCACATTTAGCAGAGCTCCCACTGAGAGTCATAGAATCATAAAGATATACAGCATGGAAACAGACCCTTTGGTCTAACTCGTCCATGCTGACCAGATATCCTAAACTAATCTAGTTCCAGTTGTCGGCACTTGGCCCATATCCCTCTAAACCCTTCCTGTTCATATATCCACCAGATGCCTTTTAAATGGCCTAATTGTACCAGCCTCCACCACCTCCTCTGGCAGCTCATTGCATACATGCACCACCTTCTACATGAAAATGTTGCCCCTGTGGTTCCTTTTAAATTTTTCCCCTCTCACCTTATTCCTATGCCCTCTAGTTCTGAACCCCCCTACCCCAGGGAAAATACCTTGTCTAATTACTCTATCTATGCCCCTCGTGATTTTATAATCCTCTATAGGGTCATCCCTCAGCCTCATACACTCCAGGGAAAACAGCCTATTCAGCCTCTACCTGTAGCTCAAACCCTCCAACCCTGGCAGCATCCTTGTAAATCTTTTCTGAACCCTTTCAAGTTGATATAACTCTGTGAGCCACCCTCATTGCTATGAACAAACAGTGTACTCATGTAGATTGCCAATTTCAACAACGAAGATGTTTACCTCCAACTTAGAACACCCATAGGTGCCCTTAAGCTTGTCGTGGACAGTGCACTGACCGGAGGCAATATCTCTAACCTCATTTCAAAAATGGACATTGGCAATTTGGAAAAGACTCAGAGTAGGCAGCTTGTTTCTAGTCTCACCAGGTTCAAGAGGACTTTCAGTAAAGATGATGATGACATTGGGTATTTCAACCTGGGGCGCTATATGATTGTGACAACAAGTAACTCTCCAGTAAAGATTCCTCATCTCAGGATCCCACCCCATTGCTAATAGGAATTTTAAGTCTATTTGCTGAGGTCTTTGGAGTGAGGTGTCATTTGAAAGTCATTCCCCTATGCTCTTTGTGAGGAAGAATGGTGGAAAACTGAGACTCTGTGTCCATTAACAGGCACTCAATGCAATGATTCAGAATGATGACCACCTTCTATCTTGGTTCAGGAAGCTTTTTAAGCTCTTAAAGATGCAAAGTAATTCTGGTTATAACCATCCATCCATCGCTGAACAAGACATTGAAAGGATGGCATTCCAAACAGGCACTGGGGGACTTTATGAAACCCTGATATGAACTCTGTGATGTCTCAAGTATGTAATTGATAAAGTGTTTGGCGATTTTAATCTTCAGCCCATAATTGCATATCTGAATGATATCCTCAGCTTCAGCATAACATTCGAGGAAACTCTTGCAACACTAGACATTATCTTAGCCTACTTCTTGCAGTTTCACTTGAAAAGCGAAGTGCCAACTTATTGGGACAAAATATCATACCTGGGCACTTTGTTACCAACAAAGGCATTACTCCTGATGAACTGGGCAGTAGAGGAGTCATCCTGGTTTAAGACAGAAAGAGAACTACACAAGCTGACTACTAGAGGAAACTTGTGCAAGGCTGCGTACAGTTTGCTCACCCATTCCATGATTTGCTAAGGAAGTCCTACAATGCTCAAGGCATGGTTGAGAGAGCATGGACAAGGCAAACAACCGAAACTTGTTTCATCACATGTCCTTGGTAACCGAGATTTCCAATTCCCTTTCAGACTGGAAACTGACACCAGTTTCCTTGGCTTAGGAGTGGTGTTGTCACGTGACCAAGGGCAGAAAAGAGTAGTTATTACTTATACTAGTCTGAACCATGGACCAGATTAGTGGAATATGCAGAATTATGACAGGACGAAATTCAGGCTGAGGTGAGCTATTTCCCAAACATTCAGAGACTCCCTGATCAGTGCAGAGTTTGAAGTGTTACCAACAAAAGCCCATTCAACTACATTCAAATGTCCACAAAGCTGGGAGCAAGAGAGACCCAATGGATCAATTTAGCAGTTTTGATTCCAGATCTGTAAGAGGTCAGACAAAAGTAATACAAATGCTGATATTCTTAATCAGAAGGCCAACTACAGGAGGGAACCTACCCCTGCCTGACTGGAGGAGGCTGTAGCTGATTCACTGCCCAATCCCAAGTCAAAATCCCATTCCTTAAGAAGTTTGAACTAAGATCCAGTGCAGTGTTAATAATACATTTAGAAGTGAGATCCAAATAAGATCCAGACAGGTAGACTCAGATATGGTTTTATCTTTCCCAGTGGGCGGCACGGTGGCACAGTGGTTAGCATTGCTGCCTCACAGCGCCAGAGACCCGGGTTCAATTCCCGCCTCAGGCGACTGACTGTGTGGAGTTTGCACATTCTCCCCGTGTCTGCGTGGGTTTCCTCCGGGTGCTCCTCCCACAGTCCAAAGATGTGCAGGTCAGGTGAATTGGCCATGCTTAATTGCCCGTAGTGTTAGGTAAGGGGTAAATGTATGGGTGGGTTGCGCTTCGGCGGGGCGGTGTCGACTTGTTGGGCCGAAGGGCCTGTTTCCACACTGTAAGTAATCTAATCTATCTTGAAAAAGAGGATCTCTGCCAACCTTGGAGAGTGATGGGAATGTCAGTCGACTGCACCATTACCAGAAAGTCCAACATCTACCATCACAGGGTCAGTTGAAGAAGGAGTCTAAACTAGCACAGAAGGAGTTGAGATTCTAGAAGAGGATTGGAAATAGGATGCAATCCTGTATTGGTTGGTTCATGACAATGAGAAAGTGGTGAAGCAACTCATCATTCCTGACAGCCACAAGCATTGGTAGCCATTCATAATTGAGCAGGGTACTAAACGATGGATAAGATGACTACGTTGACAAGAGAACAGCATTACTGGCCTGGGATGGCTGCTCATATTGATCATTCCTGTCAAAAGCATGTTGGCTAAAGTGAGCAAGTGTAGTACAAGGGATGCCAGTATTTCAGCAGGTATCTGCCAATTGGTGATTTGTTCTGGGAATGGTGTGAGGTAAGATGGGAATATAATTGGACACGAGAGATGCCATAAGGGTGAGGTAAATAGTTAAAGAGGCATGTTTTGTAAATTAGGGTATAGATATCAATGGGTCTGTAGTGAGAATCCTTCCAAAAAAAACGCAATGCAACTAGCACTTTGTCAAAAGATTATAAGACTCAACCGTTATTGAATGAGAAAATGTAGGAAGCTAGGCAAGGTACCAAACTTAGAAGGAATTTGTATAAAAATTCTTGAAATGGTGAGATAATTCGATCGTATCCTTCTCATTATTTACTAATGGAGAATTGCAAGAAGTGGGAAAAGTCTCCAAGGATTGGAAAACAGCCAAAAAGAGAAAGCCTCCAGAGACAGCAGTATATTTACTACCTCCTGTGGGTATTAGAAGGCCTATGAGAGAAGGGATTATATGGTAAATGGGATTTTGCCTAGATTTGTGGTTGAGAGCATTTGAGTTCTTTGATCGTCACCTATGAGTTAACGGACCAATAAAAATGTTGAGAGGGAATTCAGAGCCTTCAAAAGAGTAAGAGGCAGCTTGAGAAAGTGATGTCGTCTGCCACTGCCATCACGGGTGAGTTAGATCTGTGCTTGGAATGAAATATCATGGTGTCTCATTTCTCCTATCTTAAAAAAAAGGCTGTTTCAATCAGAGTAACTAGAACTTCAATTGAAATAGTCAGTATTTGAGATATTGATTAAAATTGAATTAGTAGAATTATGAATTAATTGAAACTGAATAAGGACAGCAGGACAGTTGATCTGTTGCAACTTAGTTGTGTGGGAGCTCATTGATAGCAGTGTGATCCATTGTCAAACATCATCCTGTAAGTGTCAATAGCTTTAAGAACATCAGTTCAGAGGACATGAGCTGAACTCTAAGCAATGGACAATGATGTATCAGGTAAGATGAAAGTAATCTGGATACATGGATCCAGGGGGAAGTCATATCCTTAGCCCAGAGTCTTGTGATTTGGTCCACGATTACAGACAGGAGGGTGTGACTGTGGGGGCCTTTACAGTTGTTCAACATGTTTGAGATTCTTACAGCTTAAATGGACAAAAAAATGGGCAGTAGGGTAGAACAAAACTGATCTATGGCACAGGCAACCTGTTCTGGGGGTGGGGAGAGGGGATTTGATAGGAATATTGTGGTAGTGAGGGACAGTATAATCAGTGGCCAGCTCCTACTTTTAATTTGTATTAATGTGTTTATATTAAGCAATGACTGAGTTTCAAAAGTAAATGCTAGCATTCTCGTGCAGCTGTACTGAAGGAAAATTGCACTTCTAGAACTGTTGACCTTTGGATGAAATATTAAACTGAAGTCCCAAATGGCTGTTTTGAATGAATGACAGGTAGTGCTATGATTTCACAGTAGAACAAGGAAATTATATATGGTATTTTAGGGCAATGTTTTCCATCTATGAGCACAAAAAAAAACAGATTATGTGATCATTATCACATCGCTGTTTGTGGGGATTTGCTGTATGCACATTAGTTATTGCATTTCATATATTTAGAAAAGTAACAACACTTTAAAAATACTTCATTGGTTGTGAAGTGCTTTGAGAGTCTGGGTGACGGTTAAAAGCAGGACCTTCTTCCTATTAATAAATATATTAAAATTCCATGAAAAATTGAAGGACCTGGTTGATGACAGAAACTCTGAGGATGTGACATAATTAGGTTTAAACACTGCTTTTAATACTCATCCTGCTTTAGAATAATGCTATAAGGAATTTGAAATCATTCACAATTCACTCATTAATGGATATAACCTGTAATTGCCTATGTTGTGATTAGCACAGGAATTAATTGTAAAACTTTTATAATTTTTGTCTTTAGCCTTAAACCTAACTCTTTAAACATCCTCAGCTTGAATTCCATGCTATTCTTTTCTACATCACTGATTCTCACATGAATCATGACCTATGGCTGCTCTCGCCAAATGACATTTTTTACTTATTTGACTATGTGCAAACACACATCATTCAAACCCATAATCCCTTCATAGTTTGCCAAGTATATCAAGGAGTTGAGGCACTACACAACATTGGTAAAAGTTAAATATCACACAACATCAGGTTATAGTCCGACAGGTTCATTTGGAAGCACTACTTGGAAGCACTAGCTTCCAAATAGTGCTTCCAAATAAACCTGTTGGACTATAATGTGGTGTTGTGTGACTTTTAACTTTGCAGAAGTTGGTACTGCAGATGTTGGAGATTAGAGTCAAGATTAGAGTGGTGCTGGAAAAGCACAGCAGGTCAGGCAGTATCTGAGGAGCAGGAACACTGACGTTTCGGGCAAAGGCTTTTCATCAGGAATAAGGCTGGCACCCTTGGGGGTGGAGAGATAAATGGAAGGTGGGTGCAGGTGGGGCTGGGGAGAAGGTAGCTAAGAGTGCAATAGGTGGATGGAGGTGAGGGTAAAGGTGATAGGGTGGAGCGGATAGGTGGGAAGGAAGATAGACAGGTGGGACAGGTCATGAGGAGGGTGCTGAGCTGGAAGGTTGGAACGAGGATAAGGTGGGGGGAGGGGAAATTAGGAAACTGGTGAAGTCCACATTGATGCCATGGGATTGGAGGGTCCTGAGACAGAAGATGAGGCATTCTTCCTCCAGGCATCGGGTAGTGAGGGAGTGTTGATGGAGGAACCCCAGGACCTGCATGTCCTCGGCAGAGTTGGGGAGGGGGGGGGGGGGAGCAGGGATGGAAGTTGAAATGTTCAGATGGTGGGGTTGATTTGTGCGGGTGTCCTGCAGATGTTCTCTGAAGCGCTCTGCGAGAAGGTGTCCGGTCTCCCCAGTGTAGAGGAGACCGCATCAGGAGCAGACAATAAATGACATGTTGCTCAGTTGCATCAGTTGCTCCCGATGCGGTGTCCTCTACACTGGGAAGACCAGATCCCTTCACGCAGAGCGCTTTAGAGAACATCTCTGGGACACCCGCACCAATCAACTCCACCGTCCTGTGGCCGAGCATTTCAACTCCCCCTCCCACTCTGCCGAGGACATACAGGTCCTGGGCCTCTTCCATCACCATTCCCTCATCACCCGACGTCTGGAGGAAGAACGCCTCATCTTCCGCCTCAGGACCCTCTAACCCCATGAAATCAGTGTGGACTTCACCAGTTTCCTCTTTTTCCTTTCCCCCACCTTACCCCGTTCCAACCTTCCAGCTCAGCACCATCCTCATGACCTGACCCACCTGTCAATCTTCCTTCCCATCTATCAGCTCCACCCTCCCTTCAGATCTATCACCTTCACCCTCACCTCCATCCACCTATTGCATTCTTAGCTACCTTCTCCCCAACCCCATACCCCCTCCCATTTATCTTTCCACCCCCAAGGCTCCCAGCCTCAATCCTGATGAAGGACTTTTGCCGAAACATTGATTTTTCCTGCTCCTCGGATGCTGCCTGACCTGCTGTGCTTTTCCAGCACCACTCTAATCTTGATTTTAACTTTGTTCATCCCAGTCCAGTACTGGCACCTCCGAATCACACCATTGGAAAGACCAGTCAGCTCATGAGTTAACAGAAGTGACCAATCCACAACTAGCAGTAGCAATCCCACAGGCACCAGAAAGTATCTATTTCACAAAGGCCATGTTGAATCACTAGCAGTTAGATGTTTAACTCTTTCCATCTCCAATCCCATTCCTGATTACTTAACAAGGAAAACCAAACAACTTCAGATTTGTGTGATGTTGAGCTCGGCAAGTGAGAGGAAGTTCAGACTCCGATGCCTCAGGAAGAAATAGCGATATATGCAATTCTAAACACAAGAATTAGCAACTGTTGTTGTTGGAAGTTGGAATTAGTTGCCTGGAGTAAGGTTTGACCTGTGGAAGAAAATTGAACAGACTGCAGGAAATTTGATTCTGCAATTACTGATAGCCTATGGTACAGAAAACTGGTGGAATAGCAGGAGACTCTGTCAAAATGCAAATGCAATACCAATTGAATGCAGGCCAGAACTCCAAGGTATTTCAAACCAAGGTTATGCACAGTGGGAAGAAACAAATAATCCTCTTTTGCTTGCAATTCACATTTCAAAGTCAGTCACCAAGTGTTGATCATCTTTTGTTTAGCTTATCTCTGCTTTAAAATATGTTGTTGACCCTGGGATAAGATCCTACAGTTCTAATTGTACTCAGGAGTATTTTCAGTACACAGAGAAACATATTATACGAAACAGGAATAGGAGAAAACATTTTGCAAAGCAAGACTGCTCCATCTTTTGAAGTAATCATAGATTTCAACTCCACATTCTCATTTGTCCCAAGTCTTCCTTGATTCCCTGAGAGACCATTTCAGATAGAGTCTATCTCAACCTTAACTGTCTTCTGTGATGCAGCATCCATAATCCTCTGGTGTGGAAAATGTTAATGATTTATGCCTTTTAGTGAAGAAATTTCTCCAAATCTTTCTTCACAAACATTGTGGGCCGAAGGGCCCGTTTCTGTGCTGTACAGTTCCATGTTCTATCTAAATTACCAGCCCCTTATTATGAAGCTCCGTCCATTTGTTATAGATCTTCTAGCTAGCAGGAAAATATTCGTGCACCTACTTTGTCAAGCTAGTTTATAATCTTGAATCAAGAAACAGAAATTGCTGGAAAAGCTCAGCAGATCTGACAGCATCTGTGAAGAGAAATCAGAGTTACCGTTTATAGTCGTGACCCTTCCTCAGACCCATTCTGGTATTATTGGTAAAAAGATATAATGATATTAGAAGCAGTTCACTGAAGGTTTACTCAACTCATTTCTGAGTTGAAGGGTTCTTCCAATGATAAAGGGTTGAAGAGGTTGGGTGGGTACCCATTGGAGTTGAGAAGAATGAGAGCAAATGTTATCAAACCATATAAAATAGTGAGGGGATTAGATAGAGTGGGTACCAGAAGGATGTTTCTTCTTTTGAGAGAGACTACAATTAGTGGACACATTGACCCAGATTTTCTGATTGTCAAACAATTGTTAGTCCAGCATAGATGGGAGGTGCATAAGGGGTACATCCCCCATTGTAATTGAGTGGAAAGTTGAAGATTCTGCTGAGCAATTTATCAATGCCTGAAACCTGCTGAAAATGTAAAATAAATCACAGAATTTGAAATGTTCTGGTGTAACTAAGTAATTACTTAGGAAAATTTAGACTATAAAATATGTAGTCTAATTCCTGAGTAACTATTTGACTGACTCCATACTTACCTCCACACACTCCAAATACATTTTCCCCAGACCCCTTGCATACTCCTAGCAAATGACCTTACACCACAGGGGACGCAGCACCCACCACCCAAGGACTTGATTACTTTGATGCGCTGCCAGAGCCAGAATTTTATTATTTTGCTTTTGACTCCATACTTTAAGTCTGGTTTTTAATGCCATGAGAAGTTTTCTTTTTACTTAAGCAAATTTGGAAATTGTGTTTTAGCTGACCTGGTATATGTACTTCCTTCAGGACAATTGCAGTGGTTCCCCATTGTATTTAATACCAAAGTACTTGATAAATTCATTTTTATGGGAGATGTTATGTGGAAAATTGGCATTTTAAAAACCCAAGGTGAGTCAATTCGATTTCTTTATTAAAAGTCACACAACACCAGGTTATAGTCCAACAGGTTTAATTGGAAGCACACTAGCTTTCGGAGCGACGCTCCTTCATCAGGTGATTGTGGAGGACTCGATCGTAACACAGAATTTATAGCAAAAATTTGCAGTGTGATGTAACTGAAATTATACATTGAAAAATTGATTGTCTGTTAAGTCTTTCATCTGTTAGAATACAGTGGTAGTTTCACTTCTTTCATGTGTAAATCACACACTTTCTCACACTCACAACCCCACCCCAGACAGACACACACACACAGACAGACAAAGACCCACATGCACACATATATTTTGTGTGGTGAATTTGTACTTGCAGAGTTACATTGCACTTTACTCAAAAACTGCATACATTCATGTAGAACTCTGAGCTCAAAAACTGCATGAATTTATGTAAAACTCTGTTATCTCACTTTTTAGATTAGAATCAATCTAAACATCAGGTCATAGACAGAGAACACAGGGGGCTAACACCTTCAACATATTGTCTAGCTATCACCATTGTTAACAGCTAACCCGAGAATGCAACTTTTAAAAAAAGGGGTTTTGTGATTTACATATGAAAGAAGTGAAACTACCACTGTATTCTAACAGATGTAAGGCTTAACAGACAATCAATTTTTCAATGTATAATTTCAGTTACATCACACTGCAAATTTTTGCTATAAATTCTGTGTTACGATTGAGCCCTCCACAATCACCTGACGAAGGAGCGATGCTCCGAAAGCTAGTGTGCTTCCAATTAAACCTGTTGGACTATAACCTGGTGTTGTGTGATTTTTAACTTTGTACACCCCAGTCCAACACCGGCATCTCAAAATCATGATTTCTTTATGGTTACAACATTGAGTTGTAAAGTTGTATCTGGGTCCAAATATTCTTTTTCAATACTGAATGATAAGAGTAATGAAAGTTTTAGACTATTGCTTTGTTACAATGTTGAGAAAGCTTTTTTCTTCATGTTACTTATGCCATCCACATGGATCACTTACAGTAATGAAATTATCCATCAGTCATTGCTTCATGGGGAAATCAATGAATGGCTGGCATGTATTTTAGATGTTAAATCTTTGATTCTTTTGAATGCATCTGGTTTCTTGTTGCAACCTCATGTACACATACATGCCTTCTCTTCATCATTTCTAGAAGTTTTTAGATTGCCATGTATAGAGTTGAGTTTCCTTCTTCCCATGTTAGTCACAGTCATAGCATGAAACTAAGCATAAGGGTGAGGTACATCTGCAGTTTCTGCTTCATCTTATTTGAATACTATTGTGAAAGCTGGTACAATGAGTGAGTTGAAGTTTAGTGGCTTTTATAAATGGGCTACACCCATGGAGTTCTAATCAGGCAAGAGTCTAACGTGTTGGATGGAGCAATTTTTGAAAATCATGATGACCACAGCCCTTTCATCACATAGCAAAGGGGTTCATGACTGGACAGCTGGTCTTGGACAATTTCTATCATGTAAAAAGTCAATTCTAAAGTTTCCAACATCCACAGTGTGCATTTATTGAATGTAGCTCATGCTCACAAATGTCTTGTTGTGCTCATCTGTTAAGGTCCATGCAAGTTGACAGCGAAGAGATCAATCACAACTTAATCCAGAATCCATGGATCTTCGATCACTACTTCTAAATATAAAAATGTATAAAGGCAAAAATTAGAATGGTGCAGCTTTAAGAGAGAACTCTATCTGCAACATTTAATCTAATATTTCTGCTGTGTGCAAACACAGTACAGAAAAGACAAGAAATTAAATAGTTCCTATTGCATTGATATCAAGCTATCAAAGGGTATTTCTGAGGTCTCCCAGCAACACTGTTGAGATCAGATGATCATGAGGGATACTTCGAAAACATTAACTTAACCTATTATTAATTTGCAGCTTGGAGAGGATGTCAAGCTAAAATGAAACCATTTTCTAAAGTACAGTTAAAAAAACAGTGATGTTCATGTTACATAATTGCAATTCCTAACAATGCATAATTTAAGTAACTATAACCTCTGGCTTTTGTGTAGCTTCTGTAATATGATAGCTGTATAATGAAAACTTTCTCATCTAATTCAGTATGCAGTGCGAAGGCTACTGAAAGGTGTCCTAAAAATATGTAATGATTACAATATTATCATGGCATATGTAAAACTTTATTTCTGTGCGTTGTTCACTGGGACCTTGAATAAAGAAAAAACTACATAAGTGATCTTCAGAATGTGTTAATATATATGTACGCATGCAAATTGGGTCAGTATTGTCAATATGCAACTATGCGTGGTTCACATACACTATTATTTAAAAAGGCATATGGATCTTCGGTAGAGAATATTATTTCAAGGGAATTATGAAAACCAACAAAGTTAATGTTTATCTCATCTAATTCATTTTCTGCCTTCAGGATTTTACATTACAATTGTTATTTAAATAATTCCTTTGGCTTACAATACAAATGCTACAAATACTCAGCACTTGTAGAGAGAGGAAGAAGGGAGTGGGTCAAATATCGATCCATATGTGCATATAATAATGGCCATATTATTATTTTTTTAAGAAATTTGACTTAACCTCACATTCCTGACCTGAATTATTTTTCTCAGGCTGCTTTGAGAGTCGAAATTGCGAGTGTGGTGCTAGAAAAGCACAGCAGGTCAGGCAGCATCCAAGCAGGAGAATCGACATTTCGGACATAAGCTCTTCATCAGGAATTATGATGGAAATGTTGATTCTCCTGCTCCTCGGATGCTGCCTGACCGGCTATGCTTTTCCAGCACCACACTCTCGATTCTGATCTTCAGCAACTGCAGTTCTCACTTTATCCTGCTTTGAGAGTCAGGAAAGTTTAGCTTGCAAACAGCACATTCACCACGGCCGAACTTTGTATCTCCATTTTAAATGGGGACAAAAATCAAATTTTCTCCTACCATTAATTTGTAAGTGTCAGTACTGGAAACTCATTAAAAGAACACCAGATTTGATAGCTTGTGAGGAAATGGAAAGCCTGCTGAGGAATTTGGAACATTCTAAAATGTATGTGTGAAGTGTTTCACACTTTCAAATACCACTATTAAGTGCTATATTGTAATGTACATGCATTTTTAATGCAATGACACACCATCAGGATCTCTCATTTAAATGAAAGTTCACCCTTGCATTGATCAGGCTCGTGTATTTATTTACATTTATTAAGTTGCTTTTCCAATACAAAAAGCATCGTAAAGCCATGAAATATTTTTCAAAATCTTGTCAGCCTGGACTGTCATCTCTTCTACTGTGATTTAAATGTTTCTGGCTGACGATTTTTTTTTAAAAAGTCTCAATGTTTAAAAATAAAACTCCTCTGGATTGATTGAAAGGCTCTGCATAGAAACTCACATGAATACCTGTCATTCTCTCCTTCCAAGAGAGCATTCTCCCTTTTGTCATCTCTGGCCATTATTTCAACTTAATAGGTCTGCCTTTTATCTGAAAATTAAATTAGTTTCAAGATGTTGTGAAACTTGAAAAGATTCAAGAAAGATTTACAAAGATGTTGCCAGGGTTGGAGGGTTTGAGCTAGAGGGAGAGGCTGACTAGGCTGGGGCTGTTTTCCCTGGAGCATCAGAGGCTGAGGAGTGACCTTATCCTATCCATGAGGGGCATGGATAGGATAAATAGACAAAGTCTTTTCCCTGGGGTGAGGGAGTCCAGAATAGAGGGCATAGGTTTAGGGTGAGGGGGAAAGATATAAAAGAGACCCAAGGGGTAACTTTTACCCATAGAGGGTGGTATGTGTATGAAATGAGCTACCAGAGGAAGTGGTGGAGGCTAGTACAATTGCAACATATTAAAGGCATCTGGATGGGTATATGAATAGGAAGGATTGGGAGGGATATCGGCTGGGTGCTGGCAGGTTGTCTAGATTGGGTTCAGACGTCTGGTCGGCTTGGCGAGTTGGAGCGAAGGGTCTGTTCCCGCTGTGTACATCTCTATGACTCTATGTTATAGTCACAGATTGTGCTTTTGCTGCGCTTTCTGGTTGGTTTACACACAATAATAGGAATACAGAATTTGCAATGGTCTTTTCTCATGTTGGAGTGCACTTTTCCTCTCCATATCAATGATACAGAAGCTTTTATTATGTATCAAGAGGTTCATTTACTTGCAATAAATGGAAAGTATTTTCCATAGACTTTGCATGAAATCTGAGAGCTGTACATTTTATAAAATGGATGATGGCAATGGAGGCTACATGTGGGCATCAAGTGAAATGGATGATCGGAGAATGCATTGGATAGCATGCAGTAGTGGGGTTTGAAAAGGTGAGGAGTAAGATTTTGAGAACCTTTTAATTCTGGCTGGAATCTTGGATCCTGTGCATGAAGAATCCAGGTGAGCGTCATAGCAGCCTGGCTCTCTACCCACATTCTTCCCACACTGGCATACAGTTCACAAGCTCCATAAA
This sequence comes from Chiloscyllium plagiosum, assembly GCF_037043375.1. NCBI lineage: Eukaryota > Metazoa > Chordata > Chondrichthyes > Orectolobiformes > Hemiscylliidae > Chiloscyllium > Chiloscyllium plagiosum. Next base: position 76,369,107 of record NW_028270145.1, on the reverse strand, counting down.
AAGTGTGTGAAGGCATCACATGGATTAGGAGTGACGTTTGAGTGTTATGAATGTGTATAGATCAGTTCTTTTTTACTAAGTTCAGAGGAAGAATCAGGCCAATAGCTTTATCATTCCTTTTTCTTTCTGTGTTTTTTTCCCCTTTTTAGCTTGGACTTCCAATATCTTTCAATATCCAGTATTTTACCTTTGTAATTACTTTGGCTGCCTGACAAACAGTATTTTTAGATCGCTTACCACTGCAATACTTGCTGCAGGATGATCATAAACAATACATTATTTAGTGGCAAGTACACATTATTTCAATTTGCTTTTGCTATTTCAGTACACTAAATCTGGATTTGGTGAAAAAGTGGAGAGATGCTTAATTAAGAAAACAGAAGGACACTGGCACAAGGGCATAATATTCTTGGCTTCTGAAAGATGAGCTATGCAGTTTGTTTGACCTGTGAGAATAGATCAGTTTATATAATAGTTATTGCAATTGCAATTTGAGCTTAAATTTTGGTAATAAATTTAACTAATTAACTTGATGTTTAACTTGTGTTGTCAAAAATCTCATTTGCTAACCTTACATGCTGTTCTGAATCATTAATTAACTAACCCCTTTAAGGCTTCTGAGCCTTGTTATTTTGTTATGCAAAGATTATAAAGAGATCAATTCATGTGAAAATAATTCCCTGATTTGTCAGCATCAAAATAGTTAGCTTTTGTGCACATACAGAGGCTTTGTTTTGTAGCTTTATACTTTCAGGAGGATTTAATGTATTCTTAATGTCACAGGTGGCTTCAGGCATTTCACAATCATGCTCAGTTCTTCAGTCAAGCCTTTATGTCTTCTGAAATATTTATTGATTTCATCATCTTTTAGTTTCATTGTTCAAAGCATGAAGAACATATTTTATGAATACAAATACATATTCTGTTTAAGCTTGGTGAAGTAAACTGTTTTCTTGAGGTTTGGTGATGCTCAAACTGCAATTTAGTTTTCTCTGAACCTGACTCAGTTTTCCTGGCTCGAACTTTAACCCTGGACTCACTGCCAGTTTTTTTTGTGTGACTGAAGATAAAATCTGAAAAACAAATACCCAACATATTTCTGTCAGAAAAAGATAGAAATACAAAATGACTTCCCTCTCAGACCAGAGTCAAGTGCTACTCAAGAACTGTTGACCCAATGGGATTCTAATTTTTATAGCATCACGACTCCAAATTACCAATGGTCATCTGAGCCAATGAAATGCAGTGAACACTTAAAATGGTGGCCTGCAGGATTCCAGAGAAAATATTTACAATGCTCAATTTTGATGGCACCCTCTATTCTGAATGATTGTTTTGTGATGAAGTGTTTGGAAGGACAGAGCTAACCGTTTCTTTTGGTCTTTCAAGTTGGCAACAAAAACACATGGGAACAGGAATAGGTCATTCAGCCTCTCAAGCGTGTTGTGCCATTTAGTGAGATCATGGCTGATCTATAGCCTAACTCTATATATCTGCATTTGACTCATATCCCTGAGCACCTTTGCTTAACCAAAAAAAAGCTTTCAGGTTTAAAATGATCAATTGATCTAGCATCAACTGTCATTTGTGAAAGAGAGTTCCAAACTTCTACTAGTCTTTCTGAGTGGAACAACTTTTCTGAATGATCTGATCTATAATATCCAACCAGTGGAAATAGGTTACCTTTATTTATCCTGCCTTAATGTTGACTGGGTCTATTGTGGCAGAGTTACAGCTGCAAGTTGATCATAAACAATATATTATTAATGGCAAGTATACATTATTTCAATCAGTTTTTGCTATGTCCATACACTAAATCTGGGTTTGGTAAAAAAGTGGAAATATGCTTAATTGAACAAACAGAAGGACACTGACACAAGGACACATGTTTTGTGAAAGATAAGCTGTGCAGCTTGTTTGACTTGGGAAAATAGATCAGTTAATATAATAGATTTTGCAATTGCAATTTGAGCTTATAGTTTGGCAATACATTTATAAAATAACTTTGATATTTAACTAGGGTGGCAGGGTGGCTCAGTGGTTACCATTGCTGCGTCACAGTGCCAGGGGACCTGGGTTTGATTCCAGCCTCGGACGACCGCCTGTATGGAGTTTGTACGTTTTCTGTGCGGGTGCTCTGGTTTCTCCCACAGTCCAAAGTTGTGCAAGTCAGGTGGATTGGCCATGCTAAATTGCTTATCGTGCTCAGGGATGTGTAGATTACTGTACTAGTCAGGGTAAAATGTGGAGTAATAGGATCGGGGAATGGGTCTGGGTGGGATAATCTTCAGAGGGTCGGTGTGGACATTGCACTGAATGGCCTGTTTCCACACTGTAGGGATTCCATGGCGTCAAAAATTTCCTTTACAAACTTTACATGCTGTTCTGAATCATTAATTAACTAATTCCTTAAAAGCTATTAAGCTTCTTTTTCTGTTTTGCAAAGATGATTAAGTCCATCTGAGATCCCAAGTCATCCATGACAAAGAAAATGGACAACTTGGATTTCTTTTGGATTAACTGTACCAGGGTGTCTGAAGCAAGAAGCAAGAATGTTTGTTCTCATGGGGTTTGGCGTGTGTGCTGATTTTATAAATATAGCCATGAAAAAGTGCTTGTTGCAAATATCTCTATATAAGTGCAGAGTCAGTTCAGACACTAAAGGCCAACCTTACTCTGCAGTAAGGTTTGTGAATTATCTATTACAGTCTCCTTCTGCATCAAGGATACAGAAGTGGTTATCTTATTTAGCCATCCACACTGCTGCTCATCATGTTTCTGAACTCTCCATAACACATCACTCACAAAGAGAGTTTACTGCCACCATCCTCTTTTATTTGTATGGTCCACTAGTCTGGTTTGGTAGAAACAGAGAGGAGTCTCTTAAACAATATGTAGTTTATTGAATGCAAGCAACAATATATTGTTACACTGATATTTTCTTTCTGTTCACTCATGGGACATGGACATCGCTGGCTGGCCAACATTTATTGCCCATCCCTGCCTGCCTTTGAACTGAATGGCTTTCTAGGCCTTTTGAGTTAGCATTTGAGGTCAACCACATTGTTGTGTGTCTGGAGTCACATGTAGACCAGAGGATGGCAAATTCCCTGACCTGAAGGACATTAGTGAGCCAAATGAGCATTTCTGACAATGAGCAATGGTTTCATGGTTATCAGTAGATTCTTAATTACAGATTTATTCAACATCAAATTTAAATTCAACCAGCTACCATGGCGGGTTTCAAACTTGAGTCCTCAGAACGTTAGCTGACTTTCTGGATTAATAAATTTACGAAAATACCACTAGGTCATCAGCTTCCTTAAATGTGGCAGACATTGTTATGGAGAATATAAGGAAGATTCAGATGGTGGGCTTTACTCCTTTGAGATCCCTACCTAATCTCCCACTAAACTCCTATGACATCATCATAGGGATTTCTGTTTAAGGATATCCTCAGCATCTACTCATTCAGACTCTTATACTTTAATAAAATATCCACTCAAGTTTTATTGATTTAATATTTGTGTATTTTACTTATTTTAGCACTGCCTTATTTCACTGTTTCATTGTTCTCCCAGAAGGTCTTCCTTTTAGACTTGGCTGATTAACAGGCGTCCAATTGTGAGACTGTTGACTTCGATTCTGTTCTGACGTCTGAAAATTCCTTTAAACTGGAAGACATTTTATCTCTTGAATTTCCTTTAAAGAGATTGTCTTTGAAGTAGGAAATTGCTCCAGTACAATGTCAGAGGACATTTAATGCCATGAATTTCCTTTATACAGCACTCTGCACCATTGTAAACAGATACCTTATTTTTTGTAATGTCCTGGATTACCGATCCAGGCCATTTCTTAATTGCAATAATCTGGATCTCCACAAGGCAATTTCTTCTTGACCAAGGCCTGAAGTTTAGAAATTATTCATGGTGCCGAGTGGAAGCTTTCATGGAGTTGTAACAATATATTTTCAGATCAGAGTGGTGCAGATCAGGCAGCATCCGAGGAGCAGGAAAATCGACGTTTCGAGCAAAAGCCCTTCATCAGGAGTAGAGGCTTGAAGCCTCGAGGATGGAGAGATCAATACATTTTCAAGGTGTTTCAGCAGATGTTTAGTCTCAATCTGCAGATATATCTACACTGATGTGTACACACTCTTTAGTTAAACTAGTTGCTTAACTTGAATGCTTTCACTCACTGTCTATCAATGTGATATTGATGAAACCAACAGTGACACAACGTGAGGACTGACACTTGCTGTGACATAATTGCCATTAGTTCTCCTGTAACGCCATAGTTGCATTCCTGAGAAACCTCACTGAAAAGAAAATTGCTGAATAGAAATAATAGGCATTTGGAAAAAGTGGGGTTAGGGGCAGATCAGCAAAAAATATCACTCACAATTGCTCAAAATTCCCGCCTCAGGCGACTGACTGTGTGGAGTTCGCACATTCCCCCCGTGTCTGCGTGGGTTTCCTCCGGGTGTTCTGGTTTCCTCCCACAGTCCAAAGATGTGCAGGTCAGGTGAATTGGCCATGCTAAATTGCCCGTAGTGTTAGGTAAGGGGTATATGTAGGGGTATGGGTGGGTTGCACTTCGGCGGGTCAGTGTGGACTTGTTGGGCCAAAGGGCCTGTTTTCACACTGTAATGTAATCTAATCTAATCTAAAATTCACCCAGAAGTCTAACACAAAGTAAAACATAGCCTGAATGAAGGTTGAAATCATATCAATGAAACAAAAGTATATTTGACATGTTACATTTCAAAAATGTAGGAAAGCTGCTCTCTGTACAGTGTCTCTCACAGATGCTGCTCTATCTACAACTGACATCCGTGCATGCACTGTATGGCTTGGAGACCGGCGCTAACATTACGCAGGTACAGAACGAAGCACGCAAAGTGATCCCCGCTAGAATCGTGCTATTGCGAACCAAGGTAATTCTTCAGCAACGTTGTAGCTAAATCGCGTTGTCAAACTGCTGGTTATCCTAGAACTACCTGCACAGAGGTTGTTTCCTGGAAACAGAGAACAGAGAAGTACAGCGCAGTACAGGCCCTTTGACCATCAATGTTGCACCGACCTGTGAAACCAATCTAAAACCTATCTAACCTACACTATTCCATTGTCATCCAGATGTTTATCCAATGACCATTTAAATGCCCTTAAAGTTGGCAAGTCTACTATTGTTGCAAACAGTGCATTCCATAACCTTAATACTCTCTGAGTAAAGAACCTACCTCTGATATCGGTCCTATATCTATCATCCCTCAGTTTAAAGCTATATCCCCTGATGCTAGCCATTACCATCCGAGGAAAAAGACTCTCACTGTCCAATAATCCTTGATCATCTATATGCCTCTATTACGTCACCTAATAGCTTTCCTTTCTCCAACGAAAACAGCCTCAAGTCCTTCAACGTTTCCTCATAAGGCCTTCCCTCCATACCAAGCAATATCCTGGTAAATCTCCTCTGTACCCTTTCCAATGCTTCCACATCCTTATAATATGGCGACCAGTATGCAATATTCCAAGCGCGGCTGGACCAGAGTGTTGTGCCTCATGGCTCCAAAACTCAATCCCTCTACTAATAAAAGCTAATACACTGTAAGCCTTCTGAATAGCCCTATCAACCTGGCTGGAACTTTCAGGACACTGAGATCTCTCTGTTCATCCACACTACCAAGAATCTTACCATTAGCCCAATATTCTGTATTTCTGTTACTCCTTCCAAAGTGAATGACCTCACACTTTTCCACATTAAACTCTATTTGTCATCTCTCAGCCCAGCTTTGCAGCTTATCTATGAGCCTCTGTAACCTGCAACATCCTTCCGCACTGTCCACAACTCCACCGAGTTTAGTGTCATCCACAAATTTACTAACCCATCCTTCTACGCCCTCATCCAGGTCATTTATAAAAATGACAAACAGCAGTAGCTCCAAAACAGATTCTTGCTGTATACCACTAGTGACTGAAGTCCAGGATGAACATTTCCCATCAAACACCACCTTCTGTCTTCTTACAGCAACCAATTTCTGATCCAAACTGCTAAATCACCCTCAATCCCACACCTCTGTATTTTTTTGCAATAGCCCTACAATGGGGAACCTTATCAAATGCCTTACGGAAATCCATATACACCACATCAACTGTTTTACCCTCATCCAGCTGTTTGGTCACCTTCTCAAAGAACACAATAAGGTCTGTGAGGCACGACCTATCCTTCACAAAACTGTGTTGACTATCCCTAATCAAATTATTCCTTTTTAGATATTATAAATTATATCTCTTACAATCCTTTCCAAAACTTTGCCCACAACACAAGTAAGGCTCACTGCTCTATAATTACCAGGGTTGTCTCCTTCTTGAACAAGGGGACAACATTTGCTATCCTCCAGTCTTCTGGCAATGTTTCTGTTGACAATGACAACATAAAGATCAAAGCTAAAGATTCTGCAATCTCCTCCCTCGCTTCCCAGAGAATCTTTGGATAAATCCCATCTGGCCTAGAGGATGTATCTATTTTCACATTTTCCAGAATTGCTAATAACCTTCTCCTTATGAACCTCAATCCCATCTATTCTAATAGCCTGTATCTCAGTCTTCTCATCGACAACATTGTCATTTTCCTATGTGAATACTGACGGAAAGTATTTATTTAGCACCTCTCCTATCTCTTCGGACTCTATTCACAACTTCCCACTACTGTCCTTGACTGGCCCTAATCTTACCCTAGTCATTCTTTCATTCCTGACATACCGATAGAAGATAAGAAAATTAAATTTTATATTGAGCTTGCATCTTATAAATCACTTCTATATTACAGCCAGAAGTGTCAAGTGAAAAATCCATTTCTGACTCCTCCTGAGGCTCCATGCATCATGGATCCCACCCTAAGTAATATGATAAAGAAATGGGTGAAGACATTGGATGCTGCCAAGGCCAGAGGCCCAGACAAGATTTCAACAATAGCACTGATAATTTGTGCTTCTGAATTTGCTGCACCCATTAGCAAGCTATTCTAAGATAGCCTGAAATCTGACAATGTGGAAAATTGTCCAGGGGTGTCATGCTCACAAAAGTAGGCCATATCCAACCCGGACAATTTCAGCTCAATCGCTCGACTCGGTCATCATCAAAGTGATGTAATGTGTTATTGATAGAGCTAGTACGTAGCACTTACAAAGGAATTCAGTTTGGGTGCTGCCAGGGTCACTTAGCTGTTAACTACAGCTTTGGTCCAAACATGGATGAAACAATATCAAACAAAGAATTAAACTCTAAAGGTAAGGTGGAAATGATTCCCCACATGAGGGCTGCATTTACAATGTGGCATCAAGGAACCCGAGGGAAAACTGGAATCAATGGGACTGGGGGGAAATGCTCTGTGGGTTGAAGCCTGATTTAGCACAAAGGAAAATAGTGTAGTTGACGAAGGTTAGACCTAGAACATGATTGCAAAATTTACTTAGGGTAGTTTCCTCAGTCAAACCATCTTCAATTTCTTCATTAATGACTTTCCCTCCACCATAAGCTAAGAAGTGAGGATGTTCACTGATAATTTGAGAATGGTTCATTGTCATTTATGATTCCTTAATTATTGAAGCAGTCCATGTCCAAACACAGCAAGAGCTGGACAGTATCCTGCTTGGCCTGAAAAGTGGCAAGTAACATTTGCGCCACACAACTTCCAAATAAGCATATCTCCAACAAGTAAATATTAAGCTATCAGCTCATGATACTCAACTGAAATTTGTCAGAATTATTTGTTCACCAAACTGTATATTGTATCAGTTAAAGAATTCACAAATGAGTTCAAGGGGAATATACTGCACAGAATATACTGATTATCTGATTGCATGTGTTTTCAAACATTGCTGAGTCTTGCACTTTGTACTGTCCAGTTTAGATAGCAGTCTAAATGAAAACAAAATATTGTGGATGCTTAGAAACTGAAATAAAAACAGGAACTACTGGTGGAACTCAATAGGTCTGGCAGCATAGGGAGAGAAGTCAAGATTAGAATAGCGCTGGAGATGCACAGCAGGTCAGGCAGCATTTGAGGAGCAGAAAAATCGATGTTTCGGGCAGGAGCCCTTCATCTTTTGAAGATGAGTTATACTGGACTTGAAAAATTGTCAATTTATTTTCAGTATTATTTCAAAAGTATAAGTTGCTTATTACACCTTGCTGAACTATAATAAGACCATAAGACCATAAGACATAGGAGTGGAAGTAAGGCCATTCGGCCCATCGAGTCCACTCCGCCATTTAATCATGGCTGATGGACATTTCAACTCCACTTACCCGCATTCTCCCCGTAGCCCTTAATTCCTTGTGACATCAAGAATTTATCAATCTCTGCCTTGAAGACGTTTAGCGTCCCGGCCTCTACTGCACTCTGCAGCAATGAATTCCACCGGCCCACCACTCTCTGGCTGAAGAAATGTCTTCGCATTTCTGTTCTGAACTGACCCCCTCTAATTTTAAGGCTGTGCCCATGGGTCCTAGTCTCCCCGCCTAATGGAAACAATTTCTTAGCATCCACCCTTTCCAAGCCATGTATTATCTTATAAGTTTCTATTAGATCTCCCCTTAACCTTCTAAACTCCAATGAGTACAATCCCAGGATCCTCAGCCGTTCCTCGTATGTTAGACCTACCATTCCAGGGATCTCCGCTGAACATGCTCCAGTGCCAGTATGTCCCTCCTGAGGTGTGGAGCCCAAAACTGGACACAGTACTCCAAATGGGGCCTAACCAGAGCTTTATAAAGTCTCAGTAGCGCATCGCTGCTTTTATTTTCCAACCTTCTTGAGATAAATGACAACATTGCATTCGCTTTCTTAATCACGGATTCAACCTGCACGTTTATTTTTAGAGAATCCTCAACTAGCACTCCCAGATCCTTTTGTACTTTGTCTTTATGAATTTTCTCACTGTTTAAAAAGTAGTCCATGCTTGTATTCTTTTTTCCAAAGTGCAAGACCTCGCATTTGCTCACATTGAACTTCATCAGCCATTTCCTGGACCACTCTCCCAAACTGTCTAGATCCTTCTGCAGCCTCCCCACTTCCTCAGTACTACCTGCCTGTCCACCTATCTTCGTATCATCGGCAAACTTTGCTAGAATTCCCCCAGTCCCTTTACCCAGATCATTAATATGTAACGTGAACAGCTGTGACCCCAACACTGAACCCTGTGGGACACCGCTTGTCACCAGCTGCCATTCCGAAAAAGAACCTCTTATCCAAACTCTCTGCCTTCTGTCAGACAGCCAATTCCTCAATCCATGCCAGTAGCTCACCTCGAACACCATGGGCCCTCACCTTACTCAGCAGCCTCCCGTATGGAACCTTAACAAAGGCCTTTTGGAAGTCTAGATAAACCACATCCACTGGGTTTCCCTGGTCTAACCTACTTGTCACCTCTTCAAAGAATTCTAACAGGTTTGTCAGGCACGACCTCCCCTTACTAAATCCATGTTGACTTGTTCTAATCCGACCCTGCTCTTCCAAGAATTTAGAAACCTCATCCTTAACGTTGGATTCTAGAATTTTACCAACAACTGAGGTTCGGCTAATTGGCCTATAATTTTCCATCTTTTGTCTTGATGCTTTCTTGAACAATGGGGTTATAACAGCAGTCTTCCAATCATCTGGGACTTTCCCTGACTCCAGTGACTTTTGAAAGATCTCAATCAACGCCTCCGCTATTTCCTTAGCCACCTCCCTCAGAACTCTAGGATGTAGCCCATTGGAGCCAGGAGATTTGTCAATTTTAAGACCTTTTAGCTTTTCTAGCACTTTCTCTTTTGTAATGGCAACCATATTCAACTCAGCCCCCGACTCCCTTTAATTGTTGTGATATTATTCATGTCTTCCACTGTGAAGACTGACGCAAAGTACTTATTAAGTTCTCCAGCTATTTCCTTATCTTCCATCACTAGCCTTCCAGCATCAGTTTGAAGTGGCTCAATGTCTACTTTTGCCTGTCGTTTGTTTCTTATGTATTGAAAGAAACTTTTACTATCATTTCTAATATTACTGGCTAGCTTACCTTCATATTTGATCCTCTCCTTCCTTATTTCTCTCTTTGTTATCCTCTGTTTGTTTTTGTAGCCTTCCCAATCTTTTGATTTCCCAGTGCTCTTGGCCACTTTATAGGATCTCTCTTTTTTTCTTTGATACATTTCCTGACTTCCTTTGTCAGCCATGGCTGACTAATCCCTCCTTGGATAATCTTTCTTTTCTTAGGGATGAACCTCTGTACTGTGTCCTCAATTATACCCACAAACTCCTGCCATTTTTACTCTACTGTCTTCCCCGCTAGGCTCTGCTTCCAGTCTATTTTCATCAGTTCCTCTCTCATGCCCTCATAATTACCTTTGTTTAACTGTAACACCATTACATCTGATTTTGCCTTCTCTCTTTCAAACTGCAGACTGAACTCTACCATATTATGATCGCTGCTTCCTAAGTGTTCCCTTACTTTAAGATCTTTTATAAAGTCTGGTTCATTACATAGCACTAGATCCAAAATAGCCTGCTCCCTTTTGGGCTCCATGACAAGCTATTCCAAAAAGCCATCCTGTAAGCATTCCAAGAATTCCCTTTTTTTGGATCCACTGGCAACATTATTTACCCAGTCCACCTGCATATTGAAGTCCCCCATGATCACCGTGACCTTGACTTTCTGACATGCCTTTTCTATTTCCCGATAGATGTTGCGCCTCTGGTCCTGACCACTGTTAGGAGGTCTGTACATAACTCCCATTATGGTTTTTTTGCCTTTGTGGTTCTTCAATTCCACCCACACAGACTCCACATCATCCAACCCTATGTCATTCAGTGCCATAGATTTAATTTTGTTCTTAACTAACAGGGCCACCCCACCCCCTCTGCCCACCTCCCGGTCTTTTCGATAATTAGGAATGTTTAACTGCCAGTCCTGAACCCCTGCAACCATGTCTCTGTGATGCCTACCACATCATAATCATTCACGATGATCTGTGCTGTTAGTTCATCTACTTTGTTACGAATGCTATGAGCATTCAGGTAACGTGCCTTAATGCTAACATTCTTATCATTAGAGATATTGGAAGTCATAAGATGTCCTAAGTTATCCTTCCTTTTTGTTGCATTACTAATCTGTCTCAAGGTTAAATCCACCTGCATACATGCAATCCTCCTGCTTATCTTTCCATTTAACTCCATACTCCCTGTTGCTTTCGCTTTCCCTTCCCCCTAATTCAGAAAATTAAAGTCCTACTGACCACCCTATTTATCCTCTCTGCTAGAACATTGGTACCAGATCGGTTCAAGTGGAGACTGTCCCAACGGTACAGATCCCCCCCCGGTTCCAAAACTGATGCCAATGCCCCATGAAATGGAATCCCCTTTTCCCACACCAATCCCTTAGCCTTGTGTTTACTTCCTTAATTTTCTTATCCCTATGCCAATTGGTACGTGGCTCGGGCAGTAATCCGGAGATTATGACCTTTGAGGACCTGTACTTCAATTTCCTTCCTAGTGCTTGATAATCCCCAAATAGGTCCTCCACCCTAACTTTGCCTATGTTGTTAGTACCAACGTGGACCACAACAACTCGATCCTCCCCCTCCCGCTCCAATATCCTTTCAAACCGGTCGGAGATGTCCCTCACCCTGGCACCGGGTAGGCAACGCACCATGCGAGACTCCCGATCCGGCTTGCAAAGGATACTATCTGTCCCCCTAATTATAGAATCCCCTATAACAACTACTTGTCTTTTTGCTCCCCCCTCTTGAATGGCCTTCTGCACCATGGTGCCGTGGTCAGCTGGCTCATCATGTCCAAAGCCCTTTTCCTCATCTGTATAGGGAGCAAGAATTTCATACCAGTTGGACAAGGTCAAGGGCTGAGGCTCCTGCACTCCTGAATTCAAGTTCCCCCTGCCTGCCTCACTTACAGTCACACTCTGATGTCCCTGATCACTAACTGAATGTGAATTACTTAATCTCCCAGGTGTGACTGCCTCCTGAAACAAAGCATCCAGGTAACTCTCCCCCTCCCGGATGTGCCGCAGTGTTTGAAGCTCAGATTCCAGATCATCAACTCTGATCCGGAGTTCTTCCAGCAACCAACACTTGCTGCAGATGTGGTCACTGCCATTCACAATGGGGTCAGCCAACTCCCACATCATACAGCGACAGCACATCACCTGCCCAGCCATCTCTGCTTAGTTAATTACTTTATTACTTTGTATAGGTTTGAGTTAAAATACTTTCTGATACCTCTCTGCTATTGTCTATTTCTAAAAACCAATTAATAGATAAACCATAAAAAGTAAATTCTTAACCATTCACCGATAAAGAAATAGAAAATCCTTACCTTAACAAACCAGAGTCCTATTTTTGGTTAGAGGAGGTGGGGGGGGGAGGTGGGAGACACAACACGTGTAGTGTCTCGGGTTCAGCCACTGCCCAGATATATTACCGGCAGTCCCCTAGTCATCGCTCCTGCTTTTCCTACTTATTAACTAGGTTAGAGAAGGAGGGCGGGTGGGAGACACTACAGCAGAAGAGTCTCGGGTTTAACCGCCTTGCTGATATATATGGCCACTGCTTTCCTTCCTGGCTGCCCTTCTGGTCCACGTCACTTCCTCCGCTGCTCCCGCTCCTTCTCCGCTGCTGCTCACTTAAAATGGCCGTTGGCATCGAAGGGTGAGTATTTATACTCACTGCTTACCTTCCCGGCTACCCCTCTAGTCCCCGTCACTTCCTCTGCTGTTCCTGCTCCTTCTGTGAAAGAGAAAAACACCGCTGCCCGCTACCGGTAAATAATTTTAATAAAAACTGCCTTACATTATCTGCAGTCTTCCGAGTTCATCCTACCTCCGCTGCTGCTCGCACTTAAAATAATGTCATTAGCTATGCTTCAAATTGTATTGAGAAATTTATAAAATTGCTCCACTTCTGATTTTGTATCTATTTTGGAAGCTTGTCTGGATCTCAGAAATTGTTGTCTCCAAGCTAGCCAGCCTGAGTTTTACTTGTCCTGTCTCTTAAATTAAGTCTTCCTGACAGTATTATTTCTGAAGTTACGCCTTCCTAATGTGATTATTTACTTTCCTTGCTTACAAAGCTTTTTTTTGACTTTGGAGCATAACAATGCTGCCACTGTGTACTGCTGCAATGTAGATTTTCTTCTGCTAATTAGTCCAAGTAAACGATTCCTACCTTTGTGAATAACAGGGAGGATTTATGCTATTTTTGTGGCTTTCTGGATGAATTCCACCAAACATGGCCTTAAATGACTCCAATAAATGATAACCACTGTTTGCAACTTGAATTTGTGCTTCTGATTTTGATAAATCAATCTCCCACATTTTCCGTGGCATTAATAGTTTCCTGAATTTCTTCTTAGGTCATGTTTTGTCTGTTTAGCTTCTAAAATGCCCCTTTACCACATTAGTTCTGGCTTCCAGAATGTGTCACCAGATCTACAACCTTATCTTAAATTAATTCTGTGACCCTTGTTTTCTCTTATTGTGGATGTGCTTTATAGTCCTTGTTTGCTCTGACATCAATGCTTAATATTAGCTGTAAGTTTATTGTTCATTGTCTTTGAGTAACTAATACACTCAATCCTGGGAGTTCCAACCATTCCAACCAGCTGCTGTGGGTCTTTTCCTGGTCTGAAGTACTTTTACCTTTGACTGTTGTTTCTGCCTTGTTGAATTCCGATCTTCTGCCTTTGTTTCTCCCATAAAGGGAAACAAGCTGTTTGCATCAACCTCGTCAAGCCCCACAATCTTATTTGCTTCAATAAGGTTGCTTTGCATTCTTCTAAACACAGATGAATATAGCTCGGACCTACTCAACCTTTCCTCATAAGACAGTCTGTCCATACCTAAGATTAGTCCAGTGAACCTTCTCTGTACTGCAGTTAGTGACTGTATATTTTTCTGTTGGACATGTCAAAAAATCACATGACAACAGATTATAGTCCAGCAGGTTTGTTTGGAAACACAAGCTTTCAGACTCCCGCTCCTTCTTCAGGTGCTAGCAACCCAGTCCAACACTGGCACCCCCACATTATCCTCCTGTAGATAAGGGCCCAAAAACTATTCACAGTATTCCAGCTGTTGTCTGACTAGCGTCTTGTACAGTTTTAGGCAGATCACTGTATTTTATACTCTATTCCCTTTGAAATAAAGGCCAACATTGCATTTGCCTTCCCAGTTACCTGGTGAACTTGTATGCTAGCTTTTTGTGAGTTATGCAAATCCCTCTGTTCTGCAACTTTTTGCTGTCTTTCTCCATTAAAATAATATTCAGCTCTATTCTTCCTCTCAAAATGCATAACATTGTCTTTCCATATTATATTTCATTTGCTTAATCAATCTATATCCCCCTACTGACTCTAAAATCCTCACCTCCTGCCTTCCCACCTATTTTTGTGTCCTCTGCCAACTATACATTCACTTTCCTCATCCGAATCATTAACATTTATTGTAAATAATTCTGGCCCCAGCATTGATCCCTATTATATGCCTAATTCAAGGTTGCCTTTCTGAAAATGTCCCTGTAATCCTAACTCTGTTTCTATCAGTTAGCTAATCCTCTATCCATGCTCGTACACTACTTCCAACACCACAGGTTCTTATCTTATCAAGTAGCTTGATATATTGTATCTTATCAAACACTTGCTGAGGATCCAGGTATAAATTTACTTCATTTAATCATTTTCTTTGCTGGTTTATAACTTCTTCTCCTGAAGATACTGGGTCAAATGCTTCTCCAAGCTCAGGGATAAACAAACTGTGCACATTTGTAGCTGGTAAACCTCACCCAACCATGTGTAGTTTCACACAGCAATTTAATCTGTTAGCACTGAAGTTAAGTTTATAGTGCAGTGTGTAAACTGTGAACTAGTGTGGGAGGAGTGTGGGTGAAGAGGCAGAATGGTTAGAAGGGCTGCCTGATTTCTGCAACACAATATTCCAGCTTCTAGCAGTGTTTATACACCATGATTTAAAGGTGCCGGTGTTGGAATAGAGCGTACAAAGTTAAAAATCACCCAACACCAGGTTATAGTCCAACAGGTTCATTTGGAAGCACTAGCTTTCTGAGCACTGCTCATCCATCAGGTGGTTGCACAGCCATCTGATGAAGGAGCAACGCTCCGAAAGCTAGTGCTTCCAATTGAATCTGTTACTATAACTTGGTGTTGTGTGATTTTTGACTTTATATACCACCTAAACCTTACCATTCACCTCCTTCACTCCCCATGTCATGTTATGATTCATCAGATCTTCTACACTACACTAATGCTACCTGTTTAATTAATAACCCTCATATACCCTCTACACTATCTTAGATCACGCCGGACATCAATGCCACTTATTGTTGTTTTCACTGCCTGTCAATCAATATGCACAATGTATATTCCTCAGATTCTCTGAAAAAACAATGAAAGACATTTTTCCTGTGAAAAAAAAAACCTCTTACCATCTTAAAAAATAGCCTCCCTCAAAAATATTGGGCTTAATCTTGCCAATAAAAGTCAGCATGGCTTGCTTCTACATTTTTCAAGGGATTCTTCCTGCAAGGTCCAGAGAGACTTCTCATTCTTACCAAATGCGCCTCATTAACTATTTGCCCCAGCTCTATGGTGTGCACCATATCTCATCCCAAACCCTTCTGACTGTGTGCTATTCCTAGAACAACTTGTCTATCTCTGGATATATGGCTAAAGCCCAGAATCGTTTACAGTTGCTCCATATGAAATTTGCCCTGAACGTAGCAGACAGGAAGTACTTGGTAGACATTCTATGGTCCTGCTGGACTGGGTGGTGTATATGTGGAAATTCCTCCCCCTTATCACCCCAGACCAGCAGTGGAGGCTATGACATCAAACTACTAGCCTGGTCTGAGTTTGTTCCCAGGTCTGTTCGGTCTCAGCCATCTGGAGGAATGCACAGCAATGTAGAAAAATAGTCAATGACCTTCGACACTCAACCAGCATAAGTGCCATCATCCTTTCTCTAATACCTCACACTCTGCAGTTGCACAGTCTTCCCATCAAGTTTCATGTGCTATCAATCTCACTACTGTTTGCAATAGTTCCCTTACCCATCTTATATCAGTACCACTGTCGCTGCAGCTTACCTACTTACCCACTTCAGAACCCTCCTATTTGCCAGAGTGACAACTGTGCCACCCACAATCATCTCTCTTAATACCTGCCTTGTTCATACTCCAGAAGGAGAAAAACCCACATAAGCCAAGAAAATATAGAAAAGTGGTGGGCTCCCCAACATTTGGGTTCTCACCTTTATGTAGAAAGGTTGCTGACTCTGGTGGCGCTCATGGGCTGACTGATTGTGTCTAAGCCCCTGGGTTATTATCAGAGGCTGCCCTTGACTTGTTGGGCTGGACCCACTCAACAAATTCTATCCCCCCATGATTTTACTGAGGACTGTTGACAACTATGGCAAGATTCCTGGCATTGTGTCTGCACTAAAGAGCATGGCAAGATAAAGGTTTTAAGATTGGTCGCTCTAGTTGAGGGCGTAAATGTCAAAAAGGCAAGGCAATGCAATGCATGGAGCTGAGACCATCCAGATAAGGTCACCAGCTCTAAGCCTGTGTCAGTAAGCGTAAAACACAAAGATGTAGCATGGTCCAGTCCATGAAGCGGATTTGTGTCACTGAGTATCTTTGCTGCAGCATTACAATGATAGCTGCTGGTTCAGCATTGAAGAGCAGAAGCGTACCATAAGTCGATCAGAGATGTGTCATGAGGATTCTGAGATGTTGGTATATGTTGGGTATTAATGTCCATGGATGTGGGCCACATGTGACTGGTACCCATGGATTGTGCCCTGAGATGTTCTCTGTTATTCAGCATGGAGCAAGCAGAAAGTTGATGCCGCTAAATATCTGCTCCAATTTCCTTAACATGTGGTTTGTTTGACATGTTTGGTAAGATGGGAAACTGAACATTAATGAGTCAAGTTGCACTGTTAATAAGGTATTTAATGATCTATAAAACCCCTTAATTGGCAACTTGCCACTGCCTAGCAAGAAACTCGTCAAGGTGCTCAGCAAAACGTAAAAGATGGTACAAGATGCTCCTAGAATCAAGGTGGGCCATTCTGGAAATCTCATCAGATTTTGACAGCAATCACACCATAGTCCACTCAGGTCCCTATGGGGTTCCACATGCTATCATTGTTTACATGGCTGAATCCATTTTATCCTTAATATCAAACTTTGTCATGCTTATAATCCAAATTATCTTGTATCATCAAATCAGAAACCACAAAGACACAACTTTTTATTATATCTCTTTGCAATTGCCAGTTATTCACAATTCAATGTTGGGAAACAGATGGCTAAATTATTTTCATGTGCTTAAATCAGACATGTCTACCAGCCAGAACCTTTGAAATCAAAATAGAAAAGATGACAGCACTGGCTGACAGGATATTTTGACACATTTTTACTGTAATATACGTGACAAAATGTATAAGGCTGGTCTAGTAACAGTGACCTTACCTTTACAGATTCCTTTGGCTCTGTGTGTGTTGCAAACTAGACATTCCCCACCTCCAAAACGTGCAAGTAATTGTGTCCCCATGTATCTGCTGCCCTTGTCTTTCGAGATGGAAGTGGTCATGGGTGTGGAAATTGCTGTCGAAGTTGGTGATTGGAATCAGTGGAAAATCAAATTTCCCCCATAAGAAAACATAAATGTATCCTGTTGCATTCTGAGATATGTCTCCAAAGCCTGACAAATATTCAGCTCATTGACATTCCTGAAAATTCACTTCTCAATCAGTTCAAGCATCTTGGGCATTATTTACATTGTATTTGAAGGTGAATGTCCAGCAAGCTCTCTTCATGTGTGAGACAACAGAGCCAGAAACTATCCCGTTGTGTTATAATCCAAGATTCAGTTTCAAACAGCAAGCACTTGGAAGTTACTGGGTATAGCCATGTATCTGAGTTATAGATGTTAGGTTCAACATCTTATGACACCTCAGTTGAGATAAGCAAGCTCAGTACAGAACAGGTATGGAATCTGAGCCCTCCTAGGTCTGTTTAGACTAGATTAGATTACATTACAGTGTCCACACCAACAAGTCCACACCGACCCGCCGAAGCGTAACCCACCCATACCCCTACATTTACCCCTTACCTAACACTACGGGCATTTTCGCATGGCCAATTCACCTTTGGAAGGTGGGAGGAAACAGGAGCACCTGGAGGAAACCCACGCAGACACGGGGAGAACGTGCAAACTCCACACAGTCAGTCGCCTGAGGTGGGAATTGAACCCGGGTCTCTGACGCTGTGAGGCAGCAGTGCTAACCACTGTGCCACCGTGCTGCCCACAATATAGCTATTCATTTGAGCAATTGCTTTGTCTCATTTTCTACATGTGCTGTCTTGTTTCTTATCTTTCCTCCTTTCTTTTACATTTGTATTCACTCTTCCTTTCACTTACTTAGCTAAGAAAATTTAGCAATGTCACTGGAACATTTATTCTTCCCAACAAATTTGTTTAAGTTGACCCTTCCGTAAAAGTAGTAAATTACAATAATTGTACAGTATTAAGCTAAGCCCTCCTTTAAAAATATTGTTTCTCCTCATACTTTGCTGTCATGGATTGGTAATTTACAACTCATCACATAATGTTTATACATTAAACCAAACGCTTCTGCTTCTGTTTCATTTAACTAGGACCTAGAGGCACATGATCCATCTGGACTTAAACTGGAAGCATTTCAAAAGACCTGAAGTAGCAGGAAATCTAAATGACTTTACTGTTAAATATTTTGAAGAAAGAAATTTAAGTTTCTAACTCCAATTGACAATGATCTTTAAAAATGTTTAAACATTTAACAAATAGGATCATTTCAATTGTCTAATTCATGGCAAATACGTTATGACTCTTTTACATTTGTGGAGTTAATGTGATACATTTAATGTAGTAACAGAATGCACTAAACAAGTAGCTTTTTTTTTCAAAGGCAACAGATATTATATGAGGATGAATAAATTTTTCTGAAAAATAATGTTGTAAAACGACTTTTAAATCTGAGCTTGTGAATATCTCATGCAGTAACTTTGTTGTTATCATATACTGTACTGCAGACATAAAGTGTGGGAAATACTTCTAATAGTCATTTCGTAAAATAAGCCATCATAGCAATTACTAACAATATTTTCTACCTGAATACAGCACAAAATTAGTTAGGGGTGAAAAAAAAATTAATGGCAGGGAGGAGATGAAAAAAACATTCATTTGTTTCTATTGCTAGTAAATATTGAGAAGTCAGAAAGATATATGGGCAGTTCTTGTTTATTCTGGGCTATGTCGTGTGACTAAGCACAATGTATTATTCCTCTTTTCTACCTCATTAAATACGTTAATCACATAACTCAGGAAAATAAAGCATTTAGAATACACTTGAATTAGACAGTACGTTAGGCCATTTTTCTGCAGAATACACGTCACATTTTAACACGATCAAGTCATTTAATTTGACATGCTGTTTATATAAAATGTTTTGTCCCAGTTAAAATTTCAAATTATATGATCCATCTCCCCTTAGAACTAAGTGTACCTACCACTTAGTGAGGCAAACATAGGCAAGCACAATTGGGTTAATTCACTGTAAGGCACAATTAGATGCTACATAAAATAGCACTTGCCTATTTTTAGCATCATTTTTTGTCAATCTTGACATAAGAATTGCAAGTTCTGAATCCATTTCTGGAATCCAATATGCCACATCATGTGATTTCCAAGCTGGTTATATTTTTAGAATTTAAAATTAGAATAAGAATCAGATTTTATTGTCATTTGTACTCAAGTGCAGAAGTACATGAGTACAGTGAAATGCCACCCTTTATTTACAATGTCTCCATTCCCAGCATCATCTTAGGTACAAAGGTACCTAGGTACAAACTCTTGGGTACAAAGTAGAAAATTAAAAAGAAATTCCGCTTTCTACTTATCAGGACTTATTCGCCTGAGGCCCACTGACGATGTTACCTAGTAGGGTGATGAAACATCTGGAAATGAACCTTCCAGCTCAGCAAGCAAACCGACAATTAAAAAGAAACTAAGTTAAAAGTTAAACAATTCAATTCTTCTTAGTATTAAGTAGAAAATAAATAAATTAATAAAAAGTTCAATAGTCTTTCATTAGTAGTTAGCCACAGTGAGCTCACACTCCCTACAAAAGCTTGATCTCCTCTGCTTTGGCCTGCTCTCCGGGAGACTTTGGGCTGCCTGCTCTCACTGCCACTGCAGATGCAGCATTGCGTTCACTCTTTTCACATTGGGCTCAATCCCTAACTGACAATATTCCAGCTGTTTCCAGGCACTAGACTGTAATGAGCTGCCAATTGCCAAAGTTCCCACTCCAGAATCCATTAGCTGCCATGCTCCAACAAAGTTGCAATGCCATTGCTGTGGTTCTCCACAACAAGCTTTCTCCAGAAGGTTTGTTTCACCTCCCCCAATGCTTGTGACCATTGCAGATACTGGGGGACCTCTCTCATCACTGCTTTGGGCTCATTCACCCCGCAGTGGCTTGATCCTGCATGAGCTGGGCTCATTCTCCTCCATGCTGACATCTTCCACACTGCACAAACTTGCTCTCCACAGAAGGTAAGCGAAATAATTCAACAGAGGCTGGTATCCTGTCACTAAGCCATCTTTTATTTACACGTGAGCAGTCCTTCGTGCTGATCCAACTTCCTCAGAATGAGCTGCCAGAGTGAACAGGACATCTAACACTCCTGTTTATATCTGAGCCAGGGCTCCCTGATTGGACCAGATTAACAGCTCCAGTCAGGGAACTCATATGCTATGAGTCCACCAGCCTGACCTCGTTACAACCACTATATCCCTCCCTATTTGAGTCCATGCACATAGGTCAGTTCTTTCTTGTGGAGCCTCTCCTGGGGAGTTTTAGTACCGGGTCAAGTTTCTCTACCTCTGCCTCTAGTACAGACACTGTTTGATGCACAGTACCTCACCTCTTGCACCTGGCGCACGTTGGAAGGAATTCATTCTCTTCTTCTGGCAGCAAAGATAGCAACATCTGCTGTGTCCATCATGGATTTCAAAGTATCTTCACTGCTCATGGAGAGGGCGAACCCACGGATTCCAGAGCAGTCGGAAAGTTAATTGAGGAGCCGGGCACATTTTGCTACCACACAGGTTGCCTGTTTGCAGCTTTCATATGGTCCACGTGCTTATCAGGACTGTCAGATCTACCTGAACGTTATATGCCTCTGGACCTGACCAGACGTCAACCATGCCTCTTACCCATACAGGGCTATTCCCGTGGTTCCTAGTTGCATGAGGGGTCATCCTACAATCAAATAGAAAATGGGACAGTTTGGTATCCAGTGAAGCTGTCGGCCTTCAAAGTCTGCCTTCAAAGTTTGGACCACTTTTTCTGCCTGATCACTGGATGCTGGATGGTATGGAGCTGTGCTTAAATGTCGAACATCATTCGACTTTAGAAAATAGTCAAACTACCTGCAGGTAAATGATTGATTGTTATCAGTGACCAACATCTCTGGAGGGGTCCGTGTATTGTGAAAGATGCGTGCAGTTTTTCTATTGTTGTCGCCTTCTTTGACAAATGAACTCTATGTATGTCCAACTACTTTGAGTGGGTGTCTGCAGTGACACCTACAATGACACCCACAATGATGAAGAACATTAAGCCTATGAAAGGACCTGAATATTTGATGTATAACTGAGGCCAGGGTTTACTCTGTCATTCCCGCACATGTGGGGGAGTTGCTGGTGGTAATTCGAGTCTTTGTTGGCACTCTGAGAACTGCCTTACCAATGCTGCTACATCTGCATCCAAACCTGACCATCAGGCAGCTCGTCTTACCAACATGTTCATTTTGGAAAGCCCTAGTGGAGTTCAGCCAATATCTTCGAGGAGAAAGTGAGGGCTGCAGATGCTGGAGATCAGGGCTTATGCCCGAAACGTCGATTCTCCTGTTCCTTGGATGCTGCCTGACCTGCTGCGCTTTTCCAGCAACACATTTTCAGTTCAGCCAATATCTATCAGTAACATTTCACCCTTGTTCCCCATAATAATATGTCATCCTCGACTGGGATCTAGTCTCCCTGACTCCAAAAATGGTTTTAATTCTGGTTGGGACAGCCATTTGTTTTCCCCCATCTCCACCAGCTGTTTCAGTTTTTCCAGGATCAAACGTTTCTGTGTCCAAAGTCAAATATGTGTGTCCAGAAAATTTAAAACCATTATGGAGAAAGGTCAATTTTCATGATATGAGGCAAGAACTTTCAAAAGCTGATTGGGGGCAGATGTTCGCAGGTAAAGGGACAGCTGGAAAATGGGAAGTCTTCACAAATGAGATAACGAGAATCCAGAGAAAGTGTATTCATGTTAGGGAGAAAGGAAAGGCTGGTAGGTATAAGGAATGCTGGATTACTAAGGAAATTAAGGGTTTGGTTAAGATAAAGAAGGAAGCATATGTCAGGTATAGACAGGATACATCGATTGAATCCTTAGAAGAGTATAAAGGCAGTAGAAGTATACTTAAGAGGGAAATCAGGAGGGCAAGAAGGGAACATGAAATAGCTTTGGCAAATAGAGTTAAGGAGAATCCAAGGGCTTTTACAAATCCATGAAGGACAAAAAGATAACTAGGCAGAGAGTAGGGCCCTTCAAAGATCAGCAAGGCACACTTGGTGTGGAGCCACAGAAAATGGGGGAGATACTAAATGTCTATTTTGAATCAGTATTTACTGTGGAAAGGATATGGAAGATATAGAAAGTAATGAAATAGATGGTGACACCTTGCAAAATGTCCATACTACAGACGAGAAAGTGCTGGATGTCTTGAAATGCATAAAGGTGAATAAGTCCCCAGGACCTGATCAGGTGTACTCTAGAACTCTGTGGGAAGCTAGAGAAGTGATTGCTGGTCCTCTGGCTGAGATATTTGTATCATTGATAGTCATAGGTGAGGTGCTGGAAGACTGGAGGTTGGCTAACGTGGTGCCACGGTTTAAGAAGGGTGATAAGGACAAGCCAGGGAACTATAGCCCAGTGAGCCTGACGTCGGTGGTGGGCAAGTTGTTGGAGGGAATCCTGAGGGACAGGATGTACATGTATTTGGAAAGGCAAGGACTGATTAGGATTAGTCAACATGGCTTTGTGCATGGGAAATCATGTCTCACAAACTTGATTGAGTTTTTTCAAGAAGTAATAAAGAGAATTGATGAGGACAGAGCAGTAGATGTGATCTATATGGACTTCAGTAAGGCGTTCGATCTATATGGACTTCAGTAAGGTTCCTCATGGGAGACTGGTTAGCAAGGTTAGACCTCAGGGAATAAAGGGGAACTAGCCATTTGGATACAGAACTGGCTCAAAGGTAGAAGATAGAGGGTGGTGGTGGAGGGTTGTTTTTCAGACTGGAGGCCTGTGACCAGTGGAGTGCCACATGGATCGGTGCTGGGCCCTCGATCTTTTGTCATTTACATAAATGATTTGGATGTGAGCATAAAAGGTACAGTTGATAAGTTTGCAGATGAAACCAAAATTGGAGGTGTACTGGACAGCAAAGGTTACCTCAGATTACAATAGGATCTTGATCAGATGGGCCAATGGGCTGAGAAGTGGCAGATGGAGTTTAATTCAGATTGATGTGAGGTGCTACATTTTGGGAAAGCAAATCTTAGCAGGACTTGTACACTTAATGGTAAGATGCAGGAGAGTGTTGCTGAACAAAGAGACCTTGGAGTGCAGGTTCATCGCTCCTTGAAAGTGAAGTCGCAGGTAGATAGGATAGTGAAGAAGGTGTTTAGTATGCTTTCCTTTCTTGGTCAGAGAATTGAATTCAGGAGTTGGGAGGTCATGTTGTGGCTGTACAGGACATTGGTTAGGCCACTGTTGGAATATTGCATTCAATTCTTATCTCCTTCCTATCAGAAAGATGTGAAATGTGAAAGGGCTCAGAAAAGATTTACAAGGATGTTGACAGGGTTGGAGAATTTGAGCTATGGGGAGAGGCTGAACAGGCTAGGGCTGTTTTCCCTGGAGCATCGGAGGCTAAAGGGTGACCTTATAGAGGTTTACAAAATTATGAAGGGCATGGATAGGATAAATAGATAAAGTCTTTTCCATGGGGTGGTGGAGTGCAGAACTAAAGGGCATAGGTTTAGGGTAAGAGGGGAAAGATATAAAAGCAATTTTTCACGCAGAGGGTGGTACATGTATGGAATGAGCTGCCAGAGGAAGTTGTGGAGGCTGGTATAATTCAACATTTAAAAGGCTTTGGATCTAAATATTCTTGAAAGGTTTTAGTATCTGGTGCCTCAGGGAAAGGTAGGCTCTTCACCACTCCCCACCTCTTCCTCCGCTACATTGATGACTGCATTGGCGCCACCTCGTGCTCCCGCGAGGAGGTTGAGCAATTCATCAACTTCACCAACACATTCCACCCTGACCTTAAATTTACCTGGACCATCTCTGACACCTCCCTCCCCTTCCTGGACCTCTCCATCTCCATTAATGATGACCGACTTGACACTGACATTTTTTACAACCCACCAACTCCCACAGCTACCTGGATTACACCTCTTCCCACCCTACCTCTTGCAAAAATGCCATCCCATATTCCCAATTCCTCCGCCTCTGCCGTATCTGCTCCCAGGTGGACCAGTTCCACCACCACACTAGATGGGCTCCTTCTTTAGAGACCGCAATTTCTCTTCCCACGTGGTTAAAGATGCCCTCCAACACATCTTGTCCACATCCTGCACCTCCGTCCTCAGACCCCACCCTTCCAACCGTAACAAGGACGGAACACCCTTGGTGCTCACCTTACACCCTACCAACCTTCGCATAAACCAAATCATCCGCTGACATTTCCGCCACCTCCAAAAAGACCCCACCACCAGGAATATATTTCCCTCCCCACCCCTTTCCGCCTTCCGCAAAGACTGTTCCCTCCGTGACTACCTGGTCAGGTCCACGCCCCCCCTACAAACCACCCTCCCATCCTGGCACTTTCCCCTGCCACTGCAGGAATTGCAAAACCTGCGCCCACACCTTCTCCCTCACCTCCATCCAAGGCCCTAAAGGAGCCTTCCACATCCATCAAAGTTTTACCTGCACATCCACAAATATCATTTATTGTATCCGTTGCTCCCGATGCAGTCTCCTCTACATTGGGGAGACTGGACGCCTCCTAGCAGAGCGATTTAGGGAACATCTCCAGGACACCCGCACCAATCAACCACACCGCCCCGTGGCCCAACATTTCAACTCCCCCTCCCACTCTGCCGAAGACATGGAGGTCCTGGGCCTCCTTCACCGCCACTCCCTCACCACCAGACGCCTGGAGGAAGAATGCCTCATCTTCCGCCTCAGAACACTTCAACCCCAGGGCATCAATGTGGACTTCAACAGTTTCCTCATTTCCCCTTCCACCACCTCACCCTAGTTCCAAACTTCTAGCTCAGTACTGTCCCTATGACTTGTCCTACTTGCTTATCTTCTTTTCCACCTATCCACTCCACCCTCCTCCCTGACCTATCACCTTCATCCCCTCCCCCACTCACCTATTGTACTCTATACTACTTTCTCCCCACCCCCACCTTCCTCTAGCTTATCTCTCCATCCTTCAGGCTCTCTGCCTTTATTCCTGATGAAGGCCTTTTGCCCGAAACATCGATTTTACTGCTCCTCAGATGCTGCCTGAACTACTGTGCTCTTCCAGCACCACTAATCCAGAATCTGGTTTCCAGCATTTGCAGTCATTACCTTCCTAATAATCAAAAAGGCGTGGCCCTACAGGCTGTCAGGAGAATTACTTATTATTTTTCAAGTGCCCCAATGCCAATTGACCATAAAAAAACACACTGTTTTCATATACTGGGCCCACTCTTTCACAGGAGAATCAAATGAGTCAAGCTCCTGAAATAACAACATGATGCCAGAAATCCTTGCCCCAATTTAAGACCACTGTTGCGAGTGAATTTCTTCAAGAGCGTGCTTTTCTCTAATTGCTACTGAAATAACTCCACAAATGCCGATATCCCATCACCAAGTCACTCTTTATTTGTTTGTGAAGCATTCTTGGCACTAATCCAGTTCTCTCAGAGCCAGTACTCAGAGTCAATAGGATGTCTAACACCCCTGTTCCTATCTGTCAGCCAGGGCTCCCTATTTGGACCAATTAGCAGCTCCAATCAGGGAACGCATATACCAAGAGGTCTACCTGGCTGACCTCGTTATAATCCATACAGTGAGTAGATTGAAATAAGAAAAGAAAGCAGTGTAAGAAGACAGTGTAAAAGCGAACAGGGCAGATGAGTTCTGGACAGGAGCTCTGATGCTGTACAGTTACTCCGTCGCCATCTTAGGTTTTAATGATCAAGAAATAAAGTAAAAGAACATTTAAATCTAGCCTTCATAACTGTATTCAAAATCTTTTTATTCCAAAAATTTTCATCACATTGTATTAATTAATATAAAGGAAGAGAGAAATGTTGTCAATGTTATTGTCAACAATTGTCAATGTTATTGATATGTTTATTAAATTATGATTATTAAATCATTTATATAGGCAGAATTTTAATTAGCAAGTGACAGTATACACCGGTTCAGATAGGGGGTTGTCATGTCTGGAACCCAATATCAACCCACCCATTTCACGGTTTGACCTAGGTTGTTTCAGAAGCAAGTTGGGAATCGAATTAACCTATTTAAATAGGTTTGCAGCTTTCACTTTAATCCAGTATTTGACTTTCACGGTCAGTGCTTGGGTTCCACAAGCTCTCGAAATCTCACTGGGTCAGCAAGGTGATTATACAGTGGGCAATGATTATTTATTGAAATTGATGTTCTGCAAAGACTTTAGAGACTGAAATGATCCAGCTTGTGATCATTCACAGGGAAAGATTTGAGACTGCAGAATTACTGCTCTCATCGTGAAACCACTAGGTTAAAGTGTCAATTGCAACTTTTTGCATTTACTTCTGTCTTGGCACATACTCACCTGCAACTGAGCTTCTTTACCATCAACATTTCCTGCGACAATGATGAAATCATGCAGCAGTAACATTGGCCTATGAGAAGGAGCAACAAAATGAGTAACACTGTCATGAGGATAACTGCAGCAGCAGAAGCAATGGACATTTCCAAAGCCAAGTGTTCTTGCACATGACAGGGAGGATAAATATAAAGGTCTAGCTCAAAACAAAACATGTGATACCCGATCCCAGGGGACAGTGGGCACAGGTGATCTTGCACCATTGCTTCATGAAGCTTAGGTTTTCATGTCAAATAGAGATGATATATCCAGACACCTGAAACATGGTGTCTTCTCAGGACAACTAGCTAGCCATCTAGCCATCATGGGGTGTCACTGGCTGGGTCAGCATTTATTGCCAATTCCTAATGCACTTGAGAGGATGACCATCTGCTACATTTTGGAATCACTGCAGTTTGATGTTGATGCACATACTATGATATCAGGTAAGGAGATCCAGGATTTTGACTTGACAACAGTAAAGAAATACCATGTTAGGATGGTATTGGCTTGACTGTGAACTTGAAAGTGGTGACTATCCCATGCATCCATTGTCCATATTCTTCTAGATAGTCAAGGCCATGGAGTTGGAAGGTGTTGCTGAAAGAGCCATGGTTGATTGTTGCTTTATATCTTGCAGCTTGTGCACACTGTTGCGATTGTGTGAAGCAAGTGAGTGTTGAATATGTGGGGAAGTTCCAATGACATTGGTTGCTTTGTCCTGAATGCTGTCAAACCTCATTGTGTTCAAGTCGCACTTAAACAAAAAAAGTGAAGATTTGTATGCAGTGGTCAACTCAAAGCTGATGCCCTGGGTAAATGGGTTTGAATCACACCTGACCAGAAATTTGAATTAATTAAAAATGTTGAATAAAAAGCTAACCTAAGTCTAACTACTGGCAGTTTTTGTAAATACTCATATGGTTTCACTGATATGGAAGGAAACCTGCCATCTCTGCCTGGCCCAGAGTAGATTCCAGGAACAAAGCAATGCCATGTGGTTGAATTTTATCTGCCCTTTGAGCAATTGGGGATGAGCAATAACTGATGGCTTGGCCAGTAATGCCCTTATCCCACGAACAAATGAAAAGAAAACCATTCATTATGCCACATTCCTCATTTGCAGCTTGCAGATAGTTTTAGGGAGTCAGGAGATGAGTTACCTCCTGCAGAATTAGGTATTTGGAACATCGAACTATTACAGCATAGGCATTGGTCCCTGGGATCACCATGTCTGTATTGACTATGATTCCATTCTAAACTAATCCCATCTACATGCACACCTCCAAAGCCTGCACATCCTTCCTTAGTGTAGTGACCAGGACTGCACAAAATACTCCAAGTGTCACCTAATTAAAGTCTTATATAGCTGCGACATGAGTTGCCAACTTTTATACTCAATGCACCAAATGATGAAGGCAAGCATGCCATATGCCTTCTTCACCACTTTATCTGCTTGTGTGTCCATTTTCAGGGAGCTATGGACTTTGCATTCCAAGATCCCTCTGTATGTCAATGCTCCTGAGGGTCTTGCCATTTACTGTGTAATTTCCATTTGCATTTGACCTCCTAAGAGTCATCACCTCTCACGTGGTCCTGACTAAACTTCATCTGCCATTTCTCTGCACAACTTTCAAACTGGTCTATATCTTGCTTTATCCTTTGTTGACCTCCCTCGCTATTGAGAACTCCACCATTTTTTGTGTCATTGCAAATTTACTGATTAGACCATCTAAATGTTCTTCCAAAGCATTCATTGATCGCAAAGAATTAAAGTCACAACACTGATCCTTGTGGAACACCACTGATCACAGACTCCACAACTACCCTCTGTCTTCTATGACCAAGCAAATTACCAACTTACCAACTCACCATAGATCCCATGTGATTTCATCTTTTGGACCAGCCTACCAAGAGGGACCTTGTCAAATGTTTTAGTAAAGTCCATTTGGACAATATCTACTACCCTACCCTCATCAATCATTTTTGTTATTTCCTTAGAAAATGCAACCAAATTTGTGAGACAAGACTCCCCCCTCCCTGTATAAAGCATGCTGACTATCTACAATAAGACCATTCTTCTCCAAATGTGAATAATTCCTGTTCCTAATAATCTACTCCAGAAATCTCACTATCACTCATGTAAGATTCACCAACCTATGATTGTCTGGATTATCCCTACTACCCTTCTTCAATAAAAGAACAACACTGGTTTTTTCCAGTCTTTTGGGATTTTGCCGACGGCTAAAGAGGATACATAGATCTCAGTCAAGGCCAGAGCAATCTCCATCCTTGTCTTCTTCAATATCCTGAGATAGATCCCATCAGGCCCTGGGGATTTACCTACCTTAAAGTTTTTCAAGACAACTAACACCTCCTCCTTCTTATTATCGTCATGCCCCAGGATATTAACATACCTCCCTCATCTTACCCATCGGCCCAGCAAGTCCACACTGACCGTCTGAAGAATATCCCAGCCAAACCCATTCCCCTACATTTACCCCCTGATGGGAAAGATTTCCCTATTTGCGGTTGGCACAATTTTACTCACTTAAAAGGGACGTGAAGGGCAACTTTTTCATACAGAGGGTGATGCATATATGGAATGAGCTGCCAGATGAAATGAGCTGCCAGATGAAGTGACAGAGGTCGGTATAATTACAACATTTAGAAGACATTTGTGCAGGTACATGGATAGGAAAGACTTAGAAGGACATGGGCCAAATGCAGGCAAATGGAACTAGTTCATAAAATCAATAGAATCGTGACAGTGTGGAAACAGGCCAACAAGACCACACTGACTCTCTGAAGAGCATCCCACCTAGACTCACCCCTTACCCTATCCCCATAAGCCTGCATTTCCCATGGCTGTCAATAATAACCTCAGAATTTTGACAGTGGGGGATTCATTATGGTAACATAATTGAACATCAAGGGGCGGTAGTTAGGTTGTCTCTTATTGGTGATAGTCAGAGCCTGACATTTGTGTGGCATAAATGTTACTTGCCACTTGTTGGCCCAAGCTTGGATATTGTCCAGATCTTGTTGCATTTGAACATGGATTGCTCCATTATCTGAGGAATTGCAAAATGTGCTGAACATTGTGCAATCATTGGCAAATATTCCCACTTCTGATCTTATGATAGAAGGAAGATCATTGATGAAGCAGCTGAAGATGGTTGAGCCTAGGACCTACACTGAAGAACTCCTGCAGAGACATCATCGAGTCGTAGCGTCATAGACTCCCGCAGCACAGAGACAGGCCCTTTGGCCCAAGCTGGTCCATGCCATCCAAAATGTCCACTTTTGCTAACCCCATTTCCTTGCACTTGGCCCATATCCTTCTAAACCTTTCCTATCTGTGTATTTGTCCAAATACCTTCTAAATGTTCATGTACCCATCTCAACCACTTCCACAGGTAGCCCATTCCGTATGTTTACCACTCTCTGGGTAAAACGGCTGCCCCTCAGGTTCCCTTTTATTCTTTCTCATCTAAGTTTAAACAGACGCCCTCCAGTTCTCATTTCCCCAACCCTGGAAAAAAGACTCAGTGCATTTACCCTATTGTGCCTCTCATGATCTCATACACTTCTATAAAGTCCCCCTTTAGTCTCCTACACTCCAAAGAAAAAAGTCTGAGCTTGTTCAACTTCTCCCTATAACTCAGACCATTGAGTCCAGGTAACATCCTTGTAAATTTCTTCTATATTCTTTCCAGTTCAATAACATTCTTCCACAAGGTGGCCAAAACTGCACACTATTCGAGGTTCGGCCTCACCAATATTCCTGTATAACTGCAACATAACTTCCCAACTGCTATACTCAATGCCCTGACTGGTGAAGGCCAGTACGCCAAAAGCCTTTCTCATTGCCCTGCCTACCTATGACTCCACTTTCTGAGAACTGTGCACCTGAACTCCAAAGTCCCTCTCTTTCACTACAATCCTTATTAAGGCCCTAGCATTCACTATGAAACTCCTATCTTGATTTGACTTTCCAAACTGTCATGTAGCTGAGATGACTTCCAACAACCATGACCATCTTCCTATGTGTCAGCTACAACACCAACTATCAGAGAGTTTGCCCCCGATACCCATTGATTCTAGTTTTGTCTATTGCCTTAAAGCTGGAGACAGATTCCTTCATTCTCTTCCCCAGGGTGTACACTACCACTGGGAATTGGAAGCAGCACACATATTTCTTTCTGATGCTCCACATATTCCTGTTTGCTCCTGGCTTCCCTCTCCCTTTCCCACCTATCATGACAGCACTAGTCAATCATTGTTTGGAAGGTCAAAGAGTGATGAATGCCACTGTAAGTAATATGGCATCCACAGTCATTAAACAACTGAGCCAATTAAAACCTTTCCTCAGTACCACACTCCTAATACTGACAGCCGCTGCTATCCTCAGCCTGTTTTATGAAGCTCAAACAATGTTTCCTCTTGTTCTCAGGGAATAGGACTTTTCTTGTGCCTGTCCACTGTTTGTCATTTTTATAAATGATCTGAATGAGGGTGTAGAAGGATGGATTAGTAAATTTGTGGATGACATTAAATTTGGTGGAGTTGTGGATGGTGCGGAAGGATGTTATAGGTTACAGAAGGACATAGATAAGCTTCAGAGCTGGAGTGAGAGGCGGCAAAAGGCGTTTAATGCGGAAAAGTGTGAGATCATTCACTGTGGAAGGAGCAACAGGAATACAGAGTACTGGGCTAATGGTAAGATTCTTGATAGTGTGGATGAGCAGAGAGATCCTGGTGGCCATGTGCATAGATCCCTGAAAATTGCCACCCAAGTTGATAGAGTTGTTATGAAGGCATACAGCTTTTATTGGTGGAGGGATTGAGTTTCAGAGCCATGAGGTCATGTTACATAAAGTCATAGAATCATAGAGATGTACAGTATGGAAACAGACCCTTCAGTCCAACCCGTCCATGCTGACCAGATATCCCAACCCAATCTAGTCCCACCTGCCAGCACCCAGCCCATATCCCTCCAAACCCTTCCTATTCATATACCCATCCGAATGCCTCTTAAATGTTGCAATTGTACCAGCCTCCACCACTTCCTCTGGCAGCTCATTTCATACCCGTGTGAAAAAGTTGCCCCTTAGGTCTATTTTATATCTTTCCCCTCTCACCCAAACCTATGCCCTCTAGTTCTGGACTCCCCAACACCATAGAAAAGACTTTGTCTATTCATCCTATCCATACCCCTCATAATTTTGTAAACGTCTATAAGGTCACCCCTCAGCCTCCGACGCTCCAGGGAAAACAGCCCCAGCCTGTTCAGCCTCTCCCTGTAGCTCAAATCCTCCAACCCTGGCAACATCCTTGTAAATCTTTCTAATCTTGAATGTGTCAGGAGTCCAACTGTTAAAGGAGCAGGATTTATAATCGCCGTTTATGTCAACTATAGCATGAGCTGCCTCTTCAGCAATTTTGTGATTGCTAGCCAGTTAGAGAGGGTGAGTAAAATGCAATGCCCCTAATCTGTCAATGAAGCCTATCTGTGTAAAGGAACGCTAAGCAGAACTCTGAGAGATTGCAGGCAGTCCTATTGGTAAAGCATTTATAACGGAAGGAATACGTGGAAAGGGTGTTTCCTCATTCTCCAACTGTTTCCTTGAGGTACTGTTGGAACATAGAACATAGAACACAGTGCTGTACAGGCCCTTCATACCTTCATGTTGTGCCGACCTGTGAAACCAACCTAAGGTCCATCTAACCTTCACTTTTCCAGTAACATTCCTATATCTATCCAATGACCATTTAAATGCCCTAAATGTTGGCGAGTCCACCACTGTTGCAGGCAGGGCATTCCACATCCTTACTACCTCTGATATCTGTCCTATATCAATCACCCCTCAATTTAAAGCTACATCCCCTCATACTAGCCATCACCATGGAAGGTAAAAGGCTCTCACGGTCCACCCTATGTAATTCTCTGATCATCTTGTATCTCTCTATTAAGTCACCTCTCAACCTTCTTCTGTCTAACAAGAAGAGCCTCAAGTCCCTCAGCATTTCCTCATAACACCTTCCCTTTATACCAGGAAACATCCTGGTAAATCTCCTCTGCACTCTTTCCAATACTTTCACATCCTTCCTATAATGCAGCGACCAGAACTGCACGCAATACACCAAGTGCGGCCTCATCAGAATTTTGTACGGCTGTATACTTAAGAGGGAAATCAGGAGGGCAAAAAGGGGACATGAGATAGCTTTGGCAAATAGAATTAAGGAGAATCTAAAGGGTTTTTACAAATACATTAAGGACAAAAGGGTACCTCAGGAGAGAATAGGGCCCCTCAATGATCAGCAAGGCGGCCTTTGTGTGGAGCCACAGAAAATGGGGGAGATACTAAATGAGTATTTTGCATCAGTATTTAATGTGGAAAAGGATATGGAAGATATAGAAAGTAATGAAATAGATGGTGACACCTTGCAAAATGTCCATATTACAGAGGAGGAAGTGCTGGCTGTCTTGAAATGGGTAAAGGTGGATAAATCCCCAGGACCTGATCAGGTGTACCTGAGAACTCTGTGGGAAGCTAGAGAAGTGATTGCTGGGCCTCTTGCTGAGATATTTGTATCATCAATAGTCACCGGTGAGGTGCCGGAAGACTGGAGGTTGGCAAACGTGGTGCCACTGTTTAAGAAGGGTGGTAAGGACAATCCAGGGAACTATAGACCGGTTAGCCTGACGTCAGTGGTGGGCAAGTTGTTGGAGGGAATCCTGAGGGATATGATGTACATGTATTTGGAAAGACAAGGGCTGATTAGGGATAGTCAACATGGCTTTGTACGTGGGAAATCAGGTCTCACAAACTTGATTGAGTTTTCTGATGAAGTAACTAAGAGGATTGATGAGGGCAGAGCAGTAGATGTGATCTATGTGGACTTCAGTAAGACATTCAACAAGGTTCCCCATGGGAGACTGATTAGCAAGGTTAGACCTCATGGATTACAGGGAGAACTAGCCATGTGGATACAGAACTGGCTCAAAGGTAGAATACAGAGGGTAGTGGTGGAGGGTTGTTTTTCAGACTGGAGGCCTGTGACCAGTGGAGTGCCAATAGAATCGGTGCTAGGTCCACTACTTTTTGTCATTTACATAAATGATTTGGATGTGAACATTGGAGGCAGAGTTAATAACTTTGCAGACAACACAAAAATTGGAGGTGTAGTGGACAGTGAAGAAGGTTACCACAGAGTATAACGGGATCGTGGTCAGATGGGCCAATGGGCTGAGGAGTGGCAGATGGAGTTTAATTTAGATAAATGCGAGGTGTTGCATTTTGTAAAAGCAAATCAGAGCAGGATTTACATAGTTAATGGTAAGGCCCTAGTGTGTGTTGCTGAACAAAGAGACCTTGGAGTGCAGGTTCATAATTCCTTGAACGTAGAGTCACAAATAGATAGCATATTGATGAATGCTTTCCTTTATTGGTCAGAGTATTGGGTATAGGGGTTGAGAGGTCATGTTGCGGTTGTACAGGACATTGGTTGGGTCATGTTTGGAATATTGCATGCAATTCCTATCTCCTTCCTATTTGAAGAACTTTATGAAACTTGAAAGTGTTCGGAAAAGATTTACAAGGATGTTGCCAGGGTTGCAGGATTTGAGCTATAGGGAGAGGCTGAATAGGCTGGGGCTGATTTCTCTGGAGCTTCAGAAGCTGAAGGATGACCTTATATAAAATCATGAGGGACATGGATAGGGTAAACAGACAAAGTCTTTTCCCCAGGGAGTCCAGGTTCAGCATGAGAGGGGAAAGATATAAAAGAGACCTATGGGGTAACTTCTTCACACAGAGGGTGGTGCGTATATAGAATGAGCTGCCAGAGGAGGTGGTGGAGTGTGGTACAATTACAACATTTAAAACTCATCTGGATGAGCATATGAATAGGAAGGGTTTGGAGGGATATGGGCTGGGTGCTGGCAAGTGGGACTAGATTGGTTTGGATATCTGGTCGGCATGGACGTGTTGTACCGAAGGGTCTGTTTCCATGCTGTACATCTCTATGACTCTATTTACAATTTCCTGTCTCTCAAACATGCAAGACTAGATTTTCCTCTTTTGGCTGAGAAGCCACTTCTGACAGGTTTTATTTTTTTCTCTCAGATTCGCATGAAAGAGAAACATTGGCTGGAGGTAGAAATCAAAGCGATTGTGACATTTACCATTGAGCATCACAATAACAAGCCAAACTTTCTGAAACTTGAGAAATTCAAAAAATTCAACCCATTTACAACCTGTACCAAGGCTGAAAACAGATTCAAAACAGGTGAAAATTAAGGAAAAGAGAATCCAAAGCGTAGGCGTAGACTGCAACTAAATGACAGCTTGGCCTGCTTACAGCTCCCAGTTTATTTGGCTGTAGAAGTAGATACAGCCAAGTTTCAAGCTATTGCTAATGACTACAGTCATTGCATGTGCTATCCATATGCTGTGTGGTAGCTGATGTCCTTGCAACAGATGGTACAATTCTGAATCTGTCTTTCTGTTGTCCCAAAGTCTGGCAAATGTTTTTTCTAGTGGTCATTGCCAGGTAGTCGTGCCAAAGCCTACAGAAATGCTTGATAGTATAGCAAATCAGGCGAAACTGCCTCTTGAATATCCTGGATTGTCTTCTTTAATACAGTGCCACGGAAACTTTGACATAAGATGTTTGGCGTGTTATCTAAGTAATATCCAATGCTATGATTACTCAGGTATTCACATTTATAGGAGATCAGCTGTCTTATCTTCCTTTAGTAATGACAGCAAAAATGTTTTGGATTGGTAGAAACATCATTTGATTTTGTTGTGAACTGGCATTATTAAATGCAAAGTTGTTGTTCTCATTTAAGTGCTAAACTGATCAGGCAGGTTGGTCTTTCATTTTTCTTAGATACGGAAGCTGCTTGAAATAAGTGATGTAAGTGAGTTGTTTGCAATGATCACTCATATAGATATTGGACATTATGGGAGTATTGGACATCCTTAGCAATAGGGATCTCTTACAGGAATCACTACATCATTGAATCCAAAAGCAAATTTGAAAGTTCCTTTAAGACACACTATCAGGAAGTGTGTGTGTGCATATATCAGATTCATTGCAAACAGTGCCTTGAAAAAATAATTACATTTGATATTAGTTTTAACAACATGGATGGAACCCCCTGGTCCTCTCCTTCCACCCCACTAATCTCCGGACGCAGCGCATTATCCTCCGCCATTTCCACCACCTACAAACCGACCCCACCACCAGAGATTTATTTCCCTCCCCACCCATATCAGCATTCCACAAAGAACATTCCCTTTTTTGACTCCCTCATGAGGTCCACACCATCCACCCCCACCCCCCCCCCCCACCAACCTACCTTCCACATCCAGCAGAGATCTTCCTGCACAAGCAAACACCTCAACTACTAAATCCTTTAATCTCAATGAAGTCTCCTCTATATTGGGGAGACAGGATGCCAAATCGCAGAACATTTCAGGGAATATCTCTGGGATACATGCACCAAACAACCCCATTGCCCCATGGCCGACCACTTCAACTCCCCCTCCCATTCCGCCAAGGACATGCAAGTCCTGGGCCTCCTCCATCATCAAATCTGAGCCACCGGATGTCTGGAGGATGAACACCTCATCTTCCACCTTAACACCCTCCAACCACATGGCATCAACAGTGACTCCACCAGTTTCCTTATTTCTTCTCCCCCACCTCATCCCAGATCCATCTCTCCAACTCGGCACCGCCCTCTTGAAGTGTCCTAACTGTCCATCTTCCTTCCCACCTATCCACTCCATCCTCCCCTCCGATCTATCACTATCACCCCTCACCTCCATCTACCTATCACCTTCCCAACCACCTCACCCAACCACCACCCCACCCTCCTATTTACCTCTCAGCCCCTTTTACCCCCGACATTCTTGATAAAGGGCTTATGCCTGAAACATTGACTCTCCTGCTTCTCGGATGCTGCCTGACCGGCTGCGCTTTACCAGCACAACACTTTTGACTCTGATCTCCAGCATCTGCAGTCTTCATTTTTTCCAATCAGTTTTGACAGGCAAGCTCAAAAGCAAATCGATTTTTTAAAAAATCTTAAAATGTGTGTAAATAAGTTAATCATTGTTAATTGTGTTGAGCTGCTAATGCTGAAGGAGCAGCACTCTGAACGCTTGTGATTTCAAATAAATCTGTTGGACTATAACCTGGTGTCATGTGACTTCAGAGTGGGTAAACAACACCAAGTAGTTCTCACTATTTATCTATGATATCAAGTCTGTATCAGCTGAAAATGAGAAAAGAGAAAGGAAACAGCAAAAGTAATATGTGTTGCAAGAAGATAATGGTTGCAAATCCACTGCAAAAATAAATATGTCAAAAAATAATAAAGGAAATATTGGCCAGTTAGAAATGAATGCAAATATAACTGTAATGAATAATAAGCAAATGAAAGATTTGTTAAGTAACTTTAAAAGAAATTCTGATTTTACCTCCAGCCTAGTACTTCACCTGATTAGAAATCATAGAAACCCTACAGTTTGGAAGCAGGCAATTCAACCCTTCAAGTTCACACGAATCCTATGAAGAAAGAGCATCCCACCCACTCCAACACACCCCTACCTTATCCCTCTAACCCTGCATTTCCCATGACTAATCCACCTAGTCTGTGCATCCCTGCAAACTATGGGCATTTAGCATGGCCAAACTACCTAACCTGCACATTGCAGGAGGAAACTAGCACACCCGGGGGGAAACCCACACAGACACAGGGAGAATGTGCAAAGTCCAGTCACCCAAAGGTAGAATTGAACCCAGCTCCCTGGTGATCTCAGGCAGCAGTGCTAACCACTGAGCCACCGTGCCACCCAGCTGCTTATGTTATCCTTATAACATAAGAAACAACATGGACATCATGATATTGACAAATCCAATGGACATTTATTACAATTTTCAATTATGTACAAAGATATCTTAACAGGTTCATCAACGTCTGGTGTAATATTAAGGTATCAGATGACAACACAGCAATATGTTGCATCGTGTGACATGTGGTTCCAGGGTAAGAGGAATAGGAGATCTTTATGCCCTCAAGTCTCACACTCCGATACAGCAATGATATCGTGACCATGTTTAAGATATATTGACATAACATAACAGAGAATTAATACAAATACTAATAGTACAAATAATCTAAAAATAAGTCTTGAGGTGGAACTTAATAGATTTAGCACAAACGAAAAGTACGCTCTTTGAGAAAATAATGGGACATGAGACAAGCAACTAATGAGGACTAAGTGATTTGCACCAAGGTATTAAAAGAATTAAATGAAGGTATTGCAAATGAATTTAACAAAAAATAGCTCTCTAGATACAGGGATTATGCTTTTGAATTGGAATATGCCAAAAGACACAATTGTTTGAGATTTGAGAAATCAGCTAATTACAAATTTCTCAATTTATCAACTATTACTCAAATCTAGCAGAGATAAAACTCCTAACAATAACTTGGAGTGCCTGAAATATTAATATATTAATTAAAATGATATAGTATTGTCCAAAATTTGTACTTTTTTCATCTGATTCTATCATGTCTGTTGTTTTAGTGCACATATCTGCATATTCATTTCACCATGTTAATGCCGCTGTTAAGTTTATGGACAAAGGAATGGTGTATAAATGTAATGCATTTATAACACAATACAAAATTTATTTTTTTTCTGCATTATCTTGTCAGAATATGTCAATCGTATTAGTATGAATGTGTTATACAGTGAAGGTTGACCTCCCTCTGAGTCCTAAAACCGAAACACCCAAAGAGGAGCATCTCACCCTATAATCTGTGAAAAGTAGAGTAACCTGCTTTTCAATAACTTCTCATGTGTAAATAAAATAACTCTCTGACACTCACTTTAAAATCAACAAGTAACAATTTATTGATCTAACTCCAATAGTGAACAAATT
This sequence comes from Chiloscyllium plagiosum, assembly GCF_037043375.1. NCBI lineage: Eukaryota > Metazoa > Chordata > Chondrichthyes > Orectolobiformes > Hemiscylliidae > Chiloscyllium > Chiloscyllium plagiosum. The sequence continues at coordinate 76,330,036 of NW_028270145.1, read as the reverse complement.
AACTAAACTATTAACAAGCCTATTAGATCGATTCTAACTACTAACTTTTCCCAAATATATAAGATTCTAATGTTATGCTGTTCCAATAAACATAACTCCCACTTATATTCAAAAAAAGAATTCAGTCTCTCAAAATTACAGCCAGGTTATGCATCCTCCAGAATGTTCTGTGTCTTCTTCTGTCGTTCTTCTGTCGGGAATGCTTTTTCCTCTGATCCTTCGTCATTGGTACAGTTATTATTTACATGGTGCTTTCTCTAATGCATAGATGAGGCTATGAGAGCAAATTTCTCTTTTAAGAGCTGAGGGCTGTTAGCTCTGACAGATGGCAGTTAGCTCTGGGGTCTCTGTCCAACTGCCCTCTTCTTTTGTACCCATGATGACATAACAATATTTCTCGGTCCTATGTTGCCGAAACCATCAGATTTACATTTAATAGGTTTTTGGTATATAAGTGCCTGGTTCAAATTGATTGGCTACATTCAAAACCTGTTGTTTTGTTTTTTTTAAAAAAACTGTTGCTTGTTCTGCTAACTGTACAGCCTTTCAATATAAACGTTTCAGTTTGGGCTATCTGTGTATTGGAAAACTGAAACTGAAACTGCTGTTCACAGACATACATTTTAAAATCTCTAAGCACTGAGAAAAATGTACCAAGCAATTCTTTCCCCACTTTACAATTTTATAAACACCAAATTCTTACTTCCTGTCTTCCAATCTACAATTACTCTACCCAACTTTACGACAAATTATCAACTTTTTTTTTCTTCTGGCAGTGAATATTTACAGCAGAGATACATTTGCTCTTGGTAATTAATATAGGATATGAACTCAGCAATCAGGATGTTTTATTTCACTAAAACATTTGACTATAAGGGGTAAGAATTACGAATGTTAAACTTAGGAATGCTCATACTCAAAAACACAATCCCATGTTGGGGTTAATTTTAATGATGTGACATGTGCATGTTTCCATGTACTCACAAATGGTTACATTATATTGTTCTGAATTGCATTCCGACTATCAAATAAATCAACTTGTGAACAGATTCTAGAATGGAACCCGGTCACAACCAAAGACTGCCTGTCTGTTTATTTAGTAAAACTAGTAACCCTGTAAAACTGTGGGACATGTTTTGAAAGAAATAAAGTTAAGCTAATTGCAGTTCAATACATACATTGTAAATTGCTATAAATGTGACCTTTATATATAAATTTATAGTGTCTAGAGCATAATGATGTGATTAAATTGGCTTAAATACAGTCACATGATTTAATAAATTAGCAGAAATAAAAACAAATGATGCAGGCACAAATCCACACTTCACAATTAGCAATAGAACAGATTTAATCAAATATTATTACTCAACACTTTTTTGAAAAAAAAAGCCTCAGTGGTATTTGAGAGGCTGTGCACTTACATAAATTCTCAATCTCAAACCTCCACCATTTGACAGGCATTATCCTAATTGACCATTAATGACAGATGAGCCCCACAAGTCTTTACCTTAACTCCTTAATTATGATTATTTATGTGTTCTTGTCAGATTTTGGCATGTTCCCCTTGTGGAATGGAGAACAATTTTCTCAATATAGCAATCTATTAATAGAGACATGTTGTATTCCTGGGAATCAGAAACATTTTCTTCATGAACACAGAATCATCATAACAACCTCAAACACCTCGCCACTACAGAAACATAAATTGATAGGAGTGAAATCAATGGTGTGTTTTAACGTGCATGATATCAAATTAGTAGACTATGTTTTATTACTTCAAGCTGCTCCAGGATTTATTTCTGCAGTGTTTTCTGAACTCATTCCGAAGCCCCTGGCCATTGGACGCTGACATATAAAATGCTTTTTACGTCTGTTTGATTTTTTTTCTCCATTATCCTAGAAGAAATGTTAGTCATTGAGCATGAGTTAATGTCTTGACTACAATAGCACAGAATGGAATATCAAGTTCACTGAGAATTCATGCACATTTGGCAAAGCAGGGAGTAAACTGTTGTAGGAAGTAAAAAAGAATCAGGAGGAAAGGGAACAAGAAGAATCTGCAGGTGGGCCTTCAGCAGACCATTCTTAAATTATTTTCACATGTATCTTCAACCAACCTATTACATTTATAGGTTTAGCATCACTGAACTATAAAGTTTCAAAGAATCAATGTATCAGGAAATCACTGTTTACTAAAGAGGCCATCACTTTAATCATTAGTCATTTATGAGCCAACATTTATTGCTCACCCCTAGTCCTTGAGAAAATGTGTTGAGCTACCTTTTTGAACCATTGCACTTGTACCTTGTTGATGTTGGATAGATGTTGGGGAGTCAGCAATTGAGGTACTTGCTGCAGAATTCCTAGCCTTTGACTTGCTCCTGTAGTCACTGTTTTTGTATGGTGAATCCAGTTGAGGTTCTGGTCAAAGGTAACCTCTAAAAATGTTGGTGAGTCAGAGATGGTAACACCAATGAATAATCAAATGTTGGTCGTTTGATTGCCACTTATTGGTCATAGTCATAGCCTAGTATTTGTGTGGCGCAAATGTTACTTGCCATTTGTTAGCCCAAACCAGGATATTGTCTAGATTTTATTGCAATAACATGAAATGCTTTATTATCTGATGAGTGGCAAATAGTGTAAAACATTATGCAATCATTGGTGAAGATCCCTAATTCTGACCTTATGATGGAGGGAAAGTCATTGGTGAAGGAGTTGAAGATGTTTGGCCTGTCACACTACCCTGATGAGCTCCTGCAGGATTGTCCTGGAGCTAGGATGACTAGCCTCCAACAACCACAATCATCATCTCATATGCCAGGCATGATTCCAACTAGGAAAGAGCTTGCTCCCTGATGACCATTGATTCCAATTTTGCTGAGGCTTCTTGATTCCACACATAGTCAATGCAGCCTTGATGACACTCTCACCACAGCTTTTTTTTGCAGACAATTAGTTTTGAAATAAAATCTGTTACTCTTATCTGCTGACATTCAAGGGGAATGTTATGTAACTAATGGCTCTGGAAAAGAGCTCAGTGATCCTCCTGATGTGGTCATGTGCAAGGGCTAAATTATAAAATTTATATCACGTACCTTGGCTGAGAATCAACCAAAAAGCCATATATTATTTTAAAAGGTTATTGTTACTTTGACTACTACAGATACTGTAGGACCTGTTAGAAGAACAGGTGTCAAATCATACTATAAGCCCAGGCAGTTGAAAATGTCTACAAAGGATCTCTTCAAGCTCTCCTGTATTTTACTTGGTGCTGCATTTTACACAACTTCGCTAAGTGACAAGGACTGCACATGAGCCTGCCACAGTAAGATAGATACATGATCTATTGTATACTGCTAATGCCCTGCAACAGAATACCACACATGGTGGAAGTATACTCCTCCCACTTTTGACCATGCTCTAACACTGCTCAGGTAGAGTTTCCAAACCTGTACAGTTGTGTCTGTGCAGCAGGCACTTTTCTGTTAAAGCTTGGTCCCTTGAAGTTGGGACATCAGCACATACAACTCTGGGGACTTGCTTCTGGGTTCTGGTGAGCTGAAGGGTGATAAGACATTTGTTTTTGAAGCTGGCCGACTGAGATAAGTAAACTTAGCTAATTTATGATGAATCCTACTCGATTTTATTTCTCATTTACTTCTCCAGAAGTATGTGCACCCACAACTTTGTTCTTTGAGTTAGCCCTCTCCCTCTGCCATGTCTCAGGCAGGGCAGCATTAGAATTCCCAGGCTTTGATCGATAGTGTGACTTTCAAGCTCTGCTCACCTTGTCCATTAGGTTATTGATGTTCTGTGTCCTGACATCATTTTAATGGAGTGGACGATGCCTGTGCATGGAATTGTTTAATACCAAACACAACACGTTCCTAGTGGAGAAATATCTCTTCACAATGGTGGGGGTATCTGAGACTAGGGTCCAATGTGCAGATGGAGGCTTATTCACTCATTCAGGCACTCTTTCATTACCTTTCACTCAGACACTAACACACTCACACACTCTTGCACCTACATTCACCCTCCAAGCTCTGTAATTGAGCAGCTGACACATAGAATGCTTGAAAGTATGCACACTTAAAGGCTGTCTTTCAACCCCTAGTCAATGCATTCATGGAAACATACGAAAACTGGGGTCTTACTTTAAACAAAGGCTTTCCACCAGCCTGCTTCCACCATGCATCTCTTCCACCACCCCTTCCTCTAACCCTGAACCTCTGGCAATTTAGATCCACGGTGAGCCACTGCACCATGTGGATTAATTCCCTGACCTTTGGAGCCTACTCTACAACAGAGCAGACATCGGCAATGGAACTCAGCAACATTTTCAGAATCTTAATAAAGCTTTTGGCCATCTCTGGAATAAGGTGTTTAATAACAAAGACATTTCAGATAGACTGGCAGCTAGAATTATACTATTCTTATTTTACACATGTTGCCCAATTTGTCTCTCAACGTGCAGTGCCTTCGACTCTTCCAACAGCTGCTTCGCCATTCTCTGGAACACTCTGCTGGAGTTTTGTAACCTGGAGCTCTGTTCCTCATAAGCAAAAGTTCTGAACCAGAATTATTCAGCACCTGCTGAAATAGAACTGATGGTGTGTGCAAAAAGCCTCAGGAAACCTTCAGTTTGATCTTTAATATCCCACTATGGTTGTTGCAGTTTTTGCTGTGCTCCTTACCAAATGAGTGCAACAGTTTTTTCTCACTACCCACAGCTGAAAGCTGTTTCACGTCTTTTTCAAAGGAAAAATGTGCATTCAAACTTTTAAAGACTTTGCAGAAATAATACAAATATTGATACAAAGGTGCACTACAAATATATCATTCCATTTAATATTTTATACAATAGCCTTATTCTGAATATATAGTTTCCTGCTATATTGAGAATAGAAAATAAATCAATAGACCTTTTACTATTGAAAATGAACAATTTAAACTATTCTTTTGGTTAAACATATTCCAGAAAAATATGTTGCATATCCCCTTGGCTTATAGGTAATTCTTTTCCACAGATGTTCCTCCTGTAACCCATGCATACACAAAAATAAGTGGTAATAAAGAAAGGATATTTCAATGGCCTATTCACAAACTCCTAGCAATACGTCACTAGTCAATAGACTATGTTTATGAGTAATGCATAAATGATGCAAGCATTTGACATCTTAGGAATCAATGTGCCAAGAGATCAGGAACTGACTCAGATGTGCAATATCTGATGTGAGAGTCTACATTCATAATGCATTAATGTCCTAAAACAATACAAAAATGATAGAGTAGTTGAAAATCCAATTGTTCGTCAATTTTTTTTACTTTGTATTAAGTAGGCTTAGGGTCAGGTATTGAGCAGGTTATGTGGAAAATAAATGTACCTTCACAATGTTTAATTCAGCAGAACAATACATATTTCATGTGACTTCAATTTTACGCATTAGCCGATGTACTCTGAGACTGCCAATTTAGGGATTTTTTTTTCCCTGTGGCTATGTGCTTTCGAGGAATAATGTTGAAGTTAATTAAATTTAGTCATTTCAGAACAGATTCTCATCTTTTCATTCTGGGCTATATCAAATGCAAGTTCTCAAATTGTCATAATTAATCCTTGCAGTCCTAGAAAATAACAGATGGACTTTTTAAAATGGTAACACTGACACAAAAGTAAAGTATAACGTAGAATTAACTCTGATTTTCAATTGTGTTATGTGTCACTTTTCATTTGTGATTTCTGGACTAGAAACATATAATGCAGTTTGCATCAAATTCCTTGCCTGTTGAATTCCTTGACCATATGTAACTATGTGTTCACATCAGCAAGAGTCACAGAATTGTTGCAATGCAGATGGGACCATTTGGGCAATTGTGACTGTTAGTGATATTCTTTTGTATTTTCCTCCATGACCCTGCACACTTTTTCTCTTTAAATAATCATTCTCATGAATGCTTTGATTTAACCTACCTCCACAACACTTTCAAGAAGTGAATTCCAGACTCACTGTGTTTTTTATTCTCATCACATAGTCATAGAGTCATATATTTTCTTTATTTGCAAAACAGTTTAAACCTGTGCCCTATGCTTCTATTTCCTCTTACACTCAGCTACAGTTTCTCCCTGTCTACTCTGTCCAGATCCCTCATGATTTTTAAAAACTTTCAACTTATCTCCTATTAGTCTTATTATACCCAAGGAAAACAATCAAATGTCTCCAATCTATCTCATAACTGAAGTTTCTCATCCCAGGAACCATTTCTAAATATTTTAGCACTTCTTCCAATGCATTCACATCTTTAAGAAAGAGTAGTTCCCAGAACTGTACGCATTACTCCAGATGATATCTAACTAGTGCCCTATAAAAGTTCAGGATAACATCCCTACTCATATACTCTATGCCCCATTAATGAAACCTAGAATACTGTATGCTTTGTTAATTACCCTCTTTCACTCTTTCTATCTATCTTGTCACCTTTAATAACTTATGTGCAGACAAATTCAGATCTGTTTGCAGCTTTAGATTTCCTTTAGAATTGTATCCTTTACTTCATACTGTCTCTTCCTGTTCTTTCTACCAAACTGTATCACTCGCACTTCTCCACATTGAACTTTATCTGCCACCTAACCAGTCGTTCCAATTTATCAATGTCAATTTAAATATTGATCAGTCTCTTTCTTGAATATATTCTGTGACTTGGCCTCCACAATCTTCTGTGGTAGAGAATTTCACCCTTTGAGTGAAGATGTTTTTCATCATCTCAGTCCTAAATAGTCTATCCTTTGTGCCCTGGTTCTCGATTCCCCAACCAGGGAAAACATCCTCTCCACATCTAGTCTGTCCAATTCTGTTAGAATGTTATACATTTCAATCAGATCTTCTCAGATCCTTCTAAATTCCAGTGAATACAGACCCAGTTGAACCAATCTCTCCTCATAGGATAATTCAAAGTTTATGCCTGAAACATTGACTCTCCTGCACCTTGGATGCTGCCTGACCTGCTGTGCGTTTCTAGTGCCACACTTTTTGACTCTGACTCTCCAGCACCTGCAGTCCTCACTTTCTCCTCATCCTGCCGTCCCCAGTATCAGCCTGGTGAACCTCTGTTGCAATCCCTCTATGACATATCTATCCTTTCTTAGGTAAGGAAAACAAAACTATATACAAATCTCCTAGTGTGGTCTCAACAAGGCCCTGTGCAGTAAGATATCCTTGCTCTCAACTCAAATTCTCTTGCAATGAAGGCTAATACACCATTTGCCTCTCCAATTGCTTGCTGCAACTGCCTGTCTAGTTGCGTTCCACTTCTCTTGTTGATGATTGTGATCAGAAGTCTGAAAACTGCTGTTGAAATATATTTGAGTCATTGTAGTATCTCCTACAGATAATACATATTGCAGTGACCAGTAAAACAATGAAAGTGACAGGATATTTACATTTACTAGCAAGGCTGCTAATCATATGCGCTGTTCTGACCTGAGTGCTGGTAGGATCAGTGGGTGTTGATAAAGCTTCAGTCATCCAGATAAGTATTGACCATCCTGCTGTGCTCCTGACTTGAACCCTTTTCTAGTAGAATGGAAAAGTTGAAAGGGTTCAGAAAATATTTACAAGGATGTTGGCAAGGTTGGAAGATTTGAGCCAAGAGGAGAGGTTGAAGGATGTATCGGAGGCTGAGGGGTGACCTTATTAGAGGTTTTTAAAATCATGAGGAGCATGGATAGGATATATAGACAAGGTCTTTTTCCTGGGGTGGGAGAGTTCAGAACTAGAGGGCATAAGTTTTGGGTGAGAGGGGAAAGATATAAAAAAGACTTAAGGGGCAACCTTTTCACGCAGAGGATTGTGTGTGTGGAATGGGCTGCCAGAGGAAGTACAATTGCAACATTTAAAAGGCATCTGGATGGGTATATGAATTGGAAGGGTTTGGAGGGATATGGGCCTAGAGCTAGCAGGTGGGACTAGATTGGGTTGGGATATCTGGTTGGCATGGACGAGTTGGACCGAAGGATTTGTTTCTGTGCTGTACATCTCTATGACTCTATAAGTGATATTGCAGGAGGTGAGCCTTTCATCTTGTGGCCATAGCCTTGACCTGGTTTGGCCAGATCAGCTTCTGGTCAACAGTATGCCCAAACAAATTGGGGATAACAAGATATGTCATATGCACATTGGTTGAAGAATGATTAGCTATTGATTGCAGATTTTCAAAGAATGGATTTTTAATTTTTTTTAAAAATGTCCACTCAATCATGCTTTCAAATTATTTATATAATCAAAGTGAAATAATATAATGAATCAATATAATGCCACCAAATCCCATCGGAGAACAAAACCCCGTCCTTTTATTCTGGTAACTGATGCCTACAATTTGTGAAGACCATATTTTCAAAGTATTTCCATCTGTTGTTTGTTGTAAGTGTATCCAAGAGCATCATTACATCTAACAATGTTTCTAGCCACAGCAGTTCTTATCAAGAGTTTCATTTGTTTCCCGTTTACGTTTGCTCTATCTGTGATTTTTAAGATGAATACATAATGTCTCCTAAAAAACTTTTTCACTTTTTGAGTTGAAGGATATTGAGTTCAAACAATTGTTGCAAGCTGACCTCAAGTCAGCAGAAAATAATACTTGGTCACATTGATTGGTTTTATAAAAATACATAAATTATTTTTTCCTGAAAACCAGACCATCATAGTCCGACCATCAATGTCCTACCATCAATGAGTCTAGTACTATATGATCACATATATCTACCACAATATGCAAACACAATGTTTCAAGAATCATATTTGATTGTACAGTTCAGGCATCAGTTGGTGAAATCATGATGTACTTCTTCCTAATTTATTTTCATTTCTTGTTGAAACTACTGGCTGCTGAGAACAATTTTTCATGCACGATATTATCACATATTCAATAATAGATTTGTTTACTTTGGACAGCCATAAGCCTTCTTTGTATTACCTATGTTCATGTCTTGCTAATAACTTAGAGTGATATTACCTCAGGATGGAAGAGTCACATTATGTCAATTGGCTTAAACAGGGAGCATTGCACATCTGCCCCATATTTGTAAGCCAATAGTCACATCCATAGAAGTTATTTTCAGTTGGGGTTGATGACCAAGTAAAGTGACCCAATTTGATCTTTCAACAAACAATGAGTGAATTAAATGAATCAGACTTGAAAAACTTTCTGTTCCTTTCAGTTCATTCTCCATGAGAAAATGTCACTCTTCTATTTATGCTAGGACATAATCACTGAAGCTATGGCTTATCTTAGTTTGCAAGGATTCCTAGTTATATAGTCAGAAATAAATTGGTACAGACTTTGACTTGTGGTTTAAATGTTTTTCAGCATGCATGAATGAAATTGGGCACCACCTCTTAGGGACATGAATAAAATATTTTAACTCCTGCAACTTGCCGATGTTAAGTGATTAGATCTGATCCTTGACAAAGTCACTTTCCTAAATTCTCCATCATTTTACTATTAGCATTTAAAATCAGAGTATTTTCTAAGCCATACAGTTTTCTGCCATAAAATTGACGTGAGTGATGTCATTCTGTTTACTCCAAAGCATGCAGCCCAGGCTGGTATTGATTGGTAATTGTAATACATGCAAATGTTGCATAACCTGATATGAATTTGCTCTAATAATAAACTCGAAAAAAGTAATTCTGTCAATTTAATATATAGTTTTATTTGTGACACTGAAAAGTTATATTTCATGCTAGCCTTTTATTGAATGTGTTGGTTGTGTGAAGGCAAACAGTCAAAGATGTACAGATATATAATTCTAGTTGGGGTGAGCTGTAGTGAACAGCTGAAACATAGCTGATAGGATATAAGACTGACATTAAACAAACCTCACAGGGCCAATTAATTAGCTTGAGTTATCAAGTTTAGCTGTACCTTGAATACAAATTTTCAACTTATATTCATACTTAACCAATTAATGAGCTACAGATTTCTGTTTGCACATTGAATATCTGTCTTTGTCTTATTCTTATATAATTTTAAGGATTGCCTGTATTTGCTTAAAATTATCATTAACAAAAGATACAAAGAACTATTTAAAAGCTCCTTTTCAGAATCATGCAACTATGTTTTGATTATTACTAAAGACATTCACGACTGAATTTCCACAGAACTTTTAAATTGGTAGGCAGGACTCTGACATGGAAGTTCCATTTACACCAGATCCAACAATTATTGACAGAGAATCAGAGCAGGGTATGAATCATCCAGGAGTGAAACCAAAATACAGCGGCACCATTTGAACCTAATGTGGAGTTCAAAGAGTCACCATATTGGCTGTTCCAAGGGCCTTAATGTGCCAAATTGAATGAATTGACCTAAGTTCTCTTGAAAGATGTGTTTTAAATGTCTTGATTTGAGTTTTATAATCCCCTGCTCTTTAAATTTGAGTGAGGGAGTGGGATAGTATCAGGTTTCTGTGAAAGAAAAAGTATGATTCAATTGAGTATTATGATTGAAAGATCATCTGTTGTAGATTAGGATTAAAACATTGTCATCTTTCATTGGGCCCTTGTGAAGAGGCCCAGGTTTAAGTCCCACATGCTCCAGAAGTGGGTACTAACATAACTGGTAAGGGCTTAAGTTGGAATGGAAATATCACTGGGATATGAGAAGCATGTCTAGATTTTGTAAATTAAAAAAAAAGTAATAGTATTTTTGTCATAGACTTGCCCTGAAGGTTGAAAATGCAATGTGTCTTCCATGCTTTTAGCAACGTAAAAAGTAAATACAGAGGAGAAACAAATGTACTCACAATCTGTAAATTGTTTGGGTCTCTTTTTGTCATACACCTGGAGATTAGATTAGATTACTTACAGTGTGGAAACAGGCCCTTCGGCCCAACAAGTCCACACCGACCGGCCGAAGCACAACCCACCCATACCCCTACAATTACCCCTTTAACCTAACACTACGGGCAATTTAGCATGGCCAATTCACCTGACCCGCACATCTTTGGACTGTGGGAGGAAACCGGAGCACCCGGAGGAAACCCATGCAGACACGGGGAGAATGTGCAAACTCCACACAGTCAGTCGCCTGAGTCGGGAATTGAACCCGGGTCTCTGGCGCTGTGAGGCAGCAGTGCTAACCACTGTGCCACCGTGCCGCCCAATTCTTGGATGAATTAATCTTTTGGCAGGAATGAAAACCCGGATAAAGAGAAAATTCCTATTATGTTGTAAAATTTCCAGCAGGTTAGTTATCAAGAAAACTTGAAGTTGTAGCACAATGTGGAGTGATCTTCTCTCACAATCATGGTATATCTGTTTATTAGCTTGGTGCTTAGTTGCCTGCAGTTGGTTCTACAGAGTGTTTTCTTTCTGGTTAGAAATCAAAGAAAAATATCTGTCTCACACATATGATTCAGCATTAGATCAAGAAATATCTATGTTCTGGCTTTGCATATTTTGAAAGTTTGTGACAGCCAGGTTATTTGTGTTTTGACAAGGACCATCACAGCATAATGGAATCCATTTCACATTTGCCGAACACCCATGAGTTTCAGTGTATCCTTTGTCTATTGTGAAACAGAAAAACAAGGCAAGTGCTAAGTTGGTTATTTCTGTTGACAGTCTAGATTAGAGTGGTGCTGGAAAAGCACAGGAACCGATGAAGGGCTTTTGCTCGAAACGTCGATTTTCCTGCTCCTCAGATGTTGCCTGACCTGCTGTGCTTTTCCAGCACCACTATAATCTAGAGTATGATCTCCAGCATCTGCAATCTTCACTTTCACCTATTTCTGTTTACAGTCCATCCTTAAAAAAAAGTGATTTGTGAAATGTATAAATGGCTGTGAGATACATTCACTCAGATCTGTACTTAATCAAGTTTCAGTCATAGAATCTATTACATGCAGTTCAAATGCCAAAATTCACAATGTATGCTGCAGCCATCTTAAAACTTTTGTGCACACCTTTTTTTTAAACCAAAGACTAAATTTTGTAAGATTTTTAAGCCTACCCTGAGAATAACATAATTAATATTTTTAAAGGTGGAACTTGACTTTTTAATTTGGGGTATTGAAGAATGTGTTGTAAATGTAGTAGTGAATTGATGTTCACATCCAGCTTGACCTATTTGAATGGAATAACAGTTTCAAAGGGCTGAATGGCCTACTTCAGTTCCTAGCTTCCTAAATTCCCATATGTCAATGATAGATTGTGTTAAAAAATAATGAAGCAAGCTGTAGCTTTTCAAAATCTAAATTTAGGGTCTGTTCTTCTGAGGTTGAAGTGTTAATTAATAGCTTTTGTAATGATGGAATATAGAATATTTGATGGCTGGCACAAAAATGAATTTTATTAAATTTGCAAAGCCTTGATTTAGAACTTAATCTATTAGGTTCATTTTAATTTTTACTGTAATTATGTCAAGGGGAATTTAGGATTATCAAATCATAAAATTGCTGAGTACAGAAAGAGGCTATTAAGCTCATCCTGCTTAGCAGATTCAGTATAGAAGTCACTTAGTCCCATTCCTCTGGCTTTGGCTATATCCTTTGAAATATTTCTTTTGCAGAAATTATCCAAGGTCCCTTTTAAAAACATTTTTTTGGATTCTCCTACTACTGTTTCTCATTGGGCATTCTATATCTAAGCTATCATTTATGTAAAAACGTTCCCCTATCTACATTGTTGTTATTTTGTGATAATTTTAGTTACTAATACATTGGCCAGGAAAATGTATTTTGTCTTATTTTCTTAATCAACCATTTTTTTCTAACTTTAAACACCTCTGCTAAAGCAGCCCCGTACTTTTCTTCTTAATTAAAATCTCTCATCATGTAAATCATCTTAATGTATCTCTTGTAACCTCTGCATGGCTTTCAAATTCTTCATAAAGTAAGTACACTGCATTCTAACTGCAATCTAACTAATAACTGCATTTGTACTGTGTCCTCCTAATTATTAAATTTGCCATTTTTAAAAAATATTGCATTTCGGGAAAGTTTCCAATTTCAAACCATTATGTATTTGATCCTTTAGATCTTTGTGCTCTTCTAATATTTCTAAAGCTGACTACAGTGTTGTGTCACTTGTTCCACAGTATATCTCCTCATCGTGAACTGGTCACCCACCTATCATAACTTTTTTAAACAAGCTATCTTTATTGATTCCATCCTCCATCTCTGTCCTGAGGCAGTAATCTTTGATGATTTCAACATTTCTCTCAATTTGGCATGCTGTTCCTCCTATGAGTTCAATGCCCTTCTTGACCCCTCCCTGTCAACTCCTCAATATATATGCATTGTCACCTCCTGACCTTTGAACACTTCCTTATACCTCTCTCCACCCACATCGATTCCTAAATCACAGTGTACACAATTCTTTGAGCACTAAAGCAAATCTGATTGGACCACACCAAGACTCATCTGACAAAATCCCAAATACTCAAATCATTCTGGACAGCAAATATTCTGCACCATCAACCATCACCTGAAAACGGTCCTCCAATTACTTTCAATCACAACTGATGGGTTTAATTATTTCTTTGGCACTATTGTTTTAGTTACTCTTTGCATAGCAAGTGCAAAATTTCCTCACAGGTGTCTTACACCTGAGTCAAAAAGTATGGCCCTGGAAAAACACAGCAGGTCAGGCAGCATCCGAGGAGCAGGAGAATCGATGTTTCGGGCAAAAGTCCTTAATTGTGAATGTGGGGAGGTGGGGGAAGGGGGCTGAGCAATAAATAGGATTTTGGGGGTGGGGCTGAGGGGGAGGTAGCTGATAGACACAGGTAGGGGGATAAATTATGTTCGGGTATATGGGGAGGGTAGAGCGGATAGGTGGGAAGGAAGATGGACAGAGGTAGGAGAGGTCCAGAGGGCAGTGCTAAGTTGGAGGGTTTGTTCTGAGATGATTTGGGGGGGAGGGGAGATTTGGGAACGAATGAAGATGATGTTGATGATGTGTGTTGAAGAGTCCCAAGGCAGAAGACGAGGTTTTTTTTTTTAGATTATTTACAGTGTGGAAACAGGCCCTTCGGCCCAACAAGTCCACACCGACCTCCGAAGAGCAACCCACCCAGATGCATTCCCCTACGTTTACCCCTTCATCTAACACTATGTGCAATTTAGCATAGCCAATTCATCTAACCTGCACATCTTTGGACTGTGGGAGGAAACTGGAGCACCCAGAGGAAACCCACGCAGACACAGGGAGAATGTGCAAACTCCACACAGACAGTTGCCCAAGGCGGGAATTGAACCCGGGTCTCTGACGCTGTGAGGCAGCAGTGCTAACTACTGTGCCACCGTGTTCTTCCTCCAGTTGGCGAGTGGTTTGGATTTGGGGGTGGAGGAGGCCCAGAACTTGCATGTCCTTGGTGGAATGGGAGGGGGAGTTGAAGTGGTTGACCACAGGACAGTGGGGTTGTTTGGTCTATGAGTCCCAGAGATGTTCCCTGAAACATTCCGCGAGTTGGCTGATGTCGAGGAATTTACATCAAGAGCAACAGAACAGAAGTAGGTGTATGTGCAGGAAAAGTCGGATGTAAAAAGATTCTTTGGGGCCTTGGGCGGAGGTGAGGGGAGTGGTGTGGGCACAGGTCTTACACCTCTTGCGGCAGCAACAGAAGGTGTCGGATGTGGAGAGTGGGTTGGTGAGGGGGCATGTACTTAGCGAGGGAGTCCTGGGGGTCTCTGAGTCTATGATGTTCAGTGTCTGTTCCTTTATTTCACAGCTCTAATACTACTGGACATTATACATGGTTCTCTTTCTCTAGAGTCTGCTTTCTTTCAGAAGCATTATTATCACCTTCTCCTTAACTCCTGCTATGTAATGCCGTCTAGATTGCTGAGTGAAGCACAGCAGGAATATCAAAGGCAGAAAAAAACCCAAAGAACTGTGGTTGCTGGAAAAGAAAGTAAAAATTGCTAAAAATACTCAGCAGGTCTTCCAGCATCTCTGGAGAGAGAAACAGAGTTAACATTTTATGTCCAAAAACAAGGGAATGGAAACACAAATAGTTGATTATTGAATCCATTATGACACTTTTTCATGGTGTGCATGTCACCAGCTAATCAAACATTTGTGCCCATTTTCAATTCCTTTAAAAAAGGCTGTGGTGGGCAGATTTCTTCAATTACTGTAGTCCCTGTCTGTTAGATATGATCCAGAACTTTGACTTAGAGACAGTGAATTACTGGCAAAAATAGCTGCAAGTCAAGAAGCTGTGTGACTTGGAGGGGAACTTGCGAGTGATGGATGTTGCCATGAAAATGGTGTCCTTGTCTTTCTAGATGGCAGAAGTTATGGTTTTGGAAGGTGCTATCAAAGAAGACTTGGTTAATTTACCACCATGCTCCTTGTAGTTTTGTCACTGAAGAGGGACTGAAAGTTAAGGTACCAAATGGGGTGCCAATCAACCAGCTGCTATGTCCTGTGTGGTGTCAAGATTCTTGAGTGTTGTTGCATCTGCATTTATTCAGATAAGTGTGGAGTATTCTACCTGACTGACTTCTGACGTACATCTTGTAAATAGTGGACAGGTTTTGGAGAGGCAGTAAATTGAATTACTTGCTGCAGAATGTCCAACCTCTGACTAGGTCCTATAGCCACAGTATATACATGGCTATTTTAGTACAGTTTTTTGGTCAATGGTAGCACCCAAGATGTTGATAAGTCATGGAAACAAACCCTTTGGCCCAACTGGTCCACGCTGACCAGTTTTCCTAAACTGAACTATCTTATTTGTCTGCTTTTGGCCCATATCCAAATGTCTTTTAAATGCTATAATTGTACTTGCCTCTACCACTTCGTCTGGCAGCTCATTCCACCCTCTGTGTAAAAAGGTTGCCCATCAGGTCCCTTTCAAACCTGTCTCTTCTCACCTTAAACCTATGCCCTCTAGGTTTGGACACCCCTAACCTGGGGAAAAGACCTAATAGCAGTGATAGTGGGTGATTCAGTGATAGTAATGCCATTGATTATTATGTGGCAAAGGTTCGATTTTTTCCTTGTTGGAGAAAGTGATTGTCTGGCACTTATTTTCCACCTATTAGCTCAAGCTGTCATGTTGTCTAAGTACTGCTGTAATTTGCCAAGGACAGCTTCAATATCTGAGAAGTTGGGAATTATTTTGATCATTCCCACTTTGATGTCATGATGGAGGGAAAGTCATTGATAAAGCAGCTGGAGATGATTGGCCCAGGACTCCACCTTGAGAAATACTTGGAACAATGTCCTAGGGCTGAGATGACCGTCTTTCATCAAGCACTATTATCTTCCTTTGTTCTGGACATAATTTTAACCAGTGGAGAGTCTCCCTCATTATCTGTTGGCTTCGCTTTTAATCGTACTCCTTAACAGTCCCTCAGTCCAGTGCTGCCTTGCTATCAAGGACTTCACCTCTGAACTTCAGCTCATTTTTCAATTTTTGGACCAAGACTGTAATGAGATCAGTAGCTGAGACAGAATCCAATCTAAGCATTAATAAACAGATTATTTCTGTACAAGTGAGTCTTGACAGCATTTTTGACAACACCTTCCATCATTTTACTGATGATGAAGTATAGGAAGATGGGAAAGTATTTGGCTGGGTTGGATTCATTGCACATTTTATGCACAGGACATACCTGATTAATTTTTTACATTGATGTTTCGATACAGATTTTGTAGCTCTTCTCGGGGCATGACAAGTTCTGGGGCACATCTTCTGTAATATTGCTGGAATGTTGTCGAGGCCCATACCTTGAAAGAATAAAATACCTTCAGTCATTTCTTGATATTACATGGAGTGAATCAAATTGGCAAAAGATCTCCAATGTTGGGGATGTCCAGAGGAGTCCAAAATGGATCATCTACTTATCACCTTTGGCAGAATATGGCTGCGTCTGCTTCAGCCTTACCCCTTGCATTGCTCTTCTTGGCTTCCTCGCTGTCAAGGATGGTGATATTTCTGGAGACCTCTGCTTCAGGTTAAAAGGCAATACAGGGTACTCACCTTTATCAGTGGTAGCATTGATTACAAGAGCCGTGAGATCATGTTGGAGCTGTACAGAACTTTAGGTAGGTCACAGCTGGAGTACTGTGTGCAGTTCTGATCACCGCACTATCAGAAGGATGTGATTGCACTGGATGGGGTGCAGATAACATTTACCAGGATATTACCTGGGATGGAGCAATTCAGCTATGAAGAGAGGCTGGATAAGCTCACTTTATTTTCTTTGGAGAAGAGAAGGTTGAAGACTTCATCACACACTATAGGAAGGATGCTTTGGAGAGGGTACATAAGAGGTTTATCAGGATATTGCTTGGATTGGAGCATATTAACTAAAAAGAGAGGTTAGACAAACATGGATTATTTTCACTAGAGTGTCAGAGGCTGAGGGGTAACATAATAGAAGCATATAAAATTATGGGAAGCATGGATAAGGTGAACGGAGGGATCTTTTTCCCAGGGTAGAAATATCAAATACTCGGGTGCACAGGTGAAAATGGAAAAGCCTAAAAGAGATGTACAAGAAAAGTTTTTTGAACAGTGTGGGGTAGATGCCTGTAACGTGATGCTGGGGGAGATGGTGCAGGTAGAGATGATAGCAAAGTTTCCAAAGCATTTTGACAGACTTATGAAAGGCAGGGAATTGAGGGACACTGACCACATACAGGTGAATGACCACATGGTTGGCACAGGCAGGTTGGGTTGAAGAGTGTGTGCTGTACTGTTCTATGCTCAATTAAAGGCTTACTTTATCTTGCTGTGGTTGTGATCTCTATGCTCATATGTGTGCACTCACAGCCCATATATTTGGAGTGGTTGTGATGTCAATTCCAGCCATGCTGCAGGTTTTCAGTACTAACGTTACTCTTTATTTGTAGTTTATTTCAAATAGCAGCCTGGTGCCACTGACATGAATTCCAAAGCCATTGACCCAGTGGAGCATTCAGAAATAACTCTTGATGCCTCAACCTCTTAATTTGCTGTGTCATTCTTTAAAGGGAATGACAAGTGACAAAACAAAGGTGAGCATCAAGGAGCAATTATGGCCACCATTCACAGCATGCTATGGCAGGACTATGAAGCTTTATTCCAATTTATTGGCTGTGGGATCGATCTTTCAGCATTTGAATAATGCTGATTGGTACACTGGTCAACTTACATTTGAGGACAAAGCATCTAAGCTATGCCTGAAGTTGGCAAAACTGAGCGCTGTCCTATCAAAATGTTCTTGGCTAAGCTTTATTCTGGTAACCACAGACTCTCCGAGGAGATGTGTCATTTAGGGCTTAAAAAAGTCAAATTTTCTTGTATTTGTCACATTGAGACCCCAGTCTTCATATAGAGTTCTGTGTGCCTTTCAGCCATATATTGATAGTTGTACCTTCAATGTCCTACAAATTAACTTCATCTCTGTCTTGAAAATTTGCACTGAGATCTGAACATGTACTATAACTTATGACCCTCTCCTCCTCTGCCCCTCCACCCCTCACCTGTCCATACAGGATATTCTGCAACCTCTCCGTGATATTCTTTATCCTAGCACCGTGGAGGTAATGCACAATTCAGGACCAATGAAGACATTACAGAAATTTCACAACCATAACTATGGAATGTCCAATAATAATTACATTTCCAAAGTTTGACATTACACCCTGAGAGTCTGCAGGGTCATTGATGACTTCGTCTGGAGAGTATTCATTCCTAGTATCTCCAATGCTGAGTACCTCTTTCAGAGTGGGACACACACTGCAAACAATGACACCTCCTGCCTCCTCCCAATCTTCTAAATGGTCACATAGCTATCATCCTGAACTCTTGCTGCCTTTGAGTGACCATATCCCAAAATGTGTAAAATCCAGGAAATATTCATCCTTTGTCATGCTCTTACTTTGGCTGTAAACACCTCTTCAAGCTCAGAAAGCCTAAGCTCATGGTCAAGCAGATGGAAGCATTTCCTGCATGTCCGATCCTCTAAGATGTTCAATTTCTCCTGAACATACTATGGCAGTTGCAAGCAACAAGTTCCCCACACTGAACTATAATCTATGAAAGAAGATCACTATCCCCTCTTTGTAATCAAGTTGCAACCTTTAATAAATTGTTCATTTTAATTAATGCCTGTTGACATACTCTGTGCTAATAGACACATCAATTACTTATTGTACGTAATTAAGCCAAACTGTAAATTGAATATAATTTTTTTATACTTTGCTGGTTCTAGTTCAAACCACCATGCCAACTTACAAAGAGATAAAAGAACCCTGAAAGGTTCACTGACCAATCATCTATCTGTTGTCTTATGTTATTACTTATTGGCAGAGTTTAACATCTCTCCCTTCAATGTATGTTCAAAGATAGTTGAAGAACCTTTTGACTGGGTGGTTGAGTGTGAGGTGAGGAGACCACTGTCTTCCTAACAACTTTCCCCAAGCTTTTCCCCTTCTATGGAAGTCAATTGAACCTCTTAGTGGCAACTTATTGGCCTCATCCTTTGCTGGTGGTGCAGGGAACTTATCATCTGGGGAGATTTCCAAGTGAACATTGCAGGTGGTGAAGTCCCTCAATCACAGATTCTCCAGCTTTAGGAAAAGTGTTCTTTGTAGGGAGCTGCTGAGTCTTGGACAGAATGTTTCCTTTTATTTCCTATGATCAGTAAATTTGCATGTAAGAGGTGTGTGTTTTCTTATCTTCAGACTGTGTGCCCTAATTTAATAATTCCAGCGATAAGCTTTCTGTGCATTTTAAAATAAAGAAGTTTATTTAGGCTCACCCACTTACCATGAAATAATGCAATGTCTCTTTCACACATGTCACTCACTTTTACACACACAAAGCTTAGATACAGATGAAGGTAAAATATTGTTGCAGCTTATAATTGTTTCAGCCTCTTGCATGGAAGGCCTGTGGTTTCTTAGATGTAGTTAATGATTTAGTTGAAGTGAAGATCGTGTAAAACAAAGGATTTTCGGTAAGTTGTGAAGTTTTGTCTGATCAGTTTTCTTGGAGGTTGTTTGATACGGGTCTTCTTTTTGATGGGATCTCCCAAATTCATGTTGTTATGCTGTTTATTACCTTAACTGCTTGGATGACATGCAACTTACTTGATAACATTCAGTGGAACAATCTGTCTCCAAAACAGCTTCTTCTTGAGATAAAGCATTTTAAACAAAATAGTTCCCTCATTGTTTGACTTCCACAGGTTCAAAGTCATTTTTCCAAACATAGGATGAAATTCATTTTGATTTCATTCATTCTAGGTTGTAATTTAACACCCTGAGAGTTTGAGACAGCCAACTTAGTTCAGATGGAAGACCACCATAATACAATGGAATGTCGACAGATCTATTAACATTCACCACACACACATTGGGTTTTAGCATTCCCTTTTGTCGAGTGTAAAAACAAACAAACAATCCAAATGGATTTCCATGATTATTTTTCTCTTGATCAATCCTTACTTCCATCCCATAACTTGTCCAGATGACTGTGATTATTCAAATTTAAGTAGATATTCACTTACAATGCAAAACTTGGCATGGTTTAAATACCAACAGTCAGATAATTATTTTCTTTACTGTTTCATGGGATGAGGATTTCACTTGCATTCTTAATTGTTATTCAACATTGATTGCCTTTGCACTAACTGGCTTACTGGGCCATTTCAGAGGGCAATCAAAAATCAACCACACTGCTTGGGGACCTGGAGTTACATTTGGACGAGACCAAATTCCTTCCATGAAGGAAATCAGTGAACCAGTTGGCTTTTTAAGATAATTGACACTATTTTCACCATCAGTGACATTAGATTTTTAAAAAAAATTATATTTGTCAGTTGAATTTAAATTCCACCAGCTGTCATGTTGTTATTCGTCCTTCAAGTGTTAGCCTGAGCCTCTGGAAATTTAGTTTAGTGATATTCCATGCCACCATTGCTCCCTGAATCAACAGCCATTTTCATAGACTTGTGAAATTTTTTTAAATATTGACTGAAAGTTCATAATATTTTAAGGTATGATGAAACCTCTAGCATCGCTGTAGGACCCCTCCTCACTCTGCAGCCAATGTAGCAACTCCCTGGTACCTCCAAATTGTCCAGACTCAAATCTGTCTGGAGGCAGCCAGTATTCCAGTGGCACTGCCAATGCTGCAGATCTGTTAACATTTATCCAACATTACTGCTGCCATCTCCAATCATGTCTGTTCCTTTCCCAAACTTGTTTATCAACCACAGCTGTAATAGCGATTATTAATCTGTTGCTGCCCAAATCATCTTTTGGTGGAATTTGCTTTTTTTCCCTTTAAAGTTCACAACTAGAGGGCACAGGTTTAAGGTGAGAGGGGAAAGATTTAAAAAGGACCTGAGGGGTGACTTTTTCATGTAGACTGGTACATGTATGGAACAAGCTGCCAGACAAAGTGGTGGAACATAGAACATAGAACATAGAAGAATACAGCGCAGTACAGGCCCTTTGGCCCTCGATGTTGCGCCAATCCAAGCCCACCTAACCTACACTAGCCCACTATCCTTCATATGCCTATCCAATGCCCGCTTAAATGCCCATAAAGAGGGAGAGTCCACCACTGCTACTGGCAGGGCATTCCATGAGCACATGACTCGCTGAGTAAAGAACCTACCCCAAACATCTGTCCTATACCCACCACTCCTTAATTTAAAGCTATGCCCCCTCGTAATAGCTGACTCCATACATGGAAAAAGGTTCTCACAGTCAAACCTATCTAAACCCCTAATCATCTTGTACACCTCTATCAAGTCACCCCTAAACCTTCTTTTCTCCAATGAAAACAACCCCAAGTGCCTCAGCCTTTCCTCATACAATTTTCTTACCATACCAGGCAACATCCTGGTAAACCTCCTCTGCACCCGTTCCAGTGCCTCCACATCCTTCCTATAGTATGGCGACCAAAACTGCACACAATACTCCAGATGCGGCCGCACCAGAGTCTTATACAACTGCAACATAACCTCAGGACTCTGGAACTCAATTCCTCTACCAATAAAAGCCAGTACGCCATATGCCTTCTTCACCACACTATTTACCTGGGTGGCAACTTTCAAAGATCTGTGTACATGGACACCAAGATCCCTCTGCTCATCCACACTACCAAGTATCCGACCATTAGCCCAGTACCCCATCTTTTTGTTACTCTTAGCAAAGTGAATCACCTCACACTTAGTTACATTGAACTCCATTTGCCACCTTTCTGCCCAGTTCTGCAACTTATCTATATCCCGCTGTAACCTGCCACATTCTTCCTCACTGTCAACAACTCCTCCGACTTTCGTATCATCCGCAAACTTGCTCACCCAACCTTCTAGCCCCTCCTCCAGGTCATTTATAAAAATGACAAACAGCAATGGTCCCAAAACAGATCCTTGCGGAACACCGTTAGTAACGGCACTCCAAGATGAATCTTTACCATCAACTACTACCCTCTGTCTTCTTCCAGCCAGCCAATTCCTAATCCAAACATCCAACTCACCCTCAATGCCATACTTCCATATTTTTTGAAGTAGCCTACCATGGGGAACCTTATCAAACGCCTTACTAAAATCCATATACACCACATCTACCACTTTCCCCTCGTCCAGCTCCTTAGTCACCTTCTCAAAGAATTCCATAAGGTTTGTGAGGCACGACCTGCCCTTCACAAAACCATGCTGACTATCCTTGATCACATTATTCCTATCCAGATGTTCATAAATCGTATCCCTTACAATTCTCTCTAAGACTTTGCCCACAACAGAAGTGAGACTCACCGGCCTATAGTTACTAGGGTTATCCCTACTCCCCTTCTTGAACAAGGGAACCACTTTTGCTAGCCTCCAGTCTTCTGGCACTACTCCTGTAGACAACGAGGACATAAAAATCAAGGCCAATGGTTCTGCAATCTCCTCCCTTGCTTTCCAGAGAATCCTAGGATAAATGCCATCAGGCCCAGGGGACTTATCTATTTTCACCCTTTCCAGAATTTCCAACACCTCTTCCCTACATACCTCAAAGCCATTCATTCTACTTAATTGTGACTCAGTATTCACATCGGCAACAATGTCCTGTTCCTGAGTGAATACTGACGAAAAGTATTCATTCAGTGTCTCTCCAATCTCTTCAGCCTCCACATGCAACTTCCCACTACTATCCTTGACTGGACCTATTCCTACCCTAGTCATTCTTTTATTCCTGACATACCTATAGAAAGCCTTGGGGTTTTCCCTAATCCTACCAACTAAAGACCTTTCATGTCCCCTCCTTGCTGCTCTTAGCTCTCTCTTCAGGTCCTTCCTGGCTACCTTATAACTCTCGATTGCCCCAATTGAACCTTCACGCCTCATTTTTACATAGGCTGCCCTCTTCCATTTAACAAGGGATTCCAATTCCTTATTAAACCACGGCTCCCTCACACGACTCTTTCCTCCCTGCCTGACAGGTACATACTTATCAAGGACACTCAATAGTTGCTCCTTGAACGAGCTCCACATATCAATTACGCCCTTGCCTTGAAGCCTACTTTTCCAAGCCACGCATCCTAAGTCATGCCTCACCACATCAAGATGGGTACAATTACAACACTTAAAATATATCTGAATGGGTATATGATTTGGAAGAGTTTAGAGTGATATGGGCCAAATCCTAGCAAATGGCACTAGATCAGATTGGGATAGCTGATCAGCATGGATGGATTGGACAGAAAGGTCTGTTAACATGCTATATAACTCATGAGTATATACCTTTACTTTTCTCCATTTCATTTCTATTATCAAACCAAATAGTTGCTGTTCCCTTGATGTTGTCTTTCATTTAAATAATTGTCCACTTTATTTCCTATAATTAAATCTATTATTACCTGCATTGAATCAAACAAGTAGCCTGTAACATGGAAGTCAATAAATTCTCAAATGGAAAAGATTCACAGGGTTTTGGCAAAAAAAGCCAGAGAGTGAGATTCAGTTAATATCACCATCAAAAAGATGACACAGAGTTAATAGTCAGAATGGTCTTCTTCTCTGCTGGATACTATTAATGATGATTTTTCTGTTGAAATGTGTGTCACTTCTATTTATAAAATGGGGATCAAAATATTATGTGCATAAGCTCATATACTAGGTCATCAGAAAAATGCTCTGAGCAGCAATGATTCTAGGTACTGAACATAATAAGAATTTTTTGTTGAATTTTGTTCTTATTATATCTGTCTATAGAATTCTTTGTCATAGACTGGAGGAGATTTTACCTTCAAATTCACTTACTGTATCCAAAAAGATCAAAAGTCCTACTCTACAGCTTTGTTAGAGTGACTTGTGTCCTCTAAAGTCATTTGAATTTCAACTCTCAACATCAACACTGATTTAAAGGCTGAAAGACCAAGTCACCTTTCCATTTCTTTCCATCCATCTAAACTGACGTTGAACCCAGTTTTCAGAAATGAAAGAACAATTCTTTTAGCATACTGTGTCCCCACTGTTTTTAAATGCATTAATCCAAGACAAGGTCATGTGGAATTGGGCTTCCTGTGAACTGAATCTGGCATGTACTGAATTTTTTTTTCCCACTTCCAATTGTGCCACTCTGTTTCTCAATGGATGAACACGATTAGGAGAGTTTTGTTAGTAGAATGTTTTTATTGCAATGATGAAGCTATAATGACCTGGACATGTGCTAATCAATTAAATATAGCAACTGCAATTTGTCAACAAGATGATTCTCAAAATATTTGAATGATAAGCATGTTAAAAACATTGTCACAATTTTCTCATTGCTGTTTAATTGCTAAATCAGTTTGTATTCATATTAGTTAAAAATAACCTTTAACACACTTATTATGTCAATACTTTCATTGGATTGTTTTATTTTTTCCTTTTACTTTGTGTTTTTATTGGCTCAGATGTGCTGGATTCCAAACTATTGGAGACAGAATGTATGATCCAATATGTGCCCCACAATCCTGAAAAGTCTTGATGCACTGACCTGTGGAGGAATTGTCGAAGAATTTTAAATCTTCTAAATTAGCTCTGAGGTATAGGAGGAGATGTTGGATATTTCTAAATCATAAATCTGGATAGTGACCAAAAAAGGTTAGACAGAAAAATCCTAGTCTGATACTTGGAAAAAAAATTACAATTAATTCCCAACACACACACACACAGACAGACAGACAGACACACACAATCCCCCACTCCACGCACCAATTCCATCTTGAATCTTCCCATTACCCAACTTCCCAATTATGTCTCTCATCCTGGATCCAATCCAATCTGACCCCATCCTCAACTACCCACCCTGACCCACAATCTAACCCCTGACCTGATCCAAATTTCCTCATTGACCATACTAACCCCAGACTAACTTGTTAATACTCTTCCCCAACTCCCAGCCTATCTATCCCCACCAAATGACTACCCACCCCAATAACTCAACCTTACTATCCCTCTTGATCAAACCTGATTGCCGTGATCTACAGATGCACTTAACCCACCTGTCTGTTTGACCCTTCAACTGCCTCCCACCCTAGCCATCCCATTACTCACCTAGCCACTGTAACAAAAGTTACTTCACTCACCTAACCATCCTACTGTCTTATCATTCACTCATTCATCCACCTACACATTCACCAGCTTTCAAATGGGATAGTTTTACTTTCCTACAGCTCGTGACATAAAAAAGGGGACAGAGTCATAAAGTCATACAGCACAGAAACAGACACCTCCATCCAATGAGTCCATGCCAAACATAATCCCAAATTGAATTAGTCCTACCTGCCTGCTCCTGGCCCACACTCTAACCCTTTCCTATTCATTTACTTATCCAAATGTCTTTTAAACATTGTATTTGTGCCCACATTCACAATTTCCTCAGGAAGTTCATTCCACATGTGAACCGCCCTCAGTAAAAAAAATGTTTTTTAAAAAAATCTCTCTCCTCAGAAAGGTGTCCTCTCATCCTGAAATCCTCTCTCCATACCCGTAGCCCCTTCTGTCATTCCAATGTTGTAATGAACCTCTGTGTTTGAAGTTATGTTAAGCATTTCTAAAAATCCAAGGCTTGGCAGGTTTGGCCAGAAATGAATAGCAGGTTTAGAGGAGGTAAGATGAGAAGCAGAGTGGCTCTCCAATGATAATAGCTTCTTTGTGGGAGGTCCAGATCATTCTGTTCTTTACTCCTTTTGAACAGTATATTCTATAAATTGATGCTTCGGCTTGCTTGTTTGTTTTTACTTTCTGAATTTTTTTTCATTGCACTCTAGACTGATATCATGTATGACGAGTAAACAATTATGTAAGTGCTTTGATCATGCACAGTATCCTAGGCCAGGGAGCGAAAGGGTGCTGTGAGGAAAAAACAGCTATTACAATTTATAAACATTAATAACTTATTCAAAACACATCATCGCTTGTGCATGTATGGATCAAAGTTTTCAATGTAGTACAGCTGCTCAACACATGGTGGTCTCAGTAATACCTTATTGTCTAAAATACATCAATGAAAAAAATACAGTAATGTTCCCAGTGGGTAAAAATTGTAACCATGGAGAGGTGAATTTGTACACTATCCTTGCAATCCTGGTTCAAATCCAGGCTAGGCTCATGGAATAAAATGCTTCTTTTCAGAATGTGGCTAGTAAAGATCCCCTAAGAAAGAAGATTCAACAACATTGACCAAGCATAGGCCTGAGTGAATCACATGAATGATTTCGGACTAAACAGGCAATGTCATTTTGTTCAAGGCATTGCTGAGGTGGGTGACTCAAAACGACTACCGAGTGTGGTAAAGGAAAGTGACATGTTCTGAATTCATTGGTGAGACAAGGAACCAAATTTTCATTGATAGAATTGCACCTGAAAGGGCGTAGAAAAAATGGTGGCGTTGTTCATTTTTGTTCACTTTGCCTGAAACTTGTGTGAGGGCTCGTGGGAGTGCAGGTTACTAAAATTACAATATTCCTAATGAGGCCAAACAAGATTATTAGGATCTTGTTATGGAGAACAAAGAGCAAAGAAAATTTACAGCCCAGGAACAGGCCCTTCGGCCCTCCAAGCCTGGGCCGATCCAAATGTACTGTCTAAACCTGTCGGTCAATTCCTAAGCATCTGTATCCCTCTGCTCCCTACCTACTCATGCACCTGTCCAGACGCATCTTAAATGAATCTACCGTGCCTGTCTCTACCACCTCTGCTGGCAACACATTCCAGATGCCCAACACCCTCTGTGTAAAGTACTTGCCGCGTGTATCCCCCTTAAACTTTCTACCTCTCACTTTGAAAGCATGACCTCTCGTTATTGAATCCTTCACCCTGGGAAAAAGCTTGTCTCTATCCACCCTGTCTATACCCTTCATGATTTTGTAAACCTCAATTAGGTCCCCCCTCAATCTCCTTTTTTCTAGTGAAAATAAACCTAACCTACTCAACCTCTCTTCATAGCTAGCACCTTCCATACCAGGTAACATCCTCGTAAACCTTCTCTGCACCCTCTCCAAAGCGTCTACATCCTTTTGGTAATGTGGTGCCCAGAACTGTACACAGTATTCCAAATGCAGCCAAACCAATGTCTTGTACAATTTTAACATGATTTGCCAGCTCTTATAGTTAATACCCAGTCTGATGAAGGCACTCTATCCACCTGTGCAGCAACCTTCAGGGTACAATGGTCCTGCACTCCCAGATCTCTCTGCCCATCAACTTTTCCCAAGGCTCTTCTGTTCATTGTATAATTCACTCTAGAATTAGACTTGCCTAAATGCGTCACCTCACATTTGTCTGGATTGAAAACCACCTGCCACTTTTCCGCCCAACTCTCCAGTCTATCTATATCCTCCTGTATTCTCTGACAGTCCCTTATGATTTCTGCCACTCCACCAATCTTTGTCTCATCTGCAAACTTGCTGATCATACCAACAGTGCCCTCTTCCAGATCATTTATGTATATTACAAACAACAGTGGCCCCAACACTGACCCCTGTGGAGCACCACTGGTCACCTTTCTCCCTTTCGAGAAACTCGCTTCAACTATTACTCTCTGTCTCCTGTTGCTCAACTAGTTCTTTATCCACCTCGCTAGAACACCCTGCACACCATGTGACTTCACTTTCTCCAGTTGAAGAGGTGAGTCCTGGAGGCCAGAATGTTTGTTGTCTGGAGTTGGAGTTGGATGAACTTCGGATCATTCGGGAGGCAGAGGGGGTCATAGATCAGAGTTATAGGGAAGTAGTAACTCCAAAGATGGCAGATAGATGGGTTACAGTGAGGGGGACTGGGAGGAAGCAGCCAGTGCAGGGACCTCCTGCGGCCATTCCCCTCAAGAACAAGTATACCGTTTTGGATACTTGTGGGGGGGATGACTTACCAGGGGTAAGTAACGGGGCTCAGGTCTCTGGCACGGAGCCTGTCCCCGTTACTCAGAAGGGAAGGGTGAAGAAGAGCAGAGCAGTAGTAATTGGGGACTCGATAGTTCGTGGCACAGATAGGCGGTTTTGTGGGAACGAGAGAGACTCACGTTTGGTATGTTGCCTCCCAGGTGCAAGGGTACGTGATGTCTCTGATCGTGTTTTCCGGGTCCTGGAGGGGGAGGGGGAGAAACCCGAAGTCGTGGTCCACATTGGCACCAACGACATAGGTAGGAGGAGTGCTGAGGATGTTAGACAGGCTTTCAGGGAGCTAGGTTGGAAGCTTGGAGTTAGAACAAACAGAGTTGTTGTCTCTGGTTTGTTACCCGTGCCACGTGATAGAGATTCGAGGAATAGGGAGAGAGAACAATTAAATGCGTGGCTTCAGGGATGGTGCAGGAGGGAGGGGTTCCAGTTTTTGGATAACTGGGGTTCTTTCTGGGGACGGTGGGACCTCTATAAACAGGATGGTCTACACCTGAACCTGAGGGGAACCAGTATCCTTGGGGGGAGGTTTGCTAGTGCTCTTGGGGGGGGTTTAAACTAACTCGGCAGGGGCATGGGAACCCAGATTGTAGCTTCAGGGTGCAGGGCCTGGAGTGTAGGGAGGTGAGGAACATGGCATCAATTTCCAAGGAGGGTGCCTGTAAACAGGGAAGTTGTTTGAAGTGTGTATACTTCAATGCAAGAAGTATACGAAATAAGGTAGGTGAACTTGCAGCGTGGGTTGGTACCTGGGACTTCGATGTTGTGGCTATTACGGAGACATGGCTAGAACAGGGACAGGATTGGCTGTTGCAGGTTCCGGGATTTAAATGTTTTAGTAGGTTTAGAGGTGGGGGTAAAAGAGGGGGAGGTGTGGCATTGCTTGTCAAAGACAGTATTACAGCGGTGGAAAGGACGATGGATGAGGACTTGCCATCTGAGGTAGTTTGGGCTGAGGTTAGGAATAGGAAAGGTGAGGTCACCCTGTTGGGAGTCTTTTACAGGCCTCCTAATAGTCCTAGAATCATTGAAGAAAGGATTGGGAAGGTGATTCAGGAGATGAGTGACAGTAATAGGGTGGTTGTTATGGGGGACTTTAACTTTCCTGATATTGATTGGGAAAGCTATAGCTCAAGTTCGTTAGATGGGTCAGTGTTTGTTCAATGTGTGCAGGAGAGTTTCCTGACACAATATGTAGACAGGCCAACAAGAGGTGAGGCCATACTGGATTTGGTTCTGGGTAACGAACCAGGCCAGGTGTTAGAATTAGAGGTAGGTGAGCACTTTGGGGATAGTGACCATAATTCGGTGATTTTTACACTCGTGATGGAGAGGGATAAGTGTGTACTACAGGGCAAGAATTATAGCTGGGGTAAGGGAAATTATGATGCGGTGAGGCATGACTTAGGATGTGTGGCTTGGAAAAGTAGACTCCAAGGCAAGAGTGTAAATGATATGTGGAACTTGTTCAAGGGGCAACTATTGAGTGTCCTTGATAATTATGTACCTGTCAGGCAGGTAGGAAAGGGTCGTGCGAGGGAGCCGTGGTTTAATAAGGAATTGGAATCCCTTGTTAAATGGAAGAGGGCGGCCTATCTCAAGATGAGACGTGAAGGTTCAATTGGGGCGATTGAGAGTTATAGGGTAGCCAGGAAGGACCTGAAGAGAGAGCTAAAAGCAGCAAGGAGGGGACACGAAAGGTCCTTAGTAGATAGGATTAGGGAAAACCCTAAGGCTTTCTATAGGTATGTTAGGAATAAAAGAATGACTAGGGTAGGAATAGGTCCAGTCAAGGATAGTAGGGGGAAGTTGCGTGTGGAGGCGGAAGAGATTGGGGAGACACTGAATGAATACTTTTCTTCAGTATTCACTCAGGAACAGGGCATTGTTGTCGATGAGAATACTGAGGCACAAATAAGTAGAATGGATGGCTTTGAGGTATGTAGAGAAGAGGTGTTGGAAATCCTGGAAAAGGTGAAAATAGATAAGTCCCCTGGGCCTGATGGCATTTATCCTAGGATTCTCTGGGAAGCAAGGGAGGAGATTGCAGAGCCATTGGCCTTGATTTTTATGTCCTCTTTGTCTACAGGAGTAGTCCCAGAAGACTGGAGGATAGCAAATGTGGTTCCCTTGTTCAAAAAGGGGAGTAGGGATAGCCCTAGTAACTATAGGCCGGTGAGTCTCACTTCTGTTGTGGGCAAAGTCTTAGAGAGAATTGTAAGGGATAGGATTTATGCACATCTAGATAGGAATAATGTGATCAAGGATAGTCAGCATGGTTTTGTGAAGGGCAAGTCGTGCCTCACAAACCTTATTGAATTCTTTGAAAAGGTGACGAAGGAGGTTGATGAGGGGAAAGCGGTAGATGTGGTATATATGGATTTTAGTAAGGCGTTCGATAAGGTTCCCCATGGTAGGCTACTGCAGAAAATACGGAGATATGGCATTGAGGGTGAGTTGGAGGTTTGGATTAGGAATTGGCTGGATGGAAGAAGACAGAGGGTAGTAGTTGATGGCAAAGTTTCTTCATGGAGTGCCGTCACTAGCGGTGTTCCGCAAGGATCTGTTTTGGGACCATTGCTGTTTGTCATTTTTATAAATGACCTGGAAGAGGGGTTAGAAGGTTGGGTGAGCAAGTTTGCGGATGACACGAAAGTCGGAGGAGTTGTTGACAGTGAGGAAGCATGTGGCAGGTTACAGCAGGATATAGAGAAGCTGCAGAGCTGGGCAGAAAGGTGGCAGATGGAATTCAATGTAGCTAAGTGCGAGGTGATTCACTTTGGGAAGAATAACAAAAAGATGGGGTACTGGGCTAATGGTCGGATACTTGGTAGTGTGGATGAGCAGAGGGATCTTGGTGTCCATGTACACAGATCTCTGAAAGTTGCCACCCAGGTAAATAGTGCGGTGAGGAAGGCATATGGCGTACTGGCTTTTATTGGTAGAGGAATTGAGTTCCGGAGTCCTGAGGTCATGATGCAGTTGTATAAGACTCTGGTACGGCCGCATCTGGAATATTGTGTGCAGTTTTGGTCGCCATACTATAGGAAGGATGTGGAGGCATTGGAACGGGTGCAGAGGAGGTTTACCAGGATGTTGCCTGGTATGAAAGGAAAATCGTATGAGGAAAGACTGAGGCACTTGGGGCTGTTTTCACTAGAGAAAAGAAGGTTTAGGGGTGACTTGATTGAGGTGTACAAGATGATTAGGGGGTTAGATAGGGTCGACAGTATGAACCTTTTCCCGCGTATTGAGTCGGGTATTACAAGGGGGCATAGCTTTAAATTAAGGGGGGGTAGATATAGGACTGATGTTAGGGGTAGGTTCTTCACTCAGCGAGTCGTTAGTTCATGGAATGCCCTGCCAGTAACAGTGGTGGACTCTCCCTCTTTATGGGCATTTAAGAGGGCATTGGATAGGTATATGGAGGATAGTGGGTTAGTGTAGTTTAGGTGGGCTTGGATCGGCGCAACATCGAGGGCCCTAGGGCCTGTACTGCGCTGTATTCTTCTATGTTCTATGTTCTATGTCTCATTTTACAGGATCTGCAGAAGGTGATGGTCAATTGCCTTCTTGAACTGTTGCCATGCTTAGGAAGAAAGGAAACCCAATGTGCTGTTAGCTAGTGAATTCTTTGAATTTGACTCAACAACATTGAAGGAAAAACAATATCATTCCATTTCAGGTTTGTATGTGGCCTGGTGTGGAACTTGCAAGCAGCGATATTCCAATGCATCTGTTGTTGATGTCATCCTGGGAGACAGAGATTGTGCATTTGGAAGGTGGTCCTTGAGGAGCCTTGGTGAATACCATAATGCATCTTGTAATTAGTACACACTGATGCCACTGCATTGGAGATGTTGGCAGTGAAAATTAAAGGTGGTTAATGGGGTGCCAATCAAGTATGTTGCTTTGTCCTGGATGAAGTCAACTTCTTGACTGTTGTTGGATGTGCACTCACCCAAGTTTGAAGTATTCCATTATTCTTCTGACTTCTGACTTTTCAATGGTGGATAAGCATGGTGAGTCATCAAATGGGTTACTAGATGCAGGATTTCTGTCCTCTGCTCTTGAAGCCACGAAATTTATATAGCTGATCCAATTCAGTTTCTAGTCAATTATAATCCACAAGGTGTTGGGAATTGGGGAATTCAATGATGATAATGCTATTGAACATTGAGAGGCAATGGTTATTCTCTCTTGCTGGTGATGGTCCTTGCCTGACACATGATGGTGCAAATGTTACTTCCTATTATCGACGTGAGCCTAGATCTTGTCCAGGTCCTGCTGTGTATGGCTACAATTGCTGCAGTATCTGAGGAATTGTGAATGTTGCTGAACATTGTGCAATCATCCTCACTTCTGACCTTATGATTGAGGCAAGATCAAAGATGAAGCGGGCTGAAGATGGTTGGGTCTCGGACACAACCCTGAGGAACACCTGCAGAGATATCTTGCAGCTGAGATGGCAACAACTGAAAACATGTTTCTTTTTCAGATACGACTCTAACCAATGGAGAATAACACCAGCCTTCATTACCCACCCCAATTCCCGTTGTGTTCCTAGATCTGCTTGATGCCATTCTGCATTAAATGCTACCTTGCTGTCAAGACCAGTCAGCTCACCTCTGGAGTTCAGCTGTTTTGTCCATATTTGGACCAAGGCTGTCATGAGGTCAGGAGCCATGTAACCTTGGCATAATTTATTACTTTATTGTTGATTACAATATGATTTTTCCTTTGCAAATGCCAATTTATAGCACAGTCTCTTCCTTCTCTTTGCTGATAATGAAGAGTAGACTGAAGTGTCGGTAATTGGTTAGACTCAATTTATCCTGATTTGAGTGCACAAGACACCTCTGAAGGTGAGCGGAATATCGGTAATCATGGGCTAAATGGTTTACCCCTTGGAAGTAGAGGCTTCACCAGGCTATCATTGGCTGGAGGAGAGAAAGTATTACACCTTTTGCAAGTTCATGGGTCATCAGCCTCCCAGAATCATGTGCCCATGACAATGGGCTTGGCTGTTTCGACTACATATGAGCACTAGTTAGTGTGTAACTAGATACGTGTACTGCAACCTCACAAATGTAGGCTACTGGGGATGATGAACCACAGCTTGCATAGGCAGGTCAGAGTCCTGACCATCAGGTGGCCAGAAGAAAGAGATGTGAGTGCATGAAAGAAAAAGAGACACTACCTCGAGAATGATACTTACAGGCAGAGGTGAAGAAACCTTGTCATGACTGAGAACCAGTGCTAAAGGAGACAAAGTTCAGACATTTGTGTTCCTGCAGTATAATCCTCATTCATAGAAAAATCATAGACTCATATAGTATGGAAACAGGTCCTTCGGTCCAATTCATCCATACTGACCAGTTTTCCTAAACTGAACTAGTTCCATCTGCCTGCATTTGGTCCATATTCCATTAAACCTTTCCTATTCATGTACCTGTCCAAATGTCTTTTAAATGTTGGCAGCTTGTTCTACATACACACGACCCTCTGTGAAACAGTTGGCTGTCAAGTCCCTTTTAAAATTACTGCTTTCACCCTAAACCTATGCCTTTGGTTTTAGACTCCCCTGCCTTTGGAAAAGATATTAACTATTCTCCTTAGTTACGCCACATAATTTTATAAACCTCTCTAAGTCCACCCCTTGTCCTCCTAAACTCCAGGGGAGAAAAAGTCTCAAACTATCTTGCGTCTCCTTATAACTCAAACACTCCAGCCCTGATAGCATTCTTGTAAATCTCTTTTTGCGCCCTTTCCAGTTTAATAACATTCCTCCTGTAGCAGGGCAACCAGAATTGTATGCACAGTACTCTGAAGGAGACCTTACCAGTGTCTTGTACAGCCATAACATGACATTCCAACTCCTGTACTCAATGCTCTGACCAATGGAGGCTAGTGAGCAAACGCTTTCTTCACCACCCTGTCTACCTGTGATGCCTCCTTTCAAGAACTATGTACCTGCACCCTTTGGCCTATCTGTTCGACAATACTCCCCAGGGAGAAAGTGAGGACTGCAGATGCTGCAGATCCTAATTTCCCCTCCCCCCACCTTATCCCAGAATGTGGTGCTGGAAAAGCACAAGCAGGTCAGGCAGCATCCAAGAAGCAGGGGAATCAATGTTTCGGGCAAAAGCCCTTCATCAGGAATATGGCTGGGAGCCTCAGGGATGGAGAGATAAATGGGAGGGGGTGTGGGGCTGGGGGGAAGGTAGTGAGAATGTGATAGGTGAATGGAGGGGGGGTAATGGTGATAAGTTGGAAGGGAGGGTGGAGGGGATAGGTGGTAAGGAAGATGGACAGAAGGGACTGGTCATGAGGGCAGTGCTGACCTGTAAGGTTGGAACTGGGATAAGGCGAGGGGAGGGGAAATGAGGAAACTGGTAAAATCCACAATGATGCCATGGGTTTGGAGGGTCCCAAGGCAGGAGACGAGGCATTCTTCTGGTAAGGGAGTGGCAATAGAGCAGACCCAGGACCTGCGTGTCCTTGGCGGAGTGGAAGTGGGAGTTGAAGTATTCGGCCACGGGGCAGTGGGGTTGGTTGTTGCAGGTGTCGCAGAGATGTTCTCTGAAGCCCTCTGTGAGTAGACGTCCTGTCTCCCCAATGTAGAGGAGACCACGCCGTCAGCAATGGATACAGTAAGAGACATGTGTGGAAGTGCAGGTGAAACTTTGATGGATGTGGAAGGCTCCTATGGGGCCTTGGGTGGAGGTGAGGGGGGAGGTGTTTGCAATTCCTGTGGTGGCAGGGGAAGATGCCGGGAGGGGAGGGTGGGTTGTCGGGGGTCATGGACCTGACAAGGTGGTCACAGGTGGAATGGTCTTTATGGAAAGTTGATACGAGTTGGGTGGGATATATATCTCTGGTGCTGGCGTGCGTTTGTAGGTGGCATCCATCACACCATTCTCCATCATTTCTGCCACCTACAAATGGACCCCACCACCAGAGATATACATCCCTCCCCACTCTTATTAGCTTTCCGCTATGACCATTCCCTCTGTGACCACCTTGTCAGGTCCACGCCCCCCAACAACCCACTCTCCTCACCCAGCGCTTTCTCCTGCCAGTGCAGCAATTGCAAAACCTGTGCCCACACCTTCTCTCTCAACTCCGTCCAAGGCCCCAAAGGAGCCTTCCACATCCATCAAAATTTCACCTGCACTTCCACACATGTCATTTACTGTATCCGTTGTTTCCAAAGTGGTCTCCTCTACATTGGGAGACAGGATGCCTACTCACAGAGGGCTTCAGACAACATCTCCGGGACACCCGCACCAACCAACCCCACTGCCCCGTGGCCGAATACTTCAACTCCCCCTTCCACTCCACCAAGGACACACAGGTCTTGGGCCTGCTCTATTGCCACTCCTTTACCACCCGACGCCTGGAGGAAGAACGCCTCATCTTCTGCCTTGGGAGCCTCTAACCCCATGGCATCATTGTGGATTTCACCAGTTTCCTCATTTCCCCTCCCCCTACCTTATCTCAGTTCCAAACTTCCAGCTCAGCATCACCCTCATGACCTGTCCTACCTGTCCATCTTCTTTCCCACCTATCCATTCCACCTTCACCATTACCCCTACCCCTATTCACCTATCGCGCTGTCAGCTACCTTCACCCCAGCCTCACCCCCCTCCCATTTATCCCACCACCCCCGAGGCTCCCAGCCTCATTCCTGAGGAAGGGCTTTTGCCTGAAACATCAATCTTCCTGCTCCACGGATGTTGTCTGACCTGTTGTGCTTTTCCAGCACTACACTCTCAATACTCCTCAGGGCACTACCATTAACTGTGTAAGTCCTGCCCTGGTTTATCTTACCAAAATGCAGCCACCTCACATATATCTGCATTAAACTCCATCTGCCATTCATCGGCCCACTGGCCCAGTTGATCAAGATCCTATTCGACTCTTAGATAACAATTTTCACTGTCCACTATATCACAAATATTGGTGTCATCTGCAAAACTTACTAATCATGCCTCCTATATTCTCATCCAAATTGTTTATACACATGTAGAACAACAGTGGAGTCAGCATCAAAATTTGTGGCACACTGCTGGTCACAGGCCTCCAGTCTGACCTCTCTCTCACCACCCTCTGTTTTGTATATTTCTCTCAATTGTATATATGATTAGCTAGCTCTCCCTGGATCCCATGCAATCTAACCTTACTAACTAGTCTACCGTGGGGAACCTTGTTGAAGGCCTTGCTAAAGTCCATGTCTAATAGAATGGAAAAAGGCCATTTAGCCCATTGAAATTTCAGCAACCTTCCAAAGAGCATCCCACCCAGATCTACTCCTCCACCCTATCCCCATAACCCCGCATTTACCATAGCTAGCCTGTGGCACAATTTAGCATGGCCAATCCAATTAGCCTGCACACCTTTAGACTGCAGGACGAAACCAGAATAACTGGAGAAAACCCGTGCAGATACAGGGAGAATGTGCAAGCTCCAAACAGGCAGTCACTGAGTTTGGAATTAAACCTGGGTCTCTAGTCCTATGAAGCAACATTGCTAATTACTGAACCACCGTGCTAACTTTCACTGATGGCCACCTACTGCCAGTGGCAGTCAAGGGTAATGTAGCCTTGAATTTCTTCACTACATCCACAGTTCCCCCTTTTTAAAATCTCACTTCTCCCAGGGTAGTAGAAGGCTTCAGCACAAACTGCTGTTTTCTTCCTTCCAGGTGAACAATAGCCTCAGTGAAGGCTTCCACATTTATCTGAATGAGTCCCACACTTCACCTGATCCATTCAGGTCCGAAATGGCTTTAGTTGGACAGGGAATCTGTCTCTGTATCAATCAAGATCCCCTGGTTATGGATAACTGAACTTCAGACAGTTTCCTACTAGAAACAGACTTAGCTCCTGTTGTCCATTTTTATGATGAAAGTCCAATGCAAAAGAAAGAAAGCATTGCTCAAGATTAGTTTGCATTTATGAATGTTGAAACAGAGGACAAAATTGAGTCCAGACTGATATCCCTTTCCCAAGGTCTAATATTACAATCACACTAAATTCACCTCCTTCTGCTAATATTATTCCCAGTCAAATAATAAATTGAACAACACAACAAGATAGTTGATTTGTGTAGTAACTAGCATAAGGTCCCATATTTTAAATAGGAGAGAAGCCTTTTTTAAGTGTTTAGCTAATAATGCAACACAGGAGAAAATAACATAGCTCTACCTTATCAATTATTCAGAAATGAGGAACTGGTACTGCAGAAATAAGCTGATACTCTATTAAGCTTATTTGAATCAATTACTATACAAAAAATATAAATAGAATCTTCTGTATGCTTTATTTGCATTATGTACAGCTAATCTTATAAATTAGTTTTGAAAATGAATATTTATGTGGAAATTCAAATCTACACATTTCATAATCTTAAATACAGTAATTTGCTTTTAAAATATTTGAAAATGTCTTGCTCTTAGTTATTTTTCATTGTAAGCAAAAATTCCTAAAATATTGTATGATTTAGCATTGCAAATACATCGATGCATATTTAATTATTATTGTCATCCATTTTTAACATAGATTTTCAAAAATACAACAAACCTGGTTTGATTTGTCTTTAGACACAGCATATTGACTGCCCTCTAAGGCTGAACTAACAACTCCCATGTATTTCCATGGAGATCAGTTAATTGATATTTTAATGCAGCAAGCTATCTCTATGCACTCACTACTTTAAGGTTTCATTATTTCTCACA
Organism: Chiloscyllium plagiosum; assembly: GCF_037043375.1. Lineage (NCBI taxonomy): Eukaryota > Metazoa > Chordata > Chondrichthyes > Orectolobiformes > Hemiscylliidae > Chiloscyllium > Chiloscyllium plagiosum. The sequence goes on along the minus strand of NW_028270145.1, from coordinate 76,291,920 downwards.
AGCAGGCATAATTAAAGAATACACATTGCAGCATGGTGGGTCACTGTATTTATTAAGGCTGCTAATTTGCATGAAGCAGCACTTGCATCTTCACTGACAGATGAGGTTGCTAGGAAGGACCTGACTAATCACTAAGTGGCCTGCTTAATGCTGTTGTTTGATCATAGCTGCTCGCAGGATCATTCTCCCCCTCTTTTTTTCATTTGAAATGGTTCCTTCCAGCTGAGGGAGGGAAACTGAATTTGACATTTGATTTTCCTCCAGATGTGCTAATCAGTGGCAGTGAACACTGCAGAAGAGAAGAGCAGAGAGCAGCGAAAGCTTACCTGTCAGATTCTGTCATTTACTGACATGACAGTAAGGTTTTAAATGCTTGCAGCTGAGCTTTGAGGTTTGCCCTTGGCCTTGCCTTTTTGTTCCTAAGTTCCTTGAGAATGTGAATTACAGCACACAGGTGTGCTGGCACCTTGTCACTCGGGCTGCCTAGAGTTGAGTGTTTTGACAGTTTAATTTTTATCCGCCTCTTCACATTTGCCGATTCATTATAGCATTGTCCTGTTTAAGGAGACCTGCAGCAGGTTGGCAGGCTGGGCAGTGAGAACTTCAGGGGCTGCTCCTGCTTTGCTGTTATCTTCAGCTGCAGTTTCCAGGCTTTCAAGAAACAGACCTGTCATGCATCAGCTGCCAAGTTAGGAGCCTAATACTGAACTGCGAGTGAGTAAGTGTGCCCAAAATCTACCATGACAGCCATGAAGGAGCAGCCTAACATGGGGAGGGGAAGCCAACAGCAACAGGACCAGGTATTGGTCTCTTAAGACATATTTTTCAGTTGTAGCAGAATAATTTTAAATGTGATAATCCATATAAGCTGATATTTACAGTGAGTCTTTTTATTTACATGTCATATCAGAGTTTGTCATCTTGCATCATAGAAATGTGAAGGTATTTTCTTTAAAAATGAGGATAAGCTAAACTAATTGATTTGTGAGCAATATTACCATTTTTATGTTTTTATTGAGAGTTGAGAATAAACATGTTTACCTATATAAAGTTTCTTAACAGTTTATATCCGAATTGTACCTGGGTAGAGCAAATCACATGCGTAACTCTAAGCTACAGCATGATTTTCTTCTGTGCCTTTTTGAATTGCTTTGTGAGATGAAACTGGTTATTTACGATCTTGAGACTGTGCTTTCAGCAACTGTCAGCTGAGGCATAAACTGCAGTAGACAGAGCTACAGTGTGGGAACCTTATTTGCTTGCTTGTCAAGGTTACATAGGAGTATGCCACATATTTTAAAAAAGCTGTTTCTGTGAGCAGCTTGCAATGATTCCCTATATCAATATTTAGCTGTGTTAAACCAGCTAGTGTTTATAAGTATACATTATAAACTCTCTGGTTATTGTGTAACTAGTGAAACCAGAAGGAAGACAGAGTCTCACTGCTGTAGAAATGCTCTGTATTCATTATATGTTATGCTGTAATTCATTTCTTGTCATTCAGTTTATCATGGGATTTACCAACACCTGGAAGTGGATTGGTTGAGATTACAGAATGCTTCATCAAAACGTTTTGATTTCTCATAGTGGAAAATGGGAAAACTAACTTCTTTCCACACAAATCTTTTTCTTGTCAACATTTAGGCTCCTATGGATTAAAATGGAATGAGACTAATGTGTCACAGTAATTTAATGCTCACAAATATAAAGTAGTTGACATGACTACAGAATTATTCTACATCATTAGCTTCTAAACAATATATTCATTATAAATATGAATTAGATCGCAGTTATTCTTTGAAACCATGCGCTTTCCTAAAATGAGAACAAATACCTAGAGATAAATAACACCTTGCACTTCAGGCTTTGATTGAAAAGGTCCCAAAACAACTTGAAGTTTTCCTTATTGTGAAGTGATCCCGAAATGAGTGATATTATTTTGCTGAATATTTCATTTAATTGCATACAGCCTATTAATAAGATGAACATTTGTAGTGTGTTGTACAAAAAGTTAATGTGCTAGAAGGAAATTTGATTCATGCTGTTCGATATGCATTTTCCTGCAACATAAATGCTGACTTCTGCTCATAAAAGGGTTAATAGAGTAATTGAAGCACATCCTATATCTAGGGTTACTGAAATAGAAGACAATTAACATTTTGCAGCATATTAATTAATATGAAAAAATTCAATATGCAGATCATTGAGAGTAACAAATAGATTCTTAATGTGTTCTTTCAATAATTTGCTCTCCACTGGTGTTGACAAATTTCAACCAATACTTCGGTTTTCCATGTATTTCCAGATGACTCATGATTATATTCCCAACGTGATTTCGACCACTTACTTAAGTATAAAGAGAACATCATGATATTCCACATAATTTGAATAGTAACCCATGTTACTTAAATGAAGAATAGCTAGCCATTCAATATATTAAGTGAAAATACATTTTAATATCTTAATGTCCAATTAACTCCAAGGTGTGTGCTTACTCATTCTAGTTTATTCTATACAAAGATTTATGATATAAATGTCTAACACATTCCAGTTTTACAGACGAAGCCCACTTCTATAAGTTTTATTTGTTTGTCCTTGTTAATTTTCAGTATTTTCAAAATCTTCTAATTTTAAAAACTTAGCACCATTTTGCAATAAATTTTGACAAGATGTTATTGGAAACAGTAACGAATGTGCACTTTTCAAGAGGTGCAGTATGTATTTTTAATATAAAACTAAATTATCAAGGAGAAATTGAAAACTGTTTACCAAATTAGACTTTTGTAACATTAGTTTTGATATGCAAGTAGATGTTTCCATTAAAATATTATTTTCTGTAATAGTTCACACTGGTTAGTCATGAAATGTGATTCGCAGAGTCTGGCATTGGTGTTGCACTGACAAACCCTCACCACTTTACAGTATTTGCTTTCTTGGATGAAGGTTAAGTTTGTTGGAACATCAGGAAAGCTGTTAGATAATTCTTAACACTTTTATTTCTAAAAGTGCACCAAGTAATAAATTGAGGTTCTTACAGAATTTCATGGTAATTCAGAATTAATTTTCTCTAAGTTAATATAATGTTAATGATTTATTTCTAGACAAGTATTTTTCTTGTTGACTTCACTTCATAACAGTAGTCATTGACTTAGATTTAGCTAGGTGGTGTGCTTCGCTTGAGGTAGAGCTGGTGAATGAAGCAAATACTGACAATAATACCACTGTTGCAATTTGTTAGATATATTAGAAGCTTAAATAGTACTTCCTCATTTCCCTGGTTCTTCCCTGGTGCACATTATCTTTGCTCTGGGAGTTTTATTGCATTTTTCAGGTTTGATGGTACCTTGACTGTTGCATGTTCAGTTAATAATTCATTTAAGTATATTTTCAAAAATGAGAAGTTCTGTTCCTTCCTCCACAACATTTTATAATAACAATGGGCTGAGGAAATGCTGTTAATGTGAGCTGAAGAAAGAATAATATAGTACAGAGTAAGTTTCAGTAAAGGATGGGTTAAAATAATCCAATTAGTTTTCAATTCTGTGTTACATAGTGTTTGATTCACTGACTCTCTGGCAATACACCTAATTGCGTGAATATTATTGCATTAAGGATTTGAAGTGATTCGCTAAATCCTAAAGAGAAGCTTAGTATTTTCAGTTATTTCCTTCTGTATGCCCAGCACTATTCTTCAGCTTTTACTCATTTCTCTCCAAGTTTTTTTGGATGTCTGCACTGCAGTGCTAGCTATAAACTATGATAGGGTTTTGCAGTATTGCACAGAGAGCTCAGTAAACTGAACTAGACGTTATACCAAGGATTTCGAAGACAAACCATGGCATTGCAAATGTAGAATAATATACTGCATCTAGGGATTTGGCGAATAAAGGATTAGATGGCACAATCTCTGTGCAGTAATTAAATAGGTTATATGATATTTAGTTATTAAAGCAGCTACGATGGGATTTTAAAATATTAATGTCTGCAGCTCATGATCTTTTGAGGGCAAATCCTGTAAAATGATTTATTCCGAAGTTGTTTAAAGCTATCCTGCCCCACAGTGGTCATGTTTAAATAACATTGAGCCAATAGTTGCCTATTAGTATTTATTTGATAAGCATTTCTAGACAAATCATTACCACTTTAACGATTGTTCCTTTGAAATGTTAGTATCCAGCAGATTTGCATTCAAATTATTTACTTTGTTTGGCTTAGTCATTCTACCAGATATAAAGATGCAAGTATAGAATTAGTTACAAATTTCTCCATCTAATTAATGATAGTCTTCCCTATACAAATTAGTAATTCTGTATTGCTTTAAATAATTTCTTCAAAAGCTAGATTGCTAAAGAAAAAGCAGTTTTGAGATGAAGACAAACAATGAGTGAATTAAAGTCTTTCCAAAGTCTACTAGAGCACAAGCTGTGCACAGTGTAAGATACTCCTTTAGGTTATTTTGCATTCAGAGCAAAATGGGGTGAGGGTTATGTCTGAAATTAGGATGTATGCAAAATCGTGGCATGTCCTCTACACAAGAAGTGGCAGCAGAGAGCTCCAGTCTGTGCTTGCTTTTACCACAAAAACTAATATGCACATAAGAGTGGACGTGAAATTCATTCTGCCGAAGGCAAGATGAATTTTTATTAAGTTGTGCTCATATTGTCTGCTCATATTGTCTGCCAATTGGAATTCAAACAAGAATATAAGCAAGTTCTTTTTTTTTATTATGAAAACGTTTTTAACAATGCAAATGAGGCACAGTGTTGCATTTCTTCAATGCAGCAGGACGTGAACCTATTGTGCAAAGTTCACCTTCTGAATTATTTGCCTCTCAGATATTATTATTCATTCGTCATTGCTGAATCAAATGCCATTATTTTTGATGGTATTGGATAAAGTTTTCAAGCTTAGGTCTCATCACTGGGATGTTAATCAACATATGATTTATACTAACATTAAAGGCTGCACAGCTTGGTGCTGTTTTATTGTTCTTGTCATATTGCCTACTGGAGCAATTCATTTTTAATCTTTAAAATCCCTGCTCCTGAAAAAGGGAAAAGATTGCCAGAGGTTCGAATGTGCTGATCATTCGTATTTCCAGTGTTCTATTACATGCCATGAGACTACTGAAACAGAAGGAATTTAAAACAGATTTCAAAGGATTTCATCAAGGTTAAAATAAAAAGATGTCTTGGTACTACTTATAGTTCTGGCTTAGTATAATGAATGTAATAGAGTAGTGAACTAATCAATAGTACTTTTTGATCTCCCATCTTGTTATTACCTCTGGTCCATTTTAATAATGCCATACAATTTAACCGAATTACAGTTCCATGATGACCAAGCAGTACTCTGCCCCGACTGTTTGACTTGCCAGGCAGGTTGAAATATTAACATACGGTTATTTATAGATCAAGTTACTATTCAATTCCTTTCTATTGATGACTGTCTTTCTTCTATTATATTCAGTCAGTCATTGAAGCCGATAAAATTAAGCAGGATGTACATTTTTTTAAAATGAAAATTGGTAAAATGACATAGTGAAAATTGAACCAAGTTAAAATAATAAGGAAGTCAAATAATATGGAAGTAAACTTATTTGAAAGAAATTAAGTTAAAGAAATGAGACATATGGCATCGTAGAACCGTTTATCTATATGATCTGATTAAGAGAGCATTTTCTTTCTGGTGCTGCATACTCATTTGGGGGACACAAATATTTTGCAAATCAGCGATGCTAGGTTTTTGTCTGAGGTCTATGTTCTGCAGTGTATGCAAGATCATAAGGGATTTGTGACATTTCTGCACTAAAGCAGAGCTGTACCAAATTCTGTTATCCTTTACTCCCCCTTGAGATCATCTTGTGTCTTAATTTGGAGATAATCCATTACAATTGCTTCAGTCTGTCATAAGGCATTGTCAAGTGTGAATACAATTGCATATTAATGAATTACCAACCAAAGCCACTTTTAATAGATATTTAGTGGGAACCCCTTGTGGTCCAGTAATGTTTCTTAGGGACATCATTTTGTCAGATTTGATCTTACACAGTCAGTAATTGCAGATTCTGAAGTTAAGAGCCAGGCAAAATTTTGGAGTACCTTTCACTGATGAAGCAAATGTATTGAACTTCAGCTACCACATAATGTACATCTCCGGCAAATGAATAATTTACAACAATATAACTCATAGAAAGTCATCATTGTCTTTGCTGGCACAGTAAACTTTAAATAGAATCTGAAAATACTCAGGTCAGATATTATATGCGCAGGCAGAAACGGAGTTTATATGTCAGCTTGATGTTAACTCACTCAAGACCCAGTCACTTACATAGAGTTAAAATCAGGATGATTTTGACTTTTCAAGTTGATGACCATTTATGAAAAGAAAAAAACTTGGCATGATTTTAAGATTTTGAGTTTAATCATAGTAATTTAATGATCAGAGGTCTCCAAGTGTTCATACATTCAGCACCATTGTCACAGGATTGTAGCTTGAATCCAATTTTTTTCATCTTACATTGTGCTTGTGACCTTTCTGTCTGGCTTTCAGTTATTGCCAATGGGAAAAGTGGACTAGTTATTATCACTCCTGAGCAGAAGATGTTAAAAGTGGTTCTTTCTCACGCTGTACTTTGTCTACCCCATGTACCAGAAATGTTAACAATAGACAATTATGAATGATATAGTTCTGAAGAGAATTATTATGGAACAGTGAAATAGTTCATGGACAATTATAGCACTGGTTAGCCTTAGTGCTTGGATTTAACTTTTGAGTTGTTCCATGCTTCAAGTGTCACACCTGGCAAATGAAGGAAGTCTAAATTTTAAATAAGATAAAACCAATGAAAACACATGGCCATATCCAAAAGGAATATTTGCAATTATATTAAGACTTGCACAACAATTGCATGTCCCAAAGCACTTTACAGCTAATGAATTATTTTTGAACTGTTGTAATTTTAAGAAGTGTGTTGTGCAAAAGCAAGCTATTATAAATAGCATGGCAATATTGATCAGATAATCTGTGATGCTGATTGAGGGATAATATAGGCTAAAGCAATTTGAAGTAATACATGAAGTCAATTTTAAATAGTTTTTAGGGATCATTTATGACCACCTGAGAGTACAGATGCACCTCAGTTTAGAGTTAAATGAAATATGTTATCCTAAACACACAACAATCTTACAAAACTGTGGTATATTGTCAACCCTGGTTTTTCTGCTTAAATCCTGAAGTGGGACTTGACAGCAAAACTTTGACTTTGAGATGACAGTGCTACCAATTGAACTGAGTATTTAATGAATGTGAGGTCTCTTATTAGAGAACATACCTTGTTCATAATTATTGCAGCATCAAACTTGAGTATTACATTCTCATAAGAATGTGAAGTTGTTTGAGCTGAACTGTGATTTGCTAACTTGGTATTGACCAAAGACACTCAAAGGAGGTTGGACACCTCCAGGCACATGCAATGCCATTTGAGTGTTTCCTTTGTCTGGTAAGTTAAGTTGCTTTATACTTTTTCAGTCCAATGTGGTTGAAATCATTCATGATAATTGTGCCCTTACAAAATTTTATTTTTATTATGACTTCTTATGCACAGTTGTTATCATTAGTGCAAAAGTAATATTTTTCTTGCTTTTGCGATTTTCCATCCATTCAAACAGCTGAGGTCCTGTGTATCCAGATGCATGGTGGGCAACTTCCAACTTTGGTGTTGGTTTCCTGCACTTTGTGAGAGTTATTGTACCTTTAAAATCAACAGCGGTTAAAATCAGCCTGGATGTCTGACTGGTTGCCAATTTTGAGGTCTTGCTGAAATTAAATTACTCTCAGAGTTTTTTTTTAGCAGCTGTAGCAAAAACAATTTTGTTGCTCCTGTGTAAAAGACATTAATTTCTTGTAATAATTTCAAATATCCATAACTACTGTACTCTGAAACTTTCCATATTCATTGGGTAACAGGGTAGATTTTGTACTGGCCCTATTTTCGGGCTCAGACTCAATGTTGTACAACAAACGAGGTAAAAACAATGACTGCAGATGCTGGAAACCAGATTCTGGATTAGTGGTGCTGGAAGAGCACAGCAGTTCAGGCAGCATCCAAGGAGCTTCGAAATCGACGTTTCGGGCCAAAGCCCCAAAAGTCCATCCAAACTGGGGAGAACAGAGGATTAATGGAAATTGTTTTTCAGGCCTTGTCAGCATATAAGATACCAACCATGATTGGTTGAGTAACAGGCATGCCTGAAAAAAACAGATCAGTCTTAGGTGCTTGATTTGATGACAGAGTTTCAATAACTAAGTCCAAGGTTGGGAGAGTTGAAGAGCAAATTATGGTTTGAGGTGGTCATGATGGCATGATTGCACTTTTGTTGTGTCCAGGGAGCATTTCTGTTCTTACAGCTCCACAGGACTTCACCATTTAAAAAAACCAACTGCCTTGCATTAGAAACCATCAAGCAATCCTAATAAATATTAAGAAAACGATTCATGCAAGATACCTGCCACAGGTGCTAGACCCCTAATTTACATTATTTAAACATTTAGAAGGCCCGACTCCTGTTTCAAGCATCCAACGGGGATGCTGAACAAAATTGCTTATATAGCCGTCCAAATAAAGAGGGAAGGCCGTACCAATGCTAAATTTGTATGCTGGAAATACACAATGCATACCAAATTCTATCTCATTAAGTTTGGTTCTTGATACAGTGCAGCACTTTAGTGGTGAGGGGGAGGAATAGCAAATACTGCTAATGTACCTCTAAGGTAATGGCAGTGGCTGTTGAATATTTAAGCTTATATCAATAAAACTTATCATATTACTAATGACTCTTCTCCCATCCACACCTCTCTTGTTACCAAGTGGCCCCATTGAATAGGCTTTTTGGAACATGCTGTTACATTAATTTCCTGATAATGCTGTTTATTCCAGCTGCTGAGATAAAAACAGGAAAACAAAAACTGACTGTTTAGATGGTAAATGCCTATTATATTTTGAAAAATGAGTTGCTATAGTAATATAACAAGAATTATGTGTGTCAAATCTTAAGTCAATAATGGGAGTAAGCACAGTAACTATGTGCCTACTACTTAGATAATGGAAGGGCCTTTACTAAGATAAAAGGAGAACATTCAGTTTGGTTTTTTTCCCACTTAATAAAGTAAACTAAAAATAAAGCTAAAAAAACACACAACACTGGGTTATCGTCCTCCAGGTTTATTTGGAAGCATTAGCTGAAGAAGCAGTGCTTAGAAAGCTAGTGCTTCCAAATAAAGCTGTTGACCTATAACCTAGTGCTGTGTGATTTTTGTCCACCCCAATCAAACACTGACACCTCCAAATCATCCCTAAACAGGTTGATTGGAAAATGTCAATAACAAGTGAACATTTTAATAGAAGAAATAGGAATAAGAAACCATAAACTCATGATGCCTGCTCTACTATTCATTAAAACTATGGTGAGTCAGAGTGTGGCCTTAACTCCACTTTCCTATCTATTCCCCCTGACCCCTGCAACCCCCCAAATAAATCTTGACTTAACAACCTAATTAAGTCTAATCATGAATCTGTCAAACTCAATTTCGATTTATTCACATGCACAGTGACTAATACTTGCTGGGATGTGGGAAGGTTTCCAAAGACAAGGAACCCATGGAGCAGGAATTCCTCCTCCTCTCTATATTTAAAAGTGAAATAAAAGCCAGAAGAACCGCGGATGCTATAAATCAAAAAACAAAAACAGAAGTTGCTGGAAAAACTCAGCAGGTCTGGCAGCACCTGTGGAGAGAAATCAGAGTTGACATTTTGGGTTGAATGACACTTCCCCAGAATGTTCGGGACAAAGACACTAGAGCTAACAGTTTAAAGTGCAAGTGAACATATATTTACAAGAGTGTAATTTTACTTGCAATGGTGTGCCATCTGTATGCCCTCAGTAATATGTTTTCTTGCATTCTCTCTGTCTACGTCTAAGTGCAGTTCTGACCTTTTTGCAGCTGCTCTGTTGTCCCTGGGAATCGTGAGACCTAGAGAGTTTCCTGAGCTGAGAGTTTCCTGCCGCAATGCAGGCACATGCTTCTTGGCTGGAACTTCTGCAGACTTTGGCATCACATGCAATGGGGAGGTAGAGAGGTTAAGGATGTCTTGATTTCCTTACAGGAAAACTCTGGGAGTCCTTTATGGATGTCTGCTGTCGCTCTGAGAGGAAAGGGCATAGGGAGTGAGGTCGAGGTCCTTTGTCCCCCTCTCGCCTTGCTGTTGCTGCAGAGCATCTATGGCTCGAGTGAAAGAGAGCTGATTTAAGCACTTATCTGACAGACGCTGAGCATGCTGGACCTGAGTCTCCATGGTGGCTGCCAACCTGTCCATGGAGACAGTACATAGACATTGTTGCTGGGACTGGGGGATTTGAGTTATATGGGTAGGCTGGGACTTTCTTCCTTGGAGCATTGGAGGATAAAGGGTGACCTTATAAAGGTTTTAAAAAATCATGAGGGACATGGATAAGGTGAATAATTTTGGACTCCAGTAGTCTTGAAAAGGTTTTGGCTAGAGGGCATATGTTTAAGATAGGAGGAGAAAGAATTAAGAGGGTCCTGAGGGGCAACTTTTTCACACAGGGTGGTGCATATATGGAATGAGCTGCCAGAGGAAGTGGTAGAGGCTGGTACAATTACAACACTTAAAAGGCACTTGGACAGGTATATGAATACAAACTGTTTCAATGAATATGGCCCAGATATAGGCAAATGGGACTAGTTCAATTTAGGATACTTGGTCAGCATGGACAATTTGGACCAAAGGTTCTGTTTCCACGTTGTATGACTCTATGACATGTTGATGTTAACACTGCATGATAACATGAGTGGACTCCTCCATCCTTTGATCCAGTTAACTGACTGCCTCTGACAAACCTGCCTGCTTGTCATATATCAGTTTGTGCATTTTGGCGAAGTCATTAATGGCCACAACTATGAGATTGTCTCATGACTTGGGCTGAACAGGAACCTGATCTATAGTAAGACCTCTAGAGTGCTAGAGACTAAGGGCATTTGTTCCTTGACCAGCTGCAGAGATGTCAGTGGTTGTTCCCCAGATTGTGTTCCCAAGTCTAACCTAGATAGGGTAGGCACTGAGGATCAAGTCTTTAAATTGGTAGAGGGTAGAGGCAAAATTCTTGGTAGTGCATTCTCTACATCACTTCCTCCTCGGAAATGGAATTGGAGTTGAGGTTTGGTGGTGCTGACCCCTGGCAGTGATTCACTGGGTCTCAATAGTGCCTGCATTAGAGGACAAGGCATCAGTTGTATAAAGAAGATAAAAGGTTGTGCATGTTAAGAATCAGCACTGGTATTAATAGGAGAGCTGTGCAGTGCAGCACAATGAAGCTGACTGGGGTTGCTTGCCCATGGTGGTCTCCACACCCCCATATGTGTGATTGTACTGTTCTCTGGCTAAATCAAGCAATTTCTCCCCATAGGGAATAAGGAACCTGATGTCCACCTCCCTCCCACCAGTCTTCACCCTTTCAGCCCAGTTATAAACATATTTGCAGTGAAACAAAGGAAGTTGATAGAGCAAATAGTGGTGATGCAAGGTTAGGAGAGATGGTGAGGTGGCCCACTGTGTGAGTTGGAAACACCAGCCAGGAAGGATCGATAGTTTGGGAGGATGAGGTGTGTGAAAGCCATTGAATGAACACCTGAATGCAATAGTGAGAAGTTCATGAACTTTGATGAGAGACATTGTGCAATGACAGAGTGAGAGTGAGTGGTGACCACTTGAGTGTGAGGGAGCAGAGAAAAAATGCTTTCAGTTACAAATACAGAGGATATAAAGTCATTAAACTTCTTTCTGGACTGCTGTGCGTTTCATTTACCTGGGAAACTGCATTGATCCAGATAGCTATCTCTGAATTGGCTTGCTGATTCCAATTGCATGACTTTCTTTGGTGGTCAGCTGGAAAAATGATAGCCCTCATTTTCACTACTAGCTCTTCCAGGGCTTTTTAATGGGGTTTCTGGGCTACTTCTTTCATGGCGATGGTGCAGGACCACTGTGTAGGACATTTCCTGGCTTGCAGAATCTGAAGTGGTAGGCAACTGTGGTTTAGGTGTGATGCTGACAAACACAGAAACAGAGGAGGCCATTCGGTCCTTCGGGCCTACTTCGCCATTCATCACAATCATGGCTGATCATCCGACTTAGCCTAATCTTGCTTTCTCCCCATAACCTTTGATCCCATTAACCCCAAGTGCTATATCTCACTGCCTCTTGAATACATTCAATGTTATGGCATCAACTACTTCTTGTGGTAATGAATTCCTCAGGCTCACCACTCTTTGGGTGAAGAAATGTGTCCTCATCTCTGTCCTAAATGGTCTACCCTGAATCCTCAGACTGTGACCACTAGTTCTGGCCACACCTACCATCAGGAACATCCTCCCAGCATCTACCCTATCTAATCCTGTTAGAATTTTATAAGTCTCTGAGCACCCCCCTCATTTCGTCTGAACTCCAGCAAAAACAATCTCAACCTAATCCATCTCTCTTCAAATGTCAGTCCCACAATCCCTAGAATCAGCCTGGTGAACCTATCATGATGTCCGAGCAGCAAGAACTTCTACCTCTCCTGCTGGCCAATTCCATGAGTCTGGCACCAAAGAGACCACTTTAATGACCGAGGATCAGAGGATTATGTGAGAAAAGTTAACATAGGCCATTGGAGGACTGACTGCCATGAATTTCCCCTGAACAAAGCACTTTTGCAAAAAAAAGGATCATTCAGACCTTCATGTGATTTATTCTTCCGAATCTCAATGAGTATTGGACCATTCTGCTCAACATTTCCTCATGAGACAAACCACCCGAACCACAGAATTAACTTAATGAACCTTCTCTGAAATGCTTCAAATGGAATATGTTGCTCTTTCAAATAAGAGAACCAAAGCTTCATACAGACTTTCCGAATGTCTCAGTAATATCCTAATGTTCCCAACAGGGCTTCCCCACTTTCAGATTTCATTCCCTTTGCAGTAAAGGCCAGCATTCTCTTTGCCTTCCTAATTCCTTACTGTCCTAATTCACCTGCACACCCACCAATGTCATTTATTGTATCCGTTGCTCCTGATGCGGTCCCCTCTATGTTGGGGAGACTGGACACCTCCTGGCAGAGCACTTCAGGGAACATCTCTGGGACACCCACACTAATCAGCCCCACCGTCCCGTGGCCCAACATTTCAACTCCCCCACCCACTCTGCCAAGGATATGCAAGTCCTGGACCGCATCCACCACCACTCCTTCACCACCTGACACCTGGAGGAAGAATGCCTCATCTTCCACCTCGGAACACTTCAATCCCACGGCATCAATGTAGACTTCACCAGTTTCCACATTTCCCCTCCCCCTACCTTACCTCAGTTCCAACCTTCCAGCTCAGCACTGTCCTCATGACCTGTCCTAACTGTCAATCTCCCTTCCCACCTATCTGTTCCACCCTCCCCTCTGACCTTTCACCTCCATCTCCACCCCATTCACCTATTGTACTCTTTGCTACCTTTCCCCCAACCTCCTCTTTGATCTATCACCTCCATCCCCACCCCCATTCACCTATTGTAATCTTTGCTACCTGCTCCCCCACCCCCCCTCCCCCCCCATTTATCTCTCCACCCTGGAGGCTTTCAGCCTGTATTCCTGATGAAGGGCTTTTGCCCAAAATGTCGATTTTCCTGCTTCTCGGATGCTGCCTGACCTACTGTGCTTTTCCAGTACCACTCTGATCTAAACTCTGGTTTCCAGCATCTGCAGTCCTCATTTTTGCCTAATTCCTTACTGTACCTGCCGCACTTAGTGGTTGAGTAATTGTTCACTTATCTAGGATTAATTAACTCTGTGTGTTCATTTATTCAAAACAATAAAATGCATTGCAAGTTATAAAGCAAGCATTTCAGCAAACTATTAATTAGTGTGTGCTTCTTGAAAAAGTAAAACAGACTAAGTGCCAGACAGAGGCACACAACATACACACATTACAATTGGAGTCAATAACAGTGAACTCTCTTAAAAACAAGGGACACACAGAGCATATATATGCCAATGTTTTATAATTCATGTACAAGGACAGCAAGATTCGTTTGTACTGCAGAATTGTCTAATTGTCCATTTGAATAATACTCAGCTTCTCGCTTCTTCTGACCAAAGTGGATAAACAAACATTATAGCTTCCAAATTTTTAAATGTTCCTTTACAGACCTTTGACTCCCCCCTCCACCATCCCTTGTAACTTATTCTCCTGCCTACCTTTGCAATAACTGTCATTTCAGCTAATTTGCTTGGACAGATTGTGAATGCATGAGGCTACAGCTCAGATCCCTTTTGTATGTCACTAGCTACAGTTTGTCAATCTGAAAATGATCTATTTACCATAGCATGTTACCAATTACTTAGTTAATTCTCTATCCATTTTACCACAGCTTGTGGGGTTACCTTTTCTGTTGCATCATACTGAAAATTTTAGGAAATCCAAATGCATAGCATCTTTGAGTCTCCTTTATCTACCTTACTTGGTACATTCTCAATGAGTTGTAATAAATTTAACAAAAATGATTTCCCTTTCACAAACCCATACTGACTGTGCTGGATCTTATGATATTTTAAATGTCCTGATAAAATTTGCAATATTTTTCCAGTGACAGTTGTTAGATTAACTGGGTTATAGTTTTTTGTAGGATCTTCCTGTTCTAAGGAAGGGTCACCAGACCTGAAACATTAACTCTGATTTCTCTTCACAGACACTGCCAAACCTGCTGAGCTTTTCCAGCAATCTGTTTTTGTTTCTGATTTAGAGCATCTGCAGTTCTTTCAGTTTTTATAATTCCCTGTATTCGGTATGCTTCCTTTGCTTTAATAGAGATGTTATATTTGCTGTTTTCCAATCTGCTGGGACCTTTTCAAAATTGAGAGAATTTTGGATGATTACAATTGATTATCTCCAAGGCTGCTTCTTTTCAGACTCTGGGGAACTTGTCAGTCTTCAGACTGATTAGGATTTCAATCACTGCTTCTCTAGTGATTGTGATTGCTTTAGTTTCTTTTTTTTACCTTGACTTTCTACAATTAGGTTAGAGTCCCTACAGTGTGGAAACAGGCCATCTGGCCCACACCAACCCTCTGAAGAGTAACCCACCTCGACCCATTTTTGTCTGATTAATGCACCTAACACTATGGGCAATTTAGCATGGCCAATTCACCTAACCTGCACATCTTTGGATTGTGGGAGGAAACAGACATGAGGAGAATATGCAAATTCCACACAGAAAGTCACCCGAGGCTGGAATCGCTCACTGTGAGGCAGAAGTACTAACCACTGTGCCACCGTGCCGACTAACTTGGGGTACTTTGTGTCATCTACTGTGAAGAGAAATATAAAATGACACACTTGTTTAAAGTCTGTCATTTCCATGTTTTCCATTGAGTTTAAGGAACCTACATTTACTTACTTTCCTTTCATATAGTTGTAGAAGTGTTTACTTACTGCTGTTATATTTTTTAATAGTCTTCTCGTATACTTCAATAAATAGGAAACAGAGAAATTGATCATTCTTTTCTAGTGTCTAAAGTTTTCCCAGTCTTTTGGCCTACCGCTAACCTTTGTAGTACAATATATTGTTTTCTTTCACAAACAGCAACAGAAATTGCTGGAAAAGCTCAACAGATCTGGCAGCATCTGTGAAGAGAAATCGGAGTGAACGTTTTGGGTTCAGTGCCTGTTCTTCGAAACTAATCGTAGCTAGTTGATTTTTATTCACGAGATATGGCGAGGGAAAGGGTGAAGGAGTAAATGATAGGTGGAGGTAGATCCCAAAGAGAGAGAAGTCAAAAAGTGTGTTGCTGGAAAAGCACAGCAGGTCAGACAGCATCCAAGGAGCAGGAGAATCGACGTTTTTGGACATAAGCCCATTCTCCTGCTCCTTAGATGCTACCCGACCTGCTATGCTTTTCCAGCAGCACACTTTTCGACTCTGATCTCCAGCATCTGCAGTCCTCACTTTTTCTCCCAAAGAGAGAGAAGGACAGTTAGACAGACAAAGTAACGGATAAAGATTAGCCTGGGATAATAAGTGGCTACTAATGTGGACAATTAGTGGTTAAAAATGTGTTGCGTATTATAGCAGACCATGTGATAATAAGGTCTGTTGTGTGAGGGTTGGGGTAATGACATAGGAGAAGGTTTCTCAGGCCCTAAAACTGTCAAACTCGATACTGAATCTAGAAGGTTGCAGAGTTCCCGATAGGATAATGAGGTGCTGTTCTTCCAGTTTGCACTGAGCTTCTCTGGAGCACTGCAGCAAGTCTGAGAGAGTGATGCTGGCCAGGGAACAAGGCGGTATGTTGAAGTGGCAGTCAACTTGAAGGTCCGTCTCTTTTTTATGCGAATAGAATTGTAGGTGTTCTGCAAAGTGATTATCCAGTTTATGCCTCATTTCCCCAATGTAGAGGAGACCTCAATCTAGTCTACTGCATTCACTGTTCACAATGTGGTCGACTTTACATTGGGGGATAAAATTCGCCTGAAACGTTAAATCTCATTTCTCTCCACAAATGCTGCCAGACCTGCTGACATTTTTCAGGAATTTCTGTTTTTGTTTCTGATTTGTGCATCTGCAGTTCTTTTGGTTTTTATTATTTCTTTCAATTTGATACTATCCTTCATTTCCTTAGCTGGTCATAGGTGGTTCAAATGTCTTGGAGAGGATTTCTTTCTCAATGAAATGTACCCTTTGTGAGAGCAATAAAATGACTCCTTAAATTTTGCTACATCTTCTCTATGACCTTGCCTATTGACATATGTTCTCAGTTAAGTTTTAGCCTTTATACTAAATAATTGTCTTTATGTAAGTTTAAGGCACTCCTTTCAGATTCTGCTTACTCAAAGCAGGCTCAAAAGGCTAAGTGACCTGTTGTTGTTCTTGTTTGTACGCTTATATCCAAATTCTAATTGACTTACAGTAAAACTTTACCACATTATTATGACTTTTCTTTATGTTTACCATTGCATGACATCGTTAGTCCTATCTCAATGGATGTTGGCTGGCCTCATATGCTCCATTGTCTTAGTTCTGCAATGAATTATTCAAATAAAGTGTCTTGAATATGCTCTATGGACTCAACCACAAGACTACTTTTGCCAATTGTTTCACTCAGTCAAAATGAAGATTAAAATCATCCACAATTTTTGCAGTACCTTACTTACAAGTCTCCACTATTTTGATTTGTACTCTGTATTGAAATATAGCTACTATTGGGGGACTACTTCTAATGATTTCCTTTCCTTTTATCCTTTATCTTCATGCAAATAGATTATATATCTTGATCTTCTAAGTCAAGATCATTTCTCAGCAGTGCACAGATTTCATCCCTTATGAACAGAGTTGCCTCACTACTTTTCTTTCTATATTTTTAAAATGTCAAGCTTTCTTGAATATTCAGTTCCCAGACTTAGCCACCATGCCTCTGTAATGGCTATTGGAAAATATCATGTTTTTTTCCTGTTTGTGATCAAGTCAACCTTTAATTCTGTCTTTTTACCATTTTGCACCTTCTCTGATCCTATTTGCTGGTTGTTATGGACGAGGCCAGGCCTGCTTAAAATATTTTAAGAAGATAGACAAGACACTAACTTTTTTATGTTAAAGACAGACATGAGGTGGATATTCCAGGAGTAATGCAACTGGTGAAACCACTTGGCTTCAAGCAAAACAGAATTTATTTACACCGTATGGTTGAAACACAAACAAAAGTAAACAGAATTTAGAATAAGATGTGATAACCCAACCGACTCTATCACAACTTAACAAAGCTGTTCCAATTCCTGCAACATCCCATGAACATACCCCTTGGCAACAGATAAATTCAAACACAGGTAGGGGAGATTTCAGAGAGAAATCAGGCAAGAAGCATGGAACTTCTTTTCATTGGAGCTGCTTCTCTCGGTCCCCAGCAGTTTGCTCACTCCTTGCTAAAAAACAAGCTAGAGAAAAAACCTGAACTGGCCATTTCTCTGCCATTGTTCAAAGTATCCATTTCCAGACAATCCGTACCTCTGCGTTTTTGACCCCTCTTGAAAAAAATCCAAGAACAACATAACCTTGTTAAAGGGGCAACATCATCACATGCTGCTTTCATTTCTGTATGATCTGTCCCTTCCTGTTGCAATCTGAGTAAAGTTGCCCATATCTCCTCCCTGCACTATTGCAGTGCATGATCGTGGTATCTTTCGAACAGCCCTCCCTGCATTATTACGTTTCAACCCCCTAAATAGGTGCACAGCATGGAAGCAAACAATTTGAGCTCGCTACTCGAAGCTAGTACTTATGTTCCTCAGAAGGGCTGTCTACGTTATCTTGCCCCACTAGCAAGTCCTTCTGTTCCCTTTTCTCTCTCAAGTGCTTATCTAGCTTCTTGAATCTTTGAATGTTATTTACCGCAACTTGAAAACTGATAAGCATGTTCTTACCATCCTGGTTAAAGAGGTTGCTCCTGAATTAACTGTGTAAAATCTTAGTTTAGCCACAACTGAAGTACAGCCAGCAGTTCTGGCTGCAATAGGAATGGTATTATGGTGCTAGAGAGAATGCAGTGGTTATTCACTTGGAAGCTGCCTAAAATGGAGATATACAATCATGCAGAGTCAGCATGGTTTTGTGAAAAGAAAATCACTTTTAAGCAAATATATTGCAACTCATTGAGGATCTAAGTAAGGTGGATAAAGGAGAAGAGCAGATGTTATGCATTTGGGTTTCCCAAAGTTTTCAATATGGTGCCAGAGAGTGAATAGGAAGGCAACTTTTCCATTAGTAGAAGGGTCAATAACCAGGAGGCAAAGATTTAAGGTAAAAGTTACTATGCTAAGAGGAGAATAGAGGAGGAATTTTTTCACTGAGGAAGGTCATACCTTGGAACGTCACTGCCTGAAAGAGTGACTAAGTCACAAACTATCATCACGTTTAAACAATTTTTCAATATTCACTTGCATTGCCATAGCCTCTGGGATTATGAGCTAAAAATTGAAAAATAGTATGAGTGCGATCAGATTTTTGTGAACTGGTGTTGACACAATGGGCTGAATGGCCTCCTGGGAAGTGAGTGTTGGTAATATTAGATACTAGCTTACGTTTGTGATCTCCAGTTTTGGACGCCACTACATATGGAAACATATTTTGTCGATTCTAAAAAAAACTTCAGAATCACACCACAGCCTACTCATTTCCAGAGAAAAGACACCCATCCTTTCCTGAATTAGGATATTTTCCCTGTTATTGAATATTCATGTGAATTGTCTCTCTATCTTCTCCAAAGCTCTTGCATCTTATTTTAATATGGAAACCAGGTGGTGCACATGAACAGTACTGCAGTGAGGCCTAACCAAGATTCGATACAAGTCTGACAAACTTCACCAGTAATCAATTTTGTTTCAGTGGAATGAATCCCTGTGACAGGCTTGTGTGTTTTTGATTTATTAAGCAGTGTTCCTATTTTTATTGATTCATGCATTCATACCTCTAATAACTGATTTCTTCTACATCTCTTTTGGACTATTATTATCCAAAGTCTCTACGGCTCCCTTATTCTTCCTACCAGAGTGCACATCAAACATTGTTTCAATCACACTGTGAATATGTTGATAAAGCAGTTGCAGATTCATGGGGATTCAAGGAATTTATCATTTTATCATCATGGAAGTAAAATAACTCCATAGAGGCTGGTATCCCATCATGAAGTCACCCTTTATTTACACATGAACAGTTCTTGACTTGAGTGCTGCTTTTCAGAGTCGGCTATCAGAATGGCAGTAACTCTGACACTCCACTTTTTATCTATCAGCTAGGGCTCCCTGATTGTACCAGATTAACAGCCCCAATCAGACAACACATATTCTATCACATCCATCTGGTTGACCTCATTACAATCACTACAGGAGAAACTTGAAGTCAGTAAAATCTGGATTTAGAAACTAGCTTAATGGTGGTCATGTAACCACTATTGATTGTCATGAAAACCTGTCTGATTTATTAATGTCCTTTAGAGAACATCTATCCTCCTTACATCATCTGGTTTATATGACCAGACTCCAGACCCACAGAAAATGTGGCTGACTCTTCAATGTCCTCTGGACAATTAGGAATGTGCAATAAATATTGGCCTAACTAGCAACACCTGCATCCCATGAATGAGAAAACTAAAGGTTGCTGGTCCAACAAATTAAAATTGTATATGGGATAAATTATATCTTTGATCTTCATGGTTATTAATAAACCAAATATCAGTTGATATCCCCAAGTCACACAGGATTCTCAGTTGGCAGTAAAGAAATACCTGTTATAGAAACATTACAGCATGGAAGGAGATCTTCAGCTCATATTGCCTGTGGCAAAAGAAAGAGTTATCTTCTAATATCACACCTTCCAACTCTTGATTTGTAGCACCGTAGCTTGTAGCACTTTGAGTGCTTATCCAGAAGTGTTTTCAAAATTCAGCACAGTTTGCTAATCATCTCCTGAATATCTTTAAAACAATAGATTTTGGGATTGCTGCTCTACTGGCCATTATCAGAACTGCTTATGCCCACAATAAACTGATTGTAGGGCTTCAGGTATGCTGCTGCACATTACAGAAAATGGGCAGTTTATCTGTGGAGAACAAACAGCAAGTTACCATTTTAGGTTAGTGACCTTTCACTGGAATTCTGATGGAAGATTATTGATCTGAATATGAACTTAGTTTCTTTCTTAACAGATGAGAGCAGAGCTGTTGAGTGTTGCCAGCATTTTTCAGGCTTTGATTCTCAGCAGCCACTGTATTTTGCTTTTGTACTGTGACTACAAACTGTTGCTGGAAAGCCTGGCTATTCTGTTTCTTTCATCACACTTTTTAAAAATGCCTTTTTAAAGGTCATCTTATTGTAAAACTTGTCTGTGTCTGCCAAAGCTTAGTTAATCCATAATTTTATTATACGACAGAAAATTGGTATGCTTATGACCTTCATAAATTGTAACCAGATTTTACAGAATTCCTACTTGTACTGAGAATATTTTTGAATAGGAAAGAAAAAAAACAACATGTTGTTGTCAAAATTCTCTAGGAGCACAACTGATTTTGTTTCATTTATTTACAAAGGAAGAAGTAATTTGAAGCTACTGAGAATTGGGAGCAGAATCAGAAATAAGAAAGTTTTTGTTCACTGAACCTTTTCTTCCATTTGTTTCTGTATTGGCACCTCACTGATGCTTAGTGCAGACAATAAGTCAATGTTACAGTCAAAGTGACCTTTTGGTTCTTTCATAAATAACAGTATAAATGCAATGTGATGTACCAAAAATAAGCCCTTGTGTTAATCTAGAGCAGGGAAGCTAATTAAAGAAAAAGATAACTACCTACCAAAATGTGCAAAAGACAAATCTGCAACTTTATTTGGAAATTTGATGTCTCTTAAATAAGTTTTTTCCCTAGAAATGCAGTGTTGTTACAAATAATATGACCAACTAAAGTTGGATCCAAAAGTGAAACACTGTGCTGCCAGAAATCTGAAAGAAAATGAAAAGATTGGCAACAGGTTAGGCAAAGATCTTTTTCAGTCTGAAGTATATTCATCTTAGAGCTGTATTAAATTGTCAAATTTCTTTTGATGGCCATTTTAAATCTGTCCTGCGGTCTGCTGTCAGATAATCATGGATGACTTGTTCTAGACCATATGAGGTGAGGGGTATAAGGAGCATGGGGGGTGTCATTGGATGATTGAAAGCAGTAAGGAGTGAGGTTAAGGTTGTAGAGAAGTGGGATTGGTAGCTGCCTTGCTATCCCCAATAACTGATGTGGCCCTACTACCCAGCCTGCCTCCACATCCATAACCCTCCCACACTACATCATGACTTGAAAAACCTGACCCCATTCTGTCCCTGCCTCTGAGTTGAAAACCTGATGTCAATGGGATTCTGAGATGGGTTTGGAATTTGGATATTGGAATCAGCTGGACCCATGTCTCCTGAGTCCAAGACGAAAATCTAGGCCCTTACCTCTCTTTCTTCTCAATATCTACCACCTGGCTTGCTGAGTATTTTCAGCATTTTCTCTTTTTTTCAGTTTTATAATAAAGTCAGATCCCTCTTAATTTTATCCATTTAAAATCTGTTAACCAATTCTGGTGCAGGAAGTACTGGTTCTGGATGGACAAATTGCATCTTGGTAGAGCTGGGACCAATATCTTCTTGGGGAGGATAATTAATATGGTGGGGTGGTGTGTGGATTCTCCATCGATGTGAACCAAAATAACACATGAAAGATGTTATGAATAGGACTGGTGGGGGTGAACATCAATTGCTAAAAGAATCGGCTAACAATTAGTGGCAAAGATTTGGATAAAACATGGTAACGTACAGAAAGATTTCAAGATGCTGCCCAAATGGGGACATTAATATGCTGGTGTTATGAAAATATGAGACCAAGACTGGAAAAAATTCCTGAACTCTATGCAAAATAGCTCTCTTGATCACTGTATTTTGAGCCCAATGCACAGGAAAACAATACTGCACCTAATTCTGAAGCAACGTGCTAAGTAGAACATTTGTACGTGGGAGAGCACTGGGGACCAGACTGAATTATATTAACAGATTTAAAATTTCCAAGGCATAGGATTAAGAGACAATAAAGTAAAAAACATTATTTAGCTGGAGGACACCTGATTTCAGTGAGTTGAAAGGGAGCTGGCCCACATAGAATGGAATGAAAACTTAGCAGGCAAGACATTAATTGAATAATGGGAGGTCTTCAAAGAGCGGACGTTTATGATAGAGTAAACGTATTCACATGAAGTGAACAGGAAGACCGTTCAAAAGTGGAAATGACTAAATGGCAATCAATATAGAAATTAAAATTAAATGGATTTAGAAAGTTTATATTAGTTATATTTCATATTAGAGGAGAATCGAGATGAATTCAGAATTTATAAAGAAGGTAGGAATGTGAGACCAGGAATAGGCCATTTAAGCCTTGAGCCTAAACCACCATTTGTTGAAAATTGAATGATACAACTCCATATTTGTGTTTGTACTATACTTCTTCATATCGTTTGTTAACAAGCATTTATCAGTCTCAGATTGAACATTTGTAATTGATTTTGCATCCAAAGTTCCAAACTTGTGATCACCCTTCATGTGATTTCCTTTTATTTGTTCATGCGTGTCACCTTCCCACATCTTTGTGCATTTCTAAAAGCCCTTGTGAAGTGGTGGTGAGTTGTTGCCTTGAACTACTACAGTTCTAGGAGAGTACGTACACTCAGTGTTGAAGAGAGCATTGTCCCAGGAATGTAGAAGTTTTTCAGAGGGCTAAACTTTGAAGCAGCTATGGGGACAGGATAAAAGATGGGCAGGTATGTTGTTTCCCACCATCAGTTGAACTGTTGGTCTCACACTATGGTCCCAACCCCAGGGCAACTGGAAGAATGTTGGCTTTTAAGCCAAGTAATGATCCTATTAAGATCACACTCCAACTGAAAATTTCAAAAAATGGACATAATTTCCAGATAGTAGATGAGAGGAAGGGGTTTGTGAATAGTGGTGGCCAGTGCTTCTTCAATTATAATGTCTATCACAGCCATTATACTATGTTTGCAATTGTTGGTTACCAAATTGTGAGATTGTCCCTCCACAATGATGGCTGCATATGGAATATCTCACACTCAAAATTTTTAAAATCACTTCAAAGGTGCATGCATCTTGAGGTATTGCTTTTTCTCACCATGACACAGTTCCCATGTTCAATGGTATTGTACCAATATTGGCATTTAAGCTTTAGGAGACCCCTGAATTGGGGTCATACCTTGATCTGCTTGTCAAAAACCACATCAGGCATCAGCCCAACACAACACAGGGTCAGATATTCACCCAAAATCGGTGTCCCAACTTCAGAACAAAATCTCAGTAATTTCTATTGTGCAGACTGGAATGAATTTAAATTCTAGCATAAAATTAGACTATACTCCTTAATCACTGACTCCCTTACTGGTGGAAATATTTTCTGTCACACTATTTGGAATTTTTTATTTTCATTCACACTGTTTCCAATAGCTCCTGTATCCTTGTGCCATTGGTGTTTGGAGATGTGATTGTCTTTCATGTTGTCTGAGTCATTAATAAACAGTGAAGACTTTGTGGGGTATCACTGCTTCTAGCCTACCAGTTTTTTATTTAGATTAGATTAGATTAGATTAGATTAGATTACCTACAGTGTGGAAAAAGGCCCTTCAGTCCAACAAGTCCACACCGACCCTCCGAGAGCAACCCACCAAGACCCATTCCCTTGACTGATGGACCTAACACAATGGGCAATTTAGCATGGCCAATTCACCTAACCTGCACATCTTTTTACACCCCTTGTACCATTACTGTCTGTCTCCTGCTTGTTCAGTTAACTTCCTGAACAGGTCAATAACATTCCTTCATTTCTGTACATTTTAAATTTAGCTGACAGCAAAAATGAACTGCAAGATTTAAGGAGATTTTAAAAAGAGCATAAGAAGGGTAAAGGAAATACAAAAATAGATTAGCAGCTAACATAAAGGCATACCAACAGATTTTTTATGAGCCTTCTATTATTTTTGTAATTGCAAAAGGAAGGTCGACAAATGCAGGACCGAAACAAAAACATTTCTTGCGGAGACAAAAGACAAGGCTGAGGTTCTAATGACTATTTTCCATCAATTTTATTACATAAGTGGATGCTGCCAATATAGTAAAAATCAAGGTAACAGTGATGTTGGAAAGGTTAGAATTAAAGAAGAGATACATAAATGGTTGTCAGTACTCAAAGTAGAGAAGGCAAGTGTTTTGGGTAGGACAGTAAATGTGGAAATTACAATGGTTCTGGCCATAATCATTCAGATTAGATTAGATTAGATTACTTACAGTGTGGAAACAGGCCCTTCGGCCCAACAAGTCCATATCGGCCCCCCGAAGCGCAACCCACCCAGACCCATTCCCCTACATTTACCTCTTCAACTAACACTACGTGCAATTTAGCATGGCCAATTCACCTAACCTGCACATTTTTGGATTGTGGGAGGAAACCGGAGCACCCGGAGGAAACCCACGCAGACACTGGGAGAATGGGTGGCACAGTTGCACAGTGGTTAGCACGGTGGCACAGTGGCCCAGTGGTTAGCTCTGCTGCCTCACAGCGCTAGAGACCCGGGTTCAATTCCTGCCTCAGGCGGCTGACTGTGTGGAGTTTGCACGTTCTCCCCATGTCTGCGTGGGTTTCCTCCGGGTGCTCCGGTTTCCTCCCACAGTCCACAGATGTGCAGGTCAGGTGAATTGGCCATGCTAAATTGCCCATAGTGTTAGGTAAGGGGTAAATGTAGGAGTATGGGTGGGTTACGCTTCGGCGGGTCGGTGTGGACTTGTTGGGCTGAAGGGCCTGTTTCCACACTGTAATGTAATCTAATGTAATGTAATCTAATGTGCAAACTCCACACAGAGTCACCACAGGCGGGAATTGAACCCGTGTCTCTGGCACTGTGAGGCAGCAGAGCTAATCACTGTGCCACCATGCCGCCCACACTCAGTACTCCTTAGTTGTGCAGATGATAGCAAAGTGCTGGATGATTGCAAATTCATACTGTTTTAACAAAAGAAATGAGCTGAGGGAGAAAATTAGAAATATTTTGTTTTAAAAATAACACTTACATCAATTGCCACCACAGACATTAGACTAAGATTATAATTCAGAGCTAATTTTAGTGGTATGTGAGCTAATTATTAATTGTGTGCTGATTTTCATGCAAGGTGGATTTATGAGAATAATTTCAGTTTTTAGGTACTTCAGTGTTGAAGATAAATTGTAGAGGTTATAAATGTTTTCCTTGGAGAAAATACTGAAAGGAGACTTGAAAAAGGTATTCAAAATCATGAGGGTGGTCAGAACTGAGTAAATGGGAAAAACCTGTTCCCACTAAAGGGAGGATCGAGAGAGAAGCATAAGTTGTGGTGAATGACAAAGTTAATTGTGATTCTGAGATAAGTTAGAATTGCCTAACTTGCTTGCGATCTTTTGAAGCAATGGGGTGTTGGTAATGATTAACTGGAGTATTGGTATTAATGTTGTGTTTATGGAGTTTAAGTTCAAAATATGAAAATCCTAAAAATTGTCATTCACAGGACTAAAGGGCCAAATGTCATATGTGTATGAAATTGAAGACACAGAAAACAGAATAGTGGTAAACATTTGTTTTTCAGACTTAAGGGAAATATGTAATGCTGATTTCTGGCATTAATATCTTTGGTCCTTTTTGAGCCATTTTACTGATCTTGTTTTGGATATGCAGCGCAATTTCATAGTTGGTGCAATAGTCAGAAATGGATTAAGTAAGCTATGAGGGAAATAGTAACAGACTTCAATGGGAAATGGGTGGAAAGTTAGAATAGTGAAATCAGCAGATTTCTGGCAGATTAAATTTAAACGGGGAAGTGCCAGCTGTTCACTTTGGTCACGAGAATGAGCAAGGGCATTATAAACTGAATTGCATAATTTTAAAAGAGGCACAAGCATGTGGAGACTTGGAACTAAATGTTCACAAATATTAGAGGTGACAGAACAAATTAACGAGGCTGTTCTTTCAAAATAACATGGAATACTTCGCTTTATTTAATAGAATCACATAGAACGAAAGTAAGAAGATTGTGCCCATACCTTTATAAAATGCTGATTAGACCTCTGCTGAAATATGTTTATCAATTGGGGTGTCACACTGAAAGAAGGATGTAAGGCATTCAAAATGGTTCAGCAGAGACTTACCGGGACAGTGTCAGAAACTAGAGATTTCAATCATGTGCAGATAGATTAAGACTTCTGAGGTTGTATTTGTCATATCAAATCTCCTCTTAACATTCTCTGTTATAAGTGTTTTGACTCATGAACAGTTTTAATGGAATGAAATAAGGAGAAACTATTCCCAATGATAGAAGTGTTGGTAACTAGAAGAAACAGATTTAAAGTGATTGGCAATGAACCAGCAATTACATTAGCAAACAATTTTACATACCATGTGTTATTATTATGTCGATGCAAAGACAGAAAGAATGGTGGAAGGAGATGCAATAGTTACATTTAAAAGGGAGTTGGATAAGTATTGGAATTGAAAGTAATGACTAGGCTGTGAGGAAAGAGCAGTGAATGTAGCTAAAGCTCATGGCAGCAATCAACAATGAGGTAAAAACCTCAAAAATTATTCTGAATGCAGATTCTAAATTGGAATCAAAACAAAAATGATGGGGATTGGATGATGTGAATTAACTTGTGATGTAAAATTGAATCGAGCTCAGATTTATGGGATGTAAGTCTCCTCTTCTCTTGGCTGGCTTCAAGACTCCTACTCAAATGAATTGTAGCAATATAAATTGCATTCCCAATGGGTGTAAATCAATGATACAAAAAGAAGTCTAGTTTGGCAGTAATTTGCTAAGTTTACTCAGGTATTTCAAGAAAGGCTGAAATTGGACATTGGAAATGTTGGGATTGCTCTTTTTGAAGTTTTCTTGGCAAGCCGTTTGGTTGCAGTAAATAATCTATGCAGTTTACATGTATTATCTGACTGCTGGCAGGTGACTGTTTGGTGCCGTCAGTGGAAACCAAACACTGGAAAGCTATTCTATCACTAACACTGACACCCCTTACCTTGACAAACACAAAATAATACACCAAACATATGAATGCAAAATAAAAATCAATAAGAATAGCATTGTACAGGTTTCCTTTAAACTTTGGTAATATTTTCTTTTAAAGCCAGACCTGATTTTTGATTCAGTGAAACATCAGCATCATAATGAGTTATGTCATCTCGATTATTGAAGTCTATCCACAGAAATTTTGTTTTCTATCCCTAATGGAAGAATAAACACAACAATTCATTTATTTTACAAACAGGTTTCTAAGTTATAAACCACTTCAATCATAGAATCAAAATAATACTTTGTAAATTTTGCGGTAGCATTGTAAAAGAATGCCATATTCAGTGCATGAGTCAAAATTACTCATTTTATAACAAACATTAGATTTTCATCAACGAGAACAAACATGCTCCTGTTGCAACTTTGCTGTTCCCCAAGATAATTACCTACTGCAGAAGATCATGTCTTTTGAATTCTGCCCCTTTTTTTTACTTTGGATATTGTGTTCTTAAGAACTGTTGTATCATTTTGCTGAAGTTTTCAGCAAATGCTTATTAGACAATATTTGTGACTTTACATTTCTCAGTAGCAGTAAGGGACTTGCATATATTGTATGTCATCAACCTTTCTCATTTCATGACATTCGGTTATCTGGCTGGTATTTAAAAACATTCTTCAAATTGCTTCACAATCAGGCTGTAAATTTGCTCGGTAAGCTGGAAGGTTTGTTTTCAGGTGTTTCATCACCATACTAGGTAATATTATCAGTGAGCCTCTGGTGAAGTGCTTTGTTATGTCCTGCTTTCTATTTATGTGTCTTGGCCTCTTAAGGTTGGGGATATCATTTACAGTTCTTTCTCTGAGATTGGTAAATAGGGTCCAAATCGATATATTTATTGATGGAGTTTCTGTTTGAATGCCAGGCCTTTAGGAATGCCCATGCATGGCTCTGTTTAGCCTGTCTTAGGATGGATGTGTTGTCCCAATTGAAGTGATATCCTTCTTCATCAGAATGTAAGGATACTATTGATAGTGGGTCATGTCTTTTGGTGGCTAGTTGGTGGTTGTGTATGCTGGTGGATAGTTTTCTGCCTGTCTGTCTGATGTAGTCTGTGGTACAGTCCTTGCATGTTATTTTATAAATTACATTTGTTTTGCTGGTTGTTTGTATAGGGTCCTTTCAGTTCATCAGGCACTGTTTAATGGTGTTGCCCGGTTTGTGGGCTACCATGTTGCCAAGGGATTGGAGTAGTCTCGTAGTCATTTCAGAGATGTCCTTGATGTAAGGTAATGTGTAGAGTTTCTGGGCGCGTTGTGTCTGCTTGTTTGGGTTTGTTGTTTAGGAATCGGCGGATTGTGTTAATTGGGTACCTGTTCTTCTTGAATATGCTGTATAGGTATTTTTCAATTCATTATTCTGATTTCATAAAAATCTATTTGGGAAGCATGATGGATATGGAATATCAACTCCCAAAATGAATATAAAGACAACCTAAAGTAGTTGTGCAGGGATTTATTGCCACCTCTTTTATATTTCCTACTTTTTAGTTAAACAAATTTTATGAATAATCGATGTGAAATATGCCATTGCAACAATTTAACCTGAATAATCTAATATTGTTATAAGTTACACACTTAATTAATTCAAGTATTCTTCTGTTGAGAAGGAAATAATTGTGTAATGATGCAAAGATGTGGAAAGGTTATTGCTGAGGAGTGACATAAACATCACCCCAATGATTATGTCATGTAGATTGTGGACAGAACAGCTTAGGGGCTGTAAAGAGTAAGATCTAACATCCAGGTCCTCCTAATAGTCTTTGTTGCAATTTTTCTCATTTCAATGTAGCCAGTAACTAGTTGGGAAATGCAGTAAACTACTACATCTTCAATGCAAGTGCCCTTTTAGACAGGCAAGTAAGAGGTTTTCATTTACCACACAGGATCAAGCAGGACTTGCAAAGCTCTACACACAAAGAGGATGATCTCAGCAAAATTGCAATACAGTGAGGAGATGGCTGTACTTACAACATTGTGATCAGTGTTTTGGATTTCATTTGGCTGTCATGTGTACATGAAGGTCATCATGGAAGTTTAAAGATTTGTCTGTAACTTCAGAACCAGCTTTAAGTTCCTGCACATGCAAGTGGTCAGTAGCAGCAGGGAGAGCTGAAGATTAAAAATCCATAAAAAAGGAAACTCATGGCAATATTCAACAAGGAAAAGTAGTTAAGTTAGTGGTAAAACCTGCAGCTGGAGAATTCAAAACTTCCTGGAAAAGCTGACTCAGTTCCTCCAAAACAGAGACAGACTCCATCCTGTTGCATTAGTCTGTAAAAGCAATCTTTAGTCTGGGTTCAGCCAAGGAATGACATCTGAGGCATCAAAACTAATGCGAAAATTCCTGACAGACAAGGGAACATGATTGTTGTTACAGGCTGCAAAGGTGAAAAATAAGGATTGTACTTAAAGCTCAGGTCAATTACCACAGCCGTAGGAGATGGGCACCATGAGGCATCCATATAGTGAGGGATATCAAGGACCACAAAAGGCATTTAAACCAAGTTTGCAGTTCTTTGGATATCACACAGCTAGAATTAAAGCAGAAAAAAAGGCATATTATAAACCATGGCGTTCTTAAACTATGCTAGGAGAAGAAGAAAGTTTAGAAACTATATTGAGGCCACAGAAAAGATGGGAAACCTTTCATTTTAACTGCAGTAAAAGGTGGGAAGTGTATATTTAAACTGAAGAAAATGCGAATGATCCAGGACAAAAACGAATGAACTCGGGATTATTATTAGAGCTGCAGTCAGCAGGAATCACTTAGAGAATCCATTAAGGAAGTGGGATTCATTTCTTAAAGTTATGAAATTACCAAGTCATTTAGAAAATTTGCAATTAAAGAAGACATTGTTTATTAAAATCACAGGCAATATGATTCATTCAGTAAAGCCACTTAGGAAATGGAAATTGTTTACTAAGACCAGGAACAGCAGGATTCATCTAATGAAGCTGTAAAAAGGCAGTAATCCTCCATTTTAACCACACAATTTGAGAAAAAGCTCCAGTACAGCAGCACAGAGCAGTAGCAACACTATTACTGAAAAATAGAAGCCTTTTTAAGCAATAGAACAATCACATGAGAATGACACGGCATTAGAGATAATATTACCAGGAAGATTTAACTTCAGCTATGAGCTAAGTAGAACTTTAGAACTGGATATTTTGGTGAAAACAACTTAATTTACAGAATAACTTTCAAACCCGTTATCACATCTCAAGCTGAAAAATAAGTACATTTATACATACAATTGGAAGTATAATTGATGTTGTGAGAGGTAGAAGGTATAAGGGAAGCCACAGATACTTTTGAAAACCTTTTGACAGCTATTTCAACCTCAGAATAAATGACTCTCTTGAAAGATCAAGATATAATGAAAGCTTCAGCATCAAAGTAAATCCATAGATCATTTCATTAATTATCTTTATAAGTTAATGGAAAAAGTGATGATGGTGTTAATGGAAAAAGTAATGTCAGCATTCATAAGAGACAACATTGTTGTCAGAATTGCTGATGAGTCATTGTCAGATTTATTATAGTCCAAAGAAGACCTAACTCTAGAGAAAACCATTGAAATGATGGGAGAAGTAGAAATAGCACGGATAAATCCTAAATAAGACTATTTTTGGCACATAAGATGAGCAAAATTTGTTCAGTTGTTTAAATACTCAAAACCACAAGAGGCATTTGTGAGAAACCAACACAGCAACTATTATGGATACCAGGCATTAGAAGTCCTTGCCAGCAAAATGGAGCAAAGGGTGCCCACAGACTGCGCTAAGCTATTTAAGTGAAAGTTTTATCTGTAGCATTACAAGTCACTTTCAGAAAATGTATGGAAATAGGACACAGTCAAAGAAAATTAAAGAAGTGAATAGTTGCTCAACAGAGGTCAATGAGGCAAAGTAGTCTTCACTGGAAGAAAATATCAAGTATTCATGGAGAAAAAGGTGATCCAGGCCGAGCTTTTTTGGCAAGGGACTATTTATGCCAGTAGGCATCTCATGAATTTTATGTTCAGATACTATGGAAAATATTGCTATATTGTCAGAAAACTAGCCATAATTGGAAAAGAAAGCTGTCTAAAATTAACAGCTACATGCTCCATGAGAGATAAGACTTGCATTGAAGAGTTGCTTGTGCCTTATCTTAAATCTAAGGGAAACTAGATCATAGAAAACCTAAATGGACTGCTGAATCCAGAATTCTCACACTTAAATAGCAATGTATGTTTTGCCGTCAACCTTTTACAAACTGCTGAAGATGTTAAACTGTAAAGGCTACAGCTCCTTTGAACAGGAATACCATACATTACCCAATGAAATAGAGAAGATTAATATTGAATACAGCATCAGAATGAAGAAAGATGATAAATTATTATGTTTCTAAACATTCTAAAATATACTGCATGGTTTAACAAAGCATGCTTCTTGTGATTACCAAATCGGGGATCATTTCCACAGTTATTCTATCAGACTAAAGGCAGATCAGTTTCAGAACACTTAAGAATAAATTTATAATTTAGATTAGATTAGATTCCCTACAGTATGGAAACAGACCCTTCGGCCCAACAAGTCCATACCGACCCTCCGAAGAGTAACCCACCCAGACCCATTTTCCCTCTGACTAATGCACCTAACATTATGGGCAATTTAGCATGGCCAATTCACCTGCCCTGCACATCTTTGGATTGTGGGAGGAAACTGGGAGGAAACCACTGAGCCATTGTGCCACCCTTGGGACACCTGCCAAGGCAGCCAGATCAGCCAGATTAACCCTAACGATTATTGGGGTGACAGATGTCACAGCCAGATTGCCCTCACATGCATAATGTAATAGTCTTTACAGTTATAACTGTACTATGCCTTTAACAGCCTTTATGTGCTGTCTATAAAACAGTGTGATTCTGCCTGGGCAGTTAGTCTGTTAGAGATTTTCAAGCAGCACATGCGTGGTACTCTAGCATGATTTCTGTCCCTAAATGTATTGGATCCATCCACATTTGTTTTGACCATACACTGGTCAACTTGACAGTGCCAAGAAAAATCCCTCGTAGGCCTATAATTTAAATGTTCAGCTCAATTATCCCAAAATAAAGATTTTGCAAAATTATCGCAGTTGATTCTGCCAAGTGTCTTTAGAATAATGACAGAGTGAAACATATAAAATTCTGAGAGTGCTGAACCTGACACAGGGATGATGTTTCCCTCTGACCAGATAATCCAGAGTGAGGATTCATGGTCTCAGAATACATGCTCGCTCATTTCTGACTGAGATGAGGACTCTTTGGTAAATCTACGAAATTGTCTACCACAAAAATCGAGTCATTGAATGTCTTTAGCATCCAGAAATCTAATTTCT
Organism: Chiloscyllium plagiosum; assembly: GCF_037043375.1. Classification (NCBI taxonomy): domain Eukaryota; kingdom Metazoa; phylum Chordata; class Chondrichthyes; order Orectolobiformes; family Hemiscylliidae; genus Chiloscyllium; species Chiloscyllium plagiosum. Next base: position 76,258,768 of record NW_028270145.1, on the reverse strand, counting down.
GTGTAAAAGATATCAAGGCATATGTGGAGAGAGTGGAAGTCTGGAACTGAGATAGGAGATCAGCAATGATCGCATTGAATGGTGGGAGCAGACTCGATTGTCTAAATTGTTTTCTATATTTTATGTGTCACTAGGTCTATGTCTGAAAGGGATAATACTGGGAGTGACCACACACTATGTTGATATTTTGCAGACTTGTCAAAGGAGTGTGACCTAACATAATTGTCCACATCATAGTCTCTGTAACAACATCTTTCATGTCAATGGAATCTGTAAGAGTTATTATCAATATCAATACAACCTCTTGTTAGTGGTTTACCTCTACCCAACTAGATCAAGCATGCCCTATAAATTCCTATACTTGGATGGTGGTAATCAAATCTATTGCATGGTTTGACTGTGTATATAATAATAACAGCATTTTCACACATTTCTATTGTATAAGGAACAATAGATCTTTGTTCAAATCAAGTCTGATGTTTGTAATATCTATCATTATACATGAATATCATGCTAATGAAATTGGTCTGATAATCAGCACTTGTCAGGATTGATTAATTCTGTGGGTTAATTTATTTGAAATATTAATGGACATTGTCAAGTAGACATTATAGCAAACAACTAGTTTCTGTGTGTGCTGCTTGAAAATCTGTAGCAGTATAGTGTGTCCAGGCAGAATCACAATCTTTTATGTACAGTCCTTTAAAGGCAAACTCTGTTAAAGATACAGTACACATATAACAGTGAATGCTGTTAATTCATCGTCTATTCTTTAGTGTTCAGGAACTAATTTGCCTTTAGTCTGGTAGAATGATTGTGAATGAGTTTCTAAGATAATTGGCAATAATTGAAACCTTAATTCTCATCATTGTAAAAAAACATTTATTGTCATTTTGCTTAAATAAGGAGTTTTTTAGATCTCAAAGCTACCCATTTTAGTCAAAGGGGTTAGAGTTTAAGAACTATGTAAGTTGTTATCTGACATTATGTTTGATATGTGCACTTAATCAGATGAACAATAGTGGCACAAAAGAAGAGTGATGTGGGAATTGAAGTAATTAAGTCTCTCAAGATCATTGGGATCACATGCTTGTTGCAACTCAAGTAGAGATATATTAGAATTCTCCACTTTTATCTGCTTTCTGCAGCTATTCATTATTGTTAGTCTATAATGGTCCTGTAAAAATTGTGGTTTTGAATTTTAGGATGGATGTATAACTACAGTTATAGCGGCCTCAGTATTTTGAAATATAATATGAAATGTATCAAATCAGAAATCTGGTTATTAAACTGGAGCATGTGAGAGATTGAGCATCCCATAATCATTATACTGGCACAATATTTTTGGCAAATTCATGAGATTATGCAAGTTTAAAAAGAATTGAAAATGCCATCTCAGCATGATGATTTATGTTATAGAACATTAACAGTGAATTGGAAATCAAATTTATTTGTGGTGAAAAAAATTAAATTCATTGGGAACAATCAATTCTCATTTTTGCCAAGCTCTATCAGAGGTATGTAATTGTGTAATCTAACCAACAGTATTATAGCTGGCCCTAAAAGTGCAGATTGATAGTGATAATGGATGGAATGAGAATGAACCATATGGCATTTAAGCAAGTTTTGAGTCTTCAGATAGACAGTTTTGACACTGATTCAGACCTCTCATTAACTACCAGCTGGTCTGGGACTGCACAATTGTCAGAGCATCTTGTTGGTCGGTCTGCTGCTGCAATTACCCCTCGAACGCTAAAACTTCATTGTCAGATGGATAGATTTAGGTTAATGTTAGCTGTTTGAGTTAACATTTCAAGCAAAAAACATGAACAAAAGAACATCAGCAAGTCAAAATATATCTGAATGAGTGAGTAAGAATCAATGGAACAATGCAGTAACTAAAATGTGAACTAAAACCTCAACGGAGATTAACTGCTCAAGCAGCTACTTATAATATTTGTAATTGTTAAATTATGTCACACATCATTTTCACTGGAAAACTGAAGCGCCATTCAATAACCTGTTAGCATTAGAGATAAGTTGGATTAAGAATTCTCAGTATGACTCTGTGGAATCTTTGAATTTGTTTAACTCAGGGGAAGACTTGGAAAGTTAATATAATCATTGTAAATTAAATCATTGCAGTATTTCCAATTCTGTGTGGAATGATTTCTACCTCCCTTACATCTATTTTACCCTTCCTTTCTCAATGCTGTTGACCTTTTTAAAAGTTATTCCCAAAATACAGGTGATGCTTGAAATTCTTCGCTTGCCATCTATTTCCAGTTTCCCTTAGAAATGATGGTAAATTTTCTCCTTAAACATCCACAGTCCTTGAAGCTGCAGTATTTGAAAGTGGTTGGTAATGACAAAATCTTTGGAATATCACAGTACAACTTGGTTTTTACTCAATACTCACCTATACACACCTTCTATTAGTTTGTTAGAAACATAAAAGTGAATTTTGGCCATTAAGACAACTGGTGAATCAGCTGAAAATACAGCGCATAAATATACCTAGAAAATAACATTTGAAGACCTGAATTTTGCAAATCAAATCATTACGTTGATAGGCATGTGATTGCTGTCTTTGACCTTCAAAATGACATCATCTGAAAATTGCCTTGGAGGTATTAATGTATCTTAGAGTTATTTTAGCTCAAACTTTAATATTGATCTACACTGGGTAAAGGAATACATTTACCATTGTTCAAAGGAAGTATGTTTGGAGGAAAGATGAGAATGCTTGCATACTGATCTTCCATTTCACTCAACCTCCTCACGAGTGACCACTTGGAACCTGCTAGCAGACCGGTGATCACTTCTCTGCATGGTTTCAAAATGTTTGTGTTCCTAAATAAGGCAACCTCATTTTGGGTAATTGCACTGACATTGCCTTTTCTAAAGATACTTCGATTCAAAGACAAATGTCCTGGTTGAAGCCTCCCCAGTTGGGTTTTTATTACAATTCTGATCTTATTACAATTGCTGTGGTGGCACTTTTTTGTCTTTATCTTACAGTCTTGTCATTTAAGTTCCTCACCATGTTCCATCCCTCTTGCAACTCCTTGGACATTCTATTTTTGCTTATTGGTTGTATATCCAATCTAAATCCTAGTTGCTCATTTTACAAAATATTTGAAAGTACCAAATTCACCACATAACCTTTTTTGTCCCATTTTCCCCAGTAGGTAGTTGGATCAACTAATTTGAATTACTTCTATCTCTAATGGTGGACTTCTGAAGCAATACTATGTGTAATATACCTATGGCTAATCTATAGCTGCTCCGAGGAGGAGGTGGCTAACTTCTTTGAGCTATTGAAATCTCTGAAGTATTCTACATAGTGGTTTTATAAAACTGTGAGAGTTGGCAAGCTGGTTCAAATAACAGATACGAGTGAATTATATTGTCAACTGGAGTTACATAGAGGCAAGTCCAGGTAAGGCTGGTGGGTTTGATGGGCATTTAAATTCAGAATAAAAGATCATTTTGGTATTTTCAAGATAGTGTCAATCAGGTTTTAAACCCCAGAAGGAACCTAGATTTATCATATTTACGAAAGCTCCTATGAATGTTTGTGCATACTATACCAGGTGTAGGTTACTTGAAGCAGAAATGTACGTCAAGTACACAGCCATACAAATATTAATCTGTTCTGATTCTTCAAATGATGTTAAACTGATTTGTAAACATGGCAAAACAATGTTTTTCAACAAGTAGGGTGCTTTACTTTGCATACTATCCATAACATGTGTCATGTACCACACGGCAATCCTAGATCACAATTACAAGATGAAAGCCCATTTAAGGTCCTTTTCTGATGTTGTACATCTGATTGTTGTAAGTTATCTTCTTTAGCCTGTCTATATTATTTATTTTACAACAAGATAGAGAATCTCGATAGTGTTGTGCCTACTCTTCCTAGGAAAAGGTAAAAGCTAATAGTTACCAGGCCTTTGATGGAATAGAATGGAATATTCTAAGAACTAGGAATAAAAAAGACTTGAAACATATCCGATAGCTTCTTCTAAGGGAGTGCTTGGTTGGTGCAGTTATTTTACAATGGTCAGATGTACAGGCAGAATTTTCTAGTCTTAGTCTTAGCTGGCATAACAGAATTACTTGTGGATTGGGGATTGTGTTTGCTAATTGTTGAGTGTTGCGATGGTTCTTTTCCAGTGACCTGACTTCATTGTCTTGCCCTTAGTTTCCCCAGCTAACCAACAGTAATGGCAGCATGATGTAGCTGGATAAGCAATGAAGGAATTTTGTCTAAGGGAATGCCAAAAGAGTTTGCAGGCAAAGATTGAGTGTTGAGGTCTCTCCGGCATTAGGTTGTGGACGGTGTTCATGTTCCTAAAGTAAACAGTGAATTCAGGCTGAATTCAATTTCAGTTTTATTTCAATGCCTGCCTTTTCACTGTGGTGAATCTCAGGCTTACAGCTGACAGAGTACATCAACTTCTTACAGATCCTTCACCTCTTCCAACCAGTGAGATGCAGAAACAGCATGGAACTTGGGCTCTGGCCTGGAACGTCAGCATGCAGTGCTTTTGAAGCTCTTAATTGCTTCTTTAATTGTTTTAATTAGTTTCCCAGCAGGTTCGCATGAGTTCCCCACTGGACTTGAAACCTACTCAGGAAAAACAAGAGAAGAGGGTGGAGTGGGATTGGCATGCCACTCTCTGTAAGAAAAAGAAGCCAGTCCCCATTTCTCCTGGGGTGGGGGGGTTGGTGGTAGTGGGAGCCCTCACTGTGGGGAAGGACACAAATTCCAGATCTCTCACTCTTGTATGCTGTGCACAAACTTTTAGGTTTATTTTCATGGTATTATTTAAGTGTCGGAATTCAAACTATATTTGTTAGGTAATTCCTTTCAAAATAATACCACAAACACTTCATCTCCAAAAATCTGGCCATTGACACCGCTTGTGTTTTTCCATGGGCTTGCTTTTCTTCCACTTGCTTTACCCATAACTCTCTATTGCCAGGATATCCCAGAATGGACTGGCATCTCTGACACTGGCACCATCTTTTAAAGTGGTTGTGCACCAGGACAGGCAGTGTTAGTCCCCACCTGCCCTGCATTGTTCCTGGCATTTCCCCCAGATGACACGGAGAAGGGAAAATTTGGTGTCCTGCTTTGTGGGCAGGGACCTGGAGGTCTTGTGGATTGGATATACTGAGTCAGAATATCCTCTTGCAAGAGGAAGTGTAACATTTAGACTGTTTTAAGATTGCCACCTGTGTCTGTGCACTCTCAGCCACTTGAAGGAATATGAAGCAACCAATTCCTCACACTTCCTCTTTGTCCTCATACCCACCTCTGACCAAGGCTCATGCTCAACCACTCTAACTACTGACTTCAATATTTCTCTCACCTGCTGTCATTCACAACAACCCCTGGAACCAATAGCCCTGCATGCTGCCTAGACGGCTCACTCACTTGGAGTATCATCCTACCACATCAGAAGTAACAGCTGTGCCACCCATTTTCATCTCCCTTAATGTCACATTCCTAGAGGAAAACCATACACAATGGGTAGAAATAGTCTAGATGGGTAGGGCTTAGCCACGTACATGTCCTCACTGCATATGAGGAGAGGATCTAAACTCTGGCTTCTCCGAATGGCTGACTGAGCCATGTCCAAGCTCCAAGTAACGGATATTGTCTTCAGACATACTGTGCCAGGACCCCCTCACTGAAGGCTATCCGTAGAGTCATATATCTCCCTTGACTTGACTGAGACTGCTAACAACCACAACCAACTTCCTAATCTTTGTGTTTGTGCTAAAAGGAAATCTGTAAAAGAGCGTGGTATCTCAGGCTGAGGGGCAAACCACAAAAAGGCAAGGCAAGCTAGGGATGTTGTGAGCATTCAGGTATGTTAGGTGTGAGTGAGTATTAAGAAAGCAAGCAAATCATATGGTCCAAGCTGCAGTTGGGCATATATCTCTGAATGCAATGTGTCCTTGCTGCAGCACTTTCAGTGAAGTGTAAAGAGTATTGTAAATGAATTGGAGATGTGCCATGAATGTTCTAAGATGCTAGCACATGTTGAATGCCAATTTCCTTTAGATGCGCAGAGCATGTGGCTGGTGCTCATTGAGTGTGTCCTAATGGTGCCTGGTGTCCAACGTGGATGTCCTTTGGAGCATGCACAGAATGAACTCACCAGGCACCTGATCTGATTAGCCCTGTTTGGGCCTGAGGATTGACAATGCAAGGGAGTGAATGGTAGGATCCTAGAAAATACAGAGGATCAGAGGAACTTAAGTATTCATGTTCACATATCCTGGAAGGCAACAGGATAGGTGGACGCGATCGTTGCTTACATTGAGTCCATGAGCAGGATGGTTGTGTAGTTCTGGTGACCACACTGTAGAAAGGATTTGATTGTAATCGAAGGGGTGCAGAGCAGATTCATCAGGATATCGCTTGAATTGAAGCAATTCAATTATAAAGATAGACTAGACAGGCTGGAGTTGTTTTCCTTACAGCAGAGAAGGCTGAGAGGCGACCTGATTGAGATGCATGAATAGGAAGAAACCTTTTCCCTTACAAGAGAGATTAATAACTGAGGGTATAGATTTAAGGTAAAGGTCCATGGGTTGAAAGAAGAATTAAGGAAGACTTTTTTTCCAACTTGAGAACAGTGGGTATCTAGGACTCTCCCAGGAAGGTTAGTCATGCTGAGAAGATCACATTTTATATGGTTGTTTGAAGTATCATTGCACATAAGCCTATGGGCTGGAAAAGAGCACTGCTGTTTCACTGCGACAGAGGCCCAGGTCCGTTTCCAGCCTCTCGGGTAACTGTCTGTGTGGAGTTCGCACATTCTCCCCGTGTCTATGTGGGTTTCCTCTAGATGCTCCGGTTTCCTCCCACAATCCAAAGATGTGCAGGTTAGGTGAATTGGCCATGCTAAGTTGTCCATTGTGTTCAGGGATGTGTAGGTTAGGTGTGTAATTTAGGGGTAAATGTAGAGTAATAGGATAGGGGAAGAAGTCTGGGTGGTTAACTCTTCTGAGGGTAGGTGTGGACTTGTTGGGCCAAATAGCCTTTTCCATACTGTAGGGATTATATGATTTTATGATGACTATTAGGTGCAATTGGCAGTGTGGACAATTTGAGCCAAACAAACACTTTCCACGCTGTATTTAAAGAATCCTTGGTATCCAGTGTACTTGTGACAGATAGACATCTGTAGATTAATGAGGTATGATGTGAAGTTCTTAAGGCCAGTAACAAGCAATAATCCCCCTCTAATAGGCAACTTGCCACTGCCAATGAGAATCTCAGCTGACACCTGGAACTTAGATGCATTCAATTCTACCTGACATTGATATAGGCCTTGCAGACATTGTCCCCAAGTTTTTATACTGAAGCCCACATTGTTAAGGTCACTAAGATCCCACACACCACATTAGTTCGTGCAAAATATATACGATAGCTAGAAGGTTCTTTTTGAATCCAATATCTGTAATTTATTTACAATACTATCTATTTACATGATTAAAATGTCAAACTTAAGCAAATAGTCTGGATTCTGAGTATATTGATGTTATTGTGCATTACACTAGGTATATAGCTGACTGATTCCTTTTATATAGAGGAAATTATTTAAATCGTCATGATAATTTGGGAACAGCAATTGAAAGTCACAACTCAAACATAACATTTTACTAAAATATGATGTAGGATTGAAGAAAAACTTCAGTTATTCCTGCATTACTGAATTGCTGTTAATCATTTAAAAAACTTACGTGTAGGAGCTTGTTTGGATAATAAATTATGAACTAATATTGATCTAATAAAACTTCAAATAAAACTTCGGGAAGCATTTGGTTGCCTTTTATTCTTTAAGGGCACAGTAACCTTGCATTGCATGTTCTTTCCTTTTACACTGTACTTCCATTATCATTTCATACTCCTCGGTCATGTCATTGTGCAGGGCTCATATGAAAGCTCCTGCTCTGTCCGCCTGAGTTACTACTTACAATGATTGCTAATATCACTTGTTATGCATTGGCATATATTTCGTTATTTCCCTATTTTGTTAGAGTAAGACTATTGACAGCCCCTATTCTCAATAGTGACATCTAATAAAGCATTAGAACTATATTTCAGCGGGAGATACAAAGTGATTAGGCTAGGTTTTTGAATGGCTAACAGAAGTCCTATCAGAGGGCATTACAAGGTCTTCAGACCGTGAGCGTTATGCTTAAAATTCTTAAGTGCTGACAGCAATTACAATTGAATCAGAGAAAGCCAGAAAAAAAGGTTTAAAGTGAATTATACTAAGACAATTTTAATTTTACCAAACCAAAATAGAGAAAAATTAGCCTGGGTTTATTCATATTATAAATGAATGCAAAATAAATTAATCAAAGATTTGATGGTTGAAGCAGAATGCTTGTGGAATTATAGATTTGTATGTAAAATAAAATCCCTTGTGATATTAGTTGAGGTAATTTTCATTCTCTATTTTAGAGAAATCCAACTGCCAATATCTATATTTTTCTGACAAGGGAAAAGTTTCATTGGGAAAAACAAGACATTAACTATGAAGTTGATTTTCTGGCATGTAGGTTAATCAAAATGTTAAGTTATTGCTTCTGGAATCTGGCTTGAAAAAACATTTGAAACAGCTGTGATAAAGATCTCTCTTTCATGTTTATTCAAAAAGAAAAATGAAATAGCATCCATTACATTGAAACTAATTCCTTATGGATACCCCTCTCATGATGTGAATCTGCTCTCTTCTCTTATTATTGAGTTAGTGTGCATTGTGTATATGAACATAGAGCATTGCCAACCAGACTGCATAAAGGACACTTGGGCACTTGTGTAATCATTGAATGATATGGCACAGGAAGCGGCTATTTGTCCCATTGAGTCTGTGCAAATCTTTCCAGTTAGTTCATTCCAATGCTTTGTCCCCATAACTTTACATATAAGGAGAAAATTAAATTGTATTTATCGAGCTTTCATTTTAAAATCTGCTACGGAATCTGTATTTGGTACCATAGTGGACAGTTCTGAAACCCATTGCAGAATTATGCTTCACAGAATCATAGAATTCCTACAGTGTGGAAGCAAGCCATTTGGTCCATCAACTCCATACCGACCTCAAAAGAGCATCCCACCCAGAATCACATCCTTAACCTGTCCCTGTAACCCTCCAAATCCCATGGCTAACCTACCTAGCCTGCACATCCTTGGACACCCAGGCCATTTAGCATGGCCAATCTACTTTACATGCACATTTTTGGACTGTGGGAGGAAACCAGTGCAGCCGGAGGAAATGCATGCAGACACCGGGAGAATGTGTGAACTCCTCACACTTATCTATATTAAACTTTCACTTCACCTGACAAAGGAGCAATGCTCCGAAATTTGTGATTTCAAATAAACCTGTTGGACTATACCCTAGTGCTATGTGACTTATGACTTTGTCCACCCCAATCCTCCACATTATGTGCCAATAGTGATTAATTTTGTCATACAAGTAAGAATGGCAACAACTTCGATCCACACCTTGTGCTGATGTTGATGACTCCAGTTGGTGAAATTTAGTTGATTGTTGCTATAGATTACTGTCCAATAATACTACCTGGAATTGCCCATGTGTACCAGCCTAATGATATTCTCTGCTGGAGCATAGTCTACAACAATCAATGTCAAGATCCATATGTGAATATTGTACAAGACATCACAGGCATTTGGGATCTGTGGATTTGTATTCCAGCAATCGTCAGTATTTCTAAAAAGGTAAAAAGAGAGTAACATTGATATGCGAAAAAAGGCTTGATTTCATTGTTCAAAAATAATTCAACCCTCAACAATTTATCATAATACCTCTAATACATGATAAATCCAAATGCCACAGCATTGTCTCCTGTTATTTAGAAATACTGATTTCTGCAGAATTAGTTACGCATTTATCAACATGTTGCTATATCCCTGACCTTGAATTGGAAATCTACATTTTGACTTGTGGAGTCAAATGACTGATGGACCTAAAGAGTTACATCACTGAGGAAATGTCAGATCATGTACCTAACAATGGAAGCTTTTGATATTCATAACTTATTTTCTCAGTTGCTTTTTGCAGAAAAAAAAAGATTGCTGGAAAAACCCAGCAGATCTGCTAACATTTGTGGAAAGAGAAACCATTAACTTTTCATATTAATGACTTGCTGAGTTTTTTACCAACGTTTTTATCCTTTCATTCCACAGTACTGTTTATAATAATGTTGTTGATGTTTATGATATTGTGTACTTATCTTGAAGGTAACAAAAAAATAACTATTTCCCGAATCTTAATAATTTGAAAGAAATGCAAAGTTACTGTATATTAATTAAATAGACAAAATTATACTTCTGCAATATTTACGATAGCCATTATATAAACAAAAATTCAGATCACAATTGAACCACGTGGATAGCATAAATGCTTAGGTTTATGAAAAGCCCAGTGTTGTATTGATAGTGTATTGTATTTGATACATATGTGCACTGTACATTGATAAATGGATACTGATTGCGCAGAATTGCATTTAAGATTTAAAATTGCTATTAATTTATTATCTGGATATTTTTCTCCCTTCAAGTTAGTTTTCTGTCTCACACCCACTCCAACAATCTGTCACACAGTATAATTCTCCTTTAATTGGTAATGGTTTGGGACAGGTGGCTGTTTCTTATTACTCTGTTTTAAGAACGCAGGCAACAGCACTTGTTGATTTTTCCATCAGTGTTTGACAGTGCAGAGATACCATAGCTCATGTTCCTCCCACAGTTGGTTTTCATCTCTGCTAAAAGATTTATCACTGTTGAAGAAATGTAACTCCAAAGGAAGTTTGCAACTTGAATACTTTTTTTAGATTGCAATTTAGACTGAGCTTCTTTAGGTGATCTTTGTATGTACTGTTATTTTTGGGGTATCATTATTTCTTTATTATACGTTGCACTGTACAACTTACATTGGCTAGATTTTTACAAAAAGGTTTAAAATTCCATTGCCTAGGCCAAAAGCAGGGAGCAACCATTCTGAGGCTGACAGCAGAATCTGGGACAATGTTTTAAGTGATTGTGTTAAGGACTGTGGCATACTCCAAGTCTAGGTGGCTCGGTCAAAGGGCCAGCAGCTGACAAGCCTCAGCAGCGCCAGTGCTTGTGGTGGTGTTACTGGGATTATAGCAACGGTTAAGGCACAATCAGCAGTAGATAAATGCAGTTGCAGGATGCCAGACTGTCAAATCATGATGATTGGCCAGGGATGTTGCTATTACCATGGGCCAGACATCACCATGGAGTCCCCAAAACAAAAGGTGGCCCTTGAAAGTCTGATGGGGGTCCATTCAGTCTCATATAGTCTCCCCATGTTATGATGTTTTGCTCCCTGTGTAGGCCCACATTTAAACACTTAATTGATTAAAGTGGTCTCCAAGTTAGAGTCTGATCTGACAGCATTCCTGCAGTTGTCAAAATTTCATGTTGTGCATTTTGCTGACCATTTTCTATCCCACCCTGCTAGTATTTTAATCTCTCAGCTTGTTGTATGATTCAGATTAAAAACCCTGCCATTGCATTCATTAAAAAAAATGCTAATTCATAGCAAAGTGGTGTCAAATCTTTTTTAAGAATGGATTTCTTCATTTCTGATATAAAATAGAGCAAGTTACCAACCCTTTTATTAAAACCTACCACTTTGCTTTCCAAATATTTCTGGAATACTTGCATGTAGTATATCTTGTATGGTCTCAGAGTATAGCAAAAAGCTTGCTAACTGCTGGCAGCTTTAGCTGTTATAATTAAAAATATTCAGATTTTTATCAAAGAAACTAACCCTGGATCCTTAGGCTCACTGTCACCCGTGAACAATATAATGGGTCATTTCCTAGTATAATATAATTAATAAAGTATTATAAAATTTGCAGATGGCATCAAACTTTGTGACCAGGTGACTAGTTTAAAGGAGATTTATTGCAGTCAGAAGGATTTGGATCAATTAAGTAGATGAGGTATGAAATGCCAAATGGATTTTAGAGTGAATAAATATAAGATAATGCACATTGGTATAGGAAATATGAAATGTATTATTTTAATGGCTGTCCATTAGAAAGAGGAACTGGAAAGGATTTGGGGCTGATTATCAACCACTCATTGAAAGTATCCAATATAAAACTATTAACAGAAAGACCAATCAATTAATGAGAATAATCTTGGGGACATAAATCAAGATCATTTTTAACCTTGCATACATTTACTTGGGGATAAAAGTCTGTACATGAAGCTGCAAACTTCAATTATTCCAAAGACGTATTTTTTCCATTCCTTCCTGATTTGAGGAATCCATGCACTTTACTATTCAATTTTCAATTCAACGCATTCCTACAGTGCGGTGCCTGTATAAAATTTGTTACCATTTCAACAACTTGTATTTGTTATTCTACCTTCTTCTGAACTGCTTTTTTCATTACTGACATATTTCAAAAGACAGGGAAGTGGACTTGAGTATTCTCTTTTTGGTGAAAATATGGTTGTATATAATTTTGAGATATATTTGCAGGGGAAACAGAAGTGTTTCTCAGATGCTACTGCATTATTACAGTATATAGCAATTTGATCCTAAATTTCAAGTTTATTTTTAAAATGCCACTGATATGGATATTACCCAACTAATCTTTTTTTTCAAAATCTCAAGATAGTAATAATCTTTGCTGATCAGGTTTATATATATCAAATCATGCATTTAAATGGTTCTATGTCAGTAGTAACACATTTCTATTGTACTGCAAAATAAGTGATTCCAATAGAGAATTCTCTATATGTTATTTAATGTACAATGATGCTGTTTATTTGTCTTAATCACGGCAGTGGACTTGGGACCTTGGAATAATACCATATCAACAGCTTGGATCAGCTAGGAGGTCATAAGCAAGGACTCACTACTGAGATTTGAACACATAATGCAAACTGACACTTCATTACAGTAATGAATACTGCTTGTTGTATGAGGAGTTAAGTTGAAATATTTACTGCCAACTTCAATACATACAAAAGATTCTTTGTTGACATTCAGTAACGATCAGGGGCATCTCCAAGTGCCACGACAATGGGTCAGAAACCCAAAGTACAACAAACGTTTTTAATTTGCACTTCTGAAATGTTTTTTTTTTAAAAGAGGGGCTGGCAATGGTCCAAGGAACTGGCAGATGGAGATAAATTTAGATAAATATGAGGTGTCGCATTTTAGTTAGGCAAACCAGGACAGGACTTTTGCAGTTAATGGTAGGATCCTGGGGAGTGTTTTTGAACAAAGAGACTTCTGGGTGCAGGTACATACTTTCTTGAAAGTGGAGTCATAGGTACACAGGGTGGTGAAGAAGGCATTGGCATGCTTGCCTTCATTGGTCAGAACATTGAGTATAGGGATTGCATCTGTACAGGACATTGATGAGGCCACTTTGAGAATACTACATCCATTTCTGGTCGCCCTTGTGTGGGAGGATGTTGTTAAACTTGAGAGGGTGCAGAAAAGACTTATAAGGATATTGCCAGAACTGGAAGGTTTTAGTTAGAGAGGCTGAATAGGATGGGGCAGTTTCTCCCTGGAGCATTGCAGGCTGAGGGGTGACATTATGGAGGTTGGTTATGATGGGGAAGTACAAAACTAGAGGTCATAGGATAACCATTCTCATGTTGCCAGTAAAGAGACTCTCCCACCCTGTGCTAGAAGTCAGCTAGCTATCTGCCAGACAGGGGGAAAATGTTCTTTTTTCACTCTGAATGCTGTAGTCAAGCCAGTTTTAAAACAAAAATGAAATCAAGACAAAAAGACTTCAATCAGCCTAGAAAATCAAATATCTCAAAACTTAATCTTTCAAGTACAAATGTCAATGCTACCAGTAGCTACACTACAATGACTTTAATGTTCAACTATATATTCTTTGGGAACAGTTCCAAGGCTGACCCATACAACTGATTTGTTTTTTTAGAAAATTGTTCTTTTGGACTTGCCTCCTATTTCAAATCTGTTGGTATGCATGTTGCATTATCACCTATCCCTGTATTTTGTAATTAATAAAATTCACTTTTTTAACTCCAGAAAGGCTTGTTAAATTGGCTCCTTTTAAAACAGGTTCATTTGGGTCTAAGAATAAGGTATCCACTAGGGAAAGTGTAACCCTCTTTCAAACAACAGAGGGTGTAGCAAAACAAAAAGGGAAACCTGCTCATGCCTCCTCATTTGGGAGTTAACAATTTGTGGAAGCCTGTCTGAAACTGGTATGGATTGCAGAACCTCCAATTCTAACAATAGTGTTTGTCGAAACTCACTGAAAATGATTAATTGCCATTCATCCCATTGTTGCTGGTGGACCCTATTGTGTGGAAATTGAGATTTACTTTCATAACCAGGGTTAATGCAATCAAAAGTAATGAATTGACTATGGGACATCCTTAGGACAATATTCATGCAGATTCTTTTTATTGGAGATCATCGACTTCAAACGAAATTTATTTCAGGAAATCTGCAAGATTTTCATTTCTTATGGATAAAGTGGACATATTCAGAAGATGTAACTTCTGAATACACGTCTAATGTAACTTACCATCTGAGTCAGGAGGTTGAGAGTTCAGTTCCAAGGCCATGACAAGGAGCACATAATTCACAGTTGATGGTCCAGTGTAGTTTTGTGGAAGTGTTGCAAGTTGAAGATGCTGTCTGTTCGACAGGACATTAAACTGCAGACTTGTCTCAAGTGAATGAAAAAAGTATAATTGCTTCATTTTTAAGAAGAATAGGAGTGTTATTCCTCAATCAGCATTGTTAAAAGAAATAGATTATCCGATTGTTAAGACATAATTTGTAGAACTTGCCCTTTGTAAATTGGCTGCTGTGCATTCTGTACTGATAACGGTATTTCAAAAATATCAATTGACCGATTGCTTTGGAATATTCTCAGCCTCAAAAAGATACTATATAAATACAATACTTTTATAATGTTTTGTTTCGATTTTTCTGATGTTAGGTTATGTTCAAACACATCAACTATGGATGATAATAATCACTTCACATAAGTGTTAGGCAATGATCGTATCCAACAAGAGAAAATCTAAGCATTTGCACTTTACATTCAATGACATTACCATGAATCCCTCACGAATAAAATCCTGGAAGTTACCTTAACTTTAACAAGAAACTTAACTGGACCAGTCATTTAAAAATTGTGGCTACAAATGCTAATCAGAGGCTGGGGACCCTACAGCATGTAACTCCTCTTTTGATACCCTAAAGCCTGTCCATGTCCACAAGGCACAAGTCAGGAATGTCATGGAATACTCCATATTTACCTGGATGATTGCAGCTGCAATATCATTCGGGAAGCTTAACAGCATCCAGGGCAAAGCATTCCACTTAATTGGAACCCCATGTAATACCTTCAATGTTCTTCCAAATAAAACAAAGATCTGTGGATACTGGTGATCTGAAACTAAATAGAAACTGCTGGAGAAGCGCGGTAGGTATGGCAGCATCTGCAGGGAGAAAGGTTCAATTTCAGTGACTCTTTATCAGAACTGTTGAAGATGAAACACAGACCGGATGACCACTTTGCAGAGCATGTATGTTCTGTCTGTAAAAATGACTCCTGGTATCCAAACTGCCTTCCAGTTCAACACACCACCATGTTTCCACACTAATATTTCTGTTGCAGCCTGCTGCAGTCTTCCAGTGAGCCTCAGGGTAAGCTTAAGAAACATCTCATTTTCTGTCTGGGGACTATTCAGCCTATAGAACATAGCCTATCCATGTTCTGACACTCCCCATATCTGGTCCTGTAATGACATGGATTGCTTTTGGGACAGTCACTGTTTAACCAGCTCCCAGATCCATCAGCGTATTATATGGGTTGTATTCAGTGCAACTTGCCTGTTCTCCCCTACCCTTACCTCTTATTATCACTTATTCAGCTTTTCTTCTGTCTTGGCCTGCTAATATAATCTTGTTTACCTTTCGTTCTCTCTGTTTCCTGTAGGGCCTCCAGAGAACAACATTTTGTCTGTTGGCTTCTCTGTTTAAAATGCAACAATGTACAATAAATGGTGGTATGTTTTAAAGAGGATAATTGCTAAACAACCATTGGTACTGTATGACTGGGCAGTAAGTATAACTTCAGCTAGGTTAAAGCACTGACATTCTTTCAGAAGGCAATCTTTGGAACTACCAGTACCCCAGTTGGTAATTCCTACTGATCAGCCACTTTCTGATTCATTTTTCTTTCATACTTATTTGGGAACACATTAGTTAATGTTTCTGCTTCTCTTCAGCCTTTTGTACCTTATGAGGAAATGAAATTACATATGCAATCTTTGGTTTTTCTTGGCATAAAAATTAATAACCCAACTTTGTACACATGAGTAAGCCTAGACTTAGCAGTCTAGAAATTGATTTAGGCTTAGTTTTTTGGATGTGGATTGTGCCTTCAGCACATGCACCAGAAACCAAAAGCCTGAGGCACATCCTAAATTGGCCCTGATATCAATATTTTTGCTGAGCTGTGGGTTCCTTTTGGACCTCCAGGACATCTGCAGGACTCCAATTTAAGCTGACTGTAATGCTGACAGCAGCCCTCCGGGAGATCATGTAGAGAATGAAAAGAGAAGAATAGTTAGAGCAGGTGCAGGCCTATGTTTTGGTGTATGTCTTTGCTCATTAGAAAGTTTGAGCCTGTAATTTGACAGTTCAGGTATTCTATGATGAGAACCCTGTCCTGTTGGTTAGATTTAGCTGTTAACCTCTACCTAGTGTGAATGCATCTGCAATCCATTATAGTGGAGCTTGCCACTGCATGGAGTTAGGATCTTTATGATAATGTCAGTCACAGAAATATGTAAAGCCCAGTTGGTCCCAGTTGAAAGTGCATGGTTGGCATAAGTGACATTTTATCCAGAACATAATTTCAGTATAATGGAGTTTTAATATCTCTAGATATTGAAAAGGTTAATTGGGTTTAAAGGAACAATATGCCTTTGGCTGAATTTATTAATGATACACATCCTAACATTATGGTATTTTTCATAATTATTTGCCAAACTTAAAAATTACAGTGTTGATTAGTTTGTATGTTAGTCTCAATTGTTGCCATTTTGTAACAAAAAGTAGAAAAGTGCCTCTGCAATTTGGATGGAGACATAAATGTTATATATCAGCTGCCGAGAGTGTTCTTGCTTTTCAGACTGCATACTATTAACAAAAAGATGCAGTAGTTTTGCTGCAGTATTGATCATTTCCTTGACCTAGAGCCAGATGGAGAAAGTTACTTTCATTGCAGTTTGTGTATTTTAGAAATTGACAGAAAAATTGAATCATAGAGCAAGGATATTGTTGAATGCTTCAAAATAAAATATGTTTGTCTTGCAAGTTTAAAAAGTTACATTCCAGCTTGGTGCCTGGCCCATGGGTGTTGTTAGTTTATCTTTAACACTTTCTGATTTAATTCCATCAAGGTCTCTCATGTTTTGCTTTGAATAAATATTGAGAAATTGATGTTATCAAATGTATAAGAAATACAAGTCTAGACTTAAGTATTTGCATTCTTCACCCAGAAGTATGAAAGGAACAATTCTGGACCTTGGGTCCCCAGCACCAAATGTACTAATATTAGATGTCTGTTGGACTTCTTCCCATGGTATCAATAAATGGTTTGTAGTACTTAATACACAGAGGTTATGGATTCTGATAACCACATTCCAGCAGTTACAGTGTGCTTGTTCCGGTGTGTCCTTTGTACGTAGCAGGACAACAGGTCCGTAACTTGTGAGTTACTGACCCATCAGTCATCTTTCAACTATTTAGCAAAATGATGGAAGATGGTCTTGATGATGCTCTGGCACTTGCTCAGTAAACGTCTGTTCAATGACACTTGGGTTTAGAATTTTGAGATTAGTATCTCATTTTCTGAATCCCAAATCCTCTGTAATAATTGTAAGGCAATGGAATACTCTGCAATTGCCTGGATGAATGCAGCTCCAAAAATACTCAAGACGCTCAACACCATCCAAGACAAACTAGCCCAGTTGTTTAGCACACCATCCAGCATCTTAAATATTTATTCCCTCAACAAGTGATGTACTGTGGAAAACCAAGTATCATAAACAACAACTTATCAAGCCCTCTTCAATAACACCTTCCTCAGTCACAATCTCTTTCCCTCAAGAAGAACAATGACAACAGAAGCATGACAACTTCACCCCTTCGAATTCCCCTCCAAAATGTACACCATACAGACATGGAATTATGTTGTTGTTCCCTCATTATTAGAGCCATAATCATAAAGCATGGGAACAGAGCCTTTGGTCCAACCAGTCCATGCTAAACAGAATCCCAAGGTAAGCTAGTCCCACCTGCCTACTCCTGGCCCATATCCCTCCAAACAGCCACATCTTGGAAATATTAAATAGAAAATTATAATCCTCAATAGTGTCTTCATTTTTTTAATAATCAAAATGCTATATCCATTGTTTTCCACCATGTATGTTTTTCCAATTTTGTTAGGAATTGGAAAGGGAAGAATTTCAGTTGGACTATAGAATTTAATGGTTATGTTCAAGCCCTCAATAACTCAGTGTGATGCTGTGTTTTCTTCATTTTGTACGTTACAATAATGTGTCTTTGTTTGACTCAAAATGATAGTGTGTAAAGGGAATGAGTCAAATTTAAATAACTTGTTTCTAATTCTCTTGGAATTACAAAACATGGTCTCACTTTAAAATCTGTATGTATTGTTCTTTTGTTCCTCCTGGACTATGTATTCTTACATTGTTGAAGTGGTGCCCAGAAATCTGCTATTGAATCTCTGCCAATGCCATTCCAGTTGAGCAAAAAAGGAGTAGCTTAGGAAGACTGGCTTTTCAATTTTCATTTCCTCCCTTTGGTGAAGCTTGATGCATCTGTTTGATATCTGTCTATCACCGTGCAGTCAAGATCATAGGCTTATCTTGTACACAAGATGCAAGAAGAATAAATTTCAACATTTGTTCTAATATTCCTTAGAAGAGTATGTCTCTTCCTTGCTGAGAAAAATTTCAATAATGCATTACTTGACCCTGTAGAAGAATATTTTTATTAGTTTAACATATAATTCTATATTATTTCTGTACTGCTTTTAAAGGAAAAGACAATCTGTGGGAGCAACTATAGGACGGTGTTCTGCCTCAGATTCCCTGATTATTTTAACAATCCCAAGTGAACAAGCTATCCATGGCAAACCAGCTTACCAATGATATTGAAATCGTGTATGTTATAGCCTTCATATCATGCATATTTTAGTTGCACTGTTGAAAGATCTATGATTTGCATGCATGGCTGAAAGCAAGTGACATCAGTATGCTCAGCTATTGGAAAAGTCTCGAAATTACCAGAAAATATTCACAAATTCTTGACTGCACCTGAGAGATTGAGAGTTCATTGTCATTCCAAAATTTGGTTTGTTACATTTTTAAAAGTGGGCTTGTAATTTGATTTCATTGCTGACATTCTCCTGGGTGGCTTCATTTTTGACAGTGTTACAGTTCCAAATGAGAAAAAATCCTCATGCAATAGTTGGATGTTTTATGCCAAACCATTCAAAGACAAGAGTTCTGGCTGAAATATGGTGGGGAATTGAGGTTTAGAGCATTATGTTATTTGAGAAGTGATGTTGCCTTCTGTGACTTGGTAGACATAATCTTTGCAAATATGTGAGATTCTTGCCTTCCTTTTGCGCATGCTCAAGGATTCCTATTATAATTAGCGTCCGTTTCTTCGCATTATTCATTTCTTATGCACTGGGCAAAAGGAAAGCATGTCCCAAATGTATTAAATTATGTGATCGTTTTATGAAATGTATTAGTTTAATGGAACTTGTGGATGTTTTGGTTAGGCTAATGTCTTGCTCTGTTTCTAGTCTTTGAGAGTTCCAGGTCAAATGTCAGCAGTATCTTTACTGTGTGTGCTGCTGTACACATCTTCTAACTGTTTGGGTTCTTTAAGGGCCAATGGTTTAGAATGTGAGGGGAGGCAAATTCTAATGAGAAGAGACTTGTAAACAAAATGTAGTTTACTGTACCTCTGAAGCTATTTACTGTTTATAATAGACTCTGAATTACTATATGTTGAGAGGAACTAGCCTTAAGTTTGCTTCCCATGAGATCCCACAAAAGTAGGCATCACTCTGGCTAGAGATTATTTGACTTAGTCAAGTATTACCCCTATCCAAAATACTTTGAACATATTTCACAATGAATAAATCTCAAGATAACTACAATTGAGGGTAATCAGGCCAAGAATTCACCAAAATGAAACCATAGATTGGTATTGTATTAGTAAGTGACCATCATGTTCCTCATTATTCTGCAAAACATCTCCTCCTTCCCTCCACCTACTCCACCCCCATCTCACACTTATATACGTACACATATAAAGTTTGTGTGGAACTCTCAAAGACTAGAATGGGATTAGGAATATTTTCACTCAGTGGGCTGCAAGGAAGGGATCTGAAAGTTAAGGGTTTTGCAGATAAGTAGAGCAGCAAACACTGGAAGCCACGAGTTTGAAGAGCATTCACTGTTACCTTCCATCATGCTGGAAATTGAAAATAGGAAATGGGAGAAGAAATAACTATGACCATCTGTTTTGCAGGGGGAGGGGGGGGGGGGGGGGGGGGGGTGGGGGTTGTCCTTCTAATTATGGGGGAATGGACTGCAGGACCCACTGATTTGAAGTCCTTAAAATGAAAGAATGTAACACATAAACCCATGCTTTGGACAGGACAAAAACCTGTGAGGTCCCTAATCAGTGCTCATTGAAATGTATTAACTCTCTGTCTGGCAGAGAGGTGCACAGCAAATATTGCTGACTACATCATTCAAACCAACAGTGTTGGAGAAACACAAGCCAGGGAAAGAATAGTGATGTTGTAGGTTAAGAGGCAATGGTGTCAGCAGTTTCTATTGCTGCCTCATGCTACAACAGGCTTTCCACACAGACATCGATCCATGTACATTCTGTGTGGACATGAAGTTGGGGATCATGCTGATGCAGCTGCATTCAGGGCGACACACATCCAAACAAACAAATAAACATGAAAATTCATGTAAAATACATTATCACTCATGCCACCAGAGTGCCCTCAATTTTCTTTTTCCCTAACATCTTTGTGTAGTTCTTGGTGACTGGGGTGGAGGAAGCCCAATTGACTGTTGAGTCCATTGGCCTTTGAGGTTTGGTCAGGTGACCCTAAAGGCATTCGTGTCTGGATGGCCGACAGTTGTCTTGTCAGAAGCAAGTGAACCCTCCACAGATTCAACTTCCAAGAGTCAGAAGGTGGCAACCAATAGAGGGGACATAGATAGGGCTTGGACAGTTCCGTGGTATATGGATAGGAGACTTGTGAGGGGACCTATGTGTGGCTTCGCCTCTGGCTAGATTTCTCCTGACATCGCCATCCCTCCCTGTGAGGAAGGGACACCCAGGGTGTGTGTGCAAGGCTCCCTATCATCCTGTTGGCCCCCCTTCAATCCTTAGACCCAATGGGTAGGCTGATGGAATGCATCTGCCTCTCCAATAGATTGCCCCAGAGGGTGCTGGGCCTGGCTTTCCAAGAAGGCAGACAGATTGTCATGTGAGTCACTGCACTGCTACAGCTTTTTGGGTCATCACATTCCATGTACCTACCTACTGCTGCTGCTCCCCCTATGCATTCTGACGAAGTCCCTGATTGTTGACACCACAGAGAGCTCTTCTGCCTGGGCCTAGTCTTTGCTGAGTCTCCGAGTGCCAACAGTCTGGACCATTTCTTCCTAAGCCCCTTGTGAATCTGTCACTGTGAAATACTTGTTTCATTGTGCTCTTGAACCTTTTCAAAATTAAAGTTCCCATCAAGGTGTCAGTATCTGAGCTGATGGGATGTGCAGAAGGCAGTCTTGCTGCTGCTCACTCCTGGATATCCATACTCTCATCTTCAGAGGTTAGGAAGGTGGCTTCTCACAGAGCTGGCTGTTTCTCCATGGAGGTGATGGAGCTGCTGCATGCAACAAGGGACAGAAGAGTTCCCAGTCAGTGGTTAGAAGTGCTATGTAATGAAGAAGACTGAGAGTGGGGTTAATGGGAGAGTTGCATGATACATGCGTAATTACTCGATTGATGGGACATGGATGCCTCAGCGTCCCCTGCAGGTGTTGTCCTGGCCTTCTCCTGCAAGGGACAGCATTCCCCCCTCATTGGGTTTGAGCAGTCAAATGTTAGGCATCCCTCCATCTGTCTGGTCCCTTTCTGCCCAATTGTGGGCTGTCTTCACCTGGAATGAGAGAAAAGGAGGGTTGAGTGTGATAGAGATAGGTGGCATGGCTGTTTGTGCTGGTGTGGGTGGGAAAAAGGTGCTGAGGTGACCTGGCCAAGTGAGGAGGCACTCTTAAAGCTATACAGGGTTATTAATGTTCTTCATTGCAGATGAATGAGTGAAGCTATTGAAAGAAATATTTTTTTAAAAAACTCTTATGTTTGGGATGTGGAGATCACTGGCTGAGGCCAGCACTTCATGGCCATCCCTAATTACCCAGAGGGCAGTTAAGAGTCGATTATATTGCTGTGGATCTGCAGTTCTGTGTAAGGGTGGCAGATTTCCTACCCTAAAATACATTAGTTAACCAGATGGGCTTTTCTGACAATTAACAATGCTTTCATTGGCATCAGTAGACTCATAATTCCAGATTTTCACTGAATAGACGCTCCACCATCTACCATGGCAGAACACTAGATGGGTTTCTGGATTACTTGTCTAATGAAAATACTAACAGGCCAATGCTTCACCAATAGAGGGGAAGAGTATGAGCCTTTAGTGGGATGTGGATGCAGTAGCAGACATAATGAATGTGAGGTAGCAAAGAGAAGAGTATGGTACTCACCTTGACACAGTGGAAAAAGTTGTTGATCTTCCTGTAGCAATGCTGACCATTCTTCTGCACTGTTCAGATGGAACTGACCCAGATGTCAACCTCAGACCAGGCTGCCAAGGCCTGGTGGCATGGTCTCCTATACTTGCTTCCAGGAAAAAGGACGGACGCACGCACGCACGCACACACACACACCCTTATCACTGTCCCTGTCACTAAAACCTCCAGGTTCCCATCAAAGAATTATGCAACCACTGTTTCCTTGTTGACCTGTTTGAATTATGTCCTTACGTGGACAGTCCATCTTCAGAATGATTATTTGTGTTGGGTTGCATGTTGGCTTTTTCAAAATGGCATGGGCAGCAGGGATGCAAGTCTTTTAGCTGATGTCCAGTGAGTGATGATTCATTGCAGAAAGGTGTATGGTAAGATGGGGATAGAATCAGATATAAGGATACCCAGGGACTGGGCTAAATAGTTAATCAGGCATATTTGATAACATGCAAAGTTACCAGAATCCCTTTGAAAAATTCTTAACCAAAAACTGTGAGTATCATCCCAATATTTAATGCACTTACATGATCATCTCATCTAAAAATTAAATAAATACAATTGAGAAGGAGGCTGTGAAACACCTCCGATTTAAAAGGGAAATGAAATGACAAAGTATATATTTAATGTAAATATTGCATTTTATCTTACTATTTCTCATTCTCATGAATTTCTTTCCTAGGGCAATTGTTGACTAGTCTTTGCTCTAGGGTAAAAGTATGTTACTTTAGGAAACAAATATGCTTTCTGTTTAGTTCTTGAGTATACGGGATTATAACCAAGAAATCAAATGTCTAATAAGCTAGTAGTAACAAATTCACATTTATGTTGCACATTTTTCAGAAATTTTTAAACCTGAATCCATTCAAATAGATACAAGAGCTCAAGACAATTACTTTTCAATGCCATAACTATTATGTTTCCAATTCCATGAACGGTTTTCCTTTTATCCGTGGGTGCATGCCTAATAACGAAGTGAATGAGTGATATAACTGAAAACTATATTTTTTTGCCATACTTAGAAGCACCCAAGAAGATGTACTTAAAATTCAGAATTCTAGAGATTTGACTATAAAAGCATAAGGGCAATTGCACAAAAAAATGTATTCTACACAGCCATTCTGCAATGCACAAGGTTTAATCAGATCTATTCACTCAGGCTTAATCAATATGTAAAGTACTATATTTTCTCATCTCTACAACCATTTTCAACCAGACCATTCAGGTTATTAACAGAATTATTTATAATCAGCACATAGACACAAATTCCCAGAACATCCACTCATCCCATAATAACACATTTCAGTTGTGATAACTTTAAATTGACCTTATAAGACAAAAATATGTTATCAGTTTTATGACAAGGTTAGCTCAGAATAGTGACAATTAGAGGATTTCAATAAGCTCTGATGTGACTACTCTAAACTGAGTTAAAACGCTTGACATACTGTGAAGAAATTTTGAAAAGATCAACAAATTCTTCCAATTACCTCGTTCATATACATAAATTCACTTAATCTATTGCCAAAGTGGTGAGCCAACAGCATATTTTATATGTCCAATATCTTTTCTAGTTCTTCAATTTAATGTAAAATGCTTTGTGTCTCTTGGTTGACTTTATTCAATCCAGCTTTTTAACAGTTCAGTTCCAAAGAAGAATCTTATTGCCCTCAGAATCTTAATTTCTCTCCATAAACTTGCTAATTTTCTGTTCTTATTTCAGCTTTTTAATAAATGCCTAAGTTTGACCACAATATATTATTTTAGTTAAAAGTGCTCAGAAATCCTGAGTATGATCCCTGAATTAGCATGGGTTTTGTGAATAGCCAAACACATGTGTCACAAGTTGGGAATGTATTTCAAAGGATTGCCATTTTTATTGGCGATGGTGGAACTTTGAAAGCCATAGGGCTGGATTTTCATGTGATCCTGCCTAAAATATCTACATGGTAACAAAGGCCTCCCAGTCAAACAGAATTCATCCCATCACTCTACATAAATCCACAAACCTTTCTGCTAATAGGACTATCACTGAGCACTCCATGCCACTGTGTAAATAGTGATGGGATAGTGAAGCACTTGGGATCCCACGGGTTTTTCCTCCTGCCCTTCTACCTAATGTTGTTATTTGGAGCCAACAGATGAAAGGTAGTAGTAGGTCCAAGGATGTAGCAACCAAAAAAATGAAGGGATAAAGAAATGACTTGTATGTAAACTGTGCCTTTCGTGATCTCGGGCCATCCCAAAGTATTTGAGAGCCTAATTAAATCTTTTTCAAAGCAGTGATTGTTGCAGTATAGGAAGCATTGCTCAGTGATGTAAGATTAAATTTGCTGGGAGCTGCATTGGAAAGAGGGAAATATACGTATGCCTTCTCTTCTCTCACCCCTGTCCAGCATTTAATTCTGACGGCCTCCATCTTGGCTAAGCTTCAACTAGGAGCTGAAAACAATCTTCGCAACCTTTCTCCCCTCTTATTTGTCTCACCATCTCTTGTGATATTCTATCCGTGATGACCTATCATCATCATCATCATCAGCTGTCTCTCTGGTTGAGAATGGTCTCCACTAAGGCTTGCAAGTTTCTGCAATGGGTTTCATGTGATTGAATAGGCTGATTATCAACCTGCAGATTATTGAGAACATAAACTGGTGGGATCCATGATTTGGAGATGCCCAATGAAGAGGCAATGTTCCGAAAACTAGTGCTTCCAATTAAACCTGTTGGACTATAACCTGGTGTTGGGTGATTTTTAACTGGTGGGATCCAGAGTTCAACATTCATTTCCTTTCCTATTTTGCCATCATTCTGCCTCATCATTAAGATTCTGACTCAAAATATGATGTAGCTTAATGGGCAAGTTAACAACATTTTGAGTGACTGGGCAAAAGTTTCTCCCAGTCATCAACATTAATGCTGCACTTCAATGGGAATGACAAAATACCTTTTGAAATGTTTTTATTTTCATTTTCCCTTTAACATTGTCCATTGAGGAGAGAAAACACAACATGCTGAGGCGGATTTCAGCCAACTGAAAAATGTCCACTCCATTTTAATTGATTTTGCACTTTTGCCTGGATGTCGTGAAGTTGGCTTCAAGAAGAACACTGACATTTGTTTGTTACTGCTCCGATTCAATCCAGAGAGTATGGCAGAGGCATTGTTGGTGCAATGTTGATAGCATCACTTTGTGTCAATGATGTGCAATTTAAATTTCACTTCAGCACAACAGTGTGGGGTCAACTATTTTGTGCACCAGGATGTTTGTTGACTTTTGGAGGTCTGTTGTCAAATTTTTGCTGTTGTATTGTTTAGCAGGCTGAACTGGTATATCTCACGTGGTGTGGATCTCCTCATCAATTGTGGCTTTTTGAGACAGTTGATTACCAACTGTGTGAAGAGCTGGAAAGAAGAACCATTCTTTCAACATATCTGAAAGGTGAAATATTTGGATAAGTGGGTTTGGGTGATGTGAGTTCTGTTTTGACAGCTTGCAAGGATAGGCTGAGTTTCTTGTCTGCAGAGTTTGAGAGTGGTTTACAAATCTGCTGTAGAATTAGCAACAACACAGTGGTCATCTGCACACAGTAGGTTATTTGTATCAACGCTGGTAAGGTTAGCTAGGCATGGAGGCAGCTAAGGCGATAGAGTTTTCTATCTAGCAGGTATTCAATACTTACACCAGGGGACAGCTCATCATTGATGAGATGAATAGTTACTTTTCTTAAGATTTTCAGTAGAATAGGGGTTCCTGCAAAGCCTTGCTTGTCACCTGAAGGATTTTAAAGGTGTCTGTTTTAGATGTTCCACTCAAGATCATTTCAGTCATATCACTACGAACAGGTGCAGGATTCGGATTAAATTTCTTGGACAGCCAAAACCTTGCATCAAAACCACAGAACCCTATACTTTGCTGAGTCAAAGTCAAGCCTGTTAATGCAATGAAGAGATGTTGATATTATTTTTGGATTTTTCTGACACTAAGCTCATGTCAGAGGTTGCTCTGGAATGTCTAACATGACAGTGTGTCTCAGGGTGAATTTCTTCTGTCACATAAGTGGACAACTTAAGAAAACAATGATTAAGAAAAAAGTGCCAACTTGGAACTGAAAAGGGGATTTACATTGAGAGGCAAGAGACATGGCTGAGGTGTTAAATGAATACTTTGCAATGTCTTTACTGACAAGAAAGATGGTGTCTCAGCCATGTGACAGAAAAGGAAAATCAGTCATTAGAAAAGCTTAAAATAATAAGAAAGTAGTATTGGGTAAGCTTTGGGTTCTTAAGGTTGATTCGGCGCTGTGACCAGATGACATGCATCCAAGGATCTTGAAAGAATAGGGAGTGGAAATTGAAGAGCACTGGCAATTATCTTCAATCTGCACTGAATTTAAGGTTGCTGCAAGAAGATTGGAGAATTTCAAAAATTGTTCCCCTTTTTGAAAAAGATCAATACAACAATTACTTACTAAAACCTAAATTTGGTGTTTGGAAAGCATTAAGAAACAATATTCTGGATAGAACTAATAGTCACATGGAAAAATGTGGATTAATGTGGAACAGTCAGTATTAACTTTTAAGGGGAAATTTCACCCAAACAACTCACTAGAGTTATTTGAAGAGACAACAGGGATGGTTAGTAAGAGGAAGGCTTTGAAATAATGCGTACGGAATTCCAAAAGGTATATGATATAATGCCATATAACAAACCTTTTGAGGAAAGTTCTAGACCATGGAATAAATGGGATAGTAGCAACATGGATTCTAAATTGGCAAAGGGAGATGTCATACGTCATTCTGGTAACATGCTGAAATCAAGCCTCACTATTCCCTGGGTATTCAGAAAAATTAAAGATTTTTATAAAAGTTTGCAAAATTCTCCAGTTTGTCTCTCTGTGTAATGAAAATGACTTCATTTCAATTAAATTGATTCTAGATGCAGGGAAACAATTATGAACAGTCCAAAGATGTGCAAGTTAGGTGAATTGGCAATGCTAAATTGCCCATAGTGTTAGGTGCATTAGTCAGAGGGAAATGGGTCTGGGTGGGTTACTCTTCGGAGGGTTGGTGTGGACTTGTTGGGCTGAAGGGCCTGTTTCCACACTGTAGGGAACCTAATCTAGTCTAATCTAACATTGACATACAACTTTACTTGTTAAAACTCTAACTTTGGAGACTAAGACTCGAGGGCATAAGTTTACCGTGAGAGGGGAGCGATTTAAAAGGGATCTGAGGGGCAACTTTTTCACTTAGGGGGCAGTGTGTGCGTGGAATGAAGTGCAAGAGCAAGTGGTGGAGGCTGGTACAATTGCAGTATTTCAAAAGACAGTTGGACAGGTATGTGAATAAGAAAGGGTTAGGGAAAGGGATATGAACTGAATGAAGGCAAATGAGACGAGTGAAGTCTGGAATACTTGGTTGGTATGGACGAATTGAACTGAAGCATCTGTTTCCATGCTGTATGACTCTGATTCTAACTCATCCTACATACCATAAAAGGGTGTTATAAGAGGGAAACACTAGAAAGACAGCTTAATGGTACCTGCCCACAGAGTTTGCTGAGATAATTCCATTCACTTGTCAAGACTTGTTGCTTCTTGGACCTTCCCCAGGTACTTCGACTTGCTTGCAGGAGGCACAGGGTGACTGGTTGACACCTATATAGTCTCTGATTAGTTCATTAAAAGGCAACAATTGATGTGATTAAATAAAGTGAATTTCTTTTGGCTTGAGGTGAATTTTACTGCAGGAAAAAAACACATGTTTTTCAGAGTTCCACTGACTTCTGACCAAACATTCAGGTCAATAAACTTTTTGCCTACCTGGGAGCCAATCACATAGTTGTTGCAGACAGAAGGCTGTTGGTATCGACAAGTGGTCAGCATTCCGCAGACCAAACAACCACTTGTTGCCAGCTTAAAGTGCCTTTATACACACCCTCTGCATCCAGCTCGTCTCGCGTATTCTCTCCACTATTTGAGCAGACAGCAATGTTAACATTTGCAATGAGTGTTAAGCAATTTGCTTTTAAAAAGTATGATCATCTCTACCACAACGCTTAATTTTTCGAACAGCCTTTTTTTCCCATTTCAGTCCACAATACGAATACAGAAAAATTAAAAACAAATAGATACAGCCTTTACAGATGAAAAATTAAGTAAATGGTTAATGGGTGTTTTTCAGGGTAAAAGCAGGCTTGTGGTGGATTTCCCCAGAGATCAATACTGGGACCCTTGTATAAATAATGCAGATCCTGTTGAGCAGGGGACAATTTCAAAGTTCATGAATATCACAAAACTTAGGAATATTGTAAAGTGTTGGAACGACAACGTAGGACTTGAAAAGTATGCAAATATGTGGAAGGTAATTGGCAGAAGAAGTTCAGAGCAGAGAAGTATTATGTGAAGCATTTTGTTATCATGAACATGGAGAGACAGGACATTCTATTTTACTATTTTAAAGTCTGTACATGTGTATAAATCATGAAAGGCGACAGTACAAGTACAGGGAGCTGTTGATAACAATTACGGTATTCCAGCTTTCATAAATAGGGAGATAGCCTCCTTACGCTTGTACTCTTAAGCTGAATTACCGAAGGAGCTGGCTAGCTGGGGTATTGTGTGCAGTTCTGCATGCCACATCTTATTAAGAATGTGAATGCTTTGAGAGTGTACTGAAGAGGTTTGTGAGAATGAAGTGTCTCATTCACTTCAGTTATTGGAAAAGATTGGAGAACTTGGGACTGTTTTCTTTGAAAATGAGAGAGCTGTGAGGAGATTTCACAGAAAACTGCAAAAACACGAGGGGTGGATAGGGAGAAACTGTTCATGCTGATAAATTGTGAACCAGAGGACACAGTTTTAAAGTGTTTTGCAAAACAAGCAAATGCAAAGTGAGAAAACAACTTTTTTCACATAGCAAATCATTAAAACATAGAACATTACAGCGCGGTACAGGCTCTTTGGCCCTCGATGTTGTGCTGACCTGTGAAACCAACATGAAGCCCATCTAACACTATTCCATTTTCAACCACATGTCTATCTAATGACCATTTAAATGTCCTTAATGTTGGTGAGTCTACTACTGTTGCAGGCAGGGCA
Source organism: Chiloscyllium plagiosum (assembly GCF_037043375.1). Taxonomy (NCBI): domain Eukaryota; kingdom Metazoa; phylum Chordata; class Chondrichthyes; order Orectolobiformes; family Hemiscylliidae; genus Chiloscyllium; species Chiloscyllium plagiosum. The sequence continues at coordinate 76,228,672 of NW_028270145.1, read as the reverse complement.
TTCCTTGCTCCTACTACTCTCTGATTAAAGAACTACCTCTGACATCTGTCCTATCTATCACCCCTCCATTTAAAGCTGTGTCCCCTCATGATAGCCATCACCATCTGAGGAAAAAGACACTCACTGTCCATCCTATTTAACCCTCTGATTATCTTGCATGTCTCAATTAAGTCACCTCTCAAACTTGTTCTCTCACATCCCTCAGCCTTTCCTCATAAAACCTTCCCTCCATACCAGGAGACATCTGAGTAAATCTCCTTTGAACTTTTTCCAAAGCTTCCTCATCCTTCCTATAATGGGGTGACCAGACCTGTATACAATTCTCCAACTTCAGCTGCACCACAGTTTTGTACAGCTGTAACATGACCGCATGGCTCCGAAACTCAATCCCTGTAGCAATAAAAGCTAAAACACTATGCCTTCTTAACAATCCTGTCAACCTGGATCTATGTACATGGACACCAAAATCTCCCTGCTCATCTGCACTACCAAGAATCTTACCATTAGCCCAGTACTCTTTATTCCTGTTGCTCCTTCTAAAGTAAATCACCTCACACTTTTTTCCACATTAAACTCCATTTGCCACCTCTCAGCCTAGATGTGCAGCTTATCTCTGTCCCTCTATAACCTGCAACATCCTTCAGCACTATCCACTGACTTTGTGTCATCCGCAAATTTACTAGCCCATCCTTCTGCAGCTCCATTTGGGTCATTTATAAAATTGACAAACAGCAGTGGCCTCAAAACCAATCCTTGTAAAGTAATCTAAAAAAAAAACCAATCCTTGCGGGAAACCACTGGTAACTGAACTCCAGGATGAACATTTCTCATCAACCACCACCCTTTGGCTTCTTTCAGCTTGCCAATTTCTGATCCAAACCACTAAATCACCCTCAATCCCATGCCTCTGTATTTTGTGCAATAGCCTACCATTATCAAACGCCTTACTGAATTCCATATACACTACATCAACCGCTCTACCCTCATCCACCTGTTTGGTCACCTTCTCAAAGAAGGGACTGGAAGTTTGGTGGACTTTCTTCAGTCAAGACATTCAAGGGGGCACTGAATGATTACTCAAATAGAAATAAGGCGCAAAGTTGCAGAGAAAATACTGAAATGGTGCCAAGTTAAAATGCCCAGACAGCCAGTGCAGACTCATTAGGCCTCAATGGTTTCCAAAACATCTGCAGTAACATGCAGTAACATGCAGTCATCTTTCACTTGCTCTCCATTTGAGGACACTGAGGACTGCACTCTCTCTTGCACCAACTACACCCCATGCCCCCTCCCCATCCCACATTCTGATCTTTGTATCAAAGGGGGCCGAACGAACGCTGCTGATGTAATTCTTTAAAGGTTATCGGAACTCTCAAATCTCTCCACTACACCATGGAGGATCTATTTGCTGTATCATGACTATGTCAGGAATCTGGGTACAGTGGTCAAAATGGGAAGGCAATGGCCAATACTATTATGACTGGACAGTTAATCCAGAGACCCGGGTAATGTTCTGGGGACCGAGGTTCAAATTCTGCCACAGCAAATGGTGGAATGTGAGTTTAATAATAATCAGTAAATTAATCTCACAATAACTATGAAACCATTACTGATTGTTACTATTGTCCTTTAGGGAAGGAAATCTGCCATCCTCACCTGGTCTGGCCTACATGTGACTCCATACCTACAGCAATGTGGTTGACTCTTAGTTGACCTCTGGACATTTAGGGATAAATGTCAGCAAAGCTCGCATCCTGTGCATGGACAAAAATGTTCTAAATGATTTTTGCATTCATTCATACAGAGCCCACTGTTATGGACTCGGCCAGACCACTCAAAACTTTCTTAAGCAGGCAGCCTCAGACCATAACTTTGCAATTTGTTCCAGGAGGTGTACAGCGAAAATTACCCGGACTAGATTTTAAAACAGACAAAAATCTATTCACAAAATTCCACAATGAAACACAAAGAACAGAATAAAGAACCCCTACAGGTCTCATCCAAGCCAACTACACTTAATTATGCTTAATTCTGAATATACACAACAGTCCCAAGAAGCAAACTCCCTTTAAAAATGGTTACAGTTTGAAGTGAAGAGCAGAAAGAGAGAGAGAGAGAGTTTCCACACAGCTTTCTGTTGAATTTCTCACCAGGTGAGACTGAACTGAACTAAATTGCTCAGTCCAGCTCTGCTAGCTAGAGAGCTGACCACTCTCCTTTCATTCTACAGGTCACTTCTAAAACCTAACCACTTAGGCCTGAAGTCTCATCTGTTTACATATAAATGGAAGGCCTCTCAAAATTGTTTTCATCTCTGTACCAAACCAGACTGATTGGAGCCCAGCCAGGTTTATTACCCCTCTGAAAAAAATCCAGGACAGAGTCTCCTTGAGCCAAGGAACAGCTTTTGGGGTAAAAAAAAGGGACTAGCTTTGTGACACCACTATATTCCACACTTTTTATATGTGCTCCTGTTGCTAAAGCTCCACACTGGGAGCACAAATCCATAAACGTTTAGACAAAATCACCAGCAAGCCATGAGGCCATCCTATTAGTCTAACTTGCTGTTTTTGAAACTGAGATAATTACAACAAAATCTAAGAATTTTATCCATCAATGGTTGTATTTCATCCACTTTAGCTACTTAACCCAAACCATCTTTTTCTGCTTGCATCTCGACATTCCTTGAATGACAGTTTTTAGAAGCAAATGTTTATTGCCTAACTTTTGAAAGAAAAAGTTCTTAAACGGGTCTTCAACAAAGTTTATGGCAGCAGAATTCCATGTTATGCTTAATAAAAAGCCCATTACTTCAACAGCACTGGATCCTCCTGACCCTTTTGCAAATGAATCCGAGACGGTTGCAATCACAGAAGTACGCAGCTGGCTTTCTGTATCCCACTCAGTTGACCAGTTGGCTGAAGAATCAACCACTACTGCTGTTCACTCAGCTATGAGATCCCGTAGGAACAGTGCATACAGGCAGCTCATACATAATGGCTCACATGTCAGCAGAGGAACTTTAAAATACCTTGAAGGCTTACACCACGTGCACTTATAAGCTAAATCAAATTATGTTGTGTATAATACATCTTGTAGTCTGTCATAAATTTATTCATGAAAGAGGAAATATAATTTTAACAAAAGTAGACCAGAGAGAATATGTGCAGTTGAGAGGAAGAAATAAAACAGCTAAAGTGACTAGCAAACTATTGCTGCCTGTTCTGCTGGTCCCTGCTGCAATATATGTAAGTTATTTTTTATTCATTAATGGATTAAAGTGTCACTGGAAAGGCCAGTTTTTATTGCCTAACCCTAATTGTCCTTGAGAAGTTGGTGGTGACCTGTCTATTTAAGCCACTGTAGTCCTCGTGATGAATACATTCTTTTAGTGCTGTCAGAGACAGAGTTCCAGGATTTTGACCCAGTGATGTTGAAAAAAAAACGGATACTTTTGCAACTCAGGATTGTATGTAACTTTGAAGAAAACTTGATAGAGGTGGTGGTGTTCACATACAGCTGCTGACCTTGTCCTCCTAGCAGATGGAGGTTGCAGGATTGGGAAGTGCTGTCAATGAGTTGAATGTATGATGAAAAGGACCTCCAGTTGCCTTTCTAATGCATCACTGATGAGCACATTGACTAATTCTTGGGAAGTCCCTTGTGCCTGTGCTAGTTCACCACAAATATTGGGCAGCTGCATATATTGTACTAGTTTCTGTCCCAAGAGCAGAAGCTTCTGCCTATGGTTTATCTTATTTGTGCCCAATGTCCCAAGCTGTGTATTCCATCAAGATTCCACAAACACTAAACTTTTGTTTTGATGAACAAGTCAGGTCTAACTGTGAGTAATAAACTCAATCCCAGCCTGAAACAAATATAAGCATTTCTCTCAAGTGCATTTCAATAAGAACTTTAGAGATGAGAGGCATTATAAAGACAAAATGTGTGTCTGTTATAAACAATTCTGAATTAATTGTCATCTGAGAGAATCATTATAGAATCATGGAATCCCTACAGTATGGAAGCAGGCCATTTGACCATTGAGTCCACACTGACCCTCTGAAGAGCGTCCCACCCAAACCCAACCCTATCCCTGTAACTCTTAATTTCCCATAGTCAATCCACACAACCTGCACATCTTTGGACTGTGGGAGAAAACCAAAGCACCCAGACGAAATTCAGACACAAGGAGAATGTGCCAGCTCCACACATACAGTCACCCAAGGCTGGAAGTGAAACCACTGTGAGGCAGCAATGCTAACAATTGAGGTACTATGCTACCCCTGCTCATGGTATCTCTATAATCATCTCAGGCTTTTATTATCTTCTTCATGTATTGTTTATGAGACATTTGACCATCCGTGTTCTCCCACCCCCTTCCAATGTTAGTGGCAAAGCCTTCAGTCATAGAGTCATAGAGATGAACAGCCTGGTCCACCCGTCCATGCCGACCAGATAACCCAACCTAATCTAGTCCCACCTGCCAGCATCCGGCCTCTATCCCTCCAAACCCTTCCTATTCATATACCCATTTAAATGTTGCAATTGTACCAGCTTCCACAACTTCCTCTGGCAGCTCATTCCATACACATACCACAACTAAGTTGCCCCTTAGTTTTTTTTTAATATCTTTTCTCTCTCACCCTAAACCTATGCCCTCTAGTTCTGGACTCCCCCACCCCAGGGAAAAGACTTTGTCTATTTATCCTATCCATGCCCTTCATGAATTTATAAACCTCTATAAGGTCACCCCTCAGTCTCTGATGCTCCAGGGAAAACAGCCCCAGCCTGTTTTCAAGGAGCTATGAACCTGCACTCCAAGGTCTCTTTGTTCAGCAACACTCCCTAGGACCTTACCATTAAGTGTATAAGTCCTGCTAAGATTTGCTTTCCCAAAATGCAGCACCTCGCATCAATCTGAATTGTGGGCGGCACGGTGGCACAGTGGTTAGCACTGCTGCCTCACAGCGCCTGAGACCCGGGTTCAATTCCCGCCTCAGGCGACTGACTGTGTGGAGTTTGCACGTTCTCCCCGTGTCTGCGTGGGTTTCCTCCGGGTGCTCCGGTTTCCTCCCACAGTCACAAAAGATGTGCAGGGTCAGGTGAATTGGCCATGCTAAATTGCCCGTAGTGTTGGGTAAGGCGTAAATGTAGGGGTATGGGTGGGTTTCGCTTCGGCGGGTCGGTGTGGACTTGTTGGGCCGAAGGGCCTGTTTCCACACTGTAATGTAATCTAATCTAATCTAATAATCTAAACTCCATCTGCCACTTCTCAGCCCATTGGCCCATCTGATCAAGATCCTGTTGTAATCTGAGGCTTGTCCAATACACCTCCAATTTTGGTGTCATCTGCAAACTTACTAACTATACCTCTTACACTCACATCCAAATCATTTATATAAATGACAAAAAGTAGAGGACCCAGCACCAATCCTTGTGGCACTCCACTGGTCACAGGCCTCCAGTCTAAAAAACAACCCTCCACCACCACCTTCTGTCTTCTACCTTTGAGCCAGTTCTGTATCCAATTGGCTAGTTCCCCCTGTATTCTGTGAGATCTAACCTTGCTAACTAGTCTTCCATGGGGAGCCTTGTTGAATGCCTTACTGAAATCCATATGATCACATCTACCACTCTGCCCTCAACAATCCTCTTTGTTACTTCCTCAAAAAACTCATTCAAGCTTGTGAGACATGATTTCCCACCCACAAAGCGATGTTGACTATCCCTAATCAGTCTTTGCCTTTCCAAATACATGTACATCCTTTCGCTCAGGATTCCCTCCATCAACGTGCCCACCACCGACATCAGGCTCACTGGTCTATAGTTCCCTGGCTTGTCCTTACCACCCTTCTTAAACAGTGGCACCACGTTAGCCAACCTTCAGTTTCCTAGCACCTCACCTGTGACTATTGATGATACAAATATCTCAGCAAGAGGCCCAGCAATCACTTCCCTAGCTTCCCACAGAGTTCTAGGGTAACCTGATTAGGTCCTGGGCATTTATCCATGCATTTCAAGTCATCCAGCACTTCTTCCTCTGTATTACGGGCATTTTTCAAGGTGTCACCATGTATTTCCCTACATTCTATATCTTCCATATCCTTTTTCACATACTCATTTAGTATCTCCCCCATTTTCTGCAGCTCCACGCAAAGGCTGCCTTACTGATTTTTAAGGGGCCCTATTCTCTCCCTAGTCACCTTTTTGTCCTTAATGTATTTGTATAAACCCTTTGAATTCTTCTTAATTTTATTTGCCAAAGCTATCTCATGTCCCCTTTTTGCCTACTGATTTCCCTATTAAGTATACTCCTACTGCCTTTATATTCTTCTAAGGATTTACTTGATATATCCTGTCTATACTTGACAGATGCTTCCTTCTTTTTCTTAACCAAACCCTCTATTTCTTTAGTCATCCAGCATTCCCTATACCAACCAGCCTTTCCTTTCACCCTAACAGGAATATACTTTCTCTGGATTCTCGTTATCTTATTTCTGAAGACTTCCCATTTTCCAGCCGTCCCTTTACCTGCGAACATCTGTCCCAAATCAGCTTTTTAAAGTTCTTGCCTAATGCTGTCAAGATTGGCCTTTCTCCAATTTAGACCCTCAACTTTTAGCTCTGGTCTATCCTTTTCCATCTAATAGAATTATGGTCGCTGGCCCCAAAGTGCTCCCCCACTGACACCTCAGTCACCTGCCCTGACTTATTTCCCAAGAGTAGGTCAAGTTTTGCACCTTCTTAAGTAGGTACATCCACATACTGCATCAGAAAATTTTCTTGTACACACTTAACAATTGCTCTCCATCTAAACCCTTTACACTATGGCAGTCCCAGTCTATGTTCGGAAAGTTAAAATCCCCTACCATAACCACCCTATTATTCTTACAGATAACTGAGATCTCCTTACAAGTTTGTTACTCCATTTTCCTCTGACTATTAGGGAGTCGATAATATAATCACAATAAGGTGGTCATCCCTCTCTTATTTCTCAGTTCCACCCAAATAACTTCCCTCGATGTACTTCCAGCAATATCCTTCCTCAGTACAGCTGTAATACTATCTTGTAGCATTTGTATCCTAGAACATTAAGCTGCCAGTGCTGCCCATCCCTAAGCCATGTTTCTGTAATTGCTATGATATCCCAGTCCCATGTTCCTAACCATGCCCTGAGTTCATCTGCCTTCCCCATTAGGCCCCTTGCATTGATATAAATGCAGTTTAATTTATTATTTCTACCTTGTCCCTGCCTGCCCTGACTGTTTGTTTGACTCACTTCTGTTCTCAACTGTACCAGTCTCAGATTGATCTCTTTCCTCACTATCTCCCTGGGTCCTACCCCTCCCCCAACCTTCCTAGTTTAAATCCTCCCAAGCAGCTCTTGCAATTCTTTCTGCCAGTATATTAGTCACTTTCAAATTTAGTGCAATCCTTTCTTCTTGTACAGGTCACTTCTACCCCAAAAGAGATTCTAATGATTCAAAAATGTGAATCCTTCCCCCATACACCAGCTCCTCAGCCATGCTTTCATCTGCTCTATCCTCCGATTCCTGCCCTCACTCGCTCGTAGGACCCAGAGTAATCCAGATATTATGACTCTCAAGGACCTCCTTTTTAAGTTCCTGCCTAACTCTCTGTAATCTCCCTTCAGAATCTCAACCTTTTCCCTTCCTATGTCATTGGTTGCAATGTGAACATTGACCTCTTGCTGGCCCCTCTCCCCCTTGAGAACATTCTGCACCCTCTCTAAGACATCCTTGATCCTGGGAAGCAACACACCATTCTGCTTTTTCGCTGCTGGCCACAGAAATGTCTGTCTGTACCTCGGACTAGAGAGTCCCCCAACACAATTGATCTCTTGGAACCCGACATATCCCTCGTTGCATTAGAGTCAATCTCAATACCAGAAACGTGGCTGTTAGTACTACGTTCCCCTGTGAATTGATCACCCCCTACATTTTCCAAAACAACTTGTTTGAAATGGGGATAGCTACAGAAGACTCCTGCACTAGCTGCCTACCTCTCTTACCTTTCCTGGAGTTAACCTATCTATGTGACTGTATCTGCGACTTTTCCCCCTTCCTATAACTGTCATCCATCACATACTGTTGCTGTTTTAAATTCCTCATTGCCTCTAACTGTCTCTCCAACCGTTCCATTCAATCTGATGGGATTCGCAACCAACAGCATTTATTGCAGATATAATCTGCAGTAACCCTTAAACTCTCTTTAAACTCCAACATCTGACAACAAATGCATATAACTCTACTAAATGCCATTTTTGCTCCTTCACAATCTACAGACCCAGAAAATAACACTGTTTTGTTCCTCTATGAAACACTGCCCCAGATTAAATTAATAATTATGGCTTATATTTTAATTTTAATTAAGAGACATATCTCAAAAAATATATCATCAAGAAAGAACCCACTCCACTCACTACTGCAGACTTTCTGTAGGCTACACGTAAAACAATTCACTTGTCTGTTTCTGTGCTGTAAACTTTGCCCAAACAGTTCCTCCAAGATCAGTTGCGAAGTTCACTGTTTGTTAATTTTCACAGACATTCTCTGATGTCCAGCGGTACATGAATTCAAACAGCAAAGGCAGTAACTGCAGGTACACTGTGGTCTCAGTTTCTTTCTCTCTCTTTCTCTCCTGCACAGACCTCACCATGTGCTTCCTTTGTCTGTTCTTCTCCCTTTTAAAACTGCTGTTGTTTTGACTTTTTCTTTTCCAAAGTTCCAAAACAATTCAACAGCATATGTAACAGTAATTGCTGCTCCTGGAATTCGAGGAAATCACCTCCAGCACCTAAAATGCATCAAAAAAGGAGCAGCTGATACTGCCAGAAATGTTTCCTGTCCTTCATCTTGGATTACCCATAATCCAGTCAACTGGACTCTTCTCCAAACACCTTCTTTAAGAGATCATACCTCTTATTTACAGCCTCTGACTAGATTTATTTTGCTTATTTGTTCATTTTCTGCCTTAATATCTATTTCCTTGCACATGTACAGCAAGATAACCCGATCTGATGTTCTGCCACAGTGACCATTTTCCCAGATAATAATGTGTCATTGGATTCACTTGGAGAGAGAAAGTGATTGTATTGTACCTTTCATATCTGGCAGGAAATTTCATTAACTGTCTGGCTTGTAAAATAGCAAGTCTAACATGCATCTCTCACCATATCAAACCAATGTGTTGCCCATTGATCCAATATGTTTTTATTCAGTGTCATAGTTTTGCAATTTGGGCAGAATCTCAATGTGTTGATCAAAAAATAAACAGTTGATTTGATATAGTTGATGCCAACTTGGAAACAGGTTGAGAACACTAAAGTGTATTTTGTTTTGCGTTGTCTATTCTTTGACAGCAACATTCTAAGGCATTTAGTTCTCTTTCATTGTTTAGAAGTTTTAAGAATGTAACAGTCGGAAACATACACTCAAAAACCAAACTATGAGTCAGAATCCCATCATGGCAAATGGTGAAACCTAAATTCAATGAATATATGGGATAAAAAGGATCACTAATGTCCTTACCTAGTCTATCCTACATGTGACTTCAAACCCACAACAATGTGGTTGATTGTTAAGTACCCTCTGACCAATTAGAGATGGGCAATAAAAACTGATCAAGACAGCAGTGTCCACATCATTAGAAAATGATAGAAATGGACTCAATTATGTTATAATCTGTTGTACTGCTCACCATGCCATCATCAGAAGCTTTTGATACCTGTTGTTAACTCCACATGTGCTTAAATGTGCACTTGTCAAGTGCAGAGCAGTAAGCGACTATCCTTCTTGGGAGAAGAATCTCTATAGAAATGATTCAAAGATAACATGGTGGAGAAACGAAGTTTAGTATCCAAATATTTCACTAGCAATTCAGATAATCCAATGTCAGAATCAGGCAAGTGTAAAGTGTAAATCCAATGTCAGAATCCGGGCCCTATTGACTATTGACCAGCCAGCTGGGCTCACTGAGAGAAGTTGGAAAATCCTACTTGTCTTCTGTCGCTCAGATTCCTTCCACTGTATCCTAGATCACTTATTTGGTAGTCCTTCCATTTCTTCTGAGCAGCCATTTTGAATTTCAAATTTAAAGGCACTATTTAAGTGCATTTTGTATTGTTTTAACTAACATTGCAAGTCAAGGGCAATGAATTAGAATTGTATCTGACATTAATCTATGTTTCGTATTTGTAACAAAAATAAAATATTGTAGATAAGAGAAACATGATATTGGTATCCATTCAGTTTAACCAATGAAGAATTCTAAACCTTAAATTTGCTGATCTGTCATTACATCCTCTGGATTTTGTGAAATTAATTTGATTTAAATGGGAATTAAGTGGTATTACCTCAGTCATGCCGGAAGCTGTTAGCAATTTATCAACAGAGATTCTTGGTAGTAGAATCACTTTTACAAATGGAATTTTGCACATCATCAAGGTTCTGCAATTGTATTATCTATTTTCAATAATATGCTCAGTTCTTGGTAACCTTGAGAATAGTTTGTACTCTGGTCTTATTGGGCAGATCAAAGCTTATCGCTGCTTAGCTCTCCAGTTTTCATGTCTGTTTTTCATGTTGGCCTCAAAGGGCTGAATCTTTTCAAAAATTGGCTGAGTGTCAATTTCAGATTAGAGTAGTAGAGTAGCTATTTATTTGTCATTTCTCCCATATACAACTGTTACAGTAAAAATGAGACAGCGTTCCTCCAGGACATGGACAGCACAAACTACACAATCGTACATGGCATAAAGTGCATGAGAAGTGCAAAATACGCAAGTTACCGTGTAATAGAAGAATGATAAATAACGGAATTTTTCTGGTAGCAATTCGAAGTCGTGCAAAGAATTTCAGATGGGAAAGAGTCCGATCATACTGTGTTAAGGAGCCAGATGGCTTGGAGGAAGAAACTGTTGCACAGTCTGGCCATGAGAGACTGAATGCCATCTTCTGCCAGATGGCAGGAGAGAGAAGAGTTTGAGTGATGGGTGTGGGGGGTCTTCCACGATGGTCTTAGCCTTTCAGTTTGGAGGATTTCTCAGTTATCGTGATGCAATTCTCTGCAGCTAATTTCAGTGTATTTATACCATGCTACTATGGCAGTGCTCTCAGCTATCTTATGCTCACAAGTAGCACAGATACTCAGCACTACCAGGAGTTTCTGCCGGTTTTTTAATATTAAAAAAAATCCAGTTATGTGCCAGATCTGTTGCAGCTATTAATGATTGGACTTTCAAAGTACATATAGTGGGAAGGAAGTGAAGAGAAAACAGATCCTTAGGGGACTAAGGTGGCATGGAAGTACTTCATTGCAAATAGAAGTGCACATTCATAAATGGATTACTGTTTCTGTATCATCATCTATCTGATAGTCATTGCAACTGCAGCTATAAGAATGAAGCAACAAAGAATATTTGTACTGAACATCATAGTCTCTTATAATTCTACCTAAGGAAGTGTTTCCCTAATGCCCAGTGTTGCATAATATCTTGTCATTGTTCAAAGTGAGAGCATCACGTGTTGGAGAGCCTTCAAACAGTTGAAAACTTTGCATTTCCTATTCGATAATAGTTAAAGGTCAAATAATAAAGCAAAGTTGAGAGTGTGTTGCTGGAAAAGCTCAGCAGTCAGGCAGCATCTGAGGAGCAGGAAAATCTATGTTTCAGGCCGGAACCCTTCATCAGGCTTTTCCAGCAACACACTCTCAACTCTGATCTCCAGCATCTGCAGACCTCACTGTCTCCCAATAAAGCAAAGTGTCCACTCCTGGAAATAAATCAACACTGTTTGCTTTTCAGGCAACAACGTGATCATCCAACTCCAATTTATTGGATGCCGATATCAACTTAAGTCATATATGGCTTGTGTGCTTGGCAATGCACCATTCTATCACAGTAAAGGTAATGTTCCTCCAGCTCAATGTCCTCATCTTCCTTCTCAGGAGTTTGCTGCTACTCTCCCAATTCGACAGCATCACTTTTTTTCCTCATTCAGTTGAACAGAGCTTAATAGGCAAGCACATTCACACTGTCAGAACTGTACTGCAAGGAACCCTCCCCCCTTTCCCCCCACCCCATCCAGACTGATTCAGCAATCAGAAATCATCCTCAGGAGGCATGTTGTCTATTCCACAATTACTATGGTTGAAGAATAAGCTGCATTCTCTCTACATTCAATCTCAGCTAAGGGATGCACAATGAAATCACAAGGGGGAGGTGAAGGCCTAGAGGACTATTAATTCAGAAACAATAGCAGTATTCTGGGGAACTGGGTTTGAATTCTGCTGTGACAGATGGTGGAATTTGAATTCAATAAAACAAAAATCTGGATTAAGAGTCTATTGGTGACCTTAAAAAAAAGAATAATTGTTGCAAAAACCCATCTGGTTCTCTAATGTCCTACAGGGAAGGAAACTCCCATCCTTACCAGATCTGGCCTTCATGTGACTCCTGACCTACATAATGTAGGTGACACTTAACTGCCCTCTGGGCTATTAGGAATGGGCAATAAATGCTGGCTGGCCAGTGATGCCCACATCTCATGAATGAATTCAAAAAAAGAAGTCAACAGCCACAGTTGGAGCCACAGTCTGTTCACTGTTAAAGCTGCAGGGACATGCTATAGATGTGACACTAATGTAACAAGGTGTTGTCAGTACCATGTCCATCCCTTTATTATTGATCTGATGACAACCATGGCAAGCTGCCTGACTTTGACCCTGCTCTTTAAGGCGAGGCAAAACAGGATTGCTGTGAGCCTGTAAGTTCTGAATGAAGCGCAAAAGTGCAAAAATGGCAGGGCAAGACAGATGCTGTGAGCATCCAAACACATTCGCTTCTGCTATACAGTGATTGAAGAACTTAGACCATTATTTATACTGAACTTTCCTTACCTGTATTGGCTATGGTGCGTTTTTGGCCCCATTGTTTAAATGGTGTGGCTATTGCGCAATTTTCTTATAACGTGATAGTTTCGATCTCACTTTATATCAGAACCGACTGGATAGGCAAAGTGTGTAAGCACTATAGAGGCAAGCAAGGAGTGCTGAGACGCAGGTTGCTTCAATGCATGAGACAGGTGCCTGCCCTTGAACTCAAAGTAGCCAACAGCAGCATTGCAGCGAAAAGTGTCGATGTAATCTGAAACACAGGATTAAAATGAATAAGTATTCTAAGTGATCAGTTATGTGCATTGATGATTTGGTGAGGCTTCTGCATGTCCAATGTGAACCTCTTTGGACAGGCAGTCTCTGTTTATGGACACACCCTGAAGTATCAGGGACTGCTGGCCAAGGTGGAAGCTTAGAGAAACTAGCAATAAACTAGAGCCACAAGTACCCATTCTGGAGTTCATGTTGAGGATTATCACCATCTCGATTCTCTTTACTGTGTGAAAATTAATATGACAAGATAAGTAATACAATGTTAATGCACACAATGGGTCTCTCACCACTCATGAATCAGATTCCCATTTTATTGTTGAAACCTTCGGTGGAAAATCAGATTTTTTTTCTTGGGTGAAAATCTCATTTATATTTTTATGTTTTTCCTAACTGACATGCCATTGCCCATACCAGCCAGGATTTGGGGAAATTCTGTTCAAAGTTACTACACAGAGTCATAGAGATGTTCAGCACGGAAACAGACCCTTCGATCCAACCCATCCATGCCGACCAGATATCCCAACCCAATCTAGTCCCACCTGCCAGCACCCAGCCCATATCCCTCCAAACCTTTCCTATTCATATACACATCCAAATGCCTCTTAAATGTTGCAATTGTACCAGCCTCCACCACTTCCTCTGGCAGCTCATTCCATACATGTACCACCCTCTGCATGAAAAGGTTGCCCCTTAGGATTCTTTTATATCATTCCCCTCTCACCATAAACCTATGCACTGGAGTTCTGGACTCCTCTACCCCAGAGAAGAGATTTTGTCTATTTATCCTGTCCATGCCCCTGATAGTTTTGTAAACCTCTATAAGGTCACCCCTCAGTTTCCGACGCTCCAGGGAAAAATAGCCCGAGCCTGTTCAACCTCTCCCTATAGCTCCAACCCTGGCAACATGCGTGTAAATCTTTTCTGAACCTTTTCACGTTTCACAACATCTTTCCGATAGGAAGGAGACCAGGATTGCACGCAATATTCCAACAGTGGCCTAACCGATGTCCTGTACAGCCACAACATGACCTCCCAACTCCTGTACTCAATACTTTGACCAATAAAGGAAAGCATACCAAACACCTTATCACTATCCTATCTACCTGCGACTCCACTTTCAAGGAGCTATAAACCTGCACTCCAAGGTCTCTTTGTTCAGTAACACTCCCCAGGAACTTACCATTAAGTGTATAAGTCCTACTAAGATTTGCTTTCTCTTGGCTTTCTTGCTTTGTTCACTTACATTAAGCAATTTTATTCAGATAATTTAACTGAAGCCTGTTTCATTTTATTTTATTTTCTTGCTTTCCACCCAAGAAAATGCATGACTGTATCACACTTGCTTTGTGAGCATGCCAGACAGTATGTTGCAGGTGAGATGTGGGGTGAGGTGTCGGGGGAGGGTAGTTTCTAGTAGAAATTGATTTTCATATCTTTTCAAAAGTATACAAAGGATCTGGATTGGCCAAATCTACACCACCAGCTTTGTATTATGGCTGTTTTGTGAATGGATTGGAAAAACACAAACAAAACATTGATAGTTTTTAAATAAATATTTCATCACAAGTAAAGGTTTGTTCTATCTAGTTCATACAGCAGGTGTATTTTCTCTTTTTTTTTCTCACTACGGTAAGAAGTGAATCTTTCTTTTCCTGTCCCAAAGGGATTACAAAGCAATCCATTCTAATCTCTGACATTTCCAATTTTCTCTCTATAATATTCTTGATTACTATTAATGTAATATGAAGAAGTCAATTCTAATTATCAAGGTAATGATTTGATAGCTTCTTCTTTTTACACTGGCTTCTTCCTTAAATATCATCTACTTATTACAGTTTTAATTAGATTTTCTTATATTCTGTTGTGCAGTTATTTTGTACAAAGTTTAGTTTCAATTCATGTGATTCTTTTAATCTATTTTTTAAAATTAACCTTCCTTTATTGCACTGGAGCTTTTTTCATTTATAAGGTTCTTGCATCCCTCAGAATTTCACACGGATGATCCCTGGGATGGTAGGCCTAACATATGATGATTGGTTGACGATCCTGGGATTGTACTCATTAGAGTTTAGAATGTTGAGGGGAAATCTAATAGAAACTTACAAGATAAAGCATGGTTTAGAAAGGGTGATGGCTGGGAAGTTGTTTCCGTTAGGCGGGGAGACTAAGATCCGTGAGCACAGCTTTAAAATTAGAGGGGTCAATTTAGAACAGAAATGAGGAGACATTTCTTCAGCCAGGGAGTGGTGGGCCTGTGGAATTCATTGCCACAGAGCACAGTGGAGGCTGGGACATTGGGTGTCTTCAAGGCAGAGATTGATAAATTCTTGATCTCGCAAGGAATTAAGGGCTACAGGGAGAGTGCGGGTAAGTGGAATTGAAACACCCATCAGCCATGATTAAATGGCGGAGTGGACTTGATGGGCCGAATGAACTTGCTTCCACTCCTATGTCTTATGGGTCTTCTGGTCTTAAAACTGTATTACATTCTCTGTGTCCCAAGTTTCTTTTACTCTTTCTTTGTCTTTCTTTCATTATTGCTTTGATAATTTAATTGCAGTCACTATGGAACTGAAAGGCTTTGGTCTCAAAAAGTTTTCATTTGTGTTCAAAGATGAAGAATTTCTGTCATATTATTGAACAAACGTTTCCTTACTTCATCACAAAATATGACAGCATTTATATAACTGCATTTATTGGCCATGTTTCGGTCTACTGAGAAGTTAATGATAGGATTAGTTTTAAATTAGTGCAAGTTTTCTGACAATGCTGGTTCTGTAATGATGTGAGGTAAGGAATTCAGGATGTTGATCTAATGACCATGCAGGATCCATCATATATGTCAAAGTCAGGACCGCATATGTCACGATGGTGCTCCCATACAATTGTCGCCTTTGTCATTCTCCATGGTAGAGTTTCCAAGGAAGAAAATTGTTTTCAAAGTAGCTCAGGTTAGTTATTGTAGCACATCTGATTGACTACATGTACTCAGCCAGATCATTATCTTAAAAAACAAGAGTCAGATATTGAGCCGAGATGAAACGTTGAACTTTTCAACATTGTTCCAGCAGAGCACAATTGGTCAGGTGAGCAGAGAGAGTTGAATCCTAAGGCTGATGAAAATTCAGTGGCTCATCAGGACTAAATTATTGATTGTAGAGAACCTAGTTTGTGTTTGTTCTTGTAGCCATAGCATTATTGTGGCAAATTCAGGTACATTTCTGAGCATCAAATGTAGAGTTTTGAGTTATGATGAAGGACATTGGCAGGAGAATTTCTTCTTTGATTCATACACTGAAAATTTATCCTTGTTTTATTTTAAATTTTAATATTATTTATGGACTTCAGCATTTACTGGTGAGGTTAGCAGACATTGCCCATCCCCAACTGTTCTTACGAAGCTGATGAGACATCTTGAATTGCTGTGGTATACATATTCTAATAGGCGCAAGATAAGAATCTTGGAAGAAGAATTGACAGCAATCTGCAAGACAGGATGGTTTGCAATGTAGAGGAAACTTGCACGTAATATTATTTCTCTGCAACGTTTTAAAATGTGTTCATGGGATGTGGTTGTCACTGGTTCAGGTCGCATTTATTGGCCAGTCCTAGTAAACCCCCCCCCCCCCGGACAACTATATTACTGTGGGTCTGGAGTCACATGTAGGCCACACCATCATTCCTTAGATGATGGGAACCAGTGAACCAAATGGATTTTCTACAGTAATTGGCAATGGTTTCATGGTCATCATTAGGATAGCTTTTAATTCCATTTTTTTTTTTATTGAATTCAAATTTCTCCATCTGCCATGGTGAGATTTGAGCCTATTTCCTCAGGATGTGGCTCCTATTCTAGTGATATTACCACTAAGCTACCACCTGTGGACATTGTTCTGCTCATTTACAGTGGTAGTGATTTTGATGGTGTTACGGAGATCTGATGGTACACAATGCAACCACAATATGCCAGAGGTGGTATGAATAAACTTTTAAACTGGTGGATGACTTTGAGCTGGTTAGTATTGAGTTTCTTCATGTTGTTAGAACTGCACTAATCCAGGGAAGTGGGCAGATCTCCAATATGTTCCTGACTTGTTTTGCAGGTAATTGAAGAACGTTAGATACCAGAAGGTGAGTGACTTTTCACAGAATTCCCAGCTCTCTGAGCTGTTCTTATAGTTCAGAATACTTGTTGATGTTCCTGGTGTCTGATCGATGGTACTCCATTTCCCTCAAGGTGATCCAGCAGTCATCATAGATTTGAAAATTAAGTGGAGATGGATAGACTCCCTGTTTTTGGAAATCATCATAAGCTGAGACCTGAGGAAGATGCTAGTCCAATGGTAATGTCCGGGTGAACGCTTTTGAGTCATGCATTCAAACATCATAACAGCAGATCATAAAAGTTAAATTAAAATAATACAACTGCAATTAAAAGCTAGTCTTCGTATTGGTGACCATGAAATTATTACGTATTGGCATGGAATACCATAAGGCTCACTAATGTTCCTTAGTGATGGAAATCTGCCATCTTTACCTAGTCTGACCTAGATATGACACAGGATCTATAGCAATGGGATTGATTCTTAACTGTCCTCTTAAATGGTCTAGCAAGCCAGTCAATTCAAGGGCAATTAAATTAATGATGGATAATAAGAGCTGGCCTTGCCATTTGAACCTGCATCTCATCGGAGAATAAAAGAAAATGCATTTGTGAAGCCAAATCTGATGATTTTCCAAGCTTGCTGCTTTGATTTGAGAAATTGAGTGGCAATGAATACTCTATCATCAGTAAATATTGCACATAGATTCTTGTTCAGCAAGGGAATCAAACGTTATCAGGGTAGAACTTGAAAACCAGGTCAATCAGCTATGATCTTATTAAATGATGGAGCAAGCTCAATGGACTGAGTGGTCTACTTCTCCTAGTTTGTACCTCCACTTCTGACATCATGCTCTCGGAAAGAATATTGATGAAGAGCTGAAGATGGTTGGGTCTATAACACTACCCTAAGGAACTGTTGTAATGATGTCTGGTGGCTGGGTTGACTGACTTGCAGCTATCTTATCTTGCGATAAAGTCAACATTGTTCCATCAAGGCACTGATCACTCTTGATTGGCTATGATAGGCTGGGCACGCTGTCAGCATGACCGACACAAGACTCCTCAGCCAGGTGCTGTACTCAGAGCTTCAAAATGGCAGGTGAGCCCCAAATGGATGAAGGAAGTACTTCAGTGATACCCTCAAGGCCTCATTGGTGAAGTGCAACATTCCCACAGACATCTGAGAATCACTGGCCAAAAACATGGAGGAGAAGCATCTGGGATGGTATCGAGTACCCCGAGAACTGCAGTCATAAAACAAATGGAAGTGAGGTGAAAACAGCGAAAGAAGTGTGCTGCCACACCAATGCTGCACCCACTGCTTCCCATGACCATCACCTGAACCAAGTGTAACCGAACCTGTGGTAGCCATATCTGTCTGCACAGCTTCTGATGGATTCACCCTGAGTGGAAAAGAGTCATTCTTGTCTGCAAGGGACCACCGATGGTGATGATGATCTGACTATTGAAGAGTTTGGTCCTGATTCCCTTTGATATCAATTTTAAAACAGCTTCTTGATTTGACTTTGTCAAATGTCACTTTGAAATCAAGAACACACACTCACTTCCCCTCTCGAGTGCAACTCCTTTGTCTGTTTTTGTTTGCTGGAAAAGCAAATGTGTTGTAGATTTCTGTGGGTGGGTTTAAATTAATAGGGCAGGAGGACTGGAAGTTTAATTTTCAACAAATAGTTCAAATATGGTCCCAATTCCAACACAGGTTTATTTCAAAAATGCCTGAGAGTTTTAAAAAAAACCTTAAACTGGTATAATGGATTTTGATATAAAAGTAATTTGTGCAAAAAATTCAACTGAGTATGTATTCTTGAAAAATAACATTTCAAGTGTTTTTAAAAGTCTGTCTATAAACAGGCTGTTTTGTAAATGTAATCTATATTGCTAGTGTGGTTAGTCATGTGACCAAAGGTGATAGAGAACAACAAACAAAATAAAACATAATGGATAACTGTTTTAACATAAATAGCAGTCCAATATAATAATAATTCAATCTTTGACACCCTAAAGAATAAAAATTAAGCAGGGAAATGATGCCAAGGAGGTTGATGTAAGTATTTTTAAATTGCTATAATACTGATCTTTTCGGAAGTAATTTTCCAAAATGCCACCGGCATACTGGAAAGCAATATTTATTGGGACTGAAGCTAGAGTTTGGCTTTTACCCTGGCCACAAGTGTAATGTGCAGGGGCCAGCATAAATGGAATTGTGTGAAGCATAGTTTGAGGCTGAGGGAATTTTTTTACTGATGGGACTTAATTCAATGATTTGAAGTCAGACTCTCACCGAAACACAGCAAGAATTATTAGTAGGCTTGCAGGCTGTAGAAAAATTGGCTGGTCAAGGAACACTGCAATGGAATTGAGAAAAGTTCCTTGTAACTGATTAAGATTGGACAGAATGCCATCCTTCCACTGGGGGAGGAATGGGAAGCTAAGCAAAAGGGCAAGCCCAATGTTTTGCTGTGGGAAACTACTGGTCTACAGGGAAGTGTTATTCTGGAATGAATGCAGAATCTGCACATATAGAATGCATCACTGCCTCACCGAACAGATTTGATCTTGAAAATGACCACATTGACATTGGCTGCCCTCTCATTTCTGTCTTGATCCTGATACCAGCAGTGGCATGCCTGGCTCCAGTCCATCCCAGAACCCTTGCCATGTAAGTAAATTTGATGTGCACTGCCTGTCAGGAGGCAGGACCATAACCTCAGATAAACTCGCAGCATGCATGGACCAATATTCCCTTGCAATCATTCAATATTAGAAACAGCTAGACAACCAAAAATATTTCAATCACTTCTCTAGGGGAATGCTGTCTCTATTAGTTCTTTTCTTTCTCTTTCAAGGATGCATCATGAAAAATTCATTTTGAAGACTTGTTTCGATAGATCTCTGGTGGACAGCTGTACCAGCTGTACTATCTCAGTAGAGTTCATCAATAGGTTTGAATCCTAACCAAGGAGCTCCTGAGCTGAATGCACTAAAGATATCCACGACAAAAAAAAGGTCTGGGCAAATTTCACATTATATCTCTGAATTTCATATTGTGCAGTGGACAATAGCACTTTATTCATTTAATCACGTACTCTAATGCATATGTAGACTATTCCACATTCAGAACCTTGCTTATTGCTTAGAGCCTTCATCATGAAATGTCAGGAATGACTACGTAGCAAACAATTTGCTTAATTGTCATTCACTTTACAATAGAAGTCCCAGTTATTACTCTCTAGATTAGATGTATATAATTTTGTAGCATTTCATTAACAATGTGAAGTTGGCAATAACTCTTGTGTTTACCTTTCGTATGTTTCCTGACCATGGTTCCAACATGATTCATGAAAGGCCTGTACTAAAGTAAAATATATTGACTTCCAAATCTGGCCCTTTACCTTGCAAATTGCAGAATGTGTGAGATACCTACTTTGAAGGGAACTGGAAAAGTCAGAATATCAGTGCAGGCTTGAGTGACCCTCATATTCCATGGGAATTTGAGATTTGGGTGCTATAAGCTTTTTTTTTTAACATCTGCTCAGTGTCAATCTACAACCTGTTGCGATGGGAATATCCAACCAATTATACAATTCCTGTAGTGCCATTATCTTTTGGTGAAATAATGGACTGATGTTTTTCCCACCTCCATGTAGAAATGGGGGATTCATGCCAGGATGATTCCCCAAAGCATCCTCACCACTGGGAAGATTTTGTGGTTACATAGACTGGGCCTCTGCAAAGTGCAAAAGATGTCCCTCTGGGGTGAGCATTTTGACATCAGTGCCAGGAGCTCCATTACTCAAAAAGAAGTCTGCTGGTAAGAATGACACACTTGTAGCACACACAGGAGGAACTTCTCTTCACTTTGAGTGCCTACCGACCTGGCATTTAATTATTGCTTTGGGGGCACCTTCATGTTGGGGTACCCTTTCAGTCCATGTCCTGCCACGGTAGATACCATGACGTGCTGTGCCAGCCCTCTAACTGAACCAGAAGGATCAAAAGTCCACTCACTATCCTTAAGGAAACTGCAAATGCAGAGGCAGACAATTAGGAAATTCCATTCTAAGACTATTGTTCAACTGGTTTCAGTCCTAGCAAAAGTACGGAACTCTCATTTGGTCTCATCAGCGAGTTTCCAAAGCACTGAGAAAAAAATCTGCCCAATGGTTGGGCAACCATGCAATATAAAGATGTATCTTCATCTTTAACACATTATCCTCTCTTTCGTAAGCTTTTTTCCTTACCTTTCAAATATCTATTCTTCTTAAAGAACACTAAAGCGTGGACAAAATAATATTCATTTGCAGATTTAAATCATTGTTTGCTCTATTCATTCATCTGGGCACCTTTTCTAAACATTTTATTGATCTTGTTTGGCATCGCCTGTGGACAGTCAGTAATTTGCCTTGCAGTTTTTGAACTTTTCTCCAATTCAATTGCAACCTAAACATTGCTTTTAAAGGAAATGAATGTAATTTGATAGATTCAATGTAAAAGTATCATTTGCCTTATTGACACACACTGAATGTTGCATACCTCTACCCTGTTACTGATGTTAAAGCCAGGACTTTGCACTTTAATCAAAGATCTCAACAGCTGGAGGGAATGTGTGGGTCTAACAATGCGTTGGATAGTGGCACTTACTTCAGACCACTTCATATGGTCACAATGGGAGCTGTTGCTCCCTTGGATGACAATGTACTCCCAAGAGCTGCTGGCCAGTCAAAGGGACAGCAGTTTCAAAGTGTCACCAGGATCATTAGTTGTTGCTGAGGAAGACAAAACAAACCTGAAACCTGCAGCAGGCAGCTGAATATAAGTTTTTAAATAGTCAGGTCCTGGAGGAGAAACCCATCTGGGGATCACTATGCAACCATGAGGATTGCTTCCCCAGCATGTGGCTTTCACTGGGTTGTTCCTGGGAGACCACATCCTTTTAGTGGCTGCCTTTTCTCGCAGCGAGAGGGCCTGTTAGGCAAACCACTATTGGCACATTGAATTGGACCTTAATTATGATCCCATCGATAAAAGGAATTGACAAGCCAGCACAACTTCTGATGATTTTACTGACACTCAAACACACCCTCCAACCTACCTCCCAGCAGGCTGGTAAAATTCAACCAGTAATAGAAATTCTGACTTGAATCACTTGTCCAAGTGCTTTCAAGCTATTTGTTTAAAATGCAAACACCTTTTATTCTTATTATCTTATACTCTTTGATCTTCAATACTTCACCTGAATATACAAGATAATTTATCTTCACAGTGAGGATCTCTGTGTTCACTAAATGCCACACTATTGAGTTCTTAAAGGAATTAAAACCCGTGGCATTAAAGGCAACACATAATTGGATAAAGGACAAAAAACAGAAAATCCTAATGAATGTTTATTTTTCAGTTGCAAGGGAGCAGTTATTTTTCCCAGTGGCTGGAATTTGACTGGAATGTTCTTTTTTGATGTATATAAATGACTTGGACATGGGATACACGGTATCATTTTAAGATTTGCAGGGATAAAACAGAAAATGAGTAAACAGTGTAGAGGACAGTGAGAGTCTTCAGGATGACAAACTTCAGGAAAAATGGGAAGAGACAATGCAAATGGATTTTGACATGAAAATCTGAAATTGGGAGTGTTATTAAGCAAAATTAGCAGAAGTAATAGGAGCTAAATTGCTTTTGAAAGGAAGTGCTGGAAAAAGGCAACTTATACATGCAGATAATTGAAAGTAAAAGGATACGATGATAAAGATTGGGGTGGCAAGGTGTTGGTTAGCACTGCTACCTAGTAGCGCCAGGAATCCAGCTTCGATTCTAGCCTTGAGTGATGGTGTGTGTGGAGTTTGCACTTTCTCCTTGTGTCTGCGTGAGTTTCCTCCCACAATCCAAGGGTATATAAGTTACGTGGATTGGTCATGCTAAATTGTCCATGGTGTCCAGGGATGTGCCAGCTAGGTGGAGTATCCATTGAAAATGCAGAGTTAGGCTATAGGTGTGGGTCTGGGTGGGATGCTCTTTTGAGGGGCAGTATGAATTTGATGAGCTGAATGGTCTATTTCCATTGTAGGGATTCTATTTTTAAAAACAGTCTTTCAGAAAAAAGCTTTTGACATCAGTATGGATAGAGTCATAGTCAAGGAGTTCAGTGTATTTCTGGTACTGATACCAAAAGGTCTGACCATCGTGTTACTTATAAATATCCTTCTGTCACCCAAGAGCAAATTTCGGTTGTGCGAAAAGACTCTTTATACAAATTTTGTTAATTTAAGTTCCCATTTAATTTAAACAATATAACAAGTTGAAAAGAAAATCATCATTCTCACTGTTCTCTGTGGTTTATGCTCAAAGTGAAAAATGTTATTTCACACAGGGAGTAAAACTTGTATTTTGATCATACAAGCAATACTTATCAATTCTAGCCATAACCTTCTAGTATTTTGATCTGCTTCTCTTGTGACACGTGTTATCCTGCTATAGTGTGTTTATTTTATACATCCAGGGAATATGTTATGCAGCACAGTGTGTGAGGTCTCATAGAATAGGCCATATAATTATTTCAGATGGTTTGCGAGATCTACACAATTAAAGTTGTGTTTCTATGAGATTTATACCAACATTTTTAAGACCTTGGTTTTTCCTATGAAAATTATAACTCATTGCTATTGATGACTACTTTCTGCATATTTTTTCCCTTCTCTGTATTGAGAACAAATTGTAAATATCCCGAAGAAGAATATATTGAGCTGCTCCATACTGTGTACTGTAACTTTTGATGAAAACAATAGAGAAACACAAAAACATGAAAACATGGCAGGTGTTCAAGACAACCCCACCCAACAGATATTCACATTCCTCTCTTGGGGCAATGCTGGGGGCTGGGAGTTGCAATGTTAATTTTCTCTGCTCATGGTTTTCTTTTCACACTGCAGCTGTGTACATAAATTGCTAGCCAAACTGAATAATTAAAGGATTCTGTTTTAAATTCCCAAGTTCAAACCAAGGAGAAATTTTAGTGGAATCAAAATCCTTTCAGTGATTCTAAGCTGACCCCTCTGGACAGGGTGGGAGATTAAAAATGATTGGGTTACTTGTCTGCTATAAACGTAACTTGATTTGATTTGACCAGTTGTTTATGCTACTGGAGACCTGGGTAAACTATCCACACACAATCAGCAGATGAATGTTTCAAATAGGCAGATTGGAGTCTACAGACATCATTGGATCTCAGCTGCAATTTTAACTGAGGCTTGAATCCTCTCAGAAATTCATTCCACTCAATACTTTTATATAATGCATTTCATCTGGCAATATTTGTTTATCTCACGCTTGCATAATTATGTTAAATTATCGCAATGAAAGTATATTTTTGTTAATGAGCAATTTTTTTTAGTCATTTATATCAATGAAACACACACTGGAAATATGATATCCTTCTGGAGAAATCTTTGTATTTCAATGTCATTTTCCTCTGGATGACAGCTGACTGGGTGTGCGCTAAAGTAGTATATCAAAAAATAAAAAATTCTGATAGCATAAAATGTTTACGCAGTTTTTGAAACACTTGAGAATTGTGTAACAGTGTCATGGACTGTAGGTCAGCTGTTATGGAACAAAAATATTATACACAAGAGAGTGAATAATGTTGAACCAGCAGTTGGCTTCCACAATGAAAACTAAATTATGTTCAGGCGCACAGCTTAGCCATAACTGAATTTTGATAAATATAACCAGTTTGGCAAGCAATGTTACATTTAATCAGGAGTTCTACAAATGGCAAATGAAGGAGCTCATTAGAAAATCTTTGTGCCACAAACCTTTTAGGTGTATTGGTTTAATGAAATTCTAGTGCACAAAGAAATCAAGCCAGTAACTACTATGCATCTTTTCTAATTTAAAGCTATCTCTTCATGGCTGTGTATCCAGTGATTAGCAATCTATGCAAAAGAAAGGTCTACGTTTCTTTGTCGTGAAGTATACTGTATTGTTAAATTCTTCTTAATTGCTTAGCAGTGAAATTCAGGTCAGTAGATGTATTAGCTTTGGTGCTACAGGCGTTAGCATAGAGAAGAATGGTATTCAAGTCATTCCTACCCATTTTCAGCATGGTTTGGGCCATCCACCATTTGGTTTTTAGACTTTTTTGCATGTGTGTGTCCATTTTAATTTTGTATATACTATATTTGTGAGACAACTATTTTAATGAACAATCCTTAGCTACTTTCTTTTTGCTAAATAACCTCAGGATAAAATTAACCAACTGTTTATACACAATTGTTTCCCCTCTGCGTTCATCTCTCAGAAGGACATTTTCACTTCAATTGAGATTTGCGACATTTTACATTTCACATAGTCTGGCATGCCAATCTTTCCCCAAGGATTTCTTCTACTCTGAACCCACATATTTCTCCAGTTTCATTCCTTTCTCTTTATCATAGAGTCATAGAGATGTACAGCACGGAAACAGACCCTTCGGTCCAACTTGTCCATGATGACCAGATATCTCAATCCAATCTAGTCCCACTTGCCAGCACCTGGCCCATATCCCTCCAAATCCTACCTATTCATATACCCATCCAGATGCCTTTTAAATGTTGCAATTGTACTAGCCTCCACCACTTCTTCTGGCAGATCATTCCTTACATGTACCACCCTTTGAGTGAAAAAGTACCCTCTTGGGTGTCTTTTATATCTTTCCCCTCTCACCCTAAAACTATGCTCTCTAGTTCTGGACTCCCCAACTCCAGGGAAAAGACTTTGTCTATTTATCCTATCCATGCTCCTCATGATTTTATAAACCTCTATAAGGTCACCCCTCAGCCTCTGACGTTTCAGGGAAAGCAGCCCCAGCCTATTCAACCTCTCCCTATAGCTCAAATCCTCCAATCCTGGCAACATCCTTGTAAATCTTTTCTGAATCCTTTCACATTTCACAACATTTTGCCGAGAGACAGGAGACCATAATTGCACGCAATATTCCAACAGTGGCCTGACCAATGTTCGATACAGCTTCAACATGACCTCCCAACTCCCGTACTCAATACTCTGACCAATAAAGAAAAGCATACCAAACACCACCTTCACTGACCTATCTACCTGTGACTCCACTTTCAAGGAGCAATGAACCTGCACTCCAAGGTCTCTTTGTTCAGCAACATTCTCTAGGACCTTACCATTAAGTATATAAAGTCCTGCTAAGATTTGCTTTCCCAAAATGCAGCACCTCGCATTTATCTGAATTAAACTCCATCTGCCACTTCTCAGCTCATTGGCCCATCTGGTCAACATCCCATTGTAATCTGAGGTAACCCTCTTTGCTGTCCACTACACCTCCAATTTTGGTGTCATCTGCAAACTTACTAATTGTACCTCTTATGCTCACATCCAAATCATTTATGTAAATGACAAAAAGTAGAGGACCCAGCACCGATCCTAGTGGCACTCCATTGGTCACAGGCCTCCAGTCTGAAAAACAACCCCCCACCACTAACCTCTGTCTTCCACCTTTGAGCCAGTTCTGTATCAAACTGGTGAGTTCTCCCTGTGTTCCATGAGATTTAACCCTGTTCACTAGTCTCCCATGGGGAACCTTGTCAAATGCCTTAGTGAAGTCCGTATAAATAACGTCTACTGCTCTGCCCTCATCAATCCTCTTTGTTACTTCCTCAAGAAACTCAATCAAGTTTGTGAGACATGATTTCCCACGCATAAAGCCTTGTTGACTATCCCTAATCAGTTCATGCCTTTCCAAATACATGTACATCCTGTCGCTCAGGAGTCCCTCCAACAACTTGCCCACCACTGAGATCAGGCTAACTGGTCTGAAGTTCCTTGGCTTGTCCTTACCACCTTTCTTAAACAGTGGCACCACGTTAGCCAACCTCCAGTCTTCCAGCACTTCACCTGTGACTATTGATGATACAAATATCTCAGCAAGAGGCCCAGCAATCACTTGTCTGGCTTCCCACAGAGTTCTCGGGTACACCTGATCAGGTCCTGGGACTTATCCACTTTTATGCGTTTCAAGACATCCAGAACTTGCTCCTCTGTAATATGGACATTTTGCAAGATGTCACTATCTATTTCCCTACATCCTCTATTTTCCATGTCCTTTTCCACAGTAAATACTGATGTCCTTTTGTCCTGAAGGGCAGCATGGTGGCTCAGTGGTTAGCACTGCTACCTCACAGCAGCAGGGTCCCAGGTTCGATTCCAGCCTCGGGTGACTGTGCAACCTCCACAGACATTCTCCACGTGTCTGTGTGAGTTTCCTCCATGCTAAATTGCCCGTAGTGTTAGGTGCATTATTCGGAGGGAAATGGGTTCTGGGTGGGTTACTCTTCGGAGGGCTGGTGTGGACTGTTTGGCCCGGAGGACCTGTTTCCATGCTGTAGGGAATCTACTTTAATCTTAATGTATTTGTAAAAGCCCTTTGGATTCTCCTTAACTCTATTTGCCCTCCTGATTTCCATCTTAAGTATACTCCTTTATACTTTTCTAAGGATTCACTCGATCTATCCAGTCTATCCCTTACATATGCTTCCTTCTTTTTCTTAACCAAACCCTCAATTTCTTTACTCATCCAGCATTCCCTATACCTACCAGCCTTTCCTTTCATCCTAACAGGAATATACTTTCTCTCAACTCTCGTTATCTCATTTCTGAAGGCTTCCCATTTTTTCAGCCATCCCTTTACCTGCGAACATCTATGCACAATCAGCTTTTGAAAGTTTTTGCCTAATACCATCAAAATTGGCCTTTCTCCAATTTAGAACTTCAACTTTTAGATCAGGTCTATCCTTTTCCATCACTATTTTAAAACTAATAGAATTATGGTCGCTGGCCCCAAAGTGTTCCCCCACTGACACCTCAGTCACCTGCTCTGCCTTATTTCCCAAGAATAAGTCAAGTTTTGCACCTTCTCTAGTAGGTACATCCACTTACTGAATCAGAAAATTTTCCTGTACACACTTAACACATTCCTCTCCATCCTAAACCCTTAACACTATGGCAGCCCCATCTATGTTTGGAAAGTTAAAATCCCCTACCATAACCACCCTATTATTCTTACAGATAACAGATCTCCTCACAAATTTGTTTCTCAATTTCCATCTGACTATTAGGAGGTCTATAATACAATCCGAACAAAGTAATCATCCCTTTCTTATTTCTCAGTTCCACCCAAATAACTTCCCTGGATGTGTTTCCGGGAATATTCTCCCTAAGTACAGCAGTAATGCTATCCCTTATCAAAAATGCCACTCCCCCTCCTCTCTTGCCCCCCTTTCTATCCTTCCTGTAGCATTTGTATCCTGGAACATTAAGCTGCCAGTCCTGTCCATTCCAGAGCCATGTAATTGCTATGATATCCCAGTCCCATGTTCCCAACCATGCCCTGAGTTCATCTGCCTTCCCTGTTAGGTCTCTTGCATTGAAATAAATGCAGTTTAATTTATCAATCCGACCTTGCTCGCTGCTTTGTCCCTGCCTGTCCTGACTGTTTGTTTGACTTGCCTTTGTTTTCAACTGTACCAGTCTCAGATTGATCTCTTTCCTCACTATCTCCCTGGGTCCCACCACCCCCGTCCCCCCACCCTACTCATTTAAATCCTCCCGAACAGCTCTAGCAAATATCCCTGCCAGTATATTAGCCCCCTTCCAAATTAGGTGCAATCCGTCCTTCTTGTACAGGTCACGTCTACCCCAAAAGAGATTCCAATGATCCAAAAATGTGAATCCTTCTCTCGAACACCAGCTCCTGAGTCATGCATTCATCTGCTCTATCCTCCTATTCCTGCCCTCACTAGCTCGTAGCACCGGGAGTAATCTAGATATTACTACTCTCGAGGACGTCCTTTTTAAATTCCTGCCTAGTTCTCTGTAATCTCCCTTCAGAATCTCAACCTTTTCCCTTCCTATGTCGCTAGTTGCAGTGTGGACAATGACCTCTTGCTGGTCCCTCTCCCCTTTGAGAACATTCTGCACCCTCTCTGAGACATTCTTGATCCTGGCATCAGGGAAGCAACACACCATTGTGCTTTTTCGCTGCAGGGCACAGAAACGTCTGTCTGTGCCTCTGACTAGAGAGTCCCCTAACACAATTGATGGCTTGGAACCCGGTGTACCTCTCATTACATTAGAGCCAATCTCAATACCAGAAAATTGGCTGCTCGTGCTACATACCCCTGAGAGTCCATTACCCCCTACATTTTCAAAAACAGCATACTTGTTTGAAATGGGGATAGCTACAGAAGACTCCTGCACTACCTGCCTATCTCTCTCACCTTTCCTGGAGTTAACCCATTTATGTGATTGTATATGAGACTCCCCCCCCCCCCCCCACCACCACCTGTAACTGCCATCCATCACATCCCCTTGCTCTTGTAAATTCCTCATTGCCTCTACCTGCCTCTCCAATCGATCCACTCGATCTGATCGGATTCACAACCAACAGCATTTATTGCAGATATAATCCGCAGTAACCCGTAAACTTTTCCTAAACTCCCACATCCAACAAGAAGAGCATATCACTCTACTAAGGGCCATTTTTTTGCTTCTTTCAATCCACAAACCCAGAAAATAGCACTGTCTTATTCCTCTACAAGACACTGCTCCAGGATAAAATAATACTTATGCTTTATATTTCAAGTTTAATCAAGAGACATCGCTCAATAAAACATATGGTCAAGAAAGAACCCACTCTACTCACTACTGCAGACTTATTTTAAGGCCACATTTAAAATCCACTAATCTGCTTCTGTGCTGTGACCTCTTCAAACAGGTTCCTCCAAGATCAGTTGTGAATTTCACTGTTTTCCCAGACGCACTCTAATGTCCAGCGATATATGAATTAAAACAGCAAAGGCACTGACTGTGCAGGTTCACTGCTCTGTCAGTTTCTTTTCTCTCTCTCTCTCTCTCTCTCTCTTTCCCCGCCCCGCACTGTCCTCACCATGTGCTTCCTTTGTCTGTTCTTCTCCCTTTTAAAACTGCTGTTGTTTTGACTTTTTTTTTCCAATGTTCCAAAACAATGTAACAGCATATGAAACTAATTGCTGCTCCTGGAATTTGAGGAAATCACCTCCAACACCTAAAATACCTCAAAAAAGGAGCAGCTGTTACAGCCAGAACTTTTTCCTGTCCTTCATCTTGGATTACCCAGAATTCTTTGTGTTCCCCTTTCTGATGTCTTCTTGTCGACGAGATCCGTATCTGACTCTCTCAATCATAAATTGCTGCCCTCCTAACTTCAATTTCTCATGCTGGACTACAGTATAAATTATTTCTATTTTTTAGCTACCATCCAGTTGTCAAATTTAGCATCCTCCCTTGCAAGCTAATGTCCATCAACTGCCTCACAGTCCTTTTCAAAATTTTTGAATATATTTCTTCTCAAATTCATAACTGTCATTCTCTCTGTTCCATGCCTATACCTTTCCTCTCTGGTTTCTTCTACTGCCACTGACCCAACATTGTCTGAATCAAAGTTATCTTCTAAGGTTTTAGGCATGACATATTAACCTCCTCTTTCTTGAATAATCTATTCTCCACTATTTCCTATACATAATTCAGCTGAGTGGGTGTGATTTTTTTCGCATAGCTCCAATCTTAGTTAATCAGTTGTAGCTACAGCATTTCCTTTTAATGGCTTAACCTTCTGTCACTGAACTGTTAAATTTGAGGTCCCCCTACAATCTATATGTGACTCTTTCCTATTCTTCATCTGCGAACAGAAACTTTGCAATCCTATGTGAACATATGTCATCAAGTTTCAAGTGTACATTGATGATAAATCTTGGCACCAATTCTCTTGACTTTTCATCTGCTTGTCTGACGTACAGTCCTGAATGAGTGGTACTTTCATCGGGCAAGACATTATGGCCATCGTCGAATTTCCCACCACAAACTCCATATCATTACCAACAAAACCTGTTTATCATTTGTGTGGCCACTTGTTAATATTAATTCTCAGTTTCAAATTGTATTCTGTTCCCATCAGATATCTGCATCCTCCTCCAGCCCTATAATCCTTTTCTAATTTTGACACTCCAATTCTTTTGTGTATCCCCTACTCCCTTTTCCCCTTCCTTGGTAGTCATACCTTCAGTCAGTTAGGCATCAATGCTCTCTCAGAAGCTCTCCATCTCTTCCTGACCCTTTAGAACCTCTTTGACCAAGCTATTAGTCAGCCATATATCTTGTTTTGTATATTGGTAGCAATGTTTGGATGATCATGTTTGTGTGAAGCATTCTGGAATATATTTCTCTATTAAAATTGCCATAGCTTTTTCTAAAATTGTCTATGCTGAGGGATCTATTGTCCCATTTTAGGTGTCAGCAAAGGCAGGAATTGTGGATGCTACAGATGCCATGGGACTTGCTTTCCTCAGTACAGAGTTTGTGTGAGGAGACTGCCCAGTGAAAGAAAATGGCTATCCCATTGTCATTTCTCAGTTACTTAGTCATTAAAAGGTTGGGGATGGAATTTCGTTCCACAGAGACATAAATTCCAGCCTAAGAGAATTGATTACCAATTAGATTGCTCATGCCTGATACTATGGGGACTGTAGAGTTGCGAGCAATGTCCTCTACTGGTAATACAAGCAGACCCCAGTGGAGATTATAACTTGATCTGGATATCATGATAAGTGAAAGACTATATCACTAAGGTCAGATAGCAAGTCCGGGTGGGGATTGAAGGACAGAGGAGATAGTGATGAGGTAGAGGACCAGGTTTGAGACATCAGTGAACGAGAAGGGAGAACGTTGCAGCTCAAGCTGCCCACATGGGTTGGATGCATTGCATGGATAAAATAGCAGCAGGGACAGATGAGGCCATGAAATGGTAACTATTTGGCTACTTAAAGGCCCCAAAGGGTGCAGTGGTGGTAGGCCAGTCAATGTCTCCACCATTGGGTTAGCAGGGTATGGAGATGAGGGTCTGAAGAATCAGCGGGGGTGGGGGTATTAGGAAAATTAAATCCTCCATTAAAGCAAGGTACTGAGAGGAGACCTTCATTCCCCTGCCCACAAGTGGTGCTGTAAAAATTGCTTTCGGATGCCAGTCTTCTCAGCTCCTGTTTATCTGCCAGCTTTTCCAATGATTGTTCCTTAAATAAAAGTCATCAGGTTTCCCAATGATTGTTTCTTTAAAAAATGTAAGAT
The DNA here is from genome assembly GCF_037043375.1 of Chiloscyllium plagiosum. NCBI lineage: Eukaryota > Metazoa > Chordata > Chondrichthyes > Orectolobiformes > Hemiscylliidae > Chiloscyllium > Chiloscyllium plagiosum. Next base: position 76,196,196 of record NW_028270145.1, on the reverse strand, counting down.
TTCCCAATCATTCTCAGGCAGCCACTTTTTTACCAGCTTTTGCTGGTTGGCCTAACTCCAAGAATGGATTTCCCAGAATGTCAGCCACCCTGAAACTCTTGTTTGACCCGCCCCATTCAAACCTGTTTCCACCCTACTCTGCCAGTCCCAAACATTCACAAGTTGATTCGAGTGAAAAACTTTAATACTTTTAAAAATCTACTTCACTAACCCAGATGTTTTAAGATTTAAAATTACCCTCAATATGCAAATAATATCAGTTGGATCAATCTCATAAAACTGCCGTGAAAATACTTATTTTTCTTTTCTATTACAGAAGGTTGAATATGACAGACTTTAGTATTAAGCAATCTTTGATTAACTAAATGCTTTCTTTATAATATAATGCAAATGTTATCTTTGCAAAGATCAACTCCCTGTGGATTGAAACAATTTAATGTGTTTAAGCTCTTCCAATCTTGTTTTCATTCCCTTTGAATGACCGTGTCTGTTTAAAATACGGACTGTTGTTGAAGATTATATTGCCTCAAAATATACTTATCTATCATGAGTTTACAATAATTGTTATATATTAACAACTAGCATGGCACAGTTGAATTTCCTGAATATTCAAAAATACAACATTCTTTCATTTATGTGATTATTAAGCAAGGGACTGGATGATCATAACTAAACTGATATTAATTTTGTTTTAATATGTCTCAGATGTGGTGATAACATAATACTGTTTAAAGCTATCTTCACCATCTTTAGTTTAATCCTGGGGCTCAAAGAAGTAATCTTGATCAGTGGAATACTGTTGTCCTTAACAATTTGCAACAGATACAATTCATACATTAGCTGCAGCATAATAGGACATCTTATTCAATAGAATACTTACAACCATATCAATCATTCATGGTGCTGAAATATAAAATGTTTAGTAACTGACCAACGTTTATTAGTAGGTATAAAATAAAGTCCATATCATTGATAAATTATAAGGTTCAAAACTCTATTTATAATTGGCTGTTGTTTCTGATTTTTTTTAAATGAATGTGTTTTACAGAAAGGGGTTTAAGTCCTGCAGAGATGTAGCCATAGTGATAGTCACAAGGCCTGTCAACTTGTATTTGCATAGGGATAATGGTTTTGATTAAACTGATCCCTTGTGACATTCAAAAAATTCAGTAAACAACTAAGCACACATAAGTTGGAATCCAGCACACTGGAACCAGTGTCATGAAAAGCAGCTGACATTTACTTTTAATTTCCTTGAACACCTTAGCTCACAAGAATTAGAAACAAACATGAATTAGTGAGAGGAGAAAGGGAGAATCCTTTTTCTCAACCAATTAACAATACATATACTTAGGGAAAAATTCATTATTTAACACTTAAGTAGTGTCAAATTCACAATTACATTTTTATTATTGATTCTGAAATAAATGTATTAGTTCCCATAAAATGTTTTCCTTTAAAGTATGAAGAAGTGAACAAAGACATTCACAGATGTGGAAAAAATATAGATCAAATGCTCTTTGCAATATTTTCTTCTGATTTTGCATATTTTATGGTTCGCTTTGTTCACTTGAAATATCAATTGTTTTATATGAATCCTTGGCTTTGAATGATAACTCAAATTCAAAGGGTATCATTGCCAAATGCCGAGAGATTAGGCAATCCTTCAACTCTGAGACAGCAAAGTATCTTAAGAATTCTTACCAGTGATGATAAATGTTGGAGAGTAAATCAGTAATGGCACTTGTGGACCTGATCCAGAATATTTGTCAGCATAATTCAACTAAAGTAAGCAAAACGAGCACAAACAAGAATTGTGTGCAACTCCAGTTTCCCTTTTTGTTTGCAAAACCTCACATCAGAAGGTGTCCTTAGTGTAAAGCTTCCTTCAACAGGCTGCTTTATCTGATGTAGACATGATTATGTTATCTTCCATGCGAAAATAAACAAATTAGTGGTAGGCAATTTGTTGGAGGGAATCTTGAGGGACAGGATGTACATGTATTTGGAAAAGCAAGGACTGATTAGGGATAGTCAACATAACTTTGTACATGGGAAATCATGTCTCACAAACTTGATTGAGTTTTTTTGAAGACGTAACAAAGAGGATTGATGAGGGCAGACCGGTAGATGTGATTTACATGGACTTCAGTAAGGCGTTCGACAAGGTTCCCCATAGGAGACTGATTAGCAAGGTTAGAATTCACGGAATACAGGGAGAACTAGCCATTTGCATACAGAACTGGCTCAAAGGTAGAAGACAGAAGGTGGTGGTGGGTTGTTTTACAGACTGGAGGCCTGTGACCAGTGGAGTGCCATGCTTTTTGTCATTTACATAAATGATTTGGATGTGAGCATACGAGGTATGGTTAGTAAGTTGGCTGATGACACCAAAATTGGAGATGTAGTGGACAGCGAAGAAAGTTACTTCAGATTACAATCAGATCTTGATCAGATGGGTCAATGGGCTGAGAAGTGGCAGATGGCGTTTAATTCAGATAAATGCGAGGTGCTGCATTTTGGGAAAGCAAATCTTAGCAGGACATATGCACTTAATGGTAAGGTTCTAGGGAATGTTTTGGAACAAAGAGACCTTGGAGTGCAGGTTCATATCTCCTTGAAAGTGGAGTTGCAGGTAGATAGGATAGTGAAGAAGGTGTTTGGTATGCTTTCCTTTATTGGTCAGAGTATTGAGTACAGGAGTTGAGAGGTCATGTTGTGGCTGTATAGGACATTGGTTAAGCCACTGTTGGAATATTGCATGCAATTCTTATCTCCTTCCTATTGGAAAGATGTTGTGAAACTTGAAAGGGTTCAGAAAAGTCTTACAAGGATGTTACCAGGGTTGGAGGATTTGAGCTACAGGGAGAGGCTGAACAGGCTGGGGCTGTTTTCCATGGAACGTCCAGAGGCTGAGGGGTGACCTTATAGAGGTTTACAAAATATGAGGGGCATGGATAGGGTAAATAGACCAAATCTTTTCCCTGGGGTCGGGGAGTCGAGAACTAGAGGGCATAGGTTTAGGGTGAGAGGGGAAAGATATAAAAGGGACCTAAGGGGCAATTGTTTCACACAGAGGATGGTGCGAGTATGGAATGAGCTGCCAGAGGAAGTGGTGGATGCTGGTACAATTGCAACATTTAGAAAGCATTTGGATGGGTATATAGGAAGGATTTTAAGGGATATGGGCCAGGTGCTGGCAAGTGGGACTAGATTGGGTTGGGATATCTGGTCGGCATAGACAGGTTGGACTAAAGGGTCTGTTTCCATGATGTATATCTCTATGACTCTATGACATTTTTCACAACCAGCTATTCTATACAAATATCACATTCCCCAGACACAGATATTACTAAGCTCTTTGACAGAGGAGCATGCTTCCAGTGGTGCCATGCTTCAAGTGATCCTCAAGTCATGAGCAATAATAACATTGGTGTCATGAACATGTCTCCTTAAGGCGTATTGACATATTGACCGTGAGACATAACACAACAGCTCCTTTTACTGAAATGACCACCAGTGAGGATTTTCTGCCTTCATCCATCCTACCAATACCATCAAACAGAAACTGTTTGAACTATTTTTACATCAAGTTGGATGTTTTTGCTCTGGCTGTTCTTTGCAGGCCTTCAAAGAGAATGTCAAGGAACTAAATTAATTTTGCAATTTTACAACACTAATAGTTAGATTTATTTACAGCAGAACATAAGAACCATAAAAATGGGAGAAGGAATACTCTAGCCTGTTCAAACTGCTCCATCATGCGTTATGATTATGGCTAATCTTCAGTTTTGACACTACATTCCAGTGAGTTCCCTTTATTCACAGTTGGAACAAAAATTGTATTCTTAAATGCATTTCAAGTTGAAGCTTTCACAACCACCTGAAGGTAGAGAATTCCAAAGAGTCACAACCCTTTTGAATGAAGAAATTTCTCCTCCTCTCAGTTCTAAGTAACCAGCCCTTATCCTGAGACCATGTGTGCCCTTGTTCCAGATCTTACAGCCAGGGAAAACACTCCCATAGTATCTACTTAGTCAGGTCCCTCAAAATATGTATGTGTTATGAATCAGCAATTTGCACATAAAGTTAAACAAAAATGTGAAGGAGAGAAAAATATTTCTAAAACCAAAATCAATGTTTGCCCAAATTTGTACCCGTTTTGTTTAATGCAGAAACCTGATCTCAAAATGTGATTCCTGTTCCTGATTTCTGAGCAACAATGTAAAATATAATTATTTGTCATATTACCTGTCCTAATAGAATATCTTTAGCACTTCACATTATTCTGCAATGTCAAAGATATTCCCTGTAGAGATTAAATCCCTGTCATTCACACACAAAATGATGAGAAGTCCTCTACCTCTGAATCATTAGATGGTGTCACAAAAAATAATTATATTTCTAATTTTCAACATAAAACTGGCCATGCATGAAATATGAATTAAAACGTTTAAACAATTGTTACTGCTCATGTGCAGCTTACAATTTTGTCTCCAGGGACATGTTGGGGCAGGTTCATTTTTAGAATCGACTCAGTGAATTATCATCAGTTACAGTATTCCCTACACCACAGCCTGTTCTGCAGAACATTGGCCTATTTGTGTCATGGTAATGATATTTCAAACCAAAATGTTTTAAAGACTTCCCAAACTGATTCTCTCCATGGTTTTCTTTCACCGATTGACTCAACCTTGTCATGGGGTGCATTGTTCCTGAAAAGCACGGCAACCTATTTACTTATATTTCACCCATAAGCAATGCTGGAGCTTTCTGTCTTCATCCAATGAACCAGTTTGCAAGATTTCTGAGGGCTTTCTTTAATTATTTTTCAAATGGAGTTGGAGTTTTTGCTTCTGGCTCTGGCCTATAAAACTAATTTGCTCAGCCAAATTTGAACCGAGTGTGCCAGAGGGGCACTCATGAATAACTGTAAATAAAAGAGAACACACAGAACGTCTCTCAACTGTACTAGTAGGAAATACAGACATAAACAAGAACACTGGACCAGCAAGGGACTGAAACACAAATTACTGTAATTTAATTAACTTTATATCAACATAAATTTTCATTTCATCTGATCATAGTTTAATCGACAGATGAGAAGGATGGCATGGTGGCTCAGTGGTCAGCATTATTGCCTCACAGCATAAGGGACCCAGGTTTGATTGAACTCTCGGGTGATTATCTGTGTGAAGTCTTCTCATTCTCCCCATGTCTGCTTGGGTTTCCTTCAGGTGCTTCAGTTTCCTCCCATAGTCTAAGATGTGCAGGTTAGATGGATTGTCCATGATAAATTATCCTCAGTGTTCAGGGATATGCAAGCAAGATGGATCAGCCATTAGAAAAGTAGGGTTACAGGGATAGGGAAAGGGGGTGAGTCTGGGTGGGATGATGTTCAGAAGGTTGATGTGGGCTCAATGGGCCAAATTGCCTGCTTCCATACTGCAGGGAATTTAAAAGTTCTTTTATTCAATTCTATGATAAGTTGTGGATCATAAATTAGAATAACAGCAGGTATGATATAATGTTCAGTGCATTATCAGTGTAAAGAATTTTGCAGAGTACTGTATTCCTTGCCCTTCACCTCCCATCCCACTATTACACCGTGATGAGAAAAGTTAGTTAGGTGTCTGTCCACCATCATACCATCTATCTCAGAATCATTTTATGCTCCCTGGGGTTTTTTTTGCTTTGGAATGATAGATCACCCTAATCTAGAGACCAAGTCACAACTTTAGTGGGTTGCTAGCTAATCTGATTGCATTTTAACATCTCTCTACCTTCCAGTACAGCGGAAAGGGAGCACAAAATTCGTCCTCAACAGACATTTGAAACAAAACCTAAAGTAAACTGAGCTCCGTTGTATTGTGCATTAACTCAAATGGTGATATTTATTTATTCAATAATTCATAATTGTGCTCTGTAACTCCTTGATTCGCAATTGAAATAACTCTACAAAGGTCAGTATGTCATCACCCTTTATTTATGCATGCATAATATATGATACTGACCCAGCTAGCTTAGAGCCGGCTCCTTGAGTGAACAGAATTCCTGACACACCAGTTTCTTTCTGTCAGCCAGGGCTCCCTGATTTGACCAGTTTAACAGCCCCAATCAGGGAACTCATAATCTGAGGTCCACTTGGCTAACTTCGTTCTAAACACTACAGAAATCACAGAATTTTTCAGTAAATTGACATGAAATTGTCAGAAAACAAATCACTAAACTAAATTAGCAGTTGTAAATCATTATTGACAAGCCAATTCCCAAGTGAATATATTGAACAAAGAATAAAGAAAATTACAGCACAGGAACAGGCCCTTTGGCCCTCAAGCCTGTGCCCATCCAGATCCTCTATCTAAACCTGTCACCTGTTTTCTAAGGATCTATATTCCTTTGCTCCCTGCCCATTCATGTATCTGTCTAGATCCATCTTAAATGATGCTATCGTTCTCGTCTCTATCACCTCCACGGGCAACATTTTCCAAGCCCCCACCACCCTCTGTGTAAAGAACTTTTTACGCATATCTCCCCTAAACCTTTCCCCTCTCACTTTGAACTCATGACCCCTAAAAATTGAGTTCCGCATTCCTGGAAAAAGCTTCTTGCTATCTATCCACCCTGTCTATACCGCTCATGATTTGGAGATGCTGGTGTTGGACTGGGGTGTACAAAGTTAAAAATCACACAACACCAGGTTATAGTCCAACAGGTTTAATTGGAAGCACACTAGCTTTCGGAGCAACGCTCTTGGATCAGGAAGAAGGGCTTATGTCCAAAACGTCGATTCTCCTGTTCCTTGGATGCTGCCTGACCTGCTGCGCTTTTCCAGCAACAATTTTCAGCTCTGATCTCCAGCATCTGCAGTCCTCACTTTCTCACCGCTCATGATTTTGTAGACCTCAATCATATATAAGAAGCAAGAGGGTAACTAGAGAAAAGGTTGGCCCACTAAAGGATAAAGGAGGAAAGGTATGTGTGGAGTCAGAGAAAATGAGTGGGATTCTTAATGAGCACTTTGCATCGGTATTCACTGAGGCGAGGGACATTATGGATGTTGAGGTTAGGGATAGATCTTTGAGTACTCTAGGTCAAGTCAGCATAAGGAGGGAGGAATTTTTCGGTATTCTACAAGGCATTAAGGTAGACAAGTTCCGAGGTCTGGATGGGATCTACCTCGGGTTACTGAGGGAAGCGAGAGAGGAAATAGCTGGGGTAAGATATCTTTTGTTAAAACTCCGTCTTTCTAATGAAAATAATTCTAATCTATTCAAACTCTCTTCATAGCTAGTACCCTCCGTACCAGGCAATATCCTGGTGAACCTCCTCTGCATCGTCTCCAAAGCATACACATCCTTGTGGTAATGTGCGACCTGAACTGTATGCAGTATTCCAAATGCAGTCGAACCAAAGTCCTATAAAACTGTAATGTGACCTATCAACTCTTGTACTCAATACCCGTCCAATGAAGGAAAGCATGCTGTATGCTCCCTTGACCACTTTACTGACCTGTGTTGACACCTTCAGGGAACAACGGACGTGAACACACAGATCTGTGTATGTCAGTTTTTCCCATGACTTTTCCATTTACTGTATAGTTCCCTCTTGAAGTGGATCTTCCAAAATACATCACCTTGCATTTGTCTGAATTGAACTCCATCTACCATTTCTCTGCCCATCTCTCCAATCTATCTATATTCCGCTGTATTCTCAGAGAGTGCCCTTCAATATCTGCTACTCCACCAATCTTGGTGCCATCTACAAACTTGCTAATCAGGCAACTGATACCTTCCTCCAAATCATTTATTTATATATATATATATATATATATATATATATATATATATATATAAATATATATACATTTTATATATATATATAAAACAAACAACAGTGGTCCCAGAATGGATCCATTTTGAGAAACACCCTTCCACTACTACTCTCTCTCTCCTGCTGCCCAGCCAGTTCTCTATCCATCTAGCTGGAACATCCTGGACCCTCATGCGACTTCATTTTCTCCATCACCCTACCATGGGGAACCCTATCAAGTGCCTTACTAAAGTCATGTACATGACATCTACACCCTTTCCCCATCAACCAACTCTGTCACCTCCTCAAAGGATTCTATTAGATTTGTAAGACATAACCTTTCCTGCACAAAACCATGCTGCCCATTGCTGATAAGCCAATTTTCTTCCAAATGGGAATAGACCTTATCCCTCAATGACTTCTCCAGCATCTTCTCTACCACTGACGTCAGGCTCACTGGTCTATAATAACCCGGAGTATCCCTGCTACCCTTCTTAAACAAGGGGACAACATTAGCAATTCTCCAGTCCTCCAGGATCTCATCCGTGTTCAAGGATGCTGCAAAGATATCTGTTAAGACCCCAGCTATTTCCTCTTTCACTTCCCTCAGTAACTTGGGGTAGATCCCATCCAGACCTGGGGACTTGTCTACCTTAATGCCTTTTTAGAATACCTAAAACGTCCTCCCTCCTTATGCCGACTTGACCTTGAGTATTCAAATTCTATCCCTAACCTCAACGTCAGTCAGAATCCTCTCAGCAGTGAATACCGATGCAAAGTACTTGTTAAGAATCTCACCCACCTTCTCTGACTCCATGCATAAGTTTCCTTCTTTGTCCATGTGGTCCAACCCTTTCTCCAGTCACCCTCTTGCTCCTTATGTCTGAAAAAAAGGCTTTGGGATTTGCCTTAACCCCTGTGTGCTAAAGATACCGCATGACCCCTTTTAGCTCTCTTAATTCTTAATTTCAGATTGGTCCTACATTTCTAATATTATTCCAAAGCTTTGACTGTCTTCAGTAGCCTAGACCTTATGCATACATCCTTTTTCCTCTTGGTTAGTCTCACAATTTCACATCTTCCATGGCTCCCTAATCTTGCCATTTCTATCCCTCGTTTTCACAGGGACATACCTCTCCTGAACTCTAATCAACTTCTCTTTAAAAGCCTTCCACATATCGAATGGGAGCAGCTCTTTGAAGGTAAATCCACAATCTACATTCCCCAGCTCCTGCCAAACTTTGGTATGAAGTTTGCATGAGCAAACAGCAGGCACAGGAATTTGGATGTCAAGAGGAAACAATTAAGAGTCTATATGTCCCAAATAACTGCTACAAACTTCTATTCACCATTACTCTTGCACTTGCTAATATTTATTTGGCCCTCAGTTCAGCAGCACCTTGATTTTAAAATTCCCATCCTTTTTAATTGCTCAGTTGGTGGCTCTATTTTAGGGCTACAAAGCCCAAAAACTCTGCACGACCCTGTTTTTGATTCAGTCCACCTTGTAAATGCTTTGTAAAGTCTATCTCTTTAAGTAAGCTTTTAACCACATCTCTCTGCAGCTTAGTTCTGAATTTTGTAGACCATGAGGAAGTCATCTTCCAGTTTTGTCACCTTCTACTTGGTCAAAAAATATCAAGAGTTTATAGCTGTTGAAAAAGAGTCTCTATAACATTGTAAAGCAGGCAAGCTTAACTTAATTTCTTTTCAATTTTAAGCACTTATATAGTTTACTTGTGCATAAACTGAGCAGCAACTGATGCTATTATATGTAAGCACAGTTGAATTATTTTGAAATTATTTGAAGGACAATTTAGTGAGCAAGGAGTGTTGAAGAAGTATCAATTAAAAAAGGTTACAGAAGAAAATAAATTTCTGTTGCAGGGGAAGAACTGCAGGCACCCATTGATTCACATGGATGCATCTCCAGCTGATGCTAAGGTTATTGGCAGGTTTCCTTCTAGCATGCGGTCACTTTGATCATCTTTACAAGTGACTGCATTACAATTTATTCAGCTTTGTGCCATTGAGAGTTTATCATGTAGCTGTTAAAAAAGTTTTCAAAAGAAGGATGCAAATGATGATGTATCTCACTAGAGAGTGAATACAACCTCCCTTGGATTTGAACATATACCGCAAAGATAATAAGGCTGCGACTGAGCCCTCTAGAATAGGACATTTGAACGTTGATCTGGCAGTTCAGCTGGGCAGAAATTACTTTCCCAAAGAAAACGTGTCTTTTTTTTCTCAAAAGCAAAATTCTGCAGATGTTGCCAATTTGAAATAAAAACTGCAAATATTGGAAAGACTCCACAAAGTCTGACCGTATCTGTGCAGAGAAAAACAAGGCTGTGATTTCGTACTTGTGACCTTTTATCAGAAATGCATATTCTCTCCTAACTGTAAAGTTGGGCAAATGATCTTCTCTCAGGTACTCTGCATATTTTGCTCTTGAGCCTATTATTAAAGGGGCAGAAATTTGCATGTTTTCTTTCTGTTTCTTCTTGATAATGGTCATGGCTGAGATTATGAATTCAACCAATCGGACCTTGCAATTGACCTAACGTTTTTCATTTCACTGTGGTTACACTGGTGCTTCATAAGATACACCAAATATGTTCGCTGAAATATGTGGAATTTCAAATAAACTTAGCATAGGGTTGTATATGTTGAAGTTATTTGAACATAAAGCTCAAATTATAAACAGTTCTGTAGCTAAGCCTGAAGGTCACTTTATATCATGCTAAATGTGAGGTTGGATATATACCTTTCCCAAAAAATGCCTCAATAAATGTATATAATTTGTGTCAATTAGATATATTACAGTAGTAGGGTTTCCAATTCTGTGTTCTGATTGTGAATTAGGATTTGAGAATAAAACATTGACTGACATTTTACTGCAGTGCTGAGGAGGGGCTTAGTTGTGGAAAGTGTGACCTGCTTGTTTCAGTGAGCGTAAATGTTCTTGTAACATTTAATCAAACTGTAAGCTGGTTCTTCAACTATTTTGGTTAACATTGAGACCTTTCAATGCATCAAGTTGATTGCCATGTTGGTCTATACAACAACAGTGACTTCCTCATCAAGATAAAACTCATGAGAAGCAGTTTAGTATGTCCTAAGATATGCACAATGCTCTCAAAAGTAAGTTATTTTTAAGCAGCATTCAGAACCTTTTTATTTTGCAAGCAGTTGAAAATGTCAGTTACGAAAAGCTTCAGTGAACATTTTGGTCATATTTGTGCTCTTCCTGCCAAATCACCAGGATAACACTACGTTTTTCTCAAGGTCCTTTGTAATTCAACATTGATGAAAAAGCATGAAATTATTCTAAGCCTGAATGAAATTATATACAACAGCATTCAGTATCTGCTAATAAAATTCCATCCTCCCATCCTGCCTGTAGCAATCTGGTTCAAACTGTTTGCTAATTGGAACAACGACAGACATTGATTTTTCTTTTGGTCAACAGTTGTCTGATTCGCTTGGAAACCCATCATTTAAGAATCTACAAACAATGCTACTGAGAAATCTGCAGAAGTAGTGAGCGGCACGGTGGCACAGTGGTTAGCACTGCTGCCTCACAGCGCCTGGGACCCGGGTTTAGTTCCCGCCTCAGGCGACTGACTGTGTGGAGTTTGCACGTTCTCCCTGTGTCTGCGTGGGTTTACTCCGGGTGCTCCGGTTTCCTCCCAAAGTCCAAAGATGTGCAGGTCAGGTGAATTGGCCATACTAAATTGCCCGTAGTGTTAGGTAAGGTGTAAATGTAGGGGTATGGGTGGGTTGCGCTTCGGTGGGTCGGTGTGGACTTGTTGGGCCGAAGGGCCTGTTTCCACGCTGTAATGTAATCTAATCTAATCTAAAAGTAGACCTTTTCTTTTCTACAAAGAGCAGAATTATCTGCCTGCATTGACATATCTCTTGTGATGAAATTATAGGTCTTAACCTGTATCAAAGTATAAACTTTTTTAACAATTATTTCATACAAGATTTATCAAAATAACTAAGGTTGAATTGGAAATTGTATTTCCATATCCAATTTCAGGATGGAAATTATAGTAAAAAAACTCAATTAAAATTTGAAAAATAAGCAAAATGAGGTTTCAGTGCAGGAAATATTCAAAGCTGCATCATTGTGGTTTTGAAAGGCATGGAAATCAAAGTGTAATAAATCTATTTTAAACATGCCATGTAATTGTTTCTTTGTGTAAACATGCTTAAGTGTTTGATGTTATTCTTGGCAGAGACTATCCTTTAATCTCTAGCCCTGGCAAAAGACTTAAAAACCTTGAGTTAGAAACTAATGCTATCCAGATGCAACATCATGTCATGGATATCAACAGATTAGAAAATTCAAATGTTCTGCTTATTATTATTAAAAATATCCAAAGGCAAAGAGGAATGAAACTTGATTTAAATAACACTTTTCATGACCTTCAATGATCTAAAGCATTTAATAATCAATGAAGGAATCAGTTGTTATTTCTCTAAGGTAGGATGACTATCTAAACATTATCAACTGCCTTTATTTTTATTACTTCAAAATAATGTACCTGACACAAATCTTTGTCTCTCTGCTCCTGTTTATATACAAGTAAATCTGATAGTTGGGGTTAAATGCATATGTTTGTGATTGGTGACATTATTATTTATCAATTTTGGAATAATAGTCATTTCACTGACTTATTTTGGCTCAGAGCAATAGCGCTTTCCACCAGTCTGCTTTTTCTGTAGAGTAAGGGCTTTAGAGCCCTGGAGCAACTTTGTGATTGTGTCACAGAGATCCTCTCCACTTGGCATAAATGGCACACCTTTAATGACCTGTGAAAATACACACCGAAATCCTAGACTTAGCCTTATTAATTCCCTGCTGGCTTTCTTAACCAACCCACATTTAGTCATCTAACTATTAGTTTTATTCTGATTTACTGTTTCTGGAAGCTTCCATGTTATAGTTATAGAGTAGATTACTTAGTGTGGAAACAGGCCTTTCGGCCCAACAAGTCCACACCGACCCGCCGAAGCGGAACCCACCCATACCCCTACATTTACCCCTTACCTAACACTACGGGCAATTTAGCATGGCCAATTCGCCTGACCTGCACATCTTTGGACTGTGGGAGGAAACAGGAGCACCTGGAGGAAACCCACGCAGACACTGGGAGAACGTGCAAACTCCACACAGTCAGTCGCCTGAGGTAGGAATTGAACCCAGGTCTCTGGCGCTGTGAGGCAGCAGTGCTAACCACTGTGCCACCCACAAAAGCCCTTCATCAGAAATCAGCAACCCACCCAGACCTATTTCCCTCTGAATGATGCACTGAACACGATGGGCAATTTAGCATGGCCAATTCACCTGATTGTAGGAGGAAACCCACGCAGACACGGGGAGAATGTGCAAACTCCACACAGACAGTCGCCCAAGGCTGGAATCGAACCTGGGTCCCTGGTGCTGTGAGGCAGCTGTGCTAACCACTGTGCCACCGTTCCGTCCCCCCTATGTATACCTATGTAAATATACCTTTCAGTCTAACCAATCCACACCAACCATGTTCCCAAACTAAACTAGTCCCACCTGCCTGCACTTGATCCACATTCCTCCAAACCTTTCTGATATATGAAGTTATCAAAATATCTTTTAAGTATTGTAACTGTACCTGCATCCACCACTTTCTCTGGCAGTTCATTCCACTCACTAACCACTCTGTGAAAAAGATTTACTCCTAATGTGCTTTTCAAAATTTTTCTCCTCTCACCTGTAAAAATATGCCATCTAATTTTAAACTCCCCCACCCTATGGTTACCTCTGGCAGGTTAAACAAATGCAGTCAGACCTGTTGCTAGTCTAAATCTTCACCTGGGTGTGATTTTTAAATCATCGTCGGAACTTGGCAAGTGTTACTAGCTTTCTTTTTTGTTCTAAAATAGCTCGAGCCCCTCAAGTATTCACACTACCAAAGGTATCTCAGAATAAAATACATCTATTATCAGTACATTCCAGCAAAGAGTTTACCAATTTCATTACAGGTATATAGAATGTTAATTTAAATATTCTAGAGAATTTTTTGTTTTGGATCCTGACATAAAATTTGTGACTTAACAATATTTTATTATTTGCATCAATCTTCAAATAAATTTATAGTAATGGTTCCAACATTGTACAGTATAGAATAAATTAAAATAGCCAATTCACATAGACAGGAATATTGAGATGATAACTCCATAGATAGAATTACAAGAACAAAGTTCCTCAGCAGTAAAACTTCAGTAATAAATCCACGTAAAATTAAGTGAGAAGTATTCAAATTCACTTACAAACGAGTGCAGGATATGCAAACAAATAATAAATTAAGGTAATAGTCACAAATAAATGCAAGTTTTGATGGTTTGTCTCAGATTAAAATGCAATGCGTATTAAGATCTCAAGTCTCTTTGAGCAGCATGTTGGCTTAGTTGTGAGCACTGTTGCCTTATAATGTCAGGAACACAGGTTCGATTGCAATCTTGAGTGACTGTGAGGACTTTACACATTCTCCTGTGTCTGTCTGAGTTCCCACAGTCCAAAGATTTGCAGGTTAGGTGATTTGGCCATGCTAAATTGCCCGAAGTGTCCAAGGATGTGCGGGCTATGGTAAATGCAGGGTTTCTGGGGTAGGGTAACGCTTCAGAGAATTTGTGTAGATTCATTGGGCTGTAAATAATGTTTACAACTACAAATTCAATTTAATCGATTTGTTTTTTGACAATTTAGTAGTGACTTACTGAAGAATTTGTGATGCTGCAGTGATTGGAAAAAGGTCAGCTAGGTGGATCTCATGGAATGAGTTCCCTAATTGGACTAGGTTAATAGCCCCAATTAGGGAGCCCTGGCTGATAGATATAAACAGGAGTCTCAGGTTTACTCTAGGAGTTGGCTCTGAGCTAACTGGGTCAGTATCATGTACTATGCACTTGTAAATAAAGGGTGACAGGATACCAGGCTTTGAGGAGTTATTTCAATTGAAAACCAGTGTCTTACAGAACATAATTAGAATAACTGAATAAATAAATATCCCCATTTGAGTTCACGTAAAATACAATGGAGCTCAGCTCACTTAAGTTTTTATTTCAAATGACAGTTGGCGCTGGATAACTTCTATCTGCCCTGTAGGGATTGTATGATTCATTTTGTCAATTATGGCATGTCTCATTTGATTTATTTTCCCCCCAGTACTAGCTAGTTTTAAAGAAGTTCTGCTACTTTGGAAAAGAGCTTGTTTTGAAATCTGTTCAAGAAAGCTTTTGGATCAAATCATGTCACTTGTAAATGGCTTTTGCAGCTAAACACAAGGTGTCTCTTTCAAAGATGGAAGAATTATTTACTATTTTGGAGTCATAGAGTCATAGAGATGTACAGCACAGAAACAGACCTTTTGGTCCAATTTGTCCATGCTGAGCAGATATCCCAACCTAATCTAATCCCACTTGCCAGTACTCAACACATTTCCCTCCAAACCCTTCCTATTCGTATGCATATCCAGATGTCTTTCAAATGTTGCAATTGTACTAGCCTCCACCACATCCTCTGGCAGCTTATTTCATACACAAACCATCCTCTGCGTGAAAATGTTGCCCTTTAGGTCTCTTTTATATCTTTCCCCTCTCAACCTAAACTTATGCCCTCTAGTTCTGGGCTTGCTCACCCTAGGGAAAAGACATTGTCTATTTATCCTATCCATGCCCCTCATGATTTTATCAACCTCTATAAGGTCACCCCTCACCCTCCAATGCTCCAAGTTAATCAGCCCCAGCCTATTCAACCTCTCCCTATAGCTCAATTACTCCAACCCTTGCAACATCCTTGTAAATCTTTTCAGAAATTTCACAACATCCTTCCGAAAGGAAGGAGACCAGAATTCCACACAATATTCCAAAAGTGGCCTAACCAATGTCCTGTACAGCTGCAACATGACTTCCCAACTCCAATACTCAATACTCTGATCAATAAAGGAAAGCATCCAAACGCCTTCTTCACTACCCTATCTATCTGAGACTCTACGTTCAAGGAGCTGTGAATCTGCACTCCGAGGTCTCTTTGTTCAGCAACTCTCCCATTCAGTGTATAAGTCCTGCTCTGATTTGCCTTTCCCAAATTGCAGCACCTTGCGTTTATCTAAATTAAACTCCAAATGCCACTCCTCAGCCCTTTGGCCCATCTGATCAAGATCCTGTTGCAATTTGAGTTAACCTTCCTTTCTGTCTGCTACATCTCCAATTTTGGTGTCATCTGCAAACTTACTAACTATACCTCTTATGCTCACATCCAAATTGTTTATATGAATGATGAAATTAGTGAACCTAGCACCGATCCTTGTTGCACTCCACTGTTACAGGCCTCCAGTCTGAAAAACAAGCCTACACCATCACCCTCTGTCTTGTTTTTGATAAAGGATCAAAGTCTGTATTAGATGTTTAAAATTCTTCCATTTCAAAATTTGTAATGATTTTAAGACTTCAAAAATGTTATATTCAATTGGGTTAATTCCTCACTTATCTTTCCAATCTTTCTCAAACAAGCGTGTGACATTTGCAATTCTTCAGTCCTATGCAATGGCTCAAGAAAGCATTTTGATTTTGATTTTGCTGAAGGAGCTGACTTTATTTCAAGATATTGAATAGTTACTTAGTAATAATGATTTATGCTGAAAATGTGTTGCTGGAACAGCGCAGCAGGTCAGGCAGCATCCAGGGAACAGGAGAATCGACGTTTCGGGCATAAGCCCTTCTTCACGAATAATGATTTATGGTATGAGAAGAGATGTTGCCAGAAAATCATCATCAAGCATCTCAAGGTTTCACAAATTGGAGTCTGAAGAAACAACTTTAACAATTGAAAGCCGTCTATTGGGGTAGAAATAAAAACTACACCCAAAAAAGGCAAAGTCAGTTAGTTGACATGTTACACCTAGGTTAGAGATGGATAATATAAATAGAAATGGGATAGTGATGCTCTGGCAGCTGGCCAGTTTTTTTGTTTGTTTTGCAATCAGGAGTGTTCCCGTTTCGCCAAGGCCCATTAAAATTGAGTTTGAATTTTTTTGGGACATTATATACAGTACCCTCCAATGGTCCCTTTAAAGAAATGATGTTTCGTTCATTTCAAAGTACAATTTGACAGAGCTGATACAGTACAATCTCTAACAATTTAATCCAAAATTCACAATTTCTCCCTGAATGAACACAATTAAAATCTACATTTAAACAATGTCCTTTTGTTCAATTAACTTAGGTAGCATTTACTTAGCAGTCCTCTGATCACTAATGTTTATTTTGGATTCTGCTATGGCCACTTAACAATGCAGCTAAGATTCAAACTTAGAAAAAGAGCTGAATGCTAGAGGTGAGGAGCAAAGGGCTGCTCTGCACATGACAGATAAACGGGAAATTGCAATTTGGACTGAGGGGCTGCTGAGAAAGAAACACATTTTAAATAACTTGAAGCAAAAGTGGAGCTGTGATATGTTCACTCATTGTTATACAAGAGTATGTAACTTTTAGAGAAATTGAATTTGACGCCTTTGTGAATATCCTTAGACACAAGTAATGTTCAGGGGATGCAAATTCAAATCGTGCCTGAGGGATGGTGGAATTTGAAGTCAGCAAAAACATGGAATTGAAAGTCTGTTGTTGATTATCAGAAAAAAAACATCAGGTTCACTTTAGGAAAGGAAACTGCTGCACTTACCTGGTCTGACGTGCCTATGACTCCAGATCCACAGCAATGTTGTTGACTCTCAACCGCCCTCGGGCAATTAGTGAAGGGCAATAAATGTCAGTCTAACTAGCGACACCCATATCCCGTAAATGAACAAAGGAAAAGCTGGCACCAGGGGTGTTTAGATTGGGGGAAAAAAAGAGACAGCTTTTGGATTAGTTTTAAGAGGGAGCTTTCTTTTCACTCTCTCTCTCTCTCTCTCTCCCCCTCTTTATTGTATTGTTTATTAATAATCCCCAAGTGAGTTCCTTTCATCTTAGATAGTAGTCATAGTCAGCCAATTAACCATCCTAATGATTAGATTGAGTCATCACAAATGTGTTAATGACCATGGAATAATAGGCTTGATTTTCTGTGCTCTCTTTCTATGAGGGTTATGGCATTTGGTAAATTGGAATAAATTCTGTCTCAAGGTGAATACTGCCCTCTGGCTAAATGTATACCTAGCACAAAGGAAGATAGCGATGGATGTTAAAAATCTATCATCCATTTCAGGAATTCCTCATAGTACTGTCCTTGGACCAAACATACTTGAGCTGCTTCATCAGTTATCTTCCTTCCATTCTAATGTCAGAAGTGAATGTTCACTGATTATTGTCCAGAGAGCAGTACCATGCACAATTCCTCAGATAATGAAGCAACCCGCATACGGCAAGACATGGACAAGATTGTGGATTGAGTCAGTAAGTGGCAAGTAATGCAAAAGTAATGCATCACCCAAATGTCTGAAAATAACTGTCTCCAAGGAGAGCTTGTCTCGCCATTTAGCTTGAAAGTTCAACTGAATTATACACAAAGAACAAAGAACATTACTGCGCAGGAACAGGCCCTTTGGCCCTCCAAGCCCACGCTGATCTAAATCCTCTATCAAAAGCTGTCACCTATTTTCTAAGGATCTGTATCCCTCTGCTCCCTGCCCCTCTGTCTAGATACATCTTAAATAATGCTATTGTGCCCGTCTCTACCATTCAGCTGGCACCCACCATCCTCTGTGTAAAGAATTTTCCACGTGTACCTCTTTTAAACTTTATCCCCTCTCATCTTGAGTACCCCACTGTCAACATCCTCTGTTTGTAATTAGCCAGAAACTTAAATAGACCAAATAAAAGCCTAAAAAATGATGGATGTTGTCAGTCAGAAACAAGGACAGAAAATGATGGAAAAGTTCAGTGGCAAGAAATCAGAGTTAACCTTTTGGTTCAGCGACCCTTCCTCAGAACTGCACTTAAATAAACTGACTATATACAAACTGCTCCTGAGGGGATGAGTCAGAGACTGGAAATATTGAGGTAAGTAGCTTGCCTCCTGACTTCATAAAGCCTGTCCACTTTCGACAAGTATTATGGACCAGACCAGACCCCCTCAAACACATTAAGACTCTAACTTCTTCTTAATTTAAAAGCCTGGCATTTCATCCTGATGCAATTATATTGGTCAAACTATTAAATTTAAAGCAAAACATGCTTTAACTAAAGCACAACAAAAGAACCCCCAGCTTCTAGCTGTAACCAAGAGAGGGAAAAGTCAGCTTCCACTTTTTCAAAACCCCAGCAGCAGGGAAACACCAAGAGAAAACTCAAGGTGCAGCTGGGAGAGAGGTACTGCAGCTTCCAAATCCTGCTGAGAACTCAGCAACAACTGCTGAAAGCTAAAACTAAAAATCCAGGTTCTCTGAGATTAACCACAGCCATTCAGGCTTCTATTATTTCCAACTTCTGAAAATAAAATCCCCAAGACCTCAACAGTTTACTTTGAGTTTTCAATAGTCAGCTTCACATTCTACCTTAAAAATCTCTGTTTAAAAAAGCAGGATAAATTACACGTGTTTAAAGGTATAGTATCTTCATACAAGGCACAAATCAGGATTGTAATGTTGTGTTCTCTGTTAACTGGATGAGTGGTGCACCAACATCACTCAAGA
This sequence comes from Chiloscyllium plagiosum, assembly GCF_037043375.1. Classification (NCBI taxonomy): domain Eukaryota; kingdom Metazoa; phylum Chordata; class Chondrichthyes; order Orectolobiformes; family Hemiscylliidae; genus Chiloscyllium; species Chiloscyllium plagiosum. The sequence continues at coordinate 76,176,706 of NW_028270145.1, read as the reverse complement.
AGCTCAACACAATCAAGGATAACAACCTGTTTTACTGGCAAGCCATTCACTACCACATATTTCTTTTTTCATCACAAATATACAACATGGTGCAGTGAATATGATTTGCTTGACACATTGCAGCAGTTCACCAAAGTTTCTTCAAGAACATCTTTCAAGCACATAATATCTTCCTTGAAGGACAAAAGCAGCAGATGCATAGCAGTATTATCACCTGCAAATTACATATCACCGTGGCTTGGATATATTTTACGCTTTCTACACCATCATTGAATCAAAATTGTGGAACTAATTTTCAAACAATAAATGTTGATCTTTCTATTGCCACGAATGAAAATTTCCAAGCTATAACATTTATATCTTTGACAAATCAGACAACATTAAGAGTACATATCCAATTGCAGTTTAAAAAGTCATTTAGTGACCATACTCCCATTTCAGTCTGTAGCTTCCAGTTAGCTAGCCCAATAGTCCTCTTGCGTCCAAACCACTAGATTTTCATGAAGTACTGATCACTCTGAAGATCTTCAAAAATAGTGGACAGGACCATGTATGTGAAAGTTCTATACTGATTTCTGACTGCTCCAAATATTGATAATGATTATGAGGGGCTGGACCATGGTTAACAAAGGAAGGAAATTTGAACGCTGTCAGGCTGTATGAATTCAGTGCTGAGATCACATACTTGCAGTTTGAGGAGGGGTAACAGCTCAACAGAGTTGGACTTGGGTGTAACCTGAACAGAATGGTGTATAAATCCACAACAAGTCTCAGCGTCTTCACTCACCTGCAGGTGGGGAGAGCAACAAAACAGCAGGTTTGGGCATTAATCAGCAGCTGAGCTGTGCGTGAAAAATATCGAAGAGTGACCTCACAGAGTAGTTGTGAGTTGATTGATTGTTGAGTTTTTTTTGTTCAGATTAAGGGGTGTTATAAGTATATGAAGGAAGGTTATTTTTCTCCATTATATTTAATGCTCTTTAAATTAGAGGAAGTAGACTTACGTCGAGTAATGTTAGAAGACATCATGGCAGAACAGCTCAGTCACATGTAGTATTCCTCCCATGTGATATTGGAAGTCGAGAGCACTTTCTGTATCCAATGTGACCATGTGTGCAGGAAGTGTCCCCAGCTGCAACGATTTGAAATCCACCTGCAATCTTTGCAGATATCATGGACAATGAAGTCTACCAAGTAAAGAGTGCAAAGGCAGAGAGTGAATGGGTGAATGACAGAATGACTAAAAGGTGGTGCAAGGGACATCTGGGTTCATCTCCATCTCAACCAACTTTTTAATTTTGACTACTACTGAGTGAAATGGAGTTTCTCAGGAGAATGCAGTAAACGTCCAATCCTTTTGGCCCATGAGTGATCTAGCTGCATAGAGGGAAAGTGAAAGAAAGGGCAGGAGAGTGATAGTAATTGAGGATTCTCCAGTTAGATGATCAGATATTTCTGCAGTCACAGATGTGACACCAATCTGTGGAGCCAGTCTCAAGGATGTCATGGAGAGGCTGTAGGACATTCTGAAGAGGATGTAAAGTCAATACCAATGGTATGAGGGATGAATTCTGATATAACAGACAATAGGGAACTGGGGGATTATGACTAGGAGAATAGACTAGATGAATGCATAGCTGGAGAAATGGTGTGGTTAAGAGAGTTTTAGATTTCTGAGCATTGGGACAACTTCATGGACAGTCTGGTTTGGTTGCTCAAGAATAATATCTTCACGGGCATTTGGAAGAAGCTTTCAACTACAGTGGTGAGGGGGATGGGAAACAGGAATGGGGAATTTCAAGAGAGGGAAAGAAAGAAATGAAATCCAGAGAGTAAAAATAGAAGGCAGAGGAAACTAAGATGAGCAGCAAAATAGTCATTGTAACATTTTTACACAGCTTTGTTTATACTATGACAAGTCTAAGGGAACTGTGTCTGAATGCATGGAACATTCACATTAGGGTAGTTAACAACACAAATTCCTAGGATATGATTGTGATTATGGAGATATGGCTGTGGGGTAATCATGACTGGGAACTGAATATCCAAAGGTATTCTGTATTTTGGAATGACCCGCAAAATGGAATAAGAGATTGTATTATTAGTACTGGCTGGAAGAAGTACAGTATGGAGAAAATATATTGAAATGGAAAATCCAGCTGTAGAATCAATCTGGTTGGTGTTAAGAAGCAACAAGGATGGAAAGTATTAGTGGGAGTTATTGATCAGCTTCAAAACAGTCATAGAATCCCAACAGTGCAGAAGCAGGCTTTTTGTCCGACCGAGTTCGCACAACCCTCCAAACAGCATCCACACCACCTCCCCCACACTGTCGCCAACCCTACCCATGTCACTGCATTTCCCATGGCTAATCCACCCAGTTTGTACATCCCCACACACAACAGGCAATTCAGCATGGCCAGTCCACCGAACCTGTGCATCTTTGGACTGTGGGAGGAAACCGGAGCACCTGGAGGAAACTCATGCAGACACAGGGAGAATGTGCAAACTCCACACAAACAGTCACCCGAGGTGGGAATCGAACCTGGGACCATGGTGCTGTGAGGCAGCAGTGCGAACCACTGAGGTAAGGTAGAGGATGGCATTAAGCAAAAATTGGAGAAATATGTAACAAGGATACCACTGTAATTCTGGACAAATTTAATTTACCTATACACTTAACTTGGAATGAGTTTTTTAGACCAGTATGTTGAGAAACCAGTTAGTGAATAGGCTAACCTAGATTTGATGTGAGAAATTGAGAAGGGGTGAATAAATAATTTTGATGTGCAGTTTTCTTTAGGGAAGAGTGACTTATCATGATCAAATTCTTCATTGGAGTGGAATGTAAAATAGTTCAACATGGAATGAGCGTAATCCAGAGACCAAATCAAAGAAGGTCAATCTAACATCTGCGGCAGTGACCAAGGGTACGGGTTCATCCTGTATAAGGACAGATGACAACTATTCACTGCCCTTCTGTTCAAAGTGAGCATAGAATACAATGAGCTCAGTAGCTAGGGATATACTGTTGACTTTGATTCTGTTTGACTTCACTTTGTAGCCCATTATGCCATGTAGGGCTTGTCACAAATGATGGGGTGGTTAGTCTGACAAATAGCCTGCTTCTGCACTGTTGGGATTCTATGGCTGTTTTGAAGCTGATCAATAACTCCCACGAATACTTTCCATCCTTGTTGCTTCTTAACACCAACCAGATTGATTCTACAGCTGGATTTTCCATGTCAATATATTTTCTCCATACTGTACTACTTTCACCAGGTACTAATAATGCAATCTCTTATTCCATTTTGCCGGTCATTCCAAAATACTGAATAACTTTGGATATTCAGTTCACAGCCCTGATTACCCCACAGCCATATCTCCATAATCACAATCATATCCTAGAAATTTGTGTTGTTAATTTAACTACCCTAATGTGAATGTTCCATGCATTCAGACACAGTTCCCTTAGATTTGTTATAGTACAAACAATGCTGTGTAAAAATGTTACAATGACTATTTTGCTGCTCATCTTAGTTTCCTCTGCCTTCTATTTTTACTTTCTGGATTTCATTTCTTTCTTTCTTTTCCTCTCTTGAAATTTGTGGTGGGGACCAAAGACAGGACTTTGATTTTGGAAAATCAGACCACAATAGTATGTTCTTCTTGGCTTACAAGCAGAAATTGAAGTATGTGGATCCAATACAGAAGGGCCTCTTCGGGACTGCTCAGAGTGAGTGGACTGGCCATATTCAAGAACTCAGTGGTCAACCGAAATGAGTATGCCACTACTGTTACAGACTTCGTAAGTAAGTGTGTAGAAGACTGTGTGCCAAAGAATTTAATTTGAACGTTCCCCAACAGGAAACCATAGATGAACTGAGAGATCCATTCCTAATCAATGTCCAGGTCTAAGGTGTTCAAGTCGAATGACCTCGATCTATACAGGAAATCAAGGCCATCATGGATGGCAAGAGGCAATACCAAATTAAGCTTGAAACCCAGACTAACCACCCCATAATTTGTGACAAGCCCTACATGGCATAATGGGCTACAAAGTGAAGTCAAATAGAATCATAGCCAACAGTATATCCCTAGCTACTGAGCTCATTGTATTCTTTGAGGAGAAAGTGAGGGCTGCAGATGCTGGAGATCAGAGCTGAAAATGTGTTGCTGGAAAAGCGCAGCAGGTCAGGCAGCATCCTAGGAGCAGGAGAATCGACGTTTCGGGCATGAGCCCTTCTTCAGGAATGAGGAAAGTGTGTCCAGCAATTTAAGATAAAAGGTAGGGAGGAGGGACTTGGGGAAGGGACTTGGGGAAATGTGATAGGTGGAAGGAGGTCAATGTGAGGGTGATAGGCCGGAGTGGGGGTGGGTGCGAGAGGTCAGGAAGAAGATTGCAGGTTAGGAAGGCGGTGCTGAGTTCGAGGGATTTGACTGAGACAAGGTGGGGAGAGGGGAAACGAGGAAACTGGAGAAATCTGAGTTCATCCCTTGTGGTTGGAGGGTTCCTAGACGGAAGATGAGGCGCTCCTCCTCCAGCCGTCGTGTTGCTATGGTCCGGCGATGGAGGAGTCCAAGGACCTGCATGTCCTTGGTGGAGTGGGAGGGAGAGTTGAAGTGTTGAGCCACGGGGTGTTTGGGTTGGTTGGTCCGGGTGTCCCAGACGTGTTCTCAAAAAAGATTCCGCAAGTAGGCGGCCTGTCTCCCCAATATAGAGGAGGCCACATCGAGTGCAGTGGATGCAATAAATGATGTGTGTGGAGGTGCAGGTGAATTTGTGGCGGATATGGAAGGATCCCTTGGGGCCTTGGAGGGAAGTAAAGGGGGAGGTGTGGGCGCAAGTTTTGCATTTCTTGCGGTTGCAGGGGAAGGTGCTGGGAGTGGAGGTTGGGTTGGTGGGTGGTGTGTACCTGACGAGGGAGTCACGGAGGGAGTGGTCTTTTCGGAACGCTGATAGGGGAGGGGAGGGAAATATATCCCTGGTGGTGGGGTCCGTTTGGAGGTAGCGGAAATGACGGCGGATGATACGCTGAAAATGGAGGTTGGTGGGGTGGTAGGTGAGGACCAGTGGGGTTCTGTCCTGGTGGCGGTTGGAGGGGCAGGGCTCAAGGGCGGAGGAGCGGGAAGTGGAGGAGATGTGGTGGAGGGCATCGTCGATCAATCTGGGGGGAAATTGCGGTCTTTGAAGAAGGAGGGCATCTGGGTTGTACGGTTTTGGAACTGGTCCTCCTGGGAGCAGATGCTCCAGGTGAATTTGAGGTCGGGGTGGAAGGTGTTGGTAAAGTGGATGAACTGTTCAACCTCCTCGTGGGAGCACGAGGCAGCGCCGATACAGTCATCGATGTAGCGGAGGAAAAGGTGCGGAGTGGTGCCAGTGTTGCTACAGAAGATGGACTGTTCCACATATCCTACGAAGAGGCAGGCATAGCTGGGGCCCATGCGGATGCCCATGGCTACTCCTTTGGTTTGGTTTCCATCTTCCGCAGCTACTCTGGCACCACTCCCCACCTTTTCCTCCGCTACATTGATGACTGTATAGGCGCTGCCTCGTGCTCCCACGAGGAAGTTGAACAGTTCATCCACTTTACCAACACCTTCCACCCAGACCTCAAATTCACCTGGACCGTCTCAGACTCCTCCCTCCCCTTCCTAGACCTTTCCATTTCTATCTCGGGCGACCGAATCAACACGGACATTTACTATAAACCGACCGACTCCCACAGCTACCTAGACTACACCTCCTCCCACCCTGCCCCCTGTAAAAACACCATCCCATATTCCCAATTCCTTCACCTTCGCCGCATCTGCTCCCAGGAGGACCAGTTCCAAAACCGTACAACCCAGATGGCCTCCTTCTTCAAAGACCGCAATTTCCCCCCAGACGTGATCGACGATGCCCTCCACCGCATCTCCTCCACTTCCCGCTCCTCCGCCCTTGAGCCACGCCCCTCCAACCGCCACCAGGACAGAACCCCACTGGTCCTCACCTACCACCCCACCAACCTCCATATACAGCGTATCATCCGCCGTCATTTCCGCTACCTCCAAACAGACCCCACCACCAGGGATATATTTCCCTCCCCTCCCCTATCAGCGTTCTGAAAAGACCATTCCCTCCGTGACTCCCTCGTCAGGTCCACACCCCCCACCAACCCAACCTCCACTCCCGGCACCTTCCCCTGCAACCGCAAGAAATGCAAAACTTGCGCCCACACCTCCCCCCCTTACCTCCCTCCAAGGCCCCAAGGGATCCTTCCATATCCGCCACAAATTCACCTGCACCTCCACACACATCATTTATTGCATCCGCTGCACCCGATCTGGCCTCCTCTATATTGGGGAGACAGGCTGCCTACTTGCGGAATGTTTCAGAGAACACCTCTGGGACACCCGGACCAACCAACCCAACACCCAGTGGCTCAACACTTCAACTCCCCCTCCCACTCCACCAAGGACATGCAGGTCCTTGGACTCCTCCATCGCCGGACCATAGCAACATGACGGTTGGAGAAAGAGCGCCTCATCTTTCGCCTGGGAACCCTCCAACCACAAGGGATGAACTCAGATTTCTCCAGTTTCCTCATTTCCCCTCCCCCCACCTTGTCTCAGTCAAATCCCCCGAACTCAGCACCGCCTTCCTAACCTGCAATCTTCTTCCTGACCTCTCCGCCCCCACCCTCACTCCGGCCTATCACCCTCACCTTGACCTCCTTCCACCTATCGCTTTTCCAAAGCCCCTCCCCCAAGTCCCTCCTCCCTACCTTTTATCTTAGCCTGCTGGACACACTTTCCTCATTCCTGAAGAAGGGCTCATGCCCGAAACGTCAATTCTCCTGCTCCTTGGATGCTGCCAGACCTGCTGCGCTTTTCCAGCATCACATTTTCAGCTCATTGTATTCTTTGCTCACTTTGAACAGAAGGGCAGTGAATAGATGTCTTCTGTCCTTGTACAGGATGCACCTGTACCCTTGCTCATTGCTGCAGATGTTAGATTGGCCTTCTTTGATTTGATTGATTTATTGTCACTTGTACCTAAGTCGAGTGAAAAACCTTGTTTATGAGCAGTACACGGGGATCATAATAAGCAGGGATGTGCAGATCATTAGCAGACAAGTTACACAGCACAAGGCATGTGCTAGGCAAGATCAACATTAGCAAGATCAGCATTCGTTGAAGTCAGAGAGTCCATTCAACAGCCTAATAGTGGTAGGGAAGAAACTCTTCTTGAATCTGCTGGTGCATGTGTTCAAACCTCTATCTTCTGGCTGACAGAAGAGGTTGTTGGAGATCTTTGCCGGGGTGCAATGGGTCTTTGATGATTTCAGCTGATCTGCAGCAGCAGACCGTGTAAATGGACTTCATGGATGTAAGGAACATCTGTAATGTTCTGGGCTGTGCACACCACCTTTTGTAGTCTCTTGAGAATGAACCCATGGAAAACAACTGACCTAGATGGAATCCCAAGCCATGGACTCCGATCCTGGGCAAATCAGCTGACGGGAGTATTCGCAGACATCTTGAACCTTTCCTTGCTATGATCTGAAGTCCTCACCTGCTTCAAAAAGATCTCCATCATCCTGGTGTCAAAGCAAAATCATGCAAAATCAAAGACTACAGCCCAGTGGCTCTGACTTCCATAATTATGAAGTGCTTCAAGAGATTCGTCATGGCTCACATCAGCTTCAAGGACGGCATGGTGGCTCAGTGATTAGCACTGTTGCCTCACAGCACCAGGGACCTAGGTTCGATTCCAGCCTTGGGTGACTGTCTGTGTGGAGTTTGCACATTCTCCCACTGACTGCGTGGGTTTCCTCCATGTGCTCCGGGTTCCTCCCACCATCCACAAATGTGCAGGTTAGGTGAATTGGCCATGCTAAATTGCCCATTATGTTCAGTGATGTGTAGGTTAGGTTCATCAGTCAGGGGACATGTAGAGTAACAGGAGAGTAAAAGGGAATGGTTCTGAGTGGGTTACTCTCCATAGGGTCAGTCTGGACTTATTGGGCCAAATGGCCTGTTTCCCCAATGTAGGGATTGTGAAAAAAAGTTGCAGCCTACCAATTTGACTTGATTCCTTGCAATTCACCTTCTGGTGCAACAGGTCCATGACAAATGCCATCTCCCTGGCCCTATACTCATCCCTGGAACATCTGGATAACAAGGATACCTACACCAGGCTCCTATTTACTGTCTACAGGTCCGCCTTCCAAATAACACATCTCCAAACTCCAAGCCCAAGTCTCTACTCTGCACTCTTCAACTGGATCTTTGACCTCCTGACCCATAGGCTGCAGTCAATAAGGAGAGGCAACAACACCTCCTATGATAATCCTCAACACTGGTGCCCCGCAAGGCTGTGTACTCAATCCTTACTCTCCTCCTTGGGGGAGATGATGACCTCATGGTATTATCACTGGGTTGTTAATTCAGAGAGCCAGATAACTTTCTGGGGACTCCAGTTTGAATCTCGTCATGGTAGATGGTGGAATTTGAATTCAATAAATATTTGGAATTAAGAATCTAATAACGACTATGAATCCATTGCCAATTGTTGAAAAAAAAACACCTGGTTCATTAAGTCCTTTAGGGAAAGAAACTGCCATCCTTACTTGGTCTGGCCCACATGTGAAGTCTGACCCACAGCAATGTGGTTGACTCTTAACTGCCCTCTGGGCAATTAGGGATGAGTAATAAATGTCGTCTAACCAGTGACACCCTCATCCCATGAATGTATAAGAAAAAAATTACACACCAACTCCATTTCCAAGTTTATTGATAACACCACTGTTGTCAGATCTCAAACAATGATGAGACAACAAAAGTCATTGACTTCAGGAAAAGGAGTGAAGGCATCAATAGTGCTGTGGTGGAGATGGTAAAAAGCATCAAGTTCCTGGGTGTGATGATCACCAACAATCTGTCATGATTCAACCATGTTGGCACTATGGTCAAGAAAGCACAACAACATCTTTACTTCCACAGGAGGCTAAGGAAATTCAGCATGACCATAAAGATTCTTTTACAAATTTTATAGATGAAAGATAGAAAGCATCCTGTCTGGATGTATCACAGCATGACATGGTGACTACTCTTTCCAAGATTGCAGGAAACTACAGAGTCCAGCCCATCATGCAAAGCACCCATCTATATTTCTGCATCAGGAAAGCAATCAAACGAATCAAAGATCCCTCCCACCCTAGTTATACTCTCTTCTATTGGGCAGAAGATATACAAGTTTAAATATATACTATAAATAAATTCAAGAACAGCTTCATCCCTGCTATTATCAAGCGTTGAATGGACCTCTCAAATGTTAAGAGGTCCTCACAAGGAATTAAGGAATACGGGGAGAGTGTGGGTAAGTAATGTTGAAATGCCTATCAGCCATGATTGAATGGCGGTGTGGATTCAATGGACCAAATGCCATACTCCCACTCCTATTTCTTATGGTCTTGTAGTTAATTTTGCTCTATCTCTGCATCATCTCGGTAACTGTAACACTGTACTCTGCACTCTGTTCTGTGACCATGATGCACTTGTAGAGTATGATCTACCTGTAAAGCTTGGGACACATGATAGTACTATATCAAATCAAATCAAGATTTCTTGTTATTTAATTGGTATAAATTTTTGATGTTCAGTACTGGATTCCAGATAAGCAACCTGGGAATTTAGCAACAGGGGAAGATACAAGAAAGGAGTTGTTTGGTAGAGCTGGGTGTTAGTGTGTCATAATGTCACTAGCAATCTAGTACCCCAGGCAAATGTTCTGAGGACCTGGATTTGGATCCTGCCATGGCAGATGGTGAATTTTAAACTCTATAAAATTAGAAATCAAAAGGTAGTACAATGACAGCCATATAACCACTGCTAATTGTTGTTAAAACTTATCGGGTTCACTGACGTTGAGTGAAGGAAAATCTACCATAGTTAGCTGTCTGGCTTATGTGTTACTCCACATCCACAGCAATGTAATTGACTCTTAACTGTCCTCTCTGATGCTGTAAAAAGTTACTTAAGTAAAGGGCAGTTTGGGATGGGCATCAAAAGCTAGCTTTATCTGAGATGTCCACGTCCCATGACAGTATAAAAAAAACTAGAGTCCTAAATCTGAACAAGGGCACTACAGTGAAATGAGGGGTGAGTTGACCATGATTGGTAATTTCATTTAAAGAGCATTAAAATGAATGAATGGCCAGTGTTTAATATTTTAAAATTGGGTGCAGTATTAGATTAGATTACATACAGTGTGGGAACAGGCCCTTCAACTCAACCAGTCCACATCGACCCTCCGAAGAGTAACCCGCACAGACCCATTTCCCCCTGACTAATGCACCTAGCACTATGGGCAATTTAGCATGGCCAATTCACTTGACCTGCACATCTTTGGTCTGTAGGAGGAAACCCACGCAGACACAGGGAGAATGTGCAAACTCCACACAGACAGTCACCCGAGGCTGGAATCAAACATGGGACCCTGGTGCTGTAAGGCAGCAGTGCTAACTGCTGAGCCACCGTGCCAAACAAAAATGCATGGAATTGGGATAATATACTGGCATAAATTGAGAATTGTTTAGAGAGTAGGAATTATTGGGTAAAAACCAAAAAAAAACTGCAGATGCTCTACATCAAAAACAAAAACAGAAATTACTGGCAAAGCTCAGCAGGGCTGCCAGCATCTATTGAGAGAAATCAGAGTTAACGTTTCGGGTCGAGTGACCCTTTCTCAGAATGCAGGAATAATTGGGTATTGTTTGGAATGGAAGGCAGTGCAGCAAGACTGTAATTTAATGTATGGCAATTCACAATTTACATCAATAGCTTGAATGAGTGAATCAAATTCAATATTTCTAAGTTTGCTGATGACCGAAAATTAGTGTGAGTGGTGAGGAGATTTTAAAGAGTGAGTGAGTGAGCAAAAAACATTGCAAATGCACTGCTACATGGATAAGTTTGAAGTTATCCACTTCAACAGATACAAAAGTATAATTAAATGGAAATATGACTTGGAGATGCCAGTGTTGGACTGGGGTGGACACAGGTTTATTTGGAATGCGGATCATGTTAAAATTCTGTGAGCATGATCTTAACCTCCACAACCACCTGATGAAGGAGCAGCACTCCGAAAGCTAATGCTTTCAAATAAACCTGTTGGACTATAACCTGGTGTTGTATGATTTTTAACAAAATGGAAATAGATTGACAAATGTTGATTTACAAAGAGGTCTGGGTATCCTTGTACACCTGTCACTGAAAGCAAGCACACAGTTATGGCAAGCAATTAGGAAGACAAATGGTATGTTGGCCTTTAGTTGCAAGAGGACTTGAATACAAAAGCAAATATGTCTTACTGCTGCTGTAAAGTACCTCGGTGAGGCCACACTTTGAGTATCATGAGAATTTAGTCTCCTCACTTCAGAAAGGATATATATCCACCAAAGAAGGAGACTATCAACAGTTCACCAGACTGTTTCCTGTGGTGGCAGGATCATCCTAAGAGAATGAGTTTTGTCAAATAGGTCAGAAAACATTGGACAGATTGCATGCAGAGTTGATGTTTCCCTTGTCTGGGAGGGGTATGAAGAGATTGTACAAAACAAGAGCTCACAGTCCTAAGATATGGAGGAGGCTATTTAGGAGTGACGTGAGAGATTTCTTCATTCAGATTGCATAAACCAGTGAAATTCTCAAAGGGCAGTGAAGGTCAATTCACTGAATATGTTTAAGAAAGAAGTGGATATGTTTCGAGGTACGAAAAACATCAAGAAAGGTACAGAGAGAGAGCAGAATATGGTATTAGCATAGTAGGTCAGACATGACCATATTGACTGACTGGTGGACCATGATCTATGAGCTTAATCACATACTCCTGCTCCTGTTTTCTATCTTTCTCTGTTGCAAAGTCCTTAATCTGCGAGAGTCACAAATTGATGAGAGTAGATATGAAAGCTCTTGAACTTTATTAAGTTAAAAATCACACAACACCAGGTTATAGTCCAACAGGTTTAATTGGAAGCACACTAGCTTTCGGAGCATCGCTCCTTCATCAAGTGATAGTGGCTGATCACCTGATGAAGGAGCGTCGCTTCGAAAGCTAATGTGCTTCCAATTAAACTGTTGGACTATAACCTGGTGTTGTGTGATTTTTAACTTTGTACACCCCAGTCCAACACTGGCATCTCCAAATCTTGAACTTTATGTAATTTTTATGATTGGAAGTTTCTTAAATCTGTTGTTTTTTAATTTTAAAAGAAATGCCTGCGATTGTTGAACATTTTTTAAAAATGTAGCTCTGCTTTCTTCTCCAGACGATGTGCCACAGTTTAGAAACCAAAGCACAGAAGCATCTGCTCATATAGTTTATCTTGATTTCTTTCTTCGTAGGGTATAATTATGCCATTATGAATGCTCCATATCATTTCAAAAGCAACAATTTTCTAAAGACGTGGTTTTGAGTTTGCAGATAGATTAACAGTTTATAGAGGCTATTAAAGGTTTAGCTGTCTTTGTCTCTGAATTGAAATTGCCTTGTTTTTATAAGAAATCACAACATGATGAGATTTTAAAACTTTGAATAGGTTTTAAGAATGGGCGTTTTTCACCATCAATGTGTATAATGTGTATTCGATTATTAGCAGCTTATTTTCCTTCATCCCATGGTGTGCACATGCTGTATACAGGTTAGTGATATATGAGGGCACCAAGAGGTGTAGGTGGAGTCATGAGTTGACATAGAGGGTTTGTGTGAAATTGAAGAAATGGTTGGGGGTGCATGAGTTGGTACTGGGAGCTTGGAAACCTTTTGAGGAAATGAGTGGCATGGAATAAATGATGGGTCATCGAATCCCTACAATGCAGTAAGAGATCATTTGGCGCAATGGGTCCACACTAACCCTCTGAAAGGCGCTCCTCCCCCCCCCCCCCCCCCCCCCCATATCCCTGCAACCCTCCATTTAGCATGGTTAATCAACCTAACATGCACATCTTTGGACTGTGGGAGAAAAGCTGTAAAAACCCATCCAGACATGGACATAACATGCAAGCTCCATAGAGCTAGTTGCCCGAGGTTGGAATTGAACCCAGGTCCCTGGTGCTGTGAGGCAGCTGTGCTAATGACTGAGCCACCATGCTAGGTCCTGGGAGGGGTGAGTAGGTGGAATTCTATGCTGTGAGGTTTGATGGGCTTAACAGCTTCTGACACAATTAGGATGAGATCCCAGGTCATCCTTCTAACCAACCTCAGCACTTGCCTGTGCTCCTCTGCTGGGATTAGTGAACCCAATTCTATCTCGCACCAACCTCTCTAGAGTGAAAACTGGATAATTTCCTGACTTGAGCGACTCAACTTGGTAGTAAAAATCCGACCCAAATACTCAACACTCTTATTTCAGGTGTTACTTAAATAATTTTTCATTGTTTATTCTCCTAGTCCAATATGACAGATTTAAATAAAGAAAAGCATTGATTCTCAATCAACCTTTCTCGTGTCACAAGGCACTCATATTATATGCTGTTAAGTGTTTTTTTCATTCCGCTTATCACAACTGTTTATAGGCCCTGACTCTCTCATTTCTACTGATAGTGATTTTATATAGATGGCAAAATATTGCAGCAGTGCATTTTCAAAACAAGGTGTAATGATTGTATGTTAGATTCAACAGTAATTGTTATTATAGCAAATGACTACAACAATGTCTTCTGACCATCCTTTCCCTCTCTACAGGCACTGTAAAATCATTACTGTACCAAATAATTTCAGTAGGCTAATAAGAATGTATCAAATATTTTATCTTTTATTATTGATAGGCTTGCATCAACTGTTTATCAGCACACTGATTCACTGTCTACCTCAAACTTAATTAGCTGAAGTTGTCAATTTGAAAGTCTTTCGCCTTGTTTTATTGTGACGTTACCATCCCTGAACCCATAGGGGAGCCCAGTGCTGTCCAGAGTCACAGCCTGATGGATTGCAGAGTGTATCTGCTGCCAAATATCTAATGAAAAATTTATACAACAGAGGCCTGAACGTCATGAATTATTCAGCATCAGATTTACACAAGGGACCCAAAAGCTTATGCTTCTGTGGTTTGGAAACAAGAAAGAATATAACCAAGCAGATTTGACTAAGAACAGGAGGAAGGTGAGGGACAGGTGCAATTTATTGTCTTTGTGTGTAATGAGATCATTGGCCAAAAACTACAATGTAACATTTGCTACCAGCTTGGGTGGACAAACCAATGTCAGCTCTGATTAAGCTGGGTGTCTGGTATTTGCAGGTTCGAGGGAATTGTTTTCAGAAAAGAAATGAAATAATCTAATCTACTTAAGCTTTCTAGTCTGATAAAGGTGAATACATTTTAAAAATGCAATTGCATGTATTTTGGGTTGATATATTTTCATTGTTCATGCCATATTTTATTATTTTGTTTTTAACACTTTGTAATAATTAAAGAATTGGCATTTATCTAGCAGCTTTCACATCACTCAGTGCTTCACGGCTTTTAAATACAAAAGTTTATGGAACCACAGCAAACAATGAATAAATAATCAGTTTTCAAAATTTTGTTTGAGGAATAAATGTTGACCAGCACTCTGGAAGCATCCCCTTACATTTCTTCAAATAGTTATGTTGAATCCGTCACTTCCACTACTGTGGGCTGACGTGCCCTCAGTTAAATATCCCAACTGAAAAGGCACCACCTCCAACAGTGCAGTACTGTACTGAAGTGCAAACCTAGATATTTAACTCCGCTCTCTAAACAGCATTCTGATCTGACAATGTCCTGACTCTGAAGCACGATGCTACTGACTGAGCTAAGGCTAATATGTCTGCTAATTTTGTGAACACTGTTTAATGCCTGAGTGTTCGAATCCAACATTAGAATAGAGGAAGCCATTCCCACGTAAAATAGTTAAGGACAATATTGATCATCCTATGTTACATCTGTTCTTCTTTAAAAAAAAATTACAGGAATAAAATGTGAAAGAATTAAATTCTTGGCTGAGATGTTTCTTTGGTGGGCAGCGTGTGGCCACTTCTTTAGCATCTAAAATTATGAAATGTGTTAGGGAGACATTATCAAAAACAAATGGCATTAATGTTAGTGTCTTTCTTAATGTCAAATGTCTGGGATCACTTTCTACCAATCTTTTTTTCAACATCTTCACAAATGATTTCAAGTTGGGAGACAAAAGCAGAATGGCTAAATATGTGAATGTTGCAAAGCTCACAAAAGTGACAGCTCTCCAAAGCACAGTGGGATACATTACAGGAAATGTTAATGTATCAGTGGATGAAATTCAATATCGAAAAGTGCAGAGTACTTCACATGAGGGCGGAAGATGCAGGGAAGGAATATCAACTAATGGAAAGAAAACAATGTGCTTGGAAAATGAAAGCTATCTAGGGATTCTGGGTTTCAATTTATTGTTAATCAGAACAATGAACTGTGGCACCAAGTAAAGGAAAACTGATGTTAGAACGTATTAAAATGTGAATGTTAAACTGAAGCATTGATGTTATCCTGCCAGTTTATAAATGATTGGTGTGGTTAAATTTAGAATATACTGGAACTAATAGCTGCTCTAGTGGCCGTCTTCCAAAATTCTGTAGATGATGGACCAATTCCTACAGATTGGAGGGTAGCTAATGTAACTACACTGTTTAAGAAGAAAGGCAAAGGGACACCAGTGAATTACACCAGTTAGCTTGACATTAGTAGTGGGAAAAATGCTAAAAGCTATTATAAAAGCAGAGCACTTGGAAGATCGGATACAACATGGATTTATGAAAAGGAAAGGAATTTTTTGATGATGTAATTAATAAAGTGGATAAAGGGAAGCCAGTGGGATTTGTTTACTTGAATTTTCAGAAGCATTTTGGTAAGGTCCGATATAAGAGGTTAACGTGCAAAATTAAAATGCATGGTATTGAAGCATGGTATGAAGGTTGAGAAATTGTTGGCAGACAGGAAAGAAAGAGTAGGACTATGTTTTTTCCCCCCGAGGGGCAGGCAGTGACAAATGGCATACTGTAGGGATCAATATTTGGACCTCAGCTATTCAAAATATGTGAATAATTTACATGAGGTCACTACATTTCATATTTCTAAGTCTGCAGATGACATAAAGCTGGCTGGCAGACAATGCTGTGAAGAAGATGCAGAGAAGCTTCGATGTAATTTGGGCAAGTTAAGTAAGTGACTAAATACATGGCAGATGCAGTATAACATTATTATTTATTATTATCTGAATGGTGATAAATTGAGAAAGGGGGTAGGTTAATGGGACTTGGGTGTCTAGTCACTGGAACTAAGCACAAATGTGCAGCAGGCTGTGAAGAAGACAAATGATATGTTGGCTTTCATAGTGAAAAGATTCAAGTACAGGAACAGGGATGTCTTGCTGAAACTGTGTAGACCATTGGTAAGACCATACTTGGTGTATTGTGTGTAGTTTTGGTCTGCTTATCTAAGAAAGGATGTTCTGACAATGAAAAGAGTGCAAAGCAGGTTTACCAGGCTGATTCCTGGGATGGCAGGACTGATATGTGGTTAGGGTCTCAATCAGTTGGGACTTTGTTTCCTGGAATTTAGAATAATGAGGGGGTAATATCATAAAAATCTGTAAAAATTCTAACTGGAATAGGCTGGGTAGATGCAGGAAGAATGTTTTCAGTGACTAAGGAGTCTAGAACCTTAGGGGTCACTGCCTCAGGATAAGGAATAGGTCTTTTAAGGACAGAGGACTGCAGATGGACAGAGATGAGGAGGCATATATCTTAACTCATAGATTATCTGCCACAGCAATTTGTTGAGGCTGAATTATTGAAAACTTTCAAGAAAGATGTCAATTTGTTTTTAGGACTAAAGGGATCAAAGGATATGGGGAGAAAGTGGGAACAAGATAGTAAATTGGATGATCATCCATGATCATGATCATATTGTTGAGTGGCAGAGCAGGCTGAAAGGGCTGAATTGCCTCCTCCTATTTAAATATTCTGTTTCTGTGTTACTTTGTATATTTCTGGTTATTGCAACTATTCACATAATGAAAAGGAAAATAACCAAAAGGATTAAAGGAACATGGAGTTCAGATTCTGCTATCATTGGAAAAGGGAAAGTTGCTGAGATTCATTTAAGTATGTGAGATTCAAACATGTTAAATTCATTGTCTTTCTGATCCACGTTCTTTCCTGCTCCACTAATGCGTTAATTGTACAAGTCACAGCCTTGTTTTTAAAGCTTCATCCTTGTTTTTAAAGCTTTCCTTAACTAAGCCCTTCCCTAAAAGTATTGGCTTGTTCACAAGCTTAGGGCAGACAGCTAGTGGAATATTATGCACTTCTGATTTTAATTTCTCTAAGAGTGATGCCTGGTCGTTTGGCTGTCAGTCATTGGAATCATCTACCTAACATCTTCAAACCTCATTCCTCCTTTAGAATGTTGCTTGTCCAAGGGCTATTATTCCTGTAAAGACCAGTAACTCATTAAAATAGTTATGAATTTCCCAGTGACCAATGAAAATATTTAAATAAAAGTATAGTACTGCTGGTGCTGAAGATGGGAAATAAAAACTGACCATTCCAGAGAATGTTAGCAGGCTTGGCAACATCTGTTGACAGAGAAAAAAGATTAATGTTTCAGTTCTATTGGAGATAAAATATAACATTATTTTCTCTCTCTCTCCACTGACATTTCTGGAGCTGCTTAGTTTCTCCAGCTCCTTTTGTTTTCAGCACACCAACGTTTCACGTTTTAAGACTTTTACAGTAACAAGCAATCTAAAACAAACATTAACAAAACATGAATTAGCAGGGAACTACTCCCCTAAATTTCAGAAAGACAGTTATGATTGATCGAAAACACTGTACTAAATTCATGCATTACCCTGCACTCTCAGTAGAAAAGAATTGTGCGCTGGCCCAGCAAGAGGAATGTTCCAGAATTCTCCAGAACCTTCCCTAAGTGTTTCACTTGGTCCTTCTTCACCCTCACTTCCCTTCAAGGCCCCAAGAGCTCCTTCCATATCCATCACAAATTCACCTGCACCTCCACACACATCCATTTACTGCATCCGCTGCACCCGATGTGGCCTCCTCTATATTGGGGAGACAGGATGCCTACTTGTGGAACATTTCAGAGAACACCTCTGGGACACCCACACCACCCAACCCAACCGCCCTGTGGCTGAACACTTTAACTCCCCCTCCCACTCCGTCAAGGACATGCAGGTCCTTGGCCTCCTCCATCGCCAGACCATGGCAACACAACACCTGGAGGAAGAGTGCCTCATCTTCCGCCTAGGAACCCTCCAACCACAAGGGATGAATGCAGATTTCTCCAGCTTCCTCATTTCCCCTTCCCCCACCTTATCTCAGTCCCAACCCTCGGACTCAGCACCGCCTTCTTGGCCTGCAATCTTCTTCCCGAATTCTCCGCCCCACCCCCTCTCTGGCCTATCACCCTCACCTTAACCTCCTTCCACCTATCACATTCCCAATGCCCCTCCCCTAAGTCCCTCCTCCCTACCTTTTATCTTAGCCTGCTTGGCACACCCTCCTCATTCCTGAAGAAGGGCTTATGCCCGAAACGTCGATTCTCCTGCTCCTTGGATGCTGCCTGACCTGCTGCGCTTTTCCAGCAACACATTTTTGAGCACTGATCTCCAGCATCTGCAGTCCTCACTTTCTCCTTCTTCACCTTTGTCAATATCATAAAACTCTTGACTTTTCCACCTCTCATCATTGTGAAGAAGAGTCAAAGCAGACTTGAAACATTAAATTCGGTCTCTCCACAGACACTACTCAACTCTGAGTTTGTCTAATAACTTCTGTTTTTATTTTGAATCTTCCAGTGTTCAATTTTAGAAAATAGCAGTCATCTAAGCATATGGAAACATACTTCCAGAAACCAAGCACATTCTGTATTATTGCACAAATCTCAACCAAGCGCTATACCTTTTAAAATAACAAAATGATGTCATGAGATGTGATTCTATAGTATAAAAGGTCTTTGCTTGGTTGATCAATTAGTTTATTAAACAACCAGTTATTTGGTCAATTAGCTATCTACATAATGTAGCAGGAACATAGGCTATGTGTAAGTCTGAAGTATCATGCCAGTATACTCAACTAGTTGATGATAAACTTGACGAAATCTGTCTCAACAAACACCTAGTCTTTATGTTTTATTTTCTATGGGGTAACATACAGGGAAACAGTAAGACCATATCATATTAGCAATGGTGTTTTACCCTAAGGAAACCACATCATGGCAGCAGCAAGTGGACACCGGAAGCTGATAGCAGTTGTGTTTATTGTTTGAAAAAAGGTAATTTCAGCAAGTTGTTACTTATGGCTAAAAGGATGATAGTGATGTGGCTCTTTGTCATCACTCATCATTTACCTGAATTCAGAGCTAAAGCTCACATCTAACAATCAAGACTGAAAGCTGCAACTTGTACTGAAACACAGCATTCACAGCAAAGAATTGTGGTGAGGCCCCTTTTCTCTCTCGCTCCTTAAGAAAAATAAAATGTCCAATTTAAAAAAAAGTGGCAGTTGATAGGAGGCCCAAGATAACTATACTTCAGCAAAGCAATATTGGAATGAAATACAGACAAAAATGCTGCAAAGAAAATCCTGCTGTCATACCATTAAGGCCTTACTCACACATAGTTGTAAGTCCACTACACCATTTTGTTGTCTTCAGAGACAGTGCAGAAGATGAATGTTGCATGTCACTTTGATCTAATTTTGACATGAACACACAGGTGCTAGTTAGCTCTTTTATTAAAAGAAGAGTGGCAACCTTTGAAGATTCAAAAAAGAGAGAGGCAGAAGAGAGAAATAATGCATCAAAAAGGCAAAAACATTACACTGAAAAACAGATTCTTTATATATTGGCATTTTCCACAATTCGTATGGAAAGTAAACATCTGAATATGGAGTGGCACTGCACTGCCATGTTGTTAGAATTCTAGCTGTTTAATGAAAGAATGTATCTGTTCCTACATACATCAATAGATAGAAGTTAAACAAAGACAAACAATCAAAGTTTGTAAACAAATGATTAAAGAGAATAAAAGACTTTGGTATTTCAAATGGAGATCCTGTCAAATTTTCCAATTTTCCAGAAATTCAGCTTAAAATCAAAGTCAATTTTTAAAATACACAGACCTGAGTTTGTGACAAGAGCAAGGTGAAACCATCAACTCATTTATAGACAAATATCAATGCATTTTAGTATCAATGAAGCTAACTTAGCTGAAATGTTTATAGAATCAGTAAGGCAGTCAACCAGGTTTCTCATGCGATTGCTTAGCAAGGTTAGATCTCATGGAATACAGGGAGAACTAGCCATTTGGATACAGAACTGGCTCAAAGGTAGAAGACAGAGGGTGGTGGTAGAGGGTTATTTTTCAGACTGGAGACCTGTGATCAGTGGAGTACCACAAGGAATGGTACTAGGTTCACTGCTTTTCGTCATGTATATAAATGATTTGGATGCGAGCGTAAGAGGTATAGTTAGTAAGTTTGCAGATGACATCAAAATTGGAGGTGTAGTGAACAGCGATGAAGGTTACCTCAGAGTACAATGGGATCTTTATCAAATGGGCCAATGGGCCGAGGAGTGGCAGATGGAGTTTAATTTAGATAAATCTGAGGTGCTGCATCTTGGAAATGCAAATCAGGAAAGGACTCATGCACTTAATGATAAGGTCCTGGGGAGTTTTGCTGAACAAAGAGACCTTGGAATGCAGGTTCATAGCTCCTTGAATGTTGAATCACAGGTAGTTAGGATAATGAAGAAGGCGTTTGGTATGCTTTCCTTTATTGGTCAGTGCATTGAGTATAGGAATTGGGACATCATGTTGTGGCTGTACAGGATATTGGTTAGCTCACTTTGAATACTGCTTGGGTCTCTGTGCTATAGGAAGGATGTTGTGAAACTTGAAAGGGTTCAGAAAAGATTAACAAAGATGTTGTCAGGATTGGAGGATTAGAGTGATAGGGAGAGGCTAAATAGGCTGGGCCTATTTTCCTTGGAGTGTCGGAGGCTGAGGGGTGACCTTAGAGGTTTACAAAATCATGAGGGGCATGGACAGGGTAAATAGACAAGGTCTCTTCACCAGGGTGGGGGAGTCCATAACTAGTGGACATAGGCTTAAGGTGAGGGGGGGAAATATATAAAAGGGACCTAAGGTCAACTTTTTTTTTCGCAGAAGGTGGTGCATATATGGAATGAGCATCCACAAGAAGTGGTAGAGGTTAGTACTTTAAAAGGCATCTGGATGGGTATATGAATAGGAAGAGTTTAAAGGGATATGGGCCAAATGCTAGCAAGTGAGACTCGATTTATTTTGAATATGTGGTCGCCAAGGACAAGTTGGACTGAAGGGTCTGTTTCCATGCTGTATATCTCTATGACTCTAACACTAATTGTCTCAAAAACTATTAAATCTTTCTGAAAGGCATTTCTAAGTAAATTAAATATACCATTGACACACTGCATGTTCAAAGCAATTGCAGCAGTCTGGCTGCCTATATAGGTGCCTTTCTATCCACCAAAATAGTATCAAGGTCTTCTTGACACATGTAAATGCATAATCTAAATCATAAATATTTACCTCTATCAAAGTGACACACCTTAAAATAAATGGTCTATGTGCCACTATGAAGTGCAAATATCATCCCTTTGTACATCTTACATGATTTGTAGTCAAGAAATGTACTTCAGTTACTGATTTATTAATGGCTTGCAATGCAACTGTCCCATGAATTGTCCTTGCCCGTCTTCAATGTCAATACTGTTCCTCAGGATTTCTATCCTATTTAGCCCAGGAACAACAGGATCTTCTATTATTCCTCCTCCAGCATTCTTGCATCTACATAGTATTATGATCCATGAGGTATTTGATAAGGTTCCCCATGGTAGGCTTATGCGGAAAGTCAGGAGGCATGGGATAGTGGGAAGTTTGGCCAGTTGGATAGAGAACTGGCTAACCGGTCGAAGTCAGAGAGTGGTAGTAGATGGTAAATATTCAGCCTGGAGCCCAGTTACAAGTGGAGTTCCGCAGGGATCAGTTCTGGGTCCTCTGCTGTTTGTAATTTTTATTAATGACTTGGAACAGGGAGTCGAAGGATGGGTCAGTAAATTTGCAGACGATACTAAGATAGGTGGAGTTGTGGATAGTGAGGAGGGCTGTTGTCGGCTGCAAAGGCACTTAGATATGATGCAGAGCTGGGCTGAGGAGTGGCAGATGGAGTTCAACCCTGTCAAGTGTGAGGTTGTCCATTTTGGAAGGACAAATAAGAATGCGGAATACAGGGTTAACGGTAGGGTTCTTAGTAAGGTGGAGGAGCAGAGGGATCTTGGGGTCTATGTTCATAGATCTTTGAAAGTTGCCACTCAGGTGGATAGAACTTGTAAGAAGACCTATGGTGTATTAGCGTTCATTAGCAGAGGGATTGAATTCAAGAGTCGTGAGGTGATGTTGCAGCTGCATAGGACCTTGGTAAGGCCACATTTGGAGTTGTGTGCGCAGTTCTGGTCACCTCATTTTAGGAAAGATGTGGAAGCTTTGGAGAGGGTGCAGAAGAGATTTACCAGGATGTTGCCTGGAATGGAGAATAGGTAGTATGAGGATAGGTTGAGAGTGCTGGGCCTTTTCTCATTGGAATGGCGAAGGATGAGAGGTGACTTGAAAGAGGTTTATAAGATGATCAGGGGAATAGATAGAGTAGACAGTCAGAGAATTTTTCCCCGGGTACAACAGAGTGTTACAAGGGGATATAAATTTAAGGTGAAGGGTGGAATGTACAGGGGGGATGTCAGGGGTAGGTTCTTTACCCAGAGAGTGGTGGGGGCAGAGTCAGAATCATTGGTGACCTTTAAGTGGCAATTGGATAGGTACATGGATCGGTGCTTAAGCTAGGACAAATGTTTGGCACAACATCGTGGGCCAAAGGGCCTGTTCTGTGCTGTATTGTTCTATGTTCTATGTTCTATGTAATGAACATGTCACTTCGAACAAAGATTCCAGACTGTAACATAGAATTTTTATGGGGCTGATTATATCCCCTTTAGGCAGAAAAGTATCTGTTGCTGACATTTCTGTTTTATTCTATGGGAATATACAAAAAGAGAGATAAAACTGCTCTGTCTGTTACATTATCTGGGCATTCTAGTTTGTGGACTAGAGTGCTGTGAAGCCCACAGCTTAGAGAACCACAATTTCAAGCACTCCTATGCTGTAGGTAAAATCAAAGAGAAAAATGTCTTACCCTGAATGCTTGAATTGAATCAGAGCTGAAATGAATCTGACGACAGAGCATCAATCTTTCTGTTAAACAAAGGATTGTGAAACAGACTGGTGAACTACTCATGTCAACACTACCAGTAAGCTCCATTGAAATAGTCATAACATTCAACTATGTGCTCTTTGTGAATAATTTACAGAATGATGCATACTTTTTTTTTTCTAGCTTTTATCCTTTAGGATTTACTTCTTCCTTCTAATCTTTGTGTGTTGCATTATTAATTCTTCTCAAGTTTAGTAACTGATGAAGTGTCTTTCTTTCCTAACTATCAAAAGCCTGGTTAAATTGACTCCTTTTAAAACAGGAGTACATTTGTATCTATGAGAAATGTTTCACAAGAGAAAGGATCCTTTCCAACTTAACCTATTGCAATCAGCCAAACAGATGGGTGTATAAAGAAGGGGAGCTAGCTCATCCCTCCTCACCCAGAACCCTAACATTATGTGGTATCTTGACTGGAACCATATTAATTTGGGGAACCTTGTGTGTATGTTCTGGTTGTAACAACTCCTAATGATTGGGAGAACTGATAGCTTTTGGTAATGGGACTCTAGAAGCAGCAGTAAAGCAATGAAAAATCAAAGAACTGCAGTTGCTGGAAGTCAGAAACAAAACTAGAAATTGCTGGAAAAACCTCAGCAGGTCTGGCAGCATCTGTGGAGAGAAATCAGAGTTAATGCTTGGGTCTAGTCACTTGCGTACAGAACATTCTTCAGTAAAATAATGAGTATGGAGCTACAGGTGAAAAACTTCTTAAACTCAGAAAATGCACATGCTATTAATGTCTGTATATCTTCCAAAGCAGAAAATTACAAATCCTGGCATTGTCATTGCAACTGTAGGTAAAATTGACATTTTTAAACAGAAGTTAATTTGTTGTAACAGGAGAGAATTTCCAGCGTTCACAATTTCAAAGTGCATTCCACTTCTTGGCAAAGACTGGTGATAAAGTTAGTGTTGTCTTTCTTATTTATGGTTGGAATTTTTGCCACAAATCTAAAATATACTGCATGGAGTTGCATTCTTCATGTCAGACTATGCTTGGCTGCAATTCTAAATATAATCCTTTTAAAACAAAAATCAGTTAATTGATACAGGAGGAACCAATTTGCAGAATGTATGGTATGACATTAAAAGATCAATTTATATATCCATAGCAGTGAAAGTTAAGTAAATTTGACAAACTGGTATATGGTCCAATTATAATTCAAATGGCTGCAAACACTGCAGAATGTTTTTTTCACAAGCATTTAACTGAACTGCTGATCCTTGTCAGATGAAACTCTGATACCTTAGAGTCTTCACCAGGATGAACTGAACCTTGCAGATATTTTATTCCTTGTGCTGAATTTATTTAATCCCTTTAGTGACGTGCAGATGGTGGCTGATGAACTCTTCCCCATAATAAATGACTGGAATCAAAGGTCTCATAACTTATGAGATTGCTATATTTCACAGCTATGATGCTTTACCCCTCTCCTCCTAACCAGTCAGGGTAATAGAGGAAATACATTCTTGACCCTTCCCTTTCATCTAACCTTCCCTCCTTTGACTGTGTAGCAGCATGTTCTTTACTAAGCAGCAAATCACAATAAATAGCCTTGAATATGAACTCGGTTGATGCTTTAAGGGTCATTTAACCTAAATGGACTGTGGTAAATAATTACTTCCCTGTGAGTAAGCAGTAGGTGCGAGCGTCAGCAAGTTTTAATTTCTTCCACTCTATTAAAAAGAAATGGCCTGATGTTGAACACATCCCATAGAAATAAAATGAAGCTTACTGCTTACTGTCAGTTAATACCATAAGAGCACTGGGTTCCAGCATTCTTAACCCAGTGCTCTGAGATGCATCACAAATTTAGCTCCTATTAGGATTGTGGCCTGTCAAAACTACATTTAATTTCTGAATTGTAATGAATCTAAAACCATCGAGGGCTTGATGTTTGGTAATTCAGTTATCCACAGTGCTAAATTTAAAATAGATAGGCTTTGAAAGCAAGTAGAACATAGAACATAGAAAAATACAGCGTAGTACAGGCCCTTTGGCCCTCGATGTTGCGCCAATCCAAGCCCACCTAACCTACACTAGCCCACTATCCTCCATATGCCTATCCAATGCCCATTGAAATGCCCATAAAGAGGGAGAGTCCACCACTGCTACTGGCAGGGCATTCCATGAACTCACGACTCGCTGAGTAAAGAATCTACCCCTAACATCTGCCCTATACCTACCACCCCTTAATTTAAAGCTATGCCCCCTCGTAATAGCTGACTCCATACGTGGAAAAAGGTTCTCACAGTCAACCCTATCTAAACCCCTAATCATCTTGTATGCCTCTATCAAGTCACTTCTAAACCTTCTTTTCTCCAATGAAAACAGCCCCATATGCCTCAGCCTTTCCTCATACGATCTTCCTACCATACCAGGCAACATCCTGGTAAACCTCCTCTGCACCCGTTCCAGTGCCTCCGCATCCTTCCTATAGTATTGCGACCAAAACTGCACACAATACTCCAGATGCGGCCTCACCAGAGTCTTATACAACTGCAACATGACCTCAGGGCTCCGGAACTCAATTCCTCTACCAATGAAAGCCAGTACGCCATATGCCTTCATTACTGCACTATTTACCTGGGTGGCAACTTTCAGAGATCTGTGTACATGGATACCAAGATCCCTTTGCTCATCCACACTACCAAGTATCCGACCATTAGCCCAGTACCCCATCTTTTTGTTACTCATACCAAAGTGAATCACCTCACACTTAGCTATATTGAACTCCATTTGCCACCTTTCTGCCCAGCTCTGCAACTTATCTATATCCCGCTGTAACCTGACACATCCTTCCTCACTGTCAACAACTCCACCGACTTTCGTATCATCCGCAAACTTGCTCACCCAACCTTCTAGCCCCTCCTCCAGGTCATTTATAAAAATGACAAACAGCAGTGGTCCCAAAACAGATCCTTGCGGAACACCGCTAGTAACTGCACTCCAAGATGAACCTTTACCATCAACTGCTACCCTCTGTCTTCTTCCAGCCAGCCAATTCCTAATCCAAACCTCCAACTCACCCTCAATGCCATGCCTCCGTATTTTTTGCAGTAGCCTACCATGGGGAACCGTATCAAACGCCTTACTAAAATCCATATACACCACATCTATCACTTTACCCTCGTCCACCTCCTTAGTCACCTTCTCAAAGAATTCAATAAGGTTTGTGAGGCACGACCTGCCCTTCACAAAACCATGCTGACTATCCTTGGTCACATTATTCCTATCCAGATGTTCATAAATCCTATCCCTTACAATTCTCTCTAAGACTTTGCCCACAACAGAAGTGAGACTCACTGGCCTATAGTTACTAGGGTTATCCCTACTCCCCTTCTTGAACAAGGGAACCATATTTGCTATCCTCCAGTCTACTGGCACCATTCCTGTAGACAACGAGGACATAAAAATCAAGGCCAATGGCTCTGCAATCTCCTCCCTTGCTTCCCAGAGAATCCTAGGATAAATGCCATCAGGCCCAGGAGACTTATTATTTTCACCCTTTCCAGAATTTCCACCACCTCTTCCCTACATACCTCAAAGCCGTCCATTCTAATTAATTCTGACTCAATATTCACATTCGAACAATGTCCTGTTCCTGAGTGAATACTGACAAAAAGTATTCATTCAGTGTCTCCCCAATCTCTTCAGCCTCCACACGCAACTTCCCACTACTATCCTTGACTGGACCTATTCCTACCCTAGTCATTCTTTTATTTCTGACCTACCTATAGAAAGCCTTAGGGTTTTCCCTAATCCTACCAACTAAGGACTTTTCATTCCCCCTCCTTGTTGCTCTTAGCTCTCTCTTCAGGTCCTTCCTGGCTACCTTATAACTCTCAATCGCCCCAATTGAACCTTCATGTCTCATCTTTACATAGGCCGCCCTCTTCCATTTAACAAGGGATTCCAATTCCTTATTAAACCACGGCTCCCTCACACGACCCTTTCCTCCCTGCCTGACAGGTACATACTTATCAAGGACACTCAATCGTTGCTCCTTGAACAAGCTCCACATATCAATTGTGCCCATGCCTTGAAGCCTACTTTTCCAAGCCACGCATCCTAGGTCGTGCCTCACCGCATCATAATTTCCCTGCCCCCAGCTATAACTCTTGCCCTGCAGTGCACACTTATCCCTCTCCATCACTAGAGTAAAAGTCACCGAATTGTGGTCACTGTCCCCAAAGTGCTCACATACCTCCAATTCTAACACCTGGCCTGGTTCGTTACCCAGAACCAAATCCAGTATGGCCTCACCTCTTGTTGGCCTGTCTACATAAGTACTGAGTTATGAGTTTAGAAATAGATATTTCCTCAGGAGAGCAACTAGTATCTGGCATAGTTGACTGCAGCTCTCCAAGTATTCTCAAAGTCGCCATGCTGATTAATGTAATACAGCTTTATTGGCACACAACGTGTATTACTTCAAAAGTAATTCTAAAGTGAAAAGAAAATTGGAAGTGCTTGAAAGCAACACAATGTTGCTAGCAGTATTTTGTATTTTTCTTACATCTCCAACATTTGGTATAAAGAATTTCAGAACATAATGATTCAGTTGGTAAAATCTGCATCTAATCAATAGAACTTCAGCTGCCTTAGAGATTTTACTGTCACCGATGTTGACTTGGTGTAACTAGTCGATGACTAGCACTGCTTGAAGTAAAAGAGAAGGTGCCTGTTCATTTTTCTCAAGTTAGTTAGATTGTTTGCTGACTCAAGTTTAAGCCTGGCTACTACTTGAGGCTAGTAACCTGATGGTCATGAGATCAAGTGCCTGTGTAGAAAGTTGGAAAATTACATTTTTAGAATATTGGGAACTGTGGGCGAGCACCAGAAATAAATGACCCTGTCAACTGTTTATTATTTTTAGTTCACTGATATCTTTCAAGAAAGGGTACCCAATAGCTCTGCTCATGTTCCTGATGAAGGACTTATGCCCAAAACATCGATCGTCCTGCTCCTCAGATGCTGCCTAACCAGTTGTGCTTTTCCAGCACCAGACTTTTCAACACTGTTCTCCAGCATCTGCAGTCCTCACTTTCTCCTAATCTGATAGTTCTGTCTGACCAAATAACCTGAGAGCTAGCAAGCTTGGAAATATGTACCTTTAGTAGATAATGAGGATGTTTGTCAAAAAAAAAGAAAATGAAGGGCAAGCCGATTGTTCCTTAAACTCATACGTTCAGCCATCTTCTGGGAAAGCTTTGTCAAAGTGTCAGTTAGACTCGAAACGTCAGCTCTTTTCTCTCCTTGCAGATGCTGCCAGACTTGCTGAGATTTTCCAGCATTTTCTCTTTTTTGCTTTGGAGACATGTTCTCTGTGACAGAAATCTGCAATTTCACTAACCTTCTGGATGGTTGCCTTTTTGAAAGGGAACTACTTTCTTTCCTCCCCCCACCACACCTCCGTCCCTTCCCCACACCCCCATCATGGGATGTATTTTTGCCTGGCAACAGCCCAATTTTGTTTCTCTCTTCTATCTTTGCTTCTGAAACACTGAACTATTCACCTAAAGATTTTTTTAAAAGCTTATTTAAATGCATACAAATTTCCAGGCAACCCAGGACTCTTCAGAAATCAAATATGTCTTTCTGTTTTTAAAAAAATCATTCATGACATGATAACATTGCTGGCTAGGCCAGTATTTATTGCCCATCACTAACTGCGCACAGGGGAGTAAAGATTTAACCATGTTGCTGTGGGTCGGGATTCACATTAAGAGCCAGACCAGGTAAGGATGGCAGTTTCCTTCCCTAAAAGACATTATGAACCAGATGGGTTTTTCCAACGATCCATGATGGATTCATGATCATCGGTAGACTCTTAACTCCAGATTTTTATTGAACTCACAATCTACAATCTGCCCCGTCAGGATTTGAACCTGGGTGGCACATGCAATATGGAATTACAGGTTCTGTTCACATTTGATCACAATTTCCAAATAATACCATTATCAACCTTCTTTGTAACGTAGTAATAATATTATTGTTTAATATATGTTCTGACTGAATGTTGGTCCTTGACTCATAGTAATCACACAATACCTTTCTATCCTGTGTTTTTCTTTTTGTTTGTGATTATTTAAAGCTGTTTAAAAGGTTGGTCTTTACTTCCACAAGGTGCAGACCTCTTATCTATATGAAACATTCCTTAAAATCAACTCTAATATAAATTTTGAAATCACCAAGAAAGATGCATATATTAAGAGAAGGAACAGACTGGAACAGATACAAGTATTTAAGTACCTGTATTTAGGAATTATATATGCACATGAGTGGTGCAATAAAGTAATAACACAAAGCCCAGCAATAGAAAAAGTCAGATTTACTAAGAAGAATTAACTACTGAGTACTAATTAGAAAGGTGAATAAATAACTTGATGTGATCTGTAAAGAAATCAGTTTGAAGCGTGAAATATGGATGTGAGACATCAGTATAATTTGTTTCTTGGTTAGTACATAAAAGCTTTTAAACCTTTAACCTATAAGCTATCTTACATTTACAATATAGTAAGACATCATCAAAACCAATGTATCTAGTGCCCCAATTCTAAACTTAAATCCTCCATTTTGCACTGGCATACAAGATTTATTATGGAGGTCATGGAGATGTACCAACATCAGACCATCTTCTGAGATAATGAGCTTCTTGTCAGTGATATCTGCCTGTCACACAGCAGAACAAATAGCACCAAGAATGTTAGCAAATTTTGCTAAAGTAGAAATACAACCGAGAAAAATCAGCAGTAATATCTCACCCGTATTCCTATACTTCACAATCTATCTATTCTCGTCAACCTACCAGGTAACAGGCAGAGTCTGTTGCCCAAAGTATTGAGAATGACTAGTTCTCCGAAGGAACTCTTTTCAGATAGTCAGATCAAATTCTACGTGATCTAACTGTAAAAGCACCTACTTTGTAACTGCTTTCACCTTGAAAACCTTCAAGCAAATTTTAAACATTTGATTAATTAATACAAAGTGCATCTGTGTAACACATGTACACAAGTACTTCTCCTTTTTCTCCCAAGAGATAGGTAGTGGAATATTTTCAGTTATATGGAAGCTACTAAGATATTTCAATTCCTCATTAAAAGACATTGGGATAATTTAGTTTTATTGGGTAGAGTTAAAGATGATGGCTTTTCCCTGCTGTTAAGAAAGAATATCTAAATGAAGAATACAGTATATTTGCCATAAAGTAAGGAAGATGAATATGTCTCAGAATACAATGGCTTGTTTTAAAACAATTTTTCATTGATATGCATTTAACATAGTTACAGAAATTGGAAAATTATCTGTTTACAGTGTGGGCCTTTAAGGTAAAATATGTTATTATTCAGGTAAAGGGTGAGACCATCAATGTTCCTCTTTAATATGTTCGGCTAATCAAATATCTGTTTCCTATTAAGGTACGTAGTATTCATTTTCTTGGATATTTTAAAGGCTTACATTGAAAATCTGTATCAATTCAAATTAGATTGCCCTTCTGTGACTTCTGTTAATTATTTCTGCCTTTCTTGGAAAAAAAGCTCATAAATGTTTTATTGCATGAATCTATTTACTGACAGCCCCTATTCATGAATCAATTCATCAGTTTAAAGGCTACCAGTTGTTTGATATTAAAATGTCAAATTTTGCTTTAAAATTGCTTCATTGAAAAGCTTTGGGCAAACTTTTTTTTTCCCAGATAACTGTGTGGGCGGGGGACTCATTTGCATGTTTTCAGGAGTTGTACCTCCAAATATATACGAGCAGCAAGGTGGGTCAGTGGCAAGCACTGCTGTCTCCCAGCACCAGGGACTTAGGTTTCATTCCAGCCTTGGGTAACAGTGTGGAGTTTGCAGGTTCTCTTCGTGTCTGTGTGGTTTCCTCTGGATGCTCCGGTTTCCTCCCACAATCCAAAGATGTGCAGGTTAGGTGGATTGACCATCTAAATTGTCCATCGTATCCAGAGATGTGCAAGCTAGATTGATTAGGCATAAGAAATAGTGTAGGATATAAGGTAGGGGGTTAGGTCAGGGTGAGATGCTTTTCGGAGGGTTGGTGCAGACTCAATGGGCCAATTTGCCTCTTTCCATATTGTAGGGATGCTATGATTCTAAATTTGAGGCAAATTCAGGATCCCAACATTATCCCATTCTATTCAGTGTTTTTGCAAAGAGGGATTGAAGGTATGTTGGAAACCCCTCAGGTATGTTGGATAGAATGTTAAAGTAATTAAAAGGTCAGTGCTGGTTTGCAATGCAAAGTGATGCCAACAGTGTTAGTTGAATTCCTGTACCACCTGAGGTTGCTGTTAAAAACTCTCCTGCTCAACTTTTCCCCTCACCTGAGGCATGATGACCCCCGGGTTAAACCGCCACCTGTCATCTCTCTATAATAAGAGAGCAGCCCTATCATCTGGTAGGACTAAGGTGAGTTTACCTTTCATATGCAGCCCTTTAAGCACCATGGCTAACCACCAACTTTATACTTCATTCATGTGATGGCGGTGTCGTTTGCAAAGCCATTATTTAGAATCATTTCTAATTGATAATGCTCAGCCACATCCTTGAATGCCACAATTGTTGATGCACTCACAGTACTGTTAGGAAGAAAGCTCCAGGATTTTGACCCAGCAATGATGAAGGGATGGTTATATATTCCAACTCAGCATGGTTTATGGCTCAGCTGGGAACTTGCAGGTGTTAATGAAGAATGAGCATTACTCTGAAATGTCGTTGACAATAGGCAGAGGTTGCCCTTATAATAGTAGCTAATTGAGACTGCTTTTGCTGGGTATGGGTAAGACAGTGCCTATTTCTGTACCCTAATTTCACAATCAGCATGTCCTTGAGCCTGTACAGTGGCATGTAATTCATCTCTATCATGTTAGCTGGACCAATGAGGAGGAGCCATAATGTTTCTCACCTCCAAAGGGCTAACAATCAGAAGAGGAGCAGCAACTGCAGAATGAAATGCAGCTGGATGCAGCAGAGAGCTTGGCCAATGATCAGAGATCAAAGAAGTGGTCCTATGTGCAGATGGTCAGTTTCCTGGGCCTTTTTGGAGCAGTACTGACCCTGGAGAGAGGACTCTCTCAGCCCTTTTGTAAGAGGATCTCAGGTCAGAAGCATCAGCAGCCTGTAGCAGTGATGGTCAACAACGGCTGTGGATATCTTTGTATTCAGATTACTTCAGGAATCAGCTTCTGATTAACAATGGATCTCACAATCTGCTGCTTGTAACTGCATCATACAGCTGAATGGTGCATTGCCTGCGAAGACAATGGACTACATGAATTTCCAAATGGGTGCTGTCTGCCAGGGCTGGATCAACTTTCTGACAAGACCCAGGGACCCGGGTTTGATTCCACCTTCAGGCAACTGTCTGTGTGGAGTTTGCACATTCTCCCTGTGTCTGCGTGGGTCTCTTCTAGGCCCTCTGGTTTCCTCCCACAGTCCTAACATGCAGGTTAAGTGGATTGATGATGGGAAATACAGGATTACTGGGATCAGGTAGAAGAGGACAAGATTGAATAGGATGCTCTCGGAGGGTCAGTATGGACTCGATGGGCTGAATGGCCTGCTTCCACACTGGGATTCTATGATTCCTCAGGTGCAAGCTGTTAAGTAATTACACTCATATAGTCATCAAAGCACTATGCACAAGACCAAGCTGTTTGTAAATAAGAAGCGTTTCCATTATTTCAATGTACAGCTTGTATTTGAGCATTGCAAAAGGATCCTGAAAGTGCATGCAAAATTCCCAGGGAACTGCTGTGACACAAACCTATTCAGATGAAGGGCTTTTGCCTGAAACATTGATTTTCCTGCTTCTCGGATGCTGCCTGACCGGCTGTGCTTTTCCAGCACCACTCTAATCACAAACCTATTCAGTTAGTCTCAGCCTATTGAAAGACCAATGTGGGCTTCTGAGATGACCATAGCTATTAGATTGTAGCCAATTACAAATAAGGGCAACAATTTAATAGACCATTAGTTTGTTTATAAGCTAGTCCCATTCTTCAGCCTATCCCTGAAGCTCTCTAAATTCATCACTTTCAAATATATATCCAGCTCTCTCTTGAAAATCTAATGGAATCCACTTCCACCACTTTCCCAAGTAGCGCATTCCAAATTCTAACAACGTTTAGTAAAGAAGTTCATCTTCATCTCACTCCTAGTTCTCTTGCTGAGAACCTTGAAATTGCAAACCTCAGTTTCTGTCATACCAACTAATGGAAACAAAATATCCTCGTTTACCGTCTCAAAAATAGTTCATAGTTTTGAACATCTCAACATGGCTACCTCTTAATCCTCACTGCTCCAAAGAGAATAAGCCCAATTTCTCTAATTTTTTTGTTTTATCTATAATCTCTCATTCCTGGTTTTATTCTACTAAATCTGCTTTACACTCTCCTTCCTGAAATATAGTGCCCAGAACTAACAGAGCACAACACTCCAGCTTCGATTTGACCAATGATTTGTCAAGGTGTAGCATCACTACTTTGCTTTTATACACTATGCCTCTATTTATAAACTCAAGAATCCTATCAGTCTTCATAACAACTATTTCAAATTGCCTGGCCACCTTCAGAGAATCATATCCCAACACTGATCCCTGGGGAACACCACTTTCAACTCTTCTCTAATCTGACAAATGCCACTCTATATCTACTGCTAGTTCCTATCTTTTAGCCAACTTCTAATCCATGCTGTCATCAATCCCAAAGACTTCTAATTTATTAACCAACTGACCATGTGTCATTGTATCAGATATTTTATGAAAGTTCAAATATACAACATTCACAGCACTATCCTCATCAATTGCTCATTATGCATAATACATTAACTCAAACTCCTAACCCATACATTAACCAAGACGTAGGCTGCTAATTAGATGCCTTAAGAAGTTTAAATTGGAAGGACCAGTATCAGAGTACCTCAGTTTATAATGAGCAAATTACCCGTTTTCTAGTAAAGAAACTGTGGTGGCAAGATTCTACCTTTTTTCAACCTTCCCTTCACTACTACACATTTAACTGCGAGCAGATCATGAGAAAAGAAAATCCACAAATACATTACCTCCACATTCTAGACTAAGCTTCTATTTTATCAGCTGAACTCTTGGCTTACTTCAGACACTACACTGCTGCACATTTTAAAATTTATTTTCACTTATCAAACAAGTCAATTATGTTCATACCACACTTTGGACCTTGTTGTCAATTATAATAATTACTAGATTAGATTAGCTTACTTACAGTGTGGAAACAGGCCCTTTGGCCCAACAAGTCCACACCGACCCTCCGAAGAGCAACCCACCCAGACCCATTCCCCTAAATTTACCCTTCACCTAACACTATAGACAATTTAGCATGGTCAGTTCACCTAACTTGCACATTTTTGGACTGTGGGAGGAAACCGGAGCACCCCCACGCAAACACGGGGAGAGTGTGCAAACTCCACACAGACAGTTGCCTGAAGCGGAAATTGAACCCGGGTCTCTGGCGCTGTGAGGCAACAATACTAGCCACTGTGCTGCCCAGTAGCATTGAACAATCCATGGAGAAAATCTCTCCGAATTACTTCAACAAATTTCCATAACACAACATTAAAAGCTGTAACGTTTTTTCCACTTTGCACGTAAGTATACTTGTGTTCTCACAGAATAAGGAAGTGACTTAGTGTAAACAATTGACTATTCTATCCCTAAACAGAATCTACCTTCAAACATTGCCTTGACACCAACAATGTGTCTCTCCAATAACTTTTTAATCTCTTTCTGTCCTAGGTTCCTCCCAAAATCTCCATCATTTGATTTTTATTTTGGTTGAAGAACTTTCTTACAAAATCATTTGCACCTCAAACTCCCTTATCTCTGCCAAAGTCCCTTAGCTCTGACCTTTTCTTAAGAAATATTGAACTTTACCTTTTTATCTGAGGCAACTTCTTCAACCATCTTATCTTTAACTTCTCAAACTCCCTACATGCCATCGCCATCTTCTCTGAAGCTCAAGATTGGTGTCCATTCTTTGGATGTTTCAACTAGTTAATGCATCAAAAGCACTTCACCCAAGTACTTGTTAGGCTGAGATGGACAAAAGGACACAGAATTTGTTTCCGGTTCAGCTAGATTTTATTAACAAAATATTCCTTATTAAAAACACTTTGACCATTTCCCAAATTCCCACAATGTTTGCACTCTAACTTGCTCTAGCCATCTGAGGAAAGATATTACTGACAATGATCCATGTGCTGAGCTGGGCCATTGAAATGTCCTTCCTCTCTGTTGTAAGGTTGGCTCTATTCCACAAAAGTGGGCCTCTTGAACCAGGATAAATTTTCTCCTGGGTGCTCTTGGCTCACTGCGTGGTCTTCTGCCATTGGTCTTGTTTCAAATCTTCCTTGAGAGTCTTTACTCATTTTACTTCACTGAGACGCTACCTTCCAGTTGTGTGCTTTTATATCCCCTCACCCTGACCTTCCAAAATGTTTGATCACCTTTTGCCAATGTGGTGATGAGTTAAATTCGAATCATCCAATGGGGCCACACCAGTACCCTTTATTATTGCCATGCTGGGAAGTGTAAGGTGCACATACTCAGGCGGTCAAGGTGCTAAAAAGTCTGACTAACACTTCTCAAATACACATCCCTTGGGCTGGTGTAACTGGTTCTTCTTGAACATTTGTAACCTCTTTGATCTTGGTTTCAACTGTTCTTTGTAACTGACACCTGTTGGCTGCTGTTTAATTTAGTTTGGCTAATTTTCTGTCAGGCCAGGTTTCTCCATCTGTGGGTCAATTTCAAAAGCACAATTTTGGGTTCAAAGTTGCTTGACCACAAGATCCTTCTGCTCTGATGAGGAATTCCAGTATATATTTGCAGCTAATTTCCTAGGAAGCACTTGTAGCTGGACATTACTTCAACAAATAGCAGGCACAACACAGATATTATCTATTAGCTATCAAGTTCAAATTTAAAACACACAAGCAGTAAAATAAAGAAAAAAACATTTGGAGAACATTGAATTTCTAAAAAGAACATTCAATGACTCGACTTAAATTTAGAAATATAGGTGTTCTTCTGATGTTGAAATGAAAACAGAAGGAGTCACGTTGTCTCGGCCCTTCTTGATGTTTCCTTTGTTGGCTGTTTTCATTGTTTTCTAATAACACGAGTTTTGTTGAAGGGCTTTGTTAAATTGGCTTATGTGCATCAATGGACATGATGATTAAATCTGTTGAAAGCAGCTTAGCAGCTTGAACTTTGATCATCAAAGAAGTTTTCCACTGCAGAAACAAGATCTAATTGTGATATATGGAAGGGCAAATATGTTTAGTATTAAATATTAAAAATGGAAGTAATAACCATATTACATTCAACTAATCTCACTTCTGTAGATTGGATGAATATAATGTGCTATTATAAATTTCTGGTAGTTTTTTTTATTGATTTGTTTCATAAATCATCTGATACAATGATAAGGTATGAATAGTATAAGCTAAATTATCCTTTCTTAATTTTGAATTTTGCAAATCTGAAATCTGATTGACATAACACAAACTCTGAGATAATATTCCCATGTACTGTACTTGCTCACTATGAACGTAAGTTGATGTTTTTGAGAGCTCTTTAGTAACTTCACTATGCCTTCAAGATATTTTCTGTGAAAGTGATAAAAATGAGCAATTATAAAAGCATCCTTGACATTTGCCCTAAATACAACATTTCATGATTCATTCTATTTGTTTGCTTATTACAACTTCTCATTTAATTGTTTATCATTACAATAATATACATGGCATAACTTGCAATTCTTTATTCATAACAAGGATATGAAATAAATATTTGGAAGGACATCAGTGAAATGAATATCTCTGCAATTTGCTCAAAAGACTAACTTATTTTCTGTCATTAACGAAAGTTTTGTTTGCATAATTTTGGTAAATGCTATCTCGACCTGTGTGGGTTAAGGTTATGAAAGGTGATTCACTATCACCAATCTCCTTTGTGATTGTTTTATCCTGGACCTATCCAGTGATAAATGGTTAAGAATACATCACAATATCAAAATGCCTGGATTTTATGATGGTCTGATAGTCATTGTTCCAGCAAGATGACAGTACCGAATAGTAACAGATTCCCAAGGAATTGCCTGGGAATTGAAGATTCTGCACGGTAATTCCCCACATCTGGAACCCTCTCGAAGTATTCATTTAAATTGAATGATTTGGAGCAGTCCACTGAAATTACTCAGGAAAAGTTAAACTCATCAATATTTACTCTTATTCCTGAGTAACTAATAAACCGATTCCATACTTTCCTCAGCCCACTCCCATATGCACATCTTTCAGACCTCATCAATTCAGTTCATTGCTACCAAACCTCCATTGTATTTGCTTTATCGTGGACCTCCCCAGTGTTTAGTAGTAGAGGATACACCACCATAGAAGATCTACAGAATTGTCACTGTGCTAGATAACAAGAAGATTTATTGCTTTTTGGAGCTGGTAAAGATACATCAGCTCCCTTCAAAATTTTGAGTTGAACTCCTTATCTCCATCTGCCAACTGTATGTGACATCAATAGAATGAGTGTAAGCCAATGTAATTAAAATTAGCCCTTCAGAACCATTGTTTATGCAACATCCTAAGTATAGGAACATGTAAGTCAATGTATTTAGCTGTGTTTAACACAGTTTATTATTTCCAGTAGCAATCACAGTGATTTGACAGCACTCTTCAAAACAACAAATTAATAAAACAAATGTGCAATTTGCATTATAATAATTCAGAGAATCACACCATAATCAAAGTCAAGTCAGAGAAAGAGATCACAATAAGAATGAGTAAAAGAAATTTAAAGAACTGTAAAATGAAGGACTTCGCTAAATAGGAGTTAAAATAAAGATAAGGCAAAGTTAAATAAATTTTAAGAAGTGGGTTTGCAATGAGAGAAGTGGAGAAGCAGAGAGGAAGTAATCCTAGAATCCTTAAATGACTAAAGGCAAGGTTAAAAATGGCATATGGAAAGGAAGTGACTATGTGAGTAAGTGACCAAGTGATTACAGTTGGTGTATCGATGGGGAAAGGGAGTTCTGGCACTGTGAAGGTTGCAGAGAAACTGAGAGCTAAGGTCATCAAAAGATGTAACCACAAGTTCAGTTCAATATGAAACTAATGCAAATGCTGTAAAACTGAAATGAATACTCAAAATGTTATAAATACTCAGCAAACCTGGTAGCATCTTTGGAGGATAAAACAGCAGTAATATTTCAGAGCAATG
This sequence comes from Chiloscyllium plagiosum, assembly GCF_037043375.1. Lineage (NCBI taxonomy): Eukaryota > Metazoa > Chordata > Chondrichthyes > Orectolobiformes > Hemiscylliidae > Chiloscyllium > Chiloscyllium plagiosum. Next base: position 76,138,049 of record NW_028270145.1, on the reverse strand, counting down.
ATTTCCATCAGAACATTGTTCCTCATACTGCGATGCTGCTAGATCTGCTGAATGTTGTAGAAATTGTTGCATTGGGTGGGTACAATAAATTGAAGCAAACTTTCCACTTATCTGCTGCTCCAAAATGACATTATTTAAATAGAACATTTTTTTTTTAAAGTTTAATGTGGACTAAAGGAAAAAAAATCTCTTTTTAATGCAAGTTTTGCCTAGACTGTGGAATGTATGTAATTGAAACAGAGACTTTGTCAACTAGAAACAATAGTCAGGAGCAAATTACTGCAGACACTGGAATCTGTACTGAAGATGAAAAAAATGCTGGAAATCAGTGTATCAGGCAGCATCGGTGGAGAGAGATCCAGCTAACATTTTGAGTCTGATGAAGAGTCATCTAGACTCGAAATGGTAGCCTGCTCTCTCCCGCCAAGATTTCAAGCATGTTTTGTTTTCAGAAAGAAAAGACAGTTGGTTGAAAGAAAGGTGGATTAAAAAAAAATAGAAACAGTGTTGGAAAATGGTTGTAAAGTTACTGCTTTCTCATCAAAGATAACCAACAGATGAAAGATCATAAAGCTTCCCTGTCAGGAAGTAATTTGTCTTTCAATAAATTACAGCAGAATGCTGTAAATCTTTTCAGTAATGATTTTTTAAAATTCCATCTTTGATTTAAGATATTTTGGTTAATTTTAGTTCTTCAGATTCATAATGAGGATTGAATGGATTAATCATATAGCATTTATCATGAAATCTTCACTGTGGAAAAGCAGTGTGATTTTTAATTATCAACTGTAAACACTTTTTGTTTCATGAATGATGTCATACTTAAGTAGCAGAAATTCAAGATACTTTCTGTGAAATTAGAATCTTTACTGTAGTGGTACTTTGCATAATGTCAAATTGCTCGTTATACTTCAAACAAATTTTTTAATAAAAACAACTTTTATAACAACAGAAAAAAAAGTTAGAAATAGCTTCCCATCTGGAAAAACAGGCCTATAAGTATAATTCAAATTTTGTCACGTATTTGATTTTATTGAGTTTCGGAATTGGGAGGAATTGTTGCAGATATACAGGATGTTGATTAGGCCCCTGTTGTAATACTACGTTCAATTCCGGTCTCCCTGCTATAAGAAGGATGTCGTGAAACCTGAAAGGGTTCAAAAAAGATTTACAAGAATGTTGCCAGGGTTGGAGGGTTTGAGCTTTAGGGAGAGGCTATTTTCCCTAGAATGTCGGAAACTGAGGGGTGACCTTATAGAGGTTTATAAAACCATGAGGGGCATGGATTGGGTGAATGGACAAGGTCTTTTCCCCAGACAAGAGAGTCAGCTGAGAGGAGAAGAATTTAAATGGGACCTAGGGGCAACGTTTTTACGCAGACGGTTGTGCCTGTATGGAATGAGCTGCTAGAGGAAGCAGTAGAGGTTGGTACAATTACAATGTTTAAAAGGCACCTTCCTATGAAAAGGAAGGATTTGGAAGAATATGGGCCAAATGCTAGCAAATGGGACTAGATTAGTTGAAGAAATCAGGTCAGCATGGATGAGTTGGACTGAAGAGTCTTTTTCCATGTTCTACATTCCTATGACTCTGACTTGTGACTTGAATATGATAAACTATTTAGGAAGTGCATTCTCCAAAGGTGAGATTTGATGGCGTAATATTATTTGGAACAAATACTCTTAGTTCTTTGAAACTTGCCTTTTATTGTTGTAAAATCTATTATTTCTAAAAAGAAGCTTGCTAATGATCAATCTTGTTCTGTTATGAAGTACTTGTTCATGATTTGTGTCTTGAAACTACATTGTATCTGCTCTTTTCTTGAGTCTTTGTTTGTGGCAGTATGCACATTGGAGAGACTGATAAAACTGGAAATGATATAGATTGTTGACATTTTCATCACCGTTAGAATCAATTCTAATGTACTCTATTTAATTCATTTCCATGATACATTTATGTGTAAATATTTTAGAAAATCTAATAATCTTTAGTGTTTTCAAAGAATAGCTTTTAATTAAGAAGTTGTACAAAATAATTGTCTGCACACTTTTCCATATTGAACTAATTTTACTACCTCATTCGATCATCTCATTTTACCGCTCTCACACGTCTTCCCTCCCATTCCATGCTAGTCCGATGTCATTCCATCTTCCCATGTCATCCTTACCTTATTCCTTCCATCTTTCCTATGACATCCCTGTCTCTGTCATCAATTCCATCCTGTCCCTCATGGAAACAAACACCAAAGGGTAACTGTTGTTGTCATCTATCAGTAATCCCAATAATCATTGGTGCAGCACATGCTCCAGTGCTCCACATACCTCAAATAATTCCATGTGTACCAATCCCCGCCCCCTTCCAAATCAACACACCAACTGTCAAAAATAGTTGTGAATAATTAAACAACTCACTGGAAGAGGAGGCTCCAAAAATACCCCCATCCCCAGAGATGAGAGATAACAACTTGTCAGTGCAACAGACAGGGCTAATACATTTAAAAACATCTTCGGCCAACCTTGTCAAGTGGATGGTCCATATTCACTTGCTTGAGATTTACAGCATCAAAGATACCAAACTTCAGCTGACTCAATTCACACTTGATGATATCAAGAAGTGGCTGAAGGCACTTGAAGTTGCAAAAAAATATGATTACTGACAACAATTTGTCATCGTACTCCAGAATTATTTGCCTCTAGCAATTATGACTAATACAGCTACATCACTGGCATTCTTTTGGCAATCAACAGAAAACAGTGAGGCCAATTGCCACTCTGCAGTCTACTTCCAATCATCAGCAAAATCTTAGAAGATGTATTTGATAAATCAATTAATTTAGAATTAGAACTGAGTTTTATTGTCACAGCTATTCAACTACAAAAATATAGGAGCACAATAAAAACAGTGCAATATCACCACATAGACTGCCATTTTAGGTACAAAATGGCGGATACACCAAGACAGATTATCTAAAAATGAAACCAGAAGGCTCAAACAACACCCCTACACACCAACGTCTATGGGATCCCCAGTGTACACAAACAAGTCAGACCAAAAGTTTCCCTACCGGCCACACCCACGTACAAATTAGCCAAAGAGCTACAATTGAGTCTCAAACATCTCATCAACTGCTCAATCCATTCAGCTCAGGAGTTCCTCACAAGCCCCAAAAACATCAAAATTGATGAAGACAAAATTATGGTTTCCTTTGACATCACTGCATTGTTCACATCCATTGACACACCACTAGCAACACAAACGTTAGCCACACTACTAGAAGAACGAAAATTGTCAACCCCCAGTAACACCATCAGCAAGGATAACATACTCAAACTTTTTTGTTTAACCATTATTCAATTCACCAGTGAAGAAGAAAACAACAACTAACTCCCATTTCTGGAGGTAATAGTGGAAAGAATGACTAACAGCTCTGGAGTGTTGCTGACCAAAGAGATCTTGGAGTGCACATTCATAGCTCCTTGAAAGTGGAGTCGCAGATAGATAGGATAGCGAAGAAAGCAGTTGATATGCTTTCATTTATTGCTCAGAGCATCAAGGAAGGGTTTGGAGGGAGATGGGCCAAGTGCTGGCAAATGGGACTATATTAGGTTGGGATAACTGGTTGACATGGACGAGTTGGACCAAAGGGTCTGTTTCAATGCTGTACATCTCTATGACTATGTATTCAGGAAGACAACCCACACAGACCAAATCCATCTCCCCACCTACAAACCGAGCATTGTACAAAACTTATTAAAGCAAGCAATAATGTACTGTACACCCCGGAACTACACAAAAATGAACAGGACCAGAAATGACATAACCCATCGTAACAGACCAGATCAGATAAAAAATAATGAGCAGAGTAGCACAACTTTGCTTCATTGGAAGGTGTACTGATGATGTCACCTAGTTGAGTGACAAAACATCTGCATACAAACTAACCAGCTTGGTGGGCAGACCAACAACCTGAATACAAAATACCTAGTTACAATTCTTTGGTACTGATGCAGATTAGGTACAAAAATAGAAAAAGGAAAGAAGATAAAACTGCTACATTACAGTCCTTCATAGTAGAAAGTAGGAAAATAAAAAAATAAAATTAAAAGATATACATTACAGTCCTTCGATAGCCTGCAGTCACTTCACACTGAGGGCTTTCTACACATGATCTTGCTCTTCCTCACGCTGGGCTGACTGCAATTGGGCTTGCAAACTGCTGACCATCATTTGTGACAGGGTGACGACACCTAGCCCCAGTCCACCGGCTGCCAGCTGCCCAGCTCCCTGACCCCAGCACAAACTCAGCAATAACCCATTCACTGAGGCTCACTTTGGGTTCTGCCAGGGCCACTCAGCTCCTGGCCTTGGTATAGTCTCAATCCAGTCTTGTGTAGCATGCATGGGAATGCCACAATTTGAAAATACCTTTCCAAGGAACACACAGTCTTGGAACTAAATTGCCTTTGGCACTGGGCCAAAACCCTAGAATGTTCTTTTCTGGCAGCACTGTGGGTGTAACTTCATCAGATATGACCAATAAATGCTGTCCTTATTAACAATGCTCACAAAAGAGTAAAATAATAAAGCATCGCTTGAACTGATCAAAGAGTCTGAACAAGCAATAGCTGAGTACTATTATTAAAGATGTTTGAATGCAGTAGCCTGATCTGGGTAAAAACAGAAACTGATTAACCATAGAAGTCTTCTGAAATTGGGATCAATTTGTGTGAATAATCAGGAAATCTTTTTAATATTCTCATTTGATTTTCATTTCACATTACAATACGTAATCTTCATAATCGTAGTAATATATTGGTCAATATTTTGAAATTGAATCACAATTTAAAGTTTACATTTAACTAGAATTAGAGTGTAAATTATCCATAGAAGAAAAGCCCAATAACTGGGAGTTAGTGGTTAAAAGGCAGAACAATGGAGATCATCAGTAACGTAGAGTAATCTTGCTGAGAGGATATGAATTTCACCTTTATGAGGTAGAGTGACATGACAGTGTTATTTGCTGGAACATTCCGAGTGTGGAGCAGAAGTGAGTGATGTCATTCAATTATCTGAGCAGGCAACCACGTTAAAGGAATTTCACAGAACCACAAAATGAAAAGCAGTAAAACTAAATCCATTTAAAAACATTTTTATAGACTTATACATGAGGTGAAAATAATCTGAAAAAAAAGCTATTGAACAATTAAATTTAAATCTTCAAAGTACCATTTAGCAGCATTAATTTAAAATACTTTTTTCAGGACCAGTCTGTTGTTCATCAATTTTCATTAATGTCATTACCATTTAAAAATCCAGTTACACATGACTGAACAAGGTAAACTTTTTATGGAGTTTCTAACCATGATTTGAGAGTAGGAAAGTTGATGTATGTGTTAATTCTAATAATTCTAATTGTCAGGAGAGGGCACAATATAGCTTATTATGGAATGATAACTGAAAGACTGCCATGACAGGATTATAAAACCATTTTGTGTAAAGTTGACATCTTAAATGTACAGTCTGCTTCAGAGTGGTAATACGGTCAAAATTGACAGTCATCCACCACTACCTCCCATATCCCTGACCCTCCTAAAACTCAGGCTTTTGTTGGCACATTCATTGCAAAAAGTATAAAATTGTACAAATGATTTTTTCTCCCAAAATTAACTCCAAAAAACCAAAAACTCAAAGATTACCAAACAAAGTGCAGATTTTTGTGATGATAGAGAGCATCTCCGTCGTGCAAAACTGAGGGAAGCTAAAAATCTGAGGTAGGCGCCTCCCATTTTCACAGGGGTGGGCATAGGGGCAGGTTATGTTTTAAATATGCATGCTTTGTAGTGGCTACTATCCAAGTGTATGGAACAGAACATATGAAGATGACACTTGTTAAGAGGAGATCTCAACTTTGTAAATTTATTTGGATAGTCAGGGTAGCCTTTTGGAGAGGAGAAGTCCCCCTTTGGATTTGGTGTTTGGGAGAGGTCAGGTATCCATTGGGAAAGGTAAGGTGTCTATTTTAGTTGCAAAGTAGACAAGAAGTTATGTAAAAAGCCCAAAAACTCATCAATTATCAAGCACATTGGAACTATTTGTCAAAAGTATTTTCCAAAGTTAGCACAGGAACAGGCCTTTCGGCCCATTAAGTCTGGGCCGAGCATGTTGCCATTCTAAACTAATCCCATCTGTGTGCACTTGGTCTATTTTCCTCTATTCCCTGTGTGTTCATGTGTCTGTCTAAATGTCTTAAATTTGTTATCGTATGTGCTTTTACTGCCCATCTTGACAGCCTGTTCCTATCATGCTCTGCAGAAAAAAAACTTATCTCATACATCTCCTTTAAACTTTTCCCTTCTCACGTTAAACCTATGTCCCCTAATATTTAATATTTCCATCTTGAGTAAAAAACTCAGACTCTCCATACCTCATAATTATATATCCTTCCATCAAGTCACCCCTCAGCATCTGAAGCTCTAGTGAAAACAATCCAAGTTTGTTCAACCTTATAGTTAATACTCTTCAATCCAGGTAACATCCTGGTAAACCAATTCTGTCCCCTCTTAAAAGTCTCCACATCCTCCCAATAGTATGGCAAACAGAACTGCACACCATGGCCTAACTGAAGTTTTATACAGCTACAGTATTGCCTTCCCAACTTTTATATTCAATGCCCTGAATGATGAAGCCAAGCATTCTGTACACCTTTCTTATCATCTTATCCACTTGTGTCACCACTTTCAGAGAGCTATGAACATGCACCCTGTATGTCAATGCTCCTAAAGATCTTGCCATTTACTGTATACTTTCTTCTTGTATTTGACCTACCAAAACGCATCACCTTACACTTGTCCAGGTTAAACTTAATCTGCCATTTCTCGGTGTAACTCTCTAGCTGATCTATATCCTGTATTAATTGGCAACCTTTCTTATTATTCACAATTCAACAAATTTATGTGTCATCTGAAAACTTACTAATCAGACTACCTACATTTTCATCCAAATAATAATATATAGGTAATAACCAGAGGTCCCAGCATTGATCTTGGCAGAACACCATTACTCACAGAGCTCCAGTCAGAAAAACACCCCTCCATTACTACCCTCTGTCTCTATGACTAAGCTAACTTTGTATCCAACTTACCAATTCACCATAGATCCCACGTGACTTAAACTTTTGGGTCAGTCAAACTTATCAAATGTTTTAGTAATGTCCATGTAGACAACATCTACTGCCCTAACCTCATGGAGTCATACAGTGTGGAAACAGACCTTTTGGTCCAATTTGTCCATGCCGACCAAGTTTTCCAAATTAAATAAATCCAATTTGCCTGAACTAGGCCCATATCCATCTAAATCTTTCCTAGTCATGTACCTTTCAAAATGTCTTTTAAGTATTGTAACTGTAACTACATCTTCTACTTGTTCTGGCAGCTCAGTCCAAATACCTTCTATATGAAAAAGTTGCCCCTCAGGTCCCTTTTAAATCTTTCTCCCCTCATCTTAAAATTATGCCCTCTAGTTTTGAACTCCCTTGCTCTGGGGAAAAGACCTTTGCTATTCATTTTAAAGTCCTCTCTAAGGTGACCCCTCAACCTCCTACCCTCTAGTGAATGAAATCCCACCCTATCCAAGCTCTCATTTATAAGTTGAACACTCCAAATCTGACAACATTCTTGTGAATCTTTTCTGCACCTTTTCCAATACCAGGGTGACCAAAACTGTACACAATGCTCCAAAAGTGATCAAACCAACATACTGTACAACTGCAACATCACATCCGAACTTCTGCACTCCATAGTTGAGTAATGAAGGCAAGCATTCCAAATGCATCCTGTACCATTCTATCTACCTGTGACACAACCTGTCTCTCAGTTCAACAACACTCTCCAGGGCCCCACTATTAACTTTGTAAGTCCTGCCCTTGTTCATTCTACAACATCGCACATTTAGAAAAATTAAACTCCATCTGCTATTCCTTGACCCATTGACTCAATTGATCAAGATCTCTTTTGTAATCTTCATTAACCTTCCTAACTGTCTACTATACTACCAATTTTGGTGTCATCTGCAAATTGACTAATCGTGTTTCCTATAATCTCATCCAAATCATTCATATAAATGACAAACAACAGTGGACCCAGCACCGTTCCCTGCAGAACACTGCTGGTCAAAGGACTCCAGTCTGAAAACCAACCCTCTGTCTCCTACTGTTAAACCAATTTTGTAATCAATTGGTAAGCTGTCCCTAAATCCCATGTGATCTAACTTTACTAACGAGTCTACAATGTTGAACATTGTCAAAGGTCTTACTAAGGTCCATGAAGACAATATCAACCACTCTGCCCTCATCTATTTTCTTGGACACATCTTCAAAAAAATGCTCAATCAAGTTTATGAGATATGATTTCGTGCACACAGAGCCATGCTGACTATGCCTAATTATTCCTTGCCTTATCTGTAAATCCTGTCTCTCAGAATCCCCTTCAACAACGTAATCACCACTGATATTGAACTCACTGGTCTAAGGTTCCCAGGCTTCTCTTTGAACCCTTTCTTAAATAAAGGCACAACATTAGCCATCTTCCAGTCTTCCTACACCTCACCTGTAGCTATAAATGATTCAGATATCTCTGCTTTTCTTCTCTAGCTTTCCAAAATAAGGCCTATGATATACTTGATCAGGTCTCACAGTTTTATTTGCCTTTACACTTTTTAAGATCTCCAGTACCTGCTCTTTTGTAATGTGGACTATTTTCAAGACATCAGTATTTATTGCCCCTCATCAGTCACCTTTGTTACTTCCTCAAAAAATCAAATTTGAGAGACAAAATCTCTTTTCCCTCTCCCTGCTATAAAGCCATGATGACAATTCTTAATAAGTTCATTCTTCTCCTGATGTGAATAAATCTTGTCCCCAAGAAACTTCTACAATAACTTCCCAATCACTGATGTAGGACTCAGCACCAACCTATATTTTCTTGGATTATCCCTGTTGTCTTTCTTAAACTAAGGAGCAACATTGCCTATTGCCCAGTTTTCTGGGACTTCATCTGTGACTAAAGAGGATGCAAAGATCTCCTTCAAGGTGCCAGAAATTCCCTCCCTTGTGTCCCTCAGTATGCTGGTATAGATCCCATCAGGCTTTGGGGACTTACCTACCTTAATGTTTTTCAAGACACCCAATATCTTTTCCTCCTTAATAGAATTTCAACATACTCCTCCCTAATCTTAGTCATTAAAACCAACTATCAAATGGACTTGTCAAAAAAAGTTATCGGAAGCAAGTCAAAAGGACATGTCAAAGCAAATGTCAAAAGTGTCAAGGCATTTAAAATTCCTGTCCTTTAAATCTTGTTTAAAAAAAAGTCGTGTTGACATAAGTCCAAGGATTACTATTACTGAAATACCATTAAATAACTAATTTCACAGCTTTTCATTATGAAAGTAGGGTGACTATCATTTCACATTTTCATATCCAGCCCCAAGTTGTTCACTGTTTGAAGTGGGACTATAAATTCCAATACTTTGTATTATAATGGACTATTCATGTGAATAAGATGTTTACATTCACAAGGAAATATGCAGTTGGGAATTTAAATATTTATTTTCTTTGATTAAATGAGTTTTTAAAAAAGAATTCTCCCCTCCCTGAAGTGGCATGAGAAATGGCAAGAAAGTTGGGAAAATATAACGAGAATGAAAAAATTGAATTCATGATATCAAGAAATAATTCCAGATTTTTTCTCAAATGCAACTTCAGAATCTCATTAAGTGTTGACTACTTTATATACATGTATTTGCATCTCATTATTAGCCCAACGTATCTCCTTTGTAGGCTTGTTATCAAAGTAGTCACAGTGAACATACGAAAATAAAAACTAGGCATCCCTCAAGCCTCCTCCAGCATTTAATGTGATTATGGCTGATCTCATCTTGGCCTCAACTCCAATTTCCTGCCTTCTCTCCATAACCCTTCAACCCATTACTAATTAAAAATCTAATAAAATATTTAAAATGAAGAAACCTTCGGTTCCATCAATCCTGCAGGCAATAACCTGTGTTAGAAAGATAAGCAACTAAGAATTAGTTCTTAGCTTTGAGAAGAGTTAATGCTGTCATGCCATGTAGATGATTGCTACATACACTCCTTCACACAATGAGATGTGCAGTGGACCCAGCAATGAGGGACTTATTTCAAGTTATCATGCTTCTTTGGGATAGCCACCTATTTGATAGATATGTGGCACCAACTGACTAACCAAAATGTAGAAGAAAATTGGGATTGCTCCATACACTGAGCTCTTCCCATCTCAGCCCTCACAGCCACCATGAAAGTTATCATTGCATACTGCAGTGTATACCATAATACTCGTGGTGCAGGTGAAGAGGGAATCGGTCCTGTCTCACAGCATCCTTGGAAGTAATGGAAGAACTGTGTTAGTTGTGGCCAATGTCTGATTCTTTAAAAATTGGTGGCAATAACTTCGATTTACGTGTAATTTGCAAAGACCAAAGACATGGTGGACATTGCTAATTGATCAGCATTTGGATACACTGCCAGCATTTCAAGTGAGTTATTGATGGATTTGCCATGACAATACCCTCTTCTCCAGCAGATCTTTGCTTTTATCCATCAGATTGACACTGAACCTGTTCACTGTGAGCACTATCCCAGGCATTTTCTAGTTGTAGGTTGCTTCAAGCAAATGGGAAGTGATGACAGGGAACCCAGCTCACATTGAACACCCTCAGCACTAATCTCAGTCTAGTTGTCAGGTAGTTGCCCATGAAGCCCTTTCACCTTGCTCAACCCAGACAGCCCATTTTCATCAATTCCTACCTTGCCCCCAAACCTTGGCATCGCAACTTGAAGATGTCTTCTGTGATTCTGTATACTTTTCCATGAAAGACACATTGATGTTCATTGTCAGTATCTCATGTCAGCTTTTCATGCCCTTTTCGTTCTGTAACACCTCCACCCCATCAACCCCTCCCCCATACTCCAGGATTCCCTATTCATACTTCTTGTCCTTACCTCAATCCATGCTTCTTCCTCCCACACCAAATGTTTAATGCAGCCACCCTGTATCGCTACAGAACACCCCTTGCCACCCCAGCTCTTCCTCCTAATGTATGGAGCACTGAGACAGACTTCTGTCCAGCCCCTTGACTGACTATGACTGAACAGACCCCTGACAGCCCTTGTTGAAGCTCCCTGATATGATCTCCCTCACTGCTTGCAATTGCCCCCACAGGACTGATCCCTCGTGGCTCAGTCCCTCGATGGCAGTTAAATATATCCATTAAATAATCACTCCAGTTGAATGAATGCCCATGCCCAAACCCCTGGACTGCATGTGGATACTGTTCTTGACTGTACAAGGATCCCTGATTAAAAGCAGCTCCCCCTTGATTTGATCTGGGACTGCTTATTCCTCCCTGCACTTTCTGACAAGACCATTTGCTTGAAAGATCATGCTGTATGTCTGTGGCAAAGGTAGCAGGTACATGCCACAGATGTGAGATTGACTTATCATTAAGTTGTACAACAAGATATCCACTTCTTTTAATTGGTTGTTATGACAAGCAGCCTGGCACTGTTTGCTCTAAACAGTAAGCCAGCTTATTAAAACTGTGAACCTTCAGACTTTGGGGAATTTGACAATGCATTAAGTGCGCAGCACATTGAGGCAAGGGTGCTATAGTCATGTCGTGGACTAGGTCAGTGAGAGCAAGCAAACAGCCCTGAGATGTAGCCTAGTCTTTTCTGAGAGGTGGGTGCCAGTCCATGAGTGCAAAGTGGTCTTCCAGCAACATGGCAATGCTGGTTGCCAGTGCATCTCATGGTGCAGCTTTAATGAGCATAAGTGTCCTGCAAGTGGATCGGAGAGTTGCCATTAGGGTCTGAGAGGCCAGCAGTTGTTGGATGACAGTGTCCGTGGACAAAGAGGTGTATGGTACAGCTGACCAGGGGCATGCTCTGGGACATTGTTGTCAGGTGTCCAAGATGATGGTCCAGAGTGAGCTGGAGTTGCTGGATACCTGCTCTGACTTTCATGTTGAAAATTGTCAGCATCTACTTTCCTTATGGTGAGTTGTAGGAAAGGAAAGTGTGTATTAATGGGATGAGATGTGCAGTTAGTGCAGCTGATGACAAACGATAATCTTCCTTAGCATGCATTTGTCACTGTCGAGTACGAATTTTGTTGCAATGTCTGGAACTTCATTGTAAAATGTAATTAGTTGCTCACAATGTCGAGAAGGACCTCACCGGTCTTCTCACGTGACTTTGCCAGATTCCTCACCATAGCCTACATAATTCAGGGCCCTGTAGGATTTCAGCCTTTGTATCTTCACAGCTTGGTGTTCAATCTTGTCAATGATAAAAGAATGATGAACTTTACACATTAGTTGATTAGTGAAGGCTGGTGATAGAAAATGACAGCACCTACTGAAACACTGATTGATGCATGAGTATAATATGTCTCTGTGGTGATGACTGAACATTATCACTGTACTTCTGCATACTGAATAACTTCGACCTCAACAGAATTGCAGTGTTATGCGATCTATGATGATCTTGCAATAAATTTGAACATGTTCCATGAACCACAGTGAATGGGATCATTTTGTTTAATGAACATAGTTTAACCCTGGATAAACTGATCTATAATACTCACAAAGTATCATATCTTAACTATTCTTGCATTACTCGGCTGGCCAATAATAAAAGATAATGAAAGTAAACTGTATCTCTTTACACATGCAGATCATGTAACCACACAACTCTTTAGCATCAACTAAATTGTCACAAGAGAAGAGTTAAAAGTTTCAGGACGAGATAGAAGAGGATAGTCAATGTCTGGATATCCTTTCTCCCTATCACAGATTTCTCTGGCCTCACAAATCCCAGCATTTTCTGTGTTTATTTCAAGATTTACAGCATGCAGTATTTTAGTTTTGTGATATTGCCATCAAAATCCTTATTTAAACACTTAAATCTGAAAAAATAAAGACACTTCAACTAGTTATAGGACTTAAAGGCTGAAAATCGATTTGAAGTAATTCCTCATGTTGAAGAGTAAATGGAAAATTCTTGGAGAGAGTAGTATCCTTTGTACACATTTTCAATTAGCTTCTAATTTATGCAAGATATCTAACCAAAAGTAATGGTGAGATATTATTTATATTAAAATAGGAAGTGTGTTTTGCTTAGGTATTTTCCTAGATTTGCAAACAAAAAAAAATCAGTCTCAACCCAACTCCACATTATATCATCAGTCCTTGTTATTTAGCTGCAGCTTGGTCTCTGTTAACTAAGTGAAAAATACTGCAACAGCCACAAATTCTTCACTTGTCCTTAAACTTACAGTAGAATTGTAATGTTATATAACTTGCAGTTTGAGAACAAGACTAAATTTAATTCATGATCTTTGGTTTGGGATCGCAATTACTCAACACCATTATTACCTATCAAACAAAACTTGAATTACCAAGATAAATAAATTAAGTTGTTCTGCAGGTAGAGACATATTAGAAAGTCCCAACAGAATAAATACTAATTGGCAGGTTTCATGTGAGAAACTTTGTTGCCAGTGATTAAGCAACATATGTTTTTTTTGATTAACTGTAGTTCATTCTGGTAAAAATGTATAAAGTCTATAAAACAGATTTTTTCTACTCTCTAGTGTGGCAAGAGTAATGGCCAAGGAAGTGGGAAAATAATTTTGATTTTCCTTTAAAACTGTCTACCTCATCCTGGAATACACTGTGCAACCTAGCTTTGACAGCCCTTTATGATAAAGAAATCCACAGATTCACTGCCTTCTGAGAGAGAAAACAAATCCTCCTCATCTCTGTCCTGTATGTGCAAACCCTTATTCTGAGATGATGCCCTCTGGTCATAGATTCTCCCACAAGGGGAAATGACCTTTCAGTATATACCCTGTAATTGTCGTCATTTGCAAGTTATTTTTATTCTGGGCAGTATGTACCCTATGGCTCTTAGTTTTCTTATTGCTTACTCACTTCACTGCTTCCTTAGAGGCTGACATCCTATGCATACTGCATATTGCTTTCTTAATACACTCTCCCTGACTTCAGCCTCTGTGGCTTGCATTGTTTTATACTGCAACCAGAGAGGTAGGCAGCTGGGAAACAGTGAACAGTCCTTATATGAGTCAGATGGAGTAGATATGTGGCTGTGTAGCACTGAGCTACATCAATGTCAGTATAAATGCAACGTGCTGAAGTCAAATGCCAATGTGTGAAAGTACAAGGGGAACTAATGTTCAGTGGGTTAAAGGGGGATTAGTCAGTCAGGAGTCCACCACAGTCAGTAAAGAGAATCAGCCAAGTACACAACATCAGGTTTGCCGTGATCATGCAAGGACTTCATCCTATCAAATCTGGGTACCGGTGTCTATGCAGACCAGGAATTAGGCCAAGATCAGTCCTGCAGGAGAAAGTGCAAGGAAAAGCTTAAAGGTCTGAAAATGGATAAATCACCCAGACTCGAAGGGCTACACTCCGGAGTTCTGAAGGGGTCAGCTGAAGAGATTATGGAGGCATTGGTGGTGATCGTTCAGGAATCAATAGACTAAGGAAGGGTTCCAGAGGACTGGACCATGGCTAATGTACCACCCACACTTAAGAAGGAAGGGAGGCAGAAGATGGGAAATTATGGATGATTTGCCTGACGTCAATCGTTGACAATATTTTAGAGTCCACTATTAAAGATAGGTTCACTGAGTACTTGGAAGTGATTAGATTAGATTACTTACAGTGTGGAAACAGGCCCTTTGGCCCAACAAGTCCACACCGACCCGCTGAAGTGCAACCCACCCATACCCCTACATTTACCCCTTTAACCTAACACTACGGGCAATTTAGCATGGCCAATCCACCTGACCCGCACATCTTTGTGACTGTGGGAGGAAACCGGAGCACCCGGAGGAAACCCACGCAGACACGGGGAGAATGTGCAAACTCCACACAGTCAGTCGCCTGAGATGGGAATTGAACCAGGGTCTCTAGCGCTGTGAGGCAGCAGTGCTAACCACTGTGCCACCGTGCCGCCCAAAAGTGCTTGGTAAAATAGATGTGAGTCAGCACAGTTTCATCAGGGAGGGGTGTGGGGACCATGTCTGATTTCCGTTTAGAATCCTATGAAGAGGTAAACAGCATGTTAAGCAGTGGGCGTGATCTGTTTGGATTTCCAGAAGGTCTTTGACAAGCTGTAAATAAGAGTCCATGGTGTTGGGGCAAACTACTGGCATGCATAAAGGATTAGTTGACTAGCAGAAGGCAGAGAATGGGAACAAAAAGGACTTTTTCAGGATGACAGCCAATGGCTATTGGACTTGAACAGGGGTTAGTGTTATGATCACAACTGTTATACATTTAATGATCCGGATGAAGGAACTGGAGTATTGTTACCAGGTTTTCAGCTGACTCAAAGATAGGTCGAGGGTCAGGTACTGAGGAAGTGGGCAGGCTGGGGAAGGACTTGGAAAGGCAAGGGGAATAGACAAAAAAGTAGCAGATGGAATACAATGTGGCAAAGTGTGAGGTTATGCACTTTGATAAAACAGAGGCATCGATTTTTCTAAATGGGAAAAGGCTTCATAATTCTGAAGCACGAAGGAACTTAGGAGTCTTAGTTCAAGACTCTCTTAAAGTTAACATGCAGATTCAATTGGCAGTTAGAAAGGCAAATGAAATGTTAATGTCCATTTTGAGAGGGTGGGAATACAACAGCAAAAATGTACTGATGAGGCTGTATAAGTATGCAGGCTGCATTTGGAACATTGAGAGTAGTTTTGGATCCTGTATCTAAGAAAGGTTTTGCTAGCCTTGGAGAGAGTCCACAGGAGATTTACAAGAATGATTATGGGAATGAAGGGTTTGTCATATGAGGAGTGGTTGGGCATTCTGGATCTGCACTCGATGGAATTTAGAAGGTTCAGGTGGGGATCTCATTGAAACTTACAGTATTCTGAAAAATTGAGAAACACATCAGTCAAAATCGAATGATGGAGCAGATGAGCTGTTCAGATATCAGTCCTGGGGTGGGCCAAGTTTGCCTGAAATAAAACAAAGAGAGGGATTGAATATGAAAGAAGTAGATAGGAGTGCAGTTAGCAGTAATGCATGAACAGAAGAGGTGTTGAGGTGTCTTTGTGAGTGAGTGAGGAAGTACAGAGTAGAGGAAGAGTTTATAGTTAATGAGGATGAACTGTGCGAGAGACATTGAGTGAATATGAAACATGTAATAATGATAGTTGCAGCCCATTACTTTTGGTGAGAGGCAGAGACAGATACTGTGGCAAAGTTAGAGCAAATATAAGCCTTTTGAGTGTGAGGTAGCAGAGAAAAAATGATGGTCTTTCCCTTCGCAGTGCACTGAAGAACAATTAATTTTTCCCACAATGCTGAAGGTACCTGATCAAAAGGAATACAGGACTTCATCCTGTGCCCAGAGTGGCTGTGTTTGATGGCCTTCTGTGGAAGTCTGTGGGGGAAAAAATGACTGCCTGCCTCTCCACTGTCCCATTCACCAACATCTCCAAGTCAATATCCATGAAGCATGGAGTAAGCTTTTCTTTCCTCGGGAGCTATTTGTCCTGTTATAATGGTCCAGCGCAGTAGGGTGAAGGCCAGTCTCTGGTTTGCTGCACCAGACGTGGTGTGCAGCTTGGCTTTAACAGTGATGCCAGAAGCATGAAAGGCATTGCCGGGATTGTGGGCAGGTTCACCTCTTGCTATTTAGCTGGGGGTTAGGAACCATTATGTTCCACAAATCTAGCCAATTTGTGGCAAGAAAATAAAATTCTGGTATATTATTATTAGATCCTGACTGTAAATGCACAGCATCTGCTTTTTTTAATGGTTAAAATTATAGTTGGGAATATGCTAGACTTTCAACTGCACTGCCAAGATGGAACAGATTCCTTCACAGAAATTGTCAAATTTCCATTCCATTGATTTCTACCAGGTTACCACTAAACTGAGGAAGACAAAAATCTGTCTTGATAGATTTTGAGAATGTCCTAATCAAAGCAACCCTGTCCTGATGAAGGAATGTTGCATATGTATATTGACTTATAAGCACAGGGTGAAAAGATATAAATCATTATATTATTTACTTCTCACGTCATCAAGATGCAAGTAGGGTTTCGTGGAACTTAATGTGTAAGTTACATGAGTTTCTCGTAAGTTGAAAGTGATAGTTATTTTCATTGATGAAAAGACGATTAAGAATAGAGATGATTCATTCTTTTCAAATGCTGAGAATCCCAGATGATAGGCAAGGGCTAAATGTAGGGGTATGGGTGGGTTGCACTTCGGCGGGTCGGTGTGGACTTGTTGGGCTGAAGGGCCTGTTTCCACGCTGTAATGTAATCTAATTAAAAAATGATGCAGTCGCAGGAATGTCAGGTGACTACAGGGCTGAATGTTATCAAAAATTGACTAAATGTCAGTTTCAAGGGTTTCATGGAAGTTTTTCTCTTTGTGAGTTACAGAAAGTTATTTAATGCAATTCTTTGTCACTCATTTCATTACATATGCACCACATCTCTACAGCATCACTCTTTGCACTATCATATGCTTGCCAGCAGTGGAGGTGCATCAAAGTGATGGCTGTCAGCCATGAATAGCCCTTCACAGTGCATGTGAATAGAAAAGCTTTGGAGATTACGTAGGTGACATGGCTGACACTTTGGGAATAAAATTGCACTTTTGCAAATGTATTGCTATTTTATAACATTACCTGGCTGCTCAACTGTCATTACAACTGCAGCTGCAAGAATGAGGCTACACAGGTGACCCTACCTGAGTGACATAGCTTGTTGGAACCCTACTACTCTTTCAAGAATGCCCAGTGTAGCATAACTGGTCTTTGTACAATATGAAAGCATCACATTTTGGAAAGCCTTCGATAGTTGAAGAAAATGTTTATTAATGAAAAATAGGTAAAGCGAAGAAAAGAAAGCAATTAAAATTGCATTTTATTCTGAGAATGAACAGGGATGGCTTGCCTTTTGAACACAACAAACTTACAGTCAGTGAATGATCATTTCACCCAACACAGAACAATTGGAAACAACAGTGCTTAGCATTGCTGCCTCGCAGCGCCAGGGATCTGGGTTCAATTCCAGCCTCAGATGACTGTAGAACATAAAACATTACAGCGCAGTACAGGCCCTTCGGCCCTCGATGTTGCGCCAACCTGTGGAACCAATTTGAAGCCCATCTAACCTACACTATTCCATTCTTGTCCATATGCCTATCATGTCCATATGACCATTGAAATGCCCTTAAAATTGGCTACTACTGTTGCAGGCAATGCATTCCATGCCCCTTCTACTCTGAGTAAAGAAACTACCTCTGACATCTGTCCTATATCTATCAGCCGTCAATTTAAGGCTATGTCCCCTCATGCTAGCCATCACTATCTGAGGAAAAAGGCTCTCACTGTCCAACCTATCTAATCCTCTGATTATCTTGTATGTCTGTGTGCAGTTTTGCATATTTTCCCTGTGTCTCTGTGGGTTTCTTTCAGGTATTCTGGTTTCCTCTCACAATCCAAAGATGTCCAGGTTAGGTAGATTGCCCATGCTTTCCAGGGATGTACAGGCTAGATGGGTTATCTATGGAAAATGCAGGGTTACAGGGATAAGGTGGTTCTGGGTGCTCTGCTCTTCAGATAGTGCAGATAATTCAATGCCAGTTTGTTTTTGTCTGGCTTGTTACACCTATTACTGAAAATGTTATTGCTTCTGTACTGCTCATCCAACTCCTCAGTGTTCCTCACTTCCCTGTTTGCCCCCTTCAGTTGTGTAAAGAACACCATGAAAGGATTCTGTACCAGACTCTATTTGGACTGTATTGCAAGAGTTCCCACCTCAACTGACCTCAGCAGAACCTCAACTTCAAGAGGCCTATCATCTACTCTGCAATGACCTTTGTGGAAGAATGGGTTGCATTGTATCTATTGTTTCATTCCTGATGAAGGGCTTTTGCCCAAAATGTTGATTCTCCTGCTCCTCAAATGCTGCCTGACCTGCTGTGCTTTTCCAGCACCACACACTCGTCTCTAATCTCCAGCATCTGCAGTCCTCACTTTCGCTCTGCATTGTATCTATGTTTGGCCTCAGATAAGCGTTTGTGTAACCAAACCATCAGTCAAGTTTGCAGAGAGTATCCCTTGTCTCCCAGCAGAGGTTTTTTTAAGGCATCTGACTCTTGAACTGAAGCAGGAACCAGGTAGTTCTCATTGATGCTGTCTTCAAAGATACCTGGTGCAAGTGTATACGATGTGATAGCAATGGTCACAAGTGATTAGTAATTTATAGAATGGAGTCTTTACTTGTGAAGTCAGCTGCCTTATGATATGATGTCCTCAAGGCAACCTCTGTACAGTCCGTGATGCCCAGCATTTGGGGGGAGCCAGTTACTTTTCAGACTGCAGCACTGTCCCCCTCACAGGAAGACAAGATTAAGTGATATCATCTGTCACACATTGCATTAATAACTATCTTAATTGATTTACGGGTTGAAGATTGTGAGATTCAATATACCCAGCAGATGCTTAGAAGCTGTTGGTTGCATAAACTGTAGCTCATCTGTCACCTTGGAGACCAGTGGAATAGGATAACCACCCACACCCCTTGGGTCAGGATAGTCTCCAAGGCCATCAACAATTTACGGTGGCAATGCACCTCACTCACTGGGGAATTGGCTTTCAGGACATGAGACTCTGAGCCTTCTGTACCTCCTCTGCATCCTGAGGAGAACTTTAGCTGAGACTTCTTCACATGCTATTTGGCATCTGCTGGAGGGTGCTGCTAGTCCTGACCTTGCTGATGCTTTTGGGGCAGAAACAGAGACAGGGGTAAGCCATTTCGTCCCTTAAGCCTGTACCACCATTCAATAGAATTGAGGCTGATCCAACATTTCTCACATCCATGTTCTGCCCTCTCTTCCTGATCACCCTTGACTTCCCCCATTGATCAAGAATTTAACTAGAATGAGGGGTATAGCTAAAGTTAGTGATAGTTGTCTTTTCCCTAAGATAGGCGATTTCAAGACGAGAGGGCACATTTTTCAAGATGAGAGGTGAGAGTTTTAAAGACATGAAAGGCAATTTTTTCACTCAGAGCGTGGTTCACCTGTGGAATGAACTTCCTGAGGAAGTAGTCATTGTGGATACAATTGCAGTGTATAAAAGACATTTGGATAAGTACATTAATAGGAGAGGTTTGGAGGGATATGGGCAGGTGGGACTAGTTTAGTTCAGGATTATGTTCGGCATGGACTGGTTGAACCAAAGGATCTGTTTCCAAGCTGTATGACTCTAAATTACAACCTCACTAAATGAGCCCAGCAAAAAGGCTATTTGCATTGGCTAAATTTAACATGTGGGAAAGAGAATCTCCAGTAGAAAATAAGTAAACATCACAAGGATAGAGTTTTATTTTAAAAGCTGTGTTGAAAGTGTATACATTTACATTAACCAAATATTTATAAATTTCTTCTAATTGTATATTTATATTTCAATTAGGTAAATCCATACTATTAAATACTGTGCTCAATGGTTAAAGTTCATTAAACTAAGAAATGACAAGTTGAACTGGACATATATTTTTCACAATAGCATTTTATCATGAGCTCATGGTATTTCAAAGCACTTTCACAATAAATGAATTTGTTTTGTAGTGTAGCCCCTGTTTTGTAGCAAATGTAACAAATTCATGCATGGCCCATAACAAACAGCTACATGAATGAGTTTTCAAAGTAATTTCGGAGGTTTTTCTAATGGAGTTGTTTGACAAATATTTTCTATGTGAAATGTTTTTAAGCAACTGCTTATTCAACATGATATAGCGGAAGTAGTTCATGCAAATAACAAAGCTGTTTCTGTTGGTTTAAAAGTGCACCAACAAAATGGTATGTTCGACATATACACCATTTTCAATTTACCTTGTGTCGAATAAAATGAAAAGTTTTTTTTAATTCATTTTATTGGACCATTTATTTAGAATGCACAGGGGTTGCTGACACTGTGTGATCACTGTGATACTTGAGATTCAAGCCAGTGTCACTGCTGTTTGGGGAAAAGTAATGGGGATAGGAGAGTAATCAGAATACAGAGCAAATTGAAAGATCATTAGACAGCTGGGAAGGAGGGATTATGGTAATGTGAGAAGTAAAAGAAATAACATCACGTATAAACCGACTGAGAGAAATGAAACAGAAATTAGCTTTAATCGATACCTGTGGTGCCCGTTTATATCTTAGGCATGTGGGAGAAATTATCTCACCTGCATCCCTGCTGAAATAATGGGAACATTAGTGGGTTGGGAATCTAGTGAACTCTTTAATAGCTTTGCAAAAGCTGTTGAAGTTTTCTGGCATTTAATCGTCACCTCTTTGTTTCCTC
The DNA here is from genome assembly GCF_037043375.1 of Chiloscyllium plagiosum. Classification (NCBI taxonomy): domain Eukaryota; kingdom Metazoa; phylum Chordata; class Chondrichthyes; order Orectolobiformes; family Hemiscylliidae; genus Chiloscyllium; species Chiloscyllium plagiosum. The sequence goes on along the minus strand of NW_028270145.1, from coordinate 76,116,604 downwards.
TTTGGGAGCTCAGGCAAGAAGACCAAATTGATTGAATTGAATTTATTGTCACGTGTACCAAGGCACAGTGAAAAGCTTTGTCTTGCGAGCACTACAGGCAGATCACGTAGTCAAGTAGCATAGATAGTAAATTATAGGTAAATAGCAGCAAAAACAAAAACACAGGTCCAGGCGAATGTTAAGAGTTTGTGAGTCCATTCAGTATTCTAACAACAATAGGGTAGAGTCTGTTTCGAAACCGGCTGGTGCATGTGGTCAGGCTTTTGTACCTTCTCCCTGATGGTAGAAGTTGTTGAAAAACATTGCTAAGGTGGGTTGGATCTTTGAGAATGCTGGCGGCCTTTCCTTGACAGCGGGTCTGGTAGATGGATTCTGTAGATGGGAGGTTGGCCTCTGTGATTGACTGGGCCGAGTTTGCCACTTTCTGTAACCATCTCCGATCTTGAATGGTATAGTTACCATACCAGGTAGTGATACATCCAGACAGAATGTTCTCGATGGCACATCTATAAAAATTGTCAAGGGTATTCGCCGTCGTCTCAACTTTCCTCAGCTGCCTGAGGAAGAAGAGACATTGTTGGACCTTTGTAACCAGTGCGTTCACATGAGGAGTCCAAGAAAGCTTGTTGTGGATGACCACTCCCAGGAGCTTGACACTGTCCACTCGTTCCACCTCTGTGCTGTTAATGTGTAGGGGGCCATGTGTAACATCCTGCTGAAAGTCGATAATGAGTTCCTTGGTTTTGCCGGCATTGAGAGCTAAGTTGTTCTCAGTGCACCATTTTTTCAGGTATTCCAACTCCCGTCTGTGGTCTGTTTTATTGCCAAAGGAGACAATTATGTCAAAGGATGAATTCATAGTTAAAGGGTACCCTCTCATGGGTTAAATAGAACACTTGCAAAAACCTTCAAACTTGGAGACAGTGCATGAAGAGAAATCAGGATGACAGGAAAGTGGGAAAGATAAGTGACAGAACTCTTTTTTTTTCAGGTACGATATCTCACATTCTGGCTTTCCCAGCTATTTTCTGCTCCGTATTCCACAGGATGCTATACTCACTTCCATCTGTCCGGATGCCCCTCAAATATATTTAAGCAGTCAACATGCACACTCACCCTCACTCTGTTCCCCTCGCACACTAAACTTCATTGTCAAAATGGTTCAATCAAATACATAGACCTACAGGAGAATAATCTTAAAATTCTGTCCAATAATCATGAACAAAATGATGAATTTTTTAGCATTAAAAATCACTGTTTACTCCCACAATCTGCAAGACCTGTCCAACATGGAAAGTTATAGAGTCATAGAGGTACACAGCATGGAAACAGACCCTTCAGTCCAACCCGTCCATGCTGACCAGATATCCTAACCCAATCTCATCCCACTTCCAGCACCCAGCCCATATCCCTCCAAACCCTTCCTATTCATATATCCATCTAGATGCCTTATAAATGTCTGCATGGGTTTCCTCCGGGTGCTCCGGTTTCCTCCCACAGTCCAAAGATGTGCAGGTCAGGTGAATTGGCCATGCTAAATTGCCCGTAGTGTTAGGTAAGGGGTAAATGTAGGGGCATGGGTGGGTTGCGCTTCAGCGGGTCGGTGTGGACTTGTTGGGCCGAAGGGCCTGTTTCCACGCTGTAATGTAATCTAATCTAAAAAAATGCTGCAATTGTACTAGCCTCCACCACTTCCTCTGGCAGCTCATTTCCATACACATGAAAATGTTGCCCCTTAGGTCTCTTTTATATCTTTTCCCTCTCACCCTAAGCCTATGCTCTCTAGTTCTGGACTCCCCCACCCCAGGGAAAAGACTTTGTCTATTTATCCTATCTATGCCCCTCATGATTTTATAAATCTCTATAAGGTCACCCCTCAGCCTCTGACGCTTCAGGGAAAATGGCCCCAGCCTGTTCAGCCTCTCCCTATAGCTCAAATCCTCCAACCCTGGCAACATCCTTATAAATCTTTTCTGAATTCTTTCAAGTTTCACAACATCCTTTTGATAGGAAGGAGACCAGAATTATACACTATATTCCAAAAGTGGCCAAACCAATGTCCTGTACAGCCCAACTCCTGTACTTAATACTCTAACCAATAAAGGAAAGCATACCAAATGCCTTCTTCACTATCCTATCTATCTGTGACTCTACTTTCAAGGAGCTATGAACCTGAACTCCAAGGTTTCTTTGTTCAGCAATATCCAAATCATTTATATAAATGATGAAAAGTAGTGGACTCAGCACCGAACCTTGTGGCACTCCACTGGTCTCAGACCTCCAGTCTGAAAAGCAAATCTCCGCCACCACTCTCTGTCTTCTACCTTTGAGCCAGTTCTGTATCCAAATGGTTAGTTCTCCCTGTATTCCATGAGATCTAATCTTGCCAACCAGTCTCCCATGGGGAATCTTGTCAAACACCTTACTGAAGTCCATATAGATCATGTCCACTGCACTGCTCTCATCCATCCTCTTTGTTACTACCTCAAAAAACTCCAAGTTTGTGAGACATGATTTCCCATGCACAAAATCATGTTGACTGTCCCTAATCAGTCCTTTCCTTTCCAAATACACGTACATCCTGTCCCTCAGGATTCCTTCCAACAACTTGCCCGCCACCGACACCAGGCTCACTGGTCTATTATTCCCTTGCTTGTGCTTACCGCCTTCAGTCAGGTTTCATTTAACTGAATGGTTTGTGAGAATAAACATCTCCACAACAGTTTGTTTTACCCATATGAGCCACTGCTGCTGCTCAGAATCTTTCCTAGATATTCCAGAAGGAGAGGAGACCACACAAGCCCGTGGAGATATGAGCATTGTGAAGTGGTTCTCCATTGACAGACAACCTGATGGCCACTTTGCAATGCCCATTCAGAGGAATGGGTCTTGTTACGGGAGGCTGTAAACGTCACCAATAATCTCTCATGAAAACCTGATGCCTCTGAGTCACTAGCGCTTTAGCATGTTGAAAGAGAAGATCATCTCTCTGTGCTCTGAATGTTGGGTCTTGCCCCCTTTGAGTGAGACCTCTGCAACTCTGTCCTCTGTCCTTTGGAACAACATGTAGCAGAGGAAAAGAAAGCTACCACTGATCTTTCTCCTGTCATTGCCTCAGATCTTGGTGTTGCTGTCCTCTTGCTCTTTATCAGAACTGTGTGGTAGCTAAACCTTGTGGTTCCATGTCATGGTGAAAACTGGCAACAGGAAAGTGCAGCCGAAGAGGATTGAGAAGAAGTGATAGAGTGCAATAAGCAGTCGCATCTCATCTGGCCCTGGGTCTTACAGTTTCAACAGCTACTGTACACTCACCTTGTGATTCTGGTGACCTCTAGACAGCTTGGATTTCTGCCTGTTAAATTCAGAATCTTCAGTAATGCAAAACCTAATTGCTTATTGCAGCGTAAAAATATCTGACTAATAGCTGAATGGGGTTCCTTGCTTGCCTTGAAACCTTTCCAAGTTAAAGCTGGCAAAAGGTGGACAGATGTAAGGATTGCAGTAAAACTTTAATTTCAGTGGATTTAGCACAATGCACGCACAAGTGAATCTCTCTCCTCTTGCTTGGGAAAATTTGCCTTCCTGCTCTCCTCCTTCTCCATACTTGAAAAATTAAGCTCAAATGCATCGATCCAAACTAAGATCTTATACAAGACTACGGCACAAAAATTTTAATAATTTGTCATTACTTCGCATCATAGTTAGCAGAATTTCATTGCTGCGTTCCACCAGAAAACTGACTTGAGAAAGAAAGAGAAAAACATTAAAACTGCAAAACTAAATGGTTTTCAGGAACAGAGAAAGAACAATGGGTTTTGAAATTTGACCCCACTGCATTTTAAGAATGCAATAGGTGTTTACTGTATGCCTATTTGTCCCACACCAAAATTATATCATTACCATTTGGGTTGAGCTGCTCCATAGACAACCAGAGCACAGGCTAGATGAATAAAGTTACTGGTGGAGACTGCTACCTAAATGGTAAATTTCAATGTTTTCAAAGTTATTCACTGTGCACCAGACCATAGCTTGGACTCCACCCTGTTCACCTCCCCAACTGCTCAACTCTTATGAAAGTTTTGGTGTTGTCTGCATTGGTTGACTAATTCTGCACTCACAGAACTATCCTAATGAGCCTAAAATAGAAGTAAATGTAATTTCAGGATGTGCATTAATTTCTACATGTCGCTATTCAGCCATGATTTAAATGAGTATTGGGGATGCAGTGACTGGGACGAAGTCAGCCAGGTGGATCTCCTAGAATATGAATTCCCTCACTGGGGTTGTTAACCTGGTTCAATCAGGGAGTCCTGGCTGAGCGATATGAACAGCATTGTCAGGGGTTCTGCTCACTGCAGGAGCTGGTTCTGAGCGAGCTAAGTCAGTGTCATGTGCTATACACGTGTAAATGAAGGATGACTTGGTGATGGGGTACTGGCCCTCATGGAGTTATTTCAGGGGACAGATGAAGAAGAAATGAGATTGGCTTTGCAAGTTCTACAATTCATTAATAAAGCAACATAAATCCAGAATCAGCACTTAACCTTATACTGGGCCCAAGTAATGTGAGATTTCTTGCATTCTGAATCAATTTATATGGTGCTGCTATGTTGCAATTTGTTTTACCAAAGAAAAAAATATTTTATTTGCAAAGCAATATATACTGTTGAACAAGAGGAAGTTTGATTAATATAGTATATGGGACCTGCTTTTCTCGGAATAAAAGATCCATTAATTTGTCCATGTCATAAGACAAATACATCTTGCTTCCAGTTTTGGAAAATTTCTTCACTCTTTGTCTGTGAGACAACAGTTAAGAGAAAAGACACCAGTACCAAAAATATTCTGAATTTGGTGACTTGGCAATTAGAAAAGGAGAAACATTTTTGTGAAGGGAGGAGATTCTGCCTGAATTTGTGCTCAGTGTGACAACTCAGGAATAAAAATTGGTTGCCATTGCACCAAATAGAAAATGCAGATGAAAATCATTAATGTTGGCGTGCAACAACCATGCCCAGTCTTCTCCTGCAATACAAGTTTCACCATGTTGGAAAAGACAGTTTGTTTTTCGTCATCCTGAATTAGATTTATAAAAAAGCCATGATGGTTGCAAAACTGATTGTGATGCTGAGATTTTATCAACAGACTTCATGGGCATCAGTTGAAATGCATGCTAAATTATACAAAATTGATCATCCCTCTGAATAGCATTCATGTTAAAAAAGTGTGGTTGACAACTCAGCCAAAGTGGAGCAAGATGATTTTACTATTTCTTCCGTTTCATCCAAACGAGATAGTCCACTGAAGAATGTTAGTCTAGGATCTTTAGTCTTTCTAGTATTATGTGAAGATAGATTTTTATTGAATGAACAATGAGACAATCACATTCTCCTTCTTCTTGTGGACTGAAGCAATAGTTTGAATCAAACTTTGCATTATCAAGTCATGGATTTGGAGAAAACACATGGAAATCCGATCCAGTTGACAGAGTTTACATTGTCGTACTCCAAGCCTTGCTGTGAGAAAATGAATAGTAAGCTGGGTAACTACCATTAAAGCATAGATTGATTATGAGAGTGATTGATGTTACTGAACTCAAGAAAGTGTTGACAGATTAATAGGTGACATTATTCACCTTATTATGATGATCCCAAGTATTTTGCAATCAAAGAAAGTCACTTAATAACTTCCTCCCTAATAGCATTCTGGATGTACCTTAACCACACAGATTGCAGTCTATCAAGAAGACAGCTCACCTCCATCTTCTCAAGGGCATCAAGTGACAGATAATAAATGCTCGTTAAGCCATCAGAGCTCACATTCCCTGAATGATATTTTTTAAAGAACATGGATAATGTAGTTTGTTTGCATACAGCATAGTCCCTTAAGCAGCATTAAGATAATGATTAATCAAAATCTTTGTTGCAAAATAAAATTTAACACTGATACCAAAATTTTCTGCCTGCTTTTGACAATTGCCAGCAACTAGGAGGTAGTGAGGACTACAGATACTGGAGAGTCAAAATCGATAGTGCGATGCTGGAAAAAGCACAGGTCAGGCAGCATCTGAGGAACAAGACAGTCGACTGAGGAACAAGACTGATGAAGGATTATGCCTGAAACATTGACTCTCTTTCTGCTGAGATATTGCCTGACTTGCTGTGCTTTTTCCAACGTCACACTTTATTGACTTTGACTATTGCCATGCAATTTATAATGTCCACTTAAACAAGCAGGTGGAAGCCTAATTTAACATTGCATACAATAGACTACAATCTCAGTGCCATACAGAATTGCAATCATAGACCATGGTATGGAGTTGTCCTCACCTCCATCTGACTCAGACAGTTATACTACCAGAATGAAGCTGATATAGTCAGGATTTTGAAATCCAATTTAGACTATGTAAGTTTTGCATTGAAGTGAAATCAAAAGCACTTTGCACTGCGACTAAACTTATAGTATAAATTAACCTTATTATATTTTCTTTATATTCTGTCATTTTACCGAACTTTAATGTTTCTGATCTAAAACAGCTGCATTATGATTTGTTTTGAATCATAATGTTTTGGAACTATTTTGATGGGGTGGTGGTCTATCTACCTATCTTCAGTTCTCTTTCAACACTAAGTGAAATTCACCAGGACCAACAATTTTCCTTTACAATTATGGCATCCCTGGTATCTACTTATTACGTGTGGTGAAAGAGTTAAACATTTGACTGGAAGACCTCAGCTTCACTTGCTAGCCTTCCTGATTCCGAGAGTAACTATTTTAATTATAAGAGTACAGTAATTTCTTGGGTGTTTTCATGGAGTGGAACTCATGATTTTGAGTCTAACTGGAGGTGACTATGGCTCAACTTGTTTGACTCAGAAATAAATGGGTTCATTACTCAGCCAATGGAGCAAGAACACATGTTGTGTGCAACTCCTACTCCTGACTCTATACCAAATGGGAAGAGTAAATGGGTTCAGCTGTTTTCAGAGAAGCCAATGTGATGAATTGGAAGAGTTAGAGTCATAGAGATGTACAGCACGGAAACAAACCCTTCAGTCCAACTTGTCCATGCCAATCAGATAATCCAACCCAATCTAGTCCTACCTGTCAGCACCCGGCCCATGCCCCCCCCAAACCCTTCCTATTCATATACCCATCCAAATGCCTTTTAAATGTTGCAACTGTACCAGCCTCCACCACTTCCTCTGGCAGCTCCTTCCATGCACGCACCACCCTCTGTGTGAAAAAGTTGCCCCATAGGTCTCTTTTATATCTATCCCCCTCACTCTAAACCTATGCCCTCTAATTCTAGACTCTCCCACCCCAGGGAATAGACTTTGTCTATTTATCCTATCCACGTCCCTCATGATTTTATAAATCTTTATAAGGTCACCCATCAGCCTCCGATGCTCCAGGGAAAACAGCCCCAGCCTATTCAGCTGCTCCCTATAGCTCAAACCCTCCAACCTTGGCAACATCCTTGTAAATCTTTTCTGAATTATTTCAAGTTTCACAGCATCTTTTTGATAGAAAAGAGTCCAGAATTATACGCAATATTCCAAAAATGGCCTCACCAATGTCCTGTAGAGCCGCAACATAACCTCCCAACTCCTGTACTCAATATTCTGACCAATAAAGCAAAGCATACCAAATGCCTTCTTCACTATCCTATCTATCTGTAACTCCATTTTCAAGGAGGTAGGAACCTGCACTCCAAGGTCTCTTTGTTCAGCAACACTCCCAGGACCTTATCATTAAGTGTATAAGTCCTGCTAAGATTTGCTTTCCTAAAATGCAGCACCTAGCATTTATCTGAATTAAATTCCATCTGCCACTTCTCAGCCCATTGGCTCAACTGATCAAGATCAAGCTGTAATTTGAGGCAACCATCTTCGCTGTCCACTGCACCTCCAATTTTGGTGTCATCTGCAAATGTACTAACTATACCTCTTATGCTCACATCAAAATCATTTATATAAATGATGAAAAGTAATGGACCCAGCACCGATCCTTGTGGCATTCCACTGATGACAGGCCTCCAGTCTGAAAAACAACCCTCCATTACCACCCTCTGTCTTCTACCTTTGAACAGTTCTGTATCCAACTGGCTAGTTCTCCCTGTATTCCATGAGATTTAACCTTGCTAACCAGTCTCCCATGTGGAACCTTGTCGAACATCTTACTGAAGTCCATATAGGTCACGTCCACTGCTCTGTCCTCATCAATCTTCTTTGTTACTTCTTCAAAAAACTCAATCAAGTTTGTGAGACACGATTTCCTATGTACAAAGCCATGTTGACTATCCCTGATCAGTCCTTGTCTTTCCAAATACATGTGCATCCTTTCCCTCAAGATTCCCTCCAACAACTTGCCCACCACCGACGTCAGGCTCACTGGTCTATAGTTCCCTGGTTTGTCCTTACCACTCTTCTTAAACAGTGGCACCACATTAGCCAACCTCCAGTCTTCCAGCACCTCACCTGTGACTATCGATTATAAAATATCGCAGCAAGGGGCCTAGGAATCACCTCCCTAGCTTCCCACAGAGTTCTAGGTTACACCTGATCAGATCCTAGGGGTTTATCCACTTTTCGGTGTTTCAAGACATCCAGCACTTTCTGCTCTGTAATATCGACATTTTTAAAGATGTCACCATGTGCTTCCCTACATTCTATATCTTCAATGTCCTTTTCCACAGTAAACACCAATACAAAATACTCATTTAGTATCTACCCCATCTCCAGTGGCTCCACAAAAAGGCGCCTTGCTGATCTTTGAGGGGCCCTATTCTCTCCCTAGTAGCTCTTTTGACCTTAATGTATTTGTAAAATCCTTTTGGATTCTTCTTAACTCTCTTTGCCAAAGTTATCTCATGTACCCTTTTTAACCTCCTGATTTCTCTCTTCAATATACTTCTGCTGCCTTTATACTCTTCTAAGGATTCACTCACTCTCTCCTGTCTGTATCTGACATATGCCTCCTTTTTCTTAACCAGACCATCAATTTCTTTAGTCATCCAGCATTCCCTATGCCTACCAGCCTTTCCTTTCACCCTAACAGGAATATACTTTCTCTGGATTCTCGTTATCTCATTTCTGAAGGATTCCCATTTTCCAGCCGCCCCTTTGCCTGCGAACATATGCCCCCGATTAGCTTTTGAAAGTTCTTGCCGAATACCATCAAAATTAGCTTTTCTCCAATTTCGCATTTCAACTTTTAGAACTGGTCTATTCTTTTCCATCACTACTTTAAAACGAATAGAATTATGGTTGCTGGTCCCAAAGTGCTTCCCCGCTGACACCTCAGTCACCTGCCCTGCCTTATTTCCCAAGAGTAGGTCAAGTTTTACACCTTCTCTCGTAGCTACGTCCACATATTGAATCAGAAAATTTTCTTGTACGCACTTAAAAAATTCCTCTGCATCTCAACCCTTAACACAATGGCAGTCCCAGTCTATGTTTGGAAAGTTATAATCCCCTACCATAACCATCCTATTATTCTTGCAGAAAACTGAGATCTCCTCACAAATTTGTTTCTCAATTTTCCTCTGACTTTTTGGGGCTCTATAATACATTCCCAATAAGGTGATCATCCCTTTTTTATTTCTCAGCTCAACCCAAATAACTTCCCTGGTTGTATTTCAAGGAATATCCTCCCTGAGTACAGTAGTGACGCTGTGCCTTATCAAAAACGACACTCCCCTTCCTGTCTTGCCCCTCTTACTATTCTTCCTATAACATTTGTATCCTGGAACATTAAACTGTCGTCCTGTCCATCCTTGAGTCACGTTTGTGTTATGATATGATAATCCAGTCCCATGTTCCTAACCATGCCCTGAGTTCATCTGCCTTCCCTGTTCGTCCTCTTGCATTTAAATAAATGCAGTTGAATTTATCAGTACTATCTTGTTCTCTGCTTTGTCCCTGCCTGTCCTGACTGTTTGACTCGCTTCTGTTCTCAACTGTACCAGTCTCAGATTGATTTCTTTCCTTCCCTCACCATCCCTCAGGTCCCACTCCCTCCCCGCCACACCCCCCCCCCCCCCCCCCCCCCACCTCACTAATTTAAATCCTCCTGAGCAGCTCTAGCAAATCTCCCTGCCAGTATATTAGTTCCCTTCCAATTCAGGTGCAATTCCTCTTTCTTGTACAGGTCACGTCTACCCCAGAGAGATTCCAATGATCAATAATGTGAACCTTTCTCCCCTGCATGTACTCCTCAGCCACGCACTCATCTGCTCTATCCTCCTATTCCTGCCCTCACTAGCTCGTAGCACTGGGAATAATCCAGATATTATTACTCTCGAAGACCTCCTTTTTAAATTCTGGCATAACTCGATATTCTCCCTTCAGAATCTCATCCTTTCCCCTTCCTATGTCATGGTTCCAATGTGTACAATGACTGCCTGCTGGTCCATCTCCCCTTTGAGAACATTCTGCACCCTCTCTGAGACATCCTTGATCCTGGCACCAGGGAGTTAACGCACCATTTTGATTTTTCACTGCTGGCCACTGAAACGTCTGTCTTTGCCTCAGACTAGAAAGTCCCCAAACACAATTGATCCCTTGGTACCCAACGTACCCCTTATTGCATTAGAGCCAGTCTCCATACCAGAATCTTTGTGCTACGTTCCCCTGAGAATCCATCATCCCCTACATTTTTCAAAACAGCACACCTGCTTGAAATGGGGATAGCCACAGAAGACTTCTGCACTATCTGCTTATCTCTCTCACCTTTCCTGGAGTTAACCCATCTCTGTGACTGTATCTGCAACTTTTCTCCCTTCCTATAATTGCCATCCATCACATCCCCTTGCTCTTGTAAATTCCTCATTGCTTCTAACTATCTCTCCAACCAATCCACTCGATCCAATAAGATTTGTAGCCAATGGCATTTATTGCAGATTTAATCCTCAGTAACACGTAAACTCTCCCTGGACTCCCACATCCAATGAGAAGAGTGTATCACTCTACTAAAGGCCATGTTTAGTTCTTTCAATCTGCAGACCCAGAAAATAGCACTGCCTTATTCCTCTACAAAACACTGTTCCAGGCTAACTTAATAGTTATGGCTGATATTGTTAAGTTTAATCAAGAAGTGTATCTCAATGTAACATATAATCAAGAAAGAACCCATTCTACTCACTACTGCAGGCTTGCTGTAAGACCGGTGAGCCTGATATCGTTTGGGTAGGCTGTTGGAGGCAATCCTGAGGGACAAGATTTCCATGTACAGGGGATCCTTGATTATCCGAACATGATAGGCAGGCACTATTTTGTTCGAATAATCGACTATTCAGTTAATCGCTTAAATGCCTTTCCTCTGCGGTCGGAGTTTTTAAAGTCTGGTCCTCATTCAGAAGACTGCAGCAGCACACAGCGCCCAAGACCCCTCCCTACCTGCGACAGCATGCAACACCTTCCACGGCCCCCAACACCGCCCCCATCCCCAACCCCATGCAACACCGACCACCGTCCCCCAACACAGCGCCGCCATCCCCCAATCCCGGTGCAACACCTACTCCCGCCCCCAACACCGCACACCCATCACCAACCCGGTACAACACCTACTCCCGCCCCCAACTCCACCTCTCCATCCCCCAACCCCGTGCAACCCTTCCCCCCGCCCACAGTCCCATGCAACACCTCCCCCATCCCCAACCCCGTGCAACATCTCCCCATAACCCCTGCAACACCTACCCCCATCCCCAACACCAACCCCAACCCCCAACCTCAACCCCGTGCAATACCTACCCACACCCCCAACACCACCCCACACCCCCAACCCCGTGCAACACCTACCCCCATCTCCAACACCACCCCCCCACCCCCAACCCCGTGCAACACCTACCCCCATCCCCAACACCACCCTCCACCCACAACCCCGTGCAACACCTACTCCCATCCCCAACACCACCCCCCATCCCCAATCCCGTGCAAAACCTCACTGCTGGTCCCAACCCCGTGCAACATCAACCCCTGCCCCCAACACCCCCGCCCCCATCCCCAACCCCATGCAACATTTCCCCACACCCCCGTGCAACACCTACCACCATCCCCAACACCACCCCCCCACCCGAACCCTGTGCAACACCTACCCCCATCCCCACAACACCTCCCATCCCCAACCCCGTGCAACACCTACCCCATCCCCAACATCTCCCCACACCCCGTGCAACACCTACCCCCATCCCCAACACCACCCCCCACCCCAACCCTGTGCAACACCTACCCCCATCCCCACAACACCTCCCATCCCCAACCCCGTGCAACACCTACCCCATCCCCAACACCTCCCCACACTCCCAACCCCGTGCAACACCTCCCCCGCCCCCAACACTGCCCCCATTCCCCAACCCCGTGCAACCCCTCATCCACCCCCAACACTGCCCCCATTCCCCAACCCTGTGCAACCCCTCCCCCGCCCACAACCCCTTGCAACACCTCCCCAGCCCCCAACACCACACCACCATCCCCAACCCCGTGCAACACTGCACCGCTGGCCCCAATCTCGTGCAACACCTACCCCCGGCCCCCATCCCCAACCCCGTGCAACATCTCCCCACTCCCCCATCCCCAACCCCGTGCAACATCTCCCCACTCCCCCAACCCCGTGCAACACATACCCCCAATCCCAACACCACCCCCATCCCCAACCCCGTGCAACATCATCCCCATGCTCCCAACCCCACGCAACACCGCCCCTGTCCCCACCCCCATCCAACACCACCCCCTGACCCCTGCCCCCATGCAACACACCCCTCCACCCCCGTCCAACACTGCTACCGGCCTCCATCCAATATCGCCCTCCACCTGCCCCGTACACACCCGTCCCCTCTCTGGGGCATCACAACATGACAGCAGGTGCAGTTGCCTTTGTGGGGTAAGTTTCCATATCTCTCTCTCTCCTCTCTCTCTCTCTCTCTCTCTCTCTCTCTCACACACACACACACACACACACACACACACACACACACACCTCCCACACACACACACACACACACACACACACACACACACACACACACACACACACACACCTCCCACACACACCACACACACACACCACACACACACACACACCACCCACACACACACACCTCACACACACACCACACACACACACCACACACACACACCACACACACACACACACACACACACACACACACACCTCACACACACACCACACACACACACACACACACACACACACACACACACACACACACACACACACACACACACACACACACACACACACACACACACACACACACACACACACAACCTCTGCAACCTTTTAGAGAGATTATCTAGGGAAGGGGATGTTTAGGGTACACCACTGTGTAGAACTCCAGGAAAGGTGTGGGGGGAGAGAGGGCTGGAGATGGTGCCTGTTTAATCACTGTAAACAAAAGACGTGATCACTATTGGAAACACGTCTTTGATGTAATGTTTCTATCGGGACCTCGAGATCTCCTTCGGATAATCCGATTTTCGGATAATTGGTATTCAGATAATTGAGGTTCCTCTGTATTTGGAAAGGCAAGGACTAATTCTGGATAGTCAGCATGCCTTTGTGCATGTCTCATGAACTTGTTTGAGTTTTTTAAAGAAGTAATAAAGAGGATTGATGAGGGCTAGCAGTGGATGTGATCTATATGGATTTCCATAAGGTGTTCGACAAGGTTCCCCATTGGAGACTGGTTAGCAAGATTAGATCTCATGGAATACAGAGAAAAAGCTAGCCATTTGGTTACAGACCTAGCTCAAAGGTAGAAGATAGAGGGTGGTGGTGGATAGTTGATTCTCAGACTGGAGGCCTCTGACCAGTGCAGTGCCCACTACTTTTCTTCATTTATATAAATGATTTGTATATGAAATAGGAGGTAGAGTTAGTACGTTTGCAGATGACACCAAAATTTGAGGTGTAGTGGATAGCAAAGAAGGTTACCTCAGAGTACAATGGAATCTTGATCCAATGGGCTGAGGAGTGGCAGATGGCGTTTAATTTAAATAAATGTGAGATGCTGCACTTTGGTAAAGCAAATCAGAGCAGGATTCATACAGTTAATGGTAAGGTCCTAGGGAGTGTTGCTGAACAAAGAGACCTTGGAGTGCAGTTCCTTAAAATTGGAGTTGCAGGTAGATGAGATAATGAAGAAGGTGTTTGGTACACTTTCCTTTATTGGTTAGTGCATTGAGTAGAGAAGTTGGGAGATCACATTGCGGCTCTGCAGGACATTGGGTAGGCCATGTTTAGAATATTACATGCAATTCTGGTCTCTTTCCTATCGAAAAGATGTTGTGAAACATGGAAGGGTTTAGAAAATATTTACAAGGATGTTACCAGGGTTGGAGGATTTGAGCTATGGGGAGAGGCTGAATATGCTGGGGCTATTGTTCCTGGAGCATCGGAGGCTGAGGGGTGATCTTAGAGGTATATAAAGTCATGAGGGACATGGATTGGGTGGAAGAGCCCAGAACTAGACAGTATGGGTTTAGAGTGCGAGGTGAAAGACTTAAAGGGACCTAAGGGGCAACCATTTCATGTAGAGGTGTGTGCATGTATGGAATGAGCTGCCAGAGAAATTGGTGGAGTCTGGCACAATTACAGTATTTAAAAGGCATCTGGATTGATACATGAATCGGAAGGGTTTAGACGGATATGGGCCAAGTGCTGAATACATTATGTTGGGATATTTGATCAGCATGGAAGAGTTGAACCGAAGGGTCTGTTTCCGTGCTATATATCTCTACAGCTCTATCTGTATTTTACATCAACAAAAAAGAAGAGGAAATGTGTGTATAGCTAATTTCGCATTCTGCACTATAATGTGAAATGTATTTTATATATAGTTATTTAAAGAATACACATGTAAACCTCAAGACTAGAAGAATAGATCTGAGATGTATTATAATGACCTGTAACTATAATTTGGAATATAAATCTTCACTGGTCCTCATAACGTATTCTGTTCATTATGCTTTAAAACTAAGCCAATGAAGAATGTTGGATAACATTAATCAATGGAAAAGATGGATTTAATGATGTTTAATGTAATTAATTCTAGTGATATTGAAGATAGCATAGTTATTAGACTACACATGCATAATATGTGTCAGGGATGTTTGCATTTCAAACACTTTCTTTCAAGTAAATTTACAAAAGAATGAACATAGTTCCAGTAATAATATTAAAATTATTATGGCAAGTGATTTGTTATTACTCAAATCCACAGAAACAATCATCTTTTAAATTATAGGTTTGTAAGCACAGAAGGAGGTAATACAAGCCATTGTGCTCACTCTTTGAAAGAACTATCCAATTAATCTCACTCTTCTGTTTATTCTACTTGACTTTAATAGCCCTGGAACTCTTTTGGCAAAGTTGTATGCTCGCAATAATTCTTAACAAATGAAATAATTGTATAAATGAATGCAAAGATTCCTCCAATGATATGCTGTACAAAATACTTGATTGATGGTTACCACAATATTAGAAATCTTCCTGTCAACCTTTTGTTGCATTCATTTCACTTTCCACAGATATAATGGTAACTGGCTCTTTAAATTGGTCATGGCAAAATTATATTTTACCACTGTGAGGCACAACAGCATGAGGCTGTGTGTTCAATGAGAATTGATTTTCAGTCAGTCCAGTGGATTTAGGCTTCACTGGCTAGTCAACCTATATTGCCCATTCTTAATTGCCCTTGGAAAGATAATGTTGAGCTGCCCTCTAATGCTGTCAGAGAGGGAGTTTGAAGATTTAACCAGTGACAGTGAAGGAATGGTGATATATATTCAAGTCAGGATGGTGCTTGATTTGGACGGAGAATTGTATGTGGTAATGCTCCTTCGATGTCTGCTTCTAGTTGAGGGTTTAGAAGTGCTGTGTTAGGAACCTGAGTGAATTTCTGCAGTGTATCTTGTAACTGGTACTCAATACTACTACTGTGCATTGGGAGTGGAGGGAGTGAATCTTTGTGAATGTGGTGCTCGTCAAATGGGCTGCTTTGCCTTGGATGCTGTTAAGGTTTTGAGTGTATTGCAGCTATACTCATACAGGCAAATGGGGAGTAGTCCATCAAACTCTTGACTTGTGCCTTGTAAGATGATGGACAGTTCTGAAGAGTTCAGAGGTCATTTACACACTAACGAAGCCTATGACCTACTCTAGTCGCACTATTGATATAGCTCATCCAATTAAGTTTATAATTAACAGTAAACCCCAGAATATTGATAGTGGGTGATTTAGCGATAGTAATGCCATTGAATATCCAAGGGTGATGACTCAATTCTGTCTTGTTGAAGATGGTCATTGCCTGGCACTTCTGAACCATGAATGTGACTTGCCACTTGTCAGCATAAACCTAAATGCTGCCAGGGTCTTGCTGCATTTGAACATGGACTGCTTCAGTGTATGAGGAGTTGCAAATGGTGCTGAACATTTGTGCAATCATCAGTGACCATCTCCACTTCTGACTTTATGATGGAGGATAGGTCATTGATGAAGCAGCTGAAGATGATTGAGATTAGGAGACTACCCTGAGGAACTCCTGGAGAGATATCCTGGAGCTAAGATTTCTGACCCCCAACAACTGCAATCATTTTCCTTTGTGCCCAGTATGACATCAACCAGTATCATTCTGTTTTCATTCTGACTTTTTTGATTCCAGTTTTGATGCCACACACAGTCAAATGCAGCCATGATAACAAGGGCAGTCTTTCTCACCTCACCTTCTAGTTTCGTTGTTTTATTGTTGATTAAACCAAGGCTGTGATGAGGTCAGGAGCTGAGTGGCCCTGGCAGAACCTAAACTGAACATTAGAGAACAAGTTATTGCTGAGTAAGTACTGATGATAGCACTATTGATGACTATCCATCACTTTACTGATGATCAAGAGTGGATTGATGGGGCAGTAATTGGCTGGATTGGTCTTGTTCTTTTTTTTGTCCACAGAACATCCTTGGCTAATTTTTCACATTGTCAGGTAAATGTCTGTATTGAAGGTGTACTAAAGGCACAGCCAAGTTCCAGTGCCTTCATTAATTTGTTGATTATCAAATTGGTTGAAAACTGGCATTGATGAAGCTGGGACCCTCTGAAGTAGAATCGTCCATTTGACGCCTCTGGTTGAAACGTGTTGCTTGTGCATCAGTCTTCTCTTTTGCGCTGACGTGCTGTCTCCCCCATTTTTGAGGATGAGGACATTTCTGGAACCTCCTCTTCCAGTGAATTGTTTAATTGCTCACCCCATTCAGGATTTCAGAGCTCAAATCAGATCCATTGCTTGCTTACTTCTGTCTATTACTTGCTTCTCATGCTGAATGGCATGGAAGTAGTCCTGTTTTGTAGTTGTACCAGTTTGAATCCTGATTTTTTTTTTAGCATGTCTAATTCTTCATTGTACCTGAGCTGATCTCCTTGCTTGATGCTAATGGTAGAGTGGGAAATCATGCAATTGACTTTTGTGTTTGAGTGTTTGTCATTGTGTCTGTTGATAGCCTGCAGCACCTCATGCATGCTCAGTTTTGAGTTGCTAGCTCTACTCAAAGTTGAAACTTTATTGCTGGAACAGCACAGCAGGTCAGGCAGCATCCAGGGAACAGGAGATTCGACGTTTCGGGCACAGGCCCTTCTTCCTGAAGAAGGGCCTGTGCCCGAAACGTCGAATCTCCTGTTCCCTGGATGCTGCCTGACCTGCTGTGCTGTTCCAGCAATAAAGTTTCAACTTTGATCTCCAGCATCTGCAGACCTCACTTTCTCCTCGAAGAGCTCTACTCAAAACCTATCCTGTTTAACATAGTGGTACTCCCACTATGAGATGAAGAGTACTGTTAGAAACATAGGAAATATGAGCAAAAATTGGCCATTCATCCCTTTTGAGCCTGCTCCACCAATCATTATGATCATAGCTGATCATCCAACTCAATAACCTATTCCCACTTTTCCACCACAACTTCTGAACTCTCTAACCCTGAGTGCTATTTCCACTGTGAGGAAATCCCAGGTATGGTTCCCCATTTCTTATGGTTCCAGATGGAATATCCTAAACCGTTAAGCTCCCAGGTGAAGAGGGACAATCTAGCTCCACTTCTTTATTCATCCACCCCTTTGATTCATTACAGCAAGGATTTTTTTTTTTCAAAAATGGTTCCTGTCCTTGTGGATACATTTCTCCCAGACCCAAATTAATTTGTGTTTTATATGAGCAATTTAACAAGACATTCTTGGAAAAAAAAAGAATAAGTGAGTCTATTAATTCCTAAACATGAGAAGTGTTATTGACACAATATATACAGGTTATAAATTAGATGTGAGTCCAAAAAGATACAAGCTTATTAAAAAAAACTAAGGTGTACATATTAGGCTCCCATACGGTTGTGCAGAGTGAATGGTTGAAAGTTCTTGCCGTTGAAGTGAATGATAACAATAAGGCTGTCATTACTAATTGAATGGTCAATTGCACAATCTTTAAAAGATTAGATGAGATTCTGTCATTCTGTGATTTCTTTCAATTTTGGTTGAAATCCAGCAACCAGGGTGAGTCAGTGTTTTTTTAAATTCCTGTTTCCTTTTTAACTTATGTAGCACTTGGACTTATAGCACGATTTTATCTGCACCATGACTAACAAGGGGTTTTCTCATTGACTGTCACAGCACACTCAGAGCACATCAGACCCAAGCTGGTATACACAAGGTCTTTCAGACTGATTAGGACACTCCAGTAGATTTGAATCTTGTTTTTTAACATCAATATTTGTGTATTCCTCAAAGACAAAAACACAAAATGTGTCTGCAGTTTTTGAACATAATCCACAGGAGATGGCTTTCTCTTAAACAAGGAGTCATCGATTCCTCATTACTTTTGTAATCATGACAGGTCACAATCCAATCTGTTTAAAATTTCTTCATTACTTTTTTAGATGTTACATCCCATTGGTCCCACACAGAATTTAGTTTATGCCTACAGTTATTTTGTCTATGTAGCAGTTGTCTTTGAATTTTAGAAACACATTTTAGAATTAATGTCTAAAAATGTCTGTAGCACTTTGGGGTTTTGACCTGACATTCTAACAGTATCCTCAGTTTGTTTTTACATGGATTGTGTAATGGTCACTCCAATCCATTTTGCCATAAGCACATACAGCTGCAGCAAACAGATTGGTGGAGACATGGTCAAGTATGTTTCTCCTTCTTGATGATTCCTTCACTGACTGTCGAACTGCTGAATACACTTAGTGATGGACATTGAGCTCCCCCTCCCAGAGTACATTCTGTACTCTTAATATTATCCAGTCCTTACTCCAAGTCATGCTTAACATAGAGGAATACTGATTCATCAGCTGAGGAGTGGCAAAATCAGGGATGGGTTTTGACAAATCAGCAGAAGTTTCCTGGTCAGTATTTGACCTGATGTCATGAGACTTTGTGGGGTCTGCAATTGGTTTTAGGTATTCCCAGAGCAACTCCCTCCCACTGTTTACCATTGTTCCACCTTATCTGTTCTGTTGGTAGGACAGGACATATCCAGGGACAGTGATGTGGTTGTGGGTGTTTAGAAAACTTGGATTATAAAAGTGAATGCAAACTGAACGATTTTACAATAGTGAGTGAATTATGCCTGTAAGAACTGGTCCACGCATTCTAAATACTCTCATACCAATTCACCTGCCAACCGCGTTTCATCCAGGATTCCCATATGCAACTCAGAATGTTTTTTTTTGCATAATGTAGTACTTCACTCATCAATTTTAGTTCTGCTTGTCCCTTCAAGTTCAGTTATTGACTTGAGTGTAAATTCCATATTGAGTAAATCAATCCTCTCACTGTGAATTTCTCAGTTGGGAATTTGGCAAACATGCTGAAAAATTTACATTAACGTAAGGAACATCACTGACTGAAAAGAAAATGTTCCTCTGCAGCAAAATATGATGGCATGTTTTCAGTCAGTTCCTGGTGGTATTGATTCCTTTCATAGTTCTGCAGGGACATAAGCTGTGTCTTTCAACCATTTTCTGGATTAGTGGTGCTGGAAGAGCACAGCAGTTGAGGCAGCATCCAAGGAGCAGCGAAATCGATGTTTCGGGCAAAAGCCCTTCATCAGGAATAAAGGCAGAGAGCCTGAAGCATGGAGAGATAAGCTCGAGGAGGGTGGGGGTGGGGAGAAATTTTACCTTTTTACCTCTTTCAACCATTGACTATTCCTGAGTGATAATATACAACTGCATTTAATTGTTTACAGTTAGCATCATAGCATTTAACTAAATTCACAGAATGACTCCAGACTTAGAGAACTGTAAGAAACTTTTGTGGCATATAGTTGTTTATGAAGATAGAGCCAAATTTCACCTGATATCACTCTTGGGAAGCACCTCAGGATATTTCCCTGCATTAAAGATGTTAATGATGTTCTGAAATTATGTTGAGGGGACCATTCTCAAAATTTCTCTCCAGCTTTTCTATTTGCTCTTTTTTTAAATGATTATTTTTCTTTGAAAAGCTGCTTTGCTATATTGAATTTCCCTCAATGCACAGGAGAGCATGTGACTTACAATGTGCTATTCCACAAAATCCATACTCATACTGATTTACCAGTTGATGGGAGATATACTTCTGGGTGGAACAGGTCCTGAAACCTTGTCTAAGATATTGATAAGGAGCACTTTTCTGAGAGCCAGTCAGATTTTACAAACGGAGTTGTTTAATTACAAAGTAGTTTTCTTTTAAAATGGCCTTGCTTCTGTTAGATTCAATTCATCACCATGAGGATAGTTGAAAAGCAAGTAAAATCTAATGTTTGTTATCAATGTAGAACTTTAAAAAAACAAGCAGTTGTAAAATGCAAGAGAACATCCAAGTGTCTGTAAATTTGAACAACCAAGAATGAAAATTATGATAATCACCACTGCAACAAACTTGTAGTGCTTGTGTTTTTCACATTTTGAATAGCATGATATGATTATGAAATTTTGATTGTGAAACCTCTTATTTCTGCCTTTTTAGGAGATAGGAGGTGCAAGCCCTCCACAAAGAAACTGGAAAGGAATTGCGATTGCACTGCTCGTGATCCTTGCTGTGTGCTCTCTCATCACCATCTCGGTCATCCTCTTAACTCCAGGTAAACAACATTTCCACTTATAATATCAGACCAGATAAAGGTAGTCAATGGATAATTTACCTCTTTCAATCCCACAAATAATGAGGGAACCTTTAAGAGAGGGAAAAAAGAAAGGAATGTTTATGGATGCAGTACTCGTCTTCGACATATTAGTACTAGAAAGGGGTTACACTTACAAAAGTACTTGATATGTAATATGATGTATGTCTAAGGAAGAGCTGAACTGACCCAGAAAGTCACTTTTCTAATGTTTTGATATGTACATAGTATGTAACAGCACCTATCCTTATAATGTTTTCACAGTTGCCCTTCTGGGGAATCCCTGCTTTGATGCTCTTACAGACTGTATTTGTTGCAGTCCACTAAGGCTACACCATTAGTTCTGCCATATCACTCATTTCATTTCACTACATTTTCACAATTTCTCCAACAAACCATGCATTGTTTTTCAACATCACATACAAATAAGTCTCACCAGATTTAGTATGTGGTTGATCATGTTGGTTAAACACAGGTGAAGTGCTGGAGGGCTGGAGAGTTGCTAATGTTGTCCTGCTGTACAAAAAGGGCAGGAGGGATATTCCTGGTAACTACAGACCAGTGAGTCTGATGTCAATATTGGGAAAGTTGCTGGAGAAGGTACTGAGGGATAGGATCAATTTATATTTGGAAGAGAATGGGTTTATCAGTGATAGGGAACATGGTTTTGTGCAGGGGAGATCATGCCATACCAACTTACTAGATTTCTTTGAGGAAGCCACCCAGTTGATAGATGAAGGAAGGGCTGTAGATATCATACACATGGATTTTAGTAAGGCATTTGATAAGATTCCCCATGGTAAATTAATGGAGAAAGTGAAGTCACATGGTGTGCAAGGTGCTCTAGCTAGGTGGATAAAGACCTGGTTGAGTAACAGGAGGCAGTGAGCAGTAGTTGAAGGGAGTTTCTTGAAATGGATAAATGGTGTTCCACAGGGATTAGTGCTGGGGCAATGTTGTTTGTGATATACATAAATGATCTGGAAGAGGGCATTGGTGGTCTGATCAGTAAGTGAACAGATGACACAAAGGTTGGAGGAGTAGCAGAAAGTATAGGGACTGTCAAAGAATACAGGAGAATATAGATAGACTGGAGAGTTGGGCAGAGAAGTGGCAGATGGAGTCCAATCTGGGCAAATGTGAGGTGATGCATTTTGGAAGGTATAATTCCAGAGTGAACTATACTGTAATTGGAAGAGCCTTGGGAAACGTTGATGAGCAGAGAGGTCTGGGAGTTCAGGCCCATTGTACCCTGAAGGTGGCTGCACAAGTGGGTAGAGTGATCAAGAAGGCATATGGTAATCCTGCCTTCATCAGATGGGATATTGAGTATAAGAGCTGGCAGGTCATGTTAAAATTATACAAAACTGGTTCAGCTGCATTTAAAATACTGTATACAGTTCTGGTCACCACATTACCAAAATGATGTGGATGCTTTGGAAAGCTTGCATAGAAGATTTACGAGGATGTTGCCTGGTATGGAAGGTGCTAGATATGAAGAGAGGTTGAGTAGGTGAGGATTGTTTTCATTAGAGAAAAGGAGATTATTGGGGGACCTAATTGAGGTTGACAAAATCATGAAGGGTGTAGACAGGATGGATAGAGATAAGCTTTTTCCCAGGATGAGGGATTCAGTAATGAGAGGTCACACATTCAAGGTGAGAGGAAAAAAGTTTAGGGGGACACATGCGGAAAATACTTTACACAGAGGGTGGTAGGTGTCTGGAGCATGTTTCCAGAGAGTTAGTAGAGGCAGGCACGGTAGGTTCATTTCAGGTGTGTCTGGACAGATGCATGAGTAGGTGGGGAGCAAAGGGATACAGATCCTTAGGAATTAGGCGATAGGTTTAGACAGTGGATTTGGATCAGCACAGGCTTGGAGGGCCAAAGGGTCTGTTCCTGGCCTGTAAATTTCTTTGTTCTTTGTTCTATCTGGTGGTAGCGCAGTCATAATAGCTTTACCAGAACAATTACAAATTATGTGATGTGTTTGTATTTGGCTTTTAACAGTCCCAGAAATGAAAAGTAACTTGCGAACAAATGGAATATGTTCCACCAGATTTGTGTGTACCTGATCAATCAACAGTCCTAACAACTGAAAGAAAATTTGAAGTAATCCTCAATAGAAAGCTTCATTAAAACTAAATTGTTTTTAAAAGGCTAATTTTGGTTGGCACCTGCTCAACCCAATTGAACAGAGCTTTCTTTGGCCAAGCATAGCTGCACCCTGATTCAAGCTCATCTTTGTCAAGTATTGTGTTATTTGCAGATGTCCTCACTTAAAAGTTAAAACCTATTAATAACAGCTAAGACTATCTATTTCAATATTGAGGCTTGGGCTGATATGCAGCAAGTAACATTTGCACCACACAAATGCCAGGCTTTGACCATCACTAATAACTGACAATCTAACCACTGCCCCTTGACATTCAATGGTGTTACCTGGGGGTAATCATTGATCAGAAACTCATTTGGACTCACCATATAAATGCAGTGGCTACAAGAGCAGATCTGAGGCTAGGAATACTGCGGCAAGTAACATACATCCTGACTCCCAAAGCCTGTCCACCATCGACAAGGAATGAATCAGGAGTGTGATGGAATACTCCCCACTTGGATGAATGAGCGCAGTCCCAGCAACACTCAAGAAGATTGACACCATCCAGGACAAAGCAGCCTGCTTGATTGGCACTACATCCACAAGCATCCACTCCCTCCAATTGTCAGTAGCAGCAGTGTGTACTGTCTGCAAGATGCACTGCAGAAATTCCCCAAAGATGCTCAGACAGCACCTTCCAAATGCACAACCACTTCCCCTAAAATGTCAAGAGCAGCAGATAGATGGGAATACCACCAATTTCAAATTCCCCTCTTAGCCACTCACCATCCTGACTTGGAAATAGATCAGCATTCTTTCACTGTCGCTGGGTCAAAATCCTGGAGTTCCTTCCCTAATGGCATATTGGGTGGATTGCCGTGGTTTCAGGAGGCAGCTCACCACCACTTTCTTAAGGACAATTAGGAATGCGCAACATATGCTGGTCAGCCAGCAACACCCACTTCCCGCAAATGAATGAAAAGAATTGTTGCTGTATTCCTATTAAGTGCAGATGTCACTCAACCTTGGACTTTAAATAATTACATAAATAATCAGGTCTTTCGCCCAGAGTAATCAGGGAGATAGGACTAAAATGAAGTTACTGGCAAAAACTATTGTTGCATTGCTGTGGGCAGGTCAGACCTGTGGATGCACTGATTATCACAGACCTATGTTCAAATCACATATCAACTGCAGGGGAACTTATAGTCCATTAATTACATTTAAAAACTGTAATTGGTGATGATACTATGGGTTTAAGACATGTATTTTGACCTGGCTATTTTTGATGTGAGGTTTTAAGATAGAAGAGGAAAGCTGTCTAAACGTGTGAGGTGTTGGTGCTTTTTTAAAATAGGAACAGTAAAAGCAGCCTAAATGGGTGGGGTAAAGCTCCTGCAAAGCCAGGATTTTTATATGTAGTTTTTCAGTAGCAGCTGCTGGGATATTGAAGCTGGATATAGAAGTTGTTTTTCCTCTCCATTACAGCTAAAAGCTCGGGTTCTCTTCCTACTACTGGAATTATATGTGAGAATGTATTTATGGGATGTTACTTTATTAGGCAGTTACTGCTTAGTGGTTAATTTATTATTCTTTTAAGTTGTCCATTAGAGTTAAGTTAGTCCACTTACTTGGCTTTTTGCTGTATTTTGACTATAGTCATAGAGTCATAGAGATATACAGCATGGAAACAGACCATTCGGTCCAACTTGTCCATGCCAACCAGATATTATAACCTCATCTAGTTCCATTTGCCAGCAGCCAGCCCATATGCCCCTAAACTCTTCCTTTTCATATACCCATGCAGATGCCTTTTAAATGCTACAATCGTACCAGTATCCATCGCTTCCTCTGGCAGCTCATTCCATACATGCATCACCGCCAGTGTGAAACATTTGCCCCTTAGGTCCCTTTTAAATTTTTCCCCTTTCACCCTAAACCTTTGTCCTCTTCCCCCATCTCAGGGAAAATACCTTGTCTATTTATCCTATCACACCCCTCATGATTTTATAAACCTCTATAAGGTCACCCCTCAGCCTCCGACGCTCCAGGTAAAACAGCCCTAGCCTATTCAATCTCTACGTATAGCTCAAATCCTCCAGCCCTGGCAACATCCTTGTAAATCTTTTCTGAACGCCTTCAACTTTCACAACATCCTTCAGATATGAAGGAGACCAGAATTGTATGCAGTATTCCAAAAGTGGCCTAATCAATGTCCTGTACAGCCGCAACATGACCTCCCAACTCTTAAACCCAATACTCTGACAACTAAAGACAAGCATACCAAATGCCTTCTTCACTATCCTACCTATCTGTGATTGTATTTTAAAGGAGCTATGAACCTGCACTCCAAGGTCTCTTTGTTCAGCAACACTCTCCAGGACCTTCCCATTGAGTATATAGTGTATGAATAATGTGTGTTTTGCTTCAAGACTGGTGGTTTGACCAGTTGAATTGCATCCAAAACATAAGGTCTGGCACTTGCCTTTCAAATAAGAAAATGTTTGGGTCTAGGCTATCCTCTTAATTAAAGAACTGGCTCAAAGGTAGAAGACAGAGGGTGGTGGTGGAGGGTTGTTTTTCAGACTGGAGACCTGTGACCAGTGGAGTGCCACAAGGATCAGTGCTGGGTCCACTACTTTTTGTCATTTACATAAATGATTTAGATGTCAGCATAAGAGGTACAGTTAGTGAGTTTGCAGATGACACCAAAATTGGAGGTGTCGTGGACAGCGAAGAGGGTTACCTCAGATTACAACAGGATCTTGACCAGATGGGCCAATGGGCTGAGAAGTGGCAGATGGAGTTTGGAATTTAGACTGAGAAGGGAAAGATATAAAAGAGACCTACAGGGCAATGTTTTCATGCAGAGGGTGATACGTGTATGGAATGAGCTGCCAGAGGAAGTGGTGGAGGATGGTACAATTGCAACATTTAAGAGGCATTTGGATGAGTACATGATCAGGAAGGGTTTGGAGGGATATGGGCTGGGTGCTGGCAGGTGGGACTAGATTGGGGTTGGGATATCTGGTCGGCATGGATGGGTTGGACCAAAGGGTCTGTTTCCATGTTGTACACCTCTATGACTCTATTTCAGGTGGTTTAGTCTGGTCCATAACAAATTGAAAAAGTAGTATCATCATAGTGATCATGAAACTACAGTATTGTTTTTGGAACACATCTGGTTTACTTAAACCTTTAGAAATCTTCTGACTTTACTCAATCTAGATTACATATCACTCCAAACACATAGCAATGTAGTTGACTCATAACTGCCCTCTGAAAAGATTTCTTGGTTAAATTTAACTGCTACAAAAAAAGTTACCGATAAAAATGAATGGACCATCTTTATGGCATCAATGAAGAAATACCCAGTAACATCAACTCTTCAAAATTCTCCTCACTAACATCTGGGGACTTGTGACAATTGGAGACATGTTTCACGATCAAGCTAAGCAATATCCTGATGTAGATATACTCATAAAATCATACTTTTCAGTCAACATCCCAACATCCCCTCTAAGACCATCCCTGGTATTTCCTCTTTCACTGACAAGACAGACACACCAAAGATAACATTGTATTCTACATTCAGGAAAAAAATGATGCCAGACTTCCCAATAAATTTCATGATCACTCAGAGTTAAGTCAAAAAGAAGAACACAGGAGCAGGAGTAGGCCATTCCATCTTTTGAGCCTGTTCCACTTTCAATGAGATCATGTCTGATCTGTGACCCCACTCCATAAACCTGTCTTTGACCCACGTTCCTCAATATATTTTGCTTCACAAAAGAAAACTACCTTTGATTTAAAACTAACAACTGACCTTTCATCAACTACTGTTTAGAGTCATAGAGTCATAGAGATGTACAGTACAGAACTAGACCCTTCGATCTAACTCATCCATGCCAACCAGACATCCTAACCTAATCAAGTCCCAGCATTTTGCCCATTTTCATCTAAACCCTTACTAATCATATATCCACCAGATGCCTTTCAAATGCTGTAATCGGACCAGACTCCTCCACTTCCTCTGGCAGCTCATTCCGTACATGCATCACTGTCTGTGTGAAAAACTTTCCCCTTAGGTCCCTTTTAAATTTTTCCCCTTTCACCCTAAGCATACGCACACTTCCCTCATCCCAGGGAAAAGACTTTGTCTATTTACCCTATCCATGCCCCTCATGATTTTATAAATCTTTTTCTATCAGGTCACCTCTCGGCCTCTGACACTCCAGGGAAAACAGCCCCAGCTATTCAGCCTCTCCCTATAGCTCAAAACCTCTAACCCTGGCAACATCCTTGTAAATATTTTCTGAAAGCCCTTTCAAGTTTCACAACATCCTTCTGATAGAAGGGAGACCAGAATTGCACACATTATTCCAAAAGTGGCCTAATCAATATCCTGTACAACTGCAACATGACCTCCCAACTCTATAATCAATGCTCTGAACAATAAAGTAAGCATACTAAATGGCTTTTTCTCTATCCTATCCTATCCTAACTTTCAAAGAAACTAACTCTAAGGTTTCTTTGTTCAGCAACACTCCTCAGGACCTTACCATTAAGTGTATAAGTCCTGCTCGGATTTTCCTTTCCAAAATGCAGCACCTTATCTGCAAAAAAGAATTCAAACTCCTCTCATCCTGGATGGGGAAACCTCCTGTTGATTATGTCATAGAATCCCTGCAGTGTGGTAGCAGGCCTTTCAGCCCAACACCGACCCTATGAACAGTAACCCACCCAGACCCATTCCTCTACATTTACCCATAACTAATGTACCTAACCTGCGTATCCCTAAACACTGGGCAATTTAGCATGGCCAATTCATCTTTGGAATGTGGGAAGAAGCTGGAGCCCTTGGAGGAAACCCATATAGGCACGGGAAGAATGTGCAAACTCCACATAGTCACCCAAGGCTGGAATCAAACCTGTGTCCCTGGTGCTGTGAGGCAGCAGTGCTAACTACTGAGCCTCCGTGCCACCCAATCTCCCTCAATCTCCTTTCCTCAGCTACTTTGCTAGTATTCCATCCTGTTGAACAACACTTAGAAGAAGCAGATATCATATTTAGCAAGGATGCAGAATGAGGGATGTTAATATTGATCCCTTTAGTTGGATTGCTACTGGTCAAGTTGGCTAAGTCTTCAAGGACATATCTGCCAGGCTGACCCTGCAGTAAGTCATGAGAGGAAAATCATGAATGAAAGACCTGGTTACCTTCAGTACAGCTACAACACTGGAGTTAACTCCACAGAGCGGAAAATTTCACAGGTATGTCCTGTCCATGAAAACATAGGAACATAAGAAATAGGAACAGGACAAGGCCAAAAAGACTCTTCTGTCTGTTCCATCAGTCAATAAATTTATGGCTAATCTTGATTTGGAGATGCCGGTGTTGGACTGGGGTGTACAAAGTTAAAAATCACAAACCACCAGGTTATAGTCCAACAGGTTTAATGTTCAGCGTTATGTCAAGAAGGCAGAAAATTTGTACTAGGAAAATTAATCTATCAGAGACCCAGCACTGATATAATTGGCTGAATGGTCTCCTTCCTGTAATTATTCTGCAATTCTGAGACAGTACAGTCTTGATCCAGATCTGGACAGAAATACTGAATTCCAAAAGTGAAGTGAGAGTCATTGGTTGCATCTGGCATCAATGAGTCCATAAATCTGAGGGTTCAGGTGTGAGGGAGATCACATTTAATTAGCAGAGTTATGCATAGCCCAAAAGGAGATAATTGTGCGTGTTGAAACATAATCATCTAAGCTCAGGGCATTGCTGCAGAAGTTCCTTGGGATAGTATCTCAGCCCGGTTGTATCAGGTATTTGTAACTGGTATCATAAGTTTAGAAATGTGGAGTTTTGCTGATTACACAACACTGAGACACATTCAGAACTTTGAAGATACTAAACATGTACTGCCTGTATGTAGCATGACCTAAGTAAGATTCATATGTGGGCTGATAATTAGGACTTATTTTTAGTAAATTATGCACCATGCAAATAATATTTAATGACTTCCTCCAGTAGGAGAGGGCCTAGTAATTTCCTTAATATTCATTGACACTGCTCTTGCCACATTGCAAGGTCCTTTTTGAAAAGTTACTTACCTGGGTCAACAACATAAATGTTTTGGCTGCAAGAGCAGGTCAGAGGTTGGGTATTCAATGATGAGTGGTTTATTTCCAAATTATCTAAAGCATGTCCACATTATTATAAAGCACAAGATAGTAATGTGATTGAATGCTGTCCATTTGCTTGGATGCATGTAGCTGCACCAATAGTCAAGAAACTCATTCACTTCCTGTACCAGTGTGACACAATACACATGAAGCATTTGAGCAATTTGCAAGGCTTTTTCAACAACATCACCCAAATTTATGATTTCTGCCAGGAAGGATAAGGGTAATTGTTCATCAAAGTAACACCACCAAGAAGTTCCCTTCTATCTAATGTGCCATCCCGACTTGAAAATATCTTGCAGTTGCAGTTCCTTCATTGTAGTTAGCTACTGGAGCTCCCTGCTGGAGAGCACAGTAGGATATCTTCACCAAATGAACTGTGATGGATCAAGAAGCCAGCTTGATTTCATCATCTTATTATCATTTGGGCATGTCCCATAAATGTGGGCTATGCAAATGATGCTCAAATTCATCATATAAGTAAGGAATAATTCCAGCTTGTTTTGATTATTATTTCATGAAGTAAAATTCCACTGAATTTTAATTAATCATCATGGATATTGCTCAGCAGTAATGTTTGGGTTTTGCACAGCTACTTAGCTCCTGACGCCATTACAGTCTTGGTTAAGACATGGACAAAAGAGCTGATTTCCGGAGGTGAGCTGACAGAAACAGCCCTTGACATAAAGGCTGAATTTGACTGAGCATGGCATCAAGGAGCCCTTGGAAAACTAGAATCAATGGGTATCAAGCGGAAGATGGTGGAATTTGAATTCAATAAAATAAAGCCTGGAATTAAAGAGAGTAATGGTGACCATGAATCCATTGTCGATTGTCAGAAAAACCCATCTGGTTAACTAATGTCCTTTAGGGGAGGAAACTGTCATTCTTACCTGGTCTGGTTTACTTGTGACTCCATGCCCACGGCCATTTGATTGACTCTTTGCTACCCTCTAGACAATTACGGAAGAGCATAAATTCTGGCCTAGCCAGTGACACTCACTCATATCCTATGTATGAATAAAAACTCTCTGATTAGAGACATACCTCACATGTAGGAAGATGATTGTGGGTGTTGGAGGTCATCATTTGCATAGCCCACATTTATGTGCCATACTCAAATGATAATAAGATGATGACATCTCAGCTCTAGGATATCTCTGCAGGAGTTTCTAAGGGTGGTATCTTAGGCCCACCTATCTTCAGCTGCTTCATCAGTGACCATTCCTCCATCATAAGTTCAGAAGAGGGGATATTCGCCATTGATTGCACAATGTTCTCACCATTCACAATTCCTCAGATACTAAAGCAGTTCATGTTCAAATGCAGCAAGATCTAGATAATATCAAGGTGGGATATGTGGCTTGGCTAAAAAGTGGAAAGTAACATTTGTACCACACAAATGCCAGACAATGACCTTCTCCAATAAAAAAGAAATCCAACCACAAACCCTTGACATGCAATGGTGTTATCATCATTGTATCCCTTACTATTAACCATCCTGGGGACTACTCCATTGATCAGAAACTCAACTGGGCATGCCACATAAACACAATGGCTACCAAAGCAGGTCAGAGGTTGGGTTAGTGTGGCGACTAACTCACCACCTGACTCTCCAGAGCGTGTACAAAATCTACAATACACAAGTTAGGAGTACAATAGAATGTTCCCCACTTGCCTGGATGGGTGCAGCTCCAACAACACTCGAGAAGATGGAATGGCTCACTTGATTGGCACTACATCTACAAGCATCCACCCTCTCTTCCACAGATGCTCAGTAACAGCAATGTGTACTATCTACAAGATGCATTGCAGAAATTCAGCAAAACTCCTGAGAGAGTATCTTCCAAAAGCATAATCATTTCCATCTAGATGGAAAAGGGCAGCAGATAGATAGGAACACCAACAATTTCAAGATCCATTCCAAGCAATTTATCTTACTTGGACATTTATATCACTGTTTCTTCACTGCCATTGGGCTTAAACCCTGGAATTCCCTCCCTCGGCATCATGGGTCAACTTACAGCACATGGACTACAGTGGTTCAAGGAAGCAGCCTATCACCATCTTCCCAAGGGCAACTAGGGGCACACAATAAATGCTGGCCAGTCAGTGATGCTCACATCCAATGTGTGAATAAAAAAACATTAAAAATAGTTAACAAAGTATAAACTAGAATAATTGTTTCAGAAGATAATCTGGTATAACTTGTAGTTTTTTTTAGGCTGTATTTATTTTTGTTAATATACAAGTTAATGATTAGGCCTATATATATTTAGCTGCATTTTCTACAATTAAGACAATTTTATGCAGTGGTGGTTAGAGGCTAACAATGTTCAATAAATTTTCAGTGCAATATTTAAATATATTGCTGGCATGCTTTCAGGATACCATCATGATTTGGCTGAAACCCTGAAGAAGTAAATCCAATGAGATTTTCCTTGTAGATTACTCACTATCTAGTCTCAAACACTGCTTTCTGCAACACAGGACATTAACCCACACACCACTAAAACAGTTTTACAATTATGCTACTGCTACTTCAAACACCACAGTTTTGTTTCATTACACTCACTTGCCACAGTGATGTAAAAGTCATTTGGAATTGTCAACAGGGGAGTAAAATACAATCTTGGTTCAGAATGTCTAGCTAATGCTATTAAAAAGTGTCATGACATAAACAAGAGTTGATTTTATATGTAGCATAATTTATTGTACTGAGTACTATGTTCTACTATGCTGTCAAACGGTCCCATTGTTACTATGACTTTTCACGAGTGAATTTGTATCCATGTGTGATAATAACATATTAATAGCACATTAGAAAAAATCTAATCACCAAAATAATTATTTGATCTTCTAATATAGACAGTAGACTTGTATGAGGGTCAGTTAACCAAGTTGGTTGGCTGATTTGCACTACAAAGTGATGCTAATAGTGTGGGTTCAATTCCCACGTGGCTGAGACTACCATAAAGATCCCACTTTCTCAGTCTCACGCCTAACCTGAGACATGATGACCCTTAGGTTAAGCCATCACAAGTCATCTCTCAATGGGACTACAGCATCTATTTTTCTTTTACTTTTAGTCCTGTACAAATTTATTATAATGATAATTGTGCAACTTTGAGTTGCATTTGACTGGTCTAAGATTTGTATAAAATTTTACAATTATTAAATCAATAAAGAGGCATGTGGAAAGCCCCAAATCAGTTGAGAACTGGAACATGTTTCCATTATTAAGTGTACCTTCCACTGCTAAGCCACCAGGAATAATGGCTCAAAAACACCAAGATTGTCATCTACCATAAAGGTCTTCAAACTTTTAATCCAGTAGGTGAAGAGTGATCCAGATTCCTGATGATGTCATGGAATGCTCACTTGTTCTGTACTTGTCCCACCAAAAGAAATAGTTTCTTTTTCTAGTCTATCCACTCATTCAATTATCTTAATCCTCAAATAGATGACTTTTTAAACAGCTGCATTTAAAGATGACAAGCTCTGTGCAACTTATCATCACAATTTAAACCTTTACAACCTGTTATTGTTGTTTTGTCTCACAAACTAATATGTAGTACACCTTTAAAAGACATGCTTATCATAATGTATTAGTATCATAATAAAATGGTATCATCATAATATAATAGAATGTGATCCAAAGACATAGTCTGTGAATCCATTTTTACTGGGTCCATTTTAAGCATGATACACTGAAGAAAGTGTGCTTCTGTTTGTAACTGAATAGCTAGTATTAGCCAGGATACTGAAGTGCCTGCCAAAATACACTGAGAGCTGTAATAAATGTCAGTACGGTGTTAACAATGTCTAGCTCTGATGGATTCCGACGGGAGCTAAGTATTGCCTCATCAAGTATAAATACCCTGCCGGAGGCAAAAGCTCAAATCACAGTGGCAGATCAGAAGCTGCATTGTATTTCATTCAGGCCAATATATCTGTCCACTGGGACAAAATATAACACCACAAAAATATCATCTAAAAGTCGACATGTTTCCAAAATAACAGAAGCAAATCCAGTTCTATAAGCCTATTCTAATAAAACAGGTATTTTGTTAGAAATTATTTCTGTTACCCCTTCTGTATTTCATGTGACTTCATATAATCTCCATCAAATCAAGCATTCATGTTTTGAATGTATTAGCATTAGTTTTTCAATTTGTACAGTTTTGTTCATATGATTCTCAAAATATTGCACTTCATGTAGGACAATGTCCAAATGTAACCAAGTGATACCTCTTAAAAATAATGTCATAAATAGCTCACAAGCCCAAAGGTACACATTACTTCCAATTTAAACACAAAAACAGAGAAGAATCTGACTTTCATTGAGTCTGATTTCTCATAAACCTGAATTTTTAAATTGCTGAAAAAAATTGGTTTGTTGCCATTTTTACGTGGAAAATGATGGAAAGATGAATTTCAGATAATTTGAATGAATTAAATTCAAATTGTGGGTGGCACGGTGGCACAGTGGTTAGCACTGCTGCCTCACAGTGCCAGAGACCCGGGTTCAATTCCCGCCTCAGGCGACTGACTGTGTGGAGTTTGCACGTTCTCCCCGTGTCTGCGTGGGTTTCCTCCGGGTGCTCCGGTTTCCTCCCACAGTCCAAAGATGTGCAGGGTCAGGTGAATTGGCCATGCTAAATTGCCCGTAGTGTTAGGTAGGGGGTAAATGTAGGGGTATGGGTGGGTTTCGCTTCGGCGGGTCGGTGTGGACTTGTTGGGCCGAAGGGCCTGTTTCCACACTGTAATCTAATCTAATCTAATCTAATTCCACATAAGTATCATTGCACTAGGTATGAAAATCAAATTCTAAAGAGTTATTTAATTGCAAAACTGAGTTTATATCATAAATCTGTGCAAATATGATCTTATCCAATATAATTACACATATGACTGGTTGAGAAAATGTTATACATCAGCGAATCAGATATAGATAAAATAATAACTCTTTAATTACTTACTTTGTGTCTTGTAAGTGGTCCATCAAATAGTGTGCTTCTATTAACAATGAATAGTTATTCAGAATCAGATAGACTGTAGGCTGATGAGATTAACTGCAAACTGCAAAAAAAATCCTCAGATGTGTTGTATGTTCATCTTTAGGAAATATTGAAGAATCAGAGAATGGTTTCTGGGAAAAGAGGAAAAAGCTAACAGTTAAATTTGGCTGGTGAGATTCTTATTGACTGGTTAGAGAACTCGATGGTGCTTTTTTTTGGACGAGGACCAACACTTTTTTTTAATTCCAATCAGACACTTAACCTGAGCATAGCTGGGCCTCCCATCTGATTAAGACCTAAGGAGAGCAGAATCCTTTACCTTGAGAGATGCTGGCCGATCAGATAACAGTATCTGTCTTGTACCAATAGAGCCCCAGAAACAGTGGCGACAAGCAGTACTACAATGGAGCCTCCTATGAGGCCTGCTGATGGATTCCCAGAAAGATGAGAGCATATAGTAATGAGGGACACAAGGTATCAGTTCAGGACCCTCCCTTCTTGATACTGGATATCTTGATTGGTACAGAGTGAACAAGGTCAATAAGTATGGTACACGAAAAGCACAGCTGGTCAGGCAGCATCTGATGACCAGGAGAGTTGACGTTTCAAGCATAAGCTCCTCATCAGGAATGTGGGGGAAGCCCAAGGGTTCTGAGAGATAAATGAATGGGGGGTGGGGCTGGGAGGAAAGGTAGCTGAGAATGCGATAGGTAGATGGAGATGGGGGGGTGATGATAATAGGTCAGTGCAGAGGGTGGAGCTGATTGGAATATTGCGTGCAATTCTGGTCTCCTTCCTATCGGAAGGATGTTGTGAAACTTGAAAGGGTTCTGAAAAGATTTACAAGGATGTTGCCAGGGTTGGAGGATTTGAGCTATAGGGAGAGCCTGAATATGCTGGGGCCGATTTACCTGGAGCTTAGAAGGCTGAGAGGTGACCTCATACAGGTTTATAAAATCATGAAGAGCATGAATAGGGTGAATAGACAAAATCTTTTCCAGGCTGGGGGAGTTCAGAACTAGAGGGCATAAGTTTAGGGTGAGTGAGGAAAGATATAAAAGGGATGTAAGGGGCAACTTTTTCATGCAGAGTGTGGTGTGTGTGGGGAATGAGCTGCCAGAGGAAATGGTGGAGGCTGGTACAATTGCAACATTTAAAAGGCATCTGGATGGGTATATGAATAGGAAGGCAAAAGTGAGGACTGCAGATGCTGGAGATCAGAGTCTAAATTAGAGTGGTGCTGGAAAAGAACAGCAGGTCAGGTAGCATCCAAGGAGCAAGAAAATCAACATTCCTGATGAAGGGCTTGTGCCTGAAACGTTG
Organism: Chiloscyllium plagiosum; assembly: GCF_037043375.1. Taxonomy (NCBI): domain Eukaryota; kingdom Metazoa; phylum Chordata; class Chondrichthyes; order Orectolobiformes; family Hemiscylliidae; genus Chiloscyllium; species Chiloscyllium plagiosum. The sequence continues at coordinate 76,080,803 of NW_028270145.1, read as the reverse complement.
ATTTTCCTGTTCCTCGGATGCTGCCTGACCTGCTGTGCTTTTCTAGCACCACTCTAATCTATATATGAATAGGAAGGGTTTAGAGGAATAATGGCCAAGCGCTGGCAAATGGGAATAGATTAGGTTGGAATATCTGGTCAGCATGGACGAGTTGGACCGAAGGTTCAGTTTCTGTGCTGTACATCTCTATGACTCTAAGATGGACAGGTAGGACAGTTCAAGACGGTGTTGCCGTGTTGGAGGGATAAGGTGAGGGGAGGGGAGATGAGGAAACTGGTGAAATCAACATTGATCCCTTACTTTGGAGGTTTCCAAGGCAGAAGATGAGGTGTTCTTCCTCCAGGCATCTGGTGGCTAGAATCTGGCGGTTGAGGCAGCCCAGGAGGAGGCGTTGAAGTGTTCGGCCACAGGACAGTGGGGTTGTTTAATGCATGTGTCCCAGAGATGTTCTCTGAAATGTTCCGCAAGTTGGACTCCTATCTCTCCAATGTATAGGAGGCCTCATTGGGAGCAACGGACACAGTAGATGACCTGTGTAGAGGTGCAGGAAAATCTCTGCTGGCTGTGAGTTCTTGGGTGGAGGTGGGGGAGTAGGGGGTGCTTGTGGGCATAGGTTGTACACTTCCTCTGGTGGCAAGGGGAGTGCTGGGAGTGGAGGGTGGGTTTGCTGGGGGCATGGACCTAACAAGGGAGTTGCAGAGGAACTGGTCTCTCTGGAATGCAGATAGGGGTGGGGAGGGAAATATATTTCTGGTGCCAAAAGAGAAAATGTTGTAAAATCTCAGCAGGTCTGGCAGCATCTGTAAGGAGAGAAGAGAGCTGACGTTTTGAGTCTAACTGACCCTTTGTCAAAGCTTAGACTCGAAATGTCAGCTCTTTTCTCTCCTTACAGATGCTGCGAGACCTGCTGAGATTTTCCAACATTTTCTCTTTTGGTTTCAGATTCCAGTATCCAGCATCTGCTTTTAATATATTTCTGGTGGTAGGGTCTGTTTGTAGGTGGCGGAAATGGCGGAGGATGATGTGTTGTTACTGAAGGTTGGTGGGGTGGAAGGAGAGGACCGGGACGGGTCTGTCATTGTTGTGGTTGGAGGGGTGGGGTTCAAGGATGGAGGTGCAGGAAATGGAGGAGATGTGCTAGTAGACATCCTTGACCACATGGGAGGGAAAATTGTGGTCCTTGAAGAAGGAGGCCATCTGGGATGTACTATGGTGGACTTGGGAGCAGATGTGGCAGAGGTGGAGGAATTGGGAGTAAAGTTTAATGTTTTTACAAGAGGTAGGGTGGGAGGAACTGTAGTCCAGATAGCTACAGGAGTCAGTGCGTTTGAAGTAGATGTCCGTGTTGAGTTGGTCACCGGAAATGGAGATAGAGAGATCCAGGAAGGGGTGGGTGGGGTGGGGGTGGAGGGGCTGTCCATGATGGTTCAGATGAACTTGAGGTCAGGGTGGAAGGTGTTTGTAAAGTTGATGAACTGTTAAACCTCCTTTTGGGAGCACGAGGTGGTGCTGGTCATTGATATAGTGGATGAAAAGGTGGGGAATAGTGCCGGTTTAGCTGCAGAAGATGGACTATTCCACGTACCCAACGAAGAGGCAGGCATAGCTAGGGTCTATGCGGGTGCCCATGGCTACCCTTTGGTCTAGAGGAAGTGAGAAGATTTGAAGGAGGGTGAGGACCAATTCAGCCAATCAAATGAGCACGTCGGTGGAAGGGTACTGGTTGAGTTGTGGGTGAGGAAGAAATGGAGGGCTTGGAGGCCTTCGCCACTGCGGATGAATGTGAATAGGGACCAGATGCCCATGGTGAAGATGAGGCATTGGGGGCTGGGGAACCAAAATTCATGGAGGAGGTGGAGGGCATGGGTGGTGTCTCGAATGTATGTGGGGTGACAGGAAGGTGTCAAATTATGCGGACCTACAAAAATGTCTTGAGACTGCCCAAGCATTGTGCAGTTTGAAGAAAATGCTACAGGTGAATGAGAGTGATTTTTTTTGTTCATTGATCGAATGTGGGTGACACTGACTGGGTCAGTGATTAGTGCATATCCTTGTTTGCCTTTGAGAGGCTGGTATCAAGCTGCCATCTTGAACTGCTGCCATCTTGAACATTTGGTGTGGTAGATCCACAATACATTTCGGGAGGGAGTTTCAGTATTTTGACACAGAGACACAGAAAAGACAGTGATATATTTCTGAGTTAGAATGATGAATGGCTTTCAGGGAAATTGTTAGTGGTGGTGTTCCCATATATCAACTGCTCTTGTCTAGATAGTAGTGGGCATGATTTTTGTGAGGTACTGAATAAGAATTTTGGTTAATTTCTGCAGTGCCTCTTGTAGCTGGTACACATTGTTGTTGCTGTGTATTGGTGATGGACAGTATGAATATTTGAGTATGGTGCTAATCAAGTGGGCTGCTTTGCAGTGGATCAAGATTCTTAAGCATTGTTGGAACTGCACTCAGCCATGCAATTGAGGAATATTCTATCAGCCTCCTGACAGAAGTTGCCAATTATTGTTACGTGTGAGCTGCTTCCTGCTCTGCCTTAATTTGAATGTGAGATGGAGGATGTCAGGAATGGTGCAGGTGATTGATGTAAGGTCAGGCTGACACATTATTCTGTGCAGACCTGGAAAGGAATGAATGGACTCCTCCATCAATAGTTGCTTTCCTATTTTTTTCTCCTCTCATTGCACCCAGATTTGCCAGCCCAAATGCCTCCTTAGGCCCTGGTCTTTCCGCACAAGATCCATCCAGAAATAATGAATTTCCATTAGGATGCAAGTGATGTAGTTTGGCATGAATTCATGGCTGGATTCATAGAAGTAAAATAAATAATGACACTGGTGAAGATATAGCATTATAAAATTATCAAATTAAAATTTGAAAATTACATGAATATGAATGTTAAAATGATTGTTGATGAACCTCCATACAGGTCCTATTAATAAGAAACAAAAACTTACAAGCTGACCTATTTCAATTGATGTGTCCTCATTTAATGAATACCCCAGAGAAACAGAATCATCCCAATTCACAGAATAACTGTCCTGTCTAAATTTAAGTTATGAGATCAAAGTTGTACACATCCCGTTGTTTGGATGATAACCAAGCTGAAGTGTCCACACAGTGCTCAGACTTGGCTTTCAATTGTTTTTATTTTTAACCAGTAGTAAACTGGTTTCTCTTGCTCAGGCATTCTAGCTTTAACTCAACCACAAAAAACTGGCAGTTGTCTTCTAGCTCTCTAACTCAAGCTGGAGAATAAATGGTTATATGTTTCCTATATGATATCCACAATACCCTACATGGTCACTTCTGGTCTCTAAACACACTTGGAGCACTGATCAGATATTCAGGGCAACAATGCCACTTCTGATCTGTTAGCCAATATCTGACCATACAGTGAGGAACAAAGAAAGGTAGAAGACCATAAGAAAAAAAGAATAGAAGTAGGCTGTTTAACCCCTGCAGCCTGCTGTACCATTCAATAGGCTTGTGGCTGATCTGATACTCCTCATCTCCACTTTCCTGCCCTTTCCCCATAATTATTCTTCAACTGACCAAGAATCTATCTATCTCAGCCTTAAATGTACACAAGGACTCTATCCCCATAGCTCTCTGTGACAAGAAGTTCCAAAGACTCAACTTTCTGAGAGAAGAAATTCTTCCTCATCTCAGACTTAAATTGAACCCTCTTCATTCTTTTGTCCTATATTGCCCCTATAGGTGTCATGATGATAACTTGTGTGTTAGACACCATATTGTAAGGTACAGTAAGTTACATTCTGTGCTTCCTAAGGAATTACCTGACCTGGAGGTGCAAGGTCAAGTCTGACAAGTCAGAGAAGAAGCATCCCCAAAAATTCTGATATATGTTTGTCAAGGTTGAGTAGTGATTTTGAGTGCTGCTCATTCAGGGATGTGACATTGGTGATCAGGGACTTAATGACCTCCCCCACAGAAGTCCAGCACTCCATTTTATTGACAAAGTTGAGGATTTCAAGAGCAGCTGTATAAAATTACCTAACAATTCTACCTTTACAAAACTATGCTCCTAACACTGTTGGTTATAACTTGCCAACATTTAATATCAATATTAGCTTACTGTAAATGTATTTTGAAAGTTCTTACAAGAACAGCAAACAATATGTAGTTAAGGCTGGAACGTTAGATGACTGTTAGCAATATTAGAAATAAAGAATTCTGTTGTAATCATTAAAAGTAAGAGTTAGCTCAATAACTCTAACATGTCATTGCCACTGCAATATTATTAAAGTAAAGATCTCAAAACTGTGACATTTATCGCAAAAGTTGACATTTACGTCACATTGTAATCCTTTGGATTTCCAGAGGAGTTACTTCAAGAGAATAACTACACCAACTCCTGTATTTAGTACACTGACAGAACATGATATGGAACAAAGCTAACCTGAAACCTGAAAGAAACTATCAATCCCCATGCTCTGACATTTGGAAGTCATCAATGTCTGTGCTGCCCTAGACCATAAAACTAATCCACTCTACTCTATCAACTTCTGACCATATCCAATATGATGTTGCTGTATTTCCAGACAACATTCTAGGTATGAACATTAATTTAGCACAGCATGACATTTCTTTTTTGAGGTTTGACATTTGACATTTCTATATCATTTGGTATCTCTTGACACTAATTACAATTAAATAAAACTCCTGGCGCAATAAAATGCTAGCACCTGAGTAGATCTTCGTGATATGTCACCTCAAGAAAAACACATTACTCAGCCTAATTCTAGGCATCAGCCTAAGAAGTGATTGGAATGATAGCATGTTTTTGTTTGGATACATTTCCATTTTGCTGTTAATCAGGACAGTTTCCTCATTGCTAATTGGCTGATAAATAGAGGAAATACATGGATTTAAAAGTATCAACACAATCATTCTTAAATATGTTGGAGGAAGGTAGTTTCCTATATGGCCATCTGTGTGTTATAATCTAAAATGAAGCAACTGCATGAAAATTCACTCTTGGATAGTCTATGTAGGATCATTTGTATCATTCATTCATGTGAGTTTAGGATTATGCCAATTTTCGTTGTCGCAATTTGTTCCCTCATTTTTGAAATTGCAATTAAAAGTGTTTTTTCCAGTTGTTTTATTGCTGCGGGAAGCTTCCATGATGAAAAAAAAAACTGTTGTAAAGTCATAGAGATGGACAGCACAGAAACAGACCCTTCGGTCCAACTCTTCCATGCCAATCAGATATCCTAACCTAATCTAGTCTGATTTGCCGGCACTTGGTCCATATCGCTCTAAAGCCTTCCCATTCATATACCCATCTAGATACCTTTTAAATGTTGCAATTGTACCAGCCTCCACCAATTCCTCTGGCAGCTCATTCCACACATGCACCACACTATATGTGCATAATTTGCCCCTTAGGTTCCTTTTATATCTTTCCCTCTCACTGTAAACCTATGTCCTCTAGTTCTGGACCCCAGGGAAAAGACTTTGTCTATTCACCCTATCCATGCCCGTCATAATTTTATAAATGTCTACAAGGTCACCCATTAGCCTCCGATGCTCCAGTCTATTCAGCCTCTTCCTACAGCTCAAATCCTCCAGCCGCAACATGATCTCCCAACTCCTATTCTCAGTGCTATGATCAATAAAGGAAAGAATACCAAATGCCTTCTTCACTACCCTGTCTAGCTGCAACTTCACTTTCAAGGAAATATGAACCTGCACTACAAGGTCTCTTTGTCCAGCAACACTCCCTTGGACCTTACAATTAAATGTGTAAGTCCTGCTAAGATTTGCTTTTCCAAAATGCAGCATGTCGCATTTATCTAAATTTAAATTTATCTGCCACTCCTCAAACTATTGCCTATCTGATTAGGTTCCTGTTGTACTCTGAGGTAACCTTCTTCACTGTCCACTACACCTCCAATTTTGGTGTCATCTGTAAACCTACTAACTATACCTTTCGTGTTCACATCCAATTCATTTATATCAATGACGAAAAGTTGTGGACCCAGCATCAGTCCTATGGCACACCACTAGGCACAGGTCTCCAGTCTGAAAAGCAACCCTCCACCACCACCCTCTGTCTTCTATCTTCAAGCCAGTTCTGTATCCAAATGGCTAGTTCTTCCAGTATTCCATGAGATCCAACCTTGCTAACCAGTCTCTCATGGGGAACCTTGTTGAACACCTTACTGAAGTCCAAAGAAATCATGTCCACCACTCTACCCTCATCAATCCTCTTTATTACTTCTTCAGAAAACTCAATCAAGTTTGTGAGGCATGATTTCCCACACACAAAGCCATGCTGACTATCCCTAATTGGTCCTTGCCTTTCCAAATGCATGTACATCCTGTCCCTCCAACAAATTGCCCACCACTGATGTCAGGCTCACTGGCCTATAGTTCCCTTGCCACCTTTCTTAAATAGTGGCACCATGTTAGCCAACCTCCAGTCTTCTGGCACCTCACCTGTGACTCTCGATGATGCAAGTATCTCAGAAAGAAGCCGAACAATCGCTTCCCACAGAGTTCTAGGGCATATCTGATCAGGTCCTGGGGATTAACCCATTTTTATGTGTTTCAAGACATACAGCAAACCTCCCCCCTCCCTCCCCGCCATAATATGGACATTTTTCAACATATCACCATCTGTTTTCCCACATTCTATTACTTCCATGTCCTCCTCCACAGTAAACACTGATGCAAAATACTCGTTCAGTATCTCCCCCATTACCTGTGGCTCCACACATGTGCTGCCTTGCAGATCTTTGAGATGCCCTATTCTCTCCCTAGTTACCCTTTTGTACTTAACATATAAAAACCCTTTGGATTCTGCTTAACTCATGTGTGGAATGAGCTGCCAGAGGAATTGGTGGAGGCTGGTACAATTGCAACATTTAAAAGGTATCTAGATGGGTATATGAATGGGAAGGCTTTAGAGCGATATGGACCAAGTGCCAGCAAATCAGACTAGATTAGGTTAGGATATCTGATTGGCATGGAAGAATTGGACTGAAGGGTCTGTTTCCGTGCTGTCCATCTCTATGACTTTACAACAGTTTTTTTTTCATCATGGAAGCTTCCCGCAGCAATAAAACAACTGGAAAAAACACTTTTAATTGCAATTTCAAAAATGAGGGAACAAATTGCGACAACGAAAATTGGCATAATCCTTAACTCACATGAATGAATGATACAAATGATCCGACATAGACTATCCAAGAGTGAATTTTCATGCAGTTGCTTCATTTTAGATTATAACACACAAATGGCCATGTAGGAAACTACCTTCCTCCAACATATTTAAGAATGATTGTGTTGATACTTTTAAAGCTATATCATGTCCCCTTTTAGCCCTCCTGATTTCCCTCTGAAGTAATACTGCTATTGCCTTTATACTCTTCTAAAGATTCTCTCAATCTCTCCTGTCTATACTTGACTGAAAATGTGTTGCTGGAAAAGCACAGCAGGGGAAGAAGGGCTCATGCCCGAAACGCCGATTCCCCTGCTCCTTGGATGCTGCCTGACCTGCTGCGCTTTTCCAGCAACACATTTTCAGCTCTGATCTCCAGCATCTGCACTCCTCACTTTCTCCTGTCTATTCCTGACATATAGTTCCTTATTTTCCTCAAACAAAACATCAATTTCTCTAGTCATCCAGCATTCCCTCAACCTATCAGCCTTTCCTTTCACCCTAACAGGAAAAAAAACTCTCAGTGGACTCCTGTTATCACTTTTTTGAAGGCTTCCCATTTTCCAGCCGTCCCTTAACTGGAGAACAACTGCCCTGATTAGCTATTGAAAATTCTTGCCTAATACGGTCAAAGTTAACCTTCCTCCAATTTATGATTTCAACTTTTAGATCTGGTCTATCCTTTTCCATAACTACTTTAAAACTAATAGAATTATGGTTGCTGGCCCCAAAATGCTCCCCCATTGACACTTCAGTCACCTGCCCTGACTTATTTCCCAAAGGTAGGTCAAGTTTTGCACCTTCTCTAGTAGCTACATCCACATAGTGAATCACAAAGTTTTCTTGTACATACTTAACAAATTCCTCTCCATCCAAACCCTTAACACTATGGCAGTCCCAGTCTATGTTTGGAAAGTTAAAAATCCCAACCATAACCATCCTACTGTTGTTTCAGATAGCTGAGATCTCCTTACAAATTTGTTTCTCAATTTCCCTCTGACTATTAGGGGGTCTGTAATACAATTCTAATAAGGTGATCATCCTTTTTTTATTCTCACTTCTACCCACATAACTTGCCTGCATATATTTTCGGGAATATCCTTCCTGAGTATAGCAGTGGCACTATCTCTTATCAAAACACACACTCCGCCTCCTGTCTTGCCCCGCTTTCTATCCTTCCTATAGCATTTGTATCCTGGAACATTAATCTGCTAGTCCTGTCCATTCCTCAATCATGTTTCTGTAATTGTTATGACATCCCAGTCCCATGTTCCCAACCATGCCCTGAGTTCATCTGCCTTCCCTGTTTGGCCTTTTGCATTGAAGTAAATGCAGTTATAGAGTCACAGAGTGATAGAGATATACAACATGGAAACAGACACTTCAGTCCAACCCGTCCATGCTGACCAGATATCCCAACCCAATCTAGTCCCACCTGCCAGCACTGGACTCCTATCCCTCCAAACCCTTCCTATTCATATACCCATCCAAATGCCTCTTAAATGTTGCAATTGTACCAGCCTCCACCACTTCCTCTGGCAGTTCATCTCATAATGTTCCACCCTCTGTGTGAAAAAGTTGCCCTTTAGGTCTCTTTTATATCGTTCCCCTCTCACCCTAAACCTATGCCCTCTAGTTCTGGACTCCCCAACCCCAGGGAAAAGACTTTGCCTATTTACCCTCTCCATATCCCTCATAATTTTGTGAACCTCTATAAGGTCACCCCTCAGCCTCTGACGCTCCAGGGAAAACAGTCCCAGCCTATTCAGCCTCTCCCTATAGCTCAAATCCTCCAACCCTGGCAACATCCTTGTAAATCTTTGCTGAACTTGTTCAAGTTTCACAACATCCTTCTGATAGGAAGGAGACCAGAATTGCATGCAATATTCCAAAAGTGGCCAAACCAATGTTCTATACAGCCGCAACATGACCTCCCAACTCCTGTACTCAATACTCTGACCAATAAAGGAAAGCATACCAAGCGCCTTCTTCACTATCCTATCTACCTGTGACTCCACTTTCAAGGAGCTATGAACCTGAACTCCAAGGTCTCTTTGTTCAGAAACATTCCCTGGGACCTCACCATTAAATGTATAAGTCCTGCTAAAATTTGCTTTCCCAAAATGCAGCACCTAGCATTTATCTGAATTAAACTCCATCTACCACTTCTCAGCCCATTGGCTCATCTGATCAAGATCCTGTTGTAATCGGAGGTAACCCTCTTTGCTGTCCATTACACCTCCAATTTTGGTGTCATCTGCAAATTTACTAACTGTACCTCTTATGCTCGCATCCAAATCATTTATGTAAATGACAAAAAGTAGAGGACCCAGCACCGATCCTTGTGGCACTCCACTGGTCACAGGCCTCCAGTCTGAAAAACAACCCTCCACCACCACCCTCTGTCTTCTACCTTTAAGCTAGTTCTCCCTGTATTCTGTGAGATCTAACCTTGCTAATCGGTCTCCAAAGGGGAACCTTGTCGAACGCCTTACTAAAGTCCATGTAGATCACATCTGCCCTCATCAATCCTCTTTGTTACTTACCCAAAAACTCAATCAAGTTTGTGAGACATGATTTCCCACACACAAAACCATGTTGACTATCCCTAATCAGTCCTTGCCCTTCCAAATACATGTGCAACCTGTCCCTCAGGATTCCTTCCAACAACTTGCCCAACACTGAGGTCAGGCTCACTGGTCTATAGTTCTCTGTCTTGTCCTTACCACCCTTCTTAAACAGGGGCACCACGTTAGCCACCCTCCAGTCTTCCAGCACCTCACCTGTGACTATCGATGATACAAATATCTCAGCAAGAGGCCCTGCAATCAATTCTCTTGCTTCCCACAGAGCTCTAGGGTACACCTGATCAGGTCAGTTTTTTTTTATCAGTCCTACCTTCTTCTCTGCTTTGATCCTTCCTGCCCCAGTTGTTTGACTCGCTCCCTTTCCCAACTATACCAGTCTCAGAATGATCTCTTTCCTCGCTATTTCCCTGGGTCTCACCCCTCCACCTTACTAGTTTAAATCCTCGCAAGCAGCTCTAGCAAATCTCCCTGTCAGTATAATAGTCCCCTTATAATTCAAGTGCAATTTGACCTTCTTGTATACGTCACTTCTACCCCAAAAGAGATTCCAATAATCCAAAAATGTGCACCTTTCTCCCATGCATCAGCTCCTCAGCCACGCATTCACTGCTCTAACTTTCTAATCCTGCCTTCACTAGCTCGTAGCAGCGGGAGTAATCTGGATACTACTCACCTTGAGGACGTCCTTTTTAATGTCCTGCCTAGCTTTCTATATTCTCCCTTCCGAATCTCATCCCTTTCCCTTCCTATGTTGTTGGTTCCAATGTGTACAATCACCTCCCTTTTGGTTCAGCCAGCCATATCGTAAGCATAAGTTTTACTCGGTTGCTTAATTGTTTGTATTTCTGATAAAGGAACTCAATCATTTCTAATGCACCTATCAGCTTATCTTAACTGCAATGGAAGCCTTAAGAAACACAAATTACACTGAAACACAACAGAATTTTTCATGAATATAATAATGACTGTTCGACTCTGTATCATATACATACATACATGTATATCATCGATCATAACATCTGTTTCATCACCATAGCATTAAAAGGAAGCATTGCATAAAAATTGAATAAATTGAAACAATTTGTTAAGACTAAGTTTAACTTTCTCTAAATTAGTGTTCGGAAGATAGTTAAATATAGTATTATTAAATGGCAAACAAATCCATTTGTAGAATATTTGACGCCAGGTTGCCATTCCAAATTTTATGCATGTACAGAATCTAGACACTTCCTACATGAAGCTTTACACTAATTTGTAGAGAGAAGACATGAACAAAATTACATTTGAGCAATTTTGTCTGTCAAAGTATAAATGTCTCCAGCAGAAGGAGAACACCTATGAGTAACCCTCTTGCTGTTTTATCTGTTTGTTGATAGATATTTTATTGTTATATATTTAACAATGTGAATCTGTCTACTGAAAGAAGTCTTCACTTTTCAGTCAAAAGATTAATACACAACCTTAAGGTCTGTGCTTGCACAGTGAGATGCATACAAAGGTGCCTGCTGACTCTTGAGTCCTGGATTTTCCAGTTAATAAATGAGTGGAAAATATTGTGAAGAAACCATCCATCCACTGCAAGAAGATTAAAGAAATGTTTAGCATGGAACCCTTGCTACATGGGTTAGTCAGGGGACGAGAAATCTGGCAAACGAATGTAATACTATTAGACAGAGGAAAAAAGGAGCGGATGAAAATAAAAGTTAATAACAGATGCATTAACATCACCTAAGATATAAACTTAAAATTTATAGGAATTACCATCTTACTTTCAGGCAGTGGCTATTAAAACTCTTCAGGCAGCAAGTATTACTGAAGTGAAAAACTCAATTTTCCAACTCACTGTTTCTTAACTAATTACTGACAGTATGTTAAGTCATCCAGCTGCATGTTAGTTGAAAACATATTTAATTAATACTTTGGGGTGTATTAAAATACATCTTGTATTAGATTTATATGGTGCACTGATTGCACAAAAATATAGTATTGAATCTTATTTTAAGATTGTGCATGCACAATAATATTTCATGTACACAGTGCATTGGAAAGATAATTTCAAACATCTCCTCTGTATAAAGTTCTGTTGTTAACAAGAGAGGCCATAATTCTAATCAATGTTCATGGTACTTTTTGTGGCAGATTGATATGTGGTAATGTAATTGTGTGCCCTGATTATTTATTGGTATTCTTAAATACCCCCTGGCCCAGCGAGACTACCCCGTAATCAAGATGCAATTTGCAAGAACAGCTTGATTACCTAATTTCAAGTGATATAACTGTGGGTTGATTTATTTGTCAACTATGAAATGTTCCAGTGGAAAACATATATCCTTCGTTAGTTAGGTTTTTGTAACCTTAAATGTCAACATTAAGAAGTGCATCATTCAGAAGCTAGATTCTGATGCACTCTTTAAATAGATCAGTTTAGATCTCAAGTTCAGTTCCCTCCAAATCTATTGATATGGTCACCACTGGATAGCTTGGAGTATTTTTCGTTCAAGCAGAGAAGGCTGAGGGGGTACCAGAATGAGGTATGTAAATTATGAATGATATAGATAGGTTAGATAGTGAAAAACATTTCCCCTTACTGAAGGGTCCGTAACCAGCAAAAAATGTCTATCTCAGGCTTGAAAGCTGGGATTATCCTGACATACACTGTATTTCTTGGACAGTGTTCCAAATTGCAAACAACTCTTGTGAATTATAAAGGCTTCCTGACTTTGTTCATGCATGGTCTTGCTCCATTTTAAGGTCAGGCCGGTTCATTCCTGATTCCTATTGACTAGAAAAAAAAGTCACTTTGTATAAATGCTATCAAGTATTTTAGAATTCTGCAGCATGAAGTGAGGCTGTTTAGCCCATCATGTTTGCACTAGTCATCAAGCACTATCAACATTAATCCCACTTTCCAGCACATAGCTTGTATCCATGCATATCATATGTATTTCATTGTGTTTATCTAAATATTTCTTTTAAAAAAGATGTGTTCCCACATCAACCACCCCTTCAGACAACAGGTCAGGCAGCACCCGGGGAGCAGGAAAAACGATGTTTCGGGCCTTCATTCCGGATGAAGGGCTTTTGCCCAAAATGTCAATTTTCCTGCTCCTGCCTGACCTGCTGTGCTTTTCCAGCACCATTCTAATCTAGACTTTGATTTCCAGAATCTGCAGTCCTCACTTTCACCCCTTCAGACAAACAGTTCCAGATATTCATAACTCTCTGGATGGAAATACTTTTCCTCAAATCCCCTTCTAAACGTTCTGCTCCCTCACCTGAAATCATTGCCCCTGACGCTGCATTAAGTAAAATGTTTCTCACTATCTACCCTATCTATGCCCCTCATAATTTAGACATCTCAATCTGGGGGTCACCCCACATCTCAAAGGAGAAAATACTCCAACCTATTTAGCCTCTTTTCATAGCTAACACACTCCAACCCAGGCAGCATCCCGGTGAAGCTCCTCTGCACCCTCTCTAAAGCTGTCACATCCTTCCTACAGTGTGGTTAACCAAAATACATACAGTACTCCAGCTGTGCCTTAGCTAATACAGCTCCATTATAACCACCAGTTTTGTACTGACATCCTACCCTTCCTTGACCTCTTCATGTCTAACTGCCATTATGACACCAACTGCCTGAATCTCTCCACTTCCTCTCACCCACTCCAACCTCTCCTCTTCTGAACATGTAGCCCTCTGTTCCCTCCACTTCAACCCCAATATCACCATCAAACCAGCTGACAAGGGAAGCATGGTGATAGTTTGGCGCACCAACCTCTGAACCCACAAGCCAACTCGCTGATACCTCTTTCTATCATCACCTCAATCACAATCTGACCTCTCAACATAAAATCATCATCTCCAAGACCGTCCACAATCTCATCACATTGGGAGATCTCCCATCCACAGCCTCCAACCTCGTAGTTCTCCATCCCCAAACCTCCCATTTCTATCTTTGCCCTAAAATTCATAAACCTGACTGCCCCAGTCAGTCGATCGTCTCTGCCTGCTCTAGCCCCACTGAACCCACCTCCTCTGAGACTGATAAAACGTTCCCACCTGAAAGGTTGAGTCCCCTTCTCCTCTGCTGCTTGACCTGCTGTGGTTTTCCCAGCTCTACTCTTTATCCACTTGTACTCAATACATCAACTAATGAGGGCAAATATCTTGGAATGCAATAGCCTAGTGGTATTATCATTGAACTATTAAACCAGAGATCCAGGTAATGTTCTGGGGATCTGAGTTTGAATCCTGCCATGGCGCTTTGTGGAATTTGATTCTAATAGAAGTATGAAATTGAGTCTAATGTTGACCATGAAATCTTTGTTGACTTTCAAGAAAAACTCATTTGGTTCACTAATGTTCTTTCAGGAAGGAAACTGCTATTATTAACTGTTCTAGCCTACATGTTACTCTAAACTCACAGCAATGTGGTTGACTCTGAACTACCTTTGGGCACCTACAGATAGGCAATAAATGCTGACCTAGGAAATAACACAGCTGGTCAGGCTGCATCCGAGAAGCAGGAGGGTCGATGTTTCAAGCAAAAGCTCTTCCTCAGGAATTGCTGATCAAGAGCTTATGCTCGAAACATCGACTCTCCTGCTCCTCGGATGCTGCCTGACTAGCTGTGCTTTTCCAGTGCCACACTTTTTGACTCTGATCTCCAGCATTTGCAGTCCTCACTTTCTCCTAATAAATGCTGACCTGGACAGTGATACCCATACCTCATGGGTTAATTTTTACGTAATGCATTTTTAACCACCTGATCCACTGGCCCTGCTTCCTTCAAGGAACTGTGGCCATGCACATTCAGATTCCTCTGTACATACTAAGACTCTACCATTTATTGTGTACTCGCTTGCCTTGTTAGTCCCCTTAAATGCTTCACATCCTGCTTTTCAGGATTAAATCGATTTGCCACTATTCAGTCCATTTGACCAACTCCTCTATATTGTGCTTTCATCCATTTACCACAGCACCAAATCTTTTCACCTGAGAAGTTACCGATCATCCTTCTACATTTATATAGATCATTTAATGTTCACTGCAAACAGATAGCGACCCAAATCTTCCAGTGTGTTACTGAACCCAGGTTTCCAGTCAAAAAAGGAACATTGATCATTACCTTCTACCACCTACTGCTAAGCCAATTTTGGATTCAACCCTAACCCTCAGCCTATGGTAAGTAAATTTGCAGAACACACCTAAGTTGGTGGTATAATGGACAGTGAAGAAGGTTATCTCAAAAATACAATGGGACCGTGATTAGATGGCTATCAAGATAAATGTCAGGTGCTACACTTTGAAACGATAAATCGGGGCTAGACTTATATAGTTAATGGTAAGGTCCTGGGAAGTGTTACAGAACAAAGAGATCTTGAAGTACAGGTTCATAATTCCTTGAAAGTGGAGTCATAGGTCGACAGGATAGTGAAGAAGATGTTTGGTATACTTGCCTTATTGCTCAGTGCATTGAGCATCTGAGTTGGTCATGTTGCGTCTGTATGGAACATTGGAATGCTGTGTTCAGTTCTGGTCTCCTTGCTATAGGAAGGATGTTGTGAAACTTGAATGTTTTGAGAATTTCGAGAATTACGAGAATGTTGTCAGGGTTGGAGGATTTGAGCTACAGGGAGAGGCTGAATAGGCTGTGACTATTTTTCCCCTTTGCCTTTGAAGGGGTGACCTTTTAGAGGTTTATAAAATCATGAGGGTGAATAGTCAAGCTCTTTATCCTGTGGTGAGGAAGTTCAAAACTAATGGGCATAGATTTAAGGTGAGAGGGTAAAGATTTAAAAAGGGCCGAAAGGGCAACCTTTTTATGTGTGTATGAAACAAACTGCCAGAGTTTGTGGAGGCTAGTACAATTACAACATTTAAAAGGCATCCCAATAGATATTTGAATTGGAAGAATTTAGGGGGATATGGGCCAATTTCTGGCAAATGGGACTAGATTAATTTTGGATATCTGGTTGGCATGGGCAAGTTGACTGGAAGGGTCTGTTTCTGTGCTGTACATCTGTGTGACTCTAATTTGACAAATTGCCCTGGTTTTATCTTCTTGATCAATCTTCCATGCAGGACTTTGTCAAAAGCCTTACTACACTTCCCTCGCCTACACACTTGGGCCATCATCTCTTTAAGGTAATACAAAACAAAAAGAGAGACCAAATGACTGAAGCCATGGAAACTGTGATAAATATAATGGAAAAAGTACTGCAGTAAATTTGATATTAAACTGAAAACAATTGTGAGCATGAAAAATATTGGCCAGTTTTCCCTTTCCTAAACCGATGTGATTGAACAGTTCACACCAGGACGCTCCACAAACCTTTCTTCTCCACCCAGATAACCTTTCTGCCTCAAACATCTCCAGCATCCCATCTCTATACAGAAATTGGAAAATGATAACTCCTGATAGAATATTATGTTATATGTTCTTACTACAAATCAAATGTCAGGGACTGTTTCTTAAACATATATTGGTCTCAGGTAGAAGAGTGTGGAACACAAAAAGAAGAGTGACGTTTGAAATAATAAGCCACAGGCTGCTTGGGATCACATTTTTGACCAAATAGGGATATAAGAAATAAAATAAAGTGCCATCCAAATTATTTTATCTCACCGGCATATAGGAAATGCATTCTGAATTGTATGATAATATAATGGTTTTAAGAGGTCTATTTTCTGTGTTTCTTCTTTGAAAAGAGATTTTGATTCATCTGTTCAGAGCTGTCTCTTCCAGGCCAAAAAAGTAAACTGCATGTGAGGCCCTGCTTTTTTTTTAAGTTGGAACAATAGATGCTTCATGAATGGGTGGATTTAGGCTCCCTCAAAACTAGAGTTTTAGTTTAGCCTCCAGCAATTGTTGGGGTTTTGAACTTGGTTGTGGAAGCTGCCATACTTCTCTCTCCACCAGAAATTTCTCTTGGTGTTCTTTTCTCCTGGACTGAAAAAATATTGCGTGTGAGACAATCCATTTTACTGAATTTGTCTTTGCCAAGAATGTGTTTATAAGTTGCTACTATATTGGAAGAGTTGTTGTTTAATAGTTAGATAATCTATTATTCTGTTAAGTTTTCACAACAGAGTTGAAGTTATACAAATTCTTCTTTCTTTTTTCTGTATAAGGTAAGAATAAGGTAAGAATAAATTGTGTTTTGTGTAAAGCCAAGTAGTGTAACTAATCAAATTACACTTGGAACAAAGCACCTTATACTTATCTTTGAAAAGATAAAAGTCAGGGTCTAGGCTCACTCATTGTTTGTGTTTGAAGGAGATTTGGACTGGTGCATAATAATAGTAAATAAAGTCTTATACAACATGAGGAAATCATGAGGATTGCTTTGTATGTGTGCCCCATTATTTAAAATACTTACACTAACCTGTGAATGACTGAAGAATGCTAGTTCTTCTAGCATCCTTACAATAAATGTTAATCATTGGAAGCAAGAAAAGGATTTGATCAAAAAAAGCCCCAGGCCACCATTTATATCCTTTGGAATAATTTTTGTTAAAAACGCAGATATAAATGTAATACATGTTTAGACAATTAGGTGAAACTCCATTTTCATTTTGCATAAATATTGTAGATGATAGAAAATATTATCCCAAATGAATACCTGAAGTTACGGGGAAAAAAAATAAAAATTACATACTGTTTACTTGGTCAGTTCTATATGTTATATATTATAGAAATGTAACTTATCACCATGATATTTGTTTTACTTCAGATGATACTTCAAAAACAGCAGATGCTCGACTATCCTTGGATGACTTGTTCAGAATAGAGTTCACTATACATGACCCAGAAGTGAAGTGGATCAAAGGTATGTACTAAAAGTAATTACTCATAAAATGTCCATTTTAAAGCAATTCACAAAACTGTTTTTTCAGTTGTTCAAATTTATGAAATATCCATTATCAGGTTGTAAGTTTGCTCACTGAGGTGGAAGGTTTGTTTTCAGACATTTTGTCACCATACTAGGTAAAATCATCAGTGACCCTATGGTAAAGCGCTGGTGTTGTGTCCTGCTTTCCATTTATGTGTCTTGGTTTCTTAAAGTGGGTGATACCAGTTAGAGTTCTTTTTTTCTCACGGGATGGTAGATGGGGTCCAAATCAGTGGGTTTATTGATGAAGTTCCAGGTAAAATACCAGGCCTCTAGGAATTCCTGTGCGTGTCTCTGTTTGGTTTGTCTTATGATGAATGTGTTGTCCCAATCAAAGTTGTGTCCTTCCTCATCAGTATGTAAGGATAGTAGATATAGTAGGTCATGTCGTTTGGTGCTTAGTTGGTATTCATGTATCCTGGTGGCTATTTGTCTGCCTGTTTGTCAGATGTAATGTTTGTTACAGTTCTTGCAATTGTATTTTGTAAATGACATTAATTTTGCTAGTTGCTTGTACCAGGTCCTTCAGGTTCATTAGCCGCTGTTTAAGTGTGTTGGCAGGTTTGTGGGCTACTATGATGCCAAGGGACCTGAGTAGTCTGGATGTCATTTCAGAAATATCTTTGATGTAAGGTCATATGGTTAGAGTTTCTGGCCGCGTTGTCTCTGTTTGTTTAGTTTTGTTATTGGGAAATAGGCAGACTGTGTTTATTGGGTACTCGTTCTTCCTGAATACGCTGTATAGGTATTTTCCTTCGGCTGTTCGTAGTTCCTGGGTGCTACAGTGTGTTGTGGCTCATTGCAATAATGTCTTGATGCCGCTTCATTTGTAGGTGTTGGGATGATTGCTTCTGTCATTAAGTATTTGGTCTGTGCACAGGAATTTCTAGAGGCCTGGCATTCTAATTAGAACTCCATCAATAAACACATCGATTTGGACCCCTTCTACCATCCTCTGAAAAAGAACCGGAAATGATGTCACCCACCTTAAGAAGCCAAGACACATGATTTGAAAGTGGGAAATAACACCAGCGCTTCACCAGTGGCTCACTGATGATGTTACCTTGTATGGTGACAAAATGTCTGATAACAAACCTTCGAGCTCAGTGAGCAAACTTACAACCCGAACCTCAACCTGAGCTCCAAATCTTCTCAAAAGCACGTACCCATTATCATTCATAAGCTGTATTTAAGAACAGGCTATGAAAATGAATACATAAGGTTTGGTTTTGATCAGAATAAATTTGTCTGCTAATATTTAACTTTGTATGTACAGCTATTCAAAAGTACTACGTCAATGTATTTTTACATATGGACTCTATTGTTCACAACATGTTTGGAAGAAGAATGTTAGAATATTTTTTACATGCAGGAGACAGAGAGGTCTGCAGATGTTGGAGATCAAAGTTAAGAGTGTTGCTGGAAAAGCACAGCAGGTCAAACAGCATCTGAGGAGCAGGAAAATCGACATTTTGGGCTGGAGCCCTTCATCTTGTTGCAAAACAGGGAAAGAATTTATAATCAAGCTTGATGATCATATACCCATTGGCAATTATTACCTTTATTTTAATGTTTGTATTCTTGTTTCTAAATCATAAATTGAGAGTTTAAATTCTATTTCAGAGATTTCAGCACATTATTATACCAACACCTTTAGCAAATGCTCCATTGTCAGCAGTTCTATATTTCAGTTAAGATGTTAAATGACACCCTATATACCTCTCAAATGAGCCTATAAGATGCTACAGTATATTTCATGGAACAACATGAGATTTCCCATTGGAAGATCTGAAGAAGGGTCTCTGGACTCAAAACATTAACTATGTTTTCTCTCCAGCCATGCTGCCAGACCTGCTGAGTTTCTCCAGAAATTTTTGTTTTTGTTTGTGTTAGATCTCTAGTATTCACAGTTCTTTGTTTTTTTTTGAGATTCCCCACGGAGACTCAAAGTGACATTTATTGCTCAATAAACATCGTCAAAACAGCCACCTAATCATTGCCGTTTCTAAAACCTTGCCGTTTGCAATGTGACAGCTATGCTTCCCTCCATAACCAAAGTGACTACAATCAGGAAGTATTTCATTGGCTGTGAAGAGCTTTAAAATGTCTGAAGTTTCAAGAAAGTAATGTAAGTCTGGTATTAGAAAAAGCTCCATTTCATACACACATGATGTGCTGAGAAATTACAAAGAAGTTTGAAAGACTCACAGTGTGGTGTTTGGCTTTTGTAAGTAAAGAATGATAGGCAGACCTGAAAATTCTCTTTGATATGGCGGTAAAGGTCCCACTTAATACCAGTACAGTTTATCATCAGATACATGTGTTGTAATTGTATTTTCTCCAGTGTACATTGATAGCTGTCCTTCCAGCTGGCAATCCCATCTGATCAAGTGCACTTGACTGTTTTATTTTTGTAAGCTTCTCCAAATTTTTAATCTGAGATAAGTGACAATTTAATGCAAACCATCTGTAATAGCCTATTGATTGCTTCTCATCCAAAACATCTCAGTTTAATGCTTGCAAAACCAGCCTTTACAGTAAGCTCATTGAATATTGTGAGCCCATTTTCGGCTCATCATCACGCTTCAATGGATAAAAAGATTTCTGTGAGCATGACAACATTGCGATGAGACCTACTTCTCGTTTGTCTTATAACTGCATTAACTTCAGCTCGAGACAATATGACTTTGTTCATGAGCTGGTCTACTGCACTAATGCCAAAACAATAGCTTTTCTTTCTGTTTGCTTTTCAATAACAGTTCCATAAATACCTGTAAGCTGCTTAAAGTTTATATCAAGACATTGATCTTTGTATTAAGAAACCTTCGCCAATTACTGGTGAACGTAATAGTTTAAAGCCTGAAATTATCCTGAGATTTTTTTCAAATTCAGCATTATGTGGGGGAATTGGAAGATTTATGGCAAGGTAACAAAGGCCAAATGACAGTCCTTTTGATATGGTGAAGAGTAAAGTATCTTTTGTAACTACAATGATCCCAGTATTAATGCTGTATTATAATAGTTTGGTCAGGGGTGCAGTATGTTCTGGAGCACACGTCTTCAGGACTGTTGTAAGAATGTTGTCAGGTATTTTGCAGTATCCAACACCTTCAACCATTATTTGATAGTACATGGAGTAAATTGAATTGGTTGAAGATTAACATCAGTGATGCTGGGGGACTTCTGGAAGAGACCAAAATGGATCCTCCGCAGGACACTTCTAGTTGCAAAGTGTTATAAGTATTTCAGCCTTACCTTTTACGCTGAGGTGCTTAGCTCCCCAGTTGTTGAGTTGAAAGGTCAGGCAGCATCCGAGGAACAGAAGAGTTGACGTTTCAAGCATAAGTTCTGCTCCTTGGATACTGCCTGAATGGCTGTGCTTTTCCAGCACCATACTTTTCAACTCTGATCTCCAGCATCTGCAGTCCTCACTTCTCTTCCCGATTATTAAGGATAGGGATATTTGTGGAGCCATCAATAATAATGAATTGTTTAATTTTCCATCACCATTTATGACTGGAAATAGCTTAAATCTGATCCATCCATAATAGAATTATTTCGCTCTGTCACTTAATGTTTATGCAGTTTGGCAAGCAAGTGGTTCCATTTTAAGGTTTTTACCAAATTGATACCTCATCTTAGATATAACTTGTGCTGCCTCTGGCATGCCATCCTGCACTCTTTATTGAATTAGGGTTGATCACTTAGCTTGCTGTTAATTATAGAATGACAGATATGGTAAATTGTGTGGGAGTACAATTCTCCTGTAACTGATAGCACTCATAAGTTGTTGTGGACTAAGTATTGTGTTGTTCAAAGTATATCCAACATAACAGATTGTTAGTACTACACAATACATTGTAGGATATTCTCAATGTGAACACAAGACTTTGTACAATTTCTGTGTGGTAGTCACTCTTACCAGTACTGTCAAGGATAGATGCATCAGCAGCCAGCAGATTAGGAAGGATGAGATCAATTTTTTTTTTTATCTTGTTGGTTTCCTCACCATTTGATGTAGACCCAGTCTAGCAGCTATGTCCTTTAGCACACAACCAACTCATTCAGTTCTGGTGCTACTTGAGGCACTCTTGATGATGGACATTGAAGTTCTCCACCCAGAGTGACCTTGCCACTCTCAGTGCTTCCTCCAATTGATGTTCAACATGGAACAGTACTGATTCAACTGCAGGAGATTCCCTTTTCCATGCTTGACTGGATATCATGAGACTTCATGGGCATCACATTCAGTTTTCCAATCCTCTGGAAACCTTCCAAAATTCTGGAATATTTTGACCAATGCCTCCACTCTCTCTGAAGCCACTTCCATTAAAGCCCTTGGACGCAGGTCATCAGGTCCTGGTGATTAGTCTGCTTTTAATTCCATTATTTTGTCCTTTAGCACACAACCAACTCATTCAGTTCTGGTGCTACTTGAGGCACTCTTGATGATGGACATTGAAGTTCTCCACCCAGAGTGACCTTGCCACTCTCAGTGCTTCCTCCAATTGATGTTCAACATGGAACAGTACTGATTCAACTGCAGGAGATTCCCTTTTCCATGCTTGACTGGATATCATGAGACTTCATGGGCATCACATTCAGTTTTCCAATCCTCTGGAAACCTTCCAAAATTCTGGAATATTTTGACCAATGCCTCCACTCTCTCTGAAGCCACTTCCATTAAAGCCCTTGGACGCAGGTCATCAGGTCCTGGTGATTAGTCTGCTTTTAATTCCATTATTTTGTCAAATAATTTTGTCAAACACCATTTCTGAAAAAGGGTCACTGAAAACAAAATGTTAACTCTGCTTTCCCTCCACAGATGCTGCCAGACCTGTTGAGTTTTTTCCAGCAATTTCTGTTTTTGTTTTTGATTTCCAGCATCTGCAGTTTTTTTGGGTTTTTTTGTCAAATACTCTGTTCTTTGTGATAAATACTAATAAAATTTATTTCCTCCCATTAGTATATGGCTTATCTGTTATCCTCTACAGTGAAGACCAATATTGATTTAAAATATCTGCCATTTCACTGTCCCTATTACCAGTTCTCCAGTTTGTGTCAGCTGAGGGACCCACACTTACTTTAATAATTCTCTTTTTACATATCTGTAGAAGCTTTTTGCTTTTGCTAGCAAAACCAGCATTCATTACCCATCCCTAATTACCTTGAACTGCATGCTTTGGTCAGCTATTTTGAATGCCAGTTAAAAATGAATCACATTACTATGAGTTTGGAGTAACAGGAAGACTACAAGGATAGCACATTTCTGTACCTCACACCCCCAAGGGTATTTGTGAAACAGTTATTTTATGTGATAGTCACAGACAGTTGTCACAATCATCATAACTGAGACTAACTTTATATTCCAAATTTGTTAATTAAATTTAAATTGAACCAGCTGCCATGATGGAATTTGAACCATTATCCTGGGTGTCTCGATTATGAACCCAGTCACATTACTACAATGCTAGATATCTTCTAATCAACCTTTTTGTTGATGTTATTTGACTTGAACCTGGGCTTCCTGGCTCAGAGGTAGGGACACCACCACTGCCTCTCAAAAACCCCCAAAGTTATTAAGTGAACCACGTGTGACTTTACAACATGTTTAGGGTGAGAGGGGAAAGATATAAAAGAGACCAAAGGAGCAACTTTTTCACGCAGAGGGTAATACGTATATGGAATGAGCTGCCAGAGGATGTGGTGGAGGCTGGTACAATTGCAACATTTAACAGGCATTTGGATGGGTATATGAATAGGAAGGGTTTGGAGGGATAAAGGCCAGGTGCTGGCAGGTGGGACTAGGTTGGGTTGGGATGTCTGGTCGGTGTGGACGGGTTGGACCGAGGAGTCTGTTTTCATGCTGTGCATCTCTATGACTCTACATGGTTGCACAGTTGTCAGTTGATTGTTACTTTTGGATTTGCAATGGAGGGATTCAAACTTGGGTGTCTGGGTTACAAGTGCAGTGGCAATATCTTCACGCCATTGCTGCCACCTGATGCTTAAGACAGTGCTACTATTTACAGTTTATTCCTTCTTGTTGAAGCATCAAGAATGGACTTTAAAAAACTGATCATTAACCACAGAGTGTTTATTGTTTGTAATGTCATAACTTTACAAACGTTAAGTACATGATGTTTTTATTTATATAATATTTTAGTCAGTTATGTACAAGATTTAAAAGCAAGTGACCGATAAAGTTATTTAACATGAATCACCAAAGTTACACACAGAGTTCAATTTAACATTAATAAGTGATCAGTATTAATTGCGTCAATGATCAAAATCTGCAGTTTTTCTGAGAACAGTTCTTTAAACAGCTGAGTTAATAGCTGCCAGTGCAGTTTAATCATTGACTATCATTTGTATTAGTAACTACATTCTGACAAGCAGCTTAGCTGAGTAAACATCCCTCCTTCCTGGGGTGCAGTTATGATAACACAGTCAATAAACTCCTTTCAAAATACAGCCACCTGTATCAGTTAAACTCTTTGCACAAACCATGGTATTTGAACCAGCTTTACTTTCACTTTTTCACAACCTCCGATTAGTTGCAGGTAAGTGACCTTTCAGTTGAATTAATCAATCAGACTAAGACATGTACTTGTAGAGCTCATCCACTTCCTTATCAATCATCATTGATAGATGTGGAGATCTATGAATGTCATTGAGGTATTAAAGCATTTCTTTCCTCAAACAAGAAAACCTTGTGAAAACTAATGTTGTTCAAGGTCAATTTGCTTGAAATTTGCATGTGCTTCACATGTACTGGGTTAGAGTTTTGACCATTTTCCATGTTGAATCAGCCTAATCATCTTTTCTTACTAAAAAATAAAATGAACCAGATCTTTTGCAGTATTTATTTTGGAATTTCATCTGGAGGAAATAATTAAGTTGATTTTCAACTTGTCACCTGAGTGATAAACTGACATTGTAAATGTGCCTATTTTAATGAAAACTAAAATTGGGTGACTTCTAAAATGAATGGCACATCCAGAATGTTAGTCTTATAGGGCAATAAGATGAAAATTTACCTCGCTGACATTTAAAAGCTTTAAATTTTACAATTGATCAGTTCAAAAGATGTTACACTACAGAATGTCCACCTCCTTGCTGAGAGCAATGGCAAGAATGAAAAAAGAAATCAATAATCAAAAATCACACAATTTCTCCTCAAACCTTTTACTTGTAATTTCAGAATTTTATCCTGAAACTCCTTATTTTCATGTGTTTCCATCTCACCCCACTGACTAGAAGGTATTGGATGAGATGTTGGTAATTCAGCCCATCGAGTCCACTCCATCATTCAATGAGGTCATGTCTGATATGTTAATACTCAACTCCAATTTCCTGCCTTTCCCCCATATTCCTGGTGAAGGGCTTATGCCTGAAATGTCAACTCTCCTGCTCCTCGGATACTGCCTGACCTGCTGCGCTTTTACAGCACCACACATCTCAACTCTGACTATTGAGCATCTGCAGTCTTCACTTTCTCCTTTTCCCCAGAAACCTTGATCCCCTGTATCCCAGCCTTGAATATACTCTATAATTCACTCTCTACATCAAGCTGAAGTAAAGAATTGCACTGATTCACAACCCGTCATTATCTCACCTCCCACTTCTGATTCTCCTCCCCTCAGTGAGAAAATAAATAGCACCAAAACAATCAGACAAACAGTGTGTACCTCACAGCTGCTGCCAAATGGCTGTCCTGACCACCATGCAGCTGTTCCTTCTGCACAACATCCTACTAAACTCCCTGTCCAATGTCCTCTTTGACTCTTTATTCGCACAACTCGCCCTCAGTAAATTAGCAGCCTCATCTTATCAGCGTGTCTACTCTCAGGTCAACTTAACCATATTTCAAAACATTTTGGAGCTCAGGGAAGGATATATCTTCCAGGCAATTTTGTTTGCAAGGATCCACAGATCTGAATCATCTATGCACAATGCCTTTGCACTGACATGTTATGATATTTGCTTGCTTCCTTGGCAGTCTTTGATTTTTTTTTAAATTCATTCATGGGTGAGTGCAGTGGTGCTTAGGACTTAGTTGGAGGCTGCCAGTCTGTCTGGACAATATTCCTCTCTTAGCGCATAAGATCTTGAGTGCTCGGCTCCAAGCTACCAGCCTCTACTGTTTAATTTATTTTTAACACGAAGATAAAGATGTGCGCCAGCTTGTGATGGTGCAGTGCACTGAACAATCTATCTATCAGTCAGATAGACGGTAGACATATCACTTTATTGGTCTGTGCTACATCAAAGTCAGGGCTGAAAGATTTGTCAACAGCTTATGTGGTAAACATAATGTATGTGATGTGGGAAAGTGTCATTAGTTGGTTTAAATATCTGTGCCGGCAGTTAGAGGATGTTGCCACAGTCAATCAAGGGTTTGTCCTATTTCCCTCCAAGGGGCTGGCCACAGTCACTCCAACAAGTCAAGTACAAGCAGTTTTGGGGTTATTGTATGTCAGTCATGGTGTCATTGAAACATCAGTCTGATGGCAGGGTGAATGGCAATTCTTTCTACATTGCGAAAAAGAAATGAATTGAGTAAAATAAAAATAGATTAATGAGCAATTCGTGGTCATACATGAAAAGGAGGGATGGTGGAGTGTTCACAGTGCGTAGGAAGAACAAAGACCAGGAAAGGTTAGTAGTTTGGGAAGATGAGGGGGGTGAGACCGTTTGATTGAACATTATGCATGCAATAGTGAGAGACACAGTCAATGAGTCTTGATGAAAAGCATGTGCAGTGCCACTGTTAGTGTTTAGTGGTCTTAGTTTGTGAGATAAGTTTCCGATTTTTTCAAAGTTATCTTTGAAGTGTGCAAAAGATCATTGTCCAATTTTCAGCACTGCTGGGTGACCCTCTTCACTTGGGATTTAACACTGACCAACGCTGCAATTTCTGTCCAAGATGGCTGGGTCTGTTAGTGTGGCTTTTAATGGTCAGCTGAATAAAGTAACGCCCTCTTCTCCACCAATCTATCCAGAAACACCTCCAGATCTCTGACTTGCCTTTCATTTGAGATATTTCAACAGTTGAGTACCACAGTTGAGATGTAATTCCTGGCTTGCAGCACCTGAGATGGTGTGTGCAGCTGTGCTTTAAATATAATACAAGAAGTGTATAAGCTGGAAGATCCTAGCAAGTGAGAATTTCTGCTTTGCTCACTACAAGATTCTCTAAGAACCACGCCCAATATCTTGGTTACATGCTTAATGAGGAGAAAAGTGGAAGATCATTTGTGAAAGTTTGTCCCGTGGCCATAGCGAACACTATTAAACTCACTCACCATAATGCTTTAATTACAAATGTGACAATTTAAACCTTGTAGTACATTATCTGAATAATAAAAATAGTTTCTTCTTTGGCCTGTCAAGAATCAATCAAATCAATATGTACACCATAAACTAAGTAAACATTTGAGCCTAGGATTTGCCAGCATTGGTCATAATGAATTTAGTGTGTACATCATTATTACAGTTTTCATCATCCAACAACTTGTGATGAGAATATGTGCCCAAGTTGGTCAATTATCTTGTTGACAGTGACTATTGGTTTCCCAGTGGGTTTATTGGTTTGTCAAGAACTGTTGGCCTCTTTTGATTATAACTCACTCAGGAGAAATTTCCTGAACCTGAGGGGCAGTCAAGGACACAGAACATTGCCTGGTAAAATCCAACTCCATATATTATGGTGCATTGTAAGTTTGTTTATTTTATTGTTAAGTAATTCAATTATCATTAATCATTGCTCATTTAGATATAAAAAGGGTGATAATTTCTTATCGGCAGGAATTGTTTGTTCCCTGCATTGCTTTTATGGGCACAGGTTTGCAATGGACACAATTTTGCGAAATGAAATCTGCATGTGAAAGCATACTCTATAAATTTCCATTTAAAATTTCAATTAAAGATAATAGCTTCTTTGTGATAAAATGTAAAAAGAAGATTGTTAAAATTGAATACAATTCATTAAGAGAAATGAAATGTTATTTAAAATTTATTGGATCGGCGAAATCAAAGTTAATTGAAAAGCAGCCATACTTGTTAACACAATTCAGCCTTTCATTTGACATTTGTAAAATATTTCTAATTCAACAACACAATGTAATAACAATTGGGAACAAAAAACACTTTAGAGTCTTAGGATGGAATACTTCCAGCTTTAAAAGAGCAACACAATACATGTAAGCACATTATTTTGAATAAAATCTAAGTTGTTGGAGTATTGTACTATTTTAATTACAGTAAATGACTAAAATGATACCTTATGAAATCATTCCTTTAGTTGACTTGTAGTCACTATTGGAATAATTTTCTTTAGGTCCTTTTTTTTAATGACTTATCCTATAACAATCCTTTTTTGCCTTGCACTGTTTGTCTTTTAATCATTTAATCACTTTATCCAGTCATAGAACTTACTTTTTGTTTTGCATAAAATTATTGACAGCTGTTTCCACTTCTGAGAAAAGAACATGATTCGAAAATGTTTCTTTCTTCAAAGATGATGGCAGATGTATTTACATCATTTCAATTTTCATTTTACATTGTCAGCATCACAGTATTTTGCTTTGAATCAAAATAATTTTCATGTGGTTAATTTTCCAAATTAGATTGTCAGGTTTTCTTAAACTAATTAACAACACTTTTTTAAAAATGGTGTATTGAACTATGATATTGCTGGCTTGATATACCGATCCCAGTTTGTCCACTGTTTTGTTAAAAATAGCATTTAATCTTTCAGATAATTAAAATCATTGGAAACATTGTTTTTATTGCTATTATACAAATTACATATGAAATGCAAACAAAGTAATTGCTGACGGAGCTAATGCCATCAAACTGAAGGGCATCATCTTGGACAGTCACTTGAATATGTGAGTTCAGTTTACTTGTAAAACAGGACATGGAGGTCACCACCCCAACATAACATTGAGAGTGGTTGGTATTCTGCTCACAACAATACTTCAACAATTTTACTATGACAAATTATATGCATGACCCGATATTTCATACTGATTTAAGAATGAGAGAAAATATAGCGCACATTGCACATTTACACTCGTATGGTCATCTAACTTTTGTAAATGAGTTGACCATTTGATAGTTACATGATTAATTAATCATTAGTTGAATGATTAATGAGATATTTATCCTTAATTTTGTGTACAATGTTATTCTTAATTATTTCAGCTGATGTATTTGTGCATGGCAGAGGAAGCAGTCCCTTCATCAATGTATGTGATCTTTTCAGTCACCTGTATTGTTTTCACCTTGCAGTGTTCCTCACTAAATTAATTAGACTTATGTGCTTATTTAATATATTATCTGGTGTTATTATAGCCAAGAACACAGAATTGTCTTTGCTGACCACAGATCACACACCCACACATATGTTACTGTGAATTCATTGCTATGCTTTGCTCAGCAATAAATTCCATTCCAGCTTAGTTGGATGAGGTAGAGACAATGAATTGTGATATTGCATGTCTGGCTTATTTAGAGCAATAGTCCACTACCTTGATACCCTCCATTAAGGTAAATAACAATCCCAAAATTTACTGTCATTTTTAAAATTTCAGATGAATTGTTAATTTTCCCAAGGGTTATAATGAAGTGTCAGTATTAAATATTATGTTCTTTTGACTGATGTCTGCAATTCCAGTAGAGTCTTTTGAAAAAAAAAAGCAATCCCCATAATGAGAACAGAAAGAAAGCCATAGTGCAAGGTTTTTTAAAAAAATTATTTTACTCTAACAATCCAACTAAAATAATTCAAAAATACCTTTTAAATACAAAGGTAAATGTGACAAAATCTAAAATCTAAAAATCTAAATCTGCAAAAAAAAAAGTCATTTTAAATCATTAGTGCAATAATGATACAGCTCATGTAGTTACCAACACTTTCAGTCCTTCTCATACAAACATTGGACTACATGCAATCTTTCAGCCTCTCAGTTTGCAACTCAGCCTCCACTATGTAGGATCTTTCACTTCCCACTCAAATGTCTCAGTCCTTGAATTATGCTCACAAGCATATTCCATTTGGTGTCCCTGATGCAATTTCTGTTGGCAAAGTGAATATCAATGAACCGTCTCTCACTTGTATCTTCAAAGTCCTAATGACAAAATTCCCAAGGATTCCTTTCATCAATCATGTTAAACCATTTGGTGGGTTCTGACAACATGGAAACAGCAGCAATGGTCCTGTCAAAATCAAAGTACCTAACCTTTCCTGCTGTCAGCTTTTTGCTCTTTCCAACTGTATGACACATGGTGAAACAGTTGGTGCTCTATTCTTTGAGACCTCTTTCAATTCCAGAGTATGTTTGTGTTTTATGTGCTGTAGCGTGAGCACTACCAGCTTGTGGGTCAGGTAATTTGTTTACATCATCCTCTTTCCTTGAATGGAGTTAAGGGCTTACTTGCTTCACAGTAGTGAGGGAATACTTTGAGTGCGGCTTAATGAAAACAGGCTCTTGTCTTCAACAAAATGTATTTTGTTTCATGATGGAAATTGGATACAAGTTGCAATTGTAAGATTTTAAATTGGGCAAATCTAACAAGGGTTCCAACTGCTTTGGAATCCCAGTGCACATGTTGGTACACAGTAGCCTTTTAAAGATAGCCCAGATGTAAGAGATGCCAGTCTGTGAGCAGATACCCACTGAGTGGTAAGTTGTTTTGACAATGGAATACATTAAGATGGGACTGGAATCGGATGCAAGGGTTCCGATAGGGGAGAAGTAGGTAATTAAATCAGATACATTGGATACAAAATGGTACAATGAAACTTTAGGATTACTTATGTATTTACAGAGGAACAAAAATAACAAAAATAACATCCCAATAATATGGAGGAACAGAGTATCTAATGGGAAGCAAGAACTGAAATTAACTAAATTAATAATAATAGGGAAAAAGGTATTAGGAAAACTAAGACGGTTGAAGTCAGATAAATCCCTAGGGCCAGATAAGCTTCATTTCAGAGTATTTAAGGAAT
The DNA here is from genome assembly GCF_037043375.1 of Chiloscyllium plagiosum. Lineage (NCBI taxonomy): Eukaryota > Metazoa > Chordata > Chondrichthyes > Orectolobiformes > Hemiscylliidae > Chiloscyllium > Chiloscyllium plagiosum. Next base: position 76,050,092 of record NW_028270145.1, on the reverse strand, counting down.
TGACCAAGAAATAGATGTGCTCATGATTATCGTCCAATATTCTATAGACACTGAGACAGTTCGAGTGGATTGCAAGGTAGCTATTATAATCCCACTATATTTAAGAAGACAGGCAGAGAGAAAACAATGAACTATAGATCAGTTAGTTTGATATTGATAGTGGTAGAAAAGATTCTTTACAAAGTCCTGAAGAAGGGTCACTGGACCCAAAATGTTGACTCTGCTTTCTGTCTACAAATGCTGCCAGTCCTGCCGAATTTCATCAGCAATTTTCTTTTGTTTCAGATTTCCAGCACATGCTTTTTTTTTTATTTTACCCTATTCCATATAGTATTGTTTTACTATAAATTATTTGTAATTTCCTCACCCTTGATACTGGAAGGCTATGGTAGATTCCATGGTGACTAATTATTTACCTAAGTAATCTTTTTTTTTCTTGTGAAGCTAGTCTGAATGGTCAGGAATTTCCCTTTTGGGTTTTCACAGGATTTCTGATGGGGAGTGTAACTTTAACCTCAGAGCTCATTCCATTAACTCCTGTCAATCATCAGGAAACTTAGTAGTTATTAAGCATATCTGCCAAATATGCAAAAAGAGGACTGTATTCAAACAATAACCTCACATCGAACAATTCAACTCATTATTGCTACCATGATAATGCTTGATATGTGCAAGATTTTTGGGGTGTCCCAGCCTAATTAGTTGAAGTATTAGCAGGGGACCTGACCAATGTCGGCTGCCCTGTGGTCATTTAAAGCTTCATGGAACATTAATTTGTTGGAGGCAGGATTTGTGCCCCTCACTCTGAAAGATGTTTAATAAGTACATAAGATTACTTGATAAGATAAGAGCTTGTGATCTTGGAGATAGTGTGTTAGCATGGATAGAAGATTTGAGAGTGTGGTGCTGGAAAAGCACAGCAGGCAAGGCAGCATCCGAGCAGCAGGTAAAAAATAAAACAGATTTCAGGCAAAAGCCCTTTATCAGGGATGAGGCTTATGAGCCAAGGGGGTAGAGAGATAAATGGGAGGGCGGTGCGCCCTGTAGGGGGGGGAAGGTAGCTAAGCATGCAATAGGTAAATGAAGGTGCAATAGGTAAATGAAGGTGGAGGTAATGGTGATAGGTTGGAGAGGAGGGTGGAGTGGATAGGTGGAAAGGAAGGTGGACAATTCATGAGGGTGGTGCTGAGTGGAAAGTTGGATCTGGTGTAAGGTGGGGGGAGGGGAAGTGAGGAAACTGGTGAGATCCACATTGATCCTGTGTGGTTGGAGTGTCCCAAGGCGGAAGATGAGACGTTCCTCCGAAATTCTGAAGATTGGCTAACTAACAAAAGATGGCAGGTTGGGATAAAAAGAGATATACAGGCAGGCTAACTGAGTGGAAGAAAACTTGGTAGTAGAGTATTAAGGAGGAAGGTTTTGTGAAGTTGTGTACTTTGGCTGGACAAACAGAGTTGCTAAATATTATTTAAATTGAAAACAATTGCAGGAAGATGCAGGACCAAGGGCTTTGGGGGTCCTTGTGTGCATCACAAAAAAGCTAGCTTTGTGAGTCAGCAGGTAATAGGGAAGGTAAATTGAATTTTGACCTTTATTTCGAAGAGAATGTAATATAAAAAATAGGGAGGTCTTACCAAAACCACACAAGGCATAGTCAGATCACAACTGGAATATTGTGAAAAGTTTTGTTCCCCTAACCTAAATACAGATACTTTGGCATTAAAGCCAGTCCAGAAATAGTTCACTAGATTTTTATTTGTTGAGACGTGGGTGTCTCTGACTGGTCAGCATGATTGGCTGTCTCTACTTGCCCTTGAGAAGATGAGCTGCCTTCTTGAACTGCTGTAGTCCATTACTGTAGGTAGACCCACAATACCCTTAGGGAGGAAATTCCAGCATTTTGACCCAGCAACAGTGAAGGAGCAGCAATGTATGTCAAAATCAGGATGGTGAGTGACTTGGAGAGGATCTTGAAGGTGGTGATGTTTCCATGTACCTGATGCCCTTGTCCTTCTAGATAGAAGTGGTCATGGGTTTGGAGAGTGCTGTCTGAGGATCTTTGGTGAATTACTGCAGTACATCTTATAGATTGTACACACTACTGCTACTGACCATCGGTGGTGGAGATAATGGATGGCTATGGATGATTGTGCCAATCAAGCGAGCTGCTTTGTCTTGGATGGTGTCAAGTTTCTTGAGTGTTGTTGGAGCTACATCCAACCAGGTAAGGTTGATTCAGGCTGTGAAGGGTTTTCTTATGAAAGTGGTAAATTGATTTTGTACTATTTTGACTTCAGACAAATTTGAGGAGATGTGGAAATGCACAATATTCTTAGGGGATTTGACAGGGTAGATGTGGAGAGGCTGTTTTCCCTTGTGGCAGACTGGACCCAAGGACATAATTTCAGGGTGTGCATTCAAGATTGAGAGGAGAAGGAAATTCTTCTCTGAAGGTATTGATGCTGTGGAATTCTTTACTGCAGAGAGCTGCCATGATGGGGTCATTAGGTATATTCAAGATTGAGAGACAGATTTTTAATTAATAATGAGATCAAGAATTATGGGGATAAGGCAGGGAAACCAAATTGAGGATTATTAGAGCAGCCAAGATCTCATTGGGGCCTTCTCTGCCATTCAATGGGGCTGACTGGCCTACTTTTACCCCTGACTGCAATGGCCTTATCATCAAGGAGCTGCCAGGCAATCTGATTGTTCAGCAGTTGTGTCTCCCAAAAAGTGCGATTCGGGAGTAGTGGACACTGCTGGATCTCTGACCAACCTGACCAATCTAAGCGACAGAGTGGACAGAGGCATGTAAGCCTGGGGTCTGGGGTTGGAAAAAGTGTGGGTGGAGATTAGAACACTTCTATAGGATGTATCTATTTCTAGAAATGGGGACAATGATGGTGCCCCCAATCCAATAGAAACCTGTACAATTGAGGCCCAAGCAGGTAAAACTGAATGCCTGATAATGAAAGATATTTCCAGGGACACTGCTGAGAAATTTGAAAGTGTTTGATGGATGTCCTTTATTAAATATGGGAAAGACATTTGTGACTCCCATTTAAATTTTGAGCTTCCAGCAATTTAGGTGTTATTAATATTTATTGGTTCATTAATGAGCCAAACTAAAGATTCCTCTGTGAGTGGGTGAGTTTCTACATGGACGTCATCCCACCTCCAACATAATTACAGGAGGTTTTCCTTTGTTGGGAGATTGATTATTGTTGTATGTCCAGTGATTGAGTGGACTCAGCCAACTTGTTTTTGTGCTATGCCTAACTGAATTAAATTCCACCTCCCCATCTTTATTCCAAATATTTTCCATCTCATTTCCAGTTTCCAATGAGACATTGTGCTCGGTTTCTCTGCAGCAGATGCCAAACATCAAAGTAACGATTTGTATCTATGTCTCCAATCGTACCACGCCCCCCCCTCCCATCTCAACTTGCCAAAATTGGCCAAAATGATATGGGAACATTCACCATGATTGGTGATAAGTAGTTAGGTGAGCACACAGCTCACCACTCAAATTCTACTGAAGCTGAAAATCAAGCTCTGAAAACCTATGGATAAGGTAATCACAGCTAAATGCAATTCTGCCTCCAGCTGACATCCATACTGATATACCACTTTGCACTTTAGGCCATTATATAAATGGCCAGGAATAATCCTAACCTTTAGTTGCATCTGCACTTGCTCATGGAATTGTATTATTATTTGCCACCTGCTCAGAGGTCAACAAAATTAGCATGACCCAGGAATGAGCACATTGCTTCCACTGTTGCGATGGGATATAAAACCAAGTTGCAACTGCCCAGTAAACCCTTGCAAAGCCATCTTATTTAAGATTTAATGGAACCACGATTTTCTCATTATAAGAGGATATTCACCTCACTTTGTTAGATATTGGAAAGATTTCTGAATTAGCATGTCACAGCAAACTTTTAGTTTCTCCATGGGTAATCTAAATATACCAATCAAGTTCACAGCATGTATAGATAGGAACATGCTCTTGAGTTTGGAAATTAGACATTTTTAGAAAAAAGTAGCCATAACCAGAGTCCTGGAGAATGGTCTGACCTCTGCCAGTCTCTACATTTGTCGCTAAATGGAAAATACATTTTATCAAATATCGTGTGTTCAGATAACTATTTATCCTGCTCATTCAAAAACTTCAGCCTTGACATAAAAAGTAATAATGTTCAATTATTTGTCAGCTAGCTAATAAAAAAACTAAAATATGACTCCTGTAAAGAAATCGTGTGGAAACCATTGTTGTATTTTCTTTGGAATAATAACGTTGATTTTTTATCGTCAATAAAAAAGAACAAAATTTCTACTTAATGTGCTTAACAGCTTTGAATGGAGTTGCTTTAGAAGATCATTTCTTCATTGTGCTTCAAGGAACTATTATTTCACACCTCAGGAAGCTGTGCTTTCATAATGGGCAATGCATTTCTGAATAGTTTTCTTGCAGTAATTGTTTGAGGTTTGGTTATGTACCATTTTAAATGCTTAGCAACACAATAGCAATCGGATAGGTCTTGTACTTTTGTATAAACTCACTCAGTAACTTGAAAACTGCAATACTTTTATTTAGAAAATATTCAACACACCCAAAGCGAAGTTTTAAATACATTTTACTGAAACTGAAACTTGAAATAGTGTCACCTGAATTTCTGGCATTTTATTGTAATCTCCAACCAGAACCTTTACTATTACTATTACATTGTGGATCTACCTACAGCACCAAGAAACCACTTATCACAGTCTTCTGAAGGGCAGCTAGGGACAGGCAATAAATGCTGGGCCAGCTAATATGCTCATGAATAAGATATAACTACAATAGAAATATTTATAAAGTGCTATCAAAGCAGGCAAAAGCAAACCTTGACATCAACATTGAACCCTGAATTGAAGTCAATGGTAAATAAAATGTGGAAGAATGAAGATAGGGAGTCCATCTGATTGAATCTGCCCATGGGAAACTGACAACTAAATTTACACTTCTTGTCTTCAGATATCACAAAAGGAAAGTATATAGATTAGAACAGGTCACTCCAATCAAGTTTTCTAGTCCTTTCACCACCCTATTCAACATTTCAAGTAGCATTCTCCGGAAGTTTCCTTCTCAGTCTCAACCTTTCTACAGGTTTTGTCAGCATTGATAACACCAGGATCCATTTTTGTTTCTCACCCTATCTCCATCTCTGTAGGACTGCCCTTCTATTTCCACTCTTCTCAAATCAATCTTAATCAGACTATCTCTCATGGTACCTCTTTTTCTGAACCCACAAAATTGCTTATGGATTCTCAAGGATCTAACTTTGATCCTGTTGTTTTCTCTATTTGAGTGGAACATAGACTCAGAAAATGGACAAGGGCTGAAATCCTACATGCAGAAGGCAGTGGACTAAGTTTTTTTCTTCCTTGGTGTTGCATGAGTTATAATGAGAAAGATGTGAAAACATGGTAAGAATGAAAATATCAGAGGCCTAACTTCAAGAAAAATGTCTGCAATTATTTTTCTCCTTGTGCTTTAAACAGCAACTTCAGAACCTGGCTTTTGGGCATCTACCTTATTTCATTATATTTGCACCATATTTTTAAAAAACCCTTAGTTATGCACCATTTCCAATCTGTTCTCCTTTCCCGAGAAGGCACAAATTCCCACCACGTAAGGCAGAGTGAGAACCTGGTGGCTGCACCTCACCAAATCCTTGTCCTGGCCATCACCCAAGTAAGGCTTCAACACAATGTCTCAGCATTGTCAATAATCATCATGCTACTTGACCCTTCTTGTACACAAGTCAGCATCAGCAAATCACCAGTCTTACCATATCATTATGCCTGCTCTTGGTGCACCACAAAAAGACTTCAGACATCTAACGGTTTGCTTTAGAAGTCAGGCAAATCAAAGATTTGTATGCTTCTTTCAAGACACTATGCATGCAGGGACACACATCCTTCTTATGCATTTGCACAAAATGCTCTTATACATCTTCATTTGCATTCTTGCTGCTCACTTACTTTGCACTTACTTAGAAGTTGCCAGTCTCATTCCTTAGTGCTCAGTTGCAGGCTGCTGTCCATTTGGCTTACAATGCTTTTTAATGCAGAGTGCAAGGTAAGCAACTTGTCGATGTGTGGAGTGCTGAACAATCAAATGGGATGGACATGTTGTTATATGATGCTGTGCTGCATCAATGTCCCATCTGAAAAAGGAAGGAATTGAGTATGATGCCAGTGGATAGAAGAGTAGTCAGTCATGATGCAGGAACTGGAGAGGTGGTAAGTGATCCCCATTGATTGAGAAGGAAAATGCAGAGGACAGGAAGGGTTTGTAGTTTGGATGGATGAGGTGTGCGTGTGTGCGTGTGTGTGTGTGTGTGTGTGTGTGTGTGTGTGTGTGTGTGTGTGTGTGTGTGTGTGTGTGTGTGTGTGTGTGTGTGTGTGTGTGTGTGTGCGCGCAACGGTGAGAGTCATAGTCCATGAGCCTTAGTGAGAGGTGCATTTATTTGCAGAGTTAAAGTGAGTGCTGACCATGTCAGGTTGGGCTTTCTTAATTGGCCCTTGTTAACAATTCCAATCACGACCTCATCAATGAGGGTAACCTGGTTCCAATCACTACAAAAGGGAAATCAGCAGGACACAGAACAAATCGAATGTACCATTGAATTGTGCAGTAAAGAAGCACAGCATCTGAAGTACCTCCACCAGCTCTTTGAAATCCAATCGGTTCACACCCGCTCTTTCCCCCACAATCCTTTGTTTATACCTTTCCAGGTATGTATCTAATCTACATTTGAAGCTTGCTCAGACATCTGCTTTTCTCACTCTTTAAGAAGTACAATTTATGCCACAAACAAACACTGTGTTAGTAATTTACTCCTCACTTTCACTCTTGGTATTTTGTCAATTAACTTAAATTTGTCTTGTTACTGACCCCATTGCTGACAGTAGGAGCAATTTCTTCTCATCTCCTCTTGCCAACTCATCATAACTTGGAAAATTTCTCGTTTCTCTTCTGCCTACTTTGTTTTGAGGAGAATAGCTTTAAACTTATTGTTGACATTTAGTCTGTAGACACCATTTGATGCTGACATTGTAAGTAGAGCTTTCAACCTTGCTAATAAGTCAGTCAAAACATCACATATATTTTCCTCATTGCTATAGCTACCTTTAACCCTTTGAATTGAAAGAAATATCACTGTTAAACTATTTCAAAATTTTGCAAAAGTAATGCTTTGGCACTGATATGCTGCAGATGCATATTTTGAAGTACACTACTCCAATTTGTGTTGAAGGAAAAATTGAGCTCTCTTGATCAATGCAAAAATGTGGTCAACTGGAATATCAATCTAATTTGGGTGAAGTAACATGATCCTTTTCTGTATTATATATTGGGCAACTTCTTAAATTTCAGCTACTGATGGAAAACCATTGCAATAATTCTAAACTGTGAGGAGAAGGTAGAACTCCAGAAGGATATAGGCAAGTTGGTGGAGTGAAGCCTGGCGGCAAATGTGTTTCATTACAGAGAAGTGTGAGGTGATGTATTTTAGTTTGGAAGAAAAGTGAAAGACAATGTAAAATAGGGCATATAATTCTAAAGGGGTGCAAGTGCAAAGGGATCTGGGTGTATATGATTGGAGATGGGCTGGCCAAGTAGATAAAGTAGTAAGTAAAGCTCAGTGCCCTCTGCTTTATTAATAGAGGTACAGGATACAAGAGCAAGGAGGTGATGTTGAACTTGTACATGACAATTCTTAGGTCTCAGCTGGAGTGCTGGGTGCCACATTGTAGGGAAGATGTGAACACTTAGGAAAATAATGTGAAGACGTATATAAGAATGTTTCCAGGAATGAAGAATTTCAGTTGTGGGGATAGATTGAAGAGGTTGGGACTGTTGCCCTTGGAGAGAAAGCTAAGAGGAGATTTGGTTAAGGTTTTCAAAATGATCAGCAAGATAAAGAGAAAAACTGTTCTTGATCATTAAAAGGAACAAGAACAAAGGGATATAAATTTAAAATGATCATCAAAAGAAGTAAGGCTAAAGTGAGGAAAAATATTTTCACTCAGTGAGTAGTTAGGAATGCACTCCCTGGAAATGTGGAAGGTAATGATGCTCATTCAGTAAGCAGGTGCATGAATGATGGGACAAATGGCCGCCTTATGCATATAACACTTGTATGATTCCATGAGCTACTGTTCACTGGCAAAGGAAGGCTTAATTGGTGTATATTAGGTCAATCTGTTACCATCAGTTTTCAGCCTAAATCTATAATGTACAATCTGTTCCATTGTCTGAAATCTTTCATTCACCTCAATAGCTGGTGTTTATTTTTTAAATATTATGCTTATTTTACTATTTCTGAGCGCTACATCCTCAGGAGCTGCTAATTCATATTTCATTAACCACATTGTATGCCAGTCACTTGTATTCATTATCTTATGAAAATGCTGACATTTTGGGTCATTATAGGTAGGGGTGAAAAGACGCCCATTGCTGCTGACATTAAAATCTTTGATTTATGGAATAACTGACTGGATGATAGGTTGAGCCATCATCGCAAAGAATTTTGTCAGCTATTTGAACGCATTTCTTTCTCATCAACAATATCACAGATTGCGTATCCGGCAAACCAACAGAAATAAACTATACTACACAGCCTATTATGTTTTCTCATGTTCGCAAATGTAATTTCCATAACTTCTCCTAAATTAACAAGAAATTAATGAGTCAGTGCCTTTGAACTACGATCTTATTTAGGTAAAAGTGCTAAATTTCTGGGTTTGCATTATCAGTAGGATGTCTCTTCCTCCAGTCTCTGAGCACAAAATCATAGGCATTCTCCTCAGAAATTTCATTGATTTAATTTAAATGGATAGTGAAACAAAAGCGGTATGACCTTAGTTTTCAAAGTGTATGGCTGCCTCCCAGAGGGCTGTGAACTCAGAAAGCAAACCCAACATAATCAGTATCAGCTATTGTTGGATGTAAAAGTATTCAGAATATAAATAAATAAGTAACATAAAATTATATTTGAATTCTACTTATAGAAAATCTTTCATTGCTCATGTGAATTGCATTTTTGATACGGCTATGCTAGTTTGAAAGCGTTTGATCTTATCTGATCTCAGAAGTTGAGCAGACTCTGGCCTGGTTAGCACTTGGATGGGAGACTGCAATTGGTATTCCCAGGCAGTAGAAGAGAGCTTGGGGTAGTATCCCTTTCTCTGACCATGAGGTCCAGTCCATGTCCCAACTGTTCCAAGAGTGCATAATAAATTCTCTGAACAGGTTGATTAATAAATAAGTTAAAAAGCATTGAATCTACTGGTGTTCATCTGTGCTTATAATTGAAGTATAGTATATTGGTACATTGAATATTTGATACATGAAGTAAAACAGGGCTGTTGGTCATAGGATTTTTTTACTGTTTTCATCATAGGTTGCAAATTTTATCAGGATGCTTTTATAGAAATTCATGAAGGCATTCCATGAGACCATTATTCATTCTTATCCCTGTTGATGCTACCTTTTTGGTCTTTCAAAGGTCATTCCTCTTCTACAAGAGAATGTTTGGAGAAATGATCTATGTATAACTATTGCATGAAGGACTCAAAGAAAGGGAAATAACAATTGAGACTTTGTATCAGGATGAGATGAAAATGTTGTATTGCCTAAACAAACTAAGTTATTATCTTATTCCATTCATTTTCAACCTTTGTCAGGAACTCTACAGACTTCTGTACTCATTATTGAGTCAACAGTTTCAGGACTTGAGGCACTTTCTCCCATGTCCTTACCCCAACCCCCACACACTAGGCTTTGTTATCACATGGTATGCTATTATACACTACTCATTGTTAACCAAGTCAAAAATCACAACACCAGGTTATACTCCAACAGGTTTAATTGGAAGCACGAGCTTTTGGAGTGCTGCTCCTTCATCAGGTGTGTGGTTCCACCTGATGAAGGAGCAGTGCTCCAAAAGCTAGTGCTTCGAGTTAAACCATTGGACTATAACGTGGTGTTGTGATTTTTAACTCCGTACACCCCAGTCCAACACCAGCATCTCCAAAACTTTGTCAACCACCAATTGTCCCCATTAGTCTCTATTCATCTCCCTGGCTCATTGTTATCCACTCCTTTGTCTGTTCAGCTGCTCTTTTCTCTCTTTTGGGCTCTATCTGCACCTATTGTTTAGTCCTTACACTTTCTCCAACACTTCCTTCTGCTTAAAAAACAACTTTTCCAAGCAACTGTAAGTTCTGAGAAAGGGTCACTGGACCCGAGATGTTAACTCTGATTTCTCCCCAGTTGCTTTTCCAGCAATTTCTATCTTTGTTTCCTTTTCAATGATTGGAAAATGAAACAATTATTGGGTTCAGTGGGTGTGCATCAATTGCTGTGTAAAATTACCCCACTATTTGTAGACTTTCATCCTTGAACATTCAGTTGCCAATATGAACTACCTAATTTCTTCAACTGGAATACAATTCAAGGATTAGGGTGAAAGTAATTAAAAAGAGAAGGATAGAAATCCTCATATGTGTCTAGGGTTAATAAGATTAGGTCTAGGATTAGCTGGTTAAATTTATCAGGCAATTGTACAATCCATGAGAATATTGCTGTTTCCCTGTTAGAACCATGTGAGTAATGCAAAACTTTAACTCTGTTATTGGATTCACATGGGATGTATTCAAGCCCTTGGTAGCAGTTCTATTCCTCCAGACTGGATAACCATTCACTTGTAGCAAGATAGAGTGCCCACATTACCTACATATGCCACAATGATGTGGGAAATTTGGACATCAAAGGAAAAGTAGATAGGTAGGAAGATAAAATGTTTTTATAATCTCAAATGAGACCCAAACTCACCTGCAACCCACTTTAGATTACTGACAGTGTGGAAACAGGCCCTTCGGCCCAACAAGTCCACACCGACCTGCCGAAGCGCACCCACCCAGACCCATTCCCCTACATTTACCCCTGCACCTAACACTACGGGCAATTTTAGCATGGCCAATTCACCTAACCTGCACATTTTTGGACTGTGGGAGGAAACCGGAGCACCCGGAGGAAACCCACGCAGACATGGGGAGAATGTGCAAACTCCACACAGTCAGTCGCCTGAGGCGGGAATTGAACTCTGGTCTCTGGCACTGTGAGGCAGCAGTGCTAACCATTGTGCCATCGTGCCGCCCAGAAATAACACTTATTTCTGGAATGTTAGATAATGTGTAATCGTTTTGCTCAAGGCAAGTCTGAGAGTGTTGAAAAACTGTCATATTCAACCTGAAATGTTAACTGTTTTGTTTTGTATAGATGCTGCCAGTTGTTTTGAGATTCGCAAGCATTTTCTTTTCTTATTTCAGATCTTCATCTGCTGTATTTTGTTTTCATTAGGCCCTTAGGAGGAATTTGAGCATTTTAAACATTTTAAGGAGATTATGTGGTTTCATTTCACCTAAAGCTTTAAAGGATACTGTGTTTTGGAAACCTGCAGAAGTCAAATGTGATGAGAAGAGCTTGATTCATGAGTTCAAATGGTTGTAAAGCATGGAAGCAGACCCTTCAGTCCAACTCATCCATGCTAACCCGATACTGCATGCATTATGTTTCAGAAGGGGTAGGATGACCTCCCTTAGGCAAATAAATTACCACCTCTCATAATGACTGATCCATTACCTTTTCACATTGGGCTGACAAACAGTCTCACAATGGAAATGTCCAAATTGATTTTGTGATGCTCATCATATCACCACTTCCTTGCCAGCCCACAGCTCAACCACGTGATGCCTCAGAGCATCCTTCAATGCCCAATCCCTACCAGAGTAATGCCAGACTTAGCTTAGCTCAAATCTGAGCTGTTTTCACAATTTAATTTCACAGCTATTGTCTCCTCATCAGCACATTATCCTGAAGCCAAAGTAATTTTGGTTAGTGAGCATTTCTGATCTTTATGCCAAAACTGCAGAGGCATAACTGCTTGGAATGTCTCAGTAACCTTGACATTTTAGATTTTCCAGTCTATTACTGATTATAATGTTAATTCATTATTAATTTCTTAATTGATGTGTTTTTGTTCAGTGTTTTGATACTTAAGCCCATCACAAGACTGACTCCTCTTCCAGATCAATTTAAATTCAAACCATTCCCTCACTATGACCATTTCAACCTTGTCGCAAATCCAACTCTCAGACCTTTTTGAATTTCACACAACAGCCTCGGAAAGCATTGCATGTAAACAAGCTCTACAATCTGAAGGAATACTTCATTTCATTTTTAAAATCCCACAAGTTTAACTTGCATTAATACTGTGCTGTTGGTGAAGTCCAGAAAGCAGGATTAACACTATTTTCTTTCTCAATGTGGTCGTGCAGAACTGCCTTCTCTTGCATCTACCAAAATCTTCAGGTCTTGCTGTAAATCAGTAGTTGAGATAGACAATCATTGAATCTTCCAGTTAGAGACATTTAAGCTCTTTTTCTTATATCCTACAGATCTGTGATACCACATTTGGGATTATCCACTCTCCTGGTTAGCTTATTCCTGATGAAGGGCTTTTGCCCGGAATGTGGATTTTCCTGCTTTTCTGATGCTGTCTGAACTGCTGTGCTTTTCCAGCACCACTCTAATCTAGACTCTGGTTTCCAGCATCTGCAGTCATTGTTTTTACCTGGTTAGCTTACTGCCCAAGATAATTTTTTACCGTAATTAAATTAATTAACAGTGGAGTTTATAACCCCTTAATTTTATTTGTAATTATTAATTTCTAAATTACTCACGTTTTGTCAAAGTCTTTCATTTTGCCCTCATTAAGAAGTTTGAGAGAATGCTAATGTCAAGAGAAAAAATATTATACTCCTGAGAAGAAAATGCTAATTGATTGGTGAGTGGACTCTGGTGGGAAGGTTTACTCTAACGGTAGAGGCGTTGCCATGGAGAATGAACTAGTTCAGTGATGACTGTGTGAGATAGTTTGCCAAGCTTTCTTTAGATGTAAATCAGACAGGTTGATTCTGATTGGTGAAAGCATTGCCCTGAGGAACGATGCAGAGAATGGCTGTCACCTTTTATGTTCAGTTAAGAGTTGCAGTATGTGTACATTTTCTTTCTGTCTGCATAAGAAAACATAACCTCTACAAGACTAATTTACCCTAAGACATACAAACATTCGAAATATAAAGGAGATAGAAGGTGAAAAATTCTCAAACTGGAGAAACCACAGTCACATGTGAAAAAGGCCCAGTAGAGAAGGATCTCATTCATAAAATTTGGTATTTTTCCTCTTGTCAATACTAATCAACCTGACGTGCAACAATAAAGGCATTTGCTGTTTAATTTTAGGAAGGATGTTGTGAAACTTGAAAGGGATCCAAAAAGATTTACAAGGATGTTGCCAGGGTTGGAGGGTTTGAGCCAAAGGGAGAGGCTGAATAGGTTGGGGTTGTTTTCCCTGGAGCGTCAGAGGCTAAGGGGTGACTTGATAGAGGTTTATAAAATCATAAGGAGCATGGATAGGGTAAATAGTCAAAGTCTTGTCCCCAGGGTGGGGGACCCCAGAACTAGAGGGCATAGGTTTAGGATGAGAGGGGGATGGTTTAAAAGGGACCTAAGAGACAACTTTTTCATGCAGAGCGTGGTGCATGTATGGAATGAGGAAATGGTGTAGGTTGGTACAATTGCAACATTTAAAAGGCATCTGGATGTTTGTATGAATAGAAAGGGTTTTAGAGGAATATGGCCCAAGTGCTGGTGAATGGGACTAGATTAGTTTAGCATATATGGTTGGCATGGATGAGTTGGACTGAGGGTCTGTTTCTGTGTTGTTCATCTGAGTCTATGACTCATAGAAACTAAATATTGTTTAAACGAAGAGCACTTCTTCTTAGAATACACTTCATGAAATTTCTGGGGAACCACAGATTGCACATACCTTCTTTAGCCACTTGTCACCATGTTTGCTTAGTTTGAGAGGTTGGCTTCTTCCAACACCCATGCTGAAAAGCACATCTTATTAGTAAAAGTCACCATTGTCCCAGAGGACCATGGGTTGCTCCCATTAAGGACTGTTGGTGTCTTGAATCTGAGGAGCCCCACACCTCTATCAAGTTTGAGAAGGTGACCCCTGCCTGGTGACATCAAACAGTTTAGGGGTTGAACCTGTCCTGTTCAAGTTACTCTGTATACAAACCAGCTGCTGGGCCAACTGAGCCCATACAACCACAGCAAGATCTCACTTATCTCTCCACGCTTCAGACTGTCTGCCTGTATTCCTGATGAAGGGCTTTTGCCCTAAATGTCGATTTTCCTGCTCCTCGAATGCTGCCTGAACTGCTGTGCTTTTCCAGCACCACTAATCCAGAACCTTGAAAGAAGAGTCAGAGCATCAAGAGCTAGCCTTCTCATAATTCACTTCAATTGGTCTGTTTTTTGAAGCCTCTGAAAGTTCTACAGAATGGAGTCATTCTCTGCCAGGATCCTCCTTGTAAAGTATTTGTAGATTTTTCTAATAGCTGTGATTTTTATAGTGCCTTAATGATGTAATGACATTTGCTTAAACTGGCCTTACTTGACATCCATCTTCCTTCATAACGCATTACAGAAAATCTGCTATGTTTTTTGAAAAAAGCTATTGTTAGTATTTTTTGTTTCCATTTAGTTTTATTAAATGGTTTACAACATTTTCCTCATCTCCTCCTTACAGATTTTAGTGTACAACCAAGTTTTTTCTATTCAGGTTCAGTTCAGGTCAAAGGAAATTCTGTTTCTGAACTAGTTCATACTATTGTTAGATCTGAAGATCTGTAGCTGTGTTTTGGTTCACAGCTGGCCAGGGGCATGTAAATCCACATATATAGTTAAAATTTTCACAATATCTTTATGTTCCATATACTTTTGCTGTTTTTTATTTTTATTTTCCACTTCTGTCTCCTGTGAGGATGCCTCAAAACACAAACACGGTCATTTGTATTGAGACAGTGTTCTCATTTATTTGTATCATATTGCCATTTTTGACTGAGCTGTTCATGTTCAGTTTAAAAGTCAAATTTAGTATGACCTGACTAAATTGTATCATTAACCATCTCGTCATCAAAAGCTCAGCAGGTGTTTATTCTGTAATGGAATGCGGAGTTGTTCTATGCTTCAATAGGAAATTAGCCAGCTCATATTTCATTCTGGATTTTGAACAAGCGCACACTTGTTTCTTGAGTGCTTCTTTGACTATCCTAATGGATTTGTCTGCTGTCATGTTTACCAGATACTAAGGAGTAGTGCAGGTTTGTTTAATCTCATTTTGCTTCATAAAGTCTTGGAATGAGCAGAATAAATTTATCGACTTATGCTGAAACAAGCTCTTCGGGAAATCAATGGCAAGCAAAACTAGACTGCAAATTTTCTATTGTCCATTCAGTACTGGTGTTTTTACCCACGTGCTTTACTTGAATACATTTTGAATGATTATCGATAAGTACCAAGAAAGTTTCTCTCAAATGTCTATATGAACTTGTTGAAATGTTTGAGTGGCCATGACCATGCTTTTAAGAGTTTTTGGCAGTTTACTTTTCCACACGGTACATTTGCAGATTAATTTTTTTATGCCTTCTTGGATGTTGTCATCGTTAGCATGACCGCATGATTTGCCACTCCTAATTGCCCTGGAGAAGACTGTCTTCTTCAATCGCTGAAAGCAATGAAGTATTAATGCAACCACAATGCTATTAGGTAGAGAAATCCAGTACTCCAATAATGAAGGAATGACCATATTGTTCCAAGTCAGTGTCCTAAAAGGTTTAGAAGGGATCTTTCAGATAGTGGTACATCTGCTGGCCTTGTCCTTCTAAATGGTGGAGGTTTCAGATATGGAACATGCTCAGGGGGCCTTGGTTAGTTATTGCAATGCATCTTGTAAATGGTCAAAACTGAATTGAGTGAGTGGTGAATGGGGTGCTAATTAAGTGGGATATTTCCCACTAGATGGTGTCAAGCTTCTTGAATGTTGTTGGAGTTGCACTCATCCAAGCAAGCAGAGAGTACTCCATCATACTCCTGAATAATTCCTTGTAAATGAGTGTTTGGGAGACAGGAGGAAAGCTAATTGCCGCTCATTTCCTAGTCTTTGCCCAGATCTATTTATCTGGTGGTCCATTCCAGTTTCCGTTCAATGGTATTTCCCATAATGTTCAGAATGGGGAACTCAAGAATGGTAAAAATAAAGAGAAATTGTTGAATTCTCTGTTATTAGAGATGGTAATTACTTGGAATTTTTATGGCACAAATGCTACTTGCTATGTATTAACTCAAACATGGATGTTACCCAATCCAGTTTTCTATTAGAACATAGAACAATACAGCGCAGAACAGGCCCTTCAGCCCACGATGTTGCACCAACCTGTGAACTATTCTCAGCTCATCCCCCTGCACCATTCCCAGAATCATCCATGTGCCTATCTAAGGATTGTTTAAATCTCCCTAATGTGGCTGAGTTGACTACATTAGCAGGTAGGGCATTCCACACCCTTACCACTCTCTGCGTAAAGAACCTGCCTCTAACATCTGTCTTAAATCTATCACCCCTCAATTTGTAGTTATACTTCCTCGTACAAGTTGACGTGATCATCCTAGGAAAGACTTTCACTGTCTACCCTATCTAATCCTCTGATCATCTTATAAGTCTTTATCAAATTCCCTCTTAGGCTTCTTTCCAATGCGAACAGACCCAAGTGTCTCAGCCTTTCCTCATAAGACCTGGGCATGGCATGATATTAGGCATGGTCTGCTCCTGTATATGTTCAGTGATAAATGGGGCTCAAAATTATGTAATCATCAGCCAACAGCCCAACTTCTGATCATATGGATGGAGGGAAGGTCATTGAAGTAGCTGAAGATGATTGGTCCTATGATACCACATTGATGAGCTACTGCAGTGAGGGTGTGATAATTCAACCAAAAATTTTGTTTGTGCTAGGTATGGCTCCAACCAGTGAAGAGATTTTCCCCTATTTTCATTGTCTTCGGTTTTTTCCTTGAAGATTTATTTGGTCAAATGTGGCCTGGATGTCAATGGCTGTCACTCTCACCTTAACTCTGGTGTTCAGCTCTTTTATCCACGTTTGGACCAAAGCTGTAACATGATCAAAAACTAAGTGGCCCTTGGAAATTAAACTGATCAACAATGAGCAGGCTATTCCTTTGCAAGTATCATTTGGTAGCACTGATGATAACTTCCACGATTTTCTGATTATTGAGAGTTGCCAGAGTGTTAGTTGTTTGTTTTGGATTTGTCGAGGACACACCTAGGTGATTTTTTTTTTACATTGTTGGATTGATGCCAGTGTTGTAGCTGTGTTGGCTAGGGGAGTGGCTAGTTCTTGAGTATGTCTTCAGTGCTATTACTAGAAAATTCAGGACCTATAGCCTGTGCAGTATTCAGTGCCTTCAGCTATTCTCTGGTACCATGCGAAGTGAATCAAATTAGTTGAAGACTGTCATCTGGGATACTGCAGATCTTTGGAGGAGGCTAAGATAAATCATCCCTTTGGCATTTCTGGCTGCAAAAATACTTCAGCTTTGTCTCTTGCACCGGTGTATTGATGTCTCTCATCATTGAGGATGCCAACATTTGTGGATCCTTTACCTCTTGTTAGCTGTTTAATTGTCCATCACCATTCATAACTGGCAGGACTACAATGCTTCATTTGGTCATAGAATTGCTTAGTCCTGTTTACTGCTTGTTGCTTCACTGTTTGGCAGGCAGATAGCTCTGCTTTGAAGCTTTGCCAGGTTGACACTTCATTTATAGATCTGCTTGTGGAGCTCCTGGCATATTCTCCTGCTCCCTTGATTGAACCAAGATTGATTATCTGCAAATATGGTAACAAGAGTGGGGGATATAATGGAAAATAGTGTTATAAATTGTGGTTATATACAACTCTGCTGCCGATAATGATGACTCTCAGTACCTTATGGAGGTCCCGATTTGAGTTGCTGGGTGTGTTCAAATTTTGTCCCATTTAGCATGATGGTAGTGCCACACAACACATTGAGGTTATTTTAATATGAAAGTGGGATTTCCTGTCCACAAGGACTATGCGGTTGTCATTCATACCAATACTGTTTTACGAGAATGCATTTGTGACATGAAAATTGAGCACAAGATTAAATAGATATTTGATTTGATTGATTTTGATTTGATTCACTCATGAAATGTGTGTATCACTTGCTGGGCCAGCCTTTAATGCCATAGGAATATAGAATTTAGGAGCTAGAGTAGGCAATACAGCCCTTCAAGCCCATTCCACCACTTAACATGATCATGGCTGATCTTATCCTGGTCTCAACTCCACTTTTTCCTGCCTACTCCCCATAAGCCTTTTGATCCCACTTTTCATCAGAAACATATTTATTTCTTGATTCTGATGATTAATTCTGCCTCCGCTGCACTTTGACAGTGAGTTCCACAGGGGTTGACAACCCTCTGAGCGAAGTAGTTTTTCCTCACTTCAGTTTTGAATCTACCTCCTCTCACTCTATATGCCCTATCTAGACTATCCCACAAGGCAGAACTTCTGTTCAATGTCCATCTTCTCAATCCCCTTTAGCATTTTATATAATTCAATCATATGCCCCCTTATTCTTCTGAACTTGAAGCCCAAGCTATTCAACCGCACCTCATATGACAGTCCTCTTATCTGTGGAATCAACCTGGTGACCCTCCTCTGAACTGCCTCCAGTCCACCATAATCTTTAAGTATGGAGAGCAAAACCGGACACAATACTCCAGGTGCGGTCTCACCCATGCCTTATATAATGTAGCAATACTTCACAATAATTGTAACATCATTTTTCATTGCTAGTTGCCTATGCAAAGGTGGCGGTGATCTGTTTTCTTGTACCAATGTAGTCCCTGCGTTGCAGTAGGCCCACAATGCTCTTGGGGAAGTAATTCCAGAATTTTGGCTCAGCGACCGTGAAGGGTCAACAATATTTTTCCAAGTCAGGATGGGATGGGAATGGCTTGAGGGGAGCTAACAGGTCGCGGTGTTCCCATATATTTGTTGCCCTTGTTCTTCTAGATTGAAATATCCATGGATTTGGAAAATGTTGTCTAAGGATCTTTGGTGAATTTCTGACGTGTATTTAGCTTGCAATAACCAGTTGCTACTGAGCATTGGTGGAGGGAATGTTTGCTTGTGGATGTGTTGCTAATTAAGTGGACAGCTTTGTCCTGGATGGTGTCAAGTTGAAACTGCACTCATCCAGACAATGGGGACCATTCCATCACACTCCTAACTTGTGCTTAAAGATAGTAGACAGGCTTTTGGGAGTCAGGAAGTGTTATTTGCCAAAGTATTTCTAGCCTCTGACCCAATCTTATTTAGACCTGACAAATCAACACACTTCTGCCTATGTAATTCACAGTAACTATTCCTGTGTGCTCAGTGTGAAGTTCTTCCTTAATCACCAGTACTTTCATTTTCTGATCCCACTTGAGATGCAGTCCTGATCATACAACAACTCATTGTGAAGATTGTGGACTGACTTCAGTTCCACATCAGTATATTGTTCAAATGTTATTCTTCCATTCACTGACTGTTACAGACAATTAATAAGACTGAGCCTTTGAGTTTCAACTACAATCTCATTCGCAGTGGCTAGAATGTCCTATCTTCTGTGTTGTGAAGATTGCACATTCACAGGCTTTGCTGAAGCCTTCCGTAGCAAAAGTATTTTCTTTTGGACTCTCAAATTTAATTTGTGTGGGAGAAATTCAGCCAACACAACATCCTTGATACTGCCATCATCTGTATTGTAGATTTTGATCCCACAATAACTTCTAGGGTTTTATGCTTTGTTATTGATATAAGGTTTCTATCAACAAAAACATGCGAAACGTTTTGATTCCAAAGATGCTTTAAAGTGCTTTCATTACTGTCTGTGCATTGTTATATTCACTGTTGGTCAATGTACATAATGCAAGTGTTTTGGGCTTCTCTTGTCAATCATCCATGACATGACTGATCACTGATCATTGCAAGTTAGCTTCAGATAACAATTTGTTTCATAACAAATTTGTAGAGTATACTCTTTCATGTATCATAACTTTTTGGTTTAGAGCACTCCCATTTCACAAATTTCTCAACAAGTTGAAACCTCAGATAGAAATTGAGAGTTTGCTTGGATTATGCCTCAGCAAAATTTATGTTCAGGTTCACATTTTAGCTTTGGGGCATCGATTGGAATCTTGTTCTGTTGTTTCACTTACTCTAGCCCCATTTTGTTGATTTTCAAACTAATGCATAATATCTCAGCTTGCAAGTATGGCATTGCATCATTTATTATGGCAAAATGCTATTGCATTATTCAGTCATTAGAATGAATCAAAGACATTGCATTTTAAGTAGAGATCCTTCTATGAGGACTAACCTCCTGCCCACTCAGGTATGCTTGAGAAACTTCGAAGTAGCAGTTTGCTCATTTTCATTGTTGAGTTAAATGACATTTTCATTGACAAATGAATTCATGAGCTTCTGCAACTCAGACAAATCTCACCTCTATGGGATCAAACGTGAAAGTACAACTCATTTTGCTCTTAAATTAGAATTAGAATCCCTACAGTGTGGAAACGGGCACTTCGGCCCAACAAGTCTACACTGACCCTCCGAAGAGTAACCCACCCAGACCCATTTCCCTCTGACTAATGCACCTAACACTATGCGCAATTTAGAATGGCCAATTCACCTGACCTGCACATCTCCGGAGCACTCAGAGGAAACCCACGCAGAGAATGTGCAAACTCCACACAGACAGTCGCCCAAGGCTGGAATCGAACCTGGGTCCTTGGCACTGAGTCATTGCATGAGATACAGAAGAGGAAAAAAAAATGGAATTTTCTGTTTCAAGTCACTTAGTGGATTTTCACAGATGTTGAGTTTGTGAACTTCTGTAATCGCAAGTCTGATACTAATGAAGGGAAGATGAATTTGTAACCAAGCCAGAGAGATCCACTTTTCAGGATTTTACTGTGGCTTCAGAATATTTATTTTCTGTACTTTCAAAGTAGATGAATTGCTCAACTTCATCTCATCAGTCAGTAATAAGAGGAAGTGATCAATTAGGGACTAACCTTCTGCAAGTGCGAACTAAAAAATATGCTATCAGCAAGAAACAAATCTTAATTTAAGAGTGAACATTATTTCTTGAAGTTGAATTACAAAAGGAATAGGACTTATCACTTGTTTATTTCAGTGCAGCACATCATACTTCATTTCTGTCAACAATGCACAGAATTCCATTTCAAAACATGAATATCTGTAGTCAAGAAGCTGTTTGGTCAATATAGTTGAAGTTTATATAATCATTCATTGTGATTGTTTCAAAAAAGGAAAAGGTACCACAATGTATCTAAGCTTAGCGGTCTAGAAATTGTTTTGTTGAATGCAAGAGTTAAGATTCTGAATGTTCTAGCTTTTCAGATCAGCAAACTGTCTGGATGATTGGAAGGTTAGCCGAAATGGCTCCTGCTCTCCTTTCTACTGCTAAACTTTACCAGTGATCCCTGTGCATGGCAGGAGTGACAGATTGGCAGTACAGTTGGCAGAGCAGTGAAGGTAGTCTGGTTTGTCTGAAATGCAGGCTGTATCTTAAAGGGAACCTGCACATAATATGACAAAGTAAATTACAAAATACCAGGCCAAAAGCAAGATCCGTAATGACAGATGTAGCATGAAAGGCATTGGGAATACAGGTGGGTCGAGATACTATTTGTCAGTGGGCACAGTTGTCCACCAGGTTTCACATTCAGAAGGGTATGGGACCCAGTGACCAGAAAGTTCACCTTTCGCATTCTGAACCACTAGAAGCTGGCAAAAAATATTTGGAATGTGTCTCATTAGGACTAAGCTATATCAAAACCTTTCAATGAATTCAGCAGATTAAATGATGTCTTCTTTCCTGGCAGAATGCTACACTGACCACAGAGGAAATGGCTGGCCATGGAGGAAACACCAGGAATGGCACAGGGTTTTTAACAATCTTACACAAGGCAATTTTCCATCCCATGTTTCCTGATATAGCTTGTAGGCTTTACTATTTTTTTAATGAATCTTACCTTTTTTAAAATCTGGGAGCCAGCAACAGCAATTTTAAAGTTTTTTATCTATGGAAGAGCCATAAATCAGGAAACATCACACAATCAGCTTAAATCTGCTCACATGCACAAAAAGTTCAACGCAAACTATTGAAAACCTTTGCTGTGGTAATGTTTTCCTGTATAAAAATGTATTGTTTCAATCTGCTTGTATATATTGCATGTTTTTTTTTCACTTAAGTTTATGTATTTTGGTTGAATTCATGTGTTTTGCAAGTTTTGGTTTCCTTAGATTGGTATTCAAGGAAAATGCTGGTGAGTATTACAACAGATGGTTGATTTTCTGGGAAGTTTAATGGACCTAAGTAATAGTAGAAAATGATGGAAATGTTGGAAGAGGATAAAACTGTACGTCAAGATGACTCAAACACAAGGGGACTTTAAGTAGTAGTCCGTGGAACTGGTCAAGTCCAAATTCAATTATTTTAGATCATAAGAATTGATTTTTTGTTTGATCATGAATGTTGATTTCATTGTTTCCAATGTAATTTGCATTTCATCTATACATGTTTTTGTGTTCTGTTACTGTACCCTTTTACCTTGCATTTTTAGCTCTTTGTCTTTTGCTCTCTTCACTGTATTGATCTTTCCTCTTGTTATTTCCCCGTTTGCATTTTTTTTTGCATCAATAGCATCCATACTTGCACAAACTTGTTTGATCTCTTAACTTTTTTGGCTGAGATTTTCAGAGATGGGTCTCCATTGACCTCTTTTTTAAAAAAAGAGGGGCTTGGAGGGCCAAAGGGCCTGTTTCTGTGCTGTAATTTTCTTTGTTCTTTGTACGGTATGGGCTTCGGCTCAATCCTCATTGAGGCAAGCATGGAGATCCTGTAAGCCTGATTGTAGTGTTTGCCCATTGTGAGGCAGATAACCCCAACATCACTCCAAACTCAGAACAGGCTCATATGCCCCTAACTGAGCACAAACCTGGTTGCCTTGTGGGGAAAAGCTCAGATGAAAAAAAACACTATTGGAATATCAGGTGACAGGCTTCGCATTTTCACAGTTATACTGTATCTCAAAGGAAATGGAAATCTGCTTTTTGAGAAGCAAGCAAACAAAGAACCTTCTATTATAGGTTTGAAGGTGGACTGCTTTATGCCAACAACCAGACCCAATGCTGGCAAGAGTTCAGTTTCTGTTTAAAAGGAAAGTGAGAACTTATTGGTGTTTTAAGAATAAGAGCATCATTGAGGTGGATCTTTTTGGTAAAAAATTAGATTTGGAAGAAATTACCTGAATAGCATGGTTGCTCAGTGGTTAGCACTGCTGCCTTACAGTGCCAGGGTTTTGGATTTGATTGCATCCTCGATGGACTGTCTTTGTGGAATGCACACAATATCCCTGTGTGTGCATGGATTTGCTCCAGTTTCTTCCCACAAACCAAAGATGTGCAGGTTAGGTGAGTTGGCCATGAGAAATGCAGGGTTAAGTGGATAGGATATTGGAGAGGATCCGAGTAGGATGCTCTTTGGAGGGTCAGTGTGGACTTGATGGGCCAAATGGCCTGCTTCCATGCTGCAGGGATTCTATAAATTTCCAAAGAACTTTTGGAGGCTTTGCCACTACCACCTGATGAAGGAGCATCGCTCCGAAAGTTAGTGTGCTTCCAATTAAACCTGTTGGACTATAACCTGGTGTTGTGATTTTTAACTTTGTACACCCCAGTCCAACACCGGCATCTCCAAATTTTGTCTTAATATGGTATGTATAACTGCATCCAATGGAGACCCACTATGGAACTGATACAGAAATGTCACAAATTTTAGTATTAGTGTGGCATATAGCAAAAAGTTTCTTTATGAACATTAGCTAATGGAAAAATATATTATTTTCCAGTTTGGTTCATTAACTGTCTCTTGTCAATGATTGACCCGTGTTGACTTTAGTATGTTCTAGTAAAAGTCTTGAGACACGAAATCTTGTCTTTCGGTTACTTCATTAATCACTTGAAAATGCATCAACTTTTAAAGTTATTAGTACCACAGGGATTATAACACCAATCAAGTATTGTATCCAATACCCCACTGAGAAGCCATATTGTGCTGGCACCAATATTCTACTATGGCACCATTATTTCACTATGTGTAGAGGCCATCAACTCAAACAAGGCTGACTGCTGGCAGCAAGCTAAAGAGTAATCGGAGCTGTTGGAATGAAATGTTGCATCTTTGTGTTGCATTGGAATGCAGAGAGAGTTGCACTCCAAATCATGGTCCAATCAGTTTGAGTTTTTTTTTAATATATTGCTTCTGTATGCGCAGCCCAGGCAGCCTTTGTATTGAAGCATTGTTATGCTCACCCACCTGCCTGGACAGTACCCACCTCTTATGGTGGAATTATTAGTATAGCATTTCTGCAGCACCTCTGGTTGTGTCTACAGTTTCCTGGTGACTGCCTGACCTCCTTTAAAAGGATTGAGTGTGGAAGCAGCCAACTAGGGGGCAATCAACTACAGCTTCTGGATAGTTGAAACAATGAATATATGGACAGGCTCATGATTCTCCTAAGTACCCAACATTAGGTCCTCAATACCCCGTGCTATTGATGATTATTGTTCTGTCAATAAATGTGAACATTGTGACAATTACAACATCATAAACTTTTTGATGCCATATATTACAGGAAATTGGCCTAGGAACCCTCCAATCACACGTGATGTATGTAGATTTTTCCAGCTTCCTCATTTTCCCCTCCCCCCACCTTTTATCTCAGTCCCAACCACCGGATTCAGCATCGCCCTCTTGACCTGCAATCTTCTTCCCGACCTCTCTGCCCCCACCCCCTCTCCGGCCTATCACCCTCACCCTCACCTCCTTCCACCTATTGTATTCCCAGCGCCCCTCCCCCTTCCCCCCTACCTCTCCTTATCTCAGCAAACTTGGCACACCAGCCTCATTCCTGAAGAAGGGCTTATGCCTGAAACGTCGATTCTCCTGCTCCTCGGATGCTGCCTGGCCTGCTGTGTTTTTCCAGCACCACATTTTTCAACTCTGGTCTCCAGCATCTGCAGTCCTCACTTTCTCCCATAAAATAAAGAAGCATGGAATTACAGTGAAATCATTGAACTTGGCACTGGGCTGCATCAAATAAGAAAGAGGATAGGAGTTATGTTTGAATGGGGATAGATATAACACTATCAACATTTGCCAATGACACCAAAGTGGATGCCTTCAAAAAAAAATCAAGAACAGTTTAATTGGATGCGGAGAGATGAGATAAATTAAGAAATGGGTTTGAGAAATGGAATTGAAATTCAGTGAATACAAGTACAAAGTGATAACACAAGGGAAGGAGAATAAACATTAGAACTATAATTATTTGATTATCTGGAAGATATGTGCAGTAAATAATGTGAAATTGTAAGCGGACAGAGCATTGTAATTGCCTGTGGTAAATAAGACAAATAGGATCTTGGATTGTATGGCATATGGAATCGATTATAGATGTGCTACTGATCTTATAAAAGAAATTGGTTCATTCTGACAGAGAATCCTCATGTTTTTTCTGGTTACAACACACTGCAAAGAAACTATTGTGCCATTGGGAAAAAGTCTATCAAATACTTGAGCTACAAGGAGAGACTTGAGAGCTGTTTTACCAGTGCTAGCAAGGCAAGGTGGAAATCTTAGACAATCAAATCCCTCCAGGATAATGAAAACTAAGAGATGGGCAATAAATACTAGACTTGTCAATGATCCCCAAATCTCATGAACAAATAAAAAAAAAGTTGAACCCAGAGAAAGATTACCATGGCACTGTGGATGACATTTAAGGGACATAGGGTAAAGCTCAGAAAAGATCTGGATGGACAAACCAAGTTTCTCAGTTTCAAACAGTAACTGTTTAGAGTAGCAGACAATGATAGCTGATAGTACAATTCCTCCTTAAATTACAGATGTTGTTATTTAGTTTAAAAAGTTGAGATATCAGTATTGTATTGTTTATTTAAGTTTGCAATTTATGGGGTTTGTTAGATGAACTGAAATAGCCTTTTCTGGCCCTGTAGAATTTCTATGTTTATCATTTAAAATCACAGTCCTTTAAAGTTATACAATACATCATATCAAGTGTGAAGTTCACTTTACTTTGTGTCAAATCTGTGCTTTAAGGATGAGCTTAGAAGTGAAGTGTGTTTCAGTGATGTAGGATTTTGCTATTTCTTAGAGAAATCTGAATGTGAATCGTAGTTTAGACTAATCCTTGATCTTTATGTTTTTCCACATAGGTACCTGTCTGTCCTTGGCATGTAGGATTTATCAATTTTTCTCTGTATTAATGTTTTTCATCATTTTCTAAAATTGTTGTATTTGGTGTTCCTTTAGTTCAGTGACATCAATGCAGAGCAGTCCAAATTCATTCCTGATCCCTAGTCCAGAAAGAATTAGTTAATTTATGACAAGAAGGCTGTTTCCAATAGTATTATAGAACCTAGAACATAGAAGAATACAGCGCAGTACAGGCCCTTCGGCCCTCGATGTTGCGCCGATCCAAGCCCACCTAACCTACACTAGCCCACTATCCTCCATATGCCTATCCAATGCCCGCTTAAATGCCCATAATGAGGGAGAGTCCACCACTGCTACTGGCAGGGCATTCCATGAACTCACGACTCGCTGAGTAAAGAACCTACCCCTAACATCTGTCCTATACCTACCCCCCCCTTAATTTAAAGCTATGCCCCCTTGTAATAGCTGACTCCATACGTGGAAAAAGATTCTCACTGTCGACCCTATCTAAACCCCTAATCATCTTATACACCTCTATCAAGTCACCCCTAAACCTTCTTTTCTCCAATGAAAACAACCCCAAGTGCCTCAGCCTTTCCTCATACGATCTTTCTACCATACCAGGCAACATCCTGGTAAACCTCCTCTGCACCCGTTCCAGTGCCTCCACATCCTTCCTATAGTATGGCGACCAAAACTGCACACAATACTCCAGATGTGGCCGCACCAGAGTCCTATACAACTGCAACATGACCTCAGTACTCCTCTACCAATTCCTCTACCAATAAATGCCAGTACGCCATATGCCTTCTTCACCGCACTATTTACCTGGGTGGCAACTTTCAAAGATTTGTGTACATGGACACCAAGATCCCTCTGCTCATCCACACTACCAAGTATCCGACCGTTAGCCCAGTACCCCATCTTTTTATTACACTTACCAAAGTGAATCACCTCACACTTAGCTACATTGAACTCCATTTGCCACCTTTCTGCCCAGTTCTGCAGCTTATCTATATCCCGCTGTAACCTGCCACATCCTTCCTCACTGTCTACAACTCCTCCGACTTTCGTATCATCCGCAAACTTACTCACCCAACCTTCTAACCCCTCCTCCAGGTCATTTATAAAAATGACAAACAGCAATGGTCCCAAAACAGATCCTTGCGGAACACCACTAGTGACGGCACTCCAAGATGAACATTTGCTATCGACTACTACCCTCTGTCTTCTTCCAGCCAGCCAACTCCTAATCCAAACCTCCAACTCACCCTCAATGCCATACCTCCGTATTCCAGAGGACATAGTACTATGCCCACTTATTTTTTGTAGTCAATACAGATGTTTTAGACTTGAATCTCTTAATGGTGTGATTAATAATTCCCTGCCTGATAGTATTGTGGGTAACCAGTAAGTAACTACTTCTTAATGGCATTGTGGGTCTATCTTACAACAAATGGATTGTGACAGTTCAAGAAGGTAGCACACCACCATCACCTTAAGAGCGGTGCAGAATGGTCATTTAATATTGGCCCAACCAGTAATGCCTACATTCCATGTATGAATAATAACTACAAAAAATGGTTGTATGATTGATAATGAAGAAGCAAGCTGAAGAAACTAGAAAAATATTCAACGGACTGTTCAGGTAGGTAGAACAATGACAAATGAAGTCAATCTGGAGAAGTGTATCAAGAACAATGATGCAACACAGGAACAGGCCCTTCGGTCCACCAAGGCTGTACAGACACATGACACCCTGCTAAACTAAAATCCTTTTTGCCTCTAGATGGCCCATATCCCTCTATTCCCTGTCTATTCTTATATCTGTCAAGATGCCTCTTAAACATTACTACCCCATCCTCTGGCAGTGCATTCCAGTCACTTATCATCCTCTGTGTAAACAAAACTTGCATTCATATCTTCTTTAAACTTTCCCCACCCCACCTTAAACCTTATGTCCCCCCTGTAATTAACATTTCTGCCCTAAAAAAATGATGCCAACTATAAATTCTAACTGTGCCTATCTGAATTATAAAAATCACACAACACCAAGTTATAGTCCAACAGGTTTATTTGGAAGCATTAGGTGCTACTCCTTCAGCAGGTCACTGTGGAACAGGATCATAAGTCACTGAATTTATAGCAAAAGATTAGTGTCATGCAATTGAATTGGTATATTGAACAAACCTAGATTGCTGTTAAGTCTTTCATCTTTTAGAATGGGTTGCAGGTTTCAGTTCATTAATATCCCAGAACTGGAATTTACATATTAATGAACTGAAACCTGCAACCCATTCTAAAAGATGAAAGACTTAACAGCAATCTAGGTTTGTTCAGTATTGCATTTCAGTTGCATGACTGTAATCTTTTGCTATAAATTCAGTGTCTTATAATCCTGCTCCACAGCTACCTGATGAAGGAACAGCACTCTGAAACCGAGTGCTTCCAAATAAACCTGTTGGACTATAATCGGGTGTTGTGATTTTTTTTAAACTTTGTCCACCCCAGTCCAACATCAGCTCCTCCACATCGTGGCTATCATAATTTTGTAAACTTGTATCAAGTCATCTCAAGGGAAATCAAACCAAGTTTGTCCAATCTGTGCTCATAGCTAATATCCTCCAAACCAGATAATATCCTGGTAACCTTTCCTGGAGCCTCTTCAAAACTCCCACTCATTTCTGGTAGTTTGACAAACCAAACTGTAGCAATGTTTTATGTGATCTCACTAAAATTTGATACAGCTGCAACATGACTTGCCAATTTTTATAGTCTATGCCCCAACCAATGACAACAAGCATCCCATA
Organism: Chiloscyllium plagiosum; assembly: GCF_037043375.1. Classification (NCBI taxonomy): domain Eukaryota; kingdom Metazoa; phylum Chordata; class Chondrichthyes; order Orectolobiformes; family Hemiscylliidae; genus Chiloscyllium; species Chiloscyllium plagiosum. Next base: position 76,020,887 of record NW_028270145.1, on the reverse strand, counting down.
TGTCGTCTTGACCATCTTAAGGTGAGGTCTTTGAGGAAGCCTAACAAGGAAGGGGACTAATCGATAAATGAAAGGATACTAAGAAATGGAATGAAATATAGAGACTTTGTGCTTGTTGCCAATTCCATGATGGTGTTTGAATAGATAGATAAAGGTATCGAGAAAGCTCATGTTTATTAGTTGTGGTTTAGAATATTAAAATAGGTTATGTTGAAAATTATAAATACCAGTTGAGCCACAGCTGAGGTATTGCATAATGTAATTGGGCCATAGAGTCATACAGTATGGAAACAGGCCCTTCAGCCCAACATGTCCATGCTGACTGGGTTTGCTAAACCAAACTAGTTTGGCCTATGTCCCTCTAAACCATTCCTCTCCATGTACCTCTCAGAATGTCATTTAAATATGGCTCTACCACGTCCTCTGGTAGCTTGTTCCATATATGCAGCACCCTCTGTGGGGGGAAAAAAAGTTGCCCCTTTGTTTCCTTTTAAATATTTACCCTCTTATCTTAAACCTATACTCTCTAGATTTGAACTCCTCTACCCTGTGGAAATGACCTTGAGTATTCACCTTATCTATGCCCCTCATGATTTTATAATGCCTCCTCTCAGCCTCCTAAGCTCTAGGGAAATAAGTCCCAACCTAGCCAGCCTTTCCGGAAGCCCTGTAGTCCTGGTAACTGAACCTCAGCAAAGCTGTGATTGCAGTGGAAATATTATAAATGTCCTTTGTATTGATATTGCCTGGGCAGGAGAATTTGAGAAATGAGGAAATATTAGATAAGTGAAGTTGTTTTGTTTTTAACAGAAGGCTGACGGGACATCATATTAAATGATTAGAGGTTGACAAAGTGGATGTGAAGGCTCTGTTTCTGTGTTTCAGGGGGTCTGCAACCAGTTGGCATAGATTTTGGGTAAGGTGTACGAGGTTTAGAGGGAATTGGAGGGAAGCTTGTTTCATCTAGGGGGTAGTGAGGATTTGTAACTCACTGGTTGCACAGAAGCAGAAACCCACTTAAAATGTAAATGTTATTTGTATGTCCACTTGATGTGCTTTGGATTAGAAGCATCGAGATCTGGAATATGGGAAAAGTCAAGATGTTTCTTTCTCTGGTATGGACAGAATGGATGATAGCCTCCTTTTTATAGTGTAATTTTTTTTAAAAATTCTACAACTGATTTTCAACATGAACAAGAATGCCTTCCATCCACTGAAAAGAGAGACTAGAAAAGGAAACCTGAAGGTGTTTCAAAACCTACACTTCTGATTTTGTCATCAAGACATATTGCCAAGGAAAGATAAGAGTATTTTGCTCTGCAAATAACCCATACTACAGATATAGAACCCTTCTCTTGTATTGAGCATAATAAGTGGGGAAATAGTCAAATCCTTGGCATGCTTCTCCTCAAGTGAACACAAACATTATCCCTAAAATTAATGTAGGTTTTAAAAGCCAAAAGATTTTCTGCAAAAAAAATTGCTCAGACAAATAATTTAATAATGTAATTACCATATTTCAGAGGAAAAAATAAGTCTTGCGAAATTTATAGACTAAATTAATCCTTAATTTATCTGAATTTATGCATTAATTTTAAGTAGTTTTCTTTGTAATGAAGTGAAATATCTTTACTCGTTTTCACATGAAGTAGAATTTAGTTGATTCTAAGTAAACTCAAATGTGTATTTCCAGGCTCTCTAACTGATCTTTTTTTCTTCTTGAACAAGCCATTAGTCAGTAACTGATAATAAGTTTGACTTAATCAGATGTAACTTTTGTCTGTCATAATCCCAATTGCTGGTAGCTTAATATAGTAATATAGTTGTAACAAATGTTCCTGCATATTTTACTTTGGTATAATTTACAGATTGATCACAGTTTAGCATAGCTAAAAGACGTTTTAAATGAAAAGCTCCCTATTTAGGTACACCAGTACACTGCAAATTATTTAGACTGTAAAACAAAGGCAAATGGTGAATCAATTGTATTTGTTTACAAAATTCAATAACATTCCTTTTAAAGTTTCTAAATTTATTTTGAAACGCAGGCTTTCAATACTCTCTAATGTATTGCCAGTAGTTGCTAGCTAATTACAAATAAGCAATCCATTAATAAGTTGTTGATAAGTGAAATGTTTGAGCATTGGAAATGTATTACTTTTTCCATAATTGTGAGTTGTTGTATTATTTGCATTAGGACTGAGCTGTAAATACAGTGAACTTTATTCAAAACTCTGAATATTATTTAGCTTTTTTAAACCAAACTCTAATCATTTCATAAGACTTATTTTGGAATTTCATAATCATCAAAATGAAGAATATTTGCACTGAGGATAGAATAGTTTATCATAAAGCTTTGCAGAACAAATTTAGCCTGACATCAGTCATTGGGAAAATGTTATGGTCCATTACAAAGGATGAAATAGCATAGCATTTAGAAATACATAATATAATCAAACTGTGAGAGAATTTCTTTATGAAGTGGAAATTATGCCTGAAAAACTTGAATTCTTTGAAGAGATAACAAGCATAGCAGGATAAGGGAAACCAGTAGATGGAATACATTTGAATTTCGGAAAGGATTTTGATACGGCAGCACAGTTCAGATATTTAATATAAGAGTTATGCTATTTTATATTAGCATGAGTAGAGGATTGACTAGTTAATAGAAGACAGAGCATTCAGATAACAATAGCATTTTCAGGAAGGCAACATGTAACTAGTGGTGCACTGCAGAGAAAAGTGTTAGGGCCACAATTATTTACAATATATATTAATGACTTGGGTAAGTAAAGTTAATGTACTGTAGCCAAGTTTGCAAATGACCTAAAAAAAAAAAGGTGAGAAGGTAAATGGGAAGGATAACACAAGAGTTTAGAGAGGATATAAACAGGTAGACAGAGTGGGCAAAATCTTGGCAGATAAAACATGATATTAGCTACTTTAGTGGGAAGAGTAGACGAGCTGTGTATTATTTAACTGGAGAAAGACTATTGAAAGGTGCAGAACAGTGGGATTTGGGGATCCTCGAGCATGAATCGCAAAAAGCTAATGTATGATTTTAGCAAGTAATAGGGAAGCAAATTGGATATTGGTCTTTATTTCAAAAGAAATTGAATACTTTAAAAAAAAGCCTTCTAAGCCTGTATACCAGTTATAGCACACTTAGAATACTTCTATAGAATAGAATACTCAAACAGTTTTGGTCCCCTTCTCTCAGGAAATATATACTGTCATTGGAGGCAGTTCAGAAATGATTCACTCAGGCAGTTTCTGATGTGAAGTTGTGTTTTTTGGGCTTGTACTCATTGGTGTGTAGAAGAAGAAATTTATGAATACGAGGTTCCACGTGGGCTTGACAGAATAGATGCTGAGAAATTGTTTCCCCTTGTGGATTCCAGAACCAGAGAGCATGATCTAAGAATAGGGGGTCAGCCATTCAAGACAAATATTAGAAAAATATTTCTACTCTCCGAGGGTAATGATTCTGTGGAAATCTTTATTGCAGATGGTGTAGAGACTCGGCCATTAAGTATATCCAAGGCTGAAGTAGACAGCGTGGTATTTGTAATGATGTCAGCCAGGTGGGCCTATTAGAATACAAGTCCCCTGATTTGGACTGTTAACCTGGTACAATCAAGGTGTTCCAGCTGACAGGTATAAACAGGAGAGTTCTACCGCAGAAAAAAAGAGAAAAAAAAATAAACAGGAGAGTCAGAGATTCTGTCCACTTAGAGCTGGCTCTGAAGTAGTTGGACCAGTGTCATATACTATGCATGTGTAAATAAAGGTGACTTGAGGATGGGATATTGGCCACTGTAGAGTTATTTCAGTGGCAACGAGAGAAAAAAAATACACTCGCAAGTCATCTTTGAGTTGGGGTAAGCATTTCTGGCATCATGCTGTAATTTGGGAAGCTCGACTCACTCAATCCTGCTGTCGAAGATGGGCCCAGTATGTAGAAAGACTCTGCTAATATTTCCAGGCAAGTGACATTGGGACAGATGAAAAGCAATGAGTTATTCTGATGGGCTTGTGAACAAGCAACTTTTTCGGATTTAGGAGCCTAAAATTTCCGGAGGCATCAGAAACTACAACTTTTTAAAGAGTTGACAGATTTAGATTAGATTCCCTACAGTGTGGAAACAGGTCCTTCGGCGCAACAAGTCCACACCGACCCCCCGAGGAGTAACCCACCCAGTCCCATTTCCCTCTGACTGATGCACCTAACACTATGGGCAATTCACCATGGCCAATTCACCTGACCAACACATCTTTGGACTGTTGGAGGAAACCAGAGCACCTGGAGGAAACCCACGCAGACACAAGGAGAATGTGCAAACTCCACACAGACTCTTGCCCAAGGCTACAATCAAATCTGGGACCCTGGTGCTGTGAGGCAATAGTGTTAACCACTGAGCTACCATGTCACCTGTAGTATTCCTTTCGTCAAGGAATATTACAATCCTGAGACTCCCCTTAATCTGAGATGCTATTGGTTTTATTTGGATGTTCGAAAAGCAGGGAAATCCACGTCGGGATTTTTGTCAAGATTAAGACGACTGGCAGAGGCACGTGACTTTAGTTTAATCACTAATAAGATGCTGAGGAACCATTTGGCTTGTGGAATTAATGCAATCATGCAAAAGCAGCCCACTGGCTGAAGCCCAACTGGACTTCAAATAGGCACTGCAACTGGCTTTGCCATATTATTTGCAGGGTATTCCGATGGAAGTGGACACCCTCACCAGTTCAAGTGAGCTTGGGGAGCACCATCTAAGTGATGGCAATTGTATAGCCTCACTCAGGACAAACCCTGAACAGAGGGACTCTGGGTCAGCCCATAGCAAAACCCCAAAACAAAGCCAAGCCTTGGACAAATGATTAATGTTTTCATCAGGATCCTGGCAAGCAAGCTGTTGTAGTTGTTGCTGGTATGCAGACCCAAGACAATAAGAGTCCCACTGGATCTATATTCATTGAGAACTCAGGCTAGTATCCAGGGGAGTGCACACCTGAGAAAGATCACCTACATCTGATTTAGAACAGTTAAATTGCTTAGTGACATCCAAATCAGGCAAAATAAATGTCTGATTAAATGGTCACCTTCTATTGGAGGTTGGTATCAGCACTGCTATATTGGTGATTATAGAATGGATCTTCAACAAAAATTACTGCCAGCAGCTTCCCATATTCATGGGAATGGTCAGGTAGAGCCTGGATTCGGATACACTTTGACTCCTGCCAGCCCTTTCTTGGGCTCAACATTCTTAGTTATTGTGTACACCCACTCAATCTAGTTACACATGAATAGATGTCATTTGTCAAACAAGAGACCCGGGTTCAATTCCCGCCTCAGGCGACTGACTGTGTGGAGTTTGCACGTTCTCCCCGTGTCTGCGTGGGTTTCCTCCGGGTGCTCCGGTTTCCTCCCACAGTCCAAAGATATGCAGGGTCAGGTGAATTGGCCATACTAAATTGCCCGTAGTGTTAGGTAAGGGGTAAATGTAGGGGTATGGGTGGGTTTTGCTTCGGCGGGTCGGTGTGGACTTGTTGGGCTGAAGGGCCTGTTTCCACACTGTAATCTAATCTAATCTAATTATAGCATCTTTTTGCAATACATGGGTTCCCAGAAGTGTTGGTCACAGACATTGGTCCATCACTTACGAGTAGGGAATTTGAGTTGAATGGCATTCAGCACAAAAGGAAAGTTCCATACCATCTGTCATCCAATGGACTGCGAAGAAGCGCAGTACAAGAAAGGCTTAAAGAAACAGCATGGGGCTTCACTCTACCAAACTGTCCCAGTTTCTATTTGATGATTGGACCAGCCCTCATGCAATTACAGGATACCTCCAGCAGAGTTGCACCAGATTAAATCTGACCTTCCAGGACCCGGCAGTGGGGGGGTGTTTTAAAAAATTCTCAAGGTCAAGGACCAGGCTCGCAGGAAAGTAGTCTGACACAGAACAAACAGCCAAGAGGCGAGTCTGCTAGAATATAAGTGTTTTATTCCCCGCAGTGTCCCCACAACCAGTCTCGTACTTACAACGGGTCTGGCTTATACTCACTCTACATGTTACCAAAACTGAGAGCCGTCAGTTCTCGTAGAGCGGTTGCCAACAACCCACGCTCGGCGGTTAAACGTAACCCCGGAGCAGACTCTACGGAACTGGAGACTTCTCCAGCTGATATACCCTTTTCCAGATATAAACATTCATGTGAACAGCAGAGCAAGGCTAAAAAACACATTCCATTCTGGTTACATACAGATAAGAAGATTCACACGGGAAGGTGTATAACAAGATTCACACGGGACTAAGCGACACCTTCCATTTTCGGTTAGAGCAGAGCAAGGCTAAAAAACACATTCCATTCTGGTTATTCACACGGGAAGGTGTATAACAAGATTCACACGGGACCAAGCGACACCTTCCATTTTCGGTTAGATTCACACATGTATTGGGACACAATTTTAACCCTTTCACCACATTCCACTGCTTGGCCCAATACATGTGTTGCATAATGATTCACACATGTATTGGGACATAATTTTACACCACATTCCACTGCTTGACCCAATACATGTGTTACATTATGCCCATATGTATTCTTTCTAACAAGCGCCTACGTACACGCCAAATATACAAGCAAGTCAGGACATTACAGCATGTTAAAATCACCAGGACCGCTACCAGGATCGACAAGGGTGGGAACAGGAATGTCCCCGCAGTGGAGGACATACCACTCAATATGTCCCACCAATGATGAGCTGACTCCACGTCCACTACACGGGCAGCATGTACTACCTCCTGTCCATGTATAAAGGTAGACACCGTAACCTTGGTGACATTGGTTTGATGCTTTCGTAACATCTGCTTAAGCTCCTCGGATCGGTCCAATGCTCGCTTAAACCGATCCAGGGAAATGTTCCAAGGATTCATCAGCACTTTCCACTGCACCTTGGTAAAGTGGCGAGCACTGCTATAAGTGGTCAACAAATAGGTGTGATTCTGCCAGTGCCACTGATAGACATTTGAGAGGCATCCCGAGAACGGTGCTGAGGGAAGCATAGGATGTGGATTATTGGTAGCCACACAGAGCGTGTGTGGCCCAATCTGCCACATCATGTCCCTTGGAGTCTCAACAGTCCATTCGCACAGGGCCGTTCCCTTAGTCAAGCAAGGGTCCCGATACCTGTCCATCAGTAGGCAAGTTTTCCCCTGATCAGTCTGTTCACAAGCGGACAGATCATAGGTAATATTGGTATCTGGGCTAAACCACTGTCCCCTTGTCTTCAGAAAATAATATCCAGAAGATGTAATCACTGGTAATACATAATATCGACAGACCGTAACAGTGTGGGTTACATTCATGGTAACAAAGTATCCGTTACACATAGTTGCGTTACACCATGTTCGCTCTGGATGGGTTATCATCCACAATTTCTCGGATACATTCCATAGTCCCCTCCACGCCTGTACATTGGGGGATGTTACCACACGCAAAAAGCGTTCTTTCTGTATTTGAGCATGCAACATTTGAATATGACAGGCAGTCCAATTTAACTGAGCCGTAATGTTCTCAAACAGTTCCTGAGTGGCGCCCCAGACATCCAGTTCCCATTGCAGAGATCGTATCATTATTTCAGCTGTCTCTCCTTGAGTCATCATTACGGATGGCATCCACCTTCCAATAGTATGTAGTCCTTGTGAGGTGGCCTGTCCCGTGTTAGATAATTTAGTACGGGTTACCTCAGAGTCAATGGCATTCGAGATACCCATAACAGTTCCTGCGCCTCCCAGCAGGGTGTCGTACCACGCTCGTCGCCGCCTCTTGGTATGACACTCGGGTATGAGGGGCAACTGTACCCGCCAATGAACATCAGTGTGCAGTACCGCCCGGGCCATCTGTTGACAAGTTGACATAATAGGGGCCAACTGTGTTCGATGCGACCGCACGCCCCCCGTGGCACCCCTCTTCGGTGCTGGCCCGCCCCGCGTGGGGTTTAATAACGCCTCAGACGGGGCGTTCGTCGAGGGCAGTACCATTATTAACCACATGAATCGATGACGATTCCGAATATCGGTGGCATTGCGCAGCCACAGATCTTCCCGCCGAGCTGTGACGCTCCAATGAGTCCCCGTTGTCCCGCATGTCTGGGTGCGTCGGTCCCACAAACACGTCTTGACTTGGGCATTTACCACCAGGGTGCAATTAGGCGGTATGAACGATATGTCATATTTTTCCCCATCCCGGCGCATGTAGCACTGTGTACACGTGTACAATTGACAGTCGCTGGTGAGAGTCAGAACAACGCACTGCTGACCGGGTTCACATGTAAAGTCGTCCTGCGTCCGTCGCTGGCTACTGGCCTCCCACCGCACCTCATGGCGGGCGACCGGTACCAGCGTCCAGGCCGTGATACCGATGCCCTGGAGTGGCCATCCGATCGCGAACATCGCCAATAGGAGTCGCAATCCCCATGACCACCCCATGTTCAAGGCGGAGGGTCAGCCTGCGGGTGCATAGCAATTACAACATTATTTAGGTCTCATGTAAGTAGCACTGGTTCGCCGGGACGTTTGCCCAGGTCGGGTCTCCGGGGTACATAATGGTGACCAGACTGTCCTTCCCCTGTGCTATGATTTCGGCCGGCCTGGGGGGGCCGGTCGTCTGGCGCACCCATACCTTGGCCCCCTTAGTGTCAGTAGACCCAAATCCCCCCGTCCCACGCTCAGTAACCGTAACGGGAGCTCCCATCTCTTCCACCGTTGTAAGGTTACATGGCTTAATGACCAATTGCGCTATTCTGTCCCCCTTCTGTATCACGTAAGGTTCAGCGGTGATGTTGACCAGGATCACCCCCAACTCCCCTTGGTAGTCTGCGTCAATTACGCCTGCCATCACATCAATCCCCTTTAGTGACAGTCCCGACCGCGGGAGGATATGCCCATAGGTTCCAGGGGGACAAATCAATCCTAACCCGGTCTTAATCACCGTAGGTTTCTGTTGGATCAAAGTCTGGGCAGTTAGTGCTCGTAGGTCCAGTCCAGCCGAAGCCGGCGTGGCCCTTACGGGAATATCAGCTTCCTCAGCGAATTTCCACATTTTAATAGGCTGAGTCTTTGGGGTATCACATACTCGTATCATCCTATTCAAGGGTGTTACCCCATTTCCTAATGGGCGGTTATTAATTTGTTTCACCACCCGAATTAGTTGCTTCCTCCAACCCGTTAAGTCATTGCAACCTCCTGCTTTTCGTAGTGAGGACTTCAGAAGTCCATTCATTCGTTCTATAAGTCCCGCAGCTTGTGGGTGATAGGGTACATGATAAACCCATTCCACGTGGTTATCGTGACACCACTGCTTTACCACCCTTCCTGTGAAATGGGAGCCATTGTCACTCTGGACCTGTATGGGCAATCCATAAAATTGTTCAATCAAATCTAAACATCGCAAGGTAGCCTGTTGATTGTTGTGACGACAGGGATGGGCTACCAAAACCCCAGACATAGTGTCCACAGCTGTACATATGTGGTTACATCCTTGTGAGGAGGGTAAGGGACCCACAAAGTCCATTTGCCAGCTCTGTCCCGGACCATCCCCCCGATGGATATGTCCCATCATGTGTTGGGGCACTCCCTGCCGCTGATGTTGACACTGCTCACACTGGTTTACTGCAGTCTTAACATCATCTACCATAAGATCTATTCCTCGGTCTCGAGCCCAGTGCAAGGTTCCTTGCACTCCCCAGTGCCCAGCCTTAAGGTGTGCCCATCTAGCTAGGTCCACTGAGGTGCCCCTTTGCACCATCATGGTTCGGACGATACCATCCACATATCGGTTATGTAGAGCTTCCACATCATTTCGAGAGGTATGGGCATCTACGTGGGTGATGTATATGACCAGGTATTGAGCTTTCTCCCATATATCCTCCCATAACTGTTTACCCCACACTTCCCTATTCTGGATCATCCACTGATTGGCCTGCCAAGTTGGCATCCATTGTGTCATGCCGTTAACCACTGACCACGAGTCAGAGAACAAACAAACTCCCATGACCCCTGCTTGCATGACTACCATATGCACTGCCTTTAATTCTGCCCACTGACTACTTTTTCCCTCCCCTAATTCTTCTAGGGTAGTGCCTTGTTTTGGGTTAAAGGCGGCAGCTTTCCATCTACGCTGTCCCGCTTTCCATTGGGCTGACCCATCTACGAACCAAGCCGTGGCTTGTTCATCCGGGGTCAGTTCATCATACCGTTTTCCCATCTTAACGGGTGATTCCTTGTATTCAATCACCTCAAACCGCTTTTCCCCTTCCTCAGGGGCCTCCGCCACTTGCTCATGTAGGACTGACACTCCTTTCTGTCCAGTCCGCACTCTCTCCGACACATACCATTTCCATTTAATGATGCTGCTCTCTTGGGCAGTTCCTATTCGGTGGGTAGTGGGGTCACTAAGTACCCACGGAAGAATAGGGATAGCTGTTCTCATGATCACTTCATGTCCAATGGTCAGGGCTTCGGTTTCCACCAAGCCCCAGTAGCATGCTAATAACTGTTTCTCAAAGGGGGTATACCGTTCCCCTGCCGGGGGTAATTTTCGGGACCAAAATCCCAGTGGCTTACGGGTTCTTTCCTGTTTTTGCCATAAGCTCCAATTGGCATAATCCCCCTGTGCTGAGACTTGCAGTTCTACAGGTCCTGACTGTATCTTTCCCAAGGATACAGCTTGCTGTATCGCTTGCTTGGCCATTTCAAATGCAGTTTGATGGACCTCCGTCCATTCGAACGCTGCCTTTTTCCTCGTAACTCGATACAAAGGTTTTAAAATTTGTCCTAAATGGGGAATATGCTGTCTCCAGAATCCGAATAACCCAATAAATTGCTGCACGTCCTTCTGGGTGTGAGGGACGGCAAAGACCTGAATCTTATTTTTAGCTTTCGCAGTGATTTCCCTTTCCCCCTTGTTCCACACGATTCCTAAGAATTTTACCGTTTGTGAGGGACCCTGGATTTTGGCTGGGTTGATCTCCCACCCATATCCTCGCATATGTTGAACCAGTTGGTCCAGCAATTCCTGAACCTGCTTCTGACTTGTCCCCTGTATCATCATATCGTCAATATAGTGCGAGATCATCACTTCGTCAGGCACTTTAAAGGCAGCCAAGTGTTCTGCAACTATCCGGTGGCAGATAGTAGGGCTATGCAGATATCCTTGGGGCAGTCGTGTGAACGTGAATTGTCTACCCTCCCAAGTGAATGCGAACTGTTCCTGCCTATCTTCGGGAATAGGAATTGTGAAGAAGGCATTAGCCAAATCAATTACTCCGTACCACACCCCTGGATGATGTTGGATTCGTCCTATAATAGTGACGGCATCCGGGACCGCTGCCGTCAAGGCCGGAGTGTGACGGTTTAGTTGCCGATAATCTACCGTCATCCGCCATGACCCATCGGCTTTATGTACGGGCCATAAGGGGTTATTCCACGCCGTGGTGCATGTCCTAAGCACTCCCGCTTCCAAATAATCCTTAATTGTGGCGGATATTTCTTTATGTCCGCCGGGAATCCTATACTGTCTAAGACTTATTACGCGATCGGCGATCGGGATGGGGAAGGGGTCCATTTTAACCTTTCCCACTAACACCGTCCTACAGCGCAAATTCATTTTCGTGATTCCAAATTCAAACTTCCCTTGTTGGAGGTGAAGTGTTAAACCGGCCAGAATGTCCATTCCCAGGATCCATTCTCTAACCGGTGTAATGATAATTGAATAAGTTTTAATGGGCATTGTACCTATCTTTAGGGGCAATTGTACTGTTTTTCCTTCAATCAGATTACCTCCCAGCCCAACCAGCGTGACTGGGGTTCCTTTAAACTTATGGGGCGTCCCATAGATTAAGGTGGCCTCCGCCCCTGTGTCCACTAGAGCCATAACGGTTTGGACGGATTTGCGCCAATAGATAGTCAATGATACATGAGGTCGAATGTCGTCTGCTGACCATTGGCTCATTCGTGGGCAAACCCTTGGGGCTTGGCCCGATTCCTATTGTTCCTCCCATTCATCTTCCCCAGACAGCACTGGGTAAAGACGTTTGCCTCGCCCTTCTTTGTTCTTGCCTTTCTTACTAGGTTTCCGGCCACGCCTATCCACTTTATAACACTCTCGGAGGGGAGGCCGTACCTCCTCCTCCTCCTCGTGCTCCGAGGATTCCCACCGCTGGGAAGTGGAAGTTCTACCCCTTCGAGGCTCATTAACAACCGGACCCCGTGTCTGACATTTTTGTGTTAGTAATTCCACTAGGTCTTCCATAGTGGGTCGGGACTCCGTCTCTACCCGGGACACCTTCAGTCCCTTTCGTCTGCATAAGTCTTTTAATTCCGGTGTAGGTAGGCCATCAATCTCCGATGCTGGGACCTGCGCCCGTATCAAAGCTTGCCACAAAGCACGCCGTGAGGGGCCTTGGTTACTTCCTTGATTAGGGTTTACTTTTCCCCCTGCCCGAGCCTCAGGGCGACGCCCCTCCGTGCCCCCCTGAGAAGCACGGGTTGTGGGTCCCCAATCCCCCAAACCACCCATCTCCCTCATCATACTACGGGCATCTCCTAGGGTTTCTCCCCGTCCACTCAACATTATGGTTAATAACAGTGGTTTATAATGGGGGGGGGCAGTCTTCACTAGGTGGTCTCTAGTCTGTCTACTAACATTTGTGTTATCTACCTCGTCCAGCACTCCCAGCAACAGGGCATCCCGCACACACAAACGGGTTAGCCTCTGAACCCCTTCCTTAATCGTTGTCCAAGTTCCTTCCAAGGGAGGCCAATCGGACGGGAAGGGATACTGTTCGGCCACTGCCCTGGCATACATCCCAAATAGGGTCCCCATACTGCGATCTATTACCATATCCTTGGCTTGGTTGCGGTACCCCAGGTCTATGGCAGCATCCTTTGCTAATCCACCAAACTTGGGAGCATCCTGATAGTCTACCTGCACTTGTTGCCCCCCTTCCTCGAGGAGCCGAATTAGCCATAGCTCTAACGGCTCCCCAGGATTACGTCGGGTTTTCTGGGTGATAAACAGCACCTCATCGGTAGTGAAGTCTTCCGTTAATTCAGAGAATTCTGCGGGAGGCTGAGCCCGCGGTAATTCATGCATAATTGCCTCCCCTTGTTCATTCCGTATAGGGTTTCCTTTCTCATCTAACATTACCTCCCGTTGCACTGGGAGACGTCTCTGAACCTGCTTTCTCCTAACCACTGGTTTAGCTTGGAGTACGGGTGGGTCCTCTTCGTACTGATCATCTAAATCTCCCCAAATGTTCCCATCCCAATGATCGCTATCCCACCGAGCCCCGTTATTTAACTGGGCTACAAACGCCCGTACTTGTACCGGATCCGGGGTTCGAGGGACCTTCCTTTTCTCTTTCCGTTTCTTAGCAGACAAATACATAATAGTTTGTCCTGCTAGTTCAGTTAATGCTGTCAATTCAGCTTTTAACTTCATAATTTCCTGCCTCAACATAGAGGCATCTCCCGAACTGAGTCCCTGCTCATGTTTCAGGAGGGCTAATTCTGCTTCAGCTTTTTGGCGCTTGTCTGACTGTTGTCTACAAGCCGCCGCACAGGCCCACATCCTCCGCTGTACCCCAGGCAATGGGTTCTTCGGCAGGACTGGGATCCTCTCAAGGGTGGACAGCAGCGACCCTGGGGTTCCTACGCCCTCGGCCTCCCAGTCCTCCGGTCGCCCCCCACCATTTCTCAAACAAACTGCCACGCCATGCCACGGCCCATGCCATCCCGGGACGGTCAGGACCTCCACAGTTTGTTCCTCTGGTTTCTTAGCCTTTTTCCAAAACATTGTTCTGTATCAAAATCTTTCCTCAATTGCGATTGATCCTGCCGACTACGCCAAAATGTTTTAAAAAATTCTCAAGGTCAAGGACCAGGCTCGCAGGAAAGTAGTCTGACACAGAACAAACAGCCAAGAGGCGAGTCTGCTAGAATATAAGTGTTTTATTCCCCGCAGTGTCCCCACAACCAGTCTCGTACTTACAACGGGTCTGGCTTATACTCACTCTACATGTTACCAAAACTGGGAGCCGTCAGTTCTCGTAGAGCGGTTGCCAACAACCCACGCTCGGCGGTTAAACGTAACCCCGGAGCAGACTCTACGGAACTGGAGACTTCTCCAGCTGATATACCCTTTTCCAGATATAAACATTCATGTGAACAGCAGAGCAAGGCTAAAAAACACATTCCATTCTGGTTACATACAGATAAGAAGATTCACACGGGAAGGTGTATAACAAGATTCACACGGGACTAAGCGACACCTTCCATTTTCGGTTAGAGCAGAGCAAGGCTAAAAAACACATTCCATTCTGGTTATTCACACGGGAAGGTGTATAACAAGATTCACACGGGACCAAGCGACACCTTCCATTTTCGGTTAGATTCACACATGTATTGGGACACAATTTTAACCCTTTCACCACAGGGGGGTAGGTGAAATGGCATCAGAAACGTCAATACCAGACACAATACCCCTGTAAGTGAGAGAGTGTTTACTTTAGGGGATGAAATTTGGTGCTGAAACCACAGAAATTGCACTGCGTGGGTTAGAGGCATTGTCAATGCAAAGTCAGATCCCATGATGTAGAAAGTTTGGGTTGGTGAGGCAGTCTTGAACATGCATGTGAACCACATGAAAGCTGTAAACTCCCAAATGGGGCAGGAACAAAGCAGACCCAGCTCCTCAGAATACCTGGAAAGGCTATCGGAATCCATGGATCCTCCCCCTCCTTCCAGGTTGAAAGCAAGATTGGAATCTCAGACACGATGGATGTCACCATCCCATCGGATTTGCTGCCTGAAAAAGTTGAGTTTCTTCCAGGATGCTCTGGGCACAAAAGGTGGAATACGCACTGGACACACTGCCTGTATCTAAGGCTGAGTTGGAGGATCTGGACCTGGTGTGGAAAAGCCCCATGAGAGGCTACAAGAGAAAGAGCAGGCCTATGACCTAGACTTGGGGGTGAGGGATCTGGCGATTGTCATGAGATCAGCCAGATGGAACTGATAGAATATGTGTTCTCTGGTTCAGTTTAACAGCCTCAATCAGGGAGTCCTGGCTGACTGATATTGTTAGGATTGTACTACAGAACCCTCCAACAGTCAGCAGGAAATTGAGAAACAAATTTGTAAGGAGATCTGAATTATTTGTAAGAATAATAGGGTAGTTATGGTTGGAGATTTTAACTTTTCAACATAAACTGAGGCTGCTGTTGTGTTAAAGGCTTGGATGGAGAGAAAGTAGTGACATATGTACAAGAAGGTTTTCTGATTTCAATATGCAGAAATCCTACTATAGAAGGTGCAAATTCTCTAGTGAATTCTCAGAGTATAAAGGCAGTAGTAGTAGACTTAAGACGGAAATTAGGAAGGCAAAAAGGGGACATGAGATCGCTTTGGCAAATAGGGTTAAGGAGAATTCAATGGGGTCCTGCAAATACATTTAAGGACAGAAGGGTAACTCGGGAGAGAATATGGCCCTTTAAAGATTAGCAAGGTAGCCTATGGATGGAACCGCAGGAAAAGGGGGAGATCCTAAATGTGTATTTTGCATCAATGTTTACTGTGGAGAAGGATCTGGAAGATATAGAATGTGGGTAAATAAATATCAACCTCTTGAAAAATGTCCTTTCACAAAGGAGGAATTGCTGGATGTCTTAATGCGTAAAAGTGGATAAATCCCATAGGATCTGATCGGGTGCACCTAGAACTCTGTGGGAAACTAGGGAAGTGATTGCTGGGCTGCTTGCTGAGATAATTGCATCATTGATCATCACAGGCGAGATGTTGGAAGACTGGAGATTGGGTAACATGGTGCCACTGTTTAAGAAAGGTGGTAAAGATAAGCCAGGGAACTGCAGAATGGTGAGTCTGACATCAGTGTTGGGTAAGTTGTTGGAGGGATTCCTGAGGGCCAGGGTTTACATGCATTTGGAAAGGCAAGGATTGATTAGGGATAGTCAACATGGCTGTGTGTGTGTGTGGGAAATCGTGTCTCACTAACTTAAATTCAGCCGCATTTAGAATACTGTGTATAGTTCTGGTCGCCACATCCACAAAAGGGTGTGGACGCTTGAGAGGGTGCAGAGAAGGCTTACGAGGATGTCGCCTGGTATAGAAGGTGCTAGCTATGAAGAGAGGTTGAGTCGGTTAGGTTTGTTTTCATTAGAAAAAAGGAGATTGAGGGGGACTTGATTGAGGTTTACAAAATCATGAGTACAGACAGGGTAGATAGAGATAAGCTTTTTCCCAGGGTGAAGGATTCAATAACGAGAGGTGAAATGTTTAAGGGGGATATATGCAGCCAGTACTTTACACAGAAGGTGGTGTGTGTCTGGAATGCATTGCCAGCAGAGGTGGTAGAGGCAGGCACGGTAGATTCATTTAAGATGCATCTGGACAGGTGCATGAGTAAGTGGGGAGCACAGGGATACAGACGCTTAGGAATTGGGCGACAGGTTTACACAGTAGATTTGGATCGACTCAGGCTTGGAGGGCCAAAGGGCCTGTTCCTGGACTGTACATTTTTCTTTGTTGTTTGTTCTTTAGTTGAGTTTTTTATTTTGAAGTAACAAAGATGAGGGCAGAGTTATGGATGTGATCGATATGAACTTCAGTAAGGTGTTCGACAAGATTTCACATAGTAGACTGATTAGCAAGGTTAGATCTCATGAATAGAGGGAGAACTATGCATTTGGATATAGAACTGACTCGAAGATAGAAGACAGAGGGTGGTAATGGAGGGTTGCTTTTCAGACTGGAGGCTCATGACTAGTGGTGTGCTATAAGGTTCAGTTCTGATTCCACTGCTTTTCGTTATTTGTATAAATGATTTTGACGTGAACATAGGAGGTACAGTTAGCAAGTTTGCAGATGACACCAAAATTGGAGGTGTGGTGGACAGTGGTGAAGGTTACCTCAGGACAATGGGATCAGAGGGCCAATGGGTTGAGGAGTGGCAGATGGAGTTAAATTTAGATATATGTGGGGTGCTATATTTTCGAAAGGCAAACCAGGGCAGGACTTATTCACCTTAATGGTAAGGTCCTGGGGAGTGTTTCTGAACAAAGAGACCCTGGAGTGCAGATTCATAGCTCCTTGAAAGTGGATCAGAGGTAGATGGGATAGTGAAGAAGACATTTGGTATGCTTTCCTTTATTGGTCGGTGCATTGAGTACAGGAGTTGGGAGGTCATGTTAAGGCTGTGCTGGACATTGGTTAGGCAATATTGCATACAATTTTGGTCTCCCTACTATAGGAAGGATGTTGTGAAAATTGAAAGGATTCAGAAAAGATTTACAAGAATTTTACCAGGGTTGGAGGTTTTGAGCTACAGGGAGAGGCTGAATACAATGGGGCCATTTTTCCTACTAAAGTATTACAGACTGAGGAGTGACCTTTATAAAGGTTTACAAAATCATGTGGGGCATGGACGGGGTAAATAGATGAAGTCTTTTCTCCAGATTGGGGGAGTCCAAAGCTCAAAGGCATATGTTTAAGGTCAGATCGTGAAAGATTTAAACGGGACCTAAGGGGCAACGTTTTCATGCAGAGGGTGGTGTGTGTATGGAATGTGCTACCAGAGGAAGTGGTGGAAGCTGGTACAATTACAACATCAGGATTGGCATATGAATAGGAAAGATTTAGTGATATAGGCCAAATGCTGGCAAATGATACTGGATTCATTTCAGATAATGGTTGGTATGGATGAAGCAAACTGAAGGGTCTGTTTCCGTGTTGTATATCTCTATGACTCTGACTCTGTGTCAGAGGTTCTGTTTACTCTTAGAGCTGACTCTGAGAAAGCCAGACCAGTGTGAAGTACTATGCATGTGTAAATGAAGAGTGACTCTGTGGACACATCTTTAACTTGTAAGACAATCAAGGGTGATGGAGAAAAAGCAGGATAGTAGAGTTGAGGATTGTGAAATCACCAGTGATCTCAATGAATGATGGAGTAGATGTAATGAGTCAAATTGTCTACTTTTGCTCCAACATCTTGCAGGTTAGTGGTTTTAAACAGGATGTTCAAAATCATCCACTTTTACGAACAATCTTGTTTAGCATGCTTCCAATTTTAGCATTGTAATAGATTTGCAGGGCATGAGTCATTCCCATAAGCAATGGAATATGTTAGTGTTAACTCTCAAAATAATGCAGCATAAAACAAAATCATTCTGTTTTTCACGCACGCACTTGATATCTACAATTAGTTTCACTCTTTCTCCATAAAACTCTGTAAAACCCACTTTTTTTTAACTTTGTCGTTTTGATTGTGGACTGAAAAGGGAAAAATGTTTTCTGAACTAAGAATTGCTCAAAGATTACCTCACAACCCTGGAGTCCGTTATTGATTAAACATCTATCTGTCTCAGCCTTGAATATACTTAATGACTCAACATCGACAATCTTCTGTGGTAAAGAATTCCACAACTTCACCACCCACAGAGAAAAAGCTCCCTATCTTTTCTGTCTTAATTGGGCAATTCATTATTCTGATTTTAATGCTTCTGATCCTTGATACTCCCACAAGAGGAAACAACTTCTCCACTTTATTTCTGTCAAGTCTATAAGGAATTTTATGTGTCTATTTTTATTCTTCTAAAATCCAATGAGTATAAGCCCAACCTACCCAAACTCTCCTCATGAGAAAATCTCTCCATACCCAGCATCAACTAAGTGAAACTTCCCTGGATGTCTTCAGTGCTAGTATATCAGCCATGAGTAAGAGGACCAAAATTGTTGACTGTATTCCAGCTGTGGTCTGACTAGTTCCTTGTAAGTTTTCTCAAGACCTCCATGTTGTTATACTTCATTAAGTTTGAAATAAAGACCAACATTCCATTTAACTGGATGTAGGTTTGCTCACTGAGCTGGAATGTTCGTTTTCAGACGTTTCATCACCAGACTAGGTAACATCTCAGTGAGCCTCCAGATGAAGCACTGTTGGTGTAGCCCACTTTCTATTTATATGTTTGGGTTTCCGTGGATTGGTGATGTTATTTCCTGTGGTGACATCATTTCCTATGGTGATGTCATTTCTGGTTCTTTTTCTCAGGGGGTGGTAAATGAGATCCAAGTCAATGTGTTTGTTGATTGGAATTCCTGTTGGAATGCCATGCTTCTAGAAATTCTTGTGCATGTCACTGTTTGGCTTGTCCTAAGATGGATGTTTTGTCCCAATCGAAGTGGTGTCCTTCGTCATCTATATGTAAGGATACCAGTGAGAGTGGCTGGTTGATGTTCATGTGTCCTAGTGGTTAGTTTTCTACCTGTTTGTCAAATGCAGTGTTTGTTCCAGTTCTTGCAAGGTATTTTGCAAATGACTTTAGTTTTGCTTGTTGTCTGTATAAGGTCTTTCAAGTTCATTAGCTGCTGTTTTAGTGTGTTGGTAGGTTTTGTGGACTACCACAATGCCAAGGGATCTAAGTAGTCTGCAACCATAACTCTATCAACAACCACATTGACTTGGATCCCATTTACCACCCCCTGAGAAAAAGAACAGAAAATGACATCATCGAAGGCAATGCACCTGGCAACTAATGTGCCCTACTTGACTGAAATACTGATCACATTGATATCCAAAGGTCAAATCTTGTTTATGTAATCATTTTATGTGTTGCTGTTCACTCACTTGGCATGAATAAGGTTCTCTCATCAAGAACAGATGCAAGGCAGCCCCTATTAAAATGGCCCCTTTTCAAAATCAAGCAGTGACAAATAACTCGAGCTCAACATCAAAGTAGTGTTAAATGTTATTAATTATTCCTAGTTCTTTTAAAATGGATACTAATACTGATACTTGTGTTTTAATTGTGACATATTTACTCAACCAGAAATAAATTGATGATCAAATTAAATTAATTATCAAAACCAATTGGATGATGACAAAAAAATCTTTACAGTATAGAAATCAAACTTAATTGACAGCATGTTGAATCCTGGGCTTACTTTCCACATAGTCAGAACCCTGACATCAGGACTTGCTGAATATACTGAGCCTACACTTGCTAACACTGTGTTGGATTGTACAATCTGTTACAATTTCGATCATGATTTTGAGATTCTGAAATAAAAACAAAAGACTCTGGTGGTCTGGCTACCCTCAAATTATAATTTGCACAATAAAGAACCTATCTTAAAAAAAAATTAGTTCCATGAACTTATTATGCCTTGCATACACTACTATAGCAGTGAAGCGTGAAATGACATCACCAACCCAAGGAAACCTAAACATATAAATAGAAAGTGGGCTACACCACCAGTGCTTCATCTGGAAGCTCGCTGAAGATGTTACCTAGTATGGTGACAAAACATCTGAAAATGAACCTTCCAGCTCAGCGAGCAAACCGACATCCAGAACCTCAACCTGAGCTACAAATCTTCTCAAAACTCACTAATTCCATTTACTTTCCCGAATGCCACCTGAACTTGGATGCTAGCTTTTAAATGCTAGATTCGTACACAAGGGCCCACAAATCCCAGTTTTCTGCAGTCTTTCTCCTTTTAATAATATTCGTTTGTTCTGTTCTTTCTGCCAAATTGCATAACATTACATTTTCCCCACATACATTCCATCTGTCAAGCTTTTTGCTCATTCACTTGACCAGTCAATATTCCTCTGTTTATTTCTGTGTCACCCACACTTTGTGCCTTCCCATCTACTTTTGTGGCACCCAAGGCTATCGTCACTGTGGTCTTTTGAGTTTCAAATTATCATTCCATGCTGCGTCTCTGTGTGAATGACATTTTCAAGAAATTGTAATAAAAAAAATGTGGTTTCTGGTTTGTTGGCACAATCTACTAGAATTACAAGTAGCAATGTTTTATTTGATAAGGCAGAAAGCTTTCTTCCTACTGGATGGTATGGTGGTTCATGGCTCACAAACTACACTACGGACACACTCCAATGTAATAATAAAAAAAATTACATGAAATCAAACGTTGATTGTATATGCAGTTTACAAGCTATGAAAGGATTGAGAGCTGATTCTGCTGAGTCCAGAAGAAAAGTCATTTTGGCCCATACCCTGATGTGCTCAACTCCAATCTTTCTGTAGATGCACTTTGAATTGGAAATGTTAATTTGGGAAATATCTTCCATTATAAATTGAGTATTTGGTTTCAAGCAATTATTTTTGAGCAAAAGCCTTATTTATAAAATTTAGTGTATTCATTTTGAGAGGGAATAACTTGTACAGAGCTGAATTTTCCAAGAGGTGGATCTGTCATCGGGTGATTATATTGTGTGGTGCCATCTGTTGGTACGTTCATCATTCATGAGATAGAATCAGACAAACAAGTTATGTCCTTTGCAGCAGTTACTCTGGTGATGATAAACACTCAGAATTAAATGTAGCTGAATAGCCCCACCAAGAGAAAGGAAAATAATCTCTCATTTTGCATATGTTTTAAGTCGGATGGAACAGATCTTTATTACCAGGAAAACTACAGTTGTTCACAAAGTACAAATAGCATGTTAACACCAAGGATTTCTCAGTGAGCTATTGATTAGAATGATTTATTAAACAACTGCATGCATTGATTGAATTTAAAACCGTCCATAATCTGCTGTCAAACTAACAGGGAAGCTTAGGTTAAACATGTATTGAATCTTGGTGAGACCACATTTAGAATATGGCAGACGGTCTGCATTCCACATTATTAAATTAATCTAAAATCATCAGAGAAAGTGAAAACAAAATGTATGTGTGATATGAGAGCAGAGGGGAAAGCTGAATAATTTTGAGGTTCTTTTCCACAAGTAAAGGCTGAGGGTTGATCTGATAAAGATCTTCAGGTAACAAAAGGGAACAGAACAGACATATAGAAAATGGGCCTGAGGCTAATGCTTCTGCTTGATGTGCTCACTTGGGGAAAGGTCTCACAAAATGGTGGACCTTTCTCTCAGATTGAAGGGTGGCACATGGTAAAAACAATAACTGCAGATGCTGGAAACCAGATTCTGGATCAGTGGTGCTGGAAGAGCACAGCAATTCAGGCAGCATCCAACGAGCAGCGAAATCGACGTTTCGGGCAAAAGCCCTTCATCAGGAATAAAGGCAGAGAGCCTGAAGCGTGGAGAGATAAACTAGGGGAGGGTGGGGGTGGGGAGAGAGTAGCATAGAGTACAATGGGTGAGTGGAGGAGGAGATGAAGGTGATAGGTCAGGGAGGAGAGGGTGGAGTGGATAGGTGGAAAAGGAGCTAGGCAGGTCGGACAAGTCAAGGGGACAGTGCGGAGCCGGAAGTTTGAAACTAGAATGAGGTGGGGGAAGGGGAAATGAGGAAGCTGTTGAAGTCCACATTGATGCCCTGGGGTTGAAGTGTTCCGAGACGGAAGATGAGGCGTTCTTCCTCCAGCGTCTGGTGGTGAGGGAGCGGCGGTGAAGGAGGCCCAGGACCTCCATGTCCTCGGCAGAGTGGGAGGGGGAGTTGAAATGTTGGGCCACGGGGTGGTTTGGTTGATTGGTGCGGGTGTCTCTGAGATGTTCCCTAAAGCATCTGCTAGGAGGCGCCCAATTATCCGCCAACTTTTCCGCCACCTCCAAAAAGGCCCCAACACCAGGGATATATTTCCCTCCCCACCCCTTTCCGCCGTCCGCAAAGACCGTTCCCTCTGTGACCACCTGGTCAGGTCCATGCCCCCCTAGGACCCACCCTCCCATCCTGGCACTTTCCCCTGCCACCGTAGGAACTGTAAAACCTGTGCCCACAGCACCTCCCTCACCTCTATCCAAGGCCCTAAAGGAGCCTTCCACATCCATCAAAGTTTTCCCTGCACATCCACCAATATCATTTATTGTATCCGTTGCTCCCGATGCAGTCTCCTCTACATTGGGGAGACTGGGCGCCTCCTTGCAGAGCGCTTTAGGGAACATCTCCGAGACACCCACACCAATCAACCAAACCGCCCCGTGGCCCAACATTTCAACTCCCCCTCCCACTCTGCCGAGGACATGGAGGTCCTGAGCCTCCTTCACCGCCGCTCCCTCACCACCAGACGCTGGAGGAAGAATGCCTCATCTTCCGCCTCGGAACACTTCAACCCCAGGGCATCAATGTGGACTTCAACAGCTTCCTCATTTCCCCTTCCCCCACCTCATCTTAGTTTCGAACTTCTGGCTCCGCACTGTCCCCTTGACTTGTCCGGACTTGTCCAACCTGCCTAGCTCCTTTTCCACCTATCCACTCCACCCTCTCCTCCCTGACCTATCACCTTCATCCCCTCCCCCACTCACCCATTGTACTCTATGCTACTTTCTCCCCACCCCCACCCTCCTCGAGCTTATCTCTCCACGCTTCAGGCTCTCTGCCTTTATTCCTGATGAAGGGCTTTTGCCCGAAACATCGATTTCACTGCTCGTTAGATGCTGCCTGAATTGCTGTGCTCTTCCAGCACCACTGATCCAGAAGGGTGGCACATGGTGTCTGGCCCACCAGTCATCACCATCCAGTCACAGATTGGAGGTGGCCACAGGTTACTGAGTGCTGAGGTGGTCTTGCTAGTTGTCTCCAACTTCATTTTGGTTGTTTTGTTAAACATCAGGGGCTCTCATTCTCCCCCCTCATATATACCTGTCACCCAACTCCACAAGCAAATGTATGCCAATGCATAGCTAATGCTGCTTATCTTTCCATGTCAACTCATGCTCCTCATCCATTACCAAAGGCCCTTGAATCCTCAATCCATGCCCCCTACTTATGGCCCTTTGTATTCCCTGTGCTAATGTAGTTTCAACTCATGCAACCCCATACCACCCACAAACAGTTCTTTTACCTTATGCTCTTCATGCCAGCTTGCCTAATTTTCACCAAAGCTAGACCTCAGCAGCTATGCTTGAGAAAGAGTTTAAGTCCTAAATCCTCCGATTCATGAATGTCCAGTCCATACAATAAACATAGTTTTGACATTGGATTAAGAATACAAACTAATCCTTCAATTATCTTTGATCTTTAATCTTTGAACTATTAAATTGTGAATGTGCAACCATCTCCTCTCCACATTGACAATGATAGGTTGTAGAAAGCACCAAGCATTACTAATACCTGAATTCTAGCACTTATGGTGATGGTAATGAGTAACTACAAGTTTAAAGGAGGGAACAGCATAGGTGTATTTAAGGGAAATCTTAATAAACGCATTGAGGTAAACGAAATAGAAGGATATACTGATTGTATCACAGGAGGTGTGGGAGGTTCATGTGAGGCATTAACATTAGTGTCAACCATTGGGATAAGTGGCACATTTCAATGCTGTGAAATAAATGTAACTTTATGTAAATCATGTAGCATTCTAAAACTAGGCTAGAAATGTGGTTTGGTGACAACATTCAAAACTTGTTTTTAATGTTGTCCTACAGATAACTTGCGGGCACGCTATCTCTGACTCCTCATTGAAATAGCAAAGTGTTATTTTGTCCAATAGATAAGAAATTAAATTTGTTGCTGAAGATTACATTGTTTTAATTCAAACTAAGTATTCTTTCAATTGTGTGTTAACTCCCCAATAGGATTGTTAAAAGTAACTCTTTACAAATATGAAGTCTATTCTTTTTGGTTATATTTGTTGTAAATTCTTCAGATTGTTAAATGCGCAATTATAAATGTTTTAATTTTCCTTTCTGTTTATCACTGTTAATCTAATTGCTGTCTTTTTGCCTATTTTCATTTTTTCTTTGTGTTGATTTAACATTGAATTTATCCACTCTGTAACTCGCACAATTTCTCAAACCTTGTGATATTAAATTTGATGGAAGAACCATAAAATTATTTGGAAGTTAAGCAGTTGTTTGCCTCCTCACTTAGGACCCAGACACTGTATCCTTCTCTGCAATATTGTCAACTTGCATTTGCTGCAAATTGACAAGCAGTTTTAAAAAACATCCTAAACTCTAAACTCAATTGGTCTGGCATAGACCAAGTACAATTCAACCGAATGAAGAAATTGTGTATGTGTGCCTTTTCAAAACAAAATTAAAGGTCCTCTGCAATTAGGTAAACAGGCTGCAACAGATATGGCAGGAGACCGTGCATGTATCTAACTGATGAAGTGGTTTTAGATGCTTTTGTGAAACAAGTTATTATACTGTTTGTAGTAAAAGTTTTTAGGTTTTTGGTCAGAGAGAAATGAAACTTTACAGCAAAGTGCCTTATATTCTCATTGTTTTGTTCTTTTTTTGTTTTTTGTTTTGTTTTGTTATATTCACTTGTGGGATGTGGACATCACCATCTGGCCACTGTTTATGGGCCATCCCTAGTTGTCAAGAGTGTGATTTTGGAAAAACATGTCAAGAACAGATTCTTGATGAATGGCTTGCCCAAAACGTCAATTATGCTGGTCCTCGGATGCTACCTGACCTGTGCTTTTCTAGCACCACACTTTCGACTCTTGGAGTTACAAATATGAAGTCTATTCTTTTTGGTTATATTTGTTGTAAATTCTTCAGATTGTTAAATGCGCAATTATAAATGTTTTAATTTTCCTTTCTGCAGTCCCTACTTTCTCCAATCCCAAGTTGTCCTTGAGAAGGTGGTGGTGAGCTGCCTGCTGCAGTCTGTCTGCTGTGGATTGACCCACAATGCCCTAGAGAGGGAATTCCAGGATTTTGACCCAGCAACAGTGAAGGAACGATGATATATATCCAAGTCACAATGGGGAGTCACTTGGAGAGAAACTTGCAGGGTGGTGGTGTTTCCATGTATCTGTTGCCCTTGTCCTTCTAGATGAAAGTGTTATTGGTTTGGAAGATGCTGTCAAAGGATCTTTGGTGAATTTCTGCACTGCATCTTGTACATAGCGCACACTACAGCGCATTAATGGTGGAGAGAGTAGATGCTTGTGGATGTGGTACCAGTCAAGTGGGCCACTTTGTCATGGGTAGTGTCAAGCTTCTTTAGTGTTGTTAGAGCTGCACAGATGCAAGCCTTTAGGGAGCATTCCATTCCAATCCTGACTTCTGTTTTGTAGATGGTGGACAGGCTATAGGAGTCAGGAGGTGAGTTACCCGTTGCGGTATTCCTAGCCTCTGATCTGCTCTTGTCATCAATGTGTTTTGTATGGGGAGTACAATTGAGCTTCTGGTCAATGGTAACTCCAAGAATGTTAATAATGGAGCATTCAGTGATGCTCACAGTATTGAATGCCAAGAGGTGGTGGTTAGATTTGTCACCTTGGAGATTGTGTTCTATGCCTAGCTTTAATACTGTAGTGGACAACCTTGTAAGAAGTGACCACAATACTACTTCTCCCGTATGATGAAAAAACAATTCTACATTTAATCAAAAGACACCTTTTTTTTTTGTTGCAAAATTCACAGATATTTTCAGCCTAGCTGTTCGCTGCCAATTATGTCACTTGCATTCGCAGATCTTTAGGACAGGCTGTTCTTAGCTGTCTGTATAATTTAAAATGTATTACTTGCATTCATATTACTCATACAAATTTGCTTGTATTCATAGTGCAATTTCATTTTGAGTTATCTGTTTGTAAAACATGAAACACAATAGTGTGCAGTTTCTAGATGCAGTGACTTTTGAACTTATCTTATGTGCACCCACTGGGTGGATTTATCCTGAACTGCCTGATATCCTCCTTGTGATCTTCTGTCCATTAAAATTAACTTGTCAATCATATGCAGCATTGCTTGTTGTACTCAGTGTGGTGTGTGATGCCTAGGACTCGCTCACTAGCCCAAGGTGGGCAGCTACACTGACTAATGCCAACAATGATTTGGAGATGCCGGTGTTGGACTGGGGTGTACAAAGTTTAAAAATCACACAACACCAGGTTATAGTCCAACAGGTTTAAATTTGAAGCACACTAGCTTTCAGGGCGTCGATCCTTCATCAGGTGACAGTGGAAGATTGAGCCCTCCACTATCATCTGATGAAGGAGCGATGCTCCGAAAGCTAGTGTGCTTCTAATTTTAAACCTGTTGGACTATAACCTGGTGTTGTGTGATTTTTAACTAATGTCAACAAAACTCACTGGAACAGTGAAGTGGAGCTCGACTGAAAGGGAGTAAGAAATGGAAAGGTTGTTCAACAGGTAAAGGTTCATTGGAAGGTGGGCTGGGTGGAAAGGAACAGAAAGGACTTGTCAGGCACATTAGAAGGATCATTAGGAGAGAAAGTATCAGTGATATGGCAATAAGGATGAGGAAAAATGAGAGCCGAATACTAGGTTTTGCAAACAGAATAAGGTGTTTTGGTATGCTGGGAAGAGCGAACAAGCAGGTATACTGAACAAAGTGCAGTTTGAAGGTGAGGGTGAGTATGGGGATCTGGATGGCAGTAGGGCTGGTGGAAGAGTTGAAATATTGAAGGAGGTAGTGAAATGACTATTAATCATGGGGAGATTGAACAGAGGAAAAGAAGTAGGCCATCTGTAGAACAGAGGTTCAAGGGTAAACAACTCAAAGGAAAAGTTTACAATCAGCATCTTTCTTTTGGTGATTATTTTATTAATTTATTAAATTAAAGCTTCTCCGAGAATGTAGAGTGCAAAAGAGAAGGATTTCCAAGATCTATTTGAATGTGTTTTTACGCATTTACAAACACATCCAACTGGGAGAGGCAAATCCAAGACTGAAAAATCCTATTGTACAAGAATTTCATTCTGGGCTTTGCACTGAAAGGAAACCCTTGCTGCAAAATAAATGAAAATATGTTTACTGCTCCAAATACCAGCATCCCAACCATGTCGCATCATTCATTAACATTTGTCAAAAAATGCCCAGCAATAGTGATGCTGCTGAGGATGTTATTTCACTGATAGCCATTCAGAAGCATTCATAAGCCTTTAACTTCAAAATATCTGCTTTAAAACATTCACTTTGTTTAGCATAAATTGGAAGCTAGTTTCTCCCTTTTCATAAATAAACTTCAGTTTAGTTTTCTGGCCAGAGTATGGAATAATGCAGAATTATATGGAAAGGTATGACTTAAACCTTAATTTGCAAGTTACAATTATCATTGAGATGTCGAAGGTCTGAAATATGCTGATTGACTCCCCAAACTGAAACAGCTGGCTTGAATTCCCAGAGGGTATGTTCCTCTCTGAGGATACCAACAAATGTGAACCTCAGCACTCGTCACACTGCTGCACATAATGCATGAGTGAGCATCTGGAGATCACTGTCTTTTATGGTAGTCTACAAGGAAAGCATTAATAGTCAGCAGCTTTAATGGAGTGATAGAGACTTCAGGACTGCCATGCAAACTGCTCTGTTTCTGTCAAGTGTAACGTGTGGAAATTGACATCCATCTACCCACTGTTTTCAACAATTTGTAACCTTCCCCTTCCTAGCATTACATCTTAGTGCTGCCTTGGTAGCCTCTACTGAGTTTGAGGCATCCTGACAATTGCTTTATGCTTTGCCTCAGATAACTTTGATAGAAGTCCTGAGAGGACTGCAGTACTTTGAGGTTTCCTGTGAAGGTGAAGATTCAGTCTCCTTGACCTGACCTAATGGAGGCTTTGGGGTCCTAATGTCCAATTCCTGCTCACTCACATCTACGATTAATTAATCTGTAATATTTCAACTTTACACTAGCTTCGGAATTTCCAGGCTGTGGGGTTCAGCTGCCTCCTCTTTACCGTGGACCTTGTAATCCCTTTACATGTCCACCCTCCACCAGGTGATGAAGTGCAGACTGGGTGACAGCTTTGTAGAACACCCATTTTTCTGTACACAAAATGACCCTGAGCTCCCTGTTGCCTACCATTTTAACATGCTGCTATGTTCCCTGGCCAACAGCTGTGCCTCTGGCTTTCTGCAGTGCATCAGTGAACCTCCATGCAATCTAAAGAACAGCATCTCATTTTCCACTTGGGAATGCTGCAGCCTTTGGAACTCAATATCAACAATTTTAAGTTCTGAGGGAGGGTCACTCAACCCAAAACGTTAACTCTGATTTTCTTACTACAGATGCTGCCAGGCCTGTTGAGCTTGTCTAACAATTTGTATTTTTCTCATCCGCTGTCCTTTCAGTCATTTTCAATAATTATAGGCCCAAATACCTTCTCCCTTGTTCATTATCCCAATCTTCACCTACTAGAACTTGACATCATATGGGCTGTTACCACAACCACCCTGTTATCAGTTACTAATGGTCCTAATTAGCAGCTATAGATTCTCCCAGGCTCATCCTTATCCATTCTTTTGTCTGCCCAACTATTTTTCTGTCTCTCTCTGCTCTATATCCACTATTGTTTACTCCTAACCCCTCCCTCCTCACCCCATCTTCAGCATATGTATCAATCTTGTCCCCCCTACAATTAGTTCTAAAGACGGGTCACTGGGCATGAAACATTAACTCTTTCTCTCCACAGATGCTGCCAGACCTGCTGAGTTTTTTCAGCAATTTCTGTTTTTGTTTCTGATTTCCAGCACCTGTCTTTTTCTCGGGAGGCTTTTGGGCCCTAGACAAAGGCAGATGGTGCAATAGGGCACCTTTAGAGTGTCCTCAGATGATAATCCTTCGGTGCCTGTCTGCTGCTGTTCCTCCTAATCCGTGAGCAGTGACCCTTACCCCTTGAGCAGCACCTGGAGGGATGTCAGGTTCTCTTAGCGCACCGTCACTGAGCCTGTGATTGAGTTAATCAGTATCTCAAGTCTTGGAGTAAAGGTCTTAGTTCAGGTCTGGCTATATTGAATATTCCGTTGCACCTCACTTTCCAGAGCGATTTCAGCTTCTCCAAGGAGACAGCTATGTAGTCATGTGCTGGAGCCATGAAAATCGGACAGAATTTGGATCAACTCTTCTGTCCTTTGCTCTATTTTGTGTGTGGTCTTTTGCATATTCCCCTGTTGTCCGTGCATCTCTGTCAGCTCATTAATGCCTGAGGTCTAGAGGCTTATCATAAGTACTGGGCTCAGTGGGAGCCTCTCTCCATCAGTCCTGAGTGTCAGAGACCTCAAACGTTTCTTTCTCCTCCAGCTCTGGCTCTGTGCCAGTGTTGTGTTCATCAGAATGAAACCCTGAGTCTACTCTAAAATGCGTTATGAACTGCTTTGGTGGAGAGTTGGGAGGGAGGCTTTAATGGTGCTGTTCCCTCCTCGGAGATGCTGGTAATGGTGAGGCTGGCTACCAGGAATCATCCTCTTTTTGTCATGCCGAGAGAATGGGATTCTGAGGCTACACTGAATCACAAAAATTTGTTAGGGTCATGAGCTGCCAACTTTAGCAAAGGTTTTGTTGAGATGTTGTTGCCTGGTCTACAGCTGGGAGAAGCAGATTGAGGCTTTCTCACCTAGATGGTTGTAGACCTCCAACTCTCCTCACAGCAGAGGCACATTCCCTTGCTCTCCTGCATCCTGCTTCTTGAAACGGGTAAGGTGGCTTATATTAAGTGGGCGGCATGGTGGCACAGTGGTTAGCACTGCTGCCTCACAGCGCCTGAGACCCAGGTTCAATTCCTGCCTCAGGCAACTGACTAACTGTGTTGAGTTTGCACATTTTCCCCGTGTCTGCGTGGGTTTCCTCCGGGTGCTCTGGTTTCCTCCCACAGTCCAAAGATGTACAGGTCAGGTGAATTGGCCACGCTAAGTTGCCCGTAGTGTTAGGTAAGGGGTAAATGTAGGGGTATGGGTAGGTTGCGCTTCGGCGGGTCAGGTGTGGACTTTTGGGCCAAAGGGCCTGTTTCCACGCTGTAATGTAACCTAAAAAAATTAGGCACCCCTGCCAATCTCTTTCTGGGCTCATATGTTTTGGGTGTGTATTTTCTTCTGCAGAGAGAGAGGAGCATCAAGAGAAATTAGAATCTGGGCATGAGCACTTTGTCTGCATTGA
Organism: Chiloscyllium plagiosum; assembly: GCF_037043375.1. NCBI lineage: Eukaryota > Metazoa > Chordata > Chondrichthyes > Orectolobiformes > Hemiscylliidae > Chiloscyllium > Chiloscyllium plagiosum. Next base: position 75,990,013 of record NW_028270145.1, on the reverse strand, counting down.
TGGATACAGATAGCGATGTAGTCCCAGAGCTGCAATTGTTCCTGTGTGTTTCCAGTTAGAAGGATGAGATATGGGGTGGGGGAGGGAGGGGATTAGGAATTAAAGGGTTCTGATTTATCAAAGAGCAGGGTTAATCCAAATCAAGAAAGTATGTAGTATATATGCCTGAGATAGCTTCAGGGTGACCATCTCATAGCTATGTTTTGTATTGGTGTTCTTGTTCCATTCAAGTCTTTAATGAAAATCTCTCAGATATGTAGATTTTCCTCGTTGTGATGCAAGGTCAGTGAGCTGCTTGTGCATGAGCCACAGGGTCTCAGAGATCCTTTATATTTAAAAAGTAAACTCTGGCTGATATGTGAGAGCAGTTAAGAAATTGTGCTCTATTCATAACTGCAATGAAGTGACAGACATTGGCTGTACATGATGTTTCTGATGGAGGTACCCAGGACCCAATCTTGTGAATGGCATATCTGAGCAGTGGCATGTTTATGGTGCTAATTCACCCTCATTGGGGCATAATCGAGAATGTTACATACTCTGGTGAGGTGCAACAGATTGTTTAACTTCTTGCAGCAGTTAAACAAACTTGAGCTACATATTGCCACTGACCTCTGCAGCCAACTCTGTCCAGCCTGTCTTCATCAGCCAACGGCTCCCATTGCCAATCCTGAGAAAATATCCTTTCCTTCTCTCCTGGACAATCTTCAGGATAACCTCGAGGGAGTTGTTGCTAAACTGATATTGCTTTTTACTGGTCTCTGACATCTCCTGGGTGGGTGAGTGGGGCTCATGCTCCTGGGTTTCAGAGAGTGAAGTACTGCCCAGATACAGTTTAAACAGGGCACCTGAAAATAGGAGCCTGGAAAGTATTAATGTGGGACAGAGCCCCCTGTCCCCTTCCCATGAAATTTGATGTTTTACATAAGCTTGCATATGCAATGAGCTGTGAGGTACATAATTGCCTGGGAAGATATATCCCTGAGCAGTACTTCGACTTATAGGCTGGCCTCTGGGACGTCACGATGGCTCAGTGGTTAGCACTGCTGCCTCACAGTGCCAGGGACCTGGGTTCTATTCCAGCCTCAGGCAACTGTGTGTGTGGAGTTTGCACATTCTCCCCATGTCTGCGAGGGTTTTTTCCAGGTCCTCCGGTTTCCTCCCACAATCCAAAGATGTGCAGGCCAGGTGATTTGGACATGCTAAATTGCCCATATAGTGTAAGGTGTATTAGTCAGGGGTCAATATGGGGAATGGGTCTGGGTGAGTTACTCTTCAGAGAGTCAGTGTGGACTGGTTGGGCCAAAGGATGTGTTTCCATACTAAAGGAAATCTAATCTAATTCACTCTCTGAAGGCAACATTGTGACATGCTCATTCAGGAACATCACAGACATGCCTAACTTGAGTATTCTCAATATCGTTAATAAGCTGATGTAGTTATCTTTGAGAAATATGTGGGTTCTGCCAATAGAACTAATTGGATATACACTGGATTTAAATCTCAGAGAGATGAGTTAACATTTATTTAGAAACAACAGAAATTGCTGTAGAAACTCAGCAGGTCTGGCAGCATTTGTGGAGCGAAAGCAGAGTCAACATTTTGGAACATTTGTTCAGAACATTTTATTCAGGATCTTCCAACATACAGACAAAAATTGTTGTAACTACACCGAAAAGCTGTGGGCCTCATTTCCACAGTACTCCATCAAATCACTGCAGCCTGGGATACTTATCTAATAGATCAATGAATTCCCATCTGGCACTTAAGCTAGACTGATAGTATGCTCAAAGTAACAGCAGGTAATTTTGTCTTGGTGACACCGTCATGCCTCTCATCTAGAATTCTTTCTTTTGAATTTGTATTGAGAATTCAAAGAAGTAATATTGAGCTTTTAACATCAGTTTTGAGTCTTCTATTTCCTTACTTCATCTGTGATATTTCATCACCTGGTTCCAGATAGGCCGAAATATATCATCACATAAGATGTGAATATAAGAGTTTTTATTAATAATGGATTCTTCCTTTACTTTGAATGATTGTTCAGCAAGGGAAAAAATTGTTCACCGTCTAGGGTGGTATCATTTCATTCATAATATTAAATAAAATCTTGATTTCCACATCAAATTACAATAATTACATGTGAAGTTACTGATAGAGGGGAGGATGAAAACACTGGCTTCGTGGCATGCTCACATGTCTAATAGGGACCTAAGTCTATTCCCCTCAAATGTTGAGATTGCTTGATGACAGACTTTGCATTTGAATTGGTCCAGGATTGTTACTTCACACACAGTAAGATTCACCTTCATAAGATTAATTTTCAAAATATCTTTGTATCTGACATTGGGTCTCCTTGGTGCCGTTCCTGTGTTTAGTTTATTGTGGAGTACTTCCTTTCATGCACAAGAATCATCCATGCACATGGCTGACCCAGCAAAGGTGAGTTCTGGTGAATATGCTGTCAGTACCAGGAAGATTGCATCTTACAAGAAGTTCAGTGTTAAGGCTTTTACATGAATCCATAGTAACCATAAAAAGGAAAAGATAGAATACATCCAGTTGCTTTATGTGATGCTGGTCATCCTTCACAGTCGTAGAGAAGTGAAGTAAGAATCACTGCTTGGTAAAGTTTGATCTGTGTTTTGACATAAACTCCTTCCTGTCACTAAAGCCTTTGGTTGCACTGGCCAAGTGCGGCGTTGGTTTTTGTCTGGCTTTGGGCAATTTCATCACCCAAAGTTTGAAAGGACAAGAGCAATTCATACAAATCATCGTCTGCAAATTCTTCAACATTTCTCTCACACTCTCAATTTGGAAGTACTTCAATGTTCTTTCACTATAACCTTTCACTCTTTCCTGGAAGCCTCCCCTCCCTACATATATCATGTGTGCACTGACATTACATTATTCTTTAACAGTTCAGGAAGGTAGCTCACTGTCCGCATGCTTGGATGATTTGACAAAGGGAATAAAAGTTGGCTTTGTTGCAGATGCTTACATCCATGAATAACTGAAAACAAAATGATAAGATTCACTGCCAGGACATTTTCAAAAGCATCTCCCAACCTACTATCTCTACTGGGCCTAGAAGGACAAAGCCAATAGTGATTTGGAATGCCGCCATCTACAAGACCCCTTCCAAGTCACGCATCATTCTGACTTGGGAGTCTGTGCCATTCTTTCACTATCCCAGGGTCAAAAAGCCCGAGGAAGGTGGCTCAACACTTTTATTTTCTGCAAGGACAGTTTGGATGGACAGTAATTGCTAACCTCTCCAGCAACCATTAAAATCCCATAACTGAATGATAAATGTCTAACTACAATAAAGGGAATGTATTTTCTGTCAATTTGTTGCCTTGTGGTGTTGAAAGAAAAGTGTGAATAATCAAATAGTGCCCAAACATTATGTTTCTAATTGTGTATATGATGACTTTTTTTGTACAATGACATTTGAACAAACCTGAGTGTGAACTTTAGTCTGTAGCAATTAGATTCAATGGTCCAAGTCCAGAGATGTTGTTTTGTCTCTTTTCCTGCTCCATTTATCAACAGGGTGGTCTTGGCATCAGAGTTCACTCAGTAATTTTTCTTTTCCTTTTGGAAGGAAATAATTTTTTTTGCTGAGTGTCACCACATCTTCAGTGGTACAGTGAAATTGATAAGTAAAACAGCAGGTGCTATAACTTTAGGAGAAGCCTTTCATTTGTGCTGTGAATGCTCACCCAACCTGGTCTCTTATTAGCGTTCTCCTGGTTTTCCTTTTTGAAGATAGAAAGGGAGTTGTGCTCAACATGTTGGCAACACTGACTTACCAACAAGTCATTAACATGAGCAAAGCAAAAGGCAGATGCTATAAATATATTAAAAAGAGATGGAAAAAAAATCCTCATAGTCTTGTGCCAAAACTGTTTTATTGTGAGATACTTGTAATTATGATTGAACCCAGGATAATTGGCCATTTTATACCCACTGCAAATGCATCTGGTCAAGGGTCACCAATATCCTCTGGAAGGAGCTTGAAGCATGGAAACTAATCATGTCAGCTAAATCTGATAAGCAACAGAGTTTTGCTAAGGATAAAAGAGAGGAAATTTCATGCTGAAAATATGTGACTATCCTTTGACAAATTTGAAGTATAAGTAGAGGTACTGAGACTCCGTTATGCAATGATGATTTGGAAGTGTCACAGCAGAAAGGCCCTGAGAGTGCTCCCAACATCATGTAGGTATGGACACTCGGTAGGCTTCCATAACAAACACTTACAACATGCAAGTGTGTCAGGTAATTCTGATAGAGATTCTGCATAGGAATTGAAACACAATTGTTACATCTGTATCGAAGTGAGCATGGAATGTCGTTTATTTTGATGGACAACCTGACTAGTCTGTTCTAGTCCAGGCGATGGTTGAAGGGTTTTCAGAAAATCAGCTGTCCTGTAATCCTGCAAGGGTGCCAGGTACATCTTCCATGGATCACCTCAGCATGAGAACAGAGTCTATACATGTTGAGAGGTTCACAAAGATCTTAAACACAGTTTTTATTTTCAGGCTGTGTATGTCAGAGGGGACGTTGAATTCCCAGGGGAGCTGTGATCTAAGCTTTCATTGAACTTGCCATCATAGACTCCAACACTGTGTACTCCTGCAGTCATCAGTGGGCTGACCACTCATTTAAGTATTTGAATAAAAAGTCTTGTACGCATGCATGAAACAAAAGTCAATAATGACTAGATGTTCCCTGCGGTACTCCCAGCAGATTACTGTCGGTCTTCATGTGTCCAGTAGACCTTTTGTTCTAAACATTTTTTTATTCAAGTTATTTTTGTCAAAAGTTTCATATTTTCAGTTGATGGCTGTATTTGATCTATAACCATAGCTTTGAAAGGAATTGTGCAATACTACTGTATGGCCATTTGTCATGTTTGTATAAAATTTGCTTGTCTACTGGTGTTATAATAACTGTCTAAATAACCCATTTGAAACTACATGGATAGGACACAACATATATTTTCAACATAGTAAAATTAAAATATACAATGACTCTCAAACTTGCCCAATGTTTCTTGACCAGACTTTCCAAATGATAAATATCAGACGCCAAGATTAAAAATTAACAATTTATTATTAATACACTTAAACTTTAGTGAAGCAATAGTAAATAGTGATATAATCTAATTAATGTCAACGATTTAAACCTAATCTTCTTTGATCATAGCCCCAACACACTCAGACAGACACACATACTGAATGGAGTCAAGATTAGAGTGGTGCTGGAAAAGCACAGCAGATCAGGTAGCATTCGAGGAGCAGGAAAATCGATGTTTCGGGCAAAAGCCCTTCATCAGGAATGCCTGACCTGCTGTGCTTTTTCAGCACCGCTCTAATCTTAACTCTGATCTCCAGCATCTGCAGTACTCACTTACACAGGTGTCTAAGGAGGTAGACGAGGGTAAAGCGGTAGATGTGGTGTATATGGATTTTAGTAAGGCGTTTGATAAGGTTCCCCATGGTAGGCTACTTCAAAAAATACGGAGGTATGGCATTGAGGGTGAGTTGGAGGTTTGGATTAGGAATTGGCTGGCTGGAAGAAGACAGAGGGTAGTAGTTGATGGTAAAAGTTCATCTTGGAGTGCAGTTTCTAGCGGTGTTCCGCAAGGATCTGTTTTGGGACCATTGCTGTTTGTCATTTTTATAAATGACCTGGAGGAGGGGCTAGAAGGTTGGGTGAGCAAGTTTGCGGATGATACGAAAGTCGGTGGAGTTGTTGACAGTGAGGAAGGATGTGTCAGGTTACAGCGGGATATAGATAAGTTGCAGAGCTGGGCAGAAAGGTGGCAAATGGAGTTCAATGTAGGTAAGTGTGAGGTGATTCACTTTGGTAAGAGTAACAAAAAGATGGGGTACTGGGCTAATGGTCGGATACTTGGTAGTGTGGATGAGCAGAGGGATCTTGGTGTCCATGTACACAGATCTTTGAAAGTTGCCACCCAGGTAAATAGTGCGGTGAAGAAGGCATATGGCGTACTGGCTTTTATTGGTAGAGGAATTGAGTTCCAGAGTCCTGAGGTTATGTTGCAGTTGTATAAGACTCTGGTGCGGCCGCATCTGGAGTATTATGTGCAGTTTTGGTCACCATACTATAGGAAGGATGTGGAGGCACTAGAACGGTGCAGAGGAGGTTTACCAGGATGTTGCCTGGTATGGTAGGAAGATCGTATGAGGAAAGGCTGAGGCACTTGGGGTTGTTTTCATTAGAGAAAACAAGGTTTAGGGGTGACTTGATAGAGGTGTACAAGATGATTAGGGGTTTAGGTAGGGTTGACCATGAGAACCTTTTTCCATGTATGGAGTCATCTATTATGAGGGGGCATAGCTTTAAATTAAGGGGTGGTAGGTATAGGACAGATGTTAGGGGTAGATTCTTTACTCAGCGAGTCGTGAGTTCATGGAATGCCCTGCCAGTGGCAGTGGTGGACTCTCCCTCTTTATGGGCATTTAAACGGGCATTGGATAGGCATATGGAGGATAGTGGGCTAGTGTAGGTTAGGTGGGCTTGGATCGGCGCAACATCGAGGGCCAAAGGGCCTGTACTGCGCTGTATTTTTCTATGTTCTATGTTCTACATACCGAATAACAGAGTTAAGGGATAAAATACAGGAAAAACAAAAAAGTTGTAATTAGCCAGTTCATTTAAGCAGTTTTGAGCAGTAGTTGCTAAACCTTCAAGCAACCTTGGAATAATGCATTGCTTTCTGGGTCATGGGATTCTGTATCTTGAATTCTATATTCTATATCTTGAATTATAAAGTTATTAGTCAATGCAAACAGGTTCCATTGACTGCAGGAGACTTCTTATGTTGTACAGACTGAAATTCTTTTCTCACAGCTTTCAGTAATTTGATAACTGGCAAAAAACTACGGAGCAACCAAAAGTCCATCTAGCAGCTTTCACAGCCAATCTCCCTTCTGCCAAAAGAAAAGTCCAAAGCAGTTCAATCTTTGTTTTCTCTTTCTTGTTTTCAACATTCTCTTTGTTTGACTGGCTGGCACTGATGTCTCTTTGAACGTTCAAGCAGCTGCCAATTCTCAAGCATAGTACATATCAAATACCAAAATGTCTGCCGCATTCTTGGAACAATTACCAATCTGCAATTAACTTTCCAGGCCTGTTCCATTAAATGAATAACAGTTTGTTTGTTTCTTTTTTGTTCAAAACTATTGAAACTCCCAAGTTCAACTCTGTTTCAAACCAAAAATGAAAGAAACAAAGAAAAGTAGCGATGGTCTCAGCAGCAAGTTAGGATAAATGAGAAAGATCATGTGATCAGTGCTTGCATCTACCTGACTGTAAAAGTTGGGAGGTAATGACCAAAGATGAAAGGGAACACTCAAATTGTGTTACTGAACACTACGTAGCCAATACTTAAATTTGAGGACAATCACAGCTTTTTCTGTGTCTAAGATCAAAAGACTTTAAATCTCCTGAAACTCAAAGATGACACCACTGTCAAGAATATTAATAGTCATTCTGAAACCTACCTCTTTGTTTGTAGTATGAAAGATTCTTGTGGTCAAGTGTAGGTGATTTATGTTTCTTCTTGGAGGGAAGGCTAAGATGTTCCCAAGGAAAAAGCAAAAGTGATGGCGAATCCAATTTTGGGATTAAATTACAGGCTTTCCTATCAATCTAGAAATACAGCAAATAGAGACAATGACATCTTTATTGTTGTGCAGTTTTCAACTTGCTGTATCAAGGGAGCGATTGCCAACCCAGCACCTTAAACAGGAAAAATACATATTTGAATGTTGACTCTACAGACTGCATATGGGAGCTTGTGCCCGTGATAGAATTCATGAGGGGAGGAGAGATTAGATGTTATACCTGTTTTGGAGTTGGAGCAGGAAACCCATTAACCTATATAGATGAAGGCACTTAGCCTAGGACCAGATTGGGAGAAAGCAATTTGTATCTGTTCAAGGCCAGGAAATGAAACAAAAATGGTTCGAAATGAGATTAGTTTTTAATTTTCTGTTGGAATTGCTGCTCAGGGATTGTATGTGAAATTTGGGCTTGAGCTGTAAACATTCCAAACCTTTCAAGGCAGCTGTGCAAAAGTTTGGAAATTAGTTCCAAGAAAGTATTTGAGCATTTAAGAACTTGAAAAGGAGCTAAAAACTGTCAGGAGTCAAGCCATAGTGAAAATGGAATGTTCAGTGAAGAGATTTAGTGATTGTGTGATTACATGCTTTTTGGGGTAAAGTATAAGTAGTTACCTAAGGCAGCATTTATTCATGAGTTATAATGAACGTCTGTGGAAACCTAAAGAATGCCCATATTGACATGATATTATGAATACATCTAATGGTCATTCTTGTATGGATTATGAATTGTACTTTACTGCATATTTCCAAATCTTTAAACTTGTGTTGTATTTAAATAGTTTGGTTTCTTCTATTTCATTTCTTTTTTGCATAATAAACTTTTGTTTTATTTTAAAACAACAAATCCACAGCATTGCGTACTTGTGTTTCAATGTAAGACCGTGATGTCAAAACTAAAAATTAAAGAAATATGATCTGAAAACCAGGTTTCGGTCTGGAGTCTGACTTTTTCAGTAACAGCTGGGATTATAATGTTCCATTCAGAAAGGATGGCCAAGATTCAAGATTTCAAGCAAATTATCGTGGCAAATATATCCGTGTCAATTATAACATTCAATGCTAAATTACTAAAATAAAGTCCTCTAATTCTTTTGTTTTACATAATAGATTCATTTACAAGATAGATAAAGACTTGAAAGAGAAAGGAACAGAAAGAAAGCTGATAGGGCTAATTGAAGTATATTGGAAGAATGCTTGGGTGGAATATGGAGACCTGCATAAATCAGGTCTATTCTATGTAAACACTATATTTACTTTAGCCCAGCTATGTTGAATTTCCAATCAAGAATGGTATATAGCCTATTTCCATTTCTATTTATTGACACAAGTGAAAGCAATTAAATAACCAGGATCACAAACACAATTAGGACAATAAAATATTATGGAAGTTGTAAATCATTACAAGATTCTCATGAAAACATTCACTCTGAAATCAGGAACCAATAATGTTAAACCCAGGTAATGTTACAGCTATACCATACAGATTTGTGTTCAGCAGATACGAAATGCAGTCAGCAGATCTGGAGGCTCAAACTGGGCCAGGTTAACCTCCCTGAGGCAGTTAGTGGGTGTTGGGAAAAGTCTAAGCTTCATGCGCCTGCCTCAGAAAATACCAACTCTCGGGCTGAGACCGTCATTGTCAGGGGTGAGTGCCAGCTGCATTCAGGTCAGATGAACCTCCAATTGGTTTAGACAAGCAACATCAATTGCCAGATGCAAGAACAAGTTGTTTAAGCAGCCTGACTGGATACTGTAGGATTTGTCTCAGCTGTAAATAAAAAAGAAAGGCCCTGCACCTCTCACTGTCACACTCGCTTATTCCTCACGTCACATCCACATCATCTGACACTGTTCAAATCACCCCACCCCATGATCTTTCATGCAGCCATGTCCTGGTACACCTCTCTTCCCACCTTTTATGACAGTTGCATTCCCCATGCAAAGGTTTGGCAATTCCATACCCACTCAACACTGTATATCATCACAGAATCCCTGCAGTGTGGAAACCGATTCTTTGGCCTAACAAGTCCACATCGACCCTCCGAAGAGTAACCCACCCAGACTCAGTCTTCTACCACTCTATATTTTACCCCGGACAAATGCAATTAACCTACACATTGTTGAACACTAAGGTAAATTAGCCATGCTAAATTGCCCAAACTCGCACATCTTTGGATTGTGGGCGGAAACCAGAGAAACCCACATAGATACGGGGAGAATGTGCAAACGCCACTCAGACAGTGGCCCGAGGCTGGAATTAAACCCGGGTCCCTGGCTCTGTGAGGCAGCAGTGCTAACCTTTGCTGCTCCAGCTGCATGGAAGCAATAAATGCTTGGTGCTTCCTCAGAAGTGCAAACATTTCATTAATAACTTTCCACTATAACCCATTTTAGAAAAAAATAGTCACCACTGTCCAATAAAAAACATCAGCAATCTAGACCCTTTAAAATTTCTTGACCTGAAAGGGCGAGCCATTTGAAAATGTTTCTCATGTTTCAGTATTGTGAAATTAACAGATGAGACAACCAAAGCCATTACTCAAGAAGGGATGCAGCTTTTTAAACAGGATAATGGTTATCGGGCTCTCACTAAGCAGACATTCCGATACTTACCTAAGAAAGAAGGCAATCGTTATGGAGATCGTGGTTCAGGATACCTTTGCTGTGCCATGAAAAACTGGCTCCAACAACAATTGATATCGACCATTAAGGATCAGTCAGGGTCAGGAGTGTCGAGGGTGGGTATTTGACTCCTTACAAAACTCTGAAAATGCAAGGATTAAGAATGGGATCAGGAATCCTGGAATCAAGATCTGTGCATGATTTTAAAAGCATCCTAACTGAATACAACTCTGTGACAAAATGGCCTATGAATTTTTAATATGTATGCTTGCCAGCAATAGATAACTTTATATGCAAATGTTTCACTCACACAATGATTTTGTTTTAATGGAAGGGGCAGGTAGTAGCATCTGCTTTTATCTACTGTTTAAAAACAATTCAACACTAAATGCATAAAATGTAATATGCAGGCACTCTGATTTTCATGGAGACCTCTTTTTAAATGTGGGCTGATTTGGGTCATGAACTTTCACCTGGCACTCCTACCCTGGCTGGCTTTATTGTAGAAATAAGGAGGAATTGGTGCAATGACCTCACTGATGATATCACTGCTTATGTTAGTTTAGAAATCAATGGAATTTATATGCATCTACTAATAAGATCAGGAAATCCCAACAAATTGGCAGGAGTAGCCAATTCTGCCCATCAAACCTGTGGGCCATATAATTTCTGGCCTCAATTCCATCTTCCTGCCTGCCCCATAATCCTTGACTCATTTGTGGAATAAAATCTTTCTCAGCCAAGCCTTCTCTGCTTCCTATTGGCAAGGAATTCCAAATTATTCTGTCAGAGGAAATACATCATCGTCTCTATCCTTAATGGACTCTGTCTTATTTTAAAACTATGGATGTGAACATTAGGGTCCCCATGAGGAAAAGTTCCTCTCATCACTTACCCTGTCAAATCTCCCTCCAGACACTGCGCATCTCAATATCACTTCTCATTCATCTAAATATCAATGATTATAGGCCCAATCTCCTCATCTTTCCTTCAGGACAAGCTTTCATTCAAGGATTCCGCCCAGTGAATGTTGACTGTTGAACTGTTGTCAGTACAAGCATATTCACAAAGCTAAACACAGAAACAGCCATTCCAAATTCATATTCCACCCCCTTGGAATAAAGGATAACATTTCATATGTCTTTCTAATTATTTTCTGTACCTGCTTGCTAATTAAACATAGAAATGTAGAAACATATGAGCAGGAGGAAGCCATTCGGCCCTTTTGAGCCTGCTCTGCCATTCATCATAATCATGGTTTATCATCCAACTCAATAGCCTAATCCTGTTTTCTCCCTGTAATCTTTGATGGCATTCATCCCAAGTGCTATACCTAGCTGCCTTTTCAATACAATGTTTTGGCATCAACTACTTCCTGTGGTAATGAATTCCACAGCTCACCACTCTTTGGGTGAAGAAATGCCTCCTCATCGCTGTCCCAAATGGTCCATCCCAAATTGTGATCCCTGATTCTAGACATACCCACCCATGGGAACGTTCTCTCTGTATCTACACTGTCTCGTCCTGATCCCTCCCTCACTCATCTGAACTCCAGTGAAAACAATCCTAACCTAGTTAAAAAGCACATAATGCCAGGTTATAGTCCAACAGGTTTAATTGTTAAAAGCAATTCAACACTATATCATAAAATGTAATGTTAACAAACAATCAAGGTATACATTGTATAATTTTTCATTGAAAAATACCTTGATTGTTTGTTAATATTACATTTTATGCATTTAGTGTTGAATTGCTTTTAACAATTAAACCTTTTCGACTATAACCTGGTGTTGTGATTTTTAACTTTGTTTTCCCCAGTCCAACACTGGCATCTCCAAATCAATCCTAACCTAGTCAATCTCTCCTCATACATCAGTCCCGTCGTCCCCGGAATCAGCCTGGTTCACCATTGCTGCACTCCGTCAAGAGCATCCTTCCTCAGAAAAGGAGACCAAAACTGCATACAGTATTCTAGGTGTGGCCTTACCAAGGCCCTGTATAACTGCAACAACACATCCCTGCTCCTGTACTTGAAACCTCTGGCAATGAAGGCCAACATACCATTTGCCTTCTTTACCAATTGCTGCACCTGAATGCTTACCTTCAGCAACTGGTGCACAAGGACACCCAGATCCCACTGCACACTCCCCTCTCTTAATTTACAGCCATCTAATTATTTGTGATGCAATCACAAGGGTCCCCAGATCACACTATAGTGTGGTATTCTGTAATCTCAGTCTATTTAAAAATTATTCTTTTTATATTATTTCTGTCAAAGGGCCATCCTCAAATTTCTTTGCAGTATAGTTCAATGGCCAGTCTTTTCCCTTAGCCTATCGTATCCCTTTGTGGACTTTTTTTTTTCCTCCTCACAACTTCCTTTCTTACCTATCTTATTATCATTAGCAAATTTGGCTGCAACAGTCAGTCCCTTGTCCAAATCATCGATATAGATCATAAATAGTGAGGCTCCAGCACTAATCCCTGCAGCACACCATTACTTACAGTTTACCAAACCGAAAATAATCCAATAATCCTGACTCTATTTCCAGTTAGTTGCCAAGTCCTCTATCTATGCTACTGTAATAAAATCAAACCTTGCAGATGCTCGAAATATAAAATTAAAAACAAAACAAGGTGCTGGCAAAACTCAGTAGGTTTCAATTTGCAAGGAAGAATCATTTAGGGTTCAAAACTTTCTTGTTTTCAGCACTTTATGCATTTCTACAAGAATGTGTCCAGATCATTGAAAGAATCCTATCCTATTGCAAGTGAATAGATATTTCTTTTCATATTAATTCCAAAAAAGTAGATAAATTAACTAAGATATAAATTGAAATTTCAAGTTTGAATATAAGTATAGAAGACTAGTTCTTTGTTGTAAGCATTCCTATTTTCAACAATACTGCTCAAACATCAAGCTAATAGGGTGTATGATTAAAATTTATTGCAAGGTGAGAACATTTTGATTAGTTTAATTAGATTATGGAGCTTGTCATATTGTTAGACTAAAACAAGTAATAATCTTGTGTGACAGAGGTTTAATTCACCAGGGGCTAGGCTTTGTTTGAAACTAAACATAACACCTCTTCACAGTATTCTTTGGATTTCAGTAGTTATATTGGAAGATCGATTTGTTAAATAGGAAATTGTATGTTATTTCTTAGTGGAGTAGTTTACATAACTCGTAAAATTGCTTTAATATGAATGAATGATCTTAAGTTTATAGGAGAAAGTAGATACCCGGTAAAAAGCTAAGCTTTCATACATCGAGTTTTTATACTTCTGGCTGCACGTATGATTAATGAAAATTGGATAGAGTGATAAATGGGTCAGTCATTTTGTTCATACTTAATTAGCATATACCTTATCCGAGTCAAAGAATGTGTTCACAGTTCCCTTGTTAAATGTTTTTCAACCAAATATGAGCAAAAGTTACATTATATTGCATTTTTAAGTTTTTTTTTCAATATTATTGTATAACTTTTTATTCACAATCTCAACCATGACAAAGTACAATGCTTTGGCTGCTTTCTTGTTTCAATCACCTTTTCAGCAACCAAACTCAGTTGAGGACATACGGAGGAAAACTTCTAATCATTGAAGATCATCTACATTCATGCATTTGCTATTTATATGACGGTTTTAATTCATTTGTTTAATCTGGAATTACCTGGGTTTGGGACGGAAGATCAGGCAGACAAATAGCATACTAAAAGTCAAGGATCTAGACTTTCTGGAAAGATACCACGTTGTTGCTCAAATCAAGTTGGGAGCATATACTTGTTCTAGATCTCATTCTTGTTATTAATAACTTCAAAACAACTGCTATAACTCAAAAAGGGAGTGAGAAAAACCATCGGTATTTATATTACAGTTGCAGAGAAATTTCCAAAGTCTCTATGATTGTACTCATTACCCATTATGTTTCAAAGAACTCTCAAGCAGCAAACATGCAGCTGTCTAACTATATAGCCCTCTGATTCACTTAACAACAGTTCAATCTTATTTTATCTCTGAGTGCTGGAATCTCAGATATAAATACATTTGGAATGAATGGATTCCAAGCTTCAGTTATTGCAAAAATAGAGTGTTAGAATTTTCAAGGTAGAAAGATGACAGTCTTCTAATTTTCATAAATTATAAATTGATCTGAAGTATGTTTAGTGCCTGGGAAGTATCAGCAGGAAGTCACAAGCGAATGTTATTTGCTCATTGAAAGTCGAATAACACTGAAGCCCAAGATGGCTGTTGCTAAGGTTCATGCAGTATAATGCTGACGCACGATGTCTAAAACAAAATACGGATAGTCAACGTTATGATCTGTATAAGAAACATTTAAAGAGCTTTGTTGTGATATGAATGCATTTTTTTTCAATAAACAGTGCAATTGTTAACACTAGCAACAGAAGTGAAATTTTCAAAATTTTGAAGCCAAGTCCCAACCTACCTAATTAGAATTTTAACAGTCTGAAGCCTGTCACTCAATAAAATTCACTTCAGGAAGATGGGTTTCTTCATTTTAATACCATTTTCATTGTTAGCCAGTTTTCCTGACACTCAGAAATTCTGGCTGGTACAAAGAGGTAAAAAGAGTGTACTTAAGTGCATTTAAGCATCGCATGTGAGTCAAAAATACCATGAGCATTTTCCTCACTCCCTTTGATTAATGTCTCCTCAGTTTCTGAGATTCCCAAAACCAGCAACCCAACCCATTATGATTTAGAACATAGAACAATACAGCCCTTCGGCCCTCTGTTGCGTTGACCTGTGAACTATTCTCAGCTCGTCCCCCGACAGGATCCCGTTTCTAAACTTTCACGATCTCAGATTTTTCCTACAATCATCACCTCACCAATAGCCTTCAAATTTCCACTTTTGAGATTTTTGATTCCTGGTTATTTTCCTTTCTGGCAGGCAGTTAGCTTGGAGAATGAAAAACAGCTTCCCTTTCTTCATGGTCCTGTGTAGATATCAGGTCTACATAGGCAATAGTGTTTTTTAAAAAAATTATTTATAGGATGAGGGCATCACTGGCTAGACCAGTATTTATTGCCTATCTAATTGGCCAGAGGACAATTGCTATGTGTCTGAAGTCACATGTCAGCCAGACCAGGTAAGGATGGCAGATAATGGAGTTGTTGTCATCATTAGAACTTTTAATCCCAGATTTTTATTCAATTGAAATTCTCCCATCTGCCCAGGTGAGATTTGAACCTGTATCCCTGGAGCATACTTGGGTCTCTGGATTAACAGTCCAGTGATAATACCACTAGACCAAGGGGTGGTCTTCAGTACTCAATAGGGTGCCCATCCTGCTTTGACTTGGTGGTTTCCTACATCCTGAACAACATTGTTATTCCCAGACCCTGGCAAAGGTTCCCCAAATTGTCACAGTTCCAAACAATGTATCTCAAATCTATAAACTCCCAGGTGATAGAGATTAACTTTTATCTCTCCAACCTTCAGGCTCTCTGCCTGTATTCCTGATGAAGGGCTTTTGCCCAAAACGTACAATTTTACTGCTCCTCGGATGCTGCCTGAACTGCTGTGCTTTTCTAGCACCACTCTAATCTCGACTCTGGTTTCCAGCATCTGCAGTCATTGTTTTTACCTACCTGATAGAGATTAACTGGCTCCCCTTCTTTATTCACCCATCCTCTCAGTTGGTCACGATAATTTTAATTTGAAAACAAATATTTTCTCTTTTCTGCCATACTTAAATGAACAAATGTTCTAAAAAGAACTGTTTAACCAGGCTTTCTTGAGTTAACAAGGAGCAAAACAAAAGCAAAACTTATTGGGAAAATCTCAGCAGATCCAGTAACATCCTTGGGGACAATGCAGAATTAATGATTTGGGTTCAGCGACTCCTCTTCAGAATGGAATGAAAAATTAATTAACAATTAATAATAATACAGCACATATATGCACACAGATTAGACACAAGAGGTAAGCATAAACTGACAGAAGCTTTTCTGAACAAAAAATAAGGAGCAGTCTTTGAGGTTTTCACAAAGGAGAGGGTAGTTAAATGTCATGGCTTTTGCAGTGGAAGGTACTGATAACATTGACATCGGTGATTGAATAGTTAGTTTCAAGATTTTTATTTTTGCAGCTTGGTTGAAATTCTGTTCCTCTGATTCTTTTCAACCGTGACAAAATTTCAAAATTCATGGTGAGGGCGAGTCCGTTCGATGACTGGTGTCCTTTGGTCTGCCTTTCCACCTTGCTGGCTGCTAGCATGCAACACATAGGTGACTAGGGCATAGCTCTTCAACTGTAACTTTCAATACACATTAGCACTCAAACACACAGACATCTGTATCTTTATCTGCTGGCACTGGCAAGCCGTCGCCTCAACACACATGAGAAGTGTTGAAACTGAGTTTTTAACTTCTGCCTCATGTATTCTTAAGAAGGAAACCCACAAAATATGTTGGCAGTTTGAAATGTAATCCACAGGGAGTATCTTCCTGTTGAACAGGGGGTTGTTCACCCTTCGTTATCTTTGCAATCGCAAGAGATAACTGTATGTTTTGACTTGCCCCTTCCCCCTTTGAAAGGATACTATTTGCATCACAGCGTGTAATATTCTGTGATGAAACTGAAAATAGTCTTCTGAGGAGGAGGAAGGTTAGGTACAAGCATACCATCAGACCATCTTCAGTGGTTTCACAGCCACTCTGAGTCATCGCCTCAGTTACTGCTTTTCCAAAGGTGCCAGGTTATCTCCTCTGTGGGTACAAAGATCTGGACTATGTGCCTCACCCCGACAAGTTATTTCCTGTTTCCTTGAGTTGTGTGCCACGTGGTCCTGCAATTGAAAATGAAGTGTATCAGTGAGTGTGGTGCAGCTCGATTGATGTGGTTTTCATTTTTGAATAGTGGGCAATGTAATGTGCATGCTGTGAGATGTCAATGTGAATCTTGCACTAGTACAAAATGTGTAAAGGTGAGGTAAGGTATGTCAATGTTAGATTTCAGTCATAATTGGTAGAGATTATTTGTTGCTGAGTGATGGCAATGTGAGGCTAGTGTGGCAATCAGTGGGAAATTATGTTTGGAGATGTAGTTACTGACCTAGACTAATCATGTGAACTTTGTTTTCCACTGCATCAAAATCCTTGGAGCGATGAGGCTGCTATTTATAGTCATAGCTATCTGTCCTTATTACCTTCTGAGAGTTACAGAGCCTTCTGCCCCCTTGCAGATGGATAGCATCTCCATACAACTGCCCTCTTTAACCAAGGCCTTTTGTGCAGTGATAGAGCAACTTGGAATTCCAATTTGTGCATTCTGTACCGTAATTCAGCATTCAATGAGCTCACAATCTTTTCTGCAACCAATTTTAGCACCTGAACCAAATTAGTGCTAGTCTCTCATGATTTTACACCTCTGCTGATGCGTGGAACCACTCATCAACACATTTCAGGTTGGCTGCACTCCAAAATCATTGTGCTGCCTGTTCATTTAAAAGTTTACAGGCTGCCTGCATTTAAAGCAACAAGCATGGCTTAATCACGCGTCACAATCCCTGCACCCACTTTGGTTCTTATCGAATTTTGCAGCCAATATGTCTAAACAAAGCCACAGATGATTACATTTCATGTTTCCTTCTATATGAAATATTGAGCGGTGCTTTACATTCTAGCTATCTAATCTTTATTATTGGTGCACAAAAGAGATTACTTCAAGCTCAGAGTGATTTTAAATAGCTTTGTCACAAAGGGAAGATTTAGGTCTATATCCTGTCATTGTAAGGGTATTTTAGAAATTAATTTACATGGGAAGTATAATTGGTGATAAGTCTTAAAGAATGAGAGGAAGAAGATAATGCTGAATATAGTTGCTACCTCATCATTGTTTTGTCTTAACACATTAGTGTAAAGCCCTTTTAAAGTGTCAAAAATTGCTTTTAGGGGTGAAGATGCTATGGATTTTTAAAATTTCACCTTATTGTCAAGACATTGAAAACTCTATCAACTGAACTCACTTTAGGGATTCTGTCCTTGCTGCAGCAAAAATAGGCTCAGTTTGAATTCCGCACTGAATTCAAATGGCTCTGCTCAGTTTGAGTGCCACCGTTCCTTTCTCCCTATCAACAAAAATACACCTGTCAGAGCTGACTAATCTGGATCCAGCTCCCACCATAACTCCCAAGTAATCCAGGCCTTATTGTTAATATGTGCACTTTCCAGTAGATCATTGGCTAGTGATCCATAATGGGAAAGCTGTCTGATTTAACTTGCCAAACTGAAAGTCACTGAGGCCAATGATGTAATTCTGTTATGATTAGATTCTTAAATGCAAGGCAGGGTCAGAGGTGCGCAGGTCCACAATCATGCATCTGTGGCTGCTGATCTGTTCAGTGCCACAATCAGCCACTGATGGTAATGGATGTGTTGGTCTGGGCCACGACTCAGACAGTGATACTGGATTCTCTTCAGAAAGTAGAGACACCCACCCCAAACCCCATCAGTCATGGCTGTCAGGCCACGACTGCAGCCACTGGCTACACTGTGGATGTGATGCCTTGCCACAATCACAGCCAGGCAGCCATAGTGTTTCTAAGTCTCTAAACTATTGAACTTTGCTCCGTGTTGAAGTGCCTCTCTTTCTTTATCCAAACTTGGCAACTTGTGCTTTAGTCACTGACACTGCTGATTTGTTAAGGCTGGTGGCCTCCCAGACATTGGTAGGTTTCATCTTTTAAAAAAAGTCAATTTGTGTATGCCTGGAAAACACAATGAGTGTCAGCACCCAGAACTGGTTAGGTTCTGGATCTTGGACTAAAAATCAGGCCCCAGCTAACTACACAGGCCAGAACTCAAACCCAAGACCTCTCTATTCCATATAGCTCAGGACATGTTGGCCAAAGTTCTCATACAATATAAGACTCGTGAGCTATTGTGAGCTGTGTCATGTTATCCAAAATATAATTACTTCTGACTTGTCAGTACAATTGATGGGAACAAATTACAAAGTCCAGACCATAAAGATAATTTTTATTTTATCATCGTTGGGCTTCAAAGTCAATTACATTTTCAAATGCATTAAATACAAACTGTTGTTCTGCACAATAAGTCATTTCCAAAATTTATGTTATTTCCATTTAAAGAAAAGCAGACAGGATTCAAAACTACAAGCGCTAATATCTTGATCAGCATAATTGCTTTTAGGATGCAAACAACATTGTGTGTCATTGTCTCTTGGTACATGTGGTGAAAAGTATGTAAACCTGCTGATTCAAACCATGTGTAAAGGTTTTCCATTTTCATGATAGCAATCCATCTGAAATGTCAAACTCCCACGACAAGTAAATGTTCATTTTCTCTCTTGCTTGTTTTGACATGGAACTCATTCTTTTACATGTGGCCCACTCAACTTTGAGCCATTAGCATCAAAAACGTTTTGTGCTGTCAAAGCTGATCTATTATTTCTCTAAATGCTTGGATTTAATGTATGGTTTTTCAACAACATAGTAATTGAATTTGTAATTCATGGCTGAAAGAGATGAAAAACTTGAATTCAAAGTTTAGTAAAGAAGCGACATGTTGATTATCTGATGTACCAAACTGTAAACAGATCTAAGTTACCATGCTGTCTTAATGAATTTTAGACAAGATACCACTGAGCTATGGCTGCATCTGAGTAATGCAGAAAAATCCAACTATCCATAAAAGCTTGGATCATTCCATATTAAAAGAAACAAAATCAACCAGATACACTTGTACTAGAGAACTTGAATGTGCAATCATAATTTTTCAAATAAATCATTTTGCAAAATATAGAATTATGCAGCACAGAAGGATATTATTCAGCCTATTTCGTCTTTGACAGAGCTATTCAATTAATCCCATTCACTTTCCTTTCCCCGTAGGTCCATTTTTTTTTTTCTCAATCAGGTATTTATCTAATTCCCTTTTGCATATCACTACAGTATTCAGTCTGCTTCCACTATCCTTTTAAGCGGTGCATGTTCTTTCAAATTCATGAAATAAGAAGGAATGGAAGGATAATGGGGGAAGTGTAAAAAGAAATAGACAACTTCTAAGCTTTCAAAAGAAAGAACTATCGTGGGAGATGGGAAATGTCAAATTGTGTTGGAGAATTGAGTAACCAAAAATAAGTTACTCAATGCAAAGTCAGAGGTTGAAGCCATTTGACCATTTAGGTAATGAAAAGAGCAATGCTTTATCAGTTTCAATAAAATGTATAGAGTGCAAAGCGAGTTTGCAAAGTGTAGAGAAAGATTGCAGCCTAGACGTGAGAGGAGGACAACATACTGGATCAGGTGATTTTTGTTCTATCCTATTTAAGGTATAATGGAGCTGTTAGAAGAGATTGAGCAGGTTTAAAAAAAAAACATGGTGAGAAGAAATGTGTTCACATAATGATACTCCATTCAGATTACATTGACTCCTGGGGCAGAGTGTGTCATGGTTATAGTATGTCTCAACAATGTCGATGGGGAATACCACACAAATATATCTGGCATTATCTGTTTTTGGGGAATTGACCTATGTCTGCTAGCAGCACTGGAAGCAACTGTTTCCCCCTACGGTTTGTTAACAAACTTGAAAGAAATGAGAAGGAAAATCAGTCTCGGTATTTCGTGGGAATCTATTTCCAATGTAAATTTTTGCTACCAAGTACTGAATTCAAAATCTGCCCTCATGGTGCCAGAATTTCCTATACTTCATAGAATACCACTTATGGCTATTTAATGATAGATCCATTACTGTGAATTCATTATCATTCAATTTAAGATGAAACATTGATATTAGGATGCTGTAAAAGCTAGGCACAATATTGAATAGTTTTATATTCATAAAAATGACCAAATGAGTTCCTTTTAGTATTCATTTGTGAGATGTGAGCGTCACTGGCTCTCAAGCATTTATTGTCCATCCATAGTTGCCCTTCTTAAACCGCTGCTATCTACCTGCTGTGGGTTGACTCACAATGCCATTAGGGAATTCCAGGATTTTGACCCAGTGACAGTAAAGGAACAGTGACAAATTTCAAAGTCAGGATGGTCAGGGACTTGGAGAGGAACTTGAAAATAGTGGTGTTCACATATATCTGCTGCCCTTGTCCTTCTAGATGGACGTGGTCGTGGGTTTGGAAGGTGCTGTCTGATGATCTTCTGCAGTGAATTTCTGCAGTGCATCTTGTAGAGAGTATACACTGTTGCTACTGGGTGTAGGTGGTGGAGGGAGTGGATGCTATTGGAGTTAGTAATGATCAAGCAGGCTTGATGTCAAGCTTTTTGAGTGTTGTTGGGGCTGCACTCATTGAGGCAAGTGGGGAATATTCCAATACACTCTTGACTTGTCCCTTGTAGATAGGCCTTGGGAGACAACATGGTTTTGTGAAGGGTAGGCCATGCCTCGCAAACCTTATCGAGTTCTTGGAGAAGGTAGCCAAACAGGTGGATGAGGGTAAAGCGGTTGATGTTGTGTATATGGATTTCAGTAAGGCTTTGATAAGGTTCCCCACGGTAGGCTATTGTACAAAATATGGAGAGAGGTAATTGAAGGTGATTTAGTGGATTGGATCAGAAATTGGCAAGCTGAAAGAAGACAGAGGGTGGTTGGTGGTTGATGGGAAATGTTCATTCTGGAGTTCAGTGACTAGTGTGTACCGCAAAGATCTGTTTTGGGTCCACTGATGTTTGACATTTTTATAAATGACCTGGATGAGGGCATAGAAGAATGGGTTTGCAAATTTGTGGATGACACTAAGGCCAGTACAGTGCCAAAGGATGTTGCAGTTTACAGAGGGACATAGATAAGCTGCAGAGCTGTGCTGAGAGATAGCAAATGGAGTTTAATGCAGGAAAATGTGAGGTGATTCACTTTTTGGAAGGAATAACAGGAATGCAGAGTACTGGGCAAATGGTAAGATTATTGGTAGTGTAGTTGAGCAGAGAGATCTTGATGCTTATGCACATTGATCCCCCAAAGTTGCCACCAGGTTGATAGGGCTGTTAAGAAGGCATACGGTATGTTAACTTTTATTAGTAGTGAGAGAGAGTTTTGGAACCATGAGGTCATGCTGCAGCTGATACAGCCGCACTTGGAGTATTGCGTGCAATTCTGGTCACTACATTATAGGAAGGATGTGGAAGCTTTGAAAAGGGTTCAGAGGAGATTTACCAGGATGTTGCCTGGTATGGAGGGAAGGTCTTATGAGGAAAGGTTGAGGGACTTGAAGGTGTTTTTGTTAGAGAGAAGGTTGAGAGGTGACTTAATTGAAACACAAAATCAAGAGGTTAGATCAGGTGGACATTGAGAGCCTTTTTCCTAGGATGATGATGGCTAGCATGAGAGGACATAGGTTCAACTTGAGGGCTGATAGATATAGGACAGATGTCAGAGGTGATTTATTTACTCAGAGAGTAGTAGGGGTATGGAATGCACTGCCTGCAATGGTTGTAGTCTCACCAACTTTATGGGCATTTAAGTGGTCATTGGGGAAGCATATGGACACAAATGGAATAGTTTAGGTTAGATGGGCTTCAGATTGGTTTCACAGGGCGGCACAACATTGAGGGCTGTACTGCGCTGTAATGGTCTATGTTCTATGAGTGTTACTTGCCGCGGTATTCCTATCATCTGATCTTCTCTTGTAGCCATTGTGTTTATGTGGTGAGTCCAGTTGATTTTCGGATCAATGATAAGCCCCAGGATATTGATGATGGAGAATTCAGTGATGGAAACACCATTGAATGGCAATGAGCGGTGGTTAGATTGTCTGTCTATTATTGGTGATGGTCAGAGCCTGGCATTTGTGTGGTGCAAAAGTTACTTGCCACTTACCAGCCCAAGCTTGGATATTGAAATACATAATTTTAGTTTTTATTAATAGATTTTAACTTTCACACTCCTGAGTTGTGCCTTATAGATGGTGGACTGGCTTTGGAGAGTTAGGACGTGTGTTAGCCGCCACAGTATTCCCAGCTTCTGACCTGATCTTGTTGCCATGATGTGGAGATGCCGGTGTTGGACTGGGATGAACAAAGTTTAAAAATTACACAACACCAGGTTATAGTCCAACAGGTTTATTTGGAAATGCAAGCTTTCTGAGCGCTGCTCCTTTGTCAGGTAGTTAGTCCAATATTTCAGCTACTTATCGCCTCTCATGGAGGCTATTTCTAAGGTACCTTGATGTTATAGAAAAGTTATAGAAGTGGTTATCAATATAGCACACCATACTGCTATGTGTGAAAACTGTTCAATATTAATGCATTTTAAGAAAACTTATTAATGATATTTAATGATTGTGTCATTCAAAGTTATTACTTCTGTACTCTGTTCGACTAAACATGCATCAGGAGATGCCTACAATCTCTATTTTCCAGTTATAGTGCAAGTTACCAAATGGATCTGGATGAATTTTATCCCAGAAAGTTACTTGTCTCTTTGGATTTAGCAATATTCTGCTCTGTGTGCATAATTTATGGAACTGTGATGGTTGAGTGATTAAGAAAGGTTCAGAGCAAAGAAACAGCCACTACAAAATGACATTTTTAACTACAGAAAATGATAAACATTATGGGTTTTGATCCCTTCTGGGGAGCCAGCCAGCTGCCTTCATTAGATGCATTATTTCTTTCCACACACTTTCCACTAAATCTCATCCATCTCTCATGAGATTCATGCTTTTAATGGCCAAAACTGCATAATCAACACAAAACATAATTGCTGTTGGACATTACATGGCAATTGTCGGTTCTATCAATTTTTTGCACCATTTTCTCGGGAACAGTTTGTGAATTGTTGTTTCCTGATATTTTGACATGAAGGTCATATCTTTTTTCTAACCTATTTTGTCAAGTGCAGAAGAGGGAAGTTCAGTGACTAATAGGGATGCATCTAGTCCTGATTGAACTAACTTTTGCATGCATCTGATGAATGATACAAGGTATTCAATCTGAAAAGAAAGATAAATTATTCCCAAGGATCCAAATGAACTTTTTTTCTTCTCTGAGCATTGCCTTTTTTCTACAAGCTTTCAACAACAGCATCTTTGCTACCATCTGTAAGTTTAGATGAGATGCCTCATTAGTACTGACAGTCACCTTCACAGTGTTGCTCATAGAGGTGCAATTTACCAACAGAGTGGTTCATCAAAGCAGCTTCAGCATTGTTCAGCTCAAGTCACGGACATGATGTAAGAACCATGCCAAAGATCTTTCACATAATGGACAGCTCTGCTATTAGAGAGGTAACTACATTTGTTGATCTTATAATGTGCTAGTTTTATGATGATAAATGCAAATTTATCTTTCAAAATGCCACAAGAAAACACAGTTTACAGTGTAGAAATATGTATTTAATCTATCAGCTGTATCTGCATATCATAGTGTATGAATGTCAAATATACCCTTTATTATTTGAGGCCTCACAGTTAGAAGGTGGTGTACACAAATTCCATTCAAGAGATTTGGTTGAAGCTTGCTGGAGTGGGTGAAATGGTAGATGTACCAGACAATTGGGTAGGAAGCCACAGGACTGACTCCTGGCAGTGGAAGCTCTGTCCTGTGTGAGGTTTGCAGCATGAAGGGACTGACATGGAAGAGTTTCCTGCTGACAAGAAGCCAATTAGGCTTGTTAACAACATCCTTAAATTCACTGAGACTAATTGTATTGGTGGATCACGCATTAAACAAATTTTGCATGGGAGTCCTCTGCCTCCATATATCTATCCGAGAGACAAAAAAAACTGAAGTTGCTGGAATCTAAAGTAAACAAGCAGGAGGCTGGAAGAACACAGCAAGCCAGGCAGCTACAGAAAGTGGAGAAGTCGATGTTTCGAGTGAGAGAGGGTTACACCCAAAATGTTGACTTCTGCACCTCTTGATGTGGCCTGGCTTGCAGTGTTCTTCCAGCCTCCTGCTTGTCTACTTTCCATAAATCTATCCAGCAGGTTTGCCAATGACCTTCTTGGGTTGGGGGCATGATGACCTCTCATTGACTGGCAATTTGTATTTGATCAAGTGATCTGATTTCAGGAAGAGGGATCTGCTGGAAGCCACCTGTGCTTCTAATTCTCCAGTCCCCTTCTAAGTAGTGACGATCTCATTGCAATCACCATCCTGCTCCAGTCATCTCTCTCCAGGAATTCAATGTTGATCCTTCATGAAAGGCAGCCAAAACCACTACTTCTGCTAGACCTGCCAGTACTGGAAAACAGTCAGCCTCTGATTGACTTGCAGCTCTTGGGAGTAGGATTCCCCATAATAAGGGACTTTGGCAAATAGGTAGCCAGATGTTGCATTGCTTGTGTTAATTGCATTCAACCTTCTGGTGAAAGGTAACGGGAATACCCAACTTGTTCTAACCAATGGGCAGCAGGCCCATTGCCAGCACTAAACTTCATCCTTGATCAGATAATCTAGGTTGACATATCAATGCAACCACGTCGGGGTGCTGTTGGAGATGCTGGCTTTCAGATCTGTTGCTGAACCAAGGCCCTGTCTATTCTCTCAAGTAGATATAAAAGATCTTCTTGCATTATCCAAGAGTATCGGGCATTCTAATCTGTGTCTCAGCATATGTATATTTTAGCTAAAACTTCATTTAAAAACAATTGCTACACATCTAAAACACCCGATTATGTAAAGAGCCTTTGGAAAAGTCAAGAGAGTTGCTATGTAAATAAAGCTTATCTTTACCAATCAAATTAGGATTTTAAATGCATTGAAAGTTCCCTTCTGTCCTTTTGAAGCTATTTCAAATCTGCACATTTTGAAAATTAAGGAAAACTCATATTATTTGGAACATCTCCAAATCATATTGTTTGGTTTGTTTTAGTAATCAGTCATTGTTTACACGTGCAATTCTCTGGTTTCCAAATGAAGAAGCATTGATGATGAATTCCAATTTATTGCAAGTTGTATCCTGAATGAAGAATATCTGTTTAAAATAAAACTCCTGGATTTTAATGCGTTATGTTAAGTGCAGTTCACATTTCTAAATAATAGATTTCTATGTTTGAATTATAAAATATTTCCTACTGGAAGTTTTTTTTTTGCTTTTGTCCTAGTTTTATTTTAAAACATAATTTTTGTATTTTCGTAATTATAAATTTGTCATTAACTGTTCAGTTAAAACACTGAGTAGGTCTGTGTGGAAGAATATGGTCTCACACTGCTTCAGTTTAAAGTAAGATGAGAGAATCTGGTGATTGCTTGAAGATAGCCTCTAGGGATAGTTTATTAATGTATCAAAATGTTGTACTACAGTGCTGTGGGATGCAGCTTCTTTGTTACTGTTCTCTGCATACCAAGTTTCTGATTGCAAGCAAATTATCTGTAACATACAAGGCGCTATTCCCAGGAGGAAAGAGAGAAACTTCAAAGTTAACTTGGATTGCTTAGAGGCACCATTTAGCAAACAGAAAAAAAAAACAGCCCTGGTAAAGGATTGACAGCAAAAAGTCTGCCTACCTTTAATAAAGTGCGTTCCATTTCGCCTCAAATAATGAGTTACAAATCACTCCACTTAATTAATTCACCTCACCCTATCCAAGATTTCTGCAATACTTAAGATCAATCAGTACGCTACAAAGAAACATAACTTGCCTCAATGTGCAATTTTTAAAAATTATTTTTATAAACCTAACATCTCAAATCTTTTTGATAGCAGCCACATTGCTGTGGATCTGGTATAGCATATCAGCTAGATCAGGTAAGGATGGCATTTTTCCTTTCCAAAAGGGTATTAGTGAACCAGAAATAGAAAATACTGAGAAATCAAATGAATGAAAGGCTTTTGGGAGTAAAGTTTGGTCAATCTCTTAACAAGTTAAGGTCATAATTGGTTATTCAATTGGCACCACACAAACATTTACTGCTTCCACCACCAATACTCATTCACAACGGTGTATACCATCTACAAGATTTATTGCAAAATTTACCAAGCCTCCCAAGATAGGACCCCTCAAATGCATGACCTCTATCATCAATAAGAACATATGCAACAAATACATGGGAACACCTACAAATCACTCGCTATCCTGGCTTGGAAACATCCCATCCCAGTGTTGCTGGGTCTAAATATTGGAATTTCCTTCATGCTGGGTGTACCTATAGTAAATAGACTGTAGCAGTTCATGAAGGCAACTCACCACCATTTTACCAAGAGCAATTTTATTAGGGCGGCATGGTGGCTCAGTGGTTAGCACTGCTACCTCACAGCACTAGGGACCGGGTTTGATTCCAGTCTCAGGCGACTGTGCAAACTCCACACAGACATTCTCCCCATGTCTGCCTGGGTTTCCACTGGGTGCTCGGGTTTCCTCCTACAATCCAGAGTTCTGCAGGTTAGATGAATTGGTCATGCTAAATTTCCCATAGTGTTCAGGGATGTGTAGGTTAGGTGCATTAGTCATGGTAAATATAGGATAATAGGGTGTGTGAATGGATTACTCTGGCAGGATTACCCTGCCAGCAACTCCCCAATCCAGTAAATGAATTTTTAAAAAGCACTCTGCCAATGCATTCAAGCCTGGTTCAATGAAAAGCACAAGAAGGTATGACAGGAGCAGAAGGCATATCTGAAAATGAGACCTGGTTAATCTGATGAAGCTCCAAAATAGGATTACATATGAGTCCATTGGCATAACCAGTAAGTGATATCTGGAGCTAAGCAATTCTACAATCAAGGTTTCAGATCTGAGCTCTCTATTCTTGCCATATCCAGTCATGAATGATGGTGGACAACTAAATAACTTACTGGAAGGGGAAGATCCATAAATATCATCATCCTCAATGCTGGAGAAACCTAGCACATCAGTGCAAAAGATAAAGCTGAAGTTTCTGAAACAATCTTCAGTCACAAGCACCAAGTAAATAATCCATCTCAGCTTCCTCTCAAGTTGCCAGTATCATAGATTCCATTCTTAAGCCATTTTTTCATTCCATTCACTGAGATAGCACCTTCAAAACCTACAATCACTACCATGAAGAAGGACAAAGGGATACATACTCCCACTTACAAGCTTCCTCTCTAAGTTATTCACCATCCTGATTTGAAAGCCTATCAATGTTCCTTTGGTTTTGCTAGGTATAAATCCTGGAACCCCTACACTGATGTTTTTGTGTGAGTACGTACACCGAATGGTCAATAGTAGTTCACGACACAGCATATCACCATCTTCTCTAGGCCAAAAAAGACCAATAAATACTGGTCTAGACTGCACATATACATCTCATGAATGACTTTATAAAATTTATTTCATCTGCTCATTCTGTATACACCTGCCCACAATAAACTGCATGCCAATAATCCGTCCAGTTCTCATACACATAGTCATGTTCACAGATATAGGAATTAGAAACAAATCATCATCTCCATCCTGCTCCACCATTCAATACAAGAACGTACTGTGAAGGAAATATAAGAAAATAGAGTGGATGCTGGAAATCTGAAACAAACACCAAAAATACCGGAGAAATTCAAAAGGCGTGGAAGCACCTGGGGAGAGGGAAACAGAATTAATGTTTTGAGTCCAGAATAACCCTTGTTGATAACTGGAATTCTGAAGAAAGATCATACCAGACCCAAATGTTAACTGTGTTTCTCATTCTTTAAATGCTGCCCAACCTTCTGAGTTTCTCCAGCATTTTCTGTGTTTGGCTTAGGGCATCCCTCTCTGTGGTGCACTAACAAACAGAATCATCCTTTGACTTTTGCAGTGTTACTGTCATTCCTAAAAATTTTGCATAGAACTGTAGAGATTGAGAGCAGGAGTAAGCTATCCAGAACTTTTAACCTGCTCCACCTTTCAATATAATTCTCTATCACAAAGCCATTTTCTGCCTTCTCCCCATACTCCCTGTTGCCTTTAAAAATATTAAAATTTATCTCTCTCACTTCTTGAATATGTTCAGTAACTTGGCCTCAAAAATCTTCTGTGGTAGTGAATTTCTCAGGTTCACACTGTGTGAAGAATTCTTCCCTCATCTCAGCCTTAAATGGCCAACCCTCTATCCTGAGACAGTGACCCCTGGTTCTGGACACCCCGACCAGGGAAACCAGCCTCTCTACGTTTATTCTGTCTAACCCTGTTAGAATTTTATGTTTCAATGAATAGAAACTAGTTGATCCAATCTCTCCTCATAGGAAAATCAAGGTGTCTGTGGCATCAGCCGAGTGAAGCTTTGCTGTAAACTCTGAGGCAAATATATCCTTTGTTCGGTGAGGAGACCAAAACTGCATGCAGTAGACGAGATGTTTTCTTAGCAAGATCCTGTATAACTGCAGTAAGACGTACCTACTCCTGAACTCAAATCTTCATGCAATGAAAACCAACATACAATTTGTCCTAATTGTTTGTTGCACCTTCCTGTCTATTTTCATTGACTAGTATACCTTTGTATATCCAGTTAAAAATCACACAAAACCAGGTTATAGTCCAACAGGTTTAATTGGAAGCACACTAGCTTTCGGAGCGTTGCTCCTTCATCAGGTGGTAGTGGAGGGCTCAATCCTAACACGCAGATTTTATAGCAAAGATTTACAGTGTGATGTAACTGAAATTATACATTGAAAAAACAATCAATTTTTCAATGTATAATTTCAGTTACATCACACTGTAAATTTTTGCTATAAAATCTGCGTGTTAGGATTGAACCCTCCACTACCACCTGATGAAGGAGCAACGCTCCGAAAGCTAGTGTGCTTCCAATTAAACCTATTGGACTATAACCTGGTGTTGTGTGATTTTTAACTTTGTACACCCCAGTCCAACACCGGCATCTCCAAATCATTTGTATATCCATGTTTTCCAACATGTCACCATTTAAATAATACATTGTCTTTCTGTTTCTCACACCGAAATCGATAATCACACAATTAGCCATATTTCACTGCATCTGCTGCCTGTTTGCCCAGTCACTCAACTTATCTAAGTCACCTTAAAGTCTCCTTGCATTCTCTTCACAATTCACAATCCTGCCCAGTTTTGTGTCATCAGTAAACTTGGTTCCCTTAGCCAGGTCATAGATCATGAATAGCTGACAGTTAAGCATTTATTCTTGGACTACCTCGTTAGTCACTGTCTATCACCTGGAAAAAGAACTATTTATTCCCATTGACTGTTTCCTGTCTATTAACCAATTCTCAAGTCATACCAATGTGTATGATTTGCCCACTAATCTCTTATGTGGGACCTAAGTAAAAGCTTTCTGAAAATTCAAATGCACTACATTTATTGGTTCTCCCTTATCACTTTTACTTGTCACATGTTAAAATAAACTCTAAGCATGATATGGCTTTAATGAACTCATGCTACCTTGTCCAATCTTGCTAATATGATCTGTAATAATACTCCTCCTTCCCCCAAACTTATAGATAGTCGGGTCGCATGTGTCACCCTCAAATCTATAGGAAATGGTCCACAATCTATAGAATTTTGGAGAAATGACCACTGACGCATCCATTATTTAGAAAGACACTTTCTTTAGTATTTGTAGATTATCACACATTAGTGATTTGTCAACCTTTAATTCCATTAATTTCTATAGCACTGTTTAATGGCTAATACTTATTTCCTTCAATTCTGCCCTTTCACTAGCTCTTTAGTCGGCTAACGTTATTTATGGCGTCTTTGTGAAGACAACAGGAAAGTGTGTGTTCAAGTCTTCTGCAATTTCTTTATTACCTCTTAAAATTTCCCCAGCTTCTGACTGTAAGAGACGGACAGTTGTATTTAATCATTTTCTCCATGTATTTATAGAAAGTTTAATGGATAGTTTTTATATTCCTTATAATGTTACTCTCTCATTCTGTTTTCCCTTAATTTATGAAAATTTTTGTCCGCTTCAGCTCAATTCTAAACTTCTCCCTATCCTTGGGCTTGCAATTTTTTGGGACAATTTTGTGCATTTCCTCTTTCTACCTGATACTATCCCTAAGTTCTTTTATAACCTATGGTTGAGCCACCTTCATCTTTCAGTTCTCTATCAGACAGGAATTAATAATTGTTGTAATTCATGAACACATTCTTTAAATAATAACAATTACTTATCTACAATCAACCTTTTTTAGTAATGTTCCTCAATCCATCCTTGCCACTTCACACCTCATAACCTCATAATTCCTTTATTTAGATTTTGAAATGTAATTTCAGATATGACTACTTCACTTTCCATTTTAATGAATTCTATCATATATGGTCACTCTATCCAAATGACCCCACAAAAGTTTTGTGAGTGCATCTCCTGTTGATTCCTGTTGAATCCCTTCCCTTATATCTCCACTGGAGACTAGATGGGCTTTTCCCCAACAATCAAAAATGGTCATTATGAGAATCTCAATTCCAGATTTTCTACTTCAAATCTCACCATCCACCATGGCAGAATTCCAACCCAGGTCCCCAAAACATGCTCCAAGTCTTTAGATTAATAGTCTAGTAAGAATGCCATTCAGCCATTATCTCCTTCCCTATCGCTAGCTATTTAAATACCTGCTCTAATGCTGTCTTATGAGAAGTATGCCCCAGATTGGTAAACAGAGTCATATTTTCTGGAATAGTCTTTGACAATACCAATGCCCTTGTAGCTCTAATCAAACAATATTGGTAAGGAATTGGTGTTGAGCTGCTGCATTGCTTACTTTTGGTCCACCGTTGCTTTAATTTTGCTTCATTTTGACTGGTGATTTTTTTTTTACTATCTACCTTGGTAAGTGGATAATATTGTTTTTTTTTAGACTCGCCTCAAGCATTTAGACTCGCCTCAAGCATTTGTTGAAGTGTGCATTTTTAACTCTCCTTTTTCCGATGTACTTCAAGGCTAACGGATTTAACCTAAGTACAAGCTTCTTGTTCAGTAATTTTAAAGTTTTTTTTTCAAATTTTCAAAAGGTGGAGGCAAGAAGCAGATATTAAAATATGGCAGATAGAACATAGAACATTACAGCGCAGTACAGGCCCTTCATCCCTCGATGTTGCGCCGACCTGTCATACCAATCTGTGTCACTGTGACTTAAAGCATAACTGACAGTTGCCTGCTTGGCGATGGTATAACTCTGACATTCTGCAGAAATCTGAAAGAAAAATCAGTCATGATGTCCATGATACAAAACCAGTGCTTTACCTTGAAAGAATTAGCTCACTAGTGTGGTTAAACATCATGAGCAGAGTTTTATAAGGGTGCAGTATTGACTGCCAACCCTTTCCCCACTGACCGAAGAAATCATTTGCTAGTCTGCTCATTTGAATCCTGGCTGCCTAACAGTGATATTAAGTGGAAGCAATCTTAAATATTCAGGGTGCAATTTCTGCCCTAATCTGGTCAATGTTCCGTGAGAGAGATGCCAGCCAATCTGTGTACCAGCATTTGGATTGGACAATGAATACTGCTGGGACTAAACACAGTCCTGAAGACAAAGTGATTAAACCTGGACTTTAAGGTAAATTCGTGATTTTGAATAGCAAGGTCTAAGAGATGGATACATAGTTACTGTCGAAAGGTTGTGGTGAAGTGTTCATGGAGTTATAGACTTTCCTGTACAGTAGCTTTTGGCCCATTGCCAGAACCTATGGCAATACAAGTGAATATCTAAATATTGCTGAAATTATGGAACACTTTCTAATAGAACCACCATTGCAAGGAGTTCCAGACTCCTACGACCTTCTAAATGAAAACATTTCTCCTCAAATTTCCTCTTTGTCTTCTACTCCTTATCTTTGCATCCTGGCTTTTGAACACTCCACTAATGGAATAGTGCCTTCCTAGCCACATTTTCTGTGCCCCTCACAATCTTCTACACCTCTATCAGATCCTCTCTCAACCATCACTGCTCCAAATAAAATAATCCCAGTCTATCCAATCTTATATCATCCAATCCAGGCAGCATCCTGGGTGCATCTGTTCTACACTTCCTCTAGTGCAATCACACCCTTCTTATAATGTGAAGACCAAAACTGCATGCAATACTGCAGTTGTGGTCGAGCCAGTGTTTTATACAATTCCAATATGACCTCCTTGCTTTTATATTCTATGCTGTGGTTCTGTTCGCCAAGCTGGAAGTTTTTGTTGCAAACGTTTCATCCCCTGTCTAGGTGACATCCTCAGTGCTTGGGAGCCTCCTGTGAAGCGCTTCTGTGGTGTTTCCTCCGGCATTTATAGTGGCCTGTCCCTGCCGCTTCCGGTTGTCAGTTTCAGCTGTCCGCTGTAGTGGCCGGTATATTGGGTCCAGGTCGATGTGTTTGTTGAAGGAGTACTCCATCAACAAACACATAGACCTGGACCCAATATACCGGCCACTACAGCGGACAGCTGAAACTGACAACCGGAAGCGGCAGGGACAGGCCACTATAAATGCCGGAGGAAACACCACAGAAGTGCTTCACAGGAGGCTCCCAAGCACTGAGGATGTCACCTAGACAGGGGACGAAACGTTTGCAACAAAAACTTCCAGCTCGGCGAACAGAACCACAGCAACGAGCACCAGAGCTACAAATCTTCTCACAAACTTTTATATTCTATGCTTTGACTAATAAGGGCAAGTATCCCTTTTGCCATGTTAACTACCTTGTCTATCTGTCCTGCTACTTTCAGTGATCTGTGGATGTGCACACTTAGGACCCTCTGATTTTTCAGTTCATTCCAGGGTCCTACACTCATTGTGAAATTATTGCTTTATTTGCCATCATCAAGTGTATTACATAACTTGTGTTCGCCATGGCTCTGCCCAGCTGATCAGTCCATTCATATCCTCCTGTAGCTCAATGGCTACACTCCTCACTATGTATCATCCTGCTAATTTTCTTGTCTTCCATAAAATTCTTATGATTTGGAGATGCCAGTGTTGGACTGGGGTGTACAACGTTAAAAATCACACAACACCACGTTATAGTCCAACAGGTTTAATTGGAAGCACTATCTTTCAGAGCGCTGCTCCTTCATCAGGTGGTTGTAGAGTACACAATTGTAAGACGCAGAATTTATAGCAAAGGTTTACAGTGTGATGTAACTGAAATGATACATTGAAACATACCTTGATTGTTTGTTGAGTCTTTCATCTGTTCAAATACCATGATATTTTCACTTCTTTCTTGTGTAAATCACAACTTTTTAAAAAAAAAGTTACATTATGGCTGGCTAACACCAATTGTTACAGTTAACCTGAGAATGTAACTTCTTTAAAAAAGGTTTTGTGTTTTACACAAGAAAGAAGTGAAACTATCATGGTATTTGAACAGATGAAAGACTCAACAAACAATCAAAGTATTTTTCGATGTATAATTTCAGTTACATCATACTGTAAACCTTTCCTATAAATTCTGTGTCTTACAATTGTGTTCTCCACAACCACCTGATGAAGGAGCGGCGCTCCGAAAGCTAGTGCTTCCAATTAAACCAGTTGGGCTATAACCTGGTGTTGTGTGATTTTTGACTTAATAAAGTTCTTGATAATACTCATGATGTTCAAGTATAAATCATTAGCATACACAACAAACAGCAAGGGCCCCAACAACGAGTCTTGCAGAACCATACTGGAAATAGACTTCTGGTCACAGAAACATTTCATTACCATCACCTTCTGTTTCCTGCTTCTCAGCTAACTTATACCTCTGCCTTTACTTGCTGCTGGTGAAACAATGGTAGAAACAGAATGAGGCCTTAAGTCTCCAATTTTAATCCAGTTAAGGACCTTAACAAGCCTCAGGTTGTATGAACCACAAGTTCGGTGGGAAGGTGGTGAGAAGCTCAATTCCTTTATTATGGCACCCCCACATTCAAATATGCTAGTTGCGGCTCTCCTGTCCAGCTTCATCTCAGCAAGTGAGATATTATCAACCCAAACAAAAAGGCTTTCATAAATACAAGGAATCATACAATACAGCAAACTGGAGGAGTAAGTGACACAGGAATAACATAGACCATGATAAAGATAGAAAATAAGGTACTTACAGATTTTTTTGATGAGTACTTTGCATTGCTTTTTCACAAATGAAGTGGGTATCAGGAAAGAGTCAGGAAAGATTCCTGATTGACCACGCCCAGTTTGGAGTAAAGGATCCCAAATGTCCTCCTGCACTTCTATAGCTAACCTCAACCCTAACTCTGGTGAGGTGGCTGCAAGATGGTGGGAGGGTTAGGCTTGCTGACCCAAGATGCGGTGTTTAGCTGGCCAAAAAAGGCACAGAGTGTCATGGCAAACTGGTTAGAAGGCCTATGTTAATTCTCTAGGGCTGTACATGATTTTAGATCTTCCAGCTCTCATTCCTCACATTCCCACCCATCTTCTATGGTGTCTTATAGCCTTCATTCTAACTTATATACACCACCATCCTTATGCTCATTTTAGTCCTATGTCAACTTAGACCCCATGAATTATACAGCAGTGAAATAAAATAAATTCATAAAGATGTAATACAGCTCACTGTATAAGATCATGATTTGGAGCTGCTGGAGTTGGACTGGGTGGACAAAGTTCAAAATCACACAACACCAGGTTAAAATCAATCGCAAAAATAATTCACATTCATGAAAGCCCATGAAAAAAAATCTAAAAATGTTTGAATTCTCTTGACAGTTAAACTTCTATGCATATCCAACATCAAAGACAGCTAATCAATTCATTGGATCATATATCTATTGTAACTATGGATTTATAACTCCCCTGTTGCGATAATTTTACCTTTTGAAAATCAGCCACGCATCATAATGGATCCTTAGGGAATTGTAAATAAACAACTATTGAAGCTACATGTATTTCTGGTATAAGGCGTATTTCGCCAACGTGAATTGGCAATAACACAATTGGCGAATAGTATGCTGAATAGTGGATGCTTGGATAACATGAACTTTTTTATTGCACAGTTATAGCAGTATTCTACAGTGTGATTTTCTACAGCACGAGGTTGCACAAGAATGCAACCGTCATGTTATACCAGAAATGTCTCTTACTAGAATAGTTGTTCCACCATCACCTTATTAAAAGAAACAGCATTCTTTTAACTCTCAATAAATCCTGCAGCCTGTTTTTCCCCTTTTCCAGTTTTAAATGCTAGCATTTACACTAACT
Source organism: Chiloscyllium plagiosum (assembly GCF_037043375.1). Taxonomy (NCBI): domain Eukaryota; kingdom Metazoa; phylum Chordata; class Chondrichthyes; order Orectolobiformes; family Hemiscylliidae; genus Chiloscyllium; species Chiloscyllium plagiosum. The sequence continues at coordinate 75,953,676 of NW_028270145.1, read as the reverse complement.
GTGGGCTCCAAAACTATTTATATCTACTCTATAAATTTGTAACTTTGACCCTGCAGATTAAGGCACTTGCAACAATCTGAATTGAATCCTTTGGCTCTAACAGAAATGGGAGTGGTCTTCCAAACCCAGGTCCTGCCCAACATTTTTGACAGTCCACTGAATCTACCAACTATAAAAATCAATCCAGCTCCTTATATCTGTTTTCACAGAGAAAGATCATGACAAAATATTACCTGTGAAGGGAATCTGAAAATAAGTCAAGGGATTGAAGAGGTTGTTCCCAAGAATACTAAAATAAATAGGCAAGAAATTGCAGGTGTGTTACAATATAACCTGGCCTTACATACCTAACCATGTTTTTTTTTGTCTCTTCCTATTAAACATGCTAGAGTACCTAGAAAAATGAATAATATTTTGAAGTACAATAATTGCTTTGTAAGCAAGTGGACATTTGCAGTTGTGTCTGACTATACTATACATAGACTCTGTCTCTTTCAAAGTCCCAGAAAGATGCTGTTAGTATTGTCTGTGTGAAAGACTGCTTACTGGAATGAAATTGGAATCCAGAGTAGTTAATTAGTATTTCTAGCTATTTAAAGGTTAATATGTTCTATGAACCATGGGGAAAGGGATGAGGAAGCTATTTTTAAGATTAAGTGACAAGCTTCATTACAAATTAATTAATATCATAGATAGCAGACGTTCTGTTGGTATAGCAGATAGAAAAGGTTGCTTCATTGTCAAAAAAAAATTGCACAGCTCGACACAAGATACAATAGCTCTGATCAAAGAGACATATCTTGCAGTCTTTGAGAAATTCTAGGAGATTTGTTCTGGCATTGCTAGGAGAAAAGAAAAATCATTTGAACAGGCTTTATGACTGGTGGTTGATTTAAACAAGTCTCCAAAACCTGAGGAAAGTGTTTGAAGATGGTCACTAGAGATTACTTCCCAGTGAACTGGGAATACAGGATCCCATTGGAGCTGGGTTCAAATATGGAAAGTTTGCTTTGAGGCCTGAATTCAAATGTTATGGATAAAAAATATCTATAAAGTATGTTGACTACAAAATGAAAATATTGTTTAGTCAATAATGCTTTTAATCATTTGTTACAATAAAAGTTTTAAATTTTGATGTGCAATTTTTTTCACCGAAGAACTGGAATTTTTGATCTTTGTTCAAAGGTTACTGTTCTCTATGGAAATCATAACAACATTGAATCTTTTACTTCTTAGCATTAGACAAGTCATTTAAATCTGGTCAGTTCATATGGTAATTTTCTCCCAAATGTTGTGTTTGTCATGTTTTAATAATGTTGTCAATAAACAGAAACTGTCAATATACATTATGTTCAGGACATATTAACTAGTATTAGAATGTTTTATTTGCTGGCTAAACACTTCTATTCTAATTTATAAGACTAGGCATATTTTAACATAAATTTTACACATGATTCACTGTGCACAATGCCATTAGTAACTTTTTGAAAAATTAAACAATAGATTAACTGAAACTGAAACAAGTTTTGTTCAACATAAACAGAGGTTTACACATTATAGGATTAGTAGAATTGCTGAATTGTTAAATGATTTTTAACAGCCTTGATGAATTTCGATGTGTACATGAAAAACAATTGGCTTTTCTCTCTATAACACCTTTAAGCTATCTTTAATCTTGTTTTAATTGCACCTTCACAGTGATATTTTTTGTTACCTTCTCCAAGAGCTGATAGACATCAAAATAAAAACATTCAGTCATCTCTTTCACACTCTTTCATCTGACTTTGCTTTTTGTTCTCATTCTCTTTTCAGTAAATTAGGCCATGCAAATAGAATCAGATGACAGATGGCAGTTTATTGTAGTCAGTAAGAAATATTGAACAAATAAATTGTATAAACCATTGTCTTTACCCAAGGTAAAGCAATTCCATCATCATTTATCAGAAAACAAAATTGGTCAACAATGTTTTTTCAAAAGAAGATGTACTTTTCTGGAAGCCAGACATAGGTTCTTATTGTTAATTAACCAATACTGGATCTGGAGTGAAAGGAGTGGATTCTATTCCACAGTTTCCTGTTGATGAATTCTATACGAGTCATACCAGTAATGGCAAGTGTTGAACAAAAATGAAGCATTCCTATATTATTGTCATTGCTTTGTATCAACAATATTTATTCTATTACATATTTACAAAGAAACTACAGAAAATACTTTCTAGATTCTGCTAATGACTACAACAAACTTTTGCACCACTCTCAAGGCAGCATATTAGGCTTACTGCAGCATTGGAAACAGTGATGCAGTTGGACCCATTTAATCGTGTGAGTTGCCCCATGTCAGTGTCCTGGTAACACCAAAACCTACCGTCATTAATTTGAATGACAGAAGGTGCTACTGCTGAATTACATACCTCCTGCCCTGCCATACCATGCCACAGCACCTTATTGGAGATAACTTAACTGTATGAATTCAATTATTTAGATTTGATTTATTATTGTCACATATTGTCAGACACAGTGAAAGGTACTGCTTTGTATGCTAACCAAATAAATCATACCTTACATAAGTGCCTCAGGATAATAGAACAGAATTCAGAACATAGCTATACAGAAGGCATGAGAGGTCCGTTCATAAGTCTGGTAATAGTGGGGAATTATTGAATATGTTAGTACATGTTTTCAAATTTTTGTATCTTCTGCCCACTGTATAACTGGGGTGAGAGGGGTTTTTGATTATGTTGGCTGATTTTCTGGGCAGCATAAAGTATAGACAGGGTCCATGGAATGAAGGCTGATTTCCATGATAGACTGGACTATGTTCATAACTCTCCATAATTTATTGCAGTCTTGGGTAGAGCAGTTGCAATAGCATGCTGTGACACATCCAGATGGGATACTTCCTATGGTGCACCAATTTGGTAAGAGTCAATGTGGACATGCTGGATTTCCTCAGCTTTCGAAGCAAGGAGAGGCACTGTAGTGCTTTCTTGACTGTCGGTTGACGTGGATGGACTGGGATAGATTGTTGCCAACCACCTTCACTTGAGCACCACTGATACAATTAGGGGCATGTCCATCACTCTGCTTCTTGAAATTGCTGAGTAGCTCCTTTGTTTTGTCAACATTGATTATTTGTTCAAATATACAAGACAGAATGTGGAGAGGCTCAATAGGTCACTCTCCAGCCTTTGAGCCAAAAAGGCACCAGCTTTTCTCCAATACTTGCTGGCTACAAAATAACTTTAAAGGGAGGGGATGATCTAGTGGCATTATCGCAAGACAATTAATCTAGAGACCCAAGTAATGTTTCGGGGACCCAGACTAGAATTTCGCTATTTAATAAGAAGATAGAATTAAGTGTTTAGTGATGATGATGAAACTACTGACAACTGTTGGAAAAATCATCTAGTTCACTAAAGTCCTTTAAGAAAGGAAGCTGTGAAGGAAACAATGTGTGACAGCAAGTCTACAAAAATGTGGTTGACTCTTAGCTGCCCTTTAGGCAATTAGGTATGGGCAATAAATGCTGTCCTGACCAATGACACCCATGTCTAATGAATCCATTTTTAAAGTGTCATTGGTGCAGGCAAGCCTATGTATATTAGTATTTTATTTCAGGTAATTGTTCTGAAGGAGTTAATGTTCTTATTTCAACACAGTCTGTGGATGGAGACAATACGTTCTACGCTAAATTAAGAGAGGTGTAATTGGTCCAGGTCCCCAGAGTAGAAGTAATTATGCCTAACATGTAATATCATTGTACATATTGCTAACATGCAGCATTCTCTCTAAGCTGGGAGGATCCATAAGACCATAAAATATAAGACCATTATTAGGCCATTCTGCCCAATGAGTCTGCTGTGCTGGTATGTTTCTCAATCCCATTCTCCTACCTTCTTCCTGTAACCCTTGATTGTCTTACTAATCAAGAACCCCATCTAGATCTGTCTTAAATACATTAAATGGCTCGGCCTTTACAGCCTTATGGAGCAAAAAGTTCACAGATTAACCACCCTCTCGCTGACAACAGTCTCCTTCATTCCAGTTCAAAAGGGTCGTCTCTTCACTCTGAGGTTGTGCCCCCATGTTCTAGTCTCTCCGACGAGTGAAAACACCTTCTCCATACCTACACAATTAAGGCTACTCAGTATTCTGTAGCTTCAATCAGATCCCCACCCCCCACCTTCATCCTTCTAAACTCCAGCAAGTACAGACCAAGAGCACTCAACCACTCTTCATATGACAAGCCCTTCATTCCTGAAAGCATTCTTATACAACTCCTCCGGCTTCCTTCAATGCCAGCATTATCTTCCCTAAATACAGGCTCACAACGTTCCAAATGCAGTCTGGTCATGAAGTCATCGAGTCATAGAGATGTGAATGATAGTGGTTTCTTCAAATGTAAGCCAATTCAGTGACATATAACTTCTATAGTGACCATAATATGGTAGCATTCACCCTGTTTAAAAGAGAGAAGCTGGACTCCGATGTAACAATATTACAATTGAATATAGGCAACAAAAATGATATGAGAGAGGAACTGGCCAGAACTGATTAGAAGGGGACCTTTGCAGGGAAGATGGCGGAGTAGCAATGGTAGGGATATCTGGGGTAATTCAGGAGGCACAGCAAAAAGTCATCCCAAGAAAGAAGGAACATACTAAGTGGAGGAGGAGGCAAACATGGCTGACATGGGAAGTCAGGGACAGCATAAAAGCAAAAGAAAAAGCATACAATGTCGTGAAGATTAGTGATAAGTCAGCGGATCGTGAAGTCTTTAAGAACCAGCAGAGGATAACTTAAAAAGCAATAACGTAAATAAGATGGTAAGCTAGCTATGAATATAAAAGAAAATTACAAACTTTTTTTAGATATATAAACAAAGAGTCAAGGGTGAATGTTGAACTGCTGGAAAATGAGGCTGGAGAAGTAGCACTGAGGAACAAAGAAATGGAACTGAATGGGTACTTTGTATCAGTTTTCACAATGGAAGACACCAGCAGCATACCAGAACTTCAAGAGAGGCTGTTGGCAGAGGTAAGTATAGTGGTCATTAGTTGAGAGAAGGTGTTGGGGAAGATGGATAAATCACCTGGACTTGACTTACTCTACTCCAAATTTATGAAGCAGATAGCTGGGGAGGTCTTAGATGCATTGATAGTGATCTTTCAGGAATCTCTGGAGTCTGAGCTGGTCCCAGAGAACTGGAAAATGGCAAATGCTATATACACCTGTTTAAGAAGGGAGGAACTCAGAAGACAGGAAACTAGGCCATTGGTCATTATTAAAGTTGTAAGTACATGGCAAAATAAGACTGAGCCTGCATGGCTTCAGCAAGGCATAGTCAAGCTTGACAAATCTGTTAGAATTCTTTGAGGAGATTGAGTCAGTTAGACAAAGGAGAGCCAGTGGACATGATCTATTTGTAATTCCAGAAAACCCGAAACAGGAGGCTGCTAAATAAGAACCCATAGTGTTTGGGGCAAGGCACTGGCATGGATAGTGGATTAGCTGACTGGAGGAAGGCAGAGAGTGGGAATAAAGGTGTCTTTTTGAGGATAGCAGCCGGTGACTAGTGGAGTTCTGCAGGGGTCTGTGTTGGGACCATAACTATTCACGTTACACATTAACAATCTGGACAAAGGAACTGAGTACATTGTTGTTAAGTTTGTAAATGACACAAAGATTAGTGCATGGACAGGTGGTATTGAAGAAGCTGCAAAAGGAATTGGACATGCAAGGAGAGTGAGAAAAGCAGTGGCAGATGATATACAAGGTGGTAAGGTGTGAGGTCAATGCACTTTAGTGGAACAAACAGAGACATTAACTATTTTCTAAATGGGGAAAGGCTTCTGAAATCTGAAGTACAAAGTGACTTGGGAGTCAGAGTTCAGAATTCACTGAAGATTAACATATAGTTTCAGTTTAGAAAGGCAAATGCAATGTTAACATTTGTTTTAAGAGGAGTGGAATCCAAGAGCAGGGATGTGCTGCTGATGCTGCATAAGGCTTTGTGTTTAATTTAGGTAAATTAGAAGTTCTGTATTTTGGGAAAGCAAATCTTAGCAGGACATGCACACTTAATGTTAAGGTCCTGGGGAGTGTTGCTGAACAAAGAGACCTTGGAGTGTAGGTTCATAGCTCATTGAAAGTGGAGACCCAGGTCGATAGGATAGTGAAGAAGGCATTTGGTATGCTTTCCTTTATTGGTCAGAGTATTGAGTACAGGAGTTGGGAGGTCATGTTGCGGCTACACAGGACATTGGTTAGGCCACTGTTGGAATATTGCATGCAATTCTGGTTTCCTTCCTATCGGAAAGATGTTGTGAAAGTTGAAAGGATTTAGTAAAAATTTATAAGGATGTTGCCAGGGTTGGAGGATTTGAGCTATAGGGAGAGGTTGAATAGGCAGGGGCTGTTTTCCCTGGAGCATCGGAGGCTGAGGGTGACCTTCTAGAGGTTTATAAAATCATGAGGGGTACGGATAGAATAAATAGACAAAGTCTCTTCCCTGGGGTAGGGGAGTCCAGAACTAGAGGGCACAGCTTTAGGGTGAGAGGGGAAAGATATAAAAGAGACCTGAGGGGCAACATTTTTCATGCAGAGGGTGGTGTGTGTATGGAATGACCTGCCAGAGGAAGTGGTGGAGGCTAGTATGATTGCAACACTTAAAAGGCATCTGGATGGGTATATGAAGAGGAAGGATTTGGAGTGAAATGGGCCGGGTGCTGGCAGGGTGGACTAGATTGGGTTGGGATATCTGGTCGGCATGAACAAATTGGATGGAAGGGTCTGCAACAAACTAAAAAAGCCACAGGGAATGTTGCTTACATATAATGTACCATATTAATAACTAAGAAAAATGTCTGTTCCATAAAGAATGAAGGTACCTTCTACCACTAATCATTGGACAATCCCTACACAAAGCATAGGCAAATGAGTTCGCTGCCATTCAATCCTATCTCAAACCATGTGCTGTACCACATACTGGTAGAGGTAACAGATACCACAAGATCCTAGTAGAGGACATCAGGCTGGTACCACAAAGGCCAACCCCATCCTGGATAAATAAAGAGGGTTGATGGAGGAAGGCTATCCAGTTGAATACAACAGTTGCTAAATCCCAGACATGGATGATATGAAGTGGCCAACCAGCATTGCAGTAACACAAGGTAACATAGGAGAAACCAAAAGTCACAAGAAAGAGAAACAAAGTACCTGACTTCTGTTCAGTTTTTTCAGAAGTGTTACATACTTCTTAATGTTTCTGCAAGTAGTTTGAATCAATTAATTCATTGTTTCTTTCCTTTTCTGTACCCGTCATTCTAATAGGAATTTGAGTATGCTTTTTCCTTTTGTGATTCCAAATGATTACTGTATAGCTGAGGCACGTGCTGAGCATTTACAGTTTTCTTGCTGTCTAGCCTGGTATGACCAAATGAAGTAAATGAGGTCAAATTTATCCCTGCTGGTAGCTCAAAATGGCTTATTGTTAAGTAACAAATGATGTTTTGTTTCGCTTTAGCTTCTTTCCTCTGGAGCTCACAGAATGATAGTTAAAAGTAGAATTTGGAAACAGGAGTAGGTCACTCAGTCCCTCAAGCTTGTGAGACTCTAAGAAACTTATTTTTCCACCAAGTGTCCCTTTTGGTTTGAAATTTAAATTCCTGCGATATTTAACAGCCAGTGAAAAATGAAAATACTATAGTGTCTATTACCAATTTATCTGGTGTAAACCAGTCTCATCTTCACAGTGAAAGGATGCCACAGTGGCTTGGTGGTTCGTACTGGTACTGCACAGCACCAGGGACCTGGGTTCAATTCCAGCCTTGTGTGACTGTGTAGAAATTGCATGCTTTCCTCATGTCTGCATAGATTTCAGTCGGCAGCTCCAGTTTCCTCCCACAGTCCAAAGATGTGCAAATTAGATAGATTGACCATGCTAAATTGCCCCATAATATATTGCCCCATAATATCTAGGGATGTGCAGGTTAGGTGGATTAGCCATTGCAAATGGAGGGATAGGGTTAAGGTGCTGTTCTGGGTGCAATGGTGTTCAGAGGATTGGTATAAACTCGATGGTCAAATTGCCTCTCTGCACTTGAGTTTCTATGTTTGCAATGTTCACATCTGCTTAGGTGTGATTGGACTGGAAAAACCTTTAATTTTTTTATATAGTGTTTTTTTTTGTTTTCAATAACTGTGTTATTGCAAAACAAGACATTTTATCAATGTGTTTGATCTCTACTCATCAAGACTTTCACAAGAGTACATATTCAACAGGAAAACATCATTTAATCTACATGAGAGCACAGTACTGCTTAGTTGGCAAGTGGACACTGAAGAGTAGGATTTCCATAGAGAATGGATCCATTAATGCTGATTGACAACTAACAGCCAGGATTTTTATACATAAATAAAATGAAGAACTGAGGATGCTGGAAATCAGAAAGAAAAAAAAGAAATAGCTGAAGAAACTCAACGGGTCTGGGAGCATCTGTGGCGAGAAAGCAATATTAATGTTTTGGGTTCAGTGACCTTCCTTCAGATATTTTTAGATTTTTAACCGGACAGCCTGCGCTGAATAGTCAGGGCAATGCCCTGCTGCCATTTGTTCAGTTGAGATTTGAACAGTGCATTCACTTGTTCTTTCTGTGAAAAGAATAGAGCTCTGTATATTAACAGGTTTAACTTTCAGTACATTCAAACACAAGCCTGATTGACAATTGTAATTTGATTTTTAGTGTGACTCGATTCATGCTTCGCATTATCCAGTGAATGTTGTCTAACTGCAGAAACATACACAATGCTGGACACTGCTGTGGAATTCACAAACTCAGACTGGCTCAGTTTCTTGCTGCTATGAGCAGCCAAATGGATATGCAGTTTGATATGATCCACCAGTCTTTGGAAAGTATAGCTTACAATTGTTTTGCACATTTAAGAATATGGGCTTCATTGTATGGGTCAGCATAAATTGCCCATCTCTAGTTGTCCTGGGAAAGGCACTGATGAGCTGCCCTTTAGAGCTATTGCAAATTATTCTGTGTAGATACATCCACAATGCTTTCAGGGAGGGAATTCCAATAATTTGACCCAGCAACACTGAAGGAATTGTGATCTATTTCCAATTCAAGATGGTGATTACCTTGGAGCCAGAATCAGAAGGGGTGATGTTCCTATGTACCTGCTGCCCTTCTCCTTCAAGATGGTAATGGTTGTGGAAGGTGCTGGCGAAGGAGATTTTATAAGTTTCTGCAATGTGTCTTGGAGATGAGACACACTGTTCTCATTGTGTATTGATGGAGAAGGAGTGAATGTTTGTCAATGAGGTGGTTATCAAGTAGGCTTTGACCTGGATAGTTTGTTAAATTTCCCGAGTGTTGTTGGAACCGCACTAATCCAGGCAATAGGTCAAATTTCATAAAATTCCTGATTATTTTTGTAGATGGTGAACAGGCTTTAGGGAATCAGGAGGTGAGTTATTTGCTGCAGGATCCCAAACCTCTGACCTTTCTTCAAAACCACAGTCTGAAATATGGCTAGTCTGGTTTAGTTTATGGTCAATGATTACAACCAAAATGTTGATAGTGTGGCATTGAGTGATGGTAAGGCCATTTAATGTCAAGGAGCAATGATGTTCTCTTTGCTGAGGATGTTCATTATCTAGCATTAGTGTGGCATGAATTCCTCTTGTCATTTGTCAACTCAAACCTTGATATTGTCCATTTCTTGCCATATTTGAACATGATCTGTTCCAGTATGTGTGGGGTTGCTAATGCGTTGAACAGCATGTAATTATTAGCAAATATCCCCACTTTTGACCCCCGTATGGTGGAGGGACAGTCATTAATGAAGTTGCTGAAAATGGTTTGACCTTGGAAACTACCCTGAGGAACTCCTCAAGAGATAAGACCATAAGACATAGGAGCGGAAGTAAGGCCATTCGGCCCATCGAGTCCACTCCGCCATTCAATCATGGCTGATGGGCATTTCAACTCCATCTACCCGCATTCTCCCCGTAGCTCTTAAATTCTTGATGTCACAAGGAATTATCAGTTTCTGCCTTGAAGACATTTAGCGTCCCAGCCTCCACTGCACTCTGTGGCAATGAATTCCACAGGCCCACCACTCTCTGGCTGAAGAAATGTCTCCGCATTTCTATTCTGAATTTACCCCCTCTAATTCTAAGGCTGTGTCCACGGGTCCTAGTCTCCTCACCTAACGGAAACAATTTCCTAGCGTCCACCCTTTCCAAGCCATGTATTATCTTGTAAGTTTCTATTAGATCTCCCCTTAATCTTCTAAACTCCAATGAATACAATCCCAGGATCCTCAGCCGTTCCTCGTATGTTAGACCTACCATTCCAGGGATCATCCGTGTGAATCTCCGCTGGACACGCTCCAGTGCCAGTATGTCCTTCCTGAGGTGTGGGGACCAAAACTGGACACAGTACTCCAAATGGGGCCTAACCAGAGCTTTATAAAGTCTCAGTAGCACAACAGTGCTTTTATATTCCAACCCCCTTGAGATAATTAACAACATTGCATTCGCTTTCTTAATCACTGACTCAACCTGCATGTTTACCTTTAGAGAATCCTCAACTAGCACTCCCAGATCCCTCTGAACTTTGGCTTTACGAATTTTCTCACCGTTTAGAAAGTAGTCCATGCTTCTATTCTTTTTCCCCAAAGTGCAAGACCTCGCATTTGCTCACATTGAATTCCATCAACCATTTCCTGGACCACTCCTCCAAACTGTCTAGATCCTTCTGCAGCCTCCCCACTTCCTCAGTACTACCTGCCTGTCCACCTAACTTTGTATCATCGGCAAACTTTGCTAGAATGCCCCCAGTCCCTTCATCCAGATCATTAATATATAATGTGAACAGCTGCGGCCCCCAACACTGAACCCTGCAGGACACCGCTTGTCACCGGCTGCCATTCCGAAAAAGACCTTTTATCCCAACTCTCTGCCTCCTGTCAAACAGCCAATCCTCTATCCATACCAGTAGCTCACCTCGAACACCATGGGCCCTCACCTTGCTCAGCAGCCTCCCATGTGGCACCTTATCAAAGGCCTTTTGGAAGTCTAGGTAGACCACATCCACTGGGTTTCCCCGGTCTAACCTACTTGTCACCTCTTCAAAGAACTCCAACAGGTGTGTCAGGCATGACCTCCCCTTACTAAATCCATGTTGACTTGTTCTAATCCGACCCTGCTCTTCCAAGAATTTAGAAACCTCATCCTTAATGATGGATTCTAGAATTTTACCAACAACCGAGGTTAGGCTAATTGGCCTATAATTTTCCATCTTTTGCCTTGATCCTTTCTTGAACAAGGGGGTTACAACAGCGATCTTCCAATCATCTGGGACTTTCCCGGACTCCAGTGACTTTTGAAAGATCTCAACCAACGCCTGTGCTATTTCCTCAGCCACCTCCCTCAGAACTCTAGGATGTAACCCATCAGGGCCAGGAGATTTATCAATTTTAAGACCTTTTAGCTTTTCTAGCACTTTCTCTTTTGTAATGGCAACCATACTCAACTCAGCCCCCTGACTCCCTTTAATTGTTGGGATATTACTCATGTCTTCCACTGTGAAGACTGACACAAAGTACTTATTAAGTTCTCCTGCTATTTCCTTATCTCCCATCACTAGGCTTCCAGCTGGAGTTCTGGAGTTAAGATAACTGACCTTCAACAATTGCAATTATCTTTCTTTTATGCTAGGTGTGATTCTAGCCCATGGAGAGATTTCACCTGATTCCCATTGCCTCTAGTTTTACCAGGGCATCTTGATGCCACGTGGGGTCCAAAGGCATCTTGATATCAAGGAAAATCTCTATCATATCTGGTATCACACTGATTTTGAAATTCTTAGATGACATTACTCAGTTGTGCATCAAACAAAAAAAAACCTGAAGGTCTGAAACAAAGACAGACATTGGTGGAGAGCCACGACAGGTCTGGCAGCATCTATGGAGAGATAGCAGAGTTAACTTCTCTAGTCTAGTGACCCTTCTTCAGTTCTGCCAGATTTGCTAAGTTCGTCCAGCAATTTCTGTTTTTATTACTCATTTGTGTGATAGGCTGAATATTGTTTTGGCTTAACAATAGCATCCTGTTTGTGGTGAACACCATTTGTGTTGCTACTCGATAGTAGCAGTGTAGACAGTTAGGTTCACCAGTCGTCTGAAGCTTTGAAACCCTTTGTAGTCTAAAGAATATCTCTATAAATTTCAATAGTAACTGCCACCCAACTCTCCTTGCAAGCTCCCTTCTCCTCTTACTCTGGCTTTTTAGACAACCCCTGATCATTCCTCAGTTATTGACAATCAAGCCACAACTGTATGTTGGTCCAGTTTTATAATTGTGTCCATAAACTATCCACCTCTAACTTTAACTTTCAGGTTTAAATCATTGTGCTGTGACTATAAAACTAACTTAAGTTATAGAACTGCTGCAATTTTAAAATTGTTACCCAAAAGAAATGCCATGGTTTGTTGCCAATGCCTAGTTGTCCTGAGAAGGGTATGTCGTCCTTTCGTTTGTAAAATTGTAGATTCTGTGGTGCTGTGTCTCCACAATTGTGTTACATTGAACGTACTGGAATATTGATCTAGTGACAATGAAGAAATGGTGATGTATGCTCCTGTCAAATGTTGTATCACATCAGAGCTATCATTGTCCTTCTTAGTGGCAGAGGTTGTAGAAAGAGGCGTGCTGTCAAAAGAATTGAATGAGTTTTTGCAGTGCAGTCACATTGGGGGACTGGGAGTTTTTGTGGGATCACTATTGAGGATCATGCAAATATTTTAGGATAATTATTATGCTATTAACTTATGTGCACCACAAAAATATTTCCATTAGTAAGATTTCATTTGTATTGGTATGATATTGGGAATGCATGGTAATTATCTTATGTTTATTTGATTATTGAGTTATTTCAGAACTGTCTAACAGGTGTGCAAATTTCTAAGGAGATATTCGACCTACATGATCTCTATTTCTGTAGAATTCATTTTGATCTGATTTGTTTTCTGATTTTAGCTTCAAAATGAAGTTCACAATTTGTCAAATGATCAAACCTAGGGGAAATGCAAACATTAAAGATAGGGGCACTACAATTCAAATCAAATGAAACATAGGAACATTGTTTGTTCTGGGGTTGAGGTTAACAGTGCACAAATTGCAAAGAAGGTTTTAAATACAAAGGAGAAAATCTGAGGCTGTTTATGTAAATGTCAAGATTTAATACTGACATGGCTGATAGATTAGGAATGATATATATATAGTTGAACAGTCATGGGTGATAAGTTTCAAGCTTGTTTGTGAAAATTAGTATTTCATGTCAGGACTTAAAATGACTGGGTTATTAAGTTATTTGTAAGTAAAGCATGGGTATACACTAAATTAACCCAGCTGTTTTATAATTTCACTTATTGAGCAACTGTTCGTTGCCAATAAATTTATTCATTCACTTCTGTGTATGAAAACTGGTTCTGACGTGCACGTGATGATGACATATTCTTTTCCATTATTGGCTTGGAATGAAACCACCTGCTTCTATATGAATTCCTTTGTTCATTCATCAAAATTAATCTGACTGTGATGACAAGTAAAGTGGACACACAGGCCTGTACATCCACATTTACACATCTGTCATTTTGTAGGGGTCTTCATGGTGAACTAATGGAACGTAGAACAGCATAGCACAGTACAGGCTCTTTGTCTTTCAATGTTGTGTCGACCCTTTATCCAACTCAAAGATCAAACTAACCTACATACCCTACATTTTACTACCATCCATGTGCCTATCCTATCTCAACAAAGGGCAATTCTGGGTAATCAAAAAGTGAAAGGGAGGGCAGGGATTAAATCAAAATAGAGCTGGAGGGAGAAATCAAACATTCCACTCCCTGCAGTGTCCACTTCTTCCTGAAAATCTCGAGGATATTGGTGGACACCGCATGCTCCTTCTCGAGGGACACCCGGCCTCTGACATAACTGCGGAAGAGGGGCAGGCAGTCCGCGCGAATGACCCTCTCCACAGGCCCGCTGCCTGGACCTGCTACAGTCCTCTTTTTATCTGTCAGCTAGGGCTCCCCAATTAGACAAAATTAACATCCCCAGTCAAGGAAGTCAAATGCTGAGGTCCACCTGCTGAACTCCTTACATCACTACATCCCTCCCCTTCTTAATCCGACGACATAGGACAGTCCTGTTTTTGTAGCGCCTCCTACAGCATTTTTGCACCAAGTCAGGTTCCTCCGACTCTGTGTTGGATACCGGTGGCATCTTATGGATAGGAGCTTGCTTTCTGTGCCCAGAGCATCTGGTGAGAAATTCACTCCCTGGGATGGAGTGGCAAAGATGTCCAAGCAGTGAGATCTGCAACATCCATCTCCAATTTCGAGGTCTAGTCAATGTTTGGAGCAGGGCATGTTTTACTCTTTTGCGCTGTTGCAAATTCACATTTTTCATATAGCCCTCATGCTTGATCAGGACCGTTGCTCCTCCCAAACTTTATACGTCACTTGACCTGACCTTCGGTCGACCATACAGTGCAGTGCCATTTCTGTGGTTCCTACACCAAGGTTCATCCCCTGCAGTGAACTGTTTCTCTCTCTCATGGTGGAGTCTGGTATCCGTCACTGGCACTCTGACCTCTTCTCCACCCCCACCCCCTCCGTCCCGCCCCCGCCCCATCTCAGGAAGATCAGATTTAACCTGGTGCAGATTCTTCTCTATGTTAACAATTCTGCTGGAGCTATCCCTGTAGTTGCATAAAAGATGGCCCTATATTCAAGTAGGAACCAGGACAGTTTCACATCTATCAAAGCTGCAGGGTGATTCTTCAAGCCTGCCTTCAAAGTTTGGACTGCTCTTTCCACTAGCCATTTGATGATCGATTGTATGGACCTGTCCTTATATGTCCTTATTTGAGTTTAGGAAATACTCAATTTCCATGCTGGAAAATGATGGCCCATTATCTGTCACCAACACTTTCAGGAGTCTGTGTATTGCAAAAGATGCAAGCAGTTTTTCTGTCATTGCTCCCATGTTTGACAAATAAACCCTATGCATATCCAACCACTTTTCATTTGCCCGGAAAAAGTAATGCATTCTTTCCACATACTAGACCCAGTCTTCAATGGCAAGGATTGAACAAGTCAAGCTCCCAAATAATGCTGTGATGCCAGAAATGCTTACCCAAGCCCAAAGCTAATCTTTGTGAGTGAATTTCTTCATGAAACTGCTTTAGACTCATTGCTACTGAAATACCTCCGCAAAAGGCTGGTATCCCATCACCAAGTTGCCATTTGTGCAGAAAATGACATAGACAAAGCCGAGAAGACATGAAAAAAAAAACAGAGACAGGTGAGGAAAGGGAAAGTCCAGTAAGGCAATACTTAAGTTTGCACTTAAGTGAAAAAATTCCATACAGTCTGATATCCCATCACCAAGTCACCCCTTATTTACATGCGAAGAGTTCTTAACACTGGTCCAGCTCCCTTACAGTCAGCTCTCAGTATGCCATGATGTCTGAAATTCCTTTTTTTAAATGTTTGTCAAATTAACAGCCCCAGTCAGGGAACTCCTATTCTGTGAGGTCCTCCTGGCTGATCTTGTTACAATGACTACATGCACACTTTCTACCGAAATTTGAGGAAAAGGAAATGGAGGCATTCTTCTTGTCATTTGAAAAAAAAATGATGTATCGCCATCATAGGAGATTTCCAGGCACTATGATGCTGTAAAGCAAATATGTATTGACTGCACTTGAGTTAGTGCCTGATGTATTTTGGCAAACATTCCAGAATATAAGGAAATAACTGTGGCAAAATATATTGAATTTGAAAGGTTTAAGCAAAGTAATTTTGAGAGGCAAAGCTCTCAGATATATTATCCTCCTAGGGGAACTTAAAAACTCATCATCTTCCCACTTTGAGGACCAAAGGGTTGCATCTGCTAGACAGGCAGAAATAAATAGCTGACAATTATGAGCTAATCCAGAGAAATAAACCTTTTTATTCTCTCACCCCCATAAATTTGAAAGGGACTGATAGAACAAAAGCCTTTTTGGTTGAACCCAGAGAGACAAAAAAACAAGCTCACACAGAAATATTGATTCAATATATGCTGGAAAGCAACTTGATTGAGTCTAGTCAAAGCAGGTGGAATTCACCAATAGTGGTAGTTCATAAAAAATGAATCAAATAGACTCAGTTTAGATTATGGAATGGTAAATGTGATCATAAAGACAGATTTCTACTTTTTGACAGTTAGGAAAATATATTTATAGGATTGGCAGTGTCGCTTTTCTTTCTAAGACTAATTTGTTGAATGAGATTGGCAAATGCCATTAACATCAAGGGCTAAAGAGATATCCATCATTATTTTTTAAACTGAATGGTTTATATCATTCGAGTTGATGATAATTCAGCTACATTTCAGAGGCTGATCTACCAAGTTGTAGCTGAGGTTCAGAGCTGTGTTGTTAATTAAATGATATATATAGTAACATATGAAAAGAGCATGTGAGACAAGTAGGAGATCTGACTTAGCAATTACATTTGTCACCAGAAGTGGTTTTGGAAAAGCAAGAGGACTTATTAGGACAAACTGTGGAAAACGAATGAGTGTTGCCAAGGACAGCAAATGTGAGGGCTTGAATAAAGTTTCCTGTTCCTTAAGCTAAACAAGAAATCATATATTTTTGAGAAATGCATGGCTTTTACGAGAAACTTTGGCATGATAGCTGTCCCTTTAAAAACCATGTTAAGGAAACAAGCAAAACTGGCATGATCAGCAGAATGTAATTTAGTCTTTGAGAAATTGTGGGCAATCTTGATAAGTGACAGTGTTAGTTGCCCTTGATGTTCCTATACCTTTGAAAATAACAATTAATGCTAATATCTGGAGGTAGGTACAGTCTTGTTGAAGGATGATGAGTCAAGAATGATTAAATCAACAGGGTACTTCCATAAGAAGTTAAATCAGTATCAACAGAAGTATACTACAGTAGGAAAAGAGAAGTTGGGATTGTTACTGGTCCTACAACACTTTGATATCTATGTCTGACTCGATAACAAGGAAATACCAATTTGTCCATATCCAAAGATGTGCAGGTCAGGTGAATTGGCCATGCTAAATTGCCCATAGTGTTAGGTGCATTAGTTAGGGGGAAGGGGTCTGGGTAGGTTACTCTTCGGAGGGTCGGCGTGGACTAGTTAGGCCAAAAGGGCCTGTTTCCACACTGTAGGGAATCTAATCTAAAATAAATCTGATGGCTGTCATTGAAAAGTTGGAAAGAAATTAAATTTGGAATGCTAGACTATACAGATTGAGTCTGGTTGCTACAACCATTTAAGGTAAAGATTACTAACATTGCTGGAACAAAGTGTAAAATGTTGGCATAAGTTAAAGTTAAAAGTGCTGAGTTTGTCTTGGGTTGTATAGCTGTGTGTGTTGGGGAAAGGAGGAATGGGTGTTGGTGAAGAATGCATAGACGCAAGTCATAATGTTAGTTTAGGTTTGTTTATCATATATTTTGTAATGAAATGGATTTTTTAAATGGCATTTCATTTTTTTTAAGGGTGGATGCATATAAAGGACATATCTGTTTGTTTTTCTAGACTTTTGGTTGTGAATAGAACTGGTTTAAAAAATTAAAAATCAAGGATTGTTGAAGAATTGCTGCATTTCTTAAAAGTAATATACCTGATACTCGTCATAAGTGCTGTTTACACAGTTGTTGGTTCAAGCAGTGGGGAATGCCTAGTTACTGCTGGACTGAAGCCAGGAGGCTATGTATGCATGGAGATACAGTCAGCAACAAGTGGCCAGTTGGTCTGTGAAATGGTGTCCAGTTATTGAAGACAAAGGCTGCCAACTACTCTATGATTGGTTTCCAGATTGCTAAGCGGCTTGGGGATGTGTATATTCAGAAGTGGTTAATCTACTGGGGAAGGAAGGAACTGCTTTTGCTCTGTGGTTTAAAAAAAAGCATCTCAAGGCTCATTGCCAGTTTATTTCCAATTACCATTCACTGGAAGCTTTGACTTTCAACCAACAAATCAGACTCCTTTATAAGTGCAAGCCAGTCACCCTGTGCTTCCTGCAATAAGTGAAAGTACTTAAAGGAAAAAGATTGGTCGTCAGTCTTCCCCTCCACCCAGAACACACTTCTTTTATGTCTCTTTCTATCTGTGTACGGAGTGGAAGTGTTATTAGTGGGTTAGAGTTTTAACTACTAAAGTTATATGCTGACAGTTCAGAATTGATTCCATGTACCTACAATCTATTTTTGTAATAAATAGTAACTCTTGTTAAGTACAGAAACTTGGTCCAAGTTTTCTATCAAGCCAAGTATAAAAGACAGGAGAGTTGGGGAATTTTATATATATTTTTTAAAAGTCTCTAACTTTTGTGATGACTGAGAATAGCAGAGCTTGATTTCCAGCACACTTCCCTTGACAGAATCATGGTCCTCAGGTGAATCAGAACGAGAAACTGGGATGAATAAATCAGAGAACACAAACAATATTCAGATTCCATATTTTAAAACTTTGTCCATAACCTAATTTTTCTGCAAAAAGCTCTTACACCTAGTTCTGTCATGAAACTTGTCACATAATTATATCCTGCCTCCCATAGTCAGAATGTGGACCTTCTGTCAAGCCCCATCCTCTCAACTGAATTCAGTGCATGTTGCCCCCTACATGTCTTATTAGGAGCCATGGAATAAGGCACCATCTTATTGGAGAAATATTATTGGCTGATCATAATCATGCAGCCACTAGCCAAATACCAGCCTGGAGATGCAAGGTCTGTCTAAGAGTGTTGTTGGATTAGGCACCAATTTCAGTGTGACCTGTAGTAAAAATAGGTGCTGGTGCCATTTTCAAAGGTTTGCTGGTTCTGCTGTTAATCAAGCCTTAAACATTGCAAACAGCTCATACTACGACACTCTAAAGAGTCAGCTTCCTCCAAAGTGAAACTCCTCCATTGACAGGATGAGCAGTCTTTAAGCCAATGCAAAGATTGCAGTCAACTCAGGGAATCAAAGAGCTGAACAGGTGCAGACTATTTGGAACTGATAGAAAGGATTTTTCTTTCCTGTGTATCAAGGTTGCTGGGTTGTCCTGGAGAGTCCCGATGGCAAAATGCAAGAGTTGATGACCCTCTGCACCTGGGATAACCCAGCAGTGGTTCAGAATCTGATTGACTTAATAGCGCACTTGTTGTTGTTCTTTGAAATATAACATTCCTCACCTTCCCAATGCAGAAATCTGCTGCTGCCTGGGAAACTTCCCATGCACCCCATTGGAATCTAGGAAAAAGTTGGTTAAATAAAAAATTCTGTGCAACAGTGATCTTCGGGACCACGTGCATTCGATGTCTGCTGAGCCGCAAGCATCACAGTTCTTTATGTTAATAAAGGCATTTGTTGAGAACAACAGCCTTTGTTGGCACAGCTGCTTGAACATCGGCAGGCCATTGGCCTCAGGTACACTTTGGCCACAATCGGGCCTTTCTCGCTGCAGCCAGCTGTTGCTGGGTCCCTACAGCTAGAAATCTGTCTGGTGGAGGGGGGTTGGAAAAGGCCCGTGACTGGGACCTGACCTTGTTTCTTTTCCAACCCACCTTCTCCACTCTGTGGTCCAGGAAAATGATGTATGGGATATGCAGCAGGTGGTATCTCTGTTTTTTACATGCTGTCCTTTGAAATTCTCCTGGATCTCTGCCCTTGGTAGTCTCCTTTTAACTATTGGTAATATCCACCAGCAGGCGAAAGTGTGGACTGCAGATGCTGGAGATTAGAGTCAAGATTAGAGTGGTGCAGGTCAGGCAGCATCAGAGGAACAGGAAAATTGACGGTTCGGGCAGGAGTCCTGATGTAGGGCTCCTGCCTGAAACGTCAATTTTCCTGCTCGTTGGATGCTGCCTGACCTGCTATTCATTTCCAGCACCACTCTAATCTTGACTTAAATATCCACCTGCACCCATCTGCTCCCACTGCTCTTATAAATCCATCAGTAGTTTAATGTCCTAATTCCCACACTTCCTTTGAAGTCATAAGCAGATGAATGCCCCGTCTTAAAGGCCTGCCACCACAATACAGCAAACTTCCCTCTTCCCTCTCTTCCACTTGATGTTTAAGATGTATAAAGGCAACTCATGATTGACTCCCACATCAGAATCGAGAGCTTGCCTCTTGGCTTCATTTTGAAGTGGTTGAGGATCTCTTGGCCTACAATCCCCATACACTGCATATTAAATTCCAAACTCTGCACATAATTGTGTGTAAATGAATCTCAAGCTATCTTCCCAACAGGATCAATTTAGCTTCCCAGGATGTCGTAGCAGCTACACTGTCTTGAAGCTGCATTACTTGGTGACCACATTTGTGTGTTTCTGTCTCCTCTCCGTCTCTCAAATTACAGCAATTATAATGTTACATTTTCAATTAGCAAAACAGGGCAACATGTAAGAATCAGCCAATTGCTGTGGATCTGGAGTCAGATATGGTTTATATTGGGTAAGGACAGGGTCTCACTAAAGTACATTTGTCAACTTGCTAAGGTTTGTTTCCAAAATTTTAACAGCTTCATAATAGCTTCATGTAAAATGGAGGTAAGAAAGGTGATTCCTTTTGTTTTGTTTCAGTATTTCACAGTTAAGGTTATCCTATGCTGTTTTCCCCTCTGTGATGGGATGAGTGTAAGATCAGCCAAACTTCAACGGTTACCTTGCTCAGCAATTGGTGAAAAGTAAAAACAGAAATAGGAAAAAAACTTGAAATTTGACAGCATCTGTAGAGAGAGTAAGAACACAATTTTTGCGAGTAAGAAAGTTTATATTTTTGTTCGATATGACACTTTGTCAAAATTGAAGGGGGCTGGAAAATTATATTTTTTATAGTGTTGATAAAGTGGGGGGCATGGAGAAAATGGAACATATGGTGAAGGTGCACAAAGCAAAAGCCAAGGAGAATGTATATGGTAGTAAAGAAATGATGTCGAAACAAAATTGATGCTTATAAGAGGTATCAATAGTAGAAAGTGGACCAGCCCTGCTGACAGCAAACCCATGACATCAAGGCCCCCAGAGAAGAGGAGGAAAGAAGAGTGCAATCAGAATAGAGGAACATGTCCATTGTCTGACATTGTTGAACTTGAAGTGGAGTCCTAAAGTACCGATCAGAAAACAATGTCTCTATCCCAGCTGTTGTTGGTCTTAGCTGAAATACTACAGCAGATCTAAGACAGAAGCATTAGAAAGAGAGCAATTTGATGTATTTAAATGGAAGCAACTGGGAGGTCAGGGTGAATTTTACAGACAAAGTAGAAGTATTCTGCAAAAACGTTTGGTCTCGCCATCAGAGGGGTGACCACATTGTGAACATGAATGCAGTAGACCAGATTTAAAGAAGTACAGGTAATGTGCTCCTTCATCTTGAAGGTATGTTACTGTCGTTAGGCAGCAAGGAGGAAGGAGATATAAGGACAAGTGTTACACCTTGTATGATTGCATGGGAAGGTGACAGTGGGAAGTGAGGATATGTTAGGTATGAATGATGAGTAGACCAGGGTATTAGAGTGGGAATGGTTCCTATTCCCAGGAGGGAAGGGGAAAATATGTCTAGTGGTGGCATCCTGCTGGTGGTGGCCAAAATTCTTTCACTGAAGCTGGTGGGCTGGAAAGTAAGGATAAAGAAAACACAGCCATTGTTCTGAAAGGAAGGGGAAGGGACACAGGCAGAAGTGTGAGAAATAGATTGGACACAGCTGATGACCCTCTCAACTTTGGAATCTTCATTTGAGAGAAATGGAGAACCCGTTGGAGGCATCCTCCCCTCCGTTGACAGCATTTCCAGAAACCTTTCACTCCAGGTTACTTGGTCCACTCTGCCAACAATCCTAACACCGTTCCCACCTGCTGTGCTCTGAGGCTTGATGGCATCAGTTTACTCTCAGCAGAGCTGAACTATTTTCTCCATTCACGTCCATCATTAACATCTCTTTTGCATTCATATCATTCCTTTATAAAACCATACACCCTTTATCTTTTGCTATGTGCACCGTCATTATCTGTTCCACTCATTCCTTTTCCTCCTTGTCAACAGCATGAAAACCATAATTTTCCAATCCACTTCAGCTCTGAAGGATAGTTAACATTTCAAGTCTGATTTAATTTTGTTTCTTTCTCCACAGATAGTGACAGACCTGCTCAGTTTCTCCAGTACTTTCTCTTTTTAATTTCAGGTCTACAGCATCAGTGAGAAGTAACTTTGTGGTATTTATCCTTGAATTAGAATTAAAGTAGATCTACAGAGTTGGAAGTGTATGATTTAGGGCTGTGTCAGAACTATTTGAATCTGTTTATTTGACAATTTTTTTAAAGTGTTCTATAATAGTTTTCTCTTTGCTCACTTTATGTCACCAAAAATATGCAATGGGATATTTTGCTAGATTGGTACTTAGCCATTAAGGTAACATATCTTAAAGTTCTTTGTTGCAGATCAGGTCTTAACAGAAATGAGGTGTGAAATAGCCCAGGGAATCTTTTGAAAGAATTTTATTTAATGAATAATTCTGAGCTCATTTCTTTTAAAGGCTGCACCACATGAAGAGCTGGTTAATAGGTGCAAAAAATTGTCCTTTGTAATTGACTAGCATGGGATTATTTTTAAGCTTTGCATAACAGGCATGTCAATAATTACAGTAACTACTGTGGCAGTATTTTGAATGATTTATTATAAATATCATAGCTGAAATAATTCATACAGTATCATGGCACATTATGTTATACTTTGGGATAATTATAGTGGAAGAAGCGAATGGCAGTTTCAGGTCCAATGGTTTGGCACAGACAGTCAGTTAAATGTTATGTGACCTTGACAATGGTCATGCCAACTGAAAAAAGGAAGTATGCTGATTGGTTTTCTATAGTTACTCTGCACATAAGTTCATTGCAATTTTAATAATACATCTTCCTGAGAAAATAAGTGTTCAGAATAAACCATAATTGTATCAAAACAACCTCGAAGACTTGAAAATCTTTGAGGACAACTGAAAAAAAAATAAAAGCTTGTTCTGCTCACGAAGCCTGTTACAGAATCATAGAATCATACAGCATAGAAACAGACCCTTCAGTCCAACTAGTCCACACCAACCATTTTTCCAAATTAAACTAGTGCCACCTGGTTGCAGTTGGCCCATATCCCATCAAACCTTTCCAATACATGAGTTTTTCCAAACATTGTTTAAACATTGTAAATGCTCTTTCATTCATCATTTCCTCGAGCAGTTCATTCCACGCAATAACCACTCTCTGTATAAAAAAAGTTGCCCCTCATGTCCTTTTCAAATCTTTCTCCTCTCACCTAAAAATATGCCTCCTAGTTTTAAACTCTCCTGCACTGGGGAAAATGCATTATCTATACTCCTCATGATTTTATTAACCTCTATAAGATCACCCCTCAATCTCCTACCCTCCACTCAATAAGGACCCAGCCTACCCAGTATATGTTTATAACTCAAACCCACCATTCCTGGCAACATCCTGGTAGATGTTTTTTGAACGCTCTCCGGTGTAATAGTATTGTTCCTATGACAAGGCGACCAGAACTGTACACAGTATTCCAGGTGAGGCCTCAACCTGTGCAACCTCATATGATGTCCCAACTCCTATACTCAATGGTGTAAGCAATTAAGGCAAGCATGTTAAACACCTTCCTAACCACCCTGTCTACCTTTGACACAAATTTCAAAGAATTATGTACCTTAACCCCTAGGTCCTTCAGTTTTACACCACTACACCATTAATTGTATAATTCCTGCCCTTGTTTGTTGTACCAAAGTGCAATACCTCGCATTTACCCAAATTGAACTCCATCTGCCACTCCTCAGCCCATTGACCTAATTGATCGTGATCTCTTTGTAATCTTAGAAAACCAACTTCACTGTCCACTATACCATAAATTTTGGTTTCATCCACAAGCCTACTAACCATATTGCCCGTATTCTCATCCAAAGCATTTAGATAAATGTTCAACAAAAGTGGACCCAGAACCGATCCCTGTATAATATTGCTGATCACAAGCCTCCAGTCCCAAAACAACCCTCCACCACCAATCTAGTCACAAACTTTTAGCGTATATAGCAGATATCAATGTGCATCAGAAAACAAGGCTGATGGAGAGGAGGAGAAAGTGAGGACTGCAGATCAGAGCTGAAAATGTGTTGCTGGAAAAGCGCAGCAGGTCAGGCAGCTTCCAAGGAATAGGAGAATCGACGTTTCGGGCATAAGCCCTTCTTCAGGAACCATTCCATTTTTACTACAGAATCATTTGTGATAATATAGACAGAAAATGCTAAAAATACTCAATAGGCGAGACAACATCAGTGGAGAGAGCAACAAAATTTAGCAATTCAAGTCTATTACTTTTCATTAGAACTGGAACAAATTCAAGGTTCTCAAGCTAAAATGGAAGTGGTTGTTGCACTGGGCTGTATGTGGTTGAGATACATTGCTGTCATGTACAGTCTCTTTTATTATAACGGGTGGCCTGCTGCTCCTTTGTACTTGCTAAGATTCATTCAGCCTGTTCAATCTTACCAATGAATCCCCCATCAGTCATTGTAAAGCTGTTGGTACTCGCTGTGGAGACCACAAACACTGTCATTTGTCACTGTCCTTGCACATATTTGGTCTCGTAGGCAAACCTCATTAGGTGGAGTCAGAAGGTCTGAATCCATGGAGGCTTCCTAGCAAACTCTTTCTTGTCTAACAGGATACATTAATTTATGGTCCATTTGTATAAGCACTTTGAGGCCTCAGATGAAGTCTGAAAACCTTTGCATGCCCATGAATTGGTGAGAGCTTCCTCTCCTGTTGCTATATAGCAATGCCTTGGAGGCATAATACAATGAATTCTTCAATCACCAAGTTGCTCCTAAAACAGAACTATTCTTATGCCCACCACTGAAGTATCCATAGCTATCCAAGTCAAAAAGGATCAATGGATAGATTGTGATTGTCTGGACTTCTTTGGATATCAGCATGTCCTTGGTCTTTTGGAAAAGTCCTCTTAATGTGAGTCCATGTACCATCCTTGCATTTTCTTGAGATGTTGTCTCAAGGGTTCAGTCACCATTGTCTGGAGGGGCAAACATTTCTTCCAACCAGTTTACCATAACTAGGAATCTTTGCAAGTCATGAACTTCCTTCAGAATAGGGGACTCCTTAACAATTTCATTTTCCAATGGTCTGACCTTATCCCATCTTTGTCATCCCCAAATTCCCTAAGAAGTGAACAGATTCTTTGAAATTTTTGCACCTTAAGCATTTAGCATATAGGAATTTTAAAATCACATGGACCTTCTGATATTGTTTATCACAATCACCCCATGTATCATTGTCATCAATGTGGTATATGACATCTTCTGAACCTTGTAACAAATTGAGCAATGGCCATTGGAAGGTCTCTGAGGCTGAGGTGACCCCAAATGGTAGTCTGTTAAAGCAAAATTCCCCAATAAATGTTACAATTATTCTTGAGTCCTTGTCTAATGGCCTTGTCCTACAGCATTGACATTAACTGTTAATTCCTGCTATTTAGACTGCTGTTCACAGTAAGTATATTAACTTGTTCAGCTTAAGAAATGATGTGTAATGGTGAAGTAATTCTGAATCCTCAGAACAGTTTTCTCAAAGGTACTCATTACTGTGGCTCTATTTTAATTATTAGAGATTTTTTTCAACATTTTTAACAAAGAAAGTTGTGGTTTCTAGCATTCTGCTAGTGAAATTGATGCTTTCTTCTCCTGTTAGCCTAGGTGACATTTTTAAGTTTTTTTCTGGGCAAATTCCTTTCACAGACCCTTGCACATCTTTTCCAAATGCACCTCTGTACTGTGACCTCAATAAAACTTCACATTAAGACCACATATTTATTTATTTGTCCCAATCTTCTAAAGTGTGCATAATTCTTCAACTATTGTTATTCTGTTTATTTATTTCTGCAAGTATTTCACATTCACAGTTGTCCCTCTGAAACTTGCAGTCTTTATATCAATGGATTTTATCATTTTACTCTTCTGTCTACTGACACTGTGCCTCAGTGAGCCTACTGACAGTGACACATCTAACCAGCTCAACTTGCTCCTTTGCTTCATCATTGTAAAAATCATTTTGGATTAGTGGTGCTGGAAGAGCACAGCAGTTCAGGCAGCATCCAAGGAGCAGCGAAATCGATGTTTCGGGCAAAAGCTTGTCCTTGGCCTCGGGGATCTCTAACATTTCTTCCTGAACTCCCAGTCATGCCCACAAATAACTCCTAGTCTATTTCCAGCATATCTAGCTTTTACTCTCTTTATAGCCTACAATTTTGTTATGTGCCTCTTCCCAACTCAGAAGTGAAGGGTTTCTTCTGGAGTGTGGCTGCAATTATTCTATTGCTTTTCCCTCGAGTGCTATTGACATTTACCTGGTTGACCTGTTCAGGAATGTTATTACTGACTTTTGGAGCAGGTGGGACCTGAACCCAGACTTCTGGCCCAGAAGTAGGGCCATTACCACTGTACCACAAGAGCCCTTCCAGTGAGTCCCCTTTACAGACAATGACAGCTGTCAGATACCAAAACCCTTGTTTTGAGTTGCTGGAATGAATTATTTAAGTGACCATAGACATCAAGTTGCCTATGTGCAGGACAGCCTTTCAATGCCTTCATCTCCAGGAGGTGATGGAGGGTGTTATTGTTTGGGTATTAATCAGGAGACCCAAGTAATGTTCTGGGGACCTGGGTTCAAATCCTGGCATGGTGAAATTTGAATTTTAGGCAGCACAGTGCCTCAGTGGTTGGTACTGTTGCATCACAGCGCAGGGACCTGGGTTTGATTCCATTCTTGAGCGACTGTCTATGTGGAGTTTGCACATTCTCCCCATATGTACATGGATTTCCTTTGGGTGCTCCAGTTTCGTCCCTACAAAGAGAGACAGGTTAGGTCGATTGCCCATAGTGTCCAGGGATGTGTAGGTTGAGTGGGTTAGCCATGGGAAATGCAGTTATGGAGCAGGTCTGAGTGGAATGCTTTTCAGACAGTCGGTATGGATTTGATGGGCTGAATATAAGGATTCAATGAATCTATTATGCCC
The DNA here is from genome assembly GCF_037043375.1 of Chiloscyllium plagiosum. Taxonomy (NCBI): domain Eukaryota; kingdom Metazoa; phylum Chordata; class Chondrichthyes; order Orectolobiformes; family Hemiscylliidae; genus Chiloscyllium; species Chiloscyllium plagiosum. Next base: position 75,926,506 of record NW_028270145.1, on the reverse strand, counting down.
TTTGGTAAAATTACCTTAGGACATACATTAATGATCTAGATGAAGGAACTCAGGGCATTCTGGGTAGGTTTGCAGATGCTACAAAGGTAAAGGGACAGGTAACATTGAGGAAGTGGGAGGCTGCAGAAGGATTTGAACAGGTTAGGAAAGTTGGCAAAGAAGTGGCAGATGGAGTACAATGTAGGAAAATGTGAAGTCATGCACTATGGTAGGAAGAGCGGAGGCTTGGACTATTTTCTAAATAGGGTGAAGATTCAGAAGTCTGAAGTGCAAAGAGACTTGGGAGTTATAGTCCAGGATTCTCTCAAGGTAAACTTGCAAATTGAGTCAGTAGTTAGGAAAGCAAATGCAATGATGGAATTTATTTTGAGAAAACTTAAATATAAAAGCAGGGATATACCTCTGAAGCTGTATAAGGCTCTTGATGACCACATTTAGAGTACATGTGCAGTTTTGTGCCTCATTTCTTAGGAAGGATGTTCAGAGGAGGTTCATAAGAATGGTCCCAGGAATGAAAAGCTTAACATATGAGGAACGTTTGAGGACTCTGGGTTTATACTCGATGGAGTTTAGAAGGATGAGGGGGGATTTGATTGAAACTTACAGAATACTGAGCGGCCTGGACAGAGTAAATGTTAGGATTTGTTTCCATTGGTAGGAGAGATTAGGACCCAAGGGCATAGCCTTAGAGTAAAGGGAAGACCTTTTAGAACAGAAATAAGGAGAAACTTCTTCAGCCAGAGTGTGATGAATCTATGGAATTCATTGCCAGATAAGACTGTGGAGTCCAGGTCATTCAGTATAGTTAAGACAGCGACAGATAAGTTCTTGAATATCAAGACGATGAAGGGTCATGGAGATAAAGTGGGAGAATTGGGATGAGAAGCTTATCAGCCATGATTGAATGGCAGAGCAGACTCAATGGGCTGAACGGCCTAATTGCTGCACCAATGTCTTATGCTCTGTGATCTTACATCATGTAGTTGGGCATTAGTCATGGCACATTATGCATCCTTCACCTGCCACCCCATTCACAGGTGCAATAAAATTCACTGCATTGGAAACGGGAGGGAACAAATAAGGAAATAAAGACTTGGCAAAAGGAAGTATTAGCCAAAACTGAACAATGGCAGGCGAGATAAATGATTTGTGAATATGTCGACTTTTAGGGCGTTGAAAAATCATTGATGGAATTGTGGAACATCAGGCAGTATGTTACAAACTTGCTTACAGATGCTATCTGTCAAGTGATGGAACTCTGATAAAGCAAAAGAACTGCAAACACGGTTTCTCAACAAATCCATATCAAGGAGTCAGAGAGTGAATTAGAGCTTCAAGGAGATGTGAGAGAGGCAAAGCAGGCGATAAAGGAATGAATGAATGATAGAGAAAAAGATAATTAAAATGAGAATGAGAAACATGGAGAAAGTGAACAAGCAGTGTCTCAAAGGGCTGTTTTTCTTTTATTTATAGAATGTTTTGCAGTTCTAATCTCCCTCCAATTGACAGGCACGTTCGTGTTGAAATGACTTAGCTGACATTGAATCTGATTATGTGAATGCAGGATTAAGAGCTCATCTTCAAGTATATGTGAATGGGTAGTTACAGTCCATGAGGCTATACATGTACAATGATGCATTGCATTCAAATTTGGGTTATTCACTTTAGGTTTTTTTTCGCAGCAATGCAGAAGAATTTTTTTATTGTTATGTATTTTGTTTTATTTTGCAGTATTAAACTGTTACAGTGATATTTAATTTGATGTACTCTATTGTGGAACTGACAATGAACTCAACTCAAGTGCACTCACTTCTGGTATTAATGCAAATGCTGCTGCTTTTGCCAGAAATATAAGATCCAACCTTAAATTAGACCCCCAGTCCAGTGCATTAGAAGCAAGATACAAGCCACCGAAAGCTGTCAGATCAAAGGAGATCTTAATATCCTATTCTTTTAGAATATATTTCCTCTAATTCTCCTGTATCTTTGAAGTTTTTGTTTCAAATAAATTTTCAGAAAATCCATATGAACACTTTTTACAATTGGTCTTCAAAATTAAAGGTTTTTGTGTATTTAGAAAACGAATGCTGTAACTAATAACAGAAAAAAATTTGAATCTGTTGTTTTACAATGTTAAATATTTGTTTTGGATTTATTATGTCACAAAACAAGCCATTGAGTATGGCCAATTCTTAAAAAGACTTTTTTTCTTTTCAATCATGATCATTGACACTGAGGCACATGCACAAATTAGTTGCCACTTTTCATGTTTGGACAACATTTACTGTGCACTTTTCCTTATGTTTTGCATCCCTCACCGACCTTTTGAATAAATTCATTTCTGTTGGTAGGTGTATCAGAAAAGTCTAAGTCAAGGTATCAAAACAGTTGAGGTAAAGTTGGTGAGCTTTCTCTACCTCTGCTGGTTTCAGTTTGGTTAGTTCAGTTTGTGTTGATGCAAATGCAGGGTTGTATGGGGATGCTGTGTTTCTTGTTCTCTGCTATTAGCTTCTAGGTTGGTGATGGTGTGAATTATTCAATAAAAGAGTGATGTTGCATGTCCATTGAGAGTTGTTACAATGTGAAGAAACTTATTCCATAACAGTTTTAACCTGTCCTTCAATACATGAACATACATGTTGATTTAGAAATTATTTAGTTTGATGCTGAGAATATTGTTTATGCTATATCAAATCTTTGAAAAGTATCCTGTTTTTCTACAATGAATACATTATGAATATATGGCTGGACAATGTTTTCATTGTTGACATGGGATTTTGGAACCACACCTATGGCAAGATGTTCTCTGAGGCTCTATAAGGTTCTGGTCAGACCACATTTAGAGCATTGTGAGCAATTTTGGGCCCCATACCTGAGGAAAGATGTGTTGGGCCTGGAGCGGGTTAAAAGGAGGTTCACAAGAATGTTCCCAGAATGAAAGGCTTAACATACAAGGAACGTTTGAGGACTCTGTGACTATACTTGATGGAGTTTAGAAGGATAGGGGTGGAATCTAATTGAAACTTACAGAAATACTGAACAGCCGAGACAGAGTGGATGTTAGGAAGATGTTTCCATTGGTAGGAGAGATGAGGATTCGAGGCATAGCCTTAGAATAAAGGGAAGACCCTTTAGAATAGAGATGAGGAGAAACTCTTCAGCCAGAGATTGGCGATCTGTGAATTTATTGCCATAGACAGCTGTGAGGCCAGGTCATTGAGTATATTTAAAACAGAGATTGGTAAGTTCTTGATTGTCAAGGCATCAAAGGTTACAAGGAGAAAGCTGGAAAATGAGGTTGAGAAACCTATCAGCCATGATTGAATGGTGGAACAGACCTGATGGGCTGAATGGCCTAATTTCTGCTCATATTTCTTATGGTCTTAAAGGTACTGGTCTTAGTTGCTTCGGACTTTGCACTGATGTGGTCACACAGAATATTATTTAGATAAGAGGTTTGGTCCCTATTCAAATGCTCTGCTGTGCCTTAAGTAGTCAAGTAGTTTGACATTTAATGTTTTGCTGCATCATGTTTCTGAAGCAATTTTGCCAACTCCTTGTAGTCATTGTTATTTGGAACTTCATTCTCGAGCTAAATCTTCTTTTGAGTGAGGGAATGCAGTCACTGACTTATCTAAGAGACTAATGAGGATTCTGCCACAAGTGAGTAAGTTGTAAGTTTCTATAGTTGCATAGTTAAGATATCATCACTATCTACACACTCTCGCAGGTGCTGGGATCTGCAATTGAAGTGCAATCCTGTCAGTGTCCCATGTGCTTTTCAAATTAGATACCAATTAAAAGTTGAGGTTATCAAACTTAATTTGATTCTTACCAATCTGTTGTCAATGTAACACATGATTTGATCTTTTAATATAGTAGGGAAGTGTGTTAATCTGTTCTGCAATTGATTTGATGTCCAATTCCAGAGTTGTTTGAAATCTTAGGAATTATGTTTCCATATCTGTGAATTTTCTAATCTATTATATGCATCTGATAGCTTGTTACTTTACAGGTATTAATATATAAAAAAACTAAGATTAAAAATAAAATGGCACAAGTGATGTCACAGTATCCATCCTTAATAGATTCAAAAATCATTGAGAAGAAGTATTGAAAGAAAACAGCTTTTGCATTGAAAAAATATTTAGAATAGCAGAAACTTAGCTTTCAATTTTTGTACTACTGCATTCTCGTTGAGTTATAGTCATATAGCATGGAAACGGACCCTTTGGTTCAACCAGTCCATGCTGAATATAATCCCAAATTAGTCCCTACCTGCCTGCTCCTTGCCCATATCCCTCCAAATCCTTCCTATTCAGGTATCCATCCATCTTTTAAACATTGTAGTTATACCCACATCCACCACTTCCTCAGGAAGTTCATTCCACATGCGAACCACCCTCTGTGTGTAAAAAAAAAAAAATGCCTCGTGTCTTTTTATTTAAATCTCCCTCCCGTCACCTTAAAAATGTGCCCACAGTCTTGAAATTTTCCATATTAGGGAAAAGACAACTACCATCCACTTTATCTATACCTTTGATTATTTTAGAAACTTCTATCACATCACCTGTCAAGCTGCTTCTCTCCAGCCTTTCTTTATAACTCAAACCTTCCATACCCAGCAACATCCTGGTAAATCTTTTCTGAACACTCTCCAGCTTGATAATGTCCTTCCTTTAACTGGGCGACCAGAACTGGACACGGTGTTCCAGAAGAGGCTTCACCAATGTCCTGTACAACCTCAACATAATGTCTCAATTCCTATACTCAAAGGACTGAGCAATGAAGACAACTGTGCCAAGTGCCTTTTTAATCATCCTGTCTATATGCAATGTAAACTTCAATCAATTATGTACATGCACCCATAGGTCCCTCTGTTTTGCAATACTACCCAAGGCTCTACTGTTAATTTTATAAGCTATACCATTGTATGTTGTAACAAAATGTAATGCCTCGCATTGATATCCATCTGCTATTTTTTCCATGATTGGCCCATTCGATCAAGATGCTTTCGTAATCTTAGAAAACCTCTTTCACTGTCTACAATGCCACCAGTTTTGGTATCATCTACAAACTTACTATGCCTTCTATATTCTCATCTAAATCACTTATATAAATTTAAAAAAAGGGGACATAGAACTGATCCCTGTGGAACACCAGTCCAAAAAAACACACCTCACCATTACTCTCTGTCTCCTGCCATTAAGCTAATTATGTATCCATTTGGGCAGATCATCCTGAATATCATGTGACCTAACTTTACTAATTAGTCTACCATGTGGAACCTTGTCAAAGGCTTTACTAAAATCCAAATAAACAAAGTGTACTGCTCTAGCATCTTCAACCTTTTTGGTAACTTGCTCAAAAAAAATCAGTCAAGTTTCTGAGACATGATTTTCTTCATGCAAAACTATGCTGACTATCCTTAATCAGTTTTTGTCTCTCTAACTGTCCAAAAATCCTATCTTTTATAATCACCTCCAACAAATTACCCACAATCAAAGTCAGACTCTCAGCTCTGTAGTTACCTGGTTTCTCCTTACAACCTTTCATTACACAAAGATACAACATCAGTCACCCTCCAGTCATTAGGCACCTCACCTGTAGTTACAGATGACACAAATATGTCTGCAAGGAGTTTTCTAATTTCCTCCTTTACTGCTCATAACGTTCTGGGATACATTAGATTAGCAGATTCATCCACCTTTATATATTCTAAGACCACCTAAACTTTCTCTTCTGTAATATTAAATGTTTTAAAAACATCAACATTTATTTCTCTGTATTCTCTAGACTCCATTTCTTTCTCCACAGTAAAAGCTGACAGGAAATTTTCATCTAGTATCTTTCCCATCTCCTGAGGTTCAACACAAAAAGACAACCTCCTTGATCTTTAAGAGGCCCTAGCCTCTCTCTAGTTAACTTCTTGCTGTTAAGGAATTTTGTAGAATCTCTTTGAATTATCCTTAGCCTTATCTGCCAATGCTATCTCATATCCCCTCTTTGCCTTCCTGATTTCTCTCTCAAGAATGCCCTTATACTCTGTTTATATTGATTAAAAGATTCAATTGAACTAAGTTGTCTATTATCTAAAATAAGATTATCTTTTATGCTTGACTAGAACCTCAATATCTTTATTCATCCATTGTTCCTTAATCTTATTAGCCTTGTCTTCTCTCTAACAGGATGTCTAGTCATCTTACTTCTGAACACTTCCTACTTGTCAGACATAGTTTTACCTGTGAACAGTCTACTCCAATCAACTTTTGAAAGTTCATTTCTCATACCATTAAAGTTTGCCTTACTCCAATTAAAAAAAAAACTTTTATGGAAGACTTATCTTTTCCATAACCATTTCAAAATAAATAGAATTATGATTGCTAGACCCTCTCAAATGTTGCCCCAGTTTTACTTCAGTCACCTGTCCTGCCTTATTGCCCAAAAGAGAGTTTTTAGTTTTGCATCTTCACTAGTAGGAGCATCCACATATTGATAAAGAAAATCTTCTTGAATATATTTGACAGATTCTTCACCATCCAAACCTTTAACACAATGTCCCTGTCAATATTTGAAAAATTCAAATCACCCATTATTATACCTTATTATGCTTACATATGTCTGACATCTCCCGACATATTTGTTTCTGAATTTCTCGATTACTATTGTGGGGTCTATATTACAATCCCATCAAAGTGATCTTTCCTTTCTTATTTTTATTATCACCAAACACTTCTTTTTCAGGAATAGTTACAGCAGTCATGTATTCCTTAATCAAAACACCACACCCTCTCCTATCTTGCCTCCTTTTCTATGCTTCCTCTAGCACCTATAACCTGGAACCCTGAGCTGCAAGTCTTCTCTATCTCTCAGGCAAGTTTCTGTACCAGCAATGACATCCCTATTTTATGCATTCATCAGCCTTACCTCTAATACCCCTTGCATTGAAATAGATGCAATTTAGTTCTTTAGAGCTACTGCAAGCTCTGACTTGCTCTTGTCTTTATTTTTCTAATTCTTGTGGTTACATTCAGAAACTTTCCCCATCAATCCTTCCATTTACACAGCTAGTGAGGTTTGAGAAGATTTATAGCTTAGGTTGAGGTTCTGGATGTAGGTTTGCTCGCTGAGCTGGAAGGTTTGTTTTCAGACGTTTCATCACCATACGAGATAAAATCTTCAGTGAGCCTCTCGATAAAGTACTGGTGGTGTAGCCCACTTTCTATTTGTGTTTGGATTTCCTTGGGTTGATGATGTCATTTCATATGGTGATGTCATTTCCTATTCTTTTTCTCAGGGGGTGGTAAATAGGATCCAAGTCAATGTGTTTATTGATAGAGTTCCGGTTGGAATGCCTTGCTTCTAAAAATTCACGTGCGTGTCTCTGTTTGGCTGGTCCGAGAATGGATGTGTTGCCCCAGTCGAAGTGGTGTCCTTCCTCATCCATATGAGAATGGCAGAGTGAAACAGTGGTTAGCACTGCTGCCTCACAGCGCCAGAGACCCGGGTTCAATTCCCGCCTTGGCAACTGTCTGTGTGGAGTTTTCACATTCTCCCCGTGTCTGCGTGGGTTCCCTCCGGGTGCTCCGGTTTCCTCCCACAGTCCAAAAATGTGCAGGTTAGGTGAATTGGCCATGCTAAATTGCCCATAATGTTCGGTATAGGGGAATGGGTCTGGGTAGGTTGCTGTTCGGAGGGTCGGTGTGGACTTGTTGGGCCGAAGTGCCTGTTTCCACACTGTAAGTAATCTAATCTAATCTAATATGTAAGGATACTAGTGAGAGTGGGTCCTGTCTTTTTGTGGCTAGTTGATGTTCATGTATCCTGGTGGCTAGCTTTCTGCCTGTTTGTCCAATGTAGTGTTTGTTACAGTTCTTGCAAAGTGCTTTATGAATTACATTAGTTTTGTTGTTGTCTGTATACGGTCTTTCAAGTTCATTAGCTGCTGTTTTCGTGTGTTGGTGTGTTTTGTGTGCTACCATGCTGCCTTGGTCTGAGTAGTCTGGCAATCGTTTCTGAGATGACTTTGTCGGGCAGAGTAGCTCGGGTTTCTGGACGTGTTTTCCACAGACAACATGCAAAACTAATGTCATTTACAAAATACCTTGCAAGAACTGTAACAAACACTACATTGGCCTCCCCTGAGAAAGAGAACAGAAAATTACATCACCATGGGAAATGACATCACTGCAGGAAATTACATCACCAAGCCCAGGAAACCCAAACACACAAATAGAAAGTGAGCTATACCACCAGAGCTTCACTCAAGGCTCACTGAAGATGTTACCTATTATGGTGACGAAACATCTGAAAACAAACCTTCCAGCTCAGCAAGCAAACCTACATCCAGTAACACAGCTGCTTAGAATTCCTCCACTCACCTTCTCTATCAGTACAAAGTCTCCCTCAATAGAATGAGCAAATCTCCCTGCTAGGATATTAGACCATAAGATGTAGGAGCAGAACTTTAGCCATTCAGTCCATCGAATCTGCTCCACCACTCAATCTTGGCTCGTAAGTTTCTCAACCTAATTCTCCCAGTAACCTTTGACCCCTTGACAATCATGAACCTATCTATCTCTGTCCTAAATATATTCAATGACCTGGCCTCCACAGCCTTCTGTGGCAGTTAATTCCATAGAGTGACCACTCTCTGGCTGAAGAAGTTTCCCTTTATCTCCATTCTAAATGGTCTTCCCTTTACTCTAAGGCTATGCCCTCAGATCCTAGTCCCGCCTACCAATGGAAACATCTTCCTAACATCTACTCTGTCCAGGCTGTTCAATATTCTATGTGTTTCAATTAGATTCCCCCCGCCCCCCATCTTTCTAAACTCCATCACGTTTGGTCCCAGAGTCTCCAAATGTTTCTCATACATTTCACAATTCCTGGGACCATTCTCATGAACCTCCTCTGAACCTGCTCCAGGGCCAGTACATCCTTCCTGAGATATTGGCCCAAATCTGCGCTCAATACTCCAAATATTGTCTGACCAGAGCCTTAGACTGCCTTAGAAGTACATCCCTGGTTTTATATTCAAGTCCTCAAAATAAATGCCAACATTGCATTTGCCTTCCTAACTACTGACTAAATCTGCAAGTTTATCTGAAGAGAACATTGGTCCCTTCCCAGTTAAGGTTAGACCCATCCTCTTTGAACAGGTCTTTTCTATCCCCAAAGACATTCCAATTGTCCAAAAATCTGAATCCCTGAACAATGCACCAGCTCTTCAACCAATGATTTATCTCCTTCAGTCTTTTGTTCCTTCCCTCATTTGAGTTTGGCATTGGAAGTAAATCCGAAATTACTACTCTTAAGGTGTTATTTTTCAATCTTCTACCTAACCTCTTAATTTCATTCTGTACTGCTTTAGTCTTTTCCCTAAAAATGTTATTCCTCCCAATGTGTACAATAACTCCTGGCTTCTCAATCTCACCTTTAACAATGTAGTTGAAGTGTTTAGAAATGTCCTTAATCCTGGCACCAGGAAAGCAACAAAACATCCTAAATTTACACACTGCCGTAGAATCTCCTGTCTATGCCCCTGGCGGCAGAGTCGTCTCTAAGAATAATTCAATGAAATCTTGTCAACTATTGCCTAACGTAAAAATCATTCCAAGTGTCCAATAACTTCTATTTCCTTGGAGAGACTATCCCTTTCAACAGCTCCAAAAACTGAATATCTATTTGATAGAGGAATAGTCACCAGAGACATTTAAACTATCTTCTTACCTCTCCTGACAGTCACCCATCTATCTGACTGATCTTGCTGGGTAATAACTTTTCTAAATCTCACTCTGCACCTTCTATATGGCCTGCGGAAAAATTAATCCTTAAAAAAGGATGTTTCAATAATGCCTTATATATAAAATCACCTATCTTTCATTACTTGCAGACAATAATGTTAAAATGGAAAAAAGTATATATATATATATCTTAAATAAAATTAGCTGTTTAGCTAATTAACTGAATAAAAATGATTCCTCTTCAATAAATTCCTCAAAGAAAGAAAATCTTCTTCAGAGCTGACCACGTGTAGGACTCTCCAGAACAAAAACACAACTTATTATGTAAAATAAACCGTTTAAATAATTTTTCAAACAAAAACTTTTGCAATTTAAAAAAAAATTGAAAACACGTGTCGACTTTTAAATTTCTGAATTAACAATAAAGAAAATCTCAACCTTTCACTGCAGACCCTTAAAAAGCTTGCTTAATTTAGCCGGTCTGTTTTGCGATCATTTGCTACACAATATCTAGACATTGGATCCCACCACTGCCACCATTTTCTGTTGTGTTGTTTTCTGCCCACAACCATAAGTTTAGATTCAAATTGAATCATTCCTAGATAAAGCAAGGTCAAGAACTGTCTTCAGCCTTGGACAGCTTTGTAACACTGTTTAATCTATATTAAGGTTTAATATACCAATACACAATAGTCAGAGGCATGCAAAGCTCTCATCTGACTTAGCAATTGGTGGTACAGTTTCCAAAATATATCAGTCTACTATACATGCTCCTGTTCAGTTTTTGAACATCCACTGGGCTAGACTTCAGACCTTTGTCTCGATTTCAATGTATTTGTCTCTTGCTTTTAGTTCTACCCACATGTTCTTTATGCCCAGTCAGGAGCAGTCTTCACATTAACAGCCTGTTGATCCAGAATCCAAAAGCCCATAGAAAACAATTTGCTTTTCTTCCTGTTCTAACTATACTAGAAAAGCTAAGGTGTTGTTATTAGCTGTCAAATGTTTTATACGTTCATTAATGGTAAGGGTGTTTCTCTGGCTGCGCCCTGTGTTTATTTCTGATGAAGGGCTTTTGCCTGAAACGTCGATTTTCCTGCTCCTCGGATGCTGCCTGATCTGCTGTGCTTTTCCAGCACCACTCTAATCTTGACATCAGTGTTTATTGTCTATCCTAGTAAAAAGGACGTCGCGAGATACTCCCTTGAACAGCTGTTGTCAATTTGGTTCAGATAAACCCACAGTACCATTAGGGATGGAATTCTAGAACTCTGACTCAATGAACTGAAGCAATGTTGGTATATCTCCAAGTCTGGATGGTGAGTGGCTTGGAGGGGAACAAGTAGGTAGTGGTATTCGCAAGTATGTGGTGTCCTTGTTCTTCAAGAGGGTAATGTTTGTGGGTTTGGAAAGTGTGTATAGAACCTTGGTGAATTTCTGCAGCACATCTTATAGATGGTGCACAATGCTACTGACTGGTGGTGGTGGAGTATGCATGTTTCACAATGTTTTGCCATTCAAGCGGGCTACTTTATTCTCAGTGGTATCAAGTGAGCGTTGCTGGGATGACACTCACCCAGGCAAGTGAAGAGTATTCTGACACCCTTCTGACTTGTACCTAGTATATGGTAAATGGGTTTTTGGGAGTCAGGGGGTGTGTTACTCACTGTATGATTCCAAGCCTCTGACCTGCTCTTGTGGCCACTGTACTTATATGGCCCAGTTCAGTTTCTAGTAAATGATAACCTCCAGGATGTTGACAGGGGGCGATTCAGTGATGGCATTGCCATTGAATGTCAGTAGATGATGGTTAGATACCCTCTTGTTGGAGACAGTCATTACCTGTCACTTGTATGGCATGAATGAGACTTGCTGAAAAATGTGTTGCAGGAAAAGCGCAGCAGGTCAGGCAGCATCCAAGGAGCAGGAGAATCGACATTTCGGGCATAAGCCCTTCTTCAGGAATGAGGAAGGTGTGCCAAGCGGGCTAAGATAAAAGGTAGGGAGGAGGGACTTGGAGGAGCGTAGGGAATGCAATAGGTGGAAGTAGGTTAAGGTGAGGGTGATAGGCCAAAGAGGCGGTGGGGACGGAGAGGTCGGGAAGACGATTGCAGGTCAAGAAGGCGGTGCTGAGTCTGAGGATTGGGACTGAGATAAGGTGGGGGAGGGGAAATGAGGAAGCTGGAGAAATCTGCATTCACCTTCATTCAAGCAGATTATGACTAATGTAATAACTTCAGATTCCTACCCACGCACAATAGTATTTGGTGTGTGTGTGTGTGCGTGTGTGTGTGTGCGTGTGTGTGTGTGCGTGTACGTGTGTGTGTGTGTACGTGTGTGTGTACGTGTACATGTGGTGCACACCTTCCTCATTCCTGAAATGAATGCAGATTTCTCCAGCTTCCTCATTTACCCTCCCCCCACCTTATCTCAGCACCGCCTTCTTGACCTGCAATCTTCTTCCCGACCTCTCCGCCCCCACCCCCTCTCCAGTCTATCACCCTCACCTTAACCTCCTTCCACCTATCGCATTCCCAATGCCCCTCCCCCAAGTCCCTCCTCCCTACCTTTTATCTTAGCCTGCTTGGCACACCTTCCTCATTCCTGAAGAAGGGCTTATGCCTGAAACGTCATTTTTCCTGCTCCTTGGATGTTGTCTGACCTGTGCTTTTCCAGCAACGCATTTTTCAGCTCTGATCTCCAGCATCTACAGTCTTCACTTTCTCCTCCATGAATGAGACGTGCCATTTGTCAGTCCGAACCGAGAGAGAGAGAGACACACACACACACCCCAACCTCACACCTCACACACACCACACACACACACACACACCACCCACACACACACACAATATGCCCAAATACTATGATAGATTATTGTGCGTGGGTAGGAATCTGAAGTTATTAAATTAGTCGTAATCTTCTTGAATGAGGGGTCGGGGGCTTCTGCTGTTCTTAACTCGTATGCGCATGTGAAATCTAGCATCGCCCTGTCCAGGTCACCCTGCTCCAATCGCCCTACTCCAGACCACTAATGAATGACTCCTGATGGAGTGTTGGCCAGGACTAGACAGATTAGGCCACAATGCCTTCCACCATTGATTATCCTCCATAAGAAGTATGTGGTGGTCATTCTTACCAATGCTGTCATGCACAGCTACAAATGCAGCAGACAGAGGACAAGGTCAAGTATTTTTATTAGATCCCTCACCACTGACCATGTCCAGGTCTGGCAGCTGCGTCCTTTAGAACTTTCTACTCAGTCACTAGTGGTATTGCAGCCAAGCCACATTGAATATTGAAGTCCCCCACTCAGTGTGCATTCTGCAGCCTTGCTGCACTCAGCTCTCCAAATGCTGTTCAATATGGATGAGTAGTGACTCATCTGCTGAGTGAAGAGCAGCATGTAATCAGCAGGGTGTTTCCTTGCCCATGTGTAACCTCATACTATGAGACATCATGAGGTCTGCAGTCAATATTGATGACTTCCAAGGCAACTCTCTACTGAATACATACTACAATACCACCATCTCTGCTGGGTTTATATCTTAGATTAGATTACATTACTGTGTGGAAACAGGCCCTTCGGCCCAACAAGTCCACACCGAAGCGCAACCCACACATACCCCTACATTTACCCCTTACCTAACACTATGGACAATTTAGCGTGGCCAATTCACCTAACCGGAGGAAACCGGAGCACCCGGAGGAAAACCCACGCAGACACGGGGAGAACGTGCAAACTCCACACAGTCAGTCGCCTGAGGCGGAAACTGAACTCGGGTCTCCGGCGCTATGAGGCAGCAGTGCTAACCACTGTGCCACCATGCCGCCCACTATCTTGGATGAATTTATTGGTGTGCCCCCACAAATTGGGAAGTTTCCTGTATTTATTTTGATTACAGGAACCCAGCACACTGTTACGGTGGATCAAAGCAGCTATTAGGAGAAGGAGCATTTCAAAGCATTAGAATTTAATATATTTACGACGGAGATTTGAAATACTACATAATAAATGTGGAAGTTTTCAGACTTTCAGAACTGGAAATAGGCTTTTACATCATTAATAAATATTAATTTCCCAACAACTGGTCAGGAAAGGGAGTGGGAGAGATATGGGTTAAAAAAAAATGTGTTTTACACTTGTTACCATTTCTCTAATATGGAATAGCATTGTGTGCTTATGGCCTGTTCCCACAGGCAGAATACCACAAGACAGTCTTTAAATTAGTCTCTTAAAGTGCAGTTGGGACCATAATTTAAATTTAATATTGTTTGGCTGGTAAAAGAAAGCCTGCAGTTATGTGAAGACAGGAACAGCTAGATTAAACAAGTAATTGCTTTTAATAGCACTCCTTGAGACCCAGAGGTGCAAGAGTAATCCCTGAGCCCCTCAAGCAAATCTTTTACCTTCATCAGCCTCACCTGCTTTCCATGCTCATGGTCCTTTCTCTATGGTTCATGGTTTTCATGGTTCCTCCTCCTTCGCAGTTACCAGCTTGACCCCATGCCTTTCTTTTGCCCCAAGCTTTGAGCTGGTTCCTCTTCCTGTCCAAATGCTCATTTTACTCTCTTCCATCAACATCTCTCCACCCCAGCCCACGATCTCTCCTAAACCACCTCAGCTTCCCCCAACCCTCAAATTTCCTAGTTGCCAGGGACCATTCACAATCGATGCCAATTACATAATTCTGGCTTTCCATTGCTATCATTTCTAGCTAGTTTCCAATGCCAGCACATCACTGCAAGATGCCCTTCGGGTATTGACTAAGGCCATACCATCTTCTGTTGCTTTGACAATAATATTTCCTTGGTCATAATGTCTGGGATGGAACTATTCTCAGATAATTGCACAATATTCAACTCTTGCCGCCTCAGACTGTAAAGCAGCTCATGTCCATAAGCAGGAAGACCCTGGACAACATTCAGAGTCAGTATGATAAGTGGAGAGTAGCATTCACCCCACACAAGTGCCAAGCAATGTTCATCACCAGCAAAAAATGAACCTAACTATTGCTCATTAATTTCAAAGGCATTACCATTACTAAATGCCCCACTGTCAAAATCTTTTGGGTTGCCATGAATCAGAAACTAAATTGGACTAGGTACATAAATACTCTGGCTACAATAACAGGTCAAACGCTGGGAATTCTGTTGCAAGTGACTCACTTCTTGACTCCTCAGAGCGTATCCACCATCTACAAGACACAAGTCAGGAGTGTAATAGAATGCTCACCACTTGCCTGATTGGATGCAGCTCCAATGGGTTTCAAGGGCTGGATACCTTCCAGGACAGAACAGCCTGCTTGATTTGCACCCAATCCACCATTATCAGCATTCACTCCCTTTACTATCAAAACGTAGTAACTGCAGTATATATCATTTACAAGAAACTCAAGAGAAACTCACCATGGCTTCTTCAACAGCATCTTTCAAATCCATGACCTCCACTACATCAAAGGACAAGATCAGCAGATGCACAGGAAAACTAAAGTCCTACAAATTTCCCTCCAAGCTGCACACCATCCTGACTTGCAACTATATTGAGTGTTCTCACTGTTGCTGAGTCAAAATCATGGAACTCGATTCTAACAGCACTTTAGGTGTACCCAGACCCTCAAGGACTGCAGCAGCTCAATAAGGCACCTCACTAACTTCTTTCCAAGGGCAGTTAAGCATGGACAATAAATACAGCTAGGAAAACTCTCACACTATGAATTAATGAAAAAAGATAGGATGAGTGCATCATTTTGTTTCTTCCACTGAAGCTTGGAGTTGAACATGTTGTTCTGATCATTAACAGGGTTCAATACATTTCCTCATGTATTGTGACAAGATCACTGTGAGAGTTGTCATTTTTCACAGAATGGACATCTCTTCCTGGTCACACTTGTACAGCCATAAAAGTACAGCTGCCTGGAGATTTGATTCTTTTCAATGATTGTTGCTAAGTGTAGATGTTCTTTGTATTATTATTGTCCTTCACTGGTTCCAACATTCTTGCGTTTGCATAGAGGAGTGGTATTGTTCTGAGGAGTGTCACATAAGAATTGATATATAGAATGTATTATCTCAGATAACAGACTAAGTTAGTGTAAAAATTAGTCATAAAGGCAATAACTGGATCTACTGCAAATATGCATCTAATAAATTCCAACAAAGCATTACAAGAAAAGCATTTTCTCAGCAGGTAAGGCATGACCAAATTGCTAATGTAACTTTCAAACTTCACAATCTATTAAGTGTTTCATGAAATCTAAATATAATGAACAAACTAAATGGCACAAAAAGGAAGGGGTTAAACAAAGCTTCAAACACAGGATGTTAAGTATGAGTCAGAAATATACATTAGCCACTCAATATTTATAAGGGGTCAGTGTGGTTGTGGAAAAAATCATTGATATTCAAAATTCTGAAATATTACCTGAATATTAAAAATGCTGTCAAGATCTTACTTGAAATGACAAGAAATAATATAGCTTCCTTTGTTGCATTTTGCTTCCTCAGTGGCTTTTAAAATGTTGTCATCTTAATGCTATTCTGTTTTGATTGAAAACTAATAAATGAAGCAATTTTGATTCTTTTCCCCCCAATTACGTTAATCTTTTTAGTCTCCTTGGAATGCAAGCGTTAGCAATGTCACAGTCAATATGTGACAGTTTCAGTCAGGACCACTTCTCATTATGCAACACTAACAACCAGTGACTTGATTTGTACCATTGGTGTTCTAATGCCATTTATAATCAGTGTTAGTCTTCTGTTTAAATCAAATAACAAATTATGCAGTAGTGTCCTGGATCTAGTCCAAACAGTAGGATGATCCAAGCCTTGACTTCCAAAGCATGTATAAGATCTTCTCCATCCACTGCGCATACTAGAACTAATTACTTCTTTAAATATTGGCTTGGAGTTAGAAGCTATAGCAACCCAAATTCCATAAAATTGATTGTAATGAAATCACACTTATAATCAATTATTGCTGTTTTGTAACTGTAAGGACCATAGCATTGATTGCCAATGGAGAGCAATGAGACTAAACAGGTAATCAGTAAATAGCATTTCCAGCCAATGGGAGCACCATGTCAAGGTCAAACTGAAATGCATTTAATTGGCTGCCTAATACTGAACAGTCAATGCACAATGTGGTGTGCCAATAAGCATCATAAGACATAGGATCAGAAACTAGGCCATTCAGCCATTGAGTCTGCTCTGCCATTCAATCATATCTGATACATTTCTCAACTCCATTCCTCCACTTTCTCCCCATGATCCCCTTGATACTCAAGAACCTACCTGTCTGTCTTAGATATATTCAATGACTTGGCCTTCACAGTCGAGTGAGGCAGTGAATTCGATGTATTCACCACCATCTGGCTGAAGAGGTTTCTTGTTATCTCCATTCTAAAATGTCTTTCCTTTATTCTAAGGTGGTGCCCTCGGGTCCTCGTCTCTCCTACCAATGAGAACATCTTTCTAATATCTACTCTGTCCAGGCTATTCAGTATTCTGTACATTTCAATTAGATTCCCCCCTCATCCTTCTAAACTTTGTTGAGTATAGACCCAGTGTCCTCAAACATTCCTCATATGTTAAGCTTTTCATTCCTGGGGCTATTCTTGTGAACCTCCTCTGAACACACTCCAGGGCCAGTATGACCTTCCTGAGATATGGGGCCCAAAGCTCTGCACAATACTCTAAATGTGGTCTGACAAGAGCCTCAGAAATACATACCTGGTTTCATATTCAAGTCCTCTCAAAATATATGCCATAATTGCATTTGCCTTCCTAACTACTGACTCAACCTTCAAGTTTGCTTTGAGAGAATCCTCAAGTAGAACTCATAAGTCTCTTTGCACTTCAGACTTCTGAACTTTCTCTCCCTTTTGAAAATGCCTCTATTCTTCCTACCAAAGTGCATAACCTCACACTTTCCCACATTGTACTCCACTTGACGCCACTTTGCCCCCACTCTCGTAACCTCTGCATATCATTTTGCAACCTCCCCACCCTCTCAATGCTCCCCATCCCTCTATCTATCTTTGTATCATCTGCAAACTTAGCCAGAATTCCATCAGTTCCTTCATCTAGATCGTTAATGTATGAAGTGAAAAATTGTTGTCCCAACACTGAATCTTGCTGAACATCACTTGTCGCTGGCTGCCATCCTGAGAAGGACCCTTTTATACCCATTCTCTGCTTTCTGCCAGACAGCCAAGCTTCTCTCCATGCTAGTATCTTGCTTTTAACAGCATGGGCCCTTATTGTATGCAGTAGCCTCCAGTGCGTGTCTTCATGATGTCTAGATAGATAACATCGATTGGCTCTCCTTGGTCTAACCTGCTAATTACTTCCTCAAAGAGTTCTAACAGATTTGTCAGACATGTCATCCCCTTGATGAAACAATGCTTACTTTGCCTTATTTTAGCATACACTTTAAAGTATTCAGAAATCTCATCCTTCACAATGAAATCCAGGATCTTACCTAGAACTGACATTAGGCTAATTGGTCTGTAATTTTCCATCGTTTGCCTTACTCCCTTTTTAAATGGGGGTGTCATGTTAATGATTTTCCAATACTCTGGGACCCTCCCTGATTCTAGTGATCCCTGGAAGATCACTACTAATTTCTCTATTATCTCTTCAGCTATCTCCCTTAGAAGTCTGGGGTGTCATCCATCTGGTCCAGGTTATTTATCCACCTTCAGGCCATTCAGTTTTTCTAGCACCTTCTCCTTGGTGATGACCACCATACTCAGCTCTGCCCTTTCACTTTCTTGTATTTTTGGGATATTATCAGGTCTTCCACCATGAAGCCTAACACATAGTATTTAGATTGTCAGCCATTTCCTTGTTCCCCACTACTGTCTCTCCAGCGACATTTCCCAGCAGCCCAATGTCCACTTTTTCCCTCTCTTTTGCCTTTTATATATCTAAAGTAACATGTACAGTCATCCTTTATATTACTGGCTAGCATACCCTCATCTTTAATCTTGTCCCTCCTTATTTCTCTTTTTGTTGCCCTCTGTTGATCTTTCTAAGCTCCCAATCCTCCAGCTTCCCACTGCCTGTCACCATATTATTTGCTTTTATGCTATCCCTGACTTCCCCAGTCAGCCATGGTTGTCTTATCCTCCCTGTACCATGGAATGAATCTCTGCTGTGTTTCCTGACTTACTCCCACAAACTCTGACCATTGCTGTTCCACTGTCTTTCCTGCTAAGCTCCTCTCCCAGTCAATTCTATCTAGTTCCTCCCTCATGCCTCTGTAGTTGTCTCTATTGAGCCATGACACCATTTACTCTGATTCAATCTTCTCTCTCTCAAATTGCAGAGTAAATTCAATCATATTATAATCACTGCTTCCTAAGGGTTCCTTCATCTTAAGTTCCCTTATCAAGTCTACCTCATTGCAGAACATTAAATCCAGTATTGTCTATTCCCTAGTGGGCTCCACTACAAGCTGCTCCAAAAAGCCATCTCACAGACACTCCACAAATTTCTTTCCTTGCAATCCACTACCAATCTGATTTTCCCAGTCTCCCTGCATATTGAAATCCCCCATGGTCACTGTAACTCTGCCTATCCTACACATCTTTCTATCTCCTGGTATATTTTGTGCTGCAGCTCCGGACTACTGTTTGGAGGCCGATACATAACACTAACTATGTTTTTTTTTTAACCTTTGCAGTTCCTCAATTCTACCCACACAGTTTCTATGCCATTTAACCCTACTTCATATCTTACTATTGATTTAATTTCATTTCTTACTAATAAGGCAACCTCAGCACCTTTGCCCACCTGCCTATCTTTTCGATGGGATGTATGTCTTTAAATGTTCTGCTCCCAATCCTGATCCCGTTGCAGCCATGTCTCTGTGATGCCCACTATGTTATACCTGCCAGTTTCAATCTGCACCACAACCACATTTACCTTATTCCTTATACTGCATGCTTTCAGATATAATGCCTTCAGTTCTGTATTAACTGTCCCTCTTCTCATTGTCATTCATTTGTTCAGTGTGCTTGAAGTTTGATTGTTAACCCTTTCCATACACTCTGTCCTATTTGTGTCTGTACAGGAGATTTTAATAACCTCTCCTGAATTCTGCACTCTTACCTCCTCCTTTAATTTTGGTTTTATAATTTCCCCTATAACTGAGAACCCCCCCCCCCCCACCCATTTAGTTTAAAGCCCTGTCTACAGCCCTTGCTATGCTCCTTGTTAGGGTGCCTTTCAATTTAAGGGCTAAAAACATTGGTGCTCCATATACTGCCCTTTTGTTACAAAATAAAATGGTCATACATGATTTGAATATTACCTAGCAAGTTCACTTCTAATGTGCTAAAACAAGGAAACAGCAAATGTAGGAACCCATAGTAATAGATGTATGATGGCAACTAACAACTGAACGTTCCAGGTTTTGACCCAGCTACAGTCAAGGAATAGCAATATGGTTTCGAGTCAGAAATATGTGTGTCTTAGCAAGGAATGGGTAGGTGGTGGTCCTTTTCAGTATTTGCTGCCATTCTTCTTCCAGATGGCAGAGATAACAGGCTTATTAAGTGGTGCTGTTCGAGCTTGGATGAATTCTGCATTGTGTCTTGTACATAGTATGCACTACTTTCACTGTGCATCCCTAGTAGAGGAAGTGGATGTTGAAGATATTAAATGGAAGTGTCAATCAAGAGTGTTGCTTTGTTTTAGATGGTGTAAAGCTGCCTGAGTTCTGTTGGAACTGTACCCATCCAAACAAGTGGGAAGTATTCCATCATACTCCTAACTTGAGCCTTGTAACAGGCATTAGAGAGACGGGAGATGAGTTGCTTGCCTTAGTTATCCCAGCCTTTGATTCAGTCTTGTACTCCTGGTATTTATACAGCCAGTTCAACTCATTTTCTGCTTAATGGTAATCGCAGGAGATTGAAAATGGAGTATACAGTGGTGGAAATTATATTTAATGTTAAGGAATGGGGTGGTTAGATTCTCTCTTGTTAGAGATAATTATCGCCAGGCACTTGGGAGATGCAAACATTATTTGCCATTCCAGTGCAAGACCAAATCTTGCATATAGACATGAACTGTTTCAGTTTAGGAGGAGTGAGAAACGATGCTAACATTATGCATCAACAGCGAATTTCCCCAATCTGACCTTCTGTTGAAGGGAGTCTCATTAATGAAGCAGCTGAAAGTGGCTGAGGAATGTCTGCAGTGATATCCTGCAACTGAGATGACTGCGCTCCAGCAACCACAGGCTCTGCAACCAGTGAAGAATTTTCCCCTAATTCTCACTGACTCAAGTTTTTTAAGGACCCCTTGATGCCACACTCAATGAAATGTTGCCTTGATGTCAATGGTACTCATACTCAGAGGAGCATAGGAATTGAACAAGATGTAGGCCATTTTGATCCTTTAAGCCTGCTTCACCACTCAACGGACCTGTCTGTCTTGTTCTCTCATCTCTGTTTTTTCTGTCTGCTTTTCACGACCTTATCTTTCAAAATATATTTTGCATGCTGTACTGCCCTGTGTAACAAATCCGAAGCCTATCTCAACTGCACTATTCCATTCTTACTCTGATGTTGCCTGGTATGGAGGGAAAATCTTATGAGGAAATGTTGAGGGACTTGAGACTGTTCTCGTTAGAGAGAAGAAGGTTGAAAGGTGAATTAATTGATAGATACAAGATAATCAGGTTTAAATTGGGTAGATAGTGAGAGCTTTTTTCCTTGGATGGTGATGGCTAGCACAAATTGAGGGGTGATAGATATAGGGAAGATGTCAGAGGTAGTTCCTTTACTCAGGGTAGTAGGGGCGTGGAATGCACTGCCTGCAACAGCTGTAGACTTGCCAACCTTACGGGCACTACAGTGGTCATTGGACAGGCATATGGACAAGAACGAAATAATGTAGGTTAGATGGGATTCAGATTGGTTTCACAGGGCGATGCAACATCCAGGGCCAAAGGGCCTGTACTATGCTGTAATGTTCAATGTTCAATGTTCAATGTTCTATATGTAATTCAGCTTCTAATAAATTTCAAGTCACATTTTCCAATAACTCTGGGGAAGAAAATTCCACATTCTAATGACCCTCTAAGAGAAAGAAAAGCTCACCTCTATCATATCCCGTGATGATAACCACCTGATGAAGACATGGCACTCCGAAAGCTAGTGCTTCCAATTAAACCTGGTGGACTATAACCTGGTGTTGTGTGATTTTTAACTTCATATCCCCTAGTTTCAGTCTACTTAAGAGGAAACATCATCAAAACATCCACCTAATCTAGTTCCATCAAGATCTCATTTAAGATCACCACTAATTCTTCTAAACTCCAATTGCTTTAGGTTGAACAGATTAGGGCTTTCTTCACAAGATAAGTGCTTCAAACCAGGAATGCATCAAGTGAACCTTCTCTGAACTACCTGCGAAGAAACTGTATCTTTATTTCAAGTTTAGAGAGCAAACTGTGCAAAGTCTTACAATATAATCTCAACAAATGTGCTGTACAGCTGCAGTAAGGGTTTCCTACTTTTATATTCCGTTCTCATTGCAATAAACTATATTTATTTTCATAATTACCTTGGGTGCACCAGCCGAATAACCATATGTGATTCATGTACGAGGACACTTGGATCCCTTCGTACATATGAGTTCTACAATATCTCTCAATTTAAGTAGTATCTTGCTTTTCTATTCTTCCTAACAAAATGGACAATTCTCATTTAACCACATTGTACTTCATCAGTTAAGTTTTTACCGGTTCACTCAATCTGTCTATATACCTTCTTAAACATGCTATCTCCTCTTAACACCTTCCATTCCCACCTATTTCATTGCCATCAGCAAATTTAGCAACCTGATGTGCAGCCTTCCCATCCAAATTATTGATATAGATTGTAAATAGTTAAAAATCAGTATTGATCCCTGTCTTAATGAACAAGTCAAAGTTTACGAGTCTACAAAAGACCAATTTATCTCTGTTCTCTCCTCTGTTAGTGAATGACTTCTTTCTCCATGTTAATAGATAAGCCTCTACATCATGTGTCATTATCTTGTGCAGCAACCTTAGTTGGGGCACCTTATCAAATGCTTTTTTTGAAAATCCAAATGCACCAGATTAATCAGTTTGATTCACTGAATGCTGCTTTGTCAAAAAAAGTCTCTATTTGCCTCAACTTTAGTTCTCCATTTCCTATTGTAAAGAGCAAATAAGGAAAATAAATGAAGTAAATTCACAACAAACAGAAGGATATTAAGAGGGGTGGAGGAGGTGAGAGGTCATGGAATGCAATTCCACAGATTCTTGAAGGTGCCAGTCGAGGTAGGTAAAGTGATAAAGAATCAAAATAGGATCCTTTCTGTTTTCAACACAAGAAGGGTTGTGATGCTGGAAAAACACAAAGTCAAAAATCACGTAATACCAGGTTATAGTCCAATAGGTTTATTTGAAAGTACAAGCTTTCGGAGCACTGCTACCTGATGAAGGAGCAGCACTGTGAAAGCTTGTACTTACAAATAGACCTGTTGGACTATAACCTGGTGTTGTGTGATTTTTAATTTTGTCCACCCCAGTCCAACACCAGCACCTCCACATCAGGGAAATACATAAGGTATTGGTTAGGCTATAGCTGGAGTTTTGTGTATAGTTCTGGTTCCCACAACAGAGGGCATGATTACTCTAGAGAGTACAGAGGAGATTTATTATTATGTTGCTGGGGCTTGAAAATTGCAAATATAAGGAAAGATTAGGCAGGCTAAGATCATTTTCCTTGGAGGGGGCTGAGGGGTGGGTTAATCCAGGTGTACAAAATATTGAGGGGCTTGGATACAATGGATAGGGAAGGTCTTTTTTTCCCCTCGTTGTGAGTTCAATTACCAGGGAAAACAAACTTAAGGTGGTTGTAAGAAAGAATAGAGGAAACATGAAGAACTACACTCTGAGGTAGTTGGAGTCTGGAGTTTTCTGCCCAGTTTGGTGATTCAGGTGGGAACACTTAACTCATTTCAAAGGAATTGGATCTGCATTTGAAGCTTTGTGGCTTGCAAAGCCATGGATCAGGTACCGCAAAGTGGGATTAAGGTGGGAGATTGTTGTATTCAGCCTGCACAGTCAGGGTGGGCTGAATAGTCGCTTTCTGTGCTGTAACATATCTGTAGTTCCACTGACTGGCTAATGTTGTTCCCAAATTAGCTGCTGTATGTTTTATCAATGCTACAAGTGTACTTTGAATGTGAATTTAGAATATTTGTAAATGCTGTACACTTAATTAAAAATAAATAACACTGAAAGCACTCAGTTTGAAAAAAATGCTTAATGTGTTGAATTTCAGAATCAAAGATGAAGCTACTGGTATGCTGTTAAAAGTTCAGTTAGTCCTGATTGAAGAAGGTTTAAATTTAATAGTGCTGTCAACATTGTCTAAGCTTGTGACTACTTAATGATTTTTAAGGGTTCCATAATGAAGACTAAAATTGTTCAGTTTGTGATGGAGAAGAGTATCTGGCAGCACCTTCCAAACTTCTAGGTTTAATTGTACATGTGTGAACACCAGGTGTTCTTATGGTATAATAAGATTCATATAGTCATCATGATGTAACTGATCACAACTCTGGCATCAGTAAGGGAGAAGACATCAATATAGAGCATGCATGTGAAAATAGACACTATGCTAGAGAGCTGCATTTGAAAGCATAAAGAAGAGTTTTGCTTAATTTTGCAGATGACATTGAAAATTGGTGATGTGGTAAATAACAAGGGGAAAACATTAGCCTGCTAGAGTGGCACAATGGCTCAGTGGTTAGCATTGCTGCTTCACAGCACCGGAGACCCAGATTCAATTCTCGCCTTGGGTGACTGACTATGTGGAGTTTGCACATTCTCCCCATTTCTGCGTGAGTTGGGCACTCTGGTTTTCTCCCACAGTCCAAAGCTATGCAGGTTAGGTGGATTGGCCATGCTAAATTGCCCATTGTATCCATGGATATGCAGGATTGGTGGATTTTCTATAGTACATGGAGGGTTATGGGAATAGATTGAGATGTTCTTTAGAGGGCTGTTGCCAAGTTGATGAGTGAATGGCTTCTATTTGCATTGTAGGGATTTTGTGATCTACAAAATGATATAGATGGGCTGAACTGGAATTGAATCCTGAAAAGTGTGTGATGATACATTTTGGGAAGACTCACAAGGCAAGGGAGTACATATTGAATGATAGAATCCAAGGAAGTATAGAAAATCAAGGACTTTGGTGTGCACACCCATTGATCCTTGAAAACCGCAGAAAAAGTAGCTTAGGTGATATAGAGGACATATGGGATGCACTTTTGTTAGTCAAGGCATTGAATTGAAGAGCAAAGAGGTGATGATGTAACTGTATATAATATTGTTTAGGCCACAGCTGGGGCCCACATGTGGTTCTGGTTGCCGTACCAGAGGAAGGATGTGATTGTGTTGGGCAGGGTGCAGAAAGATTCACCAGGATGTTGCCTGGATGGGAACAATTCAGTTATGAGAGACTAGAAAGGCTGGGGTTATTTCTCCTATAGCAGAGAAGGCTAAAGGGGATCTGATTGAGATGTATGAAGTTCTGAGGGATACAAATAGGATAGATAAGGATACGCTTTTCCTCCTAGTTTAAGTCAATTACCAGGAGGCATCATTTTAAGGTAAGGAACAGGGGATTTAGAGGGAATTTGGGAAAGTAATTTTTCATTCAGACAATTGTATGTATCTGGAACTCTGTCTAAAAGGGTGGTAGAGTCAGGAATAGTGGTGGTAGAGCAGTTGCCTTTTGGATTAGAAGTCTGTGACCAGCAGTATGCCATAAGGGTCAGTGCTGGGTCCACTGCAGTTTGTCATATATATAAATGATTTGGATGCGAGTACAGGAGGTATGAGTCGTAAAATTGCAGATGACTCCAAAATAGGTGGTGTAGTTTTTATTATTCATTCACAGGATGAGGGCATCAGTGGTTAGGTCAGCATTTGTTGGTCATTCCTAATTGACAGGAAGACCGTTAAAAGTCAACCACATCGTTGTGGGTCTGGAGTCACATGTAGGCCAGACCAAGTAAGGATGGCAGTTTCCATCCCTAAATGGTATTAGTGAACCAGATGGGTTTTTCCAACAATTGGCAATGGATTCAGGGTCATCATTGGATTCTTAATTACAGATAATGAAGAAGGTTATTTCAGAGTACAATGAGACATTGATCAGAGGGACCAATATGCCAAGGCATGGCAGATGGAGTTTAATTTAAATAAATGTGAGGTGCTGCATTTTGGTGAGCCAAACCAGGGCAGGCCTTATACATTTAATGGTAGGGACCTGAGCCATATTGCCGAACAAAGCGACCTTGGAGAACAGATGCATAGATTCTTGAAAGTGCAGCTGCAGATAGATGGGGTGGTGAAGAAGGTGTTTGGTGCACTTACCTTCATTGATCAGAACAGGAGTTGGGCATGCCATGTTGTGGCTATACAGGACATTGAGGAGGCACTTTAGAATAATTGCATTAAATTCTGGTCTCCCTGCTATAGGAAGGATGTTATGAAACTTGACATAGTGCAGAAAAGACTTACAAGAATGTTACTGGAACTTGGAGAAGCTGAATTGGCTGGGACTTATTTCCTGGAGTATCAAAGGCTGAGGCATGACCTTGTAGAGGTTTATAAAATCATGAAGGGCATGGTTAGGGTGAATAGACAAGGTTTTTTTTTCTTCAGAGTAGTGGAGCGCAAGCCTAGGTTTAAGGTGAGAGGGGAATAATTAAACAGACCTGAGGAGTAACTTTTCACTCAGAGGATGGTGTTTACAGAATGAGCTGCCACAGGAAGTGGTGGAGGCTGGTACAATCACAACGTTTAAAAGGCATCTGGATGGGTATTTGAATAGGAAGGGTTTTAGAGGGATATTTGCAACATGAGACTAGGTCAGATTGGGATGTCTGGTCAGTGCAGACGAGTTGGACAGAAGTGTCTGCTTCCATACTGTATGAATCTATAACCCTCAAGATATTTAAGAATTATTCAGATGAACACTTGAAACTCCAAAGCATACAAGGCGATGGGCCAAGTGCTGGAAAATGGGATTAGAGTAGATAAATAGTTGATGATCATCACAAACACGATGGGCTGAAAGGCCTCTTTCCATGCGGTAAAAACATTATGACTCTCCACTCTCCATTTATTGATAAGGAGCAAAGAGCCTCGGGGACAATATATGTGCAGATAGCCACAACCCAGCGATACTACAGATTTCTATCTCAACATACAGAATTGACTTTAAGCACAAGATAAAGCTGTTTGCAGTTTTACACAGTAATAATAACCAGTTCCGACAGCTTTACTGTTATCACTGGGTTTCTGGATTCTGGCAGTAGCCCTAAATACAATTCTCCTTTTCTCTTCACAGATACTGATGGAGCTACTATTATGTTCAGCATTTCCTGTGCTGACTTTGATTTGAACACTGTCAGTGGAAATCTCAAACACAGTTCAAGACTTGTAACAAATTTATTTTTGGCACCCTAATGGTTCAAGTGGTAATTTGTCATTTGTTATTGTGCTAAGTTACGCATTGGCTGGAATAGTGTTCCTGGTGTGATCACCTGGTTTGCTTAGTTACCTCACTGGAGGAAATAGCCCCAAATCTCGAGACAGGATATATTAACTAGAGTTTTGCCTTATAATATTGAATGACTGGAGAGGAGGGATTTGAGTGTAGACACAAGTGAATTCAGGATTATTCCTTGCTGCAAGCACCCCACCCCCTCCAAATGCAAATAACATTCTGACATATTATAGACTTGCATCTGAAGGATTAACCATTTGCTCAAGATATTTTCTATAACATCGTTCAGAAGTACAATATTGAGAAAGAGAATTGCTTTGCTATTCAACAAGGAAATGAGACCTCATGACTTGTCAAAAAATGGAGCTGTCTTGGTGGGCTGAATGGTCTACTTCTATTTCAAATTCCTATGTTCCATGGATAACTTATTTTAAAACATAAAAACAAAGAAAGGATCTGATGAGACAAAATCATTTTGATTGGTCACAATTTCTATGTGCTATGCTCATGAACAGCTCAAAATGTTTCATGGCACTCTTTACCCACTTACAGATCAATGTTTCTCCCAAAACGTTGTAAATAGCTCATCGTGAAGTAGTATGATTAGATTAGATTACTTACAGTGTGGAAAAAGGCCCTTCGGCCCAGCAAGTCCACAGTGACCCGCCGAAGCACAACCCACCTAGACCCATTCCCCTACACCTAACACTACGGGCAATTTAGCACGGCCAATCCACCTAACCTGAACATTTATTTTGGCCTGTGGGAGGAAACCGGAGCACCCGCAGACACTGGGAGAATGTGCAAACTCCACACAGTCAGTCACCTGAGGTGGGAATTGAACCTGGGTCTCTGGCACTGTGAGGTAGCAGTGCTAACCACTGTGCCGCCCACCTGTGCCACCGTGCCGCCCACGGTGTAGTTTCTACATACAGAAAAAAAAGGTTCCTATCAACCAATATTTGCAGCTTAATTGATGCCATGGAATGAAAAAAAAACTTTTAATTACTGGATATGATGTCATGCAGATGAATTTCTCCATATCTCTGAAAAGTAGAAAATGCCACACTGCCAGGTTGTTGCATTCAGGCTGAAACTAATCAACTCTTTTCCAAGTAATATACATTGAAAAAGCAGCAGTACACGGATGTTACATATAGTTATGAAAACAGTAAGGAGAGCAAGGTAATGAGAGGCATGGATGCAGTAGATTGCCAGAGACTTTTCCCCAGGGCAGAAATGGCTGTCATGAGGGGTCATAATTTTAAGTTGATTGGAGGAAGGTATAGGGGAGATGTCATAGGTACATTCTTTACACAGAGAGTGGTGGGTGCGTGGAATGCACTGCCAGTGGTAATAGTAGAGTCAGAGACATTTGTGACATTTAAGCGACTGCTGGACATGGAAGGCAGTAATTTGAGGGGTGTGTAGGTTAGGTTGATCTTAGATTAAGATAAATGTGCGGTGCAACATTGTGGGCTGAAGGGCCTGTACTGTACTGTGCTGTACTGTTCTATGTTCTATGTAAAGATAAAACAAGACCAGTTGTTCAAAAAGGGTAAGTGCCTTCCTGTAGACTTCATGTGTAATAACACTTTTAGATGAAATATTTGTCTGTTGAACACTTCGACAAAAGACAATGCTCTATGATGACATGGATTTTGTTTCACTTGATGAAGCTTAAATGCAAGTTAGAGCCATTGAACTGTCTTAATAATTTAAGAGGCTAATAATTGTTATTCTTCGATAGCAATGCTGCCTCATAATCAGGTTGGTTGTGTGCTCACTGAATATGTCATTTATAATCCATCGCAATGCTGATCATTGGAATGCAGGTTGTTCACCAGACTCATTAAGATGTCTAAGGATAAACACACAATATAATCCTACAGCATCGCTCCACTCAGATCACTTCAACACAGTTCCAATATATAACATCCAATAGCACTTCATTTTAGAGTACAATGGATTCTACTGGAAATGGACTCTGATGCAGATGGCCTCCTAAACACTCTTTGATTTATATGGTTTTCAAAAGCATTCCAGCTTCTAGCTCTGCTGAAACTCTGCATTGCTCAATGATCTCTATCCAAATCTTAGCCTTTGTTGTATCTACATCGGGATGTTGCACTCCCTCTGCTGGTCTTCATTTACATTACAGCTTAACCTTTTCCCCTTGCTAAAAAGTAATGAAAATATGTTAATTTCTGAACATTAAACTTCAGAATAATTTTTTTGTACTGATTCCAATACATTTGTTTCTTTCACCTAGTTAAAGCAACAGTCTTCCTAGGAATATTCGATTTGTTGGAATGTCAGGAATGAATTCGGTCACTTTAGAGAGTTTTCTAGATCTTAAAATTAATTCCTATTTCTCATGATTATGAAGGAAAATCTTCTGTCCTCCAGAATTCTAGGTTGAGGTTATCTGTGGTGTGTACCATTGGCATGTTTCTTATTACGGAACCCCTTGTCTTTGCATCAACCCCCAGGTCAAGGAGACGACTTGTTGCATTATTCTCAGCACTGGGTCTAAAATTATACCACCCTGCACCCTGACCCTCCCTATAACCTAGTGCAATCATTAAGGAGGAAATTTTCCCAACAATATCAGAAAAAATATTTCTCCATTAATAATGTTGGGTTGTGCTACTTGTCAGAGGCACTGTGTTTTTTTTTCCAACTATGCCAAGTATTAATTTGTTCAGGTGAACCTTGTATAGTTTTTAAACATCTCTGTTGTTGCAATAATCTGTGGATGAGCAGTAGATTCTTTGTGAAACTTTACGAATCCTTCTGCCATGAAGTATGATCCATTATCTGATATTTCCTCTGATAAGCTCGAGTGGGTAGTTCTGGATTTCATATATGATATCACTACTTGCGAATTAGTTTATGTACTAGTAGAAATCTTATCTGAGATGATTTCAAATATGCCAGTCCCACCTTTCTGCTACAGATGTTTGGAGGACCAGAAAGAACCACAGCTTCACATTATTTGTTGTTTGCATATTCAATGCACTTCCTAATTACAATAGCTTATTCATGCTTGGCCATAAAATACTGTTCCACAATTCTTTCTCGATGCTTTTGGCTCACATTTTACCTTTTACATATTCTGTTCTGTATCTTGAATTCATTATGTTGCAATCATTAATTAGGTATTATCAATTGTTTTTCATCACCAGGCACGCTATTAGGCTTTGATTGTCTTTTGCAATCCTTGCATTTTCCATATAAGTTTAGAAGCTGCATCAGCACATTTTTAAACATTTCTCTATCAACTATAGCTTTGTAGGATTATATTCATGCATGTCTTTAGCCTTGACTAATTGGCTATACTATCTCTGTGCCAAAACCTGGGCTTCACGGGAGTTCTCATGACATGAGCATAAAATTCAGCTCAATGCTTCAGTGCAATACAGAGGTTATACTCCAGTGTTAAAGATGGTGCATTAAAGGTGAAATGTTAAACTAAGCCCTATCTGTCTTATCAGGTGGATTTAAAAAATCTTTTGGCACTATTTGAAGAATAGAAGTTATCTTGTGGTCTCTTGACTAATATTTATTATTCAACCAACATCTCAATTTTAGTTAACCAGATCATCTGGTTTTGTCTTTCACTAAAGTTTGAGGGACCTTGATTGACATAAATTTGCTACTGTTATTCTTTTCATTACAATAGTCATTATGTGACAGCACTAAAAGTGATTATTTGGTTGGGTAGACCTGAAGTTACAGGAAGTGAATCCTTTGTTCAGTTGCGGTATAATCCAATACATGGAAGACATAGACATCTTGAGTGCATATTATCTTCTTGCTTATTCCATGAGAATTGCCAGTGAATTTAATGTGTAATGTATTGAATATTATTAAAGGCATTTGATAGATGATTGAATTCCTTAGACATTACTAAAGTGTTTGCCATTTAATACTCTATTTGCATAACATCCTTAGTTCTCAGGAAGAGCAGCTAAATGAGTTTCAGCTGTGTTTTAAGTTTCATTTTAATGTTTCTGAATGTTTTGGGTTATTGCAGCTTATATGTAGCAGCTGCAGCACTCCGAAAAGAATTGCAGTTAATGTTCACTAATGATATTTATGGGGTAGATTTGTTTTTCCTGTAATGCCTGGGTGGACTGTAGAGAGAACAAAAGTAACCATGGAGGATCACATGTTGGTTTCTGATTCTGCAAAACTTTCTCTCCAGATTTGATAACCTCTTGTGTTGATAGGACTTAAAACCTCTTCACATTTTTGGAATTTGCATTCCTAATTCTGTCAGAACTCAGTATCCTCATTTCTTTTTTGTCCTCAGGTGCCCCCTGTAATGGCTGTGACAGTGCAGACTCTGTTAAACCCTGTAATCTCAATGATTGTGGATTTTAGTGAACAAAAATTCCTCTTTCAACCCATTTGCTAATAAAATGATTGCCCCAAATTGCTGTTTTTTCAATCTGTGTTACCAATCTACCCCATTTGCTTCCACACAAATGGATGCCCAAGCTCCAGGACATGTCATTACTGCTGTTCATTTCTATGTTGCACTTCCTCAATTTACTGCTACAAATTCCACATCTCACTGGAAGTACAGCGAAAGTTCAAAAGCCATAAATCATTGCTTGCAAACATTAGGATAGACACTTGCCTGCTGCCTTCCAAATCACAGCATAGCTGCCCTCGCATCAAGGCCCAACCCCACAATGCTGTTGAATTTCATCACCCTGGCCTGTACTGAAAAATGACTTTGTATTGTAAATCTCTGAAACTCTATCTCCTGCTTCCTGGTGATAGTTAAACCCAGGTTACAACTCTGATTTTGAACCTTTTTCAAGGTCTCAATATTCCATAATTTTAAGGGAACCAAAATTAGTCACAGTACAGCAGATACGCCCTAATCATGAACCTATTGGCAGAATTTTCCACTCCCTTGATTAGTGTGGGCAATGTGGGAAAATATGGTGAGAAAGAAGAAAATTAAAAAACTTAACATCGAGAAAATAAATTTCATTTTTCTCTTAAGTTGAAATGATAACTTTAGAATCTTACTCCAGAGTAGTGACCATCCTATTTCCATGCATTTTCATGTCATTATTAGCAAGTCTTGACTCATTTCTATGCAGATTCCACTTTTTCTTTCCTTCACTAAGAAAGTTGATGGTACCACTTCTTGACATGAAAGTCAGAGAGGTAACCTTGTAATGGCAACTCACTGCTTGCCTCTCTAGGCAATTCCCTTTCATGACAAAGTACTGACATGCTCCATGGACACCGTTTTTATCCATCCTTTATCCAAGCAAGTCAGCAAAGGTAATCCTGAAGAAGGGCTTATGCCCGAAACGTCGATTCTCCTGTTCCTTGGATGCTGCCTGGCCTGCTGCGCTTTTCCAGCAACACATTTTCAGCAAAGGTAATCCACCAACTTCATCACATCAACATGCTTGCTCATTGACCAACTCATTTATCACATCAGTGCTTCAGTTTGAACCTCAGGGTCAAACCTACAGCTTTCATGTATTTTCCAGATCACTTTGCCTGTAAAGGCATATATTCATTTCATGCAGCTAAGATGGCTGTTGACTTCATTTTTTGAGCATTCATAGATTTTGAGCTTATGTGGAATCTGCCAGCTTCTGTGGCTTGAATTGCCTTTTAGCCAATCGGGAGAGGGAGCAGCTTGTGATTGTTTGGTGCAGTAAACAATAACAGGGGTTGACATGTTGCTGTACGGCACAATGCTATATCAATGTCATATCTGTAGCATGCACCAGTGGATTGTTTGACACAATGTATGGAAGAGCAGTTGGTGGTAATGCAGAAGCAGGAGAGATGGTGAGTTTCCCCATTCAAAAGAGCAGAGGGCAAGAAGTGTTTGTAATTAATGATGAGTAAGAGCTATTTAGTGTACGTGATATGTGCAGTAGTGAGAGTTTTCATTCAGGATCCTTGGTGAAAAATCTGTGCAATGGCAGAGTTAGAGTTAGAGGTGACTCTGTGAGTGAGAGTTCACAGAATTACCGGAATGTATATAATGCAGAAGGCGGCCCATCGTTCCTGCAATGATTATACTCCGTAGTGCCAATCTCCTTTTTCTCCATATCACTGCATACCAGGTAGAAGAGAGAAGGTGATGTTGTTTCCCCTGAGAGTGTAGATAATCATTAACCTTCACAATGGGCATTGTATTGAACCAGGCCACTATCTTGGTCCAGAGCTGGCAGGGTCTGTCTGCATGTCTTCCTTTGCCAGTTAAAGACAAAAAAACTGCAGATGCTGGAATCCAAAGTAAACAGGCAGGAGGCTGGAAGAACACAGCAGGCCAGATGGCTCAGGAGATGGAGAAGTCAACATTTCTGGTGTAACCCTTCTTCAGGACTGGGAGTGGGTGTAAGGGGATTTGCAGATCAATGGGGTGATGGGGACAGGCTGGTGAAGTAGGGATAGGTGAAGACAGGCAGAGGGTGTGACCTGGATGGTCAACGAGAAGAATGAATCTGGTTGGTGGCAGGGAGCAGTGGAATGGATGGGAAGGGGCTGGGAAGAGAGTCAGGTTATTTGAAATTGGAGAACTCCAATGTTGAGTCTGTAGTCTGTCCAGGTGGAAGATAAGGCATTGTTCCACCATCTAGTTGGATGGGATCTAGTTGGAGTTGGGGGAAGTACGTAGGGATGATGCTTTGGATGTGGAGACTGGTGGGGTAGTAAGTGAGGACCAGGGGGACACTGTCTTTATTGTGTTGGGGGGGGAGGTTACAGCAGTGGAACGGGGAATGGAGATGGTGCGATGGAGGGGTGTGTGGGTGAAGGGGGGAGGAAAAGCATGTTGTTCAAAGTAGGGGAATATTTGGGAGTAGAATGTCTCCTCGTCTGAGCAGATGTGGTGGACGTGGAGGAATTGGGAGAATGGGATGGAGTTCTTACAGGATACTGGGTGGAAGGATGTTTAGGCAAAGTAGTTATAGGAGTCTGTAATTTTGTAATAAACCTCAGTCTGGAGACTGTCACCGGAAATGGAAATGGTGAGGACAAGAAAGAGGAGGGTTGCAGCTTTCAGGAAAATTCCATCTCCCTTCTATTGTGACTCTTGTCCTTGTAGGCAAAGTAAGGAGCTAAATTGATTTTCTGGGCCATTTTCTTCAAGATAAATGTGCTGAATTACAGAGGGATGTGCAGTTCCTGGCTTGCAGTGTCTGATATGCGGCACAGCTGAGGTCTAGATATGGTAACAGTGGTGCAGAATCAACACAACGCATATAGAGGTGAACGTTTCTGCCTTTTCGCCTGAGTAGGGGAATCTAAAACTAGGAGGTACAGCTTTGAGGTGAAAGGGGAAAGTTTAAAAGGGACCTGAGGGGCATCTTTTTCACACACAGGGTGGTGTGTGTATGGAATGAGCTGCCAAAGGAAGTGGTAGAGGTGGATATAATTACAATATTCAAAGATATTTGGACAGGTTCATGACTAGGAAAGGTTAGCATGGATTAGTTAGACCGAAGTGTCTTTGTTTTTGTGCTGTGTGACTCTATGATTCTCCTGTTGCATGATTCCTCGCAATGGATGCGAAAGCGGACAGTTGCTTTATTAACAAGATGAAGAGTCAAAGATTGCCATGGCAAACTGGTCACCATGCATCTGCTTTTAAAAAGAAATTCCACAAAATGAGAAAATTCATCCCTTTTTTAAAAATATTCGTACTGAATTGTCCTTGCTAAGCATCCAGATTCTCTATTGCTTAGCTAGTAGTTTCTTGGCACTTCTCATGCA
The DNA here is from genome assembly GCF_037043375.1 of Chiloscyllium plagiosum. NCBI lineage: Eukaryota > Metazoa > Chordata > Chondrichthyes > Orectolobiformes > Hemiscylliidae > Chiloscyllium > Chiloscyllium plagiosum. Next base: position 75,891,423 of record NW_028270145.1, on the reverse strand, counting down.
TCATTGGTGACTTGTGTGAAACACTGCATTTATTTACATCACTAAGCACTGTGCTCTGAAGGCAATGGAAAGTAAATTGGGCACATGTATAAAAGGTCACCAGTTGAAAGATGGTGATTATAAACTGAAGTCCAAAGTAAAAAGTACCTTCAAGCTATTGCATTACATGTGTTTGAAAGCTCATTTAGACAAATGTTTCTAAAGCAGAAAGTTAGCTCTGCGGTTTAAACAAGATAAAAGATAGATATCTTTATTTAGTTGTGAATGCTGCCTTATGAAAAACCCATTGCAAATCCTGTTTTGATGTTCTTTATGTAAGTGTGCAATAATTCAAGTCCCATGTTATTAGGAGAGCTTGGAAGTGTCATAATTGTTTTATTAATTGAGAACCATCAGGTTGAAGACTCTTTTTGTTGGTGAACTCTTGTACAGCCATTTTTAATTTTTGCTTTCAATAAACCCAATTTGTGGTTTCAACCCTAAGGCACACATTATGATAAAGCTTTTTATTCATTTCCCATTGAATATAAATTAGACATGTTCAAATTGCCTCAGAAATTACCAGAGTACGTTGAAATCTTTCAGAAATTCAAAAATGTTTGGTAAAACCTGAACAATTTGCTGTATGTTACAGAATGAATTGTTAAAACTGGCTTCTGTAAATGATTGGTAGGATACTTTCAGGTCATTCAGATTATCTAACTTTAAAATGTCATTTGAATGAATGCACACATTTTACAGAGGCAATGCTTGATATTGTCTTGCTTGGTAATTCAAACTCGCACATAATCATACAAGGTATTCATTGAGGTGTAACGTTAATTGTGACACCTGTCAAAACTGTGAATTGTTTTCTCTGTTAGCACTTGCTGATATTCATTGATAATTGCCATTAAATCAGAAACAAAAATATGTAATTGACCTCTTTCATGGTTTGTTGTTATGGTGTCTTCTGTTGTCATTTTGGAACAAGCATCAATTCTGTCAAGCATCAAGTACTGTCAACATACATATGCATTTGTTCTGCAAATTTAACATCACTGTGCATCAGTATCTGTCTCCCTTAGACATCATGTTTTAAGAGTGCAAAATTTATCATGCATGATGTCTCACTATTTCAGGCAAGTAAATGGGTTACATCATGCTGGCTACAAATTCCCTATGTAGTGCTCCAATCTGGAAAGTAAGCTGGTATGGGCTAGTTGTTAATGATGTAAAGGAATGAAACAGAAATATTTGCATCCTACATTTTGTAGAGCTTTTGACCAGACTCTGGGTTGCTAGAATAATACTTAAGTAAGGAGAAAACTAACATCATAGAGAAATTTATGGAGAAGTGGGTAGTGACTGCACTTGGGACACTTCAAAAGTTTCTAACTGGCAAGTTCTCTTTCCTTATCAATGTGTGAGACAGATGTGAAAAGGTAAATACCATGGTCATTAATAGCCCAGCAGAAAGCACTTTCTACAAGGGACTTGTAAAAGAAATCATGCCATGATCAATAAAATGCTTCATAAAAGTTCAGCTGGTCAACCATTCTCAAATAGATGGTTCATGTAAATAATTCATTCCATATGATTGGAGGATCTAGACCCTACTAATAATCTATGAAAAAGTTCGAAATAGATTCTGTACAGCGCGAAAAAAATTCCTGTTTAGAGTACTAGAATTAGATTTATTTTTCTGCGCATTTGAAAGCTTGACCAAGTTAAAAGTTGTGAACCTCATACACCATACCACCTCAGATCAATTTTTGGACCTGAATATTTAAGTGTTCAGTGAGGCTTTCTGCATCATCAGCTATGCATGCACTGGATGTTTACAATTTGAGTGAAAAGGAGGTCTGACAGCATAAATAGGATGCACTCTGACTGAAATTGGTGTAGTTGAAGCATGCAAGACCTAAAGATCCGCAAAAATATAATGCGATGATTTGGATGTGGGGATCAAGTATATTTCTAACTTTGCCAATGATTCAAATGTAAGCAGGAGTGTAGGCTGTGAGGCAAATGTGAAATGTTTTCAGGAAGACAGGTAAGAATATGACTGGTCAAATATAATATAGAAAAACGTGGTTTATCCATGTTTGTAGGTGGAACAGATGTGCAAGGTATGTCTTAAGTGGTGAGTGATTAAAAAGTGTAGCTGTGCAAAGGGAACTGGGTGACTTTGTCAATAAACCATTGCAGGCTAAATGCGGGGGCAGCAAGCTATGAGGAAGCCGAATGGAATATTAGCCTGTATCGCAAGAGGATTTGAGCACAGAAGTAGTGAAGTCTTGCTTTGCTATATTTGTAAAGGATATAGTGACACTGTGCATGGAGTACTGTGCACAATTTTGATCTTTCTATCTCAGGGAAGGTATTATTTCCGTGGCGGAAGTGCTAAGAATGTTCACCTGGATGGCAGGACTCTGCCATCAAGACAGCTTGAGCAAACTGGGACTGTGTTCTCTAAGGTTTTGAAAAATGAGAAATGGTCCCATTGAAACCTGCAAAATACTAATTGGGATAGACAAACCAGATTGCAGGTCAGACATTTCCCCTGTTTGAGGCGTCCCTGATTTCTTTCTCAGGGGTGGAGGAGGGATATCTTGCAGTTCTGCCCTCTTGGCCAGGGAGACTGTGCTCGTGCAACTCAGGCTTTCACAAAAGTAAGACTGAGAATGCATCGTGAATGAGGGGTAGGAGTTCTGGCATGTTAAAGATTAATTCACAGCGAAGGTCATAGAGTCATGCAGCACAGAAACAGACCCCTCAGTCCAACTGTTCCATGCTAACCAATTTTTCGAAAATAAATTGGTCCCATTTTTGCCTGCATTTGGCCTATATCCCTCCAAACCTTTCTGATTCATGTACCTGTCAAAACGTGTTTTAAGTGTTGTCACTGTACCTGCATCTACCATTTCCTTTGGTGAAAATGAGAACTGCAGATGCTGGAGATTAGAGTCAAAAAGTGTGGCACTGGAAAAGCACAGCTGGTCAGGCAGCATCCGAGGAGCAGGAGAATCAATGTTTCAGGCATAAGCCCTTCATTAGGAATTTTGGGGGTGAGGGGTGAAATGGGGCTGAGAAATATATAGGAGGTGGGGAAAGGTACCTGGGAAGGCGATAGGTCGATGTAGGTCGGGGGTGATAGTGATAAATTGGAGGGGAGGGTGGAGTGGATAGGTGGGAAGGAAGATTGAGATAAAACCAAAATAACTTCAGATGCTGTAAATCAGCAACAAAAATAGAGATTGCCAGAAAATCTCAGCAGGTCTTGCAGCATCTCTGGAGTGAGCCTTCCTTCGAACTGATGGTAGCTAGGAAAATGTCGTGTCATATGCAGAAGATAAGGTGTGCGAAGCGGGTCAGGATTAAATGATAGTTTGGGATAAAACCCAAAGGGAGGTAAAAACAGATGGGCAAACAAAGGAGTGGATTATAGCATATAGAACATAGAATGTTACAATGCAGTGCAGGCCCTTCGGCCCTCGATGTTTCGCCAACCTGTGGAACCAATCTGAAGCCCATCTAACCTACACTATTCCATTCTTATCCATATGCCTATCCAATGACCATTGATATACCCTTAAAGTTTGCAAGTCTACTACTGTTGCAGGTAGTACGTTCCACGCCCCTACTACTTTCTGAGTAAAGAAACTACCTCTGACATCTGACCTATAGCTATCACCCCTCAACTTAAAGCTGTGTCCCCTTGTGCTCTCCATCACCATCTGAGGAAAAAGGATCTAACTGCCCACCCTTCTAACCTTCTGATTATCTTATAAGTCTCAACTAAGTCACCTCTCCACCTTCTTCTCTCCAACAAAAACAGCCTCAAGTACCTCAGCTTTTCCTCGTAAGACCTTCTCTCCATACCAGGCAGCATCCTAGTAAATCTCCTCTGAACCCTTTCCAAGGTTTCCACATCCTTCCTATAATGCTGTGCCCAGAACATACGCAATACTCCAAATGTGGCTGCACCAGAGATTTGTATAGCTGCAGCATGACCTCATGGTTCTGAAACTCAATTCCTCTACCAGTGAAAGCTAACACACCGTATGCCTTCTTAACATCCTATCAGCTTGGGTGGCAACTTTCAAGGATCTATGTATCTGGACACTGAGATCTCTCTGCTCATCTACGCTACCAAGAATCTTCCCATTAGCGTAGTACTCTGCATTCCTGTTACTCCTTCCAAAGTGAATCGCCTCACACTTTTCCACATTAAGCTCATTTTCCACCTCTCAGCCAGCTCTGCAGCTTATCTATGTTTCCCTGTAACCTACAACTTTCTTCATCACTATCCACAACTCTACCGACCTTAGTGTCATCTGCAAATTAACCCAACCTTCTCTGCCCTCACCCAGGTTATTTATATAAACGACAAATAACAGTGGACCCAAAACAGATCCTTGCGTTACCCCACTAGTAACTGAATTCCAGGATGAATATTTCCCATCACTCACCATTGTCGGTCTTCTTTTCTGATCCAAATCACTAAATCACCTTAATCCCATGCCTCCGTATTTTGTGCAATAGCCTATCATTATCAAACGCCTTACTGAAATCCATATACACCACATCAACCGCTTTACTGTTAGCCACCTGTTTGGTCACCTTCTCAAAGAACTTAATAAGGTTTGTGAGATTTACCCTTCATAAAGTTGTGTTGATTATCCCTAATCAACTTATACCTCTCTGGATGATTATAAATTCTATCTCTTAGAATCCTTTCCAACACTTTACCCACGACCGAAGCAAGGCGGCCATGTCTATAATTTTGATGGCTGTCTCAACTCCACTTCTTGAACAAGGTGATAACATTTTCTATCCTCCAGTCTTCTGGCACTATTCCTGTTGACAACAATGATACAAAGATCAAAGCCAAACGCTCAGCAATCTCCTCCCTAATTTCTCAGAGAATCCTACAATAATGGCCTGGCTAGGAGGGTGAATAGCTATTAATGAAGACTGTTCATGCTAACAATGTGTTGCGTGTAATAGCAGATTTTATGCTACTGTGATATAAAATGACATTTAGTTGATCTCTGGAAGAATTCAGCCCCAGATCTTCATTCTTCTCCTTTCATTTGGGCTGTACTTTTATATGTCCTCTTGGCTTGTATATCATTCCACCATGTAGTCTGAACCTTACCTTCAAGCACTTCATTTTTTTCGATCTTTAGCTTGAACCACTTCATTCATGTCTATTAAGATCATGATATTGTATAAAGCAGTGGTGTCCATCTGATTATTCTTGTTCACTCGTTGCTGTCTTTTTGCAGTCATTATTCTAACAATCACAAAATATGTATAACTGTTAGCCAATGCTAACCTATTTAATATTGTAAAGTGATTTGTCAGACACATTAGCTGATATTTCTCCAACAGCCATTTATATTGCTTTGTACTACTTCTTTATAGCTAAGTACTGATGTGCAAAGTGATTGAACTCCTTGCAATTTGATTACAGCTTTCCCCACATTGGACATGCATCCTTTTCTTTTGCTTAATGATTTCCACGATATTTATATCCTGACCGCTGACCTTGATCTTTGTTTTGGCTTTTCTGCACGTATTACTTCCTTTTTCCCAATTCTTGTTTCTCATTCAGTCAAAGATGTCTCTCAGCATAATGCAAAATGTCACCTGTTCTCCCATAACTATGCTCCAGCTGATGGTTGATAACCTCAAAGCTTCTATACAAGTCAATATACTACTTCAGAGTAAATTTCTCCTCTTTGAAACAATGTGCAAATTATCTCTGCTGAGATCATCTTACGATTGCCCAAATCCATAGCACTAAGCTAGCACTGTGATCATACTCTGATCAAAAATCTCCCTCTCTCCTTGAACTCTGTTGTTAAATAAATACCCTTGATAATTAAAATTAATATGGGGTTCAATGTGAGTTTTCAAAGCCTGAAAAATTCTCCTTTCTGGCTTTTCTGCTCCTCAGTAAGATCGACAGCTGCACCACAGTTTGTAGCATTCTCCCAGCATTGATAGCAAGATTGCAAATCTGATATCCTCTGATAGTTCTTTTCTTGTTATTAATTCTGTTCTTATTTCATGCTTTTGCTACTGAGAATGGAAATAATTCCAATTCTGTTCCAGATCATCTTTACCATGATGGAAAATGTATTTTTGACTCCTCTATCTTTTACTTCCTTACTGTTAGTTTCAGTAGCTTACTCTCTCTCAGCCCTGAAAATCCACATATCCTTTGCTGCTCTGCTTTTGACACCATTTTTCAAGGTAAAATTCATTAATGGCTACTACAGACTGCACACAAAGACACTTGCAATGGCGGTAGAGGTCACTGACCTCAGCAAGCCAACCAATAGTAAAGAGTGCAGTTGGCTTTCTCCAAACAGTCACTGTTCCGCAGATCAGAGAACCTTACTTCTCCTTCCATTTTGATATGAATAACCTGTTTCCTGAAAACTAAAATTGCTTTGCAATTTGGAAGTTTTGATCTCTATCCTGCAGATAAACTTGAACCTGACCAGTGAGGAGCTCTTCAGGCTGAATTCCATTGCAATGGAGAAGTCACTGTTTATTTCTGGTCTCAATTCAGCCTAATCAGAATAAAAAATATTTGAAATTGCACTGTAAGTTAATTATTATGAGGTTTGATGAGATTGCACAGCTTGTAAATTCTTCAGTTCAGAAGTTGTTTATCCTCAAGATGTTTCAGACATACTGTGCAAGGGAATTAATACATTAAGAAGCCAAAAGATAGAAGACAGGAAGTGGCAGAGAACAATAGGATTATTATTACAACAGGTGGTAGGAGTAAACATCCACACAAAGTATTACCAAGAAAATAATGGAAAGCCTGATTGAATAAAATAAAAGTAAACAAAAGACAACATTCAATAGAACATCACATATAAGAAAATATGCACTGATAATGCTGATGGATTAGGAAAATCATTGAATTTGCTGGAATTTAAGCTATTTGTGACTACATGAAAATGTTTCTGCAGCAACTCAATGAGTTTATCCAGAGAGCAGCTGAGCCATCCAGGAACGTGGCAGATTTCAATAGTGCTCTGCGCTGAGGGAACTGATCTCAGTCAGGTCAAATTGTTGGTGCTCGTCACCGTTCTCATTACACCAGATTGAAGAGGCAAATATAAACTGGTGCCTCCATTCTTATCCACCTGCCAGTTGTCCTATGGTAAATCTAGCTGTAAGAACACTTATGGAGGATATCACATTCTATTCTGAAACTCTTATATTATCAAATAAACCACCAAAACACTCACTGACAAGAATGCATAATGTTTATTCCATAATAGATGTATTGATAGAGGCATATCCATGAAAAAATATCTTCAGATAAGAAACGGATGAGCAGGAGTTAATTTTTATATGCATCTGACAGATCGACAAAACTGATGGAGCATCAACAGAAGAGTCTTGTGGTTAAAATGCAAAAAAAGGTTGTGATGATCAATAATAACTCTCGAATTGGTATTCACTTTTTTATATCCTCATTGGGTTGTCGCAGTCTGGTAACCCTCATTATTCAACATTTTAAGATGTGTGTAGACACAGAATTGCATTGTATTCAATATCAAATCCCACTTTTATCATTTAATGTGATTCTTTTCAGATAAAGCATTGTGGAATGTTTTTCAGCTCCCCTGACATTCAGATCCTGTTACTGATGACAGTGATGTGCCCTGAAGACTATTGAAAGTGACCTTGTGTAACTTATCATTTATCACAGGATATACTCCAATCATGTTCCTACCATCCCTTATTTCCGTTTGGCCAGTTCCTTACAAAAGTAAAATGATGTAGTGTGATGAAAGATACATGTACTGCAGGATTGTTATCCTCCTCAAAACAACATTGATTTCAAAATTTTATATCTTGGAACTGATGGAAAACACTGTTTGAAAGATACACTGTGGATGTACAATTCGAACTGAATGAAAATCATGAAGATTACTTTGGTAGGTCAACTTTGTAGCACATTGTTTTTTAACATTACAAGTTTCAATATTATGGTTAGTTCCTGGCATTTTGGAATATCCTGAAAGCATAAGATTGGTTACTTGTTGAGTTTAATAACATTTTTACAAAGGGTGAGGATATGAGCATTGGACTTAATGTCTAATCATAAATTTCATTCCTGATAATTACGACTCTACATTCTATTTTTATCAAAAGTAGAAATTTTTGGATGGTAATGCTAAACTTTAATACAAGTGTAAAGCAGTTTTAACAAGTTATTTTCTATTAAGCAAGACCTCAGGAAGAAAAGTGACCTGCTTCCACTTCAGTTTGATGGATTCTGGCGTAGTTGCGAAGTCCAATATGTAGACTCCAGACTCTCACATACACAAGACAGGTGCTGCTTAAGAGGCCATGGATTATGAGTTGTTTGGAGGTTTATCAGCTCCCCATGATGCCTTGACTCTATCTCTATGCTCGCTCACTGACATTTCAACCATGTTTGCTGTCTAATTGGTGGGCAAGTTTCATCTATTTAATGTTGTTCTGCAGATGTCATAGGAGTGTTTCTACCCTCCTGGTGGGAATCTGCCATTGTGACTCACCTCCAAATAAAACATTTGCTTTGGAAGTTTGGTATTAGATTTAGTGAGCGGCACGGTGGCACAGTGGTTAGCACTGCTGCCTCACAGCGCCAGAGACCCAGGTTCAATTCCCGACTCAGGCGACTGACTGTGTGGAGTTTGCACATTCTCCCCGTGTCTGCGTGGGTTTCTTCCGGGTGCTCCGGTTTCCTCCCACAATCACAAAGATGTGCAGGTCAGGTGAATTGGCCACGCTAAATTGCCCGTAGTGTTAGGTTAAAGGGGTAAATGTAGGGGTATGGGTGGGTTGCGGGTCGGTGTGGACTTGTTGGGCTGAAGGGCCTGTTTCCACACTGTAAGTAATCTAATCTAATCTAATCTAGATGTACAAACAACACATCTAGCTGGTTTTGAGTAGTTCACATTGTGAGGCTGGGCGTATTGGTTTGGGTGAGGATATTGCACTACCTTTGTTACCAGCAATTTAAAGGATCTTACAAAGGCATCATTGGTGATACTACTTCAGTCCTTTTTAAGGTAGCTTCTGTGTGTTGTTTAACACACCACAGTTTATAGGAGCATGGGTACATTACTGCTGTCTGAAAAACCATGAAATTTGTCTCAGACTAAGTTCCTCCTCTTCAAACACACTTTTCTTCTGTCAGTCAAGGACAAATTGCAGAAAGTGATTAACTTTGCCATCAGTGTCTTTGTTGAGAGAAAGCTCCCAAGATGTAGAAAGAGATCAATATCTTACAGCATGCCACCATACTTCTCAATCATTGGGGAGATTTGTGCTGTGAGAGTTCTTTGGAAAAGGACCTTAGATTTCTGGGTGTTTACTGATGGTCCATTTTCTCATTTACTTTGGAAAAGACAGCAAGAATGATTTTGGATTTAGTTTCTGAGTCAGTATGCACACAAGAATACTAAAGCTGAGGTTAGTATGATTTTGGTTTAACAAGCACCTATAAAGAAACCTTTCTCCCAGCAATCAGTGTGGCTTGTTTGGTGAAAATGACCAAGAGATACAGGACCTAATTAAACATAAGTACAGAGCCTTCGTAGACTGCAAATTTCATCATGCCAGAGCAGAAATAGAGAGGTTCTATGGCGACCAAAAGCAACAATAGGATGCATCTTAAAGAACAAATAGTAGGTGTAAGTACCATGGAAAATCCAGCAGACATCTGACACCAGTGACAAGCATTTTGTCTTCAGTTTGTTTTTAAAATTCCTCAGCCAGGCTTCTGATTTTGACTCTAATATCCTCAGCTCTATTGTTTAATACCCCATTTTGCTCAGTCTTGGGTCTGTCACAGATCTGAGTGAAGTAGAGACAGCCATTAGATAGCTGAGAAATGATGAGGCAGATGGGATCCCTGCTTAAATTTTACAACACAGCAGACATGCACTCCTGACATGGTTATACAACCCTCGTATTTTTCACATGGGAAGCATGCCAGGGGATCTTAGGGCACTGTGATTGTAATTATATTCAAGTCTGGTTGTGATAAATGCCCCTGCACAGAGACCAGGATTGTCCGCTCAGTCACAGTCTCCTTGTGGCTTTTTCCAGACTCTCAGCCATTAAGAGGCATCACAGGCATTTGCAGTAAATCAAGGAAAGTGCGAAGAACAGTGCTAATGACTGTACATGCCCTTTTAGCAACCACTCAAAAGCCTTTGACTTTGTCAACTGTGCAGCTTTTTGCATCCTCCTCAAATTTGACTTTTGTAAGAAGTTTTCATCATCCTCCACCTACTCGATGATGACACGCACACTGACTTCTGACCAAATAGAACAATCTGAATCCTATTTCAATGGAAACTAGGGTCATACAGTATTGGCTCTTTCATAAATCCTTTATTCCTTGCTGCAATACTGCACTCGCCTCCAGCAAATGACCCACAGGCATGGAGATAATCTACAGAACAGACAGGAGATATGTTCAACCTTATGTCCTTTTATCTACGTTTCTTTCTAATTGAATACTGAGTGTGTGTGTGTGTACATTCATATATATATATATAATATATTATATATGTATATGTAGATGTATGTGAGTATGTAGATGTATGTGAGTATGTAGATGTATGTGTGTATATATGTATGTGTGTATATATATGTATGTGTGTATATATATGAATTCCTATTTACCTTAGCATAGTAAATGATAAAATCAATAATACTATGTTGAAGCATTTCAATTAGAGATGGATAAGATGATTTAAGAAATTTATATTCTCTGGACTTAGATCTCATTGCATATTGTTTCAGGAAAGATTAGAATATAAGAAATATTAGCAAATTTGAGAGTTTATCACAAACTCTCAAATTGCTGTTGCACATTTTTAAAATTATTATAATTACATTGATAGAAAATGTTAAGAGTAGGAGAAGACTGGAGTTCTGTATTTTATGATCCAAGCTTTGGCTTAGATTTAACAGATAAGGATTTCATGAAATTTCAGAAAAGCATAAAGAAGTGGAGAAGGAAAGAGACCATGGTGTGTTGATTCAGAGATAATTAAAGGTGTCAGTGCAAGTAATTGAGGCCATGATAAAATAGGATATGGAGTAATTACTTTTGCATGGAGAGGCATTGAATACATAAGGTGGGATAAAATATTGAACTCTGCAATAAATTAGTTAAAAGCAATGTGTGCAATTTTGTGCACCCTATTATAGGAAAGATACAAAAGTGATTAAATAGATGAAGCACATGTTCAATACAACAGTAAAAAGCTGAGGATTTGCTAAAAAGCAGGAAGATTTGAGAATCTAGTGCTTATCTCGGCCTTGCTGTTGTGAGATTATGGAACCTCTTCAAACTTTGAAAACATTTGCAGGCATTGACCCTTTCGGCTATTTCTGTCGATGATTGATTCACAGTGGCCTTTGTGACACTCATGTGGGTTCTGTGGAAGAGTTCATCTATCCTTTCTCTCACTTCTTCAATTAAAATCTCCAGGGAAGTATCAATAAATTATGGGTCAACCTTTTCGTTTGCATTGCCTGCCAAGTCATGTGTTTCTGTTCTTTGGAACATTTTAAAAGGTCCAGAGATGAAAACAGGGAATAAAGCCTCACTTTAAAAATTATGCCTTGTTTGAAGTACCAACCAGAATTAGGCTGAAAGTTGTGTGTGACATAAAGGATGGTTCGGCATTTCAGGAAGCATCTGAAAGGGCAGCATGTCCTTGACTTTTAAGTGAATACGAAGTGTTAAATTGTTCCAAGAGGCGTGCTGAAAACCCTTTCAAGTCCCACACCCAATCTGCCCGGAATCCACCATCTATTTATATTGAGATTTATGTCTTATATTTTGTTATTATGCATCAAATATTAATTGATACCCAAACTCCAAATCATTAGAAGCACACAGTGAATGGCATGACAACAGAGTTGAATCCCATGTGATACCGGTATCCATTCCCAACAGAACACTGATGAAGGGTCACTCCACCCGAAACTTTAACTCTGATTTCTCTTCACAGATGCTGCCAGATTTACTGAGCTATTCCAGCAATTTGTTTTTGTTTCTGATTTACAGCATCTGCAGATCCTCTGGTTTTTATTTGCTCAATAAAATTGTACTTTCTCCTTTTTCCCTTTCAAACAATTTTAATCTGGGTTGCTCCCCTATTCCTAATTCTTTCTTCTTTCTTCTTTCTCTTCTAACCTCTAATGTATTGCTCTTTCATAGAGGTGTATAAATTTACATTTTCAGGAGGTGTATTTCCATGACCTTTCTCTCATCAATCATGCCTATTACTGCCTCAAAATGGTTCAGCACGGTGCACACTCAACCATCTTTGAAATCATGCTTCTTTTGCCCTTTATTTAGCATGGGCATTTTTCTTAATATCAGCTCCAAGTTTGCAGCATGAATAGGGCAAGATGAATTCCACCAGTTTCCTATTTGTTTTATTGTCCTGATTTTTCTGGTTGGCCAGCGATAAGGATTAACAATTTTTCATATGTAGCAGTTTTATTAGCTGTCCAATTTTCAACCTGAAGGCATATCAGATGCCAAAAGCCCAGCAGATTTGACGAAACCCAGCAAACCTTCAGCCCCTTCCCCTGTCATTAGTTACAAAAAAACACTTAGCATTTGTACCAGATGCAAATCTATATCTTAGTCCTGTCCCTAATGAACATCTTATCCTCAGACTTAACAAAGGCTGTTAATACATTGAAGTGTCTTTTAGTTCTCTTCAGGAAGCTTATAATTCTTTTCCCTCCATTTAATGATACTCCATTTAATGATACTCCATTTATATTCCTCTGTTATTAGGAATCAATCGAGAATTACCTTGGGAGTAAGGATGAAAGTTGACCCAAAATATCCCATCTTTATTATCATGATTTACATTACCTTGATCTTAGGTCGACTTGTTAAAAATGTGTACAAAGGATTACTGTATAATATAGTTCATCGTATTAACACCTGACAATGGTAGTGTCGGACTTAACTTCATGGATTAGTGTAAGTATTTTGTATTATAAAAAATTTTTGGAAGGATAAATGGCGAGATTTAGCCGCCAGCAGTATATGTCACCTGATGGAGCTATGCTTAGGTTATGTTTTGAATTGTAAGAAACTGGGCATGGGTGACATTGTATTGAAGAATCCAATGAATGTTTATTACAGCTAACTATTATACACAAACATTGTTCTTAAGTGTCTTAGCTAAAGATAAGATATTGGAGCACAATAGAGAATAGCTTCCAGTGAAGTTTCATGCTTCACGTGTTCCCTGGGGTAAAATGGTATGTGAGACCTTTACACACTCACCTGCTATGATACAATGGTGATATCATATCTCTTAAATATACACTGACATTCTGACTGTCAGAAATACACAACAATAAATGTCACTTGCCTGATTGTTTATGATGATATTTCATATGGGTTATGCAGGTTACAGTACTTTTTGTTGATTCTAGATATTGTGATATCTGATCATTTACACAAATCACAACCAAAATTAGTATTGATGAATGTAATACCAAAGTATGACTTATAAACTTATGAAAATAGCATTAATCATTTGTGTTATCATCAGAAGAAATTTTCTAGATAGATTCCTTATAAAATATTTATTAAAGTTTTTATGAAACGGAGACTAGTATACCATCACCAAGTCATCCTTCATTTACATGTGCATAATATTTGACACCAGTCCAACTTCCTCAGAACCAGCTCTCAGGGTGAACCTCTGATACTCCTGTTTGTCTGTCAGCCAGGGCACCCTGATTGGACCAGATTAACAGCCTTAATCAGGGAACTTATTTTCCCTGATCCATTTGTTACGATCATTTCATCCTTTCCACTCTAAGTCTGGGAACGTTGGCCTGTTCTTTTACTTGTAGCTTTATTTGGGGCTTTCTTGCACCGGGTCCAGTTCCTCCCAGTCAGTATTGGATATGGGTAGTGTACACTGGACGATAGTTTGCCTCTTGCGCCCAGAGCATCTCGAACGAAAGTCATCCTTTTCTTCAGATGGTAAAGGTGTCTAAACTCTGACATCCACCATGTCCATCTCAGACTGTGGTTTCTTTGACAGAGGGGGGAGAACCCATGGGTTCTGATAGCTTTTCTGGCTGTCCTGAGGGGCTGGGTATTTTTTGCTCCTGCCCCATTTGCAAGTTTACAGCTTTCATGTCATCCATGTGTTTGTTCAGGACCACCTCACCTTCCAAAATTTGTATGTCACAGGATCTGACCTCTCATTGACCATGCCTCTTCTCCATGCAGGGCCAGGTCCATGATATCAGCACAAAACTTTGTCTCCTGAAGTAATCTATCTCTTAGAAAAGTCTTGTGTTTGGCATTGGCATTTCCACTGCCATTCACCCTCTACATTGCTTCGCCCCCTACCCCCAGAATTGAGAGGTCTGGGAAGATCAGATTAACTTGGTGTGGAGTCTTCTCCCAATTGGCAACTCTGCTGGAGCTATCCCTGCAGTTGCATGAGGGTCGTCCAGTAATCAAATAGAAATTGGAACGGTTTGGTATCGAGTGAAGCCGGAAGCTGTTTCTTGAAGCCTGCCTTCAAAGTCTGTACTGCTCTTTTCACCAGACCATTGTGTGATGGATGGTATGGAGCTGTCGTTGCATGCCGAAGACTACTGGACTTTAGGAAATACTCAAATTTCCTGTGATAGCCCATTGTCTGTGATCAATAAGTCCAGGAGCCCGTGTATTACTATAGATGCTCGCAGCTTTTGTATTAATCATCATCTCCTTGTTTGACAAACAAAGTCTATACACGTCCAACCACTTTGAGTGGGCATCCACAATGACTAAGAACATTGAGCCCATGAAAGGGCTGGCATAGTCAATGTGGAACCAAGTCCAGGGCTTACAAGTGTGTTCCCATAATGTGACGGAGTTGGCAGTAATTTGTGTCCTTGTTGGCACTCTGGGCACTGCCCCCACCAACACAGCTATGTCTGCATCCAATCCTGGCCACCAGATGTAGCCTTTCACCAATACCTTCATTTTGATAACCCTGGGTCACCTGGTGGAGGTCAGCTTGTATCTGGCAGCAACCTTTGCTCAGGACAAACACACTTGCTCCCCATATTAAAATGCAAACCACTACTGTAATCTGGTTTCACCAGATCCAGAAACGTTTCAATTCTGATTGTGATGGCCATTTTGTTTTCCCCAGTCACCACCAGCTGTTTGAGTTTTGTCAGGAGTGGCTCCTTTTGCAGATCCACAGTCTGATGTTGTCAGCAGTGACTGGAAGTGTGTCCTGAAAGTTTAAAACCAGAATGGACTCTTCCAGTGGTGTATCTTCCAGTCAGAGGCAGCTCAAGGCATCTGCATTTGCTACTTGGCCTCCCGGACTGTATTCCAACTTGTAATTGTATGCACTTAAAATGAGAGCCAACTGTTGAAATCGACCTGAACCTGTGGACAGTGCAACCTTGTCTTCTTTGAGTAGTCATAGTAGGGGTTGTGGTCTGTTACTATTATAGATTTATGCCTATACAGGTACTGGTGGAAGTTTCCCACACTAAAGATGACTGCTGAATCTTCCTTCCTTCTTTATCTGTGCACATTTGCACTCTGCATCAGTCTGAGAAACATAAGCTATTGGGCATTTCTCTCCATTAGGCCATGTGTGGGCAACACTACCCCAATATCTTTCGGGGAAGTGTTGCATGACAGTGCCAGAGCTCGCTTGGGATCATAGTGTGTCAACACCTTTGACAATGATAGCTGCTTCACTTCTATAAAGGCTATGTCTGGTCTACAAGGCCATTTCCAAGGCTGACCCTTTTTCAATAGCAGATATAAGGGTGCTCAGATGGAGGCCAGGTTGCACATGAACATTCTGTAATAATCAAAAGGAAGACGTAAGCTTCAGTACCAATATGGGAGCTGGGGCATCTTTGATTGCCTTTGCTATAACTTCCAACCAATTTAACCTGGCCTTGACAACTCTGTAGCTCAATGTGATCATTTGTAATGCCTGGAACACATACATTTCCCATCCTAGCCATACCCCTGGCTTGAACAAACATCTGAGGGCTATGTCTAAATTCTCTAAGAGCTCTTTATTGATCCTCCCTGTTATTACCACATCATCCAGATAAATGGTGACGTGGGGTAGACCTTGAAAAATGGAACAGGCTGATGATATCCCAAATGAGGATATTGGTACAAACTGTTATGAGTATTAATTGTAGCATACTTCTGGAAATCCTCATCTAACCACAATTGCAGGTCCACATGGCTCATGTCCAACTTCATGAATGGCAGCCCCCCCCCCCCCCCCAAGTTTGCAAAGGATTGGGTATTTATGCAGCTGTGAAAAGCAGTTTGCTGTTTGTTTAAAATTCTCACAAAGGCAAACTAACCCATCAGACTTCACAACCAGGACAACAGGTGCTGCTGATTCTGCAAACTGGACTGGTTTGATGGTTCCTTCACTTTACAGCCTCCTGATTTCTGTCTCTACTTTTGCATGAAAGTAAAATGGCACTGAGTGGGTCCTGCAGTTTTGTGGATTTGCTTCCTCGTCAACATGTAAGGTGACCAAGGCTCTTTTAATAGTCCCCAGACCTTCCTGAAAAAGTTCCTGGTATTCTATTACGACTTCACCCAGGGACAGCCATTTTCTAATCAAATTGTTGAGTCAATCAAGGTGAATATTTCTTAACCAATTTTACCCCATCAGGTTTGGCTGTGCCTTTTAACTACACTGACTGGTAACTGAACCAGTCACTGCTCATAAGAGGCCGGAGCCGAAGTTATACCCTTAATCTACAAAGATTCCCAGTCTAGGTTTTCAGTTTCATTGAAGTCTTATGCAAATTTAAGCATCAGAGTCCAGAGTGAATTTTGTTAAAGACTGGTCCTGCTATCACTGATACAGCCACTCCATTATCAACCTCCATTAGAACTGGATGACCATTTAATCAGGCATTTATTTTGATTGGTTCTGATTTTAATGTTGCTAAGCATTTTAAATGTTCCAAGCCAGGTAGGCTTTCCAGGGTGTGCACTTTCCTGAATACTGGTCTGAGTTCTCTTACTCAATTTAAGCCTCTTTCACTGTCTAAAGCCTGCATAGCAGCAGCAACTACAATGGCTTGCTGGCCTGGAACTTGAAGAAAATGTTAACTGTTTGGCCAAGGCTTGGCTTTATTTTGGGGTTTTGCTCTGTGCTGACATAGAATCCCTATGTTCAGGATATGTCCTGAGTGAGGCTATGCAATTGTCTTTGCACATGTTCAGTGGCCTGGTGAGGGTGTCCACTTTCTTCAGTACAGCTTGTAACTCTCGTTCTCCACTTGCTGCATTTTCTAATGACACAGACATTTGTAGTGCCTGTTTGAAATCCAGTTGGTATTCAACTAGTAGGCACTTTTGCATGATTACATTGTTAATCCAGCATACCATACGGTCTTTCAGAATTTCATTAAGGATTAAACCAAATTCACATGCATCTGCCAGTCATCTTAAACTCATTGAAAATCTCAACATGGATTCCCCTGGTTCTTGAACTGCTGACCAAAACTGATAGCATCTCCGGATTAGAGGAGACTTGGTGTTATAATATTTCTTAACTAAATCCATCCACTTTTGAAAGGTTTTAGTATCTGGTACCTCAGGAAAAACAATTCCAACATTTAAAAGGCATCTGGATGGGTATGTGTATAGGAAGGGTTCAGAGGGATATGGGCCAAGTGCTGGCAAATGGAAGTAGATTAGGTTAGGATATCTGAGCGACATGGATGAGTTGGTTTGAGGGGTTTGTTTCCATGCTGCACATCTCTATGTTTCTATTAGGCTCCTAATAGCTGAAAAAGCTGCAGGCCCACAGCTGTAAGGAGAATTACTGTTTGCTTTTGTCTGCCCCAATGTCATTTGCCCAGAAAACATAATGTCTCCTTTCCACATAATTGGCCCAGTCTTTGATGGCAGGATTGAATGAGTCAAGCTTCCCAAATAACAGCATGATGCCAGAAATGCTTGCCCCAACTCAAAGACAACTGTTGTGAGCGAATTTCTTTCGGAGCATATCTGTTTCTCTTGTGATGACTGAATTAACTCCACAGAGGCTAGTATCCCATCAGCAAATCACCCTTTATATAACATGTGCATAGTATTTGTTGCTGGTCCCGCTTTCTCAAAGTGAGCAGAACCTCTGACAGTCCTGTTGAGATCTGTCAGCCAGGGCTCCCTGATTGGACCTGGTTAACTGCCCCAATTAGGGAACTCATATTCAATGATGTCCACCTGGCTGACCTCCTTACAATCATTGCAGTTAACAATACTAGTCCCTGTTCTGCTCCACTATGGATAATAAACATATTTTTGAAATAGATGCACTTGCTTGCTCTGGTGGAAGGCAGGGATGTAATTTATTAACCTAACATCCTCTTGAGGAGAATATCTTATGCAAGTAATATTTTGAGAATCCGCTACAATCACTTATATATAATTTTCATTGAACTTTTTGGTTAGACAACTGGTAAAAGATGACTCATCCGCTATTGAGGATTGAATGCTTGTTACAAAATATAAGGTTTCCTGTGCCACCTGTACATTATCAAACTCTATTTAAGATAATTGAGCAATTTTGTATTGAAATACTTTCTGCTGATCATTGGAATGCAGTTCAAGTGCTTTTTAAATACAAAATATTATGAGTCTGGACCCACTTAAGAATTATGTACCTATTTGCAGGTACTGAAGAACTAAACATTACCTTATTCAAAACCAGTGTACTCTGTTTTCCATCCTCTGTTTGTCTGTGAATGAATTGCAGTTTAACATAATTGCATGGAGAAATTGTCAAGCCTATAACAATAATATGGCATGGCAGTAATACATTGGTACTACATAGACATTTGATGGCTTTTTTTTAATGCTTCAAATGATACAAAATTACTCATTAAGGTGATTATTTTTTTCCCTTTGTAAATGTGGTGCAAATGTAACTTTCTTGAATGAATTTCTTCTTTTATTCCTTTGTTCCTGAAGGAAACAGGGTGGAAGTTCATTGGTTAGACTTTCTTTGCTTTGTCACGTGTCTGTGAATGGACAGTGAGCTTCAATGAGTTTTTCAACAATAATGTTCTGACAGGCAACCAGATTTCTGACCACATTTGCAGCAGGGTTTCTCAGACAATAATGTGATGATTAGTTGACTCACTTTCTATTTCTTTAGGTTCAAGACATTGGAAAAATTACATCATTCCTGCTTGGGTTGAATTCAGCAAACAAAAGCTAGAAATGAAACATGAGAGTGTACGACTGACTATTGCATCGGGAACAGTAGGATCAGAGTAGTCCACTATTTGTGTTTTGTATAAACATATTTTGTTTGTATCAGCTAGTTTGAAATGTCACGTAAGGATCTCCATAAAGTTAGATCTGTGCCACTGAGTTTTCTAGTAGATTTAGTTATGAAGAGATATAGCACATGAAGAAAGAGATGTGACGGACTGTTAATCCAGAGACACAGCTAGTTTGCTGGGGACCCAGGTTCGAATCCCACCATGAATTCAATGAAGAATTGGGAATTAACAATCTAATGATGACCACAAAACTTTTGTCAATTGCCGGAAGAAAAAAAACATCTGGTTCAGTAAAGTCCTTTAGGGAAGGAAATCTGCCATCCTTACCTGGTCTGAGCTACATGTGCCTTCCTGATGAATGACTTATGCCTGAAATGTCGATTCTCCTGCTCCCTGGATGCTGCCTGACTGTGCTTTTCCAGCACCACATCCTCGGCTCTGATCTCCAGCATCTCCTACATGTGACTCCAGACCCACAGCAATGTAGTTGACTCTTAACTGCCCTCTGGGCAATTAAGGTTGGGCAATAAATTCTGGTCTGATCAGTGATGCCCATAGCCCATGATTAGTTTTAAATAAATTCTTTTTCAGTACCCATAATAAAATTTAGGCCTGCTGAGTTTCTCCAGCAGTATCTGTTTTGGTTCCTTCTTCTTTGTTTTAATTTATGATGTGAAGTTCAGGTCAATAGGTCTGACATCATCTGTGGAAAGAAAACAAAGTTTGGGGAAGGTGGCGTGGCAGGAAATTGAGTGATGAAGAGAAAGGTGTAGTTGGAGCCCAGAGAGCAGGAGAGATATTCAAACGTCAGTTAAACCAAGGAGATATGGATAGCAGGCCAGAATAGAAGAAAAACTGAATAAGTGATAATGAGCAAAGAATGAGAAAATGGGTTAGCTGCACTGAATGCAACCCACATAATGTGACAATGGGTCTAGGAGCACTTGGTGATGGGTGATTTTGCTAAAACCAATCCATGTCGTTACAGGACAGGGTGTGGGGTGAATACAAAAAAATGGAAGGATGGAATCAAGCTCTAAAATTATTTAACTCAATGTTGAATTCTAGAACCTGCAGGGTCTCTAGCAGAAAATGAGATGTTCTTCAAACTTGTGCTGAGGCTCACAGTAGTCCCGCGACATAAAGGAAAAGGATGGTGTGTTGAAGTGGCAGACTTGGGGTCATTTTTGCGGCGAGAACACAAGTGTTCTGTAAAGCAGTCACCCAGTCTGTGTTTTGTCTCCCCAGTGGAGATACGAGCACATTGTGAATGGTGAATATATTAGATGAGATTAAATGCAGTACAGATAAATCAATATTTCACCTGAAAAGTATGTCTGGGCCTTGGTTGTTGAGGAGAGAGAAAGTCATTGAGTAGGTATTTTTGTGATTGCGTGGGAGGGTGCAATGGAGGTGTGGAGAGATGTTGTGAATGGAGGAGGAGTGCGCCAGAGTGTATGGGAGGTGTGGGTGGAGAATGATCCCTGTGGACTGTGGAAGGCAGGGAAATAAGGGATGACACAGTGGCTCAGTTAGCACTGCTGCCTCACAGCGCCAGGGATCTGGGTTCAATACCATCCTCCGGCGACTGTCTGTGTGGAGTTTGCAGATTGTCCCTATGTGTATAGGGGTTTCAGCCAGGTGCTCTGATTTCCTTCCACAGACCAAAGATGTGCAGGTTAGGTGGATTGGCCATGCTCAATTTCCCATAGTGTCAAGGACTGTGCATGCTAGATGGATTAGCCATGGGAAATGCAGGGTTACAGGTACAGGGTAGAGGGGTGGGTCTGGGTGTGATGCTGTTTAGTAGATTGGTGTGGTTTCAGTGGGACCCATGGCCAGCTTCCAGACTACAGGGATTCTATGATTCACAGCAGTTCAAGAAGACATCTCTTCACCTTCTCAGGAGCTAGTAGCAACAGGCAATAAACCCTGGATACCCAGCAAAGTCTGCATTCTCTGAACAAATGAAAAGAAGAGACATCTCAGCGTAAATTTATGAATATTTTAAAATTTCTAACCATGCATAAAATTAGTACTGCCAAACAGTTATAGAAGCTTAATGACTGCCATTTTTATTTCACAAGTTAAAACATTACCCCGTTGTGTTTACATTCAAATACTTTAATTTTCCATTTTAAAAAAAGCCCTTTCTCAGTTAACACTTGCCAAGTTATCCTTGCCTTTGACGACCACATTAAAAATCCTTGCTACGGTGCAATGAATAGAAACTGTAGGTAGTCTTCCTGTTTAAAAAGTATGAAGAATTCCATTTCTTAATATCATATCAATATATAATACTGAGGGATTATTCTGTTATTTTAAGGATTCGCAATGATATGTGCTATATTGCAAATTATATACTATTTCTTCCTGTCATATCTCATACATTTAGCTCAATGTGGAAAATATCAATGTCTTGCAAAGTAATGCTACAAATTCAGTGATTCATCTACAATAATAACTTATATATGACATTAACATACAAAAATTTCAAAGGTACTTCACAAGAGCATTATGAAACGAAGTATGGCATTGAGCTACATGAAGACCTTATAGGTGGAAACTGCCCAACAGCTGAACAACATAGGCCTTTCCAAAAAAAATTGGGAAAATATAGTGAAATCTATTGTCAGGAGATTCTCAATATCAAGAGCAAAAAGTCCCATTCTTCACCTGAAAGTTGTTTAGTGAGATAAGAATTTCTCATGAGCCATGAGAAGTCCATTTGCAATCATTTGCATGCATTAACCTATCATTATTAGTTAATCTTGCATCATTGCTATGCAGTTTCCCATTCTCAACATGTACTGGTTAGAAACTAAACAACAACAATTCCTGCATGAATATGAGCTCAATTCCTGCTCACTGCTTGAATCTTCAGTCCTTCAGCTTGGACTGCAGTCCCCAACATCTTGAGACACAATCCATGGGCAGAAAATATCTGCAACCACCATCTCTACCTTTATCTATAGATATTGGCATTAGTTGTGTATCAGCCTTTCCACACTCACGTGGCACATGTTCGATCCGCTTAGTACTGAACTTCATTGCTGCTCTTTATTATTCACTGGCACATTTAATTGGAACCCTGCTGCCAAGACACTTTGCATGCAGAGACAGTCCGCCAACTCATGTATTCAACTGGGTGAACCTCGCAAGCTCCCTTGACATACACGCACCTTGCACTTCAATACTTACAGCTTTGCCATGCCTTTTTGTGATTTGCCAATTAAATCAGAGCCTAATGGCACATATTAATTCTCTGTTATTGTGCTTTTTAGTACAGACTCAATGATTGTCAGCAACCATCATTGAAAGGATGTCCTGAGACATCAATCTCACAATGTTTGTGCCTCAAACAGATGGTCATGTATCAAAAATCACATAGTAGTCCTCAGAAAAACCAAGGGAGACCGTACTCAGTCAGGAGTTCCCAGCACAGTAAATCAAGGATGTCATCTGCTAACAATCCAGAGGTTTGGACATTGTCTGTTGACTACTTGGGATGCTCAGGGAATACATATAATGTCAATCCAGAAATGGGCCATGTGCAACTTCTTGCAGGTTAGTGAAACTAATCTGGGTGTCACATCAGTTCACTTGGCAACGCACACAGATCGAGCAGAGGTCTAGTTACATTTCAGTCAGTGCTTTTCATGCATCAGTCAGGGGTAGGCCAGTGTCAGTCCTGAGGGTCAGTTCAGTGAAAGTCAAGGAGGTTATCAAGGACCACTACTCTGATAGGGAAATTGGGGTAAATCAGTTCTGGACTAGTGGTGGCTTGCTAAGATGCAGAGATCAATCATTGTGAAGGGTGAAAATGCAATATGTCAGAATGGAGATAGATAATTGTGCATTGGAGAGCAGAGCTAACAGGTCGAGAGGTGAGTCATCAACTATCACAATCGCCCTGCAGTTTTCAGAACTGGAGTTCGGCATGATGCTTTGCATGACTATGCTATAGGACTACTGGGCTCAACGATAATTTTGAAAGATGAAGTCATAGTTCAAAAAGGTGTTTGGGAATGTGTGGAAGCTCAGTACTGATGGGCTTGCCAAGAAGAAAAGATGATTGAAGTTTTGGGAAGGGACCTTAATTACCAGGCTGAGCTTATATCTCGCTGTGTCAAGAACAACCCGATTGCCTTCCATTATCATGACTCAAAAACGTCTACTGGAAATGGAAAATGGCTGTTGTTACATTCAGAGTGGAGAGAGTAAATAGTTTCTTCTTCTGTTTCCGAGTGAACAATGTGAGGTCCTTTAAAGAGCAATTGCAATAATCTTGCATAGTACAGTTTAAATTCATCTGTAATCATAGCATGCGAAATGTACTCAGTGTCTAGTGGTGGATGATACAAATCATGGACACATGCAATGTTGACCGTTCCATTGGTCATTGCAGATTAAACAAACCCATTTCTGTGAAGTAGAAGTAATCACAGGAAACCCAAAAAGAGTGGCATCTGAGAGATACAATTCACGAAGATAATCCAAGATATCATCGGCTGTACAAGGGCATGGAAATGATTTGCTCTAACCCTGAACTGTATGCATTCACCAATGAACTCTTACATGAAATTATATCTTTCTTGAGTGATGAAGAGACTGGGAGGACAAGGTATTGGTAATCATACAGCACCTACAATTGCTTTCAGTATTCATGTAATATGGTTTCAGCTGCATTATCCACTATAAGGTCCCTTCATCAAGGGTCATGTAGAGACATTCCTGGTCCTCCTTTCAGATTGTTCATGACATACTTGATGGAGGACTATGCTAAACTGTCATTGGTCATAGAGTCATAGAGATGTACAGCGCAGGTCTAATTCATCCATGCCTACCAGATATCTTAGATAAATCTAGTCCTATTTGCCAGCATTTGGCCCATATCTCTCTCAACTGTTTCTATTCATATATCTATCCAGATACCTTTTAAATGTTCTCATTGTGCCACCCTCCTCCACTTCTTCTGGTAGGTCATTTCATATGCTTACCACCCTCTGCATGAAGAAGTTGCCCCTTAGGTCTCTTAAATCTTTCCCCTCTCACTTTAAACCAATGCCCTCCAGCTTTGGACTCCTTCAGCCCAGCGAAAAGACTTTGTCTATTGACCCTATCCATGCCCCTCATAATTTTATAAATCTCTATAAGGTCATCCCTCTAATTCCAGTGCTCCAGGAAAAATAGTCCCAGTCTATTCAGCCTCCCCCTATAGTTCAAACCCTCCAACTCTGGCAACATCCTTGTTATTTTTTTCTGAACTCTATTGCATCTGTCAGCAACCTTCCTATAGGAGGGAGAGTAGGATTGCACACAGTATTCAAAAGTGGCCTAACCAATGTCCTGTACATTTGTAGAATGATCTCTCAACTCAATGCACTGACCAATAAAGACAAGCATACCAAACACTATCTTTACTATCCTAGCTACCTTTGACTCCATTTTCAAGGAACTATGAACCTGCACTTCAAGGTGACTTTGTTCAGAAAAGTGGATGATACAAATCCTGACTGCTGACATTCCGAAGATTTGGGTCTGTTTCTAATGTTTGCCAGACTGATTCATTAGAACTGTGGCCAATTGATCCAGGCACAGCAGTGGTTTTTATCACTGTGGCTAATTTTCAATTAAAGTACAATGAAATTAAGGACCAACAATCAGCAATCCCAGGAGAAGCAGCAACCTCCAGCTGACCAATCTCCATGTAAAGTGGTCAGAGTAAAGGTCTCCTCAGGCTGTACTGGGGGGCACAGCAAGGCCAGAGATTTTCATTCTCAATGCCATTTACTCCAGATGATCATGGTGCAGTGTTACTGCAATCTGAGGCCATCTCAGAACTATGCCAACTTCTGCATTGGGACCTGAGACATGACAGAGAAGATGGCCTTCCTAGCCCAGTGGCTGTCAATGGGATAGCTGCACTTAACCTTTATACAACTGGCTGCTTCCAAGAAGCCACCACTAGGGACCATCAACATCCTTGCCCAATACAGATAGTGACACCACTTTATCCCATTTTCACAGGACAAAATCAATGATGCAGCCTTGGATGTAAGCTTTGCCAAACTCATTACATTTCCCCAGTGCAGGGCACTATAGATTGTACACATGTCACATTGAGAACTGATTATCATGATACAACTGTATTCATCAGTAGGAAGGGGTTCCATTCCATCAATGTACAAGTCTGTGGCCATCAGTGCCACAACAGAGAAATAAGACCCATGATGTCTATACCCTGCAAACTCTTATAATTCTGCTGTAATTCAAGGGCCAGCTGCCTTACAAAGATGGTTACTGGAAGAAAATGGCTACTGTCAGCAAACACATTTGATGATTCAGTTATGTAACCTACTCACCAAGGCAGACTGCAGATACAATACAGCCCATCCTTTGACCAGGGCCAGCATATAGCAGATGATAGGCCTGCTGAGGCTCTGCTGCTTGGGTCAGCCTGCAAGGAAACTTGCAGTATAGGCTGTGTGTACTGCATTCTACTTGCATGTTGTGCTCTGCACAAATGGAGCAGGTAACAAGGCGATGTGATAAATGCTGAAGAGCTCAGAATCTTCCAAGAAGGAAGATGAGGACTTTGAAAAAGCAGAACATTATCTTTACCATGATCGAGCAGTGCAGTGTCAAGCACAACAAGTCAGACAGGATGCAATGGTCACCATTTGCAAGAGGTGTGAGTTGGGTGCAGTGATTACTCATCTACTGTAAATTTTCTGTTGCTTGAAATGCAAGCTGCCTGTTGCCATTGTCAAGTGCATTTATTGGTTGGCTTTTATTCAGTCAGCTATTAGTAACAGCAAAACAAACCGCGTCTTGTGATGTTTGAAGGTTTTCCTGTTATGGTCCCAAATTGAGCTATGAGAGGATGTTGAGTGACATGAGACTTTGCAAAAAGATCAGATAAGGCGAGGACTAGTAAACTGTGTAGTTTTGCTCTTATAGAGCAATAATGTATGTACAAATGTGCAATGGAATGTCAGCCATGCTACCAATGAGCCCTCCATTGCTTGCCCTCCATTACATGCACAGAAGATGGGGCATCCCCTGGTTGGCAGCACTTGATTGGGTGCAGAGTTAGACTTTAACGACAATGCTGGCACTGGGAGTCTTTGGAGGTCCGAGCAGTAACAAGTATTTCTACCTGTAGTGAAAGGAAGGATGTGACCAGCAAGATGCCACAGGTACCATATTTTGATAAAGTAACTATCTTTTACTCACTGTAGCTGAACTCAGAAACTTACAATGCAAGAGAATCTTGGGTGGCGAAGGATCTACTAACCTGTGGTGATTGCTTTGGCTCTCCTAAATACTTTGTAGATATATTTGCCTTAGGCAACATGTTTGCATCAATCTAAACCAGCCACTTCAGAACAAAAGGCTAAAATTTAAGTAAATATTTACAGTTAAAGACCTTTTGAATTCTAAGAAGCAAATCTAATCAGGCCAAGTTGACCGGTCCATCTATTCTTCAGCAATAATTTTGTTATTTTTCCCTGAGCAAGCATTCCCAAAGATTGATAAGTATCTAGCAAGTGAGTAAAGAAGGGGAGAAAAAAGCTAACTTTGTTTCCACTATGTTCAACTACCTGGAATAACCTTTTGAAATTATGTTAAACATGATGGAGAGAAAGAAATCAGGAATTTTACATTCAGTTTTCATAATGGATTCTGTGAAAAGACAACTAGCTCAAAAGAGATGAAAACTTCATTAGTGTGAACACAGGATGATTGCTTTACGCTATTAAGTATTTGAGCATTTAAATTGGAAAACTATCGGATGAAAATAGAAATATCTACACCACTTATTAGACAATAATTTCCTTCATTAAACAAGATGTGTAGTCATTATACCACTGTTGAACAGACATTG
The DNA here is from genome assembly GCF_037043375.1 of Chiloscyllium plagiosum. Taxonomy (NCBI): domain Eukaryota; kingdom Metazoa; phylum Chordata; class Chondrichthyes; order Orectolobiformes; family Hemiscylliidae; genus Chiloscyllium; species Chiloscyllium plagiosum. The sequence continues at coordinate 75,864,158 of NW_028270145.1, read as the reverse complement.
AAATGTACAGAAGAGAAATAACATTGCATGAAAACATAGAGGGATTAAAATGTTTCATTCTTTTTCAAATTGTTGTATCAAAGGAGCCTATCCTTGTTTCCAGCATTTATAGCCTTCACTGCAGATTGATGTGTAAAAAGTGTGATATAGTGAATTTTGAAATTCTTTAGTGTGATTTAGTTACTCAACCTCCAGATCACTTCCATGTATTATGTAAACACAATTATAAATATTCTTGTTGAATTTGTACCTATCTACAAACTCAATCTTATAAATCAATGCATATAAAAATAGACTCTCTACAGCGTGGAAGCAGGCCATTTGGCACAACAAGTCCACACCAACCCTCTGATGAGTAACCCACCCAGCCGCATTTCCCTCTGACTAATTCACTTTACACTATGGGCAATTTAGCATGGCCAATCCACCTGACCTGCACATCTTTTGGAATGTAGGAGAAAACTGGAACACCTGGAGGAAACACACGGAGACACGGGGAGAACGTGCAAACTCGACACAGACAATCACCCGAGGCTGGAATCAAACCCAGATCCCTGGCACTGTGAGACTGCAGTGCTAACCGCTGAGCCACCATGTCACCCTTCCAATCATTTCCATTATTACAGTGAGGAATAAAATGCTGATTTAAAATTTACAAGGCTTCCTAAATTATAATAGAAAGCATTTAAATTTAAAGCTAAATTTCCATCTAAATAGAATAAGAAATAGGAGCAGAATTAGGTTATTGTATCCCTCACACCTGCTCCATCATTTGCAAAATAATGGTTGATGTCATTGTGGTCTTTCCATTTGGCTTGCCCCCAGAATTCCTCAAAGATTTACCCTGTCAAACCCCTTCAGAGTCTTTCATGTTTCTATAAGATCACCTCTCATTTTTCTAAACTCCAATGAACAAAAACTCAACGTGCTCAACCTTTCCTCACAAAACAATTGTTTCATCCCAGGTATCAGCCTGGTATACCTCTGCTGAATTGCTTCCAATGCAAGCTCATATCTTCTTTCCTTTGCAGTACTGTATGTGTGGTCCCACCATGGCTCTGGAGCAAGACTGTGCTTTTATATTCGCTCCCTTTATAGTTAAGGCCAATGAAACTTTTTCTTTCCTAATTATTTACTAACTTTTTGTGCATCATATGCACCTTCATCCTTATGCAGGTTTTCACAGGAAAGTTGGAACCAAATGTGCTTGCAAACGAATATTAGCTTGTGGTTGAAACATTTTTGTTGTCCTTCAGTGAAAATGAAACATTTTGTTAAATGCTGATGAAGTGATTAATATTTTCTTTCCTGGCTTTCAGTAGAACTGATTATCTTAAATGGCTCATCAATGAGACAAACATTCTGAGGAGTGGCAATGACCATTGATTGATTTAGTGCTGTAACGTGTATTGAAATATAGTGAAAAGTGTTGTTTTGTGTGCTGTACGGGTAGGCAATACCTTTAAAAAGTGCATCAGGTTAGCAGAACAGAATTCAGAATGCAGTGTGACAGCTGCAGAGAAGATGCAGTGTGAGAGATCAGGATTTACATTTGAGAGGTCCTTTCAAAAATCTGATAAAAGTGGGGAAGAAGTTGTTCTTGAATCTGATTGTATGCATTTTAAAAACTACTTCTGCGCAATGGAAGTGGGTGGAAGAGAGCATAACCTGGTTGCAGGAATCTTAGATTATGTTGGTTGCTTTCCCAAGTCAGTGGGAAGCATAGACAGAGTCAATAGATGGAAGGCTGGTGTGTGTGATGGACTGGGCTGTGTTCCCTACTCTCTGTGCTCTCAAGAACAGCAGTTCCCATACCATGTTGTGATACATCCAGGTAGGTTGCTTGCTATGGTGCATCAACAAAAATTGGTAAGATTCCTTGTGGACATGCTAAATTTCCCGAAACTCCTGAGGATGTAGAGATGCTGTTGTGTGTTCTTGAATTGTCACTCTGCTCCTTTCATTTACATTAAGACAGAGGTTTGCATATCTGGCCCAGCTTTCCAAACTGGGCCTCTTCATAAATGCAGAGTGTTCCTGTTTTTGGAGTCCTTCTTGATAGCACAGAATTATGAGGAATCCAAACAGTGCCTACCTTTTACAACAATAGTTGGCAGTATTCTGGTAGATCTTCTTTCATTAGCCACAAACCTGAAGAAGCTTTAGGATATTTAAATTGCATTTCACTATTTGTGACAATGATGTTGGAAAATGTTGGAGCAGTGAGGGACAGATTCCATAGTTCAGTGGGTATAGTTAAGATGTGTGTTCTTCTTTTGATTTGTAGACTGCTCTGGAGAGTTAAACTGTCAGAACAGCAGCAGTGGACTGTTTTGCCCTAGTGCCTTTTGCATGTTCTACATGACAAGCACTAACACTCTGAAATGAGGGAATTATTTTTGAGAGGGAGATGGTGATTCAGTGGTAATGTCACTGAATAGAGTCATAGTGTCATAGAGATGTACAGTATGGAAACAGACCCTTCAGTCCAACCCGTCCATGCCGACCAGATATCCCAAACCAATCTAGTCCCTCCTGGCAACACCCGGCCCATATCCCTCCAAACCCTTCCTATTCATATACCAAGTGCTTCTTAAATGTTGCAATTGTACCAGCCTCCACCGTGTCCTCTGGCAGCTCATTCCATACACGTACCACCCTCTGTGAAAAGGTTGTCCCTTCGATCTTTTTTATATCTTTCCCCTCTCACCCTAAACCTATGCCGTCTAGTTCTGGACTTCCCAACCCCAGGGAAAAGACTTTGTCTATTTATCCTGTCCATGCCCCTCATAATTTTGTAAACCTCTATAAGGTCACCCCTCAGCCTCCGACGCTCCAGGGAAAATACCCCCAGTCTGTTCAGCCTCTCCCTAGAGATCAAATCCTCCAACCCTGGCAACATCCTTGTAAATCTTTTCTGAACCCTATCAAGTTCCACAACATCTTTCCGATAGGAAGGAGACCAGAATTGCACACAATATTTCAACAAAGTCCGAACCAATGTCCTGGACAGCCGCAACATGACCTCCCAACTCCTGTACTCAATACTCTGACCAATAAAGGAAAGCATACCAAACACCACCTTCACTATCCTATCTACCTGCGACTCCACTTTCAAGGAGCTATGAACCTTTACTCCAAGGTCTCTTTGTTCAGCAAGACTCCCTAGGACCTTACCATTAAGTGTATACGTCCTGCTAAGATTTGCTTTCCCAAAATGCAGCACCTCGCATTTATCTGAATTAAACTCCATCTGCCACTTCTCAGTACATTGGCCTATCTGGTCAAGGTCCTGTTGTAATCTGAGGAAACCCTCTTCGCTGTCCACTACATCTCCAATTTTGGTGTCATCTGCAAACTTACTAACTGTACCTCCTTATGCTCGCATCCAAATCATTTATGTAAATGACAAAAAGTAGAGGACCCAGCACCGATCCTTGTGGCACTCCACTGGTCACAGGCCTCCAGTCTGAAAAACAACTCTCCACCACCACCCTCTGTCTTCTACCTTTGAGCCAGTTCTGTATCCAAATGGCTCATTCTGCCTGTATTCTGTGAGGTCTAACCTTACTAATCAATCTTCCATGGGGAACGTTGTCGACGCCTTACTGAAGTCCACATAGATCACATCTACTGCTCTGCCCTCATCAATCCTCTTTGTTACTTCTTCAAAAAACTCAATCAAGTTCGTGAGACATTATTGCCCATGTACAACGCCATGTTGACTACCTCTAATCAGTCCTTGCCTTTCCAAGTACATGTATATCCTGTCCCTCAGGATTCCCTCCAACAACTTGCCCACCACCGACGTCAGGCTTCCCGGTCTATAGTTCCCTAGTTTGCCTTGCCACCCTTCTTAAACAGTGACACCACGTTAGCCAACCTCCGGTCTTCAGGCACCTCACCTGTGACGAATAAATTTGAGGCTCAAGCTAATCTTCCGGGGAAGAAGAAAGAAATTAGCTTGCTGGAAATCTGAAACAAAAAAAAAGTTGCTTGAAAAGCTCAACAGGTCTGACAGCATCTATGGAGAAAAGTCAGACTTAATGTTTCAGGTCCAGTGACCCTTCTTCAGAACTCTTCCAGGGACACTGGCTTAAATTCCACCATGGCAGGAATATAAATTTAAATAATAAATAATAATAATAATAAATCCAGGACTACAAAGTTATTCTCCATTCTGGTGACCATAAAAACTAATATTGAGGTCGTGAGTGTAAGGCTTATGCAAAAAAGGTCGATTCTCCTGCTCCTAGGATGCTGTCTGACCTGTGTTTTTCCAGCACCACAGTCTCGACTCTGATCTCCAGCATCTGCCGTCCTCACTTTCTCCCCATAAAAACTAATAGAGTTTGTTTTGAGAAGAACAATACCTTTTTTACCTGAATTGGCCTACATGTGACTTCAAACTGAAGGCATTATGGTCGACTCTTAAACTGTCAACAAAATGGCCCAGTAAGCCACAAAGTTCAAAGGCAATTAGGATAAGCAAGTCATGCTAGCCTCACAGCAACACCTACATCCCATAAATGAATAAAGAAAGTAAGAAATAATTGGCAACATTTTTTTACAAAAAGAACATTGAACCAGTCAGAAAGGGTGACATACAATCATGCCAAAGAAGCAATGTGTGTTAGTGCATACATTGTTAATATTGTTTAGTAATATTTGTTTACAATTACAGTGATAAAATGAATGGCATCAGAGCAATGTTCGTTTTTCATGTTATACTTTGTTTCAGTATCAATGTACATCTACTGAAAATATGACAAGATATTGAGCAGAGGGAACTTAATTGTCTGTACCTCACCCACGGAATGTTAGCTTTTAGGGACAGACTCCTATCTAATAGTAATTAGTTCCTTTGAAAAGAAACTGGATAAATACCTAACAAAAATAAAGTCGTCATGATTTGGAGAAAAATAAAGTAAACATGATGTAAGAACATAAACATGAATGAAGCCACTGTTGAATACTTGTGCTTTTTGTGTGAAATAGATGTCTTGCCAATTTATTTTTGGATTGCAGTCAACAGTAGATAATTCTGATTTTTGTTTAGTTATTAAAGGATAAATTGTAAAGATGCATTAATTTATTTTGTAAATTGTACATTGCATTGATCAAGAGGAACGAGTGTACAGATCTTCTTTGTGTTATTTTTTTCAAGAATACTTAAACTTAAGATCGATTCATCCCAATCCAAAATTGATTTTAAAAATAGGATGCACTGCGAATATTCATCTAGTAACATCTGCAAAGAAAAAGTTGTTCTGAAAAGGGTTAAAGTTCTGAGTGAAAATAATTTCTCAGACCATCGAAAGATCTGAATGTTCTTCTTTTATTTCTCTTTCAAATGCTAATAATCTGTTGTGTATTTATAACAAGTTGTTTGTAATTCCTTTTTTTACCTTTCTATGTAAAACTGATGCCCTATTTCAATTTATAATTAAGATATGTTGTTAGAAACAAAAATCTAAATTACTTCACCTTCTCTCGATAGATGCAGAAATGGTATATCGGACCAGAGATGGGCATGTGATCAAACTGAATGTAGTTACAAATGAAACAACTGTATTGCTGGAAAACAGCACTTTTGTAAGTAAATGATTTGTTTCTTTTCATTTCTAGATGGCTTAACTTTGACACCTAGAAGTGATTATTACGTTCTGCATACAATTATGCAAACTTTAAAAGTAAGAACACTTTTGAAGAGAACCGCAAACCAGACATCTATAAATGCATTAGTTTTCCAGCATTGTTGTATTTTTGTTTTGGAATTTTAAAAGGGATGAAACTGTTGTATTGGAATGACAGAAGGATGAACTATTCTTGTTCATCAAGCAATGCCCACTTTCCACAAGTGAATAAAGAAATGGCAGGACAATGAGGCAATAAAAGCAGCTGTCTCAGAAATTCCATCATAAGGATACATCACAGGACAAGCGAGTGAGAAGGTTTCTTAACACCAGACTCCACACAGACTCATTGACATATCAGATCTTCATTAATAAATCTAAGCGGAATGTGCCATTTTCATCTTAGTCCACATTGCTAATAATCATTTTCCATTTCTGGCAACAAACTGTGAAAAATGCAAACCATAAAGCAGCCATTTCTAATTACATTTATGGGAGTCCATACTGTTCTCATGTAAAATTGCATAGTTATGAGAGACATATTACTTAAATAAGAATGTGATTTTTCTTTCTTGAACAACTTCTGCTATCATTAATACTACTTCATAGTCATGTTTCTAGGAACATTTTGTTGGTAGGAGTAGTAAAAACAGGTCAAAGTACCAAAATGGATTGCATCTGAGTGGGGATTGAATGGAAGGAAGTTACTTGCCAAAATCCATATTTTCCTTCAGTAGAGATAATTGGCCCAAAAATAATAATGAGGAGAAAGTGAGGTCTGCAGATGCTGGAGATCAGAGCTGGAAATGTGTTGCTGGAAAAGCGCAGCAGGTCAGGCAGCATCCAGGGAACAGGAGAATCGACGTTTCGGGCATAAGAAGAAGGGCTTATGCCCGAAACGTCGATTCTCCTGTTCCCCTGGATGCTGTCTGACCTGCTGCGATTTTCCAGCAACACATTTCCACCAAAAATAATAATGCCTTGATGCAGAAGCAATATAGAACCAAAGGTGATATCAAACAATGAGTTCTCTCCACAGATGCTGCCAAACCTGCTGAGCTTTACCAGCAATTTCTGTTTTTGTTTCTGATTTACAGCATTCATAGTTCTTCTGGTTTTTATGTAGATATATTTAGGGATTATCTGAAGCAAGAAAAGTGAAAAGGTGGGGTGTCGCTAAGGAATTTCAAAGCTTGGAGCCTCATTAATTAAAGGCAAGATCACAAGAGCCAGAATTAGAGGAGAGCAGATATCTCAAAAGTGAAAATCTGAAAATGATTACAGAGACAGGGAGAAGCAAGGCCTTCAAGGAACTTGACAACAAGGATGAGAATTTTAATATTCAGAAAACATGAAAGTGTTCAGAAAACATGAAAGTGTTCAGAAATGGTTTACAAGGATGTTGCCAGGGTTGGAGGGTTTGAGCTACAGGGAGAGGCTGAATAGGCAGGGACTATTCTCCAAGAACATCACTGGCTGAGCGGTGACCTTAGAGGTTTATAAAATCATGAGGGGCATGGATAGAGTAAATAGACAAGGTCTTTTCCTCAGATTAGGGGAATCCAAAACTAGAGGGCATAGGTTTATGGTGAAGAGGAAAAAATTTAAAAGGATCTAAGAGGCAACTTTTACGCACAGAAGGTGATGCATGTGTGGAGTGAACTGTCGGAGGAAGTGATGGATGCAGGTACAAACACTATATTTAAAAGGCATCTGGATGGGTCTACAAATAGAAAGGATTTCACGGGGTATGGGCCAATTACTGGCAAATTGGATAAGATTGATTAGGATATCTGGATGACATGGACGAGTTGGACAAAAAGGTCTGCTTCCGTGCTGTACATCTATGACTCTGTGTTGTTTATCTGGGAGCTGGTAAGGGTCAGTGACCATTACAGGAGATATCAAACTGGATCTTCTGTGGTTAAGACACAATTAGCAGAGATTTTGAATGTTTTTCAGCGGCAGCAACCATTCGAAGGGCGGGAGCTTGGACCAGGGGCCTGCCGGGAGCGGTCAGTCATTGATTTGTGCTTTTAAATTTGAAGTCAGAGAGCAGAGGTTTCTGGGAAAGGAGTGACTTCTTATTTTAATTTCCATCCAGCTATATAAGTCAGTGTTTTCTCACCCCGAGACCCTTCCTTTGTGGGGCCTCCCACCCAACCACCTCCTCTAACCTGAAAGACCCGGGACATATCAGGACTCTTCTTTTTTACTTTGTGATTAGGGGACTAGCAGGGATGGCAGTGCAGGGAGAGCAATGTTCCTCCTACATGATGTTTGAGGTGAGGGATGCCATTAGTCTCCCACCCAAGTACATCTGCAGGAAGTGCACCCAACTATCGCTCCTCCAAGACCGTGTTAGGGAATTGGAGTGGGAGCTTGATGAACTTCGGATCATTCGGGAGACAGATGCCGTGATAGGTATGAGTTACACGGAAGTAGTTACTCCTAGGCACAAAGAAAGTTGGGTGACTATTCGAAGGGGGAAAAAACAGTCAGTGGAGGGATCCCCTGTGGTTGTTCCCCTGAAAAACATTTATGCCATTTTGGATGCTGTTGAGGGGGACGACTTACCAGGGGTATGCAGTGGGGCCCAGGTCTCTGACACAGAGCCTGTCCCTATTGCACAGAAGGGAAGGAGGGAAAGGAGTAGAATGTTAGGCATTGGGGACTCAATAGTTAGAGGCTCAGATAGAAGGTTTGTTGGAAACAAACAAAACTCACGGTTGGTGTGTTGCCTCCCAGGTGCCAGGGTCAGTGATGTCTCGGATCGTACATTTGGGGTCCTGAAGGGAGAGGGTGACCAGCCTCAAGTCGTTGTCCATGTAGGTACCAACGACATAAGTAGAAAGAGGGACATGGATGTAAGGCAGGCTTTCTGGGAGCTAGGATGGAAGCTGAGAGCTAGAACAAACAGAGTTGTTATCTCTGGTTTGTTACCTGTGCCATGTGATAGCGAGGCAAGGAATAGGGAGAGATATCAGCTGAACACGTGGCTGCAAGGATGGTGCAGGAGGGAGGGTTCTTGGATAATTGGGGCTCATTCTGGGGAAGGTGGGATTTGTACAAACAGGATGGTCTTCACTTGAACCAGAGGGGTATGAATATCCTGGGTGGGAAATTTGGTGGTGCTATTCTGGGTGGTTTAAACTAGCTCAGCAGGGGGCTGGGAACCTGAGGTGTAGTTGCAATGCAAAGAAGGATGAGAGTAGGAAGGACAGGGACAGGATTTGAGGGTCAAAGGAATGTGCTGGCAGTCAGCAAACTAGTTTGAAGTGTGTCTACTTCAATGCCGGAAGTATCCGAAATAAGGTAGGTGAGCTTGCAGCATGGGTAGGTACCTGGGACTTTGATGTTGTGGCCATTTCAGACGTGGATAGAGCAGGGTGAGGAATGGATGTTGCAGGTTCCAGGGTTTAGATCTTTCATAAAGAACAGGCAAGGCGGTAAAAGAGGGGGAGGCATGGCCTTGTTAGTCAAGGATAGTATAACGGTGGCTGAGAGAACTTTTGATGAGGACTCGTCGACTGAAGGGTAGTGTGGGCTGAGGTTAGAAAGAGGAGAGGAGAGGTCACACTGCTCAGAGTTTTTTGGAATATTGTGTACAGTTCTGGTCCCCATATTTCATGAAGGATGTGGAAGCATTGGAAAAGGTGCAGAGGAGATTTACCAGGATGTTGCCTGGTCTGGAGGGAAGGTCTTATGAGGAAATGCTGAGAGACTTGTGTCTGTTCTCATTGGAAAGAAGAAGGCTAAGAGGGGATTTGATAGAGACACATAAGATGATCAGAGGATTAGATATGGTAGACAAAGCCTTTTTCCTAGGATGATGATGTCAACTTGTACGAGGGGGCATAGCTACAAATTGAGGGGTGATAGATTTAAGACAGATGTCAGAGGCAGGTTCTTTATGCAGAAAGTGGTAAGGGTGTGGAATGCCCTATGTGCTAATGTAGTCAACTCAGCCACATTAGGGAGACTTAAACAATCCTTAGATAATCACATGGATGATTTTGGGATGCTGTAGGGGGACGAGCTGAGAATAGTTCACAGGTCGGCGCAATATCAAGGGCCGAAGGGCCGGTTCTGCGCCGTATTGTTCTATGTTCTATGACCTCCAGTATGCAGGTATGTATATGTGAAAGACTGATCAAGAATGTATTGGAATAGTCAATATAAAGGGAACAAAGGCATAAATGAATAGTTCAGTAGCACTAGAGATATATAAGTGTGAAGTCAAGGTGCTTTTATGGAGGTGGAAATAAGGTGTCATAGTAATGGCATGATTGTGAGTTTGAAACTCATTTCAGGATCAAATGCATAAGCGATGTTTCAGTCGTGCCAAATTGAATGGACTATCCTCTACAATGTTTTCTCCAATACCACTGATGACAGGCTCAGGTCTGACCTGTCCTATGAGGGGTAGCTATGTTTCCTTTGTTGGGCTAAGAACAATCAACTGCCTCTTCCTGCCAGTTCGGTGCAACAACCATCTGGTTTGCAATACATTCCAAATGTCTGTCTGGAAATTCTTCTGATTCCATGTAGATAGCAGACCTCATTCAATCTTATCTGAATTACGTAATTTCTCATCATTATTTTAATGGAGGTTTTGACTGACTTCTTTTAAGTAGGTTCATAGCTCTGCAAAGGTAGAGAAATTTTATACAATTTCTTGGAAATAATTCTGCTGAAGTTTTATTTTATTTTAATCCCTCTGCAAGGGATCAAATGTAATATTTATTGATATTACAAGCTGATCAATTATGTAAGCTTTTCAGATATTGCCTGATATGAAGAAAGCATTTATTGTCAAATCTGTGGTGCGTGAATCCCAACGTTCCATTTATAAATCATTCAGTTTAATCTTGTGTGTTGTTGATTTGCACTTTTTTTCATGTATAAGATATAGTGAATAGCATTTCTTTTCCTCCTTGACATTTTTTTTGGCAACTTAATTGCCTATCTTTTCTTATTTTAAAAGCTAATATATCAGCAAGTTCACTGTATGCTTTGATCTTTCAGAGCATCTTTCATTTTTGTCTTTTTGGAGCACATGCAATGCTGGACTTTATTAGTGTCTCAGAGATCAACCCTCATTCAGTTTTGCCAATTTTGCACTGAATTACTATACAAACTATCAACGTAAGTGAAAAATAGGACTTGCTGATGCAAGGTTTCTCTTGTTCCCAACAGCTGTACGAAAGTAAAATTACCTCTGCAAGAAACATACAATGCTCAATAGTAAGGGCTCAAAATTCTAAAAGTGCATTTAGAACGGAAGCTGAACTTCTATGTTGCTTCATAATCCTGATTCCAATGTAATTTGCATGGTTAGCTAATTTAAGCAGATGCAGCAATGCGTAGGTCAGAGCATTAAATTTGTAGAGGATGGGGAAAGTGCAAGTTAGAGGTGGGGTGATGGGGGAAGGTGGTAGTTGTTGATTGTGGTGGGGAGGGGGTTATTTAGACAGAAAATTTCTGAGAGGGTGTTAAGAGCTGGGAGAAGGCAGTAAGCAGATGGAATAGAAGGATATAAAACCTGGTTTGAACTGGGTACAGAGATGCACTGAATATGTGATATCTGGCAGTGAATGCCATATTCAAAATCCTAGTGCCTCTTTTAAATACAAAAGTTGACCAAACTCAACAGTATGGTCAAAGCATGCTAATTATTGCCCTGACCCTTGCGAATCTTTCAGCATCTTTCCATTTGTTTTCTTGGCTGCTGGATGTTCATTGCACTTACAGTACACTTAGGATCATCTTGAAGAACTTGCAGTAGAAGATAAGTCAGTGCCAATGCTTGCGAACAACTCAACATGTTGCTGTAAGTAATGTCACAAATAATGTGACATAATTTTTAATGCCCACCTCATCAGACAGAGAGGCCTCACGACCAGTTAAAGCATTTGTAGGAAATGTAGAAACAAGAGTAGGCCACTTACTTTCTCGAGCTGATTCATGATTGATCTCTAACTTTACTCCTGCCTTCTATCATATCCTGTAAAACTCATAAACTCAGTTTCAAATTAAACAATTGATCTAATATGAATTGTCATCGTGGCAGAAAGTTCCAAATATCTACTACCCTTGTGTATAGAAGTCCTTAGTATTCTCACTACTGAATTTTTTAGTCCAATTTTTTAGGCTATACCCTCCACCTTGTACTCCCTGAAGTGACATGAGTGAATACAAAAACTCATTCTGAACTTGCAAACTTCATACTGCAGAACAAATGCAGAATTGTTACTTGGCAGGCAAATACACACAAGCCTCCACAGTCATCACTTGTTAATACTCCTCGGAGCACATAATGAATCACTTGAAAAACTGGGGAAGATTGTGATGTCTATGACTGGCATGGGGCAAGTAGCAAATTTCCCAGCATAAAAATTGGAGTTTGAGTACAATATTCAACTGATAGCAGCTGGAGTCCAACAGAAAGAATTAAAATGTGCACAGAACTAAGATCAAAAGAACCAACTACCAAAACAGCAAGACAGTTCAATGAAACAGATGCTCGATCAGAAAAATACCTCAATAAGAAACATTAAGCAGTCCTATTATAAATAAAACACAGTTTAAGATTCAACACAAAAAAGCAACCTAACCCAGCATTCTGAAAACATGCAGCACATTCCAATAAAGATCAGCATAATTAAAAGTGGATAAGCAAACCATTCATACACTTCAGAAACTTGCTGCAAATGTACATCAGTATAAAGTAATATAAATGCTACTTGCTTTGCCTAGGATTATGTTTTCATGTTTTTTTTTAAATTCCACAGGCCTTGTGCCTTTTAAAAGAAACCTTACAGTTGGGTAGTACCTTTTGTGTATGGAATATATCAACAATCAATTAAGTAATTGAGAAGTGTCATCACTGTAATAATGTAGGGGCACACAGCTGACAATTTGCACATAGCAAAGATTCACAAACAGTAACAACACAACTAGTTGGATAATATGTTCTAATGATGTCAGAGAAATTACTAGATCACTTGTAGAACTATATATTGAAAAGTGTCATGAGATGTTTTAGATCCATTGTAGATGGAAGAAAGGGCTATGGTTTAACATCTCGTCAAACAATTATTCCTCTGATAATACAGCACTCCAAAGTGATTTGGATTGTCAGCCTGCATTATGTGCTGCATTTGGAGTGAGACCCGAACACACTGCCACCTGACACAGAGCTGAGTACAATTCCACACTGAACAAAGGCTGATGCCAATTGTTAGGTTAGCTTGAATAATGTATGTGAATACTTTGAGTTTGATTTCTCCTAGGAACTAACTTAATATGTGGTGTAATAATCAAAACTAGACTTGTATTCAGAAAATCATTAAGATTTTCTTCATTGTCACGAGTAGTTCATTCAGGTAGTAGAGCATGGACCTCTGCTCAGGTCCTTTCTGTAAATCCCTGCTGCAATAGACATTTGAACTTAACTATCTGTTTTGTTATCCCTCGGGGTATAAAAAATTTGAAAAGCTAAGAACCTCAATGGAAAGTGTACTGTACCATTTCTTTTGTCAGATCACAAAGGATTTAGAAATACAGTGTGAAGTGAGCAAGGTTTAATGACCATTAATTTGTCTGACTTGACAGAAAATGGAAAGTGTGTTCCTGCCAGATTAAGTTGATTTCCAGTTTTATGACTATGTTTCATTGTATTGATGTTTCATTTACTGGTGTTGAGATGATTGAGCAAGTAGAGACTGATTTTGGGAAAGGCCAGACTTCTCCTTTGTGAATTGGCAAAGATTGTTGGAAATAGATTAGACTAACAACCCTGAAACAATATCTGAAGCAAACATTCTCCACATGGACAATTTCAACTATTCATTTTGATTTGCCTTGGTCCAATATTCCATCTGTGTGTAATCTGTCAACTTTTCATCCTTGACCTACCCAATCTAAACCTGAAAATCAACAATTTCTATCTCATCAACCAACCTGGGCAGTAAGTTAGACCATTACACTGGACAAGAAGGAAAGAAACCATTTAAGATTGTTTTGTATGTCATGTACATGGAGATGGCACAGGAACTGTAAACTCTAAGATGGATAGAAATGTGCATCACCTCTCTGCTCTTGTTTCTTTCTGATGGGAAATTAGTGTCGGTGAGGATGTGACACTAGATGGTTCAGTGAGCCTGAGAGAGTTGGAGAATGGGAATAATGAAGATATTCTACCTATCCAGTTTTCTTATCAGTCTCCTCTTAATGTAACAAAGTACAAGTTATATTGCAACTATGTAACAGCAGTGTTTCTGACTACTCCACCTGCTGGGTAGACATTGTCATGAGAATAGGAATTGCTGCCACTGTATGCAGTAGCTGTGATTATCTTCCATAGTGTTGAGCTGAGAAAATTGAATATGAAAGGCAAAGAACAAAGAGAATAATGAAGAGAGGATAGATTCAATGGTTCAGGCATGGAAAAGGCTCCATAGGCACTTTTAGGGAGCGAGGAATATATTGGGCCATACACAAATGGAGCTTACAAGGAAAAATACCAATGGGACCATTGTGGGTTACGTTGGAAGTGGGGAGGTTGGTGGAAGGATAGAGACACTAAAAGGATATGTTGGAGTGACTAAGTGAAGCATGCCAGTGTGCCATTGTGAAAGGAGAAATTTGGAAACAATAGCCAGATCTTTTGGTTTCCAGATATTTGGAGAGCAGACGTACCTACTCAAAATATAGGTCAGAGCTTCTCGGAAGTCCTGACACAATTACTATGTGGGAATGATCTGCAAAATTAAAATATCCAATTGACAATTATCTTGCATCCAGAACTGTTCAAAAAAATCATCAACTTTGTGTTAAGGGTTCGAGACTTGTGCAGGTTCCAAAATACTCACATGGATAGTTACACAGGAACAACTACGCAGACAAAAAATAGTTCTAACATTAGAGTAATTTTACAACTGTGGAGTATCCATGGTTGAGGGGGTTCAATGGTGAGTTGAGGGGGTCAGTTTAATAGTTGTAAAGGATTACAGTCGGCTTAATTGCTCTGATAAGTGTTATGCTAAATATGTCAGAACCACCTGACTCTGACTCCGATTTAGTGAATGTTTTGAAGGTTTCCATGTGTAAGACAATTGCCCAAAAGAAGTTTCAACAGTTAAAACCTGGATCTGCATTTCCACACAATCCTGATGCATAACTCCTCCCTGTACACCGCCGCCTCAATGATCTTCCTATCAGATGACCTGGGACATAGAGAAGCTCTGGGATGTTTGTGCTTTACGTACTGTAATACAGTAGCTAGTGCTATCAAAAGGGCATGTTTCTGCATGGATTCCCTGCACTACTCTCTAAAGAGATTCCTGAACTGAGTTGGATGTGAAGGATCCTCCATCAGTTGATCATTCAGAAAATTCAGAAGAAAGTAAGCAGTTACTTTTACATTTGACCAGGATCAGAAATATGGTTTCTGATCTCAATTGTGAGATCTACACCAGCGAAGCTCTACAAACTGGTTGAGAAATTGAATGGATGGGGTAGTTTGTATTCTTCTAACCTTGTGATCAAGTGTCACCGACTCACTAATACTTTGTTCACCAGTTCAGGTTCTGGATGCAACATTTTGCCTACAGTCTGCATCATCGCCTTAATTCAGAGGAAAGGAGTGAGTTCTTGTCCTTGACATTCAGCATTCAACAATAAATGTCACGTGTAAAATGGAGGTCTGCATGGTTAGAGTCACAGTGGACAAAAAAAGAAAGATAATTAAGTTGTTGAAAGGCAGTCATCACTACCCTGAAATATCACTGCAAGCTTTCCTCAAGAATGGGTGCACGGCTAAAAGATCTTCAGTTACTTCATCCACATCCTTCCCTTCATGGTAAGGTCTGTGTCAAAATATTTATTGATGATTCCATGGAAAATACCCTTCTCAACTTCTCCAATAATGAAGCAGCACATTACAAATTGCAATATGAATAGCATGATATCTGACTTGGACTGGCCATTAATTGGCATTATTTGTGAAATCTGAGATCCAGGGAATGGTCATCTAAAGCAAGAGAAAGCTCAGCTAACCCACTTTAACCTTCACTGACATTGAAGGGCTTTTGCCTGAAACGTCGATTTTACTGCTCCTCGGATGCAGCCTGAACTCCTGTGCTCTTCCAGCACCACTAATCCAGAATCTGGTTTCCAGCATCTGCAGTCATTGTTTTTACTTATCATTAGCGAGACCTGACTACCAACATCTTCATATGGAGTGGGATCTAATCAGGACCATCCATGTCAGTTCTTTGGCTTCAAAAGCAGAGCAAATTCACCAAGAGTGGCTCACCTAATCCATCAAAAATTGTTAACCTTTGAGAATACTCATGTCCAGGTGTGATGGAATAGCCACTATTCACCTCTTTCAGTATAGCCACAACAATGCTTAAGAAGCTCAACATGATCTACACAGTGTGATTCACTTCGTGGCACCCTGCCACCGGGCTTAGTATACAACCTTTCTATTAGTAGCACACTGTGACTGCAATATATTTATTACAGCAGCTCCATCAGGGAAATCTGACACAGGCTTTCCATCCTGTCTGAAAGTGGATTAAAGGTAATACTCCAGATGGAACCAATGTCACATAAGGTTAACCATTTTGCATAAGAACACGATGCAGAGAAAATCACACTCTGTAAGATATATATATTGGAAATAAATGTTTTAATCCAAAGTTGCATCCCAATATGCCAACATTTTCATTTACAAGTTTGAACAAGACTTCTTTTCTGCGCAGGACCTCCAACCAACACTATACATCAAATATATTGACCAAAATCTCTTCCTTTGGACCCATGATGAGGAGTCACTGAAACATCTACACAGTGATATCAACAAGTTTCATCCCACCATCAGACTTATCATGGACTACCCTTTACTATCTGTCTCATTCTTGGACACATGCATCTCCATCAAGAATGAGCACTTCAGCACCTCACTCTTCTGCAAACCCATGGAAAACCTCACGCTGCTACATTTCTCTAGCTTCCACCTGAAATATATTAAAACAGCCATCCTTTACAGACAAATCCTCTGCATACACATGATCTGTTTAGATGAGGAGGAATGTGATGGACACCTGAAAGTGCTCAAGGATGGCTTCATAAGAACAAGGTACGATGCCTAACTCATCAATCACCACTTCCGACATGTCACAGTGAGAAACTGTAGTTCCCTCCTGAGGAGACAGACACGTGCTGCAACCAACAGGGTACACTTCATTGTCCAGTACTTTCCAGGAGCCGAACAACTATGGCCATAGTCTTCGCAGCCTGCAACACATTATCAATGAGGATGAGCACCTCACCCACACCTTCCCCACGCCTCCACTTGTCGCCTTTAAACAGATAATTGTTCACAGCAAACGGCCCAGTCTTCAGGACAAAAACACTGTACAACCCTGTCACGGTAACTGCTGCAAGACGTGTCAGAGTGTCGATACGGATACTACCATTACACGTGGGGTCACCACTCACCATGTACGTGGCAGGTATTCATGTGACTCTGCCAACGTAGTCAAACTCATACGTTGCAGGCAAGGATAGCCCTGAGGCATAGTATATTAACGAGACTGAGCAGATGAGTGGACACTGCACAACAATCATCTGGTAGGAGTGTTCCCTCCCAGTAAGGCAACACTTCAGCGGTCTGGGCCATTTGGCCTTTGGCACTTGGGTGACCATCCTCCAAGGCAGACTTTGTGACAAGCAACAATGCAGAGTGGCTGAGCAGAAACTGATCAGCAAGCTCCGTACCCATGGGAATGGCATCAACCAGGATCTTGGGTTCATGTCACACTACAGGTGACCACACACGCACACGCACTTGCACTCTCACACACCCCGCGCGCGCACACACACACACACCCCGCACTCTCACACACACACCCCGCACTCTCACACACACACCCCGCACTCTCACACACACACCCCGCACTCTCACACACACACCCCGCACTCTCACACACACACCCCGCACTCTCACACACACACCCCGCACTCTCACACACACACCCCGCACTCTCACACACACACCCCACACTCTCACACACACCCCACACTCTCACACACACCCCACACTCTCACACACACACACACCCTCACACACCCTCACACACCCTCACACACCCTCACACACCCTCACACACCCTCACACACCCTCACACACCCTCACACACCCTCACACATACTCACACACACTCACACACACTCACACACACTCACACACACACCTTGCACTCTCACACACACACCCTCCGCACTCTCCCACACACACACCCTCCGCACTCTCCCACACACACCTTCCGCACTCTCGCACACACACACCCTCCGCACTCTCACAAACACCCTCCGCACTCTCTCACACACACACCCTCCGCACTCTCACACACACACACCCTCCGCACTCACACCCACGCATGCATCTCCTCCTGGGGATATACCCCAATAATCTCACAAACACACTGAACCAAGCCTACACACACACACTATCACATGCACGCACACACTCGCTCTGTCTCTCCTACATGCATACCTATATAAGTTTATGGGGTGAATTTGTTTCTTCAGAATTACATTTTATTTTGCTCAAAAACTGCATGAATCTGTGTAAAGCTCTGTAAATCCCACTTTAAAAATAGAACCAGTCTAAGTCAACATTGGGACACAGACAGACCTCACCCCAATGCATTGGCTAAGCTGAGATGGAACCTATTGTTAGAATAGCTATGATTTGGAGATGCTGGTGTTAGACTGGGGTGTACAAAGTTAAAAATCACACAACATCAGGTTATAGTCCAACAGGTTTATTTGAAAGCACTAGCTTTCGGAGCACTGCTCCTCCATCAGGAGATTGTGACAACCACCTGATGAAGGAGCAGCGCTCCGAAAGTTAGTGCTTCCAAATAAACCTGTTGGACTATAACCTGGTGTTCTGTGATTTTTAACTTAGATTAGCTAGACCTTTCTTGAGAATGTTATTTAAAAGAAGTTCTGGGATTTGCAAACCAAAGAACAGAAACCAGTGCATCCCATTCTAAAAAATGAAAGACTTGATCTAAAATTGTTTAATGTATTATCACATCTCCATGACACTGTAAATTCTGAAGAAGAAGCAGCATTTCAAAAGCTAGTGCTTCCAAATAAACCTGTTGGACTATTACCTAGAGTTGTGTGATTTTTAAGTTAATCCACTTGAGAGAGAACTAATTTTTGTCAAGATGTTCATGGTTATTAGAATCAAATAATGTGCAGGTGATAAAGTGGAATCTAAGAAGAATCCCTGGTAATCACAGGAACTCTCATGAGAGAAATGTATTCTAGAAAAAAACAGAAATTGCTGGAGAAACTCAGCAGGTCTGACAGCATCTGTGGAGCAAATACTTGTTCTACAAACCTGGTGGAACAGCACACTGGTCTGCTAAAAAGTTGAGCAACTCAGTGGCAATAGTATGGCAAAAACAAAGCATCTTTGTGGCTTGTGTAATTAGTTTTCAATCCAAGTCAGTTTTGTTTTCAATTGAATGTACAGGATGTGAGCATTGCTGCCAATATTTGTTGCTCTTGACTGAACTGAATTTGTAAACTGTGTCCGTCATTATTTCTATTGACACCAAAAGCTGAGTTCCTTAGCAAATCTTCAATTTCTATAATTTACACTTTAATGCACATTATGAAAGGGAGAAATACTTGTCCACTTTCCTTCTAAAGAAGCCTCTCTTGTGCTCCCATGCAAGAAAAAAAGAGATATCACACTCATGATATTTATTAAAATAAATATCAGCTCTCATGCTGCAAGATTTCTGTATATTTTTAAGATAAAACCTAATTTTGTTGTAAGTAATTTTTCTTTTGATGCCAGTACTGCCTTAAAAGACAGATACTTTCAGAAGCAATTTAACACTTCATTGAAATGCATTCTTACACTGTTGCTGATGGCATTGAGAATACCTGATAGAAATAGACAACTTCACGTTATCAGAAGTGTTAGATGAGCCCTAGTGTTTGACAGCTGAGACATTCATTACTCATGAATAATCTCACAGATTTGAAGTTTCTCACCACTGAGAGAAGTAGGTATTGAAAATAATGAAAGAAAGTGGAATGTTCATACAAACAGTTTGGGCTAGTGATGTAAAAACATTATTATTCAGAAAATGATTCCCATAGGTGTTTAATTTTACTGCTCTGCAGTTTTTTCAGATGTTCAGTGTCTCTTTCTCAGTGGTACAAGTTTTGATATAATCAGATATATTCATGAAGTAAATTCTGTGACCTGCATAACATCAACAGCTCAAAAATGAAATGATTCAAATGATGTTTGAGACCAATCTAAAATTGTTATCTTGCAAGAGGCAGGGGATTTTTAAAAAAAAACATGTTAATCCAGAAGATACTTCAAGGAGCTGTATTTGCCCAAAATTCAGCTTGAGAGTAATTTCACATTTAAGAACTTGCATCTCTGTGCAAGTTATTTGAATAATGGCAGTTTTACTCCACTCCCTAGCAAAGATTTAAACCCAACACAAACTGCTTCTCAAATGAATGATTCTCATAAGATTAGGTTAATATTTTCAAGATGCATTCCAATTTAAATATATATTTTTTTGTTTCCTAGGTGATTTTTAAAGCAACAAAATACTCTGTGTCTCCAGATCTCAGATTTGTCCTTCTTGCATATGACGTCAAACAGGTACACCAACAATTATGCAACATAGTTTTTTTTTCAGAAAAATCTTGGGCAAGCGTCTTTTCTGCAGATGTCACAAATGCATTTTACAATATCAAGATGTATCAGTATACTTGTTGGAATGTTTCCAGATTCAATCTTGTTTGATTATTTTGGCTGTTGTCAGAGAGAAAAAAATAAGGATTTGAATGTTACTGTGTGTTGGATATTTTCTCCTGTGCAAACAAATTTTGTCCCCTGCTGCTACAGTAAATAGAGTACTTGTTCCAGTTCCAAAGCCACTTGTTCCTTTTTTTCCCTCTGTAAATAGTAAGAGATGAAAAAACAAATATGGTTTAAAGAGAGAAAATAGAAATTATCTAACATATCCATTTTATACTTGAGTGTAAATATGAATGCTTATGTAAATGATGGATTTGAAAGCTCTGTCTCTCTAATGATGTTGTTTCTACATTTTTTTTAGTTTTGCAGTTATTTGTTTTTTGCTGCAAAGTGCCAACTGTGAGGTGATAACGAAAGAGTAAACTTTTGGTTGTAGAAATTCCTGGATTTAACTGCAGTGAAGAAAATTGTCCAGATCAAAACTTGTGCATCATTGGCAAAATAATCTATATTCCTATGTGTTTAAATACTAGCAAATTGCAGAAGTCTCTGAAGTAGTGGAATTTATGTGTGATTCTGCTAATATCTCGCTATGTTCTCTGTGGAAGATTATCAAAAATTCTGAAGAAAAGAGTTGCCCAATGAAAATTATATTCGAAAGAACATTACCTTTTTAGCAAGGGTTTTTTTTTTCTACACCTCAGCTGTCCCTGTTCGATTTTGCAACCCTACTGCTAACACATTGGTTATCAATATTCAGTCGACATCGTTAAAGCTTTACAATTGAAAGGATATTTTAGACCGACTGTATTGAGGAAAAAAATTCAGAGTGAACCCTTTAGGAATTCTGTCAATTTGCTTTTTGGGGAAAAAAGCAAATCAACAGTGTGGCGATTCCTTGCAAGAATAAAACAATCCAAACAATTCGTGTTAATCTCAAAATTGAAAGGCTAATAGTAAAATATTTTCTCCAAGGTTTAGAGTTGTTAACGTGTGTTAATAATTGGCTGGATTACATAACACATTCATAGAACCTACGTTTGGCACAGTATGATTGGGTTGTGAAGAAGCAAGCTGCTGCTGCTGAATTTTCGCATTTTCAGTTGAAGAAATAATGTCATCCAATTGAATATGGAGTCTCTGAACACTCATCTAGCAGCAATGCACAACTTATTATCCAACCCTGACCCGACATCTTGATCACAAAGACAACATGTTTAATCAACCTTCCCCTGCCTCAGCCACTGTCACTAAAATCTGGAAGAGCAGCCTCTCATTTTCTCCATGGGTAGTCTGCAGCCCTCTGATTTCTATTCAATTCAATAATTTTAGGGCCTGAGCACCATCTCCCACGTCCTTACCCCAACCCCCACAGATCTGGCCTTGCTATGGGCTGCTACCAGAAACAGCCCATTGACAACCATTAACGGTCCCCACCAGCAGCTATTCAATTTCTCAGGTTGACCTTTACTTGTCCCTTTTCAATGCCCAACTGTTTTCCTTTCTCTGGGCTCTATCTCCACCCTGATGTTTACTTCAACCTTGCCTCTTCCCCCACACACCCACTCTATCTTCAATCTTTCCGACAATCTCTTTCCAGCTAAAAACAGTTCTGAGAAGGGTCACTGGACCCGAAATGTAAACTTTGCTTTCTGTCCACAGATACTGACAGCGTGACTAAGTTTTTCCAGCAATTTCTGATTGTATCATTAATTCTATATATGTGCCTTTGTCACCTCAGTACTCAATTACTTAATTACTTGCCTGCCCAATCTCCTATCTCCATGCTCCTCAAATGCTCTTACAAGCATCTTATGCCCATATCTTGTCCCATTAATGACCATTAAAGTGCCTATTTCGGTTGAGCTACAGGTTTACTCATGCTGAGACTGGAGCCAAGTGGAATGCCGAGTAGCTTTCACTATGCAACTTAGTGATGGGCAAGAAAAGAGTCTGGTTAAGGGTCCCAATGGGCCCATCAAAGATTGACCACTCTGACATTTCTATCCTGTGAACTGTACCCCTGCCACATGTTCACTCCATTTCACTGGGACTTCTGAGGCTGACAGGCCTCAATGATACCCTCTCCACCTAGCTCAGTGTATAGCTTCAGTAATGATCTTCATGAGGAACCAAATGTAACCCAACAGAGGCTGCCACTCCTGGTGGTATTGTTGGAAACAGATGCCGATCAGCCAGTTGATTGCCAGCAACTGAGAGGCATGGCTTCTTCCTCAGGTGGGAGCTGAATTCTTGTTGTGAGCCAGTAAATGGCCTGCAGGTCATTACACTGCTGCAAGACACTAGAGTGGGGGTAAGTTTATCCCTGATATTTGTACTAATGGGCAGGGACAACCAAGCAAGTGTAACATCTAGTCTCTACTTCCAACCAATGTGGACTGTAATTTTGTTTTCAAAATTCTCTTATTTAATTTTACACCTTCCTTTGTGTAGAATAGCCTTTCTCAGCATGTTCTGATGTTGTGAATTCACAAAGAAAATCAATCGAAAGTCCTTTAGTGCACATGTTCACTGTGGACTGGAAAACTCTGATCAAATGAGAAAATTCTGTGCAATTTCCATGAGGGTGAATAGACATATTATTGAGTTGAAAGGAGTGGATAAACACATAGTCATAGAGATGTAAAGCAAAGAAAGAGACCCTTCGGTCCAACTCGTCCATGCCAACCAGATATCTCAACCCAAGTCTACTCCAACCTGCCAGCATCCAGCCCATATCCCTCCAAACCCTTCCTATTCATATGCCCATCCAGATGCCTTTTAAATGTTGCAATTGTACTCGGCTCCACCACTTCCTCTGGCAGCTCATTTCAAACACGTACCACCCTCTGTGTGAAAACTATGCCTCTTCGGTCTCTTGTATATATTTCCCCTCTCACCCTAAACCTATGCCCTCTAGTTCTGGTCTCCCCAAAACCAGGGCAAAGACTTTGTCTATTTATCCTATCCATGCCCCTCATGATTTTATAAACCTCTATAAAGTCACCCCTCAGCCTCCGACCCTCCAGGGAAAAAAGCCCCAGACTCTTCAGCCTCTCCCTATAGCTCAAATCCTCCAACCCTGGCAACATCCTTGTAAATCTTTTTGAACCCTTTTAAGTTTCACATCCTTCTAGTAGGAAGGAGACCCAGAATTGCATGCAAAATTCCAAAAGTGGCCTTACCAACTACTTATACAGCCTCAACATGACCTCACAACTAATCTACTCAATACTCTGACCAATAAAATAAAGCATACCAAATGCCTTCTTCACAATCCTACCTACCTGCAACTCTAATTTCAAGGAGCTATGAACCTGCACTCCAAGGTCTCTTTGTTCAGCAACACTCCCTACGACCTTACCATTAAGTGTATAAATCCTGCTAAGACTTGCTTTCCCAAAATGCAGCGCCTCATATTTATCTAAATTAAACTCCGTCTGCCACTCCTCCGCCCATTGGCCCATCTGATCAAGATCCACTTGTAATCTGAAGTAACTTTCTTCACTGACAACTATACCTCCAATTTTGGTGCCATCTGCGAACTTGCTAACTGTACCTCTTATACATACATCCAAATAATTTGTATAAATGATGAAAAGCAATGAACCCAGCACCGATCCTTGTGGCACTTCACTGGTAACAGGCCTCCAGTCTGAAAAACAACCCTCCACCACCACCCTCTGTCTTCTACCTTTGAGCCAGTTCTGTATCCAAATGGCTAGTTCTCCCTGTATTCCATGAAATCTAACCTTGCTAACCAGTCTCCCATGTTGAACCTTGTCGAATGCCTTACTGAAGTCCATATAAATTGCAACTACCTCTCTGCCTTCACCAAACCTCTTTGGTACTGCTTCAAAAAACTCAATCAAATTAATGATTCATGATTTCCAAAGCACAAATCCATGTTGACTATCCCTAATTAGTCTTTGCCTTTCGAACATGTAAATCCTGTCCTTCAGGATTCTCTCCAACTACTTGCCCAACACTGACATCGGGCTCACTGGTCTATAATTCCCTGGCTTGTCCTTAATGCCTTTCTTAAATAGTGGCACCACGGTAGCGAACCTCCAGTCTTTTGGCATCTTACTTGTGACTATCTATGGTACAAACATCTCCACAAGGAGCTGAGCAATCACTTCACTAGCTTCCCATAGAGTTTCAGGTTACACCTGATCAGGTCCTGGGGATTTATGCACTTTCATGCATTTCAAGACCTCCAGCACTTCCTCCTCTGTAACATAGACATTTTTCAAGATGACACCATCTATTTCCACATATTCTACATTTTCCATGTCCTTTTCCATAGTAAACACTGATGTCAAAAACTTGTTTAGTATCTCCCCCATCTCCTATGGCTCCATACAAAGGCTGCCTTGCTGATCTTTGTGGGGCCCTATTCTCTCCTTAGTTACCATTTTGTCCTTAATGTATTTGTAAAAGCCCTTTGGATTCTCCTTAACTCTATTTGCCAAAGCTATCACATGTCCCGTTTTTGCCCTCCTGATTTTCTTCTTAAGTGTACTCCTATCACCTTTATACTCTTCAAAGGATTCACTCGATCTATTCTGTCTATACCTGACATGAGTTGGTTTCAGCAATTCATGAATCAATCAATTACATGGTAAGAAGAAAATGTTATCATAGTTGTGTAACATTGTGTAACTTTTGCTCCTATGGCCCATCTTTCTTCAAAAAAAAATGTTGTGAAATTAGTACAGATTACATTCAGTGGGCAAAGAATTAAATTCCATATGGCATCTACATGTATTTGGAAAGGCAATGACTGATTTGGGATAGACAGCATGTCTTTATACATGGGAAATCATGTCTCTTGAACTTGATTGAGTTTTTTGAAGATGTAACAAAGAGGGCACAAGGATGAGGGCAGAGAGGCAGATGTGATCTATATGGACTTCAGTAAGGCGTTTGAAAAGGTTAGCATGGTTAGATCTCATGGAATAAGGGAGAACTAGCCATTTGGATCCAGAATTGGCTTGAAGGTATAAGACAGAGGGTGGTGGTGAAAGGTTGCTTTTCAGACTGGAGGCCTGTGACCAGTGGTGTGCCACAATGGTCAGTGCTGGGTTCACTGCTTTTTGTCATTTATACAAATGGTTTGGATGTGAACATAGGAATTAGTAGGTTTGCAGATGACACCAAAATTGGAGGTGTAGTGGACAGCGAAGAAGGTTACCTCACATTACAATGGAATCTTAATCAGATGGGCCAGTGGGCTGTGGAGTGGCAGACGGAGTTTAATTTAGGTAAATGCGAGGTGCTGCATTTTGGCAAAGCAAATCAGAGCTGAACTTATACACTTAATGGTAAGGTCCTAGGGAGTGTTTCTGAACAAAAAGACCTTGGAGTGCAGGTTCATAGTTCCTTCAAAGTAGAGTCGCAGGTAGATAGGATAGTGAAGAAGGTGTTTGGTATGCCTTCCTTCATTGGTCAGAATATTGAGTTTGTAGGTTATGCGGCTGTACAGGACTTTGGTTAGGCCACTTTTGGAATATTGTGTGCAATTATGGTCTCCTTCCTATTAGAAGGATGTTGTGTAACTTGAAAGGGTTCAGAAAAGATTTACAGGAATATTGCCAGAATTGGAAGATTTGAGCTATAGGGAGAGGTTGAATATGCTGGAGCTGTTTTCCCTGGAGGGTTGGAGGCTGAGGAGTGACCTTGTAGACATTTATAAAATGATGAGGGGCATGGATAGGATAAATAGACAAGGTCTTTTCCCTGGAGTTGGGGGGGTGGGATGGGGTGGGGTGGGGTGAGGTGTCCAGAAGTAAAGGGCAGAGGTTTAGGGTGAGAGGAGAAAGATATGAAAGGGACCGAAGGGGTAACTTTTTTCACGCAGAGGGTGGTGCATGTATGGAATGAGCTGCCAGAGGAAGTGGTGGAGGCTGGTACAATTACAGCATTTAAAAGGCATCTGGAGGATGTATGGATAGGAAGGGTTATGGGCAAGTGAGACTAGATTAGGTTAGGATATCTGGTCGGTATAGACGATTTGGACTGAAGGGTCTGTTTCCTTGCTGTATATCTCTGTGACTCTATGACTCCATCTTATTTATTGTTACCCAATGCTTCTTTGTTAGTGGATGAAAGCTTTAAAGTTTTGAAGTGTTAATGAGCTGTATCAATTGATAGATCGAACACACATTAAAATGTTTACCTATGCAGGTTTCTGTAACTTTTGAAACAATGGAAGCCAACGCATATAAATCTTAGCATAATTTGACCTTCCTCCTCCCCAGAGAGTCTGCCTTTCAGGAAAGCAACTTGCTGTTTAAAAATAACTCTCTCGCATGTTGAACAGTTGTTTCTATTCAACATGCATTTCCGTTACTAAGATGGGACTAGTTTGCAAGCTTACTAAAATTAACTATCAGTGGATAAAAACAATGTTCCTGTGCAACAAAATGTTTGCATCTTGGAATGTATTGAAATAGCTTTCATTGCAAATATTTCTTCTGTATTCAGTATATTTCTATCAAAGTAGTTCAATGTTGAATTCACAGAAGTTGAAAGCTTTTTAAAAATGAGCTTTTTCATAAGTATTGTGAAATTTGAAATGAAAATCAGTTATGATCTCTAATGAGTGGATGCTGTACTCCATCATTTTACTACTCAAGTGGTGAAAGTGGAAGTCATTTCTGATGATTCAGCACATTGCAATTTGAAGATAATCATTCTCTATTGTAGTATCACATTATAGCCACCCATTAGTTTGAGACATTGGAATTCAAGAAACATTTCATTGCTTAAATATTTTTAGACTAAACTGTCTTCAGCACACTCTGATTTTGTGTTAGACATACCTGTTGGAGATCTCCTTTGGTGTACCACTCCAGATTTTAAAGTATGGACTACTGACAGGATACTACCTGCTCAGAAGGGAGGTAATATTGTACCAATATTTCTATGTCTGTAAGAGAATATCTTGGCCTTCAAGCTAATTTGCATTTATTGCAACAGGAAGTCCCAAGATGCATCAATGTCATTGTATGTCAATTGATTCAAGGGTGAGCTGTACACAGTTATGAGGGGCACAGATAGAGTAAACATTTCCCTTGTTGGTGGAATCAATGGCCAGGAGGCAGGAGGTTTATAGGGGAGGTGAGAAATAACTTTTTTTCACCCCAGAGGGTAATGGGAATCTGGAAGGAGTTGCCTGTAAGGATGATCAAGTCAGAAACCCAATCAACATTTAAACAGTATCTGGATGTGTACTTGCACTGCCAAAGCATAGAAGACAATGGACTAAATGCTGGAAAATTGAATGAGAATAGTTAGGTTCAACAAGCCCAGATAGGATAAAGGCTGGGTAAATGGGCAGCATGATGGCTCAGTGGTTAGCACTGCTGCATTACAGTGCCAGGGACCCACGTTCGATTCTTACTTTGGGTGACTGTGTGGAGTTTGAACATCCTCCCCATATCTGTGTGGGTTTCCTCTGGGTGCTCTGATTTCCTTCCACAGCCTGAGGATGGGCAAGTTAGAGGGATTAGCCATGCTAAACTGCCTATAATGTTCAGGGATGTGCAGGGTAGCTGGATTAGCCATGGGAAATGCAGGGTTACGGGGATAGGTTGGGTCTGGATGGAATGCTTTTTTGAAGGTCCATGTGGACTCACTGGACTGAATGGCCTGCTTCCACACTGTAGGGATTCTCTGACAAAATTGACCAACGGGCTTTTTTCTGTGCTGAATAGATATGATATCTACTTCAGGCAAATGACTACCATGGGACTTATCATGGCTGAAATTCTTGACCAGCAAATCTTTACATGGGGCAGGATGTCCTATGAGGAGAAAGTGAAGACTGCAGATGCTGGAGAATCAGATTTGAAAAGTGTGGCATTGGCAACAGCACAGTGAGTCAGGCAGCATCATTGGAGCAGAACAGTTGACATTTCAGGCATAAACCCTTCATGAGGTGGAATTGCCATGAAGCAGCTGCAGGATCGTGATAAAGTTTGTTGGACATCCAAATCTCAAGAAACTAACGCACAGAGCCTCATGATTTTCTGAATCAAATTATTTTGTCTGTTTGTGATGATGCTGCTCCTTTGACAAGGTTATGGTGTCCTTGGCTTTTTTTTTCAGAGAGGTCGTAAAAGACACAGACTCCAAAAAGTCTGGTCTTGGATGGGTTTTCGGGCCAATTTGTTTACAGCAAACAGATACTGCCTCAGGAAAAAGGTTTTTAAGTTTTAAAAAATACTTGTAGAATGAAAGGGGAGTGGCCAGTTCTCCCAACTCAGCTTCCCGCTGGTTTGGTTTGGTTTAGTCTGGCCATTCACTGAAAGCAGTCAGGTGTCTTGGCCTGCCCCATTATTTAATAAGATCATAGCTAATCTGATTGAGGCCTCAACTCTGTCTATCTGAACAAAATTCTTGACTTCTTTGTTGAATAAGTACCTGTCTAATTCAACTACGTATATACTCAATAATCCACTTTCACTGCTCTCCAGCTCAGGGAATGAGAGATTACCAGGTATTATAAGAGATGAAAGTGTGTGACACAGCTACTATTGTTGTTGCAGGTGGGGAGATGTTCCCAGCAAGTGATACAGGGGTTAATAGTGTTGGGGCTCGAATTGGTGACTGCGAGTGAAGGAAGACTTTGCAGTCAATACTAAGAGTGGTAGGGAATGACCCTTGGTAGGGGCTGGGTAAAGTAGAATTCATAGTGAGTTTAATGCATCAGATCAGATGGTCAAACTAATTCTGGCAGAGTAAAAAAGATATTAACCTCCTTCTCACAGTGCTGTGATTCCTCCTGTTGACTGAGATTGCTTTAACTTGGAGGCAACATCAGGCCAGATTGGTATGGCTCTTCTCCTGGTCTTGAGAGTGGATGAAATCCCATGGCAGTACCACCTATCCATGACGATCTAAGGATATTGCCTCCTAAGTAGGATATTGTCTTGAGCCATCTGCAACGTCCAGAGCAAATACAAGGGACCATGTAGAGTAGCTCCAGATTGGCAGTGCTTGTCCAGGTGCACAACGGATTTTAAAGATGTGCAGGTGGAAGCCATGCTGGTAAATGTGAGGATATCCGGTGAGTTCTGAGATGTTGTGGGAATGGCCCATGGTAAGATGGGGTGGAAAGCAGACATGAGAGATGGAATAAGGGCATGGCAATTAATGCAGTGAGTTGGTAAAGTAGGGTGAGAACACACTCAGCCTCATGAAAATAAAAACCCTCCGTAAAAGATGCAACTTAGACTTAGTCAAAAGAAAACATAAAATTCAGTCTAAAGGAGTGACAATCTATTCTAAGATGGTAACCTCTCAGTAACTGATGTCCCAATGCCATTGTAGGCAGAAATTATAGGGATAAAGCAACACAGGTTTAAGTATACCCACGGAAGCATCTCCAACCATCAAGTTTACAGGAGGATAGAATTTGGCTAGAAATGCACTGGAATTGTCAAGTATAGTGCTTATAAATGCATGGATAGTGGTTTCAACAGCAGATGAACTGGGATAGGGATGCCATTAGGTAATGCTACAAAGCTAGAAATGAGAGTCTTAATGATTCTGGGATATGTTTTCTGAAACTCATCTTTCAGAGAAACATGACATGATGGTTCTGCCTCAGACTGTTGTTCAGAACTCAAGTGAATTTGTTTGCTGTGGAAGGACCCATTAAATGGCACCGTAACAAAAATAAAGCAATATCACCTCCATTGAAACATTGCTGCCACCTTGTTTCAAGCAGTCAGAGGGAAATAAAATTTTCTTCGGTGGATTACTATATGTTATCGGGTGAATGTTAATGTGTTTTTACTCTGTTTTAAATGCATTCAGCCAACTGTTAATAGTATTTAACTGTAATTGTCCTCTTAAGACTGTAAAGTTAGGATGTCTTCAAAGTCAGCATATTATTATGATTTGGAG
Organism: Chiloscyllium plagiosum; assembly: GCF_037043375.1. NCBI lineage: Eukaryota > Metazoa > Chordata > Chondrichthyes > Orectolobiformes > Hemiscylliidae > Chiloscyllium > Chiloscyllium plagiosum. The sequence goes on along the minus strand of NW_028270145.1, from coordinate 75,833,780 downwards.
ATGCCGGTGTTGGACTGGGGTGTACAAAGTTAAAAATCACACAACACCAGGTTATAGTCCAACAGGTTTAATTGGAAGCACACTAGCTTTCGGAGCGACGCTCCTTCATCAGGTGATTGTGGAGGGCTCGATCGTAACATCGAGCCCTCCACTATCCCCTGATGAAGGAGCGTCGCTCCGAAAGCTAGTGTGCTTCCAATTAAACCTGTTGGACTATAACCTGGTGTTGTGTGATTTTTAACTTAGCATATTATTAAGTTAATTGCACGTTCATTGCTACTGATGAGCAAAGTCTTTAGATTGGAAGCAGTTTGTAAACCTTGATGTCACTTACAAGTGACAGATCGTGTTTATAAGTTCAGAGAAGTTAATGGAAATGGCAGATTTTAAATATTTTTCATGTTACGATTTTGTTGAAAATATAAAGCTCAACTCAATCAGCTGAATACTTCTGAAAGTGGGTATACATTTAGTATCATAATACTTACTAAAATGAAGATCAGCAAAGCTTTCAATGACAGGCATGCACGTGAAAAAAAATGAACCAAAGAAGTTTGCAGGTTAAGAAAATTCCAGTCACCTTCACAAATTTAATTTCAAATCTGCAAATTAGGAGTAAGCCTCTCTACGGATGCTTCATTTTAAGACTTACAAATAGCTAGTAAGTAAGAATACGCATGTCACTCAAAAATTGTTTTTTTTACAATTTCATGTAACTAATACTTATTTTAGTTTTCATTCGTCAAAAGTTTAACCACCTTCAAAAACAAAACCTGAGATTTGACTTATAGTAATACATCTCTCATTGTTAGACTTAAGATCGTTGATTGATTATTTTGATGTATGCTTCACTATACGGATTGATTTATGGTATTTCTGTTCCCTTGTCCCTGCCAAAGTGACATTCAAATATTCTCTACTAAATGTTTGCACTGAGCATGCACATGAATCTGAATAAGGGATGCCGAAACTGAACAACTGACAAAGGGATAATTGTAAGAATATTTCTAAATAATGTATGCTATGTTTACACTGTCAGAAATTTTTAGTGTTTTTATATTTTCTATATGCGCTTTCACTTGTAAAGTAGATAATGCCATATATTAGAAATTATGTTTCTTGTATTTTAGTATTTCCATCTTTTCATAAAAATGGAATTCAAGTATCTATTTAGCTTTTTTCAATGTCTGAAATCATGCACATTGTTTAAATAAATAATAGAATCCTTCTTAATAAATTAACTGTCACTATAGAATGCTTAATGTAGCATCCTCTTTAAACTGTTCTATTTGCATAATAATCATAATTACATTATTCAATCTAAATGCAATGGCTGGAAAAATTAGGATGTAGTTTTCAAAAACCTGATACAGTAATTATAACAGATATGACAAGCATTGCATTAACCTATAATTAGCAGTGTAAATGTAAAAGGCACATGCCAATGTCGCTGTTCACACATTGGGTTTATATTTCATTCTCACCATTAAATTAAACACTGGAAGGTAACAGTACTATTTGACAAAAAACATAGATTCTGTAATTAGATTTTCAAAATTTATATCAAGAATACATTAGTTATTGAAACTATATAATATCTAACATTGTCACTAAGCAAGAGTCATCGAGACTCTAAATGTTAGCTTGCTCTCTGTCCACAGATGCTGCTTGACCCTCTGATTTTCAGCATTTTTTTGTTTTCAGAAATTTTTTTAAAAATGTGCATTTATATATGCAGTGCTTTAAAGATGCTAAGGGCATTGTAAAATACCAAAATCCAATTAACTAGTTTAACAGTGTGATCATTATTTTATCAGAGAAATTTGTGCTCAGTGATATCTAGCAAACAGCAAAGCCATATATCCTCAGATTATTTTTCTTTCTGTGATGTTGATTGAGAGAGAAATTTGGTATAGATTTTTCCTGCTCTCCTCTGAATATGTCATAGGATTATGTACATCCATCAGACTGGGTGGATCAGGACTTTATTTAACATCCATCCATAAAATGGCAAGTCCAAAACTGCAGCTCTCCATTCATGCTGCTTTGGATTGCTAAAATCAATTATTTGTTCAAATCTCTAGAGACGAACTTGAATCCTTGGCCATCTGACTCAGATTAAAATAATATCTTTTTAAATATATCATTATGAAGACATTTTCGTCTTCAGAAAATCATGAGATATGGAGATAATGGATGTCTGTGCAAGTAAAGCAATAATTGCAAAGTTGCATTCACAGGGAAGAACAAAAATAAATTATTACACTTACATAGAACAAGGAACAGTACAGCTCAGGAACAGGCTCTTCAGTCCACCATAAGCTATTCTAAACAAATCCTATCTGCCTGCACATGGTCAGTATCCCTCTATTCTCTGCCTGTTCATGTGTCTGTTTAAATGCCTCTTAAACTTTGCAATGTATCTGCTTCTACCAGCCTTTCTGTAGCATGTTCCAGACACTTACTACCCTCTATCTATCAATCTTTAAACTTGCCCCCCTCACCTTAAATCCTTGCCTCATTTCATATTAATATACTTCAGTGCAGTGAGTGTAAACTTCAACTATATTTCAATTTACATAATCTATATTATCATTGAAAATTTGGCTGTACATAAAATATACCTGAATAAGACAAAACACAATCATTTAAAACTAAAATAGCAAATTGTTTTCATATATATATTATGTATTCTTGCTAAATTTAAAGCTAGCATTGAACATTTTTTAAAACTCTAGCAGCTAGTACCCAATCATGTTTGTGATTCCTTCTATATTTTCATCTAAATCTCCATCCACATTTTCCAGCTCAGCAGACAATAGTGTCAAAGTGAATTTAACAATTTATCAATTATCAACAAAAAAATGTCCTCTATCTATGAACTACAGGTGACTAGTTGTTAGTGAGTTGAGCAGCTTGGGCTGTAAACATGACAGAGATAAGCTCCTTCAATCAATACAGAATCCAGCAAGTCTGCAGAAGCCAAACAAAAACTTTCTGTTCTCTGCAGTAAGCCACTTTAAACCAAAAAAAAGCTTTAGTACATGCTACAAGTTGTGACTTTGAGTTAGGTAAGTCAGAGACCTTTCATAAGTGCAATAGCCATCCTCTTGCCTCTTTCAAACCAAAGGAAACATTTGGAAAAAGGAACGTCAAGAAGACTAATGTTCAGATCAACAAAAACCAAACCAACAGATTTTGTGCGCAAAGACCAGGGATTTTTTTTCCCAGATTTCCCTGCATCCTTGTGTTTCCTTCCACCATTTGTATTTATCTGTGCTACCCCACTATGTCATAACATTTGGTAACCAGAAGGCAAAAATTTAAGGCCATTACAAAGAGGAGAGTTAAATGCAGAGGTACAGAGGAAAGACCATACAGAAGTACAAGAACATGGCTTCTCCATAATAGCTTTTTAAAAGGAGTAGATGAACATTTGAAAATAATAACAAGAAGGTTTGTTGTAAGAACAGGGAAATAAGGCCACTTCACAGAGGCAAGATACACAAGCACATTGGGTCACTTTATTACATACTCAACGTTGAATGATTCCATGATCCATTATATTCTGAGAGCTCAAATTCTCCTTATTTTGAATTTGATGGTGCAAGCAAATCTAGTTTGTTTTCTCCATCGCGATTTCATACTGCTTTGTTTCTATTTGTGGACTTTGCCTTTTTGACCTTTAATGGACAGTCAGCTGTAACACCAAGGTCTTTTTCTTAACGTGTTTGTTTTAAAAGATATTGTACTATTTTATAAACCTGTGTGTGTACTTGACTCACCAGTCCACAATACATAAATATTACATAGCCCAAATATATCACAATTAGTCTTTAATGTATCAATTTTCTATATGTTGCTAACTTAAAAACTCATTTTATAGCATTTACTAATTGAAGATGGATGTTATTAAAACCATTTTCTACTTCATTAACAAACCTTTCCCCCGTGGTGGATATAAAATAGGCATGAACAGTTTCCTGCCTGTTCCACATCCTACCTAAATTTTATTTCCATTGATTTTATTGGAGTTTAGAAACAGTGGCTGATCCATTATCCTCTGTCTTATAATTTTAATGAAGTTCAAAATTTTTCCCATCAAGCGAACAGCATGACACCAGTATGGATAATGAAATTGGGGAACCAATCAAGGTTTCATATTGCTTTCTTGCTTATGTGATTTTAAGAAGCAAATTTCAATAATTATTTGAAATTTACTTTGAAGTAGGAACTGACAATTAGACACTTTAGCTTTATATATATAATATATATTTATCAGTGTCTCAAATAATTTACTGAAACAAGATTTTTAACCCTCAATGTGGAAGAGCATCGAGGCAGCTAGACATGTGGATCCATGCTGTTTGCTAACTCTGTCCTGGCTGGGCCACTTTCTCAGAGATGGGATTACAAGTCTCCAAGGGGCATCCATAAGGGACATTTTTAAAAAAAGAGCAAAAATAAATGGTAACTCAGCAATGTTTTGTTTTTTATTCACTCATGGAATGTGGATGACATTATCTGGGCCAACATTTATTGTCCATCCCTAGTTGCCTTTGAGAAGGTGGTAGTGAGCTGCCTTCTTAAACCACTGCCATTCATTTATTGTAAGTAGACCCATATGTCAATAGGAAGGAGTTTGAGAATCTTGACCCAGCAACCATAAAGGAACAGTGATATATTTCAAAGTCAAATGGTGAGAGGGTTGGATGGGAACTTGCAGGAGATGGTGTTCCCATGTATATTCTGCCATTGTCTTTCTAGATGGTAACGGTTGAGGCTTGGAAGGTGCTGCCGAAGGAGCTTTGTGAATTTCTGCAGTGCATCGACAGATGGTTATGGACTGCCACTACTAACCATCGGTGGTGGAGGGAATGTATGGTTGTGGATTTGGTGCCAATCAAACAAGCTACTTTGTCCTGAATGATGACAGGTTTCTTGAGTGTTGTTGGAGCTGCACTTACCCAGGCGAGTAGGGAGTACTGCATCACACTCCTCCCGTTTATGACTTACAGATGTTGGACAGGCTTTGGGGGAGTCAGGAGGTGAGTTTTTCTCTGTATCCAAATTAATGCAGGAAGGCTAGTGATGGGAAATAAGGAAATAGCTAACGAACTTAATAAATAGTTTGTATCAGTCTTCAGAGTGGATGACATGAGTAATATCCCAACAATTAAGGAGAGTCAAGGGGCAGAGTTGAGTATGGTAGTCATTACAAAAGAGAAAGTGCTAGAAAAGCCACAAGGTCTAAAAATTGATAAACTTCCTGGCCCAGATGGGCCTCATCGTAGAGTTCTGAGAGAGGTGGCTGAAGAAATAGCAGAGGCATTGGTTGTAATCTTTAAAAAAATCACTGGAGTCAGAGAAAGTCCCAGATGATTGGAAAATCGCTGTTCTAACCTCCTTGTTCAAGAAAGGATCAAGACAAAAGATGGAAAATTATAGGCCGATTAGCCTAACCTCGGTTGTAGGTAAACTTTTAGAATCCATCATTAAGGATGAGATTTCTGAATTCTTGGAAGTGCAGAGTTGGATTAGAACAAGTCAGCATGGATTTAGTAAGGGGAGGTCTTGTCTGACAAACCTGTTAGAATTCTTTTGAAGAGGTAACAAGTAGGTTAGACCAGGGAAACTTAGTAGATGCTATCTACCTAGCCTTCCAAAAGGCCTTTGATAAGGTGCCTCTCAGGAGGCTGCTTAGTAAGGTGAGGGCCCATGGTGTTCAAGGTGAGCTATTGGCATGGATTGAGGATTGGCTGTCTGACAGAAGGCAGAGAGGTGGGATTAAAAAGTTATTTTTTGGAATGGCAGCTGTGATAAGTGGTATCCCACAGGGTTCAGTGTTGGGGCCGCAGGTGTTCACTTTATATATTAATGATCTGGAAGAAGGAACTTGGGGCATTATGACAATGTTCACCGATGATATAAAGTTAGGTGGACAGGCAGGTAGTTTTGAGGAGGTGGGGAGGCTACAGAAAGATTTAGATAGTTTAGGAGAGTGGTCCAAGGAATGGCTGATGAAATTCAATGTGAGCAAATGTGAGGTCCTCTACTCTGGAAAAAAGAATACAGGCATGGACTATTTTCTACACGGTGAGAAAATTCATAAAGCCAAAGTAGAAAGGGATCTGGGAGTGCTAGTCAAGGATCCTTTAGGATTCTTTAAAGGTTGACTTGCAAGTTGAGTCCGTGGTTAAGAAAGCAAATGTAATGTTGTCATTTATCTCAAGAGGGTTGGAATGTAAAAGCAGCAATGTGCTACTGAGACTTTATAAAGCTCTGGTTAGGCCCCATTTAGAATACCGTGTCCAGCTTTGTGCCCCATGCCTCAGGAAAGACATACTGGCACTGGAGTGTGTCCAGCAGAGATTCACATGGATGATCCCTGGAATGGTAGGCCTAACATATGATGAACAGCTGAGGATCTTACAATTGTTTTCTTTAGAGTTTAGAAGTTTGAGGGAGATTTAACAGAAACTTACAAGATAATGCATGGCTTAGAAAGGGTGGATGCTGGGAATTTGTTTCCGTTAGGCGGGGAGACTAGGGCCCGTGTGCACAGCCTTAGAATTAGAGGGAGTCAATTTAAAACGGAAATGAGAAAACATTTCTTCAGCCAGAGAGTGGTGGACCTGTGGAATTCATTACCATGGAGCGCAATGGAGGCCGGGACGTTAAATGTCTTCAAGGCAGAGATTGATAAATTAATGTCACAAGGAATTATGGGCTATGGGGAGAGTGCAGGTAAGTTGCGCTTAAGTGCCCAGCAGCCATGATTGAATGGCGGAGTGGAATCGTTGGGCCGAATGGCCTTACTTCCTATGTCTTATGGTCTTATTCCTAGCTTCTGACATGCTCTTGTCACACTATTTATGTTGGTCAGTCCAGTTAAGTTTCTGGTGAATAGTAATCCCCAGGATATTGATAATGGGGGATTCAGTGATGGACATGCCTTTGAGTGTCACAGAGCAATGTATCGATTCTCTCTTGTTGCAGGTGATAATTGCCTGGCGCTTGTGTTTCTTGTCACTTACCAGCCTGCATTCTGTTACTGCCATGTGATCCTGCCACCAAAATAAGGCACAAATCCCACTCCCAATTAGTGAGGTATACCTGGTTAGCCTAGAAAATGTTTGTTGGGTGTTAGGTTTTAACCAATTCAGTGGGGACAACTGAAGGATGTCAAGCTAGATTTATCTTAAAGCACAACAAATATGAGGAAAAATGAAGACATGGCTCCAGTGAGATGGAAGAATACTAAAATCACAATAATGGGAACACAGTGATTCCACACTAGTGATTGTTCAGTTATAAAGTTCCGTAAACCTTTTTTTTTGTTGATCACAATACCTTCCTGATGTTCATAATTATTTAACTGCTAGTCAAACATGAAAACGATGTTTGGGCTTTGAATCCTTGCATGACTTTTAATGGTGAAGTGATTTTCCATGGAGTTGTAAATTTTAAATATATCGAGAGTGTGGTGCTGGAAAAGCACAGTAGATCAGGCAGCATCCAAGGAGCAGGAAAATTGACGTTTCGGGCATAAGCTCTTCATCAGGAATTCTCGAAACGTCGATTCTCCTGCTCCTCGGAAGCTGCCTGACCTGCCTTGCTTTTCCAGCACCACACTCTTGACTCTGATCTCCAGTATCTGGAGTCCTCACTTTCTTCCATTTTTTTTTTAAAAGTGTACATTTGGTTTATTGCAGTTGTTATTGAGCTAGAAATTTGATAAGGTCTGTTTATTGGTGCCTCTCCTGCAGTGCACTAACAGTCTACACTCAAATGAGGATATCTAAGGACCCCATGATTTTGAACCTTGAATGTCAATCTCATAGCAATTACATTACAATAACTACCTACAAGGGTTCACATGGCAACGTACAGCTAAGTGATTGATGAAGGGAATTTTGGAGAAAGAATGGCTGGGCTGCAAAGTGTGATTAGATGTTGGGAAAAAAAAAACAAGGATGTTTAGTATGTTGTTGCAGGGGTGAGAAGAGAGTCTGGAATTACCTTGAGCATTCAATAGTGTCTAAGAGGATAGGATTGAGGAGGTGATCAGGAAGGTCTGGAGGTCAGAACCAAGAGTGAAGTCAGTTTTACAGCAATAAGTATGGTAAGTACTTTCTTTCTATTAATTCTGTTCTATTTAATTACTATTGGCTTTCATGTAGGCAGCCAGTACTAGTGCTGACTACAGTTCTGCTAGTGATGGTTGGCTCTGGTACAAATCAAAACAGAAGCAAGTGCTACACCCCTATTTGCACATGTTAGTTAACTTGGATGACATGGATAATCAATGTCTCTTATCTGATCTTTACCAACATAGCATCTGGCTTGGCCCACACCAGAATTGTTCATGCACGACACATTTTGTCAAAGATTTTCACGTTGCTGTAATCATGACGATTTCCAAGAAATAGCAATGTAAAAAGGAAATAACATTTATTCTGTATAAATGGAGAGTGCTAATTCTTCTACAAGTAGACACTGATTTGGTAAAGGCGTTAATATGGGGAATGAACTAGTTAAACGATAATTGATGCAGAATAAAGATACAGGCAGCATTTTTGATATAAACAGTGTGTAGCACTGAAAAAGTGAGTGCTACTGAGCTGAATTTGCTAGCTTCTACTTTTTGTCTAAATAGCAAATTCCAATGAGAATTTATTAGATATTTTCAAAAGTCATGTTCATACACTTCAATTTTGAATTCAAGAGCTTTCTAGACTTCCCAGAAGTCAGAAGTGACAGCAAGTACACAACGGTAATTACAGGGGAGCTTAAACTATGCTGCTTCCTCAAATCAGCAGCAAGGGCTTTTGCGCAAAACGTCGATTTTCCTGCTCCTCGGATATTGCCTGACCTGCTGTGCTTTTCCAGCACCACTCTAATCTTGACTCATCAAATCATTCAATCGAAGTAATAAACTTACTTTTAAAGCCATGCTGGATAACTTTACAAACCATTGAACTCCCCAAGTGACATTGTGCATAATACATTAAAACCAATACCTTGAAGTTAGACTCAAGAAGAGCTTTGTAGAAATTATGCCAGTAAAGAAGAAAGGTGGTTCCAATAGATAACATCAGATGCTCTGTTAATATACATGTCCAACATTGCAAATCTAGCCATCCAGAGTTCCAAAAAAATTATATTTTGGCTGGACCGTTCTTTGGAAGGTATGAAAAATTGATTTTTAATAGAATCCTCACAGTGGGGAAACAGATCACATCAACCCTCTGAAGAGCATCCCATCCAGACCTATTCCCCTACTCTGTCCCTGTAACCCTGCATTTTCCATGGCTAATGCACACCTCCCTGAACACTATCGGCAATTTCACACGGCCAGTCCACCTAACCTGCACACCTTTGGACTGTGGGAGGAAACTGGAGCACCCGGCTAAAACCCACACTGACGCAGGGAGAGCGTGCAAATTCCACACAGATAGTCATCCGAGGCTGGAATTGAACTGGGTCCTAGATGCTGTGAGGCAGAAGTGCTAGCCACAGAGTCACTGTGCTGCCATTGATTCCAGGTTGCAAAGACCTCTGCATCTCCAGCGTGCTGGGAAGTTTGATTTTCATGTAGTCAGGGTCTACATAACTCTAGAGACAGGTCTGCCATTCAATTAATAGTTGAGCTGCCAGGAATGCAGCAACGCACACAGGAGGTGTGGTACTTGTTGTCCTGAATCAGTAGCCTTACTCAAGTTCCACACAGCTATGTTTTAATTAAATATATTTGTAAAGCATTACAGTTTATTACGTTGTTATGAGTATCTGATTTTATAGTTCATATGTTTTAGGAGTAAAGCTTACAGTTTAGGAACTGAAATAAGATAACTAAAACCACTTGGGAAATCCATGTGGTGTAATTCTAACAATTGATAACTTGGAGTTCAAACTTATTTTTAAAAATTAAAGGCATGTACTGAAATCATCAGAACAGTTTTCAAATATTCCATTAATTTAACATCTGTTACAGTACCACAGATTAGGCATGGTAACTGTAAACAAATTGGCTCATGTTTTCAGATGTATCTTGTAAGGAAGCATTTAATGGAAGTGACACAATTTATTGCAGACAGGAAGGGGAAACCAGAGGAAGCACTAAGTCAGGACTCAATATACTGATTACCATTGTCCAATCAGCATTTTGGATAAACATCCACTGCAACGCTATTTTTGAGCTGGTTAATTTGTACTCCAGTGACCTACCTTCTTTCGAAGAAGTATTCAAGTTTCATTCATCAACACCATTTAATATTTTGGATTATATCAACATCTTGCTTTTGCTTTGAAACTGACCACCTTGATATTGTTTGTAATTTTAATTGTATCATATTTACATGACTGAACAATCTACCCCAATTTTCCTCAGACAGACACATATTAATTGTAAATAGCAGCAAATTATTTACTTTCAGAGCTCCACTTCCTCAGCTCAAATTGAATTTGCAGGTTTAAGTGGGTACAGGTACAGGCAGATGTCAAAGCCGGTAAAATTGGCAGCCTGCGAGGAAGCCTACTCCAACCCACAACCTTTTACATTTTATGACATGTTACATAATGTGCAAGCAACCCCTTGGAAGAAACAAAATGTTGATCAGAATAATTCCATTGAAAGATATCTGATTTAATAGTGAGTGAATGGTCTTCCTGGAGGTTTTGGAACTGATCAGTGTAAACAATGCGAGAATATACATCAACTGAAGCCACATTAAGCATTCACTCCCTCCATTACTGGCACCTCATTGATTCAGTGTATGTCATCCAAGTATACTGCAGCAACACAGTAAGACTTCTTCAACAGCATCTCATAAAATCTCTGTCTGACAACATTAAGAAATAACAACAACTTACTTTAGTACAGTACAAGTCATTCTGCTGCAACACTCATTTCGTCAGACTGAATTGGCTATAACGTGATTGATGAATTATGGACGTTGTTTGGACAATGCAAACTTTATCCACCATGGGTATAGTGATTTTCTATCAGCAAAATTATACAATGCAATTTTTGATAGCGGTTTTCCACAGAGCAATTTTCTATAGCGTGAGGTAACTGAGGAACATAACTGTCACATTACAGCAGAACGACCTGTACCTCACAGGGCCATGATGAAACTTAGTAGGACAGTGAGCCACATAAGGAGATTGTTACATCAGATGAGTAAAATCTAAATCTAAAAAAGTATGTTTTAAGGAGTTTCTTAAAGGAAGGAAGCTAGGAAACTTTTGCCTGCAGTTAGCAATGCACACCAAATGTCACACCATTGTCAGTAATGCTTATATCATATGAAAACATCAAGGCTGGAAGATCCCTTTCGTTGAAGGCATTGGTAAACCAAATTGGTTTTATATGACTATCTGGTAGGTTTAACATCATCATTAGGAAGAGCAGCCTTTTATTGGAAATGTATTCATTATCAGATTTAAATTCCCACAGCTGCCTATGGAGCAATAATCCAGGCATCTGTTTTAGTGATATAATGACATCACTATTATGTTATAGATCCTGTCCACAGACAATGAAAATCAAAACTTCAAAAGCTACTGCAAAGAGGATTTCCTAAACCCCTTCCCTCTATCATACCCCTTCTCTGTATCCCAATCTACCTCTCCCCAGTCCCTCTTAGCTGGTACTCCCAACATGGATGCATATTTAAATCCAACCATCTGTCTACAATAACAGTGAGAATGGCTCATTTACTGTAATAAAAGGCATGCTATTGAAAGGCTATGAAATTATCCACAAAAATGCAATCCATTAGATTGTATCAGCTTCATGTTACATGCATCATAAAGGGATAAGAATTATCCAGGAGTTGGACTAATTTTTAATTTGTCTTGCATGAAAGTGGTGCTCGTGATGTAAGGATTGCGCTCTCATTTTGATGGTTGAATTTTACACTCATTTGAAAACTGTCCTGGTAGATTATTCTCATGTATATGTTGACAATTGTTAGGCAGGTTCCCAGATCCAGATGGAATTCCTCCTAGGCTCTTTAAAAACAATGCTAATGAGGTAGTTAATTTTCTAAAATTCAATTGATTCTGAAAGGTTCCATTCGACTGGAAAGCAATAAATGTAGCTCTTCTATTTAAACAGGAAGGCACAAAGTAGAAAACTATAGGTCAGTTAACAGACATTTGACATGGAGAAAATATTAAAATTGATCTTTAAGAAGGTTATTGTTATGCACTTCAAAAAACTCAATGTAATCAGCAAGTGTCAGCATGATTTTATAAAAGGGAATTCATTCAAATTAATTTGAAATTATTTGAGAGAGCAATGCGCACTGTTGATAAAGGGGTGCCTGTCGACATTATGTTCTTGGGTTTAGAGAAAGAAATGCCTGCAGACAGTGGAACAGTGGGGTAACTGCATGCTTGCTTCCAAACTCTCTCTGTTGTCATACTATGCGCAAAGTCTGCACTGTGTATGTGCACAGAACAAACATGGCATTGGAATGGGAATCCAGGAGGTCTAAGGGGAAAGATTTTGCTGGGGGAAAGATCAGACTGGAGAAAGAAAATGGACAAATGGTTGTTCAGGGAGATAATGGACAGGGCTGGTGGGGCGAGAGCATGATCTCCCTCCCCCCAGTCCAATCTCTCCCAACTCCTGCCAAATGCCTTCTCGCCTGTGTCTACCTGCCCGATCTTACATCCACTCCATGCGCTCCCACACAATGTCCCTCCCCTGCAACCCCAAGCCCCCACCTCCTCATTCTGAACTCCCTGTCCTCGTTCAGATCTCTCCCCAAGCCCAATCTGTTCCTCCTCCCCAGCCCATCCCCAAAGCCTTCCTCACTGACAGCTGCACCCATAATTGTACATGCACATGTTCAGGGAATAGTGCAACTGCTCCACATTGTCAGCAAGTGCAGCCATCACAAACACCATTTGACAATATGCAACATTAAAATTTATTATGAATAATGGAAGTTCAATGTGTAGGGAATAACATATTAGCATAGATAAATGATTGGCTAGCTGATAGAAAAGAGAGTGTGCATAAATATCTATGTTTCTGATGTTTACAAGGGATGAATGGAATCATACAGGGGTCTATGCTGGGGCCTCAGCTTTTTATAAGTTATATCAATAATGTAGATGAAAGAAGTGAAAGTATTTTAGTTAAATTTGCAGATTACACAGAGGTAGAAAATATATTATGATGACATGCGGTTGGAGACAGATTTAGGTTGAATGAATTATCTAAAAGCTCAGCAGATAGAATATATTGTGGGGAATGTGAAGTAATTCACTTAGTGGGAAGAATAATAAAATAGACTATTACTTAAATGGAGAACAACTGTAAAATTCTGAGGTGCAGGAGATCTGGGTGCTTAAGTGCATAAAACGTTAGTATGTAGGTACAACAACTAATTGAGGTGTGGCAAATGGCATGATATCATCTATTATGACAGGAAATGAACATAAAAATAAGGATGAACTCGGAGAAAGTGAGGACTGCAGATGCTGGAGACCAGAGTTGACAAATGTGGTGCTGGAAAAACACAGCAGGCCAGGAATCCCCGAAGAAGGGCTTATGCCCGAAACGTCGATTCTTCTGCTCCTCAGATGCTGGCTGGCCTGCTGTGTTTTTCCAGCATCAAGTCTTTCAATAAAAATAAGGATGCAATGCTTAATTTAGATGCGGCATGAATGAGAACAAATCTCAAGTACTGTGTACATTTCGAGTTTCCTTATTTAAGAAAGGATGTAACTGCATTAAAGTTGGTTCAGAGATTTTCTATATTGAAACTTGCAATGAATGGCTTGTCTCATGAGGAAAGGTACAGACTGGGAGTGGGGAAGCAGAGGAGGTGGAGTTTATTTGTATGTTTATAATTTCCTCCACTTTGAAGTTTGGACAACTTTAGTAATTTAGTGAGTTTAAGGTACCATAGGATAGATTCTTCCACCAAAGGCTCCTTTTAGAATATTTTTCATGGGAAACTTCATGTTTAACTTTACCTGCATGCTGCCAGTAGAAAAGACTCCCCACAAACTCCAGAGACTCATAGGGTTGAATTTTGCTCTGTAGAAGTGATGTGACAGGAATCAGGAAAGGCACATAATGGGTTAGGTTGACATCAGAGAGATACTTTTCCCTGCCCACCATTCAGAAATTCATATCTGGATGAGAAGATCCATCAGTGAACTTCCAGACCCCTATTGATTTAAGGGCCTTAAATGGTCAGTTAATGACAGGTTAAGGAGCTCAACTAGCCACTGACTGATGAAAAGTGACTAGCTTCCTCACAGAGATAAGTGCCAATTGCCTGTAGCATTGGAAGGGAGTTACTCAAATCTGGGAGCAGTTGAGACATGGATGAGGAGCCAGGAGGATGCCAATGAAAGCCACTATCCTGCCCTTCCCTATGAGCCTAATTAAACCGTCTCACCAATATCTGTATCATGTAAACCTCCCCCAAGAAGCTGTGACCTCATGTTGGTACAGGTATTCTTGGTTATATGGCTTAGGCTCATGCTCCCATTGGCTGCCAGTCTCTGACCAGCAGCTCCAGTCAAGGCCGAGTTTATTACCAGGCACCCCATAGGCCAAGAAGCCCAGTGGTCAACACTTAACTGCCTAATTGATCCAGCAGGCTTTTTTGCTTTGAAGGTTGTGCAGTTAGCGAATGTTGAAGATGTCCACCCTGACATATTGCATTTTATGTTAAATCTCGGCCACAGCATTTTAACACAGATATACTTTTCTTTTCCTCTTCTGCAACTGGCTTGTGTCCAATATACAGATACCCAGTATCTCTTTTGAAATTACATTTGCGTTCTTCTTCTTTATGCATATTGTTCCTTCTTATTCTCTGTCATGCAAAAAAATAATAATTTCTGCATTGAAGTCAATGGAAATTGACAAATCACAATCTGATTCCATCAATTTCCCATGGGGAGTTTTTGTTGAAATTACTCTTTAATCTATTAGCAATAAAAAAACTAAGCAATAATAATCTTATTGAAGATGAATTGGAATTTAAAGCTTGCAGCAATTCTGGGATCACTTTAGTGATTGGCATGACTAGAATTTTAAGTCATATTCTTATAGGCCTTAAGTTTTAATAAAACAGGGATCCAAAACCATGGTATTTACTCTGATGACTGTAGTTATAATTATATGTGTCATATTCCCCACCCGCAGTTTTTATTTGTTGAGCTTGTTGACTGCATTCTTGTGCATTGCTGCCTTCCAGACTTTACTGATCAGTCTTTTAACATGATCTGCTAGTAACCACAGAGTTGCTTGGAAACAATCATTCAAAGTATTGCCTTAATGTGCCTATAGATGGTGTCAAATTCAGTAAGCATCATGTCGGTTGTAATTTCCGCTGTGGCAAATTTTATTCCAGTCAAATTATTTCAGCACAGCATGAATATAAGAAATGGAAAAAGTGATTTCTGAAATTAATCTCTCAGTGGTGTTCAATTTTTAAGCTTGATATGTTTCCTGAAGCAATAACTATTGTCATGCATGACATGATGTATGTAGATGCACGTATTCACTACATTAGTCAGAACATTGATCCAAGCTACTTAATAAAGCTGAAGAGCCTTGGGGATGAGATGGAGATGAGGAGTAATTAGATAAACGGAAACATTTAGGCTAGCCAGTGATGTAGTCCCACTCAAAGAGAAAATGCATAGTTGGAAAAATGGCTGACTTAGTATTGATTCCAAGTGTGAGGTGAAACATCAAAGAACAATGATTTTAAAAGGGAGGCAATATAACAATACGATGCAAGGAACTGCAGTCACTAATGCATTTTGATTAACAGGAGTCAAATGCTCTTCTGTTGATTTTGGGGAATTCATGATTACAGTTACCTAATATCATCAGTTGATGACTTGTAGCAATTTTCTGATAGTTGATTGAATTTGTTAAGAAGCAGCATTTTAGATATGATACAATGATTAATTAGGCAAAGAAAGTGTACATGCATGACAGATAAGAATGTTTTACCAATCCCAAAGCTATTCTGTAGAATAGAGAAGACAGGTTGTTGATTTTGAAGTGGTGTCTTATTTGTTTCTCCTTTTCATCCCTTGGTTGATGTAAGGAATCTCCACGTCTTCTCCAACAAAGATAGTAGCTTATTTCCCTGGATCCTCTCACGACTTCTCACACGCCTCACCTATTCCTGTTGAAATACATTACTTTAGGTGCTGGCAATCTATGCTGTGACAATCACCGTCTAAACCAATTCGGCCAATGACCAGGGTAGCTACTCATGTTGCCAGGATGACTATTGTCCTCTTGTCTACCTTCATCTGACGGTTAGTTTATTGTTCTTTCTAAGAACATATAATTTTTTCTTCACCAAGAAATACACTGATAATAGGTGTATTTGGTGTCAGGTTAATAGTTGATGCTAGTTCAATGGAGCATTGTGACTTGTGCATGTTGTAATTCTTCCCTTTGATTTCATAGGCTGGAAATTTGTAAAGTTAATTACTGCTGTAAAACAACACTTTTCACTGTACTTCAGTACACCTCAGGGGCAGCAAGGTGGCTCAGTTGTTAGCATTGCTGCCTCATAGCACAAGGGACCTGGGTTCAATTCCACCCTTGGGCAACTGTCTTCATGGAGTTTATACATTCTCCCCATGTCCGTGCGGGTTTCCTCTGGGTGGTCTCGTTCCTCCCATAGTCCAAAAGTGTGCAGGTAAGGTGGGTTGGATATGCTAAAATGCAGGGTTATTGGATAAGGGGTGGGTCTGGATGGGATACTCTTTGGAGGGTCAGTGAGGACTAGTTGGTCTGAATGGTTTGTTTTCACACTATAGGGATTCCTTGATTCTATGTGACAGTAATAAATCAAATCAAATCAAATCATTAGCTATTAAATGAAGTCTCATGCTGCATAGTAAATACTGGGAAAATTCAGTTTTTAAGAGGTTCAATTTCCAACACTTCACATTGAATGTGCTTACACTAATTAAAATAACTGAGCAGATAAGATTATTTGCATTAAACAGAGATTTTTATTGTATCAGGCAATCTTATGGCCTCAGCAGGATAGTGGTGATGACAAATATACCTTCAGTAAGTTCACTTTGAATGATAGTTGGTGTTATGATTGAAATTCTGCATGAAATATTTATGACATGGCTACCAGAGTTCAACCAGTTAAATGTTAGTGCTAAATTAATTTCATGACTTTAAATAAATACATTAAATTTCATAATACTCGATTCCACTCTATTTTGTAGCAACAAGGTAGACAGGTAAATAGTGAACCTGGACACTCTGCCACCAGTTTTGGTCATTGCAAAGCCTTTTGAACAAGAGATAGGACATCGTGATATGTGTGCAAAATTCCAGTATAAAATGTGACAGGTGCCGTGTTCGTCTGCATGAATCTAACCACCACTAATTGCACAGAAAGGAGAATGTTCATTCAGTTTATTCTTTCTCAGGATGTTGGCATCGCTGACTTGGACATCATTTAATGCCCTTCCTAATTGCCTTTGAGAACGTAGTGGTGAATTGCCTTCTTGCAGTCCTTATGACCAGTGGCAGTGAGGGATTACAGATATGGTTCCAAATCAGGGTGGTGGGAGGTTTGGAAGGAAACTTTCAGATCGTGGTGTTCCTAAGTATCTGTTGCTCTTGTCCCTCTGGGTCATGGAGAGGATGAGTTTGTAAAATGCTTTCAAAGGAGCCTTGTGAGTTGCTGCAGTGTATCTTTAAGATGGGTACACACTAGCACTACTGCCTGTCAGTCATGGAGGGAGTGAACATGGACGGCAGTGGAATTGTGTGCAAATAAATTGGCTCATTTTATTCTGGAGTTCAGCTAATTTAGTGTTGTTGGAGCTGTATCCATCAAACCAAGTGGATGACATTCCATTATGCTCCTGACGTGTGCATTGATAGGATGGTAGTTTTGGGGAGCCAAGTAATGAAGTACTGACCACAGAATTCATAATCTCTGACTTGCACGTGTCATTAAAATTACATGACTAGACCGTTCAATTTCTGGTCAATGGTAACTTGCAGGAAATTGATAGTACATGATTCAGCAATGCTAACGCAATTTGAATGCAAAGAGATGTTTGTATGTTTGGTGCAATGTGATGTTAACCTCTTCTTCCACCACCTTTGCCTCCAATCCCATTTCTTTGAACAAAAACTCTGATCCTGTCCCACAGACCTCTTTACCTGCCTTCAACACTTTCTCTCCACCTGGATTCTTCCCTCTAGCTTTTTACCTGTACTTGACCTGTTCATTGAGAAATGCTATTGTGACATTGGTCACCTTAGTTTTTATGCACCCCCATTACCAAATTGAATGTATGTCCCTCTGAACTGACTGCACTCTCTGCTCTCAGATGCAGCTTGAATGCAAGCCTGCTGTTTCAAGGTTATTGCTATATTGTCTGGAATACTAACATTTGCTTTGCAGAAGCTCAATAGCAGCTCTCAGTCTCCTCCTCCTATCTCCTCCGGACCATGTCCCCATCATGGAACATCAGGCCCTTATGCTCATGATGCTTATTAATCTCATCTTTTCTGGGGATCATACCCATCACCCCACCCCACTGTTTCCAAGCTCATAGTCCCCCAAGCCTGGATATCCCAATTCTGTCTCCTTCTCAAAATCAACAGGATTGTCTGGCAGACCCATTATTTCTGCCTATTCCTGCCCTAAGACACTTATCTCTTCCTACCTTGACTGAAGTTTTTGTCCTCTTGTTCAGTCCCTTCTCACTTAGATCCACAATTTTTCTGACACTTTACATCAGTTTCGAAATTTCCAGTCTGCAGGTTCCAGCCGTCACCTCTTCACCTTGGGCGTGCAATCCCTTTTCACACCCATCTCCCATCAAGATGGTCTCAGGGCTCTCCCCTTCTTTCCAAAAAAATGTAATTAATCGTCCCCATCCACTCAGCTAAGTTCATTCTCACTTAGAACAACTTCTCCTTTAACTCTTCTCACTTCGTTCAGGTCAAATATATGGCCATGGATACTTGCAATGGGCTCCAATTATACCTGTCTCTTTGTGAGGTACGTGAAATACTCCTTATTCCAGTCCTACCCATACCCTCTCCATAATTCTTTGTTGGTATATTGATGACATCATCAGTGCTGCTTCTCGCTCTCATCCAGAATGTTAAAAATCAACCTAGTTCACTTCCAATTTCCACCTTGGTCTCACCTTAATCTCATTCATATCTTGCTCCTCTCTTCCCTTTCTCAACATTCTGTTTCCATTTCTGGGGATAGGCTGGCCTTCTTGATAGTGTTTAGTTAAATGCTGCATTGGTGTAAAATTAAGTCATTCTCACCTCACACCTTGAGTTCAGCTCCTTGGTCAATGTTTGGATTAAGACTGTAATGAGGTCAGGACCTAAACTTCCCTATGAGAGCTAAAACTAAGCTCACCAAATAGTGAGCAGAATATTGCTGAATACATTCTGACAGCACTACTGATGACATCTTCCATCGTTTTGCTGATGATTGAGAGAAGTAATTAGTAATTGATCTACTTTGATTTGGCCTGTTTTTTTTGTGTACAGAACAGATGCGTGGTTCCCCACATTGACAGGTACAAATGAGCATTGTAGCTATCCTGGAACAGTTTAACCAATATTGTGGCTCATTTTGGAGCATGAGCCAAATATTGATGTGGTTTCTAGAGCAAACTATTAATTCCAGTACGAGTCAGCCTCAGTGCTTCCCTAAATTGTAGCCCTTGTTACATATGCCGTGAAGCCTGGGCTGTTGTTGAGGTTCATACTCCTCACAATGCCCCTTTATTATAAGGTCCATGTGTTAACTAAATTCTGTTCTTTATTGTCTAAATAATGAGAGGTTGCAGAGCTGTGAGATGAAGAGAAATTTGGGTGTCCTCATGTATGAATGTCAGAAAGTTAATATGCAAGTAATCAGGAAGACTAATAGAATGCTGTGTTTTATTGTGAGAGGAATTCCATGCATGAGTAAGAAGGTAATATTATAGTTACACAGAGAATTGCTGAAACCATATCTGAAACCATGTCTGGAGTACAGCACTGTTCACTAAACTTGCACAAGGATACTAATGTTTTGGAAGCAAATCAGAGAAGGTTTACCAGACTAATAACTGGAATGAGCAGATTGCCTTGTGAGGAAAGGCTATACAAGCTAGACCTGTATCCTCTGGAGTTTAGAAGAATCGGAGGTGATTTGGTTGAAACATATAAGATCCTGAGAGGACCTCATCAGGTGGATGTCAAAAGGATATTTGGTATTCTGGGAGAGCTCGGAGTCATAATTTAAAAATAAGGGGCCAACCACATATGACAGAGATAAGCAACCTCTTTTCTCTTTAAGAACTATGATTGCAAAGTATTTAAATATTTTTAAGACTGGTGTGGAAACATTTTTGATTAGCAAGTGAATAAAAGATTATCTGGAGTATGCAGGAATGTAGAGTTGAAGTAAAACCTGATCAGATATGCTCTTACTGAATGGTAGAGTAGAGTCAAAGGACCTAGTGGCTGACCTTTGTTACTTGTTTGCATCCCCTCTTCAGGACTTTGGCAGCTGACAATTCAAAGTAGATTGAAAATTGAAGGAGACCTGGGTGGAAGAATTTGAACTAGGTATTGCATTACCCTTATGTCCAGTCTCTTTAGTCTGATTGGTATTGTAAACCCTCCTGACTATTTAAAAACCAGCAACACAGAAAAAATCTATCCCATGCAGTATTCTGTAAAAATTTGAGATGTCATAAAGTAAAAATTAACAAATGTATTTCCTGAAGTATAACAGAGAATAATTAACTAAGAACTATTTACAACTCCTTCCTCTAACTGAGCATTTACCTTCTCATCTATAATAGTGGCCCAATAAAATCCTGATTAAGATTTACAAAACAAAACTTCTTATCTCAAAACCAAGTAGCTTTCACTTTTCTCTGGATTCCTAACTTCTTTGTTTTTTCTTCGGGATTCTGCTTCACAGCTTACTGATCGATAAAGGTACCTTTAAAAGAGCCAGTTTTTGGGCAGTCTTTTTACATGCTGGTGGTTTGGCAGTTCTCCCCCTGACTGTTCAATTTTCCCTGGTCTTATACCCTCAAAGCATCAGATTGTGTTATCGGCTTTTAAGATTGTCAATATACTAAACTCAAACTGGATTGGAGTTTGATATTTTTGTTGGTATAATTTAAACTGATTGGCCTAATTTGAATCTGTTTTGTTATTTCCAGGCAACCAGCTACCATGGCCATCCCAGTAGCTGAAGCATATGTTACATTGTGTCTTATTGAGAACAGTTGGTGCTGTCACTGCTAGCTTTTAACTCTTAAAGGTACAATATACCCACATCTTCATAACACCTCCCCCCTTAAAAAAAGATGAAAAGATAGTTTTATTTTTTCTTTTTTTCAAAACATTGCTCTAACATGCAGATAACTTTAATCTAATTTCACCTTAACTTCTTCTCATATACCTGTATATATATATATTACATTAAATAGATACAAATTTCATCTAAACTCCATCAGTTAAGTCCACGATAACGCATCTGCGATTACATTCTTACAACCCGCAAAATGGATTATTTTTAAATTAAAAGTCTTTAACATAAGACTCCAATGAAATGGTCTCATATTCTTTTCTTTAAAGTCATCTAAGAATAAAAGCAAATTGTGATCTGTGTACAAAACCTTCTCTGACACATTGTTCATGACATACGCATTAAAATGTTGTAAGGACAGTACCAAACTCAATAATTCCTTTTTGATTGTGGAGTATTTCCTCTGGTGAATGTTGATCTTCTTCGAAGAGTAACCAAATGGCAGTTCAATACCAACCTCACCTTCCTGTAGGAGTACAGCTCCAACTCCTATGTCACTAGTATCAATGGTGACTTTAAAAGGTTTTGAAAAGTTTGGTGTAGCTAAAAGTGGTTTGGTGGTTAATATGGCTTTCAAATTGTCAAATGCCTCTTGGCATGATTCTGTCCACCAAAACTTTGTGTTCTTCTTCAGTAAACTGGTTAACAGTGCCACTACACTGCTGAAGTTTGGGACAAATTTCCAAGACAATCCGCTGAGTCCTAAGAATCAAAGCCCCTCTTTCTTCGAGGCTGGTCATGGAAATTCCTTAATGGCCTTCGTCTTTGCATTCCACGGGGTCAAGCTTCCATGACCGATGTTATGTCACAAGAACGTCACCTCTGCTTTTGCAAATTCTGTTTTATTTAAGTTTATCACCAGTTTTGCTTCTCATAGTCTTTCAAAGAGCTCTGCCAACTGTACCATGTGATCTTTCCAGGACTTACTAAAGATCACTGCATTGTCCAAATAGACTGCACAGTTTGTTAACCCAGCCACAACTCTATTCATGAGTCTTTAGAATGTGGTGGGTGCATTCTTCATTCCAAAGGGCATCACTTTAAACTGATATAGCCCTTTTGGGGTTACTAATGCAGAAATTTCTTTCACTGACTCTGATAAACATACCTGCCTTTATGGTAATGTCACTGGCTTGTCCGACTTTCTCAATAGAGTCCTCCAATCCAGGAGTTGGATATGAGTCTGATTTTGTAATAGTGTTGACTTCTGATAATCCGTGTAGAATCGTTGAGTCCCATCTGGTTTGGGAACTAAGACGATCGGTGAGCTCCACTCACTCTGGCTTGGTTCAATGATGTCCTCATCAAGCATGGCCTCCATCTCCAAATGGGCCTGTCTAGCTTTGAGAGGACTAAGCCGATAGATGTATTATTCTATCAGAGCAGTATTCTCTTTGTCTACTTCATGTACAATAGCATTAGTCCTCCCTATCTGATTCTTACATATGTCCTTATACTGCAGTTACAAATCTTTCAACTGCATTCTATGCTCCTGAGACAGGTAGCTTACTAACCTATCCCACTCCTCAAGGACTTCTTCATTTTTTAATCTATTTTGAGCCACATCAAACTCCATATCATCTGGATTTTATTCCTCACTCTGCGGGGCAGTAACTAACACCTGTTTGTTTCTCCACTTCTTTCTCTCTAGTATAATACGGTTTCAACATGTTCACATGGCACACTCGATATCTTCTTTTCTATCTGGCTACTTGACTAGATAGTTCACCTGACTCAGTGTTTTATCAATTTGATAGGGACCACTAAACTTGGCTTCGAAGGGATCTCCTATCACTGGTAACAGTACTAACACATCATCCCCTTGGGAGAACATCCGGATCTCAGAGCTTTCATCTGCCACCTGTTTCCTTCTATACTGTGCCTTCTTCAGGTGCTGTTTAGCTAACTCACTTACATGCTTTAATCTCTCCCTCACCTCCGAAACATAATCTAAGTGTGAAATCTCCGACTTCAGTCCTGTCAATTTTCCTTTAATTAATTTCACAGGGTTGAAATTTAAATAACTGAATATTAACTCGAAAGGAGTGAACTGAGTAGATGCATTTGAGGCATTTCCAATGGCAAACAATACAAATGGGATACCTTTATCCCAATCATTTGGGTAATCCTGACAGTATGCTCTCAGTATGGTCTTCGTGGTCTGATGTCACCTTTATAAAGCTCCCTGGGATCCAGGATGATACATACTGGATTTAAAATGCTGTATACCTAAGCTATCCATAACCTCCTTAAACAGCCAAGTAGTAAAATTTGACCCTTGATCCAAATGAAGCTCTGTGGGTAGCCCATACCATGTAAAGAAAGTTACTAACTCCTCCACTAGCCTTTTTGCCTTGATACTCTGCAACGGAATTGCCTCCAGAAATCTGGTAGACACATCCATTATGGTTAACAAGTACTGGTTCCGACTTTTAGTTCTTGAGAGGGGACCTACACAATTAATTCTAACTCGCATGAAAGGTTCTTCAAATGTGGGGATTGGCAACAAAGGTTTTATTATCCCCTGTGGCTTACCTATCATTTGGTAAAAGTTAACCACATCCAGCAAAAAGTTAACCACATTAGATTAGATTTCCTACAGTGTGGAAACAGGCCCTGCAGCCCAACCAGTCCACACCGACCCTCCAAAGAATAACCCACCCAGACCCATTTCCCTCTGACGAATGCATCTAACACTATGGGCAATTTAGCCTGGCCAATTCACCAGACCTGCACATCTTTGGACTGTGGGAGGAAAGCAGAGTACCCGGAGGAAACCCACGCAGACACTGGGAGAATATTCAAACTCCACACAGACAGTCGCCCAAGGCGGGAATCGAGCCTGGGACCTTGGTGCTCTGAGGCAGCAATGCTAACCACTGAGCCACCATGCCATCCCATCCTTGTGTATTCCAGGCCAATAAAAATGTTTTTGTTCCTTAGCCTGATTCTTTCGTACCCCTAGGTGACCTCCTACAGGTAGTTCTTGTGCTACAAGTAATAACTCCTGTCTGCATGTTACTAGCAATACAATCTGATGCACTTAAGCACATTTTTCCTCTGTGCTAACCTGTCACAATCTCCATTTCCGCCTTAGAATTTTATCTTTCAGATAATAACCCTCCGGAATTCTCTCTGCCTGCTTTTCAGAATACGCATCAACATATATACCTTTTATCGTCTTGTCTTACTATTGCAAGTCTCTTAGCCTTTCAGGAGTAAACACTTCTGTGTGACCCTCTGCCTGTTCAGGTTTTCCCTGCACCATTACATCAAACAGGGTATCTGCAAACTGAACCTCAAACCCTTCATCTTTCTCTTTACTTTTCACTTTTTGTTGTGACTTTTGATAGTGGGATCTGGTTACCACATAGTCTGGGAAAACACCAGGATATTTCTGTTTTAACTCTTCAGTTTCTTGGTCTTCCTTGAGCTTCTCCACAACAAGGGGTGTCACTCCTACCTTGGATCCTGTTAATTCATTCCCAAGAACAAACTGAACTCCTGGAACTGACACTCTGTCAGTCACTCCCACTGTAACTTCCAGTCTTGATTTGGCAAGATCCAACCTGATCTGACAGAGGGAAACTCTAATTTTCTGTCCATCTATCCCACAAATTACTACACTCTTGGATAAGAGATCATGAAGAATGCATATTCACTCATCCCTTACTATCAGCAACTGGTTAGATACTGTATCTCTCAAAATTATAACTTCTTGTCATTCTCCCCTGTTCTTTCTGAGTAAACTTTACCCACTGAGGCCAATTATTTGTACAGAACAGGTACTAACTCCATACCCAACCCCTGCCTAGGCTGTGCACTCTCCTTCAGCTACTCAGCTCTTCTAGGGGTCTCCTCTACTACCTTCAATAATGCCATTGGCTTTGCTTCTTTTACATCTTTTCCCACAGCTCCTTTCTTTAACAACCCGCACTGTGACTTTACATGTCCCAGTTTACCACAGCGGAAACACCTAGACCTTCACCTTCTTTCCACCCTCTTGGGCTTCATTTTTATCATGTGGTAAATTCTTACCAGTGCTCTCTACTCTTGGTTTAGTAGTGTCAGATCTCCCCTTCTCCCAACTTCTCTCCCTCATAGGACGAAACTCTGGCCGGAAGATTGTCTTATGCACCAAGATGTACTCATCTGCTAATTCTACTGCCCTTCTCACTTCCTGAACTTTCTGTTCCTCGACGTGAATTCTTACTATCTCTGGAAGTGAACTCCTCCAACAGAATGATCTCTCTCAGCGCCTCAAAGGTCTTATCTATTTTCAAAGCACGTACCTGTCGATCAAAATAATTATTTTTAATCCTTTTGAACTCAATATAAGTCTGAGCTGGTTCCTTCTTTGTGTTTCTGAACCACTGTCTATATGCTTTTGGTATCAATTCATAAGCATTTAAAATGGCCTGTTTGACCTCTACATAATCTCTTGACTGCTCATCTGACAGTGCGGCAAATACTCACTAGCTTGGCCGGAAAAGCATTACCCATAAATCCTCTGACCACTCCATCTGCCTACCAAATTTTTCAAATGAAATAAAGAAGGTTTCAATATCTTTCTCATCAAAATGCAGCAGACATTTAACATATTTATATATATATATATATATATATATATATATATCATTCCCTTCTGTCTTAATCTCCATCTTGTTAACTTGATTTTGCTAAGTCCAACTTCTCAAATGCAAATTCTCTCTCTTTTTGCTCAGCTAAGAACTTTCTCTTTTTCCTCTTTCTCTATTTCTCTCTCCCTTTCTTCTCTCTCTCTGTGCTCAGCTAAGAACCTTCTCTCTCTTTTTTTCTCTCTCTCCCTTTCTTCTCTCTCTCTTTCTTCTCTCTCTCTCCCTTTCCCTCTTCCGTTGTTTATCTTCTAACTCCATTTTCCTCAATTGTAATTTAAGCTTTTCTACTTCCACAGCACTTGTCTGTTTCTCTAACACATCTAATTATTTGAGTAATTCCCTGACAAGTTCAACTTTACTTTTGTCCTTGGTTAAACCCAAATCTAACGTATTTGCTGATTCTAAAAGTATGGCCTTTTTCTTTCCTTCTAAACTTTCTTGGCAAATTTGAGAATTACCTTCAAATCCCAGAAACTCTTTAGCAATTTTAAGAGCCATTTCTCTCACTTTAATTTAATTAACCACAAGTCACTAAAATTAAACAAATCGGCTCATCTATGTTTTATTTAAAGATCTAGGACACTAACCTGCAAATGTTAAATCTGCTGGGGTTTTTCATACCCCCAAATCCATTAAAAACAGTTCAAATCACAGACCTGAGCCCCCAAACTGTGACAACATATGATAAAGTCTAGATTAGAGTGGTGCTTGAAATGCATAGCAGGTCAGGCAGTATCCAAGGAGCAGGAAAATCAATGTTTCGGACAAAAGCCCTTAATCAGGAATGAAGGGCTTTTGCCCAAAATGTCAATTTTCCTGCTCCTCCGACGCTGTCTGACCTGCTGTGTTTTTCCAGCACCACTCTAATCTAGACTCCGACCTCCAGCATCTGCAGTCCTCACTTTCGTCAACATGGGGTAAACCCTCCTGCTTATTTTAAGAAAACAGCAATAAAGAAAAGAAATGTCCTGTGCAGTAATCTGTCAAAATTTGAGAGGTCAAGAACTATTTGAAGTAAAAATTAACAACTTTTTTTCCTAAAGTATAACCGAGAATAATTAACTAACAACTATTTACAACACCTTCCTCTAACCTATCTTTTACCTTCTCCTCTATAATACTTGTCCAATAAAACCCCCAATTAAGATTTACAAAACAAAAATTCTTATTTCAAAACCAGGCAGTTTTCAGTTTTCTTTGTATTCCTGTTTTCTTTGCTGCTTCTTGGAGATTCTGCTTCATAGGTTACTGATCAATAAAGGTACCTTTCAGAGAGCTATTATTGGGCGGTCTTTTTACATGCTGGTGGCTTGGCAGTTCTCCTCCCAACAGTTCAATTTTCCCTGGTCTTGTACCCTCAAAACATCAGATTGTGTCATTGGCTTTCAAGATTGTCAATATATTAAATTCAGACTGGATTGGAGTTTTGGTATTTCTTGGGGTATAATTTAAGCTGATTGTTCTAATTTGAATCTGTTTTGTCATTTCCAGGCAACCAACTACCCTAGCTACCCCAGTAGCTGGAGCACATGTTACATTATATCTTATTGAGATGTCATTGTCAGCTTTTAACTCTCTTAAAGGTACAGTACGCCCCATATTTATAACAGTATAGTCATGGCCTCAACTCATGGACAACAGTGGATCAAAAACATTGCGCAAAACCACCTTCTGAAAGTTATTATGTGTGGACAATGAATGCTGGCCTGGCCAGCGATGCCTATTTGCCATGAAAGATTAAATTTAAATAAAATCTCTCCCCTAAAGACTAGTATTACCTCATCCATGAGATTTAAACACGTAGCCAATCATCCTCACCTCCTGTTATTTCTTGCTGCCTTTTGTGTGCTAACCATTCCTGCAAGAATTAGAAAGTTGGTCAATAGGAGATAAGAAATGTATTCAGACTATGCAGCTGTCATGGTTGAGTGATGCAATACTTTCCATTTGCCAGCATTAGTGGAGTTCCAACATTGCTGAACAAGCTCAACATATTCCGTTTTGATCGGCACCCTCTTAATGACCTTCGACATTTACTCCTTCCAGCACTTGCATGCATTGTCTGTGGTATATTCCATCAACAAGACAGAATCCCTACAGTGAGGAAGCAGGACGTTCAGCCCATGGAGTCCACACTGACCCCCAGAAGATCATCTCACCCAGACTCACCCACATCATCCATTCCTGCAACCCTGTATTTCCCATTGTCAATTCACCTAACCTGCACATCTTTGGACTATGGGAGAAAACCAGAGCACCATGCAGAAACCAACGCAGACACAGGGAGAATGTGCAAACTTTGCATAGGCAGTCACCCGAGGCTGGAATCAACCCCAGGGACAGTGCAACAGTCGTCACCACTGAGCCACCCCAAAATGCAATGCAGCAACGTACCAAAATTTCTTAGCAACATCTTTCAAACTCATGACCTCTGCCACCGAGAAAGATAAAGGAAGCTGACTTTAGAAGTTGCATGCTCGTCTCTAAATCACAAACCATCCTCACACAAACGTATCTCATTATTTTTGATCTATTATGGTGTCAAAGTCCTGGAACTCCATTCCTAAGAGTTAAACTGTAGAAGTTCAAAAAAGTTGTTCAACACCTGTCTTCAATGTTCCTAGGGATGGGAAACAAATCCTGCCCTTGTCAAATATTCATACTGTATGAACAAATTTTAAAAAGTTGCTTGTACATATAAGCTATGAGGTGCAGCTATAAGCCTTGTAATGTTGCTAAGTGTATGAAGGTGATGTCAGGCATATAAGTGTTGTGTTTGATTGTGATTGGTGGAGATTGTTGCTAAGTGAGTGATAAAGGTCTGGTAGATTGAGAAATGGCTGAGACGAATGGTGTAGCTGGTAAGAAATGTCATTTGAAAATGCATTTGCTGACCTTTGACAACTCACATAGAATCATTAAACACACATCTATACTTCATTCACAGTCTCAAGGCTACTGTCTTCACACTGATATCCACTGTTATCTCTTGTACTACTTTATGAACCTGAGACTGGTGGAACTCCAGTTGCCACTGAAGGTATAGGATATATTTTATTGATTTTCTTCCATCAAAGCTACAATGCAGCATTCAAAAACATAGATGTGCACTTATTCTCAAAATTGGACATTGTTAATTCCTCCATAGCACAATATTCAGAATGATCTCAGCATCAACCATCCGCCACCATGCTCCATCTGATTAAAAAGTGCAGAGTAGTTTTAAAATATGCTACAAATAAATGTGATCAAATTCTGATTGGTTTGCATATTCAATGTATATTATGGGGGTAGGTGGTTGCAGAAAGAAATCCTAAAAATAAACAGGCAACATGACACTGACATTCTTCACACAATGCAATCAATGGACACAAGTTAATTCATGTGGGTTAATTGTCAGGTGAGTATTTGTTACTGCTCGAGTTGACGATTCCAAAACATACCTGGTTGGTCTTGCACCCTCCATAATTTTGACATCATCCAAAACTGCTTCTCATGTCTTAACTCTCAAAACCTCATTCACCTGGATAACCTGGATAAATGTGAAGTGATCCATTTTGGAAGGTCGAACTTGTTTGATGAATATAGGATTAAAGACAGGATTCTTGTCATTGTGAAGGAACAGAGGGAGCGAGGTGTTCAAATGCATAGATCCCTCAAAATTGCCACCCAAGTGGACAGGGTTGTTAAGAAAGCCTATGTTATTTTGGCTTTCATTAACAGGGAATTCGAGTTTAAGAGGTGCGGGGTTTTGCTGCAGCTCCACAAGATGCTGGTGAGACCATACTAGGAATATTGTGTCCATCTCTGGTTGTCCTATTATAGAAAATATACAGAGGCTTTGGAGTGGGTGCAAAGAAGGTTTACCAGGATGCTGCCTGGACTGGAGGGCTTGTCTAAGAGAGACTGACTAAGCTCAGACTCTCCTCTCAGGAGAGAAGGAGGAAGAGAGGTGACCTGATAAGGTATACAAAATAATGAGAGGCATGGATAGGGTCAATAGCCAGAGACTTTTCCCCAGGGCATGATTGACTGGCATGAGGGGTGATAGTTTTAAGATATTAGGAGGAAGTTGTAGAGGAGACATCAGGGATAGTTTCTTTACGCAGAGAGTTGTGAATGCATGGAATGCGTTGCCAGCGGTGGTGGTGGAAGCAGAGTCATTAGGGACATTTGAGCAACTACTGGACATGTAAGTTAGGTTATTTTGTTTTAGATTAGGAATAATCCTCGGCACAATATCATGGGCCAAAGGGCCTGTTCTGTGCTGTACTTTTCTATGTTCTATGTTCACCTGGCATCCTTGTGTTGAACAATATGCATTTGACCTTGGTCAAGCAATACCCTGACTTCAATATTCTCTTTATTGTTCTCAGACTCTTGCATGCCCTTGCCATTCTTCATCTGTATAATTTCATTTTATTCCACAATGTCAACCTGTGATTCTTCATTTATAGCCTTTTAAACATTTTCCAATTTTAATTGCTCTAACGTGAGTGACATGCCTTGTGTTTTGAGGTTCCAAGCTCTAACATGCTCTCCCTATCCCAGCCCATCTTGTAAACAACATGAGTTTGACTTTACCTACATTGTGTGCAGCCTGTTTGTTACACTGCATACTAAGTTCTGACGGCAGCAATTGCTATGCAGCTGTTCATATGCTCATCCATAAGGGACCAATTCTTCAGTGCAGTTTGTTTCCCGACTGTGCAGTAAGATTCAGACTAGTCCCAGTGTATGTTCTACTGTTATGATCCAATCTGAGACAAACAATTTAGTTTTTGAAAATAAATAACCAACATCCCAGATATTTACAGAAAGAATGAAGGCACAAAAGTCTACTGTTTAAAACAATATTTTCTTTAATATAGAAGGGTAAAAACTAAACAATATGAGGTAACTAACTACTCCAAAACCCAAAAACAACATAAATTGGCCACAAATTAACAACCAAATCGATAAACAATTGATATACAATGAATTAGATTTTAAGTGCCAGATACAGCTAAAGTAGGTCTTCACCTCACCTTCCTCAACTCTGCTTATTATTATCTGGTTGACATAGATCCAACAATGTCAAGTTAAACTTTGAGAAACACCTGGAGCAATTATATACTTTTTTTCTTCTTGTCTTCTACATCTCTCGCCACTGTCTTCTTCAGCCTGTCCATCCTGAGTGGAATAATTATTAACGAAGCTCTAAGCTTTCTTTTAATGTAATTTGAACGAGATGTTTTGGTTTCCAATCTCTGTTTTAGTTTCTATTTCCTTAGCACTTCAAAATACAGTTTAATTGACTAGGGTGGTAGATAGTGTGAAGGATAAAGATAAACTGCAGGGGGATATCAAGAGAATGGTCAGCTGAGCAGAACAGTGGCAAATAACATTCAACTATGAAAAGTGTGATGTAATGCACATGAGGATGGCTAACAAAGTAAAGATTTACCAGATAATTCATTGGAACCGGGGAATTACTAAAAATCAAGAAAAACCTTAGAATGCATATCCACAAATGCCTGAAGGTGGCAGGACAGGTACTTGAGATGTTTAAGAAGACATATAGGATACTTGCCTTTATTAGCCACAGCCTGGAATATAAGAACCAGGAGATTTTGCTGGAACTATGTCATTTAAGAAGGATGTGATTGTACTAGAGTGTGTGCAGAGGAAATTTATCAGGCTGTTGCCTGCACTTGAAGGTTTGATCTTTGAGGAAAGGCTTGGATATACTGGGGTTGCTTTTCTTGGAGCAACAAAGATTGAGAGTGGTTCTGATAGAGGTGCATAAGGTTGTGAGAGGCATAAACAGAATAGATAAGAAATCACTTTTTGTATTACTAGAGTTGTCATTAACTAGGGTGCATCAATGTACGGTAAGAGATCGGAGGCAAAGTAAGAGTTGAGGATTTCTTTTGTTACTCGTGGTGGTGGGAGTTTTGAACTCACTTCCTAACTGGGTGGTTAAGTCAGAAACTTTCTGAACAATAAATCAATACTTAGATGTGTATTTGTGTTGCCATAGTCTCCAGAGCTGTGAGCCAAAGCTGGAAAATAAGATCAGAGTAGTCAGAACTTTGTTGACTGGCATGGAGACAATGGGCTGAATAACTTCCTTCCATGCTGTCAACGTCTTTCTGATTTTTCCATCTTGTTACCCTTTTCAACTGGGGTCTGTCTGAAAAAAATACAAGGGTTTAAACCATAGAGTTCAGCACAAAATGCAACCCACACAGCTAAAAATGATCATTGCTTCACTTCATTCTACTCCTTTTAAGTTATTTGCTAAAATGTATCTCTTTGACCAAACTAATCTTCAACTATCCTAATATTAGCTCTATGAGACTCCTGTTAAACATTGCTTTATGATATTTTCGTACTTTGGGATATTTTATTTTGTTGAATGTGCGTTATAAACATAAAGCTTTCATTGTTAATTGTACATAACCTCAGAATTAGGGTGCAGAGAATGTTATGTAATTTGGTCTTACAATTTAATGGAGTAAAGCAACTCATTCTAGTTAATCTAACAAAACTGAAGTCAGTGGGAAGTACAGGGAAGACTCTCAGCTAGTTGGATTTGTACCTAGCACAAATGAGGTGGTTGTAATTGTCTGAAGTCAGTGGCTCAGCCGCAGGATATCCTTGCAGGTGTTCCACAGGATAGTGACCTGGTTCCTACCATCAGCAGATGCTTCATCAATGAGCTTCCCTCAATCATAAGTTCATAAGGACCAGCCATATAAATACTGTGGCTATAAGAATAGATTGGAGGCTAAGAAGTCTGAGAAGATTTGTAGCTCAGATTGGGTTTCTGGATGTAGGTTTGCTCGCTGAGCTGGAAGGTTCAATTCCAGATGTTTCGTCACCCTACTAGGTAACATCATCAGTGGGCCTCCGGGCGACACATGCAGAATTCTATGGTAAGTAATTCACCTCTTGACTCCTCCAAACCTGGCCACCAACATTCAGGAAGCTTGACAGCATCCATGACAAAGCAACCCACTTGATAGACGCTCCATCCAACATCTTCAAATTTGTCTACTTCATCACCACTGCGTTAAAGTGTATCATGTACAAGATGCACTGCTGAAATTCATCAAGGCTTCTTAGGCAGCACCCATGGCTTCTATCATCTGGAAGGACAAAGGAAGGAGATATATAGGAACACTACCAAATATAAATCCCCAACCAAGTGACTAATCATCCTAACTTGCTTGATTATATTGCCATTCTTTCACGATCACTGGGTTAAAACCTGGAACACTCTCCTTAACAACACTGTGTGAGTATTACCACATCGCACCTACTGCAGTAGTTCAAGTTCGCCATCTCCTCATTCATTGAAAATAAGCGAGAAACACTGGCTTAGCCAATGAGAACCACATTACATTTTTTTTAAAGTGGTTCTGTCTGTTTTCAAAAGCACATGAATGACCAACATTTGAAACAATAAATACTGTTTTTTATGAATATCAGCTTTTGTCACTTTCTATTATTTGTGATCACTCAGTTGTGTGTTATCTTTGCTACATCATCCTTTTGTGCACTTATGTATCCACTAAATTCTGTTGGTCAGAATAAGATTCCAATCAAATTGAAATAGAAATCAATATTTTGCTTCAAAATCCATGAAAATAAGCAGCAAATTTCAAGATAGACTGTGACCCTTGGATGCTCAATTTCAAAGTGACAAAGTTTGATTAAAAAGGTCAGTTACATTTATCATTGTTTATGGAAGAATCACAAGTCTCTTCATTTCTCATATTTTAAATGTCATTCTGTTCACGAGATGTGTTTCTTTTCATGAATGTGTGATTTTGTGCACATTCTGCTGACAGTTGTCATTTAGTTTCCTCTGCTTTTATCTGGAAGTCATTTGATATAGAAAGTATTTTAATGTATATCATTCCCTATCTGTTCAATATCAAAAGCATCAATTAGCATATATCTAAGTGTAACAGTAACAGTTCCTGTGCAAGTGTGCCTGTTCAATCCAGAAAGATGCAGCAATGATAATGTGACTGAAGATGAAGGCGTGATTGCTGGCTTCTCTCAAATTGGATATTGGTATTGCCTAGTACTTGTGTAGCATGAATGTTACTTATGACTTGGAAGCACAGACCTGGGTATTGTCTAAGTCTTGCTGCATTCCGTCATCAACTGATTCAGTAGCTGAGGAGCCATCAATGAGGCTGAACATTGTGCAAACATCAGAGAACATCTGCATTTCTGATCTCATGATCGAGGGAAGGTCATTAATGAAGCAGTTGAAGATAGTTGGGCTTGGATATCACCCTGAAGAAATCCTACACTGATGTCCGGCATCTGAGGTGACTTACTTCAAGCAACCACAACCCTTTTCCTTTGTGCCATGTATGTCTCCAAACAGTGAAAAGGCTCTTTTTTTTCCTCCACAGCACTCACTGATTCCAGTTTTGCTGAGGCTTCTTGGTGCCACACTCATTCAAATACAATGGAAGTTACTCTCACTTCACCTTTGAAATTAAACTCTTTTATCCATATTTGAACCAAGACTGTAAGGAGGTCAACATCCAAATGCCCTTGGCACAACCCAACTGAGAGACATTGAGTGGGTTATTGAGGGCAGACACATGGTAATTGATTGCACTGTTGCTAACACCTCCCAGCATTTTACTGCTGATGAGAGAAGTTGGGGTAATAATTGGCTGGGTTCAATTTATCCTGTTTGCTGTGTACAGGGTATAGCTGGACAATTTTCCAAGTTGTTTGGCAAATGCCAGTGTTGTTGCTGTATGGAAAAAAGTTTGACTAAGGGCACAGCTGGCAAGGTTCTGGGGCATATTTTTGAATACTATTGCTGGAATTTTATCAGGGCCCATATCATGTGCTGTATCCAGTGCATTCACCCTCTTCTTGTTATTGCATGGAGTGAAGCGAATTGTCAGAAGACTAAGATTTGTGTTGCTGGAGACCTCAAATGAGGCCAAGGTGGATCATTCATTTGGTATTTCAGGCTGAAGATGTTTGTGAATGCTTCAGTTTTGTGCTAATATGGTGGGTACCCCCATCTTTGAGGATGGGATAATTGTGTAGTCTCCTTCTCCGATGAATTCATATCTTGGAGTTGGAGGATGGTGGAGCTTAGACCTGATTTGTTGACTGTGAAACCCTTTAGACCTGTGTATCACTTGCTGCTTATGCTGTTTAACATGTAATTAATTATATCATCACTAGGTTGGTATTTTTTTTTAAGTATTCCTCATGCTGCTCCTGACCTGCCCCCTTAATCAAACCAGGGTCTGGGTCTGATCTACTGGTGGGACTGGGTATTCCCATGGATTGTGATGGTGTTGTCTGGGACATATCCTGTAAGGTCTGATTTCTTTGTTAGGACTACATTAAGATGTTGCTTCCCTTTTCTGCGAGACAGACTATTTTGGCACTAACTCCCAGATTTTCTTAAAAAACACTTTGCAGAGATGATGGAGCTGAGTTTGCTGTTGTCCTTTCTGCTGCTTAGATCAATGCCTGCTGGTCCACACAGTTTTATTCCTTTTTTTGAGGCATATTCACAGTTTGATATAATAGTGTTTTTCTAACCATTGCAGTGGATAATTAAGAGTCTGCCAAATCGCTGCTTGGCTGGAGGCATGTGCAGGCCAGACGAGGAAAGGAAGGACATTGGTGAACATGATGCACTTTTACAACAATGGATAATGGTTTCATGGATTTTCAAGAGTTCAGATTCCACCATCTGCCATGCTGGGATTTAAAACCTTGGTCCCTCAAACATTACCTGGATCTCTAGATTACTAATTCAAAGGCAGATTCTCTGCCCTGTTGTTTTCATTGAACAATTGTAAAGACCCAAGGTCAACCCTTTGACCACTTAGGCAAAAGTGAGGACTGCAGATACTGGAGATCAGAGTCAAGATTAGAGTGGTATTGGAAAAGCACAACAGGTCAGGCAGCATCTGAGCAGCAGGAAAATCGATGTTTTGGGCAGAAGCCCTTCATCAGGATGAAGGGCTCCTGCCCAAAACGTTGATTTTCCTTTGACAATTTAGATGAGGCATTTCCATTTTTGAGTTTAAAGGAAAAGGCTGAATTTGGACAACACATTTCATGTCCTCAGGAAGTCCCAATCCACTTTGTAATCAATATAATTCCTTTGAAGTGTTATCATTTAGATTAGATTAGATTCCCTACGATATGGAAACAGGCCTTTTGGCCCAACAAGTTCATATCGACCCTCCAAAGAGTGACCCACCCAGACTCATTCCCCTATCCTATATTTACCCCTGACTAATGCATCTAACACTATGGG
This sequence comes from Chiloscyllium plagiosum, assembly GCF_037043375.1. Lineage (NCBI taxonomy): Eukaryota > Metazoa > Chordata > Chondrichthyes > Orectolobiformes > Hemiscylliidae > Chiloscyllium > Chiloscyllium plagiosum. The sequence continues at coordinate 75,797,445 of NW_028270145.1, read as the reverse complement.
CAATTTAGCATGGCCAATTCACCTGATCTGCACATTTTTTGGATTGTGGGAGGAAAGCGAACCACCCGGACAAAAACACACAGACACTGGAAGAATGTGCAAACTCCACACAGTCGCCAAAGGTGGGAATCAAACCCAGGTCCCTAGCGCTGTGAGGCAGCAGTGCTAATCACTGAGCCACCGTACTGCCCTGTTGTAACCCAGAAAATGTGTCAGTCAACTCAACCAAAGATAATGATCAGATGAGCTGTTTCTAATGATGATGTTTGAAGGTTGTGTCCATCAGAGCACCCATGTGTTTTTCAGTGGCCACATGTGATCATTGTCACAGGATTTTTAAACGCACTCAAGATGATTGGCAGAAAACCAATCACATCTCCGTGTTTGTCCTCAAGCAATACATCAGTCAATGCCCCCTGTTCATGCAGAGGAAACAAAATGAAAGTGCATGGCATCTGGACCCCACACATTATTCACACTTTTATCTGAGGAAGAAATAATGAGCAGTCAAACAAGCAAGTGTGGGAGAGTAGAAAACTCTGGTCAGAGCAATTTCAAGTAGGAAATTCACAAAAACAAACAGTCTTTGAACCAAATTTTAAAAATGCACTGGAAAAGCCATACTTGAAATTCTATATACAGTTTTGATTGGCACACTTCAAAACTGTGTAATTTATATGTGACTTTATATGACTGTAGAGAGGAGTAACAAAATTAAACACAAGAAGTTGAGAAGCGTGCAATAATTGTGGTGTAAAATCAAAACTGATTTTGTGTATATGAAATTGGTCCCATGTCTCTGTCAGATTTGTGCTTGCACAAATGCTGTGTAAAGGCAATGAGTGGTGTAATTAGTAATTCATTAATTTTATTTTTCTATTACACATTGGTGACTTTTAAAAAGAAGTTTTGTAGTGTTGACTGGTGACTGTTTCCCCCAGTATGAGGAATCAAGATAAGTGGGTATGTAATTTCATACCCACTTATCTTGATTCCTCATACAGTATTCCAGCATCATTCTGCCCTTGAGCAGTTTTCCTAGAGGCTACAACTCTTTGTTTTCCTCATTGAATCACAGGATGACTATGGTAGCATTTATTAACTATCCCTAGTTCTCTACATGAAAGTAAGTTGAAAAGTGAACGGTTTCTCATACAGGCTTTTCACTTGCAGAGACAGATAGCTGAGTGCCTGTGTATGGCTGCCAATGCAGTGTTCAAGCATCCTGCAGAAATTAGTGGTGAGCTGCCCTCTTGAACTGCTGCAGTCTATGTGCTATAGGTTGTCAGGGAGGGAGTTCCAGGAATTTGGTGCAGCAACAGTAAAGGAACATCATGTATTTTGAAGATAAAATGTTGCCTGGCTTGGGGGTGAATTTGAAGGTGGTGGTCTTCCCATATCTCTGCTACCCTTGCCCCTGCAAATAGTAGAGTTCACAGTTTTGGCAGGTACTGTGGAAAGGATATGTGTAAATTAGTTCTTGTGGTGAATCTGTCAGTACACACTTCTGCCACCATGAGGACACACCTGGGCAATTTTCCATATTGGAGAAAGTGAGGATTGCAGATGCTGGAGATCAGAGCTGAAAATGTGTTGCTGGAAAAGCGCAGCAGGTCAGGCAGCATCCAAGGAGTAGGAGAATCAACGTTTCGGGCATGAGCCCTTCTTCAGGAATGCAGGAGAATCGACGTTTCGGGCATGAGCCCTTCTTCAGGAATCAGCAGGAGAATCGACGTTTCGGGCATGAACCCTTCTTCAGTAATCCTGAAGAAGGGCTCATGCCCGAAACGTCGATTCTCCTGCTCCTTGGATGCTACCTGACCTGCTGCGCTTTTCCGGCAACACATTTTCAGCAATTTTCCATATTGCCAGTGTTATAGTTGTACTGAACAGCTTGGCTCAGGTTGTGGCTAGTTCTGGAGCATAACACACCTGTGGCCTATTTATAACTTCAAAAGTATTAAAGGTGCTGAGGAAACACACCAAGATAAAGGTATCCTCCCGCACCCATATCTATTATAGCAGACTCCAGCTTTTTACACATAGAAAGACATCCTCTTGTCCCTTCAGTTTCAATAATTTGGCAGCCATTTTTAATTTGGCAGGGAGTGTACATTCTGAGCATCAAATGACCAATTCTGTGAAAATTGTCAAGTGGTTTCCTTAAAACAGTGAGGTGTTGGCTTGGAGCTCCACTTGATTGTAACATTAAGACACTGACCTAAACAGATTCCAGCCCTATATGTTTACTAGTTAGAGTAGCCTGTATCATTGGTCATTATATAATTATATATACCAGCAAAACATCATTTGAAGCAATTAATAAGGTGGTCTCAACTAAATTATATGAATCTGCAATTTTCTAAATGGAATTCTTTGCTATAGTTTCTGCTGGATAGGTTAGAACTCAGGTCAATTAAAATCAACCATGAAATGTATAGGAATTAAGACACGCTTTGGCTTTTGATTTTGAAAGCAGCACAGAGAGAACAAGAGAACATGAAGGAAATGTCACAAGAGAACAAATTGACCTTCCCAGAAAATTTACAGTTCAAGATCCAACTGTTTCACATTAAACCATAAGTGGTGTAAGCATTGCTTTTGGCTCAGCAGACACTAAGTTACTGATACATGTCATTTGTTAAATCCTGACCCTGAATAGTCCTGAATAACCGTATATCACATCTGGCTATGAAATTAACAGCAGTTTTAAATTTCTTTGTCAAGGTCTCATTTTAATCATTAGGGAGTGGTCACATGGGCATCATAGTTTGTGATATCAAACTGCAGCAGTGGGATCATGGGGGAATTGATAATAAGTTTGGTGACTTCAACTATTTTTGAAATCTGATGAGCAGAAAATAACTATATAGCAATGATTTTATGTAATTGCTGGATTTTCACGCTGCGGTGGACTGAATCTCTATTTAGATCTATGCTTTTCACATAATTTCAGAACACATATAACCCATAGAAAAAGAACACATCATTTATATATCATTTTATAATATCCTCATTGTTATGGCAAGTGTTTGCCAAGATGACAGAGGAACACTTCAAAGATGTTCTCAAAACCTTCCTAGACAGGAGTCCTCAGCAAAGGTCCTACCTTCATCATCAATCCTCAGCAAAGCCTTACCTTCATCCGAATGATCAGTCCTCAGCAAAGCCTTACCTTTATCCCCGTTTGTCCACGCATCAGCGAATTCAATACGGGTCGTGATGTCGCAAATGTCTTCCGCCGTCTCCGAGCTTACTTTTTCAATCAGGACTCCTGCCCACCTTCCGAGGACCCCTTCACCTGCCTCCAACACACTCCATCCACCTAGACATCCCATGCCAGTCTGTTACACACCCTCGACGTCTTTATTTCCAACTGCGGCTGAGACATTAACTACCTCAATCTATCTACCCCCCTCCCCTACTCCAACCTCTCATCCTCACAACACGTAGCCCTCCACTCCCTCTGCTCCAATCCCAACCTCACCATCAAACCAGCGGATAAAGAGGATGTAGTGGTAGTTTGGCACACTGACCTCTACACCGCTGAAGCCAGTGCCAACTCGAAGGCACTTCCTCCTACCGCCTCCTCGACCATGACCCCACCCCTCATCACCAAACCATCATCTCCCAGACCATACACAACCTCATCACCTCAGGAGATCTCTCACTCACAGCTTCCAACTTCATAGTTCGGGAACCACGCACTGCTCGATTCTACCTCCTTCCCAAGATCCACAAGCCTGACCACCCCAGCTGACCCATTGTCTCAGCCTGCTCCTGCCTCACCGAACTCATCTCCACCTACTGTGATACTGTCCTATCCCCCCTAGTCCAGGAACTCCCCACATATGTTTGAGACACCACCCACGCCCTCCACCTCCTCCAAGACTTCCCTTTCCCCGGCCCCCAACGCCTCATCTTCACCATGGATATCCAATCCCTCTACACCTCCATCCACCATGACCAGGGTCTCCAAGCCCTCTGTTTCTTCCTCTCCCGACGTCCCCACCAGTACCCTTCCACTGATACACACATTCGTTTGGCTGAACTGGTCCTCACCCTTAACAATTCCTCTTTCGAATCCTCCCACTTTCTCCAGACGAAAAGGGTAGCCATGGGCACCCGCATGGGCCCCAGCTATCCTGGGGCTTTTTGATGGCTATGTAGAACAGTCCATCTTGCATAGTTACACGGGCACCACTCCCCACCTCTTTCTCCGCTACATCAATGACTGCATCAGCTCCACCTCTTGCTCCCGCGAGGAGGTTGAGCAGTTCATCACCTTCAACACACTCCACCCCGACCTTAAATTCACCTAGACCATCTCTGACACCTTCCTCACCTTCCTGACCTCTCCATCTCCATCAATTACAACTGACTTAATACTGACATTTTTTACAAACCCACCAACTCCCACAACTACCTAGATTGCACCTCTTCCCACACTACCTACTGCAAAAATGCTATCCCATATCCCCAATGCCTCTGCCTCCATGGCATCTGTTCCCAGGAGGGCCAGTTCCACCACAGAACACACCAGATGGCCTCCTTCTTTAAAGACCATGATTTCCCTTCCCACGTGGTTGAAGATGTCCTCCAATGCATCTCATCCACATACTGCACTTCTGCCCTCAAACCCCACCCCTCCAACCGTAAAATGGGCAGGACCACCCGGTCCTCACCTTCCATCCTACCAACCTCAGTATAAACCACATCATTTGCTGACAATTCTGCCACCTACAAACGGACCACACCACCAGGGATATATTTCCCTCTCCACCACTATCTGCTTTCTGCAAAGACTGTTTCCTCCATGACTGCCTGTCAGGTCCACGCCCCCTAACAACACACCCTCCCCTCCTGGCACCTTCCCCTGCCACCGCAGGAAATGCAAAACCTGCGCCTACACCTCCTCCCTACCTCCATCCAAGGCCTCAAAGGACCCTTCCACATCCATCAAAGTTTCACCTGCACATCCACCAATGTCATTTATTGCATCTGTTCCTCCCAATGTAGTCTCATTTACATTGGGGAGACTGGATGCCTTCTCACAGATCGCTTTAGGGAACATCTCTGGGATACCCGAACCAATCAACCCCATTGCCCCGTGGCCCAACATTTCAACTCCACCTCCCACTCTGCCAAGAGCATGCAAATCCTGGGCCTTCTCCACCACAACTCCCTCACTGCCCAATGCCTGAAGGAAGAACGCCTCATCTTCTGCCTCGGAACACTTCAACCCCAGGGCATCAATGTGGAATTCACCAGTTTCCTCATTTTCCCTGCCCCCACCTTACCCCAGTTCCAACCTGCCAGCTCAGCACTGTCCTCATGACCTGTCCTACATGACAATCTTCCATCCCACCTATCCGCTCCACCGTCCTCTCCAACCTATCACCTTCATCCCCACCTCCATCCATCTATTGAACTCTTAGCTACCTTCTCCCCAGCCCCACCCCCTCCCATTTATCTGTCCATCTAAGAGGCTCCCTGCCTCATTCCTGATGAAAGGCTTTTGCCTGAAACGTCGATTTTCATGCTCCTTGGATGCTACCTGACCTGCTGTGCTTTTCCAGCACCACTCTAAAATTGACTCTGATCTCCAGCATCTGCAGTCCTCACTTTCACCTAGGATGTAATATTCCACCTAATTGTGAAGATTTCTTACTGTGGACAACTCAAACTGGAGAAGCAGCAACCATGAAGATAGCAAACACCGTGAGCATCTCTGACAGGCCCAGGCGAAGGCCAATTGCAAAGTAGAAGGTGAAAATCTGAGCATCCTACCTACCCTACCTTCTTCAAATGCCACCTTCCCCACATGTAGCGGGGTGTGCAGATGAAACATTGGAATCATTGGTCACACCTTGTCCAATGACACCAAAGTAGATGAACATCATGCTTTGTCCTGAGGGACTACACAGAAGAATGGCTTCAAATGTCTTTCAAAATGAACTCCATCAATTTCTAATTGCCCACTTGCCATCTCATACAGTGTCAATGTTATTTTTCCCTTCACTTGGTAATTCCTGTGAATTGTCCTGATAAGTACAAAATGAGAATGTGTCTTTTCAGCAGTACTCAACTTCTATGGAAATTTGAGTACTTGATGAATAAAAATATTTTCATACATATTTAACTGAATGCTGAAACCTCGGGAGAGAATTAGCTGGAATGAAGAATGGTATGGGCAGTATTGGTAGTGAAAAGTACTGTGGTTTTATTACAATGTACAATAAATAATTGGTGCTGGAAGACTGGTGGTTGGCTAACATGGTACCACTGTTTCAGAAGGGTGGTAAGGACAAGCCAGGAAACTATAGACCAGTGAGCCTGACATCAGTGGTGGGCAAGTTGTTGGGGGAATCCTGAGGGACAGGATGTACATGTATTTGGAAAGGCAAGGACTGATTAAGAGATAGTCAACAAGGTTCTGTGCATGGGAAATCATGTCTCACAAACTTGATTGAGTGTTTTGAAGAAGTAACAAAGAGGATTGATGACAGCAGAGTGGTAGATGTGATCTATATGGACTTCAATAAGGTGTTCGACAAGGTTCCCCAAGGGAGACTGATTAGCAAAGTTAGATCTCACGGAATACAAGGAGAACTAGCCATTTGGATACAGAACTGGCTCAAAGGTAGAAGACAGAGGGTGGTGGTGGAGGGCTGTTTTTCAGACTGGAAGCCTGTGACCAGTGGAGTGCCACAAGGATTGGTGCTGGGTCCTCTACTTTTTATCATTTGTATAAATTATTTGGATGTGAGCATAAGATGTACAGTTAGTAAGTTTGCAGATGATACCAAAATTGGAGGTGTAGTGGACAGCGAAGAGGGTTACCTCAGATTATAAACAGATCTTGAACAGATGGGCCAATGGGCTGAGAAGTGGCAGATGGACTTTAATTCAGATAAATGCGAGGTGCTGCATTTTGGGAAAGCAAATCTTAGCAGGACTTATACACTTAATGGTGAGGTCCTAGGGAGTGTTGCTGAACAAAGAGACCTTGGAGTGCAGGTTCATAGCTCCTTGAAAGTGGTAGATAGGATAGTGAAGGTGGTGTTTGGTATGCTTTCCTTTATTGGTCAGAGTATTGAGTACAGGAGTCGGGAGGTCATGTCGTGGCTGTACAGGACATTGGTTAGGCCACTGTTGGGATATTGCGTGTAATTTTGGTCTCCTTCTTATTGGAAAGATGTTGTGAAACTTGAAAGGGTTCAGAAAAGATTTACAAGGATGCTGCCAGAGTTGGAGGATTTGAGCTACAGGGAGAGGCTGAACAGGCTGGAGCTGTTTTCCCTGGAGCGTCGGAGGCTGAGGGGTGACCTTATAGAGGTTTCCAAAATTATGAGGGGCATGGATAGGGTAAATAGGCAAAGTCTTTTCCCTGGGGTCAGGGAGTCCAGAACTAGAGGGCATAGGTTTAAGGTGAGAGGAGAAAGATATAAAAGAGACCTAAGGGGCAACTTAGGTGTGGTAGGTGTATGAATGAGCTGCCAGAGGAAGTGGTGGAGGCTGGTACAATTGCAACATTTAAGAGGCATTTGGATGGGTATATGAATAGGAAGGGTTTGGAGGAATATGGGCTGGGTGCTAGCAGGTGGGACTAGATTGGATTGGGATATCTGGTTGGCATGGATGGGTTGGACCGAAGGGTCTGATTCCATGCTGTACATCTCTATGACTCTGTGACCAGGTTATAGGCCAACAGATTTATTCCAAAACACTTGCTTTCAGAACCTCACACCTCCTTCAGGTCGCTAGCACATGAAGAAGGCGTGAGGATCCAAAAGCTTATGTTTTTAAATAAATCTGTTGGATCATATCCTATGTGATATGATTTTTGACCTTGTCCAACTCAGTCCAACACTGGCACCTCTACCACCACATAACTGCAGTGAAGATGAGCTGCGTAACAAATGTAATCCTGGTGACAACCAGAGAAACAAATGTATACATTGACAGGCACTTACTCGAGAGCGTCTATGGTGTATTTAGGCTTTTCCGTAATTTGATGAACTTTTGTTCCGCACCTTCAAGATGGTCACCAGAACGGTGAATATCTCTGCTCAAGCATACCCTTCTATTATGTCCTCTGCACCTAATTTACTCCCCCGTCAATTTAGCAGTAATTAATAATATGCGCATTTAATTGCCACTGCAGTTTACACTGCTGAAAGATTGTGTCATTGGGTTTTTGGAATGCATTAATATCAATACAATTCAATCAAACTGAGCAAACACATGGGTTGGATTTTCCAAGGTGTGGCAATCTGATACGGATTTCATACAGAAAATCTGATCCAGATTGCCACTCCATCCCTTCTTTATAGACAAGAAAGAATTCAATTTTTCTAACAGGAGATTTTGATTTGGATCCCCTCAGAAATACATAGCATACTTCCATTCTGTCGGTTCTCTCTTAGTTCAGAAAAATCAGGAAAAGGTAAATCATCACCTCTTTTCGCAGCAATCTGTGACTGTCTTCTGACATGTAAAAGTCCAGAAACACAATCAATCATTTAGACAATTGGTGTCATAAGATATGTGCAAAGATTAGTTTGAGCTGATAATATTGGCAGGGTGGGATGTCAGAAGGAGGTCAGAGGGATGACAGGTAAGTCGAATGCCAAGTCACTAAAGTGCCAGGTAAATAAAGTGCCAGCTTGGTATAGGGTACTGTGCAGGTGGGTAAGATGCCCAGTGGGTCAATTGGTGGATTGTTATGGGTAGGATGCCAATGGATACGATGTGAAGTGAATAAGATGTCAAACAGTTTGATGATAGGATCCTGGCGATAGGGTGCCAGGTGGGTAGAGTGCCTGTGTGCATTGTTATAATAGCAAGGTGCCAGATAAGTGATGCAGTGTTAATGGTAGATTGGACTAGATGGGGGTGATAGTGGGTCTAGGATGGGGGATGGTGGAGGAGGAGTGTTGGGTCAGGTTCAACGGAGATGGGAGGAGGATATTGGCTCAGTGTTGGGGGCTGAGGCAGATCAGATCAGGAAAGCTGTTCTTAGGCTCGAACAGGAGAAGGGGATTGGGTCCAGTGATAGGAGAAGGGCAGTCAGACCCAGTGTGGGTGAAGGGCAGTTGGTTCTAGTAAGGAGTGAGGGCCAAGGGCTGATTCCCTGGGGCAATGAAGGTGAATCAGTGTCAGGGGATGGGAGCTTGAGACCTTAACAGCTGAAATAAGGTTGGGTTCAGAACTGGTGTTTGAAGGTTAACTCCACAGTGGTGTTTAGGTCTCCCAACTGAAGAGAGGACATGTATGGGATATCTGGTTGGCATGGACAGGTTGGACCAAAGGGTCTGTTTCCATGCTGTACAACTCTATGACTCTGTGACTCTATGTCTTGTTAGGATCTGGATTTTGTGGATTGTGTAGGGAAGCTACTTTTGGACGGTACCAGAGTAGAATGGTTACTCGGTATTGAACTATTTGTTCAGAATGATTTCACCTGTAGTTAATAGTCTCATTTTTCCTGAGGAATTCTTGACTTTAAAAGAACCACCCAAATTCACCAATTTAAATTGAGATGTTTGGTGGGTTCCAGAAGTAAGGGAATTGCTTATGCAGCCTTCAATTTCCCGGGAAATTCTTTCAGAATCCACTACACAGGGTCCCCATGCACAACTCTCATCTACACTTGAATAATGACTATCTGATCATCAGAAAATCCTGGCCATAGTGTTTGCACTTTAACTCTTTAAACTTTCTAAGTTATTTGAATTACATTACATTATTATCAATGTTTAGATAAATTAAAGACAAACCATTTGGAGATCTCATTTCAAGCTGGATGCACAATATCCCATTGTTCCTGCTTTTCCTTCTCTGTTGCAGGTCTTCTGATTATCCCTGTTTTAAAATATTTATTTTCATTTGATAGTATTGTTAATGAGAAAGCCATGTTCACATTTTTGAATGGGATTTATTGGATTATGTTAATATGTATAGATAGTATGGAACAGTAACATCAGTCAGGCAAAAGTCAAAGCTAAGACATTAAAAATACAAAAGCTTCGAACTGTGGAAAATGCTCACATTAAAAATGAATGTTAATATTTCTTTTTGCATTGACAACTGGTTTATAGCAGCATGAAAATTAAATATTAAATATAACCAACACCTCAAACGCTCGTTAGAAGACTATTCAAAAATATTCAAGTAACTGATTGTAGGTGAAAGCCCTTGGGAAGTTGGGCCTTTGGGACATTACTGTTTCCTTCAGAGATCCATTTCTTTGAATATGCAATGTAAGTGTTTTAAACATTTTGTTTGAAATTGTCTATACAGTCAATGATCTCTGCTTTTTCAACAATGTCAAGGAAAGCAGAAAGCTTGGAGAAATCTATCCGGACTACAAAAGATTTTTTAAAAAACTTGCATGAAATGTATTCACCATTCAATGCATGAATAATTAACATGTCAAGATCCCTGTATGGACTTGTTAACTGTAACTGAACAAAAGTATTGATCACTGGTCATGTTATTTCTAGTGACCATGCTTGCTGTGATATGTTCTCATTTGCCTGTTTTTTGCTATGATAGCTGTAGTGTATTAAAAATTGCATTGTGTATTTTGCCCACTTTGATTATTTGGCACATATAGCAAGTATGTAAAATAAAGAAGCCCGTGTTTTATAAGCTAAGAACAGGAAAGACATTTAACTGACATTTATTGCAAAGGAAATGGAATATTAAATTGAGAAATTTTGCTACACGTATACAGGGTTTTGGTGAGACCACAAGTTGAGTATGCTGTAAACCAGACAGTTTTGGCCTTATTCTTTGAAAGCAAATTCGAATTGCATTAGAAACAGTTTGTAAAAGCTTCACTGACTCATTCTTGGATTGGTGGGCTTATCGAATAAACAAATGGTTGAAATTTACTCAAGATTGAGTTCGATAGGCTTTTGAAAGATAAGGGAATTAGGGGTCATCAGATGCAATCAAAATAGTGGTGTTTGTCTTTTTAACTTTGCATCTTGTTTATGACCTGTGGTTATACTGTGTATAACTGTGTAACGTAACTCTATTTTATTCATTTCTGTACTTGTAAATAAGGATTGTACCTAGATATCTTTGTACCTAAGATGGCACTGTAAGTGGTGACTTATAAACTTTTCACTGTGCTCATTTGAGTACATGTGACAACAAAGCTAATTCGGTTCATTTCAGTTCAAAAAGTTGAAACCTCTACCACCAGGGTTTGAGGAACAGGAATTGCTTCTATTCAAACATTCAGCCTTATTAAGGGGACTGGATAGGGTGGATACTAACATATGTTTCCTCTTTTGAAAAATCGTAGAACTGGAGATGTGGTTTAAAGATACACAATCTCCCCTTTTAAGATCAAAAGGAGGAAAATATTTTATTTTGGAAGGCTGTTAGTTTGGGGGATATTCTCGTGCAGAAAATATTGGGGATGATTCATTAAATTTACTCAAGATTGAGTTAGATAGACTTTAATAGACAAGGGTGTTGAAGGTCATAGGAAGCAGTCAGAATAGTCATGTTGAGAATACAATCACATGTCCTGCACAGATCTCATTCTCACATTGCTTACAACTATTCCTCACTTGTCAGCCTGAAGTCTCTAAATTACATTTTAAAATGGAACCTTAAATGGTAGGTTCATGTGCATACTCCTGCTCCTAATTTTCATGTTCAGATATGAAAGCCTGATTTTTTTGGGGGTTTGGGCTCATTGCCAACACATTGGAAAAGGGCAGTAATAGACTACAAAGCAAATGGTAAGAGTATACAGAAGGGCAGAAATAAATAGTATTTTATTTTAGTATATGAAAATTTAAATTAAAATGTGAAGGAATGTAAAATTAATATAACTTGCTGTTTTATTGGACGTAAATACTTCAGTGTAATTCCTTGCCTACTTGTGGACAGTTTTGCCTCTAAGCATCAAGGTGTTCTTTTGAATTGGCACCAGATTTACACTGATGTCAGGAGACAATAATAACTTTCTGCAGAGATTATTTGTTCTTGAAGTTCCTAGGTTCACACCCACCACTAAAGCAAACTGGAAATTGACAGCAATGATAAACAAAACAATAAAAGAGTAGGAGAGACCGGAAGGAAAAATAGCAAGTTGGAACAAAGTAAAATAGTGACACAAGAAGAGTGTCTTTTTTTTAATCCATGAACACTGCCACCTAAGATCAAGCAATTGTCCAGATCAAACAGTTGTCAACCCAAGTTTGCATTCAAATAAAATACATTATTATTCAATGTAAAGGACTGGAGCTATATTTTTCTAATACTAAAAATGCCTATTTTACCACTTGGTGATCACTGTAACATAATTGACTTAATTCTTATTTTTTTAGGTGACCTTTGATGGTAAAGGTTTTACTGTATATTCTTTCACACCTTTGATGGGCTCCATGATATGTTGGCTGTTATCATGCAATCATGGGGACTTGATCCCAAAAGTTCTAGCCCAGAGATAGGGATGCTCGCATTGAAACACAAGATGTCCTTAAACCTGCAGTGTGGTCTGCAATATAAAATAATATAAAAGTGTTTTAACATAGTGAACAGGGCATAGATGAAGTTGGCTGTTTCACGCTATTACTTTTGCAGCAGCAATGCTTCTGGTGTTTGCCATTGGTAAGCCAGAAGAGTATTCAGCCTATCTCAGAAATGAATTATGTGATATATGAATTCCCCTATTGATGCAATGTCAAATTTATGGGCAGTATATCCTGAAGTTTGGTAGATTGTATCAAATAGATTATCAATGTAGTATGTCAATGAGGATTTTTGAGTTTTCCCATACTTCTGCTGCCACGGTGATTCTAGTTAAATTTGCTCATGGGTTTGGAAGGTGCTATGTAAGGATCTTTGATGAATTTCTGCAGGGCATCTTGTAGATAGTAACAGCAATGTGCACTGAGTGTCTGTTTGAAGGGAATTAGCATGGATTTGAGCAAGTGCGTTGTCAGAGTCTGGAACGCATTGTTTGAAAGGGTGATTGTATCAGAAATTCTTGTAACAATTAAGCAGTATTTAGAAACCATTTGCAATGTCACAGCTTTCAGGGTTAAGGGCAATGACTGAAAAATGGAATAGTGCAGTCAGATCTTTGTTGACCAGCACAGACATATTGAGCTTAATAGCATCCTTCTTTTCTTCAAATTTCTATGAGTCTATTTGTAGTTGGTTATGTTTGGCTAATACAGCTGACTTTAGTGTTGGTGGATTGGGACATCCGCATTGCTCTTGTCCTTATGGACTTTCAAATGGGCTGCTCAAAACAAGGAAAGTACTGACCATACTTAACCACTCTGCACTTACAAAGCCCAGAATACTGTGTCTAATATTTTGATGTGATTCTGCAATGGAGACAACATCTCCTGGATAATCTTGAAAATGCAAAGAATGATGCTGACAGGCAATGGGCTTGAAGTTTGGTACATACATTACTATACAGGAACTGTTTTTTGCAGACCCAAAAAACATGTCCATGACTGTTTCAAACAAAAACATAGGTGACAGTCAGTCCCTGGTTCATTTCTCAAGGCATTGCCCTGACCAATTAGTGTAGTCAAAAATGCCTGGTTGAAACTTGAAACAAAGCTTGGCTATTAACTCTCAATCAGCAGGAATGGATGTATTTCCCATGGATCACCTCCACCAATCAAAGTTCACTTAACATCCAATCAGCACTCTCCTCTCCTTCAGTATAGGGGTAAAAACAATGACTGCAGATGCTGGAAACCAGATTCTGGATCAGTGGTGCTGGAAGAGCACAGCAATTCAGGCAGCATCCGAGGATAGGCAAAACGACGTTTCGGGCAAAAGCCCTTCATCAGGAATAAAGGCAGAGAGCCTGAAGCGTGGAGAGATAGCTAGAGGAGGGTGGGGGTGGGGATAGAGTAGCATAGAGTACATTAGGTCAGTGGGGGAGGAGATGAAGGTGATAGGTCAGGGAGGAGAGGGTGGAGTGGATAGGTGGAAAAGGAGCTGGGCAGGTCGGACAAGTCCGGACAAGTCAAGGGGATCGTGTTGCTGGAGGTTAGAAACTAGGATGAGGTGGGGGAAGGGGAAATGAGGAAGCTGTTGAAATCCACATTGATGCCCTGGGGTTGAAGTGTTCCGAGGCGGAAGATGAGGCGTTCTTCTTCCATGTGTCTGGTGGTGAGGGAGCGGCGGTGGAGGAGGCCCAGCACTTCCATATCCTCGGCAGAGTGGGAGGGGGAGTTGAAATGTTGAGCCACGGGGCGGTTTGGTTGATTGGTGCGGGTGTCTCGGAGATGTTCCCTAAAGCGCTCTGCTAGGAGGCGCCCAGTCTCCCCAAATGAAGAGGAGACCGCATCGGGAGCAACGGATACAATAAATGATATTAGTGGATGTGCAGGTAAAACTTTGATGGATGTGGAAGGCTCCTTTAGGGCCTTGGTTGGAGGTGAGGGAGGAGGTGTGGGCACAGGTTTTACAGTTCCTGCGGTGGCAGGGGAAAGTGCCAGAATGGGAGGGTGGGTCGTAGGGGGGCGTGGACCTGACCAGGTAGTCACGGAGGGAACGGTCTTTGTGGAAGGCGGAGAGGGGTGGGGAGGGAAATATATCCCTGGTGGTGGGGTCTGTTTGGAGGTGGCGGAAATGTCGGCGGATGATTTGGTTTATGCGAAGGTTGGTAGGGTGGAAGGTGAGCACCAGGGGCATTCTGTCCTTGTTGGGGTTGGAGGGCGGAGGTGCGGGATGTGGACGAGATGCGTTGGAGGGCATCTTTAACCACGTGGGAAGGGAAATTGCGGTCTCTAAAGAAGGAGGCCATCTGGTGTGTTCTATGGTGGAACTGCTCCTCCTGGGAGCAGATACGGCGGAGGCGGAGGAATTGGGAATACGGGATGGCATTTTTGCAAGAGGTAGGGTGGGAAGAGGTATAATCCAGGTAGCTGTGGGAGTCGGTGGGTTTGTAGAAAATGTCAGTGTCAAGTCGGTCGTCGCTGATGGAGATGGAGAGGTCCAGGAAGGGGAGGGAGGTGTCAGAGATGGTCCAGGTAAATTTAAGGTCAGGGTGGAATGTGTTGGTGAAGTTGATGAATTGCTCAACCTCCTCGCGGGAGCACGAGGTGGCGCCAATGCAGTCATCGATGTAGCGGAGGAAGAGGTGGGGAGTGGTGCCGGTGTAATTACGGAAGATAACTGCTCTACGTAGCCAACAAAGAGACAGGCATAGCTGTGGCCCATACGTGTGCCCATGGCTACCCACTGACCTAATGTACTCTATGCTACTCTATCCCCACCCTCTAGCTTATCTCTCCACGCTTCAGGCTCTCTGCCTTTATTCCTGATGAAGGGCTTTTGCCCGAAACGTCGATTTTGCCTATCCTCGGATGCTGCCTGAATTGCTGTGCTCTTCCAGCACCACTGATCCAGAATCTCCTTCAGTATACCCTGTAAATCCTAATTTTCTACTTGATTGACTATTTTGCAAAATGTTTTGATTCATGCTTGGTGCAAAGCCTCGACAAAATTTTTTTTTCAGCAAAAATCTAATCTATTTTTGTTTGTTGTACTCGTCAGATGAGAGCTAACAGTCAGAAATTAATTCAAAGAACTTCTGACATTTCTTCTATTATTCCCCATGGTCACATAGTGTTAGTTACTTTCATGCAATATTGCTATTCTGAGGAAAGAGTATGCTTTCATAATTGACAATGAGTATACTTCAGCTGCTCTTATATCTCTTCAATAAACCATCAGTATAATAAGATAGCACACAGCTTTAATTCCACTACAGTTAAAAGTAGATTCCAGTACCTTCTAATAATGGGTTAAGATTCAACTAAAGGCTGCATTTCTGAAAACTAATTTGAAATTTTTCTCCCAGGTCAATGACACTGTCCACTTCCTTCCAAAGTAAGGTACATTTCTAAAACACATGGGTTATTAACTCACTAAGTAGTGATATTTTGGTTAATTACATGTCTGTTCTATTCTGTCTAATAGTTTCACCTCAATGCAAGGACAATTCTAAATCTGCACAACATAGCTTCTTGATTAATCAAGATCACATTTTTCTATGCCTTCTGGATGACATTGAAAGGTTATCTTGTTGCCATGACAGCATAACCAGATCAGATTGGAGTCCTTGTCAACCTTTCATGTCAGAGAATAACTAGAATCAGTCTATGTACATAGGACAGAATATAATTTAAGAAGTCATGTTATGTAAGAATAAAGAGAACGTACAAGTGTACACATTATTAATGTTGTGCAGAAACATAAAGAGGGTGCTTAAGTTATTTTGCACTGATTTGTTGTGAAATATATATCACAAAAATTTTCTGATTGTCAAGCTAATCCATTAAGAATAAAGATTTTGTATATATTATGTGCACCTTTCAATATATGTTGTTATTCTTAATCACCGTTTTGTTTTATATGATTTCTGAAAGTTAGATTTTAAACAGTGCAAATACCTGAATAACTATCGCATGTAAAGAGAAATTCAGGTTGAATTCATGGCTTTAAATTATTTTTAGAATCCCATTGTCTTTATTTAAATTTGTCTACTCCTATCTTCATTAATCTTATTTCTTATTAGTGTGTTTTCATCGACTTGTCCATGCATATTATCTTGCTGTAATTATATGTCATGGCCATATGGTAACTTTCATCCAGTTTGTGAACCCTATCAGAAATCTCAAGGAGCTAGAGCCATTGTTTCCTTTTAAGCTTAGCTCAGAATTTATCTGCCCTCTTCTAAATATTAGCTACCCATCTATTGTTCTGATTTTTGAGCAAGCACATTTACAACTACTGAAGGCTTTTCATTTGAAACAATGTTTGAGAACAATCTTTGATCCTTCCTAACTCATTTATCTACTCTTACAACACCTTGTATTTAATGACATGTTTAATCTGAAATATTACCTCAAGGCCCTTTTCACAGCAGCATTATATAAACGTAGGATTATTGGACTTGGGGTGAAAGATATCTGATATATATAGTATCATTTTTAGAGTTTGGATTTCAAAATTGCATATGGATAGGTGTTTATTACTTTTGTAAACAATTTCTAAATTAAAACTGGGTTAAACAGTTTTTGAGGAAGCGTAACCTAACATAGTTTGTGTTGGAGCAGGGAATGTTAATGAATAATTGTTTATACTGGAGCGTTTTTTGACAGTTGGATTGAACATTTCTTACCATTTGCTTGTTTTCAGTTCAGAATAATCAAGGGTTGATTTTTTTTTTAGAAATCACAGAGATTGAATGTTGTTAGGGCAGTTCAGAGAAATATTGCCTGGATTTTTTTTTCTCAGAGCAGTTATGGGGTTAAGGTACTTCAGAAGGAGAGTTACGTTTGTGTGACTTCTAGAGCAGGAGTGTTTGGCTAAAAATCTGCAGGTTATCATAAACTGGGAAAGTCTAAGCTCTCAGTATTGTGCAATAAGACCCTACAGTTCACAGAAAAGAAACTGGGGAGAATCAATTAAGTCAAACTTAACTTAGAGGTGTAATTTCTCTGAATTTGAATCACGGTGAAAATGGTGTCGGTAAGTTAGTTTAAATTTTGTTTTTCTGGATATTTTAATTTTTAATAAATGTTTTATATATATTGACACTGTTATTGTTTTCGTATTTTATAGAAATCCTTTGTCCATTGCTTAAAAAAGAAGCTCTGCAGTTTCATGTGACAATATTTCAGTGAAAGTCTACTACGTTAACTCCAGTTTTAAGAAATACATAACACCAAATTTAATTCTGACTTATCCAGTAGTAGCTTCAGGTAGGGGTTTTAAAACGTGGCAACTGTTGACTGGAATTTGGAGTTAATGAATTTAAGACAGACCAGTGTCTTAACACCAGGATGTTGTAGCAAAGTTTATTGCACAGATTGGATTTGAATATTACTAAGAGCTTTTTGGAAGCAGAAGACATAAGTGATTATTTAAAATTGATGAAAAAGGCTAAACTGAGAAAATATTGAAGTAGAATTAGCATTGAAAGTAAAAATAAAGGCAGAATCTTGTAAGGAGGAGATGCTGAATGTGACATTCCAATACTATATGGTTGGAAATTTTAAAATTGAGACAGTTCTTGACCAAAGCCAATATAGGTGACTGAGCACAAAGGTTATGAATGAGTGTAACAGGCAGACATTTGGATGACCACAGGTTATGAAGGGTCAAAGGTTGGAGGCCAGCTGGGAGTATGTTTGGAATATTCAGGTCCAAAGATAACAAATCCATGGATGAGGATTTCAGCAGCTGATGAATTGAGACAGGGGCAGAGTTGAAATAGTGTTGCACTGGTCGAAACAGGCAGTCTTAGTGATGAATCAGATATATAGCTGAATTTCCATCTCAGGATTACATATCGCAGACACCAACATTGCAAGCATCCTGGTTTAGCCACAAAAATAACTGAGAGAAATGGAGTATGTAGCTGCAGACCAGTGTTTTGTCATAGGAGCTGAAGGTAATGGCTTTGGTATGCTAATATAATATAATACCTGCTTATCATTTACTGGATGTCAGGCAAGTCGTCTGAAAATGTAGTAACAGTGGAGGAATCAAGAGAGGTGATAATGGAGAAAAGCTTACCATTGTCA
Source organism: Chiloscyllium plagiosum (assembly GCF_037043375.1). Classification (NCBI taxonomy): domain Eukaryota; kingdom Metazoa; phylum Chordata; class Chondrichthyes; order Orectolobiformes; family Hemiscylliidae; genus Chiloscyllium; species Chiloscyllium plagiosum. Next base: position 75,778,849 of record NW_028270145.1, on the reverse strand, counting down.
AACTTTAAGAGCTTGTTACTCTCAAGTAAAACAATAGTGGTCTATATAGTGATTATAATGAGGTTAGCCAGGTGGACAACATTGAATATGAGATCCCTGACCGGGGCTGTTAATCTAGTCCAACCAGGGAGCCCTGGCTGACAAATTTAAACAGGAGAGTCAGATATCTTGTTCATTCTGAGAATTGTCTCTGAGGAAGCTACATCGATATCAATGACAATCCACATGTAAATAAAGGTGAATTTATGATGGAATACCAACCTCTCTGGAGATATTTCAGTCTAACTGTGGAAATTGCAAAATATTGCTGACAGTGTAAGTTTTGAATCTCAGAATCCTGTCATCCTGGCTCAACTTCTTATATTCCTGATAGTACTTTTAATTTGCCACTGCCAACTCCATTAACCATGCAGCAAACCAAGAAGTCAACCAGTGGAGAAAGCCAAAGCAGAGCAATCCAAGTTAAAAAGGTTATTCCAGTGGTGAGATGGCACAACACGAACCATCTGCCAGTTTGTTGCCATGGAGAACAGTTGATAAAACCCTTTCCCAGGATTGAAAACAAACAATGCTAGAAATCAGAGTAGCTCAGGCAGATGTGTGGAGAGAGAGCAAGCTAACATTTTGAGTCAAGATGTAATGTGAACTATTGTGAGAATATTGAGAGTTTAATAGTGATTTGCAAGACTCCATTTTTTTCCTCACTTGAAGGAAATATTCACATTACTTGGTTTACACTCATGGTAGTGCTGATCTTTTGCCAGAAGGAAAGATTTTGGATTGACTGGCACTGTAGACAGGCAATTACTGCTCAGTGGATACAACTTTGTTAGCCTCTAACCATTATGTGTAGGGTATGACATTATTTTACTGTGAGCATCTGTACCCAATGTTCAGTGGTGAGAAGGTGACATATATCAATTTAATCCAGGGTATTCTGTTCAGGGTGTGTAGAGAGCGGGGTTTGGGACTTCTGTGTCTGTTCTTTTTAAAAATGCTGAGAACATCCTGAGGGAATTTAGACTAATTGCAGAAGGGGGACCATTTCTCCATGAAGACCTTTTACTATAGTGCTCTTGCTGCCTGGAGGCATTTCTCTATAATGACCATTTACTTCAGCTCAAAAGCCACTTGACAGCTGCTTCAGTTTGTATGATAGACTCTTCAATTTTTAATGCTTCTGTCTGGTCTTTCATCGTCACTCATGTTTCCATGTGGACCATAGTTATATTTTCAGCAGACATTATTTCTTCTTTAATAACCTCTCATTTGAAATACTTTCTTTATAAAATTCCATCACATTCAGGCCTATGCACTTGACTTGCCAATGTTAATCTCAGACTGAACTAATGGATATCACATTGAACTGTTTCTTAGCATTGGCCTGAGTTTGCCAGGAGACCAAAATCATGAATCTTTTATGAAAGGTGTTTCTGGGGATAATTAAGGGTAGAATGTCAAGCTGTCATATAACGTTAAGTGTTGCCCCACTGTTCCCAATTAGTCAAGTAACAGTGTATTCACACTGCCATCTCATGTGTCTTAAGAAAGATGTGATAACTCATCTTTTTGAACTACTGTAATTCTGGCTATAGTACTCCTGTGATAACAATGACATAAAATTGTTCACTTAGCGAAGGCAATGGTGAATGTTTGCTGTATATAAAGTTGTACTGCAGTATGATTAGCCACTTTTTCCAGAGGTTGACAAAGGTGATAGGATTAAAGATGACAAAGATGTACCTTTTACCATCCAAATCCTTTATTCATAAGTATAAAGCAGAATGCTCTTTCTAAGCCATCTGCTTTGTTAAATAGGTTTGTCAAAAGTAAGCTGCAACTGCCTTTAATATGGTTTTTCCAACACTTATTTTGTTTTCTTAAATACTTCAGATAATAAATATCTCTTACTGTACACCAGTCAGACATATTTAACACACGTAATTACGAGTTTTAATATCAATAGAGTGCAACCGTATGTGGAATTTCCAGCATTACAGTCCGACTTTCAAATGTAAGATCTGCTAATGTTTCATGATAAAACTTGGAAATCTTTAGAATATTCAGATTTTGTGCAATTGTAATTCATCTTGGTCCATGCGCCCTGAGTGCTGAACTCCCAGTCATCTGGGCAGGAGAAATGCTTGTCCTCAAAGGATCCTTGATGAGGTCAAATACCCCTTCCCACTCATGGGAAAATCTGACTAAAATGGTGAAGGATAGTTTGGGGAGGACTGAACACGTAAAGATATTTCAATGAGAACATGCTTGCTGAAGCTGAAGTGTCAGAGAGTGCACAACATCCAAATATCTGATCATTCAGGTGCCATCTACTCGGTATATAGCACAGTCTGCAAATCTCACATTGAACTTATCAGCCGTTTCCACTGAACTGCGGTGGAAGCAAGTTGCCTTCATTCCCAAAGGATGACTAAGAAGATGACTGAAACCTATGATTCCAATATGCAACTTTTCATTAGGGTTAAGAGATTTATCAAAAATCTAACAAAGCGTGAGCTGGCACCTTTTAGATTTGTCCAAAAAAGATCCTTCTGGTTGGTATGTAAATATAGCAAGAACATTTTATCCGATCAGCATTCTAACGAGATGTAAATGTGTGTTCTAAAAGTAGTAAACATGTGAAATCTGTTGAGTGTGGTGCTGGAAAAGCACAGCAGGTCTGACCTGCTGTGCATTTCCATCAGCACGTTCTCGACTCTGATCTCCAGCATCCGCAGTCCTCGCTTTCTCCCATGTGAAATGTGTGTCCCAGCTTGTGAACCTGGAGCCATCCAATAATTCTCAGTGTTTCCTGTGCAGGTTCTAATTGATAGTCTTAAGTGTTAGAAGAATATGCAACCATTCCAATTCCATTCTTTACATGCTGCTAGTCTTATTGAAATCCAAACCAGTGTCTTCTGCTCATTTGAGTGTTTTTCTTGTTACTTTAGAAATTTCTGATAAATGCTCTTGTCATCAAGTTAAGGGAAATCAACGTTAACAGAATGGTTTCAACTTGTCCATTCTGCAAGCAATGTACTGTATGGGCCAGAAGGAGAGTGAATCTATTTCTATTCCACCCTCAAAATGCACTTTACTCCAATTTCAGTGATGCTGTCAATTAGTACCAATTTGTTCCAACCCTTCACTGAACCAATGTTTGCTAAACATTTAGCTGAGACCCTCCAAAAATACTTCACTTAAATAATATGCTGTTCTAAGAGGGAAAAAAAGGCATTCATCTCATCTGTTATAGTCTGATTGAAAGCCAGTCCCCAGAGGTAAATGTGTTGTCCTCTAACCAACTGAGCTGCTCAGTTTCCAAGGCAACAAAAGAATGGCCAAATATTGAATGTTGCACATAGATGCTGCAAAATTTAGGCTGGCAAAATTCATGATGAGTGTTATTTTGAACTGACTTCTTAGGTTTTTAATATAAGAAAGTCAATAGCAATTAAAGAATAATGTCATCCTCAGAAGAACTGCTTTCAATGAGAAACCCTGCTTCATTCCCGGAAACAAAAAGTGGTTTTACGTAAAGATAAAACTGTCTCCTTTTCCTCTGCAGAAACAAATATTCATAACAAATGTGGATGCAATGATGCATTGTTTCTACTTCTGAATACTGACTTTATTATGTGAATGTTAAAAATTAGTGTTACCCCACTTCAAATGAAATAATATTCGCTTTCATCTTCTCAATTATGGTAATATGTGCAATGAAGTATCCCTTTGATTGCCATTTACCTCCCTCCTTCTATTTAGGAATCAGTTCTCCTCCATTTTGAGCATGTCTTAGAGGAATCAGAGAGGGCACACAATGTACTCTGGTTGAGGGACTTCAATGTTCATTACCAATACAGACCAAGCTGAATAGTTATAAGGGATATTGCTACCATGTTGGGCTTGTGAAAACTGGCAAGACGTCCAGCACAAGGGAAAAATATGCTTGACCTCGTTCTCACTAATTTACCTTTTGCAGACATATCTGTACCTTATAGTATTAGTAGCAGTGACCACCACCCAAATCTTTGTGCAAGCCACATTCTGAGGTCCTACCATTATATTGTGAGACATTACCACCTTGTTAAATGTTCTAGATTGAGAACAGATCGAGCATTTTAAAACTGAGCTGCATGAAACCGTTAAACACTTGATTGAGTTTTTTGAAGAAGTAACAAAGAGGATTGATTAGGGCAGAGCAGTAGATGTGATCTATAATGACTTCAGTAAGGCGTTCGACAAGGTTCCCCATGGGAGACTGGTTAGCAAGGTTAGATCTCACGGGATACAGGGAGAACTGACCATTTGGATACAGAACTGGCTCAAAGGTAGAAGACAGAGGGTGGTGGTGGAGGATTGTTTTTCAGACTAGAGGCCTGGGGATCAGTGGAGTGCCACAAGGATCAGTGCTGGGTCCTCTACTTTTCATCATTTGTATAAATTATTTGGATGTGAGGATAAGAGGTACAGTTAGTAAGTTTGCAAATGACACCAAAATTGGAAGTGTAATGGACAGCAAAGAAGGTTACCTTAGATTACAACAGGGTCTTGATCAATGGGCCAATGGGCTGAGAAGTTTAATTCAGATAAATGCGAGGTGCTGCATTTTGGAAAGCAAATCTTAGCAAGACTTACACGTTTAGTGGTGAGGTCCTAGGGAGTGTTACTGAACAAAGGGACCTTGGAGTGCAGGTTTATAGCTCCTTGAAAGTGGAGTCGCAAGTAGATAGGATAGTGAAGTAGGCAAATTTGGTATGTTTTCCTTTATTGGTCAGAGTATTGAGTACAGGAGTTGGGAGGTCATGTTGCGGCTGTACAGGACATTGGTCAGGCCACTGTTGGAATATTGCATGCAATTTTGGTTTCCTTCCTATCAGAAAGATATTGTGAAACTTGAAAGGGTTCAGAAAAGATTTACAAGAGTGTTGCCAAGGTTGGAGGATTTGAGCTATAGGGAGAGGCTGAACAGGCTGGGACTGTTTTCCCTGGATTGTCAGAGGCTAAGGGGTGACCTTATTATAGAGGTTTACAATTTTATGAGGGCCATGGATTGAATAAATAGTCAAAGTCTTTTCCCTGGATTGGGGGAGTCCAGAACTAGAGGGCATAGCTTTAGGGTGAGAGGGGAAAGATATAAAAGGGACTTAAGGGGCAACTTTTTTCACGCAGAGGGTGGTACGTGTATGGAATGAGCTGCCAGAGGAAGTGGTGGAGGCTGGTACAATTGCAACACTTAAAAAGCATTTGAATGGGTATATGAATAGGAAGGCTTTGGAGGGATATGGGCCACGTGTTGGCAGGTGGGACTAGGTTGATTTGTGATAACTGGTCAGCATGGACAGGCTGCACTGAAAGGTCTGTTTCCGTGCTGTACGTCTCTATGACTCTATAACTATCAGCAATAGTATAATTATGTTCTATCGCAATCTATAACCTCAAATTTCTCTCTGAACTGTCAAGCCAAAAGACGAATAAGATCTACAGAGAAGCATGACAGAAAAAGCACCATTTGCACACACAAGCGCTGTGGCAACCTGGTGAAGTTAAAATACAGGAGTACCTGATTTCTAATCTGTGGAGTCAGCATTGTATTGACAGAGCAAAGTATTTGCACCATCAAAATTTTCCATTTCTGCCAGATTCCATCATGAGGGATGATGGACCTGTAAAGAACTAAAACAAAGAAAAGATTCCATGAACATTCCCATCCAGGATGATGGTGTAGCCCAGCATATGAGTGAAAAATACAAGGCTGAAGTGCAAAAGAGAAGCCAGAACTGCTGAGGGAATAACTCATCTCAGCTTCTGCCTGATGTTGCTCACATTAAAATGAAAATCAACCTTCAGTAAATCTAACTCATTGCACCTGTTCCCAAGAAATAGCTGCATGTACTGAATAATGCAAAAATGTATGATTCTGAAGCAGCCATCTCCCTAAGCAAGCTGTTTCATTGCAGCCCCACCACTGGCATCTACTTGTCAAATCTGAAACCTTCCCGGTTATATCTTGTCCACAAAACCAATCCAGCCGTTTACAATCCCTTCGGTCTACCCACTGTATTTGGCAGAAGTGCTGGAAACTGCCATAGACAGTGCTATTGGCTGGCTATTACTCCCCAGTGGCCAGTTCGCGAGTGCTCAGCTTGGCACCATCAGAGTAGTACTTCCCAAATGAGCTCATCCACCCCCAGTTGACATTTTTTTCAATCAGAAATTTGGGGAGGGAGGACAGGTAGTGAGAAACAGAGAGAGATCAGGATATTGAGGTGGGGTAGGGGGTGAGTTGGTGAAGGGGTGTGGTTGTTTAAAATAGCTGGGTTTGCACTGAAGAGTGAAAAAGCAACACCACACATTTTTTTGCAGGCTGTGGTTGTGGCTGAAATCTGGCCTCCAGAGAACATATAATTAGCCATGGCCATTGGCAGAACAACCCCTGAACATTTCATTGAACTTGGTACCTGTCAAAACTTGGTTCAGACGCCATGGGTGTGATCATTTCCTTTGAGCTTGCAACCTCAAAATCATGGTTTCTGACCATGTTGGTAGATTTAATACACAGTTCAGGAGAATCACTCAGCTTCAGACTGCATTTCAGCCTTACACTGAACATTAGCAGAAGAGCTAAATTCCAGACCTGAGTTGGAAGCTACTGCCTTTCTTGTCAAGGCAACGGTTGATCAAGTGTGGCACTGGAAAAGCGCAGCAGGTCAAGCAGCATCTGAGGAACAGGAGAATTAACGAGTGGAGCAGCACAGTGGCTCAGTGGTTAGCACTGCTGCCTCACAGCTCCAGGGACCCAGGTTTGATCCTAGCCTTGGGCGACTGTGCAAACTCCACACAGACAATCTCCCCATGTCTGCGTGGGTTTCCTCCGGATGCTACGGTTTCCTCCCACTGTTCAAAGATGTGCAGGTCAGGTGAATTGGCCATGCTAAATTACCCATAATGTTAGGTGCATTAGTCAGAGGGACATATGTCTGGATGGGTTACTCTTCGGAGGGTCGGTATGGACTTGTTGGGCCAAAGGACTTGTTTCCACACAGTAGAGAATCTAATCTAATCTGAGTGGGTGTAAGCCCTTCATCAGGAATGTGGGGGTGGAAGGGAGCTGGGAGATAAATAGGAGTGTTCTGGTGGGGCTGAGGAAGGTAGCTGGGAAAGCGATAGGTAGATGGAGGTGGGGTGTGATGGTGATAGGTCGTAGGGGAGGGTGGAGCAGATAGGTGGGAAGGAAGATGGACAGGTGGGGCAGTTCAAGAGAGAAGTGCCAAGCTGGAGGGTTGTATCTGGGATGAGGTAGAGGGAGGGGACTTGAGGAAGCTGGTGAAATTGACATTTATGTTGTGGTTGGAGGGTCCCAAGGCAGAAGAAGAGGCGTTTTTCCTCCAGACATTGGCTAGCTTGGATGTGGCGGTGGAGGAGGCCCAGGACTTGCATGTCCTTGGCAGAGTGGGAGGGGGAGTTGAAGTGGTCAACCACGGGGCAGTGGGGTTGTTTGGTGCATGTGTCTCAGAGATGTTCCCTGAAACGTTATGCAAGTTGTTGTCCTGTCTCCCCAATGTAGAGGAGATTACATAGAGTGCAACGGACACATTAGATAAGGTGTTTGGATGTGCAGGAAAATCTCTACTAGTTGTGGAAGGATTCTTTGGGGCCTTGGATGGAGCTGAGGGGGGAGGTGTGGGTGTAGATTTTGCACCTCTTGTGGCAGTAAGTGAAGGTGCTGGGAGTGGAGGCTCAGTTGGACCTAACTGTTAGGTCTGTGGACCTAACAAGGGAGTAACGGAGAGAATGGTCTCTGCAGAATGCTGATGGGGTGGGGAGGGAAACACATCTCTGGTGGTGGGTTCTGATTGTATGTGACAGAAATGGTGGAGGATAATACATAAAGGGTCCCTAATAAAGGTCAATAGGAATTGGAGTGAAATCACTCCATAAGCTGATGTCATAGCTGCACAAAAATGTTGATCTTGGCAGCCTATCATCTCAGACTTATGTCTGCTGCAAGAGTTTCTCAGTACTTAACCCAACAATTTTATTTGCTTCTTTAAAGACCTCACCTCCATCCTGAGGTCGCACATCAATTTGGTCATGAATGTATGGTGATTAATTTAATTTGAAACTCCCTGCAAAACAATAAAACATTGCCTGTATGCAGTAGGTTCAGGATTACATTCATGATTGGGCTGATGAGTTGCAAATATCATTCATATCATATATTTGCTGGGCATTGATCATCTCAAACAAGAGAGAGTGTAACTCTTCCAAATTTAAATAGCCTGCCATCAACATTCTGAGGTCACCATTGCCCAGAAATCTTAATTAACGAGACACAAAGGACTATGACTGAAAGATCAGGTTAAAGACTAAGAATTCTCAGGCTTACCACTACTTCCTCAAGACAATTGGAAGGAGCAATAAATGCTGGTTTGACCAAATTCCTTCGCATGCCCTGAACAAATAAGTAAAGACTTAATTCCTAACAGGATGAATAAAGCAGCAAATTTTTCAGATGTTTAGTGCCGGAGAAAAGATCTGCCAGTTTTCCAGTTAATGATTTCAAGTTCATTTTAAATTTTGTTGAACAAATTCTGACCCCAATTTTTGCCACGACATCATGATGAAAGTAGCAGACAAATTTGGACATCCCAAATCCTGGCCTTGAAACTTTTTCTCATATTTGTGGAAGGGTGGAATCAGTGTGCTCTGTGGCTCACATATGCATTTTTCCTGATGCTGATAGTTAGTGAAATGTGAGGAGATTAGGCTAGGTAAGCGTAAGGCTATGCTCAGTGCATTTTATTTTGATAGTCGCTGCATCCCTTTATAGGTACTCCCATGGTTATGGTGCCAGGAACTTTTTGAGATAGGTTCAGGAGCCAGGATTTCCTCCGCCTTAACACATTGGACCTGGGAAGGAAAGTTGGAGCCTTTATCTTAACAGTGGTTCTGTCCTCCGTTCAGATTTAATTCATTAGACTTCACGAAGCGCATATTCTGGAGAGATAAACAAAATAATGTGTTTTAATGCAATCCACCACTTAACACTGTTAGCCATAGTTATATTCATTAAGGAAATATTTCACAATTAACAGGAGTTATTCGAGAGATTCTATTGATATTGTTCGAAATTTATTTCCTTTATAATTGCTTTCTGTAAGCAGACATTGTACTAAAATCCAATATTATCATCACAAGAATGTTGACATTAAGGTTACGGACATGGGACTGATTTCGATAGTGACTCAAAATATATGCAGGGCTCAAGATGTGTGATTAACTTGTTGTGACTGTAGTGAGGTCAGCCAGATGAACCTCATAGAATGAGTTCCCTGATTGGGATTGTTAACCTGGTCCAATCAGGGAGCCCTGGCTGACAGATATAAACAGGAGTGTTGTCCAGGCAGCGGGCCGTGGAGGGGGTCGTTAGGGCCGACTGCCTGCCCCTCTTCCACGGCTACGTTAGTGCCCGGGTGTCCTTGGAGAAGGAGCACGCGGTGTCAACCAACACCCTGGAGTTGTTCAGGGAGAGGTGGGCGCCGCAGGGAGTGGAGTGCATCATTTCTCCCTCCAATTCTATTTTGATTTAGTCCCTACCCTCCCCTTCACTGTTTTGATCACACAGCACTGCCCTTTGATGTGAAGGGCAGTGCTTGTCACTGGCCACCCGGGTGTTTTCCTATCTTCCTGATGGTGGAAGTTGAATAAAGATTCGTGCACTTTGTCTTTCACTGTGTCTCACACCTGCACACACACACCATGGGTGCTGGGGGAAAAATAAGCACTACCGCACTTATGCGAAAAAAAAAATATAAACAGGAGATCCAGGGAGTGGAGTGCATCATTTCTCCCTCCAATTCTATTTTGATTTAGTCCCTACTCTCCCCTAAAAGAGAAAAAAATAAAAAAAAAAGAAATAAACAGGAGTGTTGTCCAGGCAGCGGGCCGTGGAGGGGGTCGTTAGGGCCGACTGCCTGCCCCTCTTCCGCGGTTACGTTAGAGCCCGGGTGTCCTTGGAGAAGGAGCACGCGGTGTCCACCAACACCCTGGAGTTGTTCTGGGAGAGGTGGACGCCGCAGGGAGTGGAGTGTATCATTTCTCCCTCCAATTCTATTTTGATTTCGTCCCTCCCCTCCCCTTCACTGTTTTGATCACACAGCACTGCCCCTTGATGTGAAGGGCAGTGTTTGTCACTGGCCACCCGGGTGTTTTCCTATCTTCCTGGTGGTGGAAATTGAATAAAGATTTGTGCACTTTATGTCTTTCACTGTGTCTCAGACCTGCACACACACACCATGGGTGCTGGGGAAAAAATAAGCACTACCGCACTTAGGTGGTAGTGTGAGGGTTAAAAAAAAGAAGGAAAAAAAAAATCAAGAAATTCACGGTGTCGACCAACACCCTGGAGTTGTTCAGGGAGAGGTGGGCACCGCAGGGAGTGGAGTGCATCATTTCTCCCTCCAATTCTATTTTGATTTAGTCCCTACCCTCCCCTTCACTGTTTTGATCACACAGCACTGCCCTTTGATGTGAAGGGCAGTGTTTGTCACTGGCCACCCGGGTGTTTTCCTATCTTCCTGGTGGTGGAATTTGAATAAAGATTCGTGCACTTTGTGTCTTTCACTGTGTCTCACACCTGCACACACACACACACCATGGGTGCTGGGGATAAAATAAGATAATCAAGAAATTTGCGGTGTCGACCAACACCCTGGAGTTGTTCAGGGAGAGGTGGGCACCGCAGGGAGTGGAGTGCATCATTTAAAAAAAGAAAAGAAAGAAAAAAAAAAGAAAAAAAAATAAACAGGAGTGTTGGGGCTTGCTGGGTCTGTATTGTCTGCACTTTTGTATGTAACATTATTGTCTAATGTACAAATGTCATTGTTGATGTCTCTTTATATTTTTATATGTGAAACTGGGATTTGAGGTTTGTCCCTGTAAACTGTTTGAACGGCAGGGTTTGGGCCCTTGCTTTGCTGATCCTCTCCCTTGTAAATTTGCTGTCTCTTGTATGCAGCTGTAAATGTAACTGTTTGTTGTAATTTGTTTAATAAAATAAAAAAAAAACAGGAGATTCCGAATCTCCTCAGTTTAGGGGATTGACTCTGTGCTGGCTGGTGCTACAGTCAGTATGCTACTGTGAGTTTCTGCTTCTCTTTTTTGTGGAGGGGGAAACCTGATTACTGAACTGGCTGAATTGTTTAGCCAGTTTGTTAACTGGCATTCCTTTTAGTGAGGACTGATTGTTAAACTCCTGATGCACATAATGTGTTTCAGGTTAAAAAAAAAAGGAGTGTTGGGTGCTGGGGGGAAAAAATATAATAAGCACTACTGCAGTTAGGCGGTAGTGTGAGGGTAAGATTTAAAAACATAATAAACAGGAGCGTTAGAGTTTCTGCTCACTCCGAGCTGGCTCTAAGGGAACTGGATCAGTGTCAAGGACTCTCCATGTATAAATAAAGGGTGACTTGGTATTGGAATACTGGCATCTATGGATTATTTCAACTTGTACACATTGCTTCCAACACACATCAACTTCATGCTGCCTACTCACTTATGTGAACTTTGGTCAGCCAGTACTAACCGTCCACTAGTCTGCCTGGATACGTAACAGAAATCCAAACCATGAATGGTCTTTACTGATAACAATGAATCTGCATTTCTTGATACTAGTCTGCAATTCTTAATGGGGATATGCATTGTTGTTGGAACTGATGCTGAAAGTCATATTTCAATAGAATCTGACCTGGGAAAAAGTGAAGAAGGGTGCAATGGTACAAAACCCAAGTTTTCAGATGATTCACTACAGACCTTCTTGGAGAAGGCAGAAAGAAGGAGATATGTCCAATGTTCTGAGCAGGTACATAGTCAATAGGTTTGTTTAATTCACTCATGGAATGTCAACATCACTGACTGGCCAGCATTTATTACCTATCTCCAGTTGCCCTGGAGAAGGTGGTGGTGAGCTGCCTCTTGAGCTGCTGCAATTGACATTCTGTATATAGACCCACAATGCTCTCACAGAGGGAATTCCAGGATTTTCACTGAGTAATAGTGAAGCACCAATTATATATTTCCAAGTCAGGATAATGCATGCGTGGAGGAGAAACCTTGCAGATTCTGGTGTTCCCCTGTATCTGATACACTTGTCCTTCTAGGTAGAAATAATTGTGGGTTAGGAAGGTGTTGTCTATGGATCTTTGTTGAATTTCTACAGAGCATCTTATAGATGATGCATAATGCTTCGACTGAATGTCAGTGGTGGGAGGAATGGATGCTTGTCAATATCGTGCCAAACAAGTGGGCTTCTTTGTCCTGGATGGTGTCAAGCTTTTGGAATGCTGCTGGAGTTGTACTCATCCAGGCAACTGGGAGTAACAAAAACCATGGAGGTCAATAACAATAATCAGCTCCTGAAGTCTTGGATATGATGCAGCAAAAAATTCAACTACTTCACATGAATGATTAAACTCTGAACACAATCGATTTCCTTTCTGATCAATTACACCAATAGTGTCACGCTGTCTGGGAGATAGCACTTATATTCAATATTGCTGGTGTTCCAGTGCTTCTGTCATGGATTTTCATGAATATAGGAACAAAAGAACTGAGTAATGATGATTAGTTGACTTTTGCATTTAATATGGTAAAAATATATAAATAACATTTAGAATATGTATTATACACTGTCTATTTATTTTACACGATGCCCTATTGTGACAGGCAACAACTGAAGGAAGAAAAGGTTTGGAACATTTGCTGGATGAGGAATTGTAGTTTCAGTAATTGATTTTCTTCATTATTAGCCTGAGCAGAAAATGTTTTATATGTTGTTTGCTCCCTTCCTCATTTCTTATTTCTTCTTGATCCTGCTTCTGTTCTCTTCCTTCTTCTTCGCTCAGTTTGGCTAGTGGCATAGTCTTTCTCCTTCTGATGGAAATGTTATGTAGCATACAGCATTTGTTGTATGTCTGCTATGTACTCTGGCTCAGTGCTCTTCCAGAATGATTAAGGCATCAGAAGCGTTGTTTCAATGTCAGTGAGCTTCTGTTATATTTCACATAGCAGCATGGTTTTCATTATATGCATGCTGCACACATCAACAGCTATGTCATCAGTGAATAGTCCCTGCTTTACATAAAACATAGACATCATGACTGTTAGCTGGATTTGATGGTTATAGTCACATATCATTTTATGTGGAGAGCCTTGTTTGGTTGTATTATCAGAGCTGACATGTGATGCTTGAAAATTGCATGCATGCAGCAATGGCAGTATTCACAATGGGAAGTATGCGCTCCTAGTGAAGCCATATGTTCACACTGACTGCTTGATCCAATATGAACAAAGGAAATAAAGTTAGCTCTCTTTAAATAAAAGGCGTTAGCGACTTTGCTTATGTAACAGTACATGTCATCACTATCTTTAGCTCCAAACAGCAATACATCTGACACATAAAAATATATTGCTGTGGAGATCTTCTCTGACATTGACAATGCTTTCTTTGCTGTCCTATGAGGTTGTAGTTGTCACTGTGGCAGGTAGCAGATTTTGATGAGGATGTCCTTATTGAAGTGTAGAATTCTCACGCATTTTTGTCAGTGAGATTCAGTGCCGATAATTGTCTCTAGAATACCATGTGGATATGGTCTCCTGCCAAGAGCCCTTCTCCCCATCTTTACCCTCATCCATACTCACTTCCTCCTCCTGCTTCCAGGAGCTTATCCTGCTCTGGGCAACCTCTTCATTCTCCATGCTCCTAGGTGAAATGCCTATTGGTGCACCCATGTCTGAAGAAGCCTTGAAATCATCAAATGTCCCTTCAGTACTTGCCACCCCACTCTCTGTTAATTTTTGAAACTTGAAATAGCTATAGAAAGCACTAAACACTTGTAGCACCAAAGCAACACACAGACGAGAATCAACAGAAATTCTAAAATGATCCCTTTAAGTAGTGTTAGTTCGGGCCTGGACATTCCAGCTGCTCACAGTATGTTTGTTTATGTAAGGTTTTAAGAGACCAATAGCTAAAATATTTAGATTGAAAATAACAACAATGGTTTCAATCAACATTGTACATCAATTGACATCATGATATGCTCTGTATATTCCTGATGTATTGTCACTGCATGTTTGCCTGAAGAAAGGCTTATGCCCGAAACGTCGATTCTCCTGTTCCCTGGATGCTGCCTGACCTGCTGCGCTGTTCCAAAAACACATTTTCAGCTCACTGCATGTTTGCCTACATCTGCTCCAATATGACATCTAAAGCACTGTAACTGATTACTACAGATGCCTTTTGAAAACTCTAAGGACAGTCTATCGTACAAAGCTAAACAGATGCTAAGAGCCCCTTATTTGTCTTTACAAACCATAAGTACAAAGTTTTGCTTACAAAATTATTTGTAATTTTTGTTTTAAAACATACTTTATCAAAATGCAACATGTTATCAAGTAAGTATTACAAAGGAACTAAATATCAACAAAGTTCATGTTTGTGGCAAAATTGAATGCACACAGTCCAATGTTGTTTTCAGTCATTGCACTTCCAATTTGCTGGTTACATTTTGATGTGGAGGTTTGGTCCCGGGTGAAGCACAAGAGCAATGCTGGGAACCAAATAAAATGTGCTAGAGCTCACTTTTGCTCCTCAGCCATAAATGTCAGTAAGCAGCAGCATGTTGAATCTTTTTAATTTGACCTTTTTCAAATACTTGTTAGTAACCTGCTGTGGAAATAATTTCAACTCTTACAAAACACATTCTGCAAAACCTCTTACAAGCTATTATTTTGTCAGTTGTTCCATGAAAACAAGCTCTCGTATGTGATTTTCCAAAATTTCACTGGACATTTCAAGACCATAGGTGCATATTAATATGTTTTTAAATTTCTAATGTTAAATTATTCCATAGATGTTGTTTTTCCTCTGTCAGTGTCATTTTACAAAAATAACATAATTCTGAATTTGATTAGTAGTTCTTGCCCTGCTTAATGAAGAATTGTATACAGTTAAAATCTGTATGATTAACACTTTAAAGATTAATTGGAAATTAATTCAGGTATTCTCATTGACAGTGCAAGTCTTTCTTAATTACATCCTTTACAACTTGTACTCAATTTTAGAACAGTAAAATATTATCTTTTGTTAACCTCTCAACCATGTTATCAGCTTTCATCTAATATCTGAACACATTAAATAATTAACATTTTTTTGAAAAATAGGAGATGTTGGTCATTAATTAACAGCTACTCTTTCACTGTTTATGTATACTATCATAGGTAATTTTAAGAAATAAATATCAGAATTATTATCAAGTAGTCAAGTTAGTAACCACACCTCTGTGAAAGCGTTGACAGTGTGGTGATGGCTAATGAAGTTGACATTACTAAACTTTTTTTCTATCCTATAATGAGTCAACAACACAATCATTATGAATTATGGTACCAGTAAATATTAAGTTTCTGCACTGTAGTAAAATCAAATCAACTTTATGATTTTTTTACATGTGGCAGTATTGGTGGATCGGGTGAGAGTGGGGGTTTGGAGTACACAGTGGCACACATAGGCAGATCTGTAATCCATGCCCATTATTGAGCAAATCTATCTGTGAGATTACTGGACAATTTGGTCCATCTGGCACACATAGTGGTGAATCCAGTCTTTAGGTCCAGTAGGTGGGAGTGTACTGGCTCTGACAGGCAAGAGAGATGTCAGTCCATTGGGAGAGGGGTGGTGGAATTTTGCACTGGTCAGTTACCTAGGAGTTCAAGTAAGTTTTCAATCCCCTAACTTTGCCTGAGTAACTTAAACTGAACCAAATTTGAGTCCTCTGAACTGTCTGACATGAAGGGGATTTTTCAGAGGCTTAATTGAATACTTCAATTTCCCAGGCAATTCCTGAGGGTCCACTGCTTTGGGGACTCTGCTCACCTTTGTTCTATAGTGCTGTAATGACTTTCTGACCATTGAAATCTCTGAATCATTATGATACCTTTCATTGGGAGAGAAATCAACTTAATCTCTGAATTTAAAGCTCAACTAGGTTGGCATAGTGGCTCAGTAGTTAGCAATGCTGCCTCACAGAGCCAGGGACCTGGGTTTAATTCCACCCTCTGGTGACTGACTGTTGAGTTTGCACATTCTCCCAGTGTCTGTGTGGGTTTCCTCCAGGTGCTCCAGTTTCCTCCCACAGTCCAAAGATGTGCAGGTTAGGTGGATTGGCCATGCTAAATTGTCCATAGTGTCCAGGGATATGCAGGCTCGGTGGATTATCCATGGGAAATGCAGAGGGTTACAGAGATAGGGTTGGAGGGGTGGATCTGGGTGGGATACTATTTGGAGAGTTGGTGTGGACTCAATGGGATGAATGACTTGTTTTCACATCGTAGGGACTCTGAGTCTATAACCGTGTACAAACTCAATGGCAGCAAACACAGATGCTTTGGACACATTAAATACCAGAATACAAGGAATTGTCACGCTGACTTTGATTTTCCTATGAAAGGTGCACATAGGTCCTTTTGCATTTGTAAAGGTGTAAAGGTCTCAACTGAGAGACTTCCATGCGCTGACCTGCTCTGTCCCTGCAGTTTAGTATAAATTGATGCTGTTACTGGAAAGTCCCCTGTGCAGACATTGGGCTCTGAGGAATAATATAGTTTGAATAATCTTGAATCTTTGCAAGGGTGGCTGGGGTTGTTTGCACCAACAGCATCATATGCTCATTCGGGATCTTCTATAATGTTTTCTGTGTTGTTTGTGGACAAATGAAACAGGATTTTCTTTTCATCCATCAGTCCTTAAAATATTCACATTTGGAAGAGGTGGACCTGAGGAAACATCTATAAAAAACAAGTCACGGAAACTGGTGTTACTTCCCAGATGGGAGTCATACTCCATAAGTTTCAAGAGAAGGGATGGTCATTATCATTCCTACAATGTCAGCTTTGCTGAAGGATGTGACTGTCATCTTCTGTTACTGTTGGTAATAGCTAGTAATAACTCTTTATTCCCAACTATTAAATCGCCATTCCTTTTTGAAACTGTTCACTCTCTGAAAGCTCATTGGGTTTCTACCTGCAAAATTTTTATGTGATGCAGGACCTGGCACAGTATCTCTGCAATGGATACCTTTTTGAGTGTCTTCTATGCACCTTGCAAAGTGCTACCCTCATTTATATCGCCTGGGCTAAAAAGAATATTGTTTAAAAAAAAAACCATGGCTTTGGTATATGCCTGCTACTTCGGGCTTTTCACTTAGTGATTATGTCAGCATGCAAGGTCAAAAAATATAAGCAAAAATCCTACAGATGACAATTTTAGGTTGCACTCGTCACCCATGAATACAAAGGATTCTCACAATGGCAACAGACACATTTATAGGCATACTGACTGAGTAATACATTTTCTATGTGGTCTGATAGTGTCCATAAGGACAGAGCTATGCAATTATTCCTTTTAATCGGAGGGTTTTTGCTGGGGCAACTCGCTGCTCAAATACAGATAATGGGGTCCATTTTTTTGCAAAGGCATGCTGACATTTTAAGTGCCATAGCTGGCCCCAGAAATAACTGACTCTTGTCAAAGCACAGCATGTTACAATTCAGAAACCATGTCTCTAATAAACAGGAGAATTGTATTGCCTTCTTATGTATATCTGATGCAGAGTTGAAAGGATTCTATCCTGTCCGCACTGTCTTTAGGCACCTTGTTTCTTAATATTAACTACAAAAATAATACTGATCATTGTGTAAATTGTTTGAGAATCCTTGCATTTGCCTGTTTCTTTTTTCCCTGTTTAAAGTGAGAGTAAGCAATGACTAGAGCATTTGTGTAGAAATCAGTAGAAAATGGTCATTGATTGCAAAACAGGACTTGGTTATGAGACAGGTTTTAGGTATCCAACTGCAGTCCATTGTCATTGGTTTTGTAGGATTTTTGCCTGAGTGTAAATGGAACTGGCTTCAAGTGTTTGTTCCATTGTCATCCCGTTGTGTGTGGAGAATGCAGCTGCTGCTTTTGAAATTTCCCTAATGCTCTTATGTACAGAACAGCCTCGATTATCCGAACAAGGTGCCGCGGTGTATTTTGTCCGGATAACTGATCTGATCGTAAACAAAGGAAGCAGTTACAGGACCTTGAGATCTTGTTTGGATAATCTGAAATTCAGATAATTGATGTCCGACTAACCAAGGTTGTTCTGTATCACTGATACACAGCTCAAGTCTCATAGTAGTTCAGAAGTGTGGTGATGACTGCCACAGTTTAGGAATGTAATCATGAAAACTGTCATGAGGAATTTTGTTGACATTCTGAGATCTTTGTTATTTGTAGGAAGCTGAACTAAAGCATTTGATTTTGTGTTGTTTCTCCTGAATAACGGTGGCTTTTTGAGAGAGGTGGCTGCCAAGCTATGGGAAGGCCTAAAAGTGGTCCAGACTCCCTCCTACAAGATTAAATATTTGACTGATGTGTTGAAATATGAGATTTGTTTTGGTAACATCCAAGGATAAGCTGGGACAATTGCATGCAAAATTGAAGAGGTCAAAAATACCAAGTGAGAAAAGTCACTGCAGTCATCTGCGTGCTTCAGAAAGTGTGACATAGTCATAATGCCGTACAACAGAATGGAGAGTGTTCTCACTGTAATGGATCATCTAGCACCAGTACTGGTGAGTATTTCCTCCTGTATACCCAATAACTGGAAACATTAGCATGTTTGGCATAGGTATAGGACCTATACAAAATAGTGTTTACATGTTATTCTCTTTTCTTTCATCTCACTCCTGGTACAGGGAGTTGGAAAGTCACTAGTAAGCAAACACTCAAAATAACACAATCAATTTCCACATTTTGGATCAAACATTATAGTTCTTATCAAACTTCATGTTCACTCATCGTTTGCTCATTAACATCACATGTGGATTCAAAATTCCCCAGTTCTAATCATCGATATCCATCTCGAGGATACTTCTTCAAACTTTTTCCTTCTTTGCCAATTTTATGAATGATTGCTAACTACCTCCATATGTAAGTAGCCCCTCAGAGCTGCAATATAAATGGTATCAAACAATACAGCTTTAACAAATTATTGTGTGTTCCCCTCTCTTTTTCTGAGGAATCCATATGTCATCATTTTGTGCCCTTTTACTCCAGCTTACTATCACTGTCTTAAAGTAAATTTCTCTATGTATTTTGTGTCAGTGTTTTATCATTTAAACTATGTTTCTGTGCCTTTCCAAGCTGCACTAATCTATTTGTCAAGTAGTTATACATGTCTGAGACCCGTTCTTCAATGATTTATCATGCATTCCCTCATATTTGTTACCCCCAAGGCAACAATCACTTTTAGACACTTATATCTGTACCTCAAAACCATGTTATGTATGCTTGCCTCTCGTATGATCTTATCAAAAGATCTATGTGATTTTATTTATTTTTCCATGTATTGTCCCAATGCATTGGGTAGTAGCTCATCAGGTTCAGTCCTCTTAAAAGGAAAGACAAGGACTTCACCAAGAGAAAACTGTCAGCTTAGTTTAGTACTCTCATTCTAAACTTCTCTTTCACTAAACTTCAATTGTCGTTTCACCCCATTATTCTAATTTGGTTTTCTTCTGTCACTACTCTCCATCCGTAATTACTTCATCTCATCCAATTTTGCAACTTAATGATTACCATTGAATTCTAGAGCTATGGAGGGATTTGTGGTCCATGGATCATCATCTTATGATATTTTAAAACAGAAGTCAAACATTTCTGTCTGATTCAGGCAAAACATACTTTATTCATTTTTTGTCTAAGATGGCATACATTTTTTTAAAGTTATTTGATAACTTATTCTCAATATTTAATATATCTCTGTGCAAATTTGTCCAAATTCAAAATTCTGTTTACTACCTCAAAAAGTGATTAGTGACTTTATGTATTGAAACTACTAAGACTATGTGCATGCACTTTATCATTTTCCAGAATCATTCTAAATTTTTTGGATAACTATTCCCTTTAAATGTTATAAAATGCCAGGCCATGTGAATAAGTGTACCCAGGCTTTGTGGTTTTGAAATTTCCAATATTCAACACATTTAATGTTTTCACAGTACTTCTCCAACTATTGAGATGTGTTGTTAATGAATGGCTTGATGGGTTGTGGGTGTGTCATCCATCAGTGTGTTGCAACATTAAAAGTGCAAAAGATCTGAGATTTTATTTATTTCTCTATGTATGGCCCCGATGACTTGGGCAGTGGTTCAGAAATTTGTAGCCATCAATTAAAGCCTTCAGTATCTTCAATTCACTAAAAGACAAAGCATCCATCCATTCCACTTCAAGCAGAATGGGTTAATTAGTATTGGTTTACTGCTGATTTAAAGAGGTGGGATGAAAACTCCTGGGTGTAATTCTGTCAACCATCTCGTTCTTCCTCCTGTAAGAAAAAGTGCGTTAATTAACAAAGGAAAAGCCTACCTCCTTTGTTAGATTGTCCTTTTGTTAAAAAAATTCTCCTTGATATCAGTTTCCTTAGATTTTAAAACATATCGTCAGATGGTTTTATTCAAAGAAAATTGAATATTAAAAATTCCAGTTTCTCTTTCACATGGATGCCTTCACACCAAAGTACATTTACACTGACCTGATCTTAACATTTGGAATTAAAGATTCACTCGTGTTAAACCAGTATTTGGAAGTTCACTCTGACCAGAATGTTAAATTCCAAACGAGATAATTTCCAGTTCCAAGAGGTAAATTTTTATCAAAGCTTTACGAACCAAATTTGTAAATGAACATTTTGTTGCAGGTTTTTGCTTCACACAGCCACAGATTCCCTAAAAGGACATTACATTAACCATATATGTTCCACACTGCTGCAGGCACACACCACAGTTTCAAATCACCATAGATTCCCAAAATGCAAACTAAATTTGAAGCATTCCCAGATCTTGAGCTCCAGGGAACAAAAGCACAAATATGACACAACCCAACATTTCGCAACCAATGAAGAAAGATATATTCAAACCAGACCACAAAGAGTTCACACTTAGTTCAGGGAACACAGCACTGAAAGCTGGTCTCTCTTGAGATGTACACGAGTTTCACATTCCAGAACAGTTACAATCAGGGAGTTTACTAGTTTACCTCCATACATGTTGGCTGTGATACATAGCAGCTAACCAAAGACATTCTCTCTTAATTCTACATGAGCTGAAAGTTCTAATCAAAATATCCATCAGCCGTTCCAATTGTTGCCAGGTCTTTAAGCCTTCCCATTTTTTTTGGAGGGTGGGGGGGTGAAGCAGGAGGAGTAGTTCTTTGGACTATTTGTCCACACGTTTGATGGCACCGGGTCATTCTGTGCCAGCCAGTCCGTTTGTATTTACATTTCATTCCTCCCTGCTTTTTCAGTTTTTTTTTTGCTGGGATCTGGTTTTGTTGCTTAGTCAGTAAGGGGCTAAACAGGGCCCCTCATCATTGTTGGAGTCTGTGGCATATTTGGCTTTCTCTCCTCCCTTTGTTCTCTCTCTCTCATATTTTGCTTTCCAATTGGCCTAGTGAGAGGTAGAGTGATCTTCAATTGGGCTCTAGGATAGGAGAAGGAGAGGTTGGTTGGGTAATCTGGATCCTTTTGATAGGGAGGTTTCCTCTCCTCCTTCCTGACTCTTTTTGGTGTGTTTAACTTCCTCACAGCCAGCCTTTCTCTGTCTTTTCCTTGTCATAACTTGACTTCTGTATTATCTCATTTCATTCAGATCTGTCCCATTACAATGAGGGATCACATTACTCGATCATTTTCACATGGGTCATTTCTCCCCAGACCCTTTTAATATTATCCAGAGACCATTGTCCCATGGAGGTATTGTACTGTTAACTGATTTTCACATCAATTTGTTGTTCTATATACTCCTTTAGTTTCAGTTGAATTTTACCTCCTGATATGTCAGATGGGGCCAGTCCACCCTTGGCAGTTGTTGCCAGTTTTATATTATCATCCGACATCATCATACATATAGGTCTTGAGTCATGTGTTTCATAAGCCTTGGTTGTAGACAGTGACCTCAGCTCTGCCGCATATAAATGATTGACAAAAGGGAACTTGAGCTTTCTGCATCTCCAGAATTCAGAATTGCAGTAAGGGAAAGGCCATCAAGTTCAGACAACTGACTGAGGACTTTAAGTAAAAGAGTAGTCCTTGCCTCTATGGGTGCCAAAATGAGTCTCTAGTCTATGGGGAGGTCTGGGTTCCTTCAGTAATCCTGCTGACTACGGCAAATTGCTAGATCCCATATTTTCAATGGGAGTCAGAGGCACGGGGCAGATTCAGTGTGACCTTTATTGAGATTTACAGCTCCATTACAGTACACAGCAAAAAGGCATACAAAATGCGTCTTAACTTATACAGTTTAAACTTACAGCTCACATCCCCCACCCCGCTCTTTGATTACTATTGGTCAGCAACACTGAGTTATCCCTCTTTGAAGGCTCTTGGATGCAGCATCTTACACAGTTCAAGCTTGCAAATCACTGAGATGAACAACCTTGTGGTCCACTCCCAGTCCTCCATGATGTTTTCACAGACTTCCTTACCTTCCTCCTTGAGGCTTTTCACAATGGTCCTGATTCCAATGTCTGCTAAGCTCTATGTTCATTCCTCCCTGTAGTGATAAGGGAGTGGGCTGCTTCTACTGTCTGAAACTGGTTTAAATATTTTCCTCTAATGTTTTCAGTGAATTTTTGTATATATGTGTATTTATAACTACTTAGGAATCTGACTATGATTATCTGAAGAATCTTAGCTAAAATCTACTCTTAATATTGTAACAGATTGATTAATAATTCAAGAGAAACAATGAATTAGCCTGAAATGTTGTTATTTGTATAAGCAATTGTAGCTGTGCATTCTATCTCATTTAAGTAACCTTGATCATTCAGGACTTGGAGATGCCAGTGTTGGACTGGGATGTACAAAGTTAAAAATTGGTTAACAACATATTGTCTGGGCTGACACGAATTGTTAAAGTTAACCTGAGAATGTAACTTTTTAAAAAAGCTTTGTGATTTACTTATGAAAGAAGTGAAACTAACATGGTCATTCTAACAGATGAGAGACTTAACAAACAATCAAGGTATTTTTCAATGTATGATTTCAGTTACATCACACTGTAAACTTTTGCTATAAATTCTGTCTCTTACAATTGTGTACTCCACAACCACCTGATGAAGGAGCAGTACTCTGAAAGATAGTGCTTCCAATTAAACCTGTTGGGCTATAACCTGGTGTTGTATAATTTTTAACTTTGATTACACAGAGTTACCATCATTCTACTTGCAGAGACAGTATTGATCAAATATTTTCCCACACACACTAACTACTATCAGCCTTGTTCTTCATTAGCCATGGGCAGTCATCAGCCCAATCATACAATAACTATTTGCCTAACTTCAGCAGAACTCTCTGAATTATCTGATTTAAATTGATACCTTCAGAGTATTCTAAGGTTGAGGGAATTGCCCAGCGGAATTGTCAATTTCTTGAGCAATTCCTTTGGAATCTGTCATGATGAGGATTCCACAGGGTTCTGATGTGTAAAAACTCCCTTTGATGTTCAGAAATGGTTATCTGGCCATCAGAAAATCCAGACCAATATTTCCTTTTGCAGAGGCCATTAATGAAACAGATGGAGTTTTACAACTTTCTTGTCATTTCATTACCACCATTACTGATTTTTTTTTTATCACTTGAATTTCAATTCCCCAGCTGCCAGATTGGATTTGAACTCATCTCCAAACCATTAGGCCATATTTCTGCAATACGATCCAGCAACATAACCCACTCGGCTACTACACCCGAAGCAGTTAAGAGGAAACTGATCCATGGAAGATCATTCTTCGTTGGTAAATCAACTTGGGCAGCTATGGAGATTTACACATGCTTCACTGAGTCACCTTGACTGAGGATAGTTTGGAAACAAAATACAATGAATGTAGTTTTAAGCCCCAACTACTTAGATAATAAAGTATTGGTTTCCAACAGTGCAGTTCACAGTGTCCTACACTTATCATCATATTGCCTTCCATTTTTTTGCTTCTGGTTCCATCTAAAGTGCTTTTCCACTCCACCTTATCATTTCCAAACATGATTTATTCATTTAAATGAAATTCCTTCTTCAATCATTTTTTTAGTAATTGAGTTGAACTCTATAAGCCTTTGCTCACAACACAACAACCTGAGACCTGAGATCATCCTTATTGCCATTTTTGACCATTTTCAATATCCTCTTATCTTTTCAAAGGTTTATGGCTTGAATTGAATGCAATAATTTAATCTGGTCTCACAAGTACTTTATAGGATGACCATGTCACAAATTTAAACTTGCACTTTTCATATGCACTTCTCCAACTTTGCAGTTAAACTGCAGGAAATCTGACTTCACTGACAAGTATGGATGATACGTTATTTTCAAACTAATACTGAAAACAACACCTTTAGTCTTACATACCTTTTACTTCTACATGTGTTGAATGAAAGGCATTTTGCACCCATTTTGATGGCCTTTGGGAAATAGTATCTCAAGGCACTGCAAAATCCTGCCCATGTTCCTTGTGTCGAGAATAAAAATTTGAGGTCACTAGTCAAGTGCCGTGTTTAGCCCTGAGCTCAAAGAAATTTTCTCATGAAGATCCATCAATAACTGTGATGTGGATTTCATTTTTCCCAACCTTTGTTGAATCTAGCATCGTCAAAGGGATTTCCAGGCTTTAAGCAGAAGCAATGAATCACATTGAAGCTTTCACACAGATAACAAACCAGAAAAACCAATGTACTGATTATCTTTCACCTATTAATAAGTATTACCAGGACTGAAAAAAAAATTGGACATACACATAAGAAGTCAAAATGTCATAAACAGCCTTAAAATCTGATGATGTTAGCCATAATAATTTTCATTATAATAGAAAAAATGATATTCCATAGATGTGGAAGAAGTAGGTACGATAGCAACATTTAAAAGGCATTTAGACAGACAGGGAATAGAGAGAGAATGGCCATATGCGAGTGGATGGGATTAGTTCAGAATGACATCATGGTCAGCACAGACACAGTGGGTCAAAGAACTTATTCCTGTGCTGTACTGTTCTATGTTATACAAACATTGATTTTCACAGTCAGCGAGTTTGTAAATCTTTGGATGCACTAACAACTCAACTCTTTTTCAGCTTGTTGAAACAATGATGTTAAAGTACAAATGGAAAATTTTCATCAGTTCAATGATTTCCATAAAACACTGTCCATATGGTCTTCAGCAATGCGTCCAGTGGAGTAACAGGGAATCACTGACAGCAACTTGTGGATTTCCAAATTTAATTGATCATTATTGCTGTCAGCTTTCAGCTTAATAATGCTGAACACTAGAATTTTGTTAGAATTACTGATATATAATTTAGATCATAATCTGCTTCTACAATTAGGACATGGTGTGTTCATAAATACTAAAAATATTAATTGCTGTTACAATACATATAATATTTTGAAGGGAATCAAGAAGCAAACCACCAAGGTAGCAAGCCAAACATGAGCAAGAGAAAGTATTAAGCCTGAGCCACTAATACTAACCTCTCCCCTGCTGTGGAAACAAATATGCAAGATTTATCTTAATGCTTACAACATCTGTGCTTTCCATATGAAACAATAATTCAGGTATGGTGAATGCCAGTCAATTATCAGCCAGTTATAATTGGAAGCCTTCAGCTAACTAATTTATAATACTACTATAAAATGATCCTGTCCTCATTCTCTCCTGTTGGCTGCAAACTCAACTCAGCTCTAATTTAAAGCTTATTCATTTGTAAAAGAATTTCCTTGCCCTTGCCTCAAATCATTCTTTCTATTTACTGTCAATAATTAAAAGTGATCACACTGATACAGATCTGACAAACTTCTTACTAGTAGTCATTTGATAATACAAAGCTTACGTATTGCTGAAAAAAGATACATTTTATTGAAGACTTTCACCTTATACTCATCAGGGCAATTCACAAGATTAGTAATTCAACGGGGAAACCAATATTTATACTTCATGAGAGGATAGTACTGATTGGTGGAGGTACTATCATGGAGAATAAACCCATTAATGCTGATTGACAGTTTACATTTTAAATTAGGCATTTATTCTGATTGGTTAGGGCAATCCACTGAGAAATGAACCAATGAATAGCTGTCATCTATTTTGTCAAGTTCAAACAGGTACAGTACATGTAAATGTGCTTCTTCTGTGAAGAACAGAATCCTGCATTTAAGGTAGCATAAAATACACTCAGTGATACTACACTGTGACCTTGACTGACAATCCTAAATTGGTTATCAGTGTAATTTTTCACACATTAAGGATTATTCAGCAAATGCTGTCCAATTGCAGAATCAGATCAAAAGTAAAATTGTGACAATGCTGTCACTTTAAAAAGGTTATTCTGTCCTTGTTTCCTTTTGAAGAGACATCATAAAGGCAGAGGTTCAAGGAGCCTAGAGAGTTTAACAGTTTAACAATGGAAGGAGAGTGGCTAGTTCATGCTTTTTCTAGTTTTCTTTTTAGCTGTAGCAGTCACAAGATGGGAGTGCAGAAGCGTTGCAACGTTTAGTAAAGAACCCTTGATGGACTTTCTCTGAAATTTCTCTCTGGATGTTGTTCCCTCCTGCCTATAAGAATCTGTGTTTGAATTTACTTTTTTGCCAAGGGGTGTGTTTATGGGATGTTACTGTATTGGAACAGTTAATTTGCTATATCGGGTTGGTTCAGTTTTCTAATAGTTAAGTTACACTGGATTTCACTTTTCTTTGTTCGTGTTTCAGTTATATTGTTTGAATAAATTCTGTTTTGCTTAAAGCAGAATGGTTTGACCAGTTGCATCACACCTGTAACACCCTTACCATCTGCCTTTAAAATATGCTAAACTTAGGGTCTCAGATAACTTCTTAAAATATTTTGAGGGGGATTTGGCTTGGTCCATACCAAAACAGGGTTGCAAGTTTAGCAAGCGTTGCCTGGTTAGCTCTTGTTAGTACCTTGTTGAGAGTGTGATGCTGAAAAAGCACAGCAGGTGAGGCAGCATCTGAGGAGCAGGAGAGTTGACATTTTGGGCAAAAGCCAAAATATCGATTCTCCTGCTCCTTGGATTCTGCCTCACCTGCTATGCTTCTCCAGTACCACAGTCTCAACTCTAATCTCCAGCATCTGCAGTCCTCACTTTCGCCTAGCTTTGTCAATACCTTACTTGTTGTGAACAATTGAGCTGAAATGCTGTTATGTTGATATAATCCTTGAGACATATGGCTTACAATCCAAAATTTAAGCAACTGGTCCAGTTATTTGTTCCATGATGCTTCTGTGCAATGACAGTCAGGTGGTGTTCTCCATTAAAAGGATACTGTTGTTAAGACCAAAAGATCTTTTTCCTATTCTCCAAATGTACACTGTTATATATGAAGTACACTTCCAGTGTGATGCCAGGTATGTAGGCCACACATCCCAAAGACTGGTAGATCATTTCAAACAGTATGTCCTTTGATTGTTCACAGTAAACAAGATACAGAGTGTATCCAACTGGCCCACTGTTGCACAACCCCTACCATAGTGTTCAACAT
Source organism: Chiloscyllium plagiosum (assembly GCF_037043375.1). Lineage (NCBI taxonomy): Eukaryota > Metazoa > Chordata > Chondrichthyes > Orectolobiformes > Hemiscylliidae > Chiloscyllium > Chiloscyllium plagiosum. The sequence goes on along the minus strand of NW_028270145.1, from coordinate 75,751,211 downwards.
TAAATATGATTCTGCAATTGGATAACATTTTTTTGGATCATCCCAAATGTACAAGGAATTGTGCATTAGGATTGTCATTCAGGCTTATGGTGTGGCACACTTACATTGTTAGGAACCAGAACAGACCACCGTCTGCCCCTAGCCAAAGATATAGTAAAGAGATTACCTCAACCCTAACAGTTTACATTTATTTAAAAACAAGTATAAGGCACTTTGTTCCAGATGTTATTTGATTGTCAACCAATAGGCTTTAAACAAAATATACTTTGTTCTCCAAACACAGTTAAAGTACAAATGAAAATAAGAAACTGGCATTACTTTCACTCTATTGAAACACTTGGAAGATATGATATGATTTAACCATAAATAATCAACTGTTCCATATAGACATATCCCACAAACATACACTTTGGCAAAACTCCAATTCACCAAAATAACTATGAATCTCATGTGCTGTCTCTCTCCAGTCCAGAAGAAAGAAATAATTGTTCCATTTTGATTTTTAAGAGGAAGTCTTGCTGTCTAAGATTGTAGCAGCAGAGAAGCTTTTTACCTTCAGCAACCAGGAGAAATCTTCTCACAAACTGAAAGCAAAACTAAAAACCTTCCTGGGTCTATGTGAACTGTGACACCACCCATTCATGATTATTTTGTTTGTCTCATATAAAAAAAGCTCAGACAGAACCCAAAAGCTGTTTGCAACTGCCTGTCTGAAGGAGACATTCTGGTACCACTGTGACAACATCTCTCTGCAAGAGAAATAGGAAAGAAAACATCTCTCTTCAAGGCACAGTATCATCACAGCATGTACTGGTATCTACATATATTAGTACACAGAGCTATGTTCTTTTCAGCCTTTCCTCATTGGACAAACCACTCAGTCCACATTTTAGTCCAGTGAACTTCTTTGAACTGCTTCCAACACAACTGAGTTCTTTACAGAACTCGATACTGTACACCACTCTCAAATGTGCACTATATAACTGAAGCAAAACTTCCCTACTTCTTTCTGTTCAATTGCTCTCACCATAAGATATCAGAGCAGAACCACACCATTCGGTCCAGTGAGTCTGCTCCATGATTTGATCATTGCTGACGTGTTTCTCAAGCCCATTCCCCTGCCTTTTTCCCTGTAACTCTTGATGCCATAACTAATCAAGAACCTATCTATCTCTGCCAAGACACTCAATGTCTTGGCATCCACAACTTCTGTGGCAATGAGTTCCACAGATTCACCACCTCATGGCTAAAGAAATTCCTCTTCGTCTTAGTCCATTCACTCTGAGATTGTGCCCTCAGATCTTAGTGTTTTCTATATCCTCTCCATGTCCATTCTATCTAGACGTCTGAGTATTCTATAAGTTTCAATGAGAACCCCCTCATCCTTCTAAACTCCATTGAATACAGACCCAAAGTCATAACAATAAACAATAATTGTCCATTCGCTTTCCAGAAACAGGCTACAGATTATAAAGTTTCAATGAGTAACCAAAAATCCCATCCTTTTTAAAGGGAGTTTTGAACCAATAATTTTAATTTAAATTAATTTTGAAAGCATCAAAGGAAAAACTCAAGGAAAAATGGGACGAAAATGTTATAATTTAGGAAATATTTGATAGGTTTCCCTCAAAGAATGATGATAACTAAGACATTAAGATCCTTAATCAACCTCATACTGCCTTTAAAACAAAGAACAAAATCAACAACATAAAATGTTACTCTGCTGTATTCAGTACAATGCAAGCATTCTGGGGTGAGATTGTATCAGTGACAGATGCTTAGCACAGCATGTCAACAAGACTCCAAGTTAGATTTAATGTACCCTCTGGTGATTTGAAGGTTGGAAAATATGTTAAATCCAGCAGGTGTCCTGCCCACTGTCAATCAGTCCACCCGTCTTTGTCATTGTCTCCAGTGTCTCCCCAGCATGCAAAAACTTACAAAGTTTCAAACTGTTGCATCTTACCTCCACATATCTGAGTGCAGTGCTGGCACTAGCCATCCCTCATGAGGGCATCAGGTGTCCAACAAAAGCTGGCAGCATCTGACTGGCTGGCTGTTTCTTTTAAGGTTCTCCTAAAATCCCACCATTCGCTTATTAACAGCCAATGATTACAGGGTAGTTGTTCTTCACTTGGGCAGGCCCCCCTTTTTAACCATGGGGGCATGTACCACAGCACACCATATGAAACAACCCAAGGTTACTATCTCGGTCACTAGATCAAACAAAGTAACTGAGACAATCATGTTTTCAAATGCCCAGAATTGATCAAACTCTGACATTTTACATATTTAAAGTAGCTACCAGGGTAGGGCACTTTGAAATGTGTCAAAAATGTTGAACAGTATTCCTCAAAAATTCAGAATTTGTTTGAAATAAGTGAAACTAGATTATCTTCAAAACACAATATACCCAGACTATAATATGTAGCTTTAGGAGACAACCAAATTCCAGTATTATAGCAAGGCACTTAATACTTGGAAAACCTGATTGATCCTTAGTATCAAGAAGTCTCTGTTTTACTTAAAAGTCTGGATTTTCCTTATCATTCCATTCACTGCCAGGAGTCCGTTAGAATTCTTCTTAATCCTCACAGTGTTAGGCCACTTAAATTTTTTCACTGCATCTTTGTTGTGTATTCGTGATGAATTCTGTTACCCTCTGCATGCAGCTCACTTCTCAGTGTGAGGATATTTTGTGCCAGAATCTTCGTCAGGGCACGAAACATACAGTTTAACTCTTCAGTTGAGGTGTCTGTAGTCCAGTTTAAAATGTACATATGAAAAGAAAATATCAAATAGCATTACCCTCACCCACTAAAAAAGGTGACGTGACAGTGAGTGCCATCTCATCCCCCACAAAGGAACACTTTCTGAAACCTAGGTCATGTTCTAAATTATCATTCACGCATCTTCATGCTTCCTCCCCTGACTTAAAGAGAAAATGACCCAAAAATAAAGATCATATGTACCATAAAAGTTCTCCAAGGTTACTGTTGCAAATCAACAGTCAACTGACTCAGGACCTCCAATCAACAAAGAGAGGAGATGGATTAAATGATCAGAGGAATGAAGAGAAACCAAAGCAATCTTAAACAGCAAGAACGTTTGAGTACTGTACTATGGAAAAAAGTCACATTTTGTTGAATTTTTTTTTTATGTTGCACACATCAGGACATTTTGCAAGAATACCAGTTCAAGGGGGAATCCAATATTTATAGTACATGAGAGGAATATGCTGATTGGTTGGCAAGTGGCCCTTTATTGGTAGAACTGTTGCTATGCAGAATGTACCCATCAATGCTGATTGCCAGTTAATCTGGCAGTGTGACTCTGATTGGTCAAAGCACTACCCTGAGAAATGAACCAGTGAATGATTGTCATCTATAATTCAATCCATTGGCTTCAGAAGAATCAGAGTTAACTTTTGATTGAAATGTACAAGATTCTGACAGATTCTTGACAAGAATAGTTGTTGAGAAGATATTTCCTCTGGTGGGAGAATTTAGAATGGGGAGTCACTGTTTAAAAATAAGGTGCTAATCATTTATGACAGAGATAAAGATAATTTCTTCTTCTCCAAGGGCTGAGTTGGTTTGGAAGTTCCTTCAAAAAAAAACAGTGGCGATGGAATCTTTTAAGGCAGAGTGAGAAAGATTCTTGATTATGGGAAGGATGAAAGATTATCAGAGATAGGTAAAAATGTGAAATTAAGGTTAAAATCAGATTAGCTGTGATCTCATTGATTGGTGGAGCATACTCAAAGGGTTGAGTGGCCTATTCCTGGTCTTAGTTTGGAAGGTCATATGTTTGTAGTAGAGGCCATAAATGAATTTCAGAAAAAGAAGGAAAATAGGGTCAGCAATAAAATTCGTGGCCTCATTCAACAAGAGTTTTTGCCTGAAACATTGACTCGTCTGCTCCTCGGATGCTACCTGACATGCTGGTGCTTTTCAAATACCACACTCTCAACTCTAATCTCCAGCATCTGCAATCGTCATTTTTGCCTAATAAAATTTGTGTTGTTCAGTAATTTGCTGGGAATGTTGTTAATTAATGAGTATAATGGATGTACACAAAAACGTTTTTTTTATTCAATAGAACTTGCCTAGAGCAGCATTGATACATTGGCCTGAATCCTTCTATTATGGCCATAATCTTCATTTCAAATGTCTCAGCCAAAAAGCTACCTTTTTAATCTTGGAAAATATTTTGGGCCTGACTTCCAAAATAGGATCCATCCCAGCGAATACTGAGATCATCGCAGTGAAGATTTGCAGGAGTTACACCCTTCTTTTAGCTACTTTATTCCAGTGAGGAAACAGCACTTAAAGGTCCTGAAGTCTGTTTAATGAGCTACTGACAAACGTAAGTTTGTAAGGTAAGTGGATGAGGAGGAGTGGCTGGGTGAGGGGGCAGTGTGACAGACGAGTAAGTTGGTAGAAAGACTGGAAGGTCTTCGCCATTATTAATTATGCAATCAAATTTAATGTTAGGCTCAAAACTCAAGAATCGAAATATCAGACACACAACTAACAAAACTGATGGAGCTGGAGCAAATCCAATATGAGATTGCTTGGAGGAAACTCAATGAATATATTGTATCAGAGATTTTATTTTTGATCGTGAATATATATTGCTGACTTTATTTGTATGCATGAAATATATTTATATTTAAATCTAAAGCAGAAGTTGAGTTTTGTAGAGAAAAGACATGCTACCATGTTTTTCATCTTACAACCTTCAGTGCAGACACAAGAATGTCAAATTTCAAGAAGAAAAACAATTTGTATGACATGAGGAAAGGGATTGCTGATGAGTTCAACAGATTTGACAGCTTGTCTTTTTTATGCAGAAATATATCTACTGGTATTGAGTAAAAGTTAATGTGAATTTTGTATTCAAAAAGCAGAATATAATATCCAAAAACGTCTTCAACTAGCAATGTTTGAGAAGATATGTAGCTAAGGTTGAAGATAAGTCTGTAAGTTAGCTCGCTGAACTGAAAGGTTTGTTTTCAGACATTTTGTCACCATAATTAGGTAACATCATCAGTGAGAGTCTCCAGTAAAGCCTGGTGGTATGTCCCACCTCTCAATTTGTAGGTGTTGGTGTCTTAAGGTAGGTGATGTCATTTTGAGTTCTGTTTTTCAAACTATCGCTAGTTTCCATACACACAGACAAAGAAGGACACAATTTTGACTGGGACAACACACACATCCTAGCTAAGCACGCACGAGAATTCTTAAAGACATGGCATTGTACCCAGAACTACTTCAATAACTGCATCGACTTAGATACCACCTACCTTCCCTTGAAAAAAAGAACTGTAAATGACATCACCCACCTTAAGAAATCAAGACTTATAAATAGAGAGGTGGGGCATACCACCAGCACTTCACCGGAGACTCTCACTGATGATGTTACCTAGACATGGTGACAAAACATCTGAAAACAAACCTTCCAGCTCAGCTTGCTAACTTACATATGTCTTCAACTTTCTCAACAATTCATTCTAGCCCAAACACGTTATAAATGGCTGGTTGTGTGATACTACATGTGATCTGATTGTGTTGGTAATCTCTACTTTTGACAGGACCAGACCTGGGCCAAATTAGCTCTCACCCCACTCATCCTAAGCACACATTTTGAGAAGTTATCAAACATAAAAGCTGCATTCTGCCAATTGTAAGGGTAAGGAAGAGATACAGCACTGTCTGGAGCAAAAGGTAGTGAGTCAATGTGTAGAGAGGTTGAAAATGATCAGATTACCTATAGAATGTATAGTCTGAACAGGTTATATGAGTAAATTTCTGAGGAGTTGTAAATATGAAGAATGTGCTTTACCAATAAAATGGTACGACTCTGGCACCCACTGCAGGAGGCCATGCAACTCACGTAATGACAGTGCTTTCACTGTGGCTGCAAAGCTGGCTACCACACACCTTTTCAGCAAAGGATCATATGTGGTACCTATGGAAGATGTGTGCAGTATTATGGGGTCTAATTGGAGAATCACTGAAACCCTTCCAGATATCTTTTGAACTAATGTATCAGCAAATTAAGGTAATTCTTTTGTGATGCTGTTGAATTCCCCAAAGTTTCAAACAGCGATTATTGATGCAAACATTGCTTTTTATGCTTCTGCAGAAAATCTAGTCAAATGTCTCAACAGGGGGAATTTTCCCTGCCTTGTCAACACCGATATGTTGCACTGTGTCACCATATCTCGAGGCTTTGAAATGTGTTCCCATGGACCTTTTCAGCAATGATAATTACATCAATTGATGGAATCTGAATCCCTGCTCTAATGGATAATGTTAGTGATAAGAGGGCTCAGAATGGAATCAAAGCAGTGATACAATGAGGTGCATGCTTCAGCAGGATTAGTCATTAAGAGAACAGTTAGGGTCTGAAGAATACATTTCACTGTCAATAGACATTTAAAATGGATGCTGCAGAATCTTCCAGATCGTATCTCCTTTATTCCCCTCACCATTCAGGCAAAGCAGAATTTTTTCTTTGCTTGCAAGTCTCTGACTTAATTTGCTATAGGACAAAGTGGTGAAAAACATCACAATTATTTAGATTCAGTGGACTCCTCCATCATTGCTTCAGGGGACAACAAAGCACATAAGGACTTATTTTCTGCATAACTCAATCTGCCTATGACAGAACCATTTTATCACCTTCATCCCACTTTTCAATAAAGGCACATCCCTTGAATTCAATATTTATCCTACAATGTGGCAGAACATTACAGATGCAAATAACTATTTATGTGACATGAAACAAAATCCAAAATGCTCCTGCTGAGACATAAGTCGCAAATAGGCATTAAGGGCCAGGATGGAAATGATTAGGGACAAGTCAGGTGAATATTCCAATAAAACATTGAACAATGATATGTTGGTAGAGGTAATAAACAGAACATAGGAGGCTGAGGGGGTGACATTATAGAAGTTTATAAAATTTTGAGGGGCATAGGTAAGGTGAATAATCAAGATCTCTTCCCCAGGGTGGAAGAGTTCAAAACAAGAGGGCACATTTTCAAGATGCGAGAGGAAAGATTTAAAAGGGATCGGAGGGGTAATTTGTTTTTCACACAGAGGATGGCGTGTATATGAAACAAGCTGCCGGAGGAGGTGCTGGAGGTGAGTACAATTACAACATTGAAAGACATTTGGTCAGGTACATGGATAGGAAAGATTTTGAGGAAAGTGGACCGAATGTAGGCAAATAGGAGTAGTTCAGTTCAGGAAACTGGTCATCATGGATGAGTTGGGCTGAAGGGTAAGTATTTGTGCTGTGTGACCCTATAACTCTATAAATAGCTTTCAAAAAGCTAAAGCTCACGGAGATCTGTACATCTGGCCAAAAAGGGGCAATGGTTGTATCCACCTGGAGAATTGTTTGCAGCTGTGTTCTCCAAGTGTAAGTGCTAGGACCAATATATCATCAAATTTAGAGATATGGAAAACAGTGAAGATGATATAAAATTTGTTGTAAAAGGACAAAGGGAGAACAGTAACAAAGGGAGTTTAATACAGATAAGTATGAGTTCTGCTTTTTGTATGCAGAGGGAGTGACATGGTTGCTTAGTGGTTAGCATTGCTACCTCAAGGCACCCGGGACCCGAATACAATTCCAGCCTTGGGTGACTGCATGGAGTTTGTATGTTCTACCCATGTTTCTGTTGGTTTCTGCCAGGTGCTCCAGTTTCCTCCCACATTATAAAGGTGTTCAGGATAAGTGAATTAGTCATGGTAAATGTGGGGTCTCAGGAAGAAGGTTGAGGTGGTCTGGATTTGGGTGGGATCCTCTGCAAAGAATTGGTGAAAGAATGGTCTCTTTCATAACTGTAGGGATTCTATAACATTGGAGATATATAGGCTAAAAAGACACAATTATAAAAAGGAAAGAGGGATTGTGATGTCCACATGCACAGATCCTTGAAGGAAGCAAATGGGATTTTGGCCTTCATGAATCATGGTATTGAATATACAAGGAAGGAAGTTGTGTTAAATTTGTGAGAAAGCACTGGTTCAGTACAACTAGGGTATTGCATCCAATCCACGCTTATGAAAGGTTTTGAGGGTTCTTGAGAGGGTGCAGAGGAGATTAATCAGACTGGATCTATGGATGACGGAAATTAGTTTCAAACTTGGGTTGCAAACAACTGGGGTTAATATTGCTGGACCAATGAAAATTGAGGGGTGATTAGACAGAGGTATATAAGATGATGTTAGGTTTTGTTTAGGTACACAAAGAAAAGCTATTCCCATTAGCTAAAGGTACAAGGAAGAAGGAAACAGTTTTAAGGTTTTGTGCAAGATGTGCAGGGGGTTATGAGAAAGAACAATTTAAGCAACAAGTGACATTGATCTGGAAAATGCTTCCAACCAAAGCTAGTGGAAACCAAGACAATGGTTTTGTGATGAAATTGGAGTAAAGTCAATTTACATTTACAGGATTACACAGGTAGAATGAGGGGAATGGGACTGACTGCATTCCTCCACAGAGAATGGGAATAGGTTAGATAGGGCAAATGATATCCTTGTGCTCTAATGATTCTAAGATTTAATGACTGACTCTCCATCAAATATGTCCCACTTTGGTGTCAGCTGTGGATTAATTGGTAGTGGGCTGATTTTAGTCAAAAGCCGATTGGTTCAAGTCCACCTCTAGGCTGTGAGCAGAATATTCAAGACATTCACTCCAGTGCAGCAATAAGGGAGTTCTGTATTCAGAGGTACCTTCTCTTACATGGGTCATCAAACACAGGCAGTCAGACCTCCCAGGAGGACACAGAACTGCCCTGGAATATATTATCATTGTATTGTTATTTGTGGGAATTTACTGTGTTCACATTGGTTGCCATGTCTCTAAAAAACAAAATGAAATGCTTCAAAACTACTGCATTGGATATAAATAACTTTCAGCAACCTCCTGGTCAGAAAAAGGTACAATGTTAATGGAAGGCTTTCTTTTCTCTCTATCTTTGATATGCTGGTTACGTTTATGAATGACAAAACACATCAGAATTCAAAGAGAATATGCCAACCTATTGTTTCTTAACATCAATTTCACTCAGGAGTCTACACAAGCTTTTCTTCTCCCTATTTCAATTTTTTTTAATGCACCCTAAGAGCCAGAAGGGTAACTGCTTATGCCCTGTCAAAGTGTAATCAAATCTTTAATCATTTGGCAAGGAGCTGCTACTTGATCAATCGTATGAATAAACTGCCTCATAATCCATGCAATTATTTATTTAATAGTCAATGGCTGTCTGAGTTCAGAATCAAAGTTATAATTTCATTTTTAATTCAAAACAGGATTTGAGTGGATAGCAAATGAAGTGAATACCAACTCATACCAAATATTAGATTCTGGCTAACATTTATTCATGAATGTTATTTACAAGCCACCAGCAGCAGCTAGAGGGTGCTGATCAAAGCAACACTCAATGGCAAAAGATAAGGCACGTGGAAAGGGATTCCAGAAGAAAAGACCAGATACTTCACTGAAGCTTAATGAGCTTGAAGAGAGGGGCACGATCCTGTACCTCAATGTTAAATAAGATGTGAAGGTGCCAGTGTTGGACTGGGGTGGCTAAAGTTAAAAAATCTCTCAACACTAGGTTATAGTCCAACTGGTTTATTTGGAAGTAGTAGCTTTCGAAGTGCTGCTCTTTCCTCAGCTACCTGATGATGCAGCAGCGCTCCGAAAGCTAGTACTCCCAAATAAACCAGTTGGACCTTAACCTGGTGTTCTGTGATTTTTAACAATGTTAAATAAAATATTTATTTGGTCTCTTCTGGTCACAGATACTCTGCTCTCGACATTTATCCTTTAGGAAGGACATGATAGCTTGGGCTTTGCTAGTGCTTGGCATGCAGGCTCATAGTTTCTTGAAAGTAGAGTATCAGATAGATGTTATTGGTCATACATTGAGTATAGGAGCTGGGGGATCATGTTGCAGCTGTACAGGACATTGGTTATGCCACTTTTGGAAAACTGCTGCAATTCTGGTCTGCCTGTTGTAGGAAGGATGTTGCGAAACTTGAAAGGGTTCAGAAAAGATTTACAAGGATGTTTCCAGGGTTGGAACATTTGACCTATAGGGAGAGGCTGAATAGGCTGGCTGTTTTCCCTAGAGCATCAGAGGCTGAAGGGTGACCTAATAGAAGTTTCTAAAATCATGAGAGGCATAGATAGGGTGGATGACAAGGTATTTTTCCCAGGATGGGGGGGGGGGGGGGAGTCCAAAACTAGAGGGTATAGGTTTAAGGTGAGAGGGGAATGATTTAAAAGGTATCTATGGGGCAACGTTTTCATACAGAGGGTGGTGCGTGTATGGGATGAGCTGCCAGAGGAAGTGGTGGAGACTGGTACAATGACAACATTTAAAAGGCATCTGGATGGGTATATGAATAGAAAGAGTTTAGAGGGATATGGGCCAAATGATGGCAAATAGGACAAGATTAATTTAGAATATCTGGTCAGCATGGAATAGATGGACTGAAGGGTTTATTTCCATGCTGTACAGCTGTATGACTTTGAGAGCCAAACAGTCACATCTGGATTTTCATTCCCAGGTCAGGAGCACTACCAGGACTTTTCTCAAGTCCACAAACCTGACCCAGGAAATAGTGAGCTGTAAGGTCAGATTTTCATTTCTGTTTCACTGAGTTTCTTGGAAGACAGGCAGGGTAGTGCAAAGACTGCCATTTGTGGAGGCCAGCTACACATAAGGCTTTGTACTACCCTGGAGAAGGTGACATTGAACTATGTCCTTGAACTTATGTATTCTTTGAGGTTTAGCTACACTGGGTTGATGTTTGAAAGGGAGTCTGAGGATTTTGATTCAGTGACCATGAAGGAATTGCAGTGTAGTTCCTAACTAGGATGGTGTATGGCTTGTAGGAGAAAGTGCTGTTGAAGGAACTTTAATTACTAACTTTAATGACTATTATACAAACAATAGATAATATACAGTACACACAAAACAGATAACACACACAGTTGCTACTGTACATCAATGGTGAAGGGCTGGGACATTCATCAAGTGAGTTGCTTTTCCTGGGATATTGTCAAACTTCTTGAGTGCTGTTAGAGCTGTATTGATCCAAGAAAGTGGGGGACATTCTAAACGCTTCTGATATTTGACTTGTAAAGACTGGACATTTTTTTTACGTGGGATGCAGCCTTCATCGTCAAAATCGGCATTTGTTGTCAATTCCTTCATGGTCACTGAATCAAAATCCTCAGACTCCCTTTCAAACATCAACCCAGTGTAGCTAAACCTCAAAGAATACATAAGTTCAAGGACATAGCTCAATGTCACCTTCTCCAAATCAAGTAAGAATCAGCAAAAGAAATACTGGCCAGCGAGAGATACCCACACTGCAAAAGATTTTTTTAAAAATGTTGTTTATTGACACAAGTCTGAAGGCTTGATTTCACAATTACCTGCCCTTGAATTGAATGGTTTATTAAGCCATTTGGAGGTTTGTTAAGTCTCAGCCAAGTTGATGTGTGTGTGGAGTTGTAGACAAGTCTGACCAGATAAATTGGCCGATTTCCTTCCCTAAAAGGCATAGATAGTTTCATGGTCACTATTCATGAAACTGGTTATTTTGTAATTCCAGTTTTACTAATTAATTGAATTTAAGTCTCACCAGTTGCCATTTGAACTCATAACTAGATTTTTAATCAAATAAAATTACTGTGATGTTATAAAGGACTAATAAAGGTAACACTATTGCTGGATTCTAGAAACACTTTGGCTTATTTTCAGATTATTTCTTTGTGATTTTCAAAGAACATGCTTTCCCTTGTATTCTGTAAACAGTATAGTTATCAATGATTGCGCAATGAAATTCATGCAAAAAAATCACATTCTTTATAGGCAGCTTTCTTCATGATCAGTTACATGTGCTGTATCTTTGTCACTGATTGCAAAATCCAAAACTTTTTTCCACCTCCCATTCAGACCAAAATTAACGCCAAGAAAAAGACCTCATTGGAACTTAGAATTTTATGAAGGATCTCACCAGCTCAGCAAAGTATCCTTCTTGTCTGCTGAAAAAAAACAAGTTAAAATAGAAGACAGCAAAATAGTTCAGGAGAACAATAGAAAGTTGTCTGGCTATTGTTTGTTGCCTATTTGACTGCTTTGTAGTGACATGGTTAAAATTGCCCATTATTCATTACATATCCAATAGAAATAATCATTCATTCATGTTCCATATCAATGAACATTGTCCATTTAAGCATGATGGTCATTCAAGGACTAATTTGATCAATCATATTGATACTGATACCAATCGACAATTAATCTCTGTTCAAGCATGAAAGAATAAACTGTGAAATAACATATCTGGTCCAAATTGGTTCATTTATTGTTGTCACATGTACTGTGATACAGCAAAAAGTGTTGTTTTGCATGCTGTACAGGCAGATCATACCATACAAAATGCATCAGGGTAGCATAACAGAGTGCAGAATACAGGGTTATAGTCACAGAGAAGGTGAAGAGAGAGTGAGAGGCCAGAATTAACATTTGAGAGGGCCAAAGTCTGATAACAGTAAAGAAAAAAGTTGTTCTTGAATCTGTAATGTATTCAAACTTATATATCTTCTGTCCAATGGAAGATATTCATTTCTTAATTTTTTTTTTTGTGATTTTCAAAAAACGTGCTATCCCTTGTATTCTGTAAACAGTATAGTTATCAATGATTGCGCAAAACAGCATGATTTATGGAAGCAACTATTTTTGTTTAAAATCCATAATATATTTTGAAAAAATCATTATTTTGTGAATATTGTCTTAGCCACGGCATGTGGGCAGACTGTCATATGTGAGAGTAGATGTTCCTTTCCCCCAGCTTTTCCAAAATGAACAAATACATTTCAGATCACTTTCTTATTTTCTCTTTTTAACTAACAATATTAATGTGTCATGCTTTGAAATGATTTCTGATGGCCATCAAATACCAACAGGAAATCACTCAGACACACTGTATGACATGATTTATTTACACTTGCGTCTTATTGGTTGCAATGATGTTTTTTACTAAATATCCTGTGGGTTTCTGTAATATTCACACCAACTTATAATTTTATTCTGCCATTGCATTTATCGGTCTGATTCATGAATTTCCATTTTCACTGAAACCTATATTTTATCTCTGTTTATTCTTCAATTGATTAGACTGGTAAATATTCCGAATGACCTGGAACATTTACTTTCCTAAAGACCTGCAGCAGTGGTTCAATTAGTTTACCACTTTCTCCTTGAATCAGCTGATCTTTTACCCCTTTTGTTCAACTTCAGTGCAACTGTCATACGATCGCTGACTCCTCACCCTAGAACCTTTCTACCTCTTGTGATATCCCTGCAACAGATCATACTATGTAACGTTGCTGTCTTGTTAAGGGAGGAATCCTATTACTGCTTGCCTGGAATTATCTGTTGCTAGCAAGTGAGATGCCCACGAGCTCGTAAGATTGTCCCATGAATCAGGCAATTGGAATAAAGTTGAGCATGGTTTGCTGTTTTTCATTGATCGAGTTCCTGCCTGTATTCTTCTAACCTTTCGATTTATGCTAATGAAGTATCTGGTGTTCTTTTATCCAACATCAAAGTTTTCAGATCTCACTCTTTTATCAGATTGATGTTATACTTTACCTCAATCATGGCTATTGCTCTCTGGTTTGCAAAGATTTTGTCTGTTGAACCCAGTACCTTAATCAATCTGAAGTATCTTAAGCCAACTTTATCTTTTGCTGGATTTGTAAATCTGATGCTACAAAATGGAACCTTATTGAAGCGCTAAAGGCTGTCTTTCTGCCCCTGAAGCATTAAATCCCTTTGGGCTGTGACTAAAACTATATTTTACAATTTTTGGAAAATTTCCCTTTTATCTTATCCCGTGTCCTGATACAGTGCTGTTTCTACCTATTCTAAAAAGGTTTTTTCTTATCATACATTCACCCACCAACTCTTAATTTGATAGTAATAAGTTCATTTTTATTTCATTTAGTTTTACAATTATAATAGAATCACAATTTTGAGAAACTTAAATTTTCCATCCCACTGACAGATTGAGTCTGATTTATGACATCAGCACAGTTGTTAGTATGTTTTTACTCATGAACATTTTGCCCAGCTATGCGATACCCAAAGTTTGCTCTTGAACACTTGGATAAATTAATTGTCATTGTGAGAATAGTATTGAATCCTTACAGTGGGAAAATAGGCCATTCAGCCCAAAAAGTCCACATCAATTCTCTGAAGAGCAACCCACCCAGACTCACTCCTCTACCCTGGGCCCCTGCATTTCTCTTGGCTAATCTACCTACCTTACACACTCTGATAAATTTAGCATGGCTAATTCACCTAATCTGCACATCTTTGGACAGTGAAAGAAAACCAGAGCACCCAGAGGGGACCACTGCAGACACAGGGAGAATGTGCAAATTCTACACAGTCATCTGAAGTTGGAATTGAACCCAGGTCCCTGGCACTGTGAGCCAGCAATGCTAGCCACCGTGCCATCGTCTACGCTTTTGACAGCTTATGATGCTAAACAATAGCAGCAGCAGCAGAACCATGGCTTGCATTTATATCGTGTCTCATAGTAGTAAAATGTAGCCCTTGGCCCAGGTTACTGAACCCTGACATATTCCCTTTGCTCAGGTCCTGATCCCAAAATCAGTTACTTAGAAAGGTATTTCTGAGAGTGACATATCTTTTCATGATAAAACGGTACATTTGGTGAAAAATATCAATAAATTATTATATGGAAATATACACACACCAACCTTTGAACAGCCAAAAGAAAAACACAAGCAGAGAAAAACTGAGGCAAACCTGTCTCAATGGCTTTTTCAATTGTCAAAATAAAAAGTTGTGCTTAATGGCACTTGACTATCTATTTTTCCCTCTAATTGGCTACCTAACTTTATTGTGAAGAGTTTCCCAGTCGATTACTTTGATTGGAAAGTGACTTAGTTAAAAAATAAAGTTTGAAAGAAAGTTAAAGGACAAATCTGATTGGATGCAACCTTGTCATTTTAAGCACACTATTATAAAATATTAAGGACAGTTCAAAATAATAAGAAATTAAACAGGCAATATAATGTGTTGCAGTCGCAAATTAGTTTTTTTTAAATAAAAACAAAGCTTTGTTTCATTGGTCTTGTAAAATTACAAGATTCTCATAACCTTTTTATTACTCTGCTTGCCTCAATTGATACAAGTTGAAAAATGTCCTGGGTTTATTATTGTTTCTTTATCAGCATTCATCTCGACCCTAGGTGATAATATAGACCACTTTGCGGTGGCACGGTGGCTCAGTGTTTGGTTCAGTTCCATCCTCTGGCGACTGTCAATGTGAACTTTGCACATTCTCCCTATGTCTGTGTGGGTTTCTTCCAGATGCTTCGGTTTCCTCTCACAGTCCAGACATGTGCAGGTAAGGTGGATTGGCCATGTTGAGTTGTGACATAGTGCTCAGGGATGTGCAGGTTAGGAGGATTACCCGTGGGAAATGCAGGTTTACAGGGTTAGGGTAAGGGGTGGCTCTCAGTGGGATGCTACTTGGAGAGTCGATGTGGACTTGATGGGCTGAATGTCCTCTTTTCACACTGTAGAAAGTCTATGATTTTGCTGTGTAAAGAAATTCCCACAATTTCAAGTATGCAATTGAGGCATAAAATATCAAATATTGCTCATAATGAAGACATTGTCCATAAATTGTATTGAAGCATTGGTGAAGTTTAAATTAAGGCCCATTAATATATTACGAATAAAAGACTGCAGTGTAATTTATTCTACACCACACTTAAGCACTGTCATGTACAGATTCTATTAATTTTGAATTCTAATTATTCATGACAGTTTCATACAGGTTTTGTCCTTAATACAGAATATTATTCTCTTGGTTTCATTATGTGAAATTTCATTGAATCATTTCATATTCATTATATCTGATAACTGTCATTGTGTAATTGTGTGCAAGGCATAAAGTAATGTGTTAATGTATTGCACAGCAAGGTCAGTGAGCCAGATTTCTGCCATAAGGAAGCATTCACAATAGTTTGGAGCAAGTGATTTTGATTTAAACATATAGTAAGGATGTTGGTGGTGGAGGAGGTGTTTTCCACTATCTCACTAGCTCCACTTGATGGAAACATGTTGGTTGATTGTTAAAATGGAGCTCAAGATTCACCCTTTGGCCTCTCAGATGGTCTTAAATGACAAATGCAAAAGAAAGCTTGCCTAAAGTCATCTGAATCTTTGTTTTTGTTTCAAACATTTTACAATATTCTTGTTGGCCAAAGGAAACAGCTAAGCTCCTCTAGGCCTGCCCATCTTTGTTCCCTTCCTCAGCTCTGTTCCATTCCCCATGTCTGCCAGCTGCCCCTAAAAAGCATTACTGCTGGTCTTTGGCAGTTTTCTGTCTAATTTTAAATCCTAGGCAATTGCTGCCTTTCAACTTCTGGTCCATCTTGAACTGGATCGTAGTCAGCTCTGCGTGTTTGTCAGGCTCAGCCACTGAAATTGTTTGGGCATCTACAGTAATGCTCCATGCCCATTCAGCAGGCTGCATCCCTCCCAATAGTTACAATCAATTCCAACCTTTGCATTCTCAGAAAGAATATTTCAAACATGGAACCTA
Organism: Chiloscyllium plagiosum; assembly: GCF_037043375.1. NCBI lineage: Eukaryota > Metazoa > Chordata > Chondrichthyes > Orectolobiformes > Hemiscylliidae > Chiloscyllium > Chiloscyllium plagiosum. Next base: position 75,734,523 of record NW_028270145.1, on the reverse strand, counting down.
AATATTGTGCGGAATTCAACTGTAGCTTCACTGATCACTTGTGCTGAAATGTATCTTTCAAAAATGCAAAGCTGACAATTTTACATTGTACTTTCTTTCCCTTTCCATTGAGATCAATCGTCTCAAAATTCAAGTATAGTTTATGACAAGCTGCTTCTTTGCTAATGATCACCTTGCACGTTCACCAAAGAATAATTTTGCCCTCAATATCTTGCTAATGTAGCCTCCAGTCTCTAGTAGCCTTCAGTGTATCCAAATAGAGGATGGTGCTGATACATAATTCAACTCAGCTACTGACAATGAAGAAAAGTGTACATACTTTTTCATACTACTGTATTAAGATGCTGAGCAGTCTCAGCAGAGTCATTGCATTTAAGAGCTATTCCTAATAAATTTTAAGGAAGGGAATTTGATGAAGTGCATGTAGTGACTGGCACAGATGCAAAACAGTATCTGTAATAGAAAGTATGCTGTTGCTATGGTGTGTTGCCAAGAACATTGCCCCAAGAGATGTAATACACTAGTCAAGAGGTCACTTTCATTGTACAAAGACGTCCTGACAATATTTTCTATCCTTTTCTGTTCAGCCTTTCAAATCTTGTCACACTTGTTTTCACTTTTCCATTTGCTGCTATTTTATCTTTTATACAAAAATAAATTTGTAAAGGATATATTCAAATTATTTGAACATTTGTGAAGATTCTGAAATATTGCAATTTCACATGCTTTGATATCAACTGACTGTGTAGCCAGTGTGAGGTATTTTTGCCGACTGAACATTTACAAGAGATGAATACTGAAAGAGATATCATGTAGTAAACAGCTTTTTTCCTAATCATACCTGCCAACTATCTGATTACCATAACAATTTGTTGATAACCCAGTCAGTTCCATTTACAGTTTAAAAAATATATTTTTGTTCATGGCTATACGATTAATCTTTTTAAACTTTCAACATTTTGCAAATGAGAGCAGAGCAACTTGGTTTTTTTTTAATGGTTGGTAATTTATTCCTACCTAGCCAAAACAAGATTGCATAAATTAAGTACCTTCTTAGCATTCAAGTCTGCTTATATCTGATGTCATGTTGTCTCATAAACAAAGAATACTTGTCGCCATTCTTATAGCATTGTATGTAACAATAGCTTGAATATTCTTTTCATTTATATTTACACATTATAGCAATCCACAATATCAAACTCCGGATCAAAGACCATAAAACATAAAACAGTAGGGGTCAAGACAAGACCATTCTCTGAAGCAATTCTTCCTTCCATCCATTTGGTCAAGGATACTATCCCAACTGCTTTACCAAGTGTCACTTTGGCTCAATAGCATTTTTTTAATTCTGAGGGTTGTAAGTTCAAGACTGACTCCAGGTCTCCAGTACTGAACCCAGACACAATATTGAAGGAGCTTTGAAATGCCAAAGATACAGTATTCAAATATAAAGTCAAATGGATGTGAATGTTAAAAAGCTCCCATGGACTCTTTAAAGGTGAATAGTAAGTTCTCCTTGCATCGGAACAACCATTTATACATTAACCTGCAGCACTAAAACAGATTAACTGATCATTTATTTAATTTGGAATTTCACTGTGTGAATATTGATTGAAGCATAAGAGTAATTGCTGCACTTCAAAAGTAATTCGTTGATTTTGAAGTTCTTTGGGATTTATTGACAGTGAGATATAAGAAGCATTAAATAAATGCAAGTTGTTTCTTTTTTTACCTGAGAAAATTTGGAACAAATTTTACTAATTTCTAATATGATTAAACATTACTGCAGAATATTCATGTTTTTAATCTTCACATTTCAATCCTTTGCCATCTTACACACAATATTATCTTGCCTCCACAATGCAAGAATCAGGAAATGAAATATTTTCAAGCCTGCCACAATAGCTTTTACAGTGGATCTGAGATGGCATTAGTTTGGTGTTTGACACATCCTCATCTCATACAGTCAGAGAGTCATAGACATATACAACATGGAAATAGACCCTTCAGTCCAACCCGTCCATGCCGACCAGATATCCCAACCCAATCTAGTCCCACCTGCCACCACCCGGCCCATATCACCCCAAACCCTTCCTATTCATGTACCCATCCAAATGCCTTTTAAATGTTGCAATTGTACCAGCCTCAACCACTTCCTCTGGCAGCTCATTCCATACACGTATCACCTTCTGTATGAAAAAGTTGGCCTGTAGGTCTCTTTTATATCTTTCCCCTCTCACCCTAAACCTATGCCCTCTAGTTCTGCACTCCCCGATCCCAGGGAAAAGATATTGTCAATTTATCCTATCCATGCCTCTCACAATTTTGTAAACCTCAATAACGCCACCCCTCAGCCTCTGACGCTCCAGGGAAAGCAGCCCCAGCCTGTTCAGCCTCTCCCTGTCGTTCAGATCCTCCAGCCTAGGCAACATCCTTGTAAACCTTTTCTGAACCCTTTCAAGTTTCACAACATCTTGAGACCAAAATTGCACTAAATATTCCAACAGTGGACTAACCTATGTCCAGTACAGCCACGACATGACCTCCCAACTCCTGTACTCAATACTCCGACCAATAAAGGAAAGCATACCAAACGCCTTCATCACTATCCTATCTACCTGCGATTCCACTTTCAGGGAGCTATGAACCTGCACTCCAAGGTCTCTTTGTTCAGCAACACTCCATAGGTCCTCACCATTAAGTGTATAAGTCCTGCTAAGATTTGCTTTCCCAAAATGCAGCACCTCGCGTTTATCTGAATTAAAGTCTATCTACCACTTCTCAGCCCATTGGCACATCTGTTCAAGATCTGGTTATAATCTGAGGTAACCCTCTTCGCTGTCCATTACACCTCCAATTTGGTGTCATTTGCAAACTTACTAACTGTACCTCTTATGCTCACATCCAAATAATTTATACAAATGACAAAAAGTAGAGGAGACAGCACCAATCCTTGTGGCACTCCACTGGTCACAGGCTTCCAGTCTGAAAAACAACCCTCCACCGCCACCCTCTGTCTTCTACCTTTGAGCCAGTTCTGTATCCAAATGGCTAGTTCTCCCTGTATTCCGTGAGATCTAACCTTGCTAACCAGTCTCCCATGGGGAACCTTGTCGAACGCCTTACTGAAGTCTATATAGATCACATTTACCTCTCTGCCCTCATCAATCCTCTTTGTTACTTCTTCAAAAAACATAATCAAGTTTGAGACATGATTTCCCACGCACAAAGCCATGTTGACTATCCCTAATCAGTCCTTGCCTTTCCAAATACATGTGCATCCTGTCCCTCAGGATTTCCTCTAACAACGTGCCCACCACTGACATCAGGCTCACTGGTCTATAGTTCCTGCCTTGTCCTTACCACCTCCAGTCTTCCGACACCTCACCTATGACAATCAATGATACAAGTATTTCAGCAAGAGGCCCAGCAATCACTTCTCTAGCTTCCCGCAGAGTTCTAGGGTGCATCTGATCAGGTCCTGGGAATTTATGCACCTTTACCTGTTTCAAGACATCCAGCCTATCCTCCTCTGTAATATGGACATTTTGCAAGGTGTCACCACTATTTCCCTACATTCTACATCTTCCATATCGTTTTCCACAGTAAATACTGATGCAAATACTCGTTTAGTATCTCCCCCACTTTCTGCGGCTCCACACAAAGGCCACCTTACTGATCTTTGAGGGGCCCTATTCTCTCCCTAGTTACCCTTTTATCCTTAATATATTTGTAAAAACCCTTTGGATTCTCCTTAATTCTATTTGCCAAAGCTATCTCATGTCCCCTTTTTGCCCTCCTGATTTCCCTCTTAAGTATACTCCTACTGTCTTTATATTCTTCTGAGGAGTCACTCGATCTATCCTGTCTATACCTTACATACGGTCCCTTCTTTTTCTTAACTAAACCTTCAATTTCTTGAGTCATCCAGCATTCCCTAAACCTAACAGCCTTTTCTTTCACCCTAACAGGAATATACTTTCTCTGGATTCTCGTTATCTCATTTCTGAAGGCTTCGCATTTTCCAACCATCCATTTACCTACGAACATCTGCCCCCAAATCAGCTTTTGAAAGTTCGTGCCTAATACTGTCAAAATTGGCCTTTTCTTCAATTTAGAACTTCAACTTTTAGATCTGGTCTATCTTTTTCCATCATTATTTTAAAACTAATAGAATTATGGTCGCTGGCCCCAAGGTGCTCCCCCACGGACACCTCAGTCACCTGCCCTGCCTTATTTCCCAAGAGTAGGTCAAGTTTTGCACCTTCTGTCGTAGGTACATCCACGTACTGAATCAGAATTTTTTTTTGTACGCACTTAACAAATTCCTCTCCATCTCCACCCTTAACACTATGGCAGTCCCAGTCTATGTTTGGAAAGCTAAAATCCTCTGCCATCTCCAGTGGGAGTGAAGCTGACTTTGGCAACCAACCAATCTATGTATCCTAGAGTCCACTTTTGGACAGATTGGAAATTCCATCAGAATATTCCTGGCAGCCTGCAGCTTCCCACTGAGCCAAGGCCTAGCCAATGCCTGGAGGTAGCCTGGTATGGGCCCGGGGGGGGCGCGCTGGGGGGGGCTCCTTTCGCTGTCCCTTCACTTAATGTGTAATCAGGTGGCCGTGGCTGTAGTCACAGATCATCCTGGTGTTTGTAATAACAGGTTATAAGTCTTAAGTCCAATTCTTGAGGAAGTCCTTATATTTACAATTCCTCCCCTTTCCATACTCCTCACCCACAACCTGTCCATCAGGAGTTACGAAGCATTAAAAAAGCATGATGCATTAAGGCATGAAATGCAGTTATAGGCAGAGCCAAAAAGATGTGTACTGTTAATACTTTAAGTCATGTATCATTTCTGAAACAAAATTTTTAACTATCAATAATCTAATTCATACTGTACATGAAACTGTTTTGATTTGGAAAGTTGAAATTTATTCAGAAGGGACTTGTAGGTAAGTGTCCTTACAGTCTCCAACTGCAGCATCTGTGCCCATTCCTGCAGTGTGGCTGCTGTACTTCCAAGACCTCTGATCCTCTGAAGATCTTTCCTTGTTATTTTTAATTTTCCTGAAGTTAGAGTTAACCATGAAGGTTTTTTTTTCTTAAATGATCATTACAATTGTAAGTGCAGGAGATCAATTTCTTCTGTCAGCTTTCTGGAATACTGCTCTTCATATTTTCAATTGAGGGCTATTTCGGAGAAGGCTAATTTGTGCTGTAAGCCATTTTTGTTATGTTGTCTGGAAGTGACTTGAACTGAAATATAGATGACTCTCGTGCTTTTGAATGATAAAGGTGATAAAAAGAGGTTACTCGACTGGCAGTAAAGGACAATATGTCTAAAGAATCCTTGTTTTGCTTTGCATGGAATAAAAATATTCTCCACAAACACCTTTAAACCTGACTCTTTTGTGGAGGAAGCTTCCATCCATCAATCAACCAACTGCTTACATCTTTACCCTGTTCAAAGTTGTAGAATCTGTATATTTATAGATAAATTGCTGAAAGAAAGCAAGAATTAATTGAAACACAGAAGAACTGAGAACTGAGTGTAAAAATTGATTAGGTCTAGGTACTAATCTGGAAATAAGTTAAATAGTTATATAAAGTGAATCTACAGCTTTGTTTTATGTGCACATAGTTAAATAGCAATGTGAATCAAATAAAACGGTTTCATGTACATTTTAGGTTATTAATCATTATGTGCACACTTTCGAAAAGAAATATCACTTAAGATAGGAACTGGATACATTTTCATGGCTTAATCCATCATGCTGGCTAAATGCTTAACTCTTGATGGACATATTGGGGGTGAGAAAGAGAGAAAGGACAAGGAATTGTGAACATAAGGACTTCTGCTCGATTAAGACTCAAGGCTAATTCATCCATTTGTTGAACGTGCTAATCCAAGCCAACTGTTGTTTACATTGCATTTCTACAGTCAACCTTTGTATTTATGAGGCAAAATGACTGCAGATAATCAGGAAAATTTAAAAGGTGGGCATATTGGTGTAATTGAATACTTTTAAAAAATGTTTTCATGAGATGTAGACATGACTAGCTAGGCCAACAATTATTTACCTTTCCCTTGTGCCCCTGTGGCCAATTTATTTGCCTAGTATAGCTGTAAATATCATTTGGATTAAATATATTTTAAAATGTATAATTAAAATTCAGGAATCAAATTGTAAATTTATGTATGCACTAATTTTGCTATGATCTCGATAAGTTTCAGCAATCCTTCCACCCATACAAATGATGTGTCATGAATAATCATAAAAGACTGATGACTTCTTATCGTCACAGGTTTGACCTCTTAGTTTATCTCCTTGAAATTACCTCCTTGAAACAGTACAAACTTTTCAAGGTGAAAGAAAAATCAAACTGAAACTTGCTCCAATAAGTTGCAATATCAATTGCTTTTGTCTATTGTTAATGTTGTACAAATACCCCTGCAGTAAAATTTTGTAAGCATCACACAGTTAATTTATAAATAGTCATACATTAATTTTCTTAGTTATCTTGTGTAATGCAGTGCAGAACCCCTGAGGATATAATTATGCAAGTGAACAAAATTGCAGTTTATAAAGAAGTTAATTTTCTGTAACATTTCTGTTGACTTAATAACAGGGATGGTGAATGTTGGAGCGGGGCACTTTGGAAGGTTTTTCAAACTTAATGCATTCTTCACATGTATCAACATCTCTCGTTAGAACTGATATTTTCACAATCTGTAGATTTCTAAAAATGACTTTGACATTATAGTTGAAAATGTGTTGCTGGAAAAGCGCAGCAGGTCAGGCAGCATCCAGGGAACAGGAGAATCGACGTTTCGGGCATAAGCCCTTCTTCAGGAAGGGCTTATGCCCGAAACGTCGATTCTCCTGTTCCCTGGATGCTGCCTGCCTGACCTGCTGCGCTTTTCCAGCAACACATTTTCAGCTCTGATCTCCAGCATCTGCAGTCCTTACTTTCTCCTCTTTGACATTATAGTGTACACTAGTGTACAAATATTATTGCAATTATTTGAGATTCCTCCCTTCATTATCAGAGAATTTGAACTGCTTACAATAACTGGGTTAATGCTAAAATAGCATAATACCACAATTACAGGGTTGCAAAAAAGAATTGTGCATATCAGCATGTGGACACAGGGCAGGCCATTTGGAATCAACTATTCAACTTGTAAACAAATAATGAGTAATTGCAACCAAATGCTCTTAGCTTAATTTATATTTTTAAAGTAAGTTTTCCCAGTGATAGACACAATAAATCGTTGAAAACATATATCATAGGATCTGTTGGCCGTTCAGTCCTTCAAACCCGTTGCATCATTCGTTATGATCACGGCTGATCATCCAACTCAGTATCCTGTTCCCACTTTCAGAACGTAGAGTGAATACAATCGTGGGGTTCCATACAACAGTCAGTGACAAGGGTGCAAGAGGGACCTGCATAGACAGCAGAGGAGTAACTTTCAAAAGGGATGGGGAGTCAAGGCTGGGGGAAGAAAATGGGCATGTGCAGAGATCGGAACAGAAACAGTGACCGAGTGAAGGTGAAGATGGATGGAGATGGACCAAGGCGAATAGCAAGCCTTGGAGCAGCAGTAGGACACCACAAAGGCAGAGTAGTACTCAGTTCAGGCAGAGTTTGCAGCCCCAGGGCCCATCAGGATAAATGGGATTCACATAAGGACCAGTTTTTTTTCACTCACTATTCTATTTCCCAGGGTTGAGCAAAACTCAGTATATAATCAAGGTCTGTATATCCCTAAACACTGAAACAAAATGGAGTCAGATACTAGACCAGGGTCTGATGGTAGCAGGAGTCCTTTTTCAATGGTTGTGAAGTGACAGTCATGTTGAACATAACTGGTTCATTCCAGGGATCAAGGGCTGACCTGTGTGGGATATCTCAATCATGTATCCACAAATGCATCAAGATAGTCACCAATGTCTTCTGTTTATTTAAATTTCTCAATGTGAGGTCAGTGCTGTAGCTGAGTAGTACAATTTATAAACACAGCTGGCTTCCCACTGGTACAGGGTACTACTGATTGCACACACATCAAACTGAGAGTGCTATATCACAACACTGCAGAACTCATCAATAAGAGGTTCCATTCCATTAATATTCATGTGATCCATGATCAATGTTGTCACTACCTGAAGTTGTGTGCCTGCTACCCTGGAAGTCGTCATTACACCTATTTGGTGCACTTCAGTGTACCAGATATATTTGAGGGTTCAGAGACCTTGCCTGGCTAGTTACTGGGGAACAAGGGCTACCCACTGTTACAATGGCTCTTGACAACATTGTACCAGCCCCTAACTGATACAGACAATAGATGCACTGCTGGAACATGCTTTGACTTGAGCCATGATGGAGCAGATGATAGGGTTGTTGAAGACACAGTTCTGGGAGTGTGTTATATTGGCGTGCTGTGCTCTGCGCAATTAAAGCAGGCAACAATGTGATGTGCTGGATGGTAAGGAACTGGGAGAATGGGAAGTTTTCTGAACAGGAGGATGAGGTCACTGGGTAGGAGGAAATTTTCTTTGTGCATGACAGAACTCAGCTGCATTGGATGCTACAAGTCGGGCAGGACTTGACTGATATCTGGTTCCAGTAGATGAGAACATGTGCAGCAGACCATCATAGAATGTAAATTAGATTGCATTGGACAATATTTTGTTTGCACTGTGGGAATGAATTGCAGCCTTTGTTCTTTTTCTTTGTATTCATTTTAGCTGGCTGTAAATAAAATCTTTGTTTGGAATTGTCCAATTGCTTGTTTGTATGTGCTGTTCCATTACTAGACAATAACACCTACAGGTCTCCAGTGGGCATTGGATAGAGTAATGGTGATTGTGAGAGAATCTTTAGATTGGATGAAGTTAAGGATGGGACTACTGTGAGGCATGATATTTAAACAGAGAGGAAGGGGAAAAAAATGGGGGTGCATGTTCAAAGGAGAGTCAGCTGTGCCAGCTTTGTTTTTTCGTTCCGGGAATTGAAATAGCTTTATTGTCACATACTCAAATGAGTACAGTGAAAAGTTGATAAGTCACCATGCAGTGCCATCTTAGGTACAAAGGTATCTAGGTACAGCTTCTTCAGTTACAGAATATCACTAAGACACGGTGCCATCTTTGGTACAGAGTAACTCGGTACAATCCTTTGTTACAGAATAGAGAAATGAAGGAAAAAAGTTGCATTACAGCTATACGGTTTAACTAAAATTCAGAAAAACAAGACGTTAAAAAAAATTACAGTCTCTCTGCAAGGGCTCTCAGCAGCGTACCAGTGCAGGGAGCCTCCATGTAATGTTACCGCTGGCTGCTGCAACACACTGCACTGGCCCAATGACCCCACTCCTGCACCGGGCTGCTCATTGCTTGTCCCCACTTCAGACCACCAACCGCCATCTCTGCTTGGAGGTGTATTCAAGAACAAGCTAAGGGAGGAAGAGAGGGAAGTAAAAGATTAAAAAAGAGGAAAAAGAATGGGCAGAATGGACGAATACTGGCTGGAGCATCCTACTTTGCTGCAATTTTACCAAGCAGCCTAGTTTTGTGCCTGTTGTCAGTGAGAGGCAATGCTAGATTTCCAAAGCTTGTCTAGATGCACAATGGCCTTTTAAAGATGGTTCATGCAGGTGATGGTCTTTTAACGGATAGTTACTGAGTGGGACAAGTTATTCTAGGAATGGTACATTGTTAGATAAAGATAGAATCAGACAAGAGTTCTATAACAGAGTTTGGGTAATTAATAAAGGTTCATATGATTTGGTGAGAAATCTCAGTCACCTTTACAGTAAATAATTTTCCCAAAAACTTGATGCAACAGGCAGTGAACCAGAAAAATAAAGCTACTCCTTTTTGCCAACACCACTCACATTAGAATTCCATTATCAGGTCAGATCAGGAAGAGGCTGAAAGTCAGGAGAAAGGCACTGAAAGAAGCTGTAAATCAAGGGAATAACCACAAGTCAGAAACTTAGCAGGACAAATATTTTTAAATAAATCTTCCAATGCTTTGCAGGATAAATGTCCCACTAATTTAATAGCATTAAAGCAAGTTAATGATAAACAGGGCATCATTAAATGAAGACTCTGTACCATTGGCATAGGAAGAATAAGGAAACATTTTCTGCTGATGGAATATGAATGCTATTGTGCTAAATTTAAAAGAAGAAACATAAAATGAATAATCTTTAGATTTGTTATCAGAGGAAATTGGCATTTCCTAAATAAGATTAAGTTGAATGCATTCTGAAAGATTGGTGCGGGATTTTGCATCAAGGGGCACTGGCACCAGTAGGTGAAAGTGGGAACTATACCATTGGAATAATCTTCTACTGAATCATGCTGGGACTTGCAATTAATGAATATTATAAAGAGGGCATACGAGAGGATTTTTAACTAAATACAGGTGCGAGGGAAATTTGGATAAAGAGAGACTGAGGATAAGGCAACACATAACAATTAGGGTAATAATAATCAAAGCATGCAGAAGGGAAATAGCATGCCAATTTAGTTATGCACCAGTAGATAAGGCTAGAGGTTTCAGAAGTAGTAAAATAGAAGAAGTAAACATTCTGCATCTACATTCATTTAAGATTTGTATCAAAACGGCTGAATTGTCAGCGCAAATTGAAATACATTATAGCAATTACATAGATAAGGCTGCAAGATGACAAAGGCTGGAATCTGAATATTCAAGGTACATGAACTGTTGGAAGGACAGTAAGCTAAGGAAAGATAATTGAGTAGCCCTGTCAATAAAGGACAACATTAGTGCAATAGTAAGAGATTATTTTAGTCCTAAAGCTTGAGGTGCAGTAAAAGTTTAAGTGGAAAGAAGAATTTAGTAAAAGCAAGAAGTCATTTGTGGGAATGGTCAATAGATGTCTGAGCAGCAATTACATTGCAGGATAAGATATACAGGAAGAAATGAGGTGTATGAAAAATGCAGTGATTATCGTTGTAATCGTATTTTTTAAATTTAGTTTAAGCGAACATATCATTTGGCAAAGGTGGCCTGGAGGTTGACTCATGAAGTGTTTTTGGGCAGTACATTCTCGAGTTGAAAAATGTGGTGCTGGAAAAACACAGCAAGCCAGGCAGCATCCGAGGAGCAGGAGAATCGACGTTTCGGGCATAAGCCCTTCTTCAGGAATGGGGCTGGTGTGCCAAGCGGGCTGAGATGAAAGGTAGGGGGGAGGGAATTTGGGGGAGGGGTGCTGGAAATATGATAGGTGGAAGGAGGTGAGTGTGAGGGTGATAGGCTGGAGAGGGGGTGGGGGCGGAGAGGTCGGGAAGAAGATTGCAGGTCTAGAGGGCGGTGCTGAATCCAAGGTTTGGGACTGGGGGGAGGGGAAATGAGGAAGCTGGAGAAATCTGCATTCATCCTATGTGGTTGGAGGGTTCCTAGGCAGAAGATGAGGCGCTCTTCCTCCAGGCGTCGTGTGGCCAGAGTCTGGCGATGGACGAGGCCAAGGACCTGCATGTCCTTGGAGGAGTGGGAAGGCGAGTTAAAGTGTTCAGCCACAGGGTGGTTGGATTGGTTGGTGTGGGTGTCCCAGAGGTGTTCCCTGAAACGTTCCGCAAGTAGGCAGCCTGTCTCCCCAATGTAGAGGAGACCACATCGGGTGCAGCGGATACAGTAAATGATGTGTGTGGAGGTGCAGGTGAATTTGCGACGGATATGGAAGGATCCATTGGGGCCTTGGCGGGAGGTGAGGGGGGAGGTGTAGTTGCACGTTTCGCACTACTTGCGGTTGCAGGGGAAGGTGCAGGGAGTGGAGGTTGGGTTGGTGGGGGGTGTGGACCTGACGAGGGAGTCACAGAGGGAGTGGTCTCTCCGGAACGCTGATAGGGGTGGGGAGCGAAATATATCCTGGGTGGTGGGGTCTGTTTGGAGGTGGCGGAAATGACGGAGGATGATACGATGTATATGAAGGTTGGTGGGGCAGAAGGTGAGGACCAGTGGGGTTCTGCCCTGGTGGTGATTGGAGGGGTGGGGTTCAAGGGCGGAGGTGCGGGAAGTGGAGGAGATGCAGTGGAGAGCATTGTCGACCACGTCCGAGGGGAAATTGCGGTCTTTGAAGAAGGAGGCCATTTGGGTTGTTCGGTAGTGGAATAGGTCCTCCTAGGAGCAGATGCAGCGGAGGCAAAGGAATTGGGCATATGAGATAGCGTTTTTACAGGGGGCAGGGTGGGAGGAGGTGTAATCTAGGTAGCTCTGGGAGTCGGTCGGTTTGTAGTAATGTCTGTGTTGAGTCGGTCGCCCGAGATAGAAATGGAGAGGTCTCGGAAGGGGAGGGAGGAGTCTGAGAAGGTCCAGGTAAATTTGAGGTCGGGGTGGAAAGTGTTAGTAAAGTGGATGAACTGTTCAACCTCCTCGTGGGAGCACGTGGTAGGGCCAATACAATCATCGATATAGTGGAGGAAAAGATGGGGGGTGGTGCCAGTGTAGCTGCAGAAGATGGACTGTTCCACATAGCTGACGAAGAGGCAGGCATAGCTGGGGCCCATGCGGGTGCCCATGGCTACTCCTTTGGTACACTCTAGAGCCAGGCTGATTGTTCTAGACTAGCTAATATGCAATGAGACAGAATTAAGTAATGATCACATGGTAAAGAAGCTCCTGGGTAGCAATGATTATAGTCTGAATGAAGTTCACTTTGACTTTGAGGGAGAGAAGAATGTGTCTGAGACTATTATTTAAAACTTAAAGGCAAATATAAGGGCACAAAGACAGCGTTGGCTGAAACGAAATGGGAAATTAGATTAAACAGGAGGTTAGGAGAAGTATTGAGGTAGATGAATAAGGAGATTTTTTTTTGAAAATCAGCAAAGAGACTCCAGTGAGAATAAAAGGCTTTCAGGAACTGAGCACCATTTGTGGCTAACTAAAGAAGTTAATGATAGTATCAAATTGAAAGAAAAATCACTTTATTCCACAACAAAGAATGCAAGTAGAAACAGGTAAGAAAATAGGACAAAATATTTTTAAAAATCACAAAGAATGACTAAAAGGTTTATGAGGAAAAATATAGAAAGAGAGAAAACTAACAAGAAATGGTTAAAACACACGAGAGTTTCCATGGATATTTAGGAAGGAAAAGTATTATTACAATGAGTGCTGGCCCTCCAGAGTTTGAATCTGAGAAATTAAAATTGTAAAATAAGGAAATGATAGATTATTTGAAAGCTAATTTGTATCTACAAAAGCACAAATAATATTTCAGAAATACTTATTGATTAAGAGTTGAAAAGGAAGGAGAATCTGACTACAGTTGCAACTAATATGGAAAAGGTAACAAGAAAATTCTTCGAACCAAAGGCTGAAAATTCCTCAGGTACTGATTGGCTTTATTCCAAGTGACTTAAATGAAGTGGCTACTGGTAAAACTTAATTGGGGCACTACACCAGTAATCGTGCTCCACCATTCCAGAAGCTGTCTCAAAATGTACAAAACTTCCATGATTACCAAAAATAAATGATGTCCTTGACTGGCTGCTTTTCAGGACAAATGCAATTCAGAACAGGTTTTGTCAATAACTGTAAAATAACTATCTATTGTAATACACTTCAAAAAAAATGATTTCTAATCTATTGCTATGAAAGCATATCTACTATGCCCCTTCAAAGTCCCAAATATGTGCACACGCACTCAATCATAATTTGGGTGGAAAAGGAATGCACCCAGAGTAAACATAAGCTGAACATCAGAAATCCAGACTACAAAGTGATAAGTTATTTTCTCAGTGACTTGATTTTTTTTCCAAGATGTTGCACTGTTGTTTGTAGGATGACTGTACTCCTTTGATTCAGTGGTTGATCTGGTGAGCTTAGGTCTCGTCTTGTTTTAAAATTCTTTCTTTTAAGCTTTCAAGGTTTTTCTGTCTTTCTTTCCATTCTGCTACCATGGCACACAGATCTTTTTCACACTCTGCAGCCAGGAGACTGTTGTCAGACAAAGCTTCCTTAAAATGAAAGATTCTCATTGCCGCTAAGTGTTGAATTCCTCCTCTTCATGCATCAAAAAGTAGCATTATGTCGTACAGGTCAACAATATTCAGCACTTGCTTTTTTTAAGTTACAAAGCTGTCCTGATATTTCAGTCATGTGCTGACATATTCTGGTCACTCTGCTCCTAAACCCTTTTTGGAATTGTACCCCCTATTTTATAATATCTTTCAATATTCTTCCTACCAAAGTGCATCACTTCACATTTATCTGCATTGAAAGTCATCTGCCGTCTCTCTGCCCACTTTGCCAAATTGTCAATGTCCTTCTGGAAAACCGTTTACAATTCTTCTAAGTTTTGTGTCATCCATAAACTTTGAAACTGCCCCTCACACTAAGGAGAATAAGCCCACATCCTCTAATTTTTCCTTGCATCTAAAATCCCTCACTCTAGTAAATCTGGTCTCCCCAGGACTTTAACATAATTTCTTGAATAAGGTGCCCGGAACTGAACAAATTACTCCAAATGTGGTCTGACCAATGATTAGTAGAAGTATAGCATAGCTTCCTTACTTTTATTCTCCATGCCTGTGTTTATAAACCCTAGGATCCTATAAGCCGCCTTAACACTTGTTTCAACTTGCCTGGCCACCTTCAGAAAATTATGTACTTGAGTCCTGAGATTGCTGTGTTCCTGTACTTCCGCTCATATTTCTGCATTGAAATTCATCTGCTAGTTGTCTTCCCATTTGACCAAATTGTCAGAGTCTCTGTGAAGTCGCTCAGCATCATCCTCACAATTCACTATTCTGCCTAGCCTAGTATCATCTGCAAGTTTAGCGATTTTGCCCTCAATACCTATCTCTGAATCATTTATATAAATTACAAAAGCAAGAGTCCCAATACCAATCCCTGAGGAACACTAATTTCAATGCATCTCCAGTCTGAGAACTGTCTGAGAACCCCTTGTTTCTTATCTTTTATCCAAAGTTTAATCCATCTTGCCAAGGACCCATCAATCCCAAACATTTCTAATTTACTAACCAGCCATTGGCACTGTATCAGAAGCCTTTCGAAAGTACAAATGTACAACATCCACTGGCTGTTTCAACTCGTCAAACAGCTCAATTAAATGTGTCAGACATGAGCTATCCTTGACAAAGCTAAGTTGACTGTCCAATGTGAACTTTTGTCTAAGTATTTGTTTATCTTATCCTGTATTATGTCCTCCATCAGTTTTCCCACTATTGATGTCAAGCTGACAGCTCTGTAGTTTCTTGGGTTATCCTCCCAATGATGGTTTTGCTTTAACGTGTTCACATGACATAACTGATTCTTCCTCCTGTGATAAGGCATATCTACCAAGCAAGTCACTTTACTAAATCTCCTAATTATCTTTACATGCACCATTGAATCTCTTCAAAGTTTCACCTTGCGAAACTAAAATATAACACTGACATTTTATATCCTTTTTAAAATGTTTCATTGTCTGGTCTGCCCATTCTTTCATCTTTGTGAATTTGAAATTGCACTTGTGCCAATTTACACCTCTGTGACTCTCTTGAGAAATATGGATATGTCATCCAAAATTGCAGAGTTGTTATTTTACCTTAAAAATCTCTCCTTAAATAATTTTAATGGACCTATTTTCTCATAACTATAGATCAACTTGAGTGGAAGTAACCAATCAACTAATTTTGAGAATCTCTGAAATAATCACAAATCTTTTTTTTCTTGTCCCAGCCTTGGGATTATTTGTGACAATAAACCATTGTTATTATTTTCAGAGACTGATGGTGTCTCCCCAAAGCTTCCTGTGTTTGTGGGTGATAGACAGTACCCATCAACTGTTTTACATTCAGATTGCTTATTATATCCTAGTAAAATTTAGACATAAAGTTAGAACTTTTATTGTATTTCAGCCATTGGATCAGGTTTAAGCTCTGCGGTCACGTCATGTCCAATTCTAAATGGTGGTAAACAATTAAAGAACTCACTGGAGGAGGCGGCTCCACAAATATTCCCATTTTCAGTGATGGGGAAATCAGCTCAACAGTGCAAAGATACAGAAGAAATCTTTCCAACAATCAGCCAGAAATGGATGACTGCCACAACCTCCTCCACAAATCCCCAGCATTTCAGAGCCAGTCATCAGTCAATTTGATTCAGTTTGTGTGCAGTCGAGAAATGACTGGAGGTTCTGGATACTGAAGAGGCTTCAGAATTTGTTGCACTCCTAGCCAAGCTGTTCCAGTACACTTACAACATTTGCCTCTCCTCGACAATATAGAAGATTGCCCATAAGTGATGCACACAAAAAGCCGGACAAATCTGACTTCGCCAATACACTTTTATTATGATTTATCTTCAAGGGAGCACTGATAATTGTGCCCAACTATCCAACAAGCCATTTCAAAATATCTGAAAATCCCAATTAGACCACCAAAATGACCAATTTCTCTGGCTGACTGCTGATCAGGACAAAATCGATTCAAAGCAGCTTATGTCAGTAACTGTAAAATCATTATTTATTGTAGTAGACAACTTTAACAAGAGCAGAGAAAAGAAAAGATTTCTAATCTACTAAAATCCAATTTAGCAATCCCTCCTTAAACATTCAATCATGAGTTTGATAGGCGAAAGACAAATGGTTAAATACACATTATGTGTGGGAAAAGGTTTATATACACATACTAAATAAAATGCAGAAGATCAAAAGTCCATATCATAAGGTGGGAACTTATTTTCTTTGTGATGACGATATATTGTCTGCAGGTTGATGGTCATTCTCTGATACAATGAAGGATCATGTGAATCCAGGTCTTTTGTTTCAGAACTCTTCCTTTTAAACTCTTTTGTTTCAGAACTCTTCCTTTTAAACTGTTCTGTTTTTTCGACTTCTTTCCCATATAGAGAAATGGAGAGATGTTTTCTGTCTGCAGGTTCTGGATGTTTCTCCCATTCTGATGCCTTGAAACTTTGAACTTTTTAATACTCTGTAACGCTTCTAATTAGAAAACTGTTGTCAGGCCGAATTTCCTTAACTTGAAAAATTCTGTATTGTTCAGTCTCAAATTCTAGCCCTTACTGCTTCACAAAGCAATACGATGGAGCACTTGGTTTTTTTTGTAAGTTGATATACTCTGCTGGCATTTTAGTTTTAGTTACAGCAATTTAACTTCAATTTTAGCTTATAGTCCCAAAAAATGAAAATATGGGTGGGATCTCTTACATTACTGAGATAGTTGATGCATTTTCAACATCTTTGCTTATGGGACATACGTGTTTTTTTTGGCTAATTCAGCACATCAGTAATTGCATTTGACATGGTGGTGGTGAGCTGCCATCTTGAATCACTGCAATCCTTGGGGTCTCGGTACATCCATAGTGCTTGTACCTAATGACTAGTGGACAGGCATTGAGGAGACAAGAGGTGGTTTAATTCACTGAATTACTAGCCTATGACCTGCTGTTATAGTTATAGGGTTTAAAACACCAATTCACTTCAGTTTCTGATCTGAATGATTTGATAATGGGGCATTAAGAGATAGCAGAGTAGATAGGCAATGTTTACACCCAAAAAGACAGAATGTAACTGACACTTTTGTGGCATGATGTTACTTTAAATTTATCAGGCCAAGCCTGGATATTGTCCACCTCTTGCTGCTTCAGTGTCAGAGGAGTAGAAAATTGTGTTGAGCATTGCATATCATTAACAAACAACCCTTTTTCTGACCTGATAACGGAGGAAAGCAGTTGAAGATGGTTGGGCCTAGGATACTACCCTGTGAACACTTGCAATGATGTCCTGTGACTGAGATGATCGACTTCAAATTAAAACAGCCATCTTTCTTTACGCTTCAATTTAAATAGAGTATGACTCCAATCAGTGGAAGTCTAATCCTTGAATCCCATTGACTTCAGTTTTGCTAGAGTTCCTTGATGCTTTGATATCAAGGGCAGTCATACTCACTTACACCCTGGGGTTCATCTCTTCTGTCTATATTTTAATCAAGGCTATAATGATATCAGGAGCTCAGTGATCTTGCTGAATGCAAACTGAACACATTGAATGTATATTGCTGTATTTGCGGATAATATAGTGGTAGGTTAGAGAATAAGAAACATTTGATGAATGGAGTATAATATGAGAAATAGTGAATTTGTCCACATTAGCAGAACAAATAGCAAAGTAGCATGTTACTTAGTAGAGAGATTGCAGCACTCTTGAGTGTACCTGAGTATTCTGGCACATAAATCACAAAACATCAGCATGCAAGTACAACAAGTGACAAGGCAAGGGCAAATGGAATGATAGTTATTACAAGGGAAATGTAATAATGAAAGATTTGCTGCATTTTTGCAGGTCATTGGTGAGACTCCATCTAGAATACTAGGCACAATTTATGCTTCCTTATTTAAAAGACACACTTACATTGACAGCTGTACAGAGAAATTTTGCTTGGCTATGTCCTGTGATGAAAGGGGAGGAACCTTTTCTCTGAGGCTTTTTGGAATTCTCTTCTCTGAAATCAGGAGAGGCTGAGTATTTGAATAGATTCAAGTTTAACTTTGACTCCTTTGTATAAAAATTTGTCAAGCATTACAGAGAACAGGCCACAATCAAATCAGCCATGATCATATTGAATGGTGGAACATTTGAATTTCTCCTGCTTTTTCTGATTACCATATATCATATGACACCTGCTATTTGAGAATCAGTCCAAAATATATTGCCATTTGATCACTCTCATTCTTCTTCTCATGCAGTTTAACTTTTGTTTTTTTTTAATGTTGTTAATTTCCTTTACAAGCTTTAATTACTAACATATTTATTATTGTCTGTGGTGACTGGTTATCTGGCAGCTGTAAATAGGATAATGATTTTTACCCATTTGTGGTAATTGCCGTGGCCCACATCAACAACAGAGCCATCTGGCCATTGCATAAACAGCAACAATGCTATTGAACAGGAGACAAAGACCAACAAAACATCCCATTCATAATTAGTTCTCAATTTTAAAATAACAGGAAGTTGAAGCCATTTATAGGAGATGGTTGGAGGTATTATCCAAAGACAGATCTGTCATTTTGCATCTCCAGTAATACTAAAACTCTAACAAACATGATATCCACATTTATCAATACTCTGAATATTCCTCCCTTTCAGAAAGAGAATTTAAAAAGTCCACGAATAGATTTAGAAAATAAAAATGAACAGATTAGATGGAATACTCAGACTGGGTAACATTTCTCAATTTAAAAAGTGAACATTTATTTAAGTAACTAACAATTTAAAATAGATAAGTTGAAGATTTAACATAGCGAGAAAAGAAGATTGTGCAAATGTTTTTTTTGTCTGAAATAGAACAGTCTGTTGCAAGCTCTCATTATGTAGTCTGCCCATCTTCTCAGAAAGAATGTATGCTAGACAACTAACAAAAGTCGAGAGACAATAAGTGGAAGTTTTTTTTTTCCCCCAGGCAAGAAGATGCAGATTAGAGTGTGTATGGGAACTTAAATCTCCTAAAAATGATGTCAAGTCAGGTGCTTGACATCATCCAGCCGCCTTCCAGGTTTCACTTAGCTAAGCTTGGCTATAAATGGGGAGCCCTCTATCGCTGGAATGTTTTCATTTCAGATCATTGCGAACATCTGCAAACTTTTGCAAAAAGATTACTAACTATTAGACGAGGTGAAAATTTCCAATAGTTATCAATATACTTATCACTGGAGAGTCAATCCTGTGTGAGGACTCTGTCTCTCCACAGATTGTGTTGTCTTCTCCTGAAAGTAGGCAAAGTGGAGAGTTGTGGGTGTAGGTAACAGAAAGCAAGGAAGATCAACATTTTTGACGAGGAACTGAGAGTAAAGATGCAGACAGCTGAAAGGATTTAGTCAGATGAGGTGTGGGAAAGAGAGAATAACTGCCCTTGCAAGGTACACATTGTTCTGAAAAGTGCTGTGCAGGAAAATGCAGAGAGAGAGTGTGTCATGTTTGGCTCCTGGAAATGTTATTGCATTCTGCTTTTCCATTCTCCTGAATCCTCTTCATGCACTGTCTCCAGGTTGAAGAGGCCACATGTCTGCTGCTGAATTCTTCAATTACTTTGTACATGCTTTGTTGCATGGAGAGTTTATTCTTTTCTTCTTGTGCATGAGACTGATTCCTACAGTCAGGTCTCCTGATACATGTGAGAGAGCTAGGGAGCCGACTTCTCTGTGGGTGGCACAGTGGTTAGCACTGCAGCCTGATAGCTTCAGGGACACCAGTTTGATTCCAACCTTGGGCGACTGTCTCTGTGGAGTTTGCATGTTTTCTCCGCGTCTGCGTGGGTTTCCCTTGGGTGCTCCAGTTCCCTCCTACAATCCAAGTTGGGTGGATTGGCCATGCTAGATTGCTCATAGAGTCCATGGATGTGCGGGTTAGTCATGGAAGTGTAGGGTTACATGTGTTGCAATGCCTACACCATTTTGTGATGCAGTCCTGTCTAAGCAAGCTGCTGAGCAATCAGATTTTAGCAGTGGCAGGTAGTAGTGGTGGTCACTGTTGGGACTGTGGACAATCCTGACAAAGAGGACTTACCTGGTCTGGCCTACATGCAACTCCAGACCCACAGCAATTTGGTTGACTCTTAACTGTCCTCTGGGCAATTAGACGGAGCATTATGTATGTTTACAAAAGTGACAGCTGGATTTCAGGATTTAGTTTATGAAGAGAGATGTACAAATGAGGTCTGTTTTCTTTAGAATTTAGAGGGCTAAGAGTGATCTGATTGAAGTCCTCAAGATATTAAGAGGAAAAGACAGAATAGATACAGGTAAACTATTTCAACTTCTTGGATATTCTAAAACGAGGGATCATACTCTGATATTAGGGCCACTCGACTCAGGAGTGATATTAGAAAACACTTCCACACACACAGGCTGGTAGATGCTTGGAACTCTCTTCCACAAATGACAGTGGATGCTGGATCAGTTGTTAATTTTAAATCTGAAACAGATAATTTTTTTATTAAGCAGAAATATTAAGGGATATGAGCCAAAGACAGGTATAGAGAATTAGGCCATGGATCAACCATGATACCTTTGAATGTTAGAGCAGCCTTAGCATGCTAAGTGGCCTACTCCTGTTCCTCTGTTCTTAATCAGCCCTAACATGCTGGGCAGGACACCCAGCATCTCCACAGCCTCCTGGAAAATTTGATACTGGCTGGTGGGAGGCAGCAGGCCACACATGCACTTGACTTTTAGGGAATCCCATACTCTCAAAATCACTGGCAGAGCAGATATGATCCTGTTTATTAGAAGTCCTTCATTTTGCAGAGTTGATGTGCCATCTTTGTCACATTCCATTGGTTGGGGAACCAACAAGTAGGATGTTGATGAATGGCTCACCTAAAGTCCAGAGCTTCCACTGAACTCTGCTATTAGTCAATCAACATACTTATAATCACAGAATTACAAATTCATCCCAATGTTTAGCACTTCGCACAGCCTGCATATGCTTTATTTCCGAAGCTTTTGGAAAAATGGTGAAGTGCTAATGATGCATTTAGTTAAAAATCACCAGGTTACAGTTGAACAGGTTTATTTGGAAGCACTAGCTTTTGAAGCACTGCTTCTTCAGGTGGTTGCGGAGCAGCATCATAAGACACTTATGTGACTATAACCTGGTGTTGTGTGATTTTTAACTTTGTCCACCTAATTCAACACAGGCACCTCCAAATAATGATGCATTTGTATGTTTTTCTCTTATCTGTGTCATAATGCCATGTTACTTGAAGCCATGTTACTTGACTGTAAAATGAGCTATCAAGTTGCAGGAATGCACAAAGCTTATAATGATTTCTGATGGATATGCAGGGTTCACTGGTGTTATAGACAATGTATGAGAAATGCTTTTAAAGGCAGTATCTAATATAATTCAGGAGCTCTGCTCATATAAGCATAGATAATACAAATATCAGCACATGTTCAGCAATGAACTGTGTTGGAGCAACTGATGATTCATGACATCACTCATATCTGAGGTTAAGCCAAAGTTCCATTAACGTTCAAACAAACATTCTTTAAAACATTAATTCACCATAACAGTGAAAAGTTGCTGTTTTACGTCTTGTCTCAAAAGAGAGTATGTTTTGCTCCATTACTGCTTTTGACAGTAGTTGAGGTACCTGTTTGTTAAAAAAGAGACTTCTTTGCTGGTATTAAAACATGTCCTTCACAGATTGTGTATACAACAGTAGGACTATTTAAAATTTGCAATAGTTACTTTGGTATTTCACCTGATGGTCTCCACCAGAATCTGGTACTGGGTATAAATATTAAGAATAAAATGAAATAACTGTGGATGGTGCAATCAGAAACAAAAACTGAAAATGCTGGAAAAACTCTGCAGGTCTGGCAGCATCTGTGGCCAGAAAGCAGAGTTAACATTTTGGGTCATGCAACCCTTCTTCAGTTCCAAAGAAGGATCACTGGACCCAAAACATTAACTCTGATTTCTCTTCACAGGTGCTGCAGATCTACTGAGATTTTCCAGCATTTTTGTTTTGTTGTTGTTTGTGGTTGTTTGAGAGAGTATGCTGCCAATAATCCTCCATTGTGTTTGACATGGGTCTGTCTAGTAATTTGTGACAGAGTGTCTTAGGTAACAAAAAGGTTTATTGCATTTTAATGACAACTATATTTGGTGAAGCATAATTATTCATACCTTTGGAAGCTGGTACGTATACATTGCTCTCTTCAAAACTGAGAATAGAACTTTCTGTCTCCACCCCTAGGTTGTGTGTGACCTCAGAACACGTGGACTCAATTGAACATGAAACCTAACTCTTTCAGAACCATTATATCATGAATTTCTCTTCCCATCTCCCTTCAAGTTTCTGACTTTACAAGTACAGGCAATCTGAACACTTCACACTTTCCTCAGAATGCACTCTTTGAACGTTTTTGACCCTGGTTTAATTTTGGAGATTATTTTTCCTCTAATGGATCTTTTATCTCTCAGATATCACTCCCAGAAAGCTTCATTTTTTGTAGATCTTGGCGGTCAATTACTTTTTCTGAAGGATGCTTTATTTCCTGAATTTCTTTCATGTAATGCAGTTGCCTTGTTGAAATAAGTGTTCTTTTGCCGAGTGGCCTGAATTTCTGGTTGAGGCAATACATGTCTGATTGGAAGAGAGTCCCTATTTAACCCTGGATGCATAGATCAGGCAGTTCCTTCTTCTTGTATGTGTTCTGAATTTGCAGACCTTGGTCTGGCTCCTATATAGTCAAATGTAGATTCTCCTCCTTGATTTGTTGATTTGGCTGGACATCTTCAGTCACCTTGTCTCATTGTTCAAGTGTTGAAGTCAACTTTCTCAAAGTTTCAGTCATATTACTGGAAGATTTCTGTTCATTCAGCACTTTCTGTGTTGCTAACATTCACTATTCTGCTTTATGAATTCGTTCAGCAGATATTGTGCTGTCAGGAAGCATTCAATTAAAGATTTCACAATGAGCAGAGATGGATTCTACCACATTTTCTGGTAAACTTTGCTGAGCTATGCCTTCTAATCTACCAATGTGTTTATTGGACCTGACTTTGGAATCACAGATAGTATTATAGGATCCCTGATAACTACACCACTGACTGAGCCCTGGCTGTACAGCTGGTAATACCTAAGTGTCTTCAATGTATCCTTTCAAAACATCATTTGAAAGGTAGCTGAAGTAACTAGTCTTCTTTCAAACACTGATAAATTATCCATGTTTGCAAAATGCTGTGGATACTCAAGAATGGGTCTCTGTCAATTTGCTGGACATGTACCCCGACTATTTTTACGATCATGGAGGAACCCCAAAGTACTTATAAACACACTGAATGCTTAATTACAACATGAGGTTTCTTTATTTTTTAAGAAAAGGACATAAAGCCAAAAAATGACTGTAGATGGCTTTCTTTCATAAATATGCTGGCTTTTTCCCCTGAGGATCTCTAAGTTGATCTTTAGGAACCTTAAGTTGCTCGTTACAGTGTCTCCTAATGCCTTTCCATTTAGAGCATTTGCCTGGTTTTTCTGTTTTGTTTCTTCACAGCCATCCAGTTCTCTACCAGCTACAGAATAAAGTTTTCCCTTTTGAGTAGCTTTTTTTGGTACTGTAAACAGCCTTTTGGATTCCAAGATTTTGGACAAGAAAGGAGAGAAAGTAAGAGGTCAGGCACAAAAGGCTGCATTGGTTTGGTAAGCAGAGAAAAGAAGACTGCAAGCTTTGAGAGTCATCAGACAGAATGCAGGAAGAAGACATTCTCTCGATGAAGAGACACCTCCCATAGCAATCTGAAGACTCGGGAAGATTTGCTCTGCTGATGTGGAAAGAGGAATTGCCAGAATGAGCTTTGAGTTTCTAATAGTCAATTTAGAAATACTCCATGAATGATGGGTGCACCTTATGATCACTCAAATCTAGCTCCAGCCAGTGGTTTGGCTGTTCTTGATCCATTAGAATCCATTAGAATGGCTGCATACTGTTACTTATAAAGATTGTGGAGAGCATGTTGTAATGTATATGTGTGTGACATAGGGTTAACAATCATGTTAAAGCACTAATACAAGTTTTCTCTTCTGTGGTTTAAAGTGTTAGTCTCCTACTAAGTAATGTTGTTTTTAGTTTGTTACATAAGTATCTTAAAACTAGAAATCTCACAGTGCAATTCCTGTAAATTCAACACTAGGAATTCAAATCTCCTGTTGAAAGTTATTAATCTCGACTGGGATCATAACAATGTTAATATTTCCTCTTCTGGCCTGAAGCATTTTATTTAAATTATTCAGTTCTTAGCTGTCCTTTCACAAGCTTCCCGTGTGATTCTCTGCTATTTTTAATTATAGCAATTTGATTATATAGTTCTGTAGACAAGACACAAAAATATTCTACTTCACACTATTTAAAAATGCTACTCCTATCTCAACATTGTGTTTCTGTAACACTGCTATTTTAACACCTTTAATCTAGTTACCTCTTGTAAGATGTACAACTAATGGCATTAATCATTGCAATACCAAGAGTTACATTTACTACATATTCTAAATGTTTCTTTTCCTTTAAATCCCATCTTCCCGCTGTGTCATTTTTTTTTTTATTTTTTAAATTGTCACCCTGACCCAAATTTTAAGGGTAGATCATCTTCCTATTTCTTGTTTTTTCTGTTAGTTTTTCTTCCCGTTTTATTCTGGATCTTTATCTGTCATCCAACATGCCACACCATATTACTTCTTTCAGAGATTAGCTTTCAAATAGAACGTTTATCTACTGCAATCCCAGGGCCATTATGGTCATCACCTTCTAGGTACTTAACTATTTATAAGGTTCAAGTTTTATTCGATCATTTCTCATCACTTTTATCCCATCAAAAGCTGAATTGTGCAATGTATCTTTGATGCAGCATTCTGAATTCTATTTTAATGGTTTCCTTTCTTTGGAATATATCTGACAACTGTACCTTAAACTTACCTGTCTGAAGATAATACTTTATTACTATACCATATTAAAAAAATATATAAACATATTGTCAAAATTATGCTTTAGTTCTGTGAGTGTCTATATAGCAACTTTATAAACTATCACGATAGAAATATTTGAGCAATTTTGCTGGCATTTCAACTTGAAGACCAAGATTTTCTGTTCAACATATCCTGGCTCCCAGGTGTTATCACTTATGAAACATTTCACGAACCACTCAGCCATTCAAGCATTTTTAACCACAAGTTCCATCAGATAGAGTATTGCAATTTAAGAAATATTTGATAATAAATGGATATGTTGATTGTATTTAAACAAGTCATAATGGAAATAGATATGATGTATTTTCACTCATTTGGAGCTGCAGTACTGTGCACCAAGGATACCTCTTCAATTTTTATTTCACTTGTTTAAACATCAAGAGGAAGAGATCTAAATGACAGGTTACTTCAGTGACTTTAATGTGTTCAATTCTGGAGGTTTTGTCAAGACAGATGTTCAGTGTAATATCATTCAGAATGATTGACTGAGCCATAAACTCCATTAATGAACTCAGCGGGGTTATTGATGCAGCAGTTAAATGAGCTATGAGCGATGTTTTGACAGACAGCTTTATGAGATCTTAAAAGGATTAAGAATTTTTTTCCAAATGGATTTTCAATAGCTGTTTATTTTTGACAGTTTCAAAGACTGCCCAATGTCAAGCTCAAGATGTCTGACCTAAGTTGGAGCTTGGAGAGGATATTGGACATTTGGTTCGAGGTGGGATTATAAAGCAGATGAGTCTGAGGGGGAGCAGGGGATTTCGAGGGTGCCTAGAACTCATTCAGAAATGTGCCTTCTAAACTGCCAGTCTTGCCACCTGTCCATCTCTATTCCATCTTGGGCCTGCTACAAGAGGTGAACGTTGATTCAAGCCAGTGACACCTACAATGGAAATTGCTGGGCAGGAGACAAAGTCACAATATCTGGAAATCTCCAGACTTATGATTCTGACCTCAAAGAGAAAATCTGGCCCTAAGTTTCAAAGGCTCCGAAGAGTGTCACTAAATCTTGGTCCTTTAGAAGCAGTGTTGGGAGAAGTTATTATGTGGAGAAAAGAAATGGGAGAGATATTGAAATGTTTCGTGCCTGTAATCACATTAGAAGAAACAAGTTGCATGTTAGAAATGAACAATAAGATAGATGTAAAAAGAGTGAGGAAATTAAGGAAATGAATTAAGAAAATTGAGGAAGATGATGGCATAGTTATAATTTCACTGTGTGCGTAATCCAGAGACCTAGACTAATGATCTGGAGATATGGATTAAAATCCAACCATGGCAATTGGAATTTCAAGTCAATTTATAAATCTGGAATTGAACATTAGTCTCAGTAAATTAGGCTGTGAAACTGTTATTCATTGTCATAAAATCGATCTGGTTCACTAATGACCTGCACAGAAGGGAATCTGTTGTCCTTACCTGGTCTGGCATACATGTAACTCCAAAGTTAAAGCAATGTCCTTTGAAATAGCCTTGCAAGCTATTCAATTCATTAGCAATTGCGGAATGGCAACAATGCTGATCTTGCCAATGGCGCTTACATCCCATTAAAAAAAAATAAAGTATCAGTCAGCTCAGTTAGGTATGGATCAGTTTGGTTCCAAAAGCAATGAGTTCAGTCATCTTTCTGTCTGCAATGGATGTGGGATCTTCCTCTGTTCCCTAACCATGGATATTACGGTGATATAGGTCAGAACTAAAGAGGAAGAATATGATTAATAATCAGGAAACAAAGAGTTGGCATAAATGGCATTTTCTCAAGCTGGTGATCTGAGAGTGTGGATTTGTGGTGATGTGGACATGTCCAAGGATTCGTACAGGGATTTCTTATAATCTATTTTAATAATTGAGTGAAGGAGACAGACTTGGAAGAGCTGTGGTTGAGCCTTCAGCCGAGTTCCACTATGTGAAACTAAAAACTAGAACACTTCCTTTTGAAGCCCCTGGATATGGCCTAAAAGTCACAAAGCTAAAGGTAGTTGATTAGAAAGGAGATTGATTATTATTCCAACATATGCACTGTTTTATTTAGCAGAACCTGTGAAATGCTTTACTTTTAAAAATCTTTCTGAGGTCTTTTATCTGACAATGATTCGCTTCAAGATCTGTTGACGGATTGACACAGGAACCTCTGATGCTTGTAGGTATGATACATGAACCTAATATTTGAAAGACCAGCAATTTGGGTCAGCATCTGTACCATAGTCCCAAACATGAGCAGGGAATCTGCTTTTTCACATTTTGGCCTCTGGAGGAGTTCTTCTGTTTACCAACTATTTTGTTTGAGGACGCAGTCTTGAGTTACTATCTACCAAGTAAGCAAGTCATCTAGTTATCTTTCATAGACAGCTGCAATGCAGACAACTGATTCATTATTATTCTGCCCCAAAGCGTAGATAATTTCAAATTTATGTTTAATTGCAAAATGTAGGCATTTTATAATGAAATAAAATTGCACTTTGAAACTACACAAAGCCCTGCTTCAAAATCCTTAAAAATGGTGACTAAAGTTTATAAAAACCAAAACTACACGACACCAAAAATTTAACCTTGAATCTTAGAAAATTATGCTTCAGTTTCATGAATATAACAGACCTAAATGTTTGTGTGAAAGGGAAAGAGTAGAGGACTATTGAGAAAAACACACACTAAAAATTTAACATCAATCTAATGATCCTCATAAAGCATTCTTCACAGTAGTCAGTGAACAGATGCTTCACAGTAACAGGAGTGTTATATAACACACACTGTATTATTAAATTACTAGAGGGCCGTACCTTCCGAATAGAAGCAATGGAAATGCCAGGAGGCAAGCTATCTGCTGTATCAGAACCAGTATTCTGACAAATAGAATAACAAGGCCAAGAAGAGGGCTTTAACTAATTAGCTAAGAGAGGGTTTTAGAGGGGAATACATCAGGTTACAGAGCAAAAGTATATGGAGACATTTATGGACAACGATTTAGATAATGATACACAGAGTGGAACAGGAAAGGATGGAAAGTACAAGCGTGCATGTAGAAAATATAGACAAATGAACAAAGAAATGGTAAAATGACAGAATTAATGGCTGTTTACTTAAATATACATAGTTAATTAATTTTGTTTTGAATACTAAGAACACAATTCGAGGTTAATAAGTGTGACGAAAATGTGGGTGTACTTTGAGAGCTAAAAGCAGCATAACTACTGGACACAGCACTAAGTGTTCTCAATAAGGTAACAATATAACACTTGATCGAACAACTCAATTAGCTCATTGTCTGGAGCCAAAAACAAATTCAAATTTGGCCAATCAATTTAAATTATACCCAGAAAAGTACCAAACTCCAGTCCAATTTTAATTGAGTATATTGACAATCTTAAAAGCCAATGGCACAATCTGATGTTTGTGGGGGGGACTATAAGACCGAGGAAAACTGAACAGTTGAGAGGAGAACTGCCAAAGATTGCCTGACAAATAGCTCTCTTAAAAGTACATTTTTCAATCAATAACCTATGATGCAGAAATTCCTAAGAAGAAGAAAAGAAGACAGAGGAAAATCCAAATAGAAGAACCAAAAGCTGCCTAGTTTTGAGATAAGAGGTTTTGTGTTGTACAACTGGGAGTTTTATCAGACTAGTATGATAGAAGGGAAGGTAAAAGATAGGCTGGAGCAAGGACTTGTACATAGTTGTTAGTTAATTATTATCTGTTATCCTTTAAGAAATAAAGTTGTTAATGTTTACTTTAAATAGTTCCTGGCCACTCAAAGTATTGCAGATTACTGCACGAGAAAAGTCTTATCTCTGTTGCTGGTTTTAAATTAAGCAGGAGAGTTTGCCCCATGATGTAACCTAATTGTGATACTGTGGAGGCATGGTTGCAAGATGATCAAAGCTGGGATGGGAGCTAAATTCTGAGGGGTATATGAGTTTTCAAAAGGACAAGCAGGAAGAGAAGGGTGTTTGTGTATGTTTGTCAGTGTGAGATGGACTAAATACAATATAAGAAGTGATTAGATTACTTACAGTGTGGAAACAGGCCCTTCGGCCCAACAAGTCCACACCGCCCCGCCGAAGCGCAACCCACCCATACCCCTACATTTACCCCTTACCTAACACTACGGGCAATTTAGCATGGCCAATTCACCTGACCTGCACATTTTGGACTGTGAGAGGAAACCGGAGCACCCGGAGGAAACCCACGCAGAGAACATGCAAACTGCACACAGTCAGTCGCTTGAGACGGGAATTCAACTCAGTTCTCTGGCGCTGTGAGACAGCAGTGCTAACCACTGTGACACCGTGCCGTCCACTTGGATCAGATCATGTAGAATCCATATGGTGAATTTAAAACAAAAGGAAAGCATACAGAGGTGAGAGTAGTTTATAGACCTCATAGCTACAGATGGCTTGTAGGATAGAGATTATAACAGTAGATAATTAGGGCATTTTTAAAAAAGCAGTGCATTCATCATGGATGACTTTAATCTTCTCATAAATAGTGACAATCAAGTCAGCAGAGGTAGCTATTAGAAAGAATTCATAATGTATTTGGGACAGTTTCTGGGAATAATATTTTGAGGATCCAATCAAGGTTAAGGCTATTTTGAATCTGATAATGTGTAATAAGTTGGATTTAATAAACAACCTCAGGGTAGAAGATTCCTCGTGGAATTGTGACGGTAGCATGGTAGAATTTAGCATTCAGTTTGAGAGGGAAAAACCAGAGTTGGAAACAACTATGCCAAATTTGAATAAAGGTAATAATATAGGGATGAGGACAGAGGTAGCTGGAGTGGACTGGGAAAGGATTTCAGCAGAAAACAATGTTGAACAACAATAGCAGATGCTTAGGAAACTAGCTCATGACTCACAACAAAAATATATCATAATGAAGAAGAAGGATTCATGCAAGGGATAAATCAACCATGACTTACAAGGAGGTTAAGGATAATATCAAAAAATATACAACATGGTGAAGACTAATGGTAAACCAGAGGATGAGGGAAGTTTCTAAAGCTGACAAAAGACATCCATGCAAAGAAGAAAATAGACTGTGAAGATAACTTGCTGAAACTGTGTTGCTGTGAGGATAACTTAACAAGTAATGTAAAAATACACAGTAAGCATTTCTTTAAACATACTTAAAGGAAGATAGAAGCCAAAGTAAACAAGCAGACATTCCCTGAGAGAATGAGGCTGTGAAAATAATAATGGAAAACTTAAATAGGTGTAATAATCAGCACTAGAGAAAATGTTCTAGGAAAACTAATGGGCCAACTGCTAATAGGTCTCTTGGACCTGAGGAGTTGTATCCTATGATTTAAAGGAAGTAGCTAGCAGGTAGCAGAATCACTAGTAATAATCTTCCAAAAATCCTTAAATCCTGAAAAAGTTCCAGAGGTTTGGAAAATCATTGATGTAAGACTCTTTTTCAAAAAGGGAGGAAAACAAAAACAATTAACTGTTGGCTAATTAGCTAAATGTCTGTCATTAGGAAAATGTTACAGTTTCTTGTTGAGGATAATAAAGCATTTAAAAATACATTAAATATCAAACCGAATCAGAAAGGCTTCATAAAGAGTGAACTATGCTTGACACATTTATTGGAATTCTTTGAGGAGATGAAAAAAAACAGATAAATGAGAGGAAGCATTCGACATAATATATTTGGATATCCAAAAGTATTCAAGTAGATGCTGCACATAAGGCTTGCTTAATAAGATAATAACCCAGGTGATGGGTGATTATGTTAGCATGGAAAAGGGTTATCTAATAGAAGACAGAAAGTTTGGATCAAGAGCATATTTTAAGAAAAGCAACCTGTAACTAGTAGAATGCTATAGGGATTTGTGCTGGTGGAGAAAAAAAGTATTTACTGTGTATATCAATGACTTGATTGATAAAAGTGAATGTACTCATGCCAAGTTTGCAGATAGACACAAAAATAGATGAGAAGGCAGGTAGTGAGCATGACACTAAGAGTCTGCAGAGGGATGTAGACAGATTAAGTGAATTAGCAAAAACTTGGCAAATGGAATATCATTTTGGAAACTGAGAGATTATGCACTTTGGCAGGATTTATAGACGGGTTGTATATTAATTAAATGGAGAGAGACTGCAGATTGTTGTAGCATAGAGGGATTTGAGAATAAATGAATCACAACAAACTAAAATATAAGTTCAGCTGCTAATAGGGAAGGCAAATGGACTGTTGGCATTTATTTCACTGGACATGAAATATAAATATAGGGAAGTCTTGCTAAATCTAGACTAGATGCTAGTGAATCCAAATGTGGAATTCTATAAACAGTTTTGAGGCACTTACTTAAGGAAAGATATGCGGACTTTGGACGTTGTTCAAGGAAGATTCACTATGTTGGTTTTGGGCACGGAGATATCATCTTATAAATAAGAGGTATCAGCAGGTTTGATTTTTAATCATTGGAGTTTCAGAGAATGAATGGAGACCTTACTGAAATATTTATACAAAATTCTTAGACTATTTGCCAGGTTAGGTGCAGAAGGGTTGTTTTTCCCTTGCAAAAGAGTCGAGGAACAGAGGCCATTAGCTCAGAGTAAAGGATCACCCAGACAGAGATGTGAAGGAATTTCTTCTCAGAAGGAGTAGTTAAACTATGGAATTCTTGACTGAAGACAGCTGTTGAGGCTGGGTCATTAAATGTACTCAAAGCAACATAAACTATAACCCTTCCTAATTAAAAATCCATTTATGGTAGCAGTGTGGAGTTGGGAAGTCTCAGATCATTCATGATCTAATTGAATGGTGAAAGAAGCCTGATGGACTAAATGATCTACTTCTGCTTCTACTCTTATGGCCTTAGCTATTGAGTTGAAGCTATATTTAAATTGGCCTACCTTTTGATACCTTTAGATCTGAATAGATGGCAGAACAAAATATAAAATATATTTTTGAGCCACTGCAGACTATTCTTCTGCAGATTTGAAGATAATGATTGATGTCACACTCAAGCTCCATTTCTGCATTATTTTCCATTGATGAGTGGTGGTCCATCTCAGCTTCCTCCTGATCTCACCAGCATCACAAATGTCAATCTTTAGCTAATTTGATTCATTTCATGTGGTTTTGCTAAGTGGTTTATAGGCACAATATACTGCAAAAGCTGTGGATTCTGACAACATTCCAACAACAGTACTGAAATCTTATGCTTCTGAATCAACCTGGCCTTAGGCAAGCTGTTCTAGTACAATTACAACAGCAGCATTTAACCAACAATGTTGAAAATTATTCAGACCTATCCTTATCGTGAAAAGCAAGATTAAGTTAATCCAGCCAATTACCACCGCATCGGTCTCATCTCATTCATAAACTAAGCAATGGAAAGTATCATCAACAGTACTATCAAGTGGCACTTGCACAGCAATAACCAGATCACGAATGCTCATTGTTGATTCATCCAGGGCCATGCAGCTCTTAACCTTACTCCGTCTAGTTCCAAACATGGCAGAAAGCTGGTTTCAAGAAGGACGTTGTGAGTGTCCATAACGTTAAGGCAGCATTTGGCAGATTGTTCCATCGTAAATCCCACGGGAAATATTCCATTGGCTGGAGTTATAGCTAATTTCAAAGAAGGTAATTGAGATTGTTGGAAATCAGTCAGCTCAATTCCAGGACATTGCTCCATACCATTGCATGCAGAGTTATGACTCAGAATAATTTAAAGGCAAGATAGGATTATTAGACAGGAAAATATTTGGGAAAGGATATTTCATCTTATTCACAGCCATTTGATAATTATTCTTTCATTAAATTTATATTTCCATAATGAATGCCCATGTCATAGTGGAATGACACCTTCGGACACATTTCCATAAGCAATCGCCATTCTCAATTTGGCATGGGAATTTATAGTGGAGCAAGATGACGGGGTATGCACACAAGCATGAAAATCCAGTGTATTACATATGTTAAAAATATGGCAATTTAGCATATGTCTATTTTAACAAATCTGTGTACTCAATAAGAACATTCAGTGGCTCTAAGATGCTAACATTTTAATTGATTCATCATTCAGAATTTTACACTTTAACTTGAAAGTCATTGCTCCAGGTGAAAGGAAAATCATCAACTTTATTTAGAAGTTGCAGGAAAACTTCTACCTGTTGACGTATTGCTATCTATGCAAAATTGAATATTTCATCAACATATATGCTTGAACTAACAATGAATAACACAATCGTTCAACACATCAATAAAACTTCAAAGATCTCCAGGAATCAGTCTAGTGAGATTCAAATGTATGAAGGCATTGAAAAGGCTGCTGACATTTGTAAATATTTAAAGTAGTTGATGATACAGATAAAGATGGATAAGGCCACTCGATGGCATTAATGAAATAACTCTATAATTGTCTGACACTGATTTATATACCATGGAAATTGACTCTTCAGTCCAACTTATCCGTGCCAGCGAAATTTCCTAAACTGATCACCAGAGAATCCCTACCATGTGGAAGCAGGCCATTCATCCCACAGAGTTCACACTGACCCTCTGAAGAGCATCCCACCCAGACCCTGTAACCCTGCAAATCCCATGGCTAATCCATCTAGTCTGCACATCCCTGGACACTGAGAAATTTAGTATGGGTCAATCCACCTAACCTGCACATCTTTGGACTATAGGAAGAAGCGAGAGCACCCAGAGAAAACCCACACTGATGCAGGGAAAATGTGCAGACTCCAATAAGTCACCTAAGGGTGGAATCAAACCCGGATCCCTGGCACTGTGAGGCAGCAGTGCTGACCATTGTATTCTCATTTGCCAGCATTTGGTCCATATCCCTCTAAACCCTTCCTTTTCATGCATCCATCCAGATGCCTTTTAAATTTTGTAATTGTACCAGCTTCCACCATTTCCGCTGGCAGTTCATTCCTTACACTCAGCACCCTCTCTGGCCCCTTTTAAATCTTTCCCCTCTCATCTTAAACCTAGCCCTCTAGTTTTGGACTTTCATACTCTCGGAAAAAAGACCTTGGCTACTCATCTTATCCATATCCCTTGTGGTTTTATTCTCTCCAAGGTCACCTCTCAGTCTCTGATACTACAGGGAGAAAAGCCCAGCTGATTTAACCTTGTTAATATTTTCTGAACCCTTTCAAGTTTTACAACATTTTTCCAATAGCAAGGAGACCAGAATTAAACACAGTATTCTAAATGTGACCTCATCAATATTCTATACAGCTGAAACATGACATTCCAACCCCTATACTCAGTGCACTGACCAGTAAATGCTTCTTCACCACCCTGTCTACCTGTGACTCCACTTTCAGGGAACTATGCACCTGCACCCCAGGTCTTTTTTTCAGCAAAACTCCCCATGTCACTATCATTAAGTGTATAAGTCATTCCTGGTTTGTCTTACCGAAATGTCACACCTCACACTTATCTAAATTAAACATCAATTTTCACTCCTCGGCCTACTGGCCCATTTGATCAAGGTCCCATCTTCAGTGTGTCTCAGTGGTTAGTACCATTTGCCAGCATTTGGCCCATATCCCTCTAAACCCTTCCTTTTCATGCATCCATCCAGATGCCTTTTAAATGTGGTAATTTAAAAGTACCAGGGACAGGGTTTCAATACCAGCTTCAGGTGACTGTCTGTGTGGAGTTTGCACATTCTCGCCATGTCTGCGTGGATTTTCTCCGGATGCTCCAGTTTCCTCTCGTAGCCCATAGATGTGCAGGTTAGGTGGATTGGCCATGCTAAATTGCCCATAGTGTTTAAAGATGTGCAGGTGGGTGGCTGGGATAAATGCAGGGTAATAGGGTAGAGGTGTGGGTCTGTGCTAGATGCTCTTCAGAGAGTTGGTATGGACTCTATGGGCTGAATGGCCTGCTTCTACACTGTAGGGATTCTATGACCACCAATTTTAGTGTCATCTGCAAACTTCCTAATCATACCTCTTATATTTACATCCAAACCATTTATATAGATAACCAAAAGCAGTGGAGCCAGCAGTGATTCTTGTGGCAGGCCTGTTCAGGCCTCCAGTCTGAAAAACAACCCTTGACCACCACTTTGTCTCCTAGCTTCAAACAAATGTTGGATCCAAATGGCTAGCTTGCCTTGGATTCCATGTGATCTAACCTTGCTAACCAGTCTACCATGCAGAAACTTGTCAAACATCTTGCTGAGGTTCATGTAGACAACATCTCCCATTCTGCCTTCATCAATCTTCTTTGTCATATTTTCAGAAAAACTCAATCAAGCGAGTGAAACACGACTTCCCACACACAAAGCCATGTTGACTATCCCTAATCAGTCCTTGCCTTTCCAAATGCACGTAAATCCTGTCCGTCAGAGACCCCTCCAACAACCTACCTACCACTGATGTCAGGTTCACTGGTTTATAGTTCCCTATCTTTTCCTTACCACCTTTCTTAAGTAATGGTGTGTTGAGGGAGAATGCATTAACTTACATTTTTATCACTCCTGAAAAGCTAAAAGGACACGTATGCAGCATGAATTTTTAGCATTTCTTTAGCGTTTGTACCTCAATATTAGTGTTGGTCATCTATTGTCCATGTTAACTATTTATTTTTAAGGTGAACATAGACAGTTTTTAGATTAACAACAAAACTGGAGAAAAATACTCATGTTCTTACTTGGCACTATGTAGCTAGAGAACACAAAATTTTTGTGAGTTATAAAAGGAACAATTATTCTAAATATTGATTTTAATGTGATTCTGACTAGTGTTATACTCAAAATATAGTGGGCACATTTTGAAATGTGACATTATTACTTATGGGAAAGATAAGTTGTCTTGACGAGCATTAAAGTACAATGAAGAGTTCTTCACCTTCAACAAAATTGGTTACTAAATAAAGCGGCTGTATGGCATAGTAATCAATAATACATCCTCCCCTGCTATTCTGCCACCTTCATTCTATTTCTCACAGTGTCAACCTATTCAGCTTTGACTACATTTAAAATCAATATTCAGAATATCATTAGAGGTAAGTGACCATACTCTAATAACCTTGAATATGAACGTACTCTGATAACCTTTACTGCACAGATTCCATTTTTTTTTCAAGTTCCCTTAGGACAACTTCCTTGACACTGAATTATTTATTCTGCAAATAGAACAGATAGTTATCACAGGTTGAAATAGACAACAAATCTGCAGTGTCAATGTTTCAGAGGTTTAACTCCAATGAATAAAATAAAGTTTGTTTACATCATCCTCTTCACAATTCAGTTGGCACTAACAAGTTTAGAATAATCTATTTGTTATAGCTGACATTTGATTTTTCATTTTCTCCTTGACAATATCTTCTGAGTCATATAATTTTTAAGTGTCACATTTGTGTTCTGAATATTTTCAGGATTTTCTTTCTTCCAGTTACTGGTACTGCCGTTGAGATGCTTGTGAACATTCAAATTTCAGGATAAAATATTCAGTGTCATGCCATTGATATTGTAGAACAAGAGCCCTCAGCACTGTTGTGCTACCCAAAAATGGAATGGGACAGAACGTTCATTCGCCATTTAACCTGAAGATGCATTAAATCACAGAAACAGTTTTACTTAAGATAAAAAGGAGCACAAGTCTGCATTGCAATAGAACTCTGGGATGAATGGGTTGGTGGTACTCTTGAACTACTATTCCAAAAAAGTAATTGGATTCTAAACATGAACTCTGTTCCTCTCTCCAAAATGTTGCAAAGTCTGCTGACTTTCTCTAGCATTTTCTGTTTGTATTTAGTTATTTTAATTATATGCATGTATATTTTATCAAAGGAAAATTGGACCTGGAGAGGCAAAGTTGTTTACCTTTAAGAGGGCAAAATATTGGGACACTTAATTTGAAAGGAAATTAATTTATCTTTGTGCTGGGGACAACTTGTAGCTTACATATGCTTCATATCTCCCCAAGTGTCCTGGATTTAAACTATTCTTTGCACCTTTAATGACCTTCCTTTAATTTTAAACTATGCTTGTCTTTTATAGGCAATGGATGATTCATTTTGGATGCAAAGTCATCTCAGCTTAGTGACAAATATTGGTCCTCTGAAAACTTAAAATATATATTTTAATACAATACCGGGCTATACTGAGAAAATAGCAAAGTGGGATTAATTTTGGATTGCGCCCTACTGATGCAGAGTGATAAGAATTACATCTCATGAATAGTTCAGTAAAATCTACAGACTAATTACTAACATTATCAGGGCATTAGCATGGTCATGAAATAAAGTACTGTCCACACAGGAGCACAATATTCTTTCTCCTCTTTAGTCTGGGGAAATCTGTCCCAAATTTCAACATTCCTATCATAACTTGGCAGCATTACCTTCAGCACCACTAGTCCAGAATCTAGTTTCCAGCATCTGCAGTCATTGTTTTTACCTAGTTGATTTTAACCCTGCTGCGAATGCTCTTGCAAGGATGCCTGCCTTGAAGAAGTTTTCCTCCTCTCTCTACAAGAATCTCAGGGAGTCCCTCTCCACTGCAACTCCCAGGTCATTTCCTCCAATCTGCCTATCTTCTTTTCCACCTATCCACTCCACCCTCCTCCCTGACCTATCACCTTCAACCCCCTCCCCCACTCACCTATTGTACTCTATGCTACTTTCTCCCCACCCCCACCCCTCTCATTTATCTCTCCACCCTTCAGGCACTCTGTCTGTATTCCTGATGAAGGGCTTTTGCCCGAAATGTCGATTTTACTGCTCCTTGGATACTGCCTGAACTGCTGTGCTTTTCCAGCACCACTAATCCAGCATTACTTAAATCCTGGGGTTGTGATTTTTATGCTGGAACTTTTCTCGGCTGCATTGTGATTTTTTTTTTAAACAAAGTTATTTAACACTTTTGATTTAGGATACTGTATTCACAGTTCACACTCTACGCATTTGGTCTTTTCAATGTAATGAATAACAGCTTTTCTGAATACCTTCATTTTGTTTGCAAACCTGACCTAAACTACTTGTTGCTTGCCTGTTGAATTTTAGCCAATCTATAAAACTAAGAATTGTGACATGGACTGTTTAACTATAACCATCAATGCTAACTGTAACGTTGACTGCAGTGACTGCAACATTCAACTATCTGCCATTCACAAATAATTCAGAGACAGATCCATATTGTCTTTCTTTTTAAACTTTCATCATTTGGACTCAAATCTCACTTGTCTGTATGTATACATGTTGACTTCTCCGTGGGTTGTTATCTGCCATGTCGGAGAAGCTTATGTGGTCCTCGGATCTCGTGAGCGATACTGTTAGAGTCACCCATGGCAGCCAGGTCGAGGGTGAGCTGACTGACAAAGAACCAATCCAACCTACACCTCAACAGTGGAACAGGCGGATGAAGTTACTTCAAACTAAAAGGGGCTGTGAGGGCTGCAACAAATCCATTAGCTCCAATTGTCATGGTCTCCATGCCATTGGAATCAGTTGGTTGATTTGTGAAGTATTGTGCACTTCTTTCACACGGATGATCCCTGGAATGACAGATCTAACATATGAGGAACGGCTGAGGATACTGGGATTGTATTCGTTAGAAGATTAAGGGGAGACTTAATAGAGACATACAAAATAACACATGGCTTGGAAAAGGTGGATGCTAGGAAATTGTTTCCGTTAGACGAGGAGACTAGGACCCGTGGACACAGCCTTAGAATTAGAGGGGGTCATTTCAGAACAGAAATGCGGAGACATTTCTTCAGCCAGAGAGTGGTGGGCCTGTGGAATTCATTGCCACGGAGTGCAGTGGAAGCCGGAACGCTAAATGTCTTCAAGGCCGAGATTGATAAATTCTTGTTGTCTAGAGGAATTAAGGGCTACGGGGAGAACGCTGGTAAGTGGAGCTGAAATGCGCATCAGCCATGATTGAATGGCGGAGTGGACTCGATGGGCCGAATGGCCTTACTTCCACTCCTATGTCTTATGGTCTTGTAGTGCAACATTAAGTACACATTAAACAAATACACGCACAAGCATCTTCACTCTGTGGGCTACTTCTTCAAGTCTTTTGGCAATAGGGGGAGGGCGATGGGAGCAGGAAATATGATGGCTGGAAGATCCTAATTAAGAACAAGCATGAAAGAGGTGAGTACCTGATTCAGTCGTTCAACTTTTGGACAGAAGCAGGAAAGTTGTTTGGTTGCAGTATTCCCGTCTGAACAGCCCTATTTAACATCCACCCTGAACTAGGAGGGAGCTAGAAAAGGGATTCTAAAAATAGTCTGCTTCACTCCATCCTATCGGAAAAGCCGCATCCAGAGGGGTCATCATTATGAAGTCGAAAAACATCAAGAAGTGAAACTATAAAATTTGGAATCCGGAATATACGGACTCTGATGGATAACCCAAGTTCAGACTAGCCAGAAAGGGGAACTGCCTTTGTTGTTCAGGAACTCCAAACATTCAACTTTGATATTGGTGTTCTGAGTGGGAGCTGCAGAGCTAGAGAAGGGAAACTAAAGGAAGAGCAAGGTCAATATACCTTCTGGAAAGTACAACCGAGGATCCATGGAGTAAGTTTTGCCATCCGAAACAGCCTACTTCAGATGCTGACAGAGCAACCATTGGGAATCAATGAATATTTCATGACTCTACAGATCTCGCTCATCAAGAATCAACATGCCACCATTATCAGCACCTATGCTCCAGCAATGGACGATGAAGAAGTAGTAAAGAATTCTTATGCCGAATTGACAATGTCCTTTCCTCTGTTCCCAACAACAGCAAGATCATTTTCTTTGGAGACTTCAATGTCAGAGTTGGGAAAGATCATAGGCTCTGGATTGGAATAATATGCAAGGAAGGAGTTGGCAACACCAGAGAAAGACTCCTCCTCACCAAATGTGCTGAACACAATCTGGTGATTACAAATATCCTATTTTGCCAGAGAAACTGGCATAAAATCTCCTGGCAGCATCCAGGCACCTCATTGACTACATCATTGTACGTTCTCGGGACCAACAAGATGTACTGATAACAAAAGCTGTTACTGGTGCCAACAAGTTCTGGGCAGACCATCGACTCATCTCATCCACCATGGGAATGAAGATTCAGCCCAAAAGGAAACACTAAAATCAGAACAGTATCAAGCAATTCAATGTTAACATCCTCCAAGACACCAACCATGTATAGAAGTTCCAACAAAATCTTCAAGAACAACTGCCTGAAAAAAATCCCACCATCCATAGGAGAATACTGGAATCAACTGGAGAATGCAATCATCACCTCCTGCAAAGAAACAATTGGGTTCAAGATGCAAAAACATCAGGATTGGTTTGACAATAACGACAAACTACTCCAACAACTTATTGA
This sequence comes from Chiloscyllium plagiosum, assembly GCF_037043375.1. Classification (NCBI taxonomy): domain Eukaryota; kingdom Metazoa; phylum Chordata; class Chondrichthyes; order Orectolobiformes; family Hemiscylliidae; genus Chiloscyllium; species Chiloscyllium plagiosum. The sequence goes on along the minus strand of NW_028270145.1, from coordinate 75,693,670 downwards.
TGAAGATAGAAAAGTTTTCATCACCTTTATAAAATGACCAACAATCAACTATTGAAAGGAAACACTATCAGGAATGCAAGGTTGCAGTTCAGAAGAACACCCAAAACCTGTAAAACCAATGGTGGAGGAATAAAGTTCAGGAAATGCAACAACTAGTGGACGCCAATGACATTCGAAGCTTCAACAGAACTAAAGCTATTTTTTGGCCCATCCACTCATGGTCAAGCCCTTCTCAAAGGCAAAGATGGTTCAGCCATCCTGAAGAGCAATGCTTACCTCAATTCTAGATGGAGGGAGCACTTTGAAAATCTAAATCAAGGTGCCCCATTTGACAGGAATGTGATCAACAGCCCGTTGATGACTCCCTAAGCCAAGTACCAACATTTGAAGAAATCAAGGAAGCCATCAAAAGCTTGAAAAACAACAAGGCTGCTGGACTCGGTGGAATATCATCCATGGTCTACAAAATTGGAGGTAACTTGCTTCATTACCAACTGCATCAACTTCTCAAGATCTGGATAAATGAAGACATACAAGTAGACATTAAAGACTCAGCAATCATTGCCATCTACTAAAGGAAAGGCAATCAATCTGAATGTGGAAACTATCATGAAATTTCCCTGTTAGCAACAGCAGGAAAGACCCTCACCTGCGTCATGAACAACCGACTCAAGCCTTTAGCTGAGAGGATCTTGCCAGAGACACAAGCTGGTTTTAGATCATCACGTGGAACAATCGACAATCTTCACTATGTGACAACAACAAAAAAAATGTCATGAACAACTTCAACCTTTATATATGGCATTCATTGACCTCACCAAAGCCTTTGACTCAGTTTTTAGAGAACTCCTATGGGATGTCCAATGCACCAAGGGATGCCCTGGAAAATACATTCTAATCCTGAGACGACTCCACAATGGCATGTTTGTCACAGTAATGGTCAGCATGATTGCCCCAACTTTGTTCATTCTCTTTACTGCTACAATCATCCACTTAATCAAGGACGACCTACGCCCAGGAATCAAAATTGGCTACAGAACCGATGGGAAACTTTTCAATCTTGTCCATCTTAAGTCCAAAAACAAGACATGTATGAGTTTCCTCATTGAGTTCCAATATGACAACACAGTGTTGTAGCTCTCTCAGAAAATCACCAACAACAGATTCTGACTGTCTTCAACCATGCATACACAAAACTTGGACTTACCATCAATTCCAAGAAGACTCAGACCATCTATCAACCATCACCAATTTAGACAAATTGGATAGAACCATCAATTCAACTTAGTAAAACAACCCTGGAAAATATGAATCACTTTCCTTATCTTGGAAGTCACCTCTCTTGCAATGTCAAAATCTTAATGATGAGATGAAACATCATCTTAAATGTGCTGGAACAACTTTTGGACATCTCCAAACAAGAGTCTTTCATGATTGCGACATCTGGACAGATAACCAAATGTTAGTGTACAAAGCAGTGGTGATCCCAATGCTCTGAACGCATCAGAAACTTGGATACCATACCGATGACATCTGAAGGCACTTGAAAAGTTCCATCAAAGCTGCCTTCAAAACATGTTGAATGTCAGCTGTGAAGATATAAGAAGCAAAGTTAGTGTGCTAAATGAAGCAAAAACAACAAGCATTGAAGCCTACATCATCAAGAACCAACTAAGATGGAGCGGTCATGTTGTTCGGATGAAAGACTAACATCTGCTGAAACAACTCTTCTATTCCAGCTTAAAGAATGCAAATGTAAAAGAGGCGGACAACAGAAGAGATTCAAAGACGTTTTAAAAGCAAACATGAAGAAATATAACATCGACATTAGCAATTGGGAAACCAATGCCAAGGACAGGAAACTCTGGCAAATCATCATCGGAGAAGGAACAGCAACTTTCGAAACCAAGAGATGAGCAGAACTAGAAGAAAAGAGAAGAAAATGGAAAGTGAGGTAGAAACAACCAAAACCCAGTCTGCCATTGGGAATTATTTGTCCTGACTGTGGAAGAACTTTCAAAGCCAAGATTGGACTCATAAGCCACCTGAGAGCTCATTAATAGTTCAGTGGAACAAAGATCATCATTCTCATATCTTGAGGGATAGCCGTGACACCAATACATGGTGTGCTATTAATTGATCTTGCATTCAGTAATTAATAAACTCTTTAATTTTTAACCAGGCTGCCTTGCGTTAACTTGGTTTCTTTTAAAACGTAATGTTATTTGGATCTAGGAGAAATGAAAACAATCAATTTTTAACCTAATTGCAACCAATCAGGTAGGAACTCAGTAGCTTTGAGGTATCCGATCTGGAACTGTAGCAGATTGTAGAACCCTGCAGAGAGTCTGGGAGTGGCAAGTTGAATAGGTTATCAGCAGCATGAAGAGACCCTCAAACAATATTTAAAGGATCTAATGCCAACTTCTGCATGTGTTGCTCTTGACTGACTTCTGCTTAGGTTAACTTCCTGAAAATATTGTGCAATATTGATGGTATTTTTGAGAGGTGGAATTTAAAATCAAGAAGGACACAGGATTTGTTGATTGAGGGATAGGCATTTTGCTTGTAGTTGTCTATAGTCATGAAATAAAGTCTGCAGGGTCGTTGGGGGAGTGGCGTGGTGGGGATGTACTGCAGAATGAAAGGAGTGCAGAAGCTTCCTACAGAAGGCAATTAAATGTTTGCGAGAACATCAACCTTGACCTGACCCAGAATCAATTCCTGAGGCACATAAAGAGTACACATAAACCATCAACAATATGATCTAGGACCCCCAACAAAGATGAGGATGATGATGCCAGAATCTGAAGGCTCACTGTGCATTGAAATTTTGTGTATTCAGTCTATTCAGGTTTTTCTAGATATGAATGGACACATCGATCACTTTCCAACATGTAGTCTAATGGAGTATATCAGGAGGCCGAGAGCAGAGAGGATATCATTTTGTCCCTGACTAGTGACAAGGAAGATAAGAGGGCAAGTGCTTTGTCTGAGAAGCATAATTCCCAATGTTGCGTGCAGCATTCAGAGGAATGTCCATGGGAAAAAAATACAGGAACTGCAAAGGATATTGTTCCATAAATATGTAGTTGGTAAAGTCATAGGGTTATACGGCACGGAAACAGACCCTTAGCCCTAACTCATTCATTCCTACCAGCTTTCCTAAACTGAACTAGTCCCCTTTGCCAGCATTTGTCCCATATCTCCTTAAATCTTTCCTATCAATGTACCTCTCCAAATATCTTTTAAATGTTGTCATTGTACTCGCCACTGCCAATTCCTCTGGCAGCTCATTCCACCCTTTATGTGAAAATGGTGCCCCTCGAATCCCTTTTTTAAATCTTTTCCCTCTCACCTTGAAACTATGCCCTCTAGTTTTAGACTCCCCTACCTTGAGAAAAAGACCTATCTATGCTCCTCATGATTTTATAAATCTCCACATGATCACCCCACAGCCTCCTATGCTCCAAGGTAAGTAGTAGGAGCCTATCCTGCCCCTCCTTATAATACAAACTCTCAGTCTTGGTGACATCTTTCAAAATCTTTTTTGCACCTTTTTCCTGTATCATAATATATTTCCTATAGCAGGCAACCAGAATTGTACACTGTACGCGAAATCTAGCCTTACCAATGTCTTGTACAAATGTAACATGATGTTCCAACTGAATGTTCTGACCGATGAAGGCAAGCATGACTTTTTTTTTAATCTCCCTGTTTACCTGTGATGCCACTTTGAAGAAAGTATGTACCTGCTCCCCGAGATCTCTATGTTCGACAACACTCCCCATGGCCCTACAATTCACCAGGTAAGCCCTTCCCTGGTTTGTCTTAATAAAATGCATTATCTAAATAAAACTCCATTTGCCATTCCTCGGCCCACTGGCTTAGTTAATCAAGATCCTGTTGTACTCTTAGGTGACCTCATTCATTGTCCAGCACATCTGTGCAACCTTGCAAAATATATCAGATTATCTATCCTGTCAGCAGCCACAATGAGTTTATCCTGTTCCAGTCTGTGGTATCTCTCATCTTCAAAATTCGATGAAAGACTAGAGTTTGGCACATTATGCACATGGCTGATGAGATTCCACTCCCACTCCAACACCTGACCATGCAAGGACAGCAGCTTTATAAGAGCTACAAGACATTATGTACATCAAGCATTCATTCTGCTTGAGCAATGGTTCCACAGTTCTGATGACTTAGGATGAGCCATATGGTCCCTTCAAGATGAGCGAAGTGCTGGAAATGCACAGCAGGTCAGGCAGCATCCGAGGAGCAGGAAAATTGATGTTGCGGTTTTCCTGCTCCTCGGATGCTGCCTGACCTGCTGTGTGTTTCCAGCACTACTCTAATCTCCAACACCTGCAGTACTTTTATTTGGCTGGACCTAGTCTTTCACACAATCACTCAGAAACAAGCTCATTTCTCCCTGTGGTGTTGTGGAAGCTGAGCCAATGGCTACCAGACTCATTGTCACCTTTTTGTCTTCTCAACTAATCTGTAAAGAACCTAAAGTGTAGTATCGACAGTCTTCGGGTATAGATTTCAAAATAACATTATATATTAACACGTTAATACTAGATACTGCAACACATAGTAATCATAGGTATACCAGGCGTGGACTTAGTTATATTGCATAAGGACAAATCTGTCTTCTTTGAATTCATGCATGTGCTCTCAGTGCATCTTTCCAAGAGAGCATTGAAGTTTGCTTCCAGAGTGTCGAAAGTTCCAGTGTGTTCTAACTGCACCCATACTGTCCATTTATACTTAGTGATATGCAGCTCTGTGGCATCATCACAGGGTTGCTCTTAACCTATCAATGTTTCAGAGTACAGTTTGCTGGAAGGCTTGCAAGTTCCATTGTGCACAGTAGACGTATTCGTTTGAGCTTTCATACTATTCATGCTACAGCAACAAGAGTGGATCTCACAACATGAAAACAAAGCACTTGAGAAACCCAGCAGGCCTCGCAGCATTGATGCTGTTGTCACATTCTTTGGAGATTCCAAAGAAGATTCATATCAGACTCAATGAACTTTGGTTTTCGCTCCACAGATGCTACCAGACCTGCTCAGTTTCTCCAGCACTTTTTGCCTCTATGTCAAAGCTCCAACACCTGCAGTACTTTTATTTGGCTGGACCTAGTCTTTCACACAATCACTCAGAAACAAGCTCATTTCTCCCTGTGGTGTTGTGGAAGCTGAGCCAATGGCTACCAGACTCATTGTCACCTTTGGGTCTGTTAGTGCAGTCATGGAACTGGCAACCATTTTCATATTGTATACTCTACAAGCTTTGTGCGCTGTCCTCTGCCATGTCTCAGAAACTTGGTTGAGTTTTTTGAAAAAGTAACAAAGAGGATTGATGAGGGCAGAGCAGTGGATGTGATCTATATGGACTTCAGTAAGGCGTTCGACAAGCTTCCCCATGGGAGACTGGTTAGCAAGGTTAGATCTCACAGAATAAAGGGAGAACTAGCCATTTGGATACAGAACTGGCTCAAAGGTAGAAGACAGGGGGTGGTGGTGGAGGGTTGTTTTTCAGACTGGAGGGCTGTGACCAGTGGAGTGCCACAAGGATTGGTGCTGGGCCCTCTACTTTTTGTCATTTACATAAATGATTTGGATGCGAGCATAAGAGGTACAGTTAGTAAGTTTGCAGATGACAGCAAAATTGGAGGTGTAGTGGCCAGTGAAGAAGGTTACCTCAGATTACAACAGGATCTTGGCCGGATGGGCCAATGGGCTGAGAAGTGGCAGATGGAGTTTAATTCAGATAAATGCGAGGTGCTGCATTTTGGGAAAGCAAATCTTAGCAGGACTTACACATTTCTTGGTCAGGTACTAGGGAGTGTTGCTGAACAAAGAGACCTTGGAGTGCAGGTTCATAGCTCCTTAAAAGTGGAGTCACAGGTAGATAGGATAGTGAATAAGGCATTTGGTATGCTTTCTTTTATTGGTCAGAGTATTGAGTATAGGAGTTGGGAGGTCATGTTACGGCCATACGGGATTTTGGATAGGCCACTGTTGGAATATTGTGCGCAATTCTGGTCTCCATCCTATCGGAAAGATGTTGTGAAATTTGAAAGGGCTGAGAAAAGATTTACAAGGATGTTGCCAGGGTTGGAGGATCTGAGCTATGGGGAGAGGCTGAACAGGCTGGGGCTGTTTTCCCTGGAGTGTCAGAGGCCGAGAGGTGACCTTACAAAATTATGAGGGGCATGGATAGGATAAATAGACAAAGTCTTTTCCCTGGGGTGGGGGAGTCCAGAACTAGAGGGCATATGTTTAGAGTGAGAGGGGTAAGCTATAAAAGAGACCTAAGGGGCAAGTTTTTCACGCAGAGAGTGGTACGTGTATGGAATGAGCTACCAGAGGAAGTGGTGGAGGCTGGTACAATTGCAACATTTAAAAGGCATCTGGATGGGTATATGAATAGGAAGAGTTTGGAGGGACATTGGCCGGGTGCTGGCAGGTGGGACTAGATCGGGTTAGGGTATCTGGTCAGCATGGACAAGTTGGAGCGAAGAGTCTGTTTCTATTCTGTACATCTCTATGACTCCATGTTAGAAGTGGAATTCTTCAAGCTCCACAACAAGGATAGGAGGCTGTTTGACAACCTATTCAAAGTACCGAGCATCTTGATGGTTAGAATTCTCAGTATACTACCACATCAAAGTTCTCAATGGAAACTTTTGCAACAGAATTCATGATTTGCCTTCTAGAGGGCGCAAGCACACACTTTACCCTTAAACAGTAGGTGCTACCCAACCCTGCCTAGTGACTCATTGTATGCTGATTCTAACTTGATACCATCCTCAAAGACATGTGCTGTGCTAATATCAACATTGGCAGTTTCAAATATCAGATGATCTAATAATATAATCAGATAATATATCTTTATCCCTTGCTTGGGGTGCTCCATCCCTTGTGTATTTGGAAGCATAAAATCAAAAGATAAGTTGAGTGGAAGTTTGGTGATGAGGTGTAAACAAGTGGCCCATCATCATGTGATATGTAGCTTGCAAATCACAGCAGAAAACTTGATGATGGGAAGGAGGAAGGAATTGAGAAGGACCATAGACAGTATCATAACATCAATAATAATAATCTTGGCAATGCTGGATGTTCTGTGCTCTGTAGAAGCTGTCCCATGATGAAGAGTACCATCTCCTCCATTGAGTCCGTAGAAGAAGGGCCTGTGCCCGAAACGTCGAATCTCCTGTTCCCTGGATGCTGCCTGACCTGCTGTGCTGTTCCAGCAATAAAGTTTCAACTTTGATCTCCAGCATCTGCAGACCTCACTTTCTCTCCGTAGATGAACACACACTTGGGCCCCAACACCTCTCTACTGAGTACTAGCAATCTCTGATACAGGAGAGATGAGCAGCATGAGAGATTTGTACATTGGTAGATATGGGAAGTCATGTTTAGATGCATTGACCTTGACCAACTGGGAGCCATCAGTGTCTGACAGCACTGCTGGCAGAAGCCATACTCACCATCTGCACTCACGTGTGTGTTCATGGAGGTTCCCTTCTTTCACTCCTCGTTCCATCTCCATGATGATACTTCAGCACTGCATCTATGAATTGTAGAGGCCTCCCTCTGCCTGGGGTCCCTTTATCCCCTTAAGTGCACTTGCAACAATGGTATTCAGCTCATGTGAATTAGTGCAGCTTCCCTTTAAGAGCAGAGTTCATAATTTACTTAAACATGCTGAATCAAATGTAATGCTTTGTCGACTGGCTTGGGAACTTGTGGCAACAGTGCCGTGGTCATTCTCCTTGTTAGCCAAAGGTCGTTGGTTTCTTCAAGGCATCAGTCAATCAGAAGCTAGAAGCTGTCCCATACTGGAAGTGCCACCAGGACCAGTTGCCAGGGCTGTTTTGGTCCAAGACTGAAGATTATCACTGGAACCCTGGAGTAAAGATTGGTGAGAAGGCCTCCAACCACAAGAACATAGGCATGTTGTTGCTTGAATACCAATGGCAATGGGCTAAGGCCTTTACACTGCATTTGAGTTATTGGCCTCTGAATAGGAAAGCTAACCATCTTTCTGCCTTGGATTTAAGCAGCAAGAGGGGGATAGTAATTGGAAGACAAGGGAACCTCTACCTTTTACCTTCTGGTCCAATTATACAGCTCCTGTCTTCCATCCCATCTCCAGGGGAATCATTGTTTTGATTTAATGTTGGTGCTTTGCCTTCTTAATGTTCAACATATTAGAAATGATGCAAGAACAAAAGCCAGAATAGGATGGCAAGTTTTTTTTTATCAAATTCTGAACCAAATCCCCATCACCACTACCCCCCTTCCCCAACTCCGCAACCCCCGCTTCCTCTACTCAACCCTTGTTGCCTATTGTTTATCAACTTGCATTAAAGTACAACTGCTGGGCCAACAGTCTTTGCAATGTGTGAGACAAGTCTATTCTGAATTATGACTGTCACAATCTCCCATTGAATGCCAGTGATACAAATTAAGCTAGCCCATTGAATCTGCGTACCACCAAGCCTGCCTTGTAACCTTTAGGTTTGATGTATTACTCACTTGTTCTGAAGAATTCTAACCAGGGTCTTTCAGTACTGTTCTTTTTCAGCTTAATGATAATTGCCGTGCGTACATGCTTGTGTGCAAAATTTAATTTTTATTCATGTTCCTAGTTTAGTCAGTGATGGATGTTCCATTACTGATGTTAGTAATTTGCAAACATTTCCTGGTGTTCATTTCAACTCTATCATTGTTAAGTGTTGTTTGCCATTCCGATTCTGCAATGATATATTCTGCTTAATGCAATCTGTGTGAAACACCTGTGAAGAGATTTATTTACTGAAAGTTTTGAGCCTTTTGTCATCCATAAATTACTGTAGACCTTTTTTATTTTATAGATCTACAATCCCATTTTTCAAATTATTTTCTACTCTTCAAGTATTTGCCTGAGGTCAAACGCTGCTCGAAGAATACTGTGGTCAGGCATCTGTCAAAGACACTCCCAGAAAGTATGCAGCAATGCAGGGATTTAAGACTCAGCAATCTGAGACGTCCTAGGGAAATTACTTGCCTCATCATTTCATAATATCTTGCTAATTCAAATGTGTAGAGACCTTTCGGCCTGAAGGCTTCATTTGGCAATAGAAGCTATATAGGGATGCTCGAGAATGAAGCTAAATTTTGATACAAATAGACATAAAAACATTATTTTTCTGATAACTCTGCCATCAACATTATGCATTACAATTAAATCAGATGGTACCCCCTTTCTCACACCCTCTTGACCTTACAGAAAGAATGCAAAGTCATGTCCAGTGTATTCAAAAAGAATGGGTACCCAATGAACACAGTCCGCAAAAAACCCAAACAAGCAGACAAAACATGTCCATAAACCGTCACCACTCTCCCCTATATCAAAGACATCTTGGAAATGACTGCCAGAGTATTCAGACCCCTTAGCATCATGGTAGCCCAGAAATCCATCAACACAATAAAACAGCAGCTTATGAACTCGAAAGACCCTATACAGACAAGCAAAACTAATGTCATTTACAAAATACCTTACAAGAACTGTAACAAACATGACATTGAACAAACAGGCAGAAGACTAGCCACCAGGATACATGAACATCAACTAGCCACAAAAAGACATGACCCAGTATCACTAGTATCCTTACTTATGGTTGAGGAAGGACACCACTTCAATTGGGACAGCACATCCATCCCAGGACAAGCCAAACAGAGATCAGCAAGAAAATTCCTAGAAACATGCCAATCCAACCGGAACTCTATCGACAAACACATTGACTTGGATCCCATTTACCACCTCCTGAGAAAAAGAACAGGAAATAACGTCACCACATGAAATGATATCACCGACCCAAGGAAACCCAAACACATCTGGAGGCTCACTGAAGATGTTACCTGGTATGGTGACGAAATGTCTGAAAGCAAACTTTCTTCTTGCATTCTCAGGTCCTCCAGCATGCTTGCAGCATTGTACTAATAAACAGCCCATGGGAAAATGTTTCCTTTTTTAAGGATTACAGGGTTAAAAGGACAGTAGAATGCAACCAGTGAAAGTGAAATGTAGCAAAGAGTGAAGCCACAAAATTGATAGAGATACTTTGTCAAGTTTCGACACCCCCTTCTTATTTCTGAGTCCCACCCACATAGCTTCAATGCATTATTCCCCCAGGAATATTCTAAGTACTGCTGTGGTGTTTTCCCTAACTAAAAACATTATCCCCCTCCTTTCTTGCTTCCCCTTCTATCCATCCTATAGCATCTATACTCAGGAACATTGAGATGCCAGACCTGTCCCTCCCTCAGCCATATTTCTGTCATCGATTTAATATCTCAGTCCCATGTTTCCATCCACTGCCCTTGAGGTCCTGCTGTTTAACTTCCTGTCTGTCTCCCTATATTCACTTTGCAGGACCTCATATCTTCTCCTCCTTCTTTCATTGGTACCAATGTGTGCAATGACCTTCAGCTGCTTATACCCACTTTGAGATTTTGCTGCAACTGTTCCAAATCATCCTTGACCCTGACACATCTGACAGGAGGAGTATCCCATTCCACTGACAGCTATTTCTCTGCCCCTTTAATAACAAGTGGATTTAAGGGAAAAACAAGGCTTACCTTGCCCTTACCTTTTTGCTGCTCATGCTCCTCAGCAAAGTCTGGTATTTACCTAGGCCTACACTTCGACCTACCAGACCTAGTACTTGACCATAATGTAGGACCTTGCAAAAAAGTGGTCTGAACAAAACACAGAGATGTCTCCTTTCACCCTACCCCACCCCCCACCCACCCCCTCCCACCCCCTCCCATTCCCACCCCACTCCCACACTTAGTTGAACTCCCAATGTTTGCACTCACTGTAGCTCACACTCTGTATTGGGAGTACTCTAGGCCTTGCTTTTATACTACATAGCCTGCTCTGTGATAAGAACTAGACTTAATCAGTTTATCTAATTAGTTGCCCTCAATATGCTACAGTGCTAAAAGAGCATGTTTTAACTTTCCTTAGACCTGAAAAAAAAGAAACAACATTAAATGTCCACCCTTCACTTACAGCTTGCTAGATTTTAAGACGACAAAAGATTAAAACTCCCACAGTTAGCTTAATTCCCAATGTTTCCATTATCTGCAGCCCACAGTATTTTACTTTGAATAGTGTGCACATTCAAGTAAAGAAACATTATTTTTTCCTTTTTAAATGACTTTTTCTCCCCCTTTGACCATATTAAATTATGTGTTTCCCTATATCCCTTCTTGTCTCACTCTGGGTATCATTGTCCAAGTCAGTTCCCTGCAATACAAACATATTCTTTTTGCTTTGTAAACCTACATTTTCTTTCTTCCAAACCACCCACACCTCCCTAATTAGTTTAAAACACTCTTTACAGCCTGAGCTATTTGATTCCTCAGGAAACTGGTAGCATGGTTCAAATGAAACCCATCCTACCACAATAGCTCCCTTCAACCCCAATACTGGTGCCAGTATCCCATAAATTGAAATTCATTCCACCCACATCAATCTTTAAGCTATGCTTTTAACTCCTTGACGTTATTTACCCTTTGCTGGATCACCTGTGACTCAGTTTGTAATCCCAAGATTGGACCTTGGAGGTTCTGCTCTTTAATTCAGCTCCTAACTATTCAAATGTTTTTTAGCAGAACCTGTTTTCTACTGCTATCAATGTTGTTGATGCCAATGTGGATGACAACAGGTGGAAAAGATGTTCTTAAACCCGGCATTGGGCAGGCAACACAGCCTTCACGACTCGTACTCATGGCTGCATAAAACAATACCTATCGGCCAATTATACTGCCATTACCACTATTACTTTCCTGTTCTCTCTTCCCACTTAAATGGCTCCCTGTACCAGAATTTACAAATGTATAAAAACAGCAGCAAATTGGATTAAAGGGGAAAAAATGGTAAAAAGGCAAAATGGATGCCTCTTGTATTCATATAATATTCAGAATGAAATGGATAAATTACTGGCACTGGATTATGAGTATGATCTTACAGCCATGATTTCAATTATGTTAAAGTTGTAAAGTAAATATTTAGGGGAACTTTTCGAAAGGCAGTGAGGAAAGGAATGGTCAGGTGGCAGGATTGAATAATACAATAGTAAGAAATAATCTTGGATTAAAAAATACAGAATCCATAGCAGTGAAAGTCAGAAATAATAAGATGAGGTATACACTTGTAGGAATAATCTATAGACATTTAACAGCCATACAGTAGGACAGAGAATAAATCAAGAGATAATGAGGACGAAAAAAAACACCCTATAATAATCATGGTGGTTTTAACCTTCACATAGATTTGGGAGTGTCAAATTGAAAAAATTAACCATAAGGAACAATTCGTGGAGCATATTCAGGATTATTTCCTAGGACAATGTGTTGCAGATCCTGCAAAGGTTGGGCTATTTAGGATCTGGTGTTGTGTAAGCTTGAATAAATAATGACAGAGTAAAAGATCCTTCAGAATACAATGACAAGATATGGTAGAATTTAACATTCCGTTCAGGAAGAGAAAACTGGATTGGAAACAATTGTGCTAAATGTGAATAAAGGGAATTAAGAAGGAATAAGGCAATGTGAGCTGAAGTAGATTGGGAAAGGAGTTTAACAGCAAAGACCATTGAAGAGCAATGACAGACGTTTAAGAAAATAGATCAAGGCTCACAACAGAAATGTATTCACATAAGAAAGTAGGATTTGAAGCGGGGATAAACCAATCATTGTTAACAATGGAAGTTAAGGATTAGTGGGAAAGTTTTAAAAACACAGCAAAAGATGATGAACAAAATAATTGCAGAAGAAAATAAGCTTTGACAGTAAACTTGCAAGTAATGCTGACGTGGACATCAAAAGCCTCTTTAAATATATAAAAGAAAGGGAATCCAAAATAAACACATACCCTTTAGCGAATAAAACAGGGGAGTAATAATGGGGAACCAGAAAATGGCAGAGGAGTTGGATAAATACTTTGCATCAGACTTCAGGCTAAAAGAGACTGGTAGCATTACAAATTAATAAACAATTAAAGGTCAAAAAGGAAAGAGGAAATAAATAAAGTAACAATCAGTGTAGAAAAGATATTAGACAAACCAATGGGATAAAGACCTAATGGGAAACATCCAATAGTATTAAAGGAAGTAACTTCAGAGATAGTAGATGCTCTGTTAATAATCTTCCAAGAATCCATAGATTCTGGAAAAGTCCTGGTGGACTAGAAAACTGACAAAGTAACATCTCTGTTCAGAAGAGAAGGAGATTAAAAAAGGTTACACTGAACAAGTTAGCTTAACATCTGTCATTGCAAAAATGGTATAGCTTATTAAAAAGAATGTAAAAGTGTGTTTAGAAATGTGTATTTATGAATAAGCAGCAACAGCTTTTTCAGCATGATAGCCTGTGACTAGTCGAGTGTCAGAGGGATCAATGCTGGGGCCGCAATTATTTACAGTATGTTAATTACTGAGATGATGGAAGTGAATTTTGCCACGTTTGCAGCTGGCACAAGAAAAAGTGGAAAACAAGTGCTGAGAGTGACACTAAGTGTCTGCAGAGGGATATAGGCAACCTATAGATATGGGTTAAGTGGATGGGGAAAAAATCATCAGAAGGAATATAATGTGAGAAAATATGAGGTTATACACTTTGGCAGAAAGAATAATAGACATGAATGTTATTTAAGTCGAGAAAGACTGAAAGTACAGTACAGAGGAATTTGGGAATCCTTGTGCTTTGATTAAAAAAAAGGCTAGCATACAAGTTCAGGTAATTTGTAAGGTGAATGAAATGTTGGCCTTTATTTCAAAGATTAGAGTATTGCTTCAACTATATAAGGTGCAAGTCAGACAATAGCTAGAATACTATGAACAATTTTGGTTCCCTTATCTGAGGAAAGATATACTATCATTGGAGACAGTTCAGATAAAGTACACCAAGTTGATCCCCAGTAAGAAGGGATTCTTTTATGATGAGAGATGAAGCAGTTTGAATCAATACTATTAGACCTTCAAATAAGAGGAGACCTTATTGCAACTTACAAAATGCTTAGGGGAATTGACAGAATTAATGTGGAGAGACTGTTTCCACTTGTTGGAGAGACTCTGACCAAAGGGCATAATCTCAGAGAAAAGTGTTGCCGATTTCTGACAGATAATAAAGGATTTCTTCTCTCAGAGAGTAGTGAATCTGCGGAATTCATTGCTTTAGAGGGCTGTCAAGACTGGGTTGTTAAAATTATTCAAAGTTAAGATAGATTTTTAATCAGTAAAGGAATCAAGTGTTATGGGGAAAAGGCATGAAATTGGAGGTGAGGATTATCAGATCAGCTGTAATCTCTTTGAATGGTGGAACTAAACAGATGTACGAAATTACCTAATTCTCCTCCTTTGTCTTTTGGTCATACGTTTAAAATGCACAATTTGCCAGGTTTATCCACCGAAATGGAAGAACTTATTGACAGGTCACTGAGATTGCTTGTGGAGATCTATATTCGCACACACTTGTGGCAAACATTGCAGGATTTATACTACTGTATTTCCCTCTTTTTTTCACCAGGAGAATTGAAGATCTCATTTTCTCGTGGTCTACAAATCTGCTACCCTCTGGTTCGTTTGGCAATTACTGTAAATCTGTGTCCCCTGGCTATCGACCCTCCTGCCACTAGAAATAACTTCTCCTTATTTACTTAATCAATATCCTTCATGATTTTGAAGACCTCTATTAAATCTATACCTAACTTTCTCTGCTCTGGGGAACCAGCCCCGTTCTCTCATTTCCCCCACATAATTGAAGTTCCTCATCCCATGTACCATTATATGTGTATTTATAGGAATTTGTAATGTAAAGGTTGACAAGAAATACAAACAAATGACAGATTTTGTAATACTTTGTGGATTCTAAACATTCCAGTGAGCAACCACATCCTTTAATTATGTAATTGTTGGATTGAGGGTCTCAGGTTCAAATCCTGGTCTTTACTTTTAGTTAGCTAAACTAAGACAGCAGGTTGTAGTATATTGCTTTCCTCAGCATCACTCAAGGGACAGAGAAGAGAACTAAAGTTACTCCTGCATTTGTGTGGATAGGACAGGAGCTGACAACAATGCCAAATAGCTGGTTATTATTGTTCAGAATCACTTACAGACCAATAAAACTGTGAAGTGTGAGTCTTCAGTGACTGAATGAAAGATCCAATGTCAACAGTTCAAGTTTTAAGACTTTTACTGTAAAAAGCAAACTAAAAGTAACATTGACCAAGCACTATTCTAGTAGAAAGTTGTTATTTGCACTATAGTATATATCTCCATTCAACTTTTACAGCGACTAAAACTCCCCCTGCTATGGTTATATCTTACTTTTGAGAGTGTGGTGCTGAAAAAAACACAGCAGGTCAGGTAGCATCCGAGGAGCTTATTATTCCTAATGAAGGGCTGATGCCCAAAATATCGGTTCTCCTGCTCCTTGGATGCTGCCTGACCTGCTGTGCTTTTCCAACACCATGCTCTCGACTCTGATCTCCAGAACCTGCAGTCCTCACTTTGTCCTTATATCTTACTTTGTCTCTTAAGTGGGCACTCCATTCTGAAGGAACCAGTCCAAAACTTTTCTCATCTTCTTTTCCTTTTTAGTAGAATAGCTTCTACTCAAACTGATTTCCGTTATGAATTGGAAATCTCCTGGCCACCTCGTTAATGCTGGGCCAGTACCCCGACTTAATTTAAACCTAATGAACTTGGTGTCTTCCATGAAAAGCTTACATAGATACCCAATGATCAATAGACTTGCTGCTTCTCTCTCACTGGATTCTCTCTTTTCTCTCAGTTTTTTGTAGATTGCATCTGTCTGTGATGTTGACTGGTATTTTTAGGAAAATCTCCATCATAATCCTACAGTGGCGTCCTATGGATCCTTTCACCGCACCTCCCCACAACCCCTACCCTTCCCCAACCCCCAAGACACAAAGTAAATTTTCTTGGCCTTTTGAATCACATGAACCTTGAATCAAGGTAGAAATGCTAAGTATCAATCCTTTAGACAGTAAACTCCATTCAATCCTGGATTGAAATAGATAGTTTAGTGCCTAAATGTTAATAAAACTTGGCATTCCTAACACCACCCTGAGATTAACAGAGTGTATCATCAACACAGCTGCACTGGTATCTGTCTATACATGTGAACATCTCATAATATCTTTCCTGTTAAATAAGCTGGGAAACGTTTTAACCTTTAGCAATCAAGCTTGTTCTTGGTTAGGATTCAGTACAGGTCAGACGACTCCCTTAATTTTTCCATTTTACACTCATTAAAGACACAGTCCAAAAATAAATCATAATCTATCAAACTTCATTTCTTTTAACAACATTCACTGTGCAGGCCTTCAAAGTCCTATCAACCTGAAACCTTTGGTGCACTTTGGCACCATAATACACTGAAGAGTGCCATTGCCACTTGAATTGTCCTTAAGAAGGTAGTAGTCACCAGCATTTTGAACTCCTAGAAGAATCATAGAATTCCTACTGTGTGGCCCATCAAGTCCACACTGACCTTCCACCGAGCAGCCCTCCCAGACTCACCCCATCCTTATAACTCTGCATTTCTCATGCCTAATCCACGTAGCCTGCAAACTGCTAGACACTGGGGGCAACTTAGCATGGCCAATCCACTTATTCTGCACACCTTTGGACTGCTGTGGGTTCATCCAACTGTTACAAGAGCACTTCCAGGATTGGGATTGAATGAAGGAACAGCAATATAGATCCAAAGCAAGTTGATGGATGGATTGTAGAGGAGTTTGAATAGGGTAGTGTCTGCTGCTCCTGTCCCTCTATAAAGTCGAAGTTGCAGGATTGGAAGGTGCCGTTGAAGGATATTTGCTGAGTTGCTGAAGTGCACTTTATATGTGGAGTATAGGGCTGCCAATGTGCATTGGTGGTGAATACAGTGAATGTTTAACTTGGTAGCTTGGGTGTTGCTCTTGCATAATGTTTCACACCAGATGGAGTTGAGCTTCGTGAGTGTCATTGCAGCCACACTTATCCAGGCAGCTGGAACGTATTCCAATAACTCTTGACTTATGCCTTGTAGTTAATGGACAACTGTCAGCAGAAGAGTTACTTGGCTCAACATTCCCAGTTTCTGATGTGCTCTGACCAGCTTCTATACCTGGTCTGGTTCAATTTCTGGACAATGATTAATCACCTTGATAATAGAGAATTCACTGAGTATAATGCCATTCAATGTCAAGAGGGAGATGATTAGATTTTGTTGATGTTAATAACTGCCTGTGGACATGCACTAATTCACTATCTGAAGAATTGGAAGTGATTCTGAACATTGTGTAATCATTCCCATTTATGGTCTCATGATAGAAGGAAGGTTCTTGAAAGCAGTTGTAATTGGTTGGGGCTAAGGCATTTCCTTGAAAGGGAGGGAATCTGGTGGCACAATAGTAATGTCCCTATCCTTCAGCCAGAAAGCCCCGGTTCAAGTCCCATTTGCTCCAGAGGTGTGTAACAATATCTCAGAATAGACTGATTTAAAAATATCTACCTTGAATGGGCAGTGATAGATGAGGCATGAGGGAAAGAGCTACAGTCAAACCTGAACTCTGGCTAAACCCTACCGAAAAGATGGAGCCCCATTTCTTAACAACCATCATGAATTACAAAATAAAAACCTTCAGATGCTGGAAATTTAAAATAAAAGCAGAAGGTCATAGAGAAACTCATCGGGTCTTACAGCAGCTATGGATAGAGAATAAAGTTCATGTATTCAATCTACCATTATTCTTCTTTAGAACATCATTGATCACATAAGAAGTTTGACACCATCCAGGATAAAGCAGCCAGTCTGATTGGCATTATATCCACAAGCATCCATGCTCTCCACCACTGATGTCAGCAGCAGCAACATGTACTATCTACAAGATCCACACAGAAGTGCACCAAAGATTCTCAGACAGCATCATCCAAACCCACAACCATTTCATCTGGAAGGACAAGGGAAGCAGGTACATGGGAACACCATCATCTTCAAGTTCCCCTCCAAGCCACTCACCACCCTGAATTAGAAATATGTTGCCATTTCTTCACTGCTGGGTCAAAATCTTGGAATTTCTTCCCTAATGGCATTGTGGGTCAACCCACAGCAAGTGGACTGCAATGGTTCAAGAAGGCAGCTCACCATCACCTTCTTAAGGGCAACTAGGAACAAGCAATAAACGCTGGCCAGCCAATGATGCCCACATCCCACAAATGAATAATAAAAAAAACCCACGTCCACAATTCTGACATCCTGACAGCTGCACTGGGTGCCATATTCAAGCAGATTATATGTAATATATAGTATCAGGGTATGTTTAACTGCAATGTGAGAGGACAGCATTTTCAATGGTGCAGCTGTCTATCTGTTCTATATTGTCCTGTTGGCTTGGATTGTGTGTTGAGCTCTGTATGAATTAGGACTGGAAAGGATAATTCTCTGAATCAGAAGTAAGAGTGTTGTCATTAGGCAACAGTTGACATATAACTAGGTTTAATCTAATGAATTGTGGTGCTAAACATGTACTTCATTCAATAACATGATAAGCATGTTAGCAACTCTAAGATTAATGTATAAAAATATCAATATATTTCAGATTCACCTTCTCACTGTTGTTAGAAAATAAGCCAAATATGATGCCAATGGTTAAGTTTCAGCATCACAAAAGTAATAAACATTTAAAGGACTACTGTAAAATTCCAAAGAATTTACTAGTTACTAGTTATTACTGAATACGAGAAAACTAATAGCTGATGGCAAGTCAAAAGTCATGTGATATTGTAAGTTATGCACTTTCTGAAATCCATTAGCCCTGTATTTATTATTCTCTTGTCATGTCCTATCTTGTCCTTAGGTTGTCACTTTGGTTTTGTTCAAATGGTGAATTCCTTAATTATGTGATAGATTTGATGAGAAGGCAACAAAGCACTAATGGGTTTTAAGTGTTGTAATTACTATACATTGCAGAGGCAAATATTGAAAGTCTTAAATTTTCTGGAATGCTTTGACCTATCAATAGTGTAAGGGCAGAGTTTCACTGCCTTTTTGAGGGAAGACCCATATACCCCATCTGCACCAAATTTATGCCAGTTTTAGATTTATTTATTGCAAGAACTTCTTAAAATCAGTTCAGTTTTTAAAATTCCTTCTGGGATTCACCAACACTCTCTTTTATATTGCTGTCCCCATCTATCCATTGAGTCCGGGTCCCCTCCTGCAATGCCCCATGCTCTGTGACACCCGCTATAAATTCCTTGGCTATATCCAAATAATCTTCGGCAGGAAGTTCTTAAGAAAAGTAGAGAGAGCTAGTTGCTCAAGATCCTCACTGTTTTTACAAGCTTTCTCATTACTTTGCAAGAGTCAAGCTTCTGTCTGCTCAAACGATTGTTGCAATAAACATCCCCACAGTCAGGAGATCGTGTTTCTGGACCTAATAACAAACTTGAGTTTTTAAAAATGGGGTATTCTTTAATTAGATGTAGGCATCCTTGCCGAGTCTAACATATGTTACTCATCCCTAATTGCCCTTGAACTGAATGGATTGTTAAGCCATTTTGTAGGGTAGATAACAGTCAACCCCATTACTGTGGATCTGAAGTCACATGTAAGCCAATCCAGACAAGGTTGGCAGATTTTCTGCCCCAAAGCACATTAGTAAATCAGATGAATTTTTACAAAACCATTGATATAATTGATAAGGTCACTATTACTAATTTATACTCCATACTTATTAATTGTATTCAAATTCCATCAGCTGCAGTGTTGGGATTTAAACCCTTGGACCCTTAACATTAACTCTAGCATATTAGTCTGAACCTCTACAATTGCCACATTGGCATTATCAATGGCATCATGCTGATGCAGTAACATTCCCAAATTGCCACCATCTCATAAGGCAGCACATAGACATCGTAAACCCAATGAACAGAGTCAAATACAAAGTCTGTCATTTGAGGCTAATATTTACCTTTGAAAAACAAGTAATTCACTTGCTCAAGGAACCAACAAGTTCAGTATCTATGTTGGTAAAGGTGAAGTCTGAGCAAACTACCCCTGGTTTGGGTGATGGAGTTATCTGCAGGATTTTGTACGATCGTATGTTGAGATGTTCCTAAAGTGGCATTTATGCCTGACTCATGCAATAAAATGCATGTCCCATGTTCCTGACAAAGCAGGAACTGGTAGGTAAGTTTGTGCATATGCAGCTGGAATCAGAGCTAACAGTATGTTCATGATTCGTTTGTAAAATTCTGTCCTATTGTTTATGACGTGAATATAAAGATTATTTAAGGTTAGAGTTTTCAACCAACTTATAAACTTGTTGGATTAGCTGCTAAGAAATCTGTGAAGGTGGTTAAATCTTGATTATGCTTACTTGCAAATCATTGTATTACTGACTGGTCTGTCAATAAGGTGATGAAAGCCGAGACTTTCTGCTCATTTAGACAGATGGTTGTGCTACCTTGTCTATTATATCTAATCTCTAATTGACAAGTCACACTCCGCAGACAAATGGGCATCCCTTAAAAAAGACCTATTAAAGCATTTTCTTTGCCATTAGCCATTACTCCTAGTGTAGGCAATTAATATATATTAGTTTTGGCAACACATATCAAGGTATCTGACTCACCCCATCACAGTGACACTGTTTGGCATTGAGAGACTCAATCCGATATGATCTTTCCGTATAAAACCCTTGATGATCTCTCCTCTGTAGCATGTTAATCACATTTCAACAATAATAATATATTAGAAGTTAATTCAAATTAAAATACACAAAATACTTCTTTTTTGATTTTGAGGGAATAAATTTTATAGGTGCTACTCGCTATTATTTTGAAAGAATTTGGTAATAAATTTGCAGAATAGAAAAATTAAGAGGAAAAGAAAACCTCAAGTATTACACAAATAAGAAAGAGTCATGTCAAACTCTTTGCTGTAAATCTATGCTTGAATTCAAGTATTGGATTCATAGAATCTCTAGAATGTGGAGGCTCATCAGGTCCATACCGACCCTCCAAATAGCATCCCTCCTGGACCCAGGACCCCCTATCCTATCCCTGTAAACCTGAATTTTCCATGGCTAATCCACCTGGTGTGCAATTCCCCAGACACTATGAGCAATTTAGCATGGCTAATCTACCTAACCTGCACATCTTGGACTGTGGGAAGAAAGCGGAGCACCCAGAGAAAACCCATGGGGAGAATGTGACACAGACAGTCACTAAACATGGAATCAAACCCAGGTCTCTGATACAGTGAGGCAGCAGTGCTAACCACTGAGCCACGGTGCCACCCAAAATTCTGTTGTGAAAAAAGCATCCTTCTAATGTAATCATAGGCTTTGTATTTAGTTTCAGGAAGTGTTTTACAGGCAAAGCTATACTGGATTGCTACATTTACAGCTTACATTTATGATAATAAATGTCTGATTTTGTACTGCATACAAAAAGCCACTCCTGCAGCTTTCATTTCTATAATTATCTCCATAATGTAATGCTTTTCCAAACATTTTTATAAATATTAATCTCCTTTCCCTTTTTTTCTGCTCAGTTGAAGAACAGTTTGAAAAGAGGGCATCAAACTCCAATATCTGTGTGGTAGTATAGTTGACATCAGGAGATAAGCTAGGTATGATTAATTTTGTGAGGTAAAAACAATGACTGCAGATGCTGGAAACCGGATTCTGGATTAGTGGTGCTGGAAGAGGACAGCAGTTCAGGCAGCATCCAAGGAACTTCGAAATCGACGTTTTGAGCAATATGATTAATATTGCCCAGATCTGATAGCAATTCATGTACATCCATTATGGAGAAATGGTAAACAATCATGTGCTGACTGATTTCATTTCTGCCAACAACCAAATAGACTAAGGATCACTTTGCACCACCAACCCCACCCACAGCCCCTTACTTCTGTCCCAGGAAATTCAACACAGACTATAAATTGAACCAGAGACTTGCCTGCTCTGCATAGTTCCCCTATGCATTACAAAACATAAAATAATTAGCTCAGGATACAAAATAAACAGACTGTATTTTGGCAAGGAAATGTATGCAGTTGTACACAATGTTTCACAGTGCAGTGGCAGGACATTCAAGACACTGTGGGGCCTGAAGTTAATCTTTTGAAATAAATAGAAGCTTCTGGTGGGAGGGAAGGTGAGGAGTAAAGAGAAAAGTGAAGGTATTTTCACATTCATCAACTATTATCTAACTAAAAGGGAGAGAAGGTCTGCAAGGCCAAATAACTTACTCGTCCTCCTATCTTTGAATTTCTTACATTCCTTCAGCGGAGTTTTAATCTCCCTCAACAACAAGTTTGCAGGGAGCCCCTTACTGAGTATCCTACTTGCTAGCCTGGCTTCCCTCTAATTTCCTGCTGGAACAACCTAGGCTGACTTGCCCATCCGTGATCCAGCTGAGGCTTACAACAGGCCAATTAATGACCACTTTGAGGCTGCTTCCTGCCCTCAGTTTGGCAAGAGGAGTTCTGAGATGGAGCAAAGCCTGAAAATTGGTTAGTCTGGGCCTCGAGCAGGAAACTGATGGAAAATGTATCTCCAACATTCATTGCACGTATTGGCTGCGATTTTGTTGGTAGTAGGCATCATGAAATCTGAGGATCCTGCACAAAGGGGTGGTGTTCTCAATTCTTGCTGTTGTTCAATTGATTGATTGATGAAGCCAAGTCCAAATTGCAACTTCAATTCCCAACGGAATATTTCTTATTATTTTATAAAGCACAGTATAATCAAAACGTGAGGAAATAAATAAGAAAATGTTTGATACATGGAAAGCACATGGGAACCTAAGAAAAGAGTCAGTTTTGTATAGGGGCCTGAACTCTGTGGACTAGGGCAAAAAACTCTGGGAGAATTGTGTGAGAAGTCTGGCAAGGTCTTTCTGAATGTCTAAGGAACAAGTTGGATGTTCCAACAGAGTTCCAGACATCAACACAAGATTCTTGCAAGAGGGTGTAACAATCAAAATTGTAACAATCACCCTCATTAACACTGAATCTCACCTCATTAATATGCACGTTCCTACCATGCGCTGCAGTGAAGTTAGATGTTGAGAATTCTCAATGTAAATGTCAGAGCTAGTACCTGTCAACTCCAGCTTGCTGCATTCTCCTTCAGACCATCATCTTGGATGACAAATGTGTTGCTGGAAAAGCGCAGCAGATCAGGCAGCATCCAAGGAGCAGGAGAATCGACGTTTCGGCCATAAGCCCTTCTTCAGGAATGAGGATGGTGTGCCAAGCAGGCTAAGATAAAAGGTAGGGAGGAGGGACTTGGGGGAGGGGCGTTGGGGATGCGATAGGTGGAAAGAGGTTAAGGTGAGGGTGATAGGCCGGAGAGGGGTGGCTTTTTCAGCAACACATTTTTCAGCTCTGATCTCCAGCATCTGCAGCCCTCACTTTCTCCTATCATCTTGGATGCCCAGCACCAAAGTTTCAGAGTATACTCCATGGATAATGGTAGCAGATAAATCATGTCCTGACATCCAAAACACACTAGTCTTAATGCTCCATTGTGACACAGTTCCAAACCACTTACAATGCATTACTGCAATGTAATATTGCATTGGCAACAATCATTGCAATACTGCTGCAAGGACATTTTGTACACAGGGACAGGCACACAGGTTGCAGATTGAATCAGGCTGCATCTCAAGCTGTTCACTTGCTCCCTTAACTCTCAGTCATCTTGAGTCCACCTGGATCCTCTCAACGTTGCATTTGCACACTTTGCCCCCTCAGCACGATCTTAAGTGTGCACATTACTTCTGTGCGGCCTTGCAGTGTAACAGACACAAAACCAGGCAGCTTATCCTACTTGTTAGCAGTCAGCAATCAAGAAGTATATATGTTGTTGAATGGCAAGGTGTTATGTTAATTTCACAACTACATCATGTGTCAGCAGCCTGTGTGCAAAACACACAGCATGTTTTTGAATCTGATGGCTATGTCTCAAAAGTTGAAACAAGAACAGTCCTCATTCAAGTCAAGGGGAGCCTGCTGACAGTGGGTCCCAGTGCAGCCAGTCAAGTGCACAGTCCAGGGGCTTGTCTGCAACTGGTAATTTGTTTGAGCAGTGATGCTCAGGAGTTCTATCTCAATCTACATCAGGGAATGGTTAACAATCCGTGCTTGGTCTCAGTGTAGTGAGCAATGGTACATCTGATCCATTAGTATTGTAAGGAAAGTGATCAGATTAATGCTGAGGATTGTGGGCTGCAGCATAGGATGTGGAGAACGTGGAGTGGGGATGAATAATATACAAAGTGGGGTGGTGGGGGAACGACCTGGCAGTGCGAAAGAAGAAATGGGCTGCTGCGTGGCTGGGATGTGATTGATGGAAATGCCAGGTAGAAAAGATCATGGAAGTTCAAAGAGGAAAGCAAACCTGATGACCCAAACCTACTAGTCAATGTGTCTATGACAGCTTTTCTTGCCTTCCATGATTTTTTTTTATTCACTTGTGGGATCTGGGTGTAATTGACTGGCCAGCATTTATTATCTGCCTCAAGTTACCCTTGAGAGGATGGTGGTGAGCTGCTTTCTTGAAATGCTGCAGCCTACATGCTGTAGGCAGACTCACATGAACTTAGGGAGGGAATTCCAAGATTTTGTCCCAATAATGGTGAAGGAATGGCAATATAACCCCATGTCAAAATGGTGAGTGGCTTGGAGGGGAACTTGCAGAGTGGTGCTGTTACCTTTTATCTGCTGCTCTTGCCTGAAAATGGGTATGATTTGGAAGTGCTGTCTAAGAAATGTTGGTGAATTTCTGCAGTGCATCTTGTAGATGATGCACACTGCTGTTGTGCATCTGTGTGGAAGGGAAACAATGCTTCTGGATGTGGTGCCAATCATGTGGGCTGCTCTGTCCTGAATGGTGTCAAGTTTTTTGAGTGTTGTTGGAGCTGCACCCATCCAGGCAAATGGGGAGAATTGGAGATAGTGAGGACTGAGATGCTGGAGAGTCAGAGTGGATAAAGAGTGGAGCTGGAAAAAAAATACAGCAGGTCAAACAACATCAGAGGAGAAGGGGAGTCGATGTTTCAGGTCAGAATCTTTAATTAGGACGTGAGGAATATTCTATCACACTCCTGACCTGTACCTTGTAGATGGTGGACAGGTTTCAGGTAATCTGGAAGTGAGTTGGTCACTGCAATAATCCTCAGCTTTGAACTGCTGTGGTAGCTGTTATATTTATATGGCAAGTCCATTTGAGTTGGTAACCCTCAGGATAGTGAGGCTCACAATGTCGGCAACACCGTTGAGTGTCAAGGAGCAGTGATTAGATTGTCTGTGAGTGTACATGGTCATTGCTTGGCATTCAAATAGCATGAATGTTACTTGTCACTTGTCAGCCCAAGCCTGGATATTATCTAGATTTTGTTGTATTTAAACATGGATTACTCAGTGTCTAAGATGTTGTGAATGGTACTGAATGATGCGAACCCCATGATGAACATCCCCACTTCTGACCTGATGGAGAAAGGAAGGTCATGGATGAGGTCAGCTGAAGATGGTCAGGACAGTATCCTAAGGAATTCCTGCAGAGACATTCTGGAGCTGAGATGACTGACTTCCAACAGCCACTACTGTCTTCCTATGTGCCAAGCGTGACTTCAACCAATAGAACATTTTCCCCCGATACCCATTGGTTCCAGTTTTACCAGGGCTCCTTGATGTCAACTCAGTCAAATGTCACCTTGATATCAAACGCTGTCACTCTCAACTCATCTCTAGAATTCAACATTTTTGTTCATGTTTGAACCAAAGCTGTAATGAGGTCAGGAGCTGAGTTGTTCTCGAAGAACCCAAACTGGCCATCACTGAGCAGCTGCGGCTTGAGAGCACTGTTGATAACACCTTCCATCATTTTACTGATGATAAAGAGCAAAATGATGATTTGGATTTGTCTTGCTTTTTGTGTACAAGACATATCGATGGAATTTTCCAAATTGCTGTGTAAATACCAATGTTTCAACTGCACTGGAATAGCTTGGCTAGGGGAGTGGCAAGTCTCAAGCACAATTCTGTACAATTGCTGGAATGTTGTCCGTGCCCACAGACTTTGCAACTATTTCTTATGGAATGAATCAGATTGATTGAAGACTGGCATCTGTAATACTGGGGATCACTGAAAAAGGCCAGCATTTTCACCCCATATATCCCCACCCAGTGTACATTTTGCACCTTGCCACCCTCAGTGCTTCCTCCAAGTGTTGCTCGGCTTGGAGGAGTACTGATTCATCAGCCAAGGGAGAACGGTGCCTTATAATCTGCAGGAGGTTTCCTTGCCCATGTTATGAAACTTTATGGGGTCTGGAGTCAATGTTGACTCACCTCTGTTGGTGGGGCAGGACGTATCTACAGATGATGATGGTGACATTTGGGACATTGTAAGGTAGATTGTCTTCCCTGAGGGATATTACTGAGCCAATGGTTTCATTGATCATCAGTACATTCTTAATTTCAGATATTTCTTCATTGAATAAAATTACATCATCTGTCACGGCAAGATTTGAACCTGGGATCCTCAGAACATTACCTGAGTTTCTGGACTGTTTGTTCAGCATTAAGAACAATCAGTCATTGTGTCCCCTTAATCTGTTGATTACTAATGGCAAGCTTTGGATGGAAAATGTCTATAACCAGGCCCAGATGACGGAATCATGATCAGTTTGTTTTCCAAAAATGGAGACTCCACTTTTCAACAAAAGGCAGCCTTTCAAGGAAACAGGTTCACTTTATTTACAATCATATCATCATCTGTGAATGCATCCTGTCTCACCAAGAAGACAGACCCTGCAAAAGTGGTGGCACAGTGATAGGGAGGAGTTGCCCTGGGAATCCTCCGCATTGAGTCCAGACCCCATTAAGTTTCATAACATGGGCAAGGAAACCTCCTGTGGATTATAACGTACTGTTCTCCCTTGGCTGATGAATCAGTACTCCTCCAAGCTGAGCAACACTTGGAGGAAGCACTGAGGGTGGCAAAGTGCAAAATGTACACTGGGTGGGGATATGTGGGGTGAAAATGCTGGTCACAGCCAATGTTAGACACATCACTGGGCCTTGCAAATTGCACATTGCCATCTCTGTGATGCAGAAGGACCCAGAGGCACCTGTGGGGGACACAGCGCACAAGCAAGGCAAGGTGTCCTTGGGTGTAACTGGGCATGGAGCCGAATACCCCCCTCAATCTGTATGTCAATGGCAGACTCTTGTACGCGTTATATGTGTTAATGCCTTTGTGAGTTCAAGGCAAGGGCATAAGAGCTCATGCAGTGCTTGTACTCTGCTACTAGCTCTCTGCAACATGACCAGTGGATGACACATTGAAATAAGGTCCAGTGTCAGAATGACAAAATGATTCATTCCACGGTCCTCCTTGGCACTATGCAACTTGTCTGCTCTCCAGCAAAGCATGTCAAGCTGTCATGTGTGAAAACTACATCTGTTGACTGTGCACATTGTTCTGATCCGTATAGTCCCCACACTGGCCAATCACCAGAAGAAGCAATGGACCAGCCACAACAGGTTCCATCATCACCTGAACCCAACCCGAGGAGCCTCCATCACATGAAGAAGTTGCAACTGAAGGATGACATGCAGGCGGAGGAGAATCATTTCTTTCACCTGAGTGAAGCAAGGTGTTGGCACAAGCTGCACCTGTCCTTACACACGGTGACTGAGCTAGAGCAGGCCCTGTGACCTGAAGGAGTATATGGCCGTCCAGTGCCAGTCAAAGATTGTCAAGGTAACAGTTGTATTGAAAAAAGTTTGTGAGAAGATTTGTAGCTCGGGTGTCACCTAGATAGGGGACAAAACGTCTGCAATTCAAATTCCCAGCTCCGCGAACAGAACCACAACAGTTGTATTGAACATCTATGCCACTGGTTCTTTCCAGGGAGCCATTCAGGACCTGTGTGAAATCTCTCAGTCATGCACTCACAAGGGCATCAAGGCTGTGACTGATGCCATCTGTGAGAGATCACACCTCTTCATCCATTTCCTCAATACTTGGTCAGAGCATGGACAGTAGGTTTTAGCAACATAGCTGGCTTCCTTTAGGTGCAGGATATGATACATTGTACAAATAGATGTGGAGAGGACCACATTACAATGCTGCTGTGTTCATTAATAGAAATGGATTTAATTCCATGAACATTCAAGTGATCTGTGATTACCAGTGTCATTTCTTGCAGATTTGTAACCAGTACCCTGGGAGCCATGATGAATCGTATATCCTTGACAACTCTTACATTCCTGCTGGGTTTGAGGGTCCACGTACCTTACAAGGCTGGTTACTGGGAGATGAGGGCTACCTTCTGTGACCATGGAGTCAATTCCATTACACAAGCTCTGTCTGAGGTGGAGCAAAGAATACCATTCTTCCACGAGGATCATGGTGAAGTAGATGATAAGTGTCCTGAAGAAGAGGTTCCACTCTTTGGAAAAAT
Source organism: Chiloscyllium plagiosum (assembly GCF_037043375.1). Classification (NCBI taxonomy): domain Eukaryota; kingdom Metazoa; phylum Chordata; class Chondrichthyes; order Orectolobiformes; family Hemiscylliidae; genus Chiloscyllium; species Chiloscyllium plagiosum. The sequence continues at coordinate 75,665,100 of NW_028270145.1, read as the reverse complement.
CTAGGAAGCCCTTCAGTATAATCAAACAGAGTGTGCTGCATATCCTATCCATCTGCACAACTGAGCAGGCAGTGAGCAGATGTGATGAGCGCTGAGGAATTGAGCGAGCATGTGCAGTCTTCTGAGGAGGGTGAGTAGGAGACACTGAGCAGAAGGAACAGCACTTTGCGCATAAAAGAACTGAGTTGTGTCAGTACCAGATAAAATTTAATAGACATTCTGTTCCAGTAGGTGGGAGCGAGTTGTGTAAGAATTAATTGACTGTAAAATAATTGTTGCTGAAGATGCCAGTGGTTTGTTTGTGTGCCAAGAGGGAAATGTAGTCTCTATTCTTTTGATTTCTGTTCACATTTATTTTTTGTCAACAACACCTAATGTTACACATTGCTTAAAGGTCTTCCTGTCTCCAGAGTGAACAATAGTGTGATGCTGGGCTCCAGAAGCCATTGAGGATAGAGTATTTGTGACTTAGGAAGTATTGTGAAGTGAGTTGTGGCTACAGACTTGTGACATGCATGACCTGGCACTTAAACAGTGATGAAGATGAGCACATTCAGTTGCATGTGTAAGGCAGTGTTCGTCTTGCCTCCTGTTCTGTGAGAAGTGCTGGCCTATGACTGCTGTGCCACGATGTTGACGGTGACTTGACTGGTTGCACAGCCAGTTTTTCAAATTGTCACACTGCCAAGGCTGCCATTTAATTCCAGGGTATCCCAGCAACTGCAAGCTCTTGTGGCTACAGTAAGTGGTAGAATTGGGCTAGCACTGGGTGAGAGGGCACCGTTCAGGCAGGGTAGCTAGTAAATGAACTGAGATTGGAAGGAAACTCCCAAGAAAGTTATATATAAAATGGTATGATTCAGCCTGAGGAAACAAGTTGAATCATTAGGACAACTCACCCTCATATGAATAGCTCTACACTTCAACATGTAACTGCTGAACTGTTCTACTTTCTTTTTCGAATGTTGATGTACCTTTATTTCTAAAATATTTGGTTTATATTTCAGATTTTTTAATTGGGATTTTTCCCTTAACAAGCAGCAGGGTTTATTTTACTTGTTAAAGTAGTGTGCCAGAAGGTTTTCTGTTCCCTTTGCAAATAATGAGTGAAGAAGTTAAATTAAATTCCTCTGTTTGGGTTGTACATATGTGTTTACAAACAGCCAACTTGTTCCTTCCTTACATTCTTTAACATTATGCAATACTGTCACAGTGGGGCTGATTCTGCAATCTTTTTCTGGTGCAGAACCCATTCCATTAGCCATGCTGCCCTGAGCATGTGAGGTAAAGTTATGTAAGTGATTGGAGAGAACTGATGGAGTGTTTGGAACATCTCACACAACTTAAGACAAAGTGGTATTAGAAATTCTTCCCATCTTTAGAAAACCTGAAATAATTTTACAACCTTTCCAAATTGAGGTTCACAAGGCGGAGGTGTTAATAATTCTGGGAAGTGGGATGGATGGACTTTATCCTAGGATTCTCTGGGAAGCCAGGGAGGAGATTGCAGAACCTTTGGCTTTGATTTTTATGTCATCATTATCTACAGGAATAGTGCCAGAAGACTGGAGGATAGCAAATGTTGTCCCCTTGTTCAAGAAGGGGAGTAAAGACAACCGTGGTAATTATTGACCAGTAAGCCTTACTTCAGTTGTGGGTAAAGTGTTGGAAAAGGTCAAAAGAGATAGGATTTATAAACATCTAGAGAGCAATAAGTTAATTAGGGATAGTCAACATGGTTTTCTGAAGGGTAAGTCATGCCTCACAAACCTTATTGAGTTCTTTGAGATGGTGACCAAACAGGCGAATGTGGGTAAAGCAGTTGATGTGGTGTATATGGATTTCAGTAAGGCCTTTGATAATGTTCCTCACGGTAGGCTATTGCACAAAATATGGAGGCATGGGATTGAGGGTGATTTAGCGGTTTGGATCAGAAATTGGCTAGCTGAAAGAAGACAGAGATGGTAGTTGAGGGTGGTAGTTCCTGGAGTTCATTTACTAGTGGTGTACCGCAAGGATCTGTTTTGGGGCCACTGCTGTTTGTCATTTTTATAAATGAGTTGGATGAGGGCGTAGAAGGATGGGTTAGTAAATTTGTGGATGACACTAAGGTCAGTGGAGCTGTGGATAGTGCTGAAGGATGTCACAGGTTACAGAGGGACATTGATAAGCTGCAGAGCTGAGCTGAGAAGTGGCAAATGGAGTTTAATGTGGAAAAGTGTGAGGTGATTCACTGCAGAAAGAGCAACAGGAATAGAGAGTACTAGGTTAATGGTAAGATTCTTAGTAGTGTAGATGAGCAGAGAGATATCAGTGACCATGTACATAGATCCCTGAAGGTTTCTACCCAGGTTGACAGGGTCGTTAAGAAGGCATACAATGTGTTAGCTTTTATTGATGGAGGAATTGAGTTTTGGAGCCTCGAAGTCATGTTGCAGCTGTACAAAACTCTGCTGCGGCCTCACTTGGAGTATTGCGTACGGTTCTGGTCACTGCATTATAGGAAGGATGTGGAAGCTTTGGAAAGGGTGCAGAGGAGATTTAGAAGCATGTTGCCTGGTAGAGAAGAAAGGTCTAATGAGGAAAGGCTGAGGGATTGAGACTGTTTTCGTTAGAGAGAAGAAGGTTGAGAGGTGTCTTAATTGAGACATATAAGATCATCAGAAGGTTAGATAGGGTCAACAGTGAGAGCTTTTTTCCTCAGATGGTGATGGCTAGCATGAGGGGACATAGCTTTAAATTGAGGGATGATAGATATAGGGCAGATGTCAGAGGTAGTTTCTTTACTCAGAGAGTAGTCAGCATGTGGAACGCACTGCCTGTAACAGTAATAGACTTGCCAACTTTAAGGGCACTTAAATGGTCATTGGATAACCATATGGATCAAAATGGAATAGTGTAGGATAGATAGGCTTCAGATTGGTTCCACAGTTCGACGCAACACTGAAGGCCAAAGGTCCTGTACTGCGCTGTAATGCTCAATGATCTTTATTCCAAATGCTTCTTAAGAAGAAATGAGTAGACAATCTGAGGACCAGGGAGGACAAATCAGTGCCGAAGCACTAAGGGGAATCTTGGACACTGTAGCATTACATACAACCTGCTGTTGATGGTTGGCAACACGTTGTACCTGGTAAAGTGACACCAGTAAACCTTTCAAAGGATGGGAGTTCATTATGCCCAGTTGGTGACCTCATGATCTTATACAGTATGTGGAGGATAGCCAGACTGGGAAACAGTATATGTTATGGAATGTGGACGAGTAAAATTAGCTAACAATGCCATGTAGATACCCTAAGATAGTACTTTACATACCATAAAATGCCTTGTCCTCCTTTTCGTGTTTATTGTTCACAGCTGCCAAAGTTTTCCAGCTCTCCAGAACGTCAGTAACAATGAACTTTTAGGATCAGATCTTACAGTGGTCTTCACTGGATGGTTGGAAATTGTGAACTCCAATGCTTGTATCATTGTGGTGTCACTTGCATCTGTGCCATGTTGTTCAATCATGAGGCTGATGAAGGTACCTCAGCACTAATTGAGTAGACAACTTGCATAACAGTGGATAGTAGTTATCTACTTGGAAAGGATTATTTGCTTTTAACTGAAACTTGGCTGTTTGTATTTATATTGGTAAGTCTCTATAAATGACTCCGGGCTGACTTGGAGAAGATTCAGGAAATCAATCTATTTTCCTTTGTTTGTTCATTGTGTGAAGACCATATATTTTTCTTTATCTGTATTTTGGACTCAAATAGGAAAAGAACTGTTTTAAAAACCAAGGATTGTTGAAAGATTGTTGCACCTTTTAAAAGCACAGAACCTGACCCTCATTGTAAGAGCTGTTAATGCAGCTTGTTGGTTCAAGCAGTGAGGAATGCTCAGTTCCAGATGAACAGGAGCCTGGGCACAGTGGACAAATGGAGACATGGCTGGCCACAAAGAGCTGATTGGTATGTGAAATGATGAGTGTCTAGCAATGACAAAGCCCTCTTGCTTGCCAGCAGTATGTGATTGGTTCCCAGGTAGCTAAGCAGCTTGGGGTGTTAAAGTTCTGGCAAAATCTATTGGATTTCTGCAAGACTAAGAGTTGTTTAATCTCTGTGGTAAAAGGCATTTTGAGCCTGAAGATAGCCAGTTTAATTTCTCTGATCAATTGCTGTAAGGTATGACTTTTATTTAATAAAAGTATGAACCAGTCACCCTTTGCTTCCTGTAAACAAATGTAAATATCTTGAGAAAGAAAATTGAGAAGCATCATTCTGATTTACAGAACAATTATTTTAGCAAACCCTGGAACAATAGTTACTAAAGTGCCTTCTCAATCTTTCCCTCCAGCCATCACTTTTTTTTTGTGTGTCTGACTGTGTGTGAACATAAGGGATTCAGCTTTAATGACTGAAGTTATATGTTGATGGTTTATAATGGTTTATCTGCCATTAGAATCTATTTATTTGTAATGGGCACTCCTGTTAAGGACAGAAACATGGTTCATACTTTCTGTCAAAATGGTTCTAAAAGACAGGTAAATCGAGGAATTCTATATACTTCTAACTTTTATGATGACTACAGGAATAGTGGGAATTGATTTCCAGTGCGCTACAGTGAGGTGTAACAATTGAATGTGGGTGTCACTGGCAAGGCAGACATTATTACTAATTCCTAACTGCCCTGGAGAAAGTTCTGGTAAGATGTGGAAATGTGCCTTCTTCATCTATTGCAGTCGATGGGGTGTAGGTTCACCCGTAGCGCTCTCAGGAAAACAGTTCCAAGTTTTTGACTCAGCAAAGTGATTTCAATGAGTTAAGGTGCCATGTGACACATAGGTAACATGTTGATACATGGGGAGATGGTGAAGGAATATGACCTGAAAGTCCACACAGCTTTAAAATGCATAAAGAGGTTATCCTCAACAAGAATGTGAATTTTCAAAGTACAGAGGAACTCTTAGTTTATCTGAATGACATGAGCTGGGTATATTTTGTTCAGATAATCGAATGCCAGATATCGCAGTTTAGCCAAGCATTGGGACCTTGATATTTGTATCATCAATAGTCACAGGTGAGGTGCCGGAAGACTGGAGGTTAGTTAATGTGGTGCCCCTGTTTAAGAAGGGTGGTAAGGACCATAAGACATAGGAGTGGAAGTAAGGCCATTCGGCCCATTGAGTCCACTCTGCCAATTAATCATGGCTGATGAGCATTTCAACTCCACTTACCAGCATTCTCCCCGTAGCCCTTAATTCCTTGTGACATCAAGAATTTATCAATCTCTGCCTTGAAGCCATTTAGCATCCCGGCCTCCACTGCACTCCGCAGCAATGAATTCCACAGGCCCACCACTCTCTGGCTGAAGAAATGTCTCTGCATTTCTGTTCTGAATTTACTGCCTCTAATTCTAAGGCTGTGTCCATAGGTCCTAGTCTCCTCGCCTAACGGAAACAATTTCTTAGCGTCCACCCTTTCCAAGCCATGTGTTACCTTGTAAGTTTCTATTAAGTCTCCCCTTAACCTTCTAAACTCCAATGAATACAATCCCAGGATCCTCAACCGTTCCTCGTATGTTAGACCTGCCATTCCAGGGATCATCCGTGTGAATCTCCGCTGGACACGCTCCAGTGCCAGTATGTCCCTCCTGAGGTGTAGGTCCAAAACTGGACACAGTACTCCAAATGGGGCCTAACCAGAGCTTTATAAAGGCTCAGTAGCACATCGCTGCTTTTATATTCCAACACTCTTGAGATAAATGACAACATTGCATTTGCTTTCTTAATCATGGATTCAACCTGCATGTTTACTTTAGAGAATCCTCGACGAGCACTCCCCAGATCCCTTTGTACTTTGGCTTTATGAATTTTCTCACCGTTTAGAAAGTAGTCCAAGCTTGTATTCTTTTTTCCAAAGTGGAAAAAGGACAAGCCAAGGAATTATAGACCAGTGAGCCTGACGTCGGTAGTGGGCAATTGGTTGGAGGGAATCCTGAGGGACAGGATGTACATTTATTTGGAAAAGCAAGGACATATTAGGGATAGTCAACATGGCTTTGTGTGTGGGAAATCATGTCTCACAAACTTGATTGAGTTTTTTTGAAGAAGTAACAAAGAAGATTGATGAGGGCAGAGCAGTAGATGTGATCTATATGGACTTCAGTAAGGCATTCAACAAGGTTCCCCATGGGAGACTGGTGAGCAAGGTTAGATCTCCTGGAATACAGGGATAACTAGACATTTGGATACAGAACTGACACAAAGGTAGAAGACAGAGTGGTGGTGGAGGGTTGCTTTTCAGACTGGAGGCCTGTGACAAGTGGAGTGCCACAAGGATCAGTGCTGGGTCCTCTACTTTTTGTCATTTACATAAATGATTTGGATGTGAGCATAAAATGTATAGTTAGTAAGTTTATAGATGACACCAAAATTGGAGGTGCAGTGGATAGCAAAGAAGGTTACCTCGGATTACAACAGAATCTTGATCAGATGGGCTAATGGGCAGAGAAGTGGCAGATGGAGTTTAATTCAGATAAATGCGAGGTGCTGCACTTTGGGAAAGCAAATCTTAGCAGGGCTTGTACACTTAATGGTATGCTGCTAGGGAGTGTTGCTGTACAAAGGGACCTTGGAGTGCAGGTTCATAGCTCCTTGAAAGCGGAGTTGCATGTAGATAGGATAGTGAAGAAGGCGTTTGGTATGCTTTCCTTTATTGGTCAGAGTATTGAGTACAGGAGTTGGGAGTTCATGTTGCAGCTGTACAGGACATGGGTTAGGCCACTGTTGGAATATTGCGTGCAATTCTGGTCTCCTTCCTATCGGAAAGATGTTGTGAAACTTGAAAGGGTTCAGAAAAGATTTACAAGGATGTTGCCAGTGTTGGAGGATTTGAGCTATAGGGAGAGGCTGAATATGCTGGGATTGTTTTCCCTGGATCGTCAGAGGCTGAGGGGTGACCTTATAGAGATTTACAAAATCATGAGGGGCATGGATAGGGTAAATAGACAAAGTCTTTTCCCTGGGGTTGGGGAGTCCAGCACTAGAGGGCATAGGTTTCGGGTGAGAGGGGAAATATATAAAGGAGACCTACGTGCAACATTTTCACACAAAGGGTGGTGCGTGTATGGAATGAGCTGCCAGAGGGAGTTGTGGAGGCTGGTACAATTATAACATTTAAGAGGCATTTGGATAGGTATATGAATAAGAAGGGTTTGGAGGGATATGGGCCGAGTGCTGGCAGGTGGGACTAGATTGGGTTGGGATATCTGGTCGGCATGGATGGGTTGGAGTGAAGGGTTTGTTTCCGTGCTGTACATCTCTATGACTCTTTGAACTCTTATGTCCTGATAATCTGAAATTCGGATGATCGAATGCCGGATAATCGAGGTTCCTCTGTAGTCTATTTACTACCTGGGATATGTGGTTATAGAGTCATAGAGAAGTATAGCACAGAAATCGACCCTTCCAGCCAGTTTGCCCATGCTGACCAGATATCCTAACCTAATCTACTCCCATTTGCCAGAACCTAGCCCATTTCCCTCTCAACCCTTCCTATTCATATATCTATCCAGATGCCTTTTAAATATTGCAATTGTACCAACGTCCACCACTTCCTCTGGCAGCTCATTCCATACAGTCACCACCCTCTGTGTGAAAAGGTTGCCCCTTAAGTCCCTTTTATATCTTTCCCCTCTCACTCTAAGCCTAAGCCCTCTAGTTCTGGATTCCCCCACCCCATGTCTATTTATCCTCTCATGATTTGATAAACCTCGATATGGTCACCTCACAGCCTCCTACGCTCCAGGTAAAACAGCCCCTGCCTACTCAGTCTCTCCCAATAGTTCAAATCTTCCAACACTGGCAACATCTTGTAAATCTTTTCTGAATAAATAAAGATTATTTATTTATTCAGAAATATGGTTCATTAACTTCAAAGATTTTTTAGACACAGTAAGCCAGTTGGTGAGGTTGTTGTCTCACTTGACACCAATGACTGAATGCTTGAGGCACCTCCTCAGGAAACAAGGATGATGCTAGAACCCACATGAAGAAGAGGCTCTCCACTACAATCTATTCTTTCCAGCTACATCACTATCGATGCTTCAACTACCAGCAAAGAAATAATGCCCTTTCAGGAACAATTGTATTGGAGTTGGAAACTGGTGTATTGTGCTTCAAGAGCATTGTCAGACATTGACACGTGCTGTGCAGTTATAGGAAAGGAGGCTCTTTTAGCCACATGAGCATGCAAAAGACTGCAAGGAAAACATCTTTGGTCCTGGGTATTTATAAAATCTTATGGCCACTAAAACTGTAATATCTCCTCCCCCTCAATTGTAATTTGTTCTAGTCTATCACATCCCCCTCACTGATTTCTATACCTACATATTGAATAATACACAAAGTACTCATTTCAGAATTCTCCAACATCTTCAGGCTCCACACACAGTCTGCCATTTTGGTCCCTAATAGGCCCTGTGTTTTATTCTATTGTCCTCTTTCCCCTAATGTGCTTATGAATTGCATTCAAATTTTATCATCATGGTAACTCTTCACTGTTTTGATTTCTTTTTAAAATGACCACCTGCACTTTCTATACTTCTCTCAGGTTTTTCACTGTTTTCAGCTCTCAGTACCTGCCTTCAACCTGTACTGTGAAAATGTGTGATTAATACAGTTGCCCCTTGTAGGGACTCATATTGCAGATAAGTAGAGCCCATGTGCTCAATCAAAAACAATTTACTCTGCCCACTCCAGATGTGGTGACAGCTATTTTCCATTTCTAGTGCACTATCTTTTATTAATTCATGGCTTTAGGTTGTGCTAAAGGACAAGACAAGACAAAATTACAGTGAACCTTTGAAAGAGGACAAAGAATGAGAAGACAAGGCAAGGCAAAGCAAGGTAGAGATGCTGTGAGCATCAAAGTAGGTGCATAGTGAGTGAGTTGCGGCTTGGTCAAATCTATGAAATGTGTGCTTGTCCCTGTGGGCAAATTGTCCTGATAGTGCCAGTGTGCTACAAAGTGCAGCATTGGACTGCAAAATTGTACGCTAAGTAAGTCAGAGGTACAGAGGTTGAGGATAGTACATGTCTAAAGCTAACCTTTGTGGACAGGATGGGTGGCATATAGGTACTCACTGCCCATAGAGTGTGCCGTGAGATTGTTGGGACAGTTGGTCACTGCTGTCCAAGATGGAGGCTCACATAGGCAAGCAGCAAGCTGAAATCACTAAGTATCTGCTCTGACTTTCATGTCAGAAATTATTACTTTCCAGTTGTCTGTCTGCTGCATGGGAAAATAAGAAGTTGCTTATCAATGAGGCATGGTTAGGTAATATTGGCATTGAGTGTAGGAGTTAGTAGGTCATGTTGCAGCTGTACAGGACATTGGTTAGGCAACTTTTGGAATACTGCTTGCAGTTCTGATCTCTTTGCTATAGAAAAAATTTTGTTAAACTTGAGAGAGTTCAGAAAAGATTTACAAGGATATTGCCAGGACCGTAGGATTTGAGCTATGGGGAGAAGGTGAATAGGCTGAGGCAGTTTTCCCTTGAGCGTCGGAGGTTGAGGGGTGACCTCATAGAAGTTTATAAAATCATGAGGGGCATGGATAGTGTGAATCAAGGTGTAGGGTAGTCCAGGGTAGGGGAATTCAAAACTAGAGGGGCATAGCTTTAAGGTGAGAGGGGAAAGATATAAAAGGAACCTAAGGGGCAGCTTTTTCATTCAGAGGATGGTGCATGTATGGAAAAAACTGTCAGAGGAAGTGGCGAAGGCTGGTACAATTACAACATTTAAAAGACACCTGGATGTACATGAATAGGAAGGGTTTGGAGGGATCTGAGCCAAATGTTGGAAAATGGGACTAAATAAATTTAGGATATCTGGTCGGCATGGATGAGTTGGACAATGCATCTCTATAACTCTATGAGATGTTCATGTATTCAAATGCATCTCACCGTTCACTAGCAAGATGCTCATCTGGCTGTGAAAACTTTGTGGTTGAATCTGACTTTTATTTCTTAATTACATGAATTTCACTTTTTCCAATCTTGTCATACCTGCTCCAATAAACCTGACAATGTCCACATTGTCAAGGGGCAGGGAATATTCAATACAGTGCTTCCACCAGCAGGAGATTAATAACCTGAGGACACAGTTTAAAATCATTGGCAAAATAATCAGGTGAGAGTTTAAAAGTATTACTTTGATGCAGTGAATTGTCATAATTTGAGTGCACTGCCTGAAAGATTGATGATTGAAAAGCAAAATATTGCAGGCCTATGGGATAAGGTAAAGAGTGGTTTTGAGGATTTGCCACAGGCATAATGAGCAGAATGTTTTTTTTTAATTCTGTAATATTTTGTAATTCTATGATTTTTGGAAATTAAGGAAAAAGCAACAAATCTACGGATAACCTTTTAGAATTATGCTAGATGATCAGATAAAATGTTTTTGTGATGTCCAGAACTTTGATGAGGCTGGAGTGTAAATAAGGTGTACGTATCATATAGTACATAACAGAAACCTGCCAGCAGAAATTCAGTCTGAAGGTACAATAATCCCTCCACATCAAGACTTACCTCCTGTTCTGGCTCACATCATTCTCTAATCAGATGTTTAATCCTCTGTCGTTTATTGAGGCTCGTTACATTAATACAGTAATTGATGTCTAAATAGAAATGTCTTAAGCTTTCAGTGATTTTAGTTTGATTTTGCTTCCATAACAATCTCAGACCTTCTCAATAGAAGCTTGGTAATCAACATCTCTCTCACAGAAATTGAAAAAATGTGTTGGAAATGTTCCAAACAATACGGTTTAGAAGCTCCTTGAAATTTTTCGCATCTTTTAGAATGACACTGAATGACTTTCCATATGTGGCAGCTTTTATGCTAAGATTGTTCTGACAGTTCAACTCAATCTCAGTCTTCTCTATGAATTACATGGTACTCCATAATTATCACCCATCTGTTTTAAGTTGTTCAAGGATCCTCTCTGTGTCTATTGTTATTCATATTGCTGCCAAGCCCTAATAGCTGCATTTCAAAATATAAATTCTGAAAACAAACATTGTTCTCTGATGTCTTTACTGATTGATCCTTGACTTCCTATTGAAATTAGTTTACAAAATTAACTGAAATATGTTTCATTTAGCACTATGTTTCAATAAATACTTACCTGAAGGTTTGCAGCATTTTGTGAGCAAGAAAAGCAAGTCACTTTCTTCAATCTTTCAGTGGGCCATTCTGTTTATTATTTCCTCTCCAATAAAGTCAGCTATTCTATTTAGAGCTCCTTAACAAACTTAAATGTTTCTCACATCTATCATGAATGAAATTCTGTTTCTGTCCTCTCATCATCATTCTCTTCCCTCACTGAACCATTTTAATTGACAATATAGTTGGTCACTTTTTTTAACAGGACCTATCAATACAACAACAACTTATATTTTTATATATTGTTAAGGTAAAGTCACTATAGTCTTATCAGATTGTAGGGCTGCTCTCTCATTAGAGAGAGAGAGAGAGAGAGAGAGAATTGGTGGAAGTTTCACCTAAGGGTCATCATGCCTCAGATGAGGGGAGAAGTTAAGAAGAAGAGGTCACTCTACAATACAAACCAACCATCTAGCTAACTGAGATAATCATTTACATTTATATAGTACCTTCAGCAAAGCATTAAGGGGAGCATTGTAAAACAAAGTATGGGGCAAAGCCACATGACAGGATATTAGGTCAGCTTGGTCAAAGAGGTAAGTTTGACGGTGTATCTTGGAAAAGAACAGGGAGGCTTTTCGAGAACCTGGGGCTGAGCCAAATGGTGCGATGACCAGCAATAGACTAAATAAATACACAAGATCCTCCATCATAGAGCACAGAGAAATCCATTGGTGTGTCACTTCCTATATTATGGAGGAGCACCCGATAGAATTGTCATACTCAGAGACTATTTTTAAAATTGCTAATAGCAAATTGTCTTTTTTTATATAACAAGGGAACTACTGAACCTTTTGTACTTCTGTAAAGCAGGTTGGAAATCCATGTAAGGTGTTGCAAACAGAGAAAATTTTAATCAACAATTACAACACCAGTTGGTCACAAATTTAGCTTTGCACTGAAATTATATTTTGATTTTTTTTTAAGGTTTATATTTACAAACAGTTAAGTTATAATTATTTTATTTGTCTACGTAAAATGGAAATTAAGTTCAAATGAGCAGCATAATCTGGACAGGATGTACCATTGTTCAGGCTTGGAATTATAATCATAACTGCTTACAGTGATTACAGAGCTATATCAATTTTCACTACACGTCATATTATCAGTCTATAACCTGAAGGATAAATTAACACTGCAGAGTTGAGCCACTCAGCATTGCAGTAAGATTTCAGATTTAGCTCTCAAAGATTATGCCTTAAAAAAGCATATTAAAAACAGCTGATATTCAAGTATCTACGTGGAGCTAAGAGGATGCACAGCTCATTAATCAAATGCCTCTGAGAACTGAGCAGAGGACTAAAACAGTCAATTAAAATGATAATTAATGATGACTTGTGACCAGTTTCTAATGTATTCTTCACACCTGCTGAACTCTTAGTCCTCTATGCAAGTATAGACTTCAATGGGCCGTTCCAGATTATAGTCGAAGAGTGAGGTGCTGGAAGAGTACAGCCAGTCAGGCAGCATCTGAGGAGCAGGAGAGTCGATGTTTCGAGCATAGCTCTCATCAGGAGCTTATGATGTTCCTGCTCCTCAGATGCTGCCTGACCGGCTGTGCTTTTCCAGAACCACGTTCTTTGACTCTGATCTCCAGCATCTGCATCCTCACTTTCTCCATTCCAGATTATAGACAAATGAAGATTGACCAGAGCCCATTTATATTTATCATTCTCTAAGGTTATTTCCTATGTTGATTCAAAGGATAGCTTTTATCATTTGCACTAAAAAAACCAGTAAATGCTGGAGAAGCTCAGCAGGTCTAGCATCATCTGTGGAAAGAAACATAAATTGTGGAACCAATATAAAACAGCAAGTATGAAATAAAGAGTCCCCAAAGCATCCTGATGGGGATTGGATATGTTCAGGAATTGCACATTAATGTTTAAGAGAAGGCAGCTGGGGCCAGATCACTGAAAATTGTGGAACTAATGTAAAGCATCACAAGAATCACAATGGGAAGAGACTAGATAAGGGGAGAAAGAAGTAGATTTGAGGGAGGGAAAAATAGTTATTTTCAGGAACAGGCTAAACTGATGGGTTTGCCAGGGAAATCCTCTTTGTGAAGTTTGGGAAGGAAGTAGAAACAGGCTGTCTTGGTTTGGGTGACAATGATTGAGGAACTGGAGAGGGAAGATTTGGGGAAGAGATAAGGTTAGTGACCATCTTGCAAACAACAGCTTGACGTTCAGTGGTGGAGTCAGGATCCAGGAGCAGGTGAGGGGCATGTTTAATAACAACGTCAGAGTTCAACTTGAAAGAATGGAGTGCAGCAAGTTTAAAAGGAGACAGGTTAGAGTAGGTGAGGGCAGCAGAGAAGAAATTGCAGCCAATGTCACACCAACAGTTCTCATTGAAGAGATCAAGAGCAAGTAAGGGGCCGTAATGAGGACTCCAAGGAGATGGAAAGTATTAGAAATGGGTGAAAGGATCCTGAAGCAAAGAGAGGTCTCCTGTCCAAAGAACTGGTCTCAGAGGCAAAGGCGATGGAAGAAAAGTTCAGTGTCATATTCAAAATTCATTTGAGTTGGGAATGCAAAAGAACACAAGAGTCGTTTTCTCTGTACAGATCAAACAGCATCAGAGAGCAGATGATCAGAGGGTATAGAGAATATATGTGAAGAGATGGGATTAGAAGAAGAAATGGAGTTGGAAGGAAGCAGAGGGGAGGAAAAAAATGTCACTGATAAGCATAGTATATAGGGCCACCAAACAGTAATGTCACATTGGGCAGGCAATAAGCAAATAAATAACTAATGCCTGTAAAAATGGTACGGCAATTATCATAGGAGACTTTAAACTGCATATTGATTGGTCAAACCCATCAGTCAGGGTAGCCTTGAGGACGACTTCATTGAATGTATCCACAATAGTTTTCTTGAACAGTACGTAATGAAACCAATGAGGGAACAAGCTTTCCTAGATCTGATCCTGTGTAACGAGACAGGAATAATTAATGATCCCATTGTTAGGGATTCTCTTGGAAGGAGCAATCATGGTATGGTTGAATTTAGAATACAGATGGAAAGTGCAAAGATAAAATCCAATACCAGGGTCCTGTCTAAAACAGGAGACTATAATAGGATGAGGGAAGAGTTGGCTAATGTAAACTGGAAGCAAAGACTTTATGGTGGCACAGTTGATGTTCAGTGGATGACATTCGAAGCAATTTTTCAAAGTGTTCAGCAAAATTATATACCAGTGAAAAGGAACAATTGCAATTAAAGGAGTATTCTGCCATGGATATCTAACAAAACAAGAGAGGCTATCAAATTAAATGAGAAGGCATACAAAGTGGCAAAAACCAGTGAGAAACCAGAAGATTGTGGCTTTCTGTTGACCTTTAAAGAAACGTAAGATAGATTATGAGAGTAAATGAGCTCAGAATACAAAGACAGATAGCAAAAGTTTCTATAAATATATAAAACGAGAAAGAGTGGCTAAGGTATACATTGGTCCTTTAGAGGATGAGAAGGGGGATTTAGTAATGGGCTATAAGGAAATGGCTGAGACATTGAACAGGTATTTTGTATCGGTCTTCACAGTGAAGGACATTAACAACATGCCAAAATTGACAAGGAGGCAAAGGTAGGTGAGGACATGGAAACAACTATTCTCACAAAAGAGATAGTTTTGGGTAAACTAATGGAGCTAAAAGCAGATAAATCTCCCAGCCCTGATGGAATGCATCCTTGGGTACTAAAAGAAATGGCAGGCGTTATAGCAAATCCACTTGAGGAAATTTTTCAAAATTCGCTGGACTCTGGGGCAGTTCCAGCAGATTAGAATACAGCAAATGTGACATCACTCTTTAGTAAAGGGCGTTAGACAAAAGATGGGGAATTATAGACAGGTTAGCTTAACTTCTGTGGCGTGGAAAATGCTTGAATCTATTACCAAGGAAGAAATAAAAAAACATCTCGATAGAAATTGTCCTATTGGGCAGACACAGCATGAGTTCATGAAAGGCAGGTCATGCTTAACTAATCTACTGGAATTCTATGAAGACATTGAGTACGGTGGACAACGGGGACCCAGTAGATGCGGTATGTCTAGATTTCCAGAAGGAATTTGACAAAGTGCTGCATAAAAAGCTGCTGCATAATATAAAGATGCATGGTGTTACAGGTAATGAACAGAGGAACCTCGATTATCTGAATGAAGTGGGCCGGCACTATTTCGTTAAGATAATTGATTATTCGGATAATTGATTTTATCTTGAACAAAGAAAGCCATGCAGATCTAATATTGTCCTGAACCGGAGAATTGGTTAAATCTATAATTTTAATGTATTGAGCACAAGTGGAAACAGATTTCACATGATGAACAAAATAAAGAATGATAACACGGAAAAATGTTTTAAAAACGCAGCAGTAGTTAGCATTTGGCAAGGAGTGATGAACACAGTATTAAACAAGTTCCCGACCAGCTTCTGCGATCACAGGAGCATTTGTCATTTTCCAGAAATTCAGTCTCGCAATAGAGAAACAGAAGCATCGCCTCACATATATGTTTACATTCTCAGCCATTATTTTCATAAATGGCCTGGTAAAGTGACAGGAATACTGTAACACACTTACTTTTGAAAAGGGCTGTGTAACAATCCTTACCTAAAACATGCTGTCGCTGATGTTTGAGCTGCATGTGTTTCTTTGTTTTTGCCAGAGTTTTCACATCTTCTTCAGTAAAGATAAATCGAATACACTTACCTCTTTGTAACATTTTTGCGGGACCTTGAAATCTTCTTCAGATAATCTGAAATTCAGATAATCAATATTCGATAGTCAAGGTTCCTCTGTATTAACATGGATAGAGGATTGATTAACTGATAGGAAGCAAAGAGTGAAAATAAATGACTGCTTTTCTGGTTGGTGATTGGTGACTAGTGGTGTGCCTCAGGGATCATTGTTGAACTATAATTATTCACAATTTACGTGGATGATTTGGAGTTGGGGACCACCTATAGTGTGTCAAAGTTTGCAGATGACACTAAGATGAGTAGTAGAGCAATGTGTGCAGAGGACTGTGAAAGTTTGCAGAGGTACATAGATACTTTAAGTGAGTGGGCATAGGTCTGGCAGATGGAATACCATGTTAATAAAAGTGAAGTCATCCATTTTTGTAGGAATAACCATAAAAATGACCAATCTTTGAATGGTAATAGTTTGCAGCATGCTGCTGTGCAGAGACCTGGATGTCCTTGTACAAGTCCTCCAAATTCCAATGAATATAATCCCAGTCTACTCGGTCTCTCCTCATAAGCCAACATCCACAACTCTGGAATCAACCTAGTGAACCTCATCTGTACCACCTCCAGTGCCAGTACATCCTTTCTCAAGCAAGGAGACCAAAACTGCACACAGTACTCCAGGTGTGGCCTCACCAGCACCTAATACAGCTGCAACATAACCTCCTTGCTTTTAAACTCAATCCCTTTCACAATGAAGGGCAGAATTTCATTTGCCTTTTTAATTACCTTGTGCACAGAAGGTTCATGTGCAGGTGCGACAGGTAACTAAAAAGGCAAATGGAATTCTCTCCTTCATTGCTAAAGGGATTGAGTTTAAAAGCAGGGAGTTATGTTGCAACTATATAGGGTGCTGGTAAGGCCACGCCTGGCGTACTGTGTGAAGGTTTGGTCTCCTTACTTAAGAAAGAATGAACTGGCACTAGAGGGGGTACAGAGGAGGTATACGAGGTTGATACTGAAGTTGAGGGGTTGGCTTATGAGGAGAGACTGAATAGACTGGGATTATAGTCATTGCAATTTAGAAGAATGAGCAGGGTTCTTATAGAAACATATAAAATTATGATAGAAGTAGAGAGGATGTTTCCACTGGTGGGTGAAGCTAGGACAAGAGGGCATGCCTCAAAATTAGGGGGAGCCGATTTAGGAACTTCTTCACCCACAAAGTTATGAATCTATGGAATTCCATGCCCAGCGAAGTAATCGAGGCTTCCTCATTGAATGTTTTTAAAGCTAAGATAGATACTTTTTTTGAACTGTAAAGGAATTAAGGGTTATGGTGAGAGGGTGGATAAGTGGAGTTGAGGCCAGAAAAAGATCAGCCATGATCTTACGGAATAGCAGGCAGGCTCAAATGGCTAGATGGCCTACTCCTGCTCCTAGTTTTTATGTTCTTATGTATCCAGATGAGTGTTGGGTCCTGATAGGTTTTTGGAACTTATGCTCCCTAACTTCTGAAAGGGAAAGAAAAAGCATTGTTGTTAAGGTGTCAACTGAATTGAAGAATGAAATGAAACTAGTGACCAGGACAGCTTTGGGTAAGCATGAGGCTGCTGTGAAAGAGAGATAGTGAGTGTGCATGGCACGGAGTCTGAATCTCAGATTCAGCGAGAGCAGCTATCCAAAGAATAATATATGTCTCAGGAATACCAGTATTCCTGGGTGGATTCAAAACATGAAGGTTGGAACTATAGTCGAAATTCACATGCTGCAAGGTGAAGCCAAAGACAGTCACAGAGTAACGAGATGTAGCTGTAAAAGTGTGTTTTGGCAAACATCTTACCAAACACTAGGAGGAAAATAGAAAGCAATGATTGTGAACAAACAGAAATCCCATTGGAAAGAAAAGCTTCAAGGTGGACTTTCCTGAAGGAGAAGTGACTGTTAACTCCATCATTTATATGTTTGCAATGGCCTGGTGAGCAGGTGAAATTGCCATGTCTGCCACTCTGATCCTTTTTACAGAGAAAACAATTCCTGCAGATTTTTGGTAACTGTGCTGAATTGCCTTTGAACTGAAGGCTTACTAGACAATTTCAGAGAGGGGTTCAGAGTTAACCACATTATTGTGGATCCAGAATCACATGAGGCCAGAACAAATAGGGATAGCTGATTTTGATTACTAAAATATGGGTTATTATGTCAATCGATGATAATTTCAGGTTCCCTATTGCTGAGAGTAGCTAAATTTAAATACCACCAGCTGCCATTTAAACCTACATCCCAGAGTATTAGCCAGGACTTGTGGATTAACTGGCTTGCCTTCTCCCCTTGTTACACAGTGAACTTGAGTATCACCATGAGATTGCAGCACACCGACCGGTGTCAAATACACATACAATCCTGACATTTAGAGTAAGATTCAAGTGGCATTATAATGTGTATGTTAATATTCACCTGAATCCCAAAGGCTGTGTCAACTCACTGAATAGGCCATTCATTGAAGAATCACTGGTGTACATTTGCCCGGAGGTGGTTCTAAATTTATATCTATGGATCAAACTCAGGTGGTCAGTAGCAGATAAGTATTTGGCAAGAAATAGCAGCAGGGAATTTTAGAAAGGGGATATGGCATTACAATTCTAAAAACGTTAAAAGAAAAAGAATGGTATAAAAATACTATTCAAAACATTGACAAAAAAATTTTTAAATGGCATACTTCATAGAAAGACAATTCATAATCGACATGAAACTGTTGGGCTGAGTGACTTGCTTCTGTGCTGTAAATACTTCGTAAAATATTGCTATTGCAGCTAGAAGACATATCGGAGAAATTTTTGCTTTGCAACAGAAACTGATGTCCAGACTGAGGAAGTTTCCAATGCAAACTTTCAGTGGGGAATCTCCATTCTAGAACTTGATATGTCCTTTTCACTGATGGACAAGAAAGGCACAGCTGAGGGACACATAATAGGCCTCTCACACCTATTCTGCTGGATATGCAATTTTTGAAACTGTCGGCCTAATTCAGTGATTTCTTTTCACTACCGCCGAGGAATGTGGCTTACTGAACAATAATGGGCTGGGGATCAATTTAGATTTCAGAACTTCCTGATTTGCATGCCCAGCTGCTTATCACTGAGACCACCCAATTGTAGAATCAGACCTTAAAGCAACTGTTGAAGGCAAACAACATCTTTTTGAAGTTAGGTGCTGGATTGAGGTACTTATCATGGTAAAAGTTGGATTACATTAACAACTATTGACTATAATTAGTTTAACAGTATTAGTAATGTTTTTGTATCTTTCTGAACTAAAACACTAGATGTAATCTTGTCAATTATCCGTACAGTCCTCTATCACCACTTTGTCTGCGGCTGAGGAGAATGCAAGTTCATTTTTAGATAATTGGTAATGCCCTTCAGCAACAGACAGTGGAATCAGGTCAGGAACAAATGGTGCAACTTCATGCATGCTGCCATGGTGAGTTGAGGGCAAGGTTGAAGGATGTCAGTTGGAGAACTTACTGCATTCCCATATCCACCTAATTCCACCTGTAGTGAGAAGCATATTAGTGCCCACCGAAACTGCTCACCCACCACTGCTGATATTGATCCAACAGCAGGCAAGGGGCAATCTATGTGGGAAGCATGACAAACAAATCTACCTGTGTTTGTCTGTGGTTACCAAAGAGGCAGGAAAGCGTGCTTGGTACCTTACAATGGAAAGGGGAATTCCAGCCTTGCTGCTGATCCCCTCCCTCATCCGTTGTATCTCCCTCATCCCCTCCTGCCATCTTGCACCTGTAGCCTGAGTCCTTTCTGGAGCTAAGCCCTCAGGTGGGTGCAGTATTGACAGTAATTACTGTCTCGCAAGTATACTGCTGCATACAGAACTGTTGGCCTTTGATTAAATGACATCTCCCAGCAAATGGGACTTCCTCCACAGACATCTTAGTACTCACAGTTGGGCTAAATGTTGGTGTGTTACACATCTGACTCGCACACTTGCGGCATGCATTCTCAAAAAGAGGCAGAGGTCTGATCACCGCTCTAACCAGCAGGTAAAAACTTCATCATTTCCACAAGGTTTTGCCAAGAGATTTATCTGTTCTATGGTGACCATATTTCCACAGTGACCAACAGCCTGAGAAATGTCATATATATCATTTGCTAAGGCTCCTAGAGGCACCTTTTCTGCATCCTTTCATCCTTTGAGCTCATCTTTGTTTAAGTGTCCAAGGGGAAACTGTTCTATTCCAAGCCTGGTACTCAGATTTGTCCCAATTTCCAGCATCAATTTCTAGATTAGTGTCCAATCCATTTCTATCCAGCTTTTCATTCCCAAATGACCTTGATTTACTGCCTAATGTCATTTCTCTTCCCATTTTCTGGCTCTGATTCATTTTCTGGATCCCAGGATGATCCTACCTGAGCCCTTTACTCTAAACTTTTCTTCCTTCCTCCCTCACTCTCTCCCAGGTCCAGGTCTTTAGCCAATACCTCTACCTTCAGTTTTAACCCTTTATACACAAGGACAGATACATAATCTTTATAGCTAAACAAGGGACACAGTATAAGGTCTGACAATAACTATGTGGAACAATCAAGGATGAGGAAAGTGAAGCTGAGCACTTTCCCACAGTCCAAAAGATGTACAGATCAGGTGAATTGGCCATGGTAAATTGCCCATAGTGTTAGGTGCATTAGTCAGAGGGAAATGGGTCCGGGTGTATCGGCGCTGCCTCGTGCTCCCACGAGGAGGTTGAACAGTTCACCCACTTTACCAACACCTCCCACCCTGGACCATCTCAGACTCTTTCCTCCCCTTCCTAGACCTTTCCATTTCTATCTTGGGTGACCGAATCAACACGGACATTTACTATAAACCGACCGACTCCCACAGCTACCTAGACTACACCTCCTCCCACCCTGCTCCCTGTAAAAATGCCATCCCATATTCCCAATTCCTTTATCTCCGCCGCATCTACTCCCAGGAGGACCAGTTCCAAAACCGTACAACCCAGATGGCCTCCTTCTTCAAAGACCGCAATTTACCCCCAGATGTGGTCGACGATGCCCTCCACCGCATCTCCTCCACTTCCCGCTCCTCCGCCCTTGAGCCCCGCCCCACCAATCACCACCAGGACAGAACCCCACTGGTCCTCACCTACCACCCCACCAACCTCCATATACAGCGTATCATCCGCCGTCATTTACGCCACCTCCAAATGGACCCCACCACCAGGGATATATTTCCCTCCCCTCCCCTATCAGCGTTCTGAAAAGACCACTCCCTCCGTGACTCCCTCGTCAGGTTCACACCCCCCACCAACCCAACATCCACTCCCGGCACCTTCCCCTGCAACCGCAAGAAATGCAAAACTTGCGCCCACACCTCCCCCCTTACTTCCCTCCAAGGCCCCAAGAGATACTTCCATATCCGCCACAAATTCACCTGCACCTCCACACACATCATCTATTGCATCCGCTGCACCCGATGTGGCCTCCTCTATATTGGGGAGACAGGTCGCCTACTTACGGAACGTTTCAGAGAACACCTCTGGGACACCCGGACCAACCAACCCAACCACCCCATGGCTCAACACTTCAACTCCCCCCTCCCACTCCACCAAGGACATGCAGGTCCTTGGACTCCTCCATCGCCATACCATAGCAACACGACGGTTGGAGGAAGAGCGCCTCATCCTCCGCCTAGGAACCCTCTAACCACAAGGGATGAACTCCTATTTCTCCAGTTTCCTCATTTCCCCTCCCCTCCACCTTGTCTCAGTCAAATCCCTCGAACTCAGCACCACCTTCCTAACCTGCAATCTTCTTCCTGACCTTTCCGCCCCCACCCCACTCCGGCCTATCACCCTCACCTTGACCTCCTTCCACCTATCGCATTTCCAACACCCCTCCCCTAAGTCCCTCCTCCCTAACTTTTATCTTAGCCTGCTGGACACATTTTCCTCATTCCTGAAAAAGGACTTATGCCCGACACGTCGATTCTCCTGTTCCTTGGATGCTGCCTGACCTGATGCGCTTTTCCAGCAACACATTTCCAACTTGTCAGAAAAGCCACACTTAAAGCAGTAGTACTGCAGGAGTATGTACAAGCGTCATCTCCTTTAGTATTCCAATACATCTGTTGTCCTTGTCTCTCTAGGCAGTAGATTTCACTGATTGGAAGGTGTTGCAGGTTGCTCAATGATTTGCTGTACTGCAATTTCCAGACGGTCAATACTGCTACTACTGCACCTCGGAGTTAAAGGGAGTCAATGTTGACGGTTGTGATTGGAATGCCAACCAAGTGAGTTGCTGCATCCTGAATGGTGTCAAATTTCTTGAGTGTTGTTGGAGCAGAACCCATTCAGGCAAGTGAGGAGTCATCTATACACTTCAGACTTATGCCTTCAAGATGCTGGACAGGACCCTAAAATGTAGGAGCAGAAATAGGCCATTCAGCCCACTGTGTCTGCTCTGCCATTTAATGAGATTCTGGTTGATCTGATAATGCTCAGCTTCACTTTCCTCATCACTTGCTTTTCTGTCAAAACCTTTAATTTCTTCATTGATTAAAAATCTGTTTATCTCAATGACCCAGCCTCGAAAGCCCTCTATAGTGAAAAATTTCAAAGATTCACTACTTTCAAAAAGTGGTCTAGTGGTATTATTACGAGACATTAATCCTGCTGGTGGGACAGGAAATATCCACAACTGGTGATAGTGGTGACTCGGATATTACCTGTCAAGTATGACTGCATGACTAGTCTGTGTGACAGTTCTCTCAATTTTGACGCTAGCCGCAAATGTTAGTGAGGAAGACTGTGTAGGGTCAACAACACTGTTTCTGCTGTTGTCTTTTTCTGTGCCTCAGTTGATGCCATGTGGCCCATGAGTGAATACACACAAACACATATGTGTGTGTAAAAAAGGAAATTCCTTCTCATCTCTGTCTAAAAGGGGCAAGCCTTAATTCTGAGATTGTACCCTCTCGTCTTAGGTAACGCAAAAGGGGTAGCAATCATTTTGCATCTATCTTGTCAAGTCCCTCAAGGATCTTGTATGTTTTAATTAGGTCACCTTTCACTCTTCTAAACTCTAATGAGTACAGGGGCAACCTGCTCAACAGAATCCCTTCATTCGTACGATCAAGTTAGTGTACCCTATCTGGACTGTCACTCGTGCCAGCACCAGTTCTGATCTGATTACCACCTTGTATAATTCCAGCAAGAGCTCCATTTATATTTTACTTCATTCCCTTTGAAATAAAAGTCACATTTCATTTGCCTTGCCTATTATCTGCTTATTTGTATGCTAGCATTTTGTGATTGAATGCACAGGACTCCCAAATCCTTCCTTCTGTGCTGTAGTTTTTTTTAATCTTCTTTATTTAAGTAGTATTTTGCTCCTCTGTTCTTCCTAACCAGGTGCATAGCCTCACATTTTTCTGAAACATTTTCCATCTGACAAGTTTTTGCCCATTCACATAACCTGTCTGTTATCATCTGTAGGATCTAAGGGTCATCCTCATCTGAAGGCTTTCCTTCCTTTTGGGGTCATTCACAAACTTGACTATACTACATTTACTTCCCTCATCCAATTTGTCAACATGCATTGTAAATAATTGTGGCCCCAGCACTCATCTCTATGGCACTCCACTAGTTATAGATTGCCATATTGAAAATGCCCCTCTGTCCCAACTCCGTTTTCTGGTATTTACCCAATCCTCTGTCCAGGCTAATATACCATCCCCACATATGGTCGCTTTTCTTGTTCAGTAGCCTAATGAAATGCCTTCTTAATATATTACTTCCTCACGCTGAGAAGACAGAAGGTGAGATACTTGCTGCAGTATTTATGTGGCTGTTCAGTTCAGTTCAGTGGAAACTCTAAGGATGTTGGGATTCAATGGGGAGGGGTGTCAAAAAGGCTATTGAGCACAAAGTAAACAAGACATAAACATGACATGGCTGTGGATGAAGTGGGTGGGGTGAGAATGTTCCCTTGCATTTTGTAACAAAGATCAATTCTCTCCCTTTCATATATCCTTTTAATATCTTTTTTCTCCACCATTAATAATCCTTTGTCTTTTGCATTGAGCTTCCACACTATCTGCACTCTTATCCACAGCCTCTGTCAAAAGTATAAAAAATAACCTATTTTCCAACACCTTTCAGTTTTGAAGAAGGGTCGTACCAGATACAAATTGTTAACTTTTTTTTGTCCACACATCCTGTCAGACATTCCAATTCCATAGCATTCTGTGCCTATTTCAGATTTCTAGCATCTGTAGTATTCTTCTTTTATTCACTTAAATGTAGGCTTCATGTCAATTGTTTCCCTCACCTCACCTCCAGAGTTCAGCTCTTTTGTCCATGTTTAGGCCAAAACCTTTCAATTTTACTAAACACTATTTTTTTTTAAATCTGTTCTCCTTGCTCTGTATTGCATTTGTATTAGTATGAACTCTGCATGTATTTGGAGACCTTTTAAAATTATTTAAAATTGAAATTTTAAATAAAAAATTAAAGTTATATTTTCAAGAAAAACTAAGATATTTGATTGTTTAATTGATGACTACACAGTATAATGAGTTAAAGACTCACTGAATTGTCAAGTATTGTCCTTTTCAAAAAAACAATCCTACTGTAGTCAAACAAGGACTTTGAAACGAGGGGAACCATTCAATGTTCCCTAAACTGATCACAACAATAGAAACAGAAAGCGTGTGAGGATACATAACCAGTGCAGACATCAAGAATCAAGACCAATGTGAAATCATTAGCAAGAAGGGAATGAGGGTAAAAGAAAGGAAAAATTCTGAAACAAAGAGATACAAGTGTAATAACTCAAATTCGGCAAAATCCACATAAAAACAAAATGACAGAAAAACGGTCGAAAAATCAGAAGGAAAGTTTGGAAAATTAGATTCAAACAGGAAGACAGTTTCAGAAGTACACATTTTAATTTGCATTCTGATTAATTTTTTGTAAATACAGCATTCTTAAAATAATTTCCAGTAAAATGTTCTGTGCATGATAAACTCTTGAGTATGTCCAATTCTGTATTTCACACAAACTGTAGAATATTAATAATCTCAGAATACTGCAACTTTCATGCGTTGGCCATTGCCAATAAATATTTCAATTTGTTCAGCTTGTTATGACCTGTGTTATTGGAACATGCTATGAATGTGTTTAGATGTTCATATCAAATGACACATTTTCTCATTTTATAATATTTGCAGAAGAATTATATTTAGGTTCAGTCTAACTCTATATTTCTCACGTATTTTTGCAATTTGAAAATGCTAAGGTAAATAAAATGAAAATGGTTTTCATGAAATACAAGTCTCATGACATTGTATTAATATTCCTGCTTCGAAGTATTAGTAAGTTGCTGCACTTTAAAAAACAAGTAAAAATGAATAAAGAAAATGAATTCCATAATATGTGGTGCTGGCCATTAAATCTCACATAATCTCTCCTCCCTATTTTAATCTAAATTGCCTGGCAGAAAGAGGGTGGTGTAGGTAGGGCACTCATTTCTACCCTGTTTGATTATGCACTGCTTTGAAGATCATCCATATCTTGGAGCTACCATATATACTGCTCATATTCAAGGTCAAAATAATACTTAATTTCTATGCATCAGGCTCTTTGCAGACTTCCACCGGGGACCTCTGCCGTCAGTCAGTTTTCTGTCCACAGTGTTATCAAAGAGCTCACAGATGTATTATTCAACAGGCCAGTGACTTCATCACTTTCATCACAAAGCAACAACAGCAACACAAGAGAGCAGTACAATTCTACAGAACTGTTGGCTTTCCTTGATCTCAAAAGATGATTACCTATATCCAAAGTTACCATTTAAGCAACTGTGCTCAATGCTTGCACTATATAGATTGAAGGGGTTTTTTAAATCTCAATGTAGACAAGATACATAAACAATAGACAAGAACTCTGCATTTCAATTTCTCTGGAAATTCTCATTCTACTGTTATATGTCCTTCTTTAAAAGCAAAATATTGCAAATGCTTGAAATTTAAAATAAAAGCAGAAAGTGCTGAATACTCAGCTCTGGGAGCATCTCTGGAGAGAAAAACTGGGTTTCTAGTCAAACATCAGGAATTTTTCAGTCGACCTTGCAGCCTATATCTGCAGGACTGATTTTTCTTATTCACCCAACACTCATTCAACAGCAATTTTCTGATTTTTCATCCCTAGTGTTACTTCAAATATTTGTCCTCCTCCTATAGCAGTACATATTCCTTTGAAGAAAATTAATGCTTTTTAACATTTAGTTTGGGAAGGAGTGTCTAGTGGGACTGCACAAGCATTTTGCTTTTATTCATTCCTGTAACGTGAATATTGCTATTTGTTGCCCAGCCCAAGTTACCCTGAAAAGGTGGTGGTGAACATCTTAATTCAGTGGTAGTAGTGACTTGATAAGGTTAGGTCTTTTTCTTGAACCGTTGCAAATCTTATTTGTGAAGCTCCTTTATTGTGATTGAATGGTTTGCCTGGCCACTTCAGAGGGCAGTTAATAGTTAACATTGGAGATTTAAATTGAAATTAGGGCAGATGCTCAATGGGCAGCTAATTTAATATAGCCAATTTTATATTATTTCCGAAAGTTAAAATTACCTGGAAGCACTTCAGTGGAGGACTGAGGTTGTAGAAAGCTAGGCCTAATAAGAACAGTGAAGGGGCAGAGGTGTGTGAAGTGATGCATTTTGGCATGCTGAAAAACAAGATACAGTATGAAATAAATGGTATAAATCTAATGTGGTTGCAAGGGGAAGGGATTTTGGAGTATGCATGCACTAATGTTTGAAGGTTGCAAGGCAGGTTGAGAATGCATTTTAACCCCATAGGATCTCTGGCCCTCAAAATTGGACATAGCGAACACAAGTGATGAATTTATGATAAACCGTGATAAAGCATTGGTTCAGTCTCTGGAAAGTACTGGAAAATTGTATTGTTTTCTGCAATGCAAATTTTAAGAAGCATGTGAAGGTGATGGAGATGGTTTAATAAATTTCCGAAACTGCTTCTAGAGATTAGGTATTTCAGTTTTTTTAAACAGGGTAGAGAAGTCGGGGTGTTCCGCTTGCAGAAGAGTAGGTTGAGAGAAGCTTTGATAGAAAATTTCAAAATCATGACATGTCTCAATGGTATAAATAGAGAGAAAGTCTTCCCTTTGGTGGAAGGTCAGAGAATCAGAAGGCACCAATAAATGAGATTAGAAAAAGAAGCAATGACAATATGAAGGTGAAGAAAAACATTTAGTTCAATTGGTGGTTAGGATCTGAAAAACACTCATGAAGGAATATTCATTTGTGGCTTTCGAAAGGGAATTAGATTATCATCTGAAATGAACAAAACTGCTGGACCCCACTGATAAGCTGGGAAAGGGGACCAGGTGCAATGCTCCAGCAGAGCAATACATCCCAGTCCATTACACAGCATTACATCCTAGTCCCAAACTGGCATCTCCAAATCATGACAACCAGCAGAGCACATACACTTTGCACTGACTGGCCTACTTCTGTGGTATAAAAGTTCTGTGACTGTCATAAACCATTTGAGGTGTTTTGAAATTTTGTTATTTCGTTCTTAACAATCTTTACTTGCAGTTTTCTTTTGAACTAAATTCATATTCTCAAGTTGTTATCATGAGATTAGAATTTGAATTCCTTGGATAATTAATGCAGATTACTCAGCTTGTAAACCCACCAGCATTAGATGCTCCAACAATTGAAGATCAATCTCCATCACATTGATGTGTGCAATTTGTGTACAAGATCAGAGACGTTAAAAGGGTTTGTGCATAATTTGTCATTTTCTTTGAAAATATTTTCTTTTTTTTTTACCATGTTCAATACTTTTCTTTCTGATAATGCTGTTTGACTGGTAATTAAGCATCATCCAATTGGTAATGAGTCTTTTTGCTTTCAATGTTGGCATCACGTGGAAGGCATTGCATCACGATGATGGATCTATTGGCTGGTGAGCTTGGGAATGTTTTGTAGAATGACATCTTCAAGAGTACATTTAATCAGAGTTGGCATCCCTAGAGTTACTCATGCAGTCGCACAATCACCACGCAACCATGTTCAAATTCTCATGAATAACCCACCAGCAGTAATTTCTAGGCTATGGATAAACTCGAAACATACACATCCCACAGGCATTAGAAACAGAATTTACTTACAAAATTCAGCATTCCTCAGAGGTAAACATTTTCAGTACTGCATGTTTACTTTGGTTGCTGCCGTGCGGTCATTGTTTATGGCTCTGTGATTGACAAGAGCCTAGAGCAAGGGAAAAAGGTCAATCATGTAACTACATGCAGTGTCGTATTATGGAATTGTCCTCCACTGCAAAGTTTTGAATATTTTAATACAGTATGATACCAGAAAAGAAATAGATCAGCTATTTGACTTCTTAAGCTTATATTTATATATCAAGAACATAATTGCCCAGATATTCTGATGGCCAGATAATAACTTCAGTTGTGTGGACTGGACTTGCACATCTTGACGAGATAGAAATCACAAAGCAGTTGAATCTGGGGGTATTGCCCAGTTGATAGAAAATTTGATTGGGCCATAATCCTGTATTTAGAACCATCTAAATTACCTTGATAGTAGGAATCTTAGAGGGTTCCAGATCAGCTTAAGCTTAATAGTTACTCTGGAAAAGTTACAGGGTTAAAAACCATCTCTAACTCTTTGCAATCTATTAACCCAAACCCGCAACACACCACTGATTATCTAAGACCTCTCCCTCTGTGGTTCCTAATACACGTCAGATCTGAGACTGCACCTGCTGGACCTGGACTCCCAGCGAACTGACTGACCTGAAACTGCACCCCTAACCCAACTGCCAACTCCCAAGCCCTGCCTCAACCTGACCCATCAGCCCACCCCTACCAGATGCAGCACAACGTCCCCTCCCTAACTATCACCCCACTCTAACATGAGACCCAATCTCAACCTGAGACCTATCCGTTACCTGACACCCAAACCCTAATCTGCACCCCACATCCAAACAATGCCCAACTCCGACCTGACTAGTCACTTCACTTCCAACCTGACGTCTCACCTCCAAACCAACAATCGGCCCAACACAAGTTGACCGCTCAATCCTGCCCTGACAGTCCAAGCCAGCCTTGACATCTCATCCCATCACGTTACCCTCAGACCTGACACCACTATCCCCACCCAGTCTAACCTGACAACCACCGACCCCAGCCTAAACTGACTCAACACTCATCCACCTTTTCCAGATCTGACAAGTACTCACTCCTAGGTGGAAGTAGGTACTGCAGATGCTGAAAATTAAACTCAAGAATAGAATGGTGCTGGAAAAGCACAGCAGGTCAGGCAGCATCCGAGGAGCAGGAAAATCGACTTTTCAGACAAAAGCATCATTCCTGATGAAGGGCTTTTGACCGAAACATCAATTTTCCTGCTCCTCGGATGCTGCCTGACCTGCTGTGCTTTTCCAGTACCACTCTAATAAATAAATACTCACTCCTGTTGAACCTGATTGCCACCCCTCCTTCAAACTACCCTAAGGACCTATCCAGTTAACTGGAACCCAGGTGCCCTATTCATTTCATCCACCTGGCACACTAACCCCTTACCTCCATCTCACCCTACCTCCTAATTTAACTTAGTTATTCCTTCGCAGTAGCTTTCAAAGAGCTGCTGGACATTTAAGCTCTAGAATATAGCACTCAGCACTGTAAAGCAAACACCGAAACTATATGTTGATTTTCTCTGCTGCTGGATTTGAAAATCCCCGGACTGACTCATAACAGGTAGCCCCTGTCCAGAAGTCTTTAGCCCAAAAGTCATCAAAAACTAAGCGAGTATTTCTGTTTTAATCTGATCAGATTCAGTAATAGTTTTACAAACAGAATCATTGGAAGTGTCAGGATGCAACAAACTGTTTGTAATTGCCATAAATGTTGCACTTTACAAAGAAAGAACAATAAATTTTGGAATGTTTGACCAATGATTTTAAACTTTGGCATAGTACAAACATTTACACTTTTATTGCCATATGATTTCAAGTTAGTAGATTTTATTTTTGATGTATGCGTAGTGGATTGAATAAGCAGCTGTAAACTGGATACTTTTGCCAGGAAGTGCATAACCCTTCCACCTTCTATATCTATATGAGGCAGTACAGAAAATAAGTAATGAATAGGATAGATTGGAATATCTAATGCCGAGCTTCCTAAGCAAAAGCTGCAGCTTTACCATTTAGCTTTCTATATGTTTCTGAGCAACTACATTTGTGTCTAAGCATGATAATAGGAATAGCATGTGACTGCTGGGCACAGTTTAAAAGCCCCATTAATCCCAAGAGGTAATTCTTGGTAAGGTCACGTAGTACTCAAGATCATCTTTTTCTTGCAAATTGCATTTAATCATTTGACAGCTCCAAAGTATCTTTCATGGAAATTGCATGAATAAAATGAGCACAAATGGTGTGAGAAATGGAAATTATTACTCTATTAATAGACTTAAAACTGGAAGAAGATTTGAGTTAGCAAAAGGAATAATGAAATAGTATATTAATAGAAAAATAGAAGTATAGATTGATTGTGAGATAAATAATGCATCGGAAATGAATCTGGTGAAATTACATCTCTCAATTATCAGCCAGCTGCTCAGCTGTTTGTGAAGTACCTAGCTACTTAAGCAAGTCTCTGGGCCCACAGGTCATTTTTAGACAGCAGTACTTAGACATTGACAATGTATCAAAGGTATAAGTAATGTAGGTTTATGTTTTAACAGCACACACTGCATGCCTATATTAACTGCACTAAAGCTGCCATTTGGGAATTTATTATTTTTTTCTGTGCAACAGCATTCCCACATTAAAAGATGCCCTGCACAAAGCATCTACCTTGATGAATTTAACACACATATCACAAAACCTGCCACAATTGGCAAGTGGTGATGGGGATAGGATTATGAGATCTGAAGTCATCTGAATCTGCACATTGGTAGTTGAGTTTGACTCAGTTGTGTTGTTCTTGAAATAGGAACAGGCGAGTGTTTTGGCAGCTTTCTTCATGACTGAGCATTCTTCACGACTGAGCATCCTTCATGACTGATCTTCAGAATCCACTCTACTCACTCTACATGGGCCAGGGGCTAGAAAATATATCCAAAAAAAAAGCAATCTGTTCCATCACCAACCTGGCTGGAAAACACATTCAACAGGTTCATCTACTTACAGTCTGTAAACCTAAGTGAAACTCAATCTCAGAACCCGAAATGTATGAACCCTCATGGATAGTGAGCAAAATCATCATCCAGAATGAATAACTGCCCATGTTGCCCTTAAACATGGGCACTACAACATCTTAATTTCTGCTTTGCAGGAGACTTACAGGGCAGGCAAAGGGTAGCTGACAAAAAAAGGTGATGGTTACACCTTTATCTTCAGCTTATCAAGAACAAGCTCATCAATTGGCTCTCCTGTTGCCATCAACATTCACTTCATGACTGTCCATCCATAACTTACCATGAGCCAGAAGGCAGCAGTCATGAGTGCCTATGGTCCAACACATGATAGTACAAATGAGTCCAAGAAGGTTTCTACTCTGTTGTCTGAACACTACTCACTAAAATCCCAAGGGAAGATTAATTATTTTCCTTGGAGACTTCAACAACAGGTTTGGAAAGGACTCCAAATTCTAGAAAGGAACCACCTGAAAGGATAGAGTAAGGATTTGCAAGTCCAATATGATTCTTCTGCTCACTAAATGTGCAAAACACCAGCCTCTCATCACTTACAGGAGAAAGTGAGGACTGCAGATGCTGGAGATCAGAGCTGAAAATGTGTTGCTGGAAAAGCGCTGCAGGTCAGGCAGCATCCAAGGAACAGGAGAATCGACGTTTCGGGCATAAGCCTTCTTCCTATCGATTCTCCTGTTCCTTGGATGCTGCCTGGCCTGCTGCGCTTTTCCAGCAACACATTTTCAGCTATCATCACTTACACAACTGTTCCACCAAAAAGACAAGTTCAGAAATCAAAGCACTGACACATGATTGACTGTGATTATTCAATCCCTGAAAGATGTCCTCATTATTAAAGCAATGACCAGTACAGATGACTACTGGACATACCACCAACTCATCCGCTCCTCAATGTCCATCAAATTCAACCAGAAGCAGCTGAAGGTGAAGCAACAATTCAGAAAAAATCTCAATATTTAGCAGCTTCAAGAGATGACCAAACTAATCAGCCTCCAACAATAGCTTCATCAAAATTTTCAGAGTTCACTTTATTGATGTGAAGGAAATCTGATAAGAGCTGAAAACAGCTGTGAAGAAACCAGAAAACACCAGGAATAACCATTTCATTGAAGACCTCATCAACAAGAAGAAGAAAACAATCCGTGCCTGGCAAAATATCACCAGCAAGTCAAAGAGGAGATCTAATCAGTCAGGAAAGGCAAGGGTTACAAAAAAAAGCGAGGGAAACCTGCAACCAGTGGTGGACTCAGAAAACTAAAGAACAGCTATTTCTTGCTGACAAGCACAGCACCTTGAGTTTCTTCAGTGCCACCAGACAATGTCTGGATCCAACACCTTTGGACTCAAACTGGTGTGAAATAAGGATTGAATCCTTGTGAGAGATGGAAAGTATTAACCTCTGATGGAAAGAATACTTCAATTACTTAATAAACTGTGATACAATTATCGATGAGGCAGTCTTTGAGAAAATCCCCCAAAGTTCCATCAAAAATGATCTTGGACTCCCACTTAGTGTGGCAGAATCGTCCATTAGACACATGAAGAAAGGAAATGCAGCAGGAGTAGACAGATTTTTAAATTTAGAGAAGAACTACTCACTCATTTCCATCGACTGATCCTGAAAATCTAGGACAAAGAAGAAATCCCTGCTGATCTCAATGATATTGCTATCACCATCGTCTTCAATAAAGGAGAAAAAGTGGACTGAGGAATCCCCCCTTTTCATCACTAGGAAGATCATTGCCCGAATCCTAACTAATCCTTCTCCCTCTCTCTGAGGAAATCCTTCCGGTAAGCTGATGTGGCACTATAAAAAATGGAAGAAGTGTTAGGTGTTTTGAAAAGGATTTCAAAGAATTCCATTAAGGTAGATAAGTCTTGCAGGACCTGATGAGATCTATCCAAGTAGACTGAAGGAGGTGAAGAAGAAAGTTATTTGTATCTTTGTATCCTGTTCAGTCACAGGAGAGATCCCAAAGGATTGGAGGTTAGCCAATGATTTACTTTTGTTTAAGAAGGACAACAGGGATGATCTGTAAAATTACAGGATAGTGAGCCTTATGTCAGTGGTCGGAAAATTATTGGAAAAGATTCTTAGGGATAAGAATTCTTCAAATTTTTTAAAATATGAACTGAATGAGTGACAAGCAGCATGGCTCTGTGTCAAGAAGATGGTGTCTCACAAACTTGGTTTAATGTTTTGAGGAAGTGACAAAGATGATTAATATGGGCAGAATGGTGGATTTGATTTGATTTATTTGATTGATCTTATTTATTTGTTGTTATGTGTATTTTGTTAGAAAATATGGTGAAAAGTATTGTATAGTGGTCCCATTTTGCAGGCTGATACAAACAGTGAAATCACATGTGATCCGCTAGTAAATGGGTACAGAACTAGTTTGGTCATAGAAGACGGAAAGTAACTGAGTTCTGAGCATGGGTTGCTGGACCCGAAACATTAACTCTGATTTCTCTCCACAAATGCTGCCAGACCTGCTGAGCTTTTTGTTTTTGTTTCTGATTTCCAGCATCCACAATTCTTTCCATTTTTATCCTTGTGCATGAGGTAGTCATCCTTTCAACTCATCTAGATGCTCTGAAATTTGGACTAAACATAGATAAAACCTCATGACCCTTGAGGAGTACCGTCAACACTCTTTGAAATGGATCCTCCGCATCAGCTGGGAGGATAGAATACTAACAACAGCATCCTGAAGCAGCAAATAACACCAGCATCAAGGTCATAATCATCCAAAACCAATTCCATTGGGTCAGCCACATGTTTAGGATGCCTGATGTCTGAGTACCAAAGCAAATCATCTTCACCCAACTTAAGGAAGGCACTCAAATGAGAGGAGGGCAAAAGAAGTGTTTCAAAGACTCCCTGAAGCCTTCCCTCAAGAAATGCAACATAGATGTCAATGCATGGAAGATCCTTCTTCAGAAGAAACTGACTTGAAGGAGACACAATTCTTTGAGAATACCCATTGACAAGAGGAATCAAAAAGGATTGCCAGCAATTTTATGGCTATGGACCAATTCCACCTCTCCGATACACCTCCCAAGCCTGAGGTCAGAGTTGTGACTGTAGAAACAGGCTCATTGGCCATACAAAGACCTTCCGAACCCAGGAGCAGAGACATGGAATTTCCTAGCTGGGCAATCATGCTCAGTAGTAAGTGATTGCCAATGGAGGTATTTCTATTCTGCTACAAAAATTACCTTGATCCAACTCTCCTGGGTTGTATACTCTGCAAAGCTAAACACTTTGACTATGGTAACTGATACCTGTGAGCTAGAAGTTGATTCTCCTGCTCAGAGCAACTTTTCTCTTTTATGTTGTGACCTCCTGGTTCTCCAAAACTGAGACTTTGACTCTCCTGTTCTCAAGTCAAACCCCCCAAACTAATGGTTGTCTAGTGTCTTATAAACTCACCAATATAAATAACATACCCATTATCACTACATGGATTCTCCCATGTAGACACATACATTCACGGAATTGATGCACTGGAGTCACAATTCCAAATGCCCTTCCAATCTTTTGTTTTAAAAATACTTTCACAGAACTGATCCAGTTTAATCTGCCCCCTTTTTCATGACAGGCATTTGCTGTTAGT
This sequence comes from Chiloscyllium plagiosum, assembly GCF_037043375.1. Classification (NCBI taxonomy): domain Eukaryota; kingdom Metazoa; phylum Chordata; class Chondrichthyes; order Orectolobiformes; family Hemiscylliidae; genus Chiloscyllium; species Chiloscyllium plagiosum. The sequence goes on along the minus strand of NW_028270145.1, from coordinate 75,630,293 downwards.
TGTGACCTAAAGGATCTGTATCTCAAAATGTTACTTTGCCAGCTCCTGTGAAAGGGGAAGTGTGAAAAGCAGTATGGTTCTGGGACTGTTGGGCACCAGGTGGGTAGGTGACAATGTGCAAAGTAACAAGGAGGTAAGGTAAGCAATAGAGTGTAGGTCAGGGTTGATGGGAGACATCAGGTCTGTCTGGGTCAGGCAAATAAGGATGTTGGATCCCAAAGACATGGGGAGGGGACACCGGGAGGTTTGGATCTGCTTGGGGGATTCGGGTATTATGTCCAGTGCCTCAGGAAGGTCAGATCCAGTAGCAAGGAATTGAGATCAGAATCTAGAACTTCACATCCAACTGAGGTGGCAGGAAGGTGTTGGGTCCTGAGTGGAGGCAAGCTGTCAGGTCTGGTGGTGGGGTAACAGAGATCAATTCCTAGATGTTAGGAGGCATGTTGGCTTACAGCAGAAGAGTGGCGTGTCAGATTCAGCAATGAGGAGGGGCTGAGGATGGCTGCAGATCTGTGATAGGGTATTGGATCCAAGCCATATCGGGCAGTTATCAAATCCGGGAGTAAACGGGAATGTCTGATCTCAGATGGAGGCAGTGGGAGATGTTGGATCTCAGGACAGGGGCTGTCAGATCCAGCAGCAGAGGAGTGATGTTGGGTGTCACAGGAAGTAGAGGGAGTTATCGGGTCCCGTTCTCAATTTTGTAGGGGATGTTGAGGTAATGTAGCTGGGGGAGTGTGACAATGGGGTCAGTTTGATAGTCAGGAGCTAGATTAATTTTTTTAGTAGTCTAACCTCTACCATTTACTAAACTGCAGTGGGAACCCCTACAATTTCCCAATTTAAATGAATGCTTTCAGAAAGTTTCATATGTAGGCCTGTTGGAATCTTTATATATATATATAAAGGTGTACTATATATATATATATATATATATATAGTACACCTGTCATCACATTAGGCAGAATATGTACACTGCCAGGCACCAGTTGGGTGAAATGACATATCAATATCCCAACGTTCCCCTGCCCCCAGAGCCAACATCCAAATCACAGTCTGATACATCTGTCTCTGCTAGCACCTGACATGCCTCCATCCTCTGGAGCTTCATCCCTGCTACTGGACCACTAGACATGACTGCATCCCCCTGACTTCCACTCAGGACCCAACTCCCTCCATTGGTTGTGAAGCCCCAAGTGCTGACCTCATTTCCCTTCAATACACTGGACACAACACCACAAAACTTCACTGGATCCAAATTTTCTGCATTCCCACCTCCCTAACTCATGGATATCGGCATCCCTAACCTGGCCTAACCCAAGCAGATCCAAAATCTCCAGTCAACCCTGACTGGGCAGCATGGTGGCAGTGGGCGGCACTGTGGCACAGTGGTTAGCACTGCTGCCTCACAGCGGCAGAGACCCGGGTTCAATTCCCGCCTCAGGCGACTGACTGTGTGGAGTTTCCACATTCTCTTTGTGTCTGCGTGGGTTTCCTCTGGGTGTTCTGGTTTCCTCCCACATTTCAAAAGATGTGCAGGTCAGGTGAATTGGCCATGCTAAATTGCCCGTGGTGTTAGGTGAAGGGGTAAATGTAGGGGAATGGATCTGGGTGGGTTGCGCTTCGGCGGGTTGGTGTGGACTTGTTGGGCCGAAGGGTCTGTTTCCTCACTGTAAGTAATCTATATTTACCTGTCCTGCTTGAAACTTTGCACTCTGAATTCTATATAATGATGATAAAAATAATCTGTTTTCATAAATTATGAGAGAAAGGAAAAAAATCATTTATGAACTCTATACCCCCTTTAAAAAGCCACAAGCTAAATGGCTTAAAACGCCAGTAGTACATGAATAGTGCACTATTTGATCATTCTCATTTATTTTTAATGTCACCTATTTTTAAGTCTCTCTGAAGTAATTCTGCTCTAGCTATGCATCCTTGCATACTCTTGCATCCTTTGTGAGATTTGACTAATCTCAAGCTACAGAAAATGATTGACACAATAGCCTCTCAATTCTGCTGGTGGAACTTATTTTCAATTATAAACTGTATATTTTTTAAAGTTGATGTTTCAGTGGATTTTATTTTGAAGTATATATAGTGGAGATAACATATACCTTTTCCTAAGAGGCACTCTTTATACCATGTCTAAAATCCACAATAACCTCATGATTTCTAAGATTGATTTGATGATACTCAAACATTTACAGAAGCAGGTTTCAGAAAGATTAGCATCATGAAGGAGCTGTCTGTTTCATTGTAGATACAGGCTTCTGCATAGCGGCAGTCTCTGAACTCTATTGTATGATTAGGGCTTTGAATAAAATGAAAAGGAAATATTTGACATAATGGGGTATAAATCTAATTGTGCCTTCCTAACGGGTGAGAGTAATCTAGAAAAATGAAAATCTCTCTGTAAAAATTATATTCTCCCAAATGTATATAGCTGCAAAATCCAGTCACGGTTTATGGATTGGTCAGGATTTTGCAGCTATATATATATATATTTCTCCTCAAAGGATTGCTGACTATTTCATTGCGTGAAAGAAGTGTGTGGAAATGCAGTTCTGGTAATTAATATGCTCCTAGTATTAATTAAGTTAGACAGGCACTGAAAAGTTCCAGGTTCCAATTCTATTCCTATGCTGATTAACTAACCTTAGCTAGTACAGTAGTCAGAGCCTTATATTTGACCTATTAACCTTGAGGTTAAGAAGGTGAAAAATAATTGGCTGAATGACTCCCTCGAAAAAATAGAATTGCCCCCTTCCCATCATTAAAGAACCTGCTGGCCTGTAGAAGTGTTTTCCAATTGGATAATTGTCTGTCACTTATCCTCAACAATGGAGGATAAAATTAGCAAATGTATTATTGATATTATCTTGCCAGGATTACTGTACCTTTTCTGCCAAAGATGCTACCATGTTCTAAAGTCAAGCAAAATCACGTTCAAGCAAATAAAATAAATCCTGTTCATCCAAAACCTATATTCAGCTTCGGTCTTTCAATAACTTACTAATTTCTTCCAAACAAGTCAAAAAATCCTGGGGATGCCTATGGATAGAATCGTAAGATAATATGCCACAAGACTAGGAAAAAGTGAGGACTGCAGGTGCTGGAGATCAGAATGAAAAAGTGCGGCGCTGGAAAAGCACAGCTGGTCAGGCAGCATCCAAAGAACGGAAGACCGTAAATTCTTCATCAGGAATGTTGGGGTGGTGGGGGCTGGTGGCAAGGGGGCTGAGAGGTTAGTGGGAGGGAGTGGGGCTGGGGGAAAGGTAGCTTGGAATGCAGTAGGTAGATGAAGGTGGGGGGTGATGGTGATAGGTCAGAGTGGAGGGTGAAGTAGATAGGTAGGAAGGAAGATGGACAAGTAGGACAGTTCAAGAGGACAGTGCCAAGTTAGAGGGTTGGATCTAGGATGACGTGGGGGGGAGGGGACATGATGAAACTGGTGAAGAGCTTTTGCTCGAAACGTCAACTCTCCTGCTCCTTGGATGCTGTCTGATCGACTGTGCTTTTCCAGCACCATACTTTTTGACTCTGTATGTCACAAGACCTTCAGTGTAATTTCTTATTCCAATGTGTTTTAGGCTTTTCTAAGGGATTATTTACAATCAATATTGACAGACTCAGCAGAAGACATAAATTGCTGGTCTTATTACACTGTACAATTTTATTAATAATGGATTTAGTAATTATTTGAATAATAAGTTATTCTATTGACCTAGATCTGAATTTAATAGTAACAATAAGTGCACGTCAGAAAGATCCTAGGACCTGGGGAGAAGGGATGATCAGTTCCCCTTTTTTTTTTAAAACCCTTCTCAGTCAGTTGCAATAGATATTTTTGGGTTTTTTTGCATGTAGCTATTTCAACATTCCACAATTAAACTTAGTTAACCAAATCAACAATGGAGAGCCCATTCCAAGGTTTACTTGAGAGCAAAAGAGTAGAGATATATTAAGCTGATATTTACCCATTAAGCCCAAGAAAAATAGCATAAAACACACACAAAAAGGAGTTTATAAGCTTAAAAGGTAAGAGAGGGTTTCTATACAGACAAGAAGATAAAGGCAGTTAACAAGTTTTTTTTAAAGGCTTTGAGTTGTGAGAGAAAAAGCTGAGTCCCAACAATTTAGCTGTTGCCCTGTTTCTTTGGGAATGGCAAAATTTGTAGATAAACTTGATTTCTCAATACATGGTCTCTTCTCTAAACCAGCGATGGCTTCTGAGATTAAGTTGAGAAGGATGAAAAGAACTTGCATAATGTCCTTGCAGTTATGAATTCCTGATGAAGGGCTTTTGCCCGAAACGTCAATTTCGCTTCTCGTTGGATGCTGCCTGAATTGCTGTGCTCTTCCAGCACCACTGATCCAGAATCTGGTTTCCAGCATCTGCAGTTATTGTTTTTACCTTATCCTTTTTTTATATCTATTATCACTTAAAGGCTGCTTATGCTAAACAGTTTTCTTTCAGGCTAGGAGGGTGAATACCTGTTAAAGTTAGCCATTGACAGTCTCCATTCATCCTCTCAGCCTGATCGTTATCTATTCTTTTGTCTGTCTGACTGTCCTTTTCTTTCTCTGGCCTTTATCATTTGCTCCTTACCCCTCCTCCCCCACCCTATTCCCCCCCCCCCCCCCCAGCCTATATGGGGTGGCACAGTAACTCACTGGTGAGCACTGCTGTTTCACAACGCCAAGCATCTGGATTCAATTCCACCCTCAGGTGACTGTGTAGAGTTTGTACATTCTTCCCACGTCTGCATGGGTTTTATCCAGGTGCTCCGATTTCCTCCCACAGTCCGAAGATTTGGTGGATTGGCAATGTTAAATTGCTCAAAGTGTCTAAGGATGTGCATGATTTGGAGATGCCAGTGTTGGACTGGCGTGTACAAAGTTAAAAAATCACACAATATAACCTGGTGTTGTGTGATTTTTAACCAAGGATGTGCAGGCTAGGTGGGATAGCTATGGAAAATGCAGGGTTATGTGAATAGGGTAAGAGGGGTGAATTAAAGTGGGATGCTGTTCGGAGAGTCGGTGTGAATTTGATGGGCTGAATGGCCTGATTCCATGCTGTGGGGATTCTATGATTCTGCATTAAAAACTAACGTTTTACTAGCTGCTATCAGTTCTGGGGAATGGTCACTGGACCTGAAACTTTGACTCTGATTTCTCTCCACAGATGCTGCCAGACCTGCTGAGCTTTTCCAGCAATTTCTCATTTCTGATTTCTAGCATCTCCAGTTCTTTCAGTTTCTTTGCAGATTCTGGTACTTGTGCTATTGTTCCACTCTAATCTGGGTAGTTGTAAGCACTTTTTGACCTGCCAGTATATGAATTAATGATGCAACTGTGAGTAAAACAACAAGTGTGCATTTCTTGTCACTGCACTAAGTTTCAGTGCCTTTTGAGTAAATTGATGATCCCATTTCAACCAGTTCTTGTATATTCCATGTGAGTTGCCTGAGTTTGTCAATAATCACAGTAACAACTTCAGGTCAGGTCAGTTGTGTTGTATTGTGTCTCTTGTTTAGCTTTAAGAATCATGCTCTCAATATCTTTATTGCATTATAACATGTAACGTGAGGATATAAAGATATCATATACAACTTTTCCACAAATTACTTAAAGTATGCTACTGGAAGCATGCTCCTCTGATGTAATGTATTAGCTTAATTTTAGCCCAAACATTTAGGTGATTGAGGAATACAATGCTTGTACATAAGTGACAGTAAATGTTTGTTGGATTTGGCAATATCACAATATCCATGCAAAATTTCTCAAGTTATAGGCGATACCATACAACAGTTTTCGCTATTTTGTAACAAAATATAAGTGACAAATAAAATAAAATCATTGTTGCATCAAGTTAAAAAAAACTCTTCAAGACAAGCTCAGACACAATATTTTGCTGGTAAATATTTGAAAAACTAATTGAAGATGAACCAGACATAGTTTTGGACAACCGAATTCAGACAAAAGGACAGTTTCTCATCCTATAGCAGCATTGATTTATTTGAGAGCAGACAAAAATACATAGGATATTGAAAGGACAGAACGAATATTTTTTTAGTAGCATATAAGTGCTTTTGTGATAAAAATAATTCCAAGAGTGCCTTACTTAAGAATAATAAGGTAGCAGTTACAAGTACAAGCAAAACTGAAAGCAGTGGCCTTTTATAGATACTCCGAGTATTCCACATGTTTCTATTCTCTCTTAACCAAAAATATGAGAAGCTGCCGATCCAATTTAAATTAAGTGTTGTTTAAAATAGTCCTGAAAGCACAACTCCAAAGTTCTTCTACAAGAAAAAACAACTTAAAAAAACACATGGTTTTCTATATCAAGTAAACCTACCTGTATTCAGACAGACTCATAGAGGTGTGTAGCTTGGAAACAAACCTTTCAGTCCAACTCGTCCATACCAACCAGATGTCCAAAATTAATTTAGTCCCATTTGGCAGCACTTGTCCTATATTCCTCTCAACCCTTCCTATTCACATACTTATCCAAATGCCTTTTAAATATTGTAATTGTACCAGTCTCCACCACTTCCTCTGACAGTACATTCCATACATGCACCACCCTATGCATGAAAAAGTTGCTCCTAACGTCGCATTTAAATCATTCCCCTCTCACCTTCAACCTCTGCTCTCAACTTCTGGACTCCCCTAACCTGGAAAAACACCTTGGCTATTCACTGTTTCCATACCTCTCATGATTTCATAAATTTCTATAAGATCACCCCTCAGCCTCTGACTATCCAAGGAAAATAACCCCAGCCTATTCAGCCTCTCCCAACAGGTCAAACCCTCTCACCCTGGCAACATCCTTGTAAAGCTTTTCTGAACCCTTTCAAGTTTCACAACAACTTTGCTATAGCAGGTGTACCAGAACTGAATGCAGCATTCCAAAAATGATCTAACCAATGTCCTGTGCAGCCGCAACATAATGTCTCAACTTCTATACTCAATGCACTGACCAATCAAGGCAAGCATACCAAATTCCTTATTCACTATCGTTCTACCTGTGACTCCACTTTTAAGGAATTATGAAGGTGCACTTGTTGGTTCATTATGTTATTTCCTTTATCGAAACTGGCAGGAAAATTTAAATAAAGCATGTGTGGTGTCATGACTCCTTTTAGAGACATAGAGTCATACAGCACAGAAACAGACCCTTTGGTCAAACTAGTCCATACGGAACATAATTCCAGCTGCCTACTCCTGGTCCATATCTTTGTAAACCTTTCCTATTCATGTACCTATCCAAATGAGTTTGGAACATTGTAATTGTACCGACATCCATTACTTCTCCAGGAAGTTCATTCCACACGTGAACCATCTTCTGTGTAAAACATTTGCCTCTCACATCTTTTTTAAATCTCTCTCCTCTCACCTTAACAATGTGCCCCGTAGTCTTGAAATTCCCCATCCCAAGGAAAAGACAACCAAAATTAACTTTATCTATTCCTCTCATTATTTTACAAACTTCTATCGGGTTGCCTGTCAACCTCCTATGCTCCAGAGAAAAATGTCAGTGCCTATCCAGCCTTTCTTTATAACTCAAATCTTCCATACCCAGCAGCATCCTGGTCAATCTCTTCTAAACCCTCTCCAGCTTAATAATATTCTTCTTATAACTGGGAAAACAGAACTGGACACAATATTCCAAAAGAGGCCTCGCCAATGTTCTGTACAACCTCAACATGACTTCCTAATTCCTTGGTCCTGAATATCACCAGAGACAGAAACCTGCTTCTTATAAACCTGCAATTCTTAAAATAGCAGTTTTGAAGGTATCATGGCCAGGATAGCAGCAGTCTTAATGGGACCAAGGCTCACTGAAACAGCAACTTTAATCTACGCTAACAAGAAGTCAGGGACACACAACTTTGGTGAAGTAGTGCAAAGTTTTTAATGATGAATAGCAGAAGCCTTGTCTTAGATTAGACATCCAATGATATCCTTGCTGAATAAAAACTGTGCAAACAATGAATACAGTTCTATTTCACAGATCGAGAGAGATCAAAACAATTATAAAATTTTGCTTGCCATTGGCAATAAGGGATTTAATTAATATATCTAATTTTAACATAGATGATAAAAATCTAGAAAAGACCTGGAAAGTTCTCACAGACCAGTTAAAGGTAAGAATAAACTTTAAGATGAACAATCTCATGTCGCACAGACAACAATGGCAAGAGTCTATTGATTGGTTTGTCATAAGATGTGTCATCATATGTGACTTTTCCAAAAAGAAATCGTCAGGGAGTTAAGTGAGTTGGTCATTGCCTCTAACCCAATTGAAGCCTTTAGAAAAGTCCTTCTGTGTAAAACAAAATGGCAATACCATTGATGCATTGTTTGAGGATAGAGAAAAGTTTGAAGTCCCAGAGGAAGGCCAATAATAGTTACATGATTTTTGTGCAGCCAGTTCTATAGCTACAGTCAATAAAGCACATCAAACTAACTAAACCCACATCCCTCAAGTGAATAAAAACAAATATAAGATGACTAACAAAATAAAAACTTCAAATCATGTGAAGTTGGAAGTATACTCAACTCTATAGCATATTAGTCTAATATTAACCCAGATGCTTCAGTGTTGAAGAAATGTAATGTTCATTACATACAGTTATTACCCTGAGAAATGAATCAGAGAATGTTTGTCACCTATTTCTTTTGAAAATGTGAGGAAATGTTTAGGGTTTAAAGAAAGCCACTTCCATGGACTTGTTAAGCAAAAGTCATGTTCAACTAACTTGCTTGAATATTTTTAAGAGCTAACAGGGAAGTTTGATGGGGGCAATACTATTGTTCTGGTGTACATGAACTTATTGGAGTCATGTAGATAAGGTGCCACACAACAGACCTATGAACAATTGTGGACTCATGAAATAAAGGGACAGTAGCAGCATGTAAATTGACTGAGGAGCAAGAAACAAAGTTAAATATTGAATAGATTTTTGGATTCGCATAGAGTTTATAATGGAGTTCCCCAGAGGTTGCTGTTAGGATTCCTGCTCTTTCTGGTGTATTTTGATGACCTCGACCTTGATCTGTGAGATACAATTTCAAAATTTGCAAATGATAGAAACTTGGCAATATTTTATATTGGTAGGAGGCTAGCATAGATGTATAAAATGGCAGAACCTGGTGGGTAGACAAGTGATATTTAACTCTGAGAACTGTGAAGCATTTTTTTGAATAGAATGTGAAAAGAGAATGTAAATTAGAAGGTACAATTTTAAAGATTATGTAGAGAACCTGGGTGTGTGTATTTATTTTACATATATAATATATATATTCATATATACGCACACATAGATCATTGAAATTGACGGGATAATTGACAACATTGTTTGTAAAGCACATGACAAGGTGGACTTTATCAATAGGAATGAAGAGTACAAAAACAGCGAAGTTACTGTAGAACTGTATAAAACACTTGGTCAGTTTCAACTTGAGTATTTCATCCAATTCTAGACACTATGTTTTAGGAAGGATGTGAAGGCATTGGAGATGTGCAGCAAACATTCATGAGAATGGTTCCAGAAATGAGGAACAATTGTTTTTTCGAAAGAGTAGTGAAACTGGGACTGTTATTCTTGGAGAAGAAATTATTGAGAGGAGATTTGGTAGAGGTATTCGGATTGTAAGGGGCGTGGAAATAATATGCTGCGAAAATATTATTCCTATTTGTAGAAAGATCAAGTGCCAGAGGACAAAGCTTGAATGTTATTGATAAAATAATTATTGGTCACATGAATTTAAAATGTACTGATGGAGAATGTAGTAGAAGCAGATTAAATAAGGGAATTGAATCATTAACTGAAAGGAAAAATAATGCAGAGCTACAGGGAAAAGGTAGAGAGAGGTGCATAGCTCCTTCAGAGTGTTTGTACAAATACGACAGTTCAAATGGCCTCTTTTTGTCTATAACAATTCAATGATTTGAAGACTGCTATTGAATGAAATGTGAATTGGATGTAATCTGAGTGTTCAGTCTATTTAATAGCCAATAAAACATAGTTTCATTAGTTAGGATACAGCTGTAAAATAGGACTAAATTGATATCTAGTTTTTTTAAAAAATTCAACACGTAGTATTTTTGAAGTCAAATGATCTTAATTCAGCAATAGCTTAAGTTAGAGTGTGTTGAATTCAGACTCCACTTCTGCATATCTGATACTAACATAGTCCTGGGAGAGAGCTGCCCTTATCAAATTAAACTTTAAACAAAAGTTCCATCTGTCTTCTGAAGCATAAATGATACAATAGGTCTTTTCGAATAAGAACAAGATGTTACGTCCAATCATCACAAAAATAGATCACCTGGTCACTTATCATAGAAAATTTTTGTGGAATATTTTGCTATCATGTTTCCTGGCATTACTTCAAAAGTAATTAATTGACTGAAGTGCTTTTGAGTGCCTGGAGATCAAGAAAGGTGATATTTGAATGAAAACCTCTGTTTGTTTTTGTGGAATTATACCTTCTGGGAATAAAAGTAATTACTGACCCTAAGGTTGTGATTTTCGCATTGTGACCATATTTGATTAGCATTGTTTCATTCATATAAGCAAAAAAAATCTTTGCAATTAATATTATTGGTGTATTTTGTAATCTCCTGATTGTAATGAGCATTAATTCCTTTCAGCTTTTTTCATATTTAACGGATATCACAAAATAAAGCGAACTTTATAAATTATTCAAAATAATAAACCTCAACATAACCAATCCTATGTTGCTTCTTCATATCAAAAGAAGATATTTATTTTAGAAAAATAATTTTGTGTCTATACTTAGGATTTGACAAGTCATTTTTTGATTGAAGCAAGAATTTATTTTCAATATTCTACATTTTTAATTATTTGAAAAAATATTTGCAGAATAAGCTTTGTACTATAATAGGCAAAGATTGCAAAAGGAAAGGTAGTAACACATTACAAAAAGGGCATGGTCAGGTGTGAAAGTATCATCTTATGGCTCCTGTGTTTTCATTTTCTTGCCATTAAATATTTACACGCCTTGATGTTAGGAATGAATCAGATTTGTTTTCTTGAATTTATCAAATTTGTTTTATGTTTAAGAAAAACAATTTAAATCAAGTGATAAAATATATTTTAACTTTTGCATATATCTCAAATCATACAATATGGATTACATGGTGGGAGAGAATGTATTGGCTAAATTAATGTTCATAAAAATCAATTGAAACATGCAATATGTATTTGGTGACTCAGCTGGCTTCAGGCTGAATCCAGTGTTCTTCCAACTTTCCTTTGGTGCTCCTGATGCTTCAGATTTAAAGTTGTAAATGACTAGTTGGTCTCCTGGTAATGGCAGGGCTGAGTTGAATTAGTTTAAGTAGTCTCTCTCTGCAGCAGGGGCCTTCCTGGATGGTCATGGTCAGAAAACAGGGTTTGAAGTTGCAATGTGGTTTGCATGAGGGGCACGGGCAGAAAGCAAATGAAACTATTCAACATGACATTTGTAGCAGAAATCAGACAGTCAGAGTTGACAACTGAGCAGGGCTCAGGTGTTTCGAGGAAGTCATGGCTATCTGTGTTCTCAATCATGCCTATTTATGTTTTGTTTTTGGTTTGACTGCAACTAGCCTCACCATCCCAACAGTGTTTAAAGATTTGAAACAACATAACTGCCCTTCTCTCAGAAGTAGTAAGACTGCTGCAATTCTTTTCTGAGCATGTCACAATGTTGTATTTCCTGAAACCTGACCTGCAGCCAATTATTAGGGAAAGCATAGCATGATTTGTCATCATTGTCCTCAAATTATTTACCTCCCAATTCCTTCCAGACTTTAACAAGAGATATCAACACCAATTGCCAATCTTACTTTGGATTTGCATTGTACATTAATAGATCAAATACTTTTGTCACATTCCCTCTAGATACTTGGAAGCAGTACACCAGGAGTTTGTACAGATAGCAAAATTACCTGCAATGTAAAAATATCACTAGCAAGTTTTGAGAGTATTAGACAAATGAATTTTAGCACCATAATGAGGCAAACCAATAAGCATTGATTTCCTTATTTACACAACATAAAGAGGAATAATTGAGCTGGACTGCATGAGAATTTTCTTCAATAACGGCTCATGTGATAGCTGATACCATTTGACATCACAGATATGCAGTTTAGTTGTTAGCTTTAGCTATTATTGATCCCATATAATGCATTTAAATCCTGGGCTTCATAAACTATTATAATTTGCCTGCAGGATCCTTTGAACAACAGCTTTATAAATTGCAACCTTCCAGCCTGTCAATGTGTGCCTTGAGTTTGATCACCAACAGCAGATGATGCCACACATTGTTTTGGTGACATTCCAGGAAGCTGTTGTGGATAGTTATTTTCTTTGCACCAAAATTCCAATGAACGGCTATAGAACAAGTTAGAGACTGGTGTCAAGAATTATTCTTTGCAATCTGCGTGCAAGGCTCTTTTTACTGTTGACTTATAGATTATTGAGGCACTGGGAGTCTTCCAATATCTGCCTGCATCACAATCCTTCAGTAGCACAGAATATGTCCAAATTGTGTCCTTGGATTAATGTTTGTTGAACATCTCTCTAGGTCCTTCCACCCATGAATAAACCTTACCAATCCAAAGATCAATGTTGGCATTTATGTCAACTAATGGTCAGATTTGCAGAAGAGCACTGTAAACACAACAGTTTCAAAACAGTTTCGGAACGCCTCATCTTCCACTTTGGAACACTTCAACCCCAGGGCATCAATGTGGACTTCAACAGTTTCCTCATTTCCCCTTCCCCCATCTCACCCTAGTTCCAAACTTCCAGCTCAGCACTGTCCCCATGACTTGTCCGGACTTGTCCTACCTGCCTATCTCCTTTTCCACCTATCCACTCCACCTTCTCCCTGACCTATCACCTTCATCCCCTCCCCCACTCACCCATTGTACTCTATGCTACTTTCTCCCCAACCCACCCTCCTCTAGCTTATCTATCCATGCTTCAGGCTCACTGCCTTTATTCCTGATGAAAGGCTTTTGCCCGAAACGTTGATTTCGAAGCTCCTTGAATGCTGCCTGAACTGCTGTGCTCTTCCAGTACCACTAATCCAGTACCTGCTGCACCTTGTTTCACTCAAGTAGTTAAGGCACCAATGGCAGCACATCAGCCACAATCAAGAATTCTAGAGTCAGATTTACACCTCCCAGGAGCAGTTGGACAACCAAATGCTGGCAGCTCTATTGAACTGCAGTGTCTCTGGGCGGCACGGTGGCTCAGTGGTTTGCATTGCTGCCTCAGAGCTCTAGGGTCCCAGGTTCGATTCTACACTACTGTGTGGTGTTTGCACATTCTCCCCTTGTCTGCATGGGTTTCCCCCATGGTGCTCGGTTTCCTCTCTAGGTCTAAAGTTGTGCAGGTTAGGTGGATTGCATGAGAAATGCAAGGTTACAGGGGAAGTGTCGTAGGTGGACCTCGATGGGATGCTCTTCATAACAATGGACTGGATGGCCTGCTTTCACCCTGGAGGGATTCTATGACCAGGGGGGCATTGATTGCTCCTGATACAGCACTCTGCTGAGATATAATATAGTGGATCTGGAGCCCAAGCTAGAGTTGTGAAACAGATGAGAACATGGAGTGGGGTTTATGGTGTAGGGAAGAGGGAAGATGGCAGCAAATACAAGAAGATAATTGTCACCAGGCAGCTGTCTTCCAAACGCTGCCACTGTGGTACATTGTGTTTTTGAACAAGGCACCCCAACCCCACACCCAGCTGCACACACGCAATGATACATAGAGGCGAGAGTCATACAACACAGGAGCAGACCCTTCGGTCCAGCTCACCCCCAGTGACCAGGTTTCCTAAACTGACCCAGTCCCAGTTGGTGAAATTTGACCCATATCCCTCCAAATGCTTTCTATTCAAATACCTATCCAAATACCTTTTAAATGTTGTAATTGTACTTGCCTCCACCATCTCCTCTGGCAGCTCATTCCATACACACACCACCCTCTGCATGAAAAAGTTATCTGTCAGATCCTTTTAAAACTTACCCCCCTCACTTTAAACCTAAGACTTCTAGTTTTGGATTCCCCTCCCCTAGAAAAAAAGACCTTGGCTATTCACCCTATCTATCCCCCTCACAATTTTATAAAACTTTATAAGGTCACCCCTCAGCTTCTGACAGTCTGGGGGAATAGCCTCAGCCTATTCAATCTCTCCCTCTAATCCCAGCAACATTCTTGTAAATCTTTGCTGAACTCTTTTCAAGTTTAACAAATCTTTCCTATAACAGGGATACTGGACCAGAATTACATATAGGATTCTGAAAATGGGTGTAACTCATATACTCTACAGCTGCAATGATGTCTCAATCCTAGAGTGAATGTTTTAACCAATGAAGACAAGTGTAACAAATGCCTTCTGTACCACCACTTGGCGAGCCCCTCACCTGACATTGGATTAATACCAACATTGGCAGGAGGAGCCCTTGAAGCTAGTTATTACTTATTCATTCATGGTATATCATATAATTGCAGTAATTGCACACTTTAAAAACCTCAGTTTAAAGAGGAGGCTATGGCATAGTGGTAAGTCATTGGATGAATAATCCAGAATCACAGGCTAATATTCTGCTGATTTGGATTCAAATCCCCACATGGCTCACAGTCAAATTTAAATTCATTAACAGTTAGTAATGATAAGCTTAGTCCAACTCATCCATGCCGACCAGAGATCCTAAATAAATCTAATCCCATTTGCCAGTATTTGGCTCATATCCCTCCAAACCCTTCCTGTTCATTTACCCACCTAGATGTCTTTTAAATGTTGTAATTATACCAGCCTCCACCATTTCCTCTGGCAGCTCATTCCATTCACGCACCACCCTCTGCATGAAAAAAATTGCCCCTTGGATCCCTTTTATATTTTCCCCAGTCACTTTAAACCTATGCCCTCAGCTTTTGGACCCTCCCCCCCCCCTCCCCCCTCCATCCTGAAGAAATGACAGTGGCTATTTACTCTATCCATGCCCCTCATGATTTTCTAAATCTCTATAAGGTCACCCCTCAGCCTTTGATGTTCCAAGGATACTAATCTCAGTCTATTCAGCTTGTCCCAAAAGCTCAAACCCTCCAACTCTGGCAACATCCTTGTAAATATTTTCTGAGCTCTTTCAAGTTTCATAACATCCTTCCTATTAGGAGGGAGACCAGAATTGCACACAGTATTCCAATAGTGGCCTAACCAATGTCCCGTATAGCCGCAAGATGATCTCCCAAATTCTATACTCAATGCACTGACCAATAAAGGCAAGCATACTAAATGCCTTCTTCGCTGTCCTAGACTCTGCTTTCCATGAGCTATGAATCTGCACTCCAAGGTCTGTTTATTACCGTGTAACTTCTGATGGTCATTGTAAAAACCTACCTGGCTGACTGATTATCTGATATAGAAAGATGTCTGCCATCCTTACCTGGTCTGGTTTCCATTTGATGCCAGAATCACAGCAATGTGGTTGACTCTTAACTCTACTCTGGGAAATTAGCCAGTAATGCCCTCTTCTTATGGTCAAAGAGAAACAAATTGGCATAAGGATGAGAAAGGCTGTCACAAGTTTCTCAGGATGAAAGCAGGAAGATGTTGGGTGCCAAATTGCTACCCTCCCACACCCTACCCCCAACACTAAGTTGGCTAAACATTCCAGCACATGCGAGAGAATTTCACCCAAGTTGGTAATGTTTTCCTCTGCATTCTTCAACATATTGTAGCACCACTGCAATTCTGCAATTTTCCCCTTTGACCGTCTAAAGTCTGAAATTGTCAAAATACACTGTTTGTAACTTCACAGAATCAGTTTTCTGAAATCCACACTTTTAATGTTATTGCAGTGATAACACTTCTAAGTAATTCTGCAGGGACTGGTGTTCAAATTGAAAACTGGGACCTCTCATCCTTTCAATCATTGTGTCAGTGGGAGACTGTGAAGATAACAACCAGTGATTTTGAGTTCATCCTTAGGTTGGCACTTCGTAAAAAATCAATAGCAATTTTTTTTGGATAATAGCAATATTTCATTTGACTTGTTTTCTTTTTAACAGCACCTGCATCATCACATTTAATGAGATCTGAAACCAAGGGTTTTGTGTATGAAGTTAAAGAATTAATATTAGGTGCATCATCCATGATGGTATCAAAATAGTCCATGCCTTCTCCCTTTTCAGTATTGTAGGTCTCTTACCTTTTAGTAGCAAATGTATCTGAAATCTTTTGTGCTGCTCGGCTTTAGAGTTTGAAAGTCACTCAAATCACTCAAACTCATGCTTTAAAACATACTTGTCAGGAGAGTTGTATCACAACTCCATATATACCAGAAAATCATAAATACTCAAATTCCATTTTCTGCTTGAAACTTAACGCTGAAATGATTTAAGTTGTGGCAGGTAAAACACTTTCTAATTTTATGATCGGTCCACCTGAATGACAATAAATCTACTGGACCTAAAAAGTACCTTACAAATCATTTTCATTCACACCCTATTCTAACTTGACTGCAATTACGTTTTCAACTGATTTTCATACATATTCTGTGCACTGTTTTAACATAAATTACATGTCTCCATAATATTGTAGATATCATAAACAATCTGGATAGAAAACCACTCACTGTAGACTCATTCTGTGCAATTGCT
The DNA here is from genome assembly GCF_037043375.1 of Chiloscyllium plagiosum. NCBI lineage: Eukaryota > Metazoa > Chordata > Chondrichthyes > Orectolobiformes > Hemiscylliidae > Chiloscyllium > Chiloscyllium plagiosum. Next base: position 75,613,590 of record NW_028270145.1, on the reverse strand, counting down.
CTGTATTAATTAACACAGATACTGTGTCTTCATTTAATTGCAGTGCATCCTGTCATTGCATTGTTTAGTGCGCCTACAGAAATAAATGTGAAATCTAAGAACTGATGGCAAGTTGAAAACGAAAAGAAATGCTTATAGTGATGACAAAAATTAAAACAACAGGGAACCATTGCTACAAAGACAATGCAGAAATAATGAAACAAAATAAGAAAACAAAACTTGAAGAACAAAGATCTTTGTGTTTCTCATCCATTTTGAACTAGATGTGAATAAGACATGGCCCGGAAAACAGCGAGTGTCACATCAGAGCATAGAATTAGGACAAACGCGAAGAAAATGGTAAATAAACTATGGAGAAACCATAGAGAAGATATTTAATTCATGGCCACCTATATATCATACTTAAAGTCAACACCAGACCTCAAAATCTTATGAAGAATATGCCAAATCCAAGTTGCACAGGAAGTGCATCAGATGCCATGTCTTAAACTGTAAGCAATTTAGAATCCTTTGTCTGATTAAATACTCTTTTACCAATCATATTGTATTCATTATTTCACAAATCCTTGGCATTAACTTTTGAGAAGGAGGTGGCACTGTGTGATTTGAACAGTCGACATCCAAAGACATTTAGCATCCATATACATGGGTTGTGCATTAGAGTGCAATAATTCGGGGAGGTTGAGTTGCTTGGCAACATGATCTTGTCTCATTCTCAGTGCCTTTGTGAAATTCAAACCAGTTATTTTCATAATGTTATCAGTCCATTGAATCATCTTCTAATTTACACATTTCTGTCTCCTGGTCCTTCCAGCATCATCTTTATTGTAGGATAGCTCCAGGCCACATGCCCAAAGTAACTCAACTTCGATTAGGCTGAATGGCCTAGTTTGCTATGTTCCTATAAATCTGTACAATTCTTTAGCCGAGAAGGCTCTGGAGATTCAGTCATTGAATATGTTCAAGGTTGGGATTGGTGAATTTCTACATCAATAAATATGGAAATAGTACAGGGAAATGGTGATGAAGTGGAAGATCAGCCATGATCTGACTGAATGACCAAGCAAGCTTGAACGCCTGAATGGCCATTTCCTGCTCCTATTTCTTATATTGTGTGTAAAGTCATTACTTCAGATCACCTTTTTAATTTAGGTTTATTTATGGCTGAGAAAAACTACAGAGACCTGCAGCTGGTGGCAGAACATAATATGAAAGACCTCATTCGCAGATGCACAGAAACTGTGGGGCTGTGTCTCTGGGAGTATCATTTTGCCATGCAGGCTGTGGCAGCGCTGCAACCCTGAAACAGAAGCAATTGCAGTGCCACACCAGCTCCCACTCCTCACAGCCTATTGCTCTGAAGGTTATTGTTGCTCTGAATTTCCATGCTTCAGGGTCTTTCCAGATTGTAACACCTGACCCTGGGAACATCCATCAATTTGAAATGCTTCGCTGCAATGAATAGGTGAAAAATGCTCTCCTTGCTCAGCAAAAGAAAGTTAGATTTTATCATTTGAACCAACAGGGCAGAATGACAGAACCCTGGGCTTCACTAGGGACAGAAGGAGTCCTTCCCAAGACAGAAAATAACTGATAGAACCCACATAGATTTGTGTCTCGTGTTATGGAGGTGCAGAAACACTTCTACACCTACATTACACTAGTATATCATAACCCAGAACGTGCAGTAACAGAAAGGCTCCAACCATACACTAGTGATAAAACATACAGAACCACATGCATGTAACACAGGCCAACGTGTATAATATGGTAAATTTCCTGCCCTAAATGAGATTAGTGAACCAGATTGGTTTTTTACAACAATGAACAATGCTTTCAAGGTCATCATTGGACTTTGTAAAAAAAATTCTAGTCTTTATTGAATTTACATTCCACTATCTACCATGATGGGATTCAAATCCAGGTCCCAAGAGTGTGTTACAATTATATAGATGAACAAATCTGCAAGGAAATTACAGAGAGGGAAAAACATTCTACAGTAATTATAATGAGGGACTTCAATCATCCGTACATTGAGTAGGACTAGAGTAGTGCAAGGGACAGCAAGGGAGGACCAGGGATCCTAAGGGTGTAGTCAGGAGTAAATGGAAAAATGTTAGTAATGAAAAGGTTCTGGAGAAATTAATGGGACAGAAAACTGAGAGTGATCTCATTGAATGTATAAAATTCTGATAGGGCTGCAAAGAAATGATATTTCCTTGCCTGGGGGATTGTAGAATAAGGATTAAAATCTCAGGATATGGGGAAGGCCATTTAGGACTGAGGTGATGAGAGATTTCTTTACTCAAAAAGTGATGAACCAAGTGAATTCTGTAGCACATTTGTAGACGGCACAGTGGTACAGTGGTTAGCACTGCTGCCTCACAGCGCTAGAGACCCGGGTTCAATTCCCGCCTCAGGCGACTGACTGTGTGGAGTTTGTACATTCTCCCCGTGTCTGCGTGGATTTCCTCCAGGTGCTCCGGTTTCCTCCCACAGTCCAAAAAAATGTACAGGTAAATGTAGGGGAATGGGTTTGGGTGGGTTATGCTTCGGCGGGTCGATGTGGACTTATTGGGCCGAAGGGCCTGTTTCCACACTAAGTAATTTAATTTGACTGTGGAGGTCAAGTCACTGAATATACTTCTTCATGTGAATCCAAGGAAAGCAATGGGACCAGATGGAGTACCAGGCCGTGCACTAAGAGCATGTGCAGATCAGCTGGCAGAGATCTTCTCAGACATCTTCAACCTCTCCCTGCGGCAGGCCACTGCCTCTGCCTGTTTCAAGAGGGCCAATATCATCCCTGTGCCTAAGAAGGCTCATGCAGCATGTCTCAATGACTACCGTCCAGTGGCCGTAACTTCAGTGGTCATGAAGTGCTTTGAAAGGCTGGTCATGGCATTAATCAACTCTAGCCTCACCACTATTCTTCACCCACTCCAATTTGCCTATCAGACCAACAGATCCACGTCGGATACCATATCACTTGCCCTTCACTCCTCCCTAGAACATCTTGACACCAAAGACAACTACGTAAGAATCCTACTCATTGACTACAGTTCATCTTTCAACACTATTATCCTCTCAAGACTGATTACTAAACTTAGTGATCTCGGTCTAAGCCCCACTCTCTGCAACTGGATCCTCAGTTCCCTGACCCACAGGCCACAATCAGTGAAGACTGGGGACAATATTTCATCATCACTAATACACATCACTGGAGCCCCTCCACGGGTGCGTACTCAGCCCCCTACTACTGTACTCACTGTATACCCATGACTGCATTGCAAAATACCAGACTAATGCCATTTACAAGTTCGCTGATGACACCACCATAGTCGGTTGAATCTCAGATGGCGACGAAGCAGACTTCAGACCTGGAAATATGGTACTCTTTGAACAACCTAGCTCTCAATGCCAGCAAAACCAAGATTTGGAGATGCCAGTGTTGGGGTGTACAAAGTTAAAAATCACAACAGCAGGTTATCGTCCAACAGCTTTAATTGGAAGCACTAGCTTTTGGACTGCTGCTCCTTCAGGTGGTTGTGTGTCCACAACCACCTGATGAAGGAGCAGTGCTCTGAAAGCTAGTGCTTCCAATTAAACCTATTGGACTATAACCTGCTGTTGTGTGATTTATGGCAAAACCAAAGAACTCATTATTGACTTTCGGCCAAATGTTACTCATGCCCCCCCCCACACATTAACAGCACAGAGGTGGAACAAGTGGAGAGTGTCAAGCTCTGGGAGGGGTCATCCACAACAAGCCTTCTTGAACTCTTCATGTGGATGCACTGGTTACAAAGGCCCAACAACTTCTCTTCTTCCTCAGGCAGCTGAGGAAGTTTGGCATCTCGGTGAATACCCTTGCCAATTTTTACAGCTGCACCATCGAGACCATTCTGTCTGGATGTATCACTACCAGGTATGGCAACCGTACCATTCTAGATCAGAGACAGTTACTGAGAGTGGTGAACTCGGCTCAGACAATCACAAAGGCCAGCCTCCCATCTATAGAATCCATCTACCAGGTCCGCTTTCAAGAAAAAGCTGCACATTCTCAAAGAGCCATCCCACCCTGTCAATGTTTTTCTAAACCTCTACCATCGGGGAGAAGGTACAGAAGCCAAAACACGTGCACCAGCTAGTTTCGTAACAGTTTCTACCCTACTGTTGTTAGAATACTGAATGGACTCACAAAACTCTTAACATTCGCCTGTACCTATGTTTTTGTTTTTGTCGCTGTTTAACTATTATTTACTATCTATGCTACTTAACTCTGTGATCTGCCAGTATTACTCACAAGACAAAGCTTTTCACTGTGCCTCGGTGCACGTGACAATAAATTCAATTCAATTCAATATATTTAAGAAATAGATATGTTTCTATACATTTGAAGCGTCAAAGGTTATTGGAAGAGAGCAGGACTTCAAAGTTTGTGAGAAGATTTGTAGCTCGGGTGCTCGTTGTTGTGGTTCTGTTCGCCGAGCTGGGAATTTGTGTTGCAGACGTTTCGTCCCCTGTCTAGGTGACATCCTCAGTGCTTGGGAGCCTCCTGTGGAGCGCCTCTGTGATCTTTCCTCTGCCATTTATAGTGGTTTGAATCTGCTGCTTCCGGTTGTCAGTTCCAGCTGTCTGTTGCAGTGGTCGGTATATTAGGTCCAGGTCGATGTGCTTATTGATTGAATCTGTGAATGAGTGCCATGCCTCTAGGAATTCCCTGGCTGTTCTCTATTTGGCTTGTCCTATAATAGTAGTGTTGTCACAGTCGAATTCATGTTGCTTGTCATCTGCGTGTGTGGCTACTAATGATAGCTGGTCATGGACCAGCAGGACTATAGATAGCAGGACTATTGTGCTGAGATAGAGATCAACCTTTATAATGATGAAGCATAGAACAGGCTTGTTGGGCCAAGTGGCCTACTCCTGCACATGCCAAGACGTGTGCATCTTCCTCATAATCAAACCAGTGAACTGTACAGTCACACACAGCTTACTCAAAAAGTGTGACAGAAAATTGGGATGTTATGCTGGCAGTATTAGTTGTCATCTAAGTGTGGGGGCCAGTGAAGTGGATGATTTGCTCAGAGGTCATAGTGACTGGGTGTTGTTGGAGTGTTTATTAGTTCTGGATGATTCGCAGTGATCGGAATGGCAGTAATGTATCAAAGGTTCAGACTCTTTGAATGTTTCATCAAAATGAGCAGTCACTTTCCTTATGAACATGCAATCAAGCGTAAGTTAAAAATCTTAAGTTGCATCTGAACCTAGTTTTCCTCAGTGTATCATATGCCTTTTCTGTGCCTTCAGGTTAAACTAATCTTGCTGTGGAAATCTCAAGAAGATATTAGGACCCTTACTTGAAAGTTCAAAGGAACTAATTTTTCAACCACGATCAATGTGACATAATACACAGATATTTTCTATCTATCCTTCGAAGCTTAATGGATTGATCACCTGAAATACAGACATGGTACCGGCCAGATCTTAAATCAAAGTGTTTTTTTTTTCAATCTGAACCCAGTGTTGGCGTGACATGAGAACCTAAATTCATATTCACATGCACATGCTCATGCAGAGGATAAAACTGTTGAACTGATTGGCCTGTTCCTGTGCTGTAAAATTTTACATAAATCTGATCTACTCATCTCCACTCAGGTCAACTGAAATTAAACAGTAAAATCAGGATGCTCATTAATTCCTAGCCAACAGTGTATAATATTTGAAATGTCATCACCATCATCTTTTTCTGAAAAGGCAAAGCTAATGGTGTTATTAATAATCTATGTGGAGTAACTAGATCTGCAGCTGTTAACACCAGTGCTTCAAATTAAAATTAACCACAGTGGTAAGTGGCCCTATAATGCAATCACAATTGTAATAAAGGTATAGTTGTTTTGTAAGATCACAATAAATGATGTCGAGAAAATTGCATAATATGGATGCTTGAGCTAACATAACTTATGTTTACTTATACCAAAGTCTATTACATATGTTGCAGGTGCTACTTATATTGTTGGCGTACCTGATGTAGTGGGAGGCATAAGACGATGATAACTGCATCAACATTCTGATTAAGAGCTGCTTCTTCCCTGTGCACATGGTGTATTAAAGCATAATGGAGCAAATAGATGTGGATCAACCTGATCTATATTCATTCCATTTGTTTGCTGTAATAGGGTTTTAGTTAAGCTGTTGTGCCCACTAATTAAAACCTTGTGATATATGACTCCATAGATTAGAATTGTTTTCTTATCTTAATGAACTTGCTGTGTTTACTCTCTAGCAGCAGTTAGAGTATGTTTCCTTAGACACACATAGTCTGCTGTGCTTCCAAATTAAGATTGAATGCAAGAGTTGCTTAATTAGCTGTTGCATCAATCAAAGTTGTTTAAATTCTAGATGTAACACAAATCTATTTCCAGCTCATCTGAACTTGTAGGTTCCTTTTCATTTTCATGTTTACCTAGGTAACTGGGAATTTGCTTTTATTGATCTGATGTTTGTTCAATTCAATTCAGAGTCAAACAAGATTAAATTTGCTCAGTTTACTGTACTGGATCAGGTACAGTGGAAGCATTAGGTTTCCTAAATTGGATTTAATTTTCTTTAACCCTGTGTCAAAATGGGATTATGTGCTTTAATCATAACCTTTAAAGAATTTTAAGAATATATTTTGTTTTGAAGGAAACTCTGTTGGCTTGCTAAAGACTCGTTTCTAGTACAGAAGGAGGCTATTCAGTCCATTATGTCCATACCAGTCATCAGAGATCTAACTACATTATCCTATTTACCACACCTTTTCCCAAAGACTTGGATGGAATCAAACAAAATGACATTTGCTCAGTTTCCTGTACAAGATCAGATGCATTCCTTCATCCCTCTGTCTGTCAACTAGGAATCTCAACAAGACTGTTGGCAACTTTGTTATCATACTGAGATGAATTTCCAAACACATATCCAAACTTTCACTGAGACCATCTATCACTATTAAAATAATGGCAACCAAATTCATCCTGATTCAGCTTCTCTGCTCCTAAAGCCTTCACCCAAATCCTTATAAACATCTAAGCTTGATTGTTGGCCAGCTTTTCACCTTCGACCCTCCACAAACTTGAGCGTGTCATAAGTTCTGCCATTTATGTCCTTTCTTAAACAAAGAGAGGAATCTTCCTCTCGCAGAGCTCAAAGGCCTGATGGCAGAAAAGAAATTTAATCTGGTGGATTGGTGACATACCAGAACTCCCATCACCTTTCCATCTCTAATGTTGACCACTTATTGATGAATTAAGGACCTATTCCTGTCTGGGAGCAATTGTTAAATGTCCAAGCTGGATGAGAAAGTGTTAACTTATCTGACCAGTAAACCAGTGCAGGCCAACTGGGGGCAAGGAGGTATCTCCATCGGCACTAAACTGTATGTGATCAAGAGACTGAACGCATGACTGATGGCTGACCACTGATAGTCACACTCTCTGCCTCTTCTTGACCCCCATAACTTACCACCTCCCCATATCCATTGTCCTTTGATTGGCCAGGAGCTCTTGGTAGCCAAGAGTTCCTCAATCAGGATCATAGCATGGATAGAAAGCCTGTTAAATATCAATTAACTGCCTTCAGGTGTAAGGCTTTGAAAATTGTTCTTTCCACCTCTCCTTCTTTCAATTTGCTTTTCATCCTTTGTGGTGCCCCTTAAAACCTATTTCTTTCACATCTTTCAGGCATCTGCCCTAATATCTTCTAATTTTGATCTGTGTCAAATTTTGTTTCATTCCTCTCCTGTAAAGCACCTTGTGACATTTTACTATTTTTTCTTTTATTTTTAAAGGTGCTTTATAATTACAAGTTGTATATAAAATGGAAAGATGTTTTTCCTAAATTCTTGGTACTCACTGAGATTTGACTGAGCTAAATTTCAGAGTTAAGAAATAGTTGCGGAAAGGTCTACTAGTTACTCTTTTTGAACTATAACAGCCATTTTATATATTGAAAACTACATGAACTGAGCGAGTGAGTTAGACTTACAGAATGCTGCTTTCTCATTGAAGGTCACATATCCCTAAATTTGATAGTGGAAAAAGAATACAGCAACTAATAACCTGCAACAAACCTTGCTCGAGATACTCAACTAGTCAGACATCACCTGTGAAAAGATCAATACATTGCTTTTTCTCTGAGTCATGCTCCTATTACTCTCTGCTATTTACCTGTTATTTAGGTTTCATACAATTTGCTGATTAATCAGTGATATTATTTCTATTCAAATTATCCTTGGTTAAAACAAAAACTGTCCTTCGTGCAATATTGCAACTTTCTTGTGAGATCGCAGTATTTTGTATTGTACATTGTTTGAGATAATCATTAAAATTCTTGTTAAAGCTTTTGGAGATTAGTACCATGGACATTTGCAACAATAGAAATAAAATACTGGTGTACTGACCTGAAGGTTTTAAACTCCAGTTGAGAGGTAACGTCAATGAATTAGCTAGTCATTATTGCCAATTCTCTGGAGTGTTAGCTATTCTACCATGCCCTCCGAGCTGTCTTGATGCAGCCTGTGTTACAGTTGTACCATGAGAATTGTCTCTAATCATTGTTGTAGAGAGAAAATCATCCTCATATACTTTATAACAACAAGATCTCTCAATACAAATACTATAAATACTTCTTCACAGTTGAGGTATGCTGAGACAGTTCATATTGAGGTAGCCCAAAATCATTAGAAACTTAGGGTTTCATGATGGGCTCTCAGGACATATAATAAGTTAATAAGATTGTGTAGAAGTGGTTAAAGCACAACTGGTGTATTGTGCTTAGCTTTGAGCACTTTAATATAGCTACACAGAGTATTCTTCAGTTCAAGTTCTTTGCTGAGAGGTAGGTCCAACTCACACTGTTGACATCGCCATCTCCAGTAGGGTAAGGAGAGAGGTCCTAAATCCATCCCAGCCAGAACGGAAATTGAAACCCATGTTGATGGCACCAATCTGATCCACACTGGTTATCTGAACCGACCAATCCTCAAGCACTCTGTGTTTCTGTGGTAACATATGCGTTTAGATGCATTTTGTAGCTTGGAGCAAAGGACAGCAATGGTAGAAACTCCACTTACTTCCCATCACAAGCTGACGAGAAATCTCACTCACTCTTTCCACCTGCCATTGGCATATGTCAGAAGGATATGTAAGTTGATGTTCAACCTGTTTGGTTGTGTTACAAATGCATTAGAAGGTATGAAGCCTGGAAGAACTACACCACAATATAAAATAGAGCTACAAGGAGAGACTTAAAGTAACTATGCCTGGTTTGAGCAAAGGAAATTTGATAATGGATTTTTTTTTAAACCAAGAAAGTGCTATGACAAAAACATTATGATAAAACATAACACAAGCTATTGAAAATATTTAGAGATATTGAGCAGATTTATCAACACCTGTAAAGAGAAAACACAAGTTATGATGTTTCAAGAATTTACGTTTTGTATAATCACAGCCTCACTGCTTGTGAAACCAAGTATATTATCCCTCACTGGAGTAGCATGCTAAAAATCAAGTCCACTATTCTGGAGTAATCTCAAAAGTCAAAGGTTATGAAAAGTTTACAGATATCTCTGTAACCTGTCTTTTAAACCCATGTTGACAGAAAGTATGGCTATGTTTCTGTATTTAAGCAGATTCTGTATTTAAGCAGATTTCTATTTATTACAAACAAATGGATTCTAATTATAGGTAAACAGTTATGAACTTTGGCAAATAACTCTATGAATTAAAACTCTAAGCCTTTTATGAACTCCCCCTCCCTTACACACACATACAGAGACACATCAGTAGGGAATAAAAGGGTGTTATGGGCACAGAGAAAAACTGAGAAAGCAGATCTATAGTCTCTGTTCACAGGATTAACTACAATGATTCTTCTCTCGTCAGGATGCTGCTTTCTAGTCTTCCTTCTTTGGATGCTTTCTGTGGTTTCCAGGACACAGGGTGTTTGGTTCGCCCTTATACAAGGTTTTTGACATATTAGTTAAAAGCCACAGCTTACAGCAACTGCTCAAGGCAAAATAAACCGTATTTCTTCAGGCTTAATATATACAGAGACAGCTCCAGAGTCTGTGAAGATCTGATGCCTTCTCCCTATGTTGCTCACAACCCCAAGCTGTTCAGCTACCAAGGGAACCAGTCACATGGCTGTTGACAATCAGAGCTTTTGTCAGTGATAACTGATAATGAGACCACTGACCAATCAGCTACTTGTTGCTGGCTGAATCTCCAGTTGTTCACAGCCCTTGGCTCCAGGTTGTCTGTAAGTTCTCCATTACTGCTTGGACCAGCAACAGTGTAACCAGCATTTAGCAAGATAGTCAGGTTAACTGCTTTTCACAAGTGCTGTCATCCGTCAATAATCCTTGGATTTTAAAACAGTGGTTTTCCTATTCCAGACAACAATTTAAAAACAGACTTTTTTGCTTGAGAAGTCTTTACAATGACAAGGGATCATCAATCTAAAATTGTCAGTAGTCAGACAGATTATGAGAAATTTCTTTGCATAGAAAGTAAGAAGCAAAGACCATTGCATCTTTTAGGGAAATCAAATTAAACATTTGATGCCGAAGAATATAAGAGCAGAAAGCTGTATGTTCAAATTTGTATTGTAGCAACAGAAATCTGGTGCACAATTGCTCAACAGAAAAGCATTATTCTACAAAGATGCACACAAATATATGAATAAGAGTGGGACTGTGTCATTTGGCCCCTTGACCCTCCTCTGCCATTCAGTAAGTCTATGGCAGATCTGATGGGGTGGCTGCAATTGCACATTTCTAAAAACCTTTTTAAACCTAAACTTTTATATGTTTACAGAATACTTGTGTGCTTTCCGCTGAGAGGCTTTTCCATGAAAACTAATGCATGTGCATATCTTTAATTTGAAAGATATAGCATGTTTGGTTCAGCAACTCTTAATCTTCTGAGATATATTAATTGTAGTTGGTGGTTCTCCATGAGGTAATTTTGTGCAAGGTTTAATAGCCTATTTGTGCAATATTTATTTGGTATAAGCTTACTGTATCCACATGAAATGCAGTAAGCATTATCTCACTCCTTTTAGAAAGGTGAAATATTTATAGGAACAGTGTTCTCAAAATTACTTCTAGAAATTGTAGAATTCCCATTAGAGTTAACTCTTTGAGCTTAATTACACTTTCTGAGAGCAGGCTGTAATATATTCACTCATTTTACTCAGGAGACCCTCATTATCAAGTGGAAGAAGTTATTTCCTAAAATGTAAGATTTAAATACAATTAATGATTCATCAGCAATATGTCAAGATCAACTGGCTTGAAATGAGACTCAACGGGAGAGATTTTAATAATCAGGCAGCTGATAGGCTAAGCATGCTCAACCAGTAGGAGGCCAGGTCCATTTTGAACATCAGGACTCATTATCATATAATCAGCAAACTACAGGAGCTAAATGTGTACTGATGTAGTTTGCCAGCTTCAAGCCAGGTGACCAAGCATCCTCACTAGCAGGAATGTAACTCTCAAGGGTAAGCAGTTGGTTATTCCTCTGAGCACTATGAAAATAATTGTAAACCTACCTGTTACATGCCACTTTTGCTCTCCTGCACTGAAAAGCTGTGTCAAGCATAAACAGCATACGATCTGCCTGGTTGACCATCAAAATGACATTCGGGCTCCAGATTACTAGATGTGATTATTTACTGAACAGATGGAGCAGATGAAGTGCCACCACATACTAGACAATAAATTGTTTGTTTGGCTCCAGCAGATCCTTTTGCATGTAATAGCCCAAGTTTGAATACTTCCCCACTGTTTAGAACTAACCTAGGTTATTAACAATTCAATTACTTTTGTTCATATCGATATCTAATATACTAATGCCCTTCAGGAAAGGAAACTGCCATCCTTACCTGGTCTAGCTTACATGTGACTCCAGACCCACAGCAATGTAATTGACTCTTAACACCCCTCTGAGCAATTAGGGATGGGCAATAAATGTTGGCCTAGCCAGAAATGCCCTCATGGCATGAATGTATTTTTAAAAATTATTATTTTAACATTTCTATGATTCCAAAAAATATACACACAATAACTGATGTCAGAATTGAAAATTAATATTAGATAGTTATGGCTAATGACTCTTTTCCACAATGAAAGTGCTTACAATTAAATTTTAAAAATAAATGTATTTCATTTGTTTTTATTTTGTGGCTGAATTTAAAAGAAAAGCAAATGCTAATTAGTGAAGAATTCTATATAGATTAAGCATAAAAAGTAATTACTTTGTATAATGTAATGTATTTTTCTCATCTTTTATAGGTCTATCATTACTCCTACACTGCATCATATATTATTTATGACATACATACCAGGTCAGTAAAATATCTATTTATGAAGTTATTTCAAAAGTTTTCAATTTTCTTGATATTTGTAAGAAATAAATCATATGCTAAAGATTTTTGAATGCTGGTGAATATTCCACTTGGTGATGTTAATACAGATTAAAAGCTTTTCAGGACTTTGCACATGCCATTTTGTTTTCTTATCATTTGCCTCTCATATTTTATTGTTAAACAGTTGCTATTCTCTGAACTATCCTCTTCCAAACAAGAATTGATGGGAGGAAGAACAGGAACTATTAGATTTCTTTATTATTTCCAACATAAGCAATAGTGTCAATGATGATATATTCACCAATTCCTGCCTCAAGCCACTAAAGAGGTTTGATAATTTAGCATTTAAAAATTAGGCCACCTTGCTTACACTTTTAATTCTGGATTATAATGTTGCACTCAGTTATAATATGATTTATTAAAATAACAAAGGAAGGAATATTCATTATTTCTGTGTAGTGATATTAAAATGTTCTTAATATCATTAATGTTTTGGTGGTTGGTTTCTATCAAAGATCATTTTCCTTTATTAAAATTAGGGATAAATAGCATAGAATATAACTGAACTGATTGGGTCCAGATTATTGATGTAACACAGCCAGTTTGAATTGGCTAATCCTTTAAAATCATGCATATGCATTCATAAAGGGAATGCATTCTAAAGTGGAAAGATTGTTTCCCATACATTTCCCACAATCATAGCAGTGACAGATAACTAACAGGAGAAGGCTTGTTAAATTTATTTCACAAAGGTGGACCCCATTCTATGCCAACGTATCTTATCCAGAACCAGTAAATCATGGGAGTTAGCTTGAAGATAGTGAATTATTCACCAAATTTCTCGATCTAAAACATAGACAAAGGATAGATTTATAGTGGAGAGACACCTGGACAATCTGTAGTATTTTTGTAATGAGAATCATAAATCACAGACATCTCTGCAGGGTATTTGACAAATCTATGCATATCTCCTGTCCCTATAAATTTTGTTTTTTCAAATATATATTGACTTCCCTTTTTAAAATCATTTCCAGATGCTGCACCTCGTAATGTTTCTGATGAGGCAGTCCATATCCAGGCATTCTTTTTTCATTAAAAAAAGGCTCCAAACTTTTCATTTCATTATTGTGGTGACATTCTTAAATTTATGGTCTATTGTTATGAATAAGTAATTCTCCTCTATTGTCTTTATAGAAAACCTTTATTGTTTTTAATTCTTTGATTAAGGCCAAAATAGAATCAACAATTGGCCATCGGGCCCCTCAAGCCTGCTGTACCATTCAATAAGATCATGGCTGATCTAATCTTCCTCACATCCACTTTCCCACCTTTGTCCCATAGCCATTTATTCCCCAGCTGATCAAAAATCTATCTCAGCCTTCAATACACACAAGGATCCTATTCCCACAACTCTCAGTGACAAGGAGTTCCAAAGACTCTTAACCCACTGAGAGATGAAATTTCTCCTTATTTCAGTCTTAAATTGGCACTCCTTTACTCTGAGACTGTGCCCTCTGGTGCTAGACAGCCCCATGAGGGGAGACGTCCTCTCAGCATTTACCCTGTCAAGTACCTTAAGACTCCTTTATATTTCAATGAGATCACCTTCAGTTTTCTAAACTCCAATGAGTAGAGTGTCAACCAACCTGTTTAGCCTTTGCTCATAAGGCTATCCCTCCACACCTGGGATCATCCTAGTGAACATTCTTGGAACTGCCTCCAAAGGAATGATATCTTTCCTTAAATACTGCTCACTGTACTCCAGATGTGGTGTCACCAGCACCTTATACAGTTGCAGTAATAAAGTACTCTTATACTCTAAACGCTTTGAAATAGGGAACAACTTTCCATTAGCCTTCCTGATTACCTGCTGCACCTGTGTGCGAGCTTTTTGTGTTTCATGGACAAGTGCCCCCCAAGTCCCTTTGTATTGCAACTTTCTGACGTTTTTCTCCATTTAAATAATACTCTGCTCTTTTGTTCTCTCTTACAAAATGAGCAACTTCACATTTTCCTACATTATACTCCAGTTACCAATTTTTTTGTCCACTTACTTAACCTATCCATATCTCTCTCTAAACTGTTTATAACCACCATACAATATGCCTTTCCATCTATGTTTATGTCATGCACAACTTTGGCTACAGTACATTCACTTCCTTCCTCCAAGTCATTAATATACATAGTAAATAGTTATGGTCCCTGCACTGATTGTTATGGAACCCCACTGGCTATGTATCAACAACCTGAAAAAGAACCCCCACTTGCTGTTTCCTTTAGGTAATTCTCTATCCATGGTAGTATACTACATTTAACATCTTGGGCTCTTAACTTATGATTTAACCTTTGTTTGTTACCTTGTTGACTGTCTTCTGGAAGTCCAAATATAACACATCTACTGATTCATCTCTATCCACTCCAATTTAGGTTTCCTTAAAAAAAACTCCAATAAATTGGACAGATATAATTTGCCCTTCATGAGGCCATGCTGACTATGCTTAATTAGATTATGACTTTCCAAATGTGCTGCAATTACTTCCTTAATAATTGATTCTAATACTTTTTCAACAATACATATTAAACAAATTGACCTGTCGTTAACTGCTTTTTTCCTCCCTCCGTTTTTGAAAAGGGGTGTAATATTATCAGTTTCCATAACCCTGGAACTTCTCAAAACCTAACAATTTTTGAAAAATTATAGCCAATGCATCTACTATCTCTTGAGCTATCTCTTTTAGGATCCTACAATGCAAGCCATCAGGGCAAATTTCTCACTTTTAAGCTGAATATTGAATTCAACATCATGTTATGATCATTACATCCTCAGGGATCTTTTACACTGTGGTCATTTTTATACCTGTTTCATTACCCATTACCAGATCAAAAACACCTGCCCCTGGTTGATGTCACAACAAATTGCTCAAGGAAACTAGGCAAAAGTGAGGACTGCAGATGCTGGAGATCAGAGTCTAGATTAAAGTGGTGCTGGAAAAGCACAGCAGGTCAGGAAGCATCTGAGGAGTAGGAAAATCGACGTTTTAGGCAAAAACCCTTAATCAGGAATGAAGGTCTTTTGCCCGTGGGCAAAAGCTCTAGGAAACTACCCATAATGCATTCTATGGGTTTGTTGTCATGGCTACCCTTTCCAATTTGATTAACCCAATCAACGTCAAGATTAAAGTCACACATAATTATTGTTCTATTATTTTTATATGCTCCTATTATTTGTTGATTTACAAAGCCTTATCTATAGCCCTTGTTATGCAATTCACCAGGACTCTGGTCCCAGAATGGTTCAAGTGGACCCTGTCCCATTGGAACAGCTACCTCCTTCCCAGTACTAGTATTAATTTTTCATGAAGTTGTTGTGCCATTATTTAAGAATGTCTGCAGGGAAATGCCTGGGAACTACAGACCAGTAAGCCTAACATCTGTGGTGGGTACATTGGTAGAGAGGATACTGAGAGGCAGGATCAACAAGCATTTGTAAAGGCAAGGACTCATTTGGGATAGTCAGCATGGCTTTGTCGGGGGGAAATTTAAAAGCTTTGTATCTAAATGCACAAAGCATTTGAAATAAAGTGGTTGAACTAATCACACAGATAGATGTAAGTAGGTACAATATAATCGGGATTGCGGAGGCATGGCTGCAGGGTGACCAGCAATGGGAACTGAATGTCCCAGGGTATTCAGTATTTAGGAAGGACAGGCAAAAAGGAAAAGGTGGTGGAGTGGCATTGCTCTTTGAAGAGGCAATTAACACAGTGTTGAGAAAGGATATGAGCTCTGACAATGTGGAGTCTGTATGGGTTGAATTAAGAAATACGAAGGCAGGTATATATGAGTGTCATATATAGATCCCCAAACTGCCGTGGTGATGTTGGGAATGGCATTGAACAGGAAATGAGAGATGCAGGGAATATTGGTGATCATGAGTGATTTTAATCTGCATATAGATTGGGCAAATGAAATTAACCAAATATTGTAGAGGAGGAATTCTTGGTGTGTATATGGGATGGTATACTTGCTCAAAATGTGGAGGACTCGAGAAAGGTCATCTTAGACAGGGTCCTGAGTAATGAGAAAGGAATCATTGTCAATCTAGCTGTGCACCACCCCTTGGGGATAAGCAACCATAATATGATAGAATTTCTTTTATGATGGAGAATGAGATAGTTGTTTCGGAGACTAGGGTACTGAATCTTAAGAAAGGAAACTATGAAGATATAGAGTGTGAGTTAGCCTTGACAGATTGGGGAGTTACTTAAAGAGATGACAGTGGATAGGTAATGGCAAACATTCAAGGAATGCATGGGGGACTGCAACAGCTGTTTATACCTGTCCGATATAAAAGCAAAATGGGTAAGAGGGCCAATCCACAGCTTGCAAAGGAAATTAGAGATAGTATCCGATCCAAGGAAGAAGCATACAGATTGGCCAAAAAAAACAATAGGTCTGAGGATTGGGAGCAGTTTAAAATTCAGCAAAGCAGGACCCAGGGATCGATTAAGAAGGGGAAAATACAGAACGAAAGTAAGCTTACAGGGAACAAAAGACTGACACTAAGAGTTTCAATAGGTACATGAAGAGAAAGAGATTAGTGCAGATAAATGTAGGTCCCCTACAGATAGAAATTGGGCAATGTACAATAGGGGACAAAGAAATGGCTGAGCAACTGTATTCATATTTTGGCTCTGTCTTCACAAAAAAAGGACACAAATCAGATACCAGAAATGTTGGAGAATGTGAGATTTAGAAAGAGGGAAGAACTGATGGAAATCAATATTAGTAGAGAAATGGTGTTGGGAAAATTGAGGGGATGGAAGGTGGACAAATCCCCAAGGCCTGATAATCTACATTCTACAGTACTTAAGGAAGTGGCTCGAGAAATAGTAGATGCATTGGTGGTCATCTTCCAAGATTCTGCAGACTCTGGAACAGTCCCTACAGATTGGAGGGTAGCTAATGTTATTCCAATAATGAAAAAGGGAGGTAGAGAGAAACAAGGGAATTATATACCAATAGGAGAAAGTGAGGACTGCAGATGCTGGAGATCAGAGCTGAAAATATGTTGCTGGAAAAGCACAGCAGGTCAGACACCCCATGCTGGCCTCTTACCTGCCCTCGATCTCTTCACAGCCAACTGCTGCTGCGACATTAACCGCCTCAACCTCTCCACCCCTCTCACCCACTCCAGCCACTCACCCTCGGAACGTGCAGCCCTCCACTCCCTCCGTTCCAACCCCAACCTCACTATCAAACCAGCAGACAAGGGAGGTGTGGTAGTAGTTTGGCGCACCGACCTTTACACCGCTAAGGCTAAACGCCAGCTCGCCGACAACTCCTTCTACTGGCCTCTTGACCATGACCCCACTTCCCACCACCAAACCATCATCTCCCAGACCATCCATAACCTCATCACCTCAGGGGATCTCCCATCCACCGCCTCCAACTTCATAGTCCCACAACCCCGCATCGCCCGTTTCTACCTCTTGCCCAAAATCCACAAACCTGACTGCCCCGGCCGATCCATTGTCTCAACCTGCTCCTGCCCCACCGAACTCATCTCTGCATACCTCAACATGGTCCTGTCCCCCTTAGTCCAAGAACTCCCCACCTACATTCGGGACACCACTCACGCCCTCCACCTCCTCCATGATTTTCGCTTCCCTGGTCCCGAATGCCTTATCTTCACCATGGACATCCAGTCCCTGTACACCTCCATCCCCCATCACGAAGGACTCAAAGCCCTCCGTTTCTTCCTTTCCCGCCGTACCAACCAGTACCCTTCCATTGACACCCTCCTTCGACCGACTGAACTGGTCCTCACTCTGAACAACTTCTCTTTCCAATCCTCCCACTTCCTCCAAACCAAGAGAGTAGCCATGGGCACCCGTATGGGCCCCAGCTATGCCTGCCTCTTCGTAGGATATGTGGAACAATCCATCTTTCACAGCTACACTGGCACCACCCCTTACCTTTTCCTCCACTACATCGATGACTGTATCGGCACTGCCTAGTGCTCCTACGAGGACGTTGAACAGTTCATCCACTTTACCAACACCTTCCACCCCGACCTCAAATTTACCTGGACTGTCTCAGACTCCTCCCTCCCCTTTCTAGACCTCTCCATTTCTATCTCGGGCGACCGAATCAACACGGACATTTACTATAAACTGACAGACTCCCACAGCTACCTAGACTTCACCTCCTCCCACCCTTCCCAACGTAAAAACACCATCCCATATTCCCAATTCCTTCGTCTCCGCCGCGTCTGCTCCCAGGAGGCCCAGTTCCAATACCGTACAACCTAGATGGCCTCCTTATTCAAAGACCGCAATTTACCCCCAGACGTGATCGACGATGCTCTCTACCGCATCTCCTCCACTTTCCGCTCCTCCGCCCTTGAGCCCTGCCCCTCCAATCGCCACCAGGACAGAACCCCACTGGTCCTCACCTACATCCCCACCAACCTCCATATACATCGTATCATCCGTCGTCATTTCCGCCATCTCCAAACGGATCCCACCACCAGGGATATATTTCCCTCCCCTCCCCTATTCTGAAAAGATCACTCCCTCCGTGACTCCCTCGTCAGGTCCACACCGCCCACCAACCCAACCTCCACTCCCGGCACCTTCCCCTGCAACCACAAGGAATGCAAAACTTGCGCCCACACCTCCCCCCTTACTTCCCTCCAAGGCCCCAAGGGATCCTTCCATATCAGCCACAAATTCATCTGCACCTCCACACACATCATTTACTGCATCCGCTGCACCCGATGTGGCCTCCTCTATATTGGGGAGACAGGCCGCCTACTTGCGGAATGTTTCAGAGAACACCTCTGGGACACCCGGACCAACCAACCCAACCACCCTGTGGCTCAACACTTCAACTCCCCCTCCCACTCCACCAAGGACATGCAGGTCCTTGGACTCCTCCATCGCCAGACCATAGCAACATGACGGCTGGAGGAAGAGCGCCTCATCTTCCGCCTCGGAACCCTCCAACCACAAGGGATGAACTCAGATTTCTCCAGTTTCCTCATTTCCCCTCCCCCCACCTTGTCTCAGTCCTAACCTTCGAACTCAGCACCACCTTCCTAACCTGCATTCTTCTTCCTGACCTCTCCACCCCCCCACCCCCACTCCGGCCTATCACCCTCACCTTAACCTCCTTCCACCTATCGCATTTCCAACACCCCCTCCCCCAAGTCCCTCCTCCCTACCTTTTATCTTAGCCTGCTTGGCACACTTTCCTCATTCCTGAGGAAGGGCTCATGCCCAAAACGTCGATTCTCCTGCTCCTTGGATGCTGCCTGACCTGCAGCATTTTTCCAGCAACACATTTTCAGCAATTATATACTAATAAAAGCCTAATTTTGGTATTGGGGAAAATTCTCAAATCCATTATCATGAACTTTATAGCGGATCATTTGGAAAGCAGTGGCAGAATCCAACAGAGTCGGCATTTATTTATGAAGGGGAAATCATGCTTGAAAAATCTGTTGGAATTCTATGAAGATGTAACTAACAGAGTTGACAAGGAGGAGCCAGGTCATGTGGTATATTTGGACTTTCAGAAAACGTTTAACAAAGTCACACATAAGAGATTATTGTGCAAGATTATGGCGCATGGAATTGGGGGAAGTGTACTGAGATGGGTAGAAAATTGGTTGGCAGAGAGGAAACAAAGAGAAGTAATTAATTGGTCCTTTTCAAATTGGCAGGCAGTAACTAGGGTGCCACAGGGATCGGTGCTAGTACCCCAGGTTTTAACAATATATATTAATGATTTGGATAAGGGAACAAAATGTAACCTGTCAAAGTTTGCAGATGGTACCACGTTGGGTGGGAGGGTGAACCGTGATGAGGATGCAGAGATCCTTTAGCATGATCTGGATAAGTTGGGTGGATGGAAAAATCAATGGCAGATGCATTATAAATTGGACAAATGCAAGATTATTCACTTTGGAAGCAGATACAAGAAGGCAGATTACTACCTGAATGGCTATAATTTGAGAGAAGGGAAAATAGGTTTGTAGATTGTTTTGCTGGAGTTCAGACGAGTGAGGGGATCTCATAGAGACATGTGAGAGGTTTTGAGTACAGGAGCAGAGATGTGTTGTTGCAGTTATACAGGGCCTTGATGAGGCCACACCTAGAATACTGTGTGCAGTTTTGGTCTCCTTTTCTGAGGAAGGGTGCTCTTGCTCTTGAGGAAGTGTAGAAAGGGTTTACCAGGCTGACCGTGGGGGTGGCAGTACCAGCACTGACATATGAGCAGAGATTGACTAGATTAGGATTGTTTTTGCTGGAGTTCAGACGAGTGAGGGGGATCTCATAAAGACTTATAAACTTCGAACAGGACTAGACAGGGCAGATGCAAGGAAATGGTTCCTGATGGTGGGTGCATCCAGAACTACGAGTCACAGTCTGAGGATTTGGAGTGGACCATTTAAGACAGAGATGCAATACTTCTTTACCAAAAGAGTGGTGGGCTTGTGGAATTCATTGCCACAGGAAGTACTTGATGCCGAAACATTGAATATATTCAAGCGGTGGTTAGATATAGCACTTGGACTGAATGGAACCAAAGGTCATGGGGAGAAAACAGGACTAGGCTATTGAGTTGCATGATTAGCCATGATCATGATGAAGGCCAAATAACCTTCTCCTGCTCTTATCTTCTATGTTTCTAAATCATGTCTCGTAGGTATGATTGGGGTTTTTTTGAAAGGGTGACCAAGAAAGTAGATGAGAGCAGTGCAGTAGATGTTGTCTATATGGAATTCAGCAAGGCATTTGACAAGGTACCGCATGATAAGTTGTTGAGTAAGGTTAAATCTCACAGGACCGAGGGAGAGCATGCCAACTTGGCACAAAATTGGCTTGAGAGTAGAAGACAGAGGGTGGTGGTTGTATTTTTTAGATTAGATTCCCTAAGTGTGGAAACAGGCCCTTCGGCCCAACAACTCCACACTGCCCTCCAAAGAGTAACCCACCCAAACCCATTTCCCTGTGACTAATGCATCTAACACTATGGGCAATTTACCATGGCCAATTCACCTGAACTGCACATCTTTGGACTGTGGGAGGAAACCAGAGCACCCAGAGGAAACCCACGCAGACACGGGGAGAATGTGCAAACTCCACACAGGCAGTCACCCAAGGCCAGAATCAAACCTGGGACCCTGGTGCTAACCACTGAGCCACCGTGCCATCCAGTTTTTCGGACTGGGGGCCTGTGACCAACAAGGATTGGTGCTGGATCCACTGTTACTCATCATTTATATAATTGTTTAGGGTGAGAATTTAGGAGATATCATTGGTAAGTTTATGGATGACATCAAAATTGATGTGTTATCAGGGAATGCATTAAGATCTTGATCAACTGGGTCAGTGGGTTAAGGAATGGCAGGTGGAGCTTAATTTCGGTAAGTGCAGGATGTTGCATTTTGGTGGGCCAAACCAAGGCAGGATTTACACAGTCAATGACAGGGCCTTGGGGAGTGTAATTCAACAAAGAAATCTCAGAGTTCAAGTTCACATCTAATTGAAAGTAGAGTCACAGGTACAGGATGGTGGAGAAGGCTTTTTGCATGCTTACTTTCATCGGTCAGAGCAAAGAGTATAGGAGTTGGGACGCCTTGGTGCAGCTGTACAAGATGTTGGTGAGGCCACAATTGGAGTACTGTGTGCAGTTCTAGTTGCCCTAGGAAGGTTATTATTAAACCAGAAGGATTGCTAAAAGGATTTACTAGGATACTATCTGGACTCAAAGGTTTAAGTTGGAAGGAAAGGTTGGATAGGGAGTTTTTTCCCCTAGAGCATAAGAGACTGAGAGATGTCCTTATAGAGGTTTCTAAACTCAAGAGAGGCATCGATAACCATGGTAGGGAAAGCTAAAACTGGAAGGTGTAGGTTTAAAGTGAGAGAGGAGATACACAGTTGCTGACAGACCTGCTGAGTTGTCCCAGCAATGTCTATTTTTGTAACAGGTATGAGTGTCCTATTTAGTAATAAAATAATTCTAATGGAATATGGTTGGAAAGGTGCAGGTTTGGGGGTGGGAGTAGGTGGTATGCATTGTTATCAGTATTTAACTCAGAACAGGTTTCTAGTGGGAAAAATATTCAGCACATTAAATTCCTTCCTTCTCAGCAACATGACAAGACCTTTTGGTTATTTTAACTGTTGGAGCTCATTTCAGTGATTGGGTTGCATGAGATGTCAAGTAACCTCACAGATCAGAAATTAAAACTGCTACTCAGAAGACGGCTGAGAATTACCATGGGGACAATAGCAGAGTTGTGCAATGTGTTGCAAATTTTACCTAAAAGTTGAGGCTGAATAGACTGGGTTGTTTTCCCTGGAGCATCGGAGACAGAGGGCTGACCTAATAGAGGTTAATAAAATCGTGAGTGGCATGGATAGGATGAATAGACAAGATCTTTTTCCTGAGATTGGGGGGGTGGAGTCCAAAGCTAGAGGGTATAGGTTTACGTGAGAGGGGAAAGACTTAAAAGAGACCTAAGGGGCAACTGTTTTTATGCAGAGGAAAAGTGTGATTAGTTGTTATGTGGCGCATATATGGAATGAGCTACTAGAGGAAATGGTGGAGACTATAATTACAACATTTAAAAGGCATTTAGATGGGTAAATGAATAGGAAGGTTTTAGAGGGATATGGGCCAAATGCTGGCAAATGGGACTAGATTTATTTCGGATATCTTGTGGGCATGGCCAAGTTGAAACAAAGGATCTGTTTCTTTGCTGTACAGCTCTATCACTGTAAGCATCCCTCAAAAACAGGACTATACCAGAAAAAGCAATCAAGTCGATAACTACTCTCATTCTTATTAGCTTTATTGCAACAGCAGATTCTGCTGAATGAGGAAATTAGTAGTCTAAAGATCTGTAACATAGGTAACTCATGCTGCACTCACTTGACCAAATATTTCAGGGCAAAAGAGTAGCAAAATAATAGGCCAATCCAATTCTTCCACACCACAAGATTCATAAAAGTCCAGAAGATTATTAATGGTGCACAATGGTACTCTGGATTCTGAGACACTATGGTCTAGCATTTATGATCACAAGCACATTCACTCTACCAATGTCAGGTGATTTGGAGATGCCGGTGTTGAACTGGGGTGTACAAAGTTAAAACAACCTGATGAAGGAGCAACGCTCCAAAAGCTAGTGTGCTTTTGTGCTAGTGTGCTAGTTCCAATTAAACCTGTTGGACTATAACCTGGTGTTGTGTGATTTTTAACTATGTCAGGTGATCCATTGTCAGCACTGTGAAATCCTGCAAGCCAATACCAGGCAGCAGTTAAAAAATATTAGTTTGACGTAACTCACTGTGCGCAGATCATTTGAAAGAGAAGTCAAATTTTAAAGATTTTCCCTTGGAGATAAAGTCTATTTTATGGGATTTGGCCAATGACGCTTTCAAGACATCTGTGTTCAATACTGAATGTAGGTTCATTGGTGTCATGCATTTAACTGCATAGTGGCAGAGCAGACTGTTAATATTTTCAAACAACATTTGGGGGCACTTACAATACTGCCTCATAAGGGACATAAAGATCATTAACATGTTTTAGATGTTTCATGGATTTGGCATTTGAAAAGGCGTAATTTTATTCTTCATGATAAGACCACATTGCTATTAACCTTTCAGATGTTGTTGGTTTTTTTTTGTATGATTAACTTTACCTCACAAACACATTTACTGACATGTGGACTAGGTTTGTGGCAAAAACACAATCATATTGCCACAACCTTAATTAATTTACAATTAACGCTCACCCTTCCATCTGCATTATGTTTTATTCTGTCCAAACAGGAAGAAATACTTTGGTTAAACTTGAAATAAATGCAATTATTTTATTTCCCCAAGTATGATTAGTTGTTATTGGTCAGTATTTTGGCGTCTTGTGATTCTTGTGATCCTTTCAGGTGTATGCCCAGTATTCAGAATAAGAGACATAGCATATGCTGTGTGACCCTTTTGTAACTGAGATTAGATTAGATTTTTTAGATTAGATTAGATTACATTACAGTGTGGAAACAGGCCCTTCGGCCCAACAAGTTCACACTGACCCGCCGAAGCGCAACCCACCCATACCCCTACATTTACCCCTTACCTAACACTACGGGCAATTTAGCATGGCCAATTCACCTGACCTGCACATCTTTGGACTGTGGGAGGAAACCGGAGCACCCGGAGGAAACCCACGCAGACACGGGGAGAACGTGCAAACACCACACAGTCAGTCGTCTGAGGCGGGAATTGAACCCGGGTCTCTGGCGCTGTGAGGCAGCAGTGCTAACCACTGTGCCACCGTGCCGCCCATGCCACCGTGCCGCCCATAATGGTTTCTAATTCTTTATGCCAGATCTTAAAGTGGCTTTTTCACTGTTTCGGTGGTGATTGTCAAGTCCTGTTCACTTTCTGGTACATTTCTTATCATGTGACAAGGTGTTTGGTGGGTTGAATGTGACAACACCCTGCAAGGCAACAGACTTGTCCATTAACTCCAGAAAAGCTGGCAGAGATAAAAGAAAAATCTCAGACAAAATGGTAAAACAGCATCAAGAGATGAAGGGTGTTCTTTATGAAGATTTATTGAGATTGCAATTGGGTAAATATGTAACTTCTTTTGATGGAGTTTCAATTCCATGACATTTGTAATATATCTGAATGCAAACACAAATTTAATTGCAATTTTTACTAAGCACAATTGTTTTTATTCTCTAAGGATAAATACTCAGCTTTTTACTCATGATATTATTTTGCAGCGAATGCAATTTTTACTGATATCTCTGAAATAGCTTTTTTAACTTAATGTTAGCAGAATTTGTTTCATTTTGACTTATTTAAAAGCTTTGCCAAACCCACTTTTTTAATTTTAATTTTCTATTCACTGAAGGGAAGTGAGAGAACTGAATCCCCCAGAGGTGGCAAATTCTGTGTTACAATATGCAGCATGGGGCATAGCAGGACAGCAGCTGGTAAGAGCTACTTTTTACATGTGCATTGCTCATGATCTTTTTTTAGGAATGTAGATGAAAGAACTGCTCATCACTTCACTTTGCTAGTTTAAAACAGTGCTAACTCCAGAAATAGCATTATTAGTATATTTAGATAAAATAATCTGGACACTAGATGTGGTTGACTCTTAAATACTGTGTGGACAATTAGGGATGGGTAATATATGCTGGCTAGCCAGCAATGCCCTCATCCTGTGAATGAATGAAGAAAAATTACTGAGAGTGAGAATGTTATTCTTTCCTTTAGTTGTCATGGTTCTGAATTCAGTCTAATCTGACTAACTGGCAAAGTTTCTGCTCTCAGAACTGTTAGAATCTGACATGAAAATTAGTGACCAGACTTAGCTAACTTCAACTCAACTACTTGAAACTGATAATAAATTGGTCCTTATAAACTAATATACCCATTTAAATCATAACCAAATTATAAAAATTGAAATATATCATTACTACAAGGTTCTGAGGTTTGTAGTAAAGCCTACTGCTGAGACAACCTTGATTTCTTTAGCTACTGGATGGTGCCTAAAGATTACCTTGAGTGATAAACAAGAAAGAAATACACCACTCCAATGATGAATAAAATTCATTATACAACTTCCCTCTGCATGAAAATGATTTTCTGTTTTATCGTGGTATAACCATATAGAAATGGGTACTTTGTATGTTTGAAATATTACATTGTGGAAATCATAAGACATGAAACATTCTCATGTTTCTCAATAATATGCTTCAGGCTATCATATGTCCTTGAGATTGAATTCATCTTGACTCACTCTGTCTTGTTTAATTGCTCAGTCAAACTAGACTATTTGCTGCCACATAAAGTCAACTTGAGAAAATAAAATTAGATGACTTTGTTTACTCATATATTACATTGGGAAGTTGAGTGATGATTCCTTTTTCAGCAGATGCCAGACAAGTGTTGGTTGAACTGGAAGATAAATGTTAAGTGTCACAGATCTCCAGAGTGAATTTGTTTTGTTTAAATAGTGATTTGGTTCAAGTAGTTATTTGTCATACCTGTTATATATCAATGTTTATATGTAACTATTTAAAACCATTGGAACGTGCAAGTTCCCATCCAAGCCACTCACATCCTGACTTGGAAACATATCACTGTTCCTTCACTGTGACTGGGTCAAAATCCTGGAATTCCCACGCAATCTGCAGTAGTTTAAGAAGGCAATTTCTCACGGGCAACAACAAGGGTAATAAATGCTCACCACCAGCTAACTCCCAAGTCCTACAAGTGATTATAGAAAATCAAAAATAACAAAAACTGAGCTTAGAGTGACCCTTAAAAGTATGTCAAATTATTATTTCACATGGATTTTTCAGTTAACTCAAACTGAATATGCCATTGCATCAGCTATTGGATCATGTCCTCTGCCCAGCCAAGAGATCTCTTGACTTTTTTGAGTTGACAATTAAAATGCAGATTTGGAAATCTGGCAATATTTGCATTATAGCCAGAACTTGCTGATTTTGAAAAGTAGATACACCCCACCATAATCAACCAGTGTCAGTTTTGTTGCTGTTAAATTACTGAGTTGCATTTAAGACAACTGTATTAGTGTTTTTAAAAATATGTTAATCCATGTAATCCTTTTATTTCCATGAGATTATTTTAAATCTCTTTAGGAAAACCATTACCTCCCAGCATACTTGGTCACTTGGGTCAAAATAAAGCAATATAGAACTTAGGACCCTGAGGAAATGCTGACATGAACAAGTGTTTGCACAGTCAGTAGGTTAAGGCTCTGTAGTTTTGGAGGTTGACAGCTTCAAGTGATCTTAAATGCAAATACAAACATTTTCAAATGTAACTCATTTTGTCTCAGCATGTTCACTCAAAGATTATTAAACAAAAAATTGCAAGTCATGGGATAATTAATAATTATAGACACTATTTCTGAACACCATATTCTTTTAAGTGTGAGACAGATGGGAGTTGCAGAATGAACACAAGTTTCAGGAAATTCAGACTTTTGCTTACCAGAATATGACAGCTCATGCCATAAAAACTTCCTTCTGCATAGATTCCATCTCTCAGTTTTCCTGCACTGCATGAGGTTTGTATAATCATTGGAAGTTTGACCAGAAAAATCAGACAAAGATAAGTTGGTACATTTTCTTTTATGTCTGATCAGTCTCAGGAACAGAAGGTACAGTGCTAATTGGAAGATTAGAGCTATGGAGCTTCACCAATGTTCTAACTTGGCATCAAAACAAAATGTAATTTTGAAGTATGTCTGTGCATTGGTTTCAATTGGCTTTATGTCCCCTTTTCTCAAGCTAAACATTCCACAGCTTCTAAATTGGTGCTTTTTTATTGCAAGCCAGTGATTTTGTCACATAAAAGAAGAGTTATTGGACTTTAAATGTTAAGTGCATCACCAATGCTGCCAGACTTGCTGGGTTTCTCCAGTTCTGTTTCTATACCAGAATTTTGTCAACTAGTTATAAACAAAGCAGTCTGCATCTTGTTATCAGGTTATTTTAGTTTGAAAATCCTTTTGGCCTTTCTAGTGCCTTCTGGTATGGATCAGTCAGTTTCTGTGCACTTGCCAAAAGAACAACATTCTGTCTAAAGGTGAATTGGGAATGAATATTAAAAGGCATGACTGTATGTATGCATTCAATAGTCTTTAAAGAATTGTTATATGACTTACAACAACTATACATCCCTTCACGTGCAAAAACTTAAAATAACTTAGTTAAGTGTGATTAAGAAGGGTGATTAAAATAAAAGGTCTATAAGTTTGCCAGAAAGATCAGTAATTCTGGGGATTGGGAGGTTCATAGACTCGACAAATGCTATGGACCAACCCCTCAAAGATATTTTAAGAAGGTAGCCCAGACCCTATTTTTTTCTTATGTTAAAGGCAGATGCAAAGTGGATATTCCAGGTCTGATGTAGCTGGTCAAACCATTCAGCTTTAAGAAAAACAGAATTTATTTAAACACTACGGTTTAATGAACAAAAGAAAACAGTATTTAGAATAACTTAACTATTTGAAAACTCAAAAGACTCGATATCACAAATTAACTAAGGAGCTGCTCCAATTCCCATAAGATCCCATACACCTACCCCTTAACAAAAGGTATATTCAAACACAGGTTCTTACAGGCAGGGATGATTTCAGAGAGAAAACCAGTCAGGAACCATCTGCTGAAGCTTGGAACCTTTCTCTGGACTGTAGCAGCTTCTCATTGTTACAATTAAAATAAACTAGAGAAAAACACACAAACTGGGAGAACTGGCCACTCCTTTGCTATTGTTAAACTAGGCCCAGACATTTCTGCACCTCTGCCTGTACCACCTCTCTTGGAAAAAATAACCCAAGGACAAAACAACCTCGTTAAAGGAACAGCATCGTCATAGTGTCATAGTGAAAGAAACAAAAATTGATTGTAAAAGCTCATCTAGATATCAAGAAAGGAAACATTTGGCAAAATTGAATGTGAATCTATTCAAACCAAGGTTGGAGAATTTATCATGGGAAACAAAAATTGCAGACAAGCTAAATGATGATTTTATGTCTGTTTTCACTGGAGAAGATACCAGTAATTTCCCAGAACTAAAGATCTAAGTGGCTTGGGAGAATGAGGAATTGAAGAAAATTGTCATGACTGAAAAAGATTTCATGGGGAAATTAATGCCATTGCAAGTTGACGTGGTTGGGGGGGCATGGTTCGGTGGCGGTAGCGGGGGATGCTTTAGGGGTAAGGAATGGATTGGTGGTTAGCTTCCGAAATTCTATAGATTCTGGAATAATTCCTGTGGATTGGCAGATAGCAAATGTCACCCCACTATCTAAGCAAGGAGTGGGAGAGAATACAGGGAACTATAGAACAGGTACCCTTTCATCGGTAGTATGGAAAGTGATAGAATCCATTGTAAAGGATGAAATGAATAGACACCACATTGATGAAGATCCTATTCTGCATAGTCAGTATGCAAATGGGGATCAGAAACAGGAATAGCTAGAGAAACTTAACAGATCTGGCAGTATCTGTGGAGAGAAAACAGAGTCAGTGTTTTGAGTCTGGTGACTCTTGTTCAGAACTCTCAGACAAAAACAATAGGAATAAACAAGCAGAAGACAGATAGCAGGAATCAATAGATCATTCTTCTGTTGGTAGGTTGTGATCAGTGGTTTTTTGTAACAATTAGTACTTGGGCCCGTGCTGTTCACAATGTTTTACAGTTGGGGACTAAATGCATACAAGTAGCAAATTGGCAGATGTTGGTTAAATAGATAATGGTTCAACAAAGACACACAGTTCTAGATCCTCCAGGATGAGGAAAGATGCTCTCCATATCTGTGCTGCCAAAACACCTCAGGATCATTCATAATTCAGTCAAGTCACCTCATGCTTTACTAAACTCTAATGAAGGGGAGAAAGTGAGGACTGCAGATGCTGGAGATCAGAGCTGAAAATGTGTTGCTGGAAAAGCGCAGCAGGTCAGGCAGCATCCAAGGAACAGGAGAATCAATGTTTTGGGCATAAGCCCTTCTTCAGGAATTCCTGAAGAAGGGCTTATGCCCAAAACGTCGATTCTCCTGTTCCTTAAACTCTAATGAATACAAGCCGAGCCTGTCCAACCATTTCTCATAAGACAACCCTGTCATTCCAGATATTAGTTTGGAAAACCTTCTCTGAACATCATCATTTACATCCTTCTTTCTATACGATGACCAATAGAATGCTCAGTATTTCCAGATGCAGTCTCACCAATACCTTGTATAACTGAAGCATAACTTCCTTACTTTTGTGTTCAATTCCCCTCAAAATAACTGTTAACATTCTGATAACTTGCTATACCTGCAAGCTAGCATTTTGTGATTCATGCACAAGTGCACCCAGATTGTTTTGTATCTCACAGCTCTCAACATTCAGATAGTATGCTTCTTTTTTCCAAAATGGACAATTTTACATTTTCCCACATTTTACTGTACTTGTCACATCACTTAACCTATTTGTATCTTTTATGTAGCCTCTGCATGGACTCTTCTAAACCTACTTTCACATCTTCATATCATCAGCAAATTTGGCAACATACCTTACCTTCCTTCATCAAAGTTATTTACATATATTGTAAAATGTTGAGTTTCCAGCATCAATCCCTCTGTTTTAACATTTGTTAAATCTTGCCAATCTGAAAAAAGTCCAATTTATGTCTAATCTCTGCTTCTTGTTAGCCAGCCAATCTTCTCTCCATGCCAGTATGCTCCCCCCTACACACTGACCTTTTATTTTCCAAAATAGAATTTCATGTGAAACCTTGTCAAATGCAGTTTGGAAATCAAAGTTCAGTACAGCTACAAGTTCCCCACACAGTTACAAGTTCCCCACTACCCACAGCATGTGTTACCACCACAAAAGCCATAATAATGTTGGTCAAACATGATTTCTCTTTCACAAAACCATATTGATTCTACCTGATTACCTTAAAATTTTCCAGGTGCTGTGCTATAACTTCTTTAATAATAGCATCTAACATTTAACCTTCAATGAATATTCAGCTAATTGACCCATTGCTTCCGGTTTTCTATCTCCCTTTTTAAATAAAAAAGTTACATTCACTATCTTCCAACGTAAAGGAACTATCCCAAATCAAGGAGGGCTTGGAGAAATAAAAGCAATACCACAACTTTCTCATTGGCCCCCTCCATTCTATTTCCTGATTTATCACTGCTTCTCGATGTTACTTGTATCATCTATAATGAAGAATGTCGCAAAACTCTTGTTCAATTCATCTGCCATTTTCTATTTTGTATGATTGCTTTTCAATGGAAAGTGAGACTAGAACTAAGCTCACTTTGTTAACTCTTACCTTGAAATATTCAGAGAAACTCTTGAGATTTTGTTTTTAATATTTGACTAGCTCCATATCATTTTTTTACCATTGTTTCTTTTTGTATTCTGTCCAATTTTCTGACTCACCACCTGTCTTTGCATAATTATTGGGTTTTTTACTTTTCATTTAATAATATCTTTAACATTTCTAGTTATCAACAGGTGGTAGATCCATCCTTTGATTTTTTTTTTCTTGTGCTTTAGAATGTACATATTCTGTGTATTCTGAAATAATCCCTTAAATTTCTGCTGTTGCATTTCTCTATCCTTTAACATAATTTGTCAGTTCATATGAGCCAACTGTGCTTTAGTGGTCTCTTAATTACTCTTATTTAAAATTATAAATTTAGATTTATAGTCTCAGATCTCTTGCTCTCTCCGTCAAAATAAATGTAAAATTCAAACATATTATGATCACTGCTACCGAGAGTGTTTTCACTATGAGATCCTTCATTAATCCTCTCTCATTACACAATACCATGTCTAATAAAGCCAGCTCTTTGGTTGACTTCAGAACATGCTGTTCCAAGAAACTATCCTGAAAATATTCAATGAGTTCCTCAACTAGGCTAGATTTGCCCATCTGATTTTATTTTTATATGTCTACACGTGGATTAAATCCCCCATTATTATTGTGGTGTCATTCTGAGAAGCTCATATTATATCTGCCTTTCTGCTCCATCCTATCATGTGGTTACTTTTAGAGGACGTGTATACCACTCCTTCAAGTGACTTCTTGGTGTCTATTATTTGTCATTTCTATTACAAATTGTTTCCACATCCTGATTTCCTGAACATATGCCATCCCCCTCTACTGCATTAATTAACTAACAGAGTCCTGCATCTACCTTTTCCTAGCTTCCTATCATTTCTAAATATCCTGTACACTTTAAGATTCAAGTTCCAAACCATTTCAACCTGAAACCAGCTCGCTGAAATGGCTACCAGGACGGTTGGGTTCTGTTTTATTTTTAAATTTTAAACTCTCACCCAAATCAAACCGAGCTGTTTTTAAAGTTAAATTTGCTTCAAAGTTTCTGTTGTGGTCCATTGCTCATATATAACTGAATAAATGTTAATCACCTTAATCAAACATTTTTTTTGTTATGGGAAGGAAGAAAAGGCAGCATTCTTCTCCAAAAGGTTATGTGATTTCATTAAATATTCTGCAAACTGCTTTAATATGATTTGTCTGTCAGATCAATATAAACAGTAATTTGAGATAATTTTGATAATTTATTTGCAATTATATGTGTTTTAACCTCTGACTACTCACAACATTTTTTACTCTTAAGTACATGAGGTTGCTATTATTTCAGTCAGGTAAGTGTTTGCTGCCGCTTAATAATTTTATTAAAGCTAAAATTAGACAGGGGAGTTGTAACTTTGAAATATTCTGAGATAGTAGCAAAATAGAAAATTTTATGGTGAGGTATATTCATTGGATCAATTGTCAATTTTGATTGTATTTTGTACAGCAAATTTGGATTTAGAAAACCTTCGATAATGTTATTATTTTCTGAGACAGAAATTGAAGAATTGATTTTTAAGAGATAATATTCCAATTTTCAATCGTTGCCTCTGTTGATTGCTAATAACCTGACTACTTAAGAATCTGTTGTCATTACTTCAGTTCCCGACAGATCTCATAGAGTCTGTTTAGGTGCATGCTTCTGTCTTTCCTTTGCTGTCATTATCGAAAATCAAGCAAAGGGTGTTATAACTGCCTCCCAAAATCTACACTACATACGTACAACTCATGCAACTTTTATCAACTGTACAGAATCGTATTTGTCAATCATTCCATCCTTGCTCCCCCCTCCCATTTTCCAATTAAAGTGTCCCTCAATGCAGTATCACTTATCATCTTCTTTGTTAGCAATGCAAACAAATTAAGTTGCATCCTCATTACCTTACTCTGAATTTCACTGGAGAATGAATGTTAGGAGACGAGGTAAAGGACAGCTCAGTCTTTTATATATAATATTAAAACAGAAAATGCTAGTAGTACTCAGCAGATCTGATAGTACCTGTGTAGGGTGAATCAGAGTTCATATTTTCTTTAGTCAGGACAGTTAGAAGAAGAGCTACAGATCTGAAATGTAAACTCTGTTTCTCTCTCCACAGATGCTACCAGAGTTGCTGAGTGTTTTCACATTTTCTACTTTTATTTCAAATTTCCATCATCTGCAGTGCATCAGTTTTGTTGCTTTTTCCTATTTGCTCAGTTATTTAGCTACTATTGTAGAGACAAGGCAAGTCAAAGCTGGCCATATCTGTACTGCTTTTGAAATCTTTATCCTAGAGACCACTTTAGCACTTGTTATTACTTTTAGAGATTTATATGTGTTCCCAAATTCCCTTGTTCTTTTATGCCCAACTTTCCAAGAAATAATTCTTCTCTTACCAAAATAAGCCATTTCAGACTTGAATAACTTGAATTTGTCCACCCACATTG
The DNA here is from genome assembly GCF_037043375.1 of Chiloscyllium plagiosum. Taxonomy (NCBI): domain Eukaryota; kingdom Metazoa; phylum Chordata; class Chondrichthyes; order Orectolobiformes; family Hemiscylliidae; genus Chiloscyllium; species Chiloscyllium plagiosum. Next base: position 75,579,790 of record NW_028270145.1, on the reverse strand, counting down.
GAAGCCTGTTTCGGTCTACCTGCACATTGGAACAGTCAGCAATATTATGTCCCCTAATTTTATTTTCACTACATGTATTCATACTTCCAATTCCTCAGTCTGTATGGTTTATATAAGTGGTAAACAATAAACTCAGCATAGAGTGTGTGGCACGGTGGCACAGTGGTTAGCACTGCTGCCTCACAGCACCAGATTCCCACCAGATTCCCAGTTTAATTCCCACCTCAGGCGACTGACTGTGTGGAGTTTGCACATTCTCCCCGTGTCTGTGTGGGTTTCCTTCCGGGTGCTCCGGTTTCCTCCCACAGTCCAAAAATGTGCAGGTTAGGTGAATTAGCCATGCTAAATTGCCCGAAGTGTTAGGCGAAGGGGTAAATGTAGGGGAGTGGGTGTAGGTGGGTTGCGCTTCGGCGGGTCGATGTGGACTTGTTGGGCCGAAGGGCCTGTTTCCACACTATAAGTAAGTAATCTAATCTAAACTTAGCATAGATTCCAATGGAGAAGCACTTTTTATCAGTATACAGTAAGATTTGTCTAACTTCTAGCCTCAGTTTTGTAGCTGTATTTCAGTACATTTTGTTGTATGGGTTCTGTTACAAATGATTTTTGTCAGCTCTCCAGTCTGGCACCTTATCAAAGGCTAACAGAAATGTCATGTTTTTTTTTAATTCATTCATGAAATGTAAGTGCCAATAGTTTTGTTCATCCTTAATTTCCCAGAGGTCAGTTTATAGGTAACCACATTGCTTTGAATCTGAAGTCACATGTACACCAGTCCTGGTAAAGATGACAGAATTCCTTCCCTAAAAGACATTAGTGAACCAGAAGGGTTTTTACAACAATCAACAGAGTCTATTTACTCAACAGAATCATGGTCATGGTTACAGGTAATCTTTTTACTCTGGATTCTTTATTGAATTCAAATTTCACAATCTAATATGGTGGGATTCTAACCAGAACAGTAGTCTGGGATTCTGGATTAATAGTCCAGTGACTTTACTGCTACAACACTCCTCGTCATATCCCACATCCAAAGCATGCCCTTGTTTACTCTGATACTTTTACGAGAAATTGAATAAGATTGGTTAAATAATCTTCCTTTTAGAATTCTGCAATTATGATTCTTGTAATAAACCTTCATCTCCAGATGTTTTGCAATCTCATCTTTAAATAAACGTCTCATGTGAAAACAGGTATGAGGCAAAGTAAAGATATTGTTTTTAATGGAGATAAAATCAACAGAAGAATACCATTGCCTTCCTTCAAATAGTGCTATGGGATCTTTTATGTCTGCCAATGTAAATATATGTGCTAATTTATGTTATCCAAAAGACAATGCAATATATTCTCTGTTACCTTGTACTGAAATCTGACTATGTGCTCAAATGCTGGATTAGGGCTAGAACCCTCGATCTTTTCACTAAGAGATGAAATAGCTAGCAAGGAACCAAGCTGACTCTTACAATAAATTGTGTGATTGGAAAGTAAACTAAAAGACATGCTGAAATGAATTACAAGTATTGGAAAGACAATGTTTTGTTTGCTTTCAGCAAAACAAATTTTTAAAGTAAATTGTAAGACACCCAATGCATCTCAGTAAAACAGGTAACGTAGAGAGAGAAAAATGAAGAACAAATTTTATCAATGAAAAGAAAAGGTATAGGCTTGCCAGAGTTTGAAACTGCAGAAGATTTGCTAGCATTCATTTAGAAAACAGCAGCAAGTAATGAAATAGCCATTAACATCTGGAACTTTGAATATTCATAATGCAAAAGGATGAAATGTTCTGCATCCAAGCTTCAAGAAATGATGCTACAGTAGTGAACTATGGATAAAAAATGCTCACACCTCATTAAATATAGAGATCATGTCAGAATATTGCAAAACAGCTGGTGCTCCCTATTTATGATGTTGATTGTCAAACATTTTAAGAAAACTTTTAAGTTTATTAAACAGGAAAGAATATAATTAACAAGAATCAAACAAATAAAAGTTTGCTTTATTTTACTCATTTGTGGGATTTGGGTATTACTGGCTAAGCCAACTTTTATTGACCGCCCTCAATTATCCTGGAGAAGATGTTGGTAAGCAGCCTTTGGCAACTATTGCTGCCCTTGGGATGTAGGGACACCCAGTGTGATGTTTGGGAGGGAGTCCCACAATTTTGACCCAGTAACAGTGAAGGAATTATAGTTCAAGATCAAAATAGTGCAAGACTATATGGAGAGTGTGCAAGTTGTTGATGTTCCTATGTATCGGCTCATCTTTGCCTTCTATTTAGTAGAGACCATGAGTTTAGAACATGCTGTAAAGCGTGGGTATGGCAAGTTATAGCAATGTAGCTTCTAGATGATAGCAAGTGCTGCCACTGTGGTGAAAGACTGATGTTTGAATGTGGTGGATAGGATCCCAATCGAGCTGATACTTCATCCTGTATAGTGTCAAACTTCTTGAGTGTTATTGAAGCTGCAATCATCTGGCAAGGAGACTCCATCACTAGTTGGTGGATAGACACCGTGGATATAGGAAGACAATGTCACTGCATAATTCCTAGCCGCTGATCTGCTTTGTGGCCTCAGTATTAATGGCTGGTTCAGTTCAGTTTCTGGTTAACACAAATGTATGTTGATCATGGGAGAATTCAGTAAAGGAGTGATGCGATTGAAAATCATGGAGTGATGGTTATAGTCTCTCTTGTTGGAGATGGTCGTTGCCTCACACTGGTGTGCTGTGAATGCTAGTTGTCACTTATTAGCCAAAATTTAGGTGTTATCTAAGTCTTACTGCACACAGACCTACTGCTTCAGTATCTGAGGAATTGTGAATAGTGCTGAACATTGAGCAATCATCAGCAAACATCCCCACACTGACGTTATGATGGAGGGAAGGTGATTTCTAAGGTAGCTGAAGATGGTTGGATCTGTGACACCACCGGACAAACCTCTGCAGTAAAGTACTGGAGCTGAGGCGACTGACCTCCAACAATCACAACCATCTTCCTTTGAGCCGCACGTGATTACTAAGCCAGACTTTGTGATTAACATTAAAATCCCACATACTGTAGATTATATTAGATTAGATTAGATTCCCTACAGTGTGGAAACAAGCCAATTGGCTCAGTAAGCGCACACTGACCCTCCGGAGAGTAACCCACCCTGACCCATTTCCCTCTGAATAATGTCACCTGGGTGCTCTAGTTTCCTCTGTGCAGGCCAGGTGAATTGGCCATGCTAAATTGCCCATAGTGTTAAGTGCATTAGTCAAAGCTAAATATAGGGTAGGGGAATGGGTCTGGGTGGGTTCCTCTTCAGAGGGTCAGTGTGGGCGTTTTGGGCCCAATGGCCTGTGTTTCCATACTGTAGGGAATCTAATCAATTCAAATTTCACTGTCTGCCTTGATGGGATTTGAACCTATGACCACAGAACATGAGTCTGTGGCTCTGGATTACTCATTCAGTGACATTACGACTATGCCACCACCTTCCCAAAAGTGTATGAAAGGTAGATCAGTCCTAAGAAATCTAATAATTTTGTCATCAAGAAAGCATTTTATTAGCTGTCTTCCAAGAGTTATGTTTTAAAGGAAACCAATCTAAGCAGGCTTTCTTGAATTAATAAAGAGTTTATTTATTACGAAATGCAAAAAAAATTAGTAACCTAATTCACATACACACAAATTAGTATTGAGAGGTGAGTCCAAAAGGATAAGTGCTAAAACAAAATGATCTGTCTCTGAATTGTGGCCAAAAATGGATAGTTGAATATTGTGGACATTGCATGGGGATCACAGTAGAATTGATGTTGGCAGTTAAACTGATGATTTTTGCAATAATTGATGTTCCTTAGTCCTAATTCTTTTCTTTCTGCTGTTTGGGAGAGCGTTCTTATTCTGTCTGCAACACAGGGATAACTAGAGGATAGATCTTTGACTGTGACCTTACCAGCACACTAATATTTGAATCCAGAATGGTACACATGAGTATTCAGTCCTACAAGTCTACTTCAGTGGAGTTGAAACTGACTTTTTAACCTGTATCCTTATATACTCATTGAGAATCAAATAGACAAGTCTTCAAAGGGTGGCTTTCTGCTGGCAGGAGAGATAACTCCCACATGATCCATTCTTGTAAAATCTCTCCCTATTTGACATGTTCCTTTTAAATTTATGGGTGTGACATTCCATTGGTTTCACACGCAACTCTGCCAGACAGTCACTTAATTTCAATCCACAGTTTTTCTGTCACAGTCCTCCTTTGACAACAAACTGTTTTGGAATGAAAAATAAAAAATGTCTTTAAATATTTCATGCCTTCGATCCATTCTCACCACAAGCTGCAACATTATGACAATGCAGGGACTTTACTGGCCACCCTCATACCCGAATAAATACCCCCGACACCAAACTTGCTCTTGCAAAGAAGACAAAATTCAAACATCCTCGTTAATGCTCCAAGAATCTGTGCATCAAATCCCTTTTCTCTTTGTGTGCATCATTTTGGCTTGCATTCAGTATATAATTAGTGCTTTTCTTTAACTAAAGTTATCACCTCACATTAACTTTGAATTCCAAACGTAACATGTTAATGCATTCACATCTTGTCAATGTTACTTTACAAGTCCCTTTGGTTATCTAAAAAAGTAACCTTCCTTCCTTCCTTATTTGATATTATTGATAAATTTCATCATCACATTCTCCCAGCTTATATACAAATTTTGTCAAAAATAGTGCATCGACATGGCTCCAAATCTCAACCTTTTATAACTCTTACCTCTCTGACCACCTCACCCTAGCTGAGTCACCTATTAATGTCCTGAGAAAATGTCATTTCTTATCACCCCAATGTCCTTGTTTTTACACTGATATTTTCTCTTTTACAATGAATCTTAAACTTTATCCTATTGTTGTCACTACATCTAATGCACTGATCCAAGAGCACTAATTTCCTTTGCAACCAGATTTCACAACACCTCTTTCCTTGTCAACCACGCTTCAGGCTCTCTGCCTTTATTCCTGATGAAGGGCTTTTGTCCGAAACGTCGATTTTGCTGCTTGTCGGATGCTGCCTGAATTGCTGTGCTCTTCCAGCACCACTGATCCAGAATCTGGTTTCCAGCATCTGCAGTTATTGTTTTAACCTATGTTTGCAGTCAGAGGTCACATGACACCAGGTTGTGGTCCAACAGGTTTATTTGAATTTGGACTATAACCTGGTTTTGTGTGACTTTTGACTTTGTCCACCCCAGTCCAATTGCAGCATCTCCACATCAAACCCATGTTTGAGAAGGACTTCTGTATCCAAAACCAGAAATTTACTCTATTCACATTCTCTCTGCTGACTTCATAACTGTAGAATTATTGATTAGAACGTGTTGTCAATAGTAATTTTAAGAGAGCAGCCTTTAATGTAAAAATGTATTAGTGTTTGTTGAGAAGCATACTGTTTACCTGCAGTGGAAACTCACAGCTCTTTGTTCCTCATTGCTAATTTAATATTTAGGCAAAGCTGAGCAGGAGTTCCCAGTCTAAGCTCCACTTTAAATATCTTTTCCATCAAAAATTACATCTCAGTTTCTCCAGGGCTCTCTTTTCTATGGTGTAATGAACCTAGAGCTAGAACACACCATCAAAATATCTAAAAAGACCTTGTGAACCTGCTTTCATCTGACTTGGAATTTGTTAGCAAGGCAGTAGATTAAACAAACCACCTTCTAAAAAATAAGAGAAATCATTTTGGGGTGGCATAGTGGCTCAGTGGTTAGCACTGCTGCTCACAGCACCAGGGAACTGAGTTTGATTCCAGTCTCAGGTGACTGTGTGGAGTTTGCATATTCTCCCCGTGTCTGCATGTGTTGCCTCTGGGTGCTCCGGTTTCCTCCCACAATCCAAAGATGTGCAGGTTAGGTGAATTGGCCATGTTAAATTGCCCATCGTGTTTAGGGATGTGTAGGTTAGGCACATTAGTCAGGGGTGAATGTAGTGTAATAGGGTAGGGGAATGAGTCTGGGTGGGTTAGTCTTTGGAAGGTCGATGTGAAGTTGGGCCGAAAGGCCTGTTTTCATACTGTAGGGAATCTAATCATTTGATTACTACATGTAATTAAACACCTACATTACATTGGAATATTTTTCCTGTATTACGTTTAGTTTATAATTGTGTACCAGCATATATTTGGCATAAGAGTATTATTACAAAGCTTTTTCAAGAAAAGACATATTTGACTTCATCCTACCAATCTGCCAGCTGCAAATGCATCTGTCCATAACAGTATCAGTTAGAGTGACCACTGCACAGTCCTTGTGGAGACAAATTCACACTTTCACATTGGGAATAACCTCCACCATGTTGTGTGGTACTATCACCATGTTAAATAGGACAGACTTCGAACAGATCTAGCAGCTCAAGACTGAGAATCATGTGAGGCACTGTGGGCCATCAACAGCAGTAGAATTGTACTCCAGCACAATCTGTAACAAAGTTGCCTGGCATATCTCCCACTCGACCATTACTATCCAGCCAGGCAATTAGCCCTGGTTCAATGGAGAGTGCAGGAAGGCATGCCAGGAGCAGCATCAGGCATACCTAAAAATGAGGTGTCAACCTGGTGAAGCTGAAAAATGGCACAACATGCAAGACAACAACAGAAGCAGCAAATAATAGAGCTAAGTGATTCCACAACCAATGGCTCAGATCTGCATTCTGCAGACCTGCCACATCCAGCCATGAATGGTGGTGGACAATTAAACAACTCACTGGAGGGGGAGACTCCACAAATATCCTCATCCTCAATGATGGAAGAGCCCAATGCATCATTGCAAAACATAAGACTGAAACATCCACAGCAATTTTCAGCCTGAAATGCCAAGTGGATGATCCATCCTGGTCTTCTTCAGTGGTGCCCAGCATCACAGATACTATTTGATTCACTCCACGTGATGAAGAGGAACAGTTGGAGACAATGGATACTGCAAAGGCTTTAGGCGCTGATGACAGTCTGGCAGTAGTCCTGAAGACTTGTGCTTCAGAACTTGCTACTCCTCTAATCAAGCTGTTCCACTATAGTTACAACACCGGAATCTGACAAGGTAGAAAATTGCACGGGTATGTCCTGTACAGAAAATGAAGGAGATATGCTGGAGGGCATTGCTGACCACATAGTAATAGGAAATTGCGGTATCTGAAATAGGAAGCCATCTGAGATGTCCTCGAGTGGAATTGCTCCTCCTGGGAGCAGATATGGCAGAGGCAGAGAAATTGGGAGTAAGGGGTAGTGTTTTTACAGGACGGGCACTTGGGAGGAGGTGTAGTCCAGCTAATTATGGGAGTCAGTGGATTTGAAATAGACGTCCATGTTGAGTCAATAAATGTGGCTCTGGAAAAGCACAGCAGGTCAAGCAGTATCCAAGGATCAGAAGAATCAACATTTCATTAATAAGCCCTTCATCAGGAATGTGGTGGAGGGTAAGGTGGCTGAGAGATAAATAGGAGGGTGGGGTGGGTCTGGGGCAAAGGTAGCTGGGAAGATGATAGGTGGATGGAAGTGGGGGGTGATGGTGATAGGCCAGAGGGGGGAGGGGGAAGCGGATAGATGGGAAGGAAGATGGACAGGTAGGACAGTTCAACAGGGCAGTGCCGAGTTGGATGATTACATCTGGGATAAGGTGGGAGGAGGAGAGATGAGGAAACTGTTGAAATTGATGTCGATGCCAAGTGGTTGGTGGGTCTCAAGGCAGAAGATGAGGCATTCTTCCTCCGCCGCTTGGATTTGGTGGTAGACCATAAGACCATAATTTGGCGGTAGAGGAGGCCAAGGACTTGCATGTCCTTGGCGGAAGGGGAGGGCGTGTTGAAGTGGTCAGCCACAGGGCAGTGGGGTTATTTGGTGCATGGAACGCTGATAGGAGTGGGGAGGGAAATATATCTCTGGTGGTGAAGTCTGATTGTAGGTAGTGGAAATAGCAGAGGATGATGCATTGTATCTGGAGATTAGTAGGGTGGAAGGTAAGCACCGGGAGGTTCTGTCCTTGTTGTGGATGGAGGGGTGGAGTTCAAGGGTGGAGGTGCAGGAAGTGAAGGAGATGCACTGAAGGGCATTGTTGACCACGTGGGAGGGAAAATTGCGGTATTTGAAATAGGAGGCCATCCTGGGAGCATATATAGCAGAGGCAGAGGAATTGGGAGTAAGGGATAGTGTTTTTACAGAGGGTGGGTTGGGAGGAGGTGTAGTCCAGGTAGCTATGGGAGTCAGTGGGTTTGAAGTAGATGTCCTTGTTGAGTTGGTCGCCAGAGATGGAGATAGAGAGGTCCAGAAAGGGGAGGGACGAGGTGTCTGAGATGGTCCAGGTGAACTTGAGGTCAGGGTGGAAAGTGTTTGTGCAGTTGATGTATTTCAACCTCGTGGGAGCATGAGGTGATGTCAGTACAGTCAATAATGTAAAAGAGGAAAAGATGGGGAATGGTGCCAGTGTAACTGCGGAAAATGAACTGTTCCACATACCTGACTAAGAGGCAGACATAGTTGGGGCCCATGTGGGTGCCCATGGCTACCCCTTTGGTCTAAAGGAAGTGGGAAGATTTGAAGGAAGTTATTGAGGGTGAGGACCAGTTCTGCCAATCAAATGAGTGTGTTGGTGGAGGGGTACTGGTTGGGTCAGCAGGAGAGGAAGAAACGGAGGGCTTCACCATGGTGGATGGACATGTACGGGGATTGGACATCCATGGTGAAGATGAGGCATTGGGGGCTGGGGAAATTAAAGTTATGGAAGAGGTGGAGGGTGTGGGTGGTGTCCTGAATGTATATGGGGAGTTCCTAGACCAAGGGGGACAGGATGGTGTGAAGATATGAGGAGATATATTCAGTGGGGCAGGAGCAGGCAGAGACAATGGGTCGACTGGGGCAGTCAGGTTTGTGAATTCTGTGTAAGAGGTAGAACCAGCTGATGCGGTGTTCCGGATTATGAGGTTGGAGGCTGTGCATTAGAGATCCCCTGAGGTGATAAGATTGTAGATGGTCTGGGAGATGATGGTTTAATGATGGGAGGTGCGGTTGTGTTTGAGGAATGGTAGGAAGAGGTGTCCATGATTTCACGCCTGGTTTCAGCAGTGAAGAGATTGGCGCGCCAAATTATCACTGCGCCCACCCTCCTTTGCCTGCTGGTTTAACGGTGATGTTGAGTTGGAGTGGAGGGCTGCACTTTGTGAGGGTGAGAGGTTGGAGTGGGTGAGAGGGGTGGACAAGTTGAGCCAGTCAATATCATGGCAGCAATTGGAGATAAAGAGGTTGAGGATGGGTAACAGACCAGCATGGGGTGTCAAAGTGGATGGAGAATGTTGGAGATGGGAGAAGGGGTCCTGGGAGGGTGGATGGGAGTCCTAATGGAAAATGTATCAGGAAAGCCCTTTCCTGAAGAAGGGCTTATGCCCGAAACGTCGATTCTCCTGTCCCCTGGATGCTGCCTGACTTGCTGCGCTTTTCCAGCAACACATTTTCAGCTCTGATCTCCAGCATCTGCAGACCTCACTTTCTCCCCTGATTATTATTTTCCATCAAGGGTAGCTGAGCACAATGAGTGGAAAATTTAGATATACGTTCCTATTGGCAGGATTATTACAGAAACTGGCATTAAGAAAAATGAGTAAATTCCAGAGCCTGGCAGATGGTAAGGAAACAAAATGAGCAATAAGGAATTGGCAGTTGATTTTTCTAATTTCATGATAATGGATCAGAACCCTGAAATTCTATAGGCATCTTTTAATTTTTAAGTCAAGCTGGATTTTCAAAACAGGACTACTTACAAACAACAAAAAAAAATGGCAGGTGTAAATTTTTCTGATTTGTCAAAGTTCCATGTGGAAGCAATTAAATTTCATAATTTAACAGCCAGGGCCTGTCAGGGATTTGTCAAAAGGAAGAGAGAGAGATGTAACAGGGTAAGATCTGTCAGATTACACTACTACCGCCAGCACATGAAGAAATATTTTTGTATTTTGTACTTCTAGGAGTATATATATAAAAAAACTACTGTAAACCTGATCTTTGTGTGTTAATGGGAGAAGACATTGTAGCAAACTAAATATTCAAGCCTGTATTTAAGCACTAGTGTATCAAGAAGGTCACAGTCAAAGAACAATCCACTATTCACCCCTGTATAGCAGGTGAAATTTTACTTTTGCTCTGAATGATCGAAGACAACTAACTAACAAGCCAGTTAGAAGGAAACCAATCAAGAAGGACTCTATCATCTTGACAGTTGCCAACCAACTACTGTCAAAAGGGAATAGGATGAAAGGATTATCAAGCAAAAGCCAAGAATCCCAAAGCCAACTCTTCAGCTGTGAACATTCCACTATATGTGCTTCATGAACCACCAGACAGACTGATCTGTATACCTTCAAACATTTTTTTTCCTTGGGTCACTTCTTATTCCTAATCTATATGTGTTATGTTATTATTTATTTTCACATTTAGTGAAAAAAGAAACTCACTGTTGTCAACTCAAGAATATCTGGTTAAACGGACTCCCTTTAAAAACAAATTAATTTGATCTGGAAGATAGGCATCCACAAGAGAAGGATCCATTATAAGTCAACCGTGTGTGTCTAAGTAAGGGTCTTGGTGAATAAGAAAGGGGTGCCAATTCATCATTCCTTAGTTGGGCTTTAAAATTTGAAGTAACTGTATGGAATGGTGAAATCTTCGAGAACCTCACGTGGTGTCTGGTCTAACAGCAAACAACCCTCTCATCCCCATTTTGTATCTGAGGCTCAAAAGGTTAACTTGTCAAGAATCCACCCTGTCAAAATCCCTGATCTCCTCAACCTGGCTTCAAAATAGCAGCAAAGCAGGAAACAACCCTTCAGTTCCCTAAATGGCCTTGATTGGCAATTCCCAAGTCCATTGGAATATCTGATGGGTCAAGGCAGGCAGTAGGCTGCAGGACAGCCATTTGGGCCCTGGTCTGTGAACCAGCCAACCAGGGCCTATATAATGGCTAATACCCTACCATCACCCATTTTTGCCCAAGCCTATATCTTGAGTTTATTTAATGTTCTCCAGAGTTTTTTTTCCACAACATTCCTTTGAACAAAGCCAATTATTTACAAGATGATTTCTTTTGCACACAGTCATTGTACAAGGGAGGATGCAAAAAAGTCTTATTACAGTCTGACACTAGCATTGAGTAAAGAATCATAATATCTTTTTTCCTTATCATTATGCATTTCAGAGAATGTATGAATTAACGGCAAGACATAAATTGACCAGGGCATTGTTTTACTCAGATCAGATGAGGGTAGGAGCCAGGTAGGAACCAGGAACCCAAACTCCATCTTGACACCAACTTTATTTTATAGGTTGGGTGTCTGCTATATGGTTGATTCCTTGTGGAAATGACGAAAATGCAAAATGTTCCATTATAGTACAGAGGGACTTTCAGTTCAGATTTGAGAAAGGAAGCAGCTCAGATTAAAAGGGGCAGATGTTGCCCAAAGATTTGAGTCAAATCTTATTGAACTACAGCCATATCTCCAAGGATTGGTAAAAAGAGAGCCAGGTGTGGCCAGGTACAGTAACTATTGCTCCATTCCAGACTTTACAATTAAACTGCTCATGCAGACTTAATATCTGTTTTGATGATACCATGGGTCACTGGAAGACAAAGAGGTCAGTTATTTTCTCTTGACTCACCTACTCATTCTTATTTCATTACACTGTGTTGATCAATGAGCAAACAGTCAAATACCTCATTTGTGCGGAGGTTTGGCTGCTGGATGGGCAGGAGACAATGGAAAATAGATAAGGTCCAATTTAAGAGTGGGGACTGAGTAATGAATCAGCTGTGCTGCTGAAAAACAAGCGATGTATCAGAGTAATTGCAGCCCAATATCAGTAAAAAAAATGAAGATTGTGAAACTTGGAGATACTTAAAACATAAATTTTCCTGATCAAACTACATTCTGTCAAACAGTGCTAAATAGTGACATATTGAAATATTACCTGTGCTTGTTTGTTCTACAAAATGTTTATTTTCTCTTTAGAGACTGTACATCTCAGATTAGCGATAAAATGAAGATCAATTATATAATCCTAATCATATGGAGAAAAATCTAGCATTAGTCTATTTATTTGAAAGGCTGGTAAACACACGGATTCCAAAAAAAATTAATAGATTGATATATAATTCAAACCAGCAGACATAAAACTTTTGTTGTCTGATTCAGGTGAGTTGCTGTTTACACATAAATCAGGTTTTTGTATCCCATTATCAGAATGATTATGTGCTGTGGAGGAGAGATGTATTGAACATTTGGAAAAACAAATCAGTGCAATGGCATTATTCATAATGTTTGACAAGATCATGTCATGCAAATAGTGAACATGCTGAAGAGAAATTAAATGTCAAAGAATTTTAAACATTACAGTGCATTTAAAATTGCAGTAATGGAATGTTTCAAAGTGAAGCACTTACCAGTAGTGTTGTGCTGCCAACCATGTCACTTGGTACAGCACAAAGAAAAACAATTGTGTTTGTTTGAGGTCAACCAACTCAGCCCCAGGAGATTCTTACATTTGTGTCCTTAACCCAAACATTTTTAGTTGCTTCACCAATGACTTACTGTCCATCATAAAGTCAGAAATTGTCAATGGAGAGGAAAAGGACCAGCAAAGACAAAATGAAGATCAATTATATAATCCTAATCATATGGAGAAAAATCTAGCATTAGTCTATTTATTTGAAAGGCTGGTAAACACACGGATTCCAAAAAAAATTAATAGATTGATATATAATTCAAACCAGCAGACATAAAACTTTTGTTGTCTGTAAATGAAGTTCACCAAGTTATACATGTTATTTTGGCAGAACTTTAAAAAAAAGTTTGCTTATCTGTCCAAGAAGATATCTATTACCCCACAGGTAGACAGGAATGGAAAACGTGTTTTGTTTTTCTGTTCAGAAAGCAATGCACCTTCTGTCAACCATAGATTTGAGACATTATGTTATTGACTCTTATAGATATTTTGTAATGACAGTCATACTGTAACAGTCTGTAGGGCTGTATTGCAAACCTTTAAAGAAACACATTTATGTCAGCACTTTTCAAGACCACCAGGCATCTAAATACTTAAGAAATGGAATACTTTTGAAATGTATTCATTGTTGCGGCATAGAAAAGCGGGTCAGTAATGTCTACACAACATTGTAAAATTCAGAAAGAAACTCAAAATCATCTGAGGAGAGGAAATTTTGCAATGCAAATAAATGTATTCCACAATTTAATCTTAAACTTTTGTACATGCAGTTTTCTTCAATTATCTTTCCAGAAACCTAGGCTGACACCTAAATTTGCATAGGTTCGTGCAAATAGCAGATTTATGAGAACACCCTGGATTTAAGCAAACAATACACTGACTTGGCATAATACCAAAAACCTTTGGTGCAATATTATCCTTATTAATGGCAATTTATTTCTACTTTGTTTATTCCAGTTTATTTTACACCTAATGTGGCTGAAATTTGTCAAGTTTGAAAGCAATTTATTTTTCATTTGTTTTGGCTGCTTGTCTGACAGATCTGAGCTATACTTAACCAAAGTCTATCTCATTGTACCTACTACATTTTGGAACTATGCCAAGAAGGACTACACAGCTGGAATGCTCTTGATAATGGAGAGTAGAAGGGACAGCTCAGGCAATGGTCTGTGTGAGTGAAGCAAGATAGCAGTCCACTCCCTATCTGATATCGTGACCCAAAGTTGTTTTATGCAAATTTCTGGCATTTCAGTATTAGCTAGTGAATAACGTAGGAAATATGTTCAAAAGTACTTTTCAGGAAGGTTGGTGCAAAAAAGGTTCAGGTGAAAATTTAGTGAGTTATATTTTCCAAAATTACTTTTCACATGCTTTTGACCATTTCCATTTTAAAACTTAGATTTTGAATTTAGCTATGCAAATTATCAATTAAGTTTCATACATGATCATACTTTAAATAGAGGTATACTATTTGGGTATATATTAACAAATACTGCTAATCAATAGATGGTTTACAGAGAAAAAAAATCACTTAGGATGTACAATGTGATATTTTGTGTTTCTCACTCCAATTAGATTAGAATCACTACAGTATGGAAATAGGCCCTCCAGCCCAACAAGTCCACACAGACCTTCTGAAGAGTAACCCACCCAGACCCATTCCCCTACCCTGTATTTACCCCTGACTAATTCACCAATCACTATGGGCAATTTAGCATGAGCAATTCACCTGACGTTCACATCTTTGGACTGTGGGAGGAAAGTTGGACGACACGGTGGCTCAGTGGTTAGCACTGTTGCTTCACAACAACAGGGAGCCGGGTTGGATTCCCGCCTTGAGAGACTGTCTGTGTGGAGTTTGCACATTCTTCCCGTGTCTGCGGTGGCTTCCTCCTCCGGGTGCTTTGGTTTCCTCCCACAGTCCAAAGATGTGCAGGCCAGGCGAATTGGCCATGCTAATTTGCCCATAGTGTTAGGTGCATTAATCAGAGGGAAATGAGTCTGGGTGGGTTACTCGTTGGAGGGTCAGTGTGGACTCATTCGGCCGAAGGGCCTGTTTCCACACTGTAGGGAATCTAATCTAATCCAATGCTTTTTAAAATTATATTTGAGAGAAAGAATAAAATGTCTGCTGTCTTAAAACTTAAACGTGAATTTGATAACTGATTCTGTTTTAATAAACTGGCTATGACTTAGCTTAGCCAAGGCATTAATATATAAATACATATCCACCTTCATCTCTTCATTTGTAAGGATATAAATAAGTAGATATGGATGTGTATATATCATAGAATCCTTAATATGCTGCTGGAGGCCATTCATCCCATTGAGTCTGTACAGCCTCTCCAAACAGCATGCCATTTGGATGCACCTTATCCCCATAATCCTGCATGGGGTTTTTACCCTATGACTAATCCACCTCACCTGTACATCCTTGGTCTGTGGGACAAAACAGGAGCACTGAGAGAAAGTACATGCAGATACAGAGACAATGTGCAAACTCCACACAGCCACCCAAGGCTGGAATTGAACAGGAGCCTTTGGCACTATGAGGTAGCAGTACTAACCCACTGTGTCATTATGCTACCAGTGTTAATATCCTGATTACTAATTAGAGTACAGTTATCTTTGAACAACTATAAATGTATGCAAGCTTATATATTACATATATAGAGAGATATTAATTATACTTGCCTTTGAACATCGTTAGTGATGTGAAAAACTAAGTGAGCAGATTATATTATGAAATGTAAAATATTTAATTTTATTCCATTTCCAATAAAATAGTTCACCCATTAAATTGTAGGCCAGTCTGAAGCACGTTATTTCTTCATTCTGTGCCTTACATGTCATTAATCTTTATAGAAGGAAACACTAAAATTGAGTAACTTGGAATATCTACAATTATTATTTTTGCAATTACATATTTTTTATTTCAGATGAATTCATTTTTATATACCATTAGTTTCTTCTGCGTTATATATGAACTAAATACTCCAACTACTATTGTACATATTGACTTAATTCTTGTAATAATCCAAAACATTCGTTGGAAGCAAATAATTATTCTTGCATCAATGTTGTGTTTTAACATTGAAAGATGATCTTTCCAGATAATACTTGTTCCAGGGAATTGTAAAGATAATACAGTAATGTGGGTGCATGCTCTGATAGATTGCAAAATAATTAATGCATTGGATATTTCAGTTGTAAATGTTAGAATTACTTAACCCATTGCAATCGGTAATCTTCAAAATATATTTTATTAAGACTTATTACAATTTTTATAAGTAATAATCCAGTTAGTGGTACAGCATGTTAATTATAATCCCTCAAAAGATCTGAAATTTCCTGCTCTCATATTATTTTCACATTTTCCACCAAATTAGGAATTGCATTTTTATAACAGCCTTATGAATAAAATAATTAAATAAACATTTGGTTTCATTATTAGAACAGTCAAGACTCCAGTGAATCCAAGTTCAGAAAACACATCGTAATTACTTTTGGATAAACTGGACATTGGTAAACACTTTATAAAATGAAACTAATCTTAACTGTTTGCACCAAATAAGAAATCCTAATATGCATCACACTTAACATGCAGAGGTACAACTCTGTGTTTATGTGAGAGCAATAAGTACAATGTAGACTTAAAATGTCAATTCATTCAATAAGCATACATTCCCTTATTTTTAAACCCTAGGTCTATATCTTTGAAAATAATATCTACTACCAGACTGAAGTAAAGAGCAGTGCCCTGCGCCTCACCTCATCAGGAAAAGAGGGGATAATCTACAATGGCATAGCAGATTGGTTATATGAAGGTAAGAGACATAAAGTTTGTTGCAAGTAGAATGTCTGAAGTAAAACTAAAAACAAATAAAGTCATGGTATTTCCCATTCCATACGGTGGAAGCTCTAGCTTTACTTTCTGCATGAGTGTCACAAGTCCCCCATTCTGAAAATACTATCAACAAGTTAAAAATAAATACTGTTGCTTTGATATGAAATAATCTTGACCTCAATACAACACATTCATGAGCGACAAAACTAAAAAAAAAAACATTTTTTTATTCTTGTCAGGAATTATCCAAGATAGATTATATCACTACAAATTTGGAATAACTCAATAAATTTTCAGGATCACAGGGACAAGAAAGAGAGAATTGGAATGCATTACAGAGAGCTGGCATGGACTTACTGACCCAAATAGTCTCCTTCTGTATTGTAGAGACAGTGAGCACAATTTTCCACATTCTAGAAGTTGCATGGCAGATGGCAGAAGGCTAAATAATGGGTCAGATTGGCACTAGAGATAAATCAGCCTACTTCTTGCTGCGTCTGAATTTAACTTCTAAGCAGGAAGATCAATGGTTGACTTTTTCTGATCTGTTACTGATTAAGATCTTTAAGTTATCATTTAATGACAAGATAAGGGGCTCCACCTGCCACTGGCCCAATTATCTACTTTCCCGAAAGGTGAGAAAAATGACTGTTTTCCAAACAGTGGTTTGCGCCTCCATTTGTCTAATCTACATCGAACTAGGGGTATAAATTTGAGGTGACTACTGAAAGCCAAGCCTCCTGCCTTTGCCTCTGACACACCTCTCTCAACAACCTACAGCCTTCCACTGTAATAATCCCCACCCCACCTCTTCCCCGTTAAAAATAACTCTCACCATACTGATACAAATCTTCATGGTTGTTTCATGGCGACTGGCATTTGATTGGTCAGCAGCTTCAGGCAGGGTGGGACGTCACTGCGAAGGCCCTTGATAGGATGAGGACTGCTATCAGTTCAAAAGTGCCCAATCGATGCTTAATCCTATATGCTTTCTCACTGGTGCAGAAGAAGTGAAGAGGGAGGGTGTGTTCATTACCCATCACCCTTAAGAATGTCCACTCTTCCAGTTAGTGCAAATGCTGGCTAATGACTGTATGGAATGGATTTTAACAGTTCTCAGTCTGTGAATGAGTTAAAAATTCTGGTCCTGGAAACCATCTTGGGATCTTGATGCCTCCAAGAGAGTTTGTATTTCAAAGTACAGGAAGGAGAGTGGAGGAGACTGTAAAAAAACCTTGCCAATTAAAGGCACCCTGAGCCAATTAATGAGCTCATTAAGGTGCCTGACCATTTGGGTTTGGAATTTTCACATTTATTAAGGTCAAACTATCTTTTGCATGTAACAGCACACTATTGAATTTCCCGTGCAGCCAAAATAATTTTCTCTGTTGTTATTTTGATGAAGTCTAATTTGTCAGCTAGTGCCAGCACAAGAGCCCCACCCAACCATATTGTCCATGGGCGCTGTCTATGCCTCTGACATCAGGCAGGCAACTCCCACCTCTGGGAGCTGCTCAAATCCTCTAATTGGGACCCACGTTCACCTACTGGCCAATTAGTCCAGTTAGATGTTAAAATAATGTGTCAATATTCAAATTTATCCAGGTTTGACAATCCCTGCATTGACAATCTTGTCCTATGACTTCAAAATAAACTAGTAATGTTTCTACAGTGGTAACTTTTGCAGTTTTGTGGAAGTGATGACCACCTTGTCATTTAAGATAGTGAGGTTAATTTCTAAATGTTTGAATTTTCAAGTAAAAAACACAACAGTATTTCAGTTCATGTAAGGTTTTCAGATCTAGCGAAACTAGGCAATAGACAAGTGGTTGCTTTACCTCACAACTATTATCTCTGAAGGGCACTTGTACACATTGTATTTCCTCTCAGAATTTTTTGACTCTGAAATCAATAGACTGTTCAGTGAAGATTTTGCCTTCCAATGATGGACATATTCTAGATTTAATGAAAGTCACCTATAATTTAAGGAACACATGACCAGGGGAGATATTCGCATTTTATGTTGTTGGAACAATGACATTACTGAATGTATTTCTCCAGGAATATTTGTCATTTACAGGCACAAAGTTTAGCATTTTCACAGTTCATTTAGTCATGATAACAACCTTTCATATCTCGTGAATGGGAAACCTGTTTTTGTCAGTGGTTCAGATTTTTTTTTACCCAGTTAATGTCATGCCAAGGGCCTTACCAATAAAGCAGACAGTCATTCTTGTAGCATTTTAAAGGATGTGCATGGGGAATTCACATGACCATCGTTTTTCAGGTTATTAAGACAAATGAAGATTATGTTGATTGTCACAACAAAAAAGATGTCCTTACTAGTCTGACCTGAACATGAGTCAAGACTGTGGTGCTGGAAAATCACAGCAAGTCAGGAAGCATTTGAGGAGCAGAAAAATCAGGAATGATGTAGGGCTTTTGTCTGAAATGTCGATTTTCCTGCTCCTTGGATGCTGCCTGACCTGCTGTGCTTTTCCAGCATCACACTCTTGACTCTAATCTCCAGCATCTACAGGACTCACTTTCGTCTGCCTGACCTGAACATGACTCCAGACCCAGAGGTATGTGGTTGAGTCTTAACACCCACCAAAATGCCCTCATTCAATTGGATGAACTGCTAGAAAATCTCAAAATTGAATGAAACTTGACAGACTAGACTGGTAACAATTAGGCATCAGACAACCCTGCAATTTCCTCCTTATTAACATCAGGAGTCCAGTGTCAAAATTAGGAGAGCAGTCTTACAGGCATAGAATTATATCTTACAGACAATATCCCAAATAGCTGTCACTATTCCTAGGTATGTTATTCCCTACTGGAAGGAGGTGGTAGCACAATGATATACATATGGGTCTGCAGCTCAAAGTTGACTCTGGACCCCACAAAGTCCCACAATATCAGATCAGACATGGACAAGGAAGCCTGCTGCTGATTACCAGATATAATCCTCGGCTAATGCCCGAAACGTCGATTCTCCTGTTCCCTAGATGCTGCCTGACCTGCTGCGCTTTTCCAGCAACACATAATCCTCCCTTGGCTGATGAATCAGCACTCATTGATGTTGATCAACACTTGGAGGAAGCACTGAGGGTGGTTAGGGTGCACAATGTAGTCTGGGTGAAGGACTTCAATGACCACCACCAAGAGTGGTCTGGTAGCTCACCACGACTGACCAAGTTAGTAAAGTCCTAAAATCCAAAATTACTTGTGTGTCTCTGCAGTAGCTGATAACAGAACCAACAAGGTGGGAAGCCATACTTGACCTTGTCCTCACGTATCTGATGCAAATGCATTTTCCCATTATAATGTCACTTGGGGTGGAGGGGGTGGGGTGCTTTATCTGGGTGGGATTGTCCTTGGAGAGTCTGTGGAGATCCAAATAGCCTCTTTCTGCACTATAGGGAGTCTGTCATTCTAAGATTGATCACTGAACAGTCCTTGTGGAATAAAATGGCTCATCTTCACATTGTTGTGTGACAGTAATACCATGCTGAATTGGATTTACTTCAAACAGATCTAGCAACTCAAGACAGCATTCATGAAGTGCATGGGACATCAGCAGTAGAATTGTGCTCAAACATAATCTTCAACCACATGGCCCAGCATATCCCCCACTTAACTGTTACCATCAAGCCAGAGGATCAACCCTGGTTCAACACAATGTATTGTACAAAGCTGAAGTGATATGTTAACTGATAATGTTACAAGACAAGACTACATGCATGTAAATCAAGTTTGTAATATGCAATGCAGCAAAGCAATTGCACAACCAGTGGATCAGATCTAAACTCTGTTGTCATGTCACATCCAGGCATGAATAGTTGTGGACAACCAAACTAAATGATGTGCTTCAAAGATTTTCCAAGCTTTCTTTGATGGCACCTTCCAAATACATGATCAGGACCATCTCGGAGGGCATTGGAACCGCATCACCTGTATGTTCCCCTCCAAACTACACAAAATCCTGACTTGGAAATACATCTCCATTCATACAGTGTTGGTAGGTCAAAATCCTGCAACTCCCTCCCAAAAGCACTATACATGTACCTGCAGCATATGGACTGCATTTGTTCAAGAAGGCAGTTCACTGCCACCTTTTCAAAACAGCTAGGGGATGGGAAATAAGTTAAAATAGAACAAATAACTGTAAAGGATGGGTATCTGAAAGAAAGCAAAAATTACTGAAGAAAGTCAGCAGTTGTGGCAGCATCAGTGGGAAGAAAGCAGAATTAACATTTGATTCTGGTGACTCTCCATCAGAACTCATGGGCAATAAATGTTGGCCCTGCCAGCAATGAATTAACAAAATCTTAATGGTGGAGGACAGTATAAATATCACTTTCCTCAATGATGGGGAGCCCAGCACATCAGTGCAACAATATGGCTGAAGAATTTGCAAAAATCTTCAACCAGAGGTACTGAGCAGATGATCAATCAGAGTTTCCCCAGAACCACAGTTAACAGCCTTCAGCCAACACTGGATACTGCAATAGCTATGGGTTCTGCATCCTGAATAATGCTGAACACTTTTGCCCCAGAACTAGCTGTATCCCAAGTCATGTTGTTCCAATTCAATTACAACATTTACATCTACCTGGTAATATGGAACATTGCCCAGAAAAAGTCGGTCCAATCGTGTTTGCCACCCCCTCAGCCTACTCTCAATCATCAGAAATATCATCAACTGTTCTATAAAATGGCACACACTCAACAATAACCTGCTCACAGACACTCTCACTAGACTTCACTAGTCTCACCCACCTCTTGATTTGATAACAGCCTTGAGCCAAACATAAACAAAAGAGATTTATCCAAGTAGGGATGACTGTTCTTGACAACAGGCAGCATTTAACCAAGTGCAATATCAAGGAGACCTATCAGAAAATGTGTCAATGGGAATGAAGGAGAATATTCTCCAATGATTGGATTCATATTAATGACAAAGGTAGCTGGTTGTGGTCATTCAACTCAATCCCAAGGTGTCTCTGTCAGGGTTCCTTAGGTTAGTGTACAAGACCCAACCACTTTCAGCTCCTTCATCAATGACCATCTTCCAGCATAAGGTCAGAGCTGGGAATGTTTGCTAGTGATGCACAAGGTTCAACACCATTAATGACTCCTGAAATACTGAAGCAGACCATGTCTAAATGTAAGAAGACCTGGATCGTAATCAGGCTTGGGCTGCTAATTGGCAAGCAATAGTCATGTCACACAGATGCCAGGGTATTTTCGAATCAACCTGTTCAGAGATGTTATCACAACCCTCTTGGAC
Source organism: Chiloscyllium plagiosum (assembly GCF_037043375.1). Lineage (NCBI taxonomy): Eukaryota > Metazoa > Chordata > Chondrichthyes > Orectolobiformes > Hemiscylliidae > Chiloscyllium > Chiloscyllium plagiosum. The sequence goes on along the minus strand of NW_028270145.1, from coordinate 75,558,120 downwards.
TTGAAGCCAAGCCTCCTGGCTCAGAGATACTCAAGTGGTAGGCAATGTCCATCTCCAACAATCTAACCATTGCCTTCTGACATTAAATGCACCACCATCACTGAATTCCAGACCATCAATATTGTGGGGGTTATCATTGACCAGAAACCAACCTCCACATCATAAACTGGATCAGACATATCAATTTGGTTAGAGACAAAACAACTGCAGATGTTGGAACCCAAGGCAATAGACTGGAAGAACACAGCAAGCCAGGAAGCATTAGGAGGTACAGAAGTCGATGTTTCGAGTGTAACCCTTCTTCAAATGAAGAGTTACACCCAAACATCAAAGGGTTACACCCGGGATGTCGACATCTCCACCTCCCGATGCTGTCTGGTTTGCTGTTTTCTTCCAGACATACAAATTGTCTGTCTGCAAGATCATTTCAGAGACTATGATTCTCCAATGAGTAGCTCACTCCTGACTCCTCAAAGAGTGTCCTCCATCTACAGAGCACAATTCAGGAGTGTGGTGGTATATTTCCCCATTTGCCCAACTGGGTACAGCCCTAACAACACCCAAGAAGCTCATCACCATCCAAAACAAAGCAATTCATTTGACTGGCTATCGATCTAATCCCTAACATTAATTCCCTGCACCACCAATGCACAAAGCCAACCGTGTGCACTCTCTGAACAATATATTGCAACACTTTAACAAAATAGTTCTTCTGATAGCACCTTAAAGATCAACCACTTCCACCACCTTGAAGGGCAATGGAGTGATAAAACTGAGAACACCACCAACTGCAAGTTCCCACATATCATCCTAATTTGAAAATATGTCACCATCCCATATCTGTCACTGGTTCAAAATCCTGATCTCTCATCCTAATAGCACTATGATCGTATCTACTCCAAATCAACTGCAGTGATTCAAGAAGGTGGCTCATCAATATCTCCTTCAGAACAATTAGAGATGGACAATAAATGCTTGCCAAGTTAATGAAGAACACATCATTTCCCTTAAATAGTAGTATCCCACTATGTCAGAGGAGAATTCAATGCAGACAAGATAGGGGTGGCAGGTTCCCTGCGAGTAATGACAGTTAAAGACAAATTGTTCATTGTTCAGTCCTTTGAGTATAGGAATTGGGACGTTTTGTTGAGATTGTGCAGGACATTGTTGAGGTCTCTTCTGGAATACTGTGACCAGTTCTGGTCGCCCAGCAATAGAAAGGGTATTATCGTCCTGGAGAGGGTTCAGAAGAGATTTACCAGGATGTTGCTGTGTATGGAAGGTTTGTGTTATAAAGAAAGGCTGGATAGTCTGGGACATTTTTCACTGGTTGCGAAATGACCTGATAGAAATTTATAAAATAATGAGAGATATAGATCGAGTTGATGATAGTTGTCTTTTTAAAAGGATGGGGAATTTCAAGACTAGGCAGCACATTTTTCAAGTGAGAGTACAGAGATTTTAAAAAGACATAAGAAGCAAATTCTTTACACTGAGTGTGATTCATATGTGGAATGAACTTCTTGAGGAAGTGGTGGATATGGGTACATTTAAAAGACATTTGGATGGATACGTGAACAGGAAAGGTTTGGAGGGATATGGGCCAGAAAGGGGCAGGTGAGACTAGTTTAGTTTGGGACTGTGGTCAGCATGGACTAGTTGGACCGAAGAGTCTATTTCCGTATTGTATGGCTCTATGACTCGATGGACAGTTAGCTGCCAAGTAGACATAAGGAAAGTACAAGGGGATATAACTAGTTTAAATGAATGGGCAAATAAATGAGAAATGGGAATAATGTTAGAACTGGCTCATTTTGGCAGGTAGAATAAACAACACTGAAGAAGTTAAACATTATTCAAGCCAAAGTGGCCTGCTTGATTAGTATACCATCTAACACCTTCAACTTTCACTGCCTCCAAATCTGAATCACAAAGGCATCAATGTGTACCATTTGCAAAATGTACTGCAACAACTCATCAATACCCCTTAACCATCATCTCCCAATCTTATGATCTCAATGGTTATAAGGTATTTCGTTACAGGAACATATCCACTTGGCTGTTTGCAAGAAGCAACAGACTGACCATACTGAACCAACCTAAACTTCAAAAATTCACAGTGTCCAACATTTGATGTGATTCTGCAGTTGGAAAACATTTGCTATATAATCCCGAGTGTATGAAAAATTATGCTGATAGCCAATTTACAATTGTCAGTTTGCAGCTTGACACACTTGAATGTACTAGAGCTGCATATTGTAATACACAGGGCCCTGTTCTTCCCAAAAAGAGAGAATACATACACACTGCAACTTTTTTAAAAAAAATGCAAAATAAATGTGACAGCCGTTCTCTGGTTCATTTCTAAGGGCAATGCTTGACCATTCAGAATCAACTTGCCTTGTTTCAAATTTAAACAACTTTATCAATGAACTGTCAGCCATCACTTACAAGTGCATCTCAATAGTAAGGTTTTTTTTCTCAGTCCTAGAGTGTTTTCTGTCTCATATTTTTCTTGTTTACAATCTACTTCCTCGTTACTTGTAATTTTTGTACATTTCATTAAGACTGTTCCAGCAGTATTAGCATAATCCAAACTGAATGCTTGCACCATTGAAAAGGACAGAAAATTATTTGTAAATATTTGTTTTCAAAAATGCCAAATTCAGAGTATTTTCTGTCTTCATAAATAGTGGAATATGTTAGATTACCCTGGAAAGATGACATTGCAGGAAGTGAATCAGAGAACTGTTACAATACGGTGCGCCAACCCTAATCTGCAAAGCACCTAGTTGAAGCAGTGTTCCAGAAATGCTTCTTGTATGAACTATGAAGTACTTAAGACACTTATTGACCATACAAATTAGCCATTACATTTTTTTTCTTTATCCCATCATGTAGTTGAACAATAACTCATTTTTCCACTCCCTCCAACACCAAATTAATTCTGTTTCATAGTTTTCATAATAAATCCGTGAAAGGGTACACTTCTGTTGCTTTTTGGGCTCTGGAGCATAAGGTTGGATTATTTTTTAAAAGTGTTTAATTAAAGGTTCAAGTACTAGCCACATTGAGAATTGGATCCTTGTCTTTTGAAGTCAAGGCATCAAGAATAAAAGCCAGAAATTTATGCTGAATCAATATGAAAAAAATCTAGGTTAGCTCCTCCTCAATATGATGTTACATACTAGACTTCAGAGGGTGTGAAAGCATTGACTTTGGTAAAGAAGTGATTTATTGAAGAGGAATTGATTGAGTTGTTTAAAATCATGAAGGATTTTGCGGGTGGAAATAAAGAGAAAATGTTTTCAATTGCTGAAGGATCGATAATCAGAATTTATAATGTAACATGCAAAAAAACATTTGTAGGCAGTGAATGTTTCAAACTTGGAGCATACCGTCCAGCAGGGAGGTTACACAGATTCACTAGAAGCCTCCAAAAGCAAAATCAAAGGATCAATACTTGACAAAGAACAAATTGAGTAGACATGTGTAAAGAGTGGGGAATATGGCTAACTAGATTACGCTTTGAAAGAACTGACTCCGAAATAATAAGCTAAGTACCCTCCTCCTGTTGTGCCCTATTCTGTGATTCTGTGTTACTGTGAAAAATACATGTTAGCTTGCAAAAGAACAGCTTCTTTTTAATTATTGTATTATTTACATAAATTAACACAGGAGGTTCCATAGAAAAAAATAAGTATATGTTATGTTTAATATCCATCTCTTTCTCCGTCAAATCAATCCTTTTTTTTGTCTTAATGTTACCTAAGAGTTCATGCCTTGGCAAATTGAAAAGATTGCATTGCCTCAGAGTGCAGCTTACAGTGGAAGCTCAATATGAAAGCAGAAACTTGTAATTTAGGATGCATTAGCAAAATGTAGCAAGCCAAGTAAAAGAGTACATAGGACCACTAAGCTACAATTACGTATTGCTTAGCTGAACAGAAAAATGTAATTAGGGAAGTGAATTTTGATTCTCCTGATCAACAGCACTATTCAGAAAAAAAGTAATGAAGTTCCTATTTTCTTTAAGATTTCCATGGATTGTTCACCCAAGTTATTGTAGACAGGTTAGCTGGATTGGCTATGCTAAATTGTCTGTATTGTCCAGGAATGTTGCAGGCTAGGTGGATTGACCATGCAAATGCAGAGCCACAGGAATAGGCTAGGAGGCTATAAATTCTGATTATCGATTCTCTGGCATGCTCCAGAGAACAGTGTGGATGGGCTGAATGGCCTGCTTCCACATGTAGGGATTTTCTGCTTTTGTACTACTGACACAAACACTGAATGCTCAAATAAAACAACTTTGTTTTGAATCAGTTTCTTCAACTACATACCACGTAAGGAAGAACTGTTCCTCATGATGTTAGGTGATGCCTAACAGGTGCAGTTATTCAGTGTAATAACTTGTATTAATCTTCTAAGTAGAAAACAAACACTTGAACATGAATGTCTTAGCTCATGACTCAGGCTAATGTACCGAGTATGGACAAACCATGGCAATTCATCTCTATGTTATTGAGTATATCATTAGAACATGAAAAGCTTGCCTAGAAAGTTTAGCTTGCAATACGTTTGACCAAGAAAACTTGTGAAGACAACAATAAGTAGTCCAGAGGTGCAATTGCAGGATGTGGAATTAATGCAGATGGCCTTTTAAAAATAATTATTACATATTTTGATGTAAAACTTTGCCTAAGACTTCTGAAAATAAAAACAAAATTGCAGGAGCATTTTTAATCTTGGTCAACAACAAAATTTAAGGAATATTCTGGGTCCTTGCCAGAGTTTTTTAAAACTACACTGCAATCTCTATTCCTGATGAAGTGCTTTTGCCCGAAATGTCGATTTTCCTGCTCCTTGGATGCTGCCTGAACTGTTGTGCTTTTCCAGCACCACTCTAATCTAGAATCTGGTTTCCAGCATCTGCAGTCCTTGTTTTTACCAACTTTTATTATGTGACCATTGTGTCGATGAACCTTTAATGTCTTTCACTTCATTTAAAGTAGACATATTACATTCTGCAGGCAAAATGGAAAGGTCACAGGAAGAATGTCAGCCAGGTGAAATTACACCTCTGATGTTCCATTTAAGCCAGCCCTTGTCAAAAATCAAAATCTCATATCCAGACCCTTGGACTACATTCAACTACTAAGCCTGTGATATAGGAACTTAGAAACTTAATCCATTAGGTCAGAGGGTAGGAAACCTGCAGTGAGTAACATCTCCTGACTATCCAAAGCCTGTCCACCATCAACAAGGTACGAGTCAGGAGTGTGACGGAATAGTCCCCACTTGCCTGGATGCTGCAGCTCCATCAACAATAAAGAACTTGAGACCATCCAGGACAGTACAGCCCATTAGATTGGCACCACATCTACAAGATTCCACTCCTTCCACCACTGATGCTCAATTACAGCAATGTGTATCATCTGGAAGATGTACTATAGAACTTCATCATGGCTCCTTCAGCACTTTTCAAACCTACAACCCCTACCATATAGAAACACAAGGGAAATAGATACATAGGAACACCACCTGCAAGTTCCCCTCCAAACTACTCACCATCCCTTCAGTCCTACTGAGTCAAATTTTTGGAACTCCTCCCCAATGGTACTGTGGACATACCTGCGCCAAGTGGATTGCAGCAGTTCAAGAATGCAACTCACCACCACCTTTTCAATAGCAATTAAGGATGGGCAATAAACACAAGTCCAGCCAATGAAACCTACATACATTAATGATGTTTTTCAAAAATGCTCCCTTTGAGCCCCTTCTCTGCCATTCAATGGCAGGTCATGGCTGACCTTCAACTACACCTTCAATTTTCCCACATATTCCTCAAACTGCTTGATGTCTTCAGCACCTGGAAATCTGTCAATTTCTATTTATAAACATACTCCATGAATTAGCATCCACAGGTCTTAGGTTAGAAAATTCCAAACACTTATCACCTTCTGAATCATAGAAACTCCCTACAGTGCAGAAAGAGACCATCCAGCCTATTAAGTATGCACCAACCCTCTGAAGAGCATCGCACCTCAAACCACCCTTTTCCCCATAACCTTGCATTTACACTCGCAAATGCACCTAGTTCTCACATCGCTGGACACTACAGGGAAAATGTATCATGGACAATCCACCTAACCTGTACATCTTTGAACTGTGGGAGGAAGCCCATAGTACCAAGAGGAAACTGACAGAGACACAAGAAGAATATTCACAGATAGTTACCCAAGGCTGCAATTGAACCCGGATCCTGGTGCTGTGAGGCAGCAGTGCTAACCACTGAGCCACTGCCCCACCTAAAGGAATGAAGAAATTCTTCTTCATCATGGTTCTGCATTGTACATTATTGGAAGACTGTGCCTGCTGCTTCCAGAGCCCCAGCCAGGAGAAAACTCCTACCTACATTTACCCTGTCAAGCCCTATAATAATTTTATTTGCTTCAATGAAATCACCACTCATTATTCCAAACTCGAGAGAATATTAGTCCAGTTTCTTCAATATCTACTCAAAAGACAATCCTACCTTACCAGAATCAGTTCAGCAGAACAATTGTTGCACTGGCAGTAAGGTGACCAAAGTTTTACACAATATTCAAAGTCTGATCTCAACAAGAAGTTATCTTTACTCCTGTACTCAAATTCTCAAGTGATAAAGGTCAACACATAGAGTCTTAGAGATATACAGCACAGAAACAGACCCTTCGCTCCAATCCGTCCATGCTGACCAGATATCCCAATCCAATCTCGTCCCAGCTGCCAGCACCCGGCCAATATCCTTCTAAGCTATTCCTATTCATATACCCCTCCAAATGCCTTTTAAATGTTGCGATTGTACTAGCCTCCACCACTTCCTCTGGCAGCTCATTCCATACACGTACCATCCTCTGCATGAAAAAGTTGCCCCTTAGGTCTCTTTTATATCTTTCCCCTCTCACCCTAAATGTATGCCCTCTCGTTCTGGACTCCCCCACCCCAGGGATCATTTGCCTTCCTAATTTCTTGCTTAACCTGCATGTTAACTGTCAGCGAATCCTGACTGAAGACACCAGCTCTCTTTGGATATCAACATTTCCTAATTTCTCACCATTTCAAAACTAGTCTGCATTTCTGTTATTTCCCACTGAAGTCAATAACTTTGCATTGTCATACATTTATTCCATCTGCCATGTTTTGCCAACTCACTTGAAGCATCTTTGCATCTTCCTCACAATTCACATCACCACCTAGTTTTACCTCATCAGCAAACTTGGTAATATTCCATTTGGTTCCACATCCAAATAATTAATATATATTATGAATAGCTGGGATCCAAGCACTGATTCTAGCTGTACCCTACAGTCCAACAATCTAATCTGGAAATTACCCACGTATTCCTATTTTGTTTTCTACACTTGAACCAATTCTCAATCCATGCCACATTTAATGTCAATCTAATGTGATTTTTTTTGTTTATAGAAGTCTTTTGGGGCCTAATTGAAAATACCCTGAAAACCAAACACACCACATCCACAGTTTTCCCCTTATCTAATCTGTTGGCAACATACCTCCAAGTTTTTCAAACATGATTTCCCTTTCATAAATCCACATTAGTTTTGTTTAATTGTACTTTTCCTTTCTCATGCCTAGTTATCACATCTTTTATAATAAATTCCAACACTTCCCAAATTCCAACACTTCCCTAATTCCAACATCAAGCTAACAGATTTGTAATTACCCATATTTCCTTCTCCCTCCTTTCTTAAATAATGAGGTTACATTTGCGACATTCCAATCTGCAGAAACTATTCTAGAATGTTTAGAATTTTGGATAACCCTATTGCATCTATTATCTTTACAGCCACCTCCTCCTCTACTCTGAATGTCAATCATCAAGTAGAGGGGATTTACCTACTTTTGACCATTAATGTCTCCAATCCTACTTATTTTTCACTAATTCAGTTCCTCATTCCAGCTAGTCCCTTGGTTCCTATATTTCTGATAGGTTTACGGCATATTCCTCCATGAAGACAGACTCAAAGTATTTATTTGGTTTCTCAGCACATTCCTTATTCTCTGTTATGAAATTCTCTGTCTCTCCCTGTTAGGAACCACATATGCCTTTTCCTTTTTACATATATATAAAAGCCTTTATTAACATTTTTACATTTTATTTTATGTACCAATAGCTTTACATTTATTAGGAGAGGCAGTGACCAAGTGGTATTATCATTGAACTGTTAATCCAGGGACCCAGATAATGTTCTGCAGAGCCAGGTGCGAATCCCACCATGGCTAATGGTGATCATGAATCCATTGTCGATTGTTGGAAAAACCCATCTGGTCCACTAATGTTTGTGTTTGTCATCCTCACCTTATCTGACCCACGTGTGACTCCTGATTCACTGCAATGTGGTTGACTCTTAGCTGCCCTCTGGACAATAAATGCTGGCCTAGCCAGTGGTGCCCTCGTTATGAGAATGGATAAAAGAAAATGAATTGTGTATTGAGCAACATCTGAGGTTATTGGCTGAGCGAGTAGGATATGGTATTTGAAGGTGTCTTTCCTGACCTTGAACAAATGTGTGATGTTGGTGAACTTCTGGTGGAATCATGGTCATATCCTCAAGACTTGACTCCTGTCATTGTCACATTTATCTGCTTCCAAAAAAACCAAAGAACGGCAGGTGTTCAAAATCAGAAATTGCTGGAAAATCTCAACAGGTCAGGCAGCAAGTGTGAAAAGAAAGAGAGTTCAGTACTTAGGATCTGAAGAGGGGTCACTAGACTCAAAACATTAACTTTGCTTTCTCTCCACAGATACTGCCTGACCTACTGAGGTTTTCAAACAATTTCTGATTTTGTTCATCTACTCCCACTCTGCACCTCTTTGTGGAAATTCTCTAATATTCTATGTATCAAGGGAACATCTCTTCCTTTCCACCAGAATCCACAATATCCCATGTTGTGCCACTTATCCATTTCCCCAGACTGGATAAACTTTCTGCATGGTTGTCCGCATTAGTGCAGTGATGGTATGTCTCCTTTATAAACAAAGCTTTAAATATTGCTAGACATGGCCAATATTTGCCTCTGTTGATCTTTTTTACGTAATCAACAGCACAGATATTACTGGCTGATTAACAAAATCATTGAAATATACATGTAGCGTAGAGCTAACTTGTTGCCTGCATTTCAATCAAAGGGCATGGATAAACATTGTCATTCCTATTCCTATTTTCAGGGGCAATTAATTTAGCCCCATCATGTCAGTGAGGATCACTTGGATAATGTTACCAACGAACGCCACACCATTTCTGTTCGGCAATTTGAATGTTCCTCTTACCAAAGAAAAGTGATATTCCAATGCATTCCGGGACAAAATTTACTATCTTTTACCAATACACTTCAGATGCATTCAGCGTGTTTTTTTTTAGCGCTTACTATTGGAGGAAGCATATAGTTTGAAATTTCTACTTTCAATCCATATGTTTTTATTCCACCACGACCATAACCACTGCTCCTCCCTACACCACTCCAGGAGCCCACTAACACAGTAAACCACAGGAAACAAGGATTTATAGATGTTGACATTTCCTTCCAGGTTTGGAGGAGGCCAAGTATTCACTTGGACCAACTTTCCTCATTCCTGAAGAAGGGCTAATGCCCGAAACGTCGATTCTCCTGTTCCCTAGATGCTGCCTGACCTGCTGCGCTTTTCCAGCAACACATTTCCATCAAGTATTCACTTGCCAAATTGCAGGCATTGCTATAAGACCATGAGATGCAAGAGTAGAATTAGGCCATTCAGCCCATCAAGTCTATTCCACCATTCGATCATGGCAAGAATATGCGGTTGAGAAATGTATTAGCCTTCTCCACATAACTGTTGAATCCCTTTACAATTCAAGAATCTGCCAAAACAAGAAATGTTTGTGTTTGTATGTTTAGGAACAATGCTGCAGCAGTTTGTTTTAAATAAGATGACAGGAATGTTTAAGTACTGTGTTGCCATCAAAGTTCCCCATTCATATTGCTGAACATTACCTCACACAACTACCTATCTGTTTCAACATTGCACAGAAATGGGGTTTTGAAATCTTTGGTTTGTGCAATGGTTGTCTCAAGATGATTCCCAACAGAGTGAATGCACACAGGACTGATAGCTGCAGATTAGTGCTCGCACCTGTGCTGCTTCAATCATAGCGTTGTGCACAGTAGCTGAGCTTGTGCTAAAAGCCCCACTCAGTGAGTACTCTGCTGCAGAATCCATAACTCAGGCAGAGCAAGGAACAACCTGGGGGAGGTTATTGAAGCCGAGTGGACATCTGAAAGAGAAAGACAGTTTATTACTTTAAATAGCAAAATCCACATCAGGATTGGACCTGAAATTTTGTCTGACTTTTTCTTACTGACTGACCTGTGTGTATTCTTTTAAATAACATAAAGGAAAAGAAATCTAATTAAGATTTGAATATTGCCCTATTTGTTCCAGCGCCAACTGTGAATTTCACCCCTGCATGTCTGTTCAGTCATGGAGGATTCACAGAGGAACAAACATTCATTTAAATAAAAAGAGACATTTGATAATTAAGTAAACAAACCAATATGGTCTAAAGTTCATAATGTAAACAATATAGACTGTTACACTATTATTAAAATTAATTGGTCAGATAATAGTATTTGCATGATTCCCTTGAAATGGAGGGAAGTTACACAGTACATTATTTTTATCCATTTAGTTTTAAAAAGCATTACAAAAAGGTTTTCTATGAAGATAAGGATTGTAGTTAAATAAGAGTTAGGAGAAAAACATCCCTTCAATAGGTTTCTTTTTCACAATAAATGTCATATTCCAGTTTATCACTGAATAGCTTTATTTCTTGATTGGAGGATCAAAGTAGCCTAAAACAAGCTTGTTTACTGTATCCATGAATGCAAATAAATATGATTTCACCAGGACGGAAAGATAACTTCAGCCTCTAATTGTCAACTTTAAGAAAGTTTATATTCCAATTTATACAGTAGGTCATGATTGCAGAGCTAAAACCTTTTTTTTGTAATCCAGATAATGCTTCTCCATTATTCATGATCTTTAAACTTTCCATTTTCAAGCTACATCGTTATTTATGGGCCAGTGAAGTACAAAATTCATAATCAGTCTCAGAAATCGTTCATTTCATTCTCTCTGCATTTGAAATTGCAGAAATCCAATAAACTGAGCTGCAGATAGGGGTGTTTAGAGAATATATTCTTACTTAATTAAATAGCTCTCAATGTCATTACAGATTAGCCATGTGCTTCAGTAAAGATTGAATTTTTTCTGAAGCAAGATGATTCTGAATTTTATGGATCACAGGCAGAGAGTTGGGGGTTTTAATTTCTAAATCTTATTTTTATTTAGTGTGTAATATATTCTGAACAGAATTTGTAGCAAAGAGGTACAAACCTTCATTTAATTGATATCTTACAAACACAGTTTACCATATTTGTTTGATCACTAAAAGCTGAATCTTCCTATTCTTTTGTTAAGTGCAATTCCCGTCAAGTTTGGTGAAGAGATTCTCACAACAAGACTGAGCGTGTTTTCTCACTGTACCTTACCAAACCCATCATTTTAATTGTGATTTGAGCCTTCACCTTAAGAATCATGTCATAAAAATTCTGCCCCATTTTACCATGTGCCCATTCCCATAGAACTCACCATTTACTGGAGATCCTGGACTTGACTGTTATCCCTTGCACTAGTACCAAATTTTAAAAGCTGTTGTGAAGCCAGGCAGGTACTGTCAGTCCAGAGCTGCCCTCCAAGGTCCAACACTTGGCAGAAACCTTCACCTTGCTTCATGGGCTTGGTTCTGGAGTTTCTGCAAGATAGGTCTTGCACAAATAGGACTTTCACTTCCCCAGGGTTAGCAGTGGTGACGACAACACCGTGCCTGCCTGGTCGAAGCTTGCCACCAATGTTATAGAGATGTACAGCATGGAAACAGACCCTTCGGTCCAACCCGTCCATGCCAACCAGATATCCCAATCCAATCTAGTCCCACCTGCCAGCACCCAGCCCATATCCCATCAAACCCTTCCTATTCATATACCCATCCAAATGCCTTTTAAATGTTGCAATTGTACCAGCCTCCACAACTTCCTCTAGCAGCTCATTCCATACACGCACCACCCTCTGCTTGAAAAAGTTGCCCGTTAGGTCCCTTTTATATCTTTTCCCTCTCACCCTAAATCTATGCACTCTAGTTCTGGACTCCCCCCACCACAGGGAAAAGATTTTGTCTATTTATCCTATCCATGCCCCTCATGATTTTGTAAACCTCTATAAGGTCACCCCTTAGCCTCCGACGCTCCAGGGAAAACAGCCCCAGCCTGTTCAGCCTCTCCCCATAGCTCAAATCCTCCAACCCTGGCAACATCCTTGTAAATCTTTTCTGAACCCTTTCAAGTTTCACAACATCTTTCCGATAGGAAGGAGACCAGAATTGCATGCAATATTCCAACAGTGGACTAACCTATGTCCTGTGCAGCCTCAACATGACCTCCCAACTCCTGCACTCAATACTCTGACCAATAAAAGAAAGCATACCAAACGCCTTCTTCACTATCCTGTCTACCTGTGACTCCACTTTCAAGGAGCTATGAACCTGCACTCCAAGGTCTCTTTGTTCAGCAACACTCTCTAGGACCTTACCATTAAGTGTATATGTCCTGCTAAACAGTGAATGCATATTCAGTTGAAGATCAACGTTCTTCACTCTGCCAGCATAAATGATACTATTTCTTTCCAATATCTCAGACTTATACTATCTCTCTGACAGTACCTACCATCCACTAAGGATAATGGTCTACTACTCTCATTATTGTCTGTAACATCTTCCCCACTTGCCCTCATCCACTTCAACCACAACTCCACTGACACACAATGCCATCTGCATTGTCTACTCACTCAGGAAACCTTCTCACCTTCACCAAAAGTAATAGCTGTGCTACCCATGTTCCATAATACCTGGCGGGCTCTCATTCCAGGAGTGAAACAGACCACAGTAGGGCAAAAAGAGTCAAAACCGATGGTGTACTGCCTGTCATTCAACTCCTCAGACCTGAGCATTACGACAGGGAACAAAGAGCCTTGAGATGCATCCTGGTCCAATTCCTGATCTGGATGTGTATCCCTGATCATAAATGGTCCTTGCTGCAGCATTACAATGATAGTTGCCAGTGAAGAATCCTGCAAGTAAATCAGAGATATGTCCTGAGGGTTCATAAAGGCTGGCACATGTCGGATGCCAGCCTCAGTGAATGTGGATAGCATGTGGAATCCCAGGGAGCATGCCAGAAATGATGGTGCGCAGGGATGTCCTTTGCACCCAGTGGCTATTTGAACTTGTGAAGAACTGCTTTAGTTTCTATATTGAGTTCTTCCCAATAGCTAATTTTTATGCCATGATAGGAGAGATCACATCGCATGGTGAGTTGGACTGTTAACAAGCCATTTTAATAAAGGAATAAAGAGCATCAGTTTGGTCATTGCTGCTACCTGGTATATGTCTCACTACACCAATAAGCGAATTGGGGGGAACGTTGTGATGAGATTATCTTGATGTCAAGTTAACCACCTTACCTGATTCTACCACTCATCTCGCCTGAGATGACTTCTAGTAAAATTCTGCCCTAAATCTTATTTCGATTTCAACTAATTTTACCCCATTGTACATATACTTTCACAAAACAGTTATCTCCTTTAGTTTCAGCATACCACCATATAATTACCTACCTTTTATGTTAAACGTGGAGTTTTAATGGGCTTATTCCAAATTTGAACCAGTATGCCATGGCTACCTGAAAGATGTCTTCCAAACAATCAGTTATATTACATTGAGGAATCAGGTCAAGAATTGCTTTTTGAATTGTTTATTTTGCTTCTAGTCATTGATATGAACAGACCTCATATTGTAGGTTGGCATGGTGGCTCAGTGGTTAGCACTGCTGCCACACAGTGCCAGGTTTCAATTCCAGCCTTGAGCGACCATGAGGAGTTTGCACGTTATCCCTGTGTCTGCATTGGTTTCCTGTGGATGCTCTGGTTTCCTCCCGTAGTCCAAAGATGTGTGGGTAAGGTGGATTGACCATGGAGTTACCGGAACAGGGTAGGGGGTTTGGGTCTAGGTAGGATGTTCTTCAGAGGGTCAGTGTGACTCAATGGGCTGAATGACCTACTTCCATCCTGAAGGGATTTACTGATTCCTCCTAATGAATGATAGCAAAGCAGAATTTTCTTTAAACAATGACTGCATAAAAATATCTGGGCACTGGGTGATCTTTTCTCTTTGAGTATTAAAGGTAACTTTACAATGCTAAGGAGAAGCCATCCATTTAGGACAGGGTTAGGAGGGGAATTAGAAAACCTCTAAAATAGACAAACCTGCTCAGTAAAAGAATGGCTCCAATTGCATATTTTCCTTGTATCTGTGTTACTAGAGGCACTCAATGGAGACTCAGCAGGAACTCAGTCATGGAGTTCAATTATTATTTCCACTTTTGCCAGTTTAATCTACAGAAGTTAAAACCATAGATTTGCCTCACATTCTAAAACAGATGTTTATGGGTTGTTTTAGCCATTTAAGTTGCTTTTGCATTTAGTTGGTTGCATTATTTTCCTGTCAGTCATGTATCCTTCTCAGGATGGCAGCTAGTGACAAGTGGTGTTCTGCAAGACTCACAACTTTAACGATCTAGATGTAGGAACTGACGACATTCCAGCTAAGTTTGCAGATGATAGAAAGATAGGTAGGGGGAGCATTGAGGAGGCAGGGAGGTGTAGAAGGATTTGGATAGGTTAGGAGAGTAGACAAAGAAGTGGCAGATGGAGTACAATGTAGCAAAATATGAGGTCATTTACTTTGGCAGGAAGAATAGAGGCCTGGATTATTTTCTAAATGGGAAGAAAATTTAGAAGTCTGAAGTGCCAAGACACTTGGGAGTTCCAGTCTAGGATTCTGTCAAGATAAACTTGCAGGTAGAGTTAGTAGTTAGGAAGACAAATGCAATGAAGGCATTTATTTTGAAAGGACTTGAATATAAAAGCAGGGATGTACTTCTGAGGGTCTATGAGGCTCTAGTCAGACCACATTTAGAGTATTGTACACAGCTTTGGGCCCCATATCTCAGAAAGGATGTATTGGCCCTGAAGGGTGTTCAGACGAGGTTCACAAGAATGGTCCCAGAAATGAAAAGCTTAATATATGAGGTTACAAATCACACAACACCAGGTTATAGTCCAACAGGTTTAATTGGAAGCACCTGTTGGACCATAACCTGGTGTTGTGTGATTTTTAACTTTGTACACCCCAGTCCAACACCGGCATCTCCAAATCATTAATATATGAGGAATGATTGAGGACTCTGGGTCTATACTCAATGGAGTTTAAAGGATGATGGGGATTTAATTGAAACATACGGAATACTGAATGGCCTGTGGAGAGTAGATGTTGGAAAGATGGAAGGAGAGACTTGGACCTGAGGGCACAGCCTTAGAGTAAAGGGAAGACCTTCTAGAACAGAGATAAGGAGAAACTTCTTCATGCAATATGTGTGGAGAAAGTGAGGACTGCAGATGCTGGAGTTCAGCTGAAAATGTGTTGCTGGAAAAGCGCAGCAGGTCAGGCAGCATCCAAGGAGCAGGAGAATCGAATTTTCGGGCATGAGCCCTTCTTCAGGAATGAGGAAGGTGTGCCAAGCAGGCTAAGATAAAAGGTAGGGAGGAGGGACTTGGGGGAGGGGGCGTTGGAAATGCGATAGGTGGAAGGAGGTTAAGGTGAGGGTGATAGGCCGGAGTGGGGGTGGGGGTGGGGGCGGAGAGGTCAGGAAGAAGATTGCAGGTTAGGAAGGTGGTGCTGAGTTCGAGAGTTGGGACTGAGACAAGGTGGGGGGAGGGGAAATGAGGAAACTGGAGAAATCTGAGTTCATCCCTTGTGGTTGGAGGGTTCCTAGGCGGAAGATGAGGCGCTCCGTCATGTTGCTATGGTCTGGCGATGGAGGAGTCCAAGGACTTGGAGTGGGAGGGGGAGTTGAAGTGTTGAGCCACGGGGTGGTTGGGTTGGTTGGTCCGGGTGTCCCAGAGGTGTTCTCTGAAACGTTCCGCAAGTAGGCAGCCTGTCTCCCCAATATAGAGGAGGCCACATTGGGTGCAGTAAATGATGTGTGTGGAGGTGCAGGTGAATTTGTGGCAGAAATGGAAGGATCCCTTGGGGCCTTGGAGGGAAGTGAGGGGGGAGGTGTGGGCGCAAGTTTTGCATTTCTTGCGGTTGCAGGGGAAGGTGCCGGGAGTGGAGGTTGGGTTGATGGGGGGTGTGGACCTGACAAGGGAGTCACGGAGGGAGTGGTCTTTTCGGAACGCTGATAGGGGAGGGGAGGGAAATATATCCCTGGTGGTGGGGTCCGTTTGGAGGTGGCGGAAATGACGACGGATGATACAATGTATATGGAGGTTGGTGGGGTGGTAGGTGAGGACCAGTGGGGTTCTGTCCTGGTGGCGATTGGAGGGGCGGGGCTCAAGGGCGGAGGAGCGGGAAGTGGAGGAGATGCAGTGGAGAGCATCTTCGATCACGTCTGGGGGGAAATCACGAAGGTCTCAAAGCCCTCTGCTTCTTCCTTTCCTGCCGTACCAACCAGTACCCTTCCACTGACACCCTCCTTCGACTGACTGAACTGGTCCTGACTCTGAACAACTTCTCTTTCCAATCCTCCCACTTCCTCCAAACCAAAGGAGTGGCCATGGACACCCATATGGGCTCCAGCTATGCCTGCCTCTTCGTAGGATATGTGGAACAGTCCACCTTCCGCAGCTACACTGGCACCACCCCACACCTTTTCCTCCGCTACATCGATGACTGTATCGGCGCTGCCTCATGCTCCCATGAGGAGGTTGAACAGTTCATCCACTTTACCAACACCTTCCACCCTGACCTCAAATTTACCTGGACCGTCTCAGACTCCTCCCTCCCCTTCCTAGACCCCTCCATTTCTATCTCGGGCGACCGAATCAACACAGACATTTACTATAAACCAACCGACTCCCACAGCTACCTAGACTACACCTCCTCCCATTCTGTCCCCTGTAAAAACGCCATCCCATATTCCCAATTCCTTTGTCTCTGCCGCATCTGCTCCCAGGAGGACCAGTTCCAATGCAATTCCAGTCAATCTATGGAATTCATTGGGGGACTTTAACTTCCCCAACATTGACTGGAAATGTTATAGCTCTAGTAAGTCAGATGGATCAGTTTTTGTCCAATGTGTACAGTAGGGTTTCCTGACACAGTATTTCAAAGGGCCGACAAGAGAGGAGGCCACACTGGATCAGGTGCTTGGTAATGAACCAGGCCAGGTGTTTGATTTAGTTGTAGGTGAGCACTTTGGAGAGAGTGACCATAATTCAGTTAAGTTTAGTTTAACGATGGAAAGGGATAGGTACATGCCACAGGTCAAGAGTTATCGATGGGGCAAGGGCAATTATAATGTGATTAGGCAAAAATTAGGATGCATAGAATGGGGTAGCAAAATGCAGGGGATGCAGACAATCGAATTGTGGAGCTGGTTTAAGGAACAGATATTGCATGTCCTTGATAGGATGTCCCTGTCAGGCAGGGAGGAAGTGATAAGATAAGGGAACTGTGGTTGACTGCAGAAATTACATCTCTTGTTAAGAAGAAGAAGGAGGCTTATGTGTTGATGAGGCAAGTTGGTACGGATGAGTCGATGGAGAGTTACAGATCACCCAGGAAGGATTCAAAGAGAGAGTAAAGAAGAGCAAAGAGAGGATATGAGCAGTCTTTAGTAAATAGAATAAAGGAGAACCCTAAAGCTTTCTATAGGTATGTGAGGAATAAAAGGATGATTAGGGTAGGAATAGAGCCAGTCAAAGACAGAAGTGGGAAGTTGAGTGTGGACCCTGTAGAGATCGGAGAGGTGCTAAATGAACATTTCTCATCGGTGTTCACTCAGGAAAAGGAGAATATTGTAGAGGAGAAGAATGAGGTACGAGATATTAGACTAGAAAGGATCAAGGTTAGTTATGCACAGGTGTTATCAATTCTAGAAGGAGTGAAAGTAGACAAGTCCCCTGGGCTGGATGGGATTTATCCGCGGATTCTCTGAGAAGCTAGGGAAGAGATAGTAGAGCCGTTGGCTTTGATATTTCAGTTGTTATTATCTACAGGTTTAGTATGTGAGGATTGGAGGATTGCAAATGTTGTGTTATTGTTCAAGAAGGGCAGCAGAAATAACCCAGGTAATTATAGACCAGTGAGCCTTACTTCTGTTGTAGGAAAGGTTTTGGAAAGGATTATAAGAGATAAGATTTATAATCATCTAGAAAGCAACAATTTGATTTCAGATAGTCAACATGGTTTCGTCAAGGGCAGGTCATGTCTCACAAGCCTCATTGAGTTTTTTGAGAAGGTGACCAAACATGTAGATGAGGGTAGGGCAGTTGATGTGATATACTTGGATTTCAGTAAAGCCTTTGATAAGGTTCCACATGGTAGGCTGATGGAGAAAATGCAGAGACATGGAATTGAGGGAGATTTAGCAGTTTGGATTAGAAACTGGCTTTCTGAAAGAAGGCAATGAGTGGTGGTTGATGGAAAATATTCATCTTGGAGTCCGGTTACTAGTGGTCTGCCACAAGGATCTGTTTTGGGACCACTGCTGTATGTCATTTTTATAAATGACTTAGACGCAGGCATAAGTGGATGGATTAGTAAATTTGCAGACGACACTAAAGTCGGTGGAGTAGTGGACAGTTTGGAAGAATGTTACAGGTTGCAGGGGGACTTGGATAAACTGCAGAATTGGGCTGAGAGGTGGCAAATGGAGTTCAATGCAGCTAAATGTGAGGTGATTGACTTTGGCAAAAATAACAGGAAGGCAGAGTACTGGGTCAGTGGAAAGATTCTTGGTAGTGTGGATGTGCAGAGGGATCTTAGAGTCCATGTGCATAGATCCCTGAAAGTTGCCACCCAGGTGGATAGTGCTGTGAAGAAGGCATACGGTGTATTAGGTTTCATTTGTAGAGGGATTGAGTTCCGGAACCGCAATATCATGCAACTATACAAAATGCTGGTGCGGCCACACTTGGAATATTGTGTACAGTTCTGGTCGCCTCATTACAGGAACGATGTGGAAGCATTGGAAAAGATGCAGAGGAGATATACCAAGATGTTGCCTGGTCCGGAGGGACGGTCTTATGTGGAAAGGCTGAGAGACTTGGGTCTGTTCTCATTGGAAAGAAGAAGGCTAAGGGGGGATTTGATAGAGACATACAAGATGATCAGAGGATTAGATAGGGTAGACAGTGAAAGACTTTTTCCTAGGATGATGACTTCAGCTTATTTTGAGAGGGCATAACTACAAATTGAGGGATGATAGATTTAAGACAGATGTCAGAGGAAAGTTATTTACGCAGAGAGTGGTAAGGGTGTGGAATGTCCTACCTGCTAATATAGTCAACTCAGCCACATTAGGGAGATTTAAACAATTCTTAGATAAGCACATGGATAATTTTGGGATAGTGTAGGGGGAACGAACTGAGAATAGTTCACAGGTCAGCGCAACATTGAGGGCTGAAGGGCCTGTTCTGCACTGTATTGTTCTATGTTCTACGTTCTATTGCCACAAAAGGCTGTGGAGTCCAGGTCATTGAGTATATTTAAGACTGAGAGGGATAGGTTCTTGAGTATCACGAGTGAACATAGAACATTACAGCCTGGTACAGGCCCTTCGGACCTCGATGTTACACCGACCAGTCATACCAATCTGAAGCCTATCTAAGCTACACTATTCCATTTTCATCCATATGGTTATCCAATGACAACTTAAATGTACTTAAAGTTGGCGAATCTACTACCGTTGCAGGCAAAGCATTCCATACCCTTACAATCTCTGAGTAAAGAAACTACCTCTGACATCTGTCCTATATCTATCAACCCTCAATTTAAAGCTATGCCCCCTCGTGCTCGCCGTCACCATACTTGGAAAAAGGTCTCCCTGACCACCCTATCTTACCCTCTGATTATCTTTAAGTCACCTCTCAACCTTCTTCTCTCCAACGAAAACAGCCTCAAGGCCCTCAGCTTTTCCTCGTAAGATCTTCCCTCCATACCAGGCAACATCCTAGTAAATCTCCTCTGCATTCTTTCCAAAGCTTCCACATCCTTCTTATAATGTGGTGACCAGAACTGTACATAATACTCCAAGTGCGGCCACACCAGTGTTTTGTACAGCTGTAGCATAACCTCATGGTTCCAGAACTCAATCCTTCTATTAATAAAACCTAAAACACTGTATGCCTGCTTAACAACCCTGTCAATCTGGGTGGCAACTTTCAAGGATCTGTGTACATGGACACAGAGATCTCTCTGCTCATCTACACTAGCAAAAATCTTACCATTAGCCCAGTACTTTGCATTCTGGTTACACCGTCCAAAGTGAATCACCTCACACTTGTCCACATTAAACTCCATTTGCCATTTCTCAGCCCAGCTCTGCAGCTTATTTATGTCTCTCTGTAACCTACAACATCCTTCGTCATTATCCACAACTCCACCGACCTGACCCACTCTTTACTAACCCACTCTTCTACGCCCTCATCCAGGTCGTTTATAAAAATGATGAACAGCAGTGGACCCAACTCCAATCCTTACGGTACACCACTAGTAACTGGATTCCAGAATGAACATTTCCCATCAACCACCACCCTCTGTCTTCTTTCAGCAAGCCAATTACTGATCCAAACTGCTAAATCTCTCACAATCCCATTCCTCCGCATTTTGTACAATAGCCTACTGTGGGGAACCTTATCGAATGCCTTGCTGCAATCCATATACACCACATCAACCGGTTTACTCTCATCTACCTGTTTGGTCACCTTCTCAAAGAACTCAATAAGGTTTGTGAGGCATGACCTACCCTTCACGAAACCATGCTGACTATCCCTAATCAAGTTATTCTTTTCTAGATGATTATAAATCCTAGCTCTTCTAATCTTTTCCAACACTTTACCAACAACTGAAGTAAGGCTCACTGGTCTATAATTACCAGAGTTGTCTCTACTTCCCTTCTTGAACAGGGGAACCACATTTGCTATCCTCCAGTCTTCTGGCACAATTCCTGTAGACAATGATGATTTAAAGATCAATGCCAAAGGCTCGGCAATCTCCTCCCTGGCTTCCCAGAGGATCCTAGGATAAATCCCATCCAGCCCAGGGGACTTAACTATTTTCACACTCTGCAGGATCTCTAATACCTCTTCCTTGTGAACCTCAATCCCACCTAGTCTCGTAGCCTGTATCTCAGTATTCTCCTCAACAACATTGTCGTTTTCTAGAGTGAATAGAGTGAATACTGTTGAAAAAGAGTGATGGGAAGAAAGCGGGAAAATGGGGTTGAGAAACTTATCAGTCATGATTGAATGACAAAGCAGACTCAATGGACAGAATGGCCTAATTTCTGCTCCTATATCTTCTGGTCTTATGGTGCTTGATTGATAAATTGGTTTATTGTCACATGTATTGAAGTAAAGTGAAAAGTTTTGTTTATCACAGTATGCAAGGATGTACAGGTCATAGGTGTAAAAATTACTTAGAGGCATACAGGTTACATCGCACAGAGTGTGCACTATGAGAAATCAATGTTCGCAAGTTCAGCATTATTTGAGGCAAGACAGTCCATTCATTAGTCTAATAATGGCTAGGAAGAAGCTGTTCTTGAACCTGCTGGTGCATCATGTGTTCAAGCTTCTGTATCTTCTGCCTGATGGAAGAGGTTGTAAGAGATAATTATCAGGCTGCAATGGGTCCTTGATGTTGGCAGCTTTTCCACATCAACAAGCTACGCAGATGGCTTCCATGGATTGACAACTAGCTTCCATGATGGTCTGGGCTGTTTTCTGATGGTTTAGTTTCTTCCATTTCTGTCTCACATTAACTCTGAACGGGGAAGAGTGTACAAAGACAACTCTTCCTGCATTTGAAATAGCCATGATTTCAAGGAGCAAGCTGATAAAATCAAGATTACTTGGTCATGTTTAAACAGACCCATACCCACTCACTGTGCTTTTCCCAAAGTCAAAGAAAATGTCACTAAATAGACAAATCGTGTGGACTTTTCCATGTTATGAAGCACTTTGGATGTTGTCAAATAGAATCAATAAATGAAGAATATTCAAAAAGCAAATGGATTTGTATGTTGACAGTGGATGGAATCAGTCCTGAGACTTCCATCTGAGATCTTGTTGGAGAAGGCCAGAATTTCCCTTCTGCCTCCCGTTTACCAATACTTCCTCATCCTTACTTTTACTTTTTGCTTCAATTATTGCTTTCTTCAGAAAATCAAACTATGCTCTTCTCGAGTAAATGTGCAATGGTCCGGTAGCTTACCAGTGCCATGACAGCATTGTTTGCTGTGGGGTGCTAGCGGCAGAATACTGCTGAATCACTGCCAACACCTATAGACACAGAAGACAAGCAAATATTGGAAAGGCTTGAGTAACGTGCTTCTTGTAAAAAAAAAACTGGTGGAACATAGTGAATGGAAAAATCCCCTTGAGTATATGAAAGATCAAATAAGCATCACTAATGGATATTGGCATGCAACAGCAGACAACATCTTGCCAAATGTTGATTACATATTTGCAAGGTCGTTTCTTGAAGTGTTAGTTAATGGTATCAAATTGAATGGGCTGCCTTCAGTACCTCATTTATTATTGGTTTACTTTTCCACAATCAAAACAATTTGTTCTTCCACAATCAAAAATATGTATTGCTGAGTTAACGTGGATAAGAGGAGACTGGATAGCCCCAACGCCAGTCTATGACCAGTTCAACTTCCTCTACCCAGTCCAACAAACATTTGCTTACCAGAAAAGTATCAATTCTCTCCAAGTTCACCAGGAATTATACCTTGTCTGCTCTACTCCACCCTTTACTAGTTGTGAATCCAAAAGCATGTATTTCTCGTTTGCTGTTAACTTCATTGCAAAGATGCAACTTCATTTGGTGACTTGTTGCCAGGAATCATGCTACACCATTAATCATTATTAACTCACTTCCCAACTTTCTTCCCACTATCAGCAAACTTTCATTTCATTTCCCTAATAATTTAATGCCTTGTTTCCTGCTTCTGAGAGTTTTGCCACATTCTGTCCCTTGAATAAACATCCAAATTGTTAGATAAGTAAGTAATAACATAACAAAGTTTCAAAGAAACCAAAGCATGAGTCATACATTCCCACACAACACCATCTGACAGTTAGTAAGGCCAGGTATACAAAATGAGAAGTGAATGCCTATGGCTGTCTCAGGGTGATTTTGCCAAATCTAGCTGAATGCTTAGTTAATTGATTTCAACAAACTTCTCTACCAAGAGTGGTAAACCGCTACCTTCCTTATTAAGACCAACAAATGTATCTTTACGATTTCACATCAGATGTACACCAACACACAGAGTTCCATTAAAGCAATCTGGAGCCAAAATACTGATCTATTTTTCCTCTTTGATGGTAATGGATATCTAACATTTTTAAGTAATATTTTATCATTTGAGGTGTATTGATCCTCCATCATGTTGCTTAATGGTTAGTTTTTCCATCAAGTGATTCCTTAAAGTTGTCTATTATCTGTACTAATGTTGGATATGATCCAAATTATATTTGTTCAATTATATTTGTTATATGAGAAATGTTATAACATGTAAGAAGATCTCTTGTTATTCTTTAAAGCATTATTATAGAAATTAATTTTATGAAGTTTCTTTTTAGGTATTATTTGTTAAGTTTCTCGATTTTAAAAATAATTTTAAATAGCTTTTCCCCCAGTGAGCTGATTAACGTTTCCAACTCGAGAGCTCAGGAACTTTCTGCCGATTTATCCAATGGATGTTCAACTGTTATAATATGTCCAAACATGAGTTGCAGTGATTAACTACTGGGTGCTTTATAGCTCAAAGCCTCATAATCCAATCATGATAAATTATAAAATTAAGTTCAATAAATCTTGTGAGCTAGTTTCAGAAAATGACTGCAAGTTGATGCTTTGGGTTTTTCTTTGAGGCTATTTGTTCATTTCCTCAATATCTGCAATCATGCTTATTATTATTTCTTGATTTGGAGATGCTCGTGTTGGACTTGGGTGTACAAAGTTAAAAATCGCACAACACCAGGTTATAGTCCAACAGGTTTAATTGAAAGCACTAGCATTCAGAGCGCTGCTCCTTCATCAGGTGGCTGTGGAGTACACGATTTTAAGACACAGAATTTATAGCAAAAGTTTACAGTGTGATGTAATTGAAATTATAACATTGAAAAATACCTTAATTGTTTGTTAAGTCTCTCATCTGTTAGAGTGACCATGTTAGTTTCTCTTCTTTCACATGTAAATTGCAAAACTTTTTTTTTTTAAAATTACATTCTCAAGTGAACTTTAGCAATTAGTGTCAGCCAGATAATGTATGTGAGAGAGAGTGTATGTGTGAGTGTAAAGGGGTCTAGGTCTGTGAGAGGGTGCATGTGGGAGGGTGTGTGTCTGTAGGAGTGTGTGTGTATAAGAGTGCCTGTGTGTGTGTGTATATACGATTGCCCCTGTGTGTGTGTAGGAGTGCCTGTGCACGCATGCGTGTGTGTATATATATGTGCGTGTACATACGAGTGCCTGTGTGTGCGTGTACATATGATTGCCTGTGTGTGTGTGTGTGTGTGTGTAGGAGTGTCTGTGCGCACACGTATGCTTGTGTATGTGTAGGAGTGCCTGTGCGCGTGTGTATGTGTCTGTCTGTGAAGGAGTGAGTATGAAAGTGTGCATGTGAGTGTGAATGCCTGTGTGAGAGTGTGTGTTTGTGTGCAACAATCGCCAAACAGGGATGTTCCTTCCAAGTTGTGGTACGCTTCCGCGGTCAGGGACGTTCAGCTTCGGATTTTCAGGTGACCATCCTCCAAGGCAGACTTCAGGATATGCAACAACTCAGTGGCTGAGCAGAGGCTGATAGCTAAGTTCGGTACCCATAAAAATGGCCTCAACCGGGACCTTGGGTTCATGTCACATTACAGGTGACCCCATTGCACTGTAAACACACACAGAAACTCCTACACACACACACACACACACACACACAAGTTTGTGGGGTGAATTTGTACTTGCACAGTTACATTGCACTTTGCTCAATAACTGCATGAATCCATGTAAGATTCTGTTAATTCATTTCTTTAGATTAGAGTTAGTCTAAACATTATGGCACAGACAGCACACAGAAGTGCTAATATCCAATAAATTATCTGAGCTGACACTAATTGCTAAAGTTCACTTGGAAATGTAACTTTTTAAAAAATGTTTTGTGATTTACATATGAAAGAAGAGAAACTAACATGGTCATTCTAACAGATGAGAGACTTAACAAACAATTAAGGTATTTTTCAATGTATAATTTCAGTTATATCACACTTTAAACTTTTGCTATAAATTCTGTATCTTACAATCGTGTACCCCACAACCACCTGATGAAGGAGCAGCACTCCGAAAGCTAGTGCTTCCAATTAAACCTGTTGGGCTATTATTTCATGCTATTTTAAATTTATTATTTTAATCTAATACTATTCTTAAATCATTTAATTAGATTAGATTAGATTAGATTACAGTGTGGAAACAGGCCCTTCGGCCCAACAAGTCCACACCGACCCGCCGAAGCGAAACTCACCGATACCCCTACATTTACCCCTTATCTAACACTACGGGCAATTTATTATGGCCAATTCACCTGACCCTGCACATCTTTGGACTGTGGGAGGAAACCGGAGCACCCGGAGGAAACCCACGCAGACACGGGGAGAACGTGCAAACTCCACACAGTCAGTCGCCTGAGGCGGGAATTGAACCCGGGTCTCTGGCACTGTGAGGCAGCAGTGCTAACCACTGTGCCACCGTGCCGCCCACAATTTCAGTTATATCACACTTTAAACTTACATACACATACACACATACTTAATAAGCCATGGATGGATCTTCCTTGCAAAGTTTTTGTTTCTCAATGGATGTATTATTGTTGAATATTCTGAATGATTTATTTAAATGCTTTAATTGCAGTAACTTTTAGTACATCTATCCAAATTACTTTAGCCATCTGCCTACTCCGACTTACATCATTTGCTTTGTTTCAATTTCACACTTTGATTGGGTTAGGATATGGCAATTTTGAATTTACTAACAAATTATATTATATTATGTTAATTATTCATTCATAGGATCTGGGCGTTACATGCTCAGCTAACGTGTAAACCAACCCTAATTATCCAGAGGACATTTAAGAGATAATTACTTTGTTGTGGGTCTGGACTGAACTGTGGGCTAGACTAGGTAGGGACTGTTTTGACACATTTTCTTGTCTGAAGGGTATTAGTGACTCAAGTGGATTTTTCCAACAATCAACAAAGGTTACATGGTTGCCATTAGATTAGCTTTTTATTCCAGATTTTGTTTATGATTGAATCCAGGTGGGATATGAACCACATATCCTCAGGACATGAGCCTAGAGTTCTGGATTAGATGTCCAGTGACATTACCACAATGATACTACCTCCCCTATCCCAGTCGATCTTTTACTAATAGATTATAAATTAATCTTGCCTCACTGCACAAGACTTCATGTCAAATAGTTTTATCTGTGGTATGTTCCACAATGTGTTGTTATAGGAAATTGTTAGGAAAGTCTTTCATCTTCCAGATTACCCTTGCTGTCTTTCACTGAGTTTTGTGAAGTGTACGGTTTCCCACAATTATTCCATTTCCTTTGTTACAATAACAATTTTTACTGTTAAGTTGTCTTTCCAAGAAGATAATTACTGTTGGGCATCTCCAATGTTTTCTGACCCTTGGTATTCCCCATCCCGACCTTGCTGATTCTATTTACTGATCTTCTGGAACAGGAACGTTTTGCACTAATGTATTTCTCTAATTAATAACTAACTGAGCTGCGCTCTCTCCTTTAATCAGTCTGTCTTTTCAAAATGTGGTGTACTCTGGAATATTTGCTTCCCAATCTTGGTCATATTTTAACTCAGTCTCTGCAATAGCAAATCGATCAAAACCATTGATTTTTATTTGGGCTCTAGGTTATCTTATTTCAAAGGTGACTAGTTGACAAAAAGGGGTGAGAGATTGAATATAAGAGCCAGGAACATAAGAACAGATTGCACAAGCTCTTACAAACACATAAAAAGAGAACAGCTAATCATGATCCCTTGGAAGCAAAGAGACAAGGCATTGAGCATGGTGGCTCAGTGGTTAGCACTGCTGCCTCACAGCACCAGGGACCTGGGTTCAATTCCAACTTCAGGTTGGAATGTGTGGAGTTTGCACAATCTGCCCGTGTCTGCGTGGTTTTCTTCCAGGTGCTCTGGTTTCCTCCCACAAAGATGTGCAGGTTATGTGAGTTGGACATGCTAAATTTCCCATAGTGTTCAGGGATGTGTAGGTTAGGGTGCATAAGTCAGGGGTAAATATAGGATAATGGGGTGGGGGAATAGATCTGGGTGGGTTACTCTTCAGAGTGTCAGTGTGGACTTGTTAGGCAAAAGGGCCTGTTTCCATACTGTAAGGATTCTATTCTATTATTCCAGGGAATCAGGAAATGAAAGAGAAGGAAGTATGGGAAAGCTAAGGAACCTATGACAGGCAGTCAGCATCACTGAGAGGAGCAGGTCAGGTCAGGACCCTGTGACAAGGTATAAGAGAGACATTCAGTGCCATAAAATTGGCATGAGAAAGAGAGATTGAGCCAGGTGGAGCAGTAGCTAAGCCCAACAGGAACTCTTCCACTACTCAAAAAAGGCTGACAAAAATGACCGTCAGTGTAAATAGCGGGTAAGTTATTTTTCTCCACTTTAAAGTTGCATTAGGGAAGCTAGGAGTTCTAGCTTTTTCAAAAACTAATAATTCTCCACATAGCTGAAACTTAGCAAAATAATTAAAGGTACAAAAGAAAAGCTTAGTCCTAGGTATTGCACAGGCTGCAGTATGAGGGAAGTGTTAGATGCTCCTGGCTATCAGGATGACCTCATCTGCAGAAAGTGTCAAAAGTTTCACCAGCTTGAGCACTGGACTTTGGTACTCCAGTATTGACAAGGTGAGCGGCACGGAGGCACAGTGGCTAGCACTGCTGCCTCACAGCGCCAGAGACCCGGGTTCAATTCCCGCCTTGGGCGACTGACTGTGTGGAGCTTGCACATTCTCCCCGTGTCTGCGTGGGTTTCCTCCGGGTGCTCCGGTTTCCTCCAACAGTCCAAAGATGTGCAGGTCAGGTGAATTGGCCATGCTAAATTGCCCGTAGTGTTAGGAAAGGGGTAAATGTAAGGGTATGGGTGGATTACGCTTCGGCGGGTCGGTGTGGACTTGTTGGGCTGAAGAGTCTGTTTCCACACTGTAATGTAATGTAATGTAAAAATATATAACTGTGCATCCACAAGGCTCAGAGATACAAGAGTAGTATGTTTTTGACAAGGTCACTCCATGGCTTAAGGAAGCATAGTCAGAGAAGGAGGGGATGTTCACTAGTCAGGTTAGAAGAAAGTCAGGCTGGCAGTCAGGAAATCCGTAAAGTACTTTTCAAGAATAGATGGTCAATGTTGAAAAATTATGAGAGTGAGAATTCCTGTGGTGAGTGCAACAAGAGCACAGCTGCCAAGGAGCGAGAGCAATAGTGATAAAAGATGCAGTAGTGAGAGGTAGAAACAGAGATTTTGCAGCTGCAGATAGAACTCCAGGATGGTGTGTTGCTTCCTTCAGACAGGGTCAAGGAGGTCACTGGCTGCTGGGCATTCACAAGGGGGAGGGCAAACAGTCAGAGATCATGGTTCACACAGGCAGCAATGACATAGGTCGAAAAAGGGTTAAGGTTCTGCAACAAGAATTTAAGGAGCTAGGGAGCAGATTGAAAAGCAGTGCCTCAAATATTGCAATGTCTAGATTGTTCCTGGTGTCTGTTATGGACCAGACCAAATCTTCACAAAATATATTAAGAAGAACGTCTAGACCCTAATTACTTCTTATTTTAAGGCAAGTGTAAGGCAAAATGTTCAAAATGCAATTCGACTGGTAGGGTTAATCAACTTTAAGCAAGGCATACTTTATTTTTACACTACAATTAAAATACATACAAAATAAAAATTAAATTAAAGAACTGGCTTAACTGTAATGCTATCAACATGTTCAACAAAGTAATATATATTAACAACTACTAATTAACTTTTCCAATAGAGTGACATATCATAAACACATAAACACACACAAAAGCAAATTCAGTAAATTAGATTTTCTCACATGCAATTCTAGCAGCAGGAAGAGAACCCTAGCTTTTAGCCTTAACAGAGAGAGGTATAAAATCTTCCACATGCAGTTTCAAGTCCTCAAAAGTTGCAGAAAGCTAAAACTAAAAGTCCTGGTTCTGTGGGAGCTTGACCCTACCCATTCAAGCTGCTTCATTTTTCCAATTTTTTTTATAAATCAAAGGATTACAAGTTGTTTACTTTATGGGCTTTGAACAGACTGCGCAGTACCTCGGTCTCACCTTCCTTCATACAAAAAAAAGGATAAAATAAATCTCTTAAAGCCGTAGTGTTGTCACATGTCACATACGAGAGAATGTAGGAATAGTTAGGTAGAGCAGATGAATACATGGCTGTATATTTGGAGCAGGACAGAGGGCTTTAGATTCCTGAATCATTAGATTCATTCCTGGAGAAGTGGGACCTGTACAAGTTTGACAGTGCACCTGAACTGGAACAGGAGCAACATCCTTGCAGGAAGGTTTGCTAGTACAGTTGATGCAGGGAAAAATAATTTGGCAGGGAGTAGGATATAGAGAGGGCTACAGTAGGGGATGATGCAAAGGCAAAGACAGAGGAAAAGCCAAGTCAGTATAGAAGGCAGAATGTATATAGTCAAGTTAATGCACAAGAGAAAAATTACTACAGCATAGTTAAGGTAAGAGACAGAAGGTTTAAAAGGGTTTTGAGGAAAGAGCTTTTTTCGGCCAGGCAGTGTTGAGCATCTGGAACTCGTTGCCTGAAAAGTTGCTAGAGATCTGAACCCTCGCAACATTTAAGAAATGTTTAAATGAATACTTGAAATGGTACAAGGCCTTGGAAAGACCACACCTGGGGTATCCCGCCATACCTCAGGAGTTCAAAGAGTCCATTGTTGAATATATTTACACTGAGATATACAGCTTTTAGGTCTCTTGATGAATCAAGAGATACAGGGAAGGGGAAGGAAAGTGGATTTAAAGATAATGATAGTCCATGATTGTATTGAATGGCACAGCAGGCTTAAGCAAGCACATCTTCCTATTTTTTACATGTTCTGACTTCAGTCACTCACCAAATGGCTTTCCCTTAATTCTCTCGGGATATTGAGCGATTGATAAATACAAATTAATAATTAAGTAGAACTGGAAGCTCATCAGGGATAAATTGATTAGGTACACCAGTGCCTTACCCCTGCAGAATGCCTTACCGTTAATTCAGAAATGAGTGGAGAAAAAAGAGCTTGTACTATAAAACAGGGAACTAATATTAGTTGTATTTTACAACAAAATTATTAACTTCTGTAAAAAACTATTTAATAATGCACAAGAGCCAAAACTGCACTGGATATCAAACTGACTGCTAATGTGTATCTTTCACTGAGAAATACAACTCGGTTATTATCTTACATTCTGTTTCAATATAGTCCACAAAAGCAATATATAAAACATATTTGAGTGTTAAATATTTTGTATTGTATTCAAACCTTCCAACAATCATAGGCTTCTGTTAGTTGCAAATCGCTTTGGACCCTGTAACATTTGATGGGTTAATTGCTTTTATTGACTGCCTTACTTTGACAAAAATGCTTTGATTGCAGAAGAGCTGATGCATTCCCATGTTACCCACTGGTGGTCGCCAAATGGAGAACAACTGGCATTTCTGATGATAAATGACACTTTGGTACCAAATATGGCAATCCCACGGTTTACTGGTAATCTGTACCCAAAAGGAAAACAGTACCCTTATCCTAAGGTAAGGAACAGAAATTTGAATCCTAAAACAAAACCTATTGAGCAATAAATAAATGTGTAAAGTTGTTGCCATATCTAGCATGAACAATTTAGTTCAGTGGGATCTAATTACACTGAGTTATTGTCTTCAATAAGTAAATTTTATTAGTTGTTATTTTTGGAGAAATACAAAAAAAAGCTTGTCTTCATATTTTGAATTATTCTATGAACAATTGTACTAAAGAAACGGAAATAGACTGAGTATGCATTGAAATGTACTTTGCCTTTTGAGTCTGTTTACACAAATGTAAGTAATCGGCACCTAGCAGAGACACCAAATTTCTGTGGGTTTGACAAGCGGGTAAAATGAGGTAGGTCAGAGACTCTTCAAATATTCTCTCAGCAAGCTACCTCTGAGATAATGTAAATATTCCCGTCAGGCCTTTGCAAAAAATATACTTTATAGGGCACAAATGGTAAATTACACACTGTTATAGGGAATCTGTCTCTTACATTGTTGAAGTCAGTTCTGTACTTCATGATATAGATGCATGTATGAATAGCAACAACCTGCTCATTTTGATACAAGAAGAAAACTGGACAGTGACAGAAGATCAATTTTCACTTCCCTGTTTATGTAGCATACCCAATGAGTCTGCTTAAAACTGTCTTAACGCATCAAATCTTGTTTTGTAAGAAAAACCACCATAAATCATCCAGTCAGAAATTAAGCACTTTTTTTAACAGAAAAATGCCATTGCTGGAAATCTGCAAATGCCCAATAGGACAGGTAGCACCTGTGGAGAAAATAAAAACAAGTTAACATTTCAGTCATTCTTCAAAATAGCAAAATAGCAAAGTTTCAAGTAAGTGCAGAGGCTGGAAAGAAAAAAACATAAGGGAAGGGAGATAATAGAGTGGCGGGCAAGAGACATTATGTGGCTAAAGGAATGATGATGCAAGGCAAAAGATAATAGTTTGGAGATAAGGCAAGGAGCAAAAAATGGGCCTAATGGAACTGCAAGTTAGAAATGCAGAACATTGTTGTTCAAGAAAAGAAAATAATTTCAAATTTTTGAACTCAGCATTGAATATAAACTGCTGAAAAATTCTTGATTGAAAGATGAAGTGCTGTTGCTTGAGCTTAAAGTGAGCTTTATTATCAGAGAGTAGGCTACTGAGGATAGGGGAGGTCAGAATTGGAACAGCGTAGAGAATTAACATAAGCAACAGATCCAGAATACGTTTGCAGACTAACAGAAGTTTTCCACCAAATAGGCAAAATGCTTGGTCTCCTTGGAAAAGCAAATACAGCATATAAATTGAATGTGGTGCAAGTAAATTCCTGTTTCTTGTGAATGGAGTGTTTGGGGCCTTGGATAATAAGAAGGAAATAAGTAAAAATGTAAGTGGTTGTATACCCTACATTTACATTGGAAGGTCCAATGAGAGGAGGAGTGGGCATTGGGGCAGGGTGATTCAGAGGAAACAATCTTTTTGGAATGCTGAAAGGAAAATGGAAGGGAGAATCTCTTTCAAAATTACTTAATACTGGAGATGAAGAAAATGGCAAAGGATAATCCATTGATTATGAAGTCTAATGATATAGAAGGTGAGGACAAGGAGAAGCCCATTATGGTTCTGAGAGGTAAAGGAAGGGGTGGAGTAGAAGTGCAAGTTTAGAATGGACATGGTTGAGAATCTTGTGAACCACAGTGTTTCTGAAATCCTTAACTGAGGAAAAAGGAAATCACAGGTAAGCTGGCATTGTCAGACTTGTTACGATACATATACCAGGAGAATGAATTGAAACCATTAAGAGGTGGAGTGAGATGAATTGTAGCCTAGGTGTCTTTAAGAGTTTAGAGTGATTATTTGCTGATAGCCTATCCCCATATGTAGAGATAGAGAAGGGGAGAAAGGAAGGGGGAGAGTCAGAGCTGAACCATCTGAAGGCATAATTGGGAGGAACATTAAAACAAAAGTTGATGAACTATTTAAGTTCAGCACAAGACCAAGAAATGGTACAAAGGCCATAAAAAGTATACTAGGAAAAGGGGTAAGGGTCTAGATCTGGAATAAAGAAGATTTCCCTGCTCCTCAGATGCTGCCTGAACTGCTGTGCTCTTCCAACACCACTAATCCAGAATAAAGAATGGTTTGAATAGTCCACAAGGAGGGAATCATAATTAGGATCCATATGATTTCCAAAAAGCAACTTTTTTTTTGTGGACAGTTCTTCCAGTGTGTTTAACTTGTAATGCATATTAAATATAAAATCTGATGGCTCCAAAATTATTACAAAATATGTGTATAACGATGGATTTTAGACAAATATGTTTAGGAACCAAAGAGAGAGAAGCTTATACTAGACTGGGTGTTGTGAAATGAGAAATAATTCATGAACAATCTTATTGTATTGGATCCTTTGGAGAAGGGTGACCACAAATGATTAAACTGTTCATTAGGATAGAGTAAAGTTGTTGAATCCAAAACTTGGTCCTGAATCTAAATAAAAGAAATTGTGAGACTGAGGCACAAGTTGGCAATAATGGATAGGGAACTTTACTTAAAAAAAGTTGACAATGTAATATTTAACTGTAGTGTAGTGTTGACAGTGTAATATTGTGTAATATTTAAAGAACATACACAAGTATTAATTCCTGTCTGGTGCAAAAATAAAACAGGCAAGTTGGCTCAATAATAGCTTACAAAACCAATCAGGGATAGCATTAGATACAAAGAGCTGCCATATCAAATTACCATGAAAAGCAACAAGTCTGTGGACTGGGAACAATTTAGAATTCAGCAAAAGAGGACAAAAAGCTTGATCAAGATGGGCAAATCTTGCAAAGAACATAGAAAACTGTTTGTAAAAGCTTATATATCAGTGAGGAGAAAAAGAACTGAAGACAAATGTAGGTCCCTTATTGCCAGAAATGGGGGAATTTATAATGGGGAACATAAAAAATGATTGAACAATTGAACACATATTTTAGTCCTGTCATCACAACAGAGGACACAAATAAATTCCCAGGAATTTTAGGAGATCAAGAATCTAGTCAGAAAAGAGAATAGAATTAAATCAAAATGGATGAAAATATTGTGATAGCAAAATTAATGGGGTTAACAGCTCAGAGATCCCCAGGGCCTGATAATCTGCACTCTGGAGTACGAAAAGGAAGTGTCCCTTGAAATATCAGTGGCACTGATGGTCATCTTCCAAAACTTTGCAGACCCTGGAACAGTTCCAACATTTTGGAGTGTGGCAAATGTAAACCCTCTATTTAAAAAAGAAGTTGGAGAAGAAACAGAGAATTAAGACCAGTTAGCCTAACTTCAGTAGTGGGGAAAATGCTAGAGGCAAAAGACATTTTTACAGAACACTTGAAAAACATTAACAGGATTGGACAAAGCCAGTATGGGAAATTGAAATAATTGAGAATGTAACTAGTAGAATAAATAAGAGAGAACAAATCTTTTTGGATATTTTTATATTTTTGGATTTTCAAAAGGCTTTTGATATAGTCCCATATGAGAGGCCAGTGGGCAAACTAAAACACATGGGATTGAGTTAACATATTGGCATTGATTAAAAATTGGTTGACAGACAGGAAACAGAGAATAGGAATAGGTCAGTCTTTTTTCCAGATGGCAGGTAGTGACTCGTGGTGTACTGCAGGGATTAGTGCTTTGGTCACAGCTATTCACTAAATGACCTGAATGAGGGAACTGAATGCAATGCCTCTGAGTTTGTTGATGCTAGAAAACTAGGTGGGATTATGAGGTGTGAGAAGGTTGTGAGGAGACTTTAGGGTAATCTTGAAAAATGTATGAGCAAACACATAACAGATGCAATATAACTTAGATAAATGTGAAGCTGTATACTACAGCGTGAAAAACAGTATTATTTAAATGGTGATATATCGGGAAATGTGCATGTACAAATGGTGCCCTTGTATACCAGTCAATAAAATTCACCAGGCAGGTGTAGCAAGTGATTATGCAGGTGAATGATATATTGTCTGTCCTTGCAAGAGAATTTAAGTTCAGAATTATGGGTATCTTAGTACAGGTAGGTACATAACGTAGAGGGAGTGCAACAGAGGTTCACTTGGGTTTAGCAGGACTATCATATAAGGAGAGATTGGTTTGACTGGACCTATATTCACTCAGGTATAGAAGGATAAGCGGGAATATGTTTGAAATACATAAAATTTAATTGAGGCTAAACAGAGTTGATGCAAGGAGGAGGTTTCCCAGGGTCACAGTCTCAGGAGGTGGAGAGGGCCATTTAGGACTCAGATGAGGAAAGATTTATTTAATTGGAGGATCATTAACTGTGGAATTTGCTATCACAGAGGGCTGTGGAAACCAGGTCACTGATTATATTCAAGAAACCTTTTGTTTTTTTTTAGATATTAAAGGTATGAAAGAGTCTGAAGCGAATGCAGGAATATGACATTGAGATAAACAATCAGCTGTGATCATATTGAAAGGAAAAAAACAGGCTCAAAGGGTCAAGTGGCCTATTTTTTCTCCTAGTTTCTATGTAAAGAGCCCAGCTATTAGAATATACTGTGTTTTGGATTTTCCTGCATCATCTTGTTTCCTGTTGCCATTGAGAAAGCTCCTGCAGCAGTCATATAATAAGCAGTCTGCATTCTGAAAGGTTGTTGGCCTGCATCAAATTCTCTCAAAGATGGTTTTATATTATTAAAGTGCAGTTAATGTCTGATGCGCTTATTTCCCTGAAAGTCTGTGTACATGAAACTACAAATAATGAAACCACTCAGTTCAACTGCTTATTCTTCCCTGTAATTCAATGGT
Organism: Chiloscyllium plagiosum; assembly: GCF_037043375.1. Lineage (NCBI taxonomy): Eukaryota > Metazoa > Chordata > Chondrichthyes > Orectolobiformes > Hemiscylliidae > Chiloscyllium > Chiloscyllium plagiosum. The sequence continues at coordinate 75,522,213 of NW_028270145.1, read as the reverse complement.
TTCCCTATAATACCACTTAACCATCTGTTTATAGCTGAAAAACTACCAAACACTCAGAGTGACGTTTTACCTGACATTAGTCTAAATATTGCCTTTTGTAGAATAATCTAAATCACCTTGACCTGTGTCATGGTTTCACTTAAAATAATGCTGCAGATGAATATTTTTTATTCTCCATAACATTTTACATACAACTATCAAGTCCTACCCTTTCTTGTTCTTGTAAAAGCAGACAGTCCCAGTTTATCAAATTTTCCCTTATAACTCAATTATTTAATAGCGGGAAACCTTTATTTTATTCATTCATGGGATGAGGGCATTGCCAACTAGGCCAGCATTTATTGTCCATCCCAGAAAGCAATTGAGAGTCAACCACATTGCAGTGGATCTGGAGTCACATGTAATCCAGATCAGGTAAGGATGGCAGTTTCCTTCTCTAAAGGGCATGAGTGCATCAGACGGGTTTTCTCCAACAATCGTCAATGCATTCACGGTCATCATTAGACATTTAATTCCAGATCTTTATTGAATTCAAATTTCACCTCCTGCCATGACAAGATTCAAACCCGAGACCGGAGAGCATCCCCTGGGCCTCTGGATTAACAGTCCACGATGTCTTTGCCTCGCCTTATTCTCAAGACTTTCAGCACTTGGATGTTTTCAATGTATTTAATAACCAGGAGCGAACAAAAAGGAGAAATTCCACCTGGCTGTAATCAGGTGCAGCAACATAGGCTTAGCAATTAGGTGGCCCATGTTTTGTTGCTATTGGCAAGGTACATTACAATATTCAAATAAGTCTCCAACATCCTTTTATATTATTAAAGTGCAGCCTTTAAAGATAGCTGAAGGCTGCAAAAAAGCCTGCAGTTATTGTTTCTTTCACTAACAATAATCATAGGATCCCTGCAGTGTGGAAAGAGGCAGTTTGGCCCATCAGGTCTGTTCTGACCCTCTGAAGAGCATCCCTCCCAGATCCAGACACCCGCATTATCCCCATAAGGAAGGCAAAAGCAGTACTCCATTTTAAGAATATGACAAGTGACTAACCCTCCCCCAATCACCACCTCAACTCTCCCACCCATGAATGTGGGAATACCTCAAACAAAAAGCTGGATCATATACTTGAAATATCTTAACAGGCAACAACTACCAAATTAGAACTTTGGTTGCATGGATTATGTTCGGATGTGAATTAGTGAATTGAGGCACCAATAATTAAGATATTGCCTGACCAGAGTGCTTGGTTGGACAGCTTCATTGTATATTCCACCACACCGGATCATAGAATCCCTACAGTGCAGAAAGAGGCCATTCAGCCCATCAAGTCTTAATCTCTGTAGAGCAATCCACCCAGACCCCTACCCTATCCCTGTAACCCCACATTTCACATGGCTAATTCACTTAGTCTGCACACTTCTGGACACTACAGACAATTTAGCGTGGCCAATCCACCTAACCTGCACATCTTTTTGGACTGTGGGAGGAAACCGGAGCACACGACAGAAACCCATGCAGACATGGGGAGAATCTCCACAGAGGCAGTCACCCAAGGCTGGATATACACGCATTAATAGTAGTAACTACAGAACTACAAACATGTTGGTCCATAAATATGTTTTAGATTGATTCTTTCACTAACATGAGAACAAATATCAAAGTTTATTTATTAAGGAAACAGGTCTTCACATTATCTTGCCAAGCATAAGACACTTGAATTAAAAGCATAAAAGGGAGAATGATAAGGGATGGAAATGTGTTGCTGGAAAAGCGCAGCAGGTCAGGCAGCATCCAGGGAATAGGAAAGTCGACATTTCGGGCATAAGCCCTTCTTCAGGAAGCCCAAACGTCGACTCTCCTATTCCCTGGATGCTGCCTGACTTGCTGCGCTTTTCCAGCAACACATTTCCAGCTCTGATCTCCAGCATCTGCAGACCTCACTTTCTCCAGAATGATAAGGGACACAGGTTTCTTCAGCCATTACTGGAATTAGATGACCCCTAATCAAATTAAAATAAAAATGAGGGAAAAATTCAAGAACATCACCCATCTTTCTAGAAAAATAACATGGTACCCATGACATGAGAAGGAGACAATGACGTTCAGGATCTAATATTGTTAATCACCAAACAATTACATTTGAAACTCTTTTCAGTTATGTAAGCCAATAAAATCTGTATGCATACAGTGTATTTAATGTGAAAATGTCCTGAGAGACACTTCATTGATAGAACATTAAAGTCACACAGTAAGCCAGTAAAGAAAAGATTAACTGAGGTAAATAAGAAGTAGAACATCATACGTCATTTGACATGGTTTTAAAGACAGAGAGGTTGAGTGTTTTGGGATGAGGTTCTAGGGGTAGAAACCAGGTGCTGATAACATTGCTACCTATCAGAAGATAAAGGGATGTGGAGGAGAAGAGAAACAAAGATGACTTTACTGGCTGCTTCATCATGTGTGATAAATGGACAAATGTAGCTGTTCAGTGGAGATCCAAGTGCTGTCCATATTGTACAGTGCATTGACCACTTGGTTGATGCAGCTCGGCAGCAAATAACTAATTTTGCATTAGCTTAACATTTAAGGGAGATTGAACATCAACTGCTACTGGCAGTACTAATTCTGATTCAGATTGTGTGCATGTGCTCTCACAGCAAATATCCTATCTCTGCAACTATCTCCATGCGTATCTAGTGGCTGCCTTCGTCATTACAAGGTAAGTGTGCCAAAGCTTGGAGATGTAATTGTTACATGATGGTGGATATGGGCAGGTCAGCGCATGTGCCAGGTGATTCCCCCAGCATAAAATTGGTTCAACTTATGGCAACCCAAGCATAAAAACCCATGGTCATGCACCTTTAAAGCAAGTCTATAATTATTGAAACATTACCTCAAATCAAAATTATCAGCTCCCTTCACTACATGAAAGAGCTTAGCTATTCCTTAATGTTTTCCAATTTTCCAACCAAAACTCAAAGTTCAGTGCATTCAGTGTCTCACAATGCACCAGGGGAATGATTGAAAGAAAATTGAACAAATGAAGCACATACTCAGCAATATGTTAAAGAAAGAAATGTAAATTTCAGTTTGTATCAGCAGTGCAAATGGGACTATCTCCTGCACTTAAAAATAGTCACTGTCTCTTTAATGAAGTTGAGCCTCAATTTTCCACATTGTCAGTTTTTTTTCTCCTGATTCTTGGGTGCTCAGTGTTGTGCTACTTTCACAGCTGATGTGCAACATACCTTTAAGGGACATGCATCCGATGTCATCACTATATCATGTCATGCGACAAAATGTCATGGAGTTCTTTTCTCCTGCAGTGTAAGATGCTGAGGGAATGGTATGGCAGATTGCTTAATTTGGTCTGGATGCACAAGTGGCATGTGATTGTCATATATCTATGTAGGTACCAGTGCTTTTCAAAAGTTATTTGTATTCTTGACACTACTCATCCTTCCTTTATGGGAGTCAATGTTACTTACAGCAGTAAGTGGCAAATGATCAGTACACAACACCACAATACTCCATCGTGGTATATCAACTCATGTTAACAATGGAGCAGTAAGAGCTAGTAAATGCTTATAAAATGTCTTCATTGATGTTCAGTCAGCCCTGGATCTTATAGTATTGAGACAACCAATCACATTAAGTTTACATGAATACAGATCTCCAGCTTAAATAGCTAACAGTTAGAGATCAACTTCCTCCTATCAACCAACTAGGTCATACCCACCACCTCTATTCACCTATCAGTACCTCACCACTCTGCCCCACTCCCCACCCATAACCCTTCTCCCCACTCTTTATCTGCAGCTCCCTGTACCTCCACCTTCATTATTGAAGGGTTATATCTGAAACATTGACTTCTCCACCTCCTAATGCTCTGTTCTTCTATCCTCCTGCTTGTCTACTTTAAATAGCCAGCAGGCAGACTTTTCCTATACTTTAAATTCAAGACTTCAAATTCATTTAATTAAAGTCCACTTGCTTTTTCTTAAGTCAATGCTTATGAACTTCAGAATATTGATTGTGCCAATCTTCATGACTCTACAATTTATCATGTTATAAGCCCTCTGTTGCCATTACTAAAATAAGAAGAAAGTAAGCTTTACCCTGCTTCCTAATGTAAAACTAAAATCCACAGCTATAAAGCTTCTTACAGGCTTAAAACAACATTGAAAGTTAAATGATACTATAAAATTTACTTACAGAACTGTCCTGTTCAAAAAGCAACTCTTTAATCACAAGAACATAGTTTTACAAACTAGAACAGCTTACCAATGTGCAGTGGTCAGATGCTTCCACTGTTTTGATTTCTGCCATTTGGCTCCAAAGCTGATGTAACATTATCACTCCTTATGTGGTGTGAACTCCCGCAAATGGTTAAAATCAGCTACTTAAAATCTTCATCTTTTAATGATACAGACCGACATTCAGAATTGCTTTCTTAATGAGTTCCATAACTAGGAATAAAAAGTAAAACAGAACCAAATGAATGAAAAGTAAAGTGACAGAACAGCAAACCAAGTAAAAGGAAGAAAAAAGAATAAGCGATGTACCCTTTTTCAATAAAATGAAAATCTCAGACCTTCAACAAGAAATGAAAGGTAAGCGTTTGATTACAGATAGGACTGTGACTGACACCTTCACTGAACCACAACTATTTAGGTAACATAGGTAGCTTCACTATGCAGATAAAGCTATAAATGATCCCAAGAAGAGATCTCTTAACATATGACTTGCTAACAGCAAGGAGGGGCTTCACTGAATATATACATCTGGTCTACCTAAGGAGAATAAAAAAAGATCCAGAGAAGAAATGAAGAGTACTTGAGGACCAGCTCTAGGTGCAAATCAACTTCTGGGTTCACAGACTCCAAATCAAGTCATACAGACAGAAACCCAAACAATTTAATAACAACTGTGTGGCCAGATATTGCTGCAAAGGGCATGAATGTGATTTTTCTGAAGAAGATCTGATGGAGAAGCTAAGTCAAGTTAGTAATTGACTCTGCTCCAATCAATACTTTCCAGAAAGATTTTCTGTGAAAGGAAAATCATCATAACATTGATGTCTTGCTGGAAGATGAGCATCAGCATGAAGCAGGTCAGCCATCAGTTACATGCTTTGGATCAAGCCACACTATTGTTATGGAACTGATCATGAATCATGCTGCGAGACCAATGTACACATTCAGCTTGGATGTCTGAAACCTTCCATCTGGTAGACACTGAATAATACACAAAAATTTAGTACCTTTATACCAATAAGCTGTCCCACTACTGTATACTATCCCACTATCCAAATTCCAAACTCACTTTATGCAAATGTAGAAACTGATATCCATTCCAGGTCACAGGTTGATGTGATTAACATTTCCTTCTCCAAAACAGGATACAATTATTGTTATTCTTATCTAGATGTTGTTGTTTTCACCATTCACTTTCAGTGTCTGTCACCTTCTTCTCTCTAAATCTTTCCTAGCTCCAAGGCTTCTGTAGAATGCTTTTGTTACTCCAGTAACCCCAGTTTCTTCCCACAGTCTGAAGATATGCAGGTTAGGTGGACTGACCATGCTAAATTGTCCCTAAAGTCCAGGGACGTGCAGGCTGAGTGGATGAGCCATGGGAAATACAGTGTAGCAGGGATAGAGTAAGGAGGGGTAAGTCTAGGTGGAATGCTGTTCGGAGGGTCAGTGTGACTTGATGAGCCAAATGGCCTGCTTTGACATTTCAGGGATTCAGTGATTATATGTATAAAAATGTATACCTGTCTTGGATTATTTTCTTTAGAAAATAGGAGATCTTGTGTTATTGCAGATGTGTAATATACCTTTAAGGGACATGCTCATGACGTCGTCACCATATCATGGCATGTGACCTAATGGTATAAAGCTCATAGTCTCTATATTACTCAGCTCTCACCTTTTGCAGGAGAAAGTGAGGGCTGCAGATGCTGGAGATCAGAGCTGGAAATGTGTTGCTGGAAAAGCGCAGCAGGTCAGGAAACATCCAAGGAGCAGGAGAAGAAGGGCTTATGCCCGAAACTTCTATTCTCCTGCTCCTTGGATGCTGCCTGACCTGCTGCGCTTTTCCAGCAACACATTTTCAACTCTCACCTTTTGCAGCATGGCATGCTGAGGGAAGCGGGCTGCAGTACATCCAAATGACATCGCTTGAGTCCAAACATGCAAGTGCCTTTAAAATAAAAAAGCAACTGGAAATCTGAGACAAAAACAGAACTTCCTGGAAAAATTCAACAGGTCCTACAATGTATATAGAGAGAAATTTCTGTCTTAAGCCTAGTGCAGTGCTCCAGCAAGGCTCAGTGCCAACTGAAAGAGCATTGCATTTTCTGCTTGGCCACCCTGAAGTCTTCAGGACTCAATATTGAGTTCAATAATTTTAGAATCTGAACACTTTCTTCCATGCCCTTTACCAACCCCACACCCCAGGCCTTTTCATAACATGAGTTGCTTTCAGCATAGCCAATGTCTTTTCACCAACTTACGGTGCCCTAAGCACACTATTATCCATTTCTTAGACTCCCTAAATATCATTCTCTCTCTCCCAAGGTTCCATCCCCACCTATTCTCTCACCTCTTTCCCCCCACTGTTCCCCCACCCCACCCCACTACCACTCCTTGTTTTCAGAATAAATACCAGCTTGTCCGAGCTACCATCTGTTCTGAAGAAATGTCAGTCGACTTCAAACGTTAACTCTGCTTTTTTTCTCGACACATACTGCTAGACCTATTGAGTTTCTCCAGCAATTTCTGTTTTTGATGCAAGTGCCTGTGATATGTGGAGGCTAGGAGGTTCTGGATTCTTCAGTACCATGTTGCCAATGATCTCTTTATTTTTCTCGGTGCACAGACCTCCGAGGTTCTTGTGCAGACTTCTGAGTTCAGTGCACAACATTGACATCTGTAACTAGAATCTTGAAGCAGTTTCCTGGCTGCACGGGTTAGAGGGAGTATTGCATGTGACCTATATCTCAGCCTGTTGTTATGGGAGCTAACTTAAGTATTACAGTATGATAGTGACATATCAGCTATATCACGCCATATTACAAAGAAATTAGAACAAAGAAAATTTATAGCCCAGGAATAGTCTCTTCGGCCCTCCAAACCTGTGCCGATCCAAATCCACTGTCTAAACCTGTCATCCAATTCCTAAGCATTAGTATCCCCCTGCTCCCCACATACTCATGCATCTGTCCAAATGCACCTTAAATGAATCCACTGTGTCTGCCTCTACTACTTCTGTTGGCAACGCATTCCAGGCATCTTCCACTCTCTGTATAAAATACTTTCCTTTAAACGTTTCTCCTGTCACCTTGAACGTATGACTTCTTGTTATTGAATCCCTTACCCTTGGAAAAAGCTTGTCTCTATCCACCCTGTCTATACTCTTCATGATTTTGTAGACCGCAATCAGGTCCCCCCCAATCTCCTTTTTCCTAATGAAAACAATCCTAATTTACTCAACATCTATTCATAGCTAGCACCTTCCATACCAGGCAACATCCTTGTAAATCTTCTCTGCACTCTCTCCAAAGCATTCACATCCTTTTGGTAATGTGGCGACCAGAACTATACACAGTATTTTAAATGCAGCTGAACTAAAGTCTTATACAATTTTAACATGACCTGCCACCTCTTATACTCAATACAAATGAAGGCAAGCATACCATATTCCTTCTTGGCCTCTATATCCAACTGTGCAGCGACCTTAAGGGTACAATGGACCTGAACTCCCCGATCTCTCTGCTCATCAACTTTTCCCAAGGTTCTTCCATTTAGTATATAATTTGCTCTTGAATTAGACTCCCAAAATGAATCACCTCATGTTTGTCTGGATTGAAATCCATCTGCCACTTTTCCTCCTAACTCTCCAGTCTATCTATATTCTCCTGTATTTTTTGACAGTCCCCTATGCTTTCTGCTACTCCACCAATCTTTGTGTCATCTGCAATCTTACTGATCAGACCACCAATACCCTCTTCTAGATTTATGTATGTCACAAACAACAGTGGCCCCAGCACTGATCCCTGTGGAACACCATTGGTCACCTTTCTCCATTTCGAGAAACTCCCTTCAACTATTACTCTCTGTCTCCTGTTGCTCAACCAGTTCTTTATCCACCTAGCTAGAACATCCTGCACACCATGCAATTTCACTTTCTCCATTAGTTTACCATGGGAACCTTATCAAACGCTTTACTAAAGTCCATGTGTATGATATCTACAGCCTCTCCTTCATCTATCAACTTGGTCACTTCCTCAAAGAACTCTATTTAAAGTCGGTAATGCACCATGTCCTCTGCACAAAATCATGCTGCCTATCATTGATAAGCCCATTCTCTTCCAAATATAAATAGATCCTATTCCTCAGTACCTTCCCCATTACATCATGTGATATATGAATTCACTCAATGTAATGCTGCATTCTCACCCATGACAACGTAAGAAATGATATTCAACTTTTGGCTGTCTATCTCCCACCAGAAAGGGCAGGAGTGATGGCAGTCTTTCTGTCAGGGGACCTGACCATCCATTTGCTTATCTGTCTCAGTATTCAGACAGGTTTTTTTATGTGGATATCCAACACTTCTGCTCAAAAACAGACAAGAAGCTATAAATAAGATATGTGCATTGGGGTCTACTCCTGTAGACACCCCAAATGCACACTTTCAAGAAGGAAGATAATCCATGTGCATGGTTTGTCAGTTTTATTGCTCCTAAATGGTGGTCATTAAATTAATTACTGGAGGATTCTTCAAAAAGACAGAAATTTTGGACAGGGTGGGCCAATTTCTTTATATCTGGAAAAAGCAACATCTTTGAAATATTAACTTAAGTGCAGTTAATATTTTTAATGAAAATCCAATTTTTTGTGCAACTATTAATTCTTCGCAATGTGCATTCCCTTTTGTTGTATGCCTTTTCAAAACCCAGTATTTCATAGGTGGATTGAGTGTGTGAATCAGCTGGACTGCTCCAGAGCCTTTTTGCAATAATGATGGCTCTTGTCTCAGAGTAACTGAGTCCCTTGAGATACCTAATGCACGCTGCATTTCTTGTGTCAAGAATTTGCCAAAAAAAATGACTACCAAGAAGGTAATTGTGAAATGTACTTCGGCTTGAATATACTGATCAGATGGTCATTGAAGTTAAAGTATGCAGATTGTACTGTGATTTACTGCACTGGTAAATTTATAAATTAATGCAATACTTATGAATACAAGGTGGATGCTTTTATTAAAGCATAGTTTGTACATTGACAAACAGATCATGCAGGTTTGGCAAAAAGAATTAAACACCATGAATCTTAAATACTGGAAAACAATTTTAATTGTAAACTATACTCAATGTGCCATCTAGTGGTAATTTTCAATGATTGTGTAGTAGCTGGGAAGGAGCTATTTCATAGCGCAATATCAATCTGTCAGTAATATCTGGAAGCTAGTCATTCAAAATTGCAAGGTATCTTTGAAATTAGTGCACTCTTCAGTCCATTTCAATGTCATAACGTTGTGTTCACCAATTTTGTAACCTACTCATTAACAATTCCGTTTTTTATCTATTATTGATATAATTATCCAATACATGTGACCTAATAATATCAGAGCTATTAAACCATATTGAACATAGCAAGTGTTAAGGACACATGGAATCAAGACAAAATGAGCACACATGAAAACAAAACATAATATGAATAAGCCCAGTCCTAGTTCGTAGTTGAACTATAATTAAAGCAGTTACCCCAGCGTGGCTATATAGCAGGACAGTAACTTAAGTTTCAGATGTTCATTACACTCTGCTCTAGTGTTCCTGGGATTGATGATAACCTCCTACAGTTCTTCAATTTGAAGGTATCCATATATCTCGACATTGTTTCACAAATGAAGACTTCTGCCTAATAAATGATTTAAACTCGCAAAAGCAAAGTGCAGGTCAGATGTGTGGTTTCAGTACATTTTTCTATTCTATTTGCACTATTTGATTTGTCATACAAGTATGGAAACTTCTTGCTTAATCACATGAGGATGATATACAAAGCAGTAACCTGATAGCTCACTCATCGACTCTCAACCCAATGAACACAATTATTTAAAAGTTATAGTAACAGTTTAACAGATGTTTTGCATTAGACAAAACAAGTGTGAATTTCTACATAGGTTTACCAGCCTTTCCACTGAAATTTTGGGAGAAAAGCTGTTCAGACTGGAAAATTGAATAAATGCTGCTTTCACCATTTTCTCACCATCCTTGCAGCACTCCCATCACTGCCAAGGTGAACAATCAGAAAACATATTGTGAAAATTCTCCACATTCTCTTTCTATCCGGTTTACCATTCTGTGCAATACCATTTTCTTCTTCTTTTCTCTCGAAAGCACTGCCTTTGCTGACAAACCATTCCAAAGCAGCAACAACTGACTGGTATATTTTTCCCAATATTCCCAATGGCAGAGTTTTATGGTCTCCCACCAGTGGTTTTTACAGGTAACCTTCCACCTGCTCCCATCCCTCTGCAATCTCGGGGGCTGAGTAAAGCACACGGTGAGTCATATATCCACATTCGAATGACCACTCCCCATCCTGCCTCAAGTTTCAGTGGAGTTCAGGAGCTAGTCACCTTGTGTGGTTCTTAGGCAAGAAACAGTACATCTCACCTTTTAATAAATCAGATTCCATTTCACCCCCTCACCCAACCAAGGTCTTCTCCTTGCAAGTGTTCCCTTCCCCCACACCCTCTTCCTGGTGGTGAAAACCTATTCCTTTGTGGTATGTCGATGCAGAAATAATTGGAGTAATTAAGGTGGGCACAGAGGAAGAAAGAGATAGAGGAATGTATGGGGAAGGAGGTATATTGTCATTAAAATGGAAGACTACATGCCATACAAACAATAACATGTACCGGTTGCCCGGAAAGGCCTACTCTTGTGCAGTAGATTTTATGTAATTTTATGTAATGATCCAGAAAAGGTACAGAATTGAAGGATTTTATAGAAATTGATGATGAGGGAGACAGAATCAAGGAAGTGTGACAAAAGTAGACTTAATTAAACAAATGGCATATTCATTGGTAAGTTAAGATATGATATCCCTTCAGTTGGAACTCAGTGATGATCCTACTATTGCCTTACTGAATGCTCTTTTGCATCAAGTGCAGAGACCCTAACTACTCCAGCAATCTCAATATCAAGGTCTTTTTAGATGGCAGCATAATGGTGGCATGAAACATGCCTCCTTTTCCATCAGAAGCACTCCTTTAAGATTCCAGTGGGCCCATCCATGACAATACTGATCAAGATATGCATCTCAGTATAACATTCCTTAGCTACTGATCATGCAACTTCTAGGCGATTATTATCTTTGATAGGAATGATGTACCTTGTCAGCTATAAGTTGTCCCTTCATTATCTTCCTGAAAAGGCTCAGTGTATGCAGAATTCCTGAAGCTGATGATATTATGGCAACTAACAGAAAACATCTGATATGTACAGGAAAGATTATTTGCATTTAATCAGGCAAAGTGCTTAAGAAAGTTGAGAAAATAAAACAGTTGTAATTTAGAAAAATAAATGTTTTATAGGTGCCAGAAACAATAATAAAACTAGGAAAAAATGAGGACTGCAAATGCTGGAGATCAGAGTCGAAAAGTATGGCACTGGAAAAGCACAGCCGGTCAGGCAGCATCCGAGAAGCAGGAGAATTGATGTTTCGGGCATAAGCCCTTCATCAGGAATGTGGCAGGGTGGGGACGGTAGCTGGGAAGGAGATAGATAGATGGAGCTGGGGTTGATGGTGATAGGAGGGTGGAACGGATAGGTGAGAAGGAAGATGGACAGGTGGGACAGTTCAAGATGGTGGTGCCAAGTTGGAAGGTTGGATCTGGGATGAAGTCTTCATGATTAGATTGCTTACAGTGTGGAAATAGGCCCTTCGGCCCAACAAGTCCACACCGACCCGCCGAAGCGCAACCCACCCATACCCCTACATTTACCCCTTTTAACCTAACACTACGGGCAATTTAGCATGGCCAATTCACCTGACCCGCACATCTTTGTGATTGTGGGAGGAAACCGGAGCACTCGGAGGAAACCCACGCAGACACGGGGAGAATGTGCAAACTCCACACAGTCAGTCGCCTGAGTCGGGAATTAAACCCGGGTCTCTGGCGCTGTGAGGCAGCAGTGCTAACCACTGTGCCACCGTGCTGCCCAAGGCAGACAATGAGGCACTCTTCCTCCAAGCCAGCCAATGCCTTGAGGAAGAACGCCTCAGCTTCCGCCTTGGGACCCTCCAACCACATGGTATCAATGTCAATTTCACCAGTTTCCTCAATTCCCCTTCCCCCACCTCATCTCAGACCCAACCCTCCAACTCAGCACTGCCCTCTTGAACTGTCCTACCCGTCCATCTTCCTTCCCATCTATCCGTTCCACCCTCCAATCTGACCTATCACCATCAACCCCAGCCTCCATCTACCTATTGCCTTCCCAGCTATCTTCCCTCTCAGCCGCAGACACCCCCTACTATTTATCTCTCAGTCCCTTTCCTTCTCCCTCCCCAACATTTCTGATGAAGGGCTTATGCCCAAAACATCGATTCTTCTGCTCCTTGGATGCTGTTTGACCTGCAGTGTTTTTCCAGTGCCACACTTCAACAATAGGAGAAGGTGCTGCGGACACCTACAGAAAGTCACAGTGCTGACTTTTTGTTATACTGAACTGATTTTATTCTTTTGATCTTCTGAAAAATGTGTCAGCTTCTTTCTTAATACATGTCCAGGCTGTTCCCTGGCTGACAGTACAGATTTTTCCTGGCTGCTTATATAAAATGGCAAAGACAGAGGTTTTCAGCCTGATGACCATGGGCATAATACCTCCATGTAATAGTTGGCACAATAGGTTATTCACTTTCGGTGAACAGCACCAATCTTTTAGCACAGAGATGTCCATCGTGGTTTTTATGATCTGAAATTTTACTTCTGGTATAAAGAAGGTGGAGTAATATATGTTAGGGCACAATCTTCACAAAAATTGCCTTATTCTTCCTTCCTTCACCGTACACTGCAATCATTCGCAAATTGTCGTCCATTGTCTGAAAGCATCATTCCAACAGTTGCAAAACTATCATTTAAAACACAGATAACTGGATCGAAGGTGGAAGACAGAGGGTGGAGATGGAGGGTTGCTTTCCAGACTGCAGGTCTGTGACCAGTGGAGTGCCACAAGGATTGGTGCTGGGTCCACTACTTTTCATCATTTATATAAATGATTTGGATGTAAACATAGGAAGTATAGATGGTAAGTTTGTAGATGACACCAAAATTGTAGGTGCAGTGGACAGCGATGAAGGTTACTTCAGAGTACAATGGGTTCTTGATTAGATGGGCCAGGGAGCTGAGGAGCGGCAGATGGAGTTTAATTTAGATAAGTGCGAGTTGCTGCATTTTGGAAAAACAAATCAGAGCAGGACTTAAAAACTTAATGTTAACGTCCCAGGGAATGTTGCTGAACAAAGAGACTTTGGAGTGCAGGTTCATAGCTCCTTGAAACTAGAGTCGCAGGTAGATAGGATAGTGAAGAAGGCATTTGGTATGCTTTCCTTGAATGGTCAGAGTGTTGAGTATAGGAGTTGGGAGGTCATGTTGCAGCTGAACAGGACATTGGTTAGGCACTTTTAGAATATTGTGTGTAATTGTGGTCTCCTTCCTCTCAGAAGGATGTTCTGAAACTTGAAAAGGTTCAAAAAAGATTTACAAGGATGTTGCCAGTGTTGGAGGAATTTTCTCTGGAAGCTGAGGGGTGACCTTATAGAGGTTTATAAAAGCATGAGGGGCATGGATAGGATATATAAACAAAGTATTTTCCTGGGGTTGTGAGCCCAGAACTAGAGGGCATAGGTTTAGAGTGAGAGGGGAAAGATATGAAAGAGTGGTGCGTGTATGGAATGAGCTTCCAGAGGAAGTGGTGGAGGCTGGTATAATTGCACCATTTAAAAGGCATCTGGATGGGTATGTGAATAGGAAAGGTTTAAAGGGATATGGGCCAGGTGCTGGCAAATGGGCCGAGGTTAGGTTAGAATATCTGTTTGGCATGGACGAGTTGGACTGAAGGGTCTGTTTCCATGCTGGACATCTCTATGACTCTATCTATGAACCTGTAACTGTTTCTGTATGCAATGTCTTAACCAAAATACATCAGGAGAAATAATCAAAACAATGAAAAAATTCTTTGCATGAATAACAAGCAAATCCACTCCCATACGTCCCATGTTGAAAATATGGTGGCTATTAAAGGTACCTTTTTTTTCCTGGTGTGTGGACAGCATGTGTCTCATAATTGGCAATAAATTCCTCAGTGTTACTAGAGATCATAGGGCATCACAATGATGACTAAGCTCTGATACTTTGAGCCATTTCCCCAAGTAAAGTTCAGATGATGAGTCAGTTCCAAGAAATTTCAATTGTTGTGCATTAACAGTTTAGATGTGAATGTATAATTATTAAGTTCACAGATGACATGAAAATTGATGGTGTTGTTGACAGTGAGGAGAATGGTCTCAAGCTGCAATCTGATACTAATTAGCTGGTAAATTGAACAGAGCAATGGCAGATGGAATTTAATCCTGATAAGTGCAACATGATGCATTTGGTACATCTGAAAAGGGCAGGACATGCACAATGAATTGTAGGTCCCGAGGGAGTAATGAGCAATAAAGTGTACAAGTCTGTTGCTCTCTGAAGGTATCAGCACGTTGAAACCAAATGTCAAGAAAGCAAATGGGATGGTGGTCTTCATTTGCTGGGGTCTTGAATATAGGAGTAAGGAAGTAATGAAATATTGGTTTAGCCACAGATGGAATAATTGTGTGCAGTTCTGTTGCTACACCATCAGAAGAATATGACTGCACTGGAGAAGGTGTGGAGGGAATTCAGTAGGGATTTTGCCGGGGATGAGGAAAGATTGGATAGGCTGGGTTTGCTTTCCTTGGAGCAGAGGGGCCTGAGGAGGAATCTAATTGAGGTTTAACAAAATAATGAGAAGCATAGACAGAGTAGATCATGAAAATCTCTTCCCCATAGCAGACATGTCTAAGACTAGATGGTATAAGTTTAAGGTGAGGAATAAGTGGTATGGAGAACATCCAAGAAAAGATTTTTCATTCAGAGCATGGTAGATATGTGGAATGTGTTAGCTGAGAGGGTACTGGAAACAAGTAATCTTACAATGTTTATGGACTAAGTGCAGGTAAATGAGATTAGTGTAGTTTGGTGTTTGTTGGTCAGCATAGATATCATGAGCTAAAGGTCTTGTTTCTAATCTGTATTACGCTATGGATCAATGACTGTATGATTTAAATGTAATCAATAATTGTGAATTGACTCCTGTGTTTGTAATATGTTTTCATGGCCACCATTTATTCTTGTTAAATCTACCTCAATCACTTGTGAACTTGCTGGCCATTATCCCTTTGTGGAACACGTGTATCATTTGATTTTTTGGATTTCTTACATCGCGTTTGGCAAATCTATTAGCCATTGCCCTTTTGAGTATTGGTCATTGTCTGCGATTTCTCTTGCATGTAGACTGTTTCCTAAATATATCTCATTCGGCAAAATCAGAAGTTTAGTAGTCTTGGAGGCATTTTTGGAAGTTACTTTTCATAAGAAGAGAAACTAAAAGTTTGTGTTATTTCAGTGATCACTTACAAACCAAAGATTTAGTCTGAAATTCCTGACAGGCATATGTAACTGAGAGCTTCCTTCTCAATAATAGAACATTATGTTTCTGCATCAGACATTGCTCTTCATGCATAATATAACTGAGTTGAAACGCTGATCAGGCAGTATCTAAAAACAATTGTAATCATAAGACAGTAACTGAAGCATTGGCTCTCATTATTATTGTAAAAGAATGCATGAAGATATTTGTAGATGTCAAAATTTCTTTAAAGATTTTTTAAAATCTAATTTCACTTACAAAAGCAAAGGTGTTGGAAAAACTCAACAAGTATGGAAGAATCTATGGAGAGAAAAACCTTTTAAAGGAATGGGATTCATCTTAAATAGCTCCAAAAGAACAACAATCATTAATGTGGTTCATGGGGGAGAATTGTTTATTAAATCTGCAGGCAGCGTGATTTATTTAGCAACCAGCAAAGGAAATGGGATTTAGTTATTAAGGCCAGAGGCAGTGTGACTCATTCAGTAGTAACAAAAAAAAAGGCCACAATTAGAAGGATTCATTTAGAAAAGCTAAACAAGGGCAAGAATCATTCATTTTTATTTGCAGAAGGTGGGATCATCCATTTTTACTGAAGAAAGTAGGAATCTTTGATTTGACACCACTTGTATTGGGTATTATTCAGTACAGTTGTGCATGTACTAAACCCTTTTATTAATTTAATTAATCATATTTGGAATATACTGCAACAGAAATAATATTTGAGATTTAATTTTGGAGATGATCCAAACAAAATACAAAATTGGGCATCTTAGAGAAAACATTTTTAAAATATTCAGAATATCTTCCAAACTCGATACTAAATCAAAAATTTAAGAATAAAATATATATTAGTGTTCATCAGGGACTATAGCAGATGAGGATAAGCCCATGAAGGCAATAAGGACACTTTTGACATTTGTGATTAAGTTCTGCCCGATTTTACCAATTACTTTAACTTCAGAACAAATAGATTTTTGAAAGTGTAAGATTTAATACAGGAATTAAACAACCAGAAGAAACCATACATAATGTTATTAATAATCTCTACAGATTTTTTGTGTATAATGCCTTAGTGTTTTCCTTAATCCTACCTGCTAAAGCTTTTGCATGCCACCTTCTAGCTCGCCGAAGTCCATTCTTCAGTTCCTTCCTGGCTACCTTGTAGCCCCCAAAGCCCTGTCTGATCCTTGCTTCCTCAATTTTAAGTAGGCTTCCTTGTTCCACTTGACTAGATGTTCGACATCCCTTGTCATCCAAGGCTCTTTCAATCTACCATTCCTTCCTTGCCTCAGTTGGACAAACCTGTCCAGCACTATCAGCAGGTGCTTCCTAAATAACCTTCACATTTCTGTTGTGTTTCCCTAAGAACATCTGTTCCCAATTTAGGTACCCCAGTTCCTGCCTAATAGCATTATAATTCCCCCGCCCTCAATTAAACACTTTCGCATACCATCTGCTTCTATCCCGCTCCATGAATAAAGTAAAGCTCAGGGAGTTGTGTTCACTCCGCCCAAAATGGTCTCCCACCGAGAGACCTGACATCTGGCATGGTTTGTTGCCGAGCACCATATCCAATATGGCCTCCCCTCTAGTCAGCCTATCTACATATTGAGTCGAGAACCCTTTCTGGACACACCTGACAAGAGCTGCTCCATCCAATCTATTTGAACTAAAGAGATTCCAATCAATATTAAGAAATTAAAGTCACCCATGATAACAACCCTGTTACTTCTGCACCTTTCGAAAATCTGCCTCCCAATCTGCTCCGCCATGTCTTTGTTGCTATTGGGGGTCCATAGAAAACTCCCAGTAAAGTGACTTCTCCTTTCCTGTTTCTGACTTTCATCCATACAAACTCTGTAGACAAACCCTCCTCAATGACCTCCCTTTCTGTGGCTGTGATACTATCCCTGATTAGCAATGCCATTATTCCACTCTTTTACTTCTATCCCCCCCACCCAATTCTTTTTGAAACATCGAAACCCTGGAACATCTAACAACCATTCTTGCCCCTAGGATATCCAGGTCTCCATAATGGTCACTGTTATAGTTTTTTGTACAGATCCCACCTTTTCCAGAAGGTATTCCAATGATGTACAAATCAGATTCATAGCTCAAGAAAAATATCAATTTAAGTTGTTAATTCTGTTCTATTCTACATAAATTCTCTCTCAGACTTAGAAGTGTACAATCAAAATGTCTGCACTTAATTTCCATTAACAACTAGAAAGTTTGTTTGGCTCTACTGGATAACAAAGATTCTATTGCAAAACAAATTACTTGTCTATAAATCCACAATATGACTTTTTCTATTCTGTTCAGAAACAATTTAACAGAGAGGATGTAAAAATGCACATTGCAATCTCTTCAAAAATAATTCCAGTATTTAATGCTATGAAAGCAGCATTACAACATATTATTGACAGTGGTCCATTAACATTGTTACTTCTTTAGGGTTAAATGAGGTGGTCATCTATGTTTCAGCTGTCAGCTTTTGCCCCTCCGTGTCAAATGGTTATGAGTTCAAATGTGATCCTAGGGTTGGACCACAATAACAAGGTGACACTCCAGTATGTACTGTGGGAGTGACATTCTGTTGGAGGTGCTGTCTTTTAAATGAGATCCTAAACCAATGTCTAAGAAATTATCCCATAGCATGATTTGTGAAAACAGCAGGCCAGTTACCCCTGTTGTCCTGCCTCAATCAACATTACGTCAGATTGTCCCCTCACTTACCACATTGTTTACTGTGTGCAAGTTATTTGCCATCTTAGAACAGTAGATATATTTCAAAACTATTTAACTGGCTGTAAAGTGCTTTGAGACATCCAAAGATTGTGACATGCATTAGATAATTTCATAATGAGATAGTGGTGCAAAGTTAATAAAAGAAGGTAAATTGGTCAGATTTACAGATGAACACAAATATCTTTTATCACATTTCCATGTTGTTTTCATAGTAATCCCATGACTATTCTCCAAAATTCAGTAACCATGCAAGACTTGAAAATAATTTCTTGAACCAGCTATACTCTCAATCTTGAGGAGAATGCAATTTATGTTTAGCTAGCTCTTCAGCATTCAACAGCTTTCATCATCTTTATATCAAGTCACTTCTCTCCATCCTCCTCCAGATCGGAGAAGAGATGAGTATTCATTAAGTACTCAGTAAAACTTCTTACTCAAATAGAGCCATTAGACTTCTCATGAAATAGAAACATAAGACATTTTTTTTATTTAATGCCTACAATCTACCAATTGCACATGGGGCTCTTCTATTCCTTATCCCAAAAAGTGATAAACTCGGAAAATTAAGGTTAAGAATGGAAAATATTGGAACTGCTCCCATCCAGAATATAAATTATACCTTAACAATACATAATGATGATTATGAAGCTTAGGTCAGGAAGCATGGAGTCATAAAATTAGCCATATAATAGAGGTGGATTAATTGAGCTGTAATTGCACCATCATATAAGACCCCATATTAAACGATGCAGATCCCAATAATGAGAAAGTGAAATCTTGGAAAACCCTCCTCTACCCGTGGTGGTGAATCTTCCTGATTTTTTGACTATTACCCACATCCCACTCTTACCTCATAGAGTCATAGAGATGTACGGCATGGAAAAAGACCCTTCGGTCCAACCCGTCCATGCCGACCAGATATCCCAACCCAATTTCATCCCACCTGCCAGCACCCAGCCCATATCCCTCCAAACCCTTCCTATTCATATACCCATCCAAATGCCTCTTAAATGTAACAATTGGACCAGCCTCCACCACTTCCTCTGGCAGCTCATTCCATGCACGTACCACCCTCTGCATGAAAAAGTTGCCCCTTAGGTCTCTTTTATATCTTTCCCCTCTCACCCTAAATCTATGCCCTCTAGTTCTGGACTCCCCAACCCCAGGGAAAAGACTTTGCCTATTTATCCTATCCATGCACCTCTTAATTTTGTAAACCTCTATAAGGTCACTCCTTAGCCTCTGACGCTCCAGGAAAAACAGCCCCAGCCTGTTCAGCCTCTCCCTATAGCTGAAATCCTCCAACCCTGGCAACATCCTTGTAAATCTTTTCTGAACCCTTTCAAGTTTCACAACATCTTTCCGATAGGAAGGAGACCAGAATTATATGCAATATTTCAACAGTGGCCTAACCAATGTCCTGTACAGCCGCAACTCCTACTCCTGCACTCAATACTCTGACCAATAAAGGAAAGCATACCAAATGCCGCCTTCACTATCCTATCTACCTGCGACGCCACTTTCAAGGAGCTATGAACCTGCACTCCAAGATCTCTTTGTTCAGCAACACTCCCTACGACCTTACCATTAAATGTATAAGTCCTGCTAAGATTTGCTTTTCCAAAATGCAGCACCTTGCATTTACCTGAATTAAACTCCATCTGCCACTTCTCAGCCCATTGGCCCATCTGGTCCAGATCCTGTTGTAATTTGCTGTCTCCTACACCTCCGATTTTGGTGTCATCTGCAAACTTACTAACTGTACCTCTTATGCTTGCATCCAAATCATTTATGTAAATGACAAAAAGTAGAGGACCCAGCACTGACCCTTGTGGCACTCCACTGGTCACAGCCTCCAGTCTGAAAAACAACCCTCCACCACTACCCTCTGTCTTCTACCTTTGAGCCAATTCTGTATCCAAATGGCTAGTTCTCCCACTATTCCATGAGATCTAATCTTGCTAATCAGTCTCCCATGGGGAACCTTGTCGAACGCCTTACTGAAGTCCATATAGATCACATCTACTGCTCTGCCCTCATCAATCCTCTTTGTTACTTCTTCAAAAAACTCAATCAAATTTGTGAGACATGATTTCCCATGCACAAAGCCATGTTGACTATCCCTAATCAGTCCTTGCCTTTCCAAATACATGTACATCCTGTCCCTCAGGATTCCCTCCAACAACTTGCCCACTACCGAGGTCAGGCTCACCAGTCTATACTTCCCTGGCTTGTCCTTACCGCCCTTCTTAAACAGTGGCACCACGTTTGCCCACCGCCAGTCTTCTGGCACCTCACCTGTGACTATCGATGATACAAATATCTCAGCAAGAGACCCAGCAATCACTTCTCTGGCTTCCCACAGAGTTCTCGGGTACACCTGATCAGGTACTGGGAATTTATCCACCTTTACATGTTTCAAGACATCCAGCACTTCCTCCTCTGTAATCTGGACATTTTGCAAGATGTCACCATCTATTTCCCTACAGTCTATATCTTCCACATCCTTTTCCACAATAAATACTGATGCAAAATATTCATTTAGTATCCCCCCCATTTTCTGTGGCTCCACACAAAGGCCACCTTGCTGATCTTTGAGGGGCCCTATTCTCCTCCCTAGTTACCCTTTTGTCCTTAATATATTTGTAAAAACCCTTTGGATTCTCATTAATTCTATTTGCCAACTATCTCATGTCCCCTTTTTGCCCTCTTGATTTCCCTCTTAAGTATACTCCTACTGCTTTTATACTCTTCTAAGGATTCACTATACCTGACATATGCTTCCTTTTTTTCTTAACAAAATCCTCAATTTCTTTAGTCATCCAGCATTCCCTATATCAACCAGCCTTTTCTTTCACCCTGACAGGAATATACTTTCTCTGGATTCTTGTTATGTCATTTCTGAAGGCTTCCCATTTTCCAGCCATCCCTTTACCTGCGAACATCTGCCTCCAATCAACTTTCGAAAGTTCTTGCCTAATACCATCAAAATTGGCCTTCCTCCAATTTAGAACTTCAACTTTTAGATCTGGTCTATCCTTTTCCATCACTATTTTAAAACGAATAGAATTATGTTCACTGGCCTCAAAATGCTCCCCCACTGACTCCTCAGTCACCTGCCCTGCCTTATTTCCCAAGAGTTGGGTCAAGTTTTGCACCTTCTCTAGTAAGTACATCCACATACTGAATCAGAAAATTGTCTTGTACTCACTTAAGCAATTCCTCTCCATCTAAACCTTTAACACTATGGCAGTCCCAGTCAATGTTTGGAAAGTTAAAATCCTCTACCTTAACCACCCTATTGTTCTTCCAGATAGCTGAGATCTCCTTATAAGTTTGTTTCTCAATTTCCCTCTGACTATTAGGGGGTCTATAATACAACCCCAAAAAGGTGATCATCCCTTTATTATTTCTCAGTTTCACCCAAATAACTTCCCTGGATGTTCTGGGAATATCCTCCCTCAGCACAGCTAAAATGCTATCCCTTGTCAAAAATGCCACTCCCCCTCCTCTCTTGCCTCCCTTTCTATCCTTCATGTGGCATTTGTATCCTGGAACATTAAGCTGCCTGTCCTGCCCATCCCTGAGCCATTTTTCTGTAATTGCTATGATATCCCAGTCCCATGTTCCTAACCATGCCCTGAGTTAATCTGCCTTCCCTGTTAGGCCCCTTGCATTGAAATAAATGCAATTTAATTTATTAGTCCTACCTTGTCCCTGCCTGCCCTGACTGTTTGACTCACTTCTGTTCTCAACTGTACCAGTCTCAGATTGATCTCTTTCCTCACTATCTCCCTGGGTCCCACCACCCCCATCCAACCCCCCAACTAGTTTAAATCCTCCCGAGCAGTTCTAGCAAATTTCCCTGCCAATATATTAGTCCCCGTCCAGTTAAGGTGCAATCCGTCCTCCTTGTATAGGTCACTTCTACCCCAAAAGAGATTCTAATGATCCAAAAATGTGAATCCTTCTCCCATACTCCAGCTCCTCAGCCATGCATTCATCTGCTCTATCCTCCTAGTTTTGCACCTTCTCTAGTAAGTACATCCACATACTGAATCAGAAAATTGTCTTGTACTCACTTAAGCAATTCCTCTCCATCTAAACCTTTAACACTATGGCAGTCCCAGTCAATGTTTGGAAAGTTAAAATCCTCTACCTTAACCACCCTATTGTTCTTCCAGATAGCTGAGATCTCCTTATAAGTTTGTTTCTCAATTTCCCTCTGACTATTAGGGGGTCTATAATACAACCCCAAAAAGGTGATCATCCCTTTATTATTTCTCAGTTTCACCCAAATAACTTCCCTGGATGTTCTGGGAATATCCTCCCTCAGCACAGCTGTAATGCTATCCCTTATCAAAAATGCCACTCCCCCTCCTCTCTTGCCTCCCTTTCTATCCTTCATGTGGCATTTGTATCCTGGAACATTAAGCTGTCTGTCCTGCCCATCCCTGAGCCATGTTTCTGTATTTGCTATGATATCCCAGTCCCATGTTCCTAACCATGCCCTGAGTTAATCTGCCTTCCCTGTTAGGCCCCTTGCATTGAAATAAATGCAATTTAATTTATTAGTCCTACCTTGTCCCTGCCTGCCCTGACTGTTTGACTCACTTCTGTTCTCAACTGTACCAGTCTCAGATTGATCTCTTTCCTCACTATCTCCTTGGGTCCCACCACCCCCATCCAACCCCCCAACTAGTTTAAATCCTCCCGAGCAGTTCTAGCAAATTTCCCTGCCAATATATTAATCCCCGTCCAGTTAAGGTACAATCCGTCCTCCTTGTATAGGTCACTTCTACCCCAAAAGAGATTCCAATGATCCAAAAATGTGAATCCTTCTCCCATACTCCAGCTCCTCAGCCATGCATTCATCTGCTCTATCCTCCTAGCTCATAGCACTGGGAGTAATCCAGATATTACTACCCTTGAGGACCTCCTTTTTAAATTTCTGCCTAACTCTCTGTAATCTCCCTTCAGAATCTCAACCTTTTCCCGTCCTATATCGTTGGTTCCAATGTGGACAATGACCTCTTGCTGGCCCCTCTCCCCCGTGAGCACATTCTGCACCCTCTCTGAGACATCCTTGATCCTGGCACCAGGGAAACAACACACCATTCTGCTTTTTCTCTGCTGGCCACAAAAACATCTGTCTGTGCCTCTGACTACAGAATCCCCTGACACAATTGATCTCTTGGAAGCCGACGTGCCCCTCTCTGCATTAGAGCCAGTCTCAATACCAGAAACTTGGCTGTTCATGCTACGTTCCCCTGAGAATCCGTCATTCCCTACATTTTCCAAAACAGCATACCTGTTTGAAATGGGTATCTCCACAAAAGACTCCTGCCCTAGGTGCCTACCTGTCTTACCCTTCCTGGAGTTAACCCATCCATGTGACTGTACCTGCTCTAGGTTCTTTCATTTACATCTTGATCTTGTTTCCTTATCATCTCTTCTCCTTTCTAGATCTTCCACATATTTCTGTCTCTCATCTCTTTCTATTGTTTTGATGATATTAATGACCATGTGTCCTGGATGCAGCATGGCAGATCTTTTTCTAGATTCATAATTATGAGTTCATGACTTCATTAGTGCGGTGTAAAAATCCCTTCTGGACTATCTCATGCTTTCCTGCTAAGCCCCTTACTCCCACCCCCCATTACCTTGTCATTGTTCACTTTTGTCTGGATTCTTCTCTGATCTGTGATGTAGTACTGGCAGCAACACAATGTCTCCAGTGGCACTGCTGAGTGCAGAATAGCAGCAGACAGCTCAAGGTAAGTAGTACTTAAGAACATGAGAACATGAATACGAGGAAAAGGAGTAGGAAACTCATCCCCTCAAGCCTAGTTCATCATTTAATATGATCATGGCTGACCTCATCTCGGCCTTGACTCTACTTCCCTACTGTTCTTCAAAATCTTTCATCCCCTGGGGTACTTGATTTTGGAAACTATCCTAGCTCTTGCCCATTATATGTCTGACTAGCACAAGATGTGGCTGGCCTTCTCCAATATAGTTGGGGGCATTGACCAGCTCTCCAGTCAACACCCTTTTCACAAGATTCCATTCAAATCTTTTGAAGCAGAATTTGTCGTCAACAAAAGTATTTTGGATACAAGGTTAAAGTTTTTCAAGAAAAATGCTGAAATGATTACGGATTATTGTGACACTTGCCAAATTCGGGACGTAGTGAGAAAAGATACAGCAATTCTTTAAAATGTCAGACATAAAAATCTGATAATCACGGAAGAGCTTGTCCCAGTCTTCCAAAAACTTAAGGTGTTGAACTTAGATTTACGTTCAAGCTAAAAATGATCTAGCTGGCAGGAACTATATGAATTAAACCAAAGAAACTCACAAGGCGAGACGACAGCTTGGGCAACATGCTGAACAGCATTGTCATAATATCAGTCATTTTCACAAACCTCCCAATTACTAATTTGTTATTAAGTCATAATGCTCAACAGCACATTAGTCTGGTAAAAACAATGACTGCAGATGCTGGAAACCAGATTCTGGATTAGTGGTGCTAGAAGAGCACAGCAGTTCAGGCAGCATCCAAAGAGCAGTGAAATCGACGTTTCGGGCAAAAGCCTTTCATCAGGAATAAAGGCAGTGAGCATGAAGCGTGGAGAGATAAGCTAGAGGAGGGTGGGGGTGAGGAGAAAGTAGCATAGAGTACAATGGGTGAGTGATGGAAATGTGTTGCTGGAAAAGCGCAACAGGTCAGGCAGCATCTAGGGAACAGGAGAATCGACGTTTCGGGCATTAGCCCTTCTTCAGGCTAATGCCCGAAACGTCGATTCTCCTGTTCCCTAGATGCTGCCTGACCTGCTGCGCTTTTCCAGCAACACATTTCCATCTCTGATCTCCAGCATCTGCAGACCTCACTTTCTCCTACAATGGGTGAGTGGGGGAGGGGATGAAGGGGATAGGTCAGGGAGGAGAGGGTGGAGTGGATAAGTGGAAAAGGAGATAGGCAGGTAGGACAAGTCCGGACAAGTCATGGGGACAGTGCTGAGCTGGAAGTTTGGAACTAGGGTGAGATGGGGGAAGGGGAAATGAGGAAATTGCTGAAGTCCACATTGATGCCCTGGAGTTGAAGTGTTCCGAGGCGGAAGATGAGGCGTTCTTCCTCCAGGTGTCTGGTGGTGAGGGAGCAGCGGTGAAGGAGGCCCAGGACCTCCATGTCCTCGGCAGAGTGGGAGGGGGAGTTGAAATGTTGGGTCACGGGGCGGTGTGTTTGATTGGTGCGGGTGTCCCGGAGATGTTCCCTAAAGCGCTCTGCTAGGAGGCGCCCAGTCTCCCCGATGTAGAGGAGACTGCATCGGGAGCAACGGATACAATAAATGATATTAGTGGATGTGCAAGTAAACGTTTGATGGATGTGGAAGGCTCCTTTAGGGCCTTGGATAGAGGTGAGGGAGGAGGTGTGGGCGCAGGTTTTACAGTTCCTGCGGTGGCAGGGGAAAGTGCCAGGATGGGAGTGTGGGTTGTAGGGGGGCTTGGACCTGACCAGGTAGTCACGGAGGGAACGGTCTTTGCGGAAGGCGGAAAGGGGTGGGGAGGGAAATATATCCCTGGTGGTGGGGTCTTTTTGGAGGTGGCGGAAATGTCGGCGGATGATTTGGTTTATGCGAAGGTTGATAGGGTGGAAGGTGAGCACCAGGAGCGTTCTGTCCTTGTTACGATTGGGAGGATGGGGTCTGAGGGCGGAGGTGCGGGATGTGGACGAGATGCGTTGGAGGGCATCTTTAACCACGTGGGAAGGGAAATTGCGGTCTCTAAAGAAGGAGGCCATCTGGTGTGTTCTGTGGTGGAACTGGTCCTCCTGGGAGCAGATACGGCAGAGGCGGAGGAATTGGGAATATGGGATGGCATTTTTGCAAGAGGTAGGGTGGGAAGAGGTGTAATCCAAGTAGCTGTGGGAGTCGGTGGGTTTGTAAAAAATGTCAGTGTCAAGTCGGTCGTCATTAATGGAGATGGAGAGGTCCAGGAAGGGGAGGGAGGTGTCAGAGATGGTCCAGGTAAATTTAAGGTCAGGGTGGAATGTGTTGGTGAAGTTGATGAATTGCTCAACCTCCTCGCGGGAGCACGAGGTGACGCCAATGCAGTCATCAATGTAGCGAAGGAAGAAGTGGGGAGTGGTGCCGGTGTAATTACGGAAGATCAACTGCTCTACGTAGCCAACAAAGAGACAGGCATAGCTGGGGCCCATACGTGTGCCCATGGCTACCCCTTTGGTCTGGAGGAAGTGGAAGGATTCAAAGGAGAAATTGTTAAGGGTGAGGACCAGTTCGGCCAAACGAATGAGAGTGTCAGTGGAAGGGTACTGTTGGGGACGTCTGGAGAGGAAAAAACGGAGAGCTTGGAGGCCCTGGTCATAGCGGATGGAGGTGGAGAGGGATTGGATATCCATGGTGAAGATGAGGCGTTGGGGGCCGGGGAAACGGAAGTCTTGGAGGAGGTGGTGGGCATGGGTGGTGTATCGAACATATGTGGGGAGTTCCTGGACTTGGGGGGATAGGACAGTGTCGAGGTAGGTAGAGATGAGTTCAGTGGGGCAGGAGCATGCTGAGACAATGGGTCGGCCAGGGTGGTCAGGCTTGTGGATCTTGGGAAGCACATTAGTCTGTTGCTCACTGCTGTAACACATTTTATGGTGTCTTCAATATAGTTTTGGAAATTTAAACCCTTATATCTATTATAACTATTTGCATTTTGAAGCTATCAGGACTTCTTTCTCCAAACTAAATTTTCTAATTCACTGTTTTGTACTGATTTTTTTAACTTGAAAATGATTTGAATTATCATGTCAGTACTTATGTGTTTTCGTGTAATCATGATGAGTGCAAGGGATGTCTCGTATACAGTACCTACATGGCTGAATATTATTGAATGTCTCATTTGTGAATAAAGGTCTAAATGGTAGTATGCAGAAGACAGCATATATGAAAATTGAATTGTAAAGGAATGAAGATGGTTGAAATATCAAGTCAACAATAACTTATTTCCCACTCAGTTCTGTCTTTGATGAAGTGTTTATGGCATGTATTTACCCTGCACCTTTGGCTGCTGCGAATAGAATAAGTCCAATTGATAAGCTGCATAGTAAAGTAACCTATAATTATGAGATTCACACAGCTTTAAAGATTTCCTGAAGTCACTGGTGTTTGAAGACGTTTGAATCAATAGTTTTAGCACATTATTACTGGATCTTTATCTTGAAGGAGATATAATGCAACTAGGCAATGTTGAAATGAAATTTAACATTATTAGGAGTTGCTAACAAGATTCAATTTGAAGTGTTATTCCCTTGTTTGCCTTGAAAATAAATATACAGTATATTTTAAATGAACAATGTATGCATTTTTCAGTTCTGGAGAGTGATGAACTATTGTTCCTTTTTTGTACCCATTGGTTAGACTACTTGTCAATGTAATATTACATAACCAATTTTTTCCCCCTCCACTTGTCAAAGGCAGTGACAAACCATGTATCCCTTCAGCTGATACATGTCAGGGAAATACAGAGTTTTCCAAAGGCCCCAAGAATCATTTTCCATAAGAACATGTGAAATAGGAACAGAAGTGGGCCATTTGGCCCCTCAAGCCTGTTTTTCAGTGTCTTGGGACGTTTCTAGATCTCAGCAATTTTTAAAAGTTACAACTAATTCATTGATTTTCTGAGAAACGCTCAATTCAGGGGAACTTGTCAGCTTATTATTGACCCATTAGTTTTTTTTATTAAATTTACTCAAGTAACTATTTAAGTTCCTGTTCCTTATTATTTAATTGGTATGTGGGCACCACTATGAGCCTCTGTCAGAAAACACCAGCGAACACAAGATGTTGTTGTGTACCTTAGACATTGACTTATTGTGTAAAGACCAAAATAACAATAATCTTCCAAAATTCTGTAGCCTACATATGGTGCAGGAGCTGCTCCTTTCACATCTTGGACTATAAAACATCATGCAGCTCTAAGGATAGCTAAGCATTACACCCTCAACTTTGTAAGTGATGTTCGAGTGACATTTGCACACATAGCCAACGATGAACAGTGAACATATATTTCCAAACTTGAGAATGTATTTTCAATGAAGTTTCCCCTATGCCATCTGTGTGCGTATTCTTTTTCCTTTCCCTTTCCCTTCTCAGTGCAGTCTCTGTCTCTGCAGTTGGGGTGGAGGAAGTTGTCCTACAGGTAAATCCTGTTGGCCTTGAAATTTTGGCCAGGGGTGTTTGTGGTGAGATAGCCAGGGTGTGCTGAAAGTGCCCTGTCCAGACGCAGGCAGACACTCATCATCATGAATTCCCACAGGACTGAGGATGAGAAGCAGAGTAAAGATGGATGGCCTGGCCACCTCTGGAATGTCCTAAAGGAGATTTCTGAAGAACATATGTGGCTTCTTCTCTGTTGGGAAACAACTGACACTGTCTATCTTCTTCTGAGGAAGGGGCACCTGGATAAAGATCAAAGTCTCTTGTCACTATGTCAACAAGACATTGGCATTGAGCACCAATGGCTAACTCAATGAAATGCAGGTCTCCATTTATATCCAGAAGGCTCTAAGGCTCCAACCTTGGCTCCTGGCAACCTGGCCATGGATGCACCCAGATACTTGCATACCAAAGGTAACATAGTGCAAACAGGATTGGTGGAGTCCTCCCAAATTTTCAGTTAATTCTCCAAGTCTTCAACTAATGTAGCTATTGGTCTTGTATATATCTGTGTGTTTAATTGAAGTAGTTCATTGTTGACCCCATGGGGTCTTCTCCTGCCTCAGGCTGAGAAAGTTCTTAGCCTCCAGCAGTTCTCCAAGTGCCATTGACTGGGCATTTTATCCTTGACCAGCTACAAAGATTGTGATATGCTCACCAGAATGTGCT
The DNA here is from genome assembly GCF_037043375.1 of Chiloscyllium plagiosum. Lineage (NCBI taxonomy): Eukaryota > Metazoa > Chordata > Chondrichthyes > Orectolobiformes > Hemiscylliidae > Chiloscyllium > Chiloscyllium plagiosum. The sequence continues at coordinate 75,492,822 of NW_028270145.1, read as the reverse complement.
CCCAACTCTAATCTAGATAAAGTACTCAGAGATGTGTCAGTGTTGAGTTGGTGGAGGGTGCAGGAGGAAACCTTGTAGTGCATCCTCTGTGAAAACTGTACCTTCGTCCTCAAAGGCAGAGGAGGTGGTATTTTGTGGGGCTGCCTTCTTGATCACAGAGACCATCTGCATGTCACTGGTACCTCCAAGAGACAAAAGGGAGAAAGTCTCAAAAGTGGAATAGATGTCCAGGCATGTTAAGAGTATATTCATGGTAGTGATAATGGGAGAGCAATACAGCAATGGTCTATGCTGCTTCTTTAGTTGCAGGAACCTGGAGATTTTGGCATCACCACATGAGCAGCCGCAGTCCATACTGGTCAGGGTCAGAACTGTCTCCTCATAGGATGTGAGGAATTGAATGTTGGGCACCCCACCACATGCCTTGGCTCTTTCCAACTTATTGTGAGTTGTTTTCATCTGGAATGAGACAAAGGAAGGGATTGAGTGAGCTGAAAGTGGCTAGAGCAGGTGTGAGACAAGTGGTAGAGTAAGTGAGTGAGTGGGCAGCATTGCGGCAATGTAGGATAAGTAGTGTAGGGGAATTGAGTGGATGAGAACGATGAGGGTAGATGTTGCATCCAATCATGGTCGACCATGAGCACTGGTGAGCGGTGTGTGCAGTAACGGAGATTGAGTGAGTGTAACATAGCAAAGACAAGACAGTTTATTTACAGTTAAACTAAAGTATAAAATTAACTCCAGAAATATCCTGTGCCTTGGATGCCACTGTGCATAGAGCCTGTGTCCTGTGGCCATGTGATAACATGCAGGTACTTGATTTATTTACATGTTGAGTTCTTAAGGGGACATTACTTCAGAGGTTTGAATTGAATTGAATTGAATTGAATTTATTGTCACGTGTACCAAGGCACAGTGAAAAGGTATTAACACATCAGTAATAAATAAGGACAGATTGAAACTCTGGTTGTTGGTTTTAGTGATCCATGTTTGTACTTTGTACCTCTGTGCACAAAAGCTTATAATTGTGCCACGACCTCGTTACAGTTCTATCCTTTACCACTTAGTTATCTTGAAAGGCATGTAGGATACCTAGATTTAGGCCTAGCAGAAGGTCTTCGTTATGCAGACAAAAGTAGATTCTGTGAGCTCCTGCACCAAAAGTAATAAAAGGTCATAATCTTGTTTGGCTGTTCATCCTATGAATCCTTGTCTTTCGTAATTTGGGTATGGATCAGAGATTAGTCCTTGCCATTTCCTGATTTGAAGATATCTGTTCAAGATAGTTTGACACAACCTGAAGCAGAAGGGCATCATAGTTTCATCAATTCTCACTGTTTCTTGCGGATAACTAAATTTAATCAAATTTTATGCAATCTTTTACCGCAATTGAAATATGCCTTCCATCAAGTTAGTTAAGTTTTCACAAAATATTTGCTACCACTTTTCAAAAGCTGATGTTAGCTGTACATATTATGTACTTTGGAGATATGTTGCCAATTGTTATTCAATGTATTTCATTAATTATCTTATTTCTTATCAGGCAGGACAAGCCAATCCAATAGTGAAGCTGTTTGTCGTGAATCTCTATGGACCAACTCATACTCTTGAACTGATGCCACCAGAGAATTTCAAGTCCAAGTAAGATTGATTTACAGTCATCCTGTATTTACAAATTTAAAAATAATAGTCACCATAGCTTTGTGCATGGGAAATCATGTCTCACGAGCTTGACTGAATTTCTTGAAGAAGTAACGAAGAGGATTGATGAAGGCCGAGTTGTTCGCTTGATCTATCTAAACTTTGGTAAGGCAGTCAATAAAGTTCCTCATGGAAGATTGGTTAGCCAGGTTAGATCACATCAAACAGAGGGAGAACTAGCTATTTGGATGTAGAACTGGCTCGAAGGTAAGAAGACAGAGGGCAGTGGTGGAGGGTTGATTTTAGTATGGAAGCCTGTGACCAGTGGTGTGCCACAAGGATTGGTGCTGGGTTCACTGCTTTTCATCATTTATTTTAATGATCTGGATGTGAATAAAGGAGGTAAGATTAATAACTTTGTAAATAACACTAAAATTGGAGGTGTAGTGGACAGCGAAAGAGATCAGAGTACAATGGGATCTTGATCAGTTGGGCCAATGAGCCAAGGACTGGCAGATGGAGTTTATTTTAGACAAATGTGAGATGTTACATTTTGGAAGGGCAAATCATTATATACTTAATGATAAGATCCTGTGGAGTGTTGCTGAAAAAAAGAGACCTTGGAGTGCAGGTTCATAGTTCCTTGAAGGTGGAGTCACAGGTAGACAGGATAGTGAAGAAGACATTTGGTATACTTGCCTTTATTGGTCAGCACATTGAGTATAGAAGTTGGGAGGTTGTGTTGTGTCTATACAGGACATTGGTGTCTATACAGGACATTGCAATTCTGGTCTTTCTGTCACAGAAAGGATATTGTGAAACTTGAAAAGGTTCATAAAAGATTTAAAAGGATGTTGCAAAGGTTGGAGATTTTGAGCTATAGGAAGAGGCTGAATAGGCTGGGGCTATTTTCCCTGGAGCACCAGAGGCTGAGGGGTGACCTCAAAAAGTTTATAAAATCATGAGGGGCATGGAGAGGGTGAACAACCAAGTCTTTTCCCCAGTGTTGGGGGGGGGGGGGGGAGTCCAAAACTAGAGGGCATAGGTTTAGAGTGAGGGGGGCAAGATTTGAAAGATACCTAAGGAGCAACATTTTCATGCAAAAGGTGGTATGGAATGAGCTGCCAGAGGAAATGGTGGAGGCTGGTACAATAACAACATTTAAATGACATCTGGATGTGTTTTTGAATAAGAAGGTTTAGAGGAATATGGGCCAAATGCTGGCAAATGGGACTAGATTAATTTAGAATATCTGGTCAACTTGGACGAGTTGGACAGAAATGTCTATTTCCATGCTGTACAGCTCTATGACTCTAATTATTACTGGTCATCTTGTTAAAGATGTAGTAGGGTACATTTGGTGTAAAATTGATGTACATATTACTTAATAGTTTGGTGATGTAGGTTTGAACCGATGGCTACCATCTAATGATCAACTCTTCTTCATTTTTCCTTACATTCTCCCCTCAGATTTTACTCTGTTGTACCCAATTCAAACACAAAGATGATAAGTCCATCTGTCAGTGTTACTTGTGATTGACTGTTAGATAGTTCACAAAACTAACCTAATTTAAACCAAATGCATTTAATTCTTTTTGCAACTTTGCAAGCAAGTACCTTGCACAAATAATGCTCATATTGATAGCTGAATTCAGTCAGTAGAAAACAAATGAAGAATTTCAAAGTACAACTCTGATCCTCTGAAATGCAATGGCTCAGTACATCTATCTGCTGCTGTGTGAATAGGTTATGATGTCTGTCTATGCGGAGAGATAATTCTGAGGCTCAGGCATCACCTTCATAATTATCCCTATTTCACTTAATGGAATAATTAACGTAGTCCTGTCCTTCTACAAACACTATAAATTCTAAACAATGTACTGCAACTTGTGTTAAGTTTTATCTTTCCAACTTACAAGCCTTGACAACTGATGGATACACTAAAGCAGGTGATCCTTCCTATCACTGCATTCAAATTGATTTAATGATCTTGTCAGTCAATCATAAGGCTACACAGGAAATTTAGCTGCCAACATTAACCTGCTCCTCAGCTTTAGGAAACAAGACAGAAGTGTGTGCTATCTGTGAGAGGCTAAAATGAAACTGAAGATCTTTCTTTAATGGCTGAATTGACTCTTGCCTTACTGTCTCAGCTCACAATTATGTTGGTGCTGAATAATGCTCCTTGGTACCATGCCTATAGGTCAGCCAAGCCAATGAGGTAAAAGTAAACAGCTCTGTACTCTACAATCTACAACTTTCCCCATTCAGTTAAATGAAGTCATAGCCTACAATTTTTTAAAATCAAAATTTCATTTCTTTCTTATTTCTTGTGTCAGTTGATTACTATTGGTTAATAAACAATCAGGTTTGTTGCTTTGATCCAAACTATCAAGCTGTGAACACTGCCCGGGCCAAAATGTCAACTGAAATTGTACCAATAATGATTAGTTCTGTTAAAATAAAGACACATAATAGTCTAATGAAAAAAGAAGCAGTGTACTACTATAAAAGAATCACAATTTTTAGAGGTGCTATCGTTCAGATTTGGTGTTAAGCTCAGGGCTCATCAACCTATTCAATTAGGTATAAAGGATCCTTGGCTCTATTTTGAAGAAGACTAGGTCAGGTTTCCTCATTGCGCTGGCCAATATCTATTACTCAAACAACATCACTAAAAACAGATTATATGATCATTATCATATTAAAGGTGTCCATAATAAACCAAATTGTAGAAAATGGATGTTCATCTATGATGCCAACACAACCAAAGTAGAGAATACGCACTGAAAAACCTCACTTGATAGTTTTTTTTTATGCAGGACTACTTCATAATTTATTTAGTTTGGGATTTTTATATAAGAATTAAGCTTGTTAAATGCATGTATAGTAACACACTTAACAATATTTATGTGTGGCTTTACTAAAGCTAATTTTTACCAACTTAGAGCTTAAATTTCTTTACAAGGGAATATTACATCACAATGGTAAAGTGGGTCAGCAATACAAAGACTGTCGTAAACTGGCTGAACAGACCTCAAAATGTTTCCATCCTTACTACCTGTGAAATTACAACTGGGGCTTGTTCTAAGGTAAGACATTTTATTCATATGAGGCATTTTCCTGAATTGTGATGTTATTAAATGTCATTAAACACAGCAATCACAGCGACTTCGAATCATCTAAGAAATGAGAAACTAATGGAAGTTAATCAAATCTGTCAATAAATTATGTTTCATCTGACAAGTAAATTGAGTTTAGCCTTATCTTTAGCAAGCTTTCTCTTATATCTGACAAAATAGTACAGAGTTAGCTGTTTGCTGCAGCCAGCAGAATTCTAAATGATGTGATCATTTGAAAATGGAGGAAGGTCCCTTTCTTTTACTAAACTGTTGTTTGAGTTAGTTCTGTATGTTAATTGAAGAGTGAATGTTCTTCATTCAACTTGAACTTAATACGACTCATTTTACTGATCCTTACTCCCAGAAACAGCCATTTCTCCGACACAAAAGGTTTTCCTGGTTCTTTTGCCTCTTGTACTTTGTGCTGGATTTCCAAAACAATTCAACAGCAGGAGAAGAGCCGTGTCTGCTTCTGTACTTGGAATATAGAGAACAATGCAGGAATAATTCTGGAATCCCGTCAGTGGTAGGAAGATTACTGGAAAAGATTCTCAGGGAGAATGTCTAAATGTATTTAGAAGCAAATGGACTTATTAGTGATAGACAGCTTGGTTTTGTGCAGGGGAAGTCATGCCTCAGTAACTTGATTAAGTTTTATAAGGAGGTTATGAAGATGATTGATGGGGAAAAGCAGTTGATGTTGTCTACATGGACTTCACTCAAGCCTTTGACAAAGTCCTCATGGCAGATTGGTACTAAAGGTGAAGTCACATGGTATCAAGGGTGAGCTGGCAAGATTGACATAGAACTGGCTAAGTCATAGGAGACAGAAGATAGCAATGGAAGAATACTTCTTCGGAATGGAGGGTTATGTCTTGTGGTGTTCTAAAAGGTCAGTACTGGGACCTCTGCTGTTCATAACCTATATAAATGATTTGGAGGAAAACATGACTGGTCTAATTAGTAAGTTTGCAGACAATAAAAAGATTGGTGGAGTTGCGGGTAGTGAGGAAGATTGTCAGAGGATACAGTAGGATATAAATCAAATGGAGGCATCGGCAGAAAAATGGCAGATGGAGTTTAATCTGGACAAATGTGAGGTGATGCATTTTGGAAGGTCAAGTACAGATGGAAATAATACAGTGAATGGCAGAACCCTTGATATGCAGAGGGATCTGGGTGTGGAGGTTTTAAGATCACTGAAGGTGTCAGTGCAGTAGATAAGGTAGATAAAAAGGCTTAAGGCATGCTTGCTTTCATTGGAAGGGGCATTGAATATAAGGATAGACAAGTTATGCTGCAGCTTTATAGAACTTTAGTAAGGCCACACTTGGAATATTGCATATAGTTCTGGCCGCCACACTACCAGAGGATGTGGATGCTTTGGAGAGGGTACAGAAAATGTTTACCAGGATGTTGCCTGGTATGGGAGATTGTAGCTATGAAGAGAGGTTGGCTAGACTGCGATTGATTTCACTGGAAGGCAGGAGGTTGAGGGGTGAGTTAATAGAAGGTTATAAGATTATGAATGGCATGGATAGAGAGAAAAAAATGAGACTTTGTACTAAGGGTCAATTACTAGAGGATACAGGTTTGAGGGGGGATATTTATAAGAGATGTGTGAGGTAAGTTTTTCATACAAAGGGTAGTGAGTGCCTGGAATGTGTTGCCAGAGGAGGTGGTGAAAGCAGACACAATAGTAGTATTCAAAAAACACCTGAATAAGAAGGAACTGGAGGGATCCGGATCCGATAAGTGAAGATAGTTTGAGTATGGAAGAGCAGAATATGGCAGCGCAGGCTTGGATGGCTGAAGGGTCTATTCTTGAGTTGTATTATTCTTTGTTCAATGTTCAGGTACAAAGAGATTTTCCTGCATTCCACCTCAATTTCCTGGGTGATTATTCACCGAGGCGAAAGTGAAGACTGTGGATGCTGGAGATCAGAGTTGAAGAGTGCGCTGTTTGACTCTGATTATTCACTGAGTACTTTAGCAGAGAGGGACACGGGTAAACGTGGTGTTATTATATCTTGTCAGTTTCAGAAGTCACACTACAGCAGGTTATAGTCTAACAGGTTTATTTGAAATGACAAGCTTTTGGAGCGCTGCTCCTTTATCAGATGACTGAAGAGAGGCACACAGGCACATAATTTATAGGCGAGAGTTCAAAAGATTCTGCAAATGGTTTGAGTGGAATATTGACAGGACAAATAATAAGTCTCTGCAGGTGATCAAAAGCATCAGATGGTGTGAGTAAAGTGTCAACAGCTGAATAGCAAGTGAAGGGATGACCTATAATCCAATTAATTGAGGCTAAGAGATAATTACAAAAATATAAAAATAAGCTGATGCTGGAAACAAATAAAATGGCTGGAATAACATGATAAATGTACGAGTCACAAGCTGAAGGTCTAACTAAAGTTACAAGTAATCCAAAACTGTGCAAACTAATTAAGGTAGAGAGATCATAACAAGTTATCAAGGTGATGGTGTCATGGATTGTAGGGACAAGGCAAATATATAAGAATAAGTAAAATAGTCAAGATTTGAACCCTCCCATCCCACTATTTGTATATACATGGTCAAAGCTTTGGGCCATACTTTAACTGACTCAACATCTGTTAATTTATATTCATTCACAATTGGACGTAATTAATGTCTGCTGATCTGTTGGGGACTGGCCTCACACAGGATTAATCTGAATAATATTAATGACAGAGAATTCTGCAACTTTGTAATGCTGTCTTAGTCCAGTATGAATGCAATGATTAAGGTTGTTGGGGATTTAGGCCTGCGTTGAGTGAATGGAGAAAGTAAAGGAAAATCTTTTCTACTAAGAATAAAGGTCCTAATTTAATACTTCTACTCACAAAAGGAAGTCCAGCTTTCCCTCATTTTAAGAAAGTTGTGGCTTTTACCATAAATCACTTTCTTTAAGGATTCAAAACAGAATGGAATTTTTGTACTCACACTAGAAAACCTCTGATACCAATTTTTGATGACTTTAAGGTCTACTAATAAAATATAAAATAGGGGAACATTAAGGACTCACCATTATACATGTTATCCATAGAAAATCTGATTTGCACAGGGTTAACATGCAACTTATTTTTTTAAAAAGTGACTTGTGTAAATTAGTTGGGAGAAAAATTGACGAGTCTAAGTTGGTGAGAGACAAACGTGTCAAGTAAAAAATTAACTCGAAGTTAAAACAAATACATAAGGTTTAGTAAAATGCATTCATTCTTCAAATATACTGAACCATGTTAACAATCTGTTCCACCAAGTATTGAAATCATGTCTCCGATAAATCATTTTCTGTTACTTCACTGCCTCTTGCTTAATTTGAGAGTTCAAGAACGTGGCTGACCTTCCTGACTCTTACACTTGCAAGAAGTGTGTCCAGCTGCAGCTCTTGTTTGTCCGCATAATGGCTCTGGAGCTGCGGATGGACACACTGTGGAGCATCTGCAATGCCGAGGAGGTCTTGGATAGCACATTTAGTGAACTGGTCACACCACAGGTTAGAATTGCTGAGGGAGACAGTGAATGGGTGACCAAAAGACAAAAAAGAGTATAAAGGCAGTGCAGGTGTCCCCTACGGTCATCTCCCTCCAAAACAGGTATACTGTTTTGGATACCGTTGGGGGAGATGGCTCACCAGGAGAGGGCAGCAATTGTCAAGATCATGGCACCGTGGCGGGCACTGCTGTTCAGAAGGGCAGGAAAAAGACTCATAGGGCCATAATCATAGGGGATTCTATTGTGATAGAAGTAGATACATGGTTCTGTGGCCAAAACTGGTTTCCCTGATGGAATATTGCCTCCCAGGTGCTCGGGTCAGGGATGTCACTGATCGGCTGCAGAGCATTCTAAAAGGGGAGGGTGAACAGTCAGTTGTCTTGGTGCATATAGGCACCAACGATATAAGTAGAAAATGAGATGAGGTCCTGAAAGGATAGAAGTTAAAGAGGAGGACCTCAAAGATAGTGATCTCAGGATTACTACCAATGCCATGTGCTAGCCAGTGTAGAAATGAAAAAAATAGGCAGGATGGCTTGAGGGATGGTGTAGGAGGGAGGGGTTCAGATTTGTTGGACATTGGGACTGGTTCTGGAGAAGGTGGGACTATTACAAAATGGATGGTGTACATCTGAACCAGACTGGAGCCAATGTCCTTGGGGGAGTTTTTGCTACTGCTGTTGGGGAAGTTTTAAACTAATATGGCAGGGGACTGGGAACCAGAAGAGAAAACAAGTAGGCAGCCAAATGGAAACTGGAGAAGTAAGAATCATGAAGATAGCATTAATAAGGGGAAGAGAGCAGATGAACACAAAAGAACTGGTGACCTGAAATGCATTTACTTTAATGCAAAGAGTATCGTGTGTAAGGTTGGATTGGTGCCTGGGTGTATGACGTTATTGTAATCACAGAGACTTGGTTGAAGGACGGGCATGTTCCAGGATATAGACGCTTCAGACAGGACAGGGAGGGAAGTAAGAGGGGGGAGTGGAGTTGCATTGCTGGTCAGGAATGATATCATGGCTGTGCTAAAGGAGGACACTATGGTGGTCTTGACTAGTGAGGCATTATGGGTGGAGTTCAGAAATAAGAAGGGTACATTGTTGGGGCTGTATTACAGGCCGGTAAAAATGAGGACTGCAGATGCTGGAAACCTGAGTCTGAATTAGAGTGGTGCTGGAAAAGCACAGTAGGTCAGGCAGCATCCAAGGAGCAAAAACCCTTCGTCAGGAATAGAGGTAGGAAGCCTGAAGGGTGGAGAGATAAATGAGAGAGGGTGGAGGGAGGGGGGGTAGAAAGTAGCATAGAGTACAATAGGTGAATGGGGGTGGGGATGGAGGTGAATGGTCAGAGAGGAGGGTGGGGGAAAGTAGCAAAGAGTACAATGGGTGAATGGGGGGGGTGGGGATGAAGGTGATCAGTCAGAGAGGAGGGTGGAATGGTGAGGTGGAAAGGATGATAGGCAGGTAGGACAGGTCATGGGGACGGTGCTAGCTGGAAGGTTAGCCAGCAGAGTTTGGAACCAAACAGGACTTACCCCAGTTCCAAACTTCCAGCTAGCACCCCATGACCTATCCTACCTGCCTATCTTCCTTTCCACTTATCCACTCCACCCTCCTCTCTGACCTATCACCTTCATCCCCACCCCCCATTCACCCATTGTACTCTATGCTACTTTCTCCCCTCCCACCCCCCTCTCATTTATCTCTCCACCATGCAGGCTTTCTGCCTCTATTCCTGATGAAAGGTTTTTGCCCAAAACGTCGATTTTTCTGCTCCTTGGATGCTATATTACAGTTGAAACTTTATTGCTGGAACAGCACAGCAGGTCAGGCAGCATCCAGGGAACAGGAGATTCGACGTTTCGGGCACAGGCCCTTCTTCAGGAATGAGCAGAGAGTGTTCAGCAGGAGGAGATAAAAGGTAGGGAGGAGGGACTTGGAGGAGGGGCGTTGGAAATGTGATAGGTGGAAAGAGGTCAAGGTGAGGGTGATAGGTCGGAGTAGGATGGAGGCGGAGAGGTCAAGAAGAAGACTGCAGGTCAGGAAGGCGGTGCCGGGCTGGAGGGATTCGGCTGAGACAAGGTGGGGGGAGGGGGGATGAAGAAACTGGTGAAGTCCAAGTTCATCCCCTGTGGTTGGAGGGTTCCCAGTCGGAAGATAAGACGCTCCTCCTCCGACCGTCGCGTTGTTGTGGTTTGGCGGTGGATGAGTCCAATGACCTGCATATCCTCAGTGGAGTGGGAGGGGGAGTTGAAATGCTGTGCTACAGGGTGGTTGGGTTGGTTCGTCCGGGTGGCCCAGAGGTGCTCTCTGAATCGCTCCGCAAGTAGGCGGCCTGTCTCCCTAATATAGAGGAGGCCACACCGGCTGCAGCGGATGCAGTAGATGATGTGGGTGGAGGTGCAGGTGAATCTGTGGCGGATATGGAAGTTTCCTTTGGGGCCTTGGAGAGAAGTGAGGGGGGAGGTGTGGGCGCAAGTGTTGCACCTCCTGCGGTTGCAAGGGAAGGTGCCGGGAGTGGAGGTTGGGTCGGTGGGGGGTGTGGATCTGACAAGGGAGTCGCGGAGGGAGTGGTCTCTACGGAAAGCTGATAGGGGAGGGGAGGGAAATATATCCTTGGTGCTGGGGTCTGTTTGGAGGTGGCGGAAGTGACGGCGGATGATGCGCTGTACATGGAGATTGGTGGGGTGGTAGGTGAGGACCAGTGGGGTTCTGTCCTGGTGGCGGTTGGAGGGGCGGGGCTCAAGGGCGGAGGAGCGGGAAGTGGAGGAGATGCGGTGGAGGGCACCGTCGACCACGTCGGGGGGGAAATTGCGGTCCTTGAAGAAGGAGGCCATCTGTGTTGTACGTATTTTGAACTGGTCCTCCTGGGAGCAGATCGGCGGAGACGAAGGAATTGGGAAATTGCTATATTATAGGCCTTCAAACAGTGAGCGTGAGGTAGAAGAACAAGTAGGTAAACAGATTATGGAAAGATGTAGAGGCAATAGGGTAGTGGTGATGGGAGATTTTAATTTTCCGAACATTGATTGCGATACACTTAGCGTCAGAGGTCTGGACAGGGTAGAATTTGAAAGAAGCATCCAGGAGAGTTTTCTAGAGCAGTATGTCAATAGTCCGACAAGGGAAGGGGCCATATTGGACCTGGTATTGGAGAATGAACCAAGTTGCGGTGGGGGATTTCTTCATTTAGGCAAGTCTAATTCTTGAGCAAATTATACAATGAACGGAAGAGCCTTGGGAAAAGTTGATGGGCAGAGAGATCTGGGAGTGCAGGTCCATTGTACCCTGAAGGTTGCTGCACAGGTGGGTAGAGTGGTCAAGAAGGCATATGGTATGCTTGCCTTCATTGGATGGGGTATTGACTATAAGAGCTGGCAAGTCATGTTAAAATTGTACAAGAATTTGGTTCGGTCACATTTAGAATATTATGTACAGTTCTAGTTGCCACATTACCAAAAGGATGTGGACGCTTTGGAGAGGGTGCAGAGAAAGTTTGAGGATGTTGCCTGGCATGGAAAGTGCTAGCTATGAAGAGAGGTTGAGTAGGTTAGGTTTATTTTCATTAGAAAAAAGGAGATTGAGGGGGGACCTGATTGAGGTTTACAAAATCATGAAGGCTATAGACAGGGTGGATCGATACAAGCTTTTTCCCAGGGTGAAGGATTCAATAATAAGAGGTTACGCTTTCAAGGTGAGAGGTGGAATGTTTAAGGGGATGCATGCAGCAAGTACTTTACAAGAGGGTGGTGGGTGTCTGGAACGCATTGCCAGCAGAGGTGGTAGAGCCAGGCACGGTAGATTCATTTAAGAGGATTTGAGCTACAGAGAGAGGCTGAACAGGCTGGGGCTGTTTTCCCTGGAGTGTCGGAGGCTGAGGGGTGACCTTATAGAGGTCTACAAAATTATGAGGGGCATGGATAGCATAAATAGGCAAAGTCTTTTCCCTGGTGTCGGGGAGTCCAGAACGAGAGGGCATAGGTTTAGGGCAAGAGGGGAAAGATATAAAAGAGACCTCGGGCAACTTTTTCACGCAGAGGGTGGTACGTGTATGGAATGAGCTGCCGGAGGAAATGGTGGAGGCTGGTACAATTGCAACATTTAAGAGGCATTTGGATGGGTATATGAATAGGAAAGATTTGGAGGGATATGGGCTGGGTGCTGGCAGGTGGGACCAGATTGGGTTGGGATATCTGGTCAACATGGATGGGTTGGACCGAAGGGTCTGTTTCCATGCTGTACATCTCTATGACTCTATGCATCTGGACAGATGCATGAGTAGGTGGGGACCAGAGGGATACAGATGCGTAGGAATTGGGCAACAGGTTTAGATGGTAGATTTGGATCAGCTCAGGCTTGGAGTGCCGAAGGGCCTGTTCCTGGGCTGTAAATTTTCTTTGGTCTTTTTTTTTTGCATTTTTGTTTGATTTTCTTCCTCTGCCTGAACTAACACCTGTAGCATCAAGGATGGAGATAGGTTTCACTCCTAAAACACTGCTGATATTACTTATGCTCACCTGCCAAGTGGCACCCTCTGCTTCCCATTCTTTCAAATTGCTGGCAGTCACTGTTCAGTACTTCCGTACTCAATTTGATTCAGACTATGGATGCAATAGTTTTTTTTCCTGTTTGATTTTCAGATGTCATGGTCTCATGGACCCATTGTTCACATTAAAACTGGATTCTTGATCTTGGCTAGCACCAAATTGTTAGTGAAACCCATGAGACAGTGTTGAAATGCAGTGTACAAAGCCTAACAATTTTTTCAAATTGTTAATGTACAATATTCTTATAGATTATGTATGGTTACCCATATTGTTCCTCCTTTCTAGTTTAAATAGAAGTACAGACAATGCACACGTTACCTTTATTTCAAGACTCAGAGACTGATATGTTAAGAAATTCTTCCAGATGAATAATTAATTGTGTTTTGTTTCATTTTCATTCTGTTTCTTTTCTGTGGCTATTTTAGAAACATGAGACAGTGTCTGAACTCTGGCTTTCTAAACAGGTAAGAAAATATATCGGTTAAAATGGATTCATTTTAAAACCATAATTAATGTTAATTAAATTGATCACCTTGATGTACAAATTATAATATGACCAGAAATGTGATTAAGGAGAGGGGCACCATTGAAATAAAAGCAGTGAATTCTTGAAATACTACATATTTCAATACTACAACTCATACTACATATGTAGACAGAGACACAAATATTCATTAGGAAGGACAATTTTAGAGAGGCAACAGATTTTATGCACGTGCAGATGGAATGAAAGTGTGAAATTGTAAAAGAGCAAAAAAGGAGGGGAGGCAATGTCCTAGTGGTATTATCACTGGACTGTTAATCCGGAGACAAAACGTGTGGCACTGGAAAAGCACAGCAAATCAAGCAGCATCCAAGGAGCAGGACAGTTGATGTTTCGGCATAAGCCTTTCATAATGTTCTGAGGACCCAGGTTCAAATCCTGCCATGGCAGATGGTTGAATTTAAATTCGATAAATATCTGGAATTATGAATCTAATGATGACCATGTGTCAATTGTTGGAAAAACCCATCTGGTTCACTAATGTCCTTCAGGGAAGGAAACTGCCATCCTTACCTAGTCTAACCTACATGTGACTCCAGATCCACAGTAATGTGGTTGACTCTTAATTGCCTCTGGAAAATTAGGGATGAACAATAAATGCTAACTAGCCAATGATGCCCTCATCATGTGAATGAATTAAAGAAAACAAATGTCTGTGATTGGGTGGACATTTGGAGAGATTAAATGAAAGGACATAGAATACTATCAGGCAAATGGCAATGGGACAAGTTAAGGAATTAGTGATGAATTCAGAAGAGGATTAAGTAGCAAACAACCAAATCATAAGAAATTGCTGCTATCCAATGATAAAGCCACTGAATGTTGAAAAGTGATGGTTAGATTCTCTATTTCTGGAGATTGCCATTAACTGGCACTTGTGTGCTACAAGTATTGCTTGCCACTTGTCACCTCAAACCTGGATATTATGCATCTGCATTTGGACATATACTGGTTTGGTATCTGAGGATTTGCAAATGGTGCTGAATACGACAGAGATTATGATTTGATAATATTGAACTCAGTATTGAATCTAGAAGGATAAAAAGTACTTGATTGAAAGGTGGGTGCTGTTTCTCAAGCTTATGTTCAGCTTCATTGAAACAGTGTAGGAAGCTGACAGCAGAAATGTCCAAGTGGGAGTTGAGTTGTTTGAATTAAAATGGCAAATAATTAGAAGCACTGGGCGACTCAAAGTTAGTTATATTCTGATTTTTCAAAAAAAATTATTTCATATTATGAGGATGTCATTGGCAAGACATCATTTATGCCCAACTTCAGTTGTCTCTGGTCACTATGATCTGCCTTCTTGAACTGCTGCAGTTCATGTAGTGAGGCTGTACAGAAACAAAGTTGTTAAGAAAGATTCCATGATTTTGACCCATCCACGATGAAGAAGTGGTAATATATTTCCATGTCAGAATGGTGATTGGCGTGGGGGAAAACTTGCAGTTGATACTCCTATTTATTGCTGGCCTCATCTTTCTAGGCAGTAGAGGCAGCACATTTAAAGATGTTGTTGAAGGAGACTTGGTGAGTTGCTGTAATGCATGTCATTGTTAGTACACATTGCTGCCATTGTGCATTGGCAATGGCAGGACTGAATGTTGAAGAGAGTGCCAATCAAGTGGGCTGCTTTATCCTGGCTGATGTCAGGCCTCTTGAGTATTGTAAGAATTGCACTCATCCCAGGTAAGTGAAGAGTATTCCACTCTGTTCTTGACTTGTGCATCTGAGTGTTGGATAGGCTTTCAAGAGTTAGGAGGTGAATTACTCACCCCAAAATTCCTAGCTTCTGACCTACTTCTACAGCCACAGTATTTATTTGGCAATTCCAGTCAGTTTCTGATCAGTCAGTCGTATGCCTCAGGATGTTGGTAGTGTAGGATTCAGCAATGTAAAGCCACTGAATGTTGAAGAGTGATGATTAGATTCTCTCTCTGAAAATGGCTATTGGCTGGCACATGTGTGCTGCAAGTGTTGCTTGCCACCTGTCAGCACAAAGTTGGATATTATGCAGGTCTTTCTGCATTTGGACATGTTCTGGTTCGATATCTGAGGATTTGCAAATGGTGCTGAATATTTATGCAATATCAGGAAATTACCATACGTCTGACCTTATGATGGAAGGCAAGTCATTGACGAAGCTACTGTAAATGATTGTGCCCAGGACACTACCCTAAGGGTCTCTTGGAGACTTGTCCTAGGATTGAGATGATTGACCTCCAGAATCTCAACTATTTTCTTTTCTGTTCAGTATGATTCCAACCAAAAACAGAGATTTCCCCAATTCCCATTGACTCCAATGCTGCCAGAGCTCCTTGATGCTACACTTGGTCTAATGCAGTCTTGAAGTCAAGAATAATCATTCTCACCTGACATTGGGAATTCAGCTCTATTGTCCAAGATTATAATGAGATAAAGAGCTAAGTAGGTCTGGTGGAACCCAATCTGACTATCAGTGAGCAGGTTCTTGTGGAGCAAATGCTACTGATTGCCTGTCAATGACACATTCTATTTTGTGAATGATCAAGAGTTGCCTGATGGGGTAATAAATGATAAGGTTGCATTTCTCCTGATTTTCATGGATAAGACATATTTGAGCAATTGTGAACATTGCCTGCTACTAACAAGTTGCAGTTACACTGGTACATCTTGCAGTTACACTGGTGCATCTTGCTGAAAGGTTATCAGACCTGACAAAGTTTGCAGTGTCCAATGCAATTTCTTGAAATCTTGAGTTGAATGGGTGGAAAATGGACATTTGTGATTTTTTAATGCCAGAGGATGATGCACACAGCATTTCTGGCTGAAGATTGTTGCAAACGCTTCATCCTTGTTTTCTGTATTGATATATGGGATGGGGCTATCCAGAGGTAGGGGAAGGGGTGTCTTGGATCCAGAACTGGAGCAGGAATATTGGGTCTGGAACAGGGAAAGAAGTGGGTCAGGTCTGAGTAGGTGAAGAAGAGGTCAGATTTGAATGATTGCGGGAAGGGTAAAGATTTGTTCTAGTGGCAGGATCTAGAGAAGTGGAATACAGTGGGAGTTGTGTCTGAAATAGGGGAAGAGCAGGTCTTGTGTCAGGATGAATGGGGCTGTCGGGTCAAGGTCTGGGAGGGTGTAATGAATATGAGGAGGTCTTTTCTGGTGGAGAAGAGGCCTGGTAGAGGAAGGTGGTATGGTCAGTGTGATAGTTACTCAGGAGTCAAACAAGGTATTTATTCATCTAGCTTTTCCTGAATAACTATTTACTAAATTGAAACTCCTGACCAAAGTGGAAAGTTTTGCTAGCAAACATGGACCATCAAAGCCACGGTACTGTGTGTTCCTATTGAACTCAGCAGAATGGTCACTACCAGTATGAGGTTTGTAACTTTGTCCACACTAGACATCTTAAAGCCATTTGTGACAAGACACTAATCACACCGTGGTAGTATAATATCCCTGTTTTTATTATCATCATAATTTTCCAACTGGTCTATAATTAACAGAGACAACCCTGGTAAATATAGACCAGTGAGCCTTACTTTGTGGTTAAAGTGTTGAAAAGGATTATAAAAGATAGGATTTCTCATCATCTATAAAGAAATAAATTGATTAGGGATTGTAAACACAGTTTTGTGAAGTGTAGGTCGTGCCTCACAAATCTTATTGAGTTATTTGGGAAGGTAACCAAACAAGTGGATGAGGGTAAAGCGGTTGATATGATGCATTTGGATTTCAGTAAGACGTTTGATCAGGTTCCCCCAGTAAGTTATTGCACAAAATACAGAGGCATGGGATTGAGGATGATTTAGTAGTTTGGATCAGAAATTGGAAAGCTTAAAGAAGGCAGAGGGTGGTGGTTGATGGGAAATGTTCATTCTGGAGTTCAGTTCCTAGTGGTCTACTGCAAGGATCTGTTTTGGAGCCACTGCTGCTTGTCATGATTTGCACGAGGGTGTAGAAGGATGGGTTAGTAAATTTGCTGATGACATGAGGGTTGGTGGAGTTTTGGACAGTGCTGAAGGATGTTGTAGGTTACAGAGAGACATAGATAGGCTAAAGAGTCATAGAGTCATTGAGATGTACAGCATGGAAACAGACCCTTCGGTCCAACCCATCTGTGCCAACTAGATATCCCAACCCAATCTAGTCCCACCTACCAGCACCCAGCCCATATCCCTCCAAACCCTTCCTATTCATATACCCATCCAAATGCCTCTTAAATGTTGCAATTGTACCAGCCTCCACCACTTCCTCCGTCAGCTCATTCCATCCACGCACCACTCTCTGGGTGAAAAAGTTGCCCCTTTGGTCCCTTTTATATATCAATCCCCTCTCACCCTAAACCTATGCCCTCAAGTTCTGGATTCCCCCACCCCAGGGAAAAGACTTTGTCTATTTATCCTATCCATGCCCCTCATAATTTTGTAAACCTCTATAAGGTCACCCCTTAGCCTCCGACACTCCAGGGAAAACAGCTACAGCCTGTTCAACCTCTCCCCATAGCTCAAATCCTCCAACCCTGGCTATATCTTTGTAAACCTTTTCTGAACCCTTTCAAACTTCACATCTTTCCGATAGGAAAGAGACCAGAATTGCACGCAATATTCAAACAGTGGCCTAACCAATGTCCTGTATAGCTGCAACATGACATCCCAACATGACGTACTCATACTCTGACCAATAAAAGAAAGCATACCAAAGACCATCTTCACTAACCTATCTACCTGCAACTCCATTCTCAAGGAGCTATGAACCTGCACTCCAAGGTCTCCTTGTTCAGCAACACTCTTGAGGATCTTACCATTAAGTGTATAAGTCCTGCAAAGATTTGCTTTCCCAAAATGCAGCACCTCACACTTATCTGAATTAAACTCCATCTGCCACTTCTTGGTCCTTGGCCCATCTGATCAAGATCCTGTTGTAATCTGAGGTAACCTTCTTCGCTGTCAACTACACCTCCAATTTTGATGTCATCTGCAAACTTACTAACTGTACCTGTTATGCTTGCATCCAAATCATTTATGTAAATGATGAGATGATTCACTTTGGAAGGAGTAACAGGAATACAGAGTATTGGGCTAATGGTAAGATTCTTGGTAGTATGGATGAGTAGACATAGATTCCTGAAAGTTATCACCCAAGTTGATAGGGTTGTTCAGAAGGCATACGATGTGTTCGCTTTTATTAGTAGAGGGATTGCTTTTCGGAGTCATGAGCTCATGTTGCAGCTGTACAAACTCTGTTGCGGCCGCACTTGGAGTATTGTACACAGTTCTGTTCGCTGCATTGTAGGAAGGATGTGGAAGCATCGGAAAGGGTGCAGAGGAGATTTACCATGATGCTGCCTAATGTGGAAGGAAGTTCTTATGAGGAAAGACTGAGGGGCTTGAGACTGTTTTCATTAGAGAGCAGAAGGTTGAGAGGTAAATTAATGGAGATATATAAGGTGATCAGAGGATTATATAGGGTGGACAGTGAGAACCTTTTTCCTCGAATGGTGATGGCTAGCACAATGGGACATAGCTTTAATTAAGGGCTGATAGGTATAGGACTGATGTCAGAGGTAGTTTCTTTAATCAGAGAGTAGTAAGGGCGTTGCAACAGTAGTAGATTCACCAATTTTAAGGGCATTAAAATAGTTATTGAATAAACATATGGATGATAATGGAATAGTGTAGGTTAGATGGACATCAGATTGGTTTCACAGGTCCAAGAAACATCAAGAGCCAAAGAGCCTGTACTGCGCTGGAATGTTCTATGTTGTATGTTCTAGTTGTGATGGCAGAAGTTGACACGTTTGCACCAAAGTCAAAGTTGATGCACCCTGCATTTTTCGCATGTTATTTTATGTCTATTTTGAATCTCATTCCTCACCAGTGTATTGAATTTGAACCTATATGAAAAGGAATTGTAGGTTGCTTTGTGGGCAGTTTACTAAGAACTAAAAAAAATAACACAAACAACACACTGGACACACACATCAGTATCCCTATGCTGAATGAATCATGCCCACGAGCTTTTTACACAGTTGCAAGTGAGGAAACAGTTGACCACATGACATAAACTGTTACGTGTACATATACAACAAGTACGGTTTACTTTTTTTAACACTATTTTCTCTGTCAGTCAGATGAGAATTTATCTAAGTGGTCTGGATCTCAACAACTTGCAGTCTGTCTAAAATAATTTGATCATGTAATTGTTGGATGTAAAAACACAACAGTAGATCAGCTTTTTGCATAGAATGGAACATAAAGTTGAGCAACCTCTGAACTGGATGGCTCAATTCCATCTAGTGATAAAAGACCCATGTCTTTGTCTTCAATCAAACTAGTTTGTAGTTTATCCCTTTCAAACTTCTGATTTTATTCATTTTTAAAGTCCATGAAATATTCTGAAGTTTCTTTCTGTGTACGTCCAGGTATGGGTAAAGCCACAAGCTTTTGAACTATTTCCACATCTTGGATATTATACAAAGATCAAACATTTGTAGATCTCTTGTGTAGAACCAAATAAGAATTGGAAATGAGCAGCCAAATCTGTAGGATGTATATGTTTGAATCCTGAGAAGTAAATCAAATAGTTAATATTGTGCCATCTTTATAAAAACAGTATTCTCCACACATAATTCTCAAGCAGAGCGTCAACAACATAAACATAAATAAAATTATTCTAATGCCTAATGTAACACAGTGACATCATATATCTTGCATTATGCAGGGAGTTGAGCAAAATGTGATATTACACAAAGGAACATTCCATTTAACACTTTACAACAAGTTAATTGATCTATTTTCCAAAAAGAAACAATGCTTCATCTGGAAGTTATTTAATAGGATTTTAGTTTTTGCACTTAAACAACTTGTACAAAAATCTATTGCTGAATTAGAAGTTATTTCTTTATTTTGTGTTTGTCAATGTATTTTCTAAAACATACCAGGGCCATGAAAAGAAAGCAAAACATTGTGAATGCTGGAAATCTGAAACTGAAGCTGAAAATGCAAGAAGGTGTCAGCACCTGTAGAGAAAGAAACCAATTAACCATTTCAGATTTGTGGTCATACAACAGAACTGGAAGAAATTAAGATTTAACAGATGTTAAGCAAAAATAGGTAAAAGAAAGGGACAGGTAGAGGGAAGAGGTTTAAAAATAGGGGAAATCAATGATGGTGGCAATGTAGCAGGGAGTTGATGATTAAAGGAATGATTGTGCAAGGTTAAGGTATAGGTAACGAGTGAAATAAAGAAATGAAGATGTATGGAGAGAGCATTGCAGAACTATGGCAGTAGTTAACATAGAACATGACAGCGCAGTACAGGCTCTTCGGCCCTCGATGTTGCCCTGCCCTGTCATACTAATCTGAAGCCCATCCCCAACACTATTCCATGTACCTCCATATGCCTGTCCAATGACGACTTAAATGCACTTAAACTTGGCGAATCTACTACCGTTGCAGGCAAAGCATTCCAAATCCTTACTACTCTCCGAGTAAAGAAACTACCTCTGACATCTGTCTTATACCTATCTCCTCTCACTTTAAAGTTGTGTCCCCTTGTGTTTGCCATCCCAATACTGTCCACCCTATTTAACCTTCTGATTATCTTGTATGTCTCTATTAAGTCACCTCTCAACCTTATTCTCTCTAACGAGAACAGCCTCCAGGCCCTCAGCCTTTCCTCGTAAGACATTCCTTCCATACCAGGCAACATCCTAGTAAATCTCCTCCGCACCCTTTCCAAAGCTTCCACATCCTTCTTATAATGCGGTGACCAGAACTGTACACAATACTCCAAGTGTGGCTGTACCAGAGCTTTGTACAGCTGCAGCATAACCTCCTGGTTCTGGAACTCAATCCCTCTATCAATAAAGGCCAAAACACTGTATGCCTTCTTAACAACCCTGTCAATATGGGTGGCAACTTTCAGAGATCTATGTACATGGACACCGAGATCTCTCTGCTCATCTGCACTCCCAAGAATCTTACCATTAGCCCAGTACTTTGCATTCCGATTACTCCGTCCAAAGTGTATTACCTCACACTTGTCCTCACACTTAAACTTCATTTGCCACCTCTCAGCCCAGCTCTGCATACTATCTATGTCTCTCTGCAACCTACTACATCATTCGTCACTATCCACAATTCCACCGACCTTAGTGTCATCCGCAAATTTACTAACCCACCCTTCTAAGCCCTCATTCAGGTCATTTATAAAAATGACGAACAGCAGTGGACCCTTGCGGTATGCCACTAGTAACTGGACACCAAGATGAACATGTTCCATCAGCTACAACCCTCTGTTTTCTTTCAGCAAGCCAATTACTGATCCAAACTGCTATGTTTCCCATAAACCCATTCCTCCGCATTTTGTATAATAGCCTGCTGTGGGGAACCTTATCGAACGCCTTGCTGAAATCCATATACACCACATCAATCAGTTTACTCTCATCTACCTGTTTGGTCACTTTGTCAAAAAACTCAATAAGATTCGTTAGGCATGACCTACCCTTCACAAAACCGTGCTGACTGTCCCTGATCAGATTATTCTTTTCCAGATTGTTATAAATCCTATCTCTTATAACCTTTTCCAACACTTTATCAACAACTGAAGTGAGACTCACTGGTCTGTAATTACCAGGGTTGTCTCTACTACCCTTTTTGAACATTTGCTATCCTCCAGTCCTCAGGCACTATTCCTGTAGATCATGATGATTTGAAGATCAATGCCAAAGGCTCGGCAATCTCTTCCCTTGCTTCCCAGAGGATCCTAGGATAGATCCCATCCGACCCAGGGGACCCACACTCTGCAGTATTTCTAATGCCTCTTCCTTGTGAACCTCAATCTCTTCTAGTTTAGATGCAAGTATCTCTGTATCTTCCTCGCCAACATTTTCATTTTCTATAGTGAAGACTGTCGAAAAATATTTATTTAGTGCTTCCCCTATCTCCTCTGACTCCACACACAACTTCCCACTATTATCCTTGATTGGCCCTAATTTAAAGCTCGTCATTCTTTTATTCCTGACATACCTATGGAAAGCCTTAGGGTTAACCCTGATCCTATCCGCCAACAACTTCTCATGTCTCCTCCTGGCTCTTCTGAGCTCTCTTTTTAGGTCTTTCCTAACTTCCTTGTAATCCTCAAGCGCCCTAACTGAGTTTTCACATTTTGTCCTAACATAAGCCACCTTTTTCTTCTTGACCAGGGATTCCACTTCCTTAGTAAACCATGGCTCACGGGTTCTATATCTTCCTCCCTGCCTGACAGGTACATACTTATCTAGGACACACAGGAGGTTTTCCTTGAATAAGCTCCACATTTTTAATGTGCTCACCCTTCCCCATTCTACGCTTCCTAAATCTTTCCTAATTGCATCGTAATTTCCCTTCCCCCAGCTGTAACTCTTGCTCAGTGGAGTACACCTATCCCTTTCCATCACTAAAGTAAACCTGACAGAATTGTGATCGCTGTCTCCAAAGTGCTCACCTACTTCCAAATCTAACACATGGCCCGGCTCATTACCCAGTACTAAATCTAAAGTGGCTTCGCCCCTTGTAGGCCTGTCTACATACTGTGTCAGGAAGCCCTCCTGCACACACTGGACAAAAACTGACCCATCTATAGTACTCGTACTATAGTAATCCCAGTCAATATTTGGATAGTTGAAGTCCCCCATGACAACTACCCTGCCTCTCTCACTCCTATCAAGAATCATCTTTGCTATCCTTTCCTCGACATCTCTGGGACTATTCGGAGGCCTAGAGAAAACTCCCAGCATGGTGACTTCTCCTTTCCTGTTTCTAACTTCAGCTCATACTACCTCAGTTAACGAGTCCCCAAACATCCTTTCTACGACTGTAATATTGTCACTGATCAACAATACCACACTTTCCCCTCTTTTACCATCTTCTGTGTTCTTACTGAAACATCTGAATCCCAAAACCTGCAACAGCCATTCCTGTCCCTGCTCTATCCATGTCTCTGTAATGGCCACAACATCGAAGTCCCAGGTACCAACCCACACTGCCAGTTCATCCACTTTATTTCGGATGCTCCTCTCGTTGAAGTGCACACACTACAAACCAGGTTATCACTTGCCAGTGTCAGATACTTTATTTTGGAACTCCCGACTCTCATCCTCTTCTGTACCTGTCCTACAATTTTGGTTCCCATCCCCCTGCTGTATTAGTTTAAATCCACCTTAATAGCTTTAGCAAATTCCCCACCCAGGGTATTAGTACCCCTCTGGTTTAGATGAAGACCATCCTGCTTGTAGAGGTCCCACCTACCCCAGAAAGAGCTCCAATTATCCAAAAACCCGAAACCCTCCCTCCTGCACAATCCCTGTAGCCACGTGTTCAACTCCTTTGTCTCCCTATTCCTCACCTCATGCAACCACGCAAATATAAACTTACCCTTCCCAGAAGTCCTTTGCTCGCTCCGCCCTCGCTGGCCTGAAGGTAAGAAGTTTAAATATATTTACCGGCCTTCCTGACAATCACCTCGCACCAACATCATCTCCTCCCGGCTCCCGCCTCTCGCTGCTTCGAACTATGAACAGCATGATTGTCCAAAATAAATGTGAACAATGACCTGAAAATGTGAACTTGATGGTGAGCCCAGGAGACTAAAATGCCTATTTGAAAGATGAGTCATTGTTCCTGAAGATTCCCATGTTTCTTTAGAATGAAGGTTTGCTGCCTCTGAACATTGTGGATGATTGATTTGAAAGAATGGTTTGAAAAGGAAATGGGTGGAGAATTGAAGGAATTAAGCTTGCAAGATTATGGGAACAGAATGGAAAAATTTGACTAATCAGATGGATCTATGGAAAGCCAATATGGACTCGATGGGCCAACTGGTTTTCTTCTGCACAGTGAATGACTTTATGATTTTGTTGTAACCTGGTCTTCAATAGCAACTGTGAGGGAGGGCACCAAGCAGAGGAACTTAAGCAGATGAGTGATCCTCTCAGAAGGAAGAGAGTTTTGTCTGACAGGTAAAGCCCTCATGAAGAGAGGAAGAGACAAAAATAGGCACAGGTCCCCATTGTATGATCTCTTGACACTATGAAGGCAGAAAGAGGTATGTCTGGTCAGATGGTCAGATGATCCATTGGCCAAAGAGTTGGAAACTGGACAGAGTCAGAAGACCAGCAATTGAAGACTGGTTTTGAGATTATAGCATCTCGGAACCTGAGCACAAGGAAGTATACAGCATTTGGGATGGAAAACTATGTATGAAAACCATCCAGAAATATTGGGAAATGGTATGGATATTCAAAGAAATTCATGGTGGATCTTTGAGACAAGTTTCTGAGTACCAATAATATGATACAGCTACAGTAGAAGCTTTCTGAGTACAATCAAGCCAAAGAAGAGGACCTGGCCCTTGAAGCTGTGAAAGTTGTGCAATCCCATCATCCTCCCAGACCCCTCCTTCAAGTCAATTAGGGACAGGAAGTTGTTGAAATGCCTAGCAGAGGCAATGAGGGCTGGGAACATCCAGTCAGCATTGAGGAAGCTTACTAGTGAAAAAAAAACAGTAAAACAGACTTATGACAAAAGTGGGTGGCACAGTGGCACAGTGGTTAGCACTGCTGCCTCACAGTGCCGGAGACCCGGGTTCAATTCCCGCCTTAGGCGACTGTGTGGAGTTTGCACGTTCTCCCCGTGTCTGCGTGGGTTTCCTCCGGGTGCTCTGGTTTCCTCCCACAGGCCAAAGATGTGCAGGTCAGGTGAATTGGCCATGCTAAATTGCCCGTAGTGTTAGATAAGGGGTAAATGTAGGGGTATGGGTGGGTTGCGCTTCGGCGGGTCGGTGTGCACTTGTTGGGCCGAAGGGCCTGTTTCCACACTGTAATGTAATCTAATAACCATCCAGTAAAAATAACTATCTGCAAAAATCTTTGGAGGGGGTTTCATCTGTTGGTCACCAAGTCCATACACCTCCCTGATAGCCCTCGTAAGAAGGAAAGATGGAAAACTGAAGATCTACGTCAATTAACAGCACTCAATGCAAAGACTCAAAAGAATGGATTTTAATGCTTCATCTGGAAAGTATTTAATCGAATTATTCTTTTTGCACTGAAACAATTCATGTACATAAAATCTATTGGTTATTTCTTACTCTCTACCTAGGATTAAGCAAGTGTTAGAAGTTTTCAAATTATTTCTGTAGTCTTGATTTACTCACTTCTAACCAGCTACCCATCATTGAACAAAGCATTCAAACATATGTTATGGACCAAACCCAACCCCCTCAAAAGATATTCAGAGGATAGCCTAGACCCTAATGTTTTCTTATTTTAAAGATAAATGTAAGGCACTGCATTCCAGATGTAATTGAACAGGTGAAACTACTCAACTTTAAGCAAAACATACTCTATTTTTATATTACGTTTAAATCACAGACATAATGAAAAGAAAAGAATTGACTTAACTGTAACTCTCTCAAACTGCTAAACAAAATTATATTTCTATGAATTAACTGTTCCAATATAGCAACATCCCATAAACACACCCTTGGCAAAGGCAAAATCAGAAAAATAGATTGTCTCAAATGCTCTTCTCACAGCAGGAAGAGAGCCCCAGCTTTTAGGTGTAACAGAGAGAAAATTAAGAGCTACCAAGTGCAACTTCAAGATCTCAGCAATTGTTGAAAGCTAACCCTGGTTCTCTGGGAACTTGACCCCACCCGTTTCTCTGTTTCTACTGTTCCAACTATTAAAAGAATAATCTCACGTCCTCACAAGCTGTTTACTTTACTGACTTAGAGCAGACACTTTGTACCTCGATCTAAACTTTTCTTCAAAAAAAAAGGACAAAATACACTTGTCACGGATAACATTCTGAATGTGGACTAGAGGATTTAATGAATACATGAATGTGTCATTTTGGGTTCGATGATACCCTTGCTATTTTAGGAATAGTGCTGTCACACATTCAAGGGCAAAAAAAGGATGATTAATGTTCATGTCAGTTATTGTTTTAAGTCAACTGGGAGGAGAGTCTTTAAAGATTGAACACCGTTTAACCTGCATTGCAAGTTTAACTTGAAAGTCACACCAGAGAAGTGCTAACTTCACCGGACTAAAGTATGGTACCTTGGACATTGTTGTCAAGAAATGTACTAATCCAGACAGTTGGGAAATGTGAACAATGCAGGATTTACCCTGTCCTAAGATACAGAGGAAACCACATTGGACACTATGGAACGTTACTACATGGTTATGTATAGTTGATCACCCACTCCATGATTTGCTGATAAGATCATAGCTTGCTGAAGGAGACGGGGAGAAAACTTCATGGAAATATTACAGGGAGTGGGACTCTGCCGAATGAAGATACTTTTTGCTCTCTTGTCATGACATTAAACTTTAAATTCCCATAGCTGTTATTTAAAGAAGACTACAATCTGTTCGACCAAACAAATGACTATGGATGTAAGGATGTAAGACTATGGCTGTCAGGAAAGATTGAGAGTGTCACACCTGATAAGGTATTAAGAAAACTTCAAAGTAGTGCAGTTCAAAGGGAGAAATACACTGCAAACTGATCTGTAGTCATCTGTCAGTTTCTCAGACTGTGAACATGATAGTTTTAAAAAAGTCACAGCAGTCTGGGCAAGAGACATATTGCATTTCCTCCTTCAAGAATATGTAGGGACAGGGGTTAAGAGTGAACTTCAAAGTTATTCTGTGCATGTCAATAGCTTGACATCCTCATGTGTGAACAAGTGTGTTGTGAAGTCTCTGTCTTAAGAGAAACCATGAAATTTCCTTGTACTTCAGGTAAAGAAAGAAAAATGGCTCACGTCATTCTGAGTAATGATTTAATGATTGCTTTCAAATGTTGCACAGAACCAGGATATAAGAATTTCAATCAATCTGAAAAGTCAAGAGTCTCAAAAATAACATGTTCAATGACCAATGTTAATTCTATCAGTAACATCCAGTGAAATGGCCACAATATTCAACTGTTCTGTCCTCATGAACAACCCAGAGACTGACCTGTAGAGATTTTGATGTGTTTTTTGCACTCACTTCTGATTGCTAATCTGTTAGAATGTATGTTGCATTATTCTCTCTTCTCACCTATAATAACTAACAAACTGTTATGAAGTTGAAGGCAGGTGCTGTACCTTTAAGACAGAGTGAATGCTCTTTTGTACTGAGAGCTTACAAGCATCTGTCATATGAATAACTAGCTGTCTTAGTGTGTCCTGGAAATTTGAAAATATGTAACATTTGGCTGTGAAATAGATACCTGAGTTGGTTGCTGTTTTGACAACAATTTGAATTTAACCAATCAATTTAAAGTATGTCCCAGGATGCTAAAGCCCAATCGTGTTTAAATTTATTATTTTTCCCAACACAAACCAATGAGACAATCTGATGTTTTTGCAGTATTAACAAAAATCCCCAGGATGCTAAAACCCAATCGAGTTTGAATTTATTGTTTTTCCCAACATCGAACCAATGAAACGATCTGATGTTTTTTGCGAAATAAAGTAAACATACATCTTGAAAGTCAGAAAGAATAACTTCCATCAAGAGAGTAACTGCCATTGACAAAGACTGCCATTCAAAAACACTCCCAATATCAAGGGTACCTTTTCATATGAAACATCTTTGCATTAAAAGGCAGAAGATGACCCAGGGAGATCTTAAGCCAATAGGGGAAAAACACCAAAGATGACAGCCACTGTATTGTATTGAAATTAAGTTGATGCAATTTTAATAATTGTGTTTATTGGAACAGTATATTGTTATAGAGTTGGAGGCAGATAATAGATAGTTAAGAGAAAGGGGAGCTTAGAGTTGTGAATAGTTGTTGTATAATGTTCACTTTTAGATTTAAGGAATAAACTGATATTATTTTCTTTAATAGTGGAATTTGGGAGTTTTCTGTCACTCGTATTTTAACAGATTATGAGCCAGGTGAGCTTTTCTGGGTATTTGTTTCAATTAACAGAAGGGTCATTGACATGTCATAATAGTGTGGGGGCTCGGATCCATGATTTAGACAGGTTTAGACAGAAAATCCTAGAAGATTTAAACACTTGCTGTTTAGTCTCCTAGATCTTTAAATATAAGGTAGGTGAGACAATTTGTTTAATATTGGTTACATGTGGTTGGTTCAATTAAAAGTGAGTGAAATGGCTCTTCAGATTGTTGAAAAGGTTCTAGGGTTTGAAGACGATTCCCAAATTTGCCAAGAAGGTTTAGAAAGACAGAAGAAGGCCATATTATTAGAATTAGCAAATGGGAGCACTTTGGGGCCAGCGACCATAATTCTATTAGTTTTAAAATAGTGATGGAAAAGGATAGACCAGATCTAAAAGTTGAAGTTCTAAATTGGAGAAAGGCCAATTTTGATGATATTAGGCAAGAACTTTTGAAAGCTGATTGGAGGCGGATGTTCACAGGTAAAGGGACAGCTGAAAAATGGGAAGCCTTCAGAAATGAGATAACAAGAATCCAGAAAAAGTATATTCCTGTCAGATTGAAAGGAAAGGGGGGTAGTTATAGGGAATGCTGGATGACTAAAGAAATTGAAAATTTTGTTAAGAAAAAGAAGGAAGCATATGTAAGGTATAGACAGGATAGATTGAGTGAATCCTTAGAAGAGTATAAAGGAAGTAGGAGTATACTTAAGAGGGAAATCAGGAGGGCAAAAAGGGGGCATGCAATAGCTTTGGCAAAGAGAATTAAGGAGAACCCAAAGGGGTTTTACAAATATATTCAGGACAAAAGGATAACTAGGGAGAGAATAGGGCCCCTCAAAGATCAGCAAGGCAGCCTTTGTGTGGAGCTGCAGAAAATGGGGGAGATACTAAATGAATATTTTGCATCAGTATTTATTATAGAAAAGAATATGGAAGATATAGACTGTAGGGAAATAGATGGTGACATCTTGCAAAATGTCCACATTACAGAGGAGGGAGTGCTGGATGTCTTGAAATGGGTAAAGGTGGATAAATCCCCAGGACCCGATCAGGTGTACCCTAGAACTCTGTGGGAAGCTAAAGAAGTGATTTCTGGGCCTCTTGCTGAGATATTTGTAGTCACCGGTGAGGTGCCAGAAGACTGGAGGTTGGCTAATGTGGTGCCACTGTTTATGATGAGTGGTAAGGACAAGCCAGGGGATTATAGACCAGTGAGCCTGATGTCAGTGGTGGGCAAGTTGTTGGAGGGAATCCTGAGGGACAGGATGTACATGTATTTGGAAAGGCAAGGACTGATTAGGATTAGTCAACATGGCTTTGTGCATGGGAAATCATGTCTCACAAACTTAGTTGAGTTTTTTGAAGAAGTAACAAAGAGGATTGATGAGTGCAGAGTGGTAGATGTGATCTATATGTACTTCAATAAGGTGTTTGACAAGGTTCCCCATGGGAGACTAATTAGCAAGGTTAGATCTCATGGAATACAGGGAGAATTAGCCATTTGGATACAGAAAAGATTTACAAGGATGTTGCCGGGTTGGAGGATTTGAGCTATAGGGAGAGGCTGAACAGGCTGGGGCTGTTTTCCCTGGAGCGTTGGAGCTGAGGGGTGACCTTATAGAGGTTACAAAATTATGAGGGGCATGGATAGGATAAATAGACGAAGTCTTTTCCCTGGGGTCAGGAAGTCCAGAACTAGAGGACATAGGTTTAGGGTGAGAGGGGAAAGATATAAGAGAGACCTAAGGGGCAACATTTTCACGCAGAGGGTGGTACGTGTATGGAATGAGCTGCCAGAGGACATGGTGGAGGCTGGTACAATTGCAACATTTAAGAAGCATTTGGTATATGAATAGGAAGGGTTTGGAGGGATATGGGCCGGGTGCTGGCAGGTGGGACGAGATTGGGTTGGGATATCTGGTCGGCATGGACGGGTTGGACCGAAGGGTCTGTTTCCATGCTGTACATCTCTATGACTCTATGACTCTATAATTGGGTCTAACCAGGGACAAAAGTAAATCTAAAATTACAAAGGAGTTAGTCAAGCACTTAGTTGCATCACAGAAACACACACAAGTGTAGTCGAGTTAGAAAAACTTAAATTACAATTGAGGCAAATGGAGTTATAAGATAAAGAACAGCCATGTTAGAGGAAGAAGAAAGAGAGAGAAGGTTCTTAGCTGACCAAAGAGGAAGAGAAAGGGAGAGAGAAGTTGTGAATTAGTCAGGAAAGTCAAGTTAGCAGGATAGAAATGAAGAGAGAAGGTTGTGATGTATACAAATTTGTTAAAACATTGCCACAGTTTGATGAAAATGACATCAAAGCCTTCTTTATTTCATTTGAAAAATTGGCTGGACAGATGGACCAGTAAGAGAACTTGTGGGTAACGCTAGTCCAGACTAAACTGGTAGGCTGAGCTAGTGAGGTATTTGCAACACTGTCAGATGAGGTATCCAGAGATTATGCAGATGTCTAACTTATTTTGACTGATTATAAATTGATACCAGAAGCATGTAGAAGTGGTTCAGAAACATAAAGAAGGAACCAGATCAGACTTATGTTGAGTTTGAAAGAATTAAACATAGTAATTTTGATAGCTGGGTGTGGCCTTAAAAATAGATAAGACCTATGAGGAGATGAAAAGAATTCACGTGGATGAACAGAAAGTTCAAGAAGTGAGAAGAGGGGCAAAGATGGCAAATAAATATGCATTGGTACATAAGGCAAAATTTTGCTTCCAGCAAGAATTTCATCCTGTGAGGGGTCGAAATTGGGAGAAGGGGTTCCTATACTACAATACAAAGAGTAGAGCACACTGGTAATTATTTGCACAGGATAAAAGAATAAGCTCAAGAGGGTGGAAAGGAGATGAAAGGCCTTGGGTGTTTCCACTGTGGTAAAGTGGGACATGTAACGTCACAGTGCTGGTAGTTAAAGCAAGGCACTGTGGGAAAGTATATGGTAAAAGAGAATAAGCCAGGAGCATTAGAGATAATAATAAAGCAAACTCTAAGAAAAGTCAAGGACCTGCAGGAGAATGCATGATCTACGCAGGGGCTGGGTATGGAGTTACTGCCTGATCTCTATAAAAACTTTGCCTCTATGGATAAAGTTTACTCAGAAAGAACAGGGGTAGAAGGGAAAGAAGTTATAATTTTGAGAGATACCGGACCTAACCAGTCTCTAATAGCAAGAGATGAATGTATTTGCACTCTTTCTGACCTGTTACCCGAGAGAGTGGTAAATTGTGGGATGGATGGACAGAAATGTAAGTTCCCCTCTGTAAGATCAGGTTGGAGTGCAAACTCGAGACTGGGGAAGTAACGGGGAGTAATTGACAGAGTGTCAATTCCAGGAATACAGTTTGTTATTGGGAATAATTTAGCAGGATCCAAGGTGGGAGTAACACGCCTTGTTGTGAAGAAGCCAAAGGAAGACCAGTGAACTAAGGAGTTAAAAGAAAAATACCTTGGAATTTTTCCAGACATGTAGTAACAAAATCCCACTATCATAAGTCACAGCACAAAGCAAAAACTAAAGCAAAAGATGAGGGAGTTGAGGTCCTGTTAGCTGACATCCTGTTTGATGTAATGTGCAGGAAAAACCTGAACAGGCAGAGGGTCAGGCAGAAGTGTTTAGTTCTGAAAGGCTATTGGACTTACAACAGAAAGACGAGACAATCAAAGAGATATATATATATATATATATATATAATATATATATATATATTAGATACATTTTGACTCCTTTTCTAAGTATGTATTCCTAAGGATTATTATCTTAAAGAATGTTAAAAATCACACAACACCAGGTTATATTCTACAGGTTTAATTGGAAGCACACTAGCTTTCGGAGCAATGCTCCTTCATCAGGTGATTGTGACCTGATGTCACAATCACCTGATGAAGGAGCGTCATTCCGAAAGCTGGTGTGCTTCCAATTAAACCTGTTGGACTATAACCTGGTGTTGTGTGATTTTTAACTTTGTACACCCCAGTCCAACACCGGCATCTCCGAATCATATCTTAAAGAAAGAATTCTAAGACAAAAATGGAGACTACGGCAGGTTAGTGCAGAGGAAAAATGGGCCGAAGTGCACCAGATTATGTTGCCGGTAGCGTAGAGACAGGAATTGTTACAGGTAGCACATGAACTACCAGTAGGAAGTCACTTAGGTGTAAGGAAGACTCAGGCTAAGGTACAAAAGCATTTCTATTGGCCTGGAATGCACAAGAATGTGGTTAACTTTTGCCATACCTGTCATATGTGCCAAATGGTAGGTTAGCCACAGGCAGTAATAAAAGCAGCACTTTTGTTGCCAATTCCCACATTTGAAGAAGCCTTCACATGGGCTATGATTGATTCTGTTGGTCCCCTTCTAAAACTAAAAGTGGGAACCAGCACTTGCTAACCATAATGGATGTGTCTACCCGATTTCCAGAGGCAATTCCATTATGGAATATTAAGGCAAAAAGGGTGGTAGAAGAGTTAGTAGCTTTTTTTCATGTGGTATGGGCTACCCAGAGAGATTCAAACAGACCAAGGGTCTAATCTTACTGCGAGGCTGTTTAAGGAAGTCATGGATATCTTCGACATACAGCACTTTAAATCAAGTGCATTCCATCCTGAATTTCAGGGAGCTTTGGAAAGGTGGCATCAGGCCCTGAAGACCATGTTAAGAACATACTGTCAGGATTACCCAAATAATTGGGATTCAGGTATCCTAATCGTATTGTTTGTCATTTGAGGTGCCGCAAATGAATCTACTCAGTTTACTCCCTTTGTGTTCATATTCAGACATAAAGTGAGAGGGCCTTTGAAATTAGTTAAAGTGAAATTGACAGGACTGAAGTCAGAGATCTCACACTTGGGTTATCTATCTGAGTTGGGGGAGAGATTAAATCGGGAAGCTAAGTTAGCTAAACAGCACCTGAAGAGGACACAGCATACAATGAAGCAGGTGGCAGATTAAAATCTCTGAAATTCAGACATTTTCCCATAGGGATGACGTATTAGTATTGTAACCAGTGGTAGGAGATCCCTTCAAAGCCAGGTTTAGTGGTCCCTATCAAATTGAGAAAAAATAAGTCAGATAAGCTCTCTGGTAAAGATGCCAGATAAGAAAAACTGTGTCACATATATCATGTGAGTATGTTGAAATCTTTATTATAATAGAGAGAGGGAACTGGAGCTACAGGTGTAAGCTATTGCCCCGCAG
Source organism: Chiloscyllium plagiosum (assembly GCF_037043375.1). Classification (NCBI taxonomy): domain Eukaryota; kingdom Metazoa; phylum Chordata; class Chondrichthyes; order Orectolobiformes; family Hemiscylliidae; genus Chiloscyllium; species Chiloscyllium plagiosum. Next base: position 75,459,288 of record NW_028270145.1, on the reverse strand, counting down.
AGTGAAGAATCAAATCCAGATGTCATGGAGTTTGATGTACCTCAAAATATGTTAAACAATGAGGAAATCCTTGAAAGTGGGTTAGGTTAGTGAATTATCTGTCTCAGGAGCAAACCAGTTGAAAGGTTTGTTACAGCAGTATGAGGACATTTGCAGGAATAAGATGGGGAGAACTAATAATATTGTGCAGGAGGTGGAAGTAGGGAATGCTGTTCCGATAAAACAAAGCCACACAGGTCCAGAAGGAAATGGATGTGATGCTTAACGAAGATATCATCGAACCAAGTCAGAGTGAGTGGAGTTTGCCAATCGTGTTAGTTCCCAAATCTGACAGGACTCAACAATTTTGTGTGGACTATCGGAAGGTCAGTGCCATAACAAAGTTGGACAAGCCAGTTACGTCCCAAATTTGGACTTACTGCATGGTTATTTGCAGGGACCTTTATCAGAGAAAGCAAAAGACGTTTCTGTGTTTGTAACCCCAAATGGGCTATATCAATTCAAAGTGATGCCATTTGAAATAAAGAACACACTGGCCACATTCCAAAGACTCAAGTATAGAGTTGTGGCTGGGTTAACAAACTGTGCTGTTTATCTGGATGATGTGACGATCTTTAATGAATCATGGAAAGATCACATGGTACATTTGGCAGAGCTCTTTGAGCAATTACGAGAAGCAAAACTGGTAATAAACTTAGAGAAAACAGAATTTGTGAAGGCAGAGGTGACGTTTTTGGGACATAACATCAGTCATAGAGACATAGAGATGTATAGTATGGAAACAGACCCTTCAGTCCAACTTGTCCATGCCGACCAGATATCTCAACCCAATCTACGAAAGATCCTAGCAGATTTTAACATTTGTCAATTAGTGTCCTAGATCTTTACATAAAACGTGGGTGAGACAATTTGTTTAATATTGGTTACTTGTGGTTGGTTAAATTAAAAATGAGAGAAATGGCTCTGAGGATTGCTCCCGGTCTTGGGCTTTAAAGATGATTCTCAAATTTGCCAAGAAAGTTTAGAAAGACAGAAGAAAGCCATACTTTTAGAATTAGCAAATAGCTTAGAATTGGGACTTACTGTGTGGTTATTGGCAGGTACCTTTATCAGACAAACTCACTGCTTTTAATTTATGAGAACCTGGTTAAATTGGCTCTTTTTAATACATGAATTAATTTGTCTGGAAGAAAAGGTGTCCACTAGAGGCAGGATCCTTTGCAAATGAACCTTGATGCCACAACCGAGAGGGCAGATGAATAAAGATGAAGCTGGTTCTTTCTTCCTCATCCAGCTTGATAATGGAACTACAGCCTAGGGAACCTGGTTTGGTCATAATACCCACAAGCTGAAACTTATCTGACCACCTATCCTTCATGACCCAGATTTCCATCTCCCTTTTAGACTGGAAACCAATGCTGTTTCCTTGGCTTGGGAGTGGTGTTGTCACAGGTTCAAAGGCTGAAAAGAATGATTAATGCTTATGTTAGTTATTGTCATAAACCACTTTTGAGAAACATGCAGAATTGCTCTAGTATGAAACTTCAACTTTTATCTTTGATTTGGGCCATTTCCCAAAATTGCAGAGACATTCTGGTCAGTGCAGAGTTTGAAGTGTTTGCAGACAATCAGCTACCTTCAATCATGTGCAAGGTTTGGAGAAACAGGGACCCAATGGGCCACTGAACTTACTCAGTTTCAGTTCCAGGTCAGGTACAGGTCAGGAAGATTTAATACAAATGCTGATACCTTTATTTTGAAAACTGACTGCAAGAGGGAATCCACCCCTGCCCAGTTAAAGGAGGCTGTGACTGATGCTGCACCTCTGTTCCAAAGTCAAATTTAGCATTCTGACCCTGATTCCTATGAAAATCACACCAAGATTCAGCAAAGTAAGACCAATGCATTTTTGAATGAAATCCTAATCATGTAGGCAGGTAGAGCCAGGTAAGACTTCACCTTTGATCTCGAAAGAGTACATCAGACAGCTTCACTATTTGGCATGGGTATCAGTAGACTGTACAACTACTGAAAGGCCCAACATTCACCAACTCCAAACCACTGAAGAAGGCATCTAAACAGGCATGAAACTATTGAGATGCTTGAAGAGGATCAGGGAAGAGAATGAAACACACTATCATCTATTTCATGATGTTGAAAGAGGTGTGAAGCAATTCATGCTTCCCAACAGCCTGAAGTATTAAGTGTTGGTAACATTTCATGATCAAGCAGAAATTCAAACAATGGAAAAGGTGACTGTGCTGACCTGTGAACAGTGTTACTGTCCAGGAAGACTGCTGATATTGATGGCTACTGCTTAAGTTGTGAGGGATGTACGTTGGCTAAATAGATAAGTGTCTTCACACCAGCATGAAATCTTTGGTTGTCAAGAGATCTCTATAGGTATTTGTTGTGGATTTTATGAACCTTTATCCCAGGCATAAAATGACTGAGCATTTCCCTATGCACTCAAACTTTTTCACCATGTTCACACAAGCCATTTCCACCCATGCCCTGAAAGTTTTCTGTTTTAATGTTTCATGTTGGATTCAAAATGATCAGGTTCATAACTGAAAGAGAAAGATCTTACAAGAGCTTTGGAAGATATATGTTATTCTCAGCAGCTGCTCCATTCCCTATCATCCAGATGTTAACACACACTATGAACTATTCAACTGTACTCTGCTTGTCCATCTGCACACCTTGCCTCTTGATAGTAGACAAAAGGGACCTTAGAATCATTGAGACATGGTTTAAACTTACAACTGGATGAAGAAATCATTTTACTGTCTGTCTCTCTATCCGTTGGAAACACAGACAGCCTGTACTAAATAAACCAGTTGCCCAAAGTGCACTTCAGTTCCCTAACTTAGACTTTGGGTCCAAATGCAGCTCACTGAATTAAAAGGTGCACAAGAAAATTGTTGTATCATCTGGCAGGGCTATTTGAAGTACTGGATGAGTAGAACATATTCAGATGATAATGTCAATAAGGTACCTGAGAAAAGTCCTGGAAAAATGACATTATATTGCTGATAATAACTTTTAATAAGACTTAATAAAAATCTAAAGTTGTAATGCTTCCATAAAATCTTCCATTTTCTTTTCTTCCAGTTCCGATTTTCTTTTAAGTTGTGTTTTGGTATTGAATTATGCTTTGACTTTGCATATTTGCTTTGGTGAGGGGGTTGGGCATCATTAAGGAAGTGTTTTATGTTTAACCTGTGTGGGTCAACCTGTGAATTCAGTACACATGTACAATTGATTCTTGAAGTATACTGAAAGAGGAAGAGGTTATTCAAATATGCAGTCAACTGGATAGGAGAAGGCTCCAACAGGACACAGGCAGAAATGTGGCTGATTGAATTTATTGTAAAGAAGTGTAAATTATTATCGTTTTCAAGGAAATATGAAGAAAGGCAATATAAACTAAGTGGTCCATTTTTAAAGGAGGTACATGTACATGAAAGGAGCTTCCTGCTGATGCACAGACACAAAATCTTTGAAGGTTGCACTCAAATTGATAAGGCCATTAAAAACATATGAGAATCCTGTGCTTTATTAACTATCACATGTCCAATTCTGGCAGTGCACATGAGGACAAACTTGGAAACAAAGCAAAGGAGATTTACTAGAATGCTGCCAGAAATGAGGGGCATCTGTATCAAACCAGATTGCAGAAGCTATTATTCATCTTCTTAAAAGAAGAAAAGTTTGATGGGAGATTTAATAGTACAGCTCAGAATTATGATGAGTGAATAGAAAGATGTTTCCACTGACAGGAAAGTTGGTAACCAGGGAACAAAGATTTGGCATTAAACCAAGGAAAGAATGAGTGTTTGTTTTTTTTTTGTAGAGAGCTGTTATAAACTAAAATGGATTGCCTGAAAAGGTAGTAAAACAACCACAACAGCAATTTTTGTGGAAAGGAAATATTGGAAGGAAAAAATTGCAGGGTTTTGAGAAAGAGCAGGAGTGTGGGACTAATTGACTAGTCCTTTAAAAAGGACACAATGAACCATAGAGTCAACAAGATTTTCAGTACGGAAACAGACCCTTCAATTCAACTCGTTTGTGCCAACCTGATATCCTAAATAAGTCTAGACCCATTTGCCAGCATTTGGCCTATATCCCTTTAAACCCTTCCTATTCATATACTCATCTGGATGCCTTTTAAATTCTGTAATTGTACCAGCCTCCACCCCTTCCTCTGACAGCTCATTCCATACACGCTCCACCCTCTGCACAAAAAAGTTGCCCTTTAAATCCTTTTTAAAATCTTTCCCCATCACCTTAAATCTATGCGCTCTAATTTTGGACTCCCCCACCAGAGGGGAATCATGATTTTATAAACCTCTATAAGGTCACCCCTCAACCTCTGATGCTCCAGGAAAAAAAGCTGCAGTCTATTCAGCCTCTTCCTTATAGCTCAAACCCTGCAATCCTGGCAATATCCTTGTAAATCTTTTCTGAACCCTTTCAAGTTTCACAACATTCTTCCTGTAGCAGGGAGATCAGAATTGCACAAAGTATGCCAATAGTGGTCTAACCACTGTCCTGTACAGCCATAACATGACCTCCCAACTACTATGAGAAAGTGAGGTCTGCAGATGCTGGAGATCAGAGTAGAAGGGTGTGGTACTGGAAAAGCACAGCCGGTCAGGCAGCATCTGAGGATCATGAGGATCGACGTTTCAGACATAAGCCCTTCATCATTCCTAATGAAGGACTTATGCCCAAAACGTCGATTCTCCTGCTCCTTGGATGGCTGTCTGGCTGGCTGTGCTTTTCCAGCACCACACTCTTCGACTCCCAATTCCTATACTCACTGCACTGGCCAATAAAGGCAAGCATAAAAAACTCCTTCGATATTCTATCAACCTGCGACTCCACTTCCAAGGAACTATAAACCTGCACTCCAAGGTTTCTTTGTTCAGCAATACTCCCCGGGTCCTTACCATTAAGTGTGTAAGTCATGCCCTGATTTGCCTTTCCAAACTGTAACACCTCACATTTATCTAAGTTAAACTCCATCTGCCACTCCTCTGCGCATCGGTCCATCTGATCAAGATCCCTTTGTACTCTGAGGTAACCTTCCTCACTGTCCACTACACCTCAAGCTTTGGTGTCATCTGCAAACTTATTAACCATAATCCCAATGTTCACATCCATCTCATTTATATAAATGACAAAAAGCGGTGGACCCAGCACCGATCCTTGTGACACAGGCCTCCAGTCTGGAAAGCAACCCTCCACGATCAGCCTCTGTCTTCTACCTTCAAGCAGTTCTTATCCAAATGGCTAATTCTGCCTACATTCTATGTAATCTAACCTTGCTAACTAGCCTACCATAAGGAACTTTGCTGAATGCCTTACTGAAGTCCATATACATCGCACCGATTGCTCTGCCCTCATCAATCCTCTTCATTACTACTTCAAAAAGGTCAGTCAAGTTAGTGAGAAATAATTTCCCACGCACAAAGCCATGTTGATTTTCCCTAATCAGTCCTTGCCTTTCCAAATACATGTAAATCCTGTCCTTCAGGATTCCCTCCAACAACTTGCCCATCACCGATATCACGCTCCTGGAATATGGTTCCCTGGCTCTTTCTTACCATCTTTCTTAAGTAGTGGAACCAAGTTTGCCAACCTCCACTCTTCCAGCACTTCACCTGTGGCTGTCAATGATACAAGTATTTCAGCAAGGGGCCCAGCAATCACTTCCCTCGCTTCACAGAGTTCAAGGGTACACCTGATCTCCAGCACCACCTCCTCTGTAATATGGACATTTTTCAAGTTGTCACTATTTATTTCCCCACATTCTCTATCTTCCATATATTTCTCCCCAGTAAACACTGATGCAAAATACTTGTTTAGTATCTTCCCCATTCCCTGTGGTTCCACACATAGGCTGTCTTGCTGACCTTTAAGGGCCCCTATTCTTTCGCTCGTTACCCTTTTATCCTTAATGCATTTGTAGAATCCCTTTGGATTCTCTTTAACCCTATTTGCCAAAGCTGTCTCATGCCCCTTTTTGCCCTCCTGATTTCCCTCTTAAGTATACTCCTACTGCCTTTATACTCTTTGAGGGATTCATGCAATCTGTGCTATCTTTACCTGACAAATGCTTCTTTCTTCTTATTAACCAAAACCTCATTTTCTCAAATCATCCATCATTCCCTCCACCTACCAGCCTTGGCCTTCACCCTAACAAGAACATGCTGTTTCTAAATGAGCTTCCTTTGTGTTGTGTGATTCTGTGAAATAAAGTTCATAACTCGTAGGCACTTTCTTGAGAAATTGAATTCGTGGAATGTATTAACCCAATCTGTGCAAGCTAAAAGCAAAAGAGCTGATAGCTCCAGAATAGTGTTTTGTAAACTGTGTGATATTAAAATAGAACATTAATTGAATTTCCTGCATCTTGTTTTTAATATTTTAATTTTTTAATGTTTTTTAATAATATTGTGACATTTTTCTATTTTTTTTTAGAATGAGGAACCAGTATTCTCCAAGGATGGCAGCAAGTTTTTTATGACAGTACCTGTAAAACAAGGTGGTCGTGGAGAATTCCATCATATTGCCATGTTCACTCTTCAGGTGAATGCTATGATTCATAGTTACAAGATATTTTGTTTATGTAGATGAGAGAACATGATATAGCTCACATGACTCCAGCTGGCATTACTTTTTGTTTGTCAAATCTCCTTCACCTTCATTAATTAATTGGTGAAATATTACATCCGAGTAGTAGCAATCATTTCACAACGGTTAACTGCTCTGAGTTTTGATAGGTATTATTTTACTTTGAAAGATGAAACACAACAATTTCTGCTCATCACAACAAAATCCTACAGTTGACCGGTTGTTTGATTATAGGCAAACCATTCATAAAACTGATTTAATTTTCAGTAAGAATCTTATTTAAGAATTTACTGCAATGCTGAATCTTAGATTAGTGCAACATAAATATAAATTGAGTAGAAATTTATCTCACTCAGTGGTTCAAAGTGGGCAGTATTACATTGATTGCAGGGTTTATGCATTTCCTAATATTTGGTTTTATTGCAGTAATTGGAATGAAATATCAAACATTATGTATAGCTGATGGCTAATTCAATACTAGCATTTTAAGCTACCATTGGAGATAAATTTGAGTCCCAATGATTCAACATGCTAGGAAATATAATCATTAGCCCCCTTGCTTAACACTTATATAGACTTTTGTAAATAACTAAAACCACTGGAATAATGAACATTTGTGAATTTTAATAACATTGGTCCACTTTAAGATTAATTCAAATTTACCATTGGAAAGATTGATTCTGAGTTGAGCCTGTTATACAAGAAAGATAGCTTGAGATTTTAAAACCACTGACTGCAGAAGTCATTGGGAGAGGTATTATAACTCGGCTGACCAGTAGATTTGCAGACTGTGGAGGAAGGGGAAGGGGGAGGTGGGAGGGGCATTAAATTTGTAGTATTGCCTTCCTGCCATCCTCAACCCATCCTCAATTTTATAGAGGAAGATGACATGCCTAGGGAGGCTGGGACAGTCAGTCAATTTTTTAAAGTAAAAACAGAAAGTGCTAGAGAAATCCAGCCAGTCTGGTGGTAACTATAAGGTTAAGATCCCAAAGAAGAGTCATATCAGACTCAAAATGTTAACTTCGTACCTCTTTCCACAAACGTTGCCAAGCTTTCTGAGTTCTTCGTGCACATTTTGTTTATTTATTTCAGACTTCCAACATTAGTAGTACTTATTTTAAAGACAATTTTCCATAATTTTGAAACCAAAAGAGAAAATGCTGGAAAATCTCAGCAGGTCTGGCAGCATCTGTAAGGAGAGTAAAGAGCTGACGTTTCGAGTCTAACTGACCCTTTGTCAAAGCTCCATAATTTTGAGTTCAGTCAGCAATTGTGGGCAGGTGGTGCCAAACATCATTGAACAGGAAGGGAGAAGGTTGCTTCCCCCATTGGACCCCTTTTCCCTAAAATCTTTACCCACCCCCAGCCTTTTCAATATGACTCCCACTCCTCCCTCTCTATTCCTCCTTCCATCCCAGCCATGAGACATCTCTCACTTGCTTCCATCTTGGTTTTGGAACTGAGAGCCTATGGATTACCAAGCTGCTAACTAATCAGAATGACAGTCAGCACAAAGAGTTGGGACTTCATCTCCTTGAAGGATTAATTGGTTGGGGGGGGGGGGGGGAAGGAGGTCGGGAGGGGGTGCAGCCAGTCTGCCCATTGCCAGGCATTAAATTTTGCCTCTTGACTTCTAAACACCATGCTCTTTATGTTCCAGTGAAAAATGTATGTAAACCTGTCATTGCCCATTTGCTCATGAAAGCTTCACATTAAAGTAACTCAAACCTTTCTCTTCCAAAAAGGTCAAATCTAGCCTATCTAAATGAGGTGAATGTTGAATGTGAGGCACCTATATGAACAAGAATGGACAGATGTAATCTGGCTTTTTGGTAATTTTAGTCAATCTCTTAAGAGATGTTATGATACTGGAACGGATGGTATTTAAACCTGGGTCTCCTGGCTCAGAGGCATGAACAGTATCACTGTACCACAAGAGGTCTCAAACTAGCTTGAGTACACATTAAAATGAAATCCATTTAGACCTCTATTGTTTGTAATATATATAAATGATATAGATGAAAATGTGGATAATCTGATTAGTAAGCTTTCATGGGAAATGAAAACTAATGAATTCTGGAGAGTGAGGAAGATTGTCGAAGAATGTAGCATGATATAAATCAGTTGGAAAGTTGGGTGATGAAATGGCCAGTGGAGTTTAATCCAGACCAGTGTGAGGTTATGCATTTTCGAAGGTCAAATGCAAGGGCAAAGTATACAGTAAATGGTAGGACCCTTAGGAGAATTGACAGACAAAGGGATCTTAGGATACCTGAAAGTGGCAACACAATTAGATAAGGTGGTAAAGAAGGCTTACATCATGCTTCCCATCATTGGCAAGGGCATTACATATAAACATTGGTAACTCATGTGGCAGCTATAAAAAAAACTTTAAGTAAGCCACATTTGGAGAAGAATGTGCAGTTCTAGTTACTACATTGTAGGAAGGATGTGAAAGCTTTGAAGCAGATGCAAAAGTGGTCTACCAGGATGTTACCTGGATTGGAGTTTATTAACTATAAGGACAGGTGGGATCAACTTCAATTGTTATCAGGGAGAAATTGAGGACTACAGATGCTGGAGATTAGAGTCGAAAGTATGTTGCTAGGAAAGTACAGCAGGTCAGGCAGCATCCGAGGAACAGGAGAATCGACATTTCAGGTATAAACCCTTCATCAGAAATGTTCTGAGGAAAGGTCACCTGACCAAAACGTTAACTCTGATTTCTCTTCACAGATGTTGCTAGAGCTGCTGAGCTTTTCCAGAACCATCTGTTTTTGTTTCTGATTTACAGCATCCACAGTTCTTTCATTTTTTTTAATGAATAGAGGGATATGGACAATGTGCAAGCAGATGAAATTAATTTAGAATGGCATTATGGACAGCACAGGTATGGTGGGCTGTAGGTCTGTTTCTGTGCTGCTCTGTCCGATGTTCCTTGTTCTGATTTGATGCTAATTATTAGTAAACTGACCATTTCATTTGCAGCCCACATGGTGGCAGGTTTTGAAGCTGGAAAAAATGACACACCAAAGCAGTATGTTGTATTTGAAAATTGAATGTGACATGGTAGGAGAGTTTCCAAAAGCTGACTCTCCTGGACAGGTGTTGCTTTGGTGGTAATATTTCAATAGTGTTAAAAGTGGACTTTGCACAGTTTCCGGTGTATGTATGACCATGGTGGGAATTGAGCATTAGTCTTGGCCTCTGGATAACTATTAAAGTGATAATGCCACTAAATCATCATCCCCCTATTTATAACCTCATTCTTAATTTAAATAAACACATGCTGCTGTGTCAAAGGTGCAGTTGCATTGATACCTCAAGCAACAAGCTGGCCATCTCTGCAATCTGTAATTGCAGAGGAGTGGTAATGAGTATAGTTCCATGATGCTGCACGGCCAGTGGAAGATATGGAAACACAATTATGAGTTAGTAAAATTTATAATTTTTCAGTCATTTTGAACATTTGTTCAGGAGGATTTGAGAGGAAGTTATATTTACTATTAAAGTTTGGAAGCACTGTATTTATACAGTGAAAAATGTTTAATTAGTTAGTTGATATATTAATGAGCTAGCTCCATGTTCTTTTACTTTCAAGAAGCTTGACATCATTCAGGACAAAGCAACCCACTTGATTGGCACCACATCAACAAACATTCAATCCCTCCACCACCAACAGTCAGTAGCAGCAGTGTGTGCTATCTACAAGATGCACTGCAGAAATTCATTAAAGACAGTATCTTCCAAACACACAACCACTTTCATCTAGAAGGACAAGGACAGCAGATACTTGGGAACACCACCACCTGCAAGTTTCCCTCCAAGTCACTCACCACCCTGACTTGAAAATATACCACTGTTCCTTTGCAATTATTGGGTCAAAATCCTGGAATTCTCTCCCTCATGCATTGTGAGTCAACCCAAGCAAGTGGACTGCAGGGATTCAAGAAGGCAGCTCACCATCACCTTCTCAAGGGCAAACAGGGATGGGCTATCAATGCTGGCCCATCGCCCAAGTCCACAAATGAATTTTTAAAATATTATGCTGCTTTTTTAAGACTGTGTCCACAATATTACAAGACTTTCTCACTTTATTTTAGAGTCTGATGCTTTTCATATGTAAACAGTGAATGTTAAGACATGGAGACAGTGATGCTCAAAATCAAATAAAATGACCAGGTGATGTAAAGAGTGGGGTGTGCTCTTTATTTTCATTTAACTTTGTGTGGACAAGTCGTGCTGGTTGATCAAGGTGTATTTGATCATAACTTTGTTAACAATGCCTGGATGTTTGCCATGATCAGGAGTCTCTCCATTTATGGTAAAATGGTACATGAATCCTAAATTGCAAGCCTGTTCCCTAGTGGTGGCACTTCCCATTTTCATGAGGTCAGTTGTGTTTCACACATTCTTCAGGCAGGCAGCTGGCCATATAAATTATCTGTTACATCCATTCTGTGTAATTTGGCTAATGCAGAAGCATAAACCTGAAGTATGCAGAGCAAGCCTGGTAAAAGCAACTCTGAACTTAGTGAATACATTTTTTTGGAATGCTTCTCTCATTGCCCTTTTCTCCTCCTTTATTTTTTTCCTCCATTCCATAAAACCTATTGAACTGTCATTTTATATTTATCCATAACAAATTTACTGATATACACTTCCAGACCCCAATGCAAATCTTACTGATTGCCCAGTATGTTGGCTGTTTACATTCAGGAATCCTGTATTCAGTTTGTTGAATACCTTTTATAATATACATATCAGTGCCCTATAATTTCCGCTGCCTCCAGTGCATTGGACTCATTTATAGTTAATATGTCAAGAGTCTTTTAATTTTTTCAGTACATTAAATATCTTGAACTGCCAGTGCACATCTCATCTCGTTCTTCATTTATATTCTTCAATATTCACAGTTAGCCTGTCCATCCATTTCCCTGCTGAACTAGAATAGTGATCTTCTTTTGAACTTTAGCTTAATGACTGCAACTTTCTTTGGTAGTACTGTCCTTGCAAGTTTCCTACTTACTTTTTCACGTTGGATATAACCTCCCTTTGAGGTAATATGTGTCCACTTTAATCTAAATCATAAAATCACAAACTCAACCACAAATATCATACTTATAAAAGAAAATCTGTTTATGTCACATGCAGACTAAAAGCTATAGACATGTTTGAAAGGAAGGAAAGCAGCACAACTTTGTTTAGGAACATTAATTAGTTAGCAGCTTGCAAACACACAGACTGCAAAAAGGACACTTTCATCAAATTACCCCAGCAGAGATTTAGACGCACACATGCCCACATACACATACACAATAGTCATTTCTGCAATGTATATATCAGAACCAAGTAGAATCCATGACATAACAGACTGAGGAAATTGAAGGTTCTGATGGTAATGCCCTCTGATGGGAAGCCTGAAAGTATCCATTTAAATTATTAAGTTCAAAGGATTCTGCTGCAGTTAAGTAAATAGTTTCCCAGGAGAAAGTAGTCAATTAAAAATCTAGTTAACACCTATGTACAGTAATTGTTAATTTCCGCTCCTCAGAAAACCCAGCCCTTGCCTTTTCCAATAGCATTCTAAGCTGCTGTGTTGGTTCCAATGTAATTTGTACCCCTAGTTTTCCAAAATTTGTTTCTGTCCTAGGGCTTGTTTCTGGGCTCATTACTAAGTTGTTTCTACTTTTGGATATACTTGTGGACTGATCCACAGAGTCTCAAGTGCGAATTAATTATAGTTATCGTTGCTCTTTCTTTCCTATCTTTATCTCATCAGCTAGGAATTTAGTTATAAATGCTTCACACCACCAGCTAAAGGTATTATTTTCTGACACGTCTCTCTGTTTCCACTTGGTCATCAACTCTAGTTTCTTCCCACTACTCTTATGGCCATTTTTTGCTCAGGACCCTACCTGATGTGATTCTGACCTCTATTGTGCACCAGCTTAGATCTACTGCCCTGATGATTCTGGCCTAGCTGTCATGCAGTGGTTCTGATCTCTCCTGGCAGCTGTCACCAATGTTGCAGCTTTCTCAGCTTGGTTCTCTCAACTCGTGACCCCTATTCTGGTGTATGTTTTCATCATTCAACACTCAGGTCTCCAATGTTGGTTCTTTATACTCATTTGAACCACCAGTCCCACAAATACATGGTAAATGCTTCCTAACTACAGTTGGTAAAATAAAGTCCCTTCATCAGTATCCTCTCTGCTGCATTTGCAATATGGCATACCCCACTCTTGTCACTATATGTAAAGGTGAAGGCTTTCATTTTCCCCAATACTCAAAAATGCCTCAAAAGTTGGATGTCTTATTCAAAAAAATTATCTTCATTATATACAAGTCACAAGGAAATCATACTGTTATGAATTATAGTAGGGGTTCTACAACATTTAAGCAGTAAATCTATACAGTTACAACAAGCTCCCTTGATCAGTTGTTTTGTCTTAAGTTAGCTCTTTCCATTTTAATCCCCAATCTCATCTTTCCTTGATCACATTATCATGTGACCTTCAATCTCTTCCCTCCCTGATCTCATCTGCAGTTAATCAAATAATTCATGTGGCTTTCTATCTCACAGTCAGGTTTCTCTAAAGCTTTAGCAGCTTAGATTTTATGCTAAGTGACCCAATATTCTTGTTTGTCGGTCTGATTTACACTGTTATCCAATATTCTGACTGAGATACTAGGAAATTCAATGTCAATTCCCAACCTTCTGACAGCCCCATGCTTTGCTTTTCCTCTGGTCAGAAGTCACACCCCCAGGTTATAGTCCAACAGGATTATTTAAAACCATAAGCTTTCAGAGCTCCTTGACTTAACCTGACGAAGGAGCAGTGCTCCAAAAGCTGATGATTTCAGATAAACCTTTTGGACTATAAGCTGGGGGCTTTCTGACCAGAGGAAAGGCAAGGCATGGGGCTGTCAGAGGGTTGGGAATTGGGGTTGCATTTCCTAGTCAGAATATTGGACTACAGTGTAAATAAGACTGACAAACAGGAATAATGGGTCACTTGGCATAAAATTTAGGAGAAACCTGACTGTGTGACTTCTGACCTTGTCCAACACTGGCACCTCCACATCATGGTCACCTGTCCTTTGTTATTGACCATCACAAAGTCTATTTGGTCTATTTGGACTTGTAAAATCTAATTCAAAATAAACATTCCAAATCAGATTTATAAATAAAATAATTACACATAAACATCAATTGTTCATCCTTGTGTATTCCATTAACACCATTTTCCATCTGGCTTTATTGTTGTAACTTCATACGGTGGTTACATCCCTTTTGGTTTGGCTGCAAATGTTTGGTAGGGGAAGATTGCAGGTGGCCAAAGAGAACAATGTTGAGGAGCTCTGGGCCTAAATAGTCCAGATGCGACATCATTATTGGGTTCACAAGTGAGAATGCATTTGACTACTACTTAAGCTCTGGTTGCATATGATTAGTAAGTTACAGGTTGCATAATTTTAGTCTGACATTCTTTCTCCATATAAAGTAACTAAATGCATCATCTCAGCAGCAGTAAACCACTTCAAAATCATTGTCTTTTAAAGGCTTTGACCCTTTTTATGCAATGAGATACAGTCATAATTCTGAAGAGGAAATTACAGTGGCATTTGCTCACATCAATAGGTTGGAAGACATTTTTTTAAAATCATGTATAAAACCTGTTTTTTTGCAGCCTACCTCAGAAGCAATAGGTCTATGTTGATTACATGGGGAATGCCACCTTTTTCAGGGTTTGTCTAATTTCACAGAGTCTGTGTTGATTCCATTGGCAAAAACTCCATCAGGACACCCTGTGGAGAAGTATGGTATCTCACACAGCAGCTTCCAGACTTCAGGATTTAGCAGTGCATGTGTAAATGCCATGAATCAGTGTCCGATTTGTACCTTCTAAGTAGCTAACTGTAACAGCCTTGTCATTATTACTGATACAAATTCCAGGTCAGTAACTGTAATTTGGGGTGATCTATCTCCAAAAGGGCACTGCTGTACAGGACAGAGTTCAAAAATGAATGGCGTGAATGATTTGAGGGCTTGCTGCTCTGGGCTATGGTAACAGATTTCCAGAAATGAACATATTGTCATTGGAGAAACCAAGATTAAATGATGACATGAGTTCTCAATTGTATCATAATATGAAATAGCTGCCCTAAAGCATAACTTTTTTTTATTTTCTTTTGTGCATTGATCACAAGAAATACATTTTACTACAAGTCAGTGGTTTTGAATTATTCTCCCTAGTTGTCGTTGCACTGTCGTTATACTGTGAAATGCTAAGTAAAATTGAAAAGGCATCATTTAACCCATTTTAGAGGATGCAGAGTACTCACAATTCAACCAATAAAACAACATACTTTAAAACATCCCTTTACTCTTACCAGTTGGTTATAATGTTGTGTTTCAGCAAGATTTGGAGAATATTCCCATTTGCACTTAGCATTTTGTTGAGTGTGTTTCATAGAGGCTGGTTCATCATGGCTCAGAGCAATCTTTCTCACTCAATCCTGCTTTTTAATGAGCTCTTAAACTCATCATGTTAAATTCATTATGTAACCAGGCTCTTGGGTACCTATCTCAGGACTTGCACAACTAAAGGCAGAAGTGCTCAGCCAAGACTTTTCAGCTTTCATACCTCTAGCACCATGCTTCAAGCCCAGCTGCATATCATGTCAGATACTCCCCTTCATATTGTGGTGCTGAACAGTTATTATTGAATATGTGGGCCAGAGGGAAGGAAAGCTCACTTCCCACGTCATGGACAGAGACATGGAAATGTTAGTGGACAGAGTGAAGGACAGGTGGATAACCTTTTTCCAGCAACTACTATAGGAGACCATACCATTAGGTACAATCAGAATGGATACAGATTGCAGCCCAGCTTAATACTTTGCCCCAGCTCATCAGGAACACCCAGTAGCATCAAGTCACCATAATCTCATAGGACTGTAGGGATATTCACCATGAGAGACAACTCATGGTGAATTGAACCTGACAGTCATCATGCCTCAGGCAGAAGTGATGTTGAGAAGGTGAGAGCTCTCTGGTGACCTCAGCTGGAGCAGGAATTGAACCTGCACTGTTGGCATTATTCTACATCACAAACCAGCTGTCCAACCAATGAAGCAGTACAGATAAAATAACATTTTGTGATCTGTAAGCGTAAGTGCCAATATATTCTATTACCTCACTATTACCTTAAAAAGCTTACCAAATCTCAATGAAGACAGCTGTTAGGGTTGAGTGCATCACGTTCATTCAATGGTCTGCAGTCATCTAATCTTCCAAAGCTTTATTGCTTCCTGCCAATTGAACCATCTCTTTACTCATGCAGACACATCAGGGCCTCTTTAGCTCATGCATTACTATATTCATTTCTAACCACTTCCATCTTACTCCATTACTTCCTTGTCTCATTACAGGAAAAGCTCCCAAATCCATCCTCACTCTGGACTGATGTCTCATTTGCACTCAACTGACCAATTAGTAATTCTCTGACTGATTACAGTTCACTTGCTGAATTGACCCTGGCCCAAACCTCAGACTTCAAAGACTTGAAACCCCCAGATTTGGTAAAACCAGGTGTGTGATGTAAGACTAAGTGTGTGACTGACTGTGGCCAAACTACTGTAAAATAATTAGACAAACCTTTTGACTGATATAGTCCTGCTTCACCCTACCAAGGACTGTTGACTTCCACATATCACCATTTACTTGAAGTACATGTGGAATGTTTGCCAGGTAAATTGCTGGCACATGCTGCTAGTCAAGCAGTGATGGAGGATGCTCATTGCAGCAACATGTCTAGCCCCTGTCTGACTCGTGTATCAATTGCTCAGTACTCTCCACTTGTAACAAACCATGATCCTTCCTCTGCATGAAAATAAATTTGTAAATCACAGCATGTACTTTAGCATTAAAGTTCTTGTGTATTAAGAAGTCATGGCAGACCTTGCAGAGTCTCACAGCCTTTAATCAGTCCTGAAGTCAATGCGTGCAATAAGAAAGGAATGTTAAGTATGCAGAGGCTGGAATCCCCTCAATAAGAGATAAAATGAATGAGTACTAAGAAATCAAGCTAATGGGAAATAAAGAGATGGCAGGCCAATTAAACAAAAAAATTGGTTGTCTTTACAAACCAGGACAGAAGTAACATCCCAACAAGTCTAATGAGAGAGAGAAAAGGAAGTTTTGTTCAGGAAATTGATTGGATTAAAGGCCAATGAATCCCAAGGGCCCAATATTCTCCACCCCAGAGAACTTAATAAAGTGTCCTTGGTGGTCATCTTTTAAAATCTATCTAGAATCTGGGACAGTTCCCATGGATTGGAGGGTAGCTAATGCCACACAATGTAAAGAAAAAATTCGAACTCGAGAGAAACAGGGAATTATAGACCAGTCACCCAGACATCAAGGAAAATGCTAGAATTCGTTATAAAAGATTTAATAACAGAGCACTTGGAAAACTGTGTCAGGATTGGACAGAGTCAGCATAGATTTATGAAAGTGAAATCATGTGTAACACTGATTTTTGAGCATGTTGAGTTGATAGTAGGAACCCAGTGGATGTGGTTTACTTTGACTTTCAGAAGGTTTTCAATAAAGTCCCACATAAGAGATTAGCATGTAAAATTAAAGCACATGGGATTGGGGATAGTGTACTGATGTTGATACAGAAATCTAGATCGATCAGAAACAAAGATTAGAAATAAATGGGTCATTTTCAGAGGGGCAGCCAGTAATTGGTGGGGTACACAGGGTTAAGTATTTGGGCCCAAGCTATTCACAATGTATGTTAATGATTTACATAAAGGAACTAAATATAATATCTCCATATTTGCAATGGCACAAAGTTGATGGAGCGAGGGTGAGCTTTGAGAAGGATTCAGAGGTGATTCAATGTGATTTGGGCAAGGTGAGTAAGAGGATAAATGTAAGCTTATCCACTTTAGTAGCAAAAACAGGAAGATCAATTATGATGTGAATGGTGATAACTTGAGAAGGGAAGTGCAATGAGACCTGGGTGTCCATGTATACCATGGACACTTAAAGTAAGCAGGTCATGAATATGGCAAATGATATGTTGGCCTTCATACTGAGAGGATTTGATTGCAGAAACTGTAGTGATAAGATTATACCTGGAGTATTGTGTACAGATTGGTCTCCTTGTCTGAGGAAGAATGGTCAGATTATGAAGAGAATGCAACAAAGATTTACCAGACTAATTACTGGGATGGCAGGACTGAAGTATGAAGAGAGATTAGATCAGGTATGACTATTTTCACTGGTATTAAAAGAATGAGAGGGTTCTCATAGAAACCTATAAAATTGTAATAGTACTAAGTGAGGTAAATGCAGAAAGAATGTTCCCGATGACTGGGCATCCCAGAACCAGAGGTCACAGTCTAAGGATTACAGGGTAGACTGTTCAGAACTGAGGTGAGGAGCAATTTCTTCACCCAGAGAGTGGCAGGTCGATGAAATTCTCTTCCCCAGAAAGCAATTGAGGCTAAAACGTTGATTTTCTTTTCAGGAAGGAGGTAGTTATCATAGTTAGTGTTAAAGGAATCAAAGGCATGGGAGAAAACAGGGACAATGTACTAAATTAGATGGTAAGCTATGGTCATCTTGAGCAGGCCCAAAAGGCCAAATGGCCCACTCCTACTTCTGTTTGCACATTTTCTCTGCATTCTGTGCCTCTGCACATGACAGAACTTGATGTAACTACACAACTCATAGGTAACCATAGGCTTCAAAGCAGAAATCATGCCTGAGTTGATCCAAGAGATGGCATGATGATGAGGTGGGGCTGATTTATTGAATCCAATTTGTGTGGATGAAGTGTCAATGAGGATAGTAGCCATGGAGCATGGAGGAATGCTATTCTGAAGAAAGAGTTGCTTGATGGCCATGACAAGTTGCACACAAGGTACTTGCTTTGATTTATATGTCAAATGTCAAATGTTTGTGCCATCTGTTTCTGAACATAGCATTTATGAAGGAAGGGAAAGCTGGAAATTGTATAGAAATAAGGTGAGTTGGGGTTTAGATGAGATTCAAATGCATGGAAATAAGATAGTCGCCACTCAATGATGATATTCCAACTTTATCAACAACTACCTAAAGAAAAGAATTGAGAAGCACATTCACATCATCTTTTCTCACCTTTCTAGCCATTATTCATGCTGTACCAATGAAGGAAATTCAAACAAGGTCATTTCCTTCCAGTTTTAGCTCGATATTTCTCTCACACTAAGGCTAAAGTATGATAGGTGCCAATTTCCTTTGATGTAGATATTAGTGTAGTAAGGTGAAATGGTGGTTTGCACATATGGGCAAAATATTGAAGCCATGCTTAATGTAAGCAGCCTAAATTATATATCTAAGATACATCTGCCTCCTTCAAAGCTAAAATTGGATTCTACTACCCTGCAACAAACAAAAACAGAAATTGTTGGAGGAACCCAACAGGTCTATCAACACCTGTGGAGAGAAAACAGAGTTAACATTTCAAGACTAGTGGCCCTCCTTCAGAACTTCAGATTTGCCAGACCTGCTGAGTTTCTTCATCAATTTCTGGTTTTGCTTGTTTCAGATCTCTAATAAGGTACAGACTAGTCTTAAACTTCTCTTTTGATCCCTTTCTTTTAATATTCTTGGAAGGTGAAACCACAAAAATGTCTGCAAGAGATGTGTCTCTATCTAGAAGTGGTGGGGAAACAATAGTTTCATCAGCCCCTTTGTTATCACAAATTGCTCTCTTTTGAAGTTTCTTTAATACCTTTAGCTGTTACATTCCAACAATCCTCCACAATTTTTTTTTGCCACCAAACTACTGAATTTAACCAAGCAGCCATTTTATCTTTGAAGCAGTTCTCTTGAAAAAAAGACACATTTGGGAATTAAGGGCTAAAAATGCTTGTATTATTTTGGGGTTCTAACCTGAGGTTGTCATAATAAAAGTTCTCAGAGGAACTTGAGATGGCAATTTGCCATGGCATCTACTTCAACAGAATGATTAAATAAGTGAGTAAATTTTTTTTCTCTCATTCATTGAATGCCATTGTCATGGCTGCGCCCTCATTTACTGTCCATCCCTAATTGTCATTAACTAAGTGTATTGCTAGACTATTTCAATGGGCAGTTAAGAACTTTGTGGGAAAATGTGAATAATTTGTTTGCCATTATAGTGCTACTTCGCAATACTAAAGAATCTAACATTTATTAATAATACGTTTGACTGAGTAAATCTAATTAGACAGGCGTAAAGAATGAACTTCAAAGCAGATAAGATGACTGTAATTTAACGCTGTAATTTTGATATCACTTTACTATGGTTAACAGAGTTAGGCAAATCCTCCTCTGTCAGTTTCAGAGTCAATGATTCCAGTGCTCTCATAGTTGACATCCCATCCTCCTATCACTATAGATTCAGCGCATCTCGATCTTATTTGCCCGAGATGTCCTGTGTGCTCATCAATTAACTTCCTGATGTATACGGGTTTCCAGTTCTGCCTGACTTCTACTTGTGCATTCCCATCCCATTAGCACCTGAACCTTCAGCTCCAGCTCCTCTCCAGTACTATCCTGAAGATTAGAATAAGATGTTCATCAATATGTACACAATTATATTATCACATTTCAAACCTGGCCTCTGTTGCCAAGCATGTCAAATTTCTAGACTTCAATAAGATTATCTACTTGTAATAACCGAACACATCAGCATTTCCCAATATGACAACTGTGAAGCTGACATCAAGTTTTGGCATCCACACTTCTTCACGAAAATTCAGAAGTTGTTGATTGCGATATTTGATTTCTCCACAGGGTGCACAGTTAAAATCCCCACAGATGGAGCTCTTCAGAAAAAAATACTTAATTTGGCATGAACTTGCACTTTTACACTGTTAGACTCACTGTAAAAAATCTCTTGGCAAACATATGCCTTTTTGATTGAGGTGCAAATGGGTTTTAATTGCATTCTAAGTTGATTGATTAGAAATAAACAACCTCTCTGACCTCCTCATAGGTCTGCTCCTGGGCCTGGCCAAAGTGGCCATTAACAGGTCCAGACAGTGGGCCGTGGAAGGGGTCGTTATGGCCAATTGCCTGCCCTCTTCTGTGGTTACATCTGGGCCTGGGTGTCCCTGGAGAAGGAGCACTACCAACACCCTCAAGGTCTTCAGGGAGAGATGGGCATCGCAGGATGTGGGGTATTTTATTTCCCCTCTGACTCTATTTTGATTTAGTCCCTGCCCTCCCCTTTCACTTTTTGATCACGCAGTATTGCCCTTGGATGAGAAGGGCACGACTTGTTACTGGCTACTCGGGTGTTTCCTTTCTTCCTGGTGGTGGAACATAAATAAAATTTTATGCACTCATTGTTCATTCACTGTTTAAAAAAAAACAACCTCTGTGACCTGCAGAAACATATTTTATGTTTATGCACTATTGAATTTTATGATGAAAATGAGTTTGTAATTTTCATATAGTGTGTGTTTAAAATTTGTTTATAATTAATCAGTTTCTAACTTAATCCCATATGTCCATCCTGACCTTCATATAACTGTAGCATGATTAAAAAGTGAAAGATGGTCAGTGTTTTTACTTGCCACTTTGCAGTTGGTGAGAAATTTTCAATGTGATTGACTATTTAGTCTGCTTGATGGTATCATTATTACTGGATCCCAAAGATCCACTTCTTCAACCCCAGAACTAAAAGTGTACTGTGCACCACAGATATTGTTAGATTTGTATGGGCAGCTTTTATAAAGATGCAAGCTTTGTCAATTCTCCATTATCTGCACATTTTGGGCCAATATAATTTATTTGACTTTATCTGTACAATAATTCTCTGTGGCAAAATGTTCTCTTGCAATATAAGACTTTATTCAAGTATTTTGGCGACAACTGTCATATTTGTTATTTGAGAAGTAATCTGCACCAGTGTTTTTCAAAAACACTGCACTCATCTCGTATTAACAAATTATAGTGTAACAGCAGTTTCTGGGGCCAAGTTCAAGAAAATACTGAGATGATAAACATCCATAGAAATAGTACTCCTTTTGAGCTTTCAAGCTTTTGAATGGATATGTCCTTTCTTGAATAGTTTTCCTCTATTAAAAATGCCAAATTGTTATGATGTAGCATCACTAAGTGTCTACTGTGCTGAAGTATTCAACTCCTCAAGCATAGAACATGAATGCATAGAATTTGAGAAAAGCCATTACTGTTTACCTTATCAATTCCAATTAAGAAATCTGCATTCAGATTTTAAGATTAATTTGACTTCCCAGTGGAGAGAGTCACCAGTCTTAGTCAGGTTATCTTTGGTGGGGAGATGAACAGTTTCTGAAAAGCAAGCCTAACTTTCCAACTGAACACAGATGAATCCTAGTAGGTCAGCAAATTGAAGGTGGCCATTTAGATATTTCACACAGTATAACTGTAAAACGAATGAATGCATAGTTATTTGAGTTTGATTTGATCCTTGCTTGAAATGTAGGCACTACTTTTGTAACTTTCAATCAGAAAACCACTTTTGCATTCAATTGCAGCAAAACTGTACTTGGCCCATAAAGAGGGACGGAAATGTGTTGCTGGAAAAGCGCAGCAGGTCAGGCAGCATCTAGGGAACAGGAGAATCGACGTTTCGGGCATTAGCCCTTCTTCAGGAATTAAGGGCTGAAGAAGGGCTAATGCCCGAAACGTTGATTCTCCTGTTCCCTAGATGCTGCCTGACCTGCTGCGCTTTTCCAGCAACATATTTCCATCTCTGATCTCCAGCATCTGCAGACCTCACTTTCTCCATAAAGAGGGACACAAATTCATGGCAACCAGCTCACTTCCTGGACACGCAATGTCTGTCCACCATTTACAAAACACAAGTCAGGAGGATGATGGAATACTCTCCACTTGCCTGGATGAATGCAGCTCCAACAACACTCATGAAGCTCAACAGAAACCCAGATGAAGCAGCCCTCTTGATTGGCATCACATTCACTCCCTTCACTATCAAAGCACAAAGGTAGCAGTGCATGCAAACAACAAGATACATTGCAGGAAATTACTTAGTCAGCACCTTTCAAACCTGTAATCTTTATTGGCTAGATGGATCAGAGCAGCAAATGCATGCAAAGATCACCACCTGCAAGTTCACCTTCAAATCACACATCATCCTGACTTGGAACCATACTGCAGCTCCTTTACTGTCACTGAGTCATTATCCTGGATCTATCTTCTTAACAGCATCTTGAATATATCCTCACACCAAGGATTGCCGTGATTCAGCCCACCACAAGGGCGGCACGGTGGCACAGTGGTTAGCACTGCTGCCTCACAGCGCCAGAGACCTGGGTTCAATTCCCGCCTCAGGCAACTGACTGTGTGGAGTTTGCACGTTCTCCCAGTGTCTGCGTGGGTTTCCTCCGGGTGCTCCGGTTTCCTCCCACAGTCCAAAGATGTGCAGGGTCAGGTGGATTGGCCATACTAAATTGCCCATAGTGTTAGGTAAGGGGTAAATGTAGGGGTATGGGTGGGTTTCGCTTCGGCGGGTCGGTGTGACTTGTTGGGCCTGTTTCCACACTGTAATCTAATCTAATCTAATCTAACCTAATCTAATCTAAAATAAATCCCTCACAACTTCCTCAAGGGCAGTTCTCGAGGAGCTACAGGGAGTGACTGAATAGGCTGGAGCTTCTTTTCCCTGGAATGTCAGAGACTGAGGGGGTGATCTTATTGAGGTCTATAAAATCATGAGGGCCATGGGTAGGCTGAAGAGCCAAGGTCTTTTCCCAGGGTAGGGGAGTCCAAAACTAAAGGCATGGGTTTAAGGGGAGAGGTGGAAGATTTAAAAAGGACCTGAGGGGCAACTTTTTCATGCAGAGGGTGGTGCATGTATGAGCTGCCAGGGAGGTGGTGGAAATGGGTACAATTACAAAATTTAAAAGGCATCACTTTGAGTGCCTGAATAGGAATGGATTAGAGGAACATAGACCAAATTCTAGCAAATGCGACTAGATCAGTTTAGGATATCTGGTCGGCGCAAATGAGTTCAAATGACGGGACTGTTACCATGCTATATGACCCAATGACTCAAGTTATCAATAGAAAGGGTGAGTGTGTGCCAGGAATTCTGGCTAACTCAGTTGTGACTGACACAATCTGGATACAAAATTTGCTTCTTTCTTTTCAAGGGTTCTTCGCGAATTCTTTTCAAGGGCGACTTCTGATTTTCAGGAATTCCTTTCTCGTTATTACTAACTTGTTTAATAGATGATGCTTCACATAGTAACAATATCTTTAGTATGTGTGCTAACATTTGAAGCACTTGAATTTGCATGAATGCAGGAACAGTGGAATTCGTTAATATCCTCAATAGTTGCCAACACTCCATTAAGCTTTAATCCATAATATACAATGAACACATTAATTTAGTTGATAGCACTCTATTTAATTTGGCACATGATAACAAACATAATTTAACTGACCTGTTTCTGCATCTAAAACAAAACTTTCACCTTGAATATACCTTCCACAGATAAGGGAGGACACAGAAAACACATTTCTAAAACTAGAAAGTATTAAGTAAGCAGTTTAACACATTCTTTCTGGTATCTCAGACCTCAATCTCTGATTTAAATTTGACAACTAACACCTTGTTCATTACATTAAAAGCATCCACTATATATTGTGACCTAAAACTAAAATTTCCATATCAATTTTCAAGGAATTCCTGACTTGATTGATTTTTGGCTCATTGTTGGCTAAGTATTTGTTTTAGGCAAAAGTGAGTATTGCAGATGCTGGAAATCAGAGTCTAGATTAGAGAGGTGCTGGAAAAGCACAGCAGGTCAGGCAGCATGCCAGGAGCAGGAAAATCAACGTTTCAGGCAAAAGCCCTTCATCAGGACTGGTTTTTTTTGATGAAGCTAAAACGCACAACACCGGATTATAGTCCAACCAGTTTATTTAAAGCCACAAGTGCCTGCTCCTTCCTCAGGCAGCTAATGAGAGAGAATACATTAACCACAGAATTTATCGTAAAAGGTCAAAGGATCACACAATTTATGCGAATGTATTGAACAAACCAGATGGCTATTAAGTCTTCAATCAGTTGGAATGGAGGTGCAGTTTTTGATTGATTAATATATAAATCCCTGCCCCCAGATAACTTCAGATTTTATCAGAATAAAGGTGACACCTTAGATCAGGCATTGCATTTTAGGTGTGAGGCCATGTTTTAAGTGTGTTTTATATCACATCCTGGAGCCAGACTGGTTTTATTTCCAAAGTATGAATTTATAAAATGCCACATTGACTGACTGTCTACAGATTGTGTGCTTTTTGAACAAGATAGAATGTAGCTGCAAATTCAAATCTGCAAATGCAATTTCACCCCATAGATTTATATATGTGTGTGTGTGTGCGTGAGAGAGGGAGACAGAGAGTGAGTGTACAGTGTGGTGGGGTGACCTGTATTATGACATGAGTCCAAGATCCTGGTTGAAGCCGTCCTCATGGGTACCGAACTTGGTTATCAGCCTCTGTTCGGCATCTCTGCATTGTTGCATGTCCCAAAGTCCATCTTGGAGGACATTTATCCAAAGATCTGAGGCTGAATGTCCTTGACAGCTGAAGTCCTTTCCCACATGGAGCAAACATCCCTGTCTGGAGAAGACTTCAGCTGTCAAGGACATTCAGCCTCGGATCTTCAGACAAACATGCTCCAAGGCGGACTTTGGGACATGCAACAACGCAGAGGCTGATAACCAAGTTTGATACCCATGAGGATAGCCTCAACTGGGATCTTGGGTTCATGCCACACTACAGATCATCCCACCACACTATACACTCACGCTCTCATATACATACACTCCCTCATACTCACTCATACTCCCTTTCAAGCACACACACACTCTCTCTTTCTCTCTCTCAAGAACACACGCACACATACACACTCTCTCTCCCTCTCCCTCCTTCTCTCTCTCTCACTATTTGCAGCTACATTCTATTTTGTTCAAAAAGCACATAATCTGTAGACATGATTTGGAGAGGCCAGTGTTGGACTGGGGAGTACAAAGTTAAAAATCACACAACACCAGGTTATAGTCCAACAGGTTTATTTGGAAGCACAAGCTTTCGGAGCACTGCTCCTTCATCATATGAAAGAAGTGAAACTAACAGGGTCATTCTAACAGATGAGAGACTTAACAAACAATAATTTCAGTTACATCACACTGTAAACTTTTGCTATAGGTTCTGTGTCTTACAATCTTATACTCTACAACCACCTGATGAAGGAGCAGTGTGCTGAAAGCTAGTGCTTCCAATTAAACTTGTTGGACCATAACCTGGTGTTGTGTGATTTTTAAATCTGTTGACAGTCAGTCAATTTGGCATTTGGAAATTAAGCCAGTCTGGCTCCAGGATGGGATACAAACAGATTGAAACATAGTTAAAAATCACACAACACCAGGTTATAGTCCAACAGGTTTAATTAGAAGCACACTAGCTTTCGGAGCGCCGCTCCTTCATCAGGTGATTTTAAACTTTATATGTTCTAGTCCTGAAGAAGGGCATCTGCCCGAAACGTCGAATCTTCTGTTCCCTAGATGCTGCCTGACCTGCTGTGCTGTTCCAGCAATAAAGTTTCAGCTTTGATCTCCAGCGTCTGCAGACCTCACTTTCTCCTAGTCCAACACAGGCATCTCCAAATCAAGATTGAAACATGGCCTCATACTTAAAATGCAATGTCTGACCTAAGGTGTCACCTTTATTCTGTTAAAACCTGAAGTTATCTTGGGGCAAGGATTTACATATTAATCAATCGAAACCTGCACCTCCATTCTAACTGATTGAAGACTTAATAGCCATCTGGTTTGTTCAATACATTCGCATAAGTTGTGTGACCCTTTGATCTTTTGCTATAAATACTGTGCCTAATGTATTCCCTCTCTGAGGGCTAGCTGCCTGAGGAAGGAGCAGGGGTTCTGAAAGCTTGCAGTTTCAAATAAACCAGTTGGGCTATAACCTGGTGTTGTGTGATTTTTGACTTTGTCTACCCCAGTCCAACACCAGCAAGTCCACATTATATTCTGTCAATGACGCTTTTAAATTTGTTTTCTCTACTTTGCAGCCTTCAAATTTCCCTCTTTCTAGCTTTTTTTTTACCCCTATAGTTAACTCTCAGTTGCCCCTTGTTGCTTCCCTCTCCTCCTGAATCATGCAGCCTACCTCTTTCTCTTTCCACTTCCAGATGTCCTTTCATCCCCTTGCAACCTCCCTTTCTCACCCATGTTCAGCCTCTTCAGCAATCCCTGTCTCTCTCTTTTTCCCAAACATTTTGCAGCCTCTCAGTCTGCCTCAATCCCTTTACAGAACTCTCCTCTCCCAGATCCCCTTGCAGCCCTTCCCGATCTACATCTCCTTTGCAGTCTCTCACTCTTGCCATAAGACTCTTGTAGCTTCTTTCCTCCCCCAAACCCCTTGCAGTCTCTTTCTCCTCTTCACCTTCCCCCTTGCAGTGCAGCCTCTTTCTTCTCCCAGTGGTTGCCCTCCTGTAGCCCCCAAAGACCCAGCAGTTGGATGTCCTGCCAGGCAGCTCCCCAGATTTGCCATCCCTGCCAACCTAACAGTCCCACACATTCTGCCCAGGACTCAGAAAGGTAGCTAACATCATGAATTTTTCCCCATAGTTTGGGGGAAATTTACATGCTTTCCCATGGATCTGGAGCACTGATCTCAATAAGGTGCAGATGCTTAGCATACTTGTCTGGGTGAGAATCTCAGTTTCTGTATTTTGTCCTCGCACCTGAACTTTGGAAGCTTCTGAAGGCTTTTCAGTTGAAAGTGGTCTGAATTCTTGGCATTCTCTAGTACAAAGTTCAAGGCTTGTATGTATAGAACAAGTTTGGCGAGCAGGACCATTGGTAAATAGACTATCACACTGTCAATTTGGTTACTGCAGATTTACTGCTGTTTATCATAAGACAATATTTGAGCAACAAGATTAAAAGATGTATCCTTTAGAATGAGAGAGAGAGATGGAGAGGCAGGAAAATTTATGGAAGGAATTCCAGAGCTTTTAGGACTTTGATAACTGAAGGCAGTGTCATGAATAATGGATTGATTAAGTTGGAAATGCTCAGGGACCAGAGTTGGAGGTCTAAAGAGCTTGCAGAGGTACCTGGGGAGTATTGAAGAAAAAGTGAAGGGTAAGATGTGTGATTCTTTTTAAGTGGAGCTGTAACTTAATGAAACCAATACTTATTGTGATATCAGGGATGATTGATGAACAAGAAGGCAAATCTCTTTGTAAAATCATCATCCAGAAGGCGTGACAATGAACATTTATCAGTATATTTATTGTTTATGGGTGAACAAAGAAAATTTACAGCCCAGGAACAGGCCTTTCGGCCCTCCAGGCCTGAGCCAATCCAAATGTACTGTCTAAACCTGTCGGTCAATTCCTAAGCATCTGCATCCCTCTGCTCCCCACCTACTCATGCATTTATCCAGATGCATCTTAAATGAATCTATCATGCCTGCCTCTACCACCTCTGCTGGCAACACGTTCCAAACACGTTCCACTTCTGTGTGAAGTACTTGCTGCATTTATCCCACTTAAACTTTCTGCCTCTCACCTTGAAAACATGACCTCTCATTATTGAATCCTTTCCCCTGGGAAAAAGCTTGTCTCTATCCGCCCTGTCTATACCCTTCATGATTTTATAAACCTCGATCAGGTTCCCCCTCAATCTCCTTTTTTCAAATGTAAATAGACCTAACCTACTCAACCTTCCTTCATAACTAGCACCTTCCATACCAGGCAACAGCCTCGTAAACCTTCCCTGCACCCTCTCCAAAGCGTCCACATCCTTTTGGTAATGTGGCAACCAGAACTGTACACAGTATTCTAAATGCGACCGAACCAATGTCTTGTACAATGTTAACATGACTTGCCAGCTCTTATACTCAATACACAGTCCAATGCCTTCTTGACCACTCGATTCACCTGTGCAGCAACTTTCAGGGTACAATGGACCTGCACTCCCAGATTTCTCTGCCCATCAACTTTTTCTAAGGCTCTTCCGTTCATTGTATAATTCACTCTAGAATTAGACTTGCCTAAATGCATCACCTCACATTTGTCTGGATTTAAATCCATCTGCCACTTTTCCGCCTAACTCTCCAGTCTATCTATATCCTCCTGCATTCTCTGACAGTCCCCGATGCTTTCTGCTACTCCACCAATCTTCGTGTCTTCTGCAAACTTGCTGATCATACCAACAGTGCCCTCTTTCAGATCATTTATGTATATTACAAACAACAGTGGCCCCAACACTGACCCCTGTGGAACACCACTGGTCACCTTTCTCCCTTCAACTACTACTCTCTGTCTCCTGTTGCTCAACCAGTTCTTTATCCACCTTGCTACAACACCCTGCACACCATATGACTTTACTTTCTCCATTAGTCTACATGGGGAACCTTATCAAACGCCTTACTAAAGTCCATGTATATGACATCAACAGCCCTTCCTTCATCTATCAACTTGGTCTATTCCTCAAAGAACTCTATTAAGTTGGTGAGGCACGATCTCCCCTGCACAAAACCATGTTGCCTATCACTGGTAAGCCTTCTTTTCTAAATATAAATACAGCCTATCCCTCAGTACCTTCTCCAGCAACTTTCCTACCACCAACGTCAGGCTCACTGGTCTGTAGTTACCCAGAATATCCATTGGGTGAAATAATTTTAAGTTCAATCGATGATCAAAAATTTGTCAGAGTAAACCAACTACCTGTCTTACATGTTCCATGATATTTCTTTTCAGTTGGAATTAATCTTTTTGGGTGTTACAACTTTTGAACCCCACCCCCATTCCCGGCTGAAATGTGTTTTCTAAACAATAGACAATAGGTGCAGGAGTAGGCCATTCATCCCTTCGAGCCAGCACCACCATTCATTATGATCATGGCTGATCATCCATAATCAGTATCCTGTTCCTGCTTTATCCCCACAACCCTTTATTCCACTATCTTTAAGAGCTCTATTCATCTCTTTCTTGAAAATATCCAGAGACTTGACCTCCACTGTCTTCTGGGGTAGAGTATTCCATATATCCACCACACTCTGGGTGAAGAAGTTTCTCTGCAACTCTGTTCTAAATGGCCTACCCCTTATTTTTAAGGTGTGTCCTCTGGTTCTGGACTCACCCATCAGCGGAAACACGCTTCCTGTCTCCAGAGTATCCAATCCTTCAATAATCTTATATGTTTCCATCAGATCCCCTCTCATCCTTCTAAACTCAAATGTATACAAGCCCTGTCGGTCCAGTCTTTCAACATATGATAGTCCTGTCATTCTGGGAATCTCGTGAACCTACCCTGCACTCCGTCAATGTCCTTCCTCAAATTTAGAGACCAAAACTGCACACAATACTCCAGGTGCGATCTCACAAGAGCTCTGTACTGATGCAGAAGATCCTCTTTGCTCCTATACTCAATACCTCTTGTTATGAAGGCCAGCATGCCATTAGCTTTCTTCACTGCCTGCTGTACCTGCATGCTTGCTTTCATTGACTAATGTACAAGAACACCTAGATCTTGTTACACTTACCATTCACCTAACTTGACTCCATTTAGATAGTAATCTGCCTTCCTGTTCTTGCCACCAAAGTGGATAGCCACACATTTATCCACATTAAACTGCATCTGTCCACTCACCCAGCCTGTCCAAGTCACCTTATATTCTCATAACATCCTTCTCACATTTCACCATGCCACCCAGCTTTGTGTCATCAGCAAATTTGCTAATATTACTTTTAATACCTTCATCTATATCATTAATGTATATTGAAAACAGCTGCAGTCCCAACACCGAATCTTGTACCCCACTGGTCACCGCCTGTCCGAAAGGGACCTGCTTATCACTACCCTTTGCTTCCTGTCAGCCAGCCAATTTTCAATCCAAGTCAGTACTTTGCCCACAATACCATGTGCCCTAACTTTGCTCACTAATCTCCTATGTGGGACTTTATAAAAGGCTTTCTGAAAGTCCAGGTACACTACATCCACTGGCTCTCCTTTGTCCATCTCCGTAGTTACATTCTCAAAAAATTGCAGAAGATTAGTCAAGCACGATTTCCCGCTCGTAAATCCATGCTGACTCTAACCTATCCTGTTACTGCTATCCAAATGAGTCATAATTTCATCTTTTATAATTGACTCCAGCATCTGTCCCACCACTGACGTCAGGGTAACCGGTCCATAATTCCCTGTTTCTCTCTACCTCCTTTCTTGAAAAGTGGGACAACATTAGCCATCCTCCAATCCGCAGGAACTGATCCTGAATCTATAGAACATTGGAAAATGATTACCAATGCATCCACAACTTCTAGAGCCACATCCTTAAATACCCTGGGATGCAGACCATCAGATCCTGGGGACTTATCAGCCTTCAGACCTATCAGTCTATCCAGTACCATTTCCTGCCTAACATAAATTCCCTTCAGTTCATCCATTACCCTGGGTCCTTCAGCCACATCTGGGAGATTGCTTGTGTCTTCCCCAATGAAGACAGATCCAAAGTACCTATTCAACTCTTCTGCCATTTCCATGATTTCCATAATAAATTCACCCATTTCTATCTACAAAGGCCCAATTTTAGTCTTAACTTTTTTTTCTACTTAAAAAAGTTTTTACTATCCTTTATATTTTGACCAGTTTGCCTCATTTTTTCTCTGCGTATTGCCTTTTTAGTTATCCTCTGTTGCTCTTCTGGATTCCCGTTCATTTTTGCTATGTTATACTTCTTGTCTTTTATCCTTCTACGGTCCATAACTTCCCTTGTCAGCCACGGCCGCCCCTGCTTCCCCTTAGGATCTTTCTTCCTCTTTGGAATGAACTGATCCTGCGCCCTCTGCATTATATCCAGAAATACCTGCCATTGTTGTTCCACTTTCATCCCTGATAGGGTATTGAACCATTGAACTTTGGCCAGCTCCTCCCTCATAGCTCCATAGTTCCCTTTGTTCAACTACAATACTGACACTTCTGATTCTCCCTTGTCCCTCTCAAATTGCAGATTAAAACTTATCATATTATGGTCAGTACCTCCTAATGGCTTCTTTACTTCGAGGTCCCTGATCAAATCCAGTTTGTTGCAGATCCAGACCCAGAATTGCCTTCTCCCTGGTAGTCTCCAGTACAAGCTGTTCTAAGAATCCATTTTAGGAGGAAAGAGCCCACCCTGAAGAACAGAAGCTGTCCCATAGTTATTTAACTCTGTGATAGAATGGAGGGAGGGTTTCTGCCCCTCCAGCATCAGAAACCCCACCTCAGAAATCAGGCAGCCATTCAGACCCTCTTCATCTATCAGTTGTGCCAGCCAGGAACAGCAGCCACTCCTATTCCTGTTCCTGGCTGTTGAGGAGTTGATCTTCCTTGGATCAGAATCTTGTAAGTCTCTGGGTGTCTGCAGGGGTGATGAGATACAGCCCATCGAATGGGCACATAAAAGTGTAATGAATGTATGTCGACAGAAGTCATTTTAGACCCCTAGAACCAATAGTGATACATCTTCACTTAGTCCCAAAACCAAGTTTGAACCAAGCCAATATGTAAAGTAACTGTGTACCAATATTGCAACTAAAAGACTGAATGAAAGCTTGAGCAGGTTTGGCTCCACATCAGAGAGCTACCTTCAAATGGAATAATGGGAAGGTTGTTGACATAAGCTTTATGGGCAAGATAAGCAGTAGAAAATATGCAGTTGTGAAAATGTTATAAGAGTTATAAATCTGAAGTTTGGGCGCATTCTCAATGTAATGAAGGAAAATTGAATGTATAAATTTCTTAAAGTTAACACGTTGCTGAAACTGAGGTCCATTAAGGAAGGGGAGATCACCTTTAAATATGGTCCCTCACATTAATTAGCAGAAATTTTTAAAAAATCTGAAGTCTTTGTGTTATACACAACATCATTAGAAGACAGGCAATTGCGAATGAATCATCAAATTTGGTAAAGCAATGCATTTGCAATTAAAAATTGTTTACTTTTAAATCCTGTAGTTTCTAAAGCCTGCTATATTGATGCATCTATGATTTTCATTGTACTTTATATTATCAATGTCTCCATTTGAAATTTGCAGCCAAAAAGTGAACTGAGTAGTGTGCGTCACCTGACATCAGGAAACTGGGAAGTCACACAAATCCTTGGATATGATGAAGTTCATCAAAAGATGTGAGTATATTCTACTTTGCCAAACTGATGTTTTTGAGTAATGACAACTAATATAATAATGGAACAATTACAAAAGTCAGCTCTCTTGTATTTTATTAACAAGATTAAATGTATTATTTATATTGAACTTTGAGAAGATACACGCAGCATTAATATATTATGTTGCAAGGGTTTTGAGGTGGTTCAGAAGAAAGTTATGTTATCCAATTTGTGCTTTTAACACAATATTCAGACATATGCATTAAGAGTTCCTTTCTACAGAATGGTAATGTGGCCATACACATTTTATTTAATAATTTTGTTTGATGAGGTATAAAGCTTTAGTCTTGACTCTTCAAAAATAAATATTTTCAAACATATTTTAACACTGGAGTGTTATCCACAAAGGGCATGTTCTTTCCTTCAATTCTGAACAAAGTTGTTGGAACAGAGACTCAAGATAACATTCAAACTATAACCCGCTCCGTCTCCTCTCCAAGGACTAGTAAAATGTAGGAAGATAACCAGTCTCTTTACACTATAGCTACCATGGTGAGAATTTCAAGGTAGAATCAGATTTGTATAAAGGTTCGCAGCTCGGGTGCCGGTTATTGTGGTTGTGAGTACGTCCCCTGAGCTGGGAAGTTGATTTGCAGATATTTTGTTCCCTGTCTAGGTGACATCTTCAGGGCTTTGGAGCCTCCTTGAAGTGCTGCTGTACAGTGTCTTCTGGAATTTATTTGCTTCTGTTTCTGCTGCTTCCAGTTGTTCATTGGAGTGGCCATCATATTGGGTCCAGGCCAATGTGCTTGTTAATAGAGTCCATGGATGAGTGCCATGCTTCTAGGAATTCTCTGTGTCCTCTGTTTGGGTGTCCTATGATTGTTGTGTTGTCCCAGTCAAATTTGTGGTCCCTGTCATCTGTGTGTATAGCTACTATGGACATTTAGTGGCTAGTAAGTATTCGTGGATGCAAATTTTTAGTTGTCTTCCTGTTTGCCAGTTATGGTATTTCATGCAGTCTTTGCATGGAATCTTGTAAATTGCCTTAGTCTTGCACATGACAGACATTGGATCTTTTGTCCCGGTGAGTTGTTGTTGAGCTTGGCTGTCGATTTATGGGCTGATACGAATCACAGTGGTCGGAGAAGTCTGGCTGTTAGTTTTTAATGTATGGTAGTTTGGCTAGTGAGTTAGGTCATGGCATGTTCTTGTTGCATTGTTTGTCTGTTAGGCACCTGTGAATGAAGTTGTGGGGACATCTGTTCTTAATGAATATTCTGTAGCGGTCTTCTTCACTTTGTAGGTTGGGAGTGCTGCATTGTGTTGTCGCCCTTTTGAACAGGGTGCTAATGCAGCTTCTCTTGTATGTGTTTTGGTGGTTGCTGTTGTAATTCAGGACCTGACATCTCAGAAACGTCTCAGAACTGACAGGTTCAAGACAGCCATTAAACCGACAGGCACACTCAGACAACAACACACCAGGTCGAAAGACCCTATACCCATCATGTGCGAGATTAACGTAATGTACAAGATTCCATACAAAGAATGCACAATATAGGGCAAACTGGCAGACAACTAACAATCCACATCCACGAACACCAACTAGCCATTAAATGCCATGGTCAGCTGTCCCTAGTAGCCATACACACAGATGACAGGGACCACAAATTCAATTGGGACAATACAACGATCATAGGGCAAGCTAAACAGAGAATTCCTACAAGTGCGGCACTCATCCATGGACTCTATCAACAAGCAAATTGACCTGGACCCAATATACTGGTCACTACACCGAACAACAGGAACCGGCAACTGGAAGCAGCAGAAACAGAACCAAATCAATTCGAGAAGACACAGTACAGCAGTGTTTCACTAGAGGCTCAAAAGCACTGAAGATGTCACCTAGACAGAGCAAGAAATGTCTGCAAATCAACTTCCCAGCTGAGCGAGCATACCCACAACCACGACAAAGCCAGATCTTCTTAGTGTCACATTAAGGAAATAAGAACTGCAGTGCAGAGTTGATGTACATTGTAGTTGGCTTCAAACTTCCCCTCCAGATCCATCACTACAGTTATGCAATGGATTCATAAGAAGCTGTGCTGCAAACTGTTTTCAGCATTAAATTTTGTCTCTGCCGAGAGTAATTGCCAAACAATCAAAACCAAATTCATCAAGAAGCTAACTGTGTTGGGACTGAACTTTGTGAACATTATTCGCATAACAAAAAATTGACTGACTGCCCAGCTGTAGTGACACCATTCACGTCGTCCTCTTTGTTTAACTTCTGATCTTACCAGTAAGCAATGAGAAGATACTGATGTTTCAACATAGGAGGAAGGAATTGTTATA
Source organism: Chiloscyllium plagiosum (assembly GCF_037043375.1). Lineage (NCBI taxonomy): Eukaryota > Metazoa > Chordata > Chondrichthyes > Orectolobiformes > Hemiscylliidae > Chiloscyllium > Chiloscyllium plagiosum. The sequence goes on along the minus strand of NW_028270145.1, from coordinate 75,424,043 downwards.
TAGTCATTGCCCACCTAGTATCCAGCTTGACATAATGGCCAAGATCTTCTGGCAGGAATTGCTCATAAAGCTTCAATTTACATTGGGTTCTTTGTCAAGACCCTATGTGTGACACCCTCTACAACATCTCTTTGCTCTGAATTAGAGTTTGAGACTTTGGAAGGTTTCAATTTATATACTTAGATAGTTATGAAGGATAAGTTAGACTGACTGATTAAAACCAGTTTTAACTCATGATTACCTTTATGTATTACTCCCCACCACACCCCTCTCTTGCCCATGACTACCCTAGCTCACCCTGAACCGACTTTACCACCTTGTCATCCTACACATCAGGCTGAACCAACCTCATCATCTTGTCGCATAATACATTTGTCATCCTGTTACCCTATCAGCTGCCTTGTTGCCACTCAACCACCCAACCACAGGCTATTTACCAGCTGCCATTCTACTCCCAGCCAGGTGCCTACCTGCCTAGCTGTCAGTGCATCAACATTAACAGGTGGCACGCTACCTGGCTTCCAACCTGCCACCCTATCACCCTACACAAAAGGCACCCAGCCCAGAACAGTTGCTCTACACTACTCCACCCAATTGGAATTCTGACACTATGTCATCTGCCAAACTATCTAGCTGGCACTGTGCCATCTACTATCCAGTAATGCTATAGTTGATGCCCTACACAGCTAGCATTGACACCCTGCTACCTTACCCAACCAGTGGCCATGTAACTGGCACCAGATAAGCTCACTATGCTGAATGAACTGCTACTTATGATGAAGGTCTACCACCATTCACTTTAAGCATAGGAAATGCGAGCATCAGATGGAGGAAATTCCTGTCCTGGTCTAACAAGAAGAATTGGTTATCATTAACAATATGCAGTTTATCACGTTAGCAATTAGTTGCAGATTATATTAATATCGCAAACATTCTTACCAAAACATTAAGGAGGACCAAATGCTAGATGTAACTCTTTCGAGATCCTGAATTGTTTTGCCCGCAAGTCTTGACATCATCATACCCTTAATATTTAATTACATTTACTACTAACCTACTCACGCACATCTCTGAATTTGAAACCTCCAAATTATCTGGATTTATACTAATTTCCTGGAGCACATTCTTCTTGGATTTGGAAGATTGGTCAGATTTCACCAGCAAATTACCAATCTGATTGAGGAATACTGGCTATTGTGCCACTGTGGACTGAATGTGTGACGTAAATTCAATGTCATGCCTGGTACCATTGTCAATCATCATTCTGGTGAGTCCATCCACTATCAACTTCAGTTTTCTCACCATGTATAGTGTTTCATGGATAAACCTCATTAAACAAAGTTAAAATCTTTGTATTCTTAGAGGCATTCCTGTTAGCTCCTTCTCATGCAGTAGAGCAACTAAAGGTTTGTGATCCATTTTTTTGACCACTTTCTGAGCATAACATGAAAATCCCTTGCAAGCTCATGCAACTGAGAGAGTCTCCTTCTCAATCACAGCATATTTTGTTTCCTTGTTTATTAATACTCATGATGTATAAAAATACCAGTTTATGATCCATCCAATCACTGCCTGTAGCTTGAAGCAGCAGCTGCTACAATGGTTAGAAAGAATGGATTACACACCCATTGCAAATGTTTGAGATCCTCAGAAAAGTATTCTCTTGATACTTTTCCAGTACCATGTTTGTATCTTGTTGAGAAGATATTTCAAGGATTCTATAGCAGTCAATTGAGATAAACATTTTGCCAATTGACTTACCATCCCTAAGTGGGAGCTCCTTAAAAGAAGCCTCAGTGCTAACTCTTCCAGACAGCCAACTGGCAGCACACTATTCCTTTATCCACTTACCTCATCCACCCTGCCCAATTAAACATCTAAACATTCACCCACTCACTCCAACACAATTCAAACTTCTATGAAATTTAAATTCTACTTACTGTACTATGGCAGAGGGTGCTAAAAAGAGGGGACATATTTTGACCTCTCCTGCACTGTGTGGAGAAGTGCCCAGCTTTCTATGCAGCATCTCTGGAGAGCAGGCATCATTAGAAGCTTAGGCTGCAAAGGTGACGGCAATTAATTGTATTTTTTCCTCTGATTAGCATCAGTGGAAACTGCCCTGACACTAACTGGAACATTTAGGCCAACATTATTCACAGTTGAGATCTCGTTTCAAAGTTAGTTACATAGCTTGAACGTGCTTTCAGATGCCCAGACATCACGAAACCCACAATATAAATGCCTGTGTTTTTTTTTAAAATAAGATTTGAAAAATGTAGTTTGGTGAAACATAATCATTGCAATAACTTTAACTTGGCCTACTAAAAAAATCTTGAAGTATTAGTTTCTGTCACATAACATTATCACATTAATTGAAACTATAGGTAACTGCTTCAATCTCTCCTTCACAAAACAATATTCTTTAATATGTGAATATCAACTAATGGTTTGCTGATCTAATTTAATTCATTAGATATTTTCTAAGTACGGAAGATTCACCAAGAGGAAGACACTTGTACAGGTAAGCAGAATCAGGTAAAACTATACTTGTTTCAAAACAATATTGTGTTCAAACTGAGATGTGATTAATGATTATGAGATGGTGATTTTTTAAATTGTGACAGCAAATCTATATTCTCATTGAGTTTTCCAATGAAATGTCATCTCTGGATGGATCTCAAGTCTGCTCAATGTGCAGTTGTCTTTATTTGATTCACTTCATTCACTTTTATCCTGGGACATGGTCTATCACCAAATTTGATCTATCCAGTATTGATCAAAATTAATCCCATGGCATCTTACAGCATGCTGATGCACACATTGAGACCATACCACTCACTCATGGTGAAGGTTGACTATATTTCTTTCACATTTACAATTCGCATTAGAGGTTAAAAAGTAATTTTGGTAGGGAAAAAATTTCTTTTGCAGCCAAATATATCTGAATGATGTGCTGCGTAAGCAATTGTTGAGTCCAATTAATTAGCAATCTAACCTAAAGTTGCACTTTACAAGTACATTAAAACAAGGAAAATAGCTAAAAGAATTTTGAATTGTTGCTAAAGAACTACTTTTCTGCAGAGACTGTTTAAAATACATTAGAATTTGTTGTTTCGTATTTTTAGAGTTAAAGAGTCTTACAGAACAGAAGAAGCACTTTAGTCCATTGAATCTCCACCCATCTACTTTAGAGTACTGCAAAGTACATTAGACCCATCGACATTAATCTCACTTTCCAGAATTTAGTTCATTGCCTTGAATGTTTTGAAATTTTAAGTGCACATCCATCTACTTTTCAAAGGTGAAGTGGATTCCCATCTCTCCTACTATCAGGCAATGCATTCTATATTCCCACTATCCTGAGGGAGAAAGATGTTTTCCTCAAATACACTCTAAACCTTCTGCCCGCCACCTTAAATTTATACCCCTTGTTATTGAGTTTTCAGCTAAGGGCCACATCTGTTTTCTGTCCACCCTATTCTTGCTCCTCATAATCTTATACAGCTCAATCAGTTCACATCTCAGCCTTCTCTGCTCCAAAGAACCAACCTGAGCCTATCAAGCCTTTCTTCATAGCTCAACTGCTCCAGCATAGGCAACATCCTGGTGAATATCCTCTGCACCCCCTGAAGTGCAGTCACATGCTTCCTATGGTGACCAGAACTACAAACAGTACTCCAACTGTGACCCAACCAAACTTTTGTACAGCTCCACCATAACTTCCCTGCTCTTATAATCGGTGCCACACCTGATGTAGACACATGTTTCATATGCCTTTCAACTAACTCTATTAAGCTGTCCTACCACCTTCAGGGATCTGTAGACCAGCATCCCAAGATCCCTCTATTCCTCTGAGCTTCCTTATGTTCTATCATTCATTGTGTACTCTCTTGTTACTTCTTCCAAAGTGCATCACTTCACATTTGTCAGGGTTAAGTTCCATCTGCACTGATCTGCCTATCTGGCCAACCTGGCAAAAGTGACGACTGCAGATGCTGGAGGTTAGAGTCGAGAGTGTGGTACTGGAAAAGCACAACAGGTCAGGCACATCTGAGGAGCAGGAAAATCGATGTTTTGGGCAAAAGTCCTTCATCAACCTGTCATTATCTTCCTGTAACTTATGATCTTCTTCCTCACTGTTAACTAACCAGTCCATCTTTGTGTCATCCATAACTTAGTTATCATTCCCCCATATTTTCATCTTTATTGTTTGTATATATTTATCATAAACAATAAGGGACCCAGCACTGATCCCTATAGTATACCACAGGCCTCCAGTCACACAAACAGCCTTCTACCATTACTGTCTCCCTCCTACCACTAAACCAATTTTGGAACAAACTTGCCAAGTCACCCTGGATACCCATTTGCCTGTTTCCCATGTGGGACCTTGTCAAAAATCCATATAAGCCATACATCAACTGTATTACCTTCTTCTGCATCTTATCAAAAAATCCATGATTTGTTAGGCATGTCCTCCCTATGACAAAGCCATGCTGACTATCCCTGATCAAACCTTGCATCCCCAAGTTGAGGTTAATTCTTTCATATAGTCATACAGCATGGAAACCAATCCTTCAATTCAAACAGTCCATGCCGATCATGATCCAACGCTAAACTAGTGCTACCTGCTTGTACTTGGTCCATATCCTTACAAACATTTCTTATTCATGTACTTATCCAAATGCCTTTTAAACATTGTAACTGTACCTGCATCCATGAATTTCTCTGCAAGTTTATTCCATATGAGTAGAAATTGATCTGTATTCATTAGAATATAGAAGAATGAGAGGTGTCTTTATTGGAATATACAAGATATACTAGGAAAATGACAGGGTAGATGTGAAAATGTTGTTTCCCATAGTGACAGAGTCTAGGACCAGATGGCATAATGTCAAAATTAGGGGTCTCATATTTAAGACAGAGATGAGGAGGAATTTCTTCTCTCAGAGGGTATTGAATCTCTGAAATTCTTTTCTGTAGAAACCTGTTGAGGATGGGTCATTAAGTATATTCAAGGCTGAGATAGGCAGATACTTTAATCGGTGAGGGAATTGAGGGTTATAGGGGAAAAGCTGTAAAGTGCAGTTGGGGATAATCAGATCAACCATGATGTGGAGGAGGCAGTGTTGGACTGGGATGGACAAAGTTAAAAATCGCACAACACCAGGAAGCACTTAGTGCTGCCAAATAAACCTGGTGGCTGATTTTTAACTCAGATCTGCCATGGTCTTATTGAATGACAGAACTTAATGGACTGAATGGCCTACATTTGCTCCTCCACCTTATGGTCTTATTGACACACCCTTTGGGCTTTGGTTCCATCTCTTGCTTCTCTGGTTCATCTCTATTTATTAAATCATTATTATCTATTATTTAGCCATCATTTGTCTTTTATCTCATTACAGATCACTGTTCCTGCTGCCTTTTCTTTAGTTCTGTAACTCCTTAACTGTTCATCTCTCACACCTCCTGTTTTAATGAAATGTTATCAACCTGAAACATTGACTTTGCCATTTCTAATTCCACCTGACTTTGGATTTTTCAGCATTTTCTGTCATTATTTCCAATATTGACAGTCCTTATTTTTGATTGGGGATAAATATTTGGTCTGTTTTTTTGGTGAAAGCATATTGAATTTGCATTATGATTACATGAGCATGTCAGTAACAGCACATTGGTACATATTTCTCTGTTGGTAACCTGCTTTCTTATGTTTGCTCTGTTTGATAGTGTACACACTGTTGGATCATTTCATCGCCAGTGTCTTTCCTGCACTTTCCATAGAGATAACTGCACTTACTTCAGTGCATACTTCAGCCCCAGTAACGAACACTTCACACTGCACTGTGAAGGTAGGCTCTGAGTCAATTGTGGGAGACAATAAATTCAATTGATTTACTGTTCTTCTGTAATTAAAATATCCTGATACTTTAAGCAGCAAAAGCTAGTTGTGGTTTATTCAGGGCAAGTTCACTTGCTGAAGATCAAGTGGAAGATCTCATGAGTATTGATTTAAGCATTTGTGACGAGAAAAAAAATCATGCATCTATTGCATAGTTGCCAATTGTCCATTTTTTTGAGGTGATCAGCAATTCCATGCAGGCACCCATCGTTCGGCTAGCCCCTAAAGTGAGCTTTGTAAGAAATGGAGTTACCCTGAAAAATAATTACTCACGATCACAATACTCCAGTAATTATTTGAGAAGGGGTAGGCTCCAACGGCTGAGTGTCTATGCTTCATAGATCCCCTATAGTGTGGAATCAGGCCATTCAGCCCAACAAGTCCACCAAACTTCCGAAGAGTAACCGACCCAGACCAATTCCCCCTACCCTATTACTCTACATTTACCCCGACTAACCTACACATTTTTGCATTGTGGGAGGAAACCAGAGCACCGAAGGAAGCCCATGCAGACTCCAGGAGAATGTACAAACTACACACAGACAGTTGCCCAAGTTTGGAATTGAACATGCATCCCTGGTGCTGTAAGGCAGCAGTGCTAACCACTGAGCCACCATACCACCCAGCTTGCTTTTTTTTATTTACTCATGGATGTTGGCATTTCTGGTTAGGCTTGTATTAATTATCCATGCCTTTGAGAAAATGATGGTGAACTGTGTGCTTGCACTGCAGTCTATTTGATGTAGGTATAGCAAAACAGCCATTAGGATGTTAACCCAGTGACACTGAAGGAACGGCAATATATTTCCAAGTCTGGATAGTAATTGGGTTGAAGGGGAACTTGCAGATGGCAGTGTTCCCATGTATTTGATGCCCTTGTCCTACACAATATTGGTCCTGGGTTTTGAAGGTGCGGTCTGAGGATCCTTGGTGAATTACTGCAGTGCATCTTGTTGATCACACACTCTGCTGCTACTGAGTGTCAATGTAAAGGGAGTAGATGTTTGTGGATTCGGTCCTAGTCCAGCAAGTTGCTTTATTCTGGATTATGTCAAGCTTCTCAAGTGTTGTTGGATATGCCCCCACCCCCATCCCCATCCAGGCAAGTGGGGAGTATTCTAGCACATTCCTGATTGTGCCTTGTAGATGTTGGACAGGCTTTGGTGAATCATGAGAAGTTATTTGCTCGAAGATTTCTAGCCTTTAACCTGTTCTTGGAATCACTTTTCTAATGATATCCTCCTTAGATGTTAATAGTGTGGGTTCAGCCATGGTGATACTATTGAATATCAAAGAATGATGGATATTTTCTCTCATGTTGTAAATGGTCATAACCTGGTATTTATGTGGTGAAAATGTTACTTGCCACGTGTCAGCCCAAGCCTGGATATTCTCCATGTCTTGCTTCATTTGGACATGGACTGCTTCAGTGTCTGAGGAGTCACTAATAGTGCTGAACATTGTGCAAGCATCCCCACTTCTGACCTTATGATGGAGGAAAGGTTATTGGTGAAGCAGCTGAAGATGGTTGGGCCTAGACCCCTAGCCTGAGGTATTCCTAGCGAGTTTTGAGAAGATTTGTAGCTCTGGTTGTGGTTCTGGATATAGGTTTGCTCGCTGTGCTGGAAGGTTCATTGAACAACAACATATCTTTACATACAGATAAGGAAGGACACCACTTCAAAAGGGACAACATATCCATCCTAGGACAAGCTAAACAGAGACTTGCATGAGAATTCCTAGAAGCATGGCATTCCATCCCGAATGCTGTCAACAAACAGATGGAGTTAGACCCCATCAACCACCTCCTGAAAAAAGAACAGGAAATAACATCCCCAACTCAAAGAAACCCAAACATATAAAAGAAGGCAGAATTATCAGCAATGCTTCACCCGGAGGCCCACTGAAGCCAATACCTAGTAAGGTGGTGAAACGTCTAGAAATGAACCTTCCAGCTCAGCAAGCAAACCTACATCTTGAGGTATTCCTGCAGAGATGACATGAAACTGAAATGACTGACGTCCAACCACCACAACTATCTTCCTTTGTGTCTTAAAACCATAAGCTAAAGGAGCAAAATCAGGCCATTTGATCCATTAAGTCTGCTCTACCATTCAATCATAACTGATACATTTCTCAACACCTTCTCCTATCTTCTCCCTTCAAACATTGATCACGTTATTAATCAAGAAATATCTCTCTGTCTTAAAGGCACTCAATGAGTTGGCCTCCATAGTCTTCTGCGAAAAGTGTGGCACTGAAAAAGCACAGCAGGTCAGGCAGCATCTGAGGAGCTGAAGAGTCAATGTTTCTGCCATTAACCCTTCATCCAGAATGACTTAAGCCCGAAACATTGACTCTCCATCTCCTCAGATACTGTCTGACCTGCTATGCTTTTCCACCACCACACTTTCCGACTCTGACTCTTCAGCACCTGCAGTCCTCACTTTCTCCATAGTCTTTGGCGGCAATGCATTCCACAGATTCTGGCTGAAAAACATTCTTCCTCAGCTAAGTTCTGAAGGATCATCCTTTCACTCTGAGGCTGTGCCCTTTGGTCCAATCTCCATTACTCATAATAATAATATCATCTCCATGTCCACTGTATCGAGGCTTCTCTGTATTCTGTTTGTTTCAATGTGACATGTCTGACCCCAAGTAAAGGAGATATTCCTCATGGTGCCCATTGACTCTAGCTTTGCTGGAATTCCTTGATGCCAAAAAAAGTTAGTCTCACAACATCTTTGGTGTTTAGCTTTTTTGTCAGTCTTTGGACCAAGGCTCAATGACCATGGTAGAAGCCAAACTGGATGCTAATGGATAGGTTATTGTTAGACAGGTACTGCATAATAGTACTGTTGATGACACCCTCCATCACTTCCCTGGCTGAGTTGGATTTGCCTTGATTTACGTGTATAGCACATACCCAGCATCCACTAGACGATGTGGAAAATTGGCCAGTGCTGTAGTTATTTTTGGAACAGCTATGGTAGGTATACCAGGTTCTGGAGCACCAGTCTCCAATACAATTGCCAGAATGTTGTCAGAGCCCACTGCTTTTGCATTATCTGATGAATTTTCTGATATCAAGTGGAGTGAATTGAATTGGCTGAAGACAAGCATCCACGATGCAAGGGATTGCTACAGAAGGCTGAGATAGTGGGTTATGAATGATTACAAGTCTTTATTCTGACTACAAATGCAAAAGATGATAATCAAAATCAACTTCGAGATACATGACCTTAAAATCTCTGCAATTTCCATATTTAGTTCAGAATATTGCACAAGGCTATAATAGTTATATCTTTGTGCAACGTTGTTTGGTGTCTATAAAGTTGTTGTAAAATTCTTTACATTTTTACATGAAAATTTTCAAAGATATTTATTTTTGTTTGAGTTTCTGCATTCAAATTTAGTCATACTTACTACAAGAATGATCAGTTTAGCCCTTACCCTGTATTTCTGCTCTGTCTTTCTTCAGTCAAAAATATCAAGAGATGACTGGTGTTTCGAATTAGATAATTTACATGATCACAAGTATATTGACTCATAATGGAGGAAGTTTTTAGGTATTAAAGTGTAACTTTACATGAAATAGTGTAAGAGTCTCAGACCAACTGTTACTTTATGTTATTATAGTTTGGATTGTGTTTCCATGCTTGGAAACAATTAGAGAGAAAAAATTTGATTTTTTTTCTCTCTAATTTCATGTAGAGTATTTCAGTTTGTTCCAATTTTTACCCATGCTTACAAAATAGCCAGAAAATGTGGAGGTATACAAGATTGAAGCCATAATTAATATATATTGCAATTTCAGTGTGCATAATAAGTACATTATATTTCAAATGTGAAATCATGGTCCTTTTACTGTCAGCATGCACATGTCCTTCTATCATTTCTACGTTCCAACCTGCAGAAAATGGATGTGTTTGAGCTTGAGTTTTTTTTCCTCTGAGATACAACTGACAAAATAATGGGCAAGGCTACATACTAAGTCATAACAACATCATGTTTCACTGTGGTTTCAGTGTAACCTCCTTTTTTAATGCCATAGTTTAGACCATGTGTTTCACTTTTCATTGTAAGCCAAAATACATTTTAGAAATCAAGGAATTGTGGTTTGGTGGCAAAGGAGGGCATTTAACTAGCTAGAAGGGAGGGTGGTGAGTGGGTAGCTTGCCATTCCTAAGGTCTTCCACTGATCCTAAGCCTCTCCTTGAGTATATTAACAGCAGCTTCCCTGATGCCTGGCCCACAATGACAACTGGTAACTTCTTGTCAGACAGCAATGAAATGACATGACCTATCAGTGAGGAGGGGACAAAACCTCGTGGGAATCTATTCAGACCAAGTAATTGTTTTGTTGAAAAAATAATTTTATCCCATAGTGAAGCTCTTAAGTCAAAGAGACTGAGTATTATTTTCCACCCCTTCAAGGAATGCTTTCATTGTCTGAGTCATTTTATTATGCCTGTTTGCCTGACCATATCAGCATTTGATAGAGTAGGTTTACTGAATAATATTATCATGCACATAAAATGTAATCAATGATTTGTTATTTAATAATGGCTAGATATAGAAACAGATAAACTGGCCGAAGAGAAATTAAGGCCTTTGTCATCAGTCACTGATTTTCTCTAATTAAAACAGTGTACTCCTAAGTGAATTCTGAAGATTAAACTCCAGCACAGAGCATCACCACATGGGAATGCAGGTCATAGATAAGACTATCACACAATAGTGCTGATTCTTCTACTTGTTTTCCGGGACTTGCAAAACTTTAGATGGGAAGTGCAGACTCGCCATGGCGACAAATGGAATTTAAGGATTTACCAAAAGAAAAGTAGAGAAGATTTGGTGAGCACTCTAACAATTCTCTGAAAAAGTCTGAATTGACCACAAGAAGACGAGTAAAGATAAAGCAACAAATTAGCTGGTCAAAAGCCAAACTAAAATTCAGTCTCCTTGCAGGTTGCCATCATGAAGGGGTGGGGTGGGGGACAGTGTTGCTACTGGATAGCTGCCAAAGGCCACTTCCCAACCTTTACTTCCAATGCCTTCCACCTCCCCTCCCCTACCTTCATGGCCCCAACCCGAGCCCCCCACTCAGCTGTAGTGTTCCAAAAGTAGTTTGATTGTCGAGATTAGATAGTTTCTTTGGGATCAATTGAATTATTGTGTCAGTGAATTTATACTGTGGAAGGTATTCAAATGCAATCATTTCAAAGTAACAGAGTCAAATCAGTGCTTTATAATAGAACTTTGTAATTTGTAGCATAAAGGTTTAATTAACTTCTGTTCTAGCTTGCAGCAGTTATGTGGATCAATTTTTTTAAAAAGTCCAGACAAAAGACAAAGCTAATACAAAACTGCAGGGGCTGAGATCATGTCGTGCTTTAGCAATAATGAATGTGTCTACATTTTGTGTATAATTTCCTTGTCTACTCTACTTAGAAAGCCATTTGTTTAAAATGAATTGCAATAGTGGAAAAAGCTGTGTCATTAAAACATGTATTGTGTTCTTCAATTACCATGTTCAATACTACTTCAAAGTTCAGTAAAAGTATCTGATCATCTCTCTATAAACTAAGCCTGTCACAGAACATGTTATTATACACATTCCATTGAATAAAATAACAGCAGAACAGATGCTACTTTCAACAATGCAAAACAGTTATTTAATGGGTAAAGTAATAAATCAACTCCTCAAGCTGGTCAACCTACCCTTATTCTCTATGATAGCATCTTGTTGTTTCTTATTTAATCATACTTGCAATTTTTAAAACTCCATTTTCCAGGTTTTACCTTGTATTTCAAACTGATCTTTGCATTCTGCTTTTGACACAAGACCTACTTCATTATTATTGAATTGTGATTCAATCCGGTACCTTTTGAATGCTTCAGATGATTCATTGACTATACTGAGGAAGGAACAAAATGCAGTTACAGCAGCCAGGAAACCTTGAAGTGCGAATAACTCACATTTCATTTGCATTTAGTCAGTAGAATTTTTTTTTAAAAACATAACATCTTGTGATGATGACTAGCACTTGTGTGCAATGGCCTGTTCTGAAAGATAGCAGTTCAACTATTGAGAGTCTGATCACGGCCACTGTTCCATTTCTTAATCTGCTACACACCATCCTGACATTCCTTCCCTCCTCAAATTTCATGATTTGCTCTCTCCCAAACATTGCTTTCTTGGCCATCCTCCCTCTTCTGGCAACGGCCTCTCTCTTGTACCTTCCAATTGCCAGTAAGCCCCATCCTAAACGTGATTCCGCACCAGTTATCTCCTTCATAGATCTTCAAGGCCTGGTCTTCAGTAAGCTGTCTATACTAGTGAGATTGAGTCCTGTTATTAGCTGTGTCTCAGGCCTCTCCATTCAGGTGCAAGAATCTCATCTCTATTTTGAATGCTGGCATATATTTCTTTCAAATGTCTGATATGTGCCACTTTATTTGTTCACTTAATGAGGCAGTAAGGACCTCAGAACAGGATAACATTACTTGAATCTTCTTAAAGCTGATTGTTTGACCATCTCCATTTTAAAAGGAACCAATTTTAAAAATTTTTACTTTCTTTTCTGATATCCGCAAGTGGGAATTCAAATACCATTTTTGGTTGCAACTTTATTTTTCATCTTCAGCTTCTCAAGTGATTCTAGTGCAATAAAAAGTTCAAATTTGAAAATAGTTCTTCATATGTAAAGACAGTGCTATAATGTAATTGTGAGGTTCATATAAGTTGACATAAATATTCTATTAATATCCTTATTCTGAATATTGTACTATGAAAGAAATGTACTCACATTAAAAGATCCAATTATGACCTTCTTTATTTCTCTGATATACCTTTAGATCAGGACAGAGCAAAAAAAAATTGTTGTGAGGACGAATAAGATCCTACTTGTCTCTCACAAAAGCATACACATATTTTAATTTTACAGGGTATTAGATTAATCTTTTCTTATATTCTATATTTCATATAGGTCCCAATATACCGATGGTCTCAGTCCATAGCACAAGCAATCCAAACAGTAAGTATATAATCCTAGATCTACACGATCAACTTACTTGGAGCAAATATGCTTATTTGTTTGTCCTTAATTTTAAACAGCTTTTGAATACAGACATTAGACCTTAAAACAGCAAGGACCCCGATTATTATGCAGAACACACAGGTATAGCTAGATCTTACAGACATCACAGTTTCCTCAGACACATCTGGGCTTCTCCTTTGTCCCTCTACTTTCTTCTGAAGAAATATTTTTCAATTTTTTTTGAAGGACTTGATTAGACTTTGATTAGACTTGGCTCAGTGCCATCTGTGTTTATAAACAAACAGAAATTGATTTGAAAAGCAGCTTTTCATTAATGATTGCCCTTTTAAATGTCAAGAATGTAACCAATTTTTCTTTTGAAAGCTGCAGAAGCAGTAGGTTAATATAATCAACTTTTAGTGATCCTAACCTTACTTTTAAATTTACAGAATGATTGCTTCAATCTTAAAGCTGAACTTATTCCCATGTGTGAGGGGAGTCAAAGAGTAAAATTGTGAAATATTTTCTTGATGTTTATCTTCTATTGCCAATCATAAACCAAATTTAAGTTTAATTCTCCATAATATGAGACTGAAATTATTCATTTGCTTTTACTTGATATACACAAATCTTAATTAGTCTTTGTTTAATAATTATAAAATCATGAATAGGATGATTAGTCAAGATTGCTTCCCTAGGGTAAGGGAGTCCAAAACTAGAGAGCATATATTTAGGGTGCGAGGGAAAAGATATAAAAGGGATCTAAGAGGCTACTTTTTCACGCAGATTGGTGGTGCGAGTATGGATTGAACTGCCAGAGGAGGTGGTGGAGGCTAGTACAATATTTAAAAGACATTGGGATGGGCATATGAGTTTAAAAGATATGGGTCAAATGCTGGCAAATAGAACTAGATTAATTTAGAATATCTGGTTGGCAAGATCAAGTTGGATCGAAGGGTCTATTTCTATACTGTATTTCTCTGTAACTCTGAGATAACATGATACATTTTGCACCAGAAGGCTGCATGGGTTTTAAGTTCCAGACCAAACTATTAAATGTCTAGGTTGATACTTCAATGTATTACTGAGGGGCTATAGTATTATTGGGATTTCATCGTTTATGTGGAACATTTATCCAGTTCTTGCCTCTGGACATATATTATCAAGTTGAGAATCAATAACTTTTCCAGAGTATTTCAGTCACTCAGATAAAAGTGACTGGTTGGTTTTCCATTCAATGTTAATGAAGTGCATTGTCTTGAATAATGAGAACAACATTAGGGCATAGAGTAACATGAAAGTAATGTGAAACCACAAAGTAACGCACTGGTAAATATAAAATGTGGAAAGTTCATTTCTGTTCTGAATGGTTTTGTTTTTATTAATCTTGGTTACACTAGCATGGGTCAAGTGATTTGCTATTGTGATATTTTACTGTCACTCATAAAAATGTTGCAACCTGAGTAGTGTAATAAAAGTGATGTACTTTGCAATTGTCTTCATATGTTTGGTCACCCTCATGTTGATATTAAAATTATCTTGCCTTTTATAATGTCTAAACAAATGTATTTATTTCATTTTTATTATATAGACACCTACATACTGGAAGATAATGCTGTTCTGCATGAATGTATCAAAGGAAAAAGGATCCACAAACCAGAATACAGGGCTGTTCATATTGCTGATTATGGTGCGTAAATTGAGTTTATTTTGTGTTATTTAATTATACAGGAATGATTTATCCAGATCCAGTAATTTGTGGTTTTTCCACTCTGTGAATACTAAATATCCAAAGAAGATTAAGATCAAAAAGCAAACGGATAAGGTTTTGCAAAAAGTACACTTCTGTACAGGACTCCAAATTACAGACCACATACCATCTATCAAAAATCCATAATAAAGTATACTAAACATGAATTTCTATTAAGCCCTCAAAATAAAATCTCAATTTTTCTCAATGTCATAATCGTATTAGATACAATTTAGCTTTTAATAAATCCAGTTACCCAGCAATTAATCAACTGAACCATGCCACAAGATTACACACTTTTTAAACAAATACAAACCTTATTATATATAAATCGAAATAGAAAACCAAGCACCACTAATTTGACACTAAAACTTGTATTAACCTACACTATACGGAGTTCTAATGTTACTCTTCTACACCCCACCATTACCAATGATCCCCAAGAATTTCCTTATTTTGCAAAATGTTGTAAATTCATTCACTTTTTAAATGATCAACCTAAGGTTGTGTCATAATCCTTCAAAGGAAAGATTTGAAAATAATTAGTGAGTTCTGGATTCTGTGGAGGTTCTTCTATTAACTTTAATGGCTACACAGCCATTCACTTTTTCTGTACAAGTGGATATCCTTTACAAAGTCAAAACTCTCAGTTGGTTTTGAACCACTATTCAAACTACAAGTTCTGCTTTTACTTTGTCACAGAAACATTTCCTATTGTTGTTCATGCTGTTCCTCTTTTTTCTTTCCATATCTCTTTCTTCTTCCCATATCTCTTTCTTCCCTTAATATCTTTTCTCCATCTTTTATTAAGTTTTTACTGCTTCATTCACAGTAGAATCCTGACAAACTCAACCTGCATTGGGCAGAGGGCAGCCTTTCCTTCTCCCAAGTCTGAATGCCATAATGTTGCATTTATTTTCAGCCTCTGCTTTTATCTCTAACTCCAACTCTCCTAATGCTACTAATTTAATTTTGGTTAATTATTCCAAATAACACAGGATTCCACAGAAAAGAACTTTCTTTAGCAATGACAAGGATATTCTACTGTTAAATTGGTATAGTAAATTACACTGAGATCCTGTTGGTTTCAATTTTAACCAATACTTCAGCGTATCTCTCTGTGATTTTAAATTTCTGCCAAGACAGTCCAATTTTCAACATGAAAACTTTATTTACTAAAACTCGAGGTTATATGTTCGACCATTTGAATTAGGTCTAGGTATTTCGAACAATGGAAACACATAAGCCATAGACTGTACTTCAAATACTTTGAAAAGTTTTAAACCTGAAATTTTTCCACTTCCACTGGCCAGGACAACTAACAAATGGGTGTGCTGACCTCAAACAGACAGGTATTTCACTTCAGTGCTAATATTTGGAGAAATTCATGTATGAAACGTGTGTTTCATTGTCTACAGATGATTGCCATGAACTAAGGATTCAATTGTGTTTTGAATAAAAGGAACAAACTGAATCTGAAGTGGCTGTGTTAGGAGGTGCATATTTTAGTGTGTATGTCATGTAAATAAAAACTTTAAAAATCATGAAATGATTAGACTCTTGTTCTAATCTCCAGTGCCTGACTTCATATATTAGAACATGTTAATAGAGAATTGCTGCCTAAAAGTGATGTTTGGAAGAGATTTTAAAAATTGGTAAAAGTCTAAACATCTGTCAAGCATTAAGGGAAGTGGCAGTTTAAACTGTCAGACATTTTGTGGATAGGATCAGTTAACTCAGTTGGTTAAAGCATGATGCTTAATGAAGGCATGAGTTCAATCCCTGTAGCACTTGAGGTAGTTTTCAGAGCCTCCATCTTCTACTTGCCCTTTTATGGTACCATTAAGACATGACCAACAAAGTCGGACAATGAGTTTGTTACATGATGAGAGAGAGAGAAATTGTTTTGTCAAATGAAAGGCCATCAGTTTGACAGCAATGATGATTTGGACCTTCAGTTAGAATTTGGTATGTTTCAAAAAACAGATGGGTCCTGATCTTCAGTTTACACGTTGTAGTTTAAGTTAAACCTATTTTAACTCAAGTGTAACTGTAAAACTAACCTCACAATCTCGTACTAACCCCTAACCCCATCCCCACACATCATAGTATTGTATACAGTATTGGTTTTCATTTTAAGGAAGGATGCAAACTGATTGGAAGCAGTTCAGAGAAGGTTTACTCAATTAATACCTGGCATGGGCAGGATGTCTTATGTTGAAAAGTTGAACAGACGAGATTTATGTCTGCTGAAGTTTAGAAGAGTAAGCAGTGATTTGATTGAAACGTATAAAGTCCTCAGAGAGCTTTAAAGGATGTTTGTGGGCATCATGTTTCCTCATATGGTTGAATCTAGAACTAGGGATCACTGTTCAAAAATAATAGGTTACACCTTTAAAACAGAAGTGAGGAGAAATATTTTATCTCAAAGGATCATGAATTTTGGAGCTCTTATCCTGAAAGGGCAGTGGAAGCAGGGTCCTTGAATGTTTTTTAGGCAGAGGTGGATAGATCCTTGGGAAGCGAGGGGGTGAAAGTTTAATGGGGGTTCGTGGGAATGTAGAATTGAAGTTACATCCACATCAGCCAGGATCTCATCAAACAATGGAGCAGGCTTAAGGTTGTCACATAACCTATTCTTGCACCTTACACTCTGTACCATCATGCCTGTCTTGTGATTGCTTACATTAACTGATAAAGACACTTTATCCCCGCCACCCCCCAACACCACCCCCTCGCTAATCCCTGCGACATCCAACACTTGGCCAACATGCCCCGATCCCTGAAACTCACCCCCACCTCCAAAGTTGGTGGACACCTCATCGTTCCATCATCCATGTGCTGCCATCCAACTCACTCACCTACTTTTATTAAACACTTGCTGTTTTTTGGTAATGTTTTAAAGTGACTTTGGGACCTTTGTTTACTTATTACAACATGGCAATTAAATCTTGTAAAAAGGGAACCTGGCTACTACAAAAATTCACTTTGATGTTCTTTGCATGGATTACTGTACTGTCTGTTCATATTCATTCTATATTGCAAGTCAGACCAGAAAAATTACAGTAAAATAAAGAGGTAACTTCTTTTGTCTTACCTGGGTCTGAAATAGAAATTCTGACCCAGATCAGAAGATGTAGGACACTTTCATTCTCTTAAAGAACATATCATGATTCCTAGCAAGTTAACCCATTCAATTTCAGAATGGCTGGATGAATCATGTTCTTGAAATTATTGGGTTGTTCCAAAGTGTTCCATTTGGACAAAATCCTGGTCCTAACTAGTGTCTGGTTATCAAAGATGGACATTCTGTTGAACTAGTTAACTGCTGGCCAAAAAAATCCTGACATTACTGATTATTTTCTTCAGCCTTGTTGGAACAAATGAAAATTCTGAATTCACATGAAGAACAGAATACTCAATGATTTCCAGATTTTAAAATAATACAGATACTGACATCAGTTAAGGACAGGCTGAATGAAGAATAAAGCATTGAGTTTTTTGAGGAAGTAACAAAGAGGACTGATGAGGGCAGAGCATTAGATGTGATCTATATGGACTTCAGTAAGGTGTTCAATAAGGTTCCCCATGGGAGACTGATTAGCAAGGTTAGATCTCATGGAATACAAGGAGAACTAGTCATTTGGATACAGAACTGGCTCAAAGGTAGAAAACAGAGAGTGGTGGTGGAGGATTGTTCTTTCAGACTGGAGGCCTGTGACTAGTGGAGTGCCACAAGGATCGGTGCTGGGTCCTCTACTTTTGTCATTTGCATAAATGATTTGGATACGAGCATAAGAGGTACAGTTAGTAAGTTTGCAGATGATAGGACGGCACGGTGGCTCAGTGGTTAGCACTGCTGCCTCACAGCACGAGGGTCCCAGGTTCGATTCCAGCCTTGGGCGACTGTCTGTGTGGAGTTTGCACATTCTCCCCGTGTCTGCGTTGGTTTCCTCCGGTTGCTCCGGTTTCCTCCCACAGTCCAAAGATATGCAGGTCAGGTGAATTAGCCATGCTAAATTGCCCATAGTGTTAGGTGCATTAGTCAGAGGTGGGTGGGTTACACTTCAGAGGATCAGTGTGGACTTGTTGGGTCGAAGGGCCTGTTTCCATACTGTAGGGAATCTAATAATCATGACACCAAAATTGGAGGTGTAGTGGACAGCGAAGAGGGTTACCTCAGATTACAACAGGATCTTAACCAGATGGGCCAATGGGCTGAGAAGTGGCAGATGGAAGTTAATTCAGATAAATGTGAGGTGCTGCATTTTGGGAAAGCAAATCTTAGCAGGACTTATACACTTAATGGTAAGGTCCTAGGGAGTGTTGCTGAACAAAGAGACCTTGGAGTGCAGGTTCATAGCTCCTTGAAAGTGGAGTCGCAGGTAGATAGGATAGTGAAGAAGGCGTTTGGTATGCTTTCCTTTATTGGTCAGAGTATAGGAGTTGGGAGGTCATGTTGAGGCTGTACAGGACATTGGTTCGGCTATTGTTGGAATATTGTGTGCAATTCTGGTCTCCTTCCTATCAGAAAGATGTTGTGAAACTTGAAAGGGTTCAGAAAAGATTTACAAGGATGTTGCCAGGGTTGGAGGATCTGAGCTATGGGGAGAGGCTGAACAGGCTGCGGCTGTTTGCCCTGGAGCATCAGTGGCTGAGGGGTGACCTTCTAGGGATTTACAAAATTATGAGGGGCATGGATAGGGTAAATAAGCAAAGTCTTTTCCCAGGGCTCAGAGAGTCCAGAACTAGCGGGCATAGGTTTAGGGTGAGAGGGGAAAGATATAAAAGAGACCTACGGGCAACTTTTTCATACAGAGGGTGATACATGTATGGAATGAGCTGCCAGAGGATGTGGTGGAGGCTGGTACAATTGCAACATTTAAGAAGCATTTGGATGGGTATATGAATAGGAAGGGTTTGGAGGAATATGGGCCAGGTGCTGGTAGGTGGGACTAGATTGGTTTGGGATATCTGGTCGGCATGGAACGGTAAGACCGAAGGGTCTGTTTCCATGCTGTACATCTCTATGAATCTATGACCTGTAATAGCTGGAGAAAGAATTTCAACCAATGGTAAAAGGTGAATTCATTCCAGGAATGCCCAAGAAACACTTAATAGGTATGCCAAGAGTGCTTTGAAATAACTTTATGCAGTGAAATGCTGAAAATGAAGAGGTAAGGTCCTTGAAATGACACATGAAAAATAAACATTGACTCTCAACTAATTATCCTGCTCACAAAAACCTTTGGAGCTGTGATGAATGTGCTGGTCCCATGGGCTTCCTTAATTGTGCAAACACTTACATTAAAACAGTGACCACACGTTAAAAGTGCTTCATTGGCTATGAGCACCTTGATACATCCAGTGGTAATCAAAGGTATTATACAAATCGGATCATGGATGCAACTCAACAATATGTAGAAGTCATTCTCTAATATACTGATTCCTTGCATGGTGAGGATCAACACAAGATTAAAGAATATAGATGTACTACATGCTTTAGTTTTGATCCATATCATTTGGAGAGAGTTGGTATTAGGTGGTGATATTATGCTTTCATCAAAAAGCTGTATTCTTGTTGGCAATTTGGCAAGATCTTCATGAAATGGAATATACAGCATATCAGTAACTTAAGCTTTGATGTACATTAAGCATAATATTCGTGGACCAAAATGCCACTTTTGGTCTTTTTGTCCCTGGGATTTAGATTGCAATTTTTCTTTGAATCTGTTCCAGATTAATTGAAGGAGATTGACGACTACGATCAGACAACATATCCATTATCATTACGTAATGCAACTCCCAAGATTGCAGAAGATCAACATGAAATGTAGTCTTTTTCATCTGCAATCCCAATGTTCCCATGTAAATAAAAGGGCAGAACAAAGGTACCCCCTTATCTGAACTACCTGGCTTTGCCTAGAATTTCCACAGAGGCCATACTGATCTCTTCCCATAACTTTGGCAGAAGATCAGCAGAAACATTATGGAAACAGCGTTAATAGCTATTAGCACAATTTCTCTGGGGTTTTCAGTATTGTTATAACGTATGTCAGTCTATACTTTCATGAATCATGCACATTGGAATATGATTCCTCGGGTCAATTTGTATTCGCATAGAATAGTGCTCCACTCCCCGAGCCACTTCTGCAAAATCTATCAGTAATTTGGCAATATCATTCCGAGAGGCCATAAGGCTGGTTTGCATACAAAATGAAAATCTGTCACTGTCATTTAACAGAGGCTCCACTTTTAAGGTTGGGGTTAAGGAATGTTTGGATAGACTGGGGTTTATTCTCCAAAGAATTTGCTTTCAGCTTAACCTTAGATTGCTTGTGATAATATGCAAAAATATTCTATTCACTGTTGTGACTTCAAATACAAAATGAAGCAAAAATTATCAATTTTAAAGAAATGAAGTGTAGAGTCAGAACAAAAATCAATTTGCAGCAATTGTCTCATTTGAAGCCTTTAAAATATATGACATGGCAGAAAGTGAACAGAAGAAAACAAAAGTGTAACAGATGCCAGAACAATTGACTGGAAGGACAGATATATCAGTTGTTCTGTAGATTATCTTTGTACTATTTTCTTGTTGATAATTATCATTCTCACTGTTTAAAACATGTCTATTTTGAAGCAATTTCCATTGTGAGCACCTACTTAAATTGGTGTTAATTGTGGCTAATTGTTAATTACTGATTCATTTATATCACATCCAGAATTTATGGAATTTCTCACATATTAACCCATTTTGCACAGTACCTATATTTTGTTATGTCTGTTTTATGAAGTTTGTTTTACTTTTATTTTCTTATTCCACTGGAATTGTTTTTTGCATTTTAGAATGCCTTTCCACAACAATCAGTAATTCTGACTAATACTGCAAAGCCCATTGGTCCTGTCACCATTCCTGCAATAGTACTGAGTCATATATTCCAGAACTAGCCATTTCCCTAGCCAAGCTTTTCCAGTACAGCTTCAACACTGACTTCTATCCAACAATGTAAAAAAATTGCTCAAGTATGTCCTGTGCACATAAAACAGGACAAACCCAACCCAGTCAATTACCACTCCATCAGTCTACTTTACATAGATACATGCAGCGCAGAAAGGTCCTTTGACCCATCGAGTCTGCACCAAAATAACTACCACTAAAGCCGCACTAATCCCAATTTCCTTAACTTGTCCCATATCCTTGAATATTATGATATTCCTGGTGCACACCTAAATACTTTTTAAAGATTGTAAGGCTTCTGGCCTCTGTTACCTTCCCAGCAGTGCATTCCAGATTCCCATCACATGCAGAGTGAAAATACTTTTCACAAATCTCTGAATCTCCTGCCCTTTAGTCGAAAACTATGCCTCTGCCTCTGCCTCATTAACCCTTCAACGAAGGGGAACAATTATTCTCTATTCACCCTGTCCTACCCCTCAATCTTATACACCTCAATCATGCCTCTCCCCTTCCACCCTTTCTACTCTTAAGAAAACAATCCAAGCCTATTTAGTCTCTCCTTATAGCTCAATTTCTCCATCACAGGAAACACCCTGGTGGACATCCTCTGTACCCCCTCTAGTGCTATCGCATCCTTCTTGTAGTGAGGTGACCAGAACTGTACACGTAACTCCAGCTGTGGCCTGACCAACGCTCTGTACAATTCTAACATTACCTCATTACGCTTGACTCTATGCCACAACTATCCTATTCACATGCTCTGTTAACTTCACAGATTTGTGAATAATTACCCCAAGACCCCTCTGTTCCTAAACTACCCAGTGTCCTGCCATTCATTATATACTCCCTCATGCTGTTTCTTCTTCCAAAATGCATCACCTTACACTTGTCAGGGTTAACTACCATCTGTCACTGATCTGCCCATCTGACCAATCCATCTGTATCTTCCTCCAACCTACAGTTTTTGCTAGGGATTATTCTTTGCAATTAACCACTCTACCAATCTTGGTGTCATCTGAAAACTTGCTTGACATTCCTCCACATTTTCATCTCTATTAATTAACAAACAATAAGGGCCCCAATAGTGATCCACTGGACACCAGCCTCCAGCCACTCAAACAGCCTTCTACCATTACTCTTTGCGCCCCATTACTAAGCCAGTTTTTGATCCATCTCACCAAGTTTCCCTAAATTCCTTTAACCTACTTCATCAGTCTCCCATGTGGGACCTTGTCAAAAGCTTTGCTAAAATCCATACACTTGATCACAAAAGATTCTAATAAAGTTAAGCATGACCTCCCTCTGACAAAGCTATGCTGACTATCTGTAATTAACACACGCCTTTCCAAGTGAGCATTAATTTGTTCCTTCAGAATTTTCTCCAGTGGTTTCCCTATCACAGATGTGGGACTCACCAGTCTGTAATTTCCATGTTCATCTCTGCCAACCTTCTTAAAAACCCGAATGACATTAGCCATCCTCCAATCCTCTGGCACTTCCCCATGGCCAGAGAGGAATTAAAAATTTCTGTCAGAGCCCCTGAAATTTTCTGCCTCACTTCCCACAGCAGCCTGAGATGCAATTCATCTAGGCCAAGGGATTTGTCAGTTTTTAACTCCAACAAAACCTCCAATACTCCCCCATTTCCTATGTCAAAGATCCTCACGGTTTGTTTTCCTGAATTCCAAATCTATGTTCTCCTTTTCCAGAGGGAAGACCAAAACCAAAGAGATATATTTATGCAACACTCTACCAATATCCTGCCACTTCACACACAGGTTGCCCCTTGGTCCCTAATGGGCCCTACTCTTTCCCTGGTTGATCACTTCCCTTTAATGTATTTATAAAATATTTTAGGATTCTCCCTAATCCTGTTCACAAGTCCTTTTTTGTCTTTTTTGCTCTTCTGATTGCTTTCTTAAGTTCACTTCTGCACTTTCTGTATTCCTCTGGGACTGCAGCTGAATTGTTGCCTTTGAACTTGCTAAGAACCCTACTCTTCTTCCTCATGCAGTCCAGAATTGTCCTAGTCATCCAGGGTTCTCTGAACTAATTGCTCCTACAATTCCATCGAAAGGGTACATGTTAGAGCTGAATTCTCCCAGCTCCTTTTTGAATGCCACCCCATTGCTCCCTATCAGTACAGTGTGGAACAGGTAATCAACAGAGCTGTCAAGCAACATTTGCTTAGCAATAATCTGCTCAGGCCTCATTTGAGGTTCACAAGAGCCACTTCAATCATAGACAAAAGAGGAAAGTTTCAGAGATGAGGAGAGAGTGATTGCCCTTGACATCAGGGCCACTTTTGAATGTGGCATCAAGAATCCCCAGCATAAACTGGAGTCAATGGGAATCATGATGAAAATCTACTGCAGGTTAGAGTCATACTTGACTCAAACGAAGATGGTTGTGGTTATCTGAGGTCAGTCATCTCTGTGGGGTTCCTCAGGGTAGTATCCTAGACCTAACCATCTTCAGCTGCTTCATCAATGACGTTCCCACCATCATCAAGTCAAAAGTGGGGATGTTTGCTAATAATTGCAGAATGTTCAGCATGACTCCTCAGATGCTGAAGCAATTCAAGTCCAAAAACAACAGGATTGAGACAACATCAAGGCTTAGGCTAACAAGTGGCAAGTAAATCCTGACCACACAAATACCAAGCAATGATCACTTTCAACAACAGAGAATCTAACCATCATCCCTTGACATTCAGTGATGTTACCAATGCAGCATTCTCCACTATCAACTGGATTTACCACTGACCAGAAACTGAACGAGATGAGCCATATAAATACTGTAACTACAAGAACAAATCAGAGGCTAGGAGTACTGTGATGAGTAAAGCACCTCCTGATTCCCCAAAGCTTGTCCTCCATCTACAAGATGTATGTCAAGAATGTGATGAAATACTCCCTTCTTGCCCGGATGAGTGTAGTCCCATCAACACAAAAGAAGCGTGACACCATTCAGGAAAAAGTAGCCTGCTTAATTGGCACTACATCCATAAGCATCCACTCCCTCTTCCACCAACTCTCAATAGCAGCAGAAGTGGCAGATGGACTTTAATTCAGGTAAATGCAAGGTGCTGCATTTTGGGAAAGCAAATCTTAGCAGGACTTTTACACTTAATGGTAAGGTCCTAAGGAGTGTTGCTGAACAAAGAGACCTTGCAGTGCAGATTCATAGCTTCTTGAAAGTAGAGTCGTAGTTAGATAGGATAGTGAAGAAGGTGTTTGGTATGCTTTCTTTTATTGGTCAGAATATTGAGTACAGGAGTTGGGAGGTCATGTTGCGGCTCTACAGAATATTAGTTAGATCACTGTTGGAATATTGCATGCAATTCTGGTCTCCTTCCTATCGAAAAGATGTTGTGAAACTTGAAAAGGGTTCAGAAAAGATTTACAAGGATGTTGCCAGGGTTGGAGGATTTGAGCTATAGGGAGAGGCTGAACAGGCTGGGGCTGTTTTCCCTGGAGCGTCTGAGGCTGAGGGCTGCCCTTATAGAGGTTTACAAAATTATGAGGGGCATGGATAGGGTAAATAGGCAAAGTCTTTTCCCAGGAGTCGGGGAGTCCAGACTAGAGGGTTTGAATTTATGGTGAGAGGGGAAAGATATAAAAGAGACCTAGGGGGCAACCTTTTCGCACAGAGGGTGGTACGTGTATGGAATGAGCTGCCAGAGGCTGGTACAATTGCAACATTTAAGAGGCATTTGGATGGGTATATGAATAGGAAGGGTTTGGAGGGATATGGACCGGGTGCTGGAAGATGGGACTAGATTGGGTTGGGATATCTGGTTGGCACAGACGGGTTGGACCGAAGGGTCTGTTTCCATGCTGTACATCTCTATGACACTCCAAACATTCACCAAAGATCCTCAGACAGCATCTTCCAAAACCACGACCACTTCCACTTGGAAGGTGAAGGACAGCAGATAAATGGGAACACCACCACATTCAAGTTCCCTTCCAATCCACTCACCGTCCTGACGTGGAAATATATCATCATTCCTTCACTGTCACTGGGTCAAAATCCTGGAATTCCTTCACTAATTCTTGTAGTTACAATATTTATATGGCTCATCTAGTTCAGTTTCTGGTCAATGGTAAATCCAGTTGATAGTGAAGAATGCTGTATTGGTAACATCACTGAATGTCAAGGCATTGTGGGTCAACCCACAGCAAATGGACTGCAACAGTTCAAAAAGGCAGTTCACCAGCACTTTCTCAAGGGCAACCAAGGATGGGCAATAAACACTGGCCAGCCAGTGAAGTCCACATCGCACAAGTGAATTTTGAAAAAAAAACTGTGTTGCTAGATCTGTACGAAGTCTGTCCCATTTAGCATGGGGATATTGTCACACAACAGGATGGAGGTTATTCTCAATATGAAGATGGGACTTTGTCTCCAAAGGACTGTGCGGCGATCACTCTCACTGATCTATCATAAACAGATGCATCTGCAACTGGCAAATTGGTAAGGATAGGTTCAAGTATGTCTTTTTCCTCCTGTTGGTGCACACCTAGTTTAGCACCTATATCCTTTAGGACCCAACCAGCTCTATTAGTAGTGTTGCTGCTGAGCCATTCTTGCTTTTGGACATTAAAATCCACCACCCAAATTACGTTTTTCAAGCGCTTCCTTCAAGTGTTGTTTAACATAGTGGAGTACTGATTCGTCAGCAGAGGGATGACAGTACATGGTAATCAGCAGGAGGTTGATTGATTCAATGAAATGCTTGAGAGGCCATTTCAGAAGAAACTTGAGAGTCACCATATTGCTATGGGTCTGGAGTTACATTTTGGCCAAACCAGCAACCCAGAACATGATCTGAATTTCTGTATTAAAAGATATTTATAATGTGGGACATCAGTAGCAGAATTGTACTCCAGCACAACTGCAACCTCATGGTTTGCCATATCTCCCAAACAACCATTAACATCAAGCCAGGAGATCAAATCTAGTTCAATAGTGAGTGCAGGAGAGCATACCAGGAGCAGCACCCAAGCATACCTAAAAATGAAGAATCAACCTGGTGAAGCTACCAAACAGGATGACTTGCATTTCAAACAGCATAAGTAGCAAGTGATAGGCAGAGCTAAGTGAGCCCACAACCAACAGATCAGATCTAAACTCTACAGTCCTACAACATCCAGTTGTGAATGGTGGACAACAATTAAACACTGGCTCCACAAATATCACCATTCTCAATGGCAGAAGAGCCCAGTGCACCAGTGCAAAAGATAAGATGCACTGCAGAAATTCACCAAAGATCCTAAGTTAACACCCTCCAAACCCATCACTTCTATTTAGAAAGACAAGGGCAGCAGATACACGGGAACACCACCACTTTCAGGATCGGTTCCAAGCCACTGACCAACCAGACTTGGAAATATATCACCATTCCTTCACTGTAGTACTGTAGTTGGGTCAAAACCCCAGAACTCCATCCTTGGTAGCATTGTAGATCTTCCCTACACAAAATGGACTGAAGTAGTTCAGGAATGCAGCTTTACCACCTCCACAAGAACAACTAGGAATGGGCAACCAATGCAGGCAGAATCAATAACACCCAAATCCCACCAAATAATAAATTGTTAACCTATGTAGAATGTTATAGTTTGACAGAAATAGCAAATAATCATGACAGCTAACAGACCAGATTGTCTGCAACGAAAAGGTATAATGCTTAATCATGTTTGCAAGATGGATATGGTCACATATAACATTGAAAAAAAGCTTCACTACGTTGTACCCTCTGTTATTTAAAGAAGGGACCAGAACAGCATCCTAAATGACACTGTTTCTTAAATGAAATGAACACTTTTTCATCCCAAAACAAATTGCTGGCACTACACTTGGCACTTTTGTCATTCAAGAATGCCCCATCTTTTGTCATTTGGCTTTTGATGCATATCAGAGTTTAGCTTCAAGGCTAATCTAGGAGAAGGCAAAGTCAAGAACTCTCAAAGTGTAGACTTTTGTAGAATTCTATTTATTGCATCTTAACACTATATACTGTGTAACATAATTTGAAAAATCAGGTTCTGATATCTTATTGTTACTTTTTTTAAAAAAGACTGGTCACCTACATCTGCTTCTCCCTTGATTCTAACTGAATTCTGCCTGCACTGAGCTGTTTAGCCCCATGACATCATTGTGAGGTCGTGTCAGGGTCTGAGAGACTTTACAAATACCCCTTCCCAGGTTTTGTTTCCCCTCCCCCAACCCTGTCATAAACATTGATCTTTTATACATTCTTACTTGCATAACTTAGATACCCTTTTTACAGTATTTATACACATTTTTTGCCTTTACCTCTCTCACCCTCCCTAAGTCTCTGAATTGATTCATCATTACCGGCAATAGGTGGATACAGAGAGTCAAATCAAGTGTAGAAACACTTGAGATAAAGTTGGTGAACTGTAAAGCTAGTGTTGCCTAATCAGTGATTTAATCAATCTGGTGGCCTGATGTCCTGAATGGATATTACTTGCTGAAGGGTCTTAGGTTGATGTAACTGCAGGAATGCATGGGCAAATTAAAAAATTTTCTTATCCTTCTTCTGAAACATCTGGATCAGGTGATGGTGTTACTTCTCTGAGAAGAGTGGTGTGGTTCATCCATTTGTAATTGTTCCCTATTTATAAAAACTTGTCCCATTGCTGTATGGACCTGTTCCTCAGGGTTTTGTTCCAAAGCATGACCTACTAATCGACTTGGAAATGATTTGGTTCGATGCTGGCAATGCTCTTGAGACTGTAGCACATCTTAAAAATTGAGCTGTTTTCCTACAATAAGCACATTGTTACAGTAAGGCTGGAAAGTTTTGACTTTGCTAATATGGAGTCTTGGAAACACACCTATGACAAAATACAGTAGCATTAGTGTGTTTAGGACTACAAGGTATCATATAGTATATATTTCTAAGAGGTCCATCTTCTTACATTGCAGTATGAACTTTTGTTGTATATTGTTACTTGGTCACTTTTCTAAACTCTGTATCCACTGTATTTGGACTCTTCCTAAAATTCGATCCCCATTTCATTTATGAAATTGAGTGATTGATTTATCAAAGAGACTAGTGAGAATTCTGTCGCAAATGAGCTTCATTTGGTATGTTTCCCTAGTTGCATGCTTCAGGAGTACATACAAATAATTAATGAAACTATTGACAGACTCTCTTGGAAGTTGGTATGAGCAACTGAAGTGTGATTTTGTCAGTGTCTAATTTGTTCTTGAAGTGAAATATTGATTTGAGACTTTCAAATGTGATTTGTTTCTCATTGATTTTGTCAATGTAACACAATCTGACATTCTTTCCATGTAGTAGTGAGGTGTGCTAACTTGTTCTGCTTTTGATTTAGTGTTCAATGCTGAAGCTTTTGAAATGTTAAGAACTGTACTTTCCACACTTGCCAACAAATGGATCTTATATCTGAAATTTCTCAGATGGAAAGATTGGTACCAGTGAGCATTGTTGATAGACACTTAAGAGTGTTGATCATTTTCTTAAAAATCACACAACACCAGGTTATATTCCAACAGGTTTAAGACCATAAGACCATAAGACATAGGAGTGGAAGTAAGGCCATTCGGCCCATCGAGTCCACTCCGCCATTCAATCATGGCTGATGCGCATTTCAGCTCCACTTACCAGCGTTCTCCCCGTAGACAACAAGAATCTATCAATCTCGGCCTTGAAGACATTTAGCGTCCCGGCTTCCGTGGCAATGAATTTTTTTTGGAAGCGCACTAGCTTTTGGAGCGACGCTCCTTCACCAGGTGATAGTGGAGGGCTCGATCGTAACACAGAATTTATAGCAAAAATTTACAGTGTGATGTAACTGAAATTATACATTGAAAAATTGACTGTAAATTTTTGCTATAAATTCTGTGTTACGATCGAGCCCTCCACTATCACCTGATGAAGGAGCGTCGCTCCGAAAGCTAGTGTGCTTCCAATTAAACCTGTTGGACTATAACCTGGTGTTGTGTGATTTGTACCCCCAGTCCAACACCGGCATCTCCAAATCATGATCATTTCCTTGGTTTTAAAGGTGATCCTTAGGATTTGGGTAATCTTATATTGCACTCAAATTGTGTGGTATTCTTTGTTGCTTATAGTCGTAAAAATTGTTGTTGTAATACTAAAACTGCAAACAGTTTGAGTTTCTGCTGTTTTAAATGCTGTTTTCTGTGTAAGGTTTGGTTTGCTTCACCAAAATGCCATCTGCACAGAAATAAATGATGAGTGAATGAATGAATGAATCTTTTTCCTAGCTGGTTGAACTATTTTCAATGGTCTGTGAGTATAAGCTTTCTCAAAATGGCATCAATCAATAAGATTTTGTTGTTATTTTTGGCTGCATCAAAGATGCTGCTGTCATGTCGTCATGCTAAGGTTTTTCTGTAGTTGACATTTCCATGCTAAATTTGACAGATCAGATTCACACTCTTTGTTGCAATTTTAAACAAATAACCACAGTAAAACTTTGAAATTACTAAATAAGGCTTGTGTTTCTCAGGCAAAGCATCAAAATAATTAAGATTTAATTAATTTCATTGAAATGGCACTGAAACATTGAATTTAAAATTCTTCCTCTGATTTTTTTTCAATTGATCATTGTACCTTAAGCTTGTTATTGAATAAATTTCTTAACTTGCTTTTTTGACACATTTTTCATCAAGTGCTCAGGCTGCTAAATGGCTGTTGAGTTCACAACTCTGTTTCCCAAGGTCTTTTTTAAAGACTTTCATTGAAAGGTTTGATTCTACTCTAATTGTCTGGTATTCAACCTCTTTTCTGGATTGCTTGATTTGGATTTATCCCATTGGCTACTGGTGGCTTTTATTGAATTGCTTTGGTGGATTCTCTGCAGAAGTCTTCTGTTCAGAGATTCTTCCTTTATGTAGAAGCTCTATGACCTTCCTGTCTGTTCATTGGACTCGAGGCTTTACTGATGGCATCTTTTGGAAAAGTGATTTTTCTGAGATTCTTTCTTCTCCAGATGATTTTGTGTCTGTTTCCAGTTATTCACAACAACCCTGATTTTATAGGTACTGGATCCCATCACTATTTTTCATCATATACTTTTCAAGTAAAACCTGTGTTTAGCTTCAAGACTGATCTAGGAGAAGGCAAAGTCAAGAACTCTCTTAAAATGTAGACTTTCATACAATTACATTTATTGCATGTTAATGGTGGCTCAGTGGTTAGGACTGCTGCCGCACAGCACCAGGGACCTGGATTTGATTCCAGCCTCGGATGACTGTGAAGTTTGCACATTTTCCCCGTGCCTGGGTGGATTTCCTCTGGGTTCTCCAATTTCCTCCCACACTCCAATGTTGTGCAGATTAGGTGGTTTTGGCCATGTTAAATTGCCCATATTATCCAGGGGTGTGCTAGTTAGGCGGATTACCCATGGTAAATGCAGGATTACAGGGATAGGGTAAGTCTGGGTAGGATGCTCTTTGGAGGGGTGGTGTGGGTTAAATGGCCTGCTCCCACACTGCAGGGATTCTATGATATAGGGATTCTATGAACATTATATACAATATTCCCTAATCTGAATGACCAGGTTCTGATCTTATTGTTGCATTTTTTAAAATGTTTGACATCCATATCTCCATCATCTTTGATTCTAATTGAATTCTGTCCCCACTGAGCTATTTCTGCTCTGTAGCAAGCAGCTCATCATTATAAGATTGCTCCAGGATCTTACTACCCTGCACAACAGTCCACAAAACATTAAATCACAAGCTACATTCCCCCACCACTATAGGAATTTGTTCGAACATTCTTGGTCAATCTGTTTCCACAATGCACTATTTGAAATGTAGAATTCACCATTACCTTGGGGACAATGCTAATATGTGAATATGTTCATAAAATTTCTTAGTATAAAATTGTTACAGTCACACTGTAGTCACATCAGTTTATGCCAAATCTGTTTTCATCACAGTTGACTCCACCTTCTCCCATGAAAGACTCTTCCTTTTACCTTTCAACACAGAAGTGAAACTTGTCAGATTTACACTCTCTGTCCTTTCATATGGCATAGGAAAATCATATCTTCGCTCCTGCAGATTTTTGTAATTTTTCAAGCATCTGGGAAAAATAATAACAAAGGCTCAAATTGGATCCTTGCAGGATTGCCTTCCCCATTAATTTTCAATTAACATTGACTCATTAAGAGTTTTGTTGAAGGAAGAGAGGATGCTGATAATGTTTTCTACTTAGTTTCTTAATTTCCTGATACAACAGCGAATAGTTCAACTGTCTGTAGGTGAGCAGGCACTGGCAGGCTCCTCTCTACCTGCTTGGATGTGTGTGCAATCAAAAACCACTCTCCAAAAGAATTCTTTCCTTTCTACCACCCTTCTTGCCTTTGATGTTAAAGCACCTATTCAATTACTTACCATTTACTATTGCTCCTCTCAAGCTAGAAGATCTCCGAGGTTGTTCTCCAAGGTTGCTAGCCAATTCCTAATTGGGCAGGAAATTTGTTTCCAGGTCAATTTAGTGGGTGCCTCCACAAAAACTTCAACAGTGACAGTTTCTCCAGAGACAGGTTCAGTCCCAGCACTTGTTTCACATCCATAAGTTGAAGTGCGTCATGCAATTCTACAGAGATAATATTGTTTTATATAAATTCAAATTACCAAAAATGCCCATTTTCATTAGCTTTTAAATATTATTCCAAGTTATGAGTTGCACTGGAAAACTGTAATGTATACTTTGATCTCTCAACTGTGTCCACCTGTTTAGATGGATACATGTTTAAACATACAATGATATATGACAGGAATTATTCAGAATTGAATTGTCTAAAATTAATTGAAAATGCATGTTTCCAATATTACATCCAGTGACCACTAATATACTTTTCCAGTCATACAGAGAGGTTTCCTTAAGTGCACTATTAGTGCCAAAATCAAAAATCCATTTGTAGTGGTATAGTTTTTTGAGTCTCTTGCAAAAAGGAGACTCTAGCAAAAGCCTTCTATTCATTACTTTCTCACCAGGAATTTAGCTTTATCATGATTTTATATTTTAATTCAAAATCATGAATAATACATTCAGTTTTTTTGGAAATATCATGGTTCACTATAATTTAAGTTTGTATAGTCCACAAATATACAAAGTTAAATAACCCTTCATCTGAATATTGCCATTTCCTCCAAAACAAGGGAATCTAGCAGATGAATTATATAGTTTCATGTCTGTACTAATTCCATACTTTGACAATTAGCCAATTGTAATTTACAAAGAGATAGTAAAAGGTGGATGAGTAAACAAACATCTCACCCCATCAAATCCTTTGATAGGCTGTAATCTATAATTGCCATAGACATCTGTTGTTCTTACTGCACCATTTTTTGACATGCAATTGCAAATTCAGTTGTATTTATGTTTCAATGCATCCATAAAATAATTTATGGGAGAGACTTCTCAGTGTAACTGCATTGTATTTAAAAAGCAATATTAAATGTGGAGTTCAGTGACGACCAACAAACCAAAAGCGGGATAGTGTTTGTCTGTACAACATATGTCATAATTTCACTACTCGGGGTGGGAAGGCTTACAAAATGACAAATGGCAACAATAATAATATCTGTAAATAACAAATAATATTTGATATTAAGCCAAATAAGTTTGGAAACCCTATTATGTGCATTCCTAGTATGTTCAAAATATTAGGAGAAAGCTCTTCCTGATGAAGGGCTTATGCCCGAAACGTTGGTTCTTCTGCTCCTCGGATGCTGCCTGATCTGCTGTGCTTTTCCAGCAACTCACTCTCAACTCTGTTCAAAATATTAGCCGAAGAACTAAACCACAATCATTTGCTGACAACATATAAACACACAAACTAGGTATTAGGAACCGGATGAGACCATTCAGCCCCTCCAGATTCACCATTCAATAAGATCTGATTATGCTTCAACTCTATACTCCTTCCTTTCTCCAATAGTGATTGACTCTCCTGTTTATCAATTATCTATCTATGCCTGCATTAAAACTATTCAATATGCTGCCTTTTCTGCCTGAAGAAGAGAATGGACACTCTGAAAAAAGGGTCTCTCTGAAAAGGGAGGCCCCTTATTCCAGTCTTTCCCACAAGGTGATACATCCTCTCAGCATCCATCCTATCAAGTTCCCTCAGGATCTTACATGTCTTAAAAAAGATCATCTCATTCTTCTGAAATCCACTGAATATGGACCACACCTGTAAGACTTTTCCTTATAAGAAAATTCATTCACCCCAAGTAACAATCGAATGAATGACCTCTGAATTGCTTCTAATGCATTAACATCATTTTCTTAATTAAAGAGCTCAAAATTGTACACAGTACTCCAGACACGGCCTGACCAACACACTACACTATTATATAAGGATAATGGGTCTCAAAGTGTCAATGTGCATGTAACATCAGCTCCATCCATTCTACTGATGTCACACTGAATCTCTGGTGTAGACACAAAGTTCCACTCCAGCTTTCAGATGCATCTGTACCAGCTTCCAACAGTTTGAGTAATTATGCCTGATGAAATGAAGTTGTAATTATTGCTATAATGCAATAAACATTAGGGAAATATAAACAAGAGCAACTATGCAAACAGTAGAAAAACATGCTCAGCACTTTAAAGGCAAAACTTCGTTCAGAAGCTGGTAAAAAGTACTCAGGCAAGAGTGTGGGCTAAGAAAAGAGAGAAAAAATCTTGTCATTCATTCTTGGAAAATTCAGAGTTCTTGGCAAAGGAGGCTCTAAACAGAGAAATTAAGGCTCCAGGAGGAAAAATTAGAGATCTCCAAAGGAGAGAATTTTTGGGGAAATTGTGCAAATACTGGAAAGAAAAAGCAAGGGAGTATGCAAGACAGTTCTCATGTCTCACAACAAGCATTGTCAGCATAGGCTCTGCAAGGGACAGTGAAAAGGCCGAAGATACTTTGGCCAAGGCTACTGAAACAGGAATGCTTCAGAATTTAAACTAAAAAGCACATTTGAAGAAACTCCCTTGCAGAAGAAAAAATAGCAGTAGAAATCAAAGAATTATAAAGGTCTGGGAGTTAATTAATTTTCAATTTTAATGGAAATATTTATAAATTTTCAGAGCCAGAGAACATTACTTGAAAATTTATGCAGAAAATATGCTTGGGTAGTTTAAGATTGTGAAAGGCAGGAAAACTTCATTTACCCAGCAAGAAGCCGCAAAACCCTATCTTGGCTGCATGTTGTAGGAAAACACTAGTCTGCATTTTAATCATTACGAAAGGCGGGAAAACTCCAAAAATAAGGTGGGGAAGCCTAGTAAGCAGTAAATAAATATGATATTAAAATAATTAGTTTTAAAATGTTTGAAAACAATAACTTACTATGGAACATGCAATAATGCAGAGTTTTATTGAAGAATTCATATAACTTATAAAGGTTTGCAAATATACTACAGAGTCTAACAATCTCTACAGAATTCAGTTTAAAGCAGCTTAAGTTTGCATTCACTAAAAGAAAAACAGATTTAAGGCAGTATTGAAATGATAAAGCTTTAATATAGTAATAGTTTATCAATAATTACAGAAATAGAAAAATGATATAATAATTCTTAGCATACTTAAGCTCAAATAAAAGGGCTACACAAAACAGAGTATTAGACTTCATGGAGTTGACATTTCTTAAGATAGCCAAAATGAAACATTAAGTGCAAATATCTCAGTTACTGAGTTGCAGAAAAGAGCATTTTACACATGCAAACATATAAAAATGGTATAGTATCTGTGGAGGGAAATCAGAATTAACCATTTGGACCCAAAACATTAACTCTGAGTTCTCTCCATAGATGCTGTCAGACCTGCTGAACGTTTCCAGCAATTTCTGTTTTTTGTTTCTGATTTCCAGCATCTGCAGTTCTTTTGATTTTTACAGTAATTTGGGCTGGCACTAATTGGAGTTTTGGAGAATGGGAGGAGAGACTATTGAAATATAGACGATTCATAGGGTGCTTGACAGGATAAGATGCAGAGAAGTTGTCTCTCCTTGAGGCAGAATCTTGGACCAGAGGGCACAATCTCAGAAAAGGTTGTCACACATTTAAGACAAAGATGAGGAGGATCCAGTTTCTCTCTCAGAGAGTAGTGAACCTTTACCACAGAAGGCTGGTTGCTAAAGATTCAGACTTTTAAACAATAAGGAAATCAAGCATTATGGGGAAAAAGCAGAAAAGTAAAGTTGAGGATCATCAGATCAAGCATGATCTCATTTGAATAATGAAGAGGACTTGATGGGCCAATGGCCTACTTCTGCTTCTACATCTGATAGTCATATCTCTTTTGGACAAGAAAGTTTAAAGCTTGATAGAGAAAGTTGGTGAAACCAAATGATCCAGGATTCACTGAACTTGTTTATATAAATTCCAATTGAATTTAAGTTTGATACTCATGCCCACAGCACGATCCTAACATTTCAGATACCATGTCTGAAGAAACAGAAGTAGACTGTGTCATATAGTTGGGATATCTGGAAAATAGGAATGCTACAAGTCACATTGTAACATTGAGAGAGTTGAAAATATTTACATTGCTTGCAATCAGGCAATTTCACTTTTGAGCCTGCATGCATGGGACTGCTACTTCAACTTCCTTAGAAAATTACACTGAGTTTGAATTACTCCCTGAGTAAACTGATCCAGAAGCAAACTGTTGCTGATCAACCAGTCAAGATTCATTAGATTTCTTAAATTCATAGTGGAACCGAGAAAGAGTGTTGTGATTGTCATTGAAGAAACGTTTTAAATGCCCAAGAAGTAACAATGGCTAAAACAGGCTGCATCAAATTTGACAAGAATAAAAGTCTGACCAACAATGTGCTACCATTCACCATTATTGCATTGAAAGACCACAAGTCCCATGATTTGACTGAGAATACATACTCCAAGCATGGAGAACACTTCACAATCATGGACCATTTACTAACACATGTCAAAAAAAAATACTTCATTTTCCCTTCAGGAAACCATATTGGAAAAAATGCACAAGAAACACTTGGCCATTGCGAGGCATACAGCCATGACTTAGTCAGCTGTGGTTGGCCAGAGATCTCAAAAAAGATATTAATGATCTCCCATATCATTGTGAAATCTACAAGATTGTCCAGACTGAAAATGCTCCTGTCTTCACTGAAGACAGAGCAGAAGTTAAAACCCAGGAAAACCTGTAAGAGAGAATGGGGATATTAAGAATAAGACTAAGCAGCACAATCTATTTTAATCCCATTTAGGAATACTTTACTGATCATCTCCAAATAACAGAACAGGCAATACCAGTGACAGAGATGGTACTGAATGAGCATCAATCTTCCTGAAGGACAACTGAGAGCCTGAGAAGTTTTCCCTCACCGGTCAAACAACAACAATTGCAACTGAAGTCATCCAGTTTATACAACAA
Source organism: Chiloscyllium plagiosum (assembly GCF_037043375.1). NCBI lineage: Eukaryota > Metazoa > Chordata > Chondrichthyes > Orectolobiformes > Hemiscylliidae > Chiloscyllium > Chiloscyllium plagiosum. The sequence continues at coordinate 75,386,935 of NW_028270145.1, read as the reverse complement.
TCCAAGGGAGTCAGATCATTGCCGACACATACAAAACATGGAGAACAAGAAGAAATTGCCTGCTCTAAATATTGAGCATAATGCAAAACAGATGCATTTCCAATTCAACGGATATTGCCTGGTCAAGAAATTCATGATACGGCATGGAAGAAAGTATTTGCTTCAACCATACAGCCTGCTTCCAGAATGCACTCTGACCAGATTAAAATTCAGCAGATGATGTCATGGGGCAACTACCTGAATTATCACCTCGAAGTTTCTCAGTGAGGGAAATTCAGAAAGTAAAGGGACTTCCAGACCAATATCAAGGTCTACAAAGAGTGACATCCTTTGTGAAGGCTATCAGAGAGATAAAAAATCCTCTAGCAGAAAACCTTCCCCAGTACCACATAGTGTAAAAGCAATAATTACTTCAAGGCCCCAGCAGTTGTCATCTAGGAACAAAAGTAGGCAATTCAGCCCATTCAGTCTACTCCACCAGTCATTTCAATTATGACTGATCAAACACTTCAATGATCTTTATGGATACTTTCCACAGTGGCTTTAAGCAATGAATAATCAAAAATTTATCAACTCCTACTCTAAATATTCGCAAAAGCTGAGCTTCTCCCAGCCCTCTGGCCAGAGATTTACAAGGATTCACAACCTTCAGAGTGAAAATAGGTCCTCCTCTCCCCCTTTATATATTGTGCCCCCGGCCCTAGACTCCCCATCCAAGGAAACTATTTTACTTGCATTTATCCTGTCTATCTCGAAGTAATTTGTAGGTTCAATAAAATCACTTTTGAAAACTGCACAGAATGAGGCACCAGTTTGTTCAATTTCAATTCATTGGAGAAAGTACCACATACACAACTGTAACAAAACATACCTATATCCTCTTCCCTTTGAACTAAACAACAAAATTTCATTTACTTTGCTGATCATTTGTTGCACCTACATAAGACCCTTTGTGATCTATGTACCAGAACACCCAGATCCTTCTGTAGATCTATAATCTCTTTCCATTTAAATGCTTTGGAAAGATCCCAAAAGGATTATGGATCACGAACCCGATTTACATATGAAAGAAGTGAAACTATCATGGTCATTCTAACAGGTGAGAGACTTAAACAGTCAAGGTATTTTTCAATGTATAATTTCAGCTACATCACACTGTAAACTTTTGCTATAAATTCTGTCTTATAATTATGTACTCCACAACCACCTGATGAAGGAGCAGCGCTCTGAAAGCTAGTGCTTCCAATTAAACCTGTTGGACTGTAACCTGGTGTTGTGTGATTTTTAACGTTTAAATACTACTTTTCTATATTTCCTGCCAAATTCGACAAGTTGACATTTTCTAATATTATTTTCCATCTCCCAAATTTTTGCCCATTCACTTAACTTATCTTTGCAGGTTCTTTATGTCCTCTTCACAACTTTCTTTCCTACCTTTGTTTTATCAGCAGATTAAACAACCATGGAAGTTTATTTGTATATAATCTACAGACCTTAGAGATCCTAACACCAAACTCTGATGCCATTCATCACATTCTGTCAATGTGAAAACAACTAATGTATGCCTGCACTCTCTGTTTCCTGTGAGCCAATCAGTCCATGTCCATGCTAATATCTTGTTCTCTTAATGTGCCAACTTGTCAAATGGCTTCCAAAAATCTTAGTACAGTATGTATTTTTATCTATGTTTCTTTTTACTTTCTAAAGTAAACTAAGAAATTAAACAAATATGATTTCCTTTTTACAAAACCATGTTGACTCTACCTGATTGCATGAAGATAATCAAAATGCCTACTATAAACTCCTTAATAATTCCAGCATTTTTCCTTTGACAAATGTGAGGATAGTTTGCCTGTAATTTCCTGCTTTCTGTCTCTCTCCTTTATTAAATAAAGGAGTTAATTTTGCTATTTGCCAAATCAGCCAAGTAAATGAACTATAGATAACAGAAAACACAAAAGGATTTTTTTTCCCTGAACTAAATAGGAAACATTTTTCCTGTTTTCCTAATAATAGAAATCTGATTAATGTGACCTCAGCAATAGATAGCTCACACTTAATTTTAATTCATCACAACAGGGGAAAATCATGGAAGAAAATTGTGATGATTATATGGTTCCTTTATATTGAATTGCCACTATCAAATTGACTGCATTGTTAACAATTGGCAAACTACGTACATAATGAAAAAAAAACTTTCAGATTCAATGAATATTAGTAAAACAGAAATGTGTTTTTCTTTCTGTGTGTAATTTCCTTCAACAATAACTCTTAACACAGCTTGTATCTTTTGTTCTCAGAGCTGACTCTGCAGTTGCTGTATCCTGAGAGCTTTGATGAAAACAATCAATATCCTGTTCTGCTGGTTGTGTAAGTAATTCTGTTATTTAACATTCAAAATTGCAGCTGACAAATGAATTATCTCCAGTGCAATTTTACCACTATCTGAGGCGGGGGCAAGGGAGAAGGGGAGTGGAGGTTGCCTTCAAATTAAGTGGCCAATTAATACCTAATTAAAGAGCCTGATCAAATGACCATGAAGATTGAACCCGCAGCAGAAAAGCCCCCTCAAAAAATCCAGTCCTGTGCCTCTCCCTACTGGAGAGCTTTTGATTGACAACTCACCAAGACTCCTTTGTCAGCACCTTCCCCAACCTATGCCCTTGAATACTTAGAAGATGAATAGATGCTTGGGAAAACCATCATCTACAAGTTCCCCTCTAAACCACACACCATCCTGACTTGGAACTATACCATCCCTTCACTGTCAGGGCTTAACATCCTGGGACTCTCTTCTTAACAGCACTGAGGGTGTATTCTCACCATGTTGACTTCAGTGGTTCCAGAAGGCAACTCATCACCACCTTCTCAATGACAACTAGAGACAGGCAACAGATGACAATGATACTTGCAGCCCACAAAGAAAAAGTTCTCTAAGGCAAGATTTTCTGTTGCTAAGGGGCAGAAGTCCCATATCAAGTCATTGAATGGCCATTTGATAATTAACCATCTTTTGAGTGATATTTGTGACGCACATTTCCCCTTTCTCAGTGACTGTTTAGATCTGGCACTGAGTCAAAGATGTCTCCAAGTATCCAGCAGCAGTGGTGTCAATAAGCAGATAGGCAGTGGATTAATGATCACCACCTTCTCAAAGGCAAATAAGGATGGGTAATAAATACTGGCCTGATCAGTGATGTTCTCATTCCACAGAAGCATTGTTTTTGAAAAATGCTCTGTCAAGGTGAAACTTTCTGTTGTGTGGAACTCCAACATCAAGCTGTGCGGAACTCCAATATTAAGCTATGCCACAGCCATTAGATCATTAAAATGTCTGCATGGTGATGTCTATAATGTGGATTTTGCTTTGATGAATGACTAAATATGACACTAAGTCAAAGAAATCTCCAGGTGTCCAGCAACAATGTTGTCCATAGGCAGATAAACAGAGAATCACAGTGGACTATTTTCAGAGACATCAAACCAGAAAGTTAAATACATTTCATTTCCTTCACTTATAATGTTACTTCTAAATATTGAAATAAATGGTTAAGATTAGACTAAGATGGAACCTATACTAGGATAAACAAATATTTTAAAACATTTTAAACAGATGATAACATGTAGTAATGTTGTAACATAATGGAGTAATTTATTATTCTAGGATTATGAAATCTATTACAACACACCAGTGAATATTTAACAATAATTAGGAAATTATTTAAAACCCAGTAAAAGTGTTTCTACAAGGTATGAACTTTCAAGAGCTATTACAGCATGACTGATGGTTTTATCATGGAAGTTTTCATCAGCTTAAAGTTAAAAATCACACAACACCAGGTTATAGTCCAACAGGTTTAATTGGAAGCACACTAGCTTTCGGAGCATTGCTCCTTCATCAGGTGATAGTGGAGGGCTCAATCCTAACACACAGAATTTATAGCAAAAATTACAGTGCGATGTAACTGAAATTATACATTGAAAATTGATTGTCTGTTAAGTCTTTCATCTGTTTGAATGCTATGATTGTTTCACTTCTTTCATGTGTAAATCACAAAACCTTTTTTAAAAAGTTGCATTCTCGGGTTAGCTGTTAACAATGGTGATAGCTAGACAATATATTGAAGGTGTTAGCCCCCTGCGTTCTCTGTCTATGCCATGATGTTTAGATTGATTCTAATCTAAAAAGTGATTAGAATCACATGTTTGGGTTGGGGTTGAAAGTGTGAAAAAGTACTTTGCTCAAAAACTGCATGAATTAATGTAAAACTCCGTTATCTCACTTTTTAGATTAGAATCAATCTAAACATCATGGCATAGACAGAGAACACAGGGGGCTAACACCTTCAACATATTGTCTAGCTATCACCATTGTTAACAGCTAACCTGAGAATGCAACCTTTTAAAAAAGGTTTTGTGATTTACACATGAAAGAAGTGAAACAATCATGGCATTCAAACAGATGACATACTTAACAGACAATCAATTTTTCAATGTATAATTTCAGTTACATCACACTGTAAATTTTTGCTATAAATTCTGTGTGTTAGGATTGAGCCCTCCACTATCACCTGATGAAGAAGCGATGCTCCGAAAGCTAGTGTGCTTCCAATTAAACCTATTGGACTATAACCTGGTGTTGTATGATTTTAAACTTTGTACACCCCAGTCCAACACCGGCATCTCCACATCATGACTTCATCAGTTTAATGTTGATTGGGGATTGCACCATGTGGGGAACTCAGCAGCATCCTCTGGTATAACATTCTATAGACTCACAAAGTTGCTGTACATTTCAGTGGAACAATACTGCTAAATGTTGTTTTTCTGCAATTATCATTGCAACTCTGAATCCAATCTGTTTTGCTAAGTTGATACACTATTGCTTGTCTTGTTCATGCAGGTCTTTGGTGATTGCAAAGGCAGTGTTTGCACATCACTGATCACAAAAGCCAAGGGCATTGTGTTAATTAAAATAGTCAATAAATCAAAATATTATCACAAAGATGAATTTGTATAGCATTTGGTGGGGAATGGTGGAGTAGTGGTCATGTTACTACATGAGTGATCCAGAAACAAACATTAGTACTTTGAAGACATGAGTTCATATCCTACCACAACAGCCTGTGGACTTTAAATATATTTACTAAATAAATTCAATTAATTAATAAATCTTCAATGAAATACTAGTTAAGTAATATTTGCAAAGTTGCTAAATTGTTGTAAAAACTGACCTGCCTCATTAATGTCTGTCATTGGAGTAACTCTCTGTCCTTAACCAATTAGCCCTACATGTGGCTCCAGATACACAGCAACTTGGCTACCCACTGAAATAACCTCATAAATTCGTCAGTTTAAAAGGAATTAGAGATGGCCAATAAATGCTGGCTTTGTCTGCAATACTCACTTCCCAAGAATGAATACAAGATACTGCTGTTGCAAGAGCCACATTATACTGCCACTGATATTGCATAGAGTAAAATAGTCTCAGATTGGTACAGGATTTTAGATTCTAACTTGGGTTTCTGTTATCTCAAAATGCATCATTTATTTTGATAGCATTACATTTATATCAAGCTCCATTCAATTCATTAAAGCAGGTTTTTGCCAATGCAATTAGCTGTTTTCACATTCAATATCGTTTTTTTCTTAATATTAGGTAAAATTGTTTGTAATTTTCAGTTAATTTCTGATCTTAGTCAATGATAAACTCAAGTAACTTTCTGTAGTTTCAGATTCACATCAAGTGGTGAGTTTTTTTTTCTCCATTGGTGCCCAGATGCAATTGAAATACTATAATTGAATCATTATACAAATATATGGTATAGAAAGGTTTCCTGTCAAAATAAAAGTGCAGTGGCGATTTGATGCTGTGTTAAAATAAAGAAGAATACAAGGTGAAGAGGAAAAACTAGTAATACAAAGGTACAAGTGAACTGTGACTCACAGCAAGTGCTCACCATGTATCAGCTAACTTTCAACAGTCCATTAACTGGATGCAGTGAAGAAAAAGGACTTGAAGCACCTTGAAATTTCCAAGGAGTCTATGACTAAATAGACTGCAGTATGTAATGCCAAGTGGAAAAAAAGAACCTGTAATATAACTGCATCTTTCACAACTTCAGGTTGCTCAAAGACCTCCTCAACCAGTTAAGTATTTTTGAGTGCAGTTACTGTTAAAATGAAAAGAAGTGGGAAAGTAAATTTGCAAACAAGGTTACAAAAACCATAATATGAGATATTGATTTGACAGCCCATGTTTTTCAGTGATTGCTGGTTGAGGGATAAATATTATCTAGGGCACTCAGAAGAACTCTGCTGCTCTTCTTCAAAACAATAATAAGTGGTCTTTTACATTCACCAAAGACAGCGAACGTGTCCTAAACTTATAGTTTAGGATCTAAAACACAATACTTCTGACTGCTACACTCCTTTAGTACCACAGTACCTATATTTTGTTCAAAATTCTGGAGTAGAATTTGGAACTACAGTCTCTAACTGGAAGACATGAGTACCATCACTGAGTGCCCCAGCTGACATATATAAAGGAGGATAGTAATAGTTTTTTTAGGTATGTGAAAGGCAAAAAAATGGTGAAGACTAAAATTGGGCCCTTGAAGACAGAAACAGGGGAAGATATTACGGGGAACAAAGAAATGGCAGAAGAATTGAATTAGTACTTCAGATCTGTGTTCACTGGGGAAGACACAAGCAATCTCCCTGAGGTAACAGTGGCTGAAGGACCTGAACTGAAGGGAATTTATATTTGCCAGGAATTGGTGTTGGAGAGACTGTTGGGTCTGAAGGTTGATAAGTCCCCGGGGCCTGATAGTCTACATCCCAGGGTACTGAAGGAGGTGGCTCGAGAAATCGTGGATGCGTTGGTGATTATTTTCCAGAGTTCAATTGATTCGGGATCAGTTCCTGCAGATTGGAGGGTGGCTAATGTTATACCACTTTTCAAGAAAGGTGGGAGAGAGAAAGCAGGAAATTATAGACTAGTTAGTCTGACCTCAGTGGTGGGAAAGATGCTAGAGTCTATTATAAAGGATGAAATTATGACACATCTGGATAGTAGTAACAGGATAGGTCAGAGTCAGCATGGATTTATGAAGGGGAAATCATGCTTGACTAATCTTCTGGAATTCTTTGAGGATGTAACTCTGAAGATGGACGAGGGAGATCCAGTAGATGTAGTGTACCTGGACTTTGAGAAAGCTTTTGATAAAGTCCCACATAGGAGGTTAGTGAGCAAAACTAGGGCGCATGATATTGGGGGCAAAGTACTAACTTGGATTGAAAGTTGGTTGGCTGATAGAAAACAAAGAGTAGTGATAAACGGCTCCATTTCGGAATGGCAGGCAGTGACCAGTGGGGTACCGCAGGGATCAGTACTGGGACCGCAGCTTTTTACAATATATGTTAATGATATAGAAGATGGTATTAGTAATAACATTAGCAAATTTGCTGATGATACTAAGCTGGGTGGCAGGGTGAAATGTGATTAGGATGTTAGGAGATTACAGGGTGACCTGGACAAGTTAGGTGAGTGGTCAGATGCATGGCAGATGCAGTTTATTGTGGATAAATATATATGGTTATCCACTTTGGTGGCAAGAACAGGAAGGCAGATTACTACCTAAATGGAATCAATTTAGATAACGGGGCAGTACAAAGAGATCTGGGTGTTCTTGTACACCAGTCAATAAAGGTAAGCATGCAGGTGCAGCAGGTAGTGAAGAAGGCTAATAGCATACTGGCCTTCATAACAAGAGGGATTGAGTATAGAAGCAAAGAGGTTCTTCTGTAGCTGTACAGGGCCCTGGTGAGACCACACCTGGAGTACTGTGTGCAGTTCTGGTCTCCAAATTTGAGGAAAGACATTCTGGCTATTGAGGGAGTGCAGCGTAGGTTCACGAGGTCAATTCCTGGAATGGCGGGATTACCTTACGCTGAAAGACTAGAGTGACTGGGCTTGTATACCCTTGAGTTTAGAAGACTGAGAGGGGATATGATTGAGACATATAAGATTATTAAAGGATTGGACACTCTGGAGGCAGGAAACATGTTTCCACTGATGGGTGAGTGCCGAACCAGAGGACACAGCTTAAAAATATGGGGTAGACCATTTAGGACAGAGATGAGGAGAAACTTTTTCACCCAGAGAGTGGTGGCTGTGTGGAATGCTCTGCCCCAGAGGACAGTGGAGGCCCAGTCTCTGGATTCATTTAAGAAAGAGTTGGATAGAGTTCTCAAGGATTGTGGAATCAAGGGTTATGGAGATAAGGCAGGAGCAGGATACTGATTAAGGATGATCAACCATGACCATATTGAATGGTGGTGCAGGCTCGAAGGGCAGAATGGCCTACTCCTGCACCTATTGTCTATTGTCTATTATCTATCAATGATGCTGAATTTTTCTCCCACTTGTGAAAGTTAAAATTTATCCCAGGATAAATAGATTTTGGTATTAGTTAGCCAGCTGCTCCATCTCTCCAGAAGGTCGCCTGATCTATCTCAAGGGTCAAACTTGATTGACATGCCTCTGAAAAATTGAATTTACCCGAGCTAGCCTCAGGCCTGAACAGTATTAGGTGACTTAGAGGACAACCTGGCCAGCAGAAAGGTACATCTGGGCTCAGAAATGGGAGAAAGATGGTTGCCAAGAATATGACAGGTTGGTGGAGTAACTGGGGTGCAATGCTAGAGAGACCTCAGAATGACAGTGGGCCAAGTTCTTCTTGTAGAGTTGAGAGATTCCCCAGTCCACAAAAGAGGTGTTTTATATCTACTCTTTAAGGAACTCTTTCTCTTGGCCTGTAGACATGTATGATCTGACATTAATACAAGATTAAATCTTACCTCCAGTTCTCATGTTATAGTTAGGGAACAATCCTAAATTTGCAAGTAAATCAAAATACCTGACAGTAATGTAAATACAGCTGTACTTTGACCTGAACAGTGACCTCAAGTAGCAAGTAGAAATTCTATCTAAGTACATACTGAACCAATTTGATTAAGATATAAATATTCTTTATTGGCTACCAAAACTACTGCCACCGGGTTTTGTGTAATGATATAAGTTCTTATAAGAAAACAATGATGCACTGTTTCTTTATGGCACCTTTCCAAGGTTTTACCTGTTAATGACTTATGAAAGAAGCTAAGTGAAGGCTTGTCAATAATGATCAACATTCTTGCATTGGTAATTGCAGTGATGGAGCCCCAGGGAGCCAGGTGGTTACTGATAAATTTCGGATTGACTGGGATTCAGTACTTGTCAGCTCTGATAATGTCATCCTTGCTCGCTTTGATGGCCGGGGGAGTGGTTTCCAAGGGCTTAAAATTCTGCAGGATATCCATCGAAGGTTGGGAACAGTGGAAGTCAAAGACCAAATTACAGCAGTACAGTGCGTATTTAAACATCTGTTGGATTAAGATTTTTTTTGCAGTTCAATCAAGTGTTATGAACTTAATTAACACAAGCACTTTATCTTTTGAAATATGTATGTGTACAAAAGGAATGAATGTCAACTTTCTTATAATGTACAAAAGTGAAGGGATGATATGATTTGATACAACTTATTTCATTGCATTGTCTGCTTTACAAAACATTTTTTGATTCAATGGATTGCAATTTTGCATAAAAAAGCAAACTGCTGAATTCTCTTAAACATATACATAATTAATGCTGGGTGGTGTAATATTGAATTACTCATTTTGAAAACAAGTTGTTTGATATTTATGATTTCTTTTACCTTTTCTATCTTATCTCATCATCTAACAGTGTTTGCTTTAATTGGGAGAAATTAGGAATTCTCACTGCAGAGAATTTCTACTGCTGTCAATCTTACAATTAATGTGGCCTATCCTCGAGGACAGCAGATCTAACTTTGGAATCATCTGCTTCAGAAGTAGGTGTTATGAAGATGTAGGGGTACCATACTTTTAAGAGAGTGGAAAAGCTAGCAAGGACTTAGAAAGGCGAAGAGAGTCCAGAACAAGGCAACAATGTCACACTTTGTCAGAACAGCTAGCACTGGTTGGGTTGCTATGAAACAAAAAACACATTCAAATTTGGCCAGTTTAAGTTATGCCCCAAGATACCAAACTCCAATCAAGCTTGAATTTAGTATTTTGACGATATTAAAACCAATGAAATGATCTGATGTGTTGGGGGTATAAAACTGGAAAAAAATTGGATAGGGGAGAACTGCCAAAAAAACCACAGATGTAGGCTGCTAGTAAGAACTCTGAGAGGTACCTGTCTAAAGTAGGAGTTTGCACAGAGGAAAACATCGACACTGACCTGGAGAGCAAATCTGCAGAGAGATCCAAAGAGAAGATTCGATAGCTGGCGTGTTTTGAAATTTGAATTTTTCTGAAAATCTTAATCGGGAGTTTTAGCGGACCAGTATTGTAGAAGGGAAGGTAAAAGATAAATGAGTTATAAATAGTTGTTAATTATTCTGTTAGATTTTAAAAACAAGTTATTAATTTTTACTTCAAATAGCAACTTTTGGGATAGTTCTTTGCCTCTTGAATTTTCACAGATTACTGCACAGAGTAAATCTTTTCTGTGTTGCTGGTTTAAATTAACTGGGTGGGATGTTACCTCATGTCGTAACATAGGTCAGAACTGAAGAAGAATGGCCATCTCAGAGGTTCATAGAAAGCCTGGGGGTTGGGGGGGGGGTGGTTTGCAGGGGATAGAAATAACACTCTATGGTCACAAATATACAGAATGTGTTTCCTGACATTGCTTAAGACCATTGTAGTATTTTGGGAGAGGTGGAAACCTGATTGACAACATTGAACCACAGATTGTGTGCTTACAGGAGGACAATGTTAATTTGTTGAAGGTCATTAAGATGGTGCTGTGGTTGTTTGCAAGATGGGGTGAAAGATGGATTTTATGAAGAGTCGGGATGATGCTTGCAGTTTTTCAATGAGAGGAAGGCACTACATAAAGATTGAGAAAGAAATTAAGTTACTCTACATTTTATTAGAGCCACAGGGGTAGCATTTTTTTTCTGATGAACAAAATAAGCTCTGGGAGGCAATTACAGAAAATAGAGTACTTCAGAAACCCTGGTAGAGGCTTGTCTTAAATATAGCAAAGAGTAAATGGCAGAGGCAACTGAATGAATGTCCTCATCAAATAGATCCTGGCAGGTGAGGATAGAGGACACAAGTGTAAAAGGAGGTGGCCAAGGAAAAAGAAATTGAGGGTTACCTTTAATTCCAGAATGATCCTGGAGCCATGAACAAAAGCCTGATAGTGCTTGATATGGTGCAACAAGATCTGAGGATGGGTAGCTAAATTATTTGATATGAGCAAGATGCAACATCTTTGCTTAAGGGAATGGAGATGGAGGTCAGACAATGGGAATGAAATGGCTTGAAGAGAGTGAAGGTTAAATATAAGGGTATTAACTGTAAAGCTAACAAATTGCCTGAGAGTAACAGCTATAGAACTATGATAAATAAAGAACAAAATTTTAGAGAGCTGTGCATTTGAAAATGTAGTATAATTAATTTATGGAGAGCTTATGCTAGGGGAGTTGCAAAATTCCTGTTGTTATTTACCATAATGAATAGATGGACATGAGTGTTGAGTGATATTTGGAATTGCTCAGAAATGACCTAGTCTGTGAATGAAACAATGAAATTACTGAGGTCCATCAAATGGTAAAGTCAAGCTGCTAGACAATAAAAAGGATTCAATACACTAGAGGATTTCAATTGAATGCTGGTCTTATTTCACATTGTTACTCATATTTACTTAATGGAATTCACATTATACCGTAGACCAGACTTTTTGTCGTCATGACAACTTAAACATTTATGATTTTAAAATGGAAAAAGTTTTAACTCAAAGTGCTCTAATAGATTTCTCTTTTATTTCAGATCATTATTGAAGCTACCATTTATTGATGCAAACAGAATAGGTGTTTATGGGAAGGTAAAATACAGCTACTATAGTATTTCTTCACAAGTTGAAATGAATTACACACCTAGTTTATGTGTGAGTGCCACTGCTATATACCTGAGAGCAGTGTTTAGTGTATTTTGCTTTGCAGGAGAAAAGATAGTTTCTATGTTTATATATTGCAAGGTCGAAAGCTATTTCTTCCTTTGGCTGAAAACAGAGGATCCATGATATTCAATATTTTTTTTTTGGTTACCTGACAAATTAAACTTCATTATTTCCCAATTAAATATGTTTTAATCATTTGTGCAGCATGTGCTCCAGTTCTCTGCTAAGCATAGGCTTTAGTAGACAATCAGATATAATCAATGGTATATCAAATGCTTAGATTTCATGGTGCCTGCAGTATAATAAATAGCAGGCACAATTTGACAGGAGGCAGATACAGACCACACAACAGATAAGATAAGCAACGATAGAGAAATTTGTTATAGAAATCAGTGATTAAATCAGCCGTCATTTCTTGTTTTTAAGAAAGACAGGCTATTGGGTCGGGCATTAAATTCGTGGCGCAGGTTTGTCATCAATTAAAATACAAAAAGATCTAACCTGCTCAATTTTTATTCCCATTCCAATCTAATGCACCAGTTTACTATTCAAGCAGGGAGATAGTGTTATGGTGGTTAAGCCAGTGGGCTAGTAGTCCAGAGACCCGGACCAATGTTCTTGGGACATGGGTTCAAATCCCACTGTGGCAGGTCAAACATTTCTGGATTTTCTGGACTCCAAATTTCTGTAGTTTTGAAAACATCTAGTCTATTGACAATGATGTAAACATTGTCAGTTGTAGTAAATAACATTTGGTTCAGAAATGGCCTTTAGATGAAAGCATCTGCAGATCCACAGCAATGTGGTTGACTTTTTAACTACCCTCTGAAAATGACCTCTATTCAAGCCAATTAATGCTGGAACAGTGGCAACATCCATCAACACTGCAAAGTCCTCCAAAGCAACATCTGCAGTTTTGAGCCAAGTTTGGAAAAGCCGTCCCACAGATTAGTCAAGCAACAGGCTGCCATTGTCATGGTCACTGAAACAAATCTTATAGATAATTTCAATAAACAATTTCATTGCTGGTTATGTTCTGTCCCATCGACAGAACAGTGAGTGCAGCACAGTAGGATTCAGTTGGGAGGATATTGCCTGGGAGACCTCAACATTTTATGCAAACCCCAAGCTGCAGGTTGAACTTGAGCAAGGAAACTTCCTGCTGATTACCACCTATTATGTTACCACTCCTCAGATGATACATCAGTATTCCTCCATGTTGAACACTACTTGGAGGAAGCAGTGAGGGTGGCAAGTGCACAGAATGTACTATGAGTGGGGATTTCAACATCTATGTCCACGTGGCAGCTCATCACTAAGCTGGGCAAGTGCTAAGGACATTGCTGCTAGACTGAGATATGGGGCAGCTGGCGAAGAAGCCAACAAGTGGAGATAACCTACTTAACCTCATCCTCACTAATCTGTCAGTTACAGATGTGTCTAACCATGACAGTAACCATAGGAGTGACAACCACATGGTCACTCTGGAAGTGAAGTTCAGCCTTAAATTCATTTTTCATTTAAGGTGATGTGGGCTTTGCTGTCTGGGCCAGCATTTATTGTCCATTCTTCATTGACCTTGGAGATTATGGTGAGCAGCATTGTGGAACTGGTGTAGTTCACTCAGAGTAGGTGTACTCATAATGCTTACAGGAAGGGACTTTCAGAATTCTGGTCCAATGCAAAAGGAATGGTGATATATTTCCAAGTCAGATGGTAAGTGACTTCGAGAGGAATTTACAAGCAGTGGTGTTCTCCTATCTGCTCTTGTTATTCTAGATCATAGTAGTCATAGTTTTGGAAGGTGTTTTCTAAGGAGCTTCAATGATTTCTGCAGTGCATCATGTAAATAGTATACACTGCTGTTATTGTGCATCAGTGGAGGAAGGAATGAATGTTCATGGATGTGGTGCCAATCAAGTGAGCTGCTTTGTCATGGCAAGTTTCTTGAGTGTTGTTGGAGCTGTATGGTCTTTTCCCTCGAGTTGGGGAATTCAAAACTGGAGGGCATAATTTTAAGGTGAGAGGATAAACATTTAAAAGGGACCCAAGGGGCAACTTTTTCACACAGAGGATAGTTTTATGTGGAATGAACTACCAGTGGAAGTGATAGATGCAGATATAGATACAACATTTAAGAGACATTTGGATGATACATGAATAGAAAAAGTTTTGAAAGATATGGGCCAAGTGCAGGCAAGAGGGACTAATTTATTTTGGGAAACTTGGTCGACATGGATGAGTTGGACTGAAGTGTATGTTTCCATGCTCTCTGATTATGAATACTCCATCACATTCCTGATTTGTGCCTTATAGATGGTAGACAGGTTTTGGGGAGCCAGGAGGTGAGTTCATCTGACCTGCTGTTGTCGTCACAGTAATTATGTGGCTAGTCCAGTTCAGTTTGTGGTCAAACATAATGCCTAGTATGTTGATGGTAAGGGATTCAATGATGGTAATGCCATTGAAATCAATGGATGATGGTTAGATTCTTTCATGTTGGAGCCGACTGTTGCCTGATACGTTGTGGTGAAAATGTTTCTTGCGACTCTTTAGCTCAAGTCTGGATATTGTCCAGATCTTGTTGCATTTAAACATGGATTTCTTTCAGTAGCTGAGGAGTTACAAAATATGACATTGCACAATCAACAAATATCCCGATTTCTGAATTTTTGATCGAGACATCATAGAGTCTAAGAAGTGTACAACACGGAAATAGACCCTTCCTCCAACTCATCTATGCCAACTAGATATTCTAACCTAATCTAGTCCCATTTGGCAGCACTTGGCATATATCCCTCTAAATCCTTCCTATTCATATACCCATCCAGATGCCTTTTAAGTGCTGTAATTATACCAGGCTCCACTACTTCCTCTGGCAGCTCATTCCATACATGCATCACCCTCTGTGACAAAGTTGCCCCTTAGGTCCCTTTTATATCTTTCCCCTCTCACCTAACCCTATGCCCTTTAGTTTTGGACTCCCCCAACCCAGGGAAAAGACCTTGCCTGTTTATACTTATCCATGCCCCTCATGATTTTATAAATCTTTATAAGGCCACCCCTTAGCCTTTTGCCTTTGTCCTCAATATATTTAGTTGTAAAATCCCTTTGGATTCTTCTGAACCCTATTTGCCAAAGTTATCTCATGTCCCTTTTTGCCCTCCTGATTTCTCTCCTAAGTGTACTCCTACTGCCTTTATACTCTAAGGATTCATTCAATCTCTCCTGTCTATGCCTGGCATATGCTTCCTTCTTTTTCTTAACCAAACCCTCAATTTCTCCAGTCATCCATCATTCCCTACACCTACCAGGCTTTCCTTTCATCCTAACAAGAATATACCTGGACTCTTGTTATCTCATTTCTGAAGGCTTCCCATTTTCCAGCCGTCCTTTTACCTGTGAACATCTGCCTGCCACCCCTCACCCCCCACCGTCAGCTTTTGAAAGTTCTTGCCTAATACCATTAAAATTAGCCTTCCTCCAATTTAGAACTTCAACTTTTAGATTTGACCTATCCTTTTCCATCACTACTTTAAAACTAATGGAATTATGGTCACTGTTACACACTTAACAAATTCCTCCATTTAAACCCTTAATAGTTGGGAGTCTGTTGGCAGTCTCAGTCTATGTTTGGAAAGTTAAAACCCCATACCATATCCACCCTATTATTCTTCCAGATAATTGAAATCTCCTTACAGATTTGTTTCACAATTTCCCGCTGACTATTTGGGGGTCTATAATACAATCCCAATAAGGTGATCATCCCTTTCTTATTTCTCAGTTCCACCCACATAACTTCCCTGGATGTACTGGGGAATATCCCCCCTCAGTACAGCTGCAATGCTATCCCTTATGAAAAATGTCACACCCCCTCCTCTCTTGCACTCCCCGCCACCCCTCTTCTCCCCCCCCCCCCCCCCCCCCCCGCTCCCCCTCCAAATTTCTATCCTTCCGATAGGATTTGCATTCTGGAACATGAAGTTACCAATCCTGTTCATCCCTGAGCCACATTTCTGTAGTTTCGATGATGTCCCAGTCCCACATTCCTAACATATCCTAAGTTCATCTGCCTTCCCTGTTAGGCCTCCTGCATTGGAGTAAATGCAGTTTAATTTATCAATCCTACCTTGCTGTCTGCTTTGTTCCTTCCTGCCCTGACTGTTTGACTCACTCCTTTTCCCAACTGTACCAGTCTCAGATTGATCTCCTTTCTTGCTATTTCCCCAGGTCCCACCCCCACCTTACTAGTTTAAATCCTCCTGAGCAGCTCTTGCAAATCTCCCTGCCACTATACTAGTCCCCTTGCAATTGAGGTGCAATCCGTCCTTCTTGTACAGGTCACTTCTATCCCAGAGAGATTCCAATGATCAATGATGTGAACCTTTCTCCCCTGCATATGCTCCTCAGCCACACATTCATCTGTTCTATCCTCCTATTCTTACCCTCACTAGCCTATAGCACTGGGAGTAATCCAGATATTACTATCCTCAAGGACCTCCTTTTTAAATTCCTGCCTCACTTTTTATATTCTCCCTTCAGAATCTCATCCTTTTCCCTTCCTATGTCATTAGTTCTAAGTGTACAATGACCTCCTGCTGGTGCATCTCCCCTTTGAGAACATTCTGTACCCTCTCTGAGACATCCTTGATCCAGAGATGTCAAGGATGATTTTTCACTGCTGCCTGCAGAAACCTCTGTCTGTGCCTCTATCTAGAGAGTCCCTGAACACAATTGATCACTTGGAACCCAATGTACCCCTCATTACATTAGAGCCTTTCTCACAATCAGAAACTTGACTGTTTGTGCTACGTTCCCCTGAGAGCCCATCACCCCCTACATTTTGAATGACATGACAGTGTGGAATAGCTGCAGAGATTTCCTGGAGCTGAGGTAACTAACCTCCAACAACTATAACCATTTTTCTTTGCGGCAGTCTCGAACCAGCCAAGTGTTGTCAGCTTGATCCACAATTAGTCTAGTTATGCCAGGGCTCCTTGATGCCACATCCCAGTAAATTGCAGCACTGATGTCAAGGACAGTTATTTCTACCTCACCTCTGTTTGTTTGTCTATTTTTGAGCTAAGGCATAATTAAGGCAGAAGCTGAGCCAGACAAAATACTGCAGAGAGCTACAGGCCTCAGATTAGTTGACTGCTGTAATGGATGGAATTTCATACTGCTTCAGGGTATCCTGTGAAAAACTAATTCTAGTGGACCAAGGAACCCCAATGGCACTCAGTGGGATGCCTGATCAGGACTTAGTCTGAATAAGTCTCCCAGAAATGGCCATAACAGAGTTGTAATTAGCTCCCTCAAGAGATGAGCATGACCACTGCCACAATGTTTCACTTTGGGAAAAAGGTGCATATAAGCATTCAATAATATACATGTTGAATATCATTTTCACCAGTGACAAGTACAGGAAATGACAGCATTAGTGTAGCCACCCTTTGAATCACTGGAAAGGATAATTGTCTCGCATATATAATGACTGCACTCTGTTTTTGTTTCCCATCCTCATCAAAATTGAAAGTTCACCCAATTTACTTCTGTTAGACCCCTCATTGTTTATGTTTTCAGTTATTTCAAAATAAATCTGTATTTTTAAGATCCGACTTAAAATGAACTTTGCCTACTAATAATGTCTTCAATAAGTTAATGGAGAAAGTGAGGACTGCAGATGCTGGAGATCAGAGCTGAAAATGTGTTGCTGGAAAAGCGCAGCAGGTCAGGCAGCATCCTAGGAACAGGAGAATCCAGCATCCAAGGTTCCTGAAGAAGGGCTTATACCCGAAACATCAATTCTCCTGTTCCTTGGATGCTGCCTGACCTGCTGCGCTTTTCCAGCAACACATTTTCAGCTTCAATAAATTAATCACAATCTAGTTATTTAATCTCAAAGCATTTTAAAACAACTGAACTTGTAAAAATGCTTAAGATTTTCCTCAATTTAACAGGCATATGGAGGCTATGTCACATCCATGATTCTTACTTCCACTGACAGAATCTTCAAATGTGGAGTTGCAGTAGCACCAATTACTGACTGGAAGTTGTATGGTAAGTAAACAACAAAACTCATAAGGCATTTCAAGTAATTAGCTGAATGCTACAATTATGATGTATTACTTACCTCCAGGTCCAAAATGATAAATCTCTTGTTATTTTTTGTACTTTACTATGGCAGATAAAACATTAGGGTATGAACTCAGGTTTAGCAAAGGCTCCAAGGAATGGTATCACATGGTTTATCTGTGTCATATTCTGACCATTGTTTGACTACATTGCGGTATATCAATGGTCAATGCACTTGCACTAATCATGCATTTCAACACCAGCAGACAACACTTGGTTTTATTTGCTTAAATAATTAAATGTAGACTAATGAACCTCACATCTCTTTGAAACCAGAATCAACTATTCGATAGTTTTTCTTTTGCTTTGCAAATGCCAGAACATCAGAATATTAAATTTTATGCGAGAGTTCAAGATCAGCTTACCTTGACACCCAACAGCTGGCCCTTGTAATGTAATATAATGTAATGTGCCAATGTAATGTAAACATCTTCATGGAAAAGATACAACTGAGCCTGGGGTTGAGTGAACAGGAATAATCTTTCTGAATTCTGGCTTCAATCCTTCCTGGGCACCACCAATCAATATCCCCTCTCATGAACTAATGGCCTTCTTCCAGATATGACTGCATCTCTTCCCAGCTCAATCACTTACCTTCCCATTCCTGGTCTCCACTCTTCCCAAGTCGCCCAGCTTCTAACTTTACCTGCTTACCTTTGCGAATATGACAGCAGCTCAATCTTTGAATCCTCTTGACTGGTGTGCCAATAGGTGGAGATCGAAGATAGCAAGCAAATCAATTCCAAGCAATCCTATAAGAATTATTTATTAATTTTATTCAGCTCATCTAGTGTACAATGACAGAGATGGGTCAATCTCTGAATTTCTACTGATGCAGTGAGCATCTATTGTGCTTGACCTTGACGCATATATTCAATTAAATTTGGGGGAGATATGTGGTTTCAAGATTTTTCCCTGCACTCTATTGGAGAGAAAGCAATAGAGCGCCCTTGCATTTGTATGATGAAATTATGGATACATCAGTTTGACTTTCTGATTATTTGCATACTTGGATGTTGTTGCCAAAAAATTATTTGCAGATGCTCACCTATAAATGCAATTTTTTTCTTTCACTTTGCTGGCTGTCAAAGATCAGAATATTCAATCTTATGCAAGTGCTCACAAAGAAATTGCACATCAGAATTTATGGAGATACGCAAGACCATAAGAAATAGGAGTATGAGCAGGCCATTCGGTCCCTTAAGCCTGCTGTGCCATTCAATAGGATCATGGCTGATCTGACATTCCTCATGTCCGTTTTCCTGCCTTTTCCCAATAACCCTTGATCCCCTTGTGGTACAATTGTATAAAATTGCATGAATAATGTTTAGATTCTTAGAGATATCAAATTCCTCAATTCTTATTATTTCAAGAAAGTGTGATAATTAAATAAATTGGAGTTGATAAGTCACAGACGGGGGGGGTGAGGGGGGTGGCAGTGTAGAGGGATGTGCTACTACAAAGTTTGTTGGTAGCAGAGTAAGTAGTTTGGGACCAAAGCTAAGCAGGAGCAAGGTAAGAGCATTCTGGGAAGGTAAGAGGTTATAAAATCTTACCTCGAGGATTTAGGGCCTGCATTTCAGGACTGGAGCTGAGAGGGAGCAAGCGAAGAATACCCTGGGAAAGTAAGTGTTTCTGACTCAGAGGGGAAACTGTAAACTGTAAAGCAGAGGTCACTCTATAGGCTTCTGAATAGTTCCAGAGATGTAAAGGAAAGGATAGCAAAGATGATTCTCGATAGGAGTGAGAGTGCCATAGTAGTTGTTATGGGGGACTTTAACATTCCAAATATTGACTGGGAATACTATAGTTCGAGTATGTTGGATGGGTCAGTTTTTGTCCAATGTGTGCAGGAGGGTTTCCTGACACAGTGTGTAGACAGGCCAACAAGAGGAGAGGCCGCATTGGATTTGGTAATAGGTAATGAACCCGGCCAGATGTTAGATTTGGAGGTACATGTGCACTTTGGTAATAGTGACCACAATTCAGTTATCTTTACTTCAGCAATGGAAAGGGATAGGTATAAACAGCAGGGCAAGAGTTATAGCTGAGGGGAAACCAATTAGGCAAGATTGTCATGGAGCCCACAAGAGATCAGGCTATTCTGGACCTAGTGCTTTGCAATGAACAAGACTCTATAAAAGATCTTAAAGTAAGGGAACCCTTAGGAAGTAGCGACCATAATATGGTAGAGTTCAGTCTGGAGTTTGAAAGGGAGAAGACAAAATCGGATGTAATGGCGTTACAGTTGAATAAAGGTAATTATGAGGGCATGAGAGAGGAACTGACGAAAATAGACTGGAAGCAGAGGCTAACCGGGAAGACAGTAGAGCAAAAATGGCAGGAGTTTGTAGGTATAATTGAGGACACGGTACAGAGGTTCATTCCCAAGAAAAGAAAGATTAACCGGGGAGGGATTAGACAACCTTGGCTGACAAAGGAAGTCAGGAAATGTATTAAAGAAAAAGAGAGATCCTATAAAGTGGCTAAGAACAGTGGGAAATCAGAAGATTGGGAAGGATACAAAAGCAAACAGAGGATAACAAAGAGTGTAATAAGAAATGAGAGGATCAAATATGAAGGTAGGCTAGCCAGTAATATTAGAAATAATAGTAAAAGTTTCTTTCAGTACATAAGAAACAAACGACAGGCAAAAGTAGACATTGGGCCACTTCAAACTGATGCATGAAGCCTAGTGATGGGAGATAAGGAAATAGCAGGAGAACTTAACAAGTACTTTGCGTCAGTTTTCACAGTGGAAGACATGAGTAATATCCCAAAAATTAAAGGGTGTCACGGGGCTGAGTTGAGTATGGTTGCTATTACAAAAGAGATAGTGCTAGAAAAGTTAAAAAGTCTTAAAATTGATAAATCTCCTGGCCCCGATGGGATACACCCGAGAGTTCTGAGAGAGGTGGCTGAGGAAATAGCAGAGGCATTGGTTGAGATCTTTCAAGAGTCACTGGAGTCAGGGAAGGTCCCGGATGATTGGAAGATGGCTGTTGTAACCCCCTTGTTCAAGAAAGGATCAAGGCAAAAGATGGAAAATTATAGGCCAATCAGCTTAACCTCGGTTGTTGGTAAAATTCTAGAATCCATCATTAAGGATGAGGTTTCTAAATTCTTGGAAGAGCAGAGTCTGATTAGAACAAGTCAACATGGATTTAGTAAAGGGAGGACATGCCTGACAAACCTGTTGGAATTTTTTGAAGAGGTAACAAGTAGGTTAGACCAGGGAAACCCAGTGGATGTGGTCTATCTAGACTTTCAAAAGGCCTTTGATAAGGTGCAACACGGGAGGCTGCTGAGCAAGGTGAGGGCCCTGGTGTTCGAGGTGAGCTGCTGGGATGGATTGAGGATTGGCTGTCTAACAGAAGGCAGAGAGTTGGGATAAAAGATTCTTTTTCAGAATGGCAGCCGGTGACGAGCGGTGTCCCGCAGGGTTCGATGCTGGGGCCACAGCTGTTCGCATTATATATTAATGATTTGGATGAGGGAACCGGGGGCATTCTAGCGAAGTTTGCCGATGATACGAAGTTAGGTGGACAGGCAGGTAGTACTGAGGAAGTGGGGAGGCTACAGAAGGATCTAGACAGGTTGGGAGAATGGTCCAGGAAATGGCTGATGGAATTTAACGTGAGCAAGTTGGAGGTCTTGCACTTTGGCAAAAAGAATAAAAGCATAGACTACTTTCTAAATGGTGAGAAAATTAATAAAGCCAAAGCACAAAGGGATCTGGGAGTGCTAGTCGAGGATTCTCTAAAGGTAAACATGCAGGTTGAGTCCGTGATTAAGAAAGCGAATGCAATGTTGTCTCTTATCTCAAGAGGGTTGGAATATAAAAGCAGAGATGTATTACTAAGACTTTATAAAGCTCTGGTTAGGCCCCATTTGGAGTACTGTGTCCAGTTTTGGTCCCCACACCTCAGGAAGGACATACTGGCACTGGAACGTGTCCAGCGGAGATTCACACGGATGATCCCTGAATGACAGGTCTAACATATGAGGAACGGCTGAGGATACTGGGATTGTATTCGTTGGAGTTTAGAAGATTAAGTGGAGACTTAATAGAGACGTACAAAATAATACATGGCTTGGAAAAGGTGGATGCTAGGAAATTGCGGAGACATTTCTTCAGCCAGAGAGTGGTGGGCCTGTGGAATTCATTGCCACGGAGTGCAGTGGAAGCCGGGACGCTAAATGTCTTCAAGGCCGAGATTGATAGATTCTTGTTGTCTAGAGGAATTAAGGGCTACAGGGAGAACGCTGGTAAGTGGAGCTGAAATGCGCATCAGCCATGATTGAATGGCGGAGTGGACTCGATGGGCCAAATGGCCTTACTTCCACTCCTATGTCTTATGGTCTTATGGTCTTATTTAGGTTGCATTGGATGGGAAAGGAAGCTGCAGGGGATGGGCACAATTGAAAAGTGGAGCTTATTCAAGGAACAGCTACTGCGTATCCTTGATAAGTATGTACCTGTCAGGCAGGGAGGAAGTGGTCAAGTGAGGGAGCCGTAGTTTTCTAAAGAGATTGAAGTTCTTGTCAAGAGGAAAAAGAAGGTTTATGTTAAGATGAGGCGTGAAGGATGAGTTAGTATGATTGAGAGTTACAAGTTAGCCAGGAAAGACGGAGTTAAAAATCACACAACACCAGGTTATAGTCCAACAGGTTTAATTGGAAGCACTAGCTTTCGGAGCACTGCTCCTTCATCAGGGTGGTTGTGGAGTACACAATTGTAAGACACAGAATTTATAGCAAAAGTTTACAGTGTGATGTAACTGACATTATACATTGAAAAATACCTTGATTGTTTGTTAATCTCTCATCTGTTAGAGTGACCATGTTAGTTTCACTTCTTTCATATGTAAATCACAAAATGTTTTTTAAAAGTTACATTCTCAGGTTAACTTTAACAACTGGTGTCAGCCCAGATAATATGTTGAAGGTGTAAGCCCAATGTGTCCTGTTTACTGTGCCATACTGTTTAGACTGATTCTAATCTGAAAAATGAGTTAACAGA
The DNA here is from genome assembly GCF_037043375.1 of Chiloscyllium plagiosum. NCBI lineage: Eukaryota > Metazoa > Chordata > Chondrichthyes > Orectolobiformes > Hemiscylliidae > Chiloscyllium > Chiloscyllium plagiosum. The sequence goes on along the minus strand of NW_028270145.1, from coordinate 75,363,737 downwards.
GTCTTACATGGATTCATGCAGTTTTTGAGCAAAGTACAATGTAACTCTGCAAGTACAATTTCACCCCACAAATGTATCTGTGTATGTGTGCGTGCGTGTCTGGGGTGAGGAGTTGTGAGTGTCTGTGAGAGAGAGTGTATGTATGTGTGAGAGAGTACAAAGGGGTCTAAATCTGTGAGAGGGTGCATGTGTGAGTAAGTGAGTGTGTGTGTCTGGGGTGGGGGGTTGTGTATGTCTGTGATGTGTGTGTGTGTGTGTGTGTGTGTGTGTGTGTGTGTGTGTGTGTGTGTGTGTGTGTGTGTGTGTGTGTATGTGTGTATATATATATATATAAAGGGGTCTAAGTCAGTGAGAAGGTGCATGTGTTGAGTGTGTGTCTGTGTGCGTCTGTAGGAGTGTGTGAGAGTGTCTGTGTACAGGAATGTCTGTGTGTGTGTGTAGTGTAATGATGGTCACCTGTAGTGTGACATGAACCCAAGGTCCCGGTTGAGGCCCTCCCTATGGGTACCGAACTTAGCTCTCAGCTTCTGCTCAGCCACTTTTCGCTGCTGCCTGTCCCGAAGTCCGCCTTGGAGGATGGTCACCCGAAAGTCTGAGGTTGAATATCCTGGACTGCTGAAGTGTTCTCCAACTGGGAGGGAACACTCCTGTCTGTCGATTGTTGTGCAGTGCCCATTCATCCGTTGCTGTAACCTCTGCTCAGTTTCCCCAATGTGCCGTGCCTCAGGACATCCTTGCTTGCAGCGTATGAGATAGACAACGTTGGCTGAGTCGCATGAGTACCTGCCATGTACATGGTGGGAGGTGTCCCCAAGTGTAATGGTGGTATCCATGTCCACACTCTGACACGTCTTGCAGTCCCTACTGTGACAGTGTTGTATGGAGTGGTCCTGAAAGCCGGGCAGTTTGCTACGAACAATGATCTGTTTGAGGTTTGGTGATTTTTAAAGGCGTGCAGTGGAGATGTGGGGAAGGTCTTGGCAAGGTGCTCATCTTCATTGATAATGTGTTGCAGGCTGTGAAGAACATGGCACAGTTTTTCGGCTCCTGGGAAGTACTGGACAATGTAGGGTAGCCTGGTGGTTGCAGCACGTGTCTGTCTCCTGCGGAGGTCATTACGGTTCCTTGCTGTGGCACGTCAGAACTGGTGGTCGATCAGTTGAGCATCATACCCCATTCTGATGAGGGCATACTTGAGTACTTCCAAGTGCCCGTCACATTCCTCCTCATTTGAGTAGATCTGGGATACGCATAGAGTTTGTCCATAGGGGATGGCTGTTTTAATATGTTTTGGGTGGAAGCTGGAGAAGTGTAGCATTGTGAGGTTGTCTGTGGGTTTGCGGTAGAGAGTGATGGAGATGCATGTGTCCAAGAATGAGTCAGAAAGTAGAGAGTAGTCCATGGTGAGTTTGATGGTGGGATGGAACTTGTTGATATCACTGTGTAGTTTTATCAGTGACTCCTACCATGGGTCCAGAGGAAGAAAATGTCTTCAATGTACCTGGTGTATAGTGTTGGTTGGAGGTCCTGTATAGAGAAGAAGTCTTATTCAAACCTGTGCATGAAGATGTTGGCATATTGGGGTGTAAATTTGGTCCCCATGGATGTTCCATGTGTCTGGATGAAGAACTGGATGTCGAAGGTGAAGACGATGTGATCGAGGATAAAGTGGATGAGTTGTAGGACGGTGTTCGGAGATCAGCAGCTGTTGGTGTTGAGTACTGAGGCTATTGCCGCGATGCCATCATTGTGGGGGATGCTGGTGTAGAGTGCTGAAATTGTGATGATGAATGTTCCCGGTTTGATTGGTCCATGGGTGCTGAGTTTCTGTAAGAAATCCGTAGTGTTGCGACAGAAGCTGGGATCTCCTGTACAATGGGTTTCAAGATGCCTTTGACATAGCCAGAGAGGTTCTCACACAGGGTTCCACTGCCTGATACAATGGGACATCCTGGTGTATTGGCTTTGTGTACCTTCGGAAGGCAGTAGAAGTCTCCTCCGCGACAAGTGCAAGGGATGAGGGCGCGTAGGGAACTCTGAAGGACTGGATCCAAAGTCCTGATCAATGTGTGCAGTTCATGGGTGTGCTCTTTGGTCAGATCAGCTGGTAGTTGCCTGTAGTGTTCCTGGTTGTTCAGTTGTCGGTACACTTCCTTGCAGTATTCTGTTCCTTCTTTATCTGCTGGTTTGATGACAATGTTGTGATTGGTTTTCAGAGCACAGATGGCATTGTGTTGTGCACACATAATGTTTTGCTTTGACCATCCTCCAAGGCAGACTTCACGACAGGCAGCAACGAAAAGTGACTGAGCAGAGGCTGATAGCTAAGTTCAGTGCCCGTAGGGAGTGCTTCATCCGGGACCTTGGGTTCATGTCACATTACAGGTGACCACCATTGCACTATATACACACATGCAAACACATGCACACACACACACACACACATATAGACACAGAAACTCATGCACTCCCACAGACACACACACTCCCACACGCACTCTCTTACAGACTTAGACCCCTTTACACTCTCACACACACATATACACTCTGTCTCACAGACACTCAACTTCCCACTCCAGACACGCACACACACACATATATACATTTGTGGGGTGAATTTGCACTTGCAGAGTTACATTGTACTTTGCTCAAAAACTGCATGAATCCATGTAAGACTCAGTTAACTCATCTTTTAGATTAGAATCAGCCTAAACAGGGAGCTAACACCTTCAACATATTATCTGGGCTGACACCAATTGTTAAAGTTAACCTGAGAATGTAACTTCTAAAAAAGGTTTTGTGATTTACATATGAAAGAAGTGAAACTAACATGGTCACTCTAACAGATGAGAGATTAACAAACAATCAAGGTATTTTTCAATGTATAATGTCAGTTACATCACACTGTAAACTTTTGCTATAAATTCTGTGTCTTACAATTGTGTATTCCACAACCACCTGATGAAGGAGCAGCGCTCTGAAAGCTAGTGCTTCCAATTAAACCTGTTGAACTACAACCTGGTGTTGTGTGATTTTTAACTTTATACACCCCAGTCCAACACCGGCATCTCCAAATCAGGAAAGACTGAAAGAGAGAACTAACAAGAGCCAGGAGGGGACATGAGAAGTCGTTGGCAAATAGGATCAAGGAAAACCCCAAAGTTTTCTATCAGTATATCAGGAATAAAAGAATAAAAGATTAGGGCCAATGAAGAATAGTAGTGGGAAGTTGTGCATGGAGTCAGAAGGTATGGGGAAGCGCTAAATGAATATTTTTCGTCAGTCTTCACTCTGGAAAAATATGTTGTTGAGAATACTGAGATACAGGGTACTTGAATAGATGGGATTGAGGTGCACAAGGAGGGGTGTTAGCAATTTTGGAAGATGTGAAAATAGATAAGTCCCTTGGGCTGGATGGGATTTATCCTAGAATTCTCTGGGAAGCTAGGGAGGAGATTGCAGAGCCTTTGGCTTTGATCTTCGTGTCATCATTGTCTACAGGAGTCATGCCAGAAGGCTGAAGGATAACAAATTTTGTTCCCTTGTTCAAAAAGGGGAGTAGAGACAGCCCTGCTAATTATAGACCAATGACCCTTATTTAGGTTGTGGGTAAAGTGCTGGAAAAGGTTATAACAGATAGGATTTATAATCATCTAGAAAGGAAATAAGTTCATTAGGGATAGTCGACATGGTTCTGTGAAGGGTAGGTTGTGCCTTACAAACCTTATTGAGTTATTTGAGAAAGTGACCAAACAGGTAGATGAGGGTAAAGTGGTTGATGTGGTGCATGTGGATTTCAGTAAGGCATTTGAAAAGGTTCTCCATGGTAGGCTATCACACAAAATACGGAGGCATGGGATTGAGGGTGATTTAGTGGCTTGGATCAGAAATTGGCTAGCTGAGAGAAGACAGAGGGTGGTGATTGGTGGGAAATGTTCATCCTGGAGTTCAGTTACTAGTGGTGTACCACAAGGATCTGTTTTGGGGCCACTGCTGTTTGTCATTTTTATAAATGACTTGGATGAGGGCCTAGAAGGGTGGATTGACGGTTGACACTAAGGTCGGTAGAGTTGTCAATAGTGCCAAAAGATGTTGTAGGTTACAGAGGGACATAGATAAGCTGCAGAGCTGGGCTGAGAGATGGCAAATGGAGTTTAATATGGAAAAGTGTGAGGTGATTCACTTTGGAAGGAGCAACAGGAATGCTGGGCTAATGGTAAGCTTCTTGGTGGTGTAGATGAACAGAGAGGTCTTGGTGCCCATGTACACAGATCCCTGGAAGTTACCACCCAGGTTGATAAGGTTGTTAAGAAGGCATACAGTGTGTTAGCTTTTATTAGTAGAGCGATTGCATTTTGGAGTCATGAGATCATGCTGCAGCTGTACAAAACGCTGGTGCGGCTGCACTTGGAGTATTGTGTACAGTTCTGGTCACCGCATTATGGGAAGGATGTGGAAGCTTTGGAAAGGGTTCAGAGGAGATTTACTATGATGTTGCTGGTATGGAGGGAAGGTCTTATGAGGAAAGGCTGAGGGATGTGAGGCTGTTTTTGTTAGAGAAAAGAAGGTTGAGAGGTGATTTAATTGAGACATATAAGATAACTAAAGGGTTAGATAGGGTGGACAGTGAGAGCCTTTTTCTCGGATGGAGATGGCTAGCACGAGGCGGCATAGCTTTAAATTGAGGGGTGCTAGATATAGGACAGATGTCAGAGATAGGTTCTTTACTCAATAGTAAGGGTGTGGAATGCCCTGCCTACAATAGTAGTAGACTCGCCAACTTTAAGGGTGTTTAAATGGTCATTGAATAGACCATTAAATGGATGAAAATGCAATAGTGTAGATTAGATGGTTAATACAGGACTGAAGATGTTATATCTGAATGCATGCAGTATAAGGAATAAGGTAAATGAGTTTGTAGCACAGATCAAAATTGGCAGGTATGAGGTGGTGGGCATCATGGAGATGTGACTGCAAGGGGATCAGGATTAGGAGCTGAATATTCAGGAATGTACATCCTATCAAAATGCTAGGTAGGTGGGCAAAAGGGTGGGGTTGCCTTGAAGAAATGAAATTAAATCAATAGTAAGAAACAAAGTATATGATCAGATGATGTAGAATCTGTGTGGTTAGAATTGAGGAACCACAAAGATAAAAGAAAACATAGTCAGAGTTATGTATAGGCCTCCAATTAGTAGTTGGGAGCTGAGGCATAAGATACACTATACAATAGAAAAGATGTGTAGGAAACACAAAGTTACAGTGATCATGGGGGATTTCAATATGCAGGTGGACTGGGAAAATCAGGTTGGTAGTCGATTGCAAGAAAAGGAATTTGTAAAATGTCTACGGGATGGTTTTTGGATCAGCTTGTGGTGGAGCCCACTGGGGAACAGGCAATACTGGATTTACTGTTGTGCAATGAGGCAGACTTGATAAGGGAGCTCAAGGTCAAAGAACCCTCAGGAGGTAGTGATCATAATAGGATTGAATTTATTCTGAAATTTCAGAGAGAGAAGATAGAAATGATATTACAGCTGAATAGAGACAACTACAGAGGCATGAGGGAGGAGCTGGGTAGATTTGGCTGGGAGAGGAGCCTCGCAGGAAAGACAGTGGAACAGCCATGGCAAGAATTTCTGAGAGTAATTCAGGAGACACAGTAGAGATTCCTCTCAAGGAAAAAGAAGCATGGCACAGGGAAGATAAGGCAACCATGGCTGACTAGGGAAGTCAGGGATAGCAAAATCAAAAGTGAAAGTATTTGATGTGGTGAAGGGCAGTGGGAAACCAGAGGATTGGGAAGCTTACAAAGACCAACAGAGGGGAACAAAGAAAAGGAGGGAGAAGATTAAATAGGAAGATAAGCTAGCCAGTAATATAAAGGAAGACTGTAAGAGTTTCTTTAAATATATAAAAAGAGAAGCAAGAGTGGACCTGGGCCATTGGAAAATGATGCTGGAGAGATAGCAGTGGGTAACAAGGAAGTGGATGAGGAACTGAATAATTACTTTGCGCCAGTCTTCACGGTGGAAGACAGGAGTAATATCCCAAAAATTCAAGAGAATGCCGGGGCTAAGCTGATTATGGTGGCCATCATGAAGATGAAGAAGCCAGAAAAACTGAATGGCCTGAAGGTGGATAAATCACCTGGACCACATGGACTACACCCCAGAGTTCTAAAGGAGATAGTTGAAGAGATAGTGGAGGTGTTAGGAATGGCTAGAATCAGGAAGGGTCCCAAAGGACTGGAAAATCACTAATGTGACATCCCTGTTTAAAAAGGAAGTAAGGCAAAATATAGAAAATTACAGACTGATTAGTTTAACCTCGATCGTAAAATCCTAGAATCCATTGTGAAGATTGAGATTTCTGAATATTTGGAAGTGTTCATAAAATAGGACAAAGTCTGCATGGTCTCAATCAAGTGGAGGTCATGTCTTACAAAGCTGCTAAAATTCTTTGAGGAAGTAACAAACAGTTTAGACCAAGGAGAGACAATGGATGTTATCTATCTCAACTTCAAGAAGGTTTTTGACAAGGTGCTGCACAGGAGGCTATTGAGTAAGATAAGGGTCCATTGTGTCACAGGCAAGGTGTTAGCATGAATAGAAGTTTGGCTATCTGGCAGAAAGCAGAGAGTGGGGATAAAAGAGTCTTTCTCAGGATGGCAGTCGGTGACAAGTGGTGTTTTGCAAGGTTCAGTGTTGGGACCACAACTTTTCACTTTATAGATGAAAGAACTAAGGGCATTCTAGCTAAGTTTGCAGATAATACAAAGATAGGTAGAGGGACAGGTAGCTTGAGGAAGCAGGGAGACATCAGAAGGATTTTGATAGGTTCAGAGAGTGGGCAAAGAAGTGACAGGTGGAGTACAATGTGGGAAAGTGTGAGGTCATGCACTTTGGAAGAAAGAATAAAAGCATGGACTATTTTCTAAATGGGAAGGAAATTCACAAGTCTGAACTGTAAAGACACTTGAGCATTCAAGTCCAGGATTCTCTCGAGGCAAACTTGTAGGTTGAGTCAGTAGTTAGGAAGGCAAATGCATGATAGCATTTATTTTGAGGACTTGAATATAAAAGCAGGGATGCACTTCAGAGGCTCTGTAAGTCTGGTCAGACCACATTTGCAGTATTGTGCACAGTTTTGGGTGCCATGTCTCTGGAAAGACGTACTAGTCCTGGGGCTTCAAAGGAGGTTCACAAGAATGGTCCCAGAAATGAAAAGCTTGACAAATGAGGAACATCTGAGGACTCTAGGTTTCTACGCGATGGAGTTTAGAAGGATGAAGGGGCATCTAATTGAACATACAGATACTGAGTAGCTTGGACAGAGTAGCTGTTGGGAAGATGTTTCCATTGGTAGGAGAGACTCAGACCCATGGGCACAGCCTTAGATTAAAAGGCTTTTTATAACAGAGTTAAGGAGAAACTTCTCCAGCCAGAGAGTGGTGAATCTATGGAATTCATTGCTATAGAAGGCTGTGGAGGCCAAGTCATTGAGTATATTTAAAAGTGAGATAGATAGATAGATTCTTGAGTATCAAGAGGATCAAAGGGTTACAGGGAGAAAGCAGGAGAATAGGGATGAGAAGCTTATCAGCCATGATTAAACGACAGAGCAGACTCAATGGGCTGAAAGGCCTAATTTCTGCTCCTATCTCTTATGGTTTCTTAAGAATGACAAATATCTGTTCATGTACCATAGCTTCTGCTTTCAGACAAGAGTGTATGTTCATGGCTCTCTTGAGAAATTCTAAATGTCAGTCATTTATCTTCTTCTCCTATTGACTGTTAACACCTTTTTTTAAGACAGTAATTGTTGAGCTGCCATTGCAATTGATGATATGCTGAAATATCCTCAATGGATCCAGTCACAGGTTATTTATTGAAATGAAAATGTGCTAATTTCTCAGCCAGACACTCATCACTCTAACCATGGTTGTGTTATATAAGTCTCTGCTGCCCTCTCCCACATCTTTTGACCGCAGCCATGAAAGGACCTTATTTAACTTTGTATGGGTAGATGGGTTTTAAACGAGGTAAAATCTCATCCATCTGCACAAAGACAAAGCAGATGAACACAATTACAAAGGATATTTTGTTTCATTAAAAGCTTTCACCCAGAGTTAGCTGGCATGTCACCTTTCTTTCTAAATCTTGAATTTAAATTGCAAGTAAATGGCATCTTTAAACTGGATTACAATTAACTTATTTTGGTGGGATTCTTTTATACTATTATTCAGTTTGTATTGATGATGGGAAGTAAAATTGTAGTTGCATACCAGACTAATAACTGCAGTTAGAATAGTTAATGAATAGATTTTAATGTAACCTTGATTATATTGTTCTTGCCGTAGTGCTATACTGATATGAGATTGCATTCAAGTGCTGTTCAAGGTGTCTTGATTAGCACAGAACAAGATGGCACAGTAATACTCCCTCTTGGCAAACAGTCCATGGATTTGAATTTTCTTTTAAATCAAATATATTCAGTCATGTTGTTTGCTACAAATTAATGATTCAGTAGAAAAGCTAAGACTTATGCCTCAGAAACTGGTCTCTTCATAGATTACAGAGCCAAATAGGAAAGGCCAAGGGTTCAGGTCAGCTATTGTTTATTGTTCAACATTGCTTCACAAAGATGAAGACACCATGCAAATATGGATTAAATTAATATTTTTCTTCATACAGCTTCAGCATTCACAGAACGATACCTTGGATTACCATCACGAGATGAAATCATTTATCAAGTGAGTTTTTTAAAGAAACCACTCAACGTATAAAGGCTAAGCATTAATTCAATTTTGGAGTAGAATTGCAACACATAATCCTAATCAAAATTAAAAAGGATCAGAGATGCGAATGTCCAAAAATCCAGACATCACACGACCTGCCACTGCATCACCATTCCAACTAAAATGTTTTAATTCCACATCTCTCAGATTTGTACACGTCAATTAATTGCCACTTATGTATGCAAATGTCCGTGAGTCAGAGGGTCTTATCTACTACTGAGTCACAATACTACCATTAAAAGATGGTAATAGACCCCAGGAAACAGTGGTAAAGGCCCCAAGTTATGTCTGTCCTGGACATTTTTATGTACAGACTTTGATTTCTTTCTAATATCATTGAAAAAAATTTGATGTTGATGCAACATTCACATAAGTTTCCTCATAATGGTGAAATTTCTGCCAGAAACCTACTGCACTTATACAATCAGCTTCAGTCCAGGATAATTAGTTTTAGATTAGATTAGATTAGATTAGATTACTTACAGTGTGTGGAAACAGGCCCTTCGGCCCAACAAGTCCACACTGACCTGCCGAAGCGCAACCCACCCAGACCCATTCCCCTACATTTACCCTTTCACCCAACACTATGGGCAATTTACCGTGGCCAATCCACCTAACCTGCACATTTTTGGATTGTGGGAGGAAACCGGAGCACCCGGAGGAAACCTACGCAGTCACGGGGAGAATGTGCAAACTCCACACAGACAGTCGCCTGCAGTTCTAACCATTGTGCCACCATGCATATTCCAGATGAAAATACTATTCTGCTGAAATTCCACTACAAGAGGGAGATAAGCATTTAGTTTTCACAGCTAATTCCCTTTTAGTCTTTTAAAATCACATGTGTATTTAGAGGCAATAATTTGTTTTAATATAATTAATCAAGTAATACTGTGTTTAACATTCATATTAATAACTCCATTTTGGTTTTATTGCAGGAATCTAGTGTATTACAAAATGTTAATGAAATCAAAGATGAGAGTTTCCTGATTATACATGGCACTGCTGATGGTAAGACTTACTGTAGCCTGCCTCTCATATTCAAGCATATACTGTCAGCTATCCCCCAAGATATTTTACAATGTGTTTGATAGTGGCTTCATAATGATGATATTCAAGGTGTTATAGTCATTTTTGTATCCAAGGTTTTGGTGGAAGTTGAATACATCTTAATTTTGTCAAAGTATTTAACAGCACATTCACTAAGAACTCCAGAATGGGTGGATACATCTATCTATCCTTTAGCCACTCCATCTCTGTTACTTTACTTCCCTTTCTCTCAATCTCTCACACCATGTTGGCTATTTTAGGTATTTACTTAAACTCTGTAGAACTTAAATATTTTTTCACCTATCTGTTACTATACAAATATGAAAATTTGCATATGTTGCTCTCCTTCAAACAAAGCACGACTGATGGGAGAGTTGACATTTCTGTCAAGGTTACGCTCAGCTTCAATAATGTCAACAAGGAAAATGCTACCATTAGCTAATGGCAGCAGTGTTTCAAATGAGATTTATAAAATTGCTAGTCCCTTTAATTTAAGATAAAATGAAGAAACTCTTGTGACCGGTTCTAAAGTCTGTCTAACAATAGGCTTGGGCAAGGTGGTTGTTAAAAGATTAACATGACACGCACACAGACACTCACACACACTCCCACACTCACATATGCATCCTCTCAGACTTAACTACTTTATACTCACACATACATATACACTCTCTGACAGACACTCACAACCCCCCACCCCAGACACACACACATTCACTCCTACAGACACACACACTCCCACACTCTCACATGAACCTCTCACAGACTTAGACACTCTACACTCACATATACACTCTCTCTCACACTCACAACCCCTCACCCCAGACACAAACACACACACACACAGATACGTTTGTGGGGTGAATTTGTACTTGCAGAGTTACATTGTACTTTGCTCAAAAACTGCATGAATCCATGTAAGACTCTGTTAACTCACTTTTTAGATTGGAATCAGTCTAACCATTATGGCACAGACAGGGAACCCAGGGTTAACACCTTCAACATATTATCTGGCTAACACCAATTGTTACAGTTAACCTGAGAATGTAACTTTTAAAAAATAGTTTTGTGATTTACATGTGAAAAAAGTAAAACTATCATGGTATTCAAACAGATGAAAGACTCAACAAACAATCAAGGTATTTTTCAATGTATAATTTCAGTAACATCACACTGTAAACTTTTGCAATAAATCTTGTGTCTTACAATTGTATCCTCCACAACCACCCTGATGAAGGAGCAACGCTCCGAAAGCTAGTGCTTCCAATTAAACCTGTTAACATAGAACATTACAGCACAGTAAAGGCCCTTCGGCCCTTGATGTTGCACCGACCTGTCATACCAATCTGAAGCCCATCTAACCTATACTATTCCATGTACGTCCATATGCTTGTCCAATGACGACTTAAATGTACTAAAAGTTGGTGAATCTACTAATGTTGCAGGCAAAGCATTCCATACCCTTACTACTCTCTGAGTAAAGAAACTACCTCTGATATCTGTCCTATATTTATCACCCCTCAATTTAAAGCTATGCCGCCTTGTGCTCGCCGTAACCATACTTGGAAAAAGGCTCTCCCTGTCCACTCTATCTAACCCTCTGACTATCTTATTTGTCTCTATTAAGTCACCTCTCAACCTTCTTCTCTCTAACGAAAACAGCCTCAAGTCCCTCAGCTTTTCCTCGTAAGACCTTCCCTCCATACCAGGCAACATCCTAGTAAATCTCCTCTGCACCCTTTCCAAAGCTTCCACGTCATTCTTATAATGCGGTGACCAGAACTGTACACAATACTCCAAGTGCGGCCGCACCAGAGGTTTGTACAGCTATAGCATAACCTCATGGTTCTGGAACTCGATCCCTCTATTAATAAAAGCTAAAACACTATATGCTTTCTTAACAACCCTGTCAACCTGGGTGTCAATTTTCAAGGATCTGTGTACCTGGACACCGATATCTCTCTGCTCATCTACACTACCAAGAATCTTACCATTAGCCCAGTACTTTGCATTCCAGTTACTCCGACCAAAGTGAATCACCTCACACTTGTCCGCATTAAACTCCATTTGCCACCTCTTAGCCCAGCTCTGCAGCTCATCTTTGTTTCTCTGTAACCTACAACATCCTTCATCACTATCCACAACTCCATCGACCTTAGTGTTGTCTGCAAATTTACTAACCCACCCTTCTATGCCCTCATCCAGGTCGTTTATAAGGTTGGACTATAACCTGGTGTTGTGTAATAATTAATTCAATATATTTAGTCACCTCTTCAAAAAGTTCAGTTTAATCAGACAGACAGTATTTCCCTCTGACAAATGCATGTTGATTATCCCTGATCAATAGAGAAAGTGAGGACTGCAGATGCTGGACACCAGAGTTGAAAAGTGTGGCACTGGAAAAACATAGCAGGTCAGGCAGCATGTGAGGAGCAGGAGAATCAATGTTTCAGGCATAAGTCCTTCATCAGGAATGAGGTGGGAATTTGGGAGGGGGGGGGGGCGCAGCAGGGGTAGTGGGAGGGGGGGAAGGGGGCTGAGAGATAAATAGGAAGGAGTGGTGGGCCGGGGGCATGTTAGGTGAGAAGGTGATAGGTAGATGCAAGTGGGGTGTGATGGTGATAGGTCAGAGGGGAGGGTGGAGTGAATAGGTGGAAAGGAAGAAGGACAGGTAGGACAGTTCAAGAGTGCGATGTCAAGTTGGATGGTTGGATTGGGATGGAGGTGGGGGTGAGTGGACTTGAGGAAACTCGTGAAATCGATGTTGATGCTGTGTGGTTGGAGGGTCCCAAGGTGGAAGATGATTCGTTCTTCCTCCAGGTGTCATGTCGCTTGGATTTGGTGGTGGAGGCGGCCCAGGATTTGCATGTCCTTGGCAGAGTGGGAGGGAAAGTTGAAGTGGTTAGTCACAGGACGGTGGGGTTGTTTGGTGTGTGTATCCTAGAGATGTTTCCTTAAATGTTCCGCGAGTTGGCATGATGTATCCCCAATGTAAAGGAGACCAGATCAAGAGCAATGGACACAATAGACGAGGTGTTTAGATGCACAGGAAAATCTCTGCTGGATGTGGAAGGATCCTTTGGGCCTTGGATGGAGGTGAAGGTTGGAGGGGGGGAGGTGGTGTGCAGGATGGGGGAGGAAGGTGAGGAGTTGGTGGGCGCAGGTTTTACATATCTTGCAGCAAGGGAAGGGACCAAGAGTGGAGGGTGGGAGGCAGCGATCTAACGAGCGAGTCTTGGAGGGAATGGTCTCTGCAGAATGCTGATAGGGGGTGGAGAGGGAACTATATTTCTGGTGGTGGGGTCTGATTGTAGGAGATGGAAATGGCAGAGGATAATGCATTGCATCCGGAGGTTGGTGGAGTGGAAAGTGAGGACAGTGGGGTTCTATCCTTGTTGTGGTTGGAGGGGTGGGATTGAAGGGTGGAGGTGCGGGAAGTGGAGGAGATGTGCTGGAGGGCATTGTTGATTGCGTGAAAGGGGAAAATGTGGTTCTTGAAGTAGGAGGCCATCTGGGATGTTCTGGATTGGAATTGCTCCTCCTGGGAGCAGATATGGTGGAAGTGGAGAAACTGGGAGTAAGGGATAGCAGTTTTACAGGAGGATTATTACATAATCAATCCCTACCTTTTCAAGTGCTGATTAATCCAATCCTTCTGAATTTCTACAATAAATTTCCCGACCATTGACATCAGACTAACTCCCCTGTAATTACCTTGCCTATCCCTGCTCCCCTTCCTGAACAAAGGAACGGCATGAGTTATCTTCCCGTCATCCTTTCGCCTGTGGCCAGGGTTACAAAGAATTGAATATATCCACCAGGGCACCAGCAGTATCCACCTTTGTCTCCCAGTGCAGCTTGGAGAACATCTCATCAGGCTCTGGGCACTTATGTGCCTTTATGCTGCTAAAACATCCAATATCCTCCTTATTGATCTACAACCTCACTATCCCAACTGAAATCCCCAGCTCCATCTTTCTCTCTGTGAATGTAAATGAGCATAATCATCTCAGACTTCACCCACACCACCTGCTGCAAGCATTTCCTTGGTAATCCTCTTACTCTTAATATGTTTATAAAATGCCTTGGGTTTTCCTTGACCCTATTGACCAAAGATATTTCATGGCCCCTGTCTGCCCTTCTAATTTATTTTAAGAAATACTCTGCACTGTCTACACTTCTGAAGGACTGCTCCTGTTTTAAATGGACTGTACCTGACATATGCTTCCTTCATTTTCTTTATCAAACTCTCAACATTCCTTGACATCTTGGGTTCCCTGGACTTGCTGCCCTTGCCTTTCACTTTTAAGGGAGCACCGTGGCATTGAATTCTCACCATACCACTTTTAAAATACTCCCACTTTATCAACAAGTAACTGCTCCTAGTCAGTTTGACAGATCCTGTCTAGTGATATTGTAATTGGTCTTTGCCAGTTTCAAACATAATTTCAACACCATCCATACCCCTTTCTATAATGACTTTGAAACTTAGAGTTATATTACTATTCCCCAAAATCCTTACCAAGTAAAACTTCAAGAACTTGATTGGCTTCATTTCCCAAGATTAGGTCTAGCACTGTCTCATCTCTGGTAGGATGACATAAAAGCACAAAAAGTTCTCCCGGAAGCATTTCAAAATTTCCACTGTGTCTAATCCTTTCATGGTAAGATGATCCCAATTGATGTTAGCAAAGTTGAAATTCCCTATAACTATAATGCTGTTTCCCCCTCACCTTTCTGTGGTTTGCCTATGTATCTGCCCCTCTATCTCCTGACTGTTGAGAGGCCCACAGTATAAACCTAACAAAGTTAGTTGTCCCTTTTATATTTCTGTGGTCTACCCATTTGAAAACCTAAGAAATTCTCCCACAGTACTGCAGTCATGATGGCTCAGTGGTTAGCACTGCTGCCTCATCACATCAGGGACCTGGGTTTGATTCCAGCCTTGGGCAGTTGTCTGTGTGGAGTTAGTACATTCTCCCTGTGTCTGTGTGGGTTTCCTCCGGGTGCTCCGGTTTCCTCCCACAGTCCAAAGATGTGCAGGATAGGTGAATTGGCCATGCTAAATTTCCCATAGCATTCAGGGATACATAGCATTAGTTGGGATAAATGTAGGAGAATAGGGTAGGGGAATGGGTCTGGGTGGGTTACTTTTCGGAGGGTCGGTATAGACTTATTAGACTGAAGGACCTGTTTTCGCACTCTAGGGATTCAAATATTGATATAGCTCCCACCTCTCTTATCTTCCCCCCTGCATCCCACCTATAATGTCGATATCCTGAAAGTTGAGCTGCCAATCCTGTCCTTCTTTCAACCACGTCTCAGTGATTGCATCAATATCATATTTCCATATGTTGATCAACACTCTAAGTTTGTTTATCTTGCCAGTCAAGCTCCTTGCATTATAATATATTTAATTTAACTTCCTGGACATCTCATGCACTTTATCTTGCCACTGTCTTCTCCACGTACTGGACTATCCTAGTATTATTTCTATATGGTATTACACCTTGTTCCCGATTTTACATCCACTCTGTGATCTATCCCCCTGCCAAATTAGTTTAAAACCTCCCTAACAAGGGGAAGCCTCCCAGCAAGGATATTGGGCCCATTCTGATTCAGGTGCAACCTGTCCAGCTTGTACAGGTTCCAATGATCCAAAAATCTAAAGCCCTCCCTCCTGCACCTTCTCTTGAGCCACACGTTCATCTGACCTCTCTCCCTATTCCTATATTCAGTAGTCCATCACACTGAAAGTAATCCAAAGGTTACAATCTTGGTAGTCCTCCTTTTTAACCTGCTACCTAACTCTCCAAATTCTTGTTGCAGAACTTCATTTCCATTTTTTTTTAACCAATGTCATTGATACTGACATACACCATGACTTCTGATACTATTGAAGACTTGTGCTGTATAACTAATCTTGCCCTCAGACAAAACTTTTCCTGTACAGTTACAATACTGGTATCTATACAATAATGTGGAAAATTACCCAGGCTGTCCTGTGCACATAAAATAAGACAAATCCAACCTAGCTAATTACCACCTGCAGCAAAGTGACAGGACATTTCATTGACAGTGCTATCAAACTGCATTTACTCAATGACCTGATAAATTATTCATTTAGCAGCTGATTCCACAATCCTAATCATCCACTAGGGAGCGATAGTCTCAAGCAATTCTTTGGCCCTGCCTCCAGCTGGTGCTCAGTGTAAATTATAACTTGATACGTGCACATGTAAGCGAGAGATGAAAACGTATTTCTTCTTTGAAAGGGTCACTAGTGATTGAGGTCCTCTTCTGCAGAGGAAGCCTCATCACTGAGTATATACAAAGCTATTTTGGATAATACATCTGATTGACAAGGGAGTCAAAGGTTATGGAGTAGGCAGAAAATAGGAGTGAGGGAAATGGTATAATCGGCTATGATCTGTTGAATACCAGAGCAGACTCAAAGACTTAACTCCTAATTCTTATGCTCTTTTTTTCCTGCTACTTCCTTCTTTTATCAGGATAATAAAAATAGATTTTGACCTGGAAATGTCTTGGGAGTTCTGCCAATCTCCCAGTAGACTAACAAAGCTCCAAGTGAAACAACAAACAAACATCTGCAGCTTTTCACACCATTTCTTTGGGGGCCCTCTTGGTCTCCCACCAAAGATAGTGCAGATCAGGAGAATCTCTGTGGAAATGCAGTCTTTTCTTAAATGATGCAAAGACTTTCCAGTCGTACACAATTGAATTATAAGGTATAAACAGTCCCTGTAGGAATGAATTGCGATGCTTGTTGTTATAACAGATTGTGCACATGAATGAAAAGTTGCTATTGTAGGCTTTATTTAGTTGAACGGATGGAATTGTAGTAATTCAACTTTCTGAAGACACTTTGTTTTTCCCCAGTTTATTGAAGTCTGCAATAGGTACTTAGGATTAAAGTACATCGCATATCTGCATGGGTTCTTGGTTTTGTCCATGGTTGACACTTGGTCATTTGGCATAACAGATGAAAGGACAAAATGTAGTGTGTGAGAGCATACGTTAGTGAGAGTTAACACTAACTTGGCAAAAGGTTATAAAATACCACCGGGGTTGGAAAGGTGACATGAGGGTTATAAAGGACTATAGTTGGTGAATAGAAGGGTTCAGGTTGGAATGGATATTAAGGGTTATGGTGCGTGGCTGCAGGCATGAGATGGCATGGATGGGGTATGGAATCCAATCTGTGATACCGTGAGGAACAAAGGCTGGAGAGATGCATTTGTTTAATTTTTTTGAGAAAACTACCTAGGGCCAGCCTCTGTATCTGGCAGCTTCCAGTCTTATTCAAGGGTTACTCATCTTGAGTCCTGCCCCCATTCCACAGAACGAACACTGATATCTGGGCAGTAATTCCTAAAGGTTAGATTCGCGGATTTGAAATTTGAATTCTCCTGATTCTGCGCACCTGATAATCAGATAAAAGTTCTAGCGATACAAAGTAAACAGGATTCCACTTCTGATTTCAAAACTGTACAATACTAGCTTAGCTCAGCTGGGGTCATATTCAGGTGTTACAATGGGCCTTAGCACCTCGACTTTAGATTCAAAAACTGCTTTTTGCCATTTTCTCATTTCAACAATTTTGTTGAGATTCAGTCAGGACAGAGTTAGTGTGGACTACAATATTTCTAGTGGTTAAACAGCCAACCTATATGCGTTTCTGTAAGCAATAAAGTATTTTTTATATTTTCTTGAATCAAACAGCAAATTTTTACCAGTTAACTGAAAGAATCAAAATCAAGCACCCGGCCTTTGTGTAATCATTTGGGCCCAATTTCTCTCACACACAGACACAGGTATTAAGTTAAACATAATAGGGTCCAATACAAAGGAAGATGAAAGTACATACTATTTAGAGTTCTTTGGCAGTATTTGAGACATAACTGAAACCAATTTTGTTTAGCTTTGTTTTGGATGCAGTCAGTCATTGCAAATGTTGTAATTCTTGCAAAGGTCTTGATTTGCTGTTGCTTTTCTCTCAGATGTGATCTTTTTTGCAGACCGGAGCACAATTTAAAGACAGTAAAAGAGAAGGAAGTGAAAGTACTGTAGCCAAATTTGGAGATGACACAAAAATAGGGAGGTTGTGACAAGAATACAGGGAGGTATTGATAGGAAAAGTGGGCAAAAAGTTGGCCCTTGGATTATAACATGGGAAAATGCGAAGTTGTTCATTTTGGAAAGTTCAACAAAAGAATATGATATTATTTAAATACAGAAAAGCTACAAAAGGCGATCCTAGGGGTATTTATGCATGATATTAAGGGCGGCATGGTGGCACAGTGGTTAGCACTGCAGCCTCAATGTGCCAGGGACCCAGGTTCAATTCCAGCCTCGGTTGACTGTCTGTGTGGAGTTTGCACATTCTCCCTTTGTCTGCGTGGGTTTCCTCTGGGTGCTCTGGTTTCCTCCCACAATCCAAAGATGTGCGGGTCAGGTGGATTGGCCACGCTAAATTGCCTGTAGTGTTAGGCGCATTAATCAGAGAGAAATGGGCCTAGGTGGATTACTCTTTGGAGGGTCGATGCAGACTTGTTGGGCCGAAGGGTTGTTTCCACACTGTAGGGAATCTAATGTAATTTTTAAAAATATATACAGGAGGCTCACACAAAGGTACAGCAGATAATCAGGAAGGCAAATGTAATGTCAGCCCTTATTTCGAAAGGTTTGGAGTAGGGAAGCCTTCCTGCAACCGTGCAAGGTGCTGGTGAGACCACAGCTGGAGTATCGTGAGCAGTTTTGATCCTATCATTTAAGAACAGATATCATTTTATTGGAGGCAGTTCAGAGAATGTTCACCGGGATGATCCTGGATACGGAGGCATAGTCTTAAAAGCAAAGACTGAACAGGTTGAACTCTACTTGCTGGAGTTGAGAAGAATGATAGGTGGTGATCTCATATAGGCTTTCTAAAGGGCTTGGCAGGTTAGATTCTGAGAGGATGTTTCTCCTCATGGAAGAGTTTAGAATCAGAGGTCAAAGTCTCAGAACAAACGGTCAATTTAAGACTGAGATGAAGAGGAAGTTTTTTCTCTCAAAAGGGTAGAGTGTCTTTGAAACTCTTTGCCACAGAGATCTGCGCAACCAAAATCCTTGTGTAAAATTAAGGCTGAGATGGATAGATTATTGGTCGGGAGGGGAAATCAAGGCTGAGGAGGAAAGGACAGGAAAGTGGATGTGAGGAATATTGGATCAGCCATAATCCTATTGAATGGGGGAGCAAGCTCAAGGGGCTAAACATCTGATTCCTTTTCCTATTTGTTGTGGTCTTATAACCCTTATTCTGGATGTAACTGTATATATTTTTTAACTCTCTCTCTGCAGCTAAATCCTCTCTTTTAATCATGGTTTCTCACAACAGAGGATGTTTTGATGCATCAAACCTGGCTGGTGGCTATTTTTACTAACAATTTTAATGGTTCATTCAGATTTCCGCTTTTGCTGTGGACCTAGTTGGGGTGAAGAAGGATGGTGTTTCACTCTTGCTATATGCATAAAAAGTTCTGGAGTTACATCTTTGCCTGAGCAATATCTTAGTCACAAAGTGTCTCATTTTTGCACCCTCATGAGCACATGTTTCAAAACGTTAGCTTTCCACAAATGCTGCCTGACCAACTGATTTCTTGTATTAGTTTATGTTGTACTGTTCATGGAGAAGAAGGCATCTCCGAGCACTTTAAATGAAAAAGGAAATGGTAGAATAGATATCAGGTACAGGAAAATTGGTGGAACATGAAAGGTAAAATGCCGTAACTCGAAGTTCAATTGAAAAGCTAAACTTGGAGAATTTTGAAAGCAGAAATAGAAAGTAAATTAAAACAAATAGGGACACAATTCTAAAGGACAAGAGTATGATGGTCAGAAGAAGCCACCAGCAGTGAAGCTGAGATCGAGGAAGGAAAAGAAGGATGTTAAAACAGTAAAGTGCTTATGCAAAAAACTTAAAGCAAACGACTATTGTTAAAGTTAAATGCGAGTTTCTGATTCTTAAGGTATTTCTTGATATCATGTAGAGTGATAAATTGGTTAAAGACTGGCATCTGATCTGCAGGGAATCTCAGGAGGAAGCCAAGATAGATTACCCATTTGACATTTGGCTAGAGATTAGTCACGATGCTTCAACTTTGATTTTTGCAATGATGTGCTGGGCTCCCCCATCTTGAAGATTTATTAGTTAATGATATTTAAATTCTGCAAAGGGAACCCATATTTCCTGAGCATTAGCCTGGGCATCTGAATTATTAGTTTACTGGCACTGCTACTAGGCCATCACCACCTCTTACTCAACAGTAATACCCGAGAATGGCAATACAAGTGTTGCAGTCTTTTAAAAGTGTCTATTTTCGCCATTCCCAATGTTGTAAATCTTTCAGGAATGGATTTACCACTTTAAACTTAGTCTGCGTAGTAAAAGCAAGCCCGGGATATAAATTTGCAATGGATTAGCAGCTAATTAAAATTGATGAGAAGTATTCCAATTCTAAAGGCAGCCTGTCAATGAAAGGAATTTCTGGACCTTCAGAGAATTACAGTATACTTTTAAAAACAAAAAGAAACATCAGATTGAATCTGAGTGAAACATCAATCTTAAAGTAAAAACAAACTAAAGCCAAGTTTGAGGCATCTGAAATGGAGAGGAAACTTTATACACCGCTGGTTGTTTACCTGAGAGAAAAGTAAGCTCGGTGAAGTTATTATTCAAGTAAACCAAATCTTAAAAGAAATAGAAAAATAGAACTCCTTAATATACTTGCATTTTTCACAAATTCTACAGAGAGAAAACATGAATGTCAACTTATGAGGAAATGTATAGAACACATTTAAATTTATTCTAAGAGGTGTGGACTATTAACAGAGGCCATGGGTTCAGTAGGGTGGAAAGAGCTAAGAAACATTAGTTCAATAATTACAAAACATCTATGCAACAGTAACAGTCACATCATTTAGTTGACTGTGCTGATTTTTATTCCATGACTTTCCTCCCATTCTATTGGCTGTTTTGTAGCCTTTTAGCAAATCTTTGTTACCCTTTATCTCATGTACTCTTACTGTTGGTCTTTGAAAGCATGTGAGCTATTGACCTCAACTTATTTCACATTTTAACCTCAAATTTGTCCTTACTTCCATATTGACCACTAACATGTATTAATGGCTCCTAGTTTTGGATTCACCTACAAATGAAAAGATTCTGACCTCATCTAAACTATTCAACTCATTCATAATTTTAAAGAAATCTTAAACCTGTTCAATCTTTTCTGAGAGCTGCAATCGGTGTTCTGATATTATGAATATAAACTCTTTTTTACATGTTCTCCAGGTTTCTGTGAACATTGCACAATATTCTAATAGTAGTCTGACCAGTGTCCTATACAGATTCAGCATAACTTCACTACTTTTGAATTAGTCATCTCTTGAAATCAGTTTGTTAGTTAACATTTTTGATTGTATTGTTCATCTGCTTTGCTGCTTTATTCGTTTGTTCTCCTGCATCCTTAGATCATATTATTCTTCTAGATAGAAATAATATCATACAATGTGGCAAAGATTACTTGTAAAACAGAGGATTGAGAAGGTTTTAAAATCCAATAAAAGATGACTGGAAAAAAAGGGACAAGTTAAATTTTGAGGGTAAACTTGCAAGTACTATCAAGACAGATAGTAAGAGGTTCTTTAAAACATTTTTTAAAATGTCATGTGATGCCAGTGACCATAGGGCCCTTAGAGAATGAGGTGAGGGAAATAGGAAATTGCAGAGGAATTGAATGAATACTTTGTATCAATCTTCACAGTAGAAGAAGAAATTCCACAGATACAAAATAATCAAGGGACAAAAAGGAGGAGAGAATATAAATACAATAACTATCACTCAAGAAAAAAAAACTAATAAGGAAGAAAATGAGCTAAAGAACAATGAGTCTCCTGGACCTGATGAAATGCATCCTAGCTTGTAAAAGGAAGTACTTAAGAGACAGAAAATGTACCAGTAGTGATATTACAAGAATACAGTCTGGAAAATTCCCAAAGGATTGGAAAACTACCAATGTAACACCTTTATTTTAAAAGTGAAAGAGAAAGCAGGTAACTTATAAATTACAACTGTGCTGCTTTAACCAGAGGGTCGCCACACCTTGGGTGAGGGGAGTAGTTAAGGAGGAGACTCCTTCACAGTAACTTCAACCATGGTTGAATTCTTGCACTGGCTACCAATGGTTGTAAATTGTACTGTAAACAAGTTCTCTGAAATGGTTCTGTGAGTTGGCATTCTGTCTCCCTAAAGTAGAGGCCACATCCAGAGCAACATACACAGTAGATTTCTGGGACACATACATCAAACAACCCACCATCCTGTGGCTGACCACTTTAACTCCCCCACCCACTCTACCAAAGACATGCAAATCCTGGACATCTTCCCCATCAAATCCTAGTTACCCGACACCTGGAGAAAGAATGCCTCATCCTCCATCTTGGGACCCTCCAACCACATGGCATCAATGTCGATTTCACCATTTTCCTCATCTCCCCTCCCCCACCTCATTCCAGATCCAACCCTCCAACTCAGCACCATCCTCGAAAGGTCCTACCTGTCTATCTTCCTTCACACCTATCCACTCCATTCTCCGCTCTGACCTATCACCCCACACCCTCATCTATCCATCACCTTCCTATCTACCTTACCCCTCAAAACCTACACCCACCTCCCCCAATTTCTCTCTCAGTCCCCTTCTCCCCCCACAATGTTCCTGATGAAGGGCTTATGCCTGAAGCGTTGATTCTCGTGCTCCTCGGATGCTGCCTGACATGTTGTGCTTTTCCAGCACCATACTTTTCAGCTCTGATTTGCAGCATCGGAGTCCTCACTTTCTCCTATCTAGCCAATTGAGCTAATCAACTCCCTAGCAGCTAACTATAGACATACAGTCAGCGTAATATTTGTTATTGGGAAAATGTTAGCAAGTCTATTAGCAGACCATTATAACATGTTCAAGCAGAGTTGAGATGGCTTCACAAAAGGAGAAATCATGCCTGTCAAATTTGTTAAAAAATGTTTGAGGAGGAACAAGCAGGAAAGATAAAGAGCAAGCAGTTAATGTATTATTTTTGGATTTCCAGATGATGTTTGATAAGATACCACATTAGATTAGATTAGATTAGATTCCCTACTGTGTGGAGACAGGCCCTTCAACCCAACCAGTCCACATTGGCACTCCAAAGAGTAACCCACCCAGATCCACCTCCCTCTGACTAATGCACCTATCACTATGGGCAATTTGACATGGCCAATTTACCTGACCTGTACATCTTTGGACTGTGGGAGGAAACCATTCCACCTGGAGGAAACCCATGCAGACAATGGGAGAATGTGCAAACTCCACATAGACAGTCACCCAAGGCTGGAATCGAATCTGGTGCTGTGAGGCAGCAGTGCTAACCACTGAGCTACCATGCCGCCCCAATACTGAGCCAATAACAAGATAAGAGTCTATGGAGTTGAAGGTGGCATATTAGCCTGGATAGAGGGTTGGTTAATTAAAAGAAGGTAAAATTGAGATCAGGGTGGGGGTGGGGAAAATGTAAGGTTGTACACTTCGACAGGCAGAGGAGGAGTTGAACATTATATTTAAAATAGAGAAAGACTGCAGAAAGCTACAGCTTGTCTGTCTATGTGTCCAGTAGAAAGAGAGAGAGAAAAAACAAATTCTGGCAATGGGAACACCGTGGTTTCTTGAAGAGGCAGGGATCTTAACAAGTTCAGGCTGATTTTTACAGAGAGTTTTGTCAGTGTTCCAAACAGTGTTTGCCCAGTCTGCAATTTGTCTCCCCAATTTAGATGAAATGACATTGTGAGCAGTGAATGCAGTAGATTAGACTGAATGAAATGCATGTAAGGTACTGCTTCACCCAGAAAGTGTGTCTGAGGCCTTGGATAGAGTGGAGGGAGGAGGCAGATAATTGCATGGGAAGGTATTAGAGTGGGACAGAGTGTCGTCGAGTGAATAATCCATACAGAACGCTGATAAAGGTAATATATCCTGGTGACAGCATCCTGCTGGAGATGGCAGAAATGCTGGTTTATGATTCTTTGAATGCGGAGACTGGTGAGGTAGCAAGTGAATGTAGAAAGCAGATACGTAGAGACAGTGCTGAAATAGAGGAAGAAAGGAGAGTAAACAAAGGAATTGATAAAAAGTTATAAGAGCAAAAAAATACTGAATGGGTGCTATTGCAAAGTGTGAATAGTTGAAAATGGGTTGGCTGAGCTCAGAGCAATCTATACAGAACAAGATCTCACGGTATGTGTCACTTTCCACTGTGTAAAGGCTGTGTCATTAAATACATTCAAGGAAGAGATTTTGAAATCATTAAGGGAATCAAGGGTTTGGGGAAAAGGCAGGAAAATGAAGTTGAGGATTATCATAGCAATCATGATCTCATTGAATGGCAAAGCTGATCCAAAGAGGTGAAGACCTACTTCTGCTCCTACATCTTCTGACTGAGAGTTTAATTGGAGAGATGGGATTTATAATGTGTATGGATTAGAGCAGTTGAGGATGGAAACATAACAATGTGAGTCCCAACCTTACGTTTTTCAGTGGGAGCGGCACAGTGGCTGAGCGGTTAGCACTGCTGCCTCACAGCACCAGCAATGTGGGTTTGATTCTAGCCTCAGGCGATTGTCTGTGTGGAGTTTGCACATTCTCCTTGTGTCTGCGTGGGTTTTCTCCCAGAATGCAAAGATGTGCAGGTCAGGTGAATTGGCCATGCTAAATTGCCCATAAATGTTCAAGGATGTGTAGGTTAGGTGTATTAGTCAGCGGTAAATGTAGAGTAATGGGGAATGGGTTTGGGTGGGATACTCTTTGGTGGATTGGTGCAGACCTGTTAGGCTGAAGGGCCTGGTTTCACACTGTAGGGATTCTAAGATGAATGAATTGAGTCATTGAGAGTAATGATGGACGATCCATCAGTCTTTATCAATCTGCTTTGGTAAAGGAGCAGATACTGCTGTAGGAAATTAATTCAGAATAGCCCAAAGTATGAATATTCTGTACTTCTTCACTAAGCTTGAGATGGCAGCTTGGCAATTGACAGTTTAATTCATTTTACCACCACTACCCAGTAGAGTTGTATCTTTGTTTGACCTTATTAACTATAAATTTGAAATAACTAGGTGAAAATTAATGTCAATCAATTTAAAAATAGTTTTTATTTTAAAATTTGGTGCAAGCTACTTTGATGAACACCTACTAAAAGCCAGTTTTAATTTTCAGTTATCAATTGTGTAACTTTTTTTGCAGCAAATGTACATTTTCAGCACACAGCAGAGCTGATACAACACCTGGTGAAAGCAGAAAGAAACTATACCCTACAGGTATTGAATTTCTAATTAATATATATTTGCACTGCCAGTGCAATAAATCTAAAGGTTAAGGTAACTAAAAGAATTAGTGCTTTAGAGCATTGTTTAAAGATCCACCTTATTGTCTTGGAATCCTACAGAAAATCCATTTCATGTCACCTTATTTTTTTCAATCTGGCTAAAGATCAAGAAAATATTCAACAATAGAGTTGAATTTTCAGATTCACAGTAGATGCTTGTACCTATCACCAATCAATACTGAGTACCAGGCAACAGTTAATTAACCTGGCCAAGTCTAGAAAGAATGAACAGTCTTTGGCATATGAACACCAGGAGCAAGGTAATGGAACCCTTGATGGAAATGCCATGCAAATAAAGATGGTCCTTTCCTCAAGTTACAAACCTTCAGTGCATAATAAGCCAGTAAAAGAGCATCTGAACTCTGGTTATATTTAAGTGACAATGATGATGTGTGACAAACATTAATTTGGAATTTGACAGCCTATATTTAATTTCCAGTGGTTAGAAATCAGAACAAAAATATTTTTCATAATTTATTGCTGTTTTAATTGAATAAAAGTTTGGATATAACAGAGTAACATTTCCAAGTCTCACCTTCTGTAGAGCACAGGAGGAGTTCCATTGAATCTAATCGATTGACAATAAGAATGTCATATCAATCAACAATTGCTATTATCACGGACAGTCATTTGTGTAATTATGATACATCTAAAATGTGTTCAATTGATGCAGTTGTCTAACGAAGTACCAATAATTGTAATAGTCATAAATATCATTGAATTGAGCTAATAGTTATGGTTAAAGTTAACTATTGCATACTTAAAATAACATTAGTCAGGTATCTCACTAACCTTTCATTTTGCTTGAAACAGATTTACCCAGATGAAGGCCATTTTATTACAGCTGAAAAAAGCAAGCATCATATGTACAGTGCTATCCTCAACTTTTTCAGAGAGTGCCTCAAGGAAGAAATACCTGTATTACAGAAAGAACCAGAGGATGATGAATAAATTCAGGAATTCTTTAAAAAGGAACAAGAAAGAAAACTCAAAATATACTAAAAACAAACCTAATAGTACAGAACTCTCAGAACCCAGCATTAAATACCACTGTTGGTGGAAGTGCAGAAGTACCAGGGCAGCTGCAAGAAATTTACAGAAACAGCACATTAGAGATTATGAATCTGATGACTGGCAAAAAGGATTTGAATTCATGTGCCAGGTCCAGGATTATTTTCAAAGGAACAGTATTTAAACAATTTTTGGAAATACATCGACCTGTTAGCACACTTTTAGAGAAAGTCAAAATCACAACTGTGCAAATGCATGTGTATTTTATTTGGCTCCACTGCTGTATATGTTAATACTTGTTGACTGGTAACAACATTTAAAGAGGACACATTTATTTTCTTTTTAATTTTGTATTGTCATTTGCACAAAAATGATGACATATATTATGATGTGCACCCTTTATGTCAGAAACCAGACATTGTAGTTCGCAAATTTAAAACCATTCAGCCTCCCTGACATCCCATTATATGACATTAATTAAATAAACAGAATTTTTACAAGTCTTCTCAAAAGTAGAATGTGTTTTCAAAACATGTGGTATTGTGTATTACACATTGGCTTAACATTCCCACATCATTAGATAATCTTGCTTTTGCAATATATCCATTTTACTTGTAGCTAAAAATATAATGATTCCCAATTTAGCACAGATCGGGCAATTAAAGATTGGATAGAAGTCTTTTATTGGCAAATTGTCACAGCCTGCAATAACATTGGGCTCAAGTGAATATCTTCTGTGCATCAAGCTCACAATAATTCAGGATTACATTTACCACATCTTGTTTCAAAATGCAAAACAATGATAAATCATAATACATTAAATTGCCTCTTTCAATTTTATTTCCCCAAAGGGAAAAATATTCAGATACAAGTCATTTCAATGACTCATGATTAAAATCTCTTTTAAATTCCATTATTGATGCATCTTCCAGCATTCATTTTTCAGGCAATATTTAGGTCAACGTTCATGCAACTGCACACAATGTACTTAACCAAGAAAAAAAAAGTATTAATTGGAATTTATAAAGTATTATCATTATACCTATAAATTTCAGTCTTGCCAGAATGCCCTGGTTTGAATCTGGATGTAAATAATTCCTGAGGAATTTTTCTTATATCCCAGTCCTCAAATTAATTTGAATTTTTTTAGCCCCACATGTTAAATGAGTGAACTTATTCAAAAGGAATACAAGATCACGGTAAGACATCAATAATGAATTGAGGCATTGTGGCTCCAAAATAGTTGCAAGTATGCCATCATGTGGCCAGAAGCTAAAATACTTGAATCTTGCTGAACACTTAATATACAAACAAAAATTTGCATTCTAAATGATAAAACCTGTTCTTTACATCTTTGCTAATGCCAGTTTTACATTTGTAAATATGTAAAATACAAATAGTTTGTATAAAAGCTTTTACGAAAAAGGTATTTTATTTTCTGTTATTACCAAACCAAATATAGAAGATGAAAAGAGCAATTCAACTCAATGTTATATTATTCCCCTTATTCCACCCTTTCCAAACATGATCTTGTATTGAGATTCATAAGATCATGCAAGTACTACACTTCAAAGGTGTAGAGAGATGGACAGATAACTGAGTTACCTGGTATAATAATTTGGGATGAAGAAAGATTTAAATAGGTTACCTTGCTCATTGAGTAATACAAAAATAAAATACTATCATGACTTGATGTGTATTTGTTAACACTGTGGCTCTGTTATATAAAATTTTAGGAATTGCTTTATTTGTAGTTATGTTAAAACTTAAGTGGTTGAATGGTAAGAGAAACTTGTAGGGAGTTGCATGACTGGAATAATAAAGTAGCAAATACCACTGTCTTTCTCTCGAATTGTTAAGAGAAGATTCCTAAGATTATATTCTTCACCTCACTGGAGCCCTAATGTAACTCATAACATGATCTTGTTGTCATTCAAATCCAACTTGGCACAACAAACACGACATGACTAGGCTGATACTTGCACTCGAAGTAACAGTAGGTATTCTCTGGTAATTTTCTTTTCCAGCAATATAGTTTAATATTAAATAGGAAATTGTAATCTCAAACAAAAAAAAATGGATGCAGTTAACTTATGAATAGTCATGTTGTTTTACTCAAATTATTGGATATTAAGTAAACAGCATAGGCAATATTTTGTTTTTGGAAACATTTGTCCATGATGTCAGGTTTCACTTCATTCGATATTGTCAATGTTTCCATGGCACTTAAGTTTCCAGTATTTTTATCTATTACACACCCTTTTAAAAGATAGCCAATAAATAATAACCAAGGAAGGAAAGCACAAAATTTTTTAAAAATGCATTCTGCTTTCCAATTTGCCACTTCATCAATAAATAAAATAGTTAAAATACACAAATGCATATTCCATGCAATTATGATTGAGATAATGCTTAATAATAATATTGCTTGTCATTTTTAATCTCAGAATCAAAAATGAAATTATACACACCAGATTTTCAAAATAGCTACATGTGGCTAGTTATTGATGCATTGAGCAACACCATTCAAACATTTTAGAGCAGTGACTATTGGAATAATCAAGTCTAGATGCAGGCATGTTTTTCATGGATCCATTACTTTTTAATATTTAAACAAATCTTAAGGCTATTTATTTTATATAGTAAACATTGATAAAAATGCATAGGTAGAAACCAACTTAGCTCTGAAAGAACAAAATCAGCACATTTTAAGCAGTGTTTCTTCATAACATAGCAGCCATTAATTCCAGAATTAACTGTGGGACTAAAATAATTCCCTAAGATTATTTGCACCTATTTTCCAAAAAGGAATCTGTTTTCATGCTCATTTTGTTTGGATTTGGAGATGCCGGTGTTGGACCGGGGTGTACAAAGATAAAAATCACACACCAGGTTATAGTCCAACAGGTTTAATTGGAAATAGTAGCTTTCAGAGTGCTGCTCCTTCATCAGGTGGTTGTGGAGGATAAGATCATAAGACACAGAATTTATAGCAAAGGTTTACAGTGTGATGTGAGTGAAATTATATATTGAAAAAGACCTGGATTGTTTGATAAGTCTCATCTTTTAGAATGAACATGGTGGTTTCAGTTCTTTCATATGTAAATCACAGAACATTTAAAAGTTTTAAGTTTACTTGAGAATATAACTTTTAAATGTTCTGTGATTTATGTATGAAATAACTGAAACAACTATGTTCATTCTAAAAGATGAGAGACTTAACAAACAATCTAGGTCTTTTTCAATACACAAGATCAGTTACATCACACTGTAAACTTTTGCTATAAATTCTGTATCTTATGATCTTATACTCCACAACCACCTGTTGAAGGAGCAGCACTTTGAAAGCTAGTGTTTCCAAATAAACCTGTTGGACTATAACCTCGTGTTGTGTGATTTTTAACTTAATTTTTTTGGAATCATTTTTGCATCACACTATATTGGTAATGACATTAGTGCACAAACACCAAACAACCACCAGACTTCTGAAGAGCTGACAAACCAGGACAATAATCCACACTTTCACAACCAGGTAAGAAGGGGTGAATCAGCTCACTTTTTCAACCTCCTGGGTTTATCGCAACAAAAGTACAGATATTTTTCACCACGTGAATATATTTTTCCCCAATTAAAATGTACATTCTTACTTTTCCCAGTATGATGAAGAATCCAAGTTTTTTCTTAAAATAAGAGAGCAATTTTAGTGCCTAGAAAACCAAAGAAAATAATAATGACATGGCATCAAACATACATTTCTGTGAAATTCACATGGACTTTCACAGACACACCCAGGTATAAAGTTAAAGGGAATAATGTCCAGTAAAGAAGGTAGACTTCACAGATTGGAGTTTTTTTGAGAGTACTTGAGTTATAACTATTTAACCTGAGACAAAAGTTGGTTAGAAGATTTCTGGGACCAATATAGTATCCTTCTTAATGTCCACGTTTCTTTCTAATCAAAAATCAGAAAATTAGGGATCTCCAGCCTCTTTCAGTTCTGCAGTCAAAACAACCATCTTTGTCTGCCAAAAGTAACTTCTTGAAAAAACAGCTTCTTTGTGCATTTTGGGTCTGAACACATTCTCAAAGGGGAACATTCTCAGAAAGTACCAGCAGATGGTCAAATCTTCTAAATCAACAGGGCCAACCACACAGCAAGTCCTTCAAGCCTGTATCTCAATGCAGTGAATAGAGGGGAGAAAGAAAACATGCTGAGTGCACATGGGTGCATGAATATCATAATGCTGTATTTAAGCTGTCACATTTGTCAATATATTTTCACTTGTACAGTTACAATGTCTGCTATCATCTTATTTTCAGTAACAGTCCAAATTTAAGTCACATTTATGCAAGAGATCAGAAGCGGGTTTATAAACCCAAGGATGTGAGTCATTGCAATCAATAAATATCACTTTTCTCACAACTAAACAAGTCAGTGACTGCAAATAGCATTTTGCATCAGGGATCCTTAAACATTAACATTAAACACTGCAATGAAAGCAATTCATATGGAGCATAGAGGTTAAAGGCAATGTCCAGGAAGTGTACCAGGTCAAGACCTGTACACATAAAGTGTGTGTTAATATGTAAGCATGTATGAAAGTATAGAATCAGTCATGATTCCACAAATCTCAGCAGGGAACTTGTGCGCAACCAAGCCCTACAACAAGCTGGCATCTACACACTTCCCTACTTTGTGCCTTCTTGTATACCACTCATGGTTGTGTCTCATTATGAAAATCCTACCTCTATACAGACTTCTAAATAACACAAGGGGTAGAATTTTCCATTTTCTCATCTGACTATGGGGGTGGTTGTTAGCAGTAGCGACTGACCCTTTGCACTCTAAAGAGAACGTTTGTCCGATTGATCTCCAGTCAGCTTAATAGCTGACCAGCAGGTTTTCTGGGAGGACTTAAGATCTTGACAATTAAATCTCACCTTTCCGGGCAATTAGCAGCTTCTGTACCCTAGTGATTATCCCTGGAGGAAGAGTCTTTGGAAGATCCAACAGTGAAAATGATGTCAGCGAGAGCAGAGGCAAAGACAAGCCATGTGACTTTCAGCAGCCCTCCCTCAATCCTAATCCAAATTGACCCTAGACTGGCACAATTACAGATAACCCCTAAACCAGCAAGCAGGTCAGGGAAGCAATGTGGTTTGTGCACCAGGAAGGCAGGCAACCAGCCCAGTGACAAGTTGAAGCCATTAAGTAGCTATTAACTGACCACTTAATGTCTGTAAGGTTAAGAAAATCCCCAGTGGACCTTTACATCCATTGCTGAGATGGCAAGAGCAAATAATTGAGAAAGTTGGCTCTGGAGGAATATTAGCAGCCCTCTCACCATCTGATTCGCCGATTCTAAAAGGAGAAAAATATTGTACTTAAAATATCAGTACCTGAGCTGGTAGATGCAAATGTGAAATTCAGTAATAGTGCGTCTTGATTATCATTGCCTCCTTGCCAATCATAAGGCAATCTAATCATAGCCAAGAGGAGCAACCTGGTTACCACAAGATTATAGATGTGGTTTGGTTTCGCAAGGGAGGATGAAAAGAGATGTTTTCATCATCTGCAACTTGAAAGTTAGAGGAGAGTGAATGATGAGGCAAAAGACAGATCTGAGAAGGAGGCTCAAGTGAAAGCAAATTATTGCAGATGCTAAAGATTTGAAATAAAAACAAAAAATTGCCAGAGAAATTCAACAAGTCGAGCAATATTTTTGGGGAGAGAAGCAGAATTAAATTGAGTCCAATATGATTCTTCTTCAGCACTGAAGGAGATTTGAAAGTGATGCTTTTTATGCTATTGACAAATAGGGAAGAGGAACAATTAAAGATGGTGAGGGTGTCCAGTGCAAAAGATGAAAGGAAGGGATAATGGTATGAGTGAGGGATACAGATGTAGAATAGGTGTTAATGGTCAGTGTTAATATTGCCACATAGGTCAGCTCTGTGTAAGAACTCATGGAAACTGCAGACTGGAGTTTATGGAGGGGGGTGCAATCAAAATGGAGTGTATATGGTCTGAAGTTAGAACAGAGCATATGGAAGCAGGACATTCTGCCCATGAAGTACACACTGACCCGTTGGAGAGCATCCCACACACCCATCCCCCTTACCCTACCCCTGCATTTCTCATAGCCAACCCACCCAACCTGCACATTCCTGGACACTATGGGCAATTTAGCATGGCCAATCCACTTCACCTGAACATCTTTGAACTTGAACTCAATGTCGAGTCCCAAAGGCTGAAAAATGCCTCAGCAGAAAATAAGGTGCCATCGTTCCAGCTTGTATTGAGCTTCAATGGAGCATTACAGCTAAAACAGAAAGGTTACCAAGAGCACAGGATGGAATATTGAAATGGCAAGCAATTGAAAGGCTGAGATCATTTTTAGAGAGAGAGCAGAGGTGTTTCACAAGGCTAATCAATTAGTTTGCATTTGATCTCACTTTCTTAGGGATGACAGAGAAGTAAGCCAGGGTGTCACAAAGAAATGGCCCCTACATAATGCTGACCAGGTGAGGGGTGAAAGAGGGTGGAGGGGAGAATGGGAAGAAGCATTTAGTATTGCCATCCTGCTGGATATGGTGGAAATGACAGAGGGTGATCCTTTGAGTGCAAAGGCTGGCGGGATGGAAAGTGAGGAGAAAGGAACCATTGTCATAAGGTAAAGGTTAATTATTTAATCCACTGCAAATCACATTTCCTTGCCACATTTAGTTAAGTACAACTAAGGAGTAAATAATTGTTACACAAAGTACAAAAGTCAGATCTGCATCTATTAAATGTGTTTCATGCACACTGAATATTTACAATTTGCGCTGAATTTGCAGATCTGCTGTGCCAGAGCTCCAAGCTAATTGGATTTGTAATTCTGTACAGAGTAGACAATGTAGATAAAATATGATAAATGAAAGTTGTATCCTTACTTCAGATCTCTATATTCAGCATATGCTAGTAAAATATATCATACGTTGCCAAGTTTGAATTGTGTTTGAAGTCTGACAAGTATTTACCACTCAAACAAAAGGGCACCACCTCTCCAACAGCTAGCTGAATATAAATTCACTTCGTTAATTTTGCATCTTAATAATGAACATTGTGGCTCCCATTCAATTAAGTGTACCATCTATTTTGAGAGTATAAGCGATAAGAGTGTTCAGATCCACTACAGTGTTCACAATGTATTTGAAATTATAGTCTTCTCACGTTGTGGACTGTAGAACAAAATTGAAAGTTGGTCATGTCAAGGCAGAATCTTCTTGTCTCAGGTAAGAGGCAGAAAGAGCATTTCATTAAGTGGAGTGGGGTAGTGTCCTACTTAACACCACTATCTTCCCACCACCACCAGAATTCAGAGTCAGGTGGGAAGATCTGTCGATAAACTCTACAAACTATCACAATTTGAGGCTTTTAAAAGTCATAAAAGGGTTTCAGACTGTCACCACAAGCATTAACCAAATTGCAAGTAGGTGTGCCAACATATAGCCTTCCCAGAGACAAATAGAGCATAGGCTTCTCATTGGTTAGAGTCTGGGGGTGTCTTCAATCAAATACCTAATTGATGGTATGGACATAGGGTGGGGCTGGGTTGACCACACATCTGCCTCGCTTCTAACTTCTCTGTTCCCCTTTCCTTGCAACATCCACTCCTGCAACAAATCAGTGACCTTGCCCTTAGATACTTCGACTCTGCAGTTGCATTCCCAGAAACAGTCATGGCCTCCTACATGGCACTGCCAAACACAGAGACTGCTACCTCTAAAGGATGGCAGCTCCTTTTAGTAAGAACGTCCATTCCAGAGAATGTAATTCTTGAAGAGGCCAATGTCCCCAGAACTGCCTGATTTGACTAAAGGTCGAGTGGGCCTCCTCAGAATAAGATGTGTGGGGTTTTTTTGCCAGCTCTGCAGCTGGCAAGCAAGACTCATGCTGCTAATGGATTCTGCCCACATTGTGGGGATGTGAAAACCTGTCAGATTAAAATTGTATGATCTTTTCATCTTGGCACATTTGCTATTTTCATCAGCAGTAAAGTGGATAAAAGCTCCATTTTCAGCAGTGACATCCCTCACACTATTATTTACACAGGCAGACAGGGAAATGCCTATCCGTGTCAGTGTAAACCTGTCCTTCAGCTTCATTTATGCGATTCAGAATAAAATTCATAGTCATGTTAAAAATAGTGTTTTAATTCTATTTCTTGCTTAATTAGGTTATTACTGTCAAAATCCTAAAAATATAATTTCACAGAATGGCTAATGCTGCTTCCAGTTTACGAGTATGAGAGTTTGTAGATTTGCACAAAACAACCAAATGTCAATTTTTGGAAATGCTATTCATTTTCATGGTTTAACAGTTACAATCTGATCAGGAAAGGATATGAGTGATGGGAAAGGTCATGAAAGCCATTTGAAAAAACAAACTCAGACCCATTATTAGATCCTGTGAAAAAGCTCAATTTCTCCAAAGAGCAGTCAATTTTATTTATTGTTACTGTCACGACCACCAAATGGCCAGAAAAATTTAGACTAATATAATTCATGAAGCTCCTATTTTACTTTGTAATGTTTCAAGTTAAAGTAAAGACGCAGACAAGTTTTTACTTAAACAGTTCAGCATAATTTATAAGTTATTACTGGAAGTTCCTTTGGTGTAAAGAAGTCAGGTTATTTACAATAAATTTCAGATATGAAGATCATAACAATGATAGATTGAGCAAACAAAGCACAAGTATACTCATGAGAAAAAAAGTTCCAAAAATCTCTATGGTACACCATAAGGACTTTTTACTTAAGTTCCTTGTTGCTGAAGCAAAGAGGTTAACACTTGGAAGTCACAGTTGTAATGGTTTAAGTGTATGGTTGATATTTTCTTGTACCAGTGGATTCTTCAAACCAGCAGCTTTAGGGAAGGAGAAAGAAGGTTCCTTATTCTTCATTAGTTCCATGGTTTCAAAACTTTCTACCTGATATTTCTTCAACAGAACATTATTTGGATTTGTGCTATACTTGTTTCCGAAGTCCTCTCCTTGCTCATGGCTCCCCACTGAGGTGTTTCCCTCAGACTTTGCAGAGCTCTGCATGTTAAGATAATTGATCAGCGATTTTCACACAGTTTCAAATTGGAAAAATTTCAGACTTTGGAAATATTATTCATCAGGTGAGGGTTGATCAGTGCATAGATTGTAGCTAGACCTGCATACACCTTTTAGCTGAGGTAACCAACTTTTCTTTTAAAATGACAATGTTATCAATTCGACTGGCTCCCACTTTGATGTCTGATGAGGCAGGAGATTTGCTTTATGCTTTGGAAGGATCCATTATATCACCTATATTGAAGAACTTCCAAATGTCCCCTTTTGGGAACTTAGATTGCAACACAGTTCAATTGGGTTTGAATGTAAGAACTAGGAACAGGAGTAAATAGTTCAGCCCCTTGAGCTTGCTTTGCCATTTGATATGATCATGGCTGATTGAATCTCAGCTTCAACTCCACTTTCCCATTAATTAACTCTTCGCTAATTAAAAATCTCTCTCCTCCTTAAATTTAATCAGTGTCCTGGCATCTACCATACTCTGGCATAGTGATTTCCACAGATTCATAACCCTTTTCTCAAAGTGATTCCTCCTAATCTCTTTATTAAATCAGCCTCTCATTCTAGATTGCCTGACAGAAGGAAACATCTTTTCGGGCAAAAACCCTTCATCAGGAAAGATCCTGTTGAAGGCCTTTTGCCCGAAACGTTGATTTTCCTGCTCCTCAGATGCTACCTGACCTGCTGTGCTTTTCTAGCACCACTCTAATCTTGACTAATCTCCAGCATCTGGAGTACCCAACTCCACCTAGGAGGAAATGTCTGCTTTGTGTCTCCTTTGTCAATCTCCTTTAGCATCTTACATTCCTCAATTAGACCTCCTCCCATTCTATAAACTATAGCAAATATAGGTCTAAACTGTTCAAACTCTGCCATAACACAGCTTATATCTCTGGAATTATTCTAGTGAATATTCTCTGAACTGCCTCCAAAGCAATTGCGTCTTTCCTCAAGTTAGAGGACCAAAATTGTATGCAATTCTCCAGATGCGGACTCACCTATGTCTTAAACGATTGTAACAACACTTTCTTACTCCATTCTTTCAGCATTAAATGTTCAAAATTCCATCTGCCCACCTTATTACCTGCATACAACCTGTGACTCATGAGGACACCCAGATCCCTCTGCACTGAAGCACTTCACAAGTTTCTCTCTATTTAGAAAGTAGGTTGTTTACTATTCATATGACCAATTTTGGTCCATTCATGTAACTTATCCATATCCATTTGTATATTTCTTATTTCTTCATTACAACTTATCTTTCTCATCTTTTTAGTGTCATCTGCAAATTTGGCTACTGTGCATTTTATCCATGCACCAAGTCATTAATATAGATTGTAAATAATTAGTGCACTGAGGACAAACCTCACCAGTTACAGCTTGCCAATCTGAAAAAGACCTATTTATTCTGATTGTCTGCTTTTAGCGAGTCAGCCAATCCTTTATCTAAGCTAATAAATACTGTAGTAGATGTTTTCTGGAAGTCTAGATGTACAACATCTAAGGGAACCCCACTACTCACTTTGTTTGTTATAATTTACCCTTCAAAATCCCATGCTGATTGTGATATATTGCAGTTTGACATTGCAAATGTCCTTTTACTACTTCCTTAATACAGATTCTAACAATTTCCTAATAACATTAAATTAACAGATCTATAGTTTCCTAATTTCTGTGTCCCTCCCTTTTTGGATAAGGGCATTATATTAGCATTTTTCCATTCCACTGGAATCTTTCCAGAATCCAGGGAATTCTGGAATATTACAATCAATGCATTCACTATCTCTGCTGCCACCTTTAAAAATATACGGTGTAGAGCATCAAGCACCCCCTGTCCATGGACATTTTCATCCAGCATTTTCCAGTCTCTGAAAAACCCTCAGTGCAACGCTGAACTACTTACAGGATGCTACTGCATTTCAATGTTGTACCAACAAGTATCATTGTAATATATCTGCAAGGACACTTTGTGCTCAGGGACACACATCCTTCTGGGCCAGGCTTCAGCTCCAGCTTGTTAGAATCATCATAGAATAGAATCATAGAATCCCTACAGTGTGGAAGCAGGCCATTCAGCCGATCAAGTCCATAGTGACACTCTGTTAGAGTATTCCACCCCCAGACCCACCCCCTACCCCTGTAACCCTGCATTCCCAAGGCTAAACCACCTAACCTGCACACAAAGGCCAATTCAGCATGGCCAATTGACCTAACCTGCATATCATTGGGTTGTGGAAGGAAACCGAGGCACCCGGCAAAAACCCCTGCAGACATAGAGAGAATGGATAAACTGCTCACAGGCAGTCGCCTGAGGCTGGAATCAAATCGGGTCTCTGAAGGTGTGAGGCAACAGTGCTAACCACTGAGCCACTGTGTGTGCTCTGTTGACTGCTGTTATGAGCCAAACTTAATACTCTCATACTGCATTGCCTTGTCTTGCCTTTTTGAACCTTGCCTTGCCTTTATGAACATTGCCTCTGAGCCAGAGATACCATACCATTCAGTACAAAATGAGCCAGGAACTTGACTTAGCTTACAGCACTACTCAGTCAAGTCAAGGGGAATAGAGTGCTGAGACCCTGATCGAAGGCTAAGTCAAAGCCAGTCCATGAAAAGCCCAAAGGTGCAGTCTGTCCTGTTCATGATCTAGGTTGTGTCCCTGACAGTGTTCTGCAGCAGCATTACAATGATCGTTGCTGAGGCAGCCTGAGACACAGCATTGAATCTCAGAAGCATCCAATAAGTAGATCAGAGATGTGACATGAGGGTTCTTAGAGACCAACCCTTGTCAGATGCCAAGGTATCTGGGGGAAGGTAGCTGGGAAAGTGATAGGTAGATGCAGGTGGGGGGTGATTGTGAAAGGTTGGTGTGGAGGGTGGAGCAGAGAGGTGGGAATGAAGATGGACAGGTCAAGAGGTAAAGGATAAACTGCGGCAATCAACAATTAAGTAGTACTTTACCTCTGCCTAATCGATTTAAAATTGGCAAAGTGTCTGCTATTGCTCATTCTGACAACAATAGTAAACTTGGATCAGCATCTAAAGTATAATAAATGGGGTTATGTCATATGAAAGGGCTAGATTTTATCTGCAGTGCCAGCAACCGAAGTTGGGATTTTATTCCATTCCAAATCAACTAGCAGGATAGAAAACTAACAAAAATACTAGGGGGAAGCAAGGACTGCAGATGCTGGAGAGTCAGAGTTGAAAAGGGTGGTGCTGGGAAACCACAGCAGGTCAGGCAGCATCTGAGGAGCAGGAGAGTCAATGTTTCAACCATAAGCCCTTCATCAGGAAGGTGGAAGAGGAAGGGGATGAGAGATTAGATTAGACTCCCTATAGTGTGGAAACAGGCCACTTGGGCCAACAAATCCACACCGATCCTCTGAAGAGTATCCCACCCAGACCAATTTCCCTCTGACTAATGCACTAACAGTATGGGCAATTTAGCACATCCAATTCACCTGACCTGCACATCTTTGGACTGAGAGAGGAAACCCTCGTCGACATTGGGAGAATTTGCAAACTCCACACAGACAGTCGCCTAAAGCTGGAATTGAACCTGAGTCTCTGGCACTGTGAGGCAGTAGTACTAACCACTGAGCCACCATGCCGTGACCATAGATAAATAGGAGGGGTGGAGCAGGGGCTGGGGGAAGGTAGCTAGGAAAGTGATAGGTAGATGCAGGTGGGGGGGTTGATTGTGATAGGTCGGTGTGGAGGGTGGAGCAGAAAGGTGGGAATGAAGATGGACAGGTCAAGAAAGCGGTGCCGGGTTGGAGATCTGGAATGAGGTGGTAGGGGAGGAGATTTGGATACTGATAAATTTGATGTTGATGCTGTGTGGTTGAAGGGTCCCATGGCAGATAATGAGGCATTCTTCCTCCAGTTGTCGGTAGAGGCAGCCCAGGACTTGCATGGCCATGAGAGGAATGGGAGGGGGACTTCAAGTGGTCAGACAGGGTAGTGGGCTTGTTTAGTGTGCATGTCCCAGAGATGTTCCCTGGGACACTCCGCAAGTTGGTATCCTGTCTTCCCAATGTAGAAAAGATCACATCCAGAGCAACGCACACAGTAGATGAGGTGGGTGGATGTTGTCACAAAGCTAGTCCTTTTTTCTTCTACAAGCTGTTCATTTTCTCAAGGATACTGTGTCCTTGATTTTGTTCAGAGGGGTCATAAACAGTTCCGGATTCCGATTAGACTAATTTGGTACAGAGATTAAAGGATTTTGAGAAGCCTTCTTGTTTATATGTAGACAGATGAGACTTCAGGCCAAAGTGGTCATGTTTGAGAAGTGACCTGTATAATGAAAGGGGAGTGGTCAGCTCTCTAGCTGAGCAGTGCAGCCCAGAACTAGTTAGGGGTTCAGCTGTGTGGAAACGGTCTCGCTCTCGCTCTCGCTCTCGCTCTCTCCTTCTGCCCTTCTGACTTCAACCTGTAAGCATATGTTCAATTTTTACTGTTAAGGGGGTTTGCTTATTGGCACTATTGTGTATATTCAGAACAACATAATTAAGTCTAGTTTGGATAGACCGAGTTCTGTAGGGGTTCTTTTTGTTTCATTGAGTAATTTTGTGAATATATTTTTGTCTGTTTTAAAACCTGGTAGTCAACCTAGCTAACTTACTCCGGGTAATTTTCAATGTACACTTACAAAACAAACTGAAAAGTTATGGTCTGGGCTACCTGCTTAAGAATGCTTCAAGTGGTCTGGCCTAGTCCATAACATCAGGCAGGAAAATCTCTGCCAGATGTGAAAAGATCTTTTGGGGCATTGGAAGGAGGTGAGGGGGAAGGTATGGGCACTGGTTTTACAACTCTTACGGTGGCAAGGGAAAGTGCTGGGAGTGGAGGAGGGGTTGGTGGGGCATGAACCAAAAAATGGAGTCATGGAGGGGATGTTTTATGCAGAACGCAGATAGGGTGGAGAGGAAAATATATCCTCAGTGGTGGGGTGTGACTATAGGTGCTGGAAATGGCAGAGGATAATGCGCTGTATCTGGAGATTAATGAAGTGGAAGGTGAGGACCTGGGTGGTTCCAGCTGAAGAAGGGCTCATGCCCGAAACGTCGATTCTCCTGCTTTCCTGAAGAAGGGCTCATGCCAGAAACGTCGATTCTCCTGCTCCTTGGATGCTGCCTGACCTGCTAAGCTTTTCCAGCAACACATTTTCAGCTCTGATCTCCAACATCTGCAGTCCTCACTTTCTCCTGGGTGATTCTATCCTTGCTGTGGTTGGAGGGGTGGTGTTTGAGGGCAGAGGTATGGGAAGTGGACGAGATGCACTGAAGGACATTGTTGATCACGTAGGAAGGGAAATTGTAGTCCTTGAATAGAAGGCCATCTGGGATGTCCTGGAGTGGAATTGCTCCTCCTGGGAACAGATATAGGAGAAATTGGGAGTAAGGGATTGCTTTTTACAGGAGGTGGGGTGGGACGAGGTGTAGTCAAGATAACTGTGGGAGTCGGTGGATTTGAAATAGATATCTGTGTTGAGTTGGACATTGGAGAAGTCCTAGAAGGGGAGGCAGATGTTGGAGATAGTCCATGAGAACTTTAGGTCAGGGTGGAAGGTGTTGGTGAAATTGATGAACTGTTTAACCTCATAGGAGCACAAGGTGATGCTGATACAGTCATCGATGTACCAGAGGTAAAGATGGGGTATGGTGCTGGTCTAACTCCAAAAGATATACAGTTCCATATATCCTACAAAGATGCAGGCATAGCTGAAGCACATGCAGGTGTCCACAGCCACTGCTCTCGTCTGAAGGAAGTGGGAGGATTTGAAGGAGAACTTGTTGAGGGTGAGGACCAGTTCCACCAATCGAATAAGTATGTTGGTGAGGGATACTGGTCAGGATAGCCAGAGAGGAAGAAATAGCGAACAAGGGGCAGTGCCATATTGGATTTGGTACTGGGGAATGAACCTGGACAGGTGTTAGATTTGGAGGTAGGTAAGCACTTTGACAATAGTGACCACAATTCGGTTATGTTTACAATAGCAATGGGCAGGGAAATGTATATACAGCAGGGAAAGGGGTATAACTGGGGAATGACAATTATGATGTGATTAGGCAAGATTTAGGATGCATAAAATGGGAAAGGAAACTGCAGAGGATGAACACACTTGAAATGTGGAGCTTATTCAAGGAACAGCTAATATGGGTCCATGATAAGTATATACCTTTCAGGCAGGGAGGTAGTTGTCAAAAGAGGGAGCAATGGTTTATACAAGAAGTTGAAGCTCTTGTCAATAGGAAGAAGGCGGCTTATATGAGGAAGATGCTTGAAGACTCAGTTAGGGGGCTTGACACAGTTATAAGGTAGTCAGAAAAGATCTGAGGGCTAAGAAGAGCCAGGAGGGGTCATGAGAAGTTATTGGTGTATAGGATCAAGGAAAACCCTGAGGCTTTCCATATGTGTATCAGGAATAAAAGAATGACTAGAGTAGGATTAGAGCCAATCAAAGATAGTGATGGAAAGTTGTGTGTGGAATCCGAGGATATATGGGAAGCGCTTAATGAATACTTTCTGTCACTATTCACATTGGAAAAGGGCAATGTTAGTGAGAATACGGAGATACGGCTATTAGATTAGATGGGATTGCAGTTGACAACTAGGAGGTTTCAACAATTTAGGAAGATCTAAAAATAGATAGGACCCCTGGGCCAGATGGGATTTATCCTAGAATTCTCTGAGAAGCCAGGAAGGAGATTGCAGAGCCTTTGGCTTTGATCTTTATGTCATCATTGTTGACAGGATTCATGCCAGAAGACTGGAGGATAGCAAATGTTGTTTCCTTGTTTAAGAAGGGGAGTTGAGACAACCCTGGTAATTATAGACCAGTGAGCCTTATATCGGTTGTGGGTAAGGTATCAGTAATGTGTTTGATAAGGTTCCACATGGTAGGCTATTC
The DNA here is from genome assembly GCF_037043375.1 of Chiloscyllium plagiosum. Classification (NCBI taxonomy): domain Eukaryota; kingdom Metazoa; phylum Chordata; class Chondrichthyes; order Orectolobiformes; family Hemiscylliidae; genus Chiloscyllium; species Chiloscyllium plagiosum. The sequence goes on along the minus strand of NW_028270145.1, from coordinate 75,321,376 downwards.
CCCAAATATGGAGTTTCAGGATTGAAGGTGATTTAGTGAATTGGGTCCAAATTTGGCTAGCGGAAAGAAGACAGAGGGTGGTGGTTGATAGGAAATGTTCATCCTGGAGCTCAGTTACCAGTGGTGTGCCGCAAGGATCTGTTTTGGGGCAGTTTGTCAATTTTATAAATGCTCTGGATGTAAGCGTAGAAGGATGGGTTAGTAAATTTGTGGATGACACTAAAAGATAGGCAGAGTTGTAGATAGCGCCGAAGGATGTTGTGGGTTACAGAGGAACATAAATAAGATGCAGAGCTGTGCTGAGAAGTGGCAAATGGAGTTTAATGCAGAAAAGTGGGAGGTAGTTCATTTCAGAGGAAATAACAGAAATACAGAGTACTGGACTAATGGTAAAATTCTTGGCAATGTAGATGGACAGAGAGATCTGTATCCTGGTGCATAAATCCCTGAAAGTTGCCACCCAGGTTGTTAGGATTGTTAAGGTATATGGTGTGTTGGCATTTATTGGTAGGAGGATTGAGTTTCAGAGCCACAAGGTCAGGCTTCAGCTGTACAAGACACTGGTAAGGCCACACCTGGAGTATTGCATACAGTTCTGGTCACTGCATTATAGTTAAAATGTGGAAGCTTTGAAAAGGGTTCAGAGGACATTTACTAGGATGTTGCCTGGTATGGCAGGAAGGTCTTACGAGGAAAGGCTGAGGGAACTGAGGCTGTTTTCCTTGGAGAGAAGAAGGTTGAGAGGTGACTTTATCAATATGTATAAGATAATCAGACGGTTAGATAGGGTGAACAGTGAGAGCTTTTTTCCTCAGATAGTGAAGACTAACACATGGGGACATAGCTTTAAATTGAGGGGTGATAGATTTAGGACAGATATCAGGGGTAGCTTCTTCACTCAGTAGTAGGAGCATGGAACGGCCTGCCTGCAATAGTAGTAGACATGTCGAAGTTAAGATCATTTAAATTAATTTCACAGGTCGGCGCAACATCAAAGACGGAAGGGCCTATACTGCACTGTAATGTCCTATATAAATGGAGGGCCTGTAGGATGGAGGTGTATACGGACTGGATGTCCATGGTGATGAGGTGTTGGAGGCCAAGGAATAAAAAGTCATGGAGGAGGTGGAGGGCACAGGTGGTGTCCCGAATGTATATGGGGAGTTCCTGGACCAAGGGAGACAGGACAGAGTCAAAATATGAGGAGATGAATTCAATGGGACAGGAGCAGCCGGTGCCAATTAGTCTACCAAGGCAGCCAGCTTTGTGGATTTTGGGCAAGAATTAGAACCAGGTGGTGTGGGGTTGGTGAACTATGAGGTTGGTGAATTATGAGCCTGTGGTTGGGAGATCCCCTGAGGTGATAAGATTGTGGATGGTTTGGGAGATAATGGTTTGATGATGAGAGGTGGAGTCGTGATCAAGGGGCAGTAAGAGGGGGTGTCAACAAGTTGGTATCTGGCTTTGGCAAGGTCAAGGTAAGTAAACCACACTACCACTGCACCCCCATTGTCAGCTGGTTTAATGGTGAGGTTGGGGTTGGAGCAGAGTGTGTGGAGGGCTGCACATTGCAAGGGTGAGAGGTTAGAGTGGGTGAGAAGGGTGGACATATTGAGGTAGTCAATGGCAATTGGAGATAAAGAAGTTGAGGGAGGGTAAAAGGCCAGCATGGGGTGTCCAAGAGAATGGAGTATGTTGGAGAGGGGAGAAAGGGTCTTTAGAGGGTTGGTGGGAGTCACGATTGAAAAGGTAAGCACGGAGGTGGTGAAAGAAAAGTTCAATGTCGCAACACATGCAGAATTTATTGACCCGGGAGCATAGTTGGATGAAAGCAAGACCTTTACTGAGGACTAATTGTTCATCCTCAGTGAGGGGGATATCTAGGGGAATGGTGAATATCCAGTAGGGCCTGGGGCTGGGACCTGGTGTAGAGCTGAAATTGGGAACGGGGGTGGAGACTGTTTCTGGAGCGGGGGCAGTCATGTGATCATTGGTAACATCATCACAAATGATGTAAATGTTGGTGGTAATGGAGGTAGCAGTAGCATGTTTGGTGAGGAAGTTCCAGTGAGTGACATCAGTGGGGGCAGAAGTAGCATTGGTAGTGATGACCACAGCGACAAAAGTGATGTGGTGGGCAGCATTTGCGGAGGCTGTAGTTCTGGCGAGAATTGCAGAAGCAGTATGGTCGGCAATGACCACAGCGAGTTCGACTGTGGGAGAGTGAAAGTGACACAGATACTATCTTACTCCTGACTGTTTAATTTGAGAGACATCTTGAGATAACAAGGGCCTGGCAAACAGCAGATGCAGTGAAATTTGGGAAACAGAATTAAATCTTTAGTCTTATGACCTTCAAACCATGTGATTTGCCCCCAAATGTTGCTCAGAACCTTAGAATCACAGAAATAATGCAGCATATTTTTTTCTTTCACAAAAATGAATCATTAAATTTCATTTGGCACGTGTCCACTATTTCATCAACCTACCTATATCTTTTTGAAGTTCTACAATATCGTCCTCATGGTAGACAGTACTTCAAGTTTTGTACCATCTGCATGTTTTGGAAGATTATTGATGCATCAAGGTCTAGGTCATTAATATATCAGGAACTGCAAACACGGAACCCTGGGAAACATGATTATAAAACTTCCTTATTCTGAAAAACAAGTATTCAGCACTAGTGTTTTCCTTCACTCAGCCAATTTTGTACCCACAGTTGTGCTATCCCTTTTGTTTCATGAGCTAAAACATTGTTAACAGCGATATGCTATCAAATGGTTTTTACAAATCCAAGTATGCTACATCAACAGTATTACCCTTTATCAATTCTCAAAAATCTCAAGCAACTTACCAGGGTTTTCCCATAACAAATCCTTAATTCTTTAATTTTATACCAAATTGCCATTCTAGAGGCTACCAACATTCTAATTTTTTTCTTTCTTTCCCTGATTCCCACCCACCTGGTCACATCACTGTAACATACAAACACCAACCTCTCACCTCACTACTTTCAGGCATACCAGAATGAACACAATTTGCTAATTAACTCTCTGCTAGCATCAGCAACAACATTTTTTCAAGAGCGATGCTATGTCCAACTCTCAGAACAGACCTTTGCATTCACAGGCCTGTATAATATGTATATTTCATGGTCCTTGACACCATCTTATCCCAAGATAAGCATGCTGATCTTTGTAATCTAATAGCTGAATTTTAGCAGACACTGCAGTTTCTGTGAATGTAATACTTGTGCATAATAGTTAGTTGTAATATGTATCTGTTGGACCAATACCACAATATTCATACCCAATTTCTTATGTAATGGGGGTAACATAAGCATTGCTACATCAGAGGAAACAATGCTGGAGGCAGAAGTCACATAATAGTCATTAGCATTGCTATCTGTAACAAAAAGACTCAAAGATCTTGCCAGTAGATATTTGAAAAACTAGTTGAACAATAACCGACAAAAGCTTTGGATATTGGAGAATTTGTGCAATTAGCAGCATCAGTTTCTGTAAATCAAACAGCTGTACAGATCTCTAGATAAGACTGACAATAAGACACAGCTAATTTCCTTTTGAATACAATGTGTAGTTCTTTCATGTTAATATAAATTTCCAAGATTGCCTCACTTGTAAATGCAAAGTCTGAAGTTACAAATACAATCAATATTGAAGTTTACACATCTGTACCTCTACCTGGCGAGGAGGAAAAAAGGAATGGCTGCTTATCTGGTTTATTAAAAATAATCAAAGCTAAACTGTTCTACGAACTGATCCAAATCTCCTGTAAAAAGTAAGACTGTTTAAAAACTCTTTCAAAAGGCTCTACATTAAAAGGTTTTACCTCCATGCAGATCTCTGTCAGTTCTGTCATTTTCTGTCTCCAAATCAGCATAAAAATGTACAAAGCCCATGTGATGCCATCATTCCTTATTTGGTGTGAACAGCACCTGCAGGCTGAAACCTATAACTAGATGCCTACAATTTTTAAAGAAGCATTTAAAAAGGAACCAAGACCAGTGGAGCAGTAATATTAATTTACACTGACAAAGTCAGTGACACACTGCTTAAGATGGACAGTGCAATGTTTTTAAGGCATATTCATAAATAATTATAGATTGAAACACATCCAGTAACACTCTTACTGAATTACAACAATGCAAATGATGTATACAGTGGAGGGACGGTCTGTGCAGATTTAACACAACTAGTCTTCCCACTGATGGACAGAAAAATCCAGAAAATATCAGGAAGGTGCTCAAAGGCAAGCTCAAGATAACAATTAATTTCAGAATCAACAAACTCCAGTTCATATCATATAGACAGGCATCCTAAGAGTCTATTGATCAGTTTGTCAGAAGATCCCATCGGAAAGGGCATGAGTGAGGTTTTTCAGAAGAGTAACTGTCATAAGGGCTCAGTGAGCCAGTCTTTGCTTCTACACCAATAAAAGCCATTAGACAGGATCTTCCGGACAAGGGAAATGGGCATGGCATTAATGCATTACCTGAGGGTGGATGCAAGTCTCAAGCCATAATGGCAGGCAAACAGCAATTATATGGCTTTATCATAGAATTCCTAAAGTGTGGAAACAGACCCTTTGGCCCAACAAGTCCACACCAAACCTCCAAACAGTATCTCACCTAACCATTCCCCTACCCTGTCACTCTGTATTTACACCGAACTAACACATCCCTGAACACTATGGGCAAATTAGCATGGCCAATTCACCTATCCTGCACATCTTTGGATTGTGGGAGGAAACCCGCACAGACACGGAGTGTGTGAAAATTCCACACAGTCGCCCAAGGCTGGAATCGAACCTGAGCCCCTGGTGCTGTGAGGCATCAGTGCTAACCAATGATCCACCGTGCCGCCACTTTAGGTGCTACAGTCGGCAAAGCATAAAGTCTGTAACAGATGCTATTTGCCACATCACCAAAGGTTGTCCAGTCTTTTTGGATATCGATAAAGCATGTGGCACCAAGGAACAATGGGGGCAGATGTGCAGGAAATCTGGTTGCAAATGATAAGGCAGGTTATCAACAGGATGGCACAACATCACAATGCTGGAAACAATGTAAATGTGAAGAAGGTGCACAAACACAAACACTTCACTGTGGTTCAGAGTCAACCAATGAAAGGCAATTTCAGAAGATGAACAGGCTTTCCATATTGTGATTCCTACACACCATGTCAACATCGTAAGGCAATCAGGAGCTTTTACACCCATGAATATCATATGGCCTGAACAGGCAGTACACTACTGGGCGGCATGGTGGCCCAGTGGTTAGCACTGTTGCCTCACAGCGCCAGAGACCCGGGTTCAATTCCCGCCTCAGGCGACTGACTGTGTGGAGTTTTCACGTTCTCCCCGTGTCTGCGTGGGTTTCCTCCGGGTGCTCCGGTTTCCTCCCACAGTCCAAAGATGTGCAGGTCAGGTGAATTGGCCATACTAAATTGCCCGTAGTGATAGGTTAAGGGGTAAATGTAGGGGTATGGGTGGGTTGCGCTTCGGCGGGTCGGTGTGGACTTGTTGGGCCGAAGGGCCTGTTTCCACACTGTAATGTAATCTAATCTAATCTACACATTAACAGCCAGAATTAGCAAGGTAGCTTATACCAACATATTACCAATTTGCATCCTGAAAGGGAAGTACCCCAATAAATGGCATTCCATGAGCTCATTAAGAAGCTGTTTCACATCAATACAATAGATCTCTATTCATGCTTTACCAAAATCACAAGAGTGTCAAAACACAAGATAAATTTGGCTTGCTGACATCTTCCACTTAACAAATATCAATCTTTCAGAAGTGGCCAGGACTACCAGAATCTACTGATTTCAGTGAAGTCACAGCTCATGAAATTCAAGCCAGACCCATTGTGGCAGAATAGACTTTAAACAGCACAATTGAGTTAATCAATTGTCTCCAAGAATATAACTTTGAAGTGAGATATAAGCTAGGCACCATGTTGATTGCAATTAACATGCTAAGCAGAATACCCAACCTCATCCCTGCAGAAGGCAAACTCTCATGATTATCTGCGTGGGTTTCCTTCGGGTGCTCCGGTTTCCTCCCACAATCCAAAGATGTGCAGGTTAGGTGAATTAGTCTGCTAAATTGCCCACAGTGTTCAGGGGTGTGTTAGTTTGGGGTAAATGTGGAGTTGTCTCCACAAGTACAAAAACACCCAGCCCAAAAGACATTGTCCCTCTCCATTAGGACCAAAAAAGTGCCAAATAAACATTGCCATACTTGACAAGTGCACAAATCCATTTTGGCAGATAATCTCAGCTCAGTGGATCCTTGCACGTGTTTAGATAGGGAGCACAGAAGCAGTGTACAGCAGGAGGCATTAGAGGAGAGGCAGATGTGACCATGTTTCTCAGTGGAGGGAGTACCAACACAGCCAGGCTCAGCTAGAGATAGACACAAGACCGCAGGCATCTCTGCAAAGTAGATTCTACCAGCATTAGTAGATGTGCTCCCCCATGCCAGAGTTTCTGTGGTAATGATGGGCCATGACCAGGGAACAGAAGAGTTTATCTAGTACATGTGCACCAAAAGTTCACAGCAATGAACACAATGTCCTCCATGGAGTTGGTGACTAGTCCCTTGTAGAACTTGATGTAGCAGCAATTGGAGTTTGTGCAGAAACGAAACACTTTCCTGATGAAGGGCTTTTGCCTAAAACAGCGATTTTCCGGCTCCTTGGATGCTGCCTGGCCTGCTGTGCTATTCCAGCACCACTCTAATCTTGAGAAATTAAACAATGACATTCACTGTGTAGCTTGGAATGGTCAATGGTGCAGGGACATTTGGTAGGAATGCCAGGTATTTCCTCTAACCAGCCAGTACAACTGTCAAGAGTGAAACATATCACCAAGAAAGATGAAGGTGCCTTCAGCAGGGTGTACTTTCTGATAAAAAGTTAGGGGAAGCTTCCAGTCCTAATGGTGAGACCTGTGACCTAGCAATAAATCTCAATCTCATGTTAATGTCTCACATTTGTTCTTTTTCAGCTGAACCTGCCATGACCTGATAAATATTTCAGGCATTTTCTGTTTTCAATTTCAATGGATGATTTAATTGCAACTCCAGTTACTACAGTATGATAAAATTAAGGTGCTGAATGTTTCCTCTCCAATATCAGGATAATAATGAACAGAAAAGAACAGTGCATCAGATTGCAAAGGAAAACAGATACCAATAGATAATACATCAATTTGCAATCTGGGCCTTGTGACTATTTTCCTTTCTAATGAATACTGTAAAGCTTTGTAAGAACTATAAAAACTTGGAAGGAGACCAATACTTACAGAATCTACAATATCTTAAAATTACCATTAAGTTATATGAACAAAATAAGGAATGATACTGTACTCATGTAATTTTACCCTTGTCCAAATAGACAACAGAAACTTTATATGAAACAGGTTGACTTTGGGAGACCTCCACATGATTGTTTGGGTCTGCAATAATTGTGGCAGCTTACAGACACAATTTGTCCAACTGTCCCCAAAGGAACCACCTCGCGGCAATGAAGAAGCTCATAGGAATTCCTCTGCCTCAAAGATCAGTTAATCATCCTCGAGGTCTGTTCCCAAAAGGGAATCATCTTGAAGCAGGATCATAATGAATGATAGATCAACACAAACTGCATCCTTTCCAATCAGCAAGGGAATATGTTCCTATATGTGCTTTAATGCTAGTCAATACATCATACAACTTACACACTAGCTTTTTTTTCTCTTCATCTTTATCGGAGGGCACCTCAGTGCTGGTTGCTCAATTTGGATGCATTTTCATGCAGATGTTTAAATCGGGTATTTCATTTGCAATACCAGATGTTTAGATCTGTGTATATTGTAATATAATCTACATACATGGCCTCCGTGAAATTCATGACCATATTACCCATTTGTGTGATCAGTCAAGTGTATGTGTTACTTGTAGTAACATTGTTAAACAGTGGGCTTCACTTGTTGCTCAAACATTGAGATACTTTCCCCTTCCAGTGTTATCTGAGATAAACCAGGCCCATTGCAGGGCTGAGAGTGACCACCTTAGAGTCTTTCAGGAGTTTACCTGATATATAGCAAGGCGTAATCTAATAAGGGTAGCCATTATCACTCAAGATAGCATTGATGCATCACATTTAAAAATCAAATTGCACAGTGAAAAGAAATGGACTTTGACCCTGTTTGAGTTTGCCAGTAAAGACAACCTTCTAGCACGTGGAACTGTAGGAATGCCAACATGTATAGTGATGAATACAGGTAGGTTTGTAATGGGGCATACTCAGGCTAATTTTGTCACCAGTATAATAGAGGAAAGAGAGCCCATTTGACTTTTCCTTTCAAAGTTCTTTTGAAAGTGGATTGGAACACAGGAACAGATCCATTAAAACATAGGAGGAAATTCATTTGTGCAACTGCAGGTTCAATTGGAGCAACCTTATCATTTATACATCAGAATGATAGTAGAAGGTTAGATGTCATCCCATCAACAACACATTTCCAATGTAATCCAACAACATTTTTGAATGCTTGGTCTCAAGGGGAATCCCATGGCAAAACCATTAATTTTGGTATACATGGTATCATCAAACTTGAACAAAATTAAATTGTGATGCTAAGTATGTAGACAGTATGTCCCAAACACTGGCAGGTTTTATGGAAGTGCATATTACTTTAGCTTTTCCCAAAAAGCAAAGTACTGACAGTACTTGACAACTTCCAAAATTAGGCGAGATTCTGCATTAGATGACCTAACTCTGACTGTGATGAATTACACTGACAACTAATTTTAAATTCTGCATTAGGCTTGAAGTGTGGCACACATGCATTTACTGGACATTCCATACATTGATACACAGGGCCCTTTTGTTTGCCAACTCAACAAAATAGGTGAGAGTCATTTGCTAGCTCATTTCTCAGGGCAATGCCCTCACCAGAGGCAAAGGCAATCTGCCTGGTTTAAATTATAAATGAATCATGAAACTTTACAGTACAACACAAGTTATTTCAATCCATCACATCTTTACTAGTCCCTGAAAGACCTACCTAGCAAGTCCCTTTCTCCAGCCTTGTCTCCATAACCCTCAAAATTCATCACTTTCAAATATATACCCAGCTCACTTTTGAAACCTCCTATGGAATCCACCTCCCCTATTCTCCCAGCTAGCATATTCCAAATCCTAACAATTCTGAGTAAAAAAGATTCCCCTCCTCTCACTCCTAGCTCTCTTGCTGAAAATCTTGAAATTATGACCTCTCGTTACTGACATATCAACTAGTTGAAACAAAATATTTTTTTTACCTTGTCAAAATTGTTCATAACTTTGAACATCTTAATAAGCTTCAAGGAAAATAACTCAATTTATTTCACCTTGCTTTGTATCTTTAACAAAAATTCCTAATTTCTGCTATTATCCCAGTAAATCTCTCTTGTATTGTCTACAGGGCATAGAACATCCTTCCTTAAATAAGATACCCACAGCTGAACACAATAACAGCCTGGCTGTTAATTGTCAATTATAAATGATTGGTACAAACTCCCTTGAATTGGTATTTATGTGAATTATTCTGATGAGTATAAGACTAAAGCTCATTTCTCCCTCCAACTCTATTTTGATTTAGTCCCTACCCTCCATTTCACTGTTTTGATCACACAGCACTGCCCTTTGATGTGAAGGGCAGTGTTTGTCACTGGCCACCCGGATGTTTTCCTATCTTCCTGGTGGTGGAAATTGAATAAAGATTCGTGCACTTTGTGTCTTTCACTGTGTCTCACACGTATACACACACACCATATAAAGAAAAAAAAAGAAGAAAAAAAAGACTAAAGCTTCCATAAAATGTATTTCTTTTAGCAATATTTTATTTTGCTGCAATGTGAGATCAGTTGTGTATCTTCCGCCACATTCCATCTGAGACCTTTCAGCTCCCACAGTGGCAGTGCAAAAATTCTCTGCCTAGGTTTATTCATACTCAGATCCCTGTTCTATTCTAAACCATAGCTGATATGGTAGCAGAACTATGGCCAGATTTTAATTCTTCTGCTATTAACTAACGTGTTAAATACTGTATTGATATGTTCACAGTGAAGACATGAATGATGGGTGTTGTGATATGATGACATACATTCATAATGACAGTATATCTTAACCTACTGTCAATCATGACACACCTCAAGGTACAAGCGGATGCATTAGTCATATGGCTTGTTGCTAGTCTACTACACCTAGATCTCAGTGAACATTATTTTGTCATCCTGCAGCCATGTCTCTTTAGTGGCTAAAAGACCGGTACATACTTATTTCTAGATGCAGTCTCAGTTAATTTGTTTGTTTTTGAATGTTATATGCATTTAACTATCCTCTAATGTTACCTGTTAATTTACTCTTAGATTTGAATGAACATAAGAACAAGAAGCAAGAGTTGACCATTCAGGACATCCAGCCTGTTCCTCGTTCACAAATTGCTGATCCAATTATAACCTCAAACCCCCATTTCCAACATCCCTGAAAACCTTTCGCCCAGCTTCACTAGAATCTATCCAACTCTGCCTTAAAGAAATTCAAGAACTCCACTACTCCCTATGGCTTCCTGTCAGAATCTACTTATCATTTCTCACATTAAGACCTGGTTCTTTCCATTTTCTCTATTCTTAGTTGAATCTTCTAAAATCTCATCTCTTGCTCCATGATTCAATGTAAAACCTGTCTATGTTCCTGGTTATGCAACTCACAAGATCACCAATCCACACACTGTTCAGGTGGAGACTGTCTTTTCAGTTCAGGTTCTACTTTCTCCAATACTGATGCCAGTGTCCCATGAACCTGATCCAATTTCTAAAACATCAGACTTTGATCCGTCATTCATCTCTCTTATTTGATTTGTTCTGTGCTTTTATGCTAATAGTTCAGTTAATAATCCAGATGTCATGACATTTGAAGTTTTGCTTCTTATATTGGTGCCTAGCTCTTCATACTTTTAAAAAGATACACATATTTTTACAAGTATCTTTTTCCTTAACCTTTTCTTTAACTGGTTTTATCATGATAACTGGATGCTTCTTGATCCATGGGCACCAGTCACATGTACCCTTCATCCACAGACATTGGTATCTGACAGTTGCCAGCCCCTCAGGATCCTCATCGCATGTCTATGATCCACTTACAGGCACTCAGGAAGCAGAAACAAGCATTTCAGGGCCCTCCAGCATCGATACTGTGCTGTAAGTGTATTGCTTTGTGTTGTTACTTTCAGACACTATTTCTTTTCTGTCTTACTGAATAGTATGTTTTTCAAGAGCAAATGTTTAGTTCAGAAAAAAAGGATAATGTATGATGGCATGATCCTTTAAGGGAATATAAACTCCTATTATTCATTATATATCTCAAATTAGGATGCAAACATATTCACCCCATGGCTTGTGAGTCTCTTTGGTCAGCAATGATGGAAGTCATATGCATTAGTTTGTTGGGCAAAAATCGTGGAATTCCCATCCTAATGGCATTGTGGGTCTACCTACAGCTTACCACCACCTTCCCAAGTACAACTGGGATGGTCAATAGATCCTGGCCCAGCCAGTGAAGCCCACATCCTACGAGTGAACATAAAAAATTAGCTACCAGTGAATATTACTTGTATGTAATCCTATTTTTAAAGAATGTATTTAACATTCCTTAAGTATTGTGCAATTGATTTATATTTTTTGAAGAAAAGAACCTAACAATGTATCAGTGCAACTTGATGTGAATTACATGAGCAATAGCTTTGTACATAAGCTGAAATTTTCAGAGGATGGAGAATGAGAGACTGGTCAAGAGTATATTAAGAATCATCAAATGTAGAGATACAAAATTGGCAGCATGAGGTTTCAGTAGCTTATGAGCTGAGACAGGATAAGCTATGATTTATGTTATGGAGGAGAAAGAAGAATATTTGGTAATGGAATAGATCTGTGACTGCAGGTTTATCTCAGGGTTACTTCGGATGCAAACATATCCCCTGTGCTCGCAGGACCACAGTGTTATCATCAGTCTTAGCATCAAGAACATAAATAGAAGCAGCAAAAGAGGTATCTCTTCCTGGTTATCATGCCTGAAAAGGTGGTCAGATTGCACATGAACACATTATGAAAGCTGCCCACATCTTAGCAATTCATTTGCAGATTCCTTGGCAATGCAATCCATCTGACAGGCCTTTTAAGTGAAATAATTTACATAATTCTCAATTTGAGATTTAATTGTCATGTACATTCCATCAATCACCGATAGCACTGTGGAAAATCCATGAAGTCTATATACAACTGGTGCATGTCCCGCTGTGTGTTTTTTTTTAAATAGCTCATGAGATGTGGGTGTTGCTGACGAGGCCAGCATTTATTGTCCGTCCCTAATTTCCCAGAGGGCTGTTAAGAATTAACCACATTGCAATGAGTCCAGAGTCACATATAACTCAGACCAGGTAAGGATGACAGATTTCCTTTCCTAAAGAACATTAGTGTACCAGATGAGTTTTTTTTTAACAATCAGCAATGGTTACGTAGTTGCCATTAGGCTAACTTTCAATTCCAGAGTTTTATTAAATTATAATTTTACCACCAATTTGAACCCATATCCCTGGAACATTAAGTTGGAGCAAATTACTGTAGATGCTGGAATCTAAACTGAAAGCAACAAGTGCTGGAGATCACAACGGGTCAGGCAGAATCCATGGGGAGAAAGCAGGCTAACATTTCAATTCTGGATGACTCTTCTTCAGAGCAGGTGAAATGTGTAGGGAGCAGTATTTATGCAATAGTGGGGTAGGGTGTCAAACTAGGTACTCTACAACCTTCTGGGTTCAACATCTTCAAATTGTGAACCCACTCCCACTCCTTCCATTTTAGCTTTATTTGTTGCATTCTCTGTCACCATTCCCTCTCTCCCTTCCCCCCTGTCCAGAGGGACTGTCTGTTCTTTCCAGTTTGGCAGTTAGACACACCATTGCTCTGGCATTTTCACATTCTGATCACTTAAACCAAACTATCAACATCCTTTCTCCCCCAGCAACCTATCTTCTCCAATACCCCTCCACAATTGCATAAATACTGCCCCTCCACACTTCACTACAGTTCTGATGAAGAATCATCTAGACTTGAAATGTTGGCTTGTTTTCTTTCCATGGATGCTTCCTGACCTGTTGAGGTCCAATAGTTTTTTTTGTTCCTGTGAAAATGAGCGAAGCTCAGCGCAAGCTGCAAGATCAGCATCTCATTTTCCATGTGGGGACCCTATAGCCTTCAGAACTCAAGATCAAGTTCAATAACTTTAGGATCTGAACATCTTCTTCCATATCCTTTAACACACCCACACACCCTTGTCATAACATGGGCTGCTTTCAGTATAGCCAACTCATTTTCACGACTTATAGTCCCCATTATCAGCTTTCTTTTCCTCCCTGTCTTGCCATCATCCATCTTTGTCTTCCAAATGTTGTTCTTTCTATCTGGGCTCCATTTCCACCTATCCCACTACTCCTTTTATCCCATCCACTGTCTTCAGTGTAAATACTATCTGAAATAACTCCACAGAGGTGGGTAACTGTCACCAGTCATCCTTTATTTACACAGACATAGTACTTGATACTGATCCAGCTTCCTCAGAGCCAGCTCGCACTATTCATATTCATTTTCTCAGTAATGTATTCTTTACTCGTACTGGGCCCAGTCTTTGGCAGAAGTATCGAATGGGTCAAGCTTCCCAAATAACAGCATGATGCATGAAATGCTTATCCCAGCTCAAAGACAGCTGTTGCGAGCAAATTTCTTCAGGAACATATTTTCTCATTGCCACTGAAATAGCTCCTCAGAGGCTGGTATCCCATCATCAAGTCACCCTTTATTTACGCATGCATATACAAACCTCTAACACTCCTGTTTATGTCTGTCAGCCAGAGCTCCCTGATTAGACCAGATTAACAACCCTAATTAGGGAACTCATTCTATGAAGTCCACCTGGCTGACCTCATTACCATCACTACACTGTCAGTTCTGAAGAAGGGTCACTGAGCCCAAAACAATAATTGTCCTTTCCTTCCACAGATGCTGCCAACCTGCTGATTTTCTCCAGCAATCTCTGTTTTGTTTTCCAGCACATTAGCATAAGATTCTGGATTACTAGTCCAGTCACAATTATTATGCCACTGCCTCCCCCCAACTATACTGTGGTTATGTCACATTTGAGCAATGCTGCTACCCTCAGGAACAGGGTGTTGGTAACTTTTCAAGTTCAGGTCCTTATGGCTCCTTGACTAATGTTTCAAATACTGTTGCTGAGAAAAAAAAGCCAGAGCCACAAATGTTGAAGCTTATTCCACATACTTATTGGTATTCTGTCCCACAAATTTATAAACCTCTTTCAAAAAGCTTTGCTTTAAATTTTTATTGGTGACTTCAATTTTAACATACACGTTGAAACATTTTGACCATGGCTGGAGGTCATTGCAGAGCTTGTCAAAGTGGCTTGCTCTTCATAAACTGAAGTCATCTGATAGATAGTTCTTCTGATAATAGATCCTCACATGACAAAACATTTACTGTCTGGGGACAACAGCATCTTGTTAGCTGCTAATTCAATTCATGGCACTTTATTCTCTAGACCTAGCTGTCTCTGCAGCTCCTCTTCCTCTTCCATTATTATGACAAAGAGTGGTTATTCTAGAAAAGCCACATCAAATGAAAAAAAAACAGCATGCAGTAATCAAACTAATCAATATTCCCAGAAATGCATGACTTATGCTGTCCTCAGTGATTGTGGAGCTTTATCAGTCTCAAAACTGATTTATTCACATGACCAAAGACATGGACAAAACTACAAAAGGTCTATGTGAAAGTTTAAAGAATTATCACATAATATTCAGGAAGTTTGAAAGGATTTTTCATCAGTTAGGAGAAGCAAAGTCTTACTTTTATTAAAAATATTTTTCAATAGATATAGCACATATTGTTACAGGAAGTACGGTATTGTACACAAGATTTCATCATTAAGTAGCTTTTTTTTATTTTGAAGTCAACTAATTAAGAGGATGATAAATTTATGGGACAGAAAACAAATGAATGTGATGCAATAGGAATTAACAATACACTTTATCATGGTCCTAATACATTTCTTTCAGGAAAGAAAAAAAAATCTATTTTTTTTTTAAAACCAGAAAACCACTGAAAAGTATAACAGCCTGAACTTTCGAGGCTCAAAACCTACATTCTTACTGAACTAAAGAAGTTTTCACACTGTGTGAAATGTTATGCATATAGTAATCAGGGCAAAAGGAACATAATTTAGCAAGCATCCACCAGACACAGTTTTGACCTGTGACAAGCTCCAATCATTTCAACCTCAAGGAAAAAATCTAATGATTGTTTTCCATTTATGATTAAGTTCTCTGCTTAGTATTTTGTGCCAACAATAACCCCAAGTCTTGTCACTATGTAAGTAACATTGATTGACATGTTGTCAAAAGTACGTAATCAAAATCAATGGCTGTGTCTAATAGTTATATATTTCAACACAAGTCTATATGATTGATTATATTATTTTACGCAAATATTTACTATAGTTTCCAATGCATTTTGATTCCTGGCTAGAGCATTATGTTATAAATTCACTCCAGACATAACATTTTCAGAAAAATGTTGACTGTGAATGCTTGTAAGCATCAACCTTTGACTTTTTATATATTCTTCTTTGTTTGGAGAGGTAACCGTGTAATACAACAATAACCATCATAGTTTTATAGAGTCAGATGTACAGCACGAAAGCAGACCCTCCAGTTCAGCTGGTCCATGCCAACTAACTATCCTAAATTAATCTAATCCCATTTGCCAACATTTGGCCCATATCCATCCAAACACTTCCTATTCATATACCCATCCAGATGCCTTTTAGATGTGTATGGAAGGACCTTCCACACCTCCTCTGGCAGCTCATTCCATTCACATGCTGTGAAAAAGTTGGTCTTTAGGTTCTTTTAAATATTTCCCCTCTCACCTTAAACCTATGCCCTCTAGTTTTGAACTCCCCTACCCTCGGGAAAAGACCTTGGCTATTCATCCTATCCAAGCCCCTCAATTTGAAAAACCTCTAAGCTCACCCCTCACCCTCCAACACTCCAGGGAAAATAGCCCAAGACTATTTAGCCTCTCCAAGTAGCTCCATACCTGGCAACATTCTTAGAAATCTTTTCTAAACCTTTAAGTTTCACAATATCTTTCCTTTGGCAGAAAGATCAGAATTGAATGCGGTATTCCAAAAATAGCCGAACCAATGTCCTACACAACTGCAACATGACCTCCCAACTCCCATACTCAATGTACTGACCAATAAAGGCAATTTTGATATGGAAAAATGGGTATTGGTGCTAATAAAGTTATCAAATTTAAAAATGACAAATGTAAAAGATAAGAAATATTTGATTGTTCTTGACTGAACAAAGAGGGACTAAAAATAAAATGTGAGAAAGAACTATAGAAATAACACAGAGCAGATAGTGAATCCAAGGAGTCATGAGCATCTACTTCGTTCTAATGTTATGTCTATAGTGTTTGCCTATAGTTCCAATCTCTAGAAAAGCAAGTTGCATAGGTAAGTGGGACAAAATGGAGGGTTCAATCATTCCAATCTCATCTACAAGCCCTGTCCACGCTACTATTCTGCTATAACAAATTACACTTCCCGCGCACCCATTCTTTGTTTTTACCTTTGTCTTGTTTTCACATCCTTTTGCCTTGCATCGTCATCATCATCATTTTTGTTGTTTGATTATTTTTGTCCTCCACTCTATCAGATCTCACTTCCTTTTATTCTTTCGTGCTCTCACTCTACAGGAATCTTAAAAGCTGTTCCTCCTCAATGTCTTCCAGTCCTGATGAAAGGCAATAAAAATGAAGAATGTTGGAAATATTCAACAGGCCAGGGAACATCCACGAACACACAAAAAGAGCTAACATTACAAACCAATAAACATTCATCACAGGAATGTGTTGGCTACACCATACATCAGAAATGTCTTTAACCTGGTGAAGTATTTCCGGCATTTTCTGTTTCCATTTCAGATTTCTGCAAAATTATGTTTCTACTGTAAGATATATCACCTGAAATGTCAATTGAATGTATGCTTGTTGCTCT
Source organism: Chiloscyllium plagiosum (assembly GCF_037043375.1). Lineage (NCBI taxonomy): Eukaryota > Metazoa > Chordata > Chondrichthyes > Orectolobiformes > Hemiscylliidae > Chiloscyllium > Chiloscyllium plagiosum. The sequence continues at coordinate 75,304,188 of NW_028270145.1, read as the reverse complement.
GTAAAGTCCTTTCCTTCTATTTAGTAATACATCTCTTTGCAAAGTTCAGAAAAGAGAGTGCAGGTGTTCTTTGTGACAGACAGAGAGAGATGCAATATAATTTCTACTTTTTCTCCATCTAGAGCCTGACCACAACAATGATGTATTTTTCAGAAGAAGTTTTAATCCCTTGCATGCTGTAACATTTAACAACAGGCAAAACAGGCTGTCCAGCCACAAGGAAAAATAAATATTTAACACACACACACACACACAATAAATGAATGACATAATTCACACCTCTTTATGTTAATTTGGTTCCCTCAGATCCCTCTTTGTCAGACTTCAAAATTACAGACACCAAATCTGGAGCAACTATCACATTTGAGTTTCTTTAAATATTCAGATATTAGCAACTGTAAATTCCAAACGTGATCTTGCATTCTTATACCACTTCAGGTCTCTACAAGGACATTTACATTTTAGAGGCCTGTTCAGCCTCTAATGTATTAGGTGAGAGTTGAATCGAGGAATTTGAAATGTTTAACTAATTCTACATACAGTGGACTTTACCAAAATATGTGTGCCACTTTTTTAAAAATAAAGTTATTCACTTAATGTAACAATATCTTGGGCTATCTCTTTGGATGTTGTTTAAAAATGCATGAATTTGTTTTTTTTTTCAGTTATCAGTTTTCAGGGGAAAAAAATTCTTATTTAATATTCCTAGCAAGAATGTATGACCATGAATGGCAAAGGATTACAAGTAATTGCTAATAGTTAATACTTAGAATTTATTATTAGCTCAAAACTCAAATTCCCCAAAAAATCAACCATATAGTTTTCAAGCTTTTGTGTATGTGAAATGATACAATGGCTTTCAGAGGTATTTTTGTCCTTTTCTGTTTGAAAAAACTTTTGAGACCCAGATGCAAAGTTGTCTCTTCTAAGAATTATTAGAGTGATAGCATCAAACTTTAAAAGATCATTGTTGTGGTTCTGTTCGCAGACATTTGTGTTGCAGACATTTCATCCTCTGTCTAGGTGACATCCTCAGTGCTTGGGAGCCTCCTGTGAAATGCTTCTGTGATGTTTCCTCCGGCATTTATAGTGATATGTCCGGTTGTCAGTTCCAGCTGTCCGCTGCAGTGGCCGGTATATTGGGTCCAGGTCGATGTGCTTATTGATTGAATCTGTGGATGAATGCCATGCCTCTAGGAATTCCCTGGCTGTTCTCTGTTTGGCTTGTCCTATAATAGTAGTGTTGGCCCAGTCGAACTCATGTTGCTTGTCAGCTGAGTGTGTGGCTACTAAGGATAGCTGGTCGTGTCGTTTCGTGGCTAGTTGGTGTTCATGGATGCGGATCATTAGCTGTCTTCTGTTTGTCCTATGTAGTGTTTTGTGCAGTCCTTGCATGGGATTTTGTACACTACATTGGGGAGAGAACCACTGAAATTAATTAAGGAAAAATTGAATTTGGAGAGCACACGTTTGGACTGTGTGTAAAATTTTAGTCAAAATGTAAATAGAGTGGATGAATTGGCTAGACAGCATTAAAAGTAACACAGCATGTAATGAAACAGGCAAGAAATCAAAAACTTGTACTAACACATTATCTCAGAGGAGATAATGTGTTAGTATTACTACCAATGATAGGTGAATCTTTAATAGCAAGTTTCGTGGGCCTTATCAAACTGAAAAGAAAATTGAGTGAAGGGAATTATTTGATAAGACCGCCAGGTAGAAGGAAAACTCACAGTGTGTCGTGTGAATATCCTCAAATGGTATTTTGATATGGAAGGATAGCAATGAGGGAATATAGAACTTGTTACAACTTGGAATGAAGAACTAAATCCAAATAAATTTCATTTTGATATTCTTCAAATTAAATTGGATAATAAAGGAAGTTCTCAAACATTTGTATAAATTATTGAGTTACTTTCCAGAGAAAAATCAAAATGATCTTAAAGAGTTATTGCAATCACATGAAGATTTATGTGGGAATAAGCTGGGAAGTACTAACGTGATTACACATGATGTAGACATAGGAAATGCTATTCCAGTTAAGTAACATGCTTATAAAAACTTAAACCTTTAAAATTGGCACAGGTTTAAAAGAGATTGAAAGTATGCTCAAAAACGATATAATAGGAGTGAGTTGCAGCGAATGAAGCTCATTTATTGTAATAGTGCCGAAACCAAATGGTACCCAACAACTGTGTATTGAAAACTGTATTGAAAAAGTGGGACAAGGAACTTATATTTCGAAGCTGAACTTACTCAAAAGGATACTGGCAGGTACCTATATCTGAGAAACGAAGGAAATTTTGGCTTTCGTGGCACCAAATGCACATTACCAGTTTAACATTATCCTATTTGGTATGGAAAATGCACTACTACATTTCAAAGACTACCCAATAAAGTCATTTCAGGATTACCCAATTGTGTGGCAGACATCAATGATCTGGTGATTTTCAATCACATATAGAAAGAGCAATTGGATTGTAGAATTGTAGGCTTGGTGATAAACCTAGCTAAGAGTGAATTTGCAAAAGCCCAAGTCAAATTCCTAGGCCAAATTATTGGACATGGTCAAATGGCTCCTCAGGATGTGAAAACAAATTTTATTGTGGGTTTTCCCATACCATCATCAAAGTACTATGATTCCAGAATGGTTTTTAGTCGAATATTTGTACTAAATCTTATCAGCAGGTTGCTCCACTGACTGACTTGAAGAAATGCAGGAAATTTCAGTGTAATGTCAGAAAGCATTTGACAGCCTAAAAGCTGTGTTAACCACTGGTCCAGTGTTAGACACACCTAATTGCTCAAAGCCATTCAAAGTGGCTATAGATGAACACGATGTAGGTGTCAGTGCTATACTCTTGCAAGAAGACAATGAGAAGATAGAAAGACCTAGTGTGTAATTTTCCAGAAAGTTGAATATTCATCAACAGAAATATTCTACAATTGAGAAGGAGACCTTGAATTTAGATTGGTATTGCAAAAGTTCGTCATTTATGTTGCCAGTAACATGTCTGAGTCAACTGTAGATACCGATCATAACCCTTTTATGGTTTTGGAAAACTTTAAAGATAAAACTACTGATCTGTTTAAATGAAGTTTATTATTACAGCCATTTAATTTGCAAAGTATACATGTAGTAGAATAAGAGAATGTAATTGTTGACATGTTGTTGTGACTTCGATGAAGATGAAGTTGTTCATTGACAGAAGAAACAGGCTAAAATGGACTGAGCACTGAATGTCTGCATGCTTCGAGTCAATGTAATGTATATTAGTGTACTAAAGCGTAAGGTTAAAGATTTTTTTAAAAACTAAGCCATCTGGTATATTGATGGTTCATTTCTTTAAGGAGGGGTGCCGATATTATGGCTTTGAGAGGTGCATTTTGTTCTTTTTTTTGAAGAGAGGGTTTGAGACAGTTATTGCTTCCAAGCCATGAAAGTAAATATCTTATGAGGCCCTGGGTTTTTTTTTAAAGATAGAACAATAGAAGCAGCATGAAAGGGTGGAGTCAGGCTCCCACAGTTTTAGTTTAGTTTTCAGTGGTTGAAGTTTTTAAGTTAGTTATAGAAGCTGCTATACATCTCTCTTGGCCACAGCAAAAAGTTGGAGTTCTTTCTCTCTCTCTCTGTCTTTGCCCAAATCTTGTCTTTTCTCCTGGACTGGAAAAGATCGTATGTGAGACAATCTACTTCACTGAATTTGCATTTGCCAAGGGGTTGTTTATGGGATGTTACTTTATTAGAAGAGTTATTGTTTAGTAGTTGAATAATCAATTATTCTATTAAGTTTTCCAATAGAGTTCAAGTTATGCCAATTCTTCTTTCTTTTGTTTGTACCGAGTGTAAGAATATCATATTTTTGCTTAAAGCTGAGTAGTGTGACCAATTGAATTACATCTGGAACATAGCACCTTACATTTGCTATTAAATAAAATGAAAGTTAGTGTCTAAGTTACCTCCTTAATACATTTGGTATTACCTCCTTTATACATTTGGGTTTGGTCTGGTTCATAACATGCAATATCTAGATAGAGAAAGGTCACTTGTTATAGGACATGGAGCCCATATGTGCCTTATGCTTTACAGCTACTTTTATACAGTATGTTTATAAAGTCCTTGTGCAAATTTAAATTCTAACAAATTTGGACTTATAGGTAACAAAAGTCAATTGTAAAAAACATGAAAATATATTTTGCAGTTTTCAAGGTTGTTATTAATACATTAATTATGCTGAAACTAATTGAAAATTATGGCAGTAATAACAAAGATGTACTATTGGAAAATTGGATTGAATGATGTACAATGTATCACTAAAGATAGTTGTCATGTTGAAATCTATATAGCTTCACTGTACTATGCTTAAACATTATGAACAAAGCTCAATTTTCTTCATAATCTTAGATATATCCAAAATTGTTAAAGTTCTACAATAACTTTAGAAATACATTGACTGTAGTCTGGTGAAATCATCTCCAAAGGTCATAATTATTTTAACTGGTCACCAGAGGGTGCTATGGAAATGTTTCCAGTCAGGTTTTAAGCTATTCCTAATAAACCTTACATGTTAATTTTACGACATTCGCAAATTATCATTTTACACTTATTGTTTCATTGAATCCAAGCCAAACTCTACCACCTACAATATTGAACAAGCACATTATGTTAAAAAAAAATAAGGGTTTCCTCAGGAACTAAAAAAGTGACAAATACTTACATAACTTTATCTTAAATTAACCTGCAGAGAGGAAAGGAATTAACTGAAAACTAATCTATTTCTTTCAAATGCAGACAGAAAACGAGACAGATGAATCTCAGTGACACAGAAGGTAACAATAACTTCAGAACAGAAGCGAGGGTCTAATGCGGCTCAGTGGTGGACCCAAAAAAGAAATATTTATGACAGTAATGGTAAAATCAGTCACAAAAACAGAAATTGCTGGATAAAGTCATCAGGTCTGGCACCATCTGTGGAGACAGAAACAGATTCAGGTCCAGTGACCCTTCTTTAGAATTGATTGTAGCAATGAAAGATTTGGTAAATATAAACTGAAGCGGGGGGGGGGAAACAAGGAGGAGGACAGGTATAAATGATACATGCAGATAGAACCCACAAAGAGAGAGAAACAATTGGGCAGGCAAAGGAAGGGTTAAAGGTCAGTCTGGGAGAATTAATAGCTGCTAATGGGGCCATTAATGGCTGACAATACGATGGTTATGGTAGCAGTCAAGGCCTGATGTATGGAGTTGGGGTAAGGACATGAGAGAAGGTGCTTAGGCCCTAAAAGTATTGAACTTATAGCTGCAGAGGTCCCAAGCAGAAAACCAGTTGTTGTTCTTCCAGCTTGTACTGAGCTTCACTGGATCATGACAACAAGTCCAATACAGAGATATTGGCCAGGGAACACAGTGCTGTGTTGAAGTGGCAGACAACAGGAAGCTTTAGACAACTTTTGTGGACAGAACATAGATATTCTGTAAAGTGATTGCCCATTCTGCATTTTGACTCCTCAATGTGGAGGAGACCCCATTGTGAACAGCAAATACGGTGGACTAGGTTGAGTGAAGTGAAGATAAATTGCAGCTTCACCTGGAAAGTGATTCCAGAATGGTCTTCCAGTCTTGAGAGCCTCGAAGTGAAGTCCGGCACCATTTGAAGTTCAGACCTGTCACAGAACAGATCGAAGTTCCAGCGTGGACTAGGTTGGAAGGATGTTATTCTGAACTTTTTAATTTCTTTATTTTTCTAATATATTCCTATGATCTGTAATGTTGCGCTTATTTCTTTCATTTTTCTATTTTTTCCCCCTTAAGTATTTGTACTTAGGTACCTTTGTACCTAAGATGGTGCCTTAAATGGCGACTTGTAAACTTTCACTGTACACATTTGAGTACTTGTGACACTAAGGCTAATTCTAAAGATTCTAAGGTGTGTCTTTGGCCTTGGATAGTGAGGAAGGAGGTAAATTGGCAGATTTAACACTGTCTGTGATTGCATGGTAAGGTACAGCAGGGGGTGTGGGGAAGTGGTGGGAGTGGACTAAAGTTTCCCAGAGGAAACAGTCTCTGCAGAAGACTTATAAGGGAGGAGAGGGGAGTGTGTGTCTGATGTTGGCATCCCACTGGAGGTAAAATTGATGGCTAATGATCCTTTGGATGTGGATGCTAGTGGGATAATAAGTGAGGACCAGGGGACCCTATTGCTGTTGTAGGAGGGAACGGAACGGATGGGGCCAGAGTGCAGGAGATGGGTCAAACATGGCTGAGGACCCTGTCAACCACACTAGCCACTGTTGAGGAAGAAGGTGGACATTTTAGAGGCCCCCTTGTCGAAGTTGGCATCATTGAAACAGATGCAACTGAGTCCGAGAAACCGGGAGAATGGAATAGAGTCTTGAGAGGAAGGAGGACGTGAGGATGTATAGTCAATGTAACTGTGGGAGTCAGTGGGCGTGGAGTGGAGAGAAATGGCCAGCTTATCCCCAGAAATGGTAACAGAGATTTTGAGAAAGGGAAGGGAGGATTTAGAGATGAACCAGGTGAAGGTGAGGGCAGGGTGAAAATTGGAAGCAAAACATTGATAAACTTTTCCAATTCCAGACAAAAGGGAAACAGCACTAAAGTCATTGGTGAAACAGATAAAGAGTTGTGGGGAGGGGCTTCAAGTAGGACTGGAGTAAGGAATGTTCCACATACCCCACAAAAAGACAGGCATAACTGGGGCCCATGTGGGTACCACGGCCCCTACTCTGACCTGAAGAAAGTGAGAGGAGTTAAAAGAGAAGTTGTTCAGGTGAGGCCAAGCTCAGCCAATCAGAGAACAGTTATACAAGGTATAGTGATCACACTTTTTTCCCCCCTGAAGTGGAGAGCCCTAAAGCCATCCTGATTGGGGATGGATGTGTAAAAAGATTGCGACTGGAGCCTTCAAACTAGAAATTGATGTAAAGCATCAGAAGAATAGTGGATGAAATTGGGATGGAACTGAGCAAAGGAAGAAAGCAAAATTGAGTTGAGATAAGATGAATCTGGTGGGATAGGAGCACGCTGAAACAATGGATCTGCATGGGAAGTAGGTAGAAGCAAGCTGTGTGCAGTTGGGAGGGTGAAGCACAATAGGTGAGGGAGAGGCACCTGACGCCTGGAGGAAGAACGCCTCATCTTCCACCTCGGAACATTTCAATGCCAGGGCATCAATGTGGACTTCACCAGTTTCCTCATTTCCCCTTACCCCACCTCACCACAGTTCCAAACTTCCAGCTCAGCACTGTCCCCATGACTTGTCCTACCTGCCTATCTTCCTTTCCATCTATCCACTCCACCCTCCTCTCTGACCTATCACCTTCATCCCACCCCCATTGTACTCTTAGCAACCTTCCCCCACCCTCCTCCCTGACCTATCACCTTCATCCCCACCCCCACTCACCTATTGTACTCTATGCTACTTTCTCCCCACCACCACCCTCCTCTCATTTATCTCTCCACCCTTCAAGCACTCTGCCTCTTTCCTGATGAAGGGCTTTTGCCCGAAACATTGATTTCCCTGCTCCTCGGATGCTGCCTGAACTGCTATGCTTTTCCAGGACCACTCTAATCCATACTTCCTCTTGTTAATGGGTTGATCTCAAAGAATTGTGTCCCTCACGTCAGTTTCTTATGACCGAGGGTCTTACCATCTGCTGATGCCTATGTTGCAATTCATGAGGAAAGCCTTCACAGAATCTTTAAAATGCTCCCTTTGACCTCCTCTCAATGGAGTTCCTTCCTTGAGTTGAGCGAAGATGATTTGCTTTGGCACTGAACTGGAAGTCCAGAGGCCTAGACTAATATACACGTGAGCAGGGCAAAAGTGAGGACTGTAGATGCTGGAAACCAAAGTTTTGATCAGACTGGTGCTGGAAAAGCACAGCAGGTCAGGCAGCATCTGAGTAGCAGGAAAATTGACGTTTTGAGCAAAAGCCCTTCTTCCTGATGAAGGGCTTTTGCCTGAAACGTCGATTTTCCTGCTCCTTGGATGCTGCCTGACCTGCTGTGCTTTTCCAGCACCACTCTGATCTAATATACACAGGATATGAGTTCAAATCCATCTATGGCAACTGGTGCAATTTAAATTTGAATTAATATTTGGAATTAGTCTAAGTAATGGTAACTGTGAAATTAATTTTGTTTGCCAATTATTTAAAACCCATCTGGTTTTTTAAATAAAAATCTGCCAACCTTACCTGGTCTGCCCTAAAAGTTATTTCAGACACATAATGGTAGACTCTTAATTGCTCTTTGTAATGGTCTAACACTTACACCAAGTACAATTAGGGATGGACAACAAATGTCCCTGAAAGAATAAAGAATATGACATTTGCCATCCTTTGTGGCTGCAATCGTGTCCAGTGTTAGCTGAGAATCCTTAATCTCAGGTTGCCTGACTTCATGTCAAGGGTAAATGAGGTGAATTGGTGGTCTCTTTCAAGGAGAGTACCAGTGATATCCTGGATGCATTTAGGAGTTGAAAATTTGCGATTTTATTAGAAATGCCCAGTAGATCCCTGAAACAATCTACTGGCAAACAAATAAATGGCAGCTATTACCTTTAGCACTATCAATTGCCAACTAGTCCATGTGACTCCAGGTCCAGCAGCTAGCATTGTTGTTACATAATGAATCAGGACATCCTGGGTCATCTTTGCCACAAGCTCTCACATCTGCAGATACCTGCATTTTAGCCTTTAGATTTTGTTTCAAGCAAGATCTCTCCTTCTCTTCCTTAAGGACATATTCAATACCTCCCAAATATAATATATTATACTCCAGAGAGAAATAATGATTATAAGCAGGAATAAAGAATCCATGTCTAAGCAAGGAAGTTAAAACATGACAAAGGCAAAAACTAAGGCATGCTATACTGCAAAGTTGGTGGCAGACGAGAAGATCAGAAATCACGACCAATACGAGGTATCTGAAGTAGCAATAAAAAAAAGTGCAGGAAAGAATTATGGAAGAAAACTAGTGGAAACCATAAAAAACAGATAGTGAAAGCTTCCTTAAGTATATAAAAAGGAAGAGAGTAATTAAAGTGAATATTGGTCTCTTAGAAGTCAAGTTTGGGGAGTTAATAATGGAACACCCAAATGGAGAATGCTGACATTCTTCCAATAGTAACAGGTAATACAGAATTTGTAGAAAAGGAAGAAATTAAAACAATCGCCATCAGTAGGGAAAACGTGCTGAGCAAACTATTGGGTTTAAGGTCAGACAAATGCCCAGGAGCTGATAGCCGACACCCTAGGGTCTTAAAGGTAGTGGGAACAGAGATAGTGGATGCATTGGCCATAACATTCCAAATTTTCTTAGATTCTTGAAAGTTTGCAGTGGTTTGGAAAAATGCTAATGAAATGCCCTTATTCAAAAAGAGAGGGCAGCAGAAAGTAGGAAACTAAAGACTAGTTTAACATATTGAAATGAATTATTTAGGAAATAGGTGATGGGAAATTTGGAGAGTCAAAACACAATCCATCAGAGTCAGCATGGTTTTATGAAAGGTAAATAGTGTTTTACTCATTTGCTAGAGTTCTCAAAAGATCTAACAAACAAAGTGGATAATTGGCAGTTGTAGATGTAGTAAATCTGGACTTCCAAATGACATTTGATATGTCAACACAAATGTATGATCATATGGAGTTCGATTAATATATTATTTAGATAGAGGATTGGCTAACCAGCGGAAGGCAGAGAGTTTGAATGAATGAGTCTTTTTCTGGTTGGCAAGCTGTAACTAATGACATGCCACAGGGTGCAGTTCTCAGATCCCAATAGGCGTCTTTATAATCTATATGAATGATTTGGATGTAGGGATAAAACATACTATAGCCACATTTGCAGATGACACTAAAAAGTAAATTTAAATTAAGCACTTCAGCTAAAATTTGGCAGATCAAGTTCACCATGGATAAGACTGGGGTTATCCAATTTTGGTGAAAGATTAAAGAAGACAGCTTATAATCTAAATGGAGAGAAACTTCAAAATGCTTCAATGCAGAGGTATCGAGATATCCTCAATCATGAAATGGAAAACTTGTATGTCAGTACAGCAGGTAATAAGTAGGATAAATGGAATTTTGGCATTTATTGTGAAAAGAATAGAGCATATAAGAGCAGGGAAATATCATTGTATTTGTGCACAGCATTGGGGAAATAAAATCTGGAGTATAGCACACAGTTTTGGTCCCCTTATTTGAGAACGTATGTAATTGCATTAGACGCAGTTCAGAGAAGGTTCATTAGATTAATTCCATAGATGGAATGCATGTCTAATGAGGAGAAATTAAGCAATTCTCCCACATCAGACTTTGAGCCACACATTCATCCCTCAAAGTGTACATACACCATGTCAAATTACATGTGCCTCAGTTAATAACCTAGAGAAAATAACCCTTCTAAACTAGCATGTAACTCCCCCGAGAATCTTTTTCCTTGTCCTGCTAATTATGTTGATACCAATATTGGTCACAACTGGATTTTCTCCCTCATAATACAAGTTACTCTCCAGCATTATGCAAATATCCTGAACTGATACCAGGCAGGCAACAACGATCTTTGCTGCAGGGAATTATGTCACTCTCTCTTACTTTACCAGGCCCAACAATCACTACATTCTTTGGCTACGAGTTGAGTTTTGGAGGCGGTAGAATGAGAAGAACCTAACTTCTTTAGCAAACGCTAGCTGTGGTTCTAGAATTCACTGCTTTATTGCAGAATCTCTACATCATTGGCTTCTATATTGCAGATTCTCTGTGCTTCAGAAATGATCTGATCAAGGTAGACATTATCTAGATAAGTGTCTGATCAGAATTTCACACCATGTTGCCCATACTCTTGAGGGCCAAAGGCAGCCACTCACTCTAAAACCATACATTAGCATCACAGGTGGAATTCTATCAAACAATTGAGTAAGGTTGCATATCATTTTCAGTGCCAGTATGATGCAATGTATGTAGGCCAATAGTTCCAAAGACTGACAGGTCATACCAAACAGTATGTGGTTTTGGTTGTTTACAGAAAGCAAGTTACAAGACATTGGTAAGGCCACATTTGGAGTTCTACATACAACTCTGGTGAAAAACGATTTACAAGGATGTTACTGAAATTATAACGTTTGCGTTATGAGTGGCTGAATAAACATCTCTATGACTTTTCACCAGAGTACGGGATTCCAAAACAAGAAGGCATAGGCTCAGAGGTGAGAGGGGAAAAGATTTAACAAGGGCCTGAGGGGTAACATTGTCACACAGGGGTGATGCATAAATGGAAACAGCTACCAGAGGGAGTGGTAGAGGTAGGTACAACTACATTTAAAATACATTTGGGAAGGTACCTGGATAGGAAAGGATTACAGGGATACGGGCCAAACACAGGCAAATGGGACCAGTTCAGTTTCGGAAACCTGGTTGGTATGGATGCGTTGGCCCAAAGCGCGTGTATCTGTGCTGTATGACTAGAAGTTAACAATGAAACCCAAATAATGCACTTGAAACACACACAACATACAACAATAGATTGGATTCCACAAATTAATCTGTATTGCAGACACTTGAAATCATAAACCATTTATACCGCGAGTCCCCTCCGTTGCTGAACACCCCCATACCGTGAACTCTTCACTGTTTTATAATCGATTGAAAATTACTTCCTAAATCACTGACTCATTACTGCGCATGTGCACTTTATAGCTGCCTCAAAAGGTCGCCAAGATATCCGACTCTGAATCTTATTGAAAAACCTCTGGAGTATAATTCCGTGAGTAAGATCGTTGAGTACAAGCAGAGACTTTATTTTAATGGGATGATTTGATGATGATGGTTGTTTCCTATTAGCGGGCATTCTCATAGTCACCCCAGCGGTGTGGGTCCTATTCTTTCACGTGTTGCGCTAAGATGGCGGATCTTCAGATGAAAATTATCCGCAAAAGGTTACAGAAGAAAAACGCCAAAATTAAACAGATCAATTTAGCGGCGAGAGAAGAAGGTTAGTGAATGTGAGGCGGGCAGAGGGGGTGAGTTACAGCCGAGAATCTCAATGTAAGTTTAAACTTATAGCGTCTCCCTCATCCTCAGAGTCATGCAGCATGGAAACAGAGCCTTCGGTTCAATCAGTCCGCGCTGGTCATGTTCCTAAACTCGACTAATCTCACCCTGCCTGCACTTGGTCCTTATCCCACCAAACCTTTCCTACTCACGAACTTATCTTAGTGTCTTTTAAACGTTGAAACTCTCCCTCGGCCACCACTTTCTCAGTCAGTTCATTCTATATAGAGTCATAGAGATGTACAGCATGGAAACAGACCCTTCGGTCCAACCCATCCATGTCGACCAGATATCCCAACCAAATCTAGTCCCACCTGCCAGCACTCGGCCCATATCCCTCTAAACCTTTCCTATTCATATCCATCCAGATGCCTTTTAAATGTTGCAATTGTACCAGCCTCCACCACTTCCTCTGGCAGCACATTCCACACACGCACCACTCTCCGTGTTAAAAAGTTGCCCCTTAGGTCTCTTTTATATCTTTCCCCTCTCACCCTAAACCTATGCTCTTTAATTCTGGACTCCCCCACTCCAGGGAAGAGACTTTATTCTATCCATGTCCCTCATGATTTTGTAAACTTCTATAATGTTGCCCCTCAGCCACTGGGGTGCGGGGAAATGTTCTTCATGTCCTTTTTAAGCCTTAAACATATATCCTTCTTTTTGCACTTCCCCCAACCTAGGGAAAAGACCCTTGTCATTTACCTTATTTATGCCCTCATGATTTTATAAACCTCAACAAGGTCATCCCTCAACCTCCTACCCTCCAGTGAACAAAGTCCCAGCAAATTCAGCCTATTTTTATAACTCGAGCCCTCCCTTTTCAGCAGCATCCTGGCAAATCTTTTCTGAACCTTCACCAGTTTAATTATATCCTTCCTATAAGAAGGCAACCAGAACTGTGCGCACTACTTCCAGAAGAGGCCTCACTCACCAACATCTCTTACGATCTCAATGAGCTGTCCCAACTCCGATACTCGAAGACAAGCATACTAAATGCCTTATTAACACAAATGACACAAATTTCATAGAATTGTACACCTGAACCCCTGAGGTCTCTCTGTCCAGGGTCCTACAATTAATTGTATACAATATCTGCTGAGCAGTTCTCACCCACCCTCCCGCCACCGCCATTCACTCTTCAGTTGCTCCTGCATTTGCTCTCCCTTCCCCCAATTCACCCACCTTGCCCCATCAGCCCTCAGATCAACCATCTTTTCATTCAATGACAGAGAAGGCTCAAGGGCCTAATTGGTTCACTCCTATTGCAGTGTGGTATGGACCTCTCCTGATGTGGTCTTCTGTACATCAGTTAGACTGAGTAAGTATCTGAGCCAGGACTGCAGGGACCGACCTGACCACCAAGTCACCGCCCATTTTAATTCCCATTCCTTCTGACATGACCATTTTTGGTCGCCTCTATTTCCACAGCAAATCAGACTGCAAATTGGAGGAACAACACCTCATCTTACGTCTGGGCAGCCTACAGCCTAGAGGACGCAACGTTGAGTTCTCCAATTTCAAATAACCTCCTTTCCCATCCCCTGACTCTCTCCCTTCTGTTCCTCTGATCGACCCTTCTTTCCAGCTACCAACCGGATTCATTCCTTCCAATGACTAATCAGGTTGTACCCTCTACCTGTTCACCTACCTACCACCCTCCCCCCAGTTTATCTACAGCTCCCCTTACACCCACCACCAGTCCTGAAGAAGGGTTATACCCGAAACATTGACTTCTTCACCTCCTGATGCTGCCTGGCTTGCTGTGTTCTTCCAGTCTCCTGTTTGTCTACCCTCTATCTCCTTTTCCTTCCCCCACCCCCTAAATCCCTCACTGATGCCCACCTCCTATCTGTGTCCCTTGCTAACCAATCTTAACTTTCTTCACTGACCTTGTTTTCAAATCTACAGGTGACCTTCTGATTTCTCTTATTTGTTGGCTGTTGTTATGCATGTTGCTAAATTTTTACTTTGCAACACTGACTATAATTCAAAAGCAAATGGACTGCGAAGTCATTTGGAATGAGATGAGATCATGAAAGGTGCAATGCAAGTTTTCATACTGTTTTTGGAGTTGATTCGTTTATAGTTAAATTCTAGTTTCATTAGTTAGAATTCTAGATTCTGTAACCAAGTAAAAGATCAGAGCCTGTGTGCAACTCTGATACATGAAAATGGTGTGAATTTGGACTCTATATATAAACAGATTACATTTTCTCTTTAGTGGTCAAACAAAAGAATGTGGAAAATGAAAAACCACAAGAGTCAACAACTGATCAGGAAATCATGCCAGAAGTATTGAAGGAAGAACTAAAGCTTATAAAGGATGAAACTGAACAAAAGTCGGTGACAAAAATCAAAAAGAAAAACAAAAGAAAGCTTGCAACTAACATCCAGGAAATTGGTAATTTTGCTTTGAGTACTTCAGTAATACATGTGCAATAGCTTGTCAGACATGAGTACAACTTGTGTTTTGGTGAAAATATATGCTGGTGGAGCTTATCATTTTGTATTCAACAGGATGGAATTCCAAGAACACCAAATTTCAATGGGAAAAAGACATTTATGCTACATGAGAAACATTAACACATGCAAATGCTCAGGCCCTATATGAGGTTGCCAGTGAAGCCAATTTTGTAGCTCATGGAGATGCAGGAATTGTAAAGTGTATATTAACCAATGAAGATGAGCTCATGGTTGGCCTGTATTTTCCAAACATTTTTCCCCACTGAACTCTGTTTGACAGCTTGAAATTTACCACATGAGGCAGGTTGGTATTGAGGAACTGAGAGCCTGAAGAGACAGTGTTTGACCTTCAGGAACTTTTAAATTCCTATCTTGTTCCTTTTTGTTTTTGGAGAGGAATTGGACACCAAAGAGCTCTTGGTTAAGCTATGTCCATGATTTCAACAACAGAGGATTTAAGAAGGGACTCACAGGTGTTCTCTCTCTCTTTCTTCTTCTGCACGGATAACCTAGATCCATGTGCAACATCTATCTCCAGAGCCAGAATTCAGTGCTTTGATCTGCATCAGCACCTCAATCATAATGTGTGGAACATAAGAGCAGTTGTGTGCAGTTAAAGGAAATGGTGTTCATTGCTGTTAACTGAGGTTCAAGCTTCATGGCAGCCATTTCTAGCTTGGAGCTTGTGGCCCCAGAAATTGGGATATTCTGTTGTAAAATAGTAGCGACTCCATCAGTGGAGTTCTCATTTACTACATATAGAAAGGGAGTTTGTTAGACAACTCCATTTCACATATGAAATTGAACCAATTAAGGTGTGTATGTGTAGACTGCAGATTGAAATATAACAAATGTATCACCTATCTATCAGAAATATGCAAGAAGCAAGAGTCATTCCATCAAAATTAGTGTCTTTGGAAGCTGATAAACATGTTGTCAACAGCTATCCCAAAAGGCGATTCCATGGCTTGCGTTCAGGTAAATGGTGTTGAAGCTGAAATTAACTGTACAAGTAACTTATGTTCATAAATTCAGTTAATATAGATTCGGGTACTGACAGCATGTGTAGATTGCTAGGATATGGTGATGGAGCATAAATGTCTTTGGCTTCCTTGATCAGCACATTGCGAATATGCTAGCAATGTCCACTGAGCACATGGGTATGGTATTTTGATATGTAGGCCTATTATAATTTTGTGATTAAGAAGAAATCTTTCACCATGCATTTGGAAAAGTTGCTCAGAACTGGTTTTGGCAAGTCACTCAATTTAGCCAATTCATGAGTAATAATTGCTATTCTAGTTAACACTAATATCAAGTGCACAAGTTGTAAAAAAAAAAGTCACGTAATCGTTCACATACAAGATAATGCTTACAGGGATATCACTTGTGTGTCTTGCATAGCCCATACTAAGTGGATGCAGCAAACCTGGGGGACAAACTGAAATACATCTCTGGCAAACTGCTACACCTTGTCAATTCTAACAAACAATTTTGTTCAGTCACAGTTGAGTCGGGTCACGTGGTCGTGTGTTATAGTAGATCCGATGGCTCCAAATTTGCATCCATTGTTAAAAATTAAATGTATTTTGTCATTACAGTTTCACTGATTACATACTCTGTAAAATCTGGTTATGCTAGGCATAATTGCACTGCTTAAACACTTCTGTTTAAGTGAATTTACAGTCGAGATATGTTTCAAATAGTATTGCTTTTGGTGGAATCATGTGTTGAGGCAAGATAAAATCAAAAAATGGAAAGGAGTTTAATCACCTGAGATCAAGCGGTTTATGTCAGTCTAAGTTAGTAATTTTCAACCAGTCTGATCAGGCCATTTCCAAAACGCAATCAGTCCACATGGCAACCAATCAGCATACTATGTGCAATATAAATTCTTGTTCTTAGAAATTTGGTAATGCTGTCGTGACGAGTACAAGACAAAGCTTCAACAGCATGTCATTCTTTTTTTTGTCAAAAATTCAAAATAATTTTGTCATTGAAGTTGTAGAATCAAGAAGTAATTTAACTTGGAATTGGTCAACTTTGCAATATGACAATAATTGTTTGTATAAATTAAGAACAGGCACATTTAGCACAAAGCTTTTTTTTAAAATAATATCCCAGTATTGAACACGGAGTAGATATTGTGCAGTTGATCGGTTTAACTCCCAACTTAGATGAAAAGAAACTTTAAATTATTAGAATTACACTAGATTTCAATTGGTTTATTTTGTCTATCTAATGTAATTATTATGTATGTTTACAGATATTAGGGACACTTAAGGAAGAATGTAGAATGATATCGTCATATTCTATATTGGTAGCAAAAGGAAGCTTGTTGCTGAATTTTTAAAAACAAAAGTGATGGGATAAAAACATTTTCCTGATTTTCATGGTGTTTCATCCTCCAAAATTGATACTCTGTATTACTGCGATTCATAACTGATTGGGAAAATGAGTTTTTTTTTTATACAATAGGGCACTTTATGGTCTCCCCTTGAAAGCCACATTTTCATTCTTCATACACTTTTCATTTCGCTAACTCCTTTATTAGGTAATACAGTCACGTGGTAACATTACCTTATATATCAACACAATTACAGAAAGTATTTGGGCCTTCACTGTAGTAGTAGAGGGACTAATCAATGTCTGCAATCATCAATCACATTACATTGAAAGGCACAGCACACAGGGAAAATGAATTTCCTAGATGTCACAGTATTTAAATTGGCATGAAACAACAGGCATTTTAACAAAAATTGACAATCATGCACTTCTACACAAAGCAATTACTATAAGATTCGATCTAATGTAATTGCATCACACATCCAAAAAGCTGGAATATTTTAACACAGGCAGTTATTACTCTTTTGTTAGGTCAAACCGACATTAACCTAGGAGTTACGATTGACCAGAAACTGAACTAGACTAGACGTTTAAATAATGTGATTATAAGATTGAGTCAGAGGTTAAGTATCCTGCAGTGGCTAATTCATCCTCTGACTCCCCAAAATCAATACACAATATTCAAGGCAAAAGTCAGGAGAGTGATGGAATACGCTCAACTTGTCTGAATGAGTGCAGGTCCAACAACACTATCAAGGATAAAGCAGGTTGCCTAATTGGCATTATATCCACAAATATTCACTCCTTCCAGTACTGACGCTTGGTAGTAATGTGTACCATCTACAAGATATACTGCAGAAATTAAGCAAGTTTCCTTAGCACCTTCCAAACCCACAATCACTACCATCTAGCAGAGCAACAGAAGTAGATGCATGGGAATCTCCAAACCACTCACCATTCTGAGTTACAAATACATCATCATTCCTTCAGTATCACTAGTTAAAATTCTGAGACCTCCTCTTTAAGAGAATTATGGGGTACGTACATTAAATTGTCTGCAGCCGTTCGAGAAGGCAGCACATTGTTATCTTCTCATAGGCAAAAAGAAGCAGACAATAAAGCTGGGATGCCAGTCACACTTGCATCTCATAAATGAATTAGAAATACTGAATACTCCAATCTAAATTTATCATAGTGTTCATTGCAGCAGGATCCATTACAATCTTGCCCACGTATAGTTCCTGAACATATTCAACCTTAAAGTAGACTAGAACATTGAGATTCCACATTCTCCTGAAAGTAATTAATTACCTCAATGATTTCAAGTTTTCCAGCTTCCAGTCAACCAAGTAATTCTCCGTTGACGAGCTTGAACCTTTTATCTCTTCTTTACAATACCTCTCTCCCTCCTTCCCACCCTGTGCTTTTCCAATCACAAGTGACTTACCAGTAAACCTATTAGCAGCAAGCACATGACACAGTCAGCCTTAATTGGAGGAGTACTTCTCACTCTGCTTCCATTCAGCTTACAAAGACAACTTTGTGTGTGTTTCAGGGCAATTTGGGACTTGCAGGGAAAAATTTGTACTTTGTCCTTATGTATTTTGAGGATTCTAATACATGGCCCATGACACTCTGTTTATTTTAGTTATATCACACAGTTTGCAGAAATCAATAATTTAGAATCCAGATTCTGGATATTTAAGCTCTTGTTACAGATTAATTTTGTATTGGGAGAGAGCTTCATTGTATTGTGGAGTTACAGCGTAGGCAAAGATGCTAAGCTTTAGTATTGCTAATGCACCTGTCAATAATCTAACTTGGGTTTTATTCTTTTACTGTAGAAATCAAAAAACCAAAGAATATTGAACCAAAAGAGGCTGGTGACCTGGAGGTGAACGAAGCTGATGACTTAGTGATACAGAATGAAAAGGATGAGGAAAATGAAGAACAGTCTGAAGATGATGGAGGACCAACTTTGCCTTTCGGGTTGACGGGTAAACATGTTTTGATGTTTAACCCTTTGACTGCTGGTGAATTGTTGCTGCTACGTGTGAAAGCAAGTTGGAATCCAATATCTTGGAGAAAAATATGTGAACTTGATCTTCAGGACTGAATTAGATAGACAGGTACTGCGAGTCAATGGATTGGTCAGGAATGGTTGAGATGATGACGTAGAGCTGGCTGTTTTACCATAATTAATAACAAATCTGATATAAGTACTGATGTTGCCAGAGCAGCATGTCAAGGATCTTAGATTTTGGGAGTTCGTGATCATTGCTAGGCAGTTGATTATTTTAAAAAATATGTGGTTGGTTTACTGATGCCAAAAGATGATTAGGCAGTTGACAGTGTGTCGAACTCATCAAAGTTGTGAAAGCTGCATCCTGTTCAGTCGTTGAAGTGTTAGGGAACTCTTCTGGTTCTTTGTCCTCCCCTTCTAGTCAATCTTTCATCTGAAGAAAATAGCCACCTAGCAATCACTGCAATCTAATAAGGACTGTCCTCTGCTTGAGTATTTTTTGATACTTCCTATGTTTATGGCTGGCAATCTACCCTGACTAAAAAGATTCAGACAAGTGACAATGAGCGCAGGACAGATGTAGATCTGTCTGATATAACTGTTTCCCCTTTGCCCATCTTCTGAAGGTTAGTTTTTATTCATTTTGGGAACAAACATCTATTTTCCCAAGCACTGCATTGATAACTTTTTTCAAATTTGTTTTCTTGCATCACACTCCTGACAAGTGCAAGACAAAATGCTTTGGCTATTTTTCTCCTTTTTAGGAATGTTTGCCTTCTGTACTGCCAACCTCTTGTAGAGCTGAGTCAGGTTGGAAACCATATATGAGCGGGTTCAAACATAGAATTTTTTTTAAAATTGCATTAATTTGTAACAATCTTTCAAGGTTCCAAGAAAGGGAGATTGGAAATGGGCTGTAGACTGCAAGGACCTGAGTAGTTCAGGGTAGATTTTTCAGTACCAGTAACATGGAAGGAAAAAAACCGCTTGAGGAGGGGAAACCTTTTACATACCAACATGCAGAGAGGCAGGAAGGTGAAGTTGGATGTTCAGCAGTTTTGTTAAAGCTGTGTTGATATTGTAAATGTCAAGGCAGGTGTTCTCATCTCTCTCTTGTGTTTAGCTCTTGAATCAAGGCTATGATGCATTCTGAAGAGGAGTGGTTCTGTTGGAATTTGAAATGAACATTGGTCCTCAGGCTGTTGGTGCATTGGTGTTGATTGAAGATTCAGTTAATGAATCCTTGTATCACATGATGATCATGGCATGGCTTTTAAGAAAATACTTTGTCAGAATAGGTTATCTTCTTTGATAGTTGTAATATACATGGGAAATCTTTCATTTTATTCTATGTAACTCAATCCAGTTTCCCAAAGGGAGCAGATGATGCACAGGACTTCAGCATCAGAGACAGAATAATCCTGACTTCCCAGAGTCCGAGCACAAATCAGGAATGTGATGAGTTATTTGGATGAGAGTGCAGATCCAGCAAATCTCAGACAGCTTGACGCACAGAAGAGAAATCAATCCATTTGATTGGTACTGCATCCATCTTAAATATTTACTCCCTCCACCATCAATGCATGGTAGCAGGAGTATGTATCATTGCCAAGGTTTCTTTGACAAATTTTTTTCAAAACCTCATCACCTACTATCCAAATGAGCAAGGACAGCAGGCACAATGGAAAACAACCACCTGATTCCCCAGCAAATAACTACCACTGATCCAAATCCTAGAAGTTCTCCTTCACAGTTCTATACATATGGACTGCAGCAGTTGGAAAAAGGTGACGCATTATTCCCTTCTCAAGTGGATCAGGGGATGAGAAATAAATCCTGTTTTAATCTGTTGCTTGCACATTGTAAAACTGTTGAAATAAGAAGCCTCTTGACAATTATGAGGCTTGCATGCTGACAGGGTACCATGTCAGGTTTTATTAGTTCAGACCAGATTAAATTAGAAATTAAAAAAAAACAAGTGTCTCCTTAAACTTCAATTGTTGAAATTTTTCAAAACCTAAAAAGAGAGTATGTAAAGAATGTATTTTTGTTAAGGTCCGCTTTTCACAAAAAAATTGTCTAGGGTATTGCAGTTTAAGTGCAATAATCATCTTGGACCAGAGTTGAGGAAAAAATTTGAGATGCAAAGTAGGAGCATTCAATGGCCCTGCCTCTAACAATCTTATGAGGTAGAATATTTCCAAAATTGCACAATCCTCAGAGGGAAATATTTCCTTCCAATCTCTATCAGAAAAGGGTCATCTGTAGTTTTAAACAGTTTCCTATACATCTGGGTTTGCCCACAAGAGGAAATGTTCTTTTCATGTTCATCTTGACAGAACCAGTCATGGTCTCGTGTGTTTCAATCAAGTTATCCCTCGCCCTTCTAAACTCCAGTAAAAGCAAGCCTGTCCTGTCTAACTTATCCTCATAAGAATCTAGCAAGCCTTGTGTAAACCACTTCCAATATGTTTACATCCTCCTTTTAAGTAAGGAGACAAAATCTGCAGTGCATTAAATCTGTGCTGTCACCAATGCCCTATCTCTGAGCCACCGCATCCTACTTTCATAATGCCTCTCATAATAAAGGATAGCATTCCATTAGACTTCTAGATTATTTGCTGTATCTGCATACTAACCTTTTGTGATTCATACACCAGAACATCAAAATCCCTTTGCACATCAGAGTTCTGCAGTCAGTTTCCACTTATTTAATAGTCTGCTTTTTGTATTCTTCTGGTCAAAGTGAGCAATTTCACATTTTCCAACATTATACACCATCTGCCAATTCTTTGTCCGCTCACACAGCCTATCTATCTGTCTGCACGTTCTTTGTGTCTTCACAGCATATTTTCCAACAGATTTTGGTGTTTTCTACACAGGAAGTGTTAGATGAGTTGGAATCCTTGGAAGTGGGTATGTTGCCAGGGCTGGATGGATTGCTCCCTTGGATGTTGAAGGAGGGCAGAGAGGAAATAGCAAATGCTCTGAAGATTGTTTACCAGACTTCACTAGACATTAGTGTGGTGCCAGAGGACTTGAGGAATGCAAGTGTGATTCCATTGTTTAAAAAGGATACAAAGAAAATGCCAAACAATTAGAGGCCAGATAGCCTTACTTTCGTGAGCAAATTGTTAAAATCAGTCCTGAGAAATCTGAAACTGTCACATAGTAAGGCATGGACTAGTCAGGGATAGTCAGCATGGCTTTGTTCAGGGAAGGTCATACTTTACAAATTTGATTAATTATTTGAGGAAGTGACAAGGAGGATCGATAAGGGTAGTCAGCATAGCTTTATTAAGGGAAGAATTGCTAACTCAAAACTTGTAAATGTGTTATGTAATGAAGTCGTCTACTAACTTTCTCCACGAATTCTCTTAAGACTTGACAATCTTAAAATTATCTAATTCTTTTTGTACCATCCATAAATATACAATAGTCCCCTACTTGAGCTATTCTTTAGAAGTAAAGTTTCCATTCACAGTCTCTTGACTATGGGCAACTAAATCCATATTCTGCATACTTTTCAATACTTCTGAGTGAATCTGCTGGTTGCTATCATTTACTTTGGCTATCTTCTCTCAGTAAGCTAAAAACCACCTGCACCCAACTCTCAGAAACTGTGTCCAAATTGAAACCAGAGAACTTCTCTAAGCTCCACCGATCTCCAAGATGATGCAAAACAGTGTGTACTGGAGAAACTTAAGTAAGTTTGGCAGCATCTGTGTAGAGAAAAACAAAATTAGTTTCACCCCTTCAAAGGGTCACCGGACTCTAAACGTTACTTCTGTTTTTTTTCTAAAGAGGATATCAGATCTGCTGAGGTTCTCCAGCACTTCTTGTTTATGTTTCAGATTTTCAACATTCACAGTTCTTTGTTTTATTATCCATAACAACGTAGGCTACACTGAGCTACTTTCAAATTGATCTTTAAGTTATGCCTTGTTTACAATTTCCTAATTGATCTGAAGAAGAGGATTTATAACCTTTTGGGATTTTTAATTTTGTAAACTAATTTGGCTCTAATTCATAAATCAGCATCTCTTTGGATTGCACTTCCATTCATATTGTAGTGGTTACGTCTCCAGCTCTTTTGCTAAGTCAGCCTATCTGCTGTATTAATGCTCTATCTCTTCTACCTTGTCTCCATTAAACAAATATGGATGATCTTTTGAACTTACTTTTCTTTAGGTGTTCTAGCAATCTCTAAGGCCCAGCATTTTAGCTAGTTGTTACTATCTTTAGATAGGATGGCACCAAGTTTTTAAGCTTTAATTTAACACTTACATATAATATGCACTAGCTTGCTTTAGATATATTTATTCATTTTCTACAGCTAAAATTCAGTTCATAAAATTACATTACATTTTAAAAACTATCCATTCTCACACACCATGAACTAGACTTTCACAACAGTGCTTATCTCCTTTGCTATAAACATGGAAACATTGGATTGTTTTAGAACTCATCTGGTTGACAAACACCCTTTCCAAAAAGAAATCTGCCACCAATATCTGCACTGGCCTTTATGTGACTCTGGACTCATAGAAATGCAGTGGACTCTTGAGTACCTTTCTGAAATAACTGAACATATCCTTCAGTATGGAATAATTGGAGATAGGCTATAAATTGTTGGCCTTGCAGCAATACACTCATGACAATCAAGTAAAAACCTGTACCATAGTTAGCAAATGTCTTTTGGGAAAAAAAATTGTGAAAGCATACGAGCTTGATTTATATAAAAATCTAATTGGTGAATGGCAGTCACATGCCATCATTTGAAGTGATAAATTTTAAAGAAGCTGCAATTTTGCCACAACTTCATTCAGTGTGATCAGATTAAGGTACATGCCATCTGAGAACGTGGTCAAGGTGATTAACATAAATACATTAAAAAGGAAACTATATAAGGACATGAAAGGGCATGAACAATAAAAGGATGTATTATCAGTTGAGCTGAAGACAGTAAGAGAATTAATATTGACATGAATCTAATTGGTCAAATGGTCCATCTCTGTATGGTGATAGTTCAGAGTTTTGGCAATATTTTTGAAATTTTAGTGTGTGTTGAAGTAACTGAAACCTTTCATCAAAATTTGAATCCAGTAGTGTGGTGAGTGTCATTCGTCTTTGTGATAAGTAGCACCTTCAGGCGATGCTTTCAGTTAATTTCATGCTCTTTGTATTCAGGTGCTTTTGAAGACACTGCTTTTTCTTCTTTGGCTGACAAGATCAGTGAAAATACTTTAAAAGGGATTGCTGACATGAACTTTACTCATATGACACCCATTCAACAGAAAAGTATCCGACCTTTACTGGAGGGCAGGTAGGTTGTGTTTACCATATATTTCATACAAGTTCGAACATTATTTGTATAATTTTTTAAAAGTATTTCTTCTTTTGTTCAGTGCTGTTTTGTCAACCTGATCAATGATTTAGGGTGCATTACTTAGATAAGCCATCAGAAGTAGCACAGGATCAACTTCTCTGAACTTGCCGCCTTCACTGCAAATGGAGATGTACAAATTGTTGTTTTTGTACCACTGCCCTTGGGATTTCCAATAACTTATGGCATTTTTTTTTTCATCTCCTGCTCCTCCTTCATAATCATCCACAGACCTATGTTCAGCTCCTGTTTGTATGCTGTTAACATCCACCTTTTAATTTTTCACAATTCTTAGCTGCTGTTCTATCTCTTTATCAGGCTGTATGTCCAGTGCCTTGTCTTTGAATTGTAATTTTGCATATCTAAATGTCTAGGCAAAATTTGAAGTTGTCATATTTGATTTCTGCTGCAATCTCAATACCAGAGCTGGCACCTTTATCCTCATGTTGACGTTTGTGAGCAATGTTAGGTCAAGTATCTAAGAAAGGATATGTTGGTCTTGGAGGGAGTCCAGAGGAGGTTCATAAGCATGATCTCGGGGATGAAAGCCTTTCATAAGACGAGTGGTTGAGGTCTGTGGGTCTCCTCAATTGAATTTAGAGGGATGAGCGGGAATCTTGTTGAAACTTAATGAATACTGAGAGGCTTGTATAGATTAGACATGGAGAAGATGCTTACACTGGTAGATACTCGGACCTGAGGGCACAGTGAGTGAAAGGATTATCTTTTAGAACTGAGATGTGAGGGAATTTTTTTCAACCAGAGGATGGTGAATCTGTGGAACTCCTTGCCACAGAAGGCCGTGGAGACCAAGTCATTGAGTGTATTTACAGTACAGATTTTTGATTAGTAAGGAAGAAGGCAGGATGGCAGGCTGAGAAGAAGGGCTTATGCCCGAAATGTCAATTCTCCTGGATGCTGCCTGACCTGCTGCGCTTTTCCAGCAACACATTTTTCAGCTCTGATCTCCAGCACCTGCAGTCTTCACTTTCTCCTGAGAAACCTATTGGTCATGATTGAATGGCAGTGCAGACTCGGTGGACCAAATGACATAATTCTGCTCCTACATCTTATGATCTCAGGTTGAATTAGTCTGTATGCAACCTCAGCAACCTGTTTGATTCCAAGTGGAGTTTCTAACCTCATAATTTTCACTACCTCAAAAGCTATCTACTTTCCTTTCTTTGTATTGTCCTTCTCCCAATTGCTTTGTCACTGCTACTGCCACTTCATCCATGCTTTTGTCACACCAGCCTTGCGTTCTTATGGCCTGCCTCCTAACCTCCATACCTGTTGGCTTCAATTATCTAAACTATACTATCTATACCCCATCCCACAAAAAGACTTGCTTGCACATTTCCAATATACTCACTGAGGGACATTGGTATCCTGTCCAACTTTGTATCAAATTTAATGATTTTGCATCTTTTAATTTTTAAGTCTCTTCGGATGTACACTTCATATTTCTGAATTCCCTACAGCCCGCAAAACCTCTAAAGTTATTTGTGTTTCTCACCCCCCCATTTTACTCTAATCGTTGGTGATAATCATCTTGCCGTAATACTTTTTTAAGAGTCTTTTAAAAACCCACCCCTGTAAGCATTTACTCTTAACTATCCTTATTGTCTTCTTTGGTTTAGTGTGCCATCTTTGAGAATGCTTCTATGAAACATTCTGGGACAATTTGTGCATTAAACATAGAAATGGTTGGTGCGGCAAAAGAATTGAGAGAGCTATTTCTTTTAAAATACATATTTAAAGTTATTTGTATCCTTTTTCTGAAATTGCTATTTTTGATCATTAGTATTTGATTCCAGAATCATTTAAGGTTCCTTACTCAGTAGTAAGCGTGTGGAATGCCCTGCCTGCAACAGTAGTAGACTCACCAACGTTAAGGGCATTTAAATGGTCATTGGATAAACATGTGGATGATAATGGAATACTGTAGGTTGGATGGGCTTCAGATTGGTTTCACAGATCGGCACAACAATTGAAGGCTGAAGGGCCTGTACTCTACTGTTGTGTTCTGTGGACGGTAGGACAGTGTGTAAGACCTGTTTTTCCAGACGTGATATATTTATCCAATAGGAGTAATAAAATTCCGATGGAAGATGAAATTCAAAGCTATGAAATTAAAACCTAACTGTTTATTTTAGGGATATTTTGGCTGCTGCCAAGACAGGCAGTGGGAAGACATTGGCATTTCTCATTCCTGCCATTGAACTGATCTACAAACTTAAGTTCATGCCCAGAAACGGTAAGCAAATAGCTCAGGTTTGCTTGATTGAAGTTGAATAGTGGTTCACTCATTGAACATAATTCATAATTTTAATGATTTATGTAGAACTTGTTTGATTTGTTACGTTTGGAACAGCATCTAATGCATTTTGATAGCAAATAATGTTTTTAATTTTTAAAAACTGATGCAAGAGTTAAACAAGTCTGATAGCATCTATGGATAGCGAAACAAAGTTAGCATTTCTGGTGTTCTTTCATCAGAGTTGATTCTGCTAAACGTGTAAATTGCCAATCTTTCGGTTATTTGAGATTTACAGCAACGGTATTTTGTTTTGCTAATACTCCATTATAACCGTATGTCTTCAGTCATTGGAATTGTTTCTGAAAGAAAATCTGAATATCAAATATGTGTAGTTGGTTTACCTTAATTTCAAGCCTTATAAATGTTGTCGCTTTGAAAAATCTAGTAAAATCTAAACAGTAAAAGTCTCTTAATTTAGCCTGTTTTTGAGCCCTCTTTCCCCTCAGCCCCAATTATACTTCAATTCATCATTACAGTCATCCAATTTTTGAAGTAGAAATAGTTTAGAGGTATTCATAAAACTACACTGTGGTTGTGGTCTGTAATTGAAAATAATCTTGTTTCGTCAGGAACTGGTATCCTCGTTCTTTCACCAACTCGAGAATTAGCCATGCAGACATTTGGTGTTCTGAAAGAGCTAATGGCACACCATGTTCATACTTATGGCTTACTCATGGGAGGCAGCAACAGAACAGCAGAAGCACAAAAATTGGCAAATGGAATCAACATCTTAATTGCAACTCCTGGCAGACTTCTGGATCATTTGCAGGTAATAAGCATTTATCATGTGAAAGTCTCATAAATATATATAAAAAAGAACTTCCATTGGCTAGTATCCTTCACAACTTCAGGAAATTGCAACACATTTTGCAATCTATTATATACTTTTCAGAATGGCATATATTATGCAACAACATAGATAAACAAATCGTTTTGGTGATGTTGATTGAGGGATAAATATTGGTCATGCCTTTGGGAGAGCTCCCCCAAATCCCCATTTAATACTGCCAGGAAATCTTGTATGCTCAACTAAGTGAGAGAGAGGCCCACAATTTTAACATTTGAGCTAAAAAGAAATTACCACCAACAGTGCCGCATTTCTTAGATACAGCACTAACATGAGAGCTTAAGATTCTGATCAACACTGTGGATTGGGGCTTAAACTCAAACTACTGTATCAGACAAGTGTATTACCACTGATTGAAGTTGGCACTTCAAAATGATGATTCTTTCTTGTAAACCTTGATTGCATAATTTGTTTTTGTAAATAAGTTTTCTTCCTCTTGTACTGGCTCAGTTCATAAGACACAGTAGTTGTAAGCACCAGGTTAACAGCTTTAAAACTAGTTGCCCTTGTTGAATCCTGTAATCAGTTAGGAGATAGGCTGTTGATTAAAATACTTTGCTCATAAATACTGTGTCTTATACCTTCCTATCATACCACTCCTGAGAAAGGAGTGAAGTTCCGAATGCTTGCAATCTCAAATAAACCTTTTGGACTATAACCTGGTGTCTGATTTTTAATTATGTAGAACCATCCTGTCAATTAATTTTTGTATAAAGATTGTTGAATATAGCTAGCTTCTATAAAGAAATTTCATTCAGCACATGTTCTTTGTCAAAGATAGTTTAGGCTATAACGACTTTGTTAAGCAGTAGAACCCAGGATGATGTTGAATCTATCTTAACTGCTTTCTTTTAAGATTTAGTATCTTGACTTTTTCATGTGGTGTGGGAGTTGATTTCCAGGCCAGCATTTATTGTACGTTCTTGGTTGCCTTGGAAAGTAATAATGAACAGCCTTGAATTGCTACGGGTTTTTTTGGTATAGATATACCCACTGTGCTGTTGAGGAAGGCAGTTCCAGGATTTTTGACCAAGCAACAGTGAAAGAACAACCGCCCGTTTACAAATCCGAATGGTGTGTGGCTTGCGTGTTGTGATGTTGCCATGCAGATGCTGCCCTTGTTCTTTGTGTTTGCAAAACCCAAAATATAACTGTTCATCTGACTCAGTGTAAACGGCACTTGCTGAACAATTGAGTGTGCAAGTAGCTATACTAATATTCAATTTGTGATTATCAGTCAAGCTTACTAGAAGCAACGTAGGGACTGAAGTACTATGTTCAAACATTGTACTTTACAGGGCAATCCAAAGAAAAGTAATGTGTGATATGTTATAGTTTAGGATACAAGTACTTGTAGGATCTTCTTATAATCATATAGGTCTACTTTCTACCTTAAAGCACATTTGCTCCTCCTGTGCTATGGACTTGCTATGTTAGGATTCAAATGTCTAAAGGAATAAGCTGATTTAAGAATATACACTGCACTTAGAGCTATGTTAAAATGCCACTGTATCTCCCTTTTTCAGTGCTGCTATCAGGAGGGATCCTCATTCTTGGAATTTAGATGTCTATGCTTGACTTCAAATACAAATTAATCTACTCCTCATTACACAATTCTCATGTTGTGGTAGGCAACACCTTCAGCTCATCTTCGCATTGTCTTTATGCCTTTTCAAATTTCCGTTTTGCATTATAATCCTTCCTGGTAATTGCTTTACTTAGCTCTGATTCCTCTGTTGTAGACTTGGAAATTTACAATGTAAATGTTTCAAAATTCACATTAATTCCTTTCTTCAGAATATATCTTCTTGACTTCACACCATACATAATGGATTTACAATTTTAATTTTTGAAACTTTCGAATGGAGGTGGTATTCAGATCATTGAGATTTTAAAATCTTCCATTTGAGATATTATTTGGATGGTTCATTTTGTTAATCTCCTCTTGGCAGAACACACCAGGATTTATGTACAAGAACCTGCAATGTCTGATAATAGATGAAGCGGACCGTATCCTCGAAGTGGGATTTGAAGAAGAGTTGAAACAGATAATTAGACTTCTGCCGAGTGAGTTAATTCAGTCATTTTATTTGTACTTTTGAAGGCAATATAGTCGTGTTATATTAAAATAGTAATAGTTATTACCATAGTAACTTGTTTCCAAAATCCCAGAAATGCAATATTAAATGTTTTCTATTTCAAATTAATTTTAACCTTTCTAGTCAAGATAAGTTAAGACTTTGTCCATGACTACTTTTGGAATTTTGGATGCACTAAGTTCATGTAGCCTCAGATCATTGCAACTTTGATCTACCATTGCATTCAAATCTAGCATAATCATTATGGAAACCACTAGCTTGTTTTAAGTAAGTTTACATTAACATTTGGATTTTTAAATACTCAGGGAATGTAACCTGTGTGTTTTCCCTTTTTGAGCATACTGTATTAATTAGCATACTTGGCAGATTGTGGTAAGCATTTGCAGTTTAATGGTGAGGTTTTTCTTGCATTAATACAATCTTTAGTTTGGGAATTATTTTTGAGTAATTGATGGACTCTAAAATGTTAGTTCTATCTTATCAAACAGATTCTGAAGAAGGTTCACTCGATCCGAAACATTAACTCTGATTTCTGTCCACAGATGCTGCTAGACCTGCTGAAGTTTTCTAGCAATTTCTCGCTTTATTTCTGTTTCATCAAACCTTGTCTGAATATTCAGTATATTTTCTGTTTCATTAATTGTCTTATTTCTACGCTTGATGTGGAATGTGAGCAAAGTGTAACAATCTGAAAATATTCACCCAAGTTTGCCCTTATTTTTGCCTGACATCCCAACTTATATTTTCCAGCATAAGTCCTAAAAGAAACAAGATTCCATCTGCATCTCCATCTCTTGCCCAGCTTGCAGATTTTCAATTTCCTATTTTTAAGATTTACTTTTATTTGCCTACATGGTCTAAAAATATCTACAAAATTAGAGGCTACACAAACTTAAAAAGCAAGCTGTCACTGAGGTCAACCGTTATTTACAAAGGGAAAAAAATGGAGTGACACAGGTGCATTAGTGCAGGAACGTTTTCCCTAATCGCTCCACATCAAATACTTTTGGATGTTTAACAGTTTATGGTGCACTTCATAAGTTGTTTGTTTGGTTCTGACTTTCATTATTTTTCAACTTGGAATGAGAATATGTAAAGGATACGAGCAGGTAGGGACAGAGTTAAGTTGAGTTTTGTGAAACTATGTTCAGCTGAGCATGACTCAGATCAGATAAGTAGATGCAGTTAACAATGACGTGCTGGAGCAAGGTTAATGGGTTAACAAGATGGAAAAGCATTCATTATGTAGAGTAATTTAATAATATTGGAAGAATTCAGTATGTAAGGTCAGTTAACAAGGTGAAAAGTATTCCTTATGTGAAATCAGTTAAAGTTAAGAATATTCATTGTGTAATAGCAGATGGCTTAATCTTTACTGTTGGTGCCCGCTGATTGTAACAGTCATCATTTCAATATATACCATGTTGCCTTATCTGGATGCTGCTCCCTGTAAATGACTATATAATTCAATAAGAAACTGCAGTCACAGAAGACCCAAGAACCTGTGTCCCTGTGCACATGGGCGGTCGTTCTGTCTCCCTCCAGGGCCCAGAATAGAGGTGGCGTTAAAAGCATACTGTGTCTCTGAGCATTTTGCTTCGACTGAAGGGTAAAGGGGATGACCGGAACATTTATAGTTTAATACGAGGAGATATATTCTAGTTTGTTGACTGATTGTAAAATACCTTTCTGGCCAATTTAGCAATTCGGGAGATAAAAATAAATTAAGTGGAGGTCTTTGAAACAAAAATGAATTAATCCTTAATAGCTTGTATATAACCTTTACAGAGCGACGACAAACAATGCTTTTCTCTGCAACACAAACTCGTAGAGTGGAAGATTTAGCTAAAATCTCACTGAAGAAAGAACCTTTGTATGTTGGTGTTGATGATGACAAAGAAACTGCTACTGTAGAAGGCCTTGAGCAAGTAAGATGAATTTTTTTTTTGCTTGCATTTTTGTCTTGTTACTGATCAAGCCAACGCACAGTAAACTTTGTCAGAGTTTACTATGAATAATTTTAATATATTAAGCAGTTCAATATGCAGTGTTTTCAAAGACTCATTGGTGATTTACTTATCAAAATAGTTCAAAATGGAGAGCAATTTTATCATGAGAAATATTCTAGCCCATGATCCACATTGCCATATTACATTAGTTTGTGGTATTATGAAAAGACGCAGACTTGCTGTTCAAGAAGCTGTTCATACTGGATGCTGATCTCATTGTACCTGACTTATTAGCAAATAGAAATTAGTAAAAAAAAAAGCAGCAACTAGCACTTTCCCTGGCAAGTGCAGTCAGTGTAACAAATTCAGCCTGTGCTTACATAGATATTGGATTAGAACCACAAAATCATAAGTAGGGACAGATTTGTGGATCATTCTGTTTATTGAGCCAGCTCTGCCATTCAATAAGATTATGGGTGATCTGATTGTGACCCTAACTACATGTACCCTTGATCATTAATAACGTGTCTAACTCTACCTTGAATATCTTCACTGACCCAGCTTCCACTTCTTGTGAGATAGAGAATTCCCAAAGACCAGCAACCCTCGAAAAACATTTCACCTTACCTCTGCTTTGAATTTGAGTTGACTCATTTTTAAACTAGTACTAGACTCTCCCACATTTGAAAACTGTATGAACGTAAGTGGTTTTCAGAGTCCTATTTTTTGCAGATAGAAAGAACAGGTATACACTACACCTGTTTCAACTCACCAAAATAAGTGAGTGGGTTATTTCTCGGGAGAATGTCTTAATAAACAGAATCAACTTGCCTGATTTAGTATTTAGACCATGCTCTGTAGTTGACTGTCAGTCTAACTGGTGCATTCACCATGGCAACATCTTTGCCAATCAGAGTCTGCTTGCTAAACAATCATTCTTCTCTCCGACAATGTAAATGTTGTTTTCCCTTTATGTTGGTGTCCTTGCCAAT
This sequence comes from Chiloscyllium plagiosum, assembly GCF_037043375.1. Lineage (NCBI taxonomy): Eukaryota > Metazoa > Chordata > Chondrichthyes > Orectolobiformes > Hemiscylliidae > Chiloscyllium > Chiloscyllium plagiosum. The sequence goes on along the minus strand of NW_028270145.1, from coordinate 75,271,679 downwards.
TCTCCTGATGAGTATAAGATGAAAAGCTTTCACAAAGTGTAATTTTTCCAGCTGTCCTAAGAGATCTGTACTTCCAAATCACTAATTACATACATGTAGCACAGACTATTAAGGCCCATTAATTAACTACATTGAAATGATGCACCTGGCTTGCAAACATTTGTTGCTTCTCGTCTCTCGCGGATTTTAGCTGGTCTTATGAAATACCACATTATTTTCCCAATTATGACCAACTTCACTGCTAATGTGTCTGCTGACTAAAGTGGCTTAGCCAAGCCCAACAGTACCATCAGGTTTAGAGGGGAATTGCAGCTTTTCATAAGATCTACGTGCCCTCAATAATTGCCATTCTGGAAGTTCAAAATTGCAGTTCAAAAATATACCCCAGCAAGTTAAAAGAATGTTATTTCTAAGTATTGATTTGGAGATGCCAGTGTTGGACTGGGGTGTAGAAAGCTAAAAATAACACAACACAACACCAGGTTATAGTCCAACAGGTTTAATTGGAAGCACTAGCTTTCAGAGCGCTGCTCCTTCAGGTGATGGTGTTTAACTTTGTGTATTCGAGAATGCTGTTTAGCTGACTTTTTAAAAATTTAACGTTCTACAGCACTTTTCTATTACTTTGAAGTGTTTTTGATTATAATGTCACAATGTGCATTTGCCATGTTTATAATAAGATAATTCTGCCCTTTTGCAGCATTGTGTGTTTTATAAGGAAAAGGGGGAGTAATTGAATGATGGATGCAACTTGTGAAGTTGTTTTGCTACAGATATTTCACTCAATACAATGCTAGTTCCCTGTTTCGTTATAGAATCATAGAAAAGTTAATGGCATAGTAGGAAAGCATTAGGCCCATTGTATTCATACAGGGGGGGAAAAAAAAGAGTATCCAAACTTCTCCACTGACAGAAATAGGTCTTATAGATCCTGACAATCTATTCTATCCTTCATACATTATTATACCCCAATTGAATCTCCCCTCTGTTTCAAAGGAAGGCAATCCAGCTTATCTAGTCTTTCTTGTGGATAAAACTTTCCATTCCAGGTGACATCCTTGCAGCTTGCCTTTCTACCCTCGGTCAGGCCACATCTTTCCTGATATGCAGTGACCAGAAATGTGAATGGTACCCTAGCTCCATACTAACTAATGTTCTATACATTTCAAGCTTAACCTTCCTGATCATGCTCGCTGTCTCAACCAAATTCAGAAAACATTTCCCAGAATTCCACAATTTATTGTATATTTCGTTTCCTCTTTTGACGACTGAAATGCATTGCGTCATACTTCCTCAGATTGTGTTGTAGGCCTAACCATCTTCAACTGCTTCATCAACTATCTTGCCTCTATCGTAAGATCAGAGCGGAGTTTTGCTGATGTTTGCACAATGCATGTGTGATGGAATATTCTACACCGGAAGCAGTTACAACAACTAACTCACAACAGTCTGCTTGATTGGCACTCCCTCACCACCTTCAACATTCACTGTCTTCACCACAGCTGCTCAGTGGCAGCAGTGTGCACCATAGACAAAATGCACTGTAGTAACTCACCAAGATTTTCTCTTAAAGCTCCTTCCATGACTTCTGCACTTAAAAAGACAGTGGCAGCAGTTTCATGGGAATACTACCTCCCGAGTATCCCTCCGAACCACTCATCATCCTAACTTAGAACTTTATCACTGTTCTTTCACTGTGGGGAAAAAAAAATTTGGTCAAAATCCTGGGACCCCATTCCTTTCAGCGTTAGTTGTCCCTGCACCCCAAGATTTGCAAGGTTAAACAAAACGACTCATCAAAACTACCTTTGTGGTAATTAGGGATGGACAATACAGAGGAACCTCAGTTATCCAGCATTTGAGTATCTGAAATTCGGATTATAGACAATAGGTGCAGGAGTAGGCCATTCTGCCCTTACAGCCTGCACCACCATTCATTATGATCATGGCTGATCATCCTCAGTCAGTATCCTGTTCCTGCCTTATTTCCATAACCCTTGATTCCACTATCCTTGAGAGCACTATCCAACTCTTTCTTAAATGAATCCAGAAACTGGGCCTCCGCTGCCTTCTGGGGCAGAGCATTCCACACACCCACCACTCTCTGGGCGAAGAAGTTTCTCCTCACCTCTGTCCTAAATGGCCTACCCCTTATTTTTAAGCTGTGTCCTCTGGTTCGGGACTCACTCTTCAGTGGAAACATGTTTCCTGCCTCCAGAGTGTCCAATCCTTTAATAATCTTATACGTCGCAATCAGATCCCCTCTCAGTCTTCTAAACTCAAGCGTATACAAGTCCAGTTGCTCCAATCTTTCAACATAAGGTAGTCCTGCCATTCCAGGAATTGGCCTCGTGAACTTACGTTGCACTCCCTCAATAGCCAGAATGTCTTTCCTCAAATTGGAGACCAGAACTGCACACAATATTCCAGGTGAGGTCTCACCAGGGCCCTGTACAGCTGCAGAAGAACCTTTTTGCTTCTATACTCAATCCCTCTTGTTATGAAGGCCAGTATGCTATTAGCCTTCTTCACTGCCTGCTGTACCTGTATGCTTGCCTTTATTGACTGGTGTACAAGAACACCCAGATCTCTTTGTACTTCCCCTTTACCTAACTTGACTCCATTTAGGTAGTAATCTGCCTTCCTGTTCTTGCCACCAAAGTGGATAACCATACATTTATCCACATTAAACTGCATCGGCCATGTATCTGTTCACTCACCTAACCTGTCCAGGTCACCTGTAACCTCTTAACATCCTCCTCACATTTCACCCTGCCACCCAGCTTTGTATCATCAGCAAATTTGCTAATGTTACTATTAATACCATCTTCTATATCATTAATATGTTGTAAAAAGCTGCGGTCCCAGCACTGATCCCTACAGTACCGCCTGCCATTCCGAAAGGGAGCTGTTTATCACTACTCTTTGTTTCCTGTCAGCCAACCAATTTTCAATCCAAGTCAGTACTTTGCCCCCAATACCATGCGCCTAATTCTGCTCACTAACCTCCTATGTGGGATTTTATCTGAAAGTCCAAGTACACTACATCCACTGAATCTCCCTTGTCCATCTTCAGAGTTACATCCTCAAAAAATTCCAGAAGATTAGTCACTCACCAAGGTTTATCCAGACAAGATCACAAGTCCCCAATGCTTGGCTAAAGTGTGTTATCCAGCATTCGATTATCCGAACAAAATACTCCCCGCCTGTGTCATTCAGATAATCACGGTTCTTCTATAAGTGCCTACATCCTTTAAATGAATAAAAATAAAATCTTCTCAGATTGAGTTCCAAACATCACTTTTCTCCCTACTGGACCAATCCACTGGCCTTCTGTAGTCTGCATTTCCTCACTGTCAACTACATGACCAATTTTCATACCTTTCCTAAACATATACATGCCACCTACATTTACTTCTAAACCACTGCTGAATACTATAAACAGCTGGAAATTCCATATTGAGCCTTTGTGTCAGCGTCAATTTTAAATGCTCTTTGATCCATTAACTTTTAATTTTCCGACATAAGACCATAAGACATAGGAGCGGAAGTAAGGCCATTTGGCCCATCAAGTCCACTCCGCCATTCAATCATGGCCGATGGGCATTTCAACTCCACTTACCCACATTCTCCCCGTAGCCCTTAATTCTTTGTGACATCAAGAACTTATCAATTTCTGCCTTTAAGACATTTAGCGTCCCAGCCTCCACTGCACTCTGCGGCAATGAATTCCACAGGCCCACCACTCTCTGGCTGAAGAAATGTCTCCGCATTTCTGTTCTGAATTTACCCCCTCTAATTCTAAGGCTGTGTCCACGGGTCCTAATCTCCTCACCTAATGGAAACAATTTCCAAGCGTCCATCCTCTTCAAGCCATGTATTATCTTGTAAGTTTCTATTAGATCTCCCCTTAATCTTCTAAACTCCAATGAATACAATCCCAGGATCCTCAGCCGTTTCTCATATGTTAGACCTACCATCCAGGGATCATCCGTGTGAATCTCCGCTGGACACGCTCCAGTGCCAGTATGTCCTTCCTGAGGTGTGTGGGGACCAAAACTGGACACAGTACTCCAAATGGGGCCTAACCAGAGCTTTATAAAGTCTCAGTAGCATAACCGTGCTTTTATATTCCAACCCCCTTGAGATAATTGACAACATTGCATTTGCTTTCTTAATCACGGACTCAACCTGCATGTTTACCTTTAGAGAATCCTCAACTAGCACTCCCAGATCCCTCTGAACTTTGGCTTTACGAATTTTCTCACCGTTTAGAAAGAAACTTTTCCAAAGTGCAAGACTTCACATTTGCTCACATTGAATTCCATCAGCCATTTCCTGGACCATTCTTCCAAACTGTCTAGATTCTTCTTCAGCCTCCCCACTTCTTCAGCACTACCTGCCTGACCACCGAACTTTGTATCATCGGCAAACTTCGCTAGAATGCCCCCAGTCCCTTCATCCAGATCATCAATATATAATGTGAACAGCTGCGGCCCCAACACTGAACTCTGTGGGACACCACTTGTCACCGGCTGCCATTCCGAAAAAGAACCTTTTATCCCAGCTCTCTGCCTTCTGTCAGACAGCCAATCCTCAATCCATACCAGTAGCTCACCTCGAACACCATGGGCTCTCACCTTGCTCAGCAGCCTCCCATGTGGCACCTTATCAAAGGCCTTTTGGAAGTCTAGGTAGACTACATCCACTGGGTTTCCCCAGTCTAACCTACTTGTCACCTCTTCAAAGTAAGGGGGCACGACCTCCCCTTACTAAATCCATGTTGACTTGTTCTAATCCGACCCTGCTCTTCCAAGAATTTAGAAACCTCATTCTTAATGATGGATTCTAGAATTTTACCAACAACCAAGGTTAGGCTAATTGGCCTATAATTTTCCATCTTTTGTCTTGATCCTTTCTTGAACAAGGGGGTTACAACAGCAATCTTCCAATCATCCGGGACTTTCCCTGACTCCAGTGACTTTTGAAAGATCTCAACCAACGCCTCCACTATTTCCTCAGCCATCTCCCTCAGAACTCTAGGATGTAACCCATCGGGGCCAGGAGATTTATCAATTTTAAGACCTTTTAGCTTTTCTAGCACTATCTCTTTTGTAATGGCAACCATACTCAACTCAGCCCCCTGACTCCCTTTAATTGTTGGGATATTACTCATGTCTTCCACTGTGAAGACTGACGCAAAGTACTTATTAAGTTCTCCTGCTATTTCCTTATCTCCCATCACTTCCACATCCGTTTGAAGTGGCCCAATGTCTACTTTTGCCTGTCGTTTGTTTCTTATGTATTGAAAGAAACTTTTATTATCATTTCTAATATTACTGGCTAGCCTACCTTCATATTTGATTCTCTCCTTCCTTATTTCTCTCTTTGTTATCCTCTGTTTGTTTTTGTAGCCTTCCCAATCTTCTGATTTCCCAGTGCTCTTGGCCAATTTATAGGATCTCTCTTTTTCTTTGATACATTTCCTGACTTTCTTTGTCAGCCACGGCTGTCTAATCTCTCCCCGGATAATCTTTCTCTTCTTGGGGATGAACCTCTGTACAATGTCCTCAATTTTACCCACAAACTCCTGCCATTTTTGCTCTACTGTCTTCCCTGCTAGGCTCTGCTTCCAGTCTATTTTCGTCAGTTCCTCTCTCATGCCCTCATAATTACCTTTATTTAACTATAACACCATTACATCCGATTTTGCCTTCTCTCTTTCAAACTGCAGACTGAACTCTACCATATTATGATCGCTGCTTCCTAAGTGTTCTCTTACTTTAAGATTTTTTATAAAGTCTGGTTCATTACATAGCACTAGGTCCATAATAGCCTGCTCCCTTGTGGGCTCCATGACAAGCTGTTCCAAAAAGCCATCCTGTAAGCATTCCATGAATTCCTGTAAGCATTCCCTTTCTTTGGATCCACTGGCAACATTATTTACCCAGTCCACCTGCATATCAAAGTCTCCCATGATCACCGTGACCTTGCCTTTCTGACATGCCTTCTCTATTTCCCGGTACATGTTGCGCCCCTGGTCCTGACCACTGTTAGGAGGTCTGTACATAACTCCCACTATGGTTTTTTTGCCTTTGTGGTTCCTCAATTCCACCCACACAGACTCCACATCATCCAACAAATGCTGTGTTGTTTTGTCAAAAAACATTTCTAAAATTTATGTCGATTGTATGTAGCTGTACTTGTCACTATGTTCAAACGTTGAGTTTAGTCAGCCACAGCCTTCCCAAATTAACAAATCCAGGTTGATTGTTCTTAATAAATACTTTTCCAAATATTCCATATGGTGAAATATTTTTGAATAAATATCAGTTGCTTTCTGGTTTTACTGATGGAATGACTTTCATCTTCAAATAGCTAGCTGCAGCAAGAGTTAATCCATAGTAATGACTATGCATAGTAAGTACAAGAATAATACTATGGCTGTTTGAACATAAAGCATAGAACAGAATTAAAAAGTCACAAAACACCATGTTATAGTTCAACAGCTTTATTTGGAAGTACAAGCTTTCGGAGCACTGCTCCTTCATCTGGTAGATAGTGGAGTAGGATCATAGGACACCGAATTTATAGCAAAAGATCATAGTGTCATACAACTAATGCGCTATATGGAACAAACCTAGATTGCTGTTAAGTCTTTCATCTTTTAGAATGGGTTGCAGGTTTATATTCATTAATATGTAAATCCTGGAACATATTAATGAATTGAAGGTTTGTTCAATATACCGCATCAGTTGTATAACACTATGATCTTTTGCTATAAATTCCGTGTCCTATGGTCCTGCTCAACGTGCTACCTGATGAAGGAGCAGTCCTCTGAAAGCTTGTACTTCCAAATAAACCTGTTGGACCATAATCTGGTGTTTGTATGATTTTTAACTTTTGTCCACCCTAGTCCAACACCAGTACCTCCACAACATAACATAGAACACACAGTACAGGCCCTTCAGACCTTGATGTTATGCCACCCTTTTATCCTACTCTAAGATCAATCTAACACACATACCCTTGGTTTTAATTTCATCCATGTGCCTATTGAAGAATCGCTTAAATGTCGCTAATGTATCTGACTCTACCACCACCAGTAGCAGTGCATTCCATGCACCTACCACACTGTGTAAAGAAACGACCTCTGACATCTCCCCTAAACCTTCCTCCAGTCACCTTCGAATTATGCCCCCTCGTGATAACCATTTCTGCCCTGGGAAAAAGTCTCTGGCTATTCACTCTATCTATGCTTCTCTTCATTTTGTGCACCTCTGTCAAGTCGCCTCTCACCCTTCGTCGCTTCAATGATAAATTTCTCTCAACCAATTTCTTAGTTCTCTCAACCTTTTCTTTGTAAGACATGCCCTCCAGTCCAGGTAGCATGCTGGTAACTCTCCTCTGGCCCCTATCTAAAGCTTCCACACCTTTCCTATAATGAGGCGACCAGAACTGAACACAATTTTCCATGTGTGGTTTAACCAGGGCTCTATAGAGCTACAGCATAACTTTGCAGCTCTTAAACTCAGTCCTCCTGCTAATGAAAGCCAGCACACCATTCGCTATCTTAACAACCCTATCAACTTGGGTGGCAACTTTGAGGGAATCTGTGGACATGGACCCCAAGATCCCTCTGTTCCTCCGCACTGCCAAGAATCCTACCTTTAACCCTGTTATCTGCATTCAAATTTGACCTTCCAAAATGAATCACCTTGCACTTTATTTCCAGGTTGAACTCCATCTGCCACTTATCAGCCCACTTCTGTGTCCTATCAATGTCCCATTGCAACCTATAACAACCCTCCACACCATTCACCACTGCACCAATCTTCGTGTCATTGGCAAACTTAATAATCCATCCTTCGACCACGTCATCCAAGTCATTTATAAAAATCACAAAGAGCAGAGGTCCCAGAACCGATCCCTGCGGAACACCAATGGCCATTGAGCTCCAGGCTGAATACTTTCCGTCAACCACCACCCTCTGTCTTCTATGGCCAGCCAATTCTGTTCCCAGACAACCAGGTTTCCCTGTATCCATGCTTCCTTACTTGCTGAATGTGCCTATCTTGGACGACCTTATCAAGCGCCTTGCTAAAATCCATGTACATCACTTTAATATATTTTTGCATTAATTTATTTTTTCAATCCTCATCAGTGCTTGAAGTTAACATATATATGTTGATAAGAACAATGTCCATCTCTTCTCATTATTATTTCAATTATAAGCTTGTGAGAAGATTGAATTAGGGATTTCAAGAGCAGAATACTGTCTTTTAAATATTGTAACTAGATCATAATTAATTTTTCTCCAAAAATCTGTTTCAAGTTTGCTTATGTGTTGAGTCAGTTACAACTGATCAGAGTTATTAGTGTTTTTAAAAGTGGAATTTTTAAAAGTATGGTGCATTGTCCACAGAACGCACAAAGCTGCAAGCCTGCGCTGTGGAACAAATATTTTCCTGTGTTTTAGTTGTAAATGCATGTGCAATTCAAATGCAATATTCTGACTAATTTATCTTTATCTTTAGGGTTATGTAGTTTGCCCCTCTGAGAAAAGATTCCTCTTACTCTTCACTTTTCTAAAGAAGAATCGCAAGAAGAAAATCATGGTTTTTTTCTCTACATGCTTGTCTGTGAAGTATCACTATGAGCTTTTCAACTACATTGATCTACCTGTTCTGGCAATTCATGTGAGTAAAAAGGAAAAGCTTGTCAATCTTTTCTGCTCTTCGTTTCTGCTGGGATATGGTTCCATGCGTAACTTTTTTGTTGCTGATATCCAGTCCAACTGGTCATCATTCACGTTCGAACCAAGGTGATGAGTGTAGGGCAGATTATTCAAAACCATGAGAGAAATGTCAGTGAGCTTGAACCTGGTCTGCTTAGCTACAGTGATAGCATAGTTATCAAATCGTGATCAAGAGTGGACACTAGCCAATTTTCTCCTCTCTCTCTCTCCTCCATAGGCATTTAAAGATACTTGTGATAATGCTCATGCTGCCACTAGGATTTAATAATTTATTGTAGAGGAGGCACTGGCCTTGAGTTTCCTTTTATTCTGTGCAATTAAGCAAACACAGGCTGAAACACCAGATTGGATTATTCAACTGTATGGATAGCATAGAACATGATTGTTGCATTTTGAATTGAACACCCCTGGTATGGGAATTGAATAATTTAAATTCTCTCTTGGTAGCATTGATTAATTTCTAGCTGAGTATAATTAAACATGGTTATGTTCTTGAGCTATCTATTGATTGATTGTACTGTTGGGTACAGTGTTTTGATTGGTTTCAAGAGGCAAATATCAATCAATTTTGAACCTTTACTTTTCCTGATATGTATTAATGATATAAATGTTGGTGTGCAGAAGACCATTTCCAAATTTGCATCATGAGATGTGTGAATGATGCTGGAAGGTGAGAGTTTATTACTCTGTTGTGCTCCTGATAAGGAGTTACTGGGTTTTAAATAGCAATTGGGTAATGTTGTAGCATGAGTCTGGAGTGAGTGATTAGTGAGAGTAAAGGGTGCACTTTTTCCCTGCAATAGCCCTCACTTGTGAAATGTATTCCATATCCATAATATGCCCCAGGTGTGTTGCAAAATCTAATTGTCAGCCAGGCCTATAGGAGCTCCCTTGCACAGATGTTGAAGATAGTTTTCAAAGTGGTATGCTTAAGTTTTCACATGCTGTGTCTGCTGTTTTTGCCTAGTCTCCATTTGGGCCTGTCAGAGATGCTGAAAATGTCAGCACTTTTACAATGGTTTTTGTCAAAATTGTGTTGGCTTGGGAAAGAAATTCCCATTGGTTCATGTAGATGTTGCAATTCTTTGAAAAGGGTTTTGAAAACATCCTTGATGCATTACTTTGCCCTCCTGTTAACTACTGCTGTATAGAAGCTCATGTTCGAGAGCTTGTTTTGGGAAAGTCTACTGGCAAGGGTACTGATGTGGCCTACACTACATGGCCAACTGACCTGTAACCAGTACCTTGATACTGGAATGTTGGCCTGAGAGAAGGCACAGATAGTAAAGCACCAATTCTGCAATTGTATTTGAAGGAATTTGTGGATACATGGCTGGTGACATTTTTCTGGGGTTTTGAAGTCTCTGTGGTACATTGTCCATATCTACAAGGAGGGCATGTAACGACTTGACATTGCTGCCAGGTCTTGAGGTTTTTGTCGTGAAACACATTATTTCTCAGATGGCTGATGCCTTCCTGAGCAGCAGTGTCAAGTTTTACTGTCCCTGTCTCCCCTCGCTGAACGGAGGTTCTCAACGTGTGAAAACTGATCTACGATGTACATTGGCTTGCTAAGGATTTTAATCTTTATAGTAGAGCATACTGTTTCATGGAGGGAACAAGCTGGAAGAGGACCCTTGTCTTCCACATATTTAGCCTGAGCCCATTCACTCATATGCCTGAGTGAAGGCATTGATGGTATTTAAAGCTTGGTACCTGAATGTGTGTACTTACGAGTGCTGACCTTGGCCCTGGTCTGAAGGAGATATCAGTTGAACAGTTTTCTAGTTGTCTAGTGGGACAATTAATGGATTACAGGCAAATGTGGTGAGAAAGATAAAAATTTGATCAGATTAAATTGCCGACAGTATGGAAACAGGCCCTTCGGCCCAACAAGTCCATACCGACTCTCCGAAGAGTAATGTACCGTGACCCATTCCCCATATTTACCCCTGACTATGGGAATTTAGCATGACCAATTCATCTAATTTGCACATCATTGGATCGTGGGAGGAAACCGGAGCACCCAGAGGAAACCCATGCAGACACTGGGAGAATGTGCAAACTCCACACAGACAGTCACCCAAGACAGGAATTGAACCCGGGTCCCTGGCGCTGTGAGGCAACAGTGCTAACCACTGAGCCGCCATGCCACCCCCTGATGTGAGGTTCCAGCTTTGTTTTACCCCAGTTTGCAATTGTGTTTGATCTATAATGGATCAGTTGGTGAAAATCGTGGATTGCATGTCATACAGCAAGCAGAAGATAGCAGCAGTTTCTCCAGTCAGCCAAATTTAAGGATGCTCTGTAATCCCTCCCAGTTGGCAGAGTCAAGGCCTTTGTGCGATCCAAAAAGGCGAGGTATCAAGATAGCTGCTGCATATTTGATGTAAAGATCATATCCACTGTGACTAATAGCTGGAATCCACACTGTGAATCTGGGAGCAGGTTTTAGCCACAAGGAGGGAGCAACTTGCAATTTTTGCACTGTAATCACCTCCTTTCTCAAGGTGATCACAGTGATAGTGTCTCAGAGATTCCCATGCAAACTCAGATGAGGGAGATGATGTCATGTATTCCTGCCAAGAGTGCTTCACCATTGTATTTTAGTATTTCATTGGGGTTCCATCTGTGGTGGTGGCCTTGTTGGTTCTCAACTGTGGATGTCTCCACTTCAGGCTAAGGTGGCATTCAGCTGGTTGGATTTAGCATCCTGTGGTGTAATGTCAAGGGCATTTGTATCAATGACTGCATTTCAGTTGTGAAGACAATTGAACGCCACTTCCTACAAGCGCTAACTATCTTTTCGTCGTTGATAAGAATCACTCTGTTCTCAGTTGGATGTATAGGGACTGAAACACATTAACCACTTAATCCTAGGAGCCCACTGTTTTCCTTGTTTGTGGATAAGTGTTGAAGTGCATTCCATATTGATCAGCAAATGTTCACTGGGATGAAGGCTAAGAAGATAGCCAATCAGATATTCCTGCCTCATCAGTGCTATTTTTAATTCCTGATGTCACATTTCAAACTCTGGGCCTGAAGATCTCCTTTACCACTGCTGGTATAATTAGCTCCGTCCATCCTGTCTCCATACAGGTTTTTACTTTGAAGCTGCTCTTCCTTTTCAGGCTGTTTTGATAATACACCTTTCTGTGTTGTTTCTCAAGCTTTGGCTTGAAGTAATAAATCTTGGCTTCTCTCTTCTGAAATACAGTGCTGCATCTACTTTGAAGTACAGTTTCTATAAAACACTCAGTGTCTGCCTGGATTATGGGTTCAAATTATGTATATATTAATGATTACTGAAAAGAATTGTACAATTTGATCTACAAAATACTTGTAATGTCTAAATGCAAATCACTTCCCTTAATCGTTTCTCTGAATTGTCTTTGTTCAAAGGGAAAGCAAAAGCAAACAAAACGTACATCCACCTTCTTCCAGTTCTGTAATGCAACTAGTGGAATACTGCTGTGTACAGATGTCGCTGCCAGAGGGCTGGATATTCCTGAAGTAGACTGGATTGTACAGTATGATCCCCCAGATGATCCAAAGGTAGGTATAATATCACTTTAAAGTGAGCATTAATGTAAAAATACTAATTCTGAAGTTTGTTACCAGTTTTCTCTCCAGTGTATTCATAGATCAAACAGATTTAAGCCCATTGATTTGCTTAAGCGTAAAGTACACTTAAGTGGATCTGAATGTTTCAATTAACATTTCTTGTAGGATATCTTGTTTGCCGTGGAAGTGGCCTGATTTCTTTGTTAAAGGCAACATGCTTAACTTTCAACAGAGTTACGAATTAACAAGGCTTTGGAGTGACATTTAAGCTAGGTGTGGCCTTTTGAATTTCCCAGTTAGAGATTAGAGAACTGGTTTTAATGAGAATTCAATAACTTGGTGATCATTTATTTCCAAATTATCTATCAAACTGTATTCATTGCAAGCCCTTGAAAGTATTTATGCTGTACTTCTATCAAAATGAAATGTAAGTTCATTATGTACAATCTTTTCATTATCCTACCAGGAATATATCCACCGTGTGGGCAGAACTGCAAGAGGAATTAATGCACAAGGGAATGCATTACTTATTCTGAGAATGGAAGAACTGGGTTTCCTTCGTTATCTCAAACATGCCAGGGTAATTATTTTTTCACAGGCATTGAGAATTATTTCAAAGTTCAATTAACTAGTTAAAAACGTTGATGTGAATTGAGTAATTCCTAACTTTTGCTTTGGTTTTGGAATTTTTTTAATAAAACTGAATACAATTTAAGAATTCTCTGCTCATAATGGATAATTTCTAAATTCTTTCATGATAATGTCAAATTGCTCCTAATGAGCCAGTCACAGATGGAATTGCATTATCTTTTTTGGAAAAATTTAAACTCTGACTCTGACTTGAATACAAGTTCCCTAAACTTGTAATCTCTGGTTTCATTTTGCTAGTTGCTGTCTCTGGTTTGATAGTGATAAAGTAAATTGTGGGAATAGGTGCAATCATAGAAACTTGAAAATTTTTATAGTTTTGCATTAATAATTGTTGTTGGAGATTTGTCTAAAACTAATTGGTTTTGTAATAGAAGGAAAGCTTATACACTTTTGGCATTGCAAAGCACGAAGTAACCAATAATGTACTATTGAAGTTTAATTCCAGTTTTAATGTGAAGATTAACTATAGGCTCATCATAATGCATATGTTGTAGATATTGAGTTTAGGGTGTAGGTTTGCTCGCTGAGCTGTAGATCTGATATCCAGACATTTCATTACCTGGCTAGGTAACATTATCAGTGGCGACGTTCATGTGAAGCGAAGCTGTTGTCTCCTGCTTTCTATTTATACCTTTCTCCTGGATAGGGTTCCTGGGGTTGTTGAAGGTGAAGTGGGTGGTGAGGCACAGGTCCACTAGCTTCATGATGTTTTTGTTGGTAATGTGATTGGTGGTTGGGGTGTGTGTGATGGTCTCTTCTAAAAGTTGGTTGTTCCGGGTAGCTGGTGTTCCGGGTAGAGAGACTATGGGTCTGAGGGGAGCTCCTGGTTTATGGGTTTTTGGAACCAACTTAGAGACTGGCCAAAGAACTACACGCAAGACTGAAATACCTAGTAGAAGAGTCGCAGCACTCCATCCACTCCACCCAGAAATTCCTAAAAATCATCAAAAACACCAAAATAGAGGAAGATGAAACAATGATCTCATTCGACGTAACAGCACTGTTCACCTCCATCAACATCAACCTGGCAAAGGAAACACTTTTAGAAGAGACCATCACACACACCCCAACCACCATCAATCACATTACCAACGAAAACATCATGAAGCTAGTGGACCTGTGCCTCACCACCCACTTCACTTTCAACAACATAATCTACAAACAAACCAACGGCACACCCATGGGATCTCCGCTATCAGGATTCATAGCAGAAGCGGTAATGCAAAGACTAGAACAAACAGCCCTACCAACCATCAAACCAAAAATCTGGGTCCGCGACGTAGATGACACCTTTGTCATCACAAAACGAAACAAGATAGAAGAGACATTTAACATTATCAATGACACCCTCACAGGCATAAAGTTCACCAAGGAGGAAGAAACCGACAACAAACTCACATTCCTGGACATCACAGTCGAAAGAAAGGACAATGGAGAACTACAAACCTGCGTATACAGAAAACTGACAAACACTGACTAAATACTTAACTACACCAGCAACCATCCCAACACACACAAATGAATCTGTATCAGAACACTATTCCAACAAGCCACCACACACTGCAGCACAGACGAACTTCGGAAAACAGGAGAACCACCTATACAACGTATTCAAGAAGAACGGATACTCAAAAAAAAAACAGTCCGTAGATTCCTCAGGAACAAACCACGACATGCAGACCAAACACAGCCAGAAACCCTAACCACCTTATCATACATCCAAGTCATCTCAGAAATGACAGCCAGACTACTAAGACCCCTCGGAATCCTAGTAGCACACAAACCCACCAACACTCTCAAACAAAAACTAACAAACTTAAAAGACCCAATACAGCCCATGGACAAAACCAACGTCATCTACAAAATTCCATGCAAGGACTGCCACAAACACTACGTAGGACAAACAGGAAGAAAGTTAGCCACCAGAATACACGAACACCAGCTAGCCACAAAAAGACATGACCCTCTCTCCCTCGTAGCCCTACACACAGATGAAAAAAACTACCACTTCGACTGGGACAACACATCTATCCTAGGACAGGTTCAGCAAAGACATGCCAGAGAATTCCTAGGGGCCTGGCACTCCAACCACAACGCCATAAACAAATGCACAGATCTAGATACCATTTATCAACCCCTCAGAAAACGAACAGGAAATGACATCACCACAAATCCCAGGAACCCCATCCAGGAGAAAGATATAAATAGAAAGCAGGAGACAACAGCTTCGCTTCACTTGAAGTCGCCACTGATGATGTTACCTAGCCAGGTAATGAAACGTCTGGATATCAAACCTACAGCTCAGTGAGCAAACCTCAACCTAAGCTACAAACATTGCATATTTTTGAGTTATCTTCTGATTTGCTGGCGCAATATATAATCACATCTCCTGGTCAGACACAGGCGTTTGCAATCACTTGAGCTTGATTGAATTGGAAATGATTGAAGTTTTCACTTTATTTGAAGTCTTATTAATGTCAATGCTAAATTTTATTTTGATAGGTACCATTGAATGAATTTGAGTTTTCTTGGAGCAAGATTGCAAATATACAAGTTCAGGTAAAATTGCATGTCTACATTATAACAGTGATTTAAAGTATTTTTCGGAACAAATCTTTGGATTCAAAAATGAGGTTCGCTGGTTTCTCTGGGAACTTGCCAATTCCATGCATACAATGAAGCTACCGTGCAAAGTGATGAAATTTATATTTTAGGCCTTGAATTGGATTTGTTTAAAATCCCATGATATTAAAAGCTAGGACTGAGTCAGAAAAAGATGTTTCAAAAGGAAAACCTCAGTGCAACGGTGAATTTGGGAATGGTTTAGTCGCATGACTGGTTGGCAATCCTGCAATGCAATGCAATAGCTCTGGAGGCAAATACGAATGACATCAATTCTGGAGCAATTGTGTGCTTTTGAAAATATAATTTGTTCAGGAATCCTTTCTGGGATGTATGTTGTTTTTGTGGCAAATACTGAAGCAACAACTTGCAGTAATATACAAGAGAGTTTCTGGAGAGGAATAGTTATCAAATAGCTGCTGCATCGACTTCGGCAGCTGATTACAGAATGGTATTTAGTGGGATCTGACTGCGGGTGTGCCTCAGGAACTATGTGGATGAGAAAAACATTATAATAGAAATCGAACATTGCGACATGTAATTGATCAGCAGCTATCTTCAGCCATTTGTAAACTGCAGTGTTAATAACATTGCCTAACAACATTAGTTTCCCCATTTGCTGCAAAGTTTAGTTGCTCTTATTTAAAACTCTGTAGGGCATAATTACCTTTTATAGAACCATACCGCAAAGTAGAATACTCGATCACTGTGTTTACTTGAATAAAACACACAATTGTCTGTTTTCTCTCCAAGGCATATTTTAATTTCTGTTTAATACTGCAAATGGATTTATCTTGTGTGTTCACTCTGGCCACTGAACACCAACCAGCAATTGTGTCCACTATTCATTCTCATCTGTACGCATTAAACATGGGGACAATCATTTTAGGTTCACTTTATCATCCTTTCAGTTAAACAGAAATCGAGTGATGAGAAAAGTTTGCGCTCAGTGTTTTTCACTCTCCTTCCCGGCCCTCTGGTTACATCTATGTTAGAAGTGTCTTTCCGAAAGCTATATAATGAATCATGATCTCTTCAATTTGTAAACCTCAGAAATCAGGTATTACAGTTGTTGATCTCAGATTCCTGGTGATTGAAACTAATGTAAAAGGAAAGACACAATCTAAATATGTTTTTGTTCTTATTTCAGCTTGAAAAGTTAGTTGAACAAAATTATTACTTGCACAGATCAGCACAAGAAGCGTACAAGTCTTACATCCGTGCCTATGCTTCTCATTCTCTCAAAGACATATACAATGTCAGCACCCTGGATCTGCCCAAAGTAGCTCTTTCATTTGGCTTCAAAGTGCCACCATTTGTTGATCTTAGTATCCTTTTAAAAGTGGTTTCCTTTATTTATTTCTAGATTGAAATAGGTTATATATAATCATATTGACAGCCTTCAAAATAAATTGCTCTGTTTTTTTTCTAATCATTTCTTTGACCATCCTGATTTAAGCAGTGTAGATGGAAGCCATTTCAAGTGAAAGCATTTTCTTTGAAACAAGATTTGTGTATGTATGTATGTATGTATAAGAAAATGGTTAAGGTGCCATTGTGGTGTTTCTTGTAGTTTGAAATCTAATTTTGGTAATAAGCATAAAGTGAAGGGGTGCTTTGAGACGCTAATGAATGTTGGTATCTAAATCAGTTTGTCCCAAAGTTGTCATTTCATTTAAAATGAAATTAGATGGTTTAATTTAATTAGATGGTTGATTTTCCTTTCAAGTAATGCAAAGTAAATTGGAATACTGTTCCAAAATGGCAAGCTCTTAAATACTGTAGCGCATTTTGTACTTAAATGTTGACCCAAGAACAGTTAAAACAGAATTTCTAATTGGCAAGGAGCGTAAATGTTTATCATGACCATAATTATTTTTTTTTTAAAATCATCCATTTAGTTGTTGATTTTATGTAACTCTAAATTTGTATCCTCTTCCTGCTCTGCCCCCCTTGTTCTCCCAATAGTTATTTTACTGTTTGCAGCCTTGGGCTTGGGTATTTGTTAGTGAATCAAGCCTATTCTTACCAGCAATTTATAGAGTTACATAATGACTACAGTACAGAAAAAGGTTGTGTACAGGGTTCTGTTGGCATTTATGCTCCGCATAAGGTTTCTTTCTTTGCCTGGATGTCTAGCCCTATTATAATACCCTATTTCCTTTTGGTCAATCCAAATGTGGCTTCCTTTTAAGTGTGTCCACAATATTCACTTCCGCTACTCCTAGTGGGATTAATTGATATGAATATACATTTAAGCGAAGCTGCTTGTCGGTTGAAAGGATTGGAGTACGTAGCCATTTTGCCACCTTGTCCAAAAACATTAAGCCACTCAAACCAAATCTTTACCTTATGTATACTCTGCTCTTGTCTTTTCCTTATGGCTATTTTTTAATAGTTATTTAGATCCCATCTCAGATTTTTTAAACTGATAAAAATGTATATTTTTTCACATTCATGCAATTTATATTTTAATGATTTGGAACAATAAACAAAATGACTGTTTGAGAGTTGATCTGGCCATTGTTCTGAAAAAGGACAAGGGAAGATAATAACATGTCAAATGGAAGTTAAACCATGTCTCTCCAGCCTATTTAACTTTTTTAATTTTTGTTAGACATGTTTAAAGGTGTTTCATGTCTGAATTTTGTTATTAGTTTGCAAATGGTACTCAGTGTATTTCTTCCTAATCATTTCAGCTATAATTTGAACTTTTTCTTCCTGACGTAGTTTTTCCTTAACCAGAATTCTCTAGATATAAATGCATGCAGAGGGACGAAACTGAAGAAGAGAGGTGGTGGAGGTGGATTTGGGTACCAGAAGGCCAAAAATGTCCATAAAGCAAAGATCTTCAAGCAAGTTGGCAGGAGTAAACCAGACAAGAGGCAGTTTTCTCGTTGAATAGCTCAAACGCAACTGCAGTTTTATTTATCCTTTTTTAAAGCCAGAGCATTGGGATTTTCTTCTACAATAAATGCCTCTGATTAAGCAGCATTGGCAACTTCAGACAGTACTGATTTAAAGCAGTCAGTAACTGATTCAGTCACACTTCTACACATGTAAAACTATTGTCTTTACACACGATCTTTTATAGAATTTGCTACTTAAACGCATTTAGTTTGAATATAAAACCCTGATTTATAAATCAATCTGTAAATTGTGACAATGTTAGAGTACATTGAGTAATATTAAGGATTCAGCATAGCATTTCCCATTGAACTGATTTTTTTATTTTAAGATAATTAGCAGGACCAGGGATATTGATAGTTTTGTTGAATATATAGTCTAGAAATGAAAAAATGTTCACTTTTGCTGACTATAATAAACCATTCCATGTTTAGCTAATCTACACAAAGGTCAGTCCAATGCCATCCAAAGGAAGAAAAGCCAGAAGGAGCATAACGTGTTCAGTGCTCTACGAGTTCAAGCTGACTATAAAGCTTTGTTGATTAGTAGTCCCTTTTTTAATGTCATTTACAAATGTACATTTATCTTTTCCATAGTTGGTATTCTAAATCCATTTTTCGGGAGGCATTTTGCTGTGTTATTTGCATCACTTTCAAAATAGCATAGGTTTTATTTTAAGCATCTAGTCTTAACCTCAGCTACTCTTAGACCATAAGCATACAGGAACAGAAGTTAGTCATTTAACCCTTTCAGTCAGTTCTATCATTCAATAAGATCATGCCTCATCTGATTGTGGTCTCAGTTCTACTTTCCTATCTACACCCTATAACCATCAATTCTCTTTTCCTATGTTTATACTAAAGCCATAATAAATTCTTAATGTCGCAAGTTCATCCCAACCGCACAACTATTTACATTATTTCCAATGAGAATTGCTCTCGGGCCATATGTTCGTCGTTTATACTGAATTGTGTACAGTTATAAACAACTTTACTGGTTTTGTTAATACAAAGGAAGACGACTAACCAGTGCCATGGACTGATTTTTGTTACTTTTTTTTGCATAGTGCTTTTGTTGATACGTTTAATGATATCATTACACTCATTTCATGTGGTGACTGTACTATATTTTATTGTTGTTTTGTTAGGAGAAATAAATCCTAGTAGACAGCAAATAAAAACACTCAATCCAGGACCTGACATAGACATGCTATACATTTACTATAAGGTTAAACTTTTAATAGGAAGTTGTGCTGAAAATTGTACAACCAAGGTTGAGTAAGTTCACAGTAGGAATGCAAGCCTATTAATGCTAGACGACAAGTGACTTTGAGCGACTTTAAATGCCATTCTACTCACGCCATATTTCCAGCAATGTTCATCGAGTTTATGTGCAGACCTTAGTACTGATGGCAACAGCTATCCTAGTGGCAATGGGAGGTAGTAGTGAGATTTTTGCAACTATCTTTAATTCAAATTTCAGGTATTTCATTGTTTTAAGTTTTCATGCTCCGTGTTGTCTTTCAGAAAATATGCGGCCATGAGAAAATGATTTACCAACCAAAACTTAGTTAACAAACATTTGAATTACTGCTCAAGTTCTTGTCCACGAGCATGCTTAGAGTTAGTCTTAGGAATTAAGCTCAAAAACGATATTCGGTCAGTAAAAAGATTTTTGAACATTTGGATATAACTGAAAAAGCCTAGAATTTTTAGCATCAGAAGCTATCATGTTATTTCTATTATTATTAATGAAAAAATACAAGAAATATAAAGCAATAAATTCTCACTTTGAATGTACCTACTTAATAAATTCCTGTTGTACGATCTTGCCAGAAATGGGAAAGATGTCATTGACCCAATTCAGCTCTTTCTGGCCAGTTATGGTGCCTTTTTCTACTTATAGTGGCATCTCCCAGGAATTAGTGTTCTCCTGCTATATTGTGATGCTAAAAGGTCATTCTTCATTGGTTCCATGGGAGGGCCTCCTTTTTGAGTAGTCTTTGATTCATAGACAGGTTCCCTGTGGGAACTACACAAGCTTCCTTGAACACAGTCATGAGAGCCTGACTGATTCCAGCATCCTTCTGTACCTATTGACCTGAGCTTGAACATGTTAGTTACCTGTGCAGCCTCATCCATTAGATGCAACTACAACAGTGGCCTGTGCTGACCACAAAATCTCTCCCAACCTATGTTCAACTCCAGTTGCAAGACCTTGGCAGTCATCTTAAAATGCAGTGTACAGCCTTTCATTTTTGGAAAGCTTCATAACCTCCCAATACTTTTTGGGATCTCTAAATCTTGAACACGTGCATTAAAATATGAAAGAAAATGACCAATTTAATCACTTTAAATGTTCCAGTTGATGCATCTAAAAAAAGTCTCTGGACCTCAAACTAACAAATCTATATTTTTTTTGGATGGGTAGCTGATCAACTATTAATCCAACCATATATCTTCTGCCGTTGTTCTTCGAAATATTGCCAGGGTTGGAGGATCTGAGCTACAGGGAGAGGCTGAACCGGCTGAGTCTGTTTTCTCTGGAGCGTCGGAGGCTGAGGGATGACCTTATAGAGGTTTACAAAATTGAGTGGCATGGATAGGATAAATAGGCAAAGTCTTTTCCCTGGGGTTGTTGAGTCCAGAACTAGAGGACATAGTTTTAAGTTGAGAGGGGAAAGATATATAAAAGAGACCTACAGGGCAACTTCACACAGAGGGAGGTACGTGTATGGAATGAGCTGCCAGAGGATGTGGTGTAGGCTGGTACAATTGCAACATTTAAGAGGCATTTGGATGGATGTATGAATAGGAAGGGTTTGGAGGGATATGGACTGGGTGCTGGCAGGTGGGACAAGATTGGGTTGGGATATCTGGCATGGACAGGTTGGACCAAAGGGTCTGTTTCCATGCTGTACATCTCTATGGTCATGGGTTTGGAAGCTACTGCCTGAGGACCTTTTAGTGAATTTCTGTGGTTTATCTTTATAAATGGAATGCACTGCTGCTACTGAGTGTTGGTGGTGGAGTGAGTGGATGTGGGACAAACAAGTGGGTTGCTCTGTCCTGGATGATTTCTTGAATGTTATTGGAGCTGCACACATCCAGGTATGTAAAGTGCATTTCATCATACTTCTGACTTGTGCCTTGTAATCGGTGGATAGACTTTGTGGAATTAGGAAGTGAGTTTCTTGTCTATCCTCTGACTTGCTGTTTTAGCCACTATTTTTATGGTGAGTTCAGTTGAGTTTCTGGCCAATGATAACCCTCAGGATGTTGATTGTGGGAAATTCCGTGATGTTATTGTCAAGAGGCAATGGTTAGATTGTATCTTACTGGAGATGGTCACTGCCTGGCATGTGGTAGTGGAAATATGACTTGCCTCTTGTCCAGGTCTTGTTGCATGTGAACATAGACTGCTTCATTATTTGAGAAGTTACAAATGGTGCTGAATATTGTGCAATCATCAGTAAATATCCCTACTTCTGACCTGATGGTGGAAGCTGAAATGGCTGGGCCTAGGACACTGTCTTGAAGAACTCCTACTGAGATGCCCTTACACTTAGATGACTGAACTCCCAACAACTGCAACTGTCTGCTTATGTTGTTTGGCATGTGAGTAGCCCATTTGGTAGTTTCACCAGTTAACACCTCATTTTTCATATGGTCCTGGCATGCCCTTATACACTCAGTGTTGAACCAGGGTTAATCCTCCGGCTTGATGGTAAGATATACTGGGCCATGAGGTTGAAAATGGTGCAGGTGTACAATTCTGCTATTGATAGCCAAGTATATCATGGATGCCCAGTCTTGAGTTGCCAGATCTGTTCAAGGTCTGTCCCATTTAGCACAATGATACTGCCACATAACACAATGGAAGGTATTCTTACTGTGACAGCAAGACTTATCTTTCTGATACTGTCATGGACAGATTCATCTGCAACCAACAGATTGGTAAGGACGAGGTCAAGTATTTTTCTACAATGTTGGTTCCTTGATTTGCTGCAGACTGAGTCTAATTGTCCTTTTGGACCCAACCAGCTTGATCAGTAGTGTTGCACTGAAATCCTCCACTCGGAGTACATTTTGTGCTCTTGCCATTTTCAGTGCTTCCTCTAGGTATTGTTCAACATGGAGGAATGCTGATTATTCAACTGAGGGAGTATGGTATGTGGTAATCAGCAGGACCTTTCCTTACCCAAGCTTAACCTGAAACCATGAGACCTGGTAATTCTTTCTTGACTGAATACTACTGTGCTGCCATCTCTGCTAGTGGGGCAGGACATATCCAGGGGTGGTGATGGTAACATCTGGAATGTTGTAAGGTGTGATTCTGAATTTGTGACTGTGAAGCTGCTGCTTGACTCGTCAGAGACCGCTCTCCCAATTTTGGCAGTAGTTCCAAGATATTATTAGTACTGTGGAATTTGCAGAGTCAACAGAGCTGTTTGTGCCATTCAGCTCTAGTGCTTGGGTTAATACTAAGTGATTTGTCCAGTTTTGTTTACTTGTTGAGACTTCATAATGATTGATGCCTCTGCCTGGCTTGGTAATACACAGCAGAGGACAGTTGAGTCAACTGCATTGCTATTTGTCTAGTGTCACATATAGACTGTTACAATATATGACATATCTGACTCAGCAAAAACCTGTGTGCTATCCACAAGGGCCAGGTCAGAAGTGTGATCACTCTCCATTTGCTTGGATCAGTGTATTTCCAATGAGAGACAGCTGTATCCAGGACAAAGCAGCCTATTTGCATAGTACTGCATCTCCACTGTAGCAACAGTGTGTGCCATCTATAAAATGCAATGTCAAAATTCACCAAACCTCCTGACAAAGTAACTTCTAAACCTATAAGCAGTATCATCTAGAAGGACAAGGGCGGCAGATACATAGGGAACCACTATGTGCATTTGCATCTCCAATCATTCACCGTTCTGCATTGGAAATATATTGTTGCTGGATCAGAATCCTTGAATTTCCTCCTTAACAATATTCTGACTCCACACCAAATGAACAGATGCAGTTCAAGAAACCACCTTCTTTTCAAGTGCATTTAAGGATGGGCAGTAAATACTAGTACAGCTAGAGAAGCCCACATCAGTTGAAGAATGCCCAAAGCCAGTTTGATTTATTTGTCACCGTGAAGATAAATTACCTCATGCAGGCCTTTGTAACTGGACTATCTAGACTTAACTCATGCTAGAAAGGGCTTGTACTTGTGGAGCATACTCTGAACCCTCTAAGCTCTTCAAGGCTGCCCAGTTCTTTTCATTATGTCAGCAAAGACAGCAGCTGAATTGCATATAGCTAGATCCTGCAAATGGCCATGAGAAACGATCAAATATTATAATTTGGTGTATTGCTGAAGAAATAAATATTGAGTCTATTAAATGATTTACAAGAATGTCGTCAGGATTGGAGGATTTGAGCTCTAAGGAGAGGCTGGGATATTTTTTTCTTGAGTGTTGGAGGCTGAGGGGATGAACTTCAAGGTTTATAAAATCGCGAGGGGCATGGATAGAGTGAATAATCAAGGTCTTCCCCAGGGTAGGGAGTCCAAAACTAGAGGGCATAGGTTTAAGTTGAGAGGGGTAAGATTTAAAAGGGACCTGAGGAGTAACCTTTTCACATTGAGGCTGGTGCCTATATGGTGGGCAGAGGTTCAACATTTAAAAGGCATCCGGATGGGTACATGATTATGAAGAGTTTAGACAGATATGAGTGACATGCTGGCATGTGGCACTAGATCAGTTTAAGATAGCTGTTCAGTATGGATGAGTTGGACTGAAAAGTCTGTGTCTGTGCTTTACAAATCTATGACTCACTGTGGACAAATAGAGCAATGCATCTACATGACTGGATAACTTATTACCAAAAATGCAACATCTTGTTTAAGTTAAGCAATATATGACACATCAAATAACTAAGAATTCTTTCAAAAATTTTCTAATCTTCTTTAAAATGAATGAAAGATGACACAGCATAAACTTTGAGGTTAAACTAGCAAGTAGCATAAAAACAAACAGTAACAACTTCTTTAAATATATAAAAAGGAAGACCAAAATGAATATTGGCCCCTTAGCAAATATCAATGGGTAATAATACTGGGAAATCTGGAAATGGTAGAGGAGTTGAGTAAATACTTAATATCAGTCATTGCTGTAGGAGATGCCCATAGCATTCCGAAAGTACTAAATAATCAAAGGTTGAGCTTTGAAGGAAATAAATACAATAACTATTACCAGAAGAAAATGCTAGGAAAAGTAATAAGGCCAATAAGTCCCTGGATGTGGTGGATTGAATCCTAAGATATTAAAGGAAATAGCTGTAGAGATATTGGATGCACTGGAATTAGTCTGCCAAAAACATATAGTTTCTGGAAAAGTCTTGATGGGCTTGGAAAACTGCCAGTTAGCACCTTTAATCAATATGGAAGGGAAACAATATTGGTAGTTATAAGCCAGTTAGTTTAACATCTGTCATTGATAAAATGTCGGAGTCTATAAAGAGAACCAGTAGGTGAAATTTACATTTCTAAAAGGCATTCAATAAGATGTTACATATGGTGCCACTTAATAAGAGCCATTCCATTATCCCAATTTCTCTGTATCCGTTGCATTTGTTCTGATGATGTAACATTTGACTAGGGTGCATTTGATATATGGTCCTCATTCCTCATCTGAGGAATCACATCCTGCCCAATTCCCATTGTGATGACAAGGCCTTCAGTGGTGTCCAGCCCATTTGCAACATTTCTGCCCTCCCCTTCTCCTCCCTCTCAGATTGATATGGTTCGTCTTATCCTCACTTTCCACCCCAACAGTTACCTCCAAAGAGTCATCTTTCAATGCCTCCAGCAGGATAAAATACATTTTTCCTTCCTCTCCTCTGTAATTATTCCATAAGGTGAAGGTACCGGTGTTGGGCTGGGTTGGACAAGGTCAAACATCATATGACACCAGATTATAGTCCAATGGGTTTATTTGAAAGCATTAGCTTTTGGAGTACTGCTCTCATGGACACACACTCTCTCTCTCAGATGCATATACTCCACCACACTCACACACACACTCTCTCAAACTTACACACCCAGTATCTCTCAAACACACGTACACTCAGATGCATAGACTCCCTCATACTCCCACACGCTCTCAAATATGCACACACATACCCACACACTCTCTCTCCCCCTCTCTTACTTGCACATGCACGCACATGCATGTACGTATAAGTCTGTGGGGTGCATTTGTATTTGCAAATGCAT
This sequence comes from Chiloscyllium plagiosum, assembly GCF_037043375.1. Lineage (NCBI taxonomy): Eukaryota > Metazoa > Chordata > Chondrichthyes > Orectolobiformes > Hemiscylliidae > Chiloscyllium > Chiloscyllium plagiosum. The sequence goes on along the minus strand of NW_028270145.1, from coordinate 75,245,905 downwards.
TCTATTTTGTTCAAAAAGCACACAATTTGAAGACAGCCAGTCAATGTGGCATTTTATAAACTCGTACTTTGAAAATAAAAGTCACAGTCAGACTCCAAACAAGATTAGATCAGATTAGATTACTTAGTGTGGAAACAGGCCCTTCGGCCCAACAAGTCCACACCGACCCATTCCCCTACATTTACCCCTTCATCTAACACTCACCTAAAATACATTGTCTGATCAGAGGTGTCACCATAAGTTGTCTCAGGCCAGTGCCGTGAAGGAAATTCTGGGATTGGCACATTAAACAATTGAAACCTGCATTCTAACTGATCAAAGATTTAAGAGCAATTTATGTGTAATCAATTTATTTGCATGAGTTGTATGACCCTTTGATCTTTTCCTTATAAATTCTGTGTCTAAGATCTTCCTTTCTCACTAACCCCTAATGAAGGAGCAGTGTTCCAAACATTAGTGTTTCAAATAAATCCATTGGACTATAACCTGGTGTTGTGTGATTTTTACAATCATTCAGTAAAGACTTCACCCTCAGTGCCATCTGCGGAAAATAAAGAACATGAAAGCATAGGAAGGGTTAAAGCGTGAAGACCACTGGCAATGTGTGATCTGTGGAAGGCAGGATGGGATAAGAATAGTGGAATGCTCTTACACCATTTAGCAGAGTAAGATTAAGGCTGAAAGGTCACTATGGCGAGATGAAATAGCACAAGTAATAAAGCAAGTTTCTCTGTTAAGTGTTATGATAGGATTGGGATCATAAATATGTGGGACATGACATTAAATATCTAATTAATAGTAGAGTCAGCTTGAGACAGGAGGCTATTGTAATAGATGGTATAGCTAAATATCTCTCATGACAGGTTAGTCTGGAATAGAAGATCACTGTAGCAGAGTTAGCAATAAATATCTAACCGTGACATTAGAATAACATTAAGTAGAATGAACAACTAAGTAGAAAATGGGAACTAACATCACTGGTTTATTGTGTAGCTAGAGTGAGGTACTTTGATTAATGTAGTTGGACATAGAGTCATAGAGATGTACAGCATGGAAACAGACCCTTCAGTCCACGCCGACCAGATATCCCAACCCAATCTCGTCCCACCTGCCCGCACACGGCCCATATCCCTCCAAACCCTTCCAATTCATATACCCATCCAAATGCCTCTTAAATGTTGCAATTGTTCCAGCCTACACCACATCCTCTGGCAGCTCATTCCATACACATACCACCCTCTGCGTGAAAAAGTTGCTCCTTAGGTCTCTTTTATATCTTTCCTCTCTCACGCTAAACCTGTGCCCTCTAGTTCTGGACTCCCCAACCCCAGGGAAAAGACTTTGCCTATTTATCCTATCCATGCCACTCATAATTTTGTAAACCTCTATAAGGTCACCACTCAGCCTCTGACGCTCCAGGGAAAACAGCCCCAGCCTGTTCAGCCTCTCCCTATAGCTCAGATCCTCCAACCCTGGCAACATCTTTGTAAATCTTTTCTGAACCCTTTCAAGTTTCACAACATCTTTCCGATAGGAAGGAGACCAGAATTGAACGCAATATTCCAACAGTGGCCTAACCGATGTCCTGTACAGCTGCAACATGACCTCCCAACTCCTGTACTCAATACTCTGACCAATAAAGGAAAGCATACCAAACGTCATCTTCACTATCCTATCTACCTGCAACTCCACTTTCAAGGGGCTATGAACCTGCACTCCAAGGTCTCTTTGTTCAGCAACACACCCTAGGACCTTACCATTAAGTGTATAAGTCCTGCTAAGATTTGCTTTCCCAAAATGCAGCACCTTGCATTTATCTGAATTAAACTCCATCTGCCACTTCTCAGCCCATTGGCCTATCTGGTCAAGATCCTGTTGTAATCTGAGGTAACCCTCTTCCCTGTCCACTACACCTCCAATTTTGGTGTCATCTGCAAACTTACTAACTGTACCTCTTATGCTCGCATCCAAATCATTTATGTAAATGACAAAAAGTAGATGGCCCAGCACCGATCCTTGTGGCACTCCACTGGTCACAGGCCTCCAGTCTGAAAAACAACCCTCCACCACCACCCTCTGTCTTCTACCTTTGAGCCAGTTTTGTATCCAAATGGCTAGTTCTCCTTGTATTCCATGAGATCTAACCTTGCTGATCAGTCTCCCATGGGGAACCTTGTCGAATGCCTTACTGAAGTCCATATCGATCACAACTACTACTCTGCCCTCATAAATCGTCTTTGTTACTTCATCAAAAAACTCAATCAAGTTTGTGAGATATGATTTCCCACGCACAAAGCCATGTTGACTATCCCGAATCAGTCCTTGGACATGCTGATAAGTTAACAGAAGCATGATTAAAAAAGATATAAAAATCCATGGACCCTGAGGTTCAGGGGTATTCGCGAATCTGCTTTCTCAGTGTCACGGTTTTTTGTTTGCAAATAAAAGACCCACTTCTTGAGGAACTCTCTGCGTCTCCTGGTGCTTCTCTATATTTTCTCCACAACACACCCTGACACACTCCATCACTCCTAACACATTGTCACTCAATTACCACCCCCCACCCATGTGAACTTCCCATGCTATCACAGAAGGTGTCATTCTTGCCCTATCGCCTTATTCCTCCTCATTGTTCAATGTCCCAAAAATACCTTCCAGGTGAAGCAACGTTTTTCTTATACTTCTTTGAATCTAAATGATTGTATTCAATTTTGGGATCTCTTTTACGCTGGCGAGACTAAACTCAGACTCAGTGACTGCTTTGCAGAACATCTCCTCTCTGCCTGTAGGAATGATCTTAACCCTTCAGTTGCTTGTCATGTTAATGAAGCATCTTGCTCCTATGACATTTCCATCTTGTGTCTGTTACAGTGTTCCAACAAAGTACAACATAAGCAGAAGAAACAAAACCTCATTTTCTGCTTACACACTTTATGCCCTCTCGGACTCAAAATTAAATTCAACAAGTGCAAAATATGACTTCTGTCCTCCACTTTGATTAAATCCATACTCCAGTTCCCCCACCCATTATTAATTCAGTTTCTCTCTGTTAGCAAAGATTCTAACATACCTGTTGAGTTTCTCCAGTACTTTGTGTTTTTATTTAAAAAGTGCAGAAGTTGTTAAAACTATATAAGGCACCAGTTAGACCATACCTGGAATACTGTGAACAGTCTTTGTCCACTTTCCTGAGGAATGTAGCAGTGGACAAAACTCTGAAAGAGCCATATGGATGCTGGAAACCTGAAACAAAAACATATACCACTAAAAAGTCTCAGGAGAACAGGAAGTATTTATGGAGAGAAATCAAAATTAATGTTTCAGGTCCAGTGACCCTTCTTCAGGACTCAATGCTATATGGCATTAGACCCAGTCCAGAGAAGGCTCCCTATATTGATGCCTGGCATGGAGAGATTCTCCTACAAAGAAAGGTTAGGTAGTTTTGATCTGCACTGTAAAGAAAAATGGTAGGTGACCATAGAGTCATAGAGATGGACAGCATGGAAACAGACCCTTCAGTCCAAGTCATCCATTCTGACGAGATATCCTAAGTAAATCTAGTCCCATTTGCCAGCACTTGGCGCATATTCCTCTAAACCCTTCCTATTCATACCCTTCCAGATGCCTTTTAATAATTGTACCAGCCTCCACCACTTCACCTGGCAGCTCATTTGTCACAAAGCTATCTCTTTTCACCTAGAAGCTGTTCCTTGGCTTAAGGAAACTCTGTCCTTGATTTTGTTCAGTGGGGCAATAAATCGGGCTGGGCTCCAATCAGTCTGGAATGTTTTGAGTGGTTTGGCCTAGTCCATAACAGATTGCGGGCTCTTTGCATGATTTTAAACAGCAAGTGGTAGGTGCTAGTGTCTTTCCTTCAGGTGTTGGTTTGGTTGGGTAGACAAAGCTTGGGATAGTAATGGCTCGTTCAGTCATCAAACGTTTTCTGGAAGTGGATGCAGTGACTTTGGAAGGTTTGCAAAAGGGGAATAAGACCAAGTTGCAAGAATTAACAGAGAAGCTGAAATTGGAACTGCCAGCTTCTGTGAGGAAAGTAGCTCAGCATTTGAACTTGCTGGAGAAACCAACAGAACCTACAGAGATAGCAAGAATTCAATTGCAAATGAAGCAGTTTGAGTTAGAGGTGAGAGATAAGGAAAGGGCAGCAGAAATGAAACAGTTTGAGTTATGATTAGAAGCAGAAGAGAAGGAGAAAGAGAGAGCTTTTGAACTTCAAAGACTGACACTTAAAAAGGAAAGTCAGCTTAAAAGGCTGGAGTAAAAGGCTGAGAGTAGGCTTAGTGAGGAAGAGATTGAGAATAAGCAAATCCCTGGTAGCCAGAAGCCGAGTGAGAAACTATTTAAGTATGTTCAAGCATTGCCCACATTTGATGAGAAGGATATGGAAGCCTTTTTATCTCATTTGAAAAAGTGGTTAAACAAATGCAGTGGACAGTTGCAATGTGGCTTTTGTTGATCCAAGCGAAACCTGTAGGTAGGGCTAATGAGATATTCGTATCACTATCAGAGGAGGTATGAGAAGGTGAAAAAAGCCATTTTAAGTGCATATGAGCTTATACCAGAAGCCTATAGACAACATTCCAGGAATATAAGGAAGGACCCTGGTCAAATCAATATTGAGTTTGAAAGGATTAAACAGAGTAATTTTGATAGATAAGAGCTTTAAAAATTGAGCAAACCTATGATACCTTTAGAGAGGTAATTATTTTGGAGGAACTCATGTGGAAGAGCAGACAGTTAAAACAGCAAGGTGAGCAGCTGAAGTGGCTGATGATTATGAGCTGGTCCATAAAACATGGTTTGGCTTCCAGAATCAATTTCAGTCCATGAGGGATAGACATTGGGGGCAAAGAGAAATCCTCATGTGGAAAGGGAGAAGTAGATCTCAGTGAAGATCATAAGGATAATTTATCACAGGGTAAAAAAGAAACCCTTGAAAGAGACAAAGAAGTTAAAAGGCTCCAGTGTTTTCATTGTAACAAAGTGGCCACATGAAATCACAGTGTTGGTGGGCCAGGAGAAAGCCAGATGTAGGAAAACCAGACAAGCCTGGAAGTTTTGTTAGACTAGTAATAAAAAGCAAAAGGGAAGTTAGACAGCTGCCTCAGAGTGTACTAGATGACCAGAGGTTGATTAAGGAGGAAGTGCCAGATCTGCTCAAAAAATATACATGTAAGGGTAAAGTATATTCACATATGCCAGGAGCAGTAGGGAAGGAGGTTACAATACTAAGGGACACAAGATACTCTCAGTCTGTAATGCTGAAGGATGAGGAGATATGTACTTCTGAGTGACAATTGCCAGAGAAGATACTGGTAACAGGAATTCATAATGAGACAAAAAGTGCTCAATTATGTAAAGTGAGGCTAGAGAGTCCAGATAAGAATGGAGGATTTGTGGCAGGAGCACTGGACAAAGTCCCAGTTCCAGGAATACAATTTGTCCTTGCAAATGATATAGCTGATTCACTGGTAGATGTGCTGCCTACTCTAGTTGAATAGCCAGTGGAGACATTGGCAATTGAAGAAATGAAGGACCTTTATCCAGGAATATTCCCTGATTGTGAGATGACAAGATCACAGAGGCACAAACTGAAGCAGGGGAGACCAAAAGGCACAGATAAGGAAGCTGAGGTAGTGTTATCTTTGATCAGATAAGTGGAACAGAGGAGGAGCAAATAGGTAAACATGCTAGTATTTTTAACTCTGCTAAGCTGATTGAATTACAGCAGAAAGATGACGAGTTAAAACAGTTATATCAAAAGGCATTTATAGAGAAAGAAAGTGAATGCAGCATAGTCAGAAGTAAATTGAGAAACAAATTTGTTGGGAGATCTCAGCTATCTGTAAGAACAGTAGGGTGGTTATGGTAGGAGATTTTAACTTTCCAAACATAGACTGGGACTACCATAGAGTTAAGGGTTTAGATGGAGAGGAATTTGTTAAGTGTGTACAAGAAAACTTTCTGATTCAGTATGTGGATGTACTTGCCAGAGAAGGTGCAAAACTTGACCTACTCTTAGGAAATAAGGCAGGGCAGGTGACTGAGGTGTCAGTGGGGGAGCACTTTGGGGCCAGTGACAATAAATCTATTATATTTAAAATAGTGATGGAAAAGGATAGACCAGATCTAAAAGTTGAAGTTCTAAATTGGAGAAAGGCCAATTTTAACGGTATTAGGCAAGAACTTTCAGAAGCTGATTGGGGACACATGTTCGCAGGTAAAGGGACGGCTGGAAAATGGGAAGCCTTCAGAAATGAGATAACGAGAATCCAGAGAAAGTATATTCCTGTAAGGGTGAAAGGAAAGGCTGGTAGGTATAGGGAACGCTGGATGACGAAAGAAATTGAGGGTTTTGTTAAGAAAAAGAAGGAAGCATATGTAAGGATAGATCGAGTGAATCCTTAGAAGAGTATAAAGGGAGTCAGAGTATACTTAAGAGGGAAATCAGGAGGGCAAAATGGGGGCATGAGATAGCTTTGGTAAATACAATTAAGGAGAATCCAAAGTGTTTTTACAAATACATTAAGGACAAAAGGGTAACGAGGGAGAGAATAGGGCCCCTCAAAGATCAACATGCCATTGTGTGGAGCCGCAGAAAATGGTGGAGATACGAAATGAGTATTTTGCATGAATATTTACTGTGGAAAACGATGATATAGACTGTAGGGAAATACATGGTGACACCTTGCAAACTGTCTATGTTACAGAGGAGGAAGTGCCGGATGTCTTGGAATAGGTAAAGGTGGATAAATCCCCAGGACTCGATCAGGTGTACCCGAGAACTCTGTGGGAAGCTAGAGAAGTGATTGCTGGGCCTCTTGCTGAAATATTTGTATCATTGATAGTCACAGGTGAGGTGCCGGAAGACTGGATGTTGGCTAACGTGGTACCATTGTTTAAGAAGGGTGGTAAGGACAAGCCAGGGAACATAAACCAGTGAGCCTGATGTTGGTGGTGGACAAGTTGTTGGAGGGAATCCTGAGGGACAGGATGTACATGTATTTGGAAAGACAAGGACTTATTTAGGATAGTTTTGTGTGTGGGAAATCATGTCTCACAAACTTGATTGAGTTTTTTGAAGAAGTAACAAAGAGGATTGATGAGGGCAGAGCGGTACGTGTGATCTATATGGACTTCAGTAAGCCGTTCAACAAGGTTCCCCATGGGAGACTGGTTAGCAAGGTTAGATCTCATGGAATACAGGGACAACTAGCCATTTGGATACATAACTGGCTCAAAGGTAGTGCTGGAGGGTTGTTTTTCAGACTGGAGGCCTGTGACCAGTGGAGTGCCACAAGGATCAGTGCTGGGCCCTCTACTTCTTGTCATTTACATAAATGATTTGGATGCTAGCATAAGAGGTACAGTTAGTAAGTTTGCAGATGACACCAAAATTGGAGGTGTAGTGGACAGCGAAGAGGGTTACCTCAGATTACAACAGGATCTTGACCAGATAGGCCAATGGGCTGAAAAGTGGCAGATAGAGTTTAATTTAGTTAAATGTGAGATGCTGCATTTTGGGAAAGCAAATCTTAACAGGGCTTATACACTTAATGATAAGGTCCTAGGAAATGTTGCTGGACAAAGAGACCTTGGAGTGCAGGTTCATTGCTCCTTGAAGGTGGAATCGGAGGTAGATAGGATAGTGAAGGAGACGTTTGGTATGCTTTCTTTTATTGGTCAGAGTATTGAGTACAGGAGTTGGGAGATCATGTTGCAGCTGTGCAGGACATTGGTTAGGCCACTATTGGAATATTGCGTGCAATTCAGGTTTCCTTCCTATCAGAAAGATGTTGTGAAACTTGAAAGAATTCAGAAAAGATTTACAAGGATGTTGCAAGGGTTGGAGGATTTGAGCTATAGGGAGAGGCTGAACAGGCTGGGGCTTTTTTCCCTAGACCCTCAGAGGCGGAGGGGCCATACAGTCATAGAGATGTACAGCATGGAAACAGATTCTTCGGTCCAACCCGTCCATGCTGACCAGATATCCCAACCCAATCTAGTCCCACCTGCCAGCACCCAGCCCATATCCCTCCAAACCCTTCCTATTCATATACCCATCCAAATGCCTCTTAAATGTTGCAACTGTACCAGCCTCCACCACATCCTCTGGCAACTCATTTCATACACAAGAGGTTGTAAAAATTAAGAGGGGCATGGATAGAATAAATAGACAAAGTCTTTTTCCCTGGGGTTGGGGAGTCCAGAACTAGAGGGCATAGGTTTAGGTTGAGAGGGGAAAGATATAAAAGAGACCTAAGGGACAAGTTTTTCACACAGAGGGTGGTGCGTGTATGGAATGAGCTGCCAGAGGAAATGGTGGAGGCTGGTACAATTGCAACATTTAAGAGGCAGATGGATGGGTATATGAATAGGAAGGGTTTGGAGGGATATGGGCTGGGTTCTGGCAGGTGGGACTAGATTGCATTGGGATATCTGGTCAGCATGGATGGGTTGGACCGAAGGGTCTGTTTCCATGCTGTACATCTCTATGACTCTATGACTCTAAATGATGTCTTAATGAGGAAATGGAAACCATCACACATTCAAGCAGATAAGAAATGGGCAGAGATTCATCAAGTTGTTTTGCCAGTAGGGTATAGAAAGGAGGTGCTGCAAGTGGTGCATGAAGTAATTTAGGGGTGAGGAAAACACAGGCTAAAACACAAAGATATTTTTACTGGCCTGGACCACACAAAGATGTGGTTGAATTTTGCCATACATGTCACACATGTCACCTAATCGGAAAAGCACAGGCAGTTATAAAACCTGCACCTTAAAACCTATTCCAGCATTTGAGGTACCTTTCACAAGATTCTTGATTGATTGCATAGGTCCCCTACCTCAAACAAAAAGTGGGAATAAGTATTTATTAACAATAATGGATGTGATGACTAGATTTTCAGAGGCAATCCCATTACACAACATCACAGCTAAAAGGGTTGTAGAAGAATGAAAGTTTTTACTAGATATGGACTATCAATAGAGATCCAGTCAGATCAAAGATCAAGCTTCACATTGAAAGAATCCCCATAGTAGGCTCATTCATAAAGTCAGGAAGTATGGGATACAGGGAGATTTGGCTATCTGGATTCAGAATTGGCTGGCTGACAGAGGTATAGAGTGGTTGTGGATGGAAAGTATTTTACCTGGAGGTCAGTGTTGAGTCGGGTCCCGCAGGGCTCTGTTCTTGGGCCTCTGCTCTTTATAGTTTTTAGAAATGGCTTGGATGAGGAGGTTGCGGGGTGCAGATGACACAAATGTTGGAGGTGTTGTCGATAGTATCGAGGGCTACTGCAGGCTGCAGCGCGACATAGACAGGATGCAGAGCTGGGCTGAGAAATGGCAGATGGAGTTCAACCTGGATAAATGAAGTAATGCATTTGGAAGGTCAAACTCAAATAGGATTAAAGACAGGATTCTTGGCAGTATGGAGAAACAGCGGGATCTGGGTGTGCAAGTACGTAGATCCCTCAAAGTTGCCACCCAAGTGGATAGGGTTGTTAAGAAAGCATATGGTGTTTTGGCTTTCATTTATAGGGGGGTCGAGTTTAAGAGCTGTGAGGCTTTGCTACGGCTCTACAAGTCCCTGGTGAGGCCACACTTGGAATATTGTGTCCAGTTCTGGTTGCCCTACTATGGGAAAGATACAGAGGCTTTGGAAAGGGTGCAAAGAAGGTTTACCAGGATGTTACCTGGACTGGAGGGCTTGCCTTATGAAGAAAGGTTGAATAAGCTCGGACTTTTCTCTCTGGAGGGAAGGAGGAAGAGAGGAGACCTGATCGAGGTATATAAGATAAGGAGTAGAATAGATAGAGTTAATAACCAGAGACTTTTCCCAGGGCAGGATTGATTGGCACGAGGAGTCATTGTTTGAAAATATTAGGAGAACGATATAAAGGAGACGTCAGAGGTAGGTTCATTACACAGAGAGTTGTGAATGCGTTCCCAGCGGAGTTGGTGGAAGCAGAGTCATAAGGGCATGCACATGGACTCTGGGCATGCACATGGACAGCAGCGAGTTGAGGGGTGCGTAGGCTAAGTTATTATATTTTACATTAGGATTAAACCTCAGCACAATATCGTGGGCCAAAGGGCCTGTTCTGTGCTGTACGTTTCTAATTTCTAAACTATTCAAGGATGTTATGGATAACTTTGGAATAAAGCAATTCAAACCTACTGCATACCATCCGGAATTGCAGGGAGCACGAGAGAGATGGCATCAAACACTAGAGACCATGTTGAAGGCTTATGGTCAGGATTATCCAGATGATTGGGATAAGGGAGTTCCATTTGTACTTTATGTGATCAGACATGCACTGAATGAATTGACCAAATTCAGTCATTTGAATTAATTTGGGGGCATGAAGAAAGAGGAGCGTTAAAATTGATGAAGGAGAAATTAATAAGTCAGAATTCAGAGATCACCCATTTGGATGATGTGTCAAATTTTAGAGAATAATTAAACAGAGCTGGAGAGTTGGCTGGACAGCATGTAAAAGTATCACAGCATGCAATGAAACAGGAAGCGGATAAGAAATCATAAATTTGCAATTTTGCAATTGGGGATAAGGTACAGGTGTTACTTTCAGTAACAGGTGAGCCTTTAAAAAGCAAGGTTTAGTGTACCGTATCAAATTAAGAAGAAATTGATTGAGGTGAACTATTTGATAAGGACTCCAGCTAGGTAGGAATCTCACAGAGTGTGTCAAGTGAATATGCTCAAAAGGTATTTTGATAGGGAAGGATAGCAAGATGAGTAGGTGTTAATGATTATAGCTCAGAAGGAAGAACCAAGTTCAGTGGATTCTAATTTGGACATTCCTCAAATCAAATTGGACAATGAGGAAATTGTCAAAAATTGGGATAACTTATTGAGTTACCTTCCACAAGAAAATCAAAATGACCTGGAAGAGTTATTACTACCACATGGGGAAATATGCAGAAATACTGGGAAGTACTAACCTCATTATCCATGATGTAGATATAGAGATGCTGTTCAATTAAGCAACATCCTTATAAGAATAACCCTCTAAAGTTGGCACAGGTTCAGCAGGAGATAGAGAGCATGCTCCAAGATGGCACAATTGAAATGAGTTGCAGTGACTGGAGCTTGCCCATAGTCATGGTGCCAAAGTCAGATGGTATCCAACGGTTATGTGTGGACTATGGCAAAGTCAATGCCTTTACGAAGGCATATCCAATTTCATGGTTGGAGGACTGTGTTGAAAATGTGGGACAAGCAACTTACATTGCTCAGAGGCTACTGGCAAATAACTCTGTTAGAGAGAGCAAAGGCAATTTCGGCCTTGGTAACTCCAAATGGACTATATCAGTTCAAAGTCATGCCATATGGTATGAAAAACGCTCCAGCCACATTTCAGAGACTGACTAATAAGGTCTTTGCCAGATTACCCAACAGTGTGGTATATATTGATGACCTGGTGATTTTTAGTCACTCGTAGAAGGAATGTTTACAACATTTATTGGACTTGTTCGATTGACTGCGGAAGGCAAGCTTGGCGGTAAACCTTGCTGAAAGTGAATTTGCCAAAGCCCAAGTCACCTTCCTGGGCCAAGTTATTGGACATGGACAAATGGCCTCACAAGATGCAAAAATGAAAGTAATTGGGGATTTTCCCACACCGTCGATGAAAAAAGCAGTACTACAATTCCTGGAGTTGAATGGATTTTACCAAATATTTTACCACTCACCGAATTGTTAAAAAAAGGCAAGGAGTTTCAGTGGACAGCAGACTGTCAAAATACTTTTGACAGCCTAAAAACTGTGTTAACCACTGCCCCAGTATTAGTCACACTGGATTACATGAAGCCTTTCAAGGTGGCTATCGATACCAGTGATGTGAGTGCCAGTGCGGTGCTCCTGCAGGAGGATGACGAGGGATAGAAAGACACATCGGGTATTTTTCCTGGAAGTTGAACATTCATCAACAGAAATATTAATGGTGGAGAAAGAGACTTTAAGCTTGGTGTTGGCATTACAACATTTCAGTGTTTATATTACCAGCAATGCACCTGAGACAATTGTATACATTGATCACAACCCATTGACATTTGTGGAAAAATGTAAGGACAAAAATGTCAGACTGTTTAGATGGAGCTTATTGTTGCAGCCATTCAATTTGACAATTGTGCATGTGGCAGGTTGCGAAAACATGATTGCTGATGCATTATCAAAACTTAAATGAGATACAGAGGCGTTCGGTGGTGGGTATACCGCTGCCTGAATTTGCTTGTGGTTGTCCATGTTTGCATGTTTATAGTTAGTATCGTGTATAAGTGTGTTTAGACTACGAACCAGATTTTGAAGAGTTAAAATGAAGCCATCTTTTGGTATTGATGGTTCATTTGTTTTTAAGGGTGAGGTGTCACAAAGCTGGTCCCTTTTTCTCTAGAAGCTGTTCCTTGGCTCTAGTCTAGGGGACTCTGTCCTTGATATTTTTCAGAGGGGCAATAAACCGGGCTGGGCTCCAATCAGTCTGGTTTGGTACAGGGATGAAAAGGATTTTGAGAGGCCTTTTTTTATATGTAAACAGATGAGATTTCAGGCCAAGGAGGTCATGTTTCAGAAGTGACCTGTATAATGAAAGGGTGGTGGTCAGTTCTCTAGCTAGCTGAGCTGAGCGGTTTTAGTTCAGTCTTGAACTGAGATGTTCAACAGGGAGCTGTGTGGAAACACATTCTCTTTCTCTCTCTCTCTCTCTCTCTCTTTCCCTCTCTCTCTCTGTCCTTCAACCTCAACCTGTAAGCAAGTGTTCCATTTATATTGGGTTTTAATGGGATTTGCTTATTGGGACTGTTGTGCATATTCGGAACAGCATCTTTAAGTCTGGTTTGCATTCTGTAGGGGTTCTTCTGTTCTTTGTGTTTCATTGTGTTATTTTGTGAATAAATTTTTGTCTGTTTTAAAATCTAGTAGTCAACCTAGCTATCTTACTCTGCATAATTTTCACTGTACACTTACTGAAACAAATTGCAAAGTTATGGTCTGGGGCTGCCTGGTTAAGAATGTTTTGAGTCATCTGGCCTAGTCCATAATACATTCCATATACACAACACCCTTTGCATGAAAAAGTTGCTCCTTAGACCTTTTTTAAATCTTTGCTCTCTCACCCTTCGTCTATGACCTCTATTTCTTGACTCCTCCAACCCAGGGAAAAGATCTTGTCTATTTACCCCAACCACACTGCTCATGATTTTATAAACCTCGATATGGTCACCCCTCAGACCTGATGCTCCAGGGAAAACAGCCCCGGCCTATTCAGCCTCTCCCCATAGCTCAAATCCTCTAACCCTGGCAACACCCTTGTAAATCTTTTCTGAACCCTTTCGACTTTCACAACATTGTTCCTTTCGAAGGGAGGCCACAACTGTACACATTCCAAAAGTGGCCTAACCAATGTCCTGTACAGCCACAACATGATCTCCCAATTCCTATACTCAATGCTCTGACCAATACATGAAAACATACCAAGCACCTTCTTCACTATCCTTCCTGAAGAATTAAAGATTCTTAGGAAGCTTGACAGGGTCAATGCTGAGATGTTGTTTCCCATTGTGAGAGAGTTTAAGACCAGGGACATAATCTCAGAATAAGAGGTTGCACATTTAAGACAAGCATGAGGAGGAATGATTTTTTCTTACAGGGTAGTGAATGTGTGGAATTCCTTATCACAGAGGGTAGTTGAGTGGAACCGTTAATAAGTTCACAGTTGGGATCGACAGATTTTTAAAAAAAATAATAAGCGCATATAGGTGAAAGGATTAAAACTAAAAGGGTTAAGTACAGAATTATCTCAAATTGTTTGCAGTGAAATAAGTATATGTAGATGGCAAACAGCCAGGCCAGGGAGTGAATGACAGACACACTGAGGCAGCATGCACTGCACAATGAGCAAGATACAGAACACTTTGAGTGGACAAGGACAATGTCTGATGTATGTACACTGAGGCATAAATGACATCTATGTGACCAACAGTTGTACGTTTATCAAACTAAAAATTGAATACATGGTTTACGTGTATACATGATAAGAAGTGCTGAGTTTTTTTGTTAGAGTTTAGGCTGTTCAGGTTCCCTCTGCTTGTTTTTGCATAGAGTTTGTTTCATTGGTATTTGTCCCTTTGATAATTGTTAATTATATTTGCTTATCTGCTTCCTTAAAAACAGCCCAGGATTGTAACAGTATGTACTGATGGGTATAAACAGAATCAGATTGAGATATCTGATGACCCAGTCTCAAGTGGAGAATCATTTCCCATAACCCCAGCCCTCTTCAACTGTATTTGTTCCCATTATATTTCAATGTATCTTCGTAAACTGAAGTTTCATTGCTCACAAACATCCTTTGTTGAATAATAAGGTTTCACTTTCCCTTTCTTGGTCTGGTGATGTATGATAAATTTCCAATAGTTCTCTTGTTCCTTTAATGCCACTTATTTTGATCTAGTTTTGTCTGCGTTGATGTCTGACAAAGATTTTGTCATAAATCTGTAATCATGGCTCCTTCACAAGGAAACTGTCAATTTATCAGAAAATATTTCCTTCTGTGATAGATTATCAAGACTATACAAATCTTTAGCAGTGTTAGAGAAACATGTTGGGAGTACGTGCAGACTACAAATGGTAATAATTGCATGTATATACTGATCGATCTTCAACATTGTTGTGGTAATCTAGCACTAATATGGAAAAACGTTTTTAGTATTCTTAAATCGATAAAAGTTACCTTTTAACCAGTTTTCTGAATCTTATTACTACCATAACGTAATTAGTGTTAAATAGAATCTAATGACTTAAATATGCACATAAAACTGAGAGTACAGTGAACAATGTTTCGATCATAAAGACAAAATAATATCCCATGCCAGTTGGTAGGGATTCAGATATGGAGACATGATGATCTCAGAAGTTATCCTTTTTTGGTGATAAAGGTTTGTTCATCATCATGGTGATCACAGATGACCTTTTTATCTCAGAAATTGCTCAGTACTCGAACGCTGTTCGCACAGAGCCGCAGTCCTCCGCTAACCGGCTGTAGCCTTCATGGGGGCAGCGTTAAAGTGATCATGCAAATAAAAGCTCGCTCCCCTCCTGCGTTTGGTTGATAAGACTCGCCAACTGAAACATCTACTGGCCGTCTTTAATCAGATTGGGAACAGCGAAAGAGTCGTCATTCACCGAGGTGGGGTTTGAACAAACTGGCTGCAGTTTGTGGGTAAACTGCGTGTGATTTGTTAATGATCTGATCTATTTGTCTGCGGAGCCGAACCTTCCCGCAATGTGAGTTTGTCCAGCCAGGCAAGGCTGTGAATCATGTGCGTCAACGGGTCCCTGCTCCTTAATGAAAGCACGGGAAACAGCAGGCTGGAGGGGGAAACTGTTACTGTCTTGAGCATCTTGTGTGTGACTCTGTTGAGCTTTCTGATCATCGCCACCTTCGTGTGGAACCTGCTGGTGCTGCTGACTATCCTGAGAGTGAAGACCTTTCACCGAGTGCCTCATAACTTGGTGGCCTCCATGGCGGTCTCTGATGTGATGGTGGCTACCTTGGTGATGCCTCTGAGTCTGGTCAATGAGCTGTTCGGGAGGCGCTGGAGGTTGGGCAGGGTCCTTTGTCACATCTGGATTTCCTTTGATGTGCTCTGCTGCACGGCGAGTATCTGGAACGTTACCGCCATCGCCCTGGACAGGTTCTGGTCTATTACCAGGCACCTGGAGTACACTTTAAAGACTCGAAAGCGGATCTCCAATATTATGATCGTCCTAACCTGGGCGCTTTCGGCTGTCATCTCGTTCTCGCCCCTTCTTGGATGGGGGGAAACTTACTCGGCTGACAAGGAAAACTGCCAAGTCAGTCAGGAGCCCTCCTATACCATCTTTTCAACCTGCGGCGCTTTCTATTTGCCGCTTTGTGTGGTTCTGTTCGTCTACTGGAAAATCTACAAGGCTGCCAAGTTTAGGATAGGGAGCCGCAAGAGGAATGCTGTTGTTCCATTGCCGGAAATACTGCAGGTAAAAGAGTTTAGTCTTGGCTACACACACACTGATGCCTTTCCCTATCACGTTTATCATGCACGGTCACCTAGCCAGCATTGAAGCCACCTCAAGATTATAGATACCAGAGCTGGCGCTACCCTGAATAAAATATTGGGTAGCGAGTTAATAATAGATATCTTTTGGCAAAATGTTTATTCTCTTGATACCCGTTTTAAAAATTCATTCATTCGATGAGGGCGTCACTGGCTAGGGCAACATTTATTAGCCATCCCTAATTGCCCAGAGGGCAGTTAAGAGTCAACCACATTGCAGTGGGTCTTGAGGCCAGATCAGGGCAGTTTCCTTCCCTAAAGGACATTAGTGAGCCAGGTGAGGTTTTCCCGGCCATCGGCAATGCATTCATGGTCACCATTAAACTCTTAACAGATATTTATTAAATTCAAGTTCCACTATCTGCCTCGGCAGGATTCACGCCTGGATTCCCAGAGCATTACATGGGAATCCATTTAAATAATTACATTAATTAAAACAACATTTGTGGGCACTTTCCCTCATTTACTACAATTGTAAAAAAAACCATACAGCTCCGTGTTATAATTGCCCTTTATCTATGTCGATAAAACGTATCGAAGTTTTTTTTTGCATTTACCCGCCTCTTTTTCTGCATTACTGAACAACAGCCGGGTTTACCGGAAAAGTGGTGGTTTCTGAAATTCCTCCAAACCGTGAGGAAACCTGAAAGACTTTCCCACTTAGTCTTAGCATTCAAAGTACTTACAATAACTGCATTTGAAAATCAGGCCATAAAGCAGGATCATAAACAAATGCAGATCATTCTCAATGTTTGTACAAAAAGATTTTGGTACCAGCCTTTTCGAAATCGCAAAAAAAGTATTATTAACCTGACAAACTTATTCACGTTCTATATTCTTGCACTTCTGATTCACGATCTTTTCCTGTGATATAAAGTAAAATGATTGGATTGCATTTTAAATATATCGCTGTACTAATGTCCCACAAAGATCGACAGTGCAGCAGTTCGCATTGTCAGGAGGCTGCTAGGGAGTTTGCAAGACGTTGTGGCTCTGGAGAGGACGCCAGAGAGTGTGCAACAGGGAGAATATGTTCACGCTACACCTTTTTTTCAGAAAGCAAACAGGATTCCAGAATCAGCGGCTGGACCGGATGACGAAAATGTAGGGAGA
Source organism: Chiloscyllium plagiosum (assembly GCF_037043375.1). NCBI lineage: Eukaryota > Metazoa > Chordata > Chondrichthyes > Orectolobiformes > Hemiscylliidae > Chiloscyllium > Chiloscyllium plagiosum. Next base: position 75,228,658 of record NW_028270145.1, on the reverse strand, counting down.
GCAGCCAACATTACGTGAAAAGTGGGGGAACATTTATGGTAACAGTGCAAAATTGCGGCAAATTCTCGCTGTTGACAAGTGGCATTTAATATTGCAATGGTGTAGTCAGAAGGTGTGCGTCTAGTTTGAATTCTGGACTAGTATCGAGCAGTGGTCGATTAAATCTTAAATTGCAACGCTTCTTGTAGCTGATGTTTTTGATTTAAAGTTCGTTGAGATATTAAGTACTTCGATCGTGAAGAAGTGCTCAACTATTTGTTCATGAACGTCAACCTTCCAAGTCACGTTCGTTTTTTTTTATTACTTTGACACTGTCATTACGACTGCATAGATACAAACAACAAACTGGATTTCTAATTTGTTTTTAATTTGTAAATGATTTCTAATTTGTAGTAGCGGGATACTTCATATGGATGATTTAAATGATCAGAGAGCGAATGTTAGCATATATTCTGAAATTCAGTGGGCTTTGAGCACTGAATGCCAAAGTTGCCTTTCTTGCCCTCTTGTCTTGAGCATAGTCTAATGTTTTTAGCCTTTGAACTTTATTGTAGGTAAAGGAAGCCAGTCACCAGCCCCAGATGGAGTGTGCGGTCCGACATACTGCCCTGACCTTCCAGGCAGATGGAGAAGCCTGGCGCCAACAGAAGGAAAAGAAGGCGGCGGTGATGGTAGGGATCTTGATCGGGGTCTTCGTCCTGTGTTGGATCCCATTCTTCATCACTGAGCTCATCAGTCCTTTGTGTTCTTGCAACATTCCCCCTGTTTGGAAGAGTATCTTTGTCTGGCTCGGTTATTCCAATTCTTTCTTCAATCCTCTCATCTATACAGCTTTCAACAAAAATTACAACAACGCCTTCAGATATTTATTTATCAAACAGCGATAAGTGTAAATGGAATAATCTGTCCTAAGCTGTCTCCTGAATGTACTAACAGTAAAATTCCCCTTTTACAACTGATAAAACCCGCATAATACGCCATTACATTAAATCATCACTATATAAATATCGAATCTGTTGATGTCTGGAGTGGAACATAAAAATAAAGTTTAAACTAGGTATTTTACTGTGTTGTTGCAATACTTGTGATTATTTCGAAAAACATCGATGGTTCGCCTTACCAGGCGAGCTCAGTCTGCATACACTGACATCACATGTGCCAGCTCTTTATTCACACATCTCAGATACAAGATGCTGTTAAGATATTGACGATAATTGAGTTTACGTTTTTGAACAAGTTATTTTAAATGACTAAACATTTCCAACTGTAAAGTTTCAGAACCGTCTCTTTGAGTGAACTGTGAATATCTTTGAATATCGATGTATGCAATTATTTGGGTTCATACTCGCGAATGGACATTTGGCTATTGGTCACATTTGGACAATTTTGTTGTTCTGAATCTGGTCTGAATCTGTGAGATGTCTCCTAAAATGACACCATCAAAAATTGCTATTGACTTTAAATTGAGAGTTAATTATACCAATTATTAGATAGCAAAATGAGCAAAGGACTGTTATTTATACTTTTTGTTTGCTCTACTGGCTGCTGGCTTGATGACTGCGGTATTCCAAAGGCTGCATCTTACATATAACCAAAAATAGTTCTCAGCCTGACTTTGCGACAGCGAGTCAAAACAATTAAAGGATTGACTGTCAGATCATTCAACAGAAAATACAATTACAGGGAGGATTTATTAAGACAGACCCACTTCTCCTAATATGCATGATTTCCAGATTTTGTAAGTTTGTTTCTAATGCCTATTTGCATATGGCAAGCAGACATTATGTTCATACAGCCTATTTGTGTCTCTGTGAAGTAATGTATAAATCACAGCAAACATTATTTTGAGAGTATTTCAGAAATATTTTATGTTGCAAAATGTGTCTTAATTATGGAATGAATATTGTAAATATTAAAATAAATAAAGTTTATATAAAAAGACTGTTGGACAATGTACTCTTCATTGAAAGACAAAGTTCTTAATCTATTTGCTTCCTGAGTTATTTATGTTAATTGATCAAAATTACTTCAGTAACTTCAATAACTTGTTAAATTTCAGACTCTAACATTGCAAGGAAATGCCCAACAACCTTTTGTTCCTCAGGCAGCTGAGGAAATTTGGCATGATGGCAAATACCCTTGCCAACCTTTATAGGTGTGCCATCAAGAGTATTCTGCCTGGATGTATCACTACCTGGTATGGCAACTGTACCATTCAAGATCGGAGACGGTTACAGAGAGTGGTGAACTAAGTCCCGACAATCACAAAGGCCAACATCCCATCTATAGAATCCATCTACTAGATCCGCTGTCAAGGAAAGGCTCCCAGCATTCTCAAAGATCCATCCAACCCTGGCAATGTTTTTCTACAACCTCTACCATCCTGGAAGAGGTACAGAAGCCTGAACACATGCACCTGCCGGTTTCAAAACAGTTTCTACCCTACTGTTGTTAGAATACTGAATGGATTCACAAACTCTTAACATTTGCCTGCACCTGAGTTTTGTTTTTGACGCTATTATTTACTTATCTATGTTACTTACCTCTGTCATCCGCCTGTATTGCTCACAAGACAAAGCTTTTCACTGTGCCTCGGTACACGTGACAATAAATTCAATTCAATTCCTGCACTGTAGTCATGATGCAATACCCCATTCTTGCTGGAAATGTCATGCCCTGATGATTGCTATATTCCACATATTACAGGAAATATAGATTTTAAATCAAACAATCTCTTTCTTTACAGTTCAATCAGTAGGATGAATTCTATTGTCATAGCTAACAGAGTATAAGGTGTTTACAACCATATTCATGGGTATGTATATGGGAATGTAAGCAGCAACAGTCACTAGGGCAAGAATATATATTTAGCATTTACAGTAGGAGCAATGTTTTTCCATTAACTGCTAATAAGTGGTTAGCTTTTCCATAAATGTTGACGTTAGCCACGAAACAATGGTGTCTCCTGCAGAATATGGGACCACCCCAGCACTGGACTGCAAATGCAGTTTTGAGAAAGTAATGCACTTTCAGAGGCAGCGTTGTTTGGGTAAAATGTTAAATCGAGGCTATCTTTCTCTAGAAGTGGACATAAATGATCCAATCCCAGTCTTAAAAGAAAACCACGGAAATTCACCTGGTGCCTCAGCCAACATTATATCAATGAAACGTATTATCTTGTCAGCATCTTGTTGCTATTAATGGCTACTTACTTTGTGCAAAATGACGTCATATTCAGCCGGACCTGACGGATGCGGGAAGGATCGGCTCCTTACTCTAGTTTACTTTCCCCAGTCTTTCTCCAAGTCGAGTTCACCTAAAGCCCCCGGAGTCCCCTCTGACTGCTGTTTATTCGAAGAAAGTTCGATGTTCTGACATGCTCGGATCTTTGGCTGTTTGTCTTATTAACATGTTACGGACGTTTTGAGATGGCTCGGTACATACAACACAATTTCTAATAAGTAGGATGGTGTACGTTTTCACATTTCGTGAATAAGCAATGTCACGTGTTGTTGGTTTACAGATTTTAATGGTAGATTAATATATGCCCTCCACCCTTTCGCAGCACAGTGCAGAAGGCCGGAGGGAATGGTAGCCATTCCCTCTACAACTTGGCTGCATGATTACATTCATCAGGTTTTCCGGAGAACAATCTCGACAATTTCTCTCGCCCTTTAGCAGTATTTATTTAGGCATTACACTTAACTTTCACCAGAATAAATTGGAACATTACTTTATGGTCTACATTTTTCACTTTTTGTAAGGAAATGATTAAAAACTGAAGAAAACTGCTTCTTCCTTTGAACGCATATACCGCGAAAAGATTCTCACTTTAATCGTTTCTGACTTTTAAATCATGGATCACGTGAATATCATTTCCTAATGTCTTGGTGAGTGTATTAAATGGGTTTCCCCGTATATCACATTGAAGATTACAAATGTGGCAGTCGATTATTTTTTAACCATGAGTGAAATGGCACAGGAGCACCATATTAAATAAGGCAGCAGAAAACAAAAATCGACAAATAAATTCATAGATATTAATGAGCAAAGGGAAATAAATAAGGAGCAAGTGAACAATCCGTCAATAAAAAAATATTTTGAAAGGACCTGAAAATCACACAAGAAACGATAGCTGGGACTAAATTTAAAACAAAAGCAATCAGTTCACGCGTTTTTATGAGCAGATAAGTGGGAGGTCTGCTGGAGTCGATATTAGAAGATTTGAGAGCCGGTGCATGGCGAAGCTTTGCACTCGCTGTGTAGCTCCACAAGCCATAAAAGTTGAGCTAAACCTAACACTTGAATAGCACTACGCAAACCTTTCAAGTTCAAACGTATCATTTAATAGTGACTAAGAGCCGCCAGTTAAAGCAATAACTAATAAACAAAATATATGTATTGGTAACTTAAAAATAAACGAATTGGCATTAGCGTACTTTTATTTTCCTGGGTGCAGTGTAAGGTGCTAATTAAAAATTAATTCTGAACCATGGAAAACTTTAGCCGCCCATTCTGAAATAACAGTTTAATACAATACTTAGACATTGCAATTCCAAGACGAAGGAATCATTTTACACAACTTTAGTGGAAATCGAGATATCACTTATACCCTTATGGATTCAAAGTCTGATATTGTCTCTGGTATTACCGAGGAAGAGTGTACCCTCAGAAAGATAATGTAGGAATGTAAGAAAACTTGGAAGGTAAACACCAGTCAGGATTTGGAGGTACCGGTGTTGGGCTGGGGTGTACAGAGTTAAAAATCATATAACACCAGGTTATAGTCCAACAGATTTAATTGGAAGCGCTAGCGTGGACAACCGCCTGCTGAAGGAGCGGCGCTCCGAAAGCTAGTGCTTCCAATTAAACCTGTTGGACTGTAACCTGGTGTTGTGTGATTTTTAACTTTGAATACCAGTCAGATCCTTATTCAGAATAAACTAACTTGGAGGAACCGCCTGTACGAAGGGACGGTTCTTCTGGAACATCGAGCTCATTATTAGCGCAAAAACCCACAGAACCCACGACCAGGAATCTCTTAGGTGGACAGTCATATTGTCAGGGAGTAATTGCCAACAATGCCAACAACTTATTCCTCTTAAAACGGGTCCTCGCCATTCTTCATCTGTTAGGCAAGCCCGTCGAGGTTACGAGGAGCATTATTCAAAATTGCACATCTTCCACGGAGACATGATTTTCAGCTTGTGAAAAAAATAGGAGAAAATAATTTCGCGTTTCCTTGGTTAAGCCCCGGCGAAGAATTAGCGTATGGACTATCATACAAGAAAATACAAAATCTCCTTTATTGTTCTGTTAAAAAAATTACTGCTGATCAAGGACATTGACATAGCTGTCCGTGCAGTGACCGATAATAGGGACATCAATTTAATATTGGTGTTGTGTTTAATGGTCAATGCAGCTGAACAGCATCTGGTTCCTATTATTCTTTACAGTTTTGCTCTTGTTAGTGAAACCCAGCATTTGTGGTCCAATTGTTAAATACTGAATAATTAAATTTACAATTTAATATAATTGTTGCAGCTGTGACAGACTCCAAAATATGTTCGAATCTCGATTTTCGAGCATTGCAGTTTATTGATATTGGTTTGCTGTTTGTAACACTCAATATTAGCATTGCAACACCCAAGCATGGACAGAAATGAAAGAGCTCACTGTAATTATCCTAATTCAAACCTCCGTAAAATTGCTCCTTTGATATCACACTCATTAAACCTCGCACAGGCAGAAAAAAAACAAACCCATTTAACTGACATTGTGCACCAAATTATATCATGAGGTATTGGTACAATGGCCCAACGCAAATATGTTTAAACCCTTGTGACTGATATATTATAAATAAATTAACATATGAATCAAAGAATTAGAATGGATACAAAATTACATTTTATTGCGTAGTCTACTGTTGTTGTGACCTAGAAACAGATGCATGCTTTGTTCAAACCATAATTATGCATAATGTATGAAAGTAAAAGCACCATAGTCTGTTCTGAAGAAGGATCCCTGGATTCGAAATGTTAACTCTGCTTTCTCTCCGCAGACGCTGTCAGAGCTGTTCGTTTCTCCAGCAATTTCTTTTTTGTTCACTGTGGATTTACCAGATGATAGAGCTGCTCTCTGATCAGAGAGACAGAGAGAAATGACTGGTGATGGTTTAATCTGAGCCAGGGGAGAGGCTGAGAAGGAGACATAGAAGATGCTTTGACCCCGCCAGCCTGCTCAGCCATTCAAACGTTTCCTGGCTGATCACCAAGTTCAGCGCTCTAATCCCAGGAAGGATGACCAAAGAGGCTGATGGGTTTGCCAAATAGTTCGATTTGGAGTGACAATTGCAGTAGTGGAACGTGGAGTCACCCACAGGTAGTAGAGGCTCACAATACTAACTTAAATGGACCATCTTTTTGCCAACACCAGCTGGTCAAACTGGGTGGAGCAGCATTCCAGACGCATCATCCGAGTAACAAACATCATTGGATGTTCGGCACAGGTTCCCTTTATTTACACTTAAATAACACGATGTCTAAAAAATAGGAGTACTATAACCAGCTCTTAGAGCGCTCCAAATCCTGTAAAGCTCATCATGTGTCACCCAAGAACTTAAGGTGAAAAGGGAAAAATTTGAAAGGGATATAATGGATAACTTTTTCATGTCGAGGGGACGTCTGTATGGAATGAGCTGCCAGAAGAAGTGGTGGAGGTGGCTACCATTAAAACATTTAAAAGGCATCTGAATGGGTATATGAATAGGAAGGGTTTAAAGGGATATGGGTCAAATGGGACTACGTTAATTTTAAAATATCTGGTCGGCATGGACCAGTTGGACCAAAGGATATTTTTCCGTGCTGTACATCTCTATGGCTCTAGCTCTAAATACCTCCCCTTCCCTTCCCCCACCTCCTGCCATTAACACTGGACAATGTTAGTATCAATCAAATCATAACTATGTCAAACCCAGCTATTTCTCATTTCAGGGTCGGGAATGGGGCCGCAATAAATCATTTTCAAATGCAAGGGTCACTTTTTAAACCGGACTTGACAACAACCCAAACTTTTGTTCTAACGCAACTTCAATTTATCAGGCCCGTTAAATTGCTAAAGGCACGCACATGATCCATTCGGGCAAAAATGAATTTATTATTTAAGAATGAGGTTGTAAGCGACCTGTAGGAAAATGGGGGGCAGGGCTTCGGGCAGCCACAATGCTTTGAGCATGGACTTGATCGAGTGAGCGGACATCCATGGATAGGAGCAAATTACTGCAGATCCTGGAATCTGAACTGAAAACAAAAGATGTTGGATATCACAGAGGGTCGGGCAACATCCACTGCGAGAAAGCAAGCACTAATGATATAGCCAGAAAAAGAATTGAGGATATAAAAAGTGATTTCGGGGAGTTAGGATGGAAGCTGCAAAGCAGGACGAACAGAGTAGTGTTCTCTGGTTTACTACCTGTGAGGCGAGGAACAGGGAGAGGGCGCAGTTTAACACGTGGCTACGCAGCTGGTGTAAGAGGGAGGGCTTCAGATATACAGATAATTGGGATGCCTTCTGGGGAAGGTGGGACCTGTACAAGAAGGACGGGTTGCATCTGAACTGGAAGGGGACCAATGTCCTGGGTGGAAGTTTTGCACGAGTAGTTCGAGAGGGTTTAAACTAGTATGGCGGGGGGTGGGAACCTGAGCTGTATACCGGGGGTGAGAGTTGATGCAGATGAGGCAAGAGCAAGAGGTAGACCAGCTAGTGGGAAGGATTTTCCTGGGAAGGAACCAAGGGATCAGTTAAAGTGTGTTTGCTTTAACGCAAGGAGTATCAGGAATAAAAGTGATGAACTTAGAGCATGGATCGGTACCTGGTGCTATGATGTTGTGGCCATAACAGAGACATGGGTTTGTCAGGGGCAGGAATGGTTGCTGGATGTTCCAGGGTTTAGAGCATTTAAAAAGAATAGGGAGGGGGCAGAAAAGAGGAGGGGGTGTAGCACTACTAATCAGAGAGGGCATTACAGCTACAGAAGCTCTCATTGTAGAGGAAGATCTGCCTACCGAGTCAGTATGGGTGGAAATTAGGAACAGCAAGGGAGCAGTCACCTCGTTAGGGGTTTACTACAGGCCCCCCAATAGCAGCAGGGAGATTGAAGAAAGCATAGGTCAGCAGATTTTGGAAAAGTGTGGACGTAGTAGGGTTGTTGTAATGGGTGACTTTAACTTTCCCAATATTGATTGGAACCTCCTTTGAGCAGAAGATTTGAATGGAGCTGTTTTTGTAAGGTGTGTTCAGGAGGGTTTCCTAACTCAGTACGTTGACAGGCCAACAAGGGGAGAGGCCATTCTAGACTTGGTACTCGGAAACGAGCCGGGGCAGGTATCAGATCTTGTGGTCGGAGAGCATTTTGGTGATAGTGACCACAACTGCCTCACATTCTACATAGCTATGGAGAAGGAGAGGATTAGGCAAAATAGGCAAAATATTTAATTGGGGAAGAGGAAACTATGATGCGATTAGACATGATTAGGAAGCATGGACTGGGAGCAATTGTTCCATGGTAAAGGCACTATAGACATGTGGAGACTGTTTAAGGAACAGTTGTTGCGAGTGATGAAGGCAAGAAGGGGTAAGATAAAGGAACCTTGGATGCTGAGAGTGGTGGAGCTTCTTGTCAAAAGGAAGAAGGTAGCTTACATAAGGTGGAGGGAGTTAGGGTCAAGCTCAGCTCTAGAGGATTACAGGCAGGCGAGGAAGGAGCTCAAAAATGGTCTGAGGCGAGCCAGGAGGGGGCACGAGAAATGCTTGGCAGAACGGATTAGGGAGAACACAAAGGCATTTTACACTTATGTGAGGAATAAGAGAATGGTCAAAGAAAGAGTAGGGCCGATCAGGGATAGGGAACTTGTGTGTAGAGTGTGAGGAGATAGGGGAAGCCCTAAATGAGTTTTTTGCTTCTGTCTTTATGAAAGAAACGAACTTTGTAGTGAATGAAACCTTTGAAGAGCAGGTGTGCATGCTGGAATGGATAAAGATAAAGGAAGCTGATGTGCTGAAAGTTTTGTCAAACATTAAGATTGACAAGTCACCAGGCCTGGACCAGATTTGTCCTCAGCTGCTTTGGGAAACGAGAAATGCAATTGCTTTGCCACTTGTGAAGATCTTTGCATCCTCGCTCTCCACTGGAGTTGTACCTGAGGACTGGAGAGAGGCAAATGTAATTCCTCTCTTCAAGAAAGGAAATAAGGAAATCCCCGGCATTAACATACCAGTAAGTCTCACGTCTGTCACCTGCAAGGTATTAGAAAGGATTCTGAGGGAAAGGATTTACGACCATCTGGAAGAGCATGGCTTGATTAAATGCAGTCAACATGGCTTTGTGAGGGGCAGGTCATGCCTCACAAACCTTATTGAGTTCTTTGAGGATTTGACTAGAACAGTTGATGAGGGTCGAGCTGTGGATGTGATGTATATGGACTTCAGCAAGGCATTTGATAAGGTTCCCCATGGTAGGCTCATTCAGTAGGTCAGGAGGAATGGGATACAGGGGAACTTAGCTGGGACCAAAAACATTAACTCTGCTTTCTCTCCACAGCCCTGCTGAGCTTCTCCAGCAATTTTAGTCTCTGTTGGTAAATGTAGAGATAGGTACATGTGTTGACAATTAAATACACAAGGAACATTAACAATTATTGAATGATGCGGTGTTGTCAGGAAAGATCATTGCCAGTTCTTTCTACCTGCGAATCAGATTTGTAACACCATGTGAGAGTCAGAGTTGACTTTCTTTTCTCAAAAAATGCATCAATTTGATATGCAAATTCAAACACTAAGGCAGGAATAAAAGGGAAACCAAAGGACAGAGGATCAAGTAAGTAGCTGCAGCCTCCCATCACACAGCCTTGATGGGGCTAGCAATAACTTCACTGCCTGCTCCAGGTCATTGGCAATGAAATGCCTCTTCCATTACTCGCCTGCATTCTGCTCCTCCACAGATGAAACAGACCTATCCACAATCTTGCTGACCTACAAGTTCCTGACCTGGCACCACACATTTTATTTTAGTCCTTTTCTAAAATTAATTCACGGGATGAGGGTGTCACTGGCTAGGCCACCGTTTATTGCCCAACCTTAATTGCCAAAGGGCAGTTAAAGATCAACCAAATTGCTGTGGGTCTGGAGTCACATGTAGGCCAGATCAGGTCAGGACAGCAGTTTCATTTCCTAAGAGACATTAGTGAACTAGATGGGTTTTCCCAACAACCAACAAAGAATTTATGGTCATCATTAGACTGTTAGTTCCAGATTCAAGCCCAGGTCCCCAGAACGTTATCTAGGTCTCCGGATTAAAGGTCCTGTGTTTATATCATCAGGCTACCTCCCACTTTGCCAACTGTTAACGACATCCTAGTGATTAACACTGACCAGAAACTGAATTGGAATAGTTATTAAATACTGTAGCTATAAGACCAGGAAAAAAAGTGAAATATTATGTGTGAGTAACTCACCTCTTGTCTTCACAATGCCTGCCCACCATTTAGAAGGCACAAGTCAGGAATGTGGTAGGAAGTTCCCTACTTGCTTGGATGAGTGTAGCTCTAATAAAACTCAAGAAATTCCATGCTACCTGGGATGAAGCAGCCGACCTGATGGCAACACATCATCATATTATACATGCACTCCCTTTGTCACTACTGGGCGGGACTGTGCACACATTCAATGTTCAGTAATTCATCAAACCATCTTTGACAGATTTTCCAAACCCATGACCTCCCCCATCTAGAACAACAGGGCAGCAAACGCATTGGAGCATGACCACCTCAAATCCACACAACATGCTGACTTGGAACTACAGGTAATACTGTAGTTGCATTCCAGTGAAACCTCACTTAGTAGAAAACTGAAATAATGGTCCTTATGGGAAAAGTTGGGTTGGGGCAGACCAGCAAAAAAATCACTCACTCAAAAATCACCCAAATATCTAACGCAAAGTATAGCGCAGCATGAATGAAGGTTGAAATCATATTTATTAATGAAATAAACATTAACACAGTACAGTTAAAAAATGTAAGAAAACTGCTCTCTGGAAAGGACCTCTCGCAGAAAGATGCTCCCTGTTGGCAGCTGATATCGGCACACGTGCAGAATGGCATGAAGACTGGTGAGGACATTGGCACACGCACAGAACAAGGTGCAGAAAGAAGCTGGTCCCCCGCTGGAATCACGTTATTGCCAACAGAGGTAAGCATTCTCCAAAATACTGTTCCCTTATTCTTCAGCGACATTATAGTCAAATTGTACTGCCCAAACACGTTTTATCCTAGAACTACTTGTACAGCAATACCCCTTCACTGTCACTGTGTTTAAATCTGCAACTCCTTTCCCATGGCTATGAAAAGGATCTGAAAGAGTAAAGATTTTAATGAAGACAAAGTGGACTTGAGAGATTTTGAAAATTAGTAGCTCTGAACTATTGCAACGGCTGCATCTTTTAATTTTTCAGTAATTTTGATTATGGACTACAATGGGAAATTACATTTTAAAACCAAGGATTGGGGAAGGAATTGCACTTTTAAAACATGCTACTTGAACTAATCATGTTAATACTGTTGCTTTACAAGCAGTGGGCAGGTCAGATAAGAAAGCAGGGCTCCAGAGAGTATCTGCACAGAGGGAGATTTGGCCAGCAACAAGTAGCTGATTGGTTTGCAACAGTTGTGCTCTGAAGACAACTTATCAATTGGCTCATGGGCAGTGAAATGTGCAAAATTTACTGGGACAATTTTCCAAACTGGATTAAGGAGGGTCTGTCTGTATTCTGGATAGCATGTAACTCAAACCCGAAGACAACTATCTGACAGCACTCTGAATTAGATACAATGTAACCTTTTGGTCCAGCAGCTAGTGGTAGCTGGTTGCCTGGACAAAAACAAATTAGGCCAATCAGTTTAAATTATATCCCCACAAATTTACCAAACTCCAATCCAGTTTGAATTTAGTATATTGACAATATTAAAAGCCAATGACATAATCCGATGTTTTGGGGGGCTCATCGTCAGGATTTGAATGGTTAAGGGGGCTTTTATTCATGATTTGAACATTTGGGTCTTTGTTTTGTGATTTGAACTGGTTTACACAGATTTGAATAGCGTTGGGGGTATAGAAAATTCCAGCAGATTTTAACATTTTTGTGTCCTAGATCTTTAAACAAAATGTAGGTGAGACAATTCGCTTAATTTCGGTGACTTGTGGTTGATTAAATTAAAAGTGAGAGAAATGGCTCTTAAAATTGCTAAAGAGGTTCTGGGATTTGAAGATGTTTCTCAAATTTGCCAAGAAAGTTTAGAAGGAAAGAAAAAGGCCATACTTTTAGAATGAGCAAATAAGTTAGATTTGGGATTAACCAAGGACAAAAATAAAGCTGAAATTGTAAGGGAGTTACTCAAACACTTTGGTGTATCAGAGAAACAGACAAGTGCAGTAGAGGTAGAAAAAGCTAAATTACAGTTGAGGAAAATGCAGTTAGAAGATAAACAATTGGAGAAAGAAAGAGAGAGGGAGAGGAAAAAAGAGAGAAGGAGCTTAGCTGAGCAAAAAGAGAGAGAATTTGAACTTGAGAAATTGCAACTTCGTCTGTAAAGTCAAGTTAACAGGATGGAGATTAAAACAGAAGGTAGTGATATATATAAATATGTCAAAAACTTGCCACATTTTGATGAGAAAGATGTCAAAACTTCCTTTATCTCATTTTAAAAATTGTCTAGGCAGATGGAATGGTCAGAGGATGTGTAGTGTTGTGGAGAAAATATAGAGAATCACCAGGAGACGCAGAGAGTTCCTCAAGAAGTAGGCCTTTATTTGCAAACAAAAATCCGTGACACTGAAAAAGCAGATTCTCGAATGTCCACGAACCTCAGGGTCTGTGGATTTTTATTTTTTTTTATCATGTTTTGTTAGCTTATCAGCATGTCCAACTATATTAACCAAAGTACCTCACTCCAGCTACACAATAAACCAGGGATGTTAGTTCCCATAATCTCTTTAGTTGTACATTCTACTTAATGTTATTCTAATGTCACGGTTAGATATTTATTGCTAACTCTGCTACAGTGATCTTCAATTCCAGATTAACCTGTTATGAGAGATATTTAGCTATTCCATCTATTATAATAGTCTCCTGTCTCAAGCTGACTCTACTAACTATTAATTAAATATTTTAAAGTCATGTCCCAAATATTTATTGACCCAATCCTGTCATCATAACACTTAACAGAGAAACTTGCTTTATTACTTATGTTATCTCATCTCGCCATAGTGACCTTTCAGCCTTAACCTTACTCTGCTAAATGGTGTAAGAGCATTCCACTATTCTTATCCCATCCTGCCTTCCACAGATCACAGATTGCCAGTGGTCTTCATGCTTTAACCCTTCCCATGCTTTCATGTTCATTATTTTCCATAGTAGGTAATGCTCATTCAGATTAAACTGGTAGGCAGAGCTCATGAGGTATTTGTTGCACTATCAGACGAGGGGGTCAAGAGATTATGAAGAGGTTAATCAAGTTATTTTAAGTGCTTATGAATTGGTACCAGAAGCATATGGACAGTGGTTCAGAAACACAAAGAAGGAACCAGGTCAGACTTCTGTTGAGTTTGAAAGAATTAAACACAATAATTTTGATAGATGGGTGCACCCTTTAAAAATACATAGGACCTTTGAGGCTCTAAGAGAGATTATTCTACTGGAGGAGTTTATAAACTCACTTCCAGGGATGGTAATAATTCATGTGGAGGAACAGAAAGTTCAGGAAGTGAGAAAGGCAGCAGAATTAGCAGAGGAGTACATGTGGTATATAAGACAAGCTTCTGACCAGAATTTCTTCCTATGAGGGATAGACGTTGGGAGAAGGGGAGATCCTATACTACGAAACCAAGAGTAGAGAGCACTGGGAAGATCTTACCTCAGATTAAAGAAGCCCAAGAGGGTGGACAGGAGGTGAAAGGCCTCAGGTGTTTTCACTGTAATGGAGTGGGACACAGAAAATTACAGTGCCAGTTATTTCAGAAGGTCACTGGGAAAAGTTGTTTTCTCTGCCAGAAGGTGGGACACGTAAAGACAAAGTGCTGGTCATTAAAGAAAGGCACTGTGGGGAAAGATGTTGCAAAAGAAGTGAAGCCAGTGGCATTAGTGAAGGTAGTAAAGAGAACCCCAAGAAGAGCCAAGGAGCTGCAGGAGAGTGCACTGCCTAGGCAGGGGCTGGGTATGGAGATAGTGCCTGATCGCTACAAAGAATTCACCTCCGTGGGTAAAGTTTCCTAGAAAGAAGAGGGGGAGAAGGACACAAAGTTATTATTTTTAGAAATACAGGATCTAAACAGTCGCTGATGGTAAGGGATGAGCAAATATGCACTCTTTCCGATCTGTTACCCAAGAGTGTGGTAGTTTGTGGGACAGATGGACAGAAATTTAGCATTCCCCTATGTAAGATCAAGTTGGAGTGCCAACTCAAGACTGGGGAAATAACAGTGAGAGAGATTGGTAGAGAGATTCCAGTTCCAGGAATTCAGTTTGTTTTTGGGAATGATTTGGCAGGATCCAAGGTGGGATGACACCCCTTGTTGTGGAGGAGCACAAGAAAAACCAAGAATCTGAGGAGTTAAAACAGGAATATCCTAGTATTTTCCAGACTATGTGGTAACCTGATCCCACTATCATAAGTCACAGCACAAAGTGAAAAATAAAGAGAAAGATGAAGAGGTTGAGGTTCAGTTAGCGGATACTCCATTTGACGTAATGGTGCAGGAAAACCCTGAACAGGCAGAGGGTCAGACAGAAGTGTTTACTCCTGAAAGACTGAGAGATTTGCATGTGTAGATGCGTATTTCCAAAAGAAGGCAAAGAATATTCTAGAGGGTTATTATCTACAAGATAGAATCCTAAGATGGAGATGGAGACCATAGTAAGTTAATGCAGAGGACACATGGACCAAAGATTATGTTGCTGTTAGCATACAGACAGGAGTTGTTACGAATAGCACATGAACTACTTGTAGGACATTACGTAGGGGTACGAAATACTCAAGCTAAGGTACAAAAACATTTTTGTTGACCTGGAATGCACAAGGTTGTGGTTAACTTTTGCTGTAAATGTCAAACATGCCAAATGATAGGTAAGACAGGCAGTAATAAAACCAGCACCTTCAGGATGTCAACAGTCCAACGAAAGAAGGGGCCTTATTAGACCTGGTATTAGGGAATGAGCCAGGACAGGTGGTAGAAGTTGCAGTGGGGGATTTCTTTGGGAACAGTGACCACAATTCTATAAGTTTTAGAATACTCATAAAGATGAGAGTGGTCCTAAGGGAAGAGTACTAAACTGAGCCAAGGCCAATTATATCAAAATTAGGCAGGAGCTGGGAAATGTGGATTGGACACAGCTATTTGAAAGGAAGTCCACATTTGATATGTGGGAGGCTTTCAAAGATAGGTTAAAGATAGTGCAGGATAGGCATGTCCTGTTGAAGGCAAAGGATAGGAAAGGCTAGATTCGTGAACCATGGATGACAGGAGAAATTGTACGACTAGCCAAGAGGAAAAGGGAAGCGTACATAAGGTCTAGGCAGCTAAGAACAGAATGAGCCCTGGAGGAATATTGGAAGAGTAGGACAAGTCTTAAACGAGGAATCAAGCGGGCTAAAAGGGGTCATGAAATAGCTTTAGCGAGCAGAATTAAGGAGAATCCCGAAGCACTTTATTCTTATATAAGAAGCAAGTGGATAACTAGAAAAAGGATTGGTCCACTAAAGGATAATGAAGGAAGACTGTGTATCGAACCTGAGAGAATGGGTCAGGTTCTGAATGATTACTTTGCATCAGTATTCACTGAGGAGATGAACATGCTGAATGTTGAGACTAGCAATAGAAGTTTAATTAGTCTGGATCACATGGACATAAGTAGGGAAGTTGTGTTGGGGAGGCTAGAGCTTATTAAGGTGGATAAATCCCCAGGACCGGATGGGATCTATCCTAGGTTGCTGAGGGAAGCGAGAGAGGAAATAGTTGGGGCCCTGACAGATATCTTTGTGGCATCCTTAAATACAGGTGAGGTGCTGGAGGACTGGAAGGTTGCTCATGTTGTCCCCTTGTACAAGAAAGGTAGTAAGGATATTCCAGGTAACTACAGACCAGTGAGCCTGATGTCAGTGGTGGGAAAGTTGCTGGAGAGGGTACTGATGGATAGGACCTATTCATATTTATTAAAGAATGGGCTTATCAGTGATACGCAACATGGTTTTTGCAGGGGAGACCGTGCCTTACCAACTTAATAGAGTTCTTTGAGGAAGTGACCAGGTTGATAGATGACGGAAGGGCTGTTGATGTCATATACATGGAATTTAGTAAAGTGTTTGATAAGGTTCCCTATGGTAAACTAACAGAGAAAGTGAGGTCACATGGAGTGCAGGATATTCTAGCTGGGTGGATAAAGAACTGGTTGAACAACAGGAGACAGAGAGGAGTAGTTGAAGAGAGTTTCTCAAAATGGAGAAAGGTGACCAATGGTGTTCCACAGGGGCCAGTTTTGTGATATACATAAATGATCTGGAAGAGGGCACTGTTGGTATGATCAACAAGTTTGCAGATGACACGAAGATTGGTGGAGTAGCAGAAAGCATCGGGGACTGTCAAAGAATACAGGAGGATATAGATAGACTGGAGAGTTGCTGCACAGGTGGATAGAGTGGTCAAGATGGATTATAGTATGCTTGCCTTCATTGGATGGGGTATTGAGTACAAAAGCTGGCAGATCATGTTAAAATTGTACAAGACATTGGTTCAGCTGCATTTAGAATACTGTGTACAGTTCTGGTCGTCATATTACCAAAAGGATGTGGATGCTTTGGAGAGGGTGCAGAGAAGATTTACGAGGATGTTGCCTGGCATGGAAGGTGCTAGCTATGAAGAGAGGTTGAGTAGGTTAGGTTTGTTTTCATTAGAAAAAAGGAGATTGAGGGCGGACCCGATTGAGGTTTACAAAATCATGAAGAGTATAGACAGGGTGGATATAGATAAGCTTTTTCTCAGGGTGAAGGATTCAATAATGAGAGGTGAAAAGTTTAAAGGGGATACACGCAGCAAGTACTTCACACAGAGGGTGGTAGGTGTCTGGAACGTGTTGCCAGCAGAGGTGGTAGAGACAGGCACGGTAGACTCATTTAAGATGCACCTGGACAGATGCATGAGTAGGTGGGACGCAGAGGGATACAGATGCTTAGGAATTGGGAGACAGGTTTAGACAGTAGATTTGGATTGGCTCAGACTTGGAGCGCCAAAGGGCCTGTTCCTGGGCTGTAAATTTTCCTTTTTCTTTGTTCCTTCGTTGTCAATTCCCGCATTTGAAAAACCTTTCATGCAGGCTGTAATTGATTGTGTAGGTCCCCTCCCGAGAACGAAAAGTGGGAACCAGTACTTGTTAATACCAGATTTCTGGAGGCAATCCCATTATGGAGTATCAAGGCAAAAAGGGTAGGAGATGAGTTAGTAGCTTTCTTCACATGATATGGGCTACCCAGAGAGATTCAGTTGGACCAAAGGTCTAACTTTACTGCTAGGCTGTTTGAGGTGGTTATGGATAACTTAGGTATATATCACCCTGAATGCCAGGGAGCTTTAGAAAGGTGGCATCAGACCTTGTAACCATTTCAGAGCATACTGTCATGATTACCCGAATGATTGGGATAAAGGTAATCCATTCTTATTGTTGCCATTAGAGATGCCGCAAAGGAATCTACTCAGTTCACACCCTTCATGTTAATATTCAGGCATGAAGGGAGAGGCCCTTTGAAATTAATTAAAGAAAAATTGACAAAAATCAGCGATCTCACACTTAGATTATATATCGGAGATGAAGGAGAGACTAAATTGAGTGGATGAGTTAGCTAAACAGCACCTAGAGGACACAACATAGAATGAAGCAGGTGACAGCTCTGAGACTGACATTTTACTGAGGGAATGACATGTTAGTCATGTTACCAGTGATAGGAGATCCCTTCAAAGCCAGGTTTACTGTTCCCTATCAAATTGAGAAAAAATTGAGTCAGGTGAACTATCTAGTAAAGATGTCATGTAGAAAACCAAAAGGTATGGGATATGTCATGTGAACATGTTGAAACCGTATTATACTAGAGAGAAAGAAATGGAGAAATAGGGGCTAGTTACTGCCTCACAGAGTGAGGAATCAAATCCAGATGTGGATTTTGATGTGCCTCACAATAGATTAGTAAATGAAGCAGTTATTGAAGAGTGGGATAGGTCGGTAAGCTATCTGTCTCAGGAGAATAGAACACAGTTCAAAGATTTGTTACTGCAGTATAAGGACATATGTAAGAATCAGATGGGGAGGACTAATGCTATTGTTTATGAAGTAAACATAGGGAATACTGCTCCAATAAAACAACACCCCTATCGGCTTAATCCTTTCAAAGTCAAGAGTGTGGTGCTGGAAAAGCAAAGCAGGTCAGGGAGCATCCGAAGAGCAGGAGAGTTGACCTTTCAGGAAAAAATCCTTCATCAGGAATGATTCGGAGATGCCGGTGTTGGACTGGAGTGTACAAAGTTAAAAATCACACACCACCAGGTTATAGTCCAACAGGTTTAATTGGAAGCACACTAGCTTTCGGAGTGTTGCTCCTTCATCAGGTGAAGGAGCGATGCTCCGAAAGCTAGTGTGCTTCCAATTAAACCTGTTGGACTATAACCTGGTCTTGTGTGAGTTTTAACTTCATCAGGAATGGCCTTCATCACTCCTGAGGAAGGGTTTTTGCCTGAAATGTCGACTCTCCTGCTCTTTGGATGCTGCCTGACCTGCTGTGCTTTTCCAGCACCACACACTCGACTCTAATCTGCAGTCCTCACTCTCGTCGAGTTGATTTTAATCCTTTCAAAGCCAGATAGGTCCAGATGGAGGTGAAGGCCATGTTCGATGAGGACATCATCAAACCAAGCCACAGCGAGTGGAGTTCGTCGATCGTCTTAGTTCCCAAACCAGATGGGACTCAATGATTCTGTGTGAATAATCAGAAGGTCAATGCCGTTACAAAATCAGACTCATATCCAATTCCTAGATTGGAGGACAGTATCAAGGAAGTTGGATATAACGTGTGGTTACTTAATGGCAGGTAGCTTTATCAGAGTCGGTGAAAGAAATTTCTTCATTTGTAATCCCAAATGACTATATCAGTTTAACGTGATGCCCTTTGAAATGAAGAACGCACCCGCCACATTCCAAAGACTCATGAACAGAGTTGTGGTTTGATTAACAAACTGTGCAATCTATATGGACAATGCAGTGATCTTTAGTAAGTCCTGGAAAGATCACGTGGTACAGTTGGCAGAGCTCTATGAACAATTACGAGAAGCAAAACTGGTAACAAACAAAACAATTCACAAAAGCAGAGGTTCTTGGGACATAGCATTGGTCATGGAAGGTTGACCCCACTAACACAAAGACAAAGGCCATCAAGGAATTTCCACAACCAACCTCAAAGAAAGAGGTGCTTCTATTCTTAGGACTCCGTGGATTCTATCAGAAGTTTGTTCCAAACTTCAGCAGTGTAGTGACACCGTTAACCGATTTGCTGAAGAAGAACCCAAATTTCAGTGGACAGAACAATGCCAGGAGGCATTTGACAATTTGAAATCAATATTAACCAGCAAACCAGTTTGAGCTACACCAAACTTTTCAAAACCTTTTAAAGTCACCATCAATGCTAGTGACATAGGAGTTGGAGTTGTACTCCGACAGGAAGATTAGGATGGGATTGAACTGCTAGTTGGTTACTTTTTGAAGAAGATCAACATGCACCAGAGGAAATACTCAATTGAAGAAGAACAGAGACCCGGGTTCAATTCCCGCCTCAGGCGACTGACTGTGTGGAGTTTGCACATTCTCCCCATGTCTGCATGAGTTTCCTCCAGGTGCGCCGGTTTCCTCCCACAGTCCAAAGATATACAGGTCAGGTGAATTGGCCATGCTAAATTGCCCGTTGTGTTAGGTGAAGGGGTAAATGCATTGGTGGGTTGCGCTTCGGCAGGTCGGTGTGGACTTGTTGGTCCAAAAGGCCTGTTTCCACACTAAGTAATCTAATCTAATCTAACTAGAGTTTGATACTAGCCTTACAACATTGAAATGTTTAAGTCACGAATAACGTATTAGAGACAGTTATGTACATGGATCACGATTTGCTTACATTCTTAGAACACTTTAAAGACAAGAATATGAGACTACAGTAGCGCCTCAACATAGGAATGACCCTGTTCACGAAGAAATCAGTTTACGAACAGGATCCTACTTAAAATTTTGCTTCAATGTACGTACGAAATTCAAGGTACGAATGAAGGTACGAACACAAAAAGCCTGTGTGCGACCACGTGGTTTCATTGTTCTGCTTTGCTATGCGCTTGTTGAACGCAAAACCTCTCGGGCCCCGCGTGATCTCATTCAGTTCATCTTTGGCGCGTGCGCTGTGAACAGCCGTCCAAGCATTCTTGCGCTATTCGAACAATGGGAAAAATTTATTCAGTTCGCGAATGTTTTGGGTCCCAGAATGGATTAAGTTCGTAAGTCGAGGTGCTACTGTATTTTGTTGGGAGTCTTATGCTACAGACTTTTAATTAGAAAATCGTATATGTTGCAGATTGTAAGAATGTAATCGCAGATGCTTTACCATGGATTTAACTGATAAAGTTTAGATGAGATTTGTATTTATTTCATGTTTCATGTTTATATAGTCATAGGCAAAAAAGTTAAGGTAAACTTAGATTAAAGTTATCAGTCTGTTAAGGTAATTATTTACAGAATAGAAAAAAAAAAATTGAAGCCATCTTTTTATTATGATGGTTCATTTTATTCTGAAGGGGAACGTGTCATGAATATGTGGGTATATTGTACCTTTAAGTTAAAAGTTAGCAGAACTACCTGACAGCATCAAGTGTTCTGAATAGTAACCTTTGGTCCAGCAGCTAGGGTAGCTGGTTGCCTGGAGACAAAAACAAATTTGAATTAGGCCAATCAGTTTAAATTATGCACACAACCCCCCCCCCCCCAAAAAAAAAAACTCAAATCAAGTTTGAATTTACTATACTGACAATACTAAGACCAGGAAAAATTGAACAGTTGGGAGAAGGAGTTTGCACAGAGAAAAACATCAACACCAACCTGGAGAGCAAATCTCCAGAGAATGATATAAAGAGAAGATTTGACAGCTGGCTGGTTTTGAAATTTGAATTTTTCACTAAGTCTTAATCGGGTGTTTTATCAGACTAGTATTATAGAAGGGAAAGTAAAATATAGGTTAGAGGAAGGAATTTATAGATAGTTGTTAGTTAATTATTCTCTGAAGGGGAACGTGTCATGAATATGTGGGTATATTGTACCTTTAAGTTAAAAGTTAGCAGAACTACCTGACAGCATCAAGTGTTCTGAATAGTAACCTTTGGTCCAGCAGCTAGGGTAGCTGGTTGCCTGGAGACAAAAACAAATTTGAATTAGGCCAATCAGTTTAAATTATGCACACAACTTTTATACTTTTTAAAAAAAGTTGTTAATTTTTACTTTAAATAGTTCTTGGCTTCTCGGAGTTTCATAGATTACTGCACGGATAAATCTTTTCTGTTGTTGGTTTAAATTAAACAGGAGATTTACCCAGTGCTGTAACACCTCTCACCAGTGTCAGTGAAATTGGCTAATTGTGTCTCCAGCAAAGAACTGAGAATTTGAAAGGAAGAACATGAGAGAGAAAGTGGTTGTGGGAAAAAAAGGGGACATGTGTACACTAGTGCATTTGAACTGAGTCTGTCGTATTTTGTCTTCCACCAATAACACCCACATTTTGTCTGCCTGTGTGTAGGCAGGCATACAGGAATTTTAAAGAGGGTAATTGTTTTTACTAGCAGAGTCACATTGATAGTTTGTTGCATTTTATTTGTGGTTAGAATTTACTTATAGCAAAGAACAGTTCTTGTTGAATATAGGAACTAGTCAATGTTTTCTTTTAACCTTGATTTCTAGAATTGTATATTGGAGACTTTACATACTTTGATTAAACCATAAACTTAAGTGGTAACCCCAGGTGTATGGAGGCTTTGAGAATCGGTGCACTAAGTAGATTTCTAAAAGGAAACTCAGGTGTTTGACTAATGAAGTTTTTTTTGAAGAGGTAACAAAGGGTTGGTAAGCAGCATCGATGTAGTACACTTGGATATCTAGATGTTTGATGTGATGTCACACAAGATACTTGTGCAGAATTTTATAGATTATGGTGTTAAAGGAATAGCTGCAACTTGATACAAAGTTGACTAAATGGTAGGAAAAGAGAATTGGTCAATTTCTTTTGAGCTAGAGAAAGATTTGCAGCGGAGTTCCCCAGAGGTCAGTATTGGGAGCTTTCCAGATATACATTCATGATCCTGAAACTTGGTTTGCAAAGGACAATCTCAAAGTTTATAGAGGACACTAAAACTTGGAAGAATTGTAAATTACAAGGAAGTGTGGAACTCTAAAAGAATATTGACAGTGGAGTGGGCAGATAGATGGCAGATGAGGTTCAATGCAGAGAAGTGCGTGGTGATGTGTTTTGGTCAGAAGAACATTGAAAGACAATTTCAAAATAGATGATACAATTTTAAAAGGGGTGCAATTGGAGGAGGACCTGGGTGCATATGTGCATAGATCATCGAAGGTGGGAGGATAGGTCAAGTGAGCAATTAATAAAACATATAGTGTTCTCCACTTTCATAAGAGACAGAGGAAAAGACCAACGAGGTGATGTTGAACTTGTAGATTTCTTAGAACTCAGCTGGAATATGGAGTATAGTTGCAAGTGCCTCATTATAGGAAAGATATGAATGCGTTGCAGAAACTACTTACAATAATAGCTTCAGAAACCTCACTTATGAAGTTAAACTGAAGTTGGGATTGTTCTCCTTTGAAAAAAGTGACTGCGAAATTTGAAGGTGGTTTTAAAGACCATCAGTCGGCTAATCAATTAAGGAGAAACTGTTCCAACTTGTTAAAGAAAACTAAAGAGTAAGAGGGCATAGATTTAAAATGACGTGCAAATGAAGCAAGGTTGATGCAAGAAAACAACCTTTTCACAGTGCGCAACTAGGTTATGGAATGCATTGCCTGGAAATGTGGTGGAGGCAGAGTCATTGAGTAATACAGCATGGAATTATTTAGCTAGAAATTGTGTGCAGAGCTATGGAGAGAAACAAAAGAGGAAATGGATAACAGAAGCGGTGCAGACACAATAGACTCCTCCTGTGCCATTGTTTTCGCTGATGGGCGAGTGCCGAACCAGAGGACACAGCTTAAAAATACGGGGTAGACCATTTCGGACAGAGATGAGGAGAAACTTCTTCACCCAATGAGTGGTGGCTGTGTGGAATACTCTGCCCCAGAGGGCAGAGCATTCTCTGGATTCATTTAAGAAACAGTTGGATAGAGCTCTCAAGGATTGTGGAATCAAGGGTTATGGAGATAAGGCAGGAACAGGATACTGATTAAGGATGATTAGCCATGATCATATTGAATGGTGGTGCAGGCTCGAAGGGCAGAATGGCCTACTCCTGCACCTATTGTCTATTACAACTGTGATTCTGAGAGTCCCAACTGAGTCATTATAGTATCTTGTCAAAAGGAAAGGCGTAAAGCTAAACAGTGGATATTCGAAAATGAGGGCTTTAAGTACTCCAATGCTGGAATATAAGGATGGAAACAATCGATGATAGAGAAAGTGGCACTGGGAAAATAAAGTGACAAAACCTGATGATGCAAATGTGAAGTCAGAGAAGAAATATGGTTGAGGCATGAAGGATTAAATGTGGAAAAAGTAAGTTTGGGCTCCTTTCACCTGATCTTATTGGACTGCCAGAAGCTGGCAAATACTTGATACAAAAGTATATCACACAACACTCAGATCCCAAGACTCCTCTCAGTTGCTCGCAAATGTCAACATTCAGCTTTGCTATAACTTCAGGAGTACCACATTCTCCAAAGCCTTCCTCCCACTATCTTCAGTTTTCAAGATTTAGTTCTATGAATCCAGAGACTTTGAAGAATCACATTCTCCAATGTCCCTGCAGAGTATTTTTTTTAAAAAAAAAAGTTCCCGAAACTCCCATTTCAGTATTGACAGAGTGCAGACCTCTTTCCTAGTGCTCCCTGCCCATTGTTTAAATAAGGCAGTAGCTCTAATATTGATTCATATTCTTATAAAGCTTCAGAATCAGTGAAAAACACCACTGCTGGCAGCCTACTAGCTCATTATAAAAGACCATCAGAACTAATGTGCACAGGAGAACAGAGTAATTGCTTTTCACTTAATGCTTGCATTCTACAAACACAGATAAAAAGGCGACTCAGGTGGCGAATGCAACAATAAATCAGGGCAATTGAATCCCTGTACAATGCATCTTTTTTAGGGCCAGCATCAGAAACCATAAACACTACTTAAGTACTGCTATATTTTGATATCCTTTGATCAGAATTACTCTTTCACAAAAGATTAATTCTCCTTTCCCTTTGTCGATATTAAATGCTTTGTTGGAACAAACCTTCATTTCCATAATAAGAGTCACAGTTGGACTCGATATTTATTTTAATACAAACTTTGTGCAACTCAAAAGGTTTACAAAAATGATTTATGGTAATTCAGTTAAGTTCGACTGGAAAAATTAATGGATCAACTTTGATTTGTACTTAGGGATAGCAAAATATTTGAATAGTATTGAGAAACATTTCATGGTTTACTTGGTTTGTGAAATAATTCGACTTCCAATCTTCCTTGGCTCCAATTTAAGCTACGTTTGGTTAAAGCCCAATATGACTTGTCCATCTTTCTTGCTGAAAGCCAACCATTTGACCAATTTATACAGCTTGTTGATTCACATAACTGTAAAACACAACTTTCAGGATGTACATTCTATTCTCGCACACTAGGTACAAATGTTCAGCTGATCCAAAGGCCAATTTTGCTTTGGTTTCCTCAAGATTTCAACCCCCAACTACTTGATTATTTCAACTAGTTAAGGTCACTCCAGGTTAGGGTCATTTATGAGTTTTAATAGAGGATTAGCTAACCAACAAAGCAGAGTCAGGATAGTTAGGCCTTTGTTTGGTTGGCAAGATCTGACTAATGGGGTGTCAGAGGGTTCAATCCTCAGACCCCAACTATTTACAACCTATATTAATGGTTTGGATGTGGGAGTGGAAAGTACTCTAGCCAATTTTGAAGTTGACAGTAATAAAGGTGAGAAGGTAAGTTGCAATGAAGAAATAAGAAATTGAAAAATGAATATTGATAGGCTAGATGAATGGGCCAAAATTTAGCAAATAGCATTTAATATGGATAAGCGTGGGATTATCCATTTTGGTTAGACAACTTGAAAGGCAACTTATTATGTAAATGGAAAGAAACTTCAGAGTGCTTTGGTGCAGAGGGATCTTTGAACATTAATTGCAGAATGCTGGAATGCAAGTACAGCAGGCAGGCAAATGAAACATTGGCAAAAATGCCAAAGTAGTATAAAAGGGAAGTGTTACTGTAACTGTGCAAAGCATTAGTGAACCCTCTCCTGAAGTATTGTGTACAATTTGGGTTCCCTTACTTGAGGAATGCAGTTGTATTGGAGGTAGATCAGAGAACGTTCACTAGATTGGAATCAAGAGATGAGTGGCTTGTCTTCTGAAGAGAGATCAACGGTTCAGGCATATACACTCTGGAGTTTACAAGAATGAGAGATTTAGTTGAAGTATAGAAGATGCTCAAGAGGACTGACCAAGTAAACAACGAGACAATGTTTCCTTACATGGGGTGATCTAAAATGAGAGATCATAATCTTAGGTTCAGAGCTAGCAGGTTTAAAACAGATGAGAAGCAATTACTTTTCTCAAAGGGCCATGAATTTGCAGAATTCATAACCAAGTGTGGTGGATGCTGGGACATTGGTCTATCTTCTCAAGTTTATTCAATGTTTAATTCATAATGGATTGGAGGGTCATGGGAGATCAGGCAAGAAACTGGAGTGGAGGCAGAGATAAGAACAAGTGGTGAACTAGGCTCACGAGCCTGAACTCCTAATTCTTGTGACCGGCTTTCAATTTTGTTATACCGTTATGAATCACCTTTTGCCACTTCTTCCTGTTATTAGCATCATGGTCCTGTTGTCAGTTGAGATGTAACTTTAAAAATTAGCCTTGGGTCATGTCAAGATCTCTGGATTGGATTGCAGACATTTGCAAAATTTCACCCTGCTACAGAATAATATTTTGGTGGCTCAACATAAAAGCATTTGAAAAAACATTAGCCAATCCACTTGTATGAAAGGTGTAACAAACTCTGTCTTGGAACATTTCTCTTCAGCCAATGTCTGGAGTCTTTTACATATGCTTGAAAGGACAGAGGGGATCTAGATTTAACACCACGTGAAAGCAAGCCATCTCTGACAATTCACTATCCTCTTAGTACACAAATGAAAAATCAGCTTTGAGTCCATGCTACAGTCTCTAAAGCTGATATTGTACCTTCCAATATCCTTCAAAGTTCCTCAGACATCAGTGATTAGGATGATCAAAAATCAGGAAGTGGTGAAACAAATTCATAGATCCTAATCCTTTTACAGCCAACAACAGAAGTTCAAAATGCAAGTTAAAATATAAGTAGCCAACATTAAGTTAGGACTTTTTGTTCAAGGTACGGAGATCTCTTAAAGTTGCACTTGGTAAGATCTTCATAAAACCTTTACCTGTGGATGCACTTCTCACGTGAGGTATTTCTGACCTCCTAGGTTACCAGTGCAAAATTTTACATTACAATAAAGACAGTGCACAGAAAAACTCCAGGAACAGAAAATTTTGACCCACAGTAGTAATTATTCTTCGAATGAAATCACCCAATTAGATTTGGCAGCTGTAAAGAAACACCAATAATTTGGCAGCGAAACCCTCTTTACATAAGTGTACCCTTTGACTGAAGCAGCACAGGTGACTTGCAAATGTCAAGTTAGCTCACAGTCAAGAATAATTTTATCAAGTTTATAAAATATATTGTAGGGGGATCCAAGATGGCGGCGACCCAGTAAGACTGAGTCTATAGTGCTCCTCCCAAGACTTGGGCACAGTGGGTCACCCACCCCCTACCAAGCTCACCAAATCATTTATAAATCATTTATAATAGTTTAGTAACTCAATTAGTTGTGTAATATTACATTTAAGCAACTTTATCCTAAGTTAAAATGACTAAAGGGAAGGGAGCCCGCAGCTCTCAGCAAGCAGGAACCCCTCCCCCACACTCTCCAGCTGCAGCAGAGGCGTCCACAGCCGCCCCGGGGGACTTACCTACAGTAGCAAGTCTTGCAGAAATGCTTTCCAAGCTTGACTCGAAGATCGATGCCTTTATCGTCGAATCCAGGAATCGTTGGGAGTCGCTCTTGGCCGCGCTGAAGAAGCACGACCGTGAAATTGAAGAAATTCAACGCCGAGTCGGAGGGGCGGAGCTAAAGGCCGCAACCTCGGAGACAACCGCTCAATCGGCTGTGGATCAGGTCCGGACTCTCGAGCAGCGAGTCCGGACCTTGGAAAATCATATTGACGAAAATATTCGTTTGCTGGGCCTTCCCGATCAGGAAGAGGAAGGCCAGCTTACAGCATTCCTGGAGCAGTGGCTGCCACAGCTTTTAAATCTGCAAGCTGGATCAGGCCAGGTAAAGGTGGAATGGGCCTACCGGGTAGCAATACGCGGGCCCGGCTCGAACCAGCGCCCACGCCCGGTCCTGTTCCGGCTGCAGAGCTACAGGGAGAGGCAGATACTCCTAGAAGCCTCTAGAAATCTCGGAAAAGACCCCCAAGCTATGATCTACAAAGGATCCAAGATCATGCTATTTCAGGACTTTTCCCCGGCTTTGGTTCGAAAGAGGAAGGCATTCGACGAGGTGAAGAAGCGTTTAAGGGATTTAAATGTACAGTACTCCTTACGCTACCCAGCGATGTTACGCTTTAACCATGAAGGATCTGTATATAACTTTGGATCACCAGAAAAGGCTAAGGAATTCTTGGACTCTCTTAGATAAACTGTAGGACATAATGGATGTTGGTCTGCCTTCCCTCCCCCGTTTTGGTTTATATCCCCTCCCTTTTTTTTTCTTACCTTATTGCTTAATATTATTATGGGGGGTGGGGAGAGGGATTTGATTTTCTCCCCCCCCCCCTTGGAGTTGTTTTCTGTTATTATTTTATGTATATATGAGGGGTGTATGTATATGTGTGTGTGTGTGTGTATGTATGTATTTATATATATATGTGAATGTATATATATGTATATATAAGCTGGGGGATTTGGTTAATGTTGGTGGGGGGAGGTGGTTACCTTATTCGATTTTACCTCTGTCTTTAGGAGCGGGGTTGTTTTTCCCTTCGTTATTTTGTATTATCATATTTAATTATTATTTGTTGAACTGGTAATTTTATAGTTATATGTTTATATATGGTATTAACATTACCAAATACACCCAGGTGTTGGTAGGGGTGGGGGTGGGGTGCTCACTGTTAACTCTAGCTTTGTATTATATTTGAATTTTCCTCATTTTATTGAGGAGTGCCTGGGTCAAGGGTGGGGCATTGGTTGGGAGAGGATATGAGGGATTTTTGGAGAGGAAGTGATGCCCCCTGGGAACAAGGGGGAAAGTCTCCACCTAGATACGTTTTATATTTTTTTTATTTAGAAATAGTTTTTTACTGTATTGTTGTGGGTGTATTAAAGAGGGTTTATTTTTGTAAATTTTACATGTTCCATGCTCGGGATGTTCTGGATAGGGTTCCCCCTCCCGAGGGGTCTCGGATTGGCCCAGAGGATTATGGTTGATCAATCGGTTAAGTGGTGCACCTGGAATGTCAAGGTGAGTAATTCGCCACTTAAAAGGAAGAAAATATTATCAAATCTTAAGAAGGAAAGAATTGATATAGCTCTCCTACAGGAGACACACCTGTCAGATAAAGAACACTTGAAATTACGACAGGGCGGATTTGATCAGGCCTTTTTTTCTTCTTTTAGCTCAAAAAGCAGGGGAGTTGTTATTCTTGTTCGGAAGAATTTCCCTTTCAAAATCCTAAAGCAGATAAAAGACGAATCTGGACGATATATCTTGATTAAAGCTCTCATAAATGGAGAGGAATATGGGATTTTAAATTTGTACTGCCCCCCTGCACACCCCTTTAAATTTATAACGGAAGCCTTTTCAAAATTGATGGCTTTTGATGCCCGTCATATAATTATAGGGGGAGACTTTAATTGTATTATGGATCCGGAAATAGACAGGATTCCCAAGAGTACTGCAGGAGTATCTCCCAGATCTAGACAATTGATGGATCTGAACAAAGAATTAGGATTAGTAGATGTATGGAGATGTCTTCATCCACAGGGTAGAGATTTTTCTTTCTACTCTAATCCACATAAATGTCATACCAGAATTGATATGTTTTTTGCCCCCTCAATTTTTTTAAATTCCATATCATCCTGTAAAATAGGTAATATAGCAATTTCTGACCACGCTGCTGTATATATGGAAACTAAGGCGAGGAACAGTGGGACATCCCCTCGGCATTGGCGTATGGACCCCTTCTTAATGAAAGATAGTAAATTTGTAAAGTACTTCTCTCAAGAATTTAAAACTTTTTTAGAAATTAATTCAGGTACAGCTAGCAACCCGTCAATGATGTGGGAGACCATCAAAGCTTACACGCGAGGTTTGATCATCTCCTACTCAGCGACCCAGAAGAAATTAATGGGAGAACAACAGCGTCTGCTTGAAGCCCGCTTAAAAGCGGCTGAAACAGCATACACTGATAGACCCTCTATTATTAAATTGCAAAGGATTACAGCTCTTAGGACAGCTCTAAATACTACACTTACTCAAACGGCTAAGAGGGAAATATTATTTGCAAAGCAAAGGTTATATGAATATGGCGACAAACCGGGTAGATACTTAGCATTTCTTGCAAAGAAAAAAAAGGCCCCTCAGACTATTATGTCTATCAAGGAAAGTACGGGTATTTTGACTCATGATCATAAAAAGATTAATGCGACCTTTAGAAAATTCTATTCTGAGTTATATAAATCACAGGATTGTGAAGATAGGACGAAGAGGATGCAGTCATTTTTTAGAAATTTGACTTTTCCAGACCTAACTCCGGAACAAGCATCGGTCCTAAATGCTCCTCTTACACCCCAAGAAATAGTTGATGCAATTAGGCACCTTCAAAATGGTAAGACGTCGGGCCCAGATGGCTTTCAAGCTGAATTCTATAAAGAATTTACAGAAATACTGGTTGGTCCACTTATGGACATGTATAACTATGCATATAGTCAGGGCTGTCTCCCGCCTTCGCTGAAAGAGGCAAATATCTCTCTTATCCTTAAAAAAGGAAAGGACCCAGAAGATTGTACATCATACAGACCAATATCCTTGCTAAATGTAGATTTTAAAATCCTCTCTAAAACGTTAGCACTGAGATTAGAAAGGACACTGCCACATATTATAAAGGAGGATCAGACGGGGTTTATTAAGGGCCGTAGATCATCCAATAATGTTAGAAGGGCTCTGAATATGATTCAAGCTTGTCATCAGGGAAAGATACCAGGAGTAGTGGTTTCATTAGATGCGGAAAAGGCATTTGATAGGGTCGAATGGTCATATTTGTTTTACACATTGGAGAGGTTTGGTGTTGGACAGGTGTTTACCAAATGGATCTCAACATTGTATAGTGATCCCAAAGCAGTTGTGGTTACCAATGGATTAGGCTCGGATAGCTTCAGTGTGGGTAGGGGCTGCCGTCAGGGATGTCCCCTCTCGCCATTGTTATTCACGCTAATAATTGAACCACTAGCAGAAGCTATACGAGCTGATCCTAATATAGTGGCCCCAAGGATTGGTACAGGTAAACATAAAATTACCCTTTATGCAGATGATGTTCTTCTATTCCTCAGTAACCCTTTGATGTCCATACCTCGCTTAATCCAAGTTATTAATACATTTAGTGCATTCTCAGGCTATAAAATTAATTTTTCAAAATCGGAGGCTATGCCAATGGGTGGCCTTGCTGTGATACCCCGCTTAGCGGACGGTTCCCTTTTTCCCTTTCGCTGGTCCCTGGAGGGTTTCTTATATTTAGGTATTTTTATTACTCCAGTATTTGGTCAGTTGTATAAGGCTAATTTTGTGTATTTATTGGAAAGGATAAGGCAGGACCTCCAGCGATGGGGAGACCTGCCAATTTCCTGGTTGGGTAGAATAGCATTAATCAAAATGAATATCCTGCCCCGTCTCCTATATCCTATGAGAATGCTTCCGGTGATGCTGCAGAGGACAGCTTTATGTAAATTATACGGCTGGCTGAGTTCCTTTATCTGGAACCATAGGCGGCCCCTCATTAAGCTGAAGAAGCTACAGCTTCCACAGGCAAGGGGTGGATTGGACTTCCCAGATTTTAGGAAATATCAATTAAGTTCCCTATTAAGTTATATAGCTGATTGGGTCTCGTCTGATCCACAATCAATCTGGTTGGACATCAAGGCTTCTCAAGTAAAATACCCACTTATTAACCTTTTATTCTCAGACAAGAGGAAAATCATTACAGATCACTGTAAAAACCCTATAATACTGAATACAATCAAGGCTTGGAATATAATGCGGCAAAATGAGGGTAATTCACATAAAACATCCCCCTATGCACCGATAGTGGGAGCATGGGGATTCCAACCGGGGTTAACAGATGCCACTTTTAAACTCTGGAGATCCAGGGATATCTCATGTCTCGGGGATTTATTTAAAGATGGGGTCCTGATGTCTTTCGGACAGCTGCGTCAGAAATTCGGATTACCCAATGGAGACCTCTTTCGATACTTCCAAATTCGAGATTTTATACAGAAGACGACTACGTTATTAGATAGTCTTTATAAATCCGATAGAGAATGTAGTGTCCTACGACCAGTGGGGGTATCTTCCGTCAGTAATATTTATCATTTGCTACATGATGAAGTATCGGGAGATATGGATAATCTGCTTAAAACATGGGATCAGGATCTGGGACTAGAAATCTCCACAGAAACGTGGAATGATATCTGGGAAAATGCTAGAAGAATTACTATTTGTAACAGAACCCAGGCTATCCAGCTGAAGATACTTCATAGGGCCCATATAGCACCGGTTCGATTGGCAAAATTTAAGGCAGGAGCATCTCCAATGTGTCCTAAATGCAAAATAGAGGTGGGCACTCTTGTACATTGCTTATGGACCTGTCATAAGATCCGTAGATATTGGACTAAAGTAGCAAGTACCCTGACAGAAATTTTAGGAACGGAAATAAAAGTGGACCTCGTATCTCTCCTCTTGGGCTTTTCGAACTTTCCCTCCCTGGACATGTACGGGAAGAGACTATTTTCTATTCTTTCTTTCTGTGCAAGGAAAAATATTTTGATGAACTGGGTGGCGGAGGGCCCCCCTGGACTTTCAAATTGGCACAGACTAATTATGGAATGTATTCCCCTTGACTTCCTTACAAATATGGTGCACCGAAAGACCGAATTATTTTATAAAATATGGCAGCCCTTTTTGAATTACATAAATACAGATATTTCGGCTATCCTAACAAGGGCTTTTATTTAATTGAGACTACAAACCTGGGTGGTCCGCGGCCCCTCGGGGGAGGAATCCCGCACGAATACGGGTTTTATCATATCTGATGTTAACACATCCCGAGCATGTAAGAGACTTAAATATACACCCTGGTTAGTTGTAGGTTAGATTAGTAGATAGTTGAGTTTTGTTTGTTTGTTTTTTTTTCTTTTCGGTTTTTTTTTTGTTGTTTTGTTTTTTTTTGTCAAATTTTGGCTATTGTATATTTGAGTTAATTGTATATCAATGTTTATATCTGAGAGTTTTGTTTATTTTTGTAAACTTGTAAAAATGTTAAATTTCTAATAAAAATATCTATAAAAAAAAATATTGTAATAATTTTTATTATATAGATTGCTTCGAAACTATAATACAACAGATTTGCTCAGACAAATTTTATTATCTTGCTGATAAAGAAACATGTTAACTTTTCACTTGAACAAATTCCACTTGAACAAATATAAGGTGATATGATACATTCAGTTCCATGTTCCTATTCCTTTGTTTCTATTAAGTAATAAATTCAGGCCACGGATTTGAAAGATGATAGCAGGTCCACCCTTGGATCCCCAGTGAGATCATTCAGGAAGCCCCTTTGGTCCTCATTTTAGTCAATAACATTTCATTTATATGACATTCCTGCAAAGTAAAGTAAATTAAATAGTATAAAAGGTTCTTGAGCAGAGAAGGTAATTATAAGAAAATAGATGATTTTGTATTTGACAAACTGACTGCTTGAAAAAAAAATCATTTGAAAGTGATTATTCAGCATCCACCGTGGTTTTGGTGGACTGCACAGCAATAATTTTGCAGATAAATGTAATGTTGCAGTGTGTGGTAATCACAGACTGCAAAACTGTAGTAGTTAGTGATAGCACAGACCAAGTTGAATTATTAGGCAATTTGGTTAAATTTACATAATTTGATTGAATAATGTAATGTATAAATCAAATTGAGTTTAGCACAAATCAATTGTTGCTTCTACAATTACCAAACATGAGAATCTTTGCTCCTGACCAAACCATTAGGCCATATCAAAGGCCTAGTTTCCTGGAGTACTATATTCTAGCCAAACTGTTCCTTTTAACTCACTGACCTGGAGACCACTTTCTCCTGTCGCTGCTAATTATACCAGTTTACAAACCACCTACATCTGGCAACCAAGAGAGCCTAACTCCCAGCGAGAGGGAGATGGGGAGGAAAGAGAAGAGATAGAAACTACAGAAAAGGAGATTAAACAAAAGAACAAGCATTTGTAAATAGAAATACAAAAACAAAAGTGGGGGTGAAAAAAAAAGAAATTTACAAAGGAAGCAGCAAGTAAACAGGTTAAAATAGACAATTTTGAATCAATGTTGAACAAATGTAAGTCTTGGTGCTTTTACATTAAGGTAATCGTTTGGTTCCATATAATTACTGAAGCCGTTCCCTCTCCTCTAATTAATATAAGCATATAGACATTACACCTCCGAAGTTTTAACAAGAACTGATATTTGTTTCTTTTCTATATTATTTTCCCCTGACCCCTTTAGACATTTTCCAGAATTATTCAGTTGGGTGCTTTGGTTTTCTCTCATTGGCAGATGCTACAACACATCTACAGTTTCACCATGCAATAATTCCTGGGCAATGACTCACATCTGCTGTTCCATGGCTGCATGGTCGTGCATCAAACACTAACTAGGATTTCTGCCTAATTACCTTAAAGCATACTAAAAAATCTGATTGTTAAGCGCTAAAGATTTTCTTTCAGTCTCCTTCTCATTTGTCCTTCCCTCCCATAATTCTCAAAGCATACCACTCAAAACTACAAATGACATGCAATATTAGCCCTGCAAATTTTAAACTTTCATGAGTGACAAAAACGCATTACCTCTTTAAATTCTTTAACAGTTTTAAAGTACAGACGCTGTTTCTCTAACAGTTCAAGGTACTCATCATTCAGCTGGTCACGTCTCATTTTGTTTTCTTGCTTTTTCTTCTCCAACTTTTGGTTGGGGTGGAAGACAGGATACAAGAAAGACCAACAAAATTAAAAGAGTACAGAAATATGAAAGCACTAGTAAACAACTTGCAATTAGGATTTTATTATTTACAGCTGCAGGAGTTTAATTTAGATAACTGTGAGGTGCAGCAGTTTGGAAAGGCAAATCAAGGTAGGACTTACACAGTTAATGGTAAGGTCCTAGGGAGTGTTGCTGAACAAAGAGAGCACAAGTGCAGGTTCATAGTTTCTTGAAAGTGGAGTCGCAGGTAGACAGGATAGTGAAGGTGGTATTTGGTATGCTTTCCTTTATTGGTCAGAGTATTGAGTACAGGAGTTGGGAGGTCATGTTGCGGCTGTACAGGACACTGGTTAGGCCACTTTTGAAATACTGTGTGCAATTCTGGTCTCCTACCATAGGAAGGATGTTGTGAAACTTAAAAGGATTCAGAAAAGATTTACAAGGATGCTGGAGGGTTTGAGTAACAGGAGAGGCTGAATAGGCAGGGGCCATTTTCCCTAGAATGTAGGAGGCTGAGCGGTGACCTTATAGAGGTTTATAAAATCATGAGGGGTTGGAATATGGTAAATAGACAGGGTATTTTCCCTGTGGTGGGGAAAGTCCGGAACTAGAGAGCATAGCTTTAGGGTGAGAGGGCAAAGATATAAAAGGGACCTAAAGGACAACTTTTTCATGCAGAGGGCGGCACATACATGGAATGAATTGCCAAAGGAATAGTGGAGGCTTGGACAATTACAGCATTTAAAAGGCATCTGGACGAGCACATGAAAAGGAAGGGTTTAAGAGGGATATGGGCCAAGTGCTGGAAATGTGACTAGATTAATTTAGGGTATCTGGTCAGTATGGACAAGTTAGACCAATGGGTCTGTTTCCGTGATGTACATCTCTGTGACTCCAAAAGTATCAATAGTGTTATGAATAATACAAGGAATATGTTGCCTTACACTTTCGATAATTGGAGGTGCTGAGTTTTGGGCAAAATATTAAATAGCTAGGCTAGCTCAGTAGGTAATACACTATCTGGATAGTAGCAGGTTCAAGTGTCCTGTCCAACATTTATACCTCAACTAGCATTACAAAATACATATCAAATCGTCATTCACATCATTTCTAATTTTTGGGATCTTGACAAATGCAAACTGACTGGGAACAATTAAGGCATTTCAAAAAGTAATTAAATAGTGGTGAAAGATTCTGGGGCATTGATGAGGAAATATTAAGAAGATACAAGCTTTAGTCCTTTCCGGTATCTAATGTGGAAGAAATTAGATCCACATAATTGGGTTACTGAAAAGAGACATGAACTCAGTTGGCTAAATGACTGACATTGGTGCTGTAATGGGTTCATGACAATACTTCCTCCAGAATTCAAAGCAGCATTTTATTTAGCTCAGTTGATTGCTACAGTTTCAATCATTTACTTTATTTGTAGAACCAATCTAACCTTTCTTTAAAAAAAATACAATCACTACACTCTGCACTCCGGGTATGCAACTTTGTTTCTGCCCTTATCTCTAACACTGTTGAAATCTTTTCAATTCCATCATCATTCCACACTAACTGGCTTGGGTTTCTCTATTCCCTTTCTAACATTCATTTTTTTCCCCAAATGAAAATTAGGGTGACCAATAGTTTCATATAGTATGACATGAATGAAATTTATTACCTTCATGCGATTTTGCTTAATACCTTCCACAATCTGTTCCATCTGCCGTAAGAACTGGTCTCGAGAAGCTGTAGCAGCCATAGCCCTGAAACATTTCAGAATAGACATTTATGAAAACATTCCACAGTGCAAACGAGAGAGAGAACGGGTTCCAGATGCACGTTTAATGCTATAGGCTAATTTGACAGTTTCCTGTTGAAGGGCAAAGAATTAAGCTTTGTTCCTATTCTTTTTCACATGTAGATATTGTATTGTTCTCCACATTTGTGCATCCAAAGAAAATAGGCAGATATTATATTACACCATCACTTGCTGCACTAGTAATACTAAACCACAATGTCCCGCAGGTTCTCCAATTTATCATTGTCTTAGAGTAAGGAATGTAGAAGGTTGACCTATACCAAGTTTAGAAGACTGGGGGTAATCTTATTCAAAGATACAAGATTCTGTGAGGATTGGATGAGGCAGTTGCCAACATGTTTGCCCAGGAAGGTCTAGAGCTAGAGAGCACTGTTTAAAAATTGGTCTTCAATTGCTCAAGAATTGTTTTTCTCAGAGTGACTAGTCTTTGAAATTATCTTCCCCTAAAGAAGCAGAGACTGTGTTATTGACAATTTTTTTTGATCAGTAAGGGAGTCAAGGGATATGGCATGGCAGGCTGGACATTGCAGTTACAGTAACTGGTAGGTCATCATAACTTTTTTGAATGGCAGGGCAACCTTGAGGGGCTGAATGACTTACTGTTGCTGCTATTTCTTACCATCTTATGGGAAGTTCCTTTCTGTGATCAGAATCTTAGTAAGGAAATGTTAAAAAATTTAGATTGGAAAAGAAAAACCACAAAGTAGCATTGTCAATAAGGGGAGACTGGACAGCATTCCCATGGCCAGTTTTGCATTACTTAGAGGCAGCTAAACAGCACATTTTGGATGGATTTTTTCTTAATTGAACATGCTTCTGCCTTCTTTGTAATTGGTTTGTAACAACTCAGCTCAGTCACACAGTAAGTCGCCCAAGTAGCTTGTCTAACCATTTATCTTCAGTTAAATGATTTCTGGCAAGTGCTGTTAAAAGCTTCCATTCTTAAAACAAAACCAATTCACCAGCACATAACTGAAAACATAAAACTCTTACTAACTCAAGTTCCCAAAAAAGCCTATTAATTTTTTTCATAAATGCTTTTCATAGGTTTAGGGTAAAATTATTCTGTTGATTAAATAGATTTCCTTCATTCTTCCATTTGGAGCATATAAAGGACACAAACAGGTCTAAGAATGCAACATAATTAAGAAATGAGTGCTTATATCCTCAGTACAAAACAGTATCCTCATAGTGCATTCAATTTGCACAGTACTTACTGTTGGAAGTTATCATGAATGGAATTCAACAAGTTAACCTGGCAAAAAAGAAAGCTAAATCAGTTGTTCTGGCAAGGACTGTTAAAATATTCATGCAGAGTTCACAATTCTACTAAAGTTTTTAGTCCTTAATGAGCTTCATATTTTGTGATCAACAAACTTGCTCGCACCAAAGTAAAACATAGGTACAACTAATGTTAATTAAAATCCTCACAAAAAGAAAAAGGTGCAGCAGTGGAAGCCCATCAAATAGCAGCTAGTCAACTATTTGTGAGCATTGTGAGGATGAAAACAATTAAACAACTTTGCTACTAATCTAAATCAGTCAACGCACTAATGTTTGTGGATGTAGGTTTGCTCGCTGAGCTGGAGGGTTCATTTTCAGATGTTTTGTCACCATACTAGATAACATCTTCAGTGAGCCTCTGGATGAAGTAACATCACTGAAGATGTTACCTAGTATGGTGACAAAACATCTGAAGATGAACCTTCCAGCTCAGCGAGCAAACTTACATCCAGAACCTCAACCTGAGCAACAAATCTTCTCAAAACTCAATCTAATATTTGTTTGAGTACTTTTGTAATATGAAAGCATACACCTACATTTATGATAGCCATTTAAACAAATTCAACAGCTATTAGGTTAGTGCAAATCCAGTTGTCAAGATGAGAGAAACAACTGGTCAAGCCCAACAAAATTAATTTTACTGAGCAGTATTCAGTGCAGAACTTAAAACGTAGTTTTCAATTTTCATTAATAATCTTGTCCCAGGGGCCCTCTTGTGCTACAGTGGTAGTATCCCTACCCGAGTCAGGAGGCCTAGGTTCAAGTCTCACCTACTCAAGAGGTGTGTAGTAATATTTCTCTCAACAAGCTAATCTGAAAAATAGGTTTTAAAAAAAACTTGCTGGTTGACTAAGTTCAAACCCCGAGGAGCAGGAGAATCGACGTTTCAGGCATAAGCCCTTCTTCAGGGCTTATGCCCAAAACGTCGATTCTCCTGCTCCTTGGATGCTGCCTGGCCTGCTGTTTTTCCAGCACATTTTTCAACTCTGGTACTCCAGCATCTGCAGTCCTCACTTTCTCCTAAGTTCAAACCCCTCTCAGATTTGCTGAATATCTACCTTAAACATTAGTGATAATGTAGTTTAATTTACATATGCTGCCTTGAAAAAATGTTGCCTGCAGAAAGTTGGTCTGCAAATCCCTATTTGAAGGAGAAAGTGAGGAGTGCAGATGCTGGAGATCAGAGTAAAAAAAGTGTGGCGCTGAAAAAGCACAGCATGTCAGGCAGCATTCGAGGAGGAGAGTTGACATTTTGATTGACATTCCTGATGAAGGGCTTATGCATGAAGCGTCGACTCTCCTGCTCCTCGATGCTGCCTGACCAGCTATGCTTTTCCAGCACCACACTTTTTGACTCTAACCCCTATTTGAAGGTAAAGTTTCTAAATCAAGCTTAGAGACACACCACACAGAAGAGAAGCATTTAAACCATCATGTCTACTTTGGCAAAAAATAAAGAATGAGGAGGCTGGAAATTTGAAACAAATAGCTGGAGAAACTCAAGATCTGGCAGCATTTGAGAAGAGAAAACAATGTTTCAAGTCCAGTGAGCTTTCTTCAGAATTGATTGCATCTCGGTAAAGATTGGTATTTATGCTGAAGTTTTTTTTGGGGGGGGGGGGCCTTGCAGAGGGAGAGGAGTAAACAATAGATGGAGCCCAGAGGGAGCGAGAACAAAATTTGGGCTGACAAAAGAATGGAGAATGCTTAGAACTGGGGAAAAGGAAAGCTAGTAACGGTCCCCATGTCGTAACATGTCTAATCAGGTTGATTAAAAATATCCACAACAGCATGTAGCTGGCACAAGCAGTAAAATTGCTCTCAGTGCAGTGACAGCATTTCTAACT
Source organism: Chiloscyllium plagiosum (assembly GCF_037043375.1). NCBI lineage: Eukaryota > Metazoa > Chordata > Chondrichthyes > Orectolobiformes > Hemiscylliidae > Chiloscyllium > Chiloscyllium plagiosum. The sequence goes on along the minus strand of NW_028270145.1, from coordinate 75,188,987 downwards.
TCCAGCCAGAAGACCTGGATTCAAGTTCCACCCACGTCATAACACATCTGAACAGATCAATTACAAATGTCTACTAGGAGGAATTTGTAGGGTCTTTGTGATGTGGTGGTTGTGTCCCTACCTTTGAGCCAGGTGGCACTGGTTCAAGTCCACACTCCAGAGATAACATCTTTGAACTGGCTGATTAGAAAATATCTACCCTGAGGAACTCATGCAGAAATATTCTAGAACTGAGATGATAGATCTCCAACAACTACAACAAATCTCTGTGACAGGTACGACTGTAAGCAGATATACTTTTCCCTTTGACTCCCAGCGATTCCAGTTTTGTTAGGGATCCTTGATGCCACACTATGTAAAACACAGACTTGATGATAAGGGCAGTCACTCATGTCACCTCTGGAATTTAGCTCCTTTGTCAATGTTTGACTCAAAGTTGTCATGAGGTCAGAAGCTGAGTGGCCTTGGTGGAACTGAAAGGGAGGATCTGTGAGCAAGTGAGCAAATACTGCTTCATAGCACTGTTGATATGAACGATTATCCAGTGTAGACTAATGGAACAGTAACTGGTCATATCAGATATGTCTTGCTTTTTATTTACATACCTGGGCAATTTCCTGCATAGTTGGGTAAATGCCAGCATTGTAGCTGTTTTGGAACAGTGTGGCTAGAGGGGTAGCAAGATATGGAGCATATATCTTTAATATAATTGCTTAATGTTGTCAGAGTCCACAGATTTTGCAGTATTCAGTGTTCCTAGCCTTTTACGGATATCACACGAAATGAACTGAATTGATTGACGACCAGTAATGTTGAGGTATGGAGGAGGCCAAGATGTATCATCCACCTGGCACTTCTGGCTAAAGATTGTTAAGAATATTTCAGCCTTATCTTTTCCATTGAAGGGCTGGGCTCCCCCATCAATTAGAATGGGAATATTTTTGGAACCAGCTCCTCCAATTTCACTGGCAGAATGGATAGTTTGAAATGTAGAACAGCACCAATAGTATGGATTCAATTCCCACATCAGCTGAGGTCACCATGAAGGACTCTACTTATCAACTTCTTCCCTCACCTGAGTCATGGTGATCCTCCAGTTAAACTACCAGTCATTTTTCTCTAATGAGAGAACAGCCCCATGGTCCACTAGGACTATGGCAACTTTATCTTTACAACCAGACAATGAATTTAATCTTAAAAGTTTTGAATTAAAATTAAAAGATAATTAGTCAACCTTTCTCAAAAAAATGTTTATTATTCCTACACACAGACCGTAACTGAAAATAATACGTCACAAGATACATTATTAGGTGGTGTTTTATGGCTCCCAAAACACTTAAAATTTATCTGCAGCCAGTATTCTATGTCAAATTATTTTTATTCTTTGAAGGAATTTTCTTTTCCAAAGAATTAGCTGCTGGGAAAAAAAAATCAGTAACATCTCAGGAAAATGGTGAGATGATAGTATGGTAAGGAACTACCATTAGGGATGTCTTGAATAACAGTAACTGATGATTAACTCAGAAGGACCAGGAATAAGTAGAAGTCAGAGACAGTATAATAAACTGTGATAAATAATAATAGGATAACTGTGTCAAAGTAGAATAAGAGAAGGGGAGAATAAAGTAGAATAAAGTAAAAAAAAACCTTTGAATTGCTTTACACAATGGTGAGGTGTTCAAATGCTCTGCAAATCCGATATATGCAAATGACCTAGTGCGTGCATTTTCTTTCCTCATGCCCTTTTCTATGTTAGTGATGAGCTATACATGGTTGAGATAGACCTCAGCTTTGTGCATGCTTATGCACATATTTAACTTTTGTAATATTAGAGGTCTTCTGCATGTGCAATCTTAACCTGGCAATTTCGGCAATAATATTTTTAGAAATTCATTTTTGGAATGTGGCATTGAAGCCAAGGCCAGAATTTATTGCCTATCTGCAACTGTTCTTCAGGTGTTGGTGATTCTTGAAGCACTGAAGTTCATGCAGTGTAAAAACACAATTTTGTTCAGTAGGGAATTCCAAGATTTTGATCCAGTGACAGCATGATAATGGTTCCAAGGACCATGTATGTTTTGTAAGGAAACTTGCAGGTGGCAGCATTTCCCATGCACCTGCTACAGTAAAGGTTTGAGGTTTGGAAAATGGCAAAACCTTAAGTTACTGCAGGGCATCTTGTGAATGGCACATTTGCCACTATGCTCTGGTAATAGTGAGAATAAATGTTTCAGGTTGTAAATGATAAGAACACCACCAACTTGTTTTCTCTCAAACTAAAAAAAAAAGTGTTTTCATATTAGCTCTGAATAGCACAAACAAGAAAACATTAGTAACATAATTTTAGATTGGTGACTAATCTCTTGGGCATTTTATTATTTTTCACCTGCCAATGCAGTACTTTGTTTTTTCATAGGATATAACTTTTAGTTAACTTTGGATGAGCTTATTTGTCACAATTACTTGTGTTAAACCAACAACTAAAGTATGAAGCAAAGGTTGGTTTTGATTTCCTTACCTCTTTTTCCAAGTACACTTTTTTATCATCAAGTGTATTATAGAGTGTGAAGAACTGCTTTGTTTCCTTGTGAGTTGCTGCAACTACAATAGAACAAATTGGCACCAACAATAGATTCAAGGCTAACTGCATCAATTCCTACACGAGAGGAAATTACAATAGACTTCAAACTTCTAAATGCAAATTACTACGAAATGTAATCTACTGGTGAGATCTTTTAAACGTTACTGGAAAGCTTTCTATAAACAAACATACAGAGAAGAGTAAGGAGACAATTCAATACTATAAAAATTCTAAATCATCAACCACATTTATTTATATAGTTTTTAAGATTTTCTTAAACCATTTGAAACAAGCCACATGAAAAAAAATTTAGATTTTAATAGTTCCATTTTTGCTTGGCTGAGGCATTGCCAAGGAGAATAGATAGTGAATGACTATGCCTCAAGATTTTGTTTAAATTTATGAAAAGCAATTTCTCTCTGATTTGAAGACACATTCAAACAGGGAACGCAACCGAGAACAGTTGAGCTCCAATACCTGAACATGTTCTTTCTGCTTGCAGGAAGCACTTTGCATGCATGTACATAACTCTTAACAAGCATGCATGAGCCACGTTTGAGGTACTGAGGGATAAATATTTGAGGTACTGAGGGAGAACTATCTGAGGTACTGAGGGATCACTTTCTGAGGTATTGAGGGAGCACTTTCTGATTTGTGACAGACCATGCTTCTGCAAATTCTGTCTTTAAGAATCTTCTCCAATAATTTCCCTACCAGTGATGTAAGGCTGACTGGCCTATAATTTCTTGGATTGACCCTGTTTCATTTCTTAGTCAAAGGGGCAACATTGGCTATTCTCCAGTCTTCTGGGACCTCACTTGTGGCTAAATCATTAGCATGGCTTCATAGAAGGGAGGTCTTGTCTCAGACTTTTGAGGCAGTGACAAAGTTGATTGACGAGGTTTGGGCGATGAATGTATTCTACATGGACTAGAGTATTTGACAAGGTCCTTCATGGTAGGTTATCTAAAAGAATAAGTTGAATGTGGGCACAAAATTGGAACACAAAATTTAATTTGAAGACAGAGGGTAATTGTGAAGGGGTGCTTTACTGACTGGAGATCTGTGAAGTGCTTAGACCTCTGTTGTTTGTTACGTATACACAAATGATTTGGATGAAAATGTTGGTGGCCTGATTGGTAAATTTGCAGACAACATGACAGACAGTGGTGAAGTGCTTGGAACACACTGCCATAGAAGGTGGTAGAAGCAGATATATTAGCAAGGTTTGAGAGGCATTTAGATAGTCACATGGTCAGGCAGGGAAGAGAGGGATGCAGACCACGTGCAGACAGATCGGATTAGTTTAGAATGGCATGGCACAGACATGGTTGACCGAATCGCTTGTTCCTGTGCTGTACTGTTTTGTCTATGTTCTGTAATTCGGACTTCAAAAACCTATTTACAATATTTTGCAATTCTATCAACATGTGCAAAGGGATGCAAAACCTTTCAAAGGCATCTCTTTGTATCAAAAGCATTAGAAAATGCAAATTATTGTAAATATTAACTTTTAATTGTTAGTTGTTGGTCTAAATTATTTGATTTCCTTTAGACAAGTACAGTTTGCTTGGATGAAGCACATTATTCTAAATGGTTGAAAACATGTTAAGTTTAAACACATACCTTGATTATAGAGTTCAACAAAGCGTTTCTGATACTGGGTCAATTCTGCTCTGCTTGGTACTTCATCAATTTTTCGTTGCAAAACAGCAATTTCCCTATTGCGTCGGGCCTGAAGGCAAGGAAACGTTGTTGAAAATTAACCTGGATTACAAATCTCAAAACTAGGCCCCCTACACAGTTACACAATAAGCAAATGTATACTTTAAACCAGTAGTTCTAAGCCTGCTACTTTGAGACAACAGTGAAATCAGTAATTGGCAAAATTTACTTTGTTGAATTCCAAGAACACACATCCTGAATTCTACCTTGGACATTTCATTTACAAATCATTCTTCTCAGATATCGAGGTTTAATATTATAACAAGTCAATATGTTGTAAGCAAAGAAATCTGAAATAAAAATAAAGTTCACAGCAGATCTGACAACATCTGTGCACAGAAGGGTGACACAAGATGGTGAGAGTGTGTGGGGAGGGGGGGGAGAAAAAAAAGAGAGAGATAACCAAAAACGGTCTACACTTCACACAACTGATCTGTTCTGTGTATCTAGAAATTTCAGATTTTTTTTTCAGATTTCCAGAACTGATAATATTTTATTTTTATTTTCGGAACTTGTTTTGTGCTGTCTACCTCAACCAGCACCTTTCAGTTCATTATTTTTCTACGACAATGCTGTTTGTAAAAACTGGTGCTGTACTGATGTGACGCTGGTCACTACATTGCAAAGTGTCATGCTGTATGTGAAGCACATATGCCTGACAATTCAAAATTGTTTTCCTTACATTTCTAAACCTCCCCTGTTTAGCTATGGTATGCTGGAAATTAAATTATGTCTTCCATCGTTGCAGCGGTAATGTGGTAAAACTTTAACTTAATGCACAATAACACAATATGCATTGTTAAAACAATTGTAACTGACCATTTTACATGGAAGCCATGAAATATGAATATTTTGAATATACAACTATGCCAGAAAATTTGTCAACTTTGTCATCAGGGAAGACAAAGAAAATTCCATGCTTGAGATGAAATGAGCCAAATATTTAAAGGAGGAGAACATCTTGCTTATTCTCAAACTAGGTCTTTTTGCAATATAGCAATTTTTTTTTGCAGCAGAATGTGCTAGATTAGTTCATACAAACTAAATTTTCTGAGAGGGATGAGACAAATTATGGCCTTGTGGTATCCTATGTAGGAATTAATTGATAATATCATAATTTAAGTGGCATATCCATCTTTAACTATCTGCTCCATTAAAGGGCAGCTATTTTGTCATTTCATCTTCACAACTATTCCACAATGTGACTACTTACCAACAACAGTCGTATTTTCTGTAACTTTTCCCTGTCTCCTTTATATTGTTCCTCTATAAGTTCATTATGTTCCTATTTAAAATTAAAACCAACTGGTTAAAGTAAATTCCAACAGGTTTAATATGCAGATCATCCTGACACACCTGACCCTGTAGATTGATTTGGATTCCTACACTGTTCCTCCACAGTGCGGTCCAGATTGTAACAGGTTTTATTCTACCTTCTTGTTTCGGTGGTTCTTTTTGCCAGTTACTGACCATTCAGCCACAGGAAGCAGTTTCTTCTCACTTAATCCACTAAAATCCTTAAATAATTTTGAACTCCATAAAAACCCTTTATGATTTTGAACACCTCTATCAAATTCCCTCCTAGATCTTCTCTGCTCAAAAGCGAGAACACTGTCAATATAACTGAAGTATTTCCTTCTTCCTATTATTTTAATTAGCCGCGGTATTAAGGGCCTTTGCATCCTTTCTATAAGGTGTGATTCCTAGAATTAGCCATACCAATAGATATTCACTAGGCCCCAACTGGATTAAAAATTCAGCTCAAATTATGCTTCCGTTATTAATACTAAATTTTCTCAAAGTAGTCAGATTGGTCAAACTATGCACAAACCAGCATGGATCTGACAACTGTTTTAGAATTCCAGTAGAACCAGAGATCAATTCTGATATCCTTTCATCTCCACAATCAAACCCATAAGATGTTAGAGCAGAGGTATGCCATTCAGCCCATTGAGACTGCACTGCCATTCAATGAGATCATGCTGACTTGATAACTCTCAACTCCATGAAAAGCCGTTTCAGTCTTCACTTAACACACCAGCCTCAACTACACAGATTCACTATCCTTCAAGAAGAAATTCCTCAAGATCTCGGACTTTAAGTATAATATTCTGAAATTACGGGAAAGGAGAAACAATCTTTCTGCATCAACCCTGTCAAATTCCCAGAGAACGTGGTGTGTTGCCATAAGGTTGCCTCTCATTCTTGTATATTCCAAATGAGTACAGGCCCCTGTCTCAACTTGCCCTCACAAAGACAACCCTTCCACATCAGGTATCAGCCAAGTGAACCTTATAGGATTGCCTCCAATGCCAATATACCTGTCCTAAATAGGGGCTCAAAACTGATCACAACATTCCATCTGTGGTCCGACTCATGCCTTGTGTAGTTTTAGCAAGACATCCCTAGTTTTATATTCCATTCCCTTTGAAATAAGAGCCAACTTCCAATTGCCTTCTCTATTATCTCGTGAATTTTGATGCTAGATTTTAGTGATTCATGGATAAGGACGCCAGAAACCCTCCTCTAATATTTAAATGATATTCGGCTCCTCTACTTGCCAAAGTGCATAACTTCACACTCATTCTACCAAGATTTAACCCAGTCACTCAACTCACCTATATCCCTCTGTAGATACACCCTCACTACTTGCATTCCCACCTCATGTCATCCGCAAACTCGACTGTAATACATTCACTTCCATTTTTGGTGCAATTGCAATTTTTTTCCCTCAACGTTACTGATCTCACCATAGGTACCTACAAGCAGCTTTGAACAGCTTTTGTTGCTAATCTGCCAGTTGAACACTGTTTGATCCTCCAGTATTTGTTGTATATTTCAAATTCATGATGCCTTCTCACTGGCACAATAATTGAACTCCCAGTCCAATTCAACTCTTCCCTTTTTCTGAGTTAACATCTATCACGGTCATATACTGGTCATGAATTTAGTAACAGTGCAGAAAATTATTAGAATTGCAGCAAGAACAAAAATTCAGCTACTCTCCTAACTCCTTAGAAATATTATAGTTTTCCCTACTTGGAAAGAAGAGTGTACTGGTTGAAATACGGTACTATACAATATATTCTTAGCTAAAATAATTTGAAGCATAATCACTAAATACAAAAGGAATGCTATACAGTTGGTTACATTTCTTTGCAGAAAGATCCAAAGCACATTAAGTTGAAATAATGCATATTCTTAAATACTACCTTCTGAAGCAAAAAGATTAAGAAGAAATACAATTTAAATGCAAGGGCTGCAAATACAGGCTATAATTAGACTCATCTATTAAAGATTTAATTGGCTAGGTTCCATCTCATGGCAGAAGATGATTTGTGCAGGTAGAACCACCTGCAGCAACCAGCTCCTGCCACTTAAGAGTCAAGGGCTTTACTAGAGAACACAGCAAAGCCAAGAAAGAAGTAGACATTGAAATGCAACAACAGTACAACTAGGGAAGGAGCCATACTAGATCTGGTACGGGGAATAGCCCAACAGGTGTTCAAAGTTTCAATCGGGGTGCATTTCGGGAACAGTGACCACAATTCTGCAAGTTACTTATGGATAAGGAAGGCGTAGTCCTCCAGTGAAAATTGGGGTAAGGCTTACTACAAGAATATTGGGCAGGAACTAGGGCATGTAAATTGGAGGCTGTTACTTGAGGGTAAACCCACATCCGTCATATGGGAATCTTTTAATGACCAGTTGATTAACATTCAGGACCAGTATTTTCCTCTTGAAAAAAACAGAATAAGGCAGGCAAGATTCGGGAAACCTAGATAGCAAGAGAAATTGTGAGCCTAGTCAAAATGAAAAAGGAGGCATACATAAGGTTTTAGGAAACTGAAAACACAAAGATCACTCGAAGAAAAAAAAAAACAAGAAAGAACTTAAACAAGGAGTTAGGAAGGTTAAAAGGAGTTATGAAATGTCCTTGGCAAACAGAATCAAGGAAAATCCCAAGGTGTTTTGTACATATATAAGAAGCAGAAGGGTAGCTAGGGAAACATAGTTCACTCAAGGATAAAGGAGGGAATTTATACATGGTGCCAGATGAACAGTGAGAGATCCTTAATGAATACATTGCTTTGGTATTCACAAAGGAGAAGGACATGGTGGAGGGTGAAACTAGAGAGGGGTACAGTGATAACTTAGTGCATGTTGATATAAAAGGTGATTTGGGGTGCTTTGAAAAGCATTAAGGTGGCCAAGTCCTTATGACCTGATGGTATTCTGGGACAGAATCTGAGGGAGGCAAGGGAAAACATTGTTGGGACCTTGTACAAAATCTTTGTATTCTCATTTGTTTAACTGGGGAGCAAATGGACAATCCAGGAGATTACAGGCCAATCAGCCTTATGTCAACAGTGGGGAAAATACTGGAGAAGATTCTTAGGATTTACTCTCAGTTGGAAAAGAATAGACCTATTAGCTATAGGACAGCATGGCATCACGAGGGGAAGCTGTGTCACAGTTTTTTTGAGGAAATGATAAAGACGATTGATGAGGGCAGGTGGCAGATGTCGTATACGCTGACTTTAACAAGACCTTTGACAATGTCTCTCACGACAGGCTGACACAAAAAGGTGAAATCACATGGGAACCACAGTGAGCTGTTAAGATGGATATAGACCCTGATTTAGTTATTGAAGGCAGACAGTAGCGGTGGAAGTGTGTTTTTCTGACTGGAGATCTGTGACCCGTGTTGCTCTGCAAGGATCAGTGCTGGGATCCCAGTTGCTTGTAATATGTATATAAAATATATGGAGAAGAATCTAGGTGGCTGACACAAAAGTTGGGGGAGCTACAGAGGGGTGTTCAAACTGCGTAGGGGCAAAAGGCTTTTCGTCTCAAAAGATCAGAGTCATAGAGTTAAACAACACAAACAGACCCTTCGGTCCAACTCATCGGTAGGTCCGATCAAGGACAGTAGTGGGAGACTGTGTATTGAGTCAGAAGAGATAAGTGAGGTCTTGAATGAGTACTTTTCTTCAGTATTTACAAACGAGAGGGACCATATTGTTGAAGAGGAGAGTGTGAAATGGACTGGTAAGCTAGAGGAGATACTTGTTAGGAAGGAAGATGTGTTGGACATTTTGAATAACTTGAGGATAGACAAGTCCCCCGGGCATGACGGGATATATCCTAGGATTATGTGGGAAGCAAGAGAGGAAATTGCAGAGCCGTTGGCAATGATCTTTTCGTCTTCACTGTCAACAGGGGTGGTACCAGGGGACTGGAGAGTGGCGAATGTTGTGCCCCTGTTCAAAAAAGGGAATAGGGATAACCCCGGGAATTACAGGCCAGTTAGTCTTACTTCGGTGGTAGGCAAAGTAATGGAAAGGGTACTGAGGGATAGGATTTATGAGTATCTGGAAAGACACTGCTTGATTAGGGACAGCCAGCACGGATTTGTGAAGGGTAGGTCTTGCCTTACAAGTCTTATTGAATTCTTTGAGGAGGTGACCAAGCATGTGGATGTAGTATACATGGGATTTTAGTAAGGCATTTGATAAGATTCACCATGGTAGGCTTATGCGGAAAGTCAGGAGGCATGGGATAGAGGGAAATTTGGCCAGTTGGATAGAAAACTGGCCAACCGGTCGAAGTCAGAGAATGGTGGTAGATGGTAAATATTCAGCCTGGAGCCCAGTTACAAGTGGAGTTCTGCAGGGATCAGTTCTGGGTCCTCTGCTGTTTGTAATTTTTATTAATGACTTGGAAGAGGGAGTTGAAGGGTGGGTCAGTAAATTTGCAGATGATACGAAGATTGGTGGAGTTGTGGATAGTGAGGAGGGCTGTTGTCAGTTGCAAAGGGACTTAGATATGATGCAGAGCTGGGCTGAGGAGTGGCAGATGGAGCTCAACCCTGCCAAGTGTGAGGTTGTCCATTTTGGAAGGACAAATAAGAATGCGGAATACAGGGTTAACGGTAGGGTTCTTAGTAAGGTGGAGGAGCAGAGGGATCTTGGGGTCTATGTTCATAGATCTTTGAAAGTTGCCACTCAGGTGGATAGAGCTCGTAAGAAGGCCTATGGTGTATTAGCGTTCATTAGCAGAGGGATTGAATTCAAGAGTCGTGAAGTGATGTTACAGCTGTACAGGACCTTGGTTAGGCCACATTTGGAGTACTGTGTGCAGTTCTGGTCGCCTCACTTTAGGAAGGATGTGGAAGCTTTGGAGAGGGTGCAGAGAAGATTTACCAGGATGTTGCCTGGAATGGAGAATAGGTCGTACGAGGATAGATTGAGCGTGCTAGGCCTTTTCTCATTGGAACGGAGAAGGATGAGGGGTGACTTGATAGAGGTGTATAAGATGATCGGGAATAGATAGAGTAGACAATCAGAAACTTCTTCCCCGGGTACAACAGTGTGTTACAAGGGGACATAAATTTAAGGTGAAGGGTGGAAGGTGTAGGGGAGATGTCAGGGGTAGGTTCTTTACCCAGAGAGTGGTGGGGGCATGGAATGCACTGCCTGTGGGAGTGGCAGAGTCAGAATCATTGGCGAACTTTAAGTGGCAATTGGATAGGTACATGGATGGGTGCTTAAGTAGGGCAAATGTTCGGCACAACATCGTGGGCCGAAGGGCCTGTTCTGTGCTGTATTGTTCTATGTTCTATCTGTGCCAATCAGATATCCTAAATTTGCCAGCATTGGCCTATATTCTTCTAAACCCTTCCTACTCATACACTCATCCAGGTGGCTTTTAAATGTTAGAACTGTACCTGCCTCCATCACCTCTTCTGGCAGCTCATTCCATACCATTACCACCCTCTGCATGAAAAAGTTGCCCCTCAGATCCTTTTTAAATCATTCCCCTCTCATCTTAAACCTGTGCCCTTTAATTTTGAACTCCCCTACTCTGGAAAAAAGAAACCTTGGCAATTCACTCTATCCTTGAAAATGATTTTATAAGCCTCTATAAAAGGTCACTCAGCTTCCAAAATTTCAGGGAAAAAATGCCCTGGCCTATTCAGCCTCACCCTATATCTAAAACCCTCCAATCCGATCAACATCCTTGTAAATCTTTTCTGAACCCTTTCAAGTTTAACAACATCTTTCTTATAGCAGGGAGATCAGAATTGCATGCAGTTTTCTAAAAGTGGCCTCACCAAAGTCCTGTATAACTACAACATGACACCCCAACCCCTATACTCAACACACTGACCAATGAAGGCAAGTGTACCAAATATTTTCTTCACTACTGTCTACCTGTGAGTCCACTTTCAAGGAAGATGCACCTGCACCCTAAATCTCCTTGTTCAGCAACACTCCCCAGGTTCCAACCATAAACTGGTTTGCCTTACCAAAACAGAACACTTTACGTTTATCTAAATTAAACTCCATCTACCACAGCTCGGCCCGTTGGCTCATCTGATCAAGGTCCTGCTATCTTCTGTGACAACTTTCTTCGCTGTCCACGACACTACCAATTTTGATGTCATCTGCAAACTTACTAACTATACCTCCAATATTCATAGCCAAAGCATTAACAGAGGAACCTCGATTATCTGACACCTGATTATCCGAATTTCGGATTATCTAGAAAGATTGCAAGATCCTGATGCTTGGCTAAACTATGTTATCTAGCATTTGATTATTCAATTAACCAAACTAAATACTCTCCACCTGTGCCCTTCGGATAATCAAGGTTCCTTTTGTAGATAGAGGACAAAAAACAGTGGAATCAGCACCAATCCTTGAGGCACGCCGCTGATCACAGACCTCTAGTCTGGAAAACAAACCTCTCCCCTCACCCTTTGTCTCCTATCTCCAAGTGAATCTTGTATCTAATTAGCTCCCCCTGGATTCCATATGATTTGCCAAACAATCTACTATGCAGAACCTTGTCAAATGACAAGTCGTCCAGACAGACGTCTACCGCTCAACCTTCAATCTTCTTTGTCACCGCTTCAAAAAACTCAATCAAGTTAGTGATTTCCCAGACCAAAAGCCATGCTGACAATCCCTAATCAGTCCTTGCCTTTCCAAATGTATGTAAATCCTGACTCTCAGAATTCCTTCCAACAACTTGTCCACGACTGACATCAGGCTCACCAATCAATAATTCCCTGGCTTTTCCTTACCAGCTCTCTTAAATAATGGCACCACATTGAGCTGCCAGAAGTGGTGTAGGCAAGTACAATTACAACATTTAAAAGATATTAGGTGTGTACGTGAGTAGGCAGGGTTTAGAAAGATATGGGCCAAATGGCCTGTTCGCAAGTTGTATAAAGCTCTATGATTCTATTAGCCACACTACAGTCTTCTGGCATCTCATCATGGCTATCAGCAAAGGACCCAGCAATCTTTTCCCTAGCTTCCCACAAAGTTCTGGGATACACCTGATGAGGCCCTAAGGATTTATCTACTTTTATGTAATATGTTGGCGCAGGTTTGGTGTGTCAAAGGGCCTGTTCCTATGCTGTAATGTTCATTGAACAGAGGGTGGGAACTGGGAAGAGGAGAATGAAGAGGGACTGAGGACAGGGGGTAGGAATTAGAGGAAGGCGAGGGAGACTTCAGAACTAAATTTTTTTTAATAGATATTTTTATTGGAAAGGAAAATTTTTAAAACTTTTTTTACAAACTTACAAAACAACAAATATAAACACTAATATACAATTAAATATTAAATAATTAATAACCAAAACACAACAAAGAAAAAAAACTCAAGTACTAATCTAATCTACAAATAATCAAAGCATATAAAGTATCTTACATTACTCAAAAAAAACATAGTAATTAAATAATGAAATACATGCTCAGAATGAATTAACATCAAGTCATAATAAAACCTGTATTCATATGGGATTCCTCCCCCGGGGGCTCAGAGACCAGTCAGAACCACGACCACTAGATAAAAGCCCTTGACAATATGGCTGAAATATCTGTATCTATATAGTTCAGGAAGGGCTGCCATTTTTTGGTGCACCATATTTGCAAGGACGTCAAGGGGAATACATTCCATGATTAACCTGTGCCAATTCGAAAGTCCTGGAGGGCCCTCAGCTACCCAATTTACTAAGATATATTTCCTTGCACAAAAGGAGAGAATGGAAAATAATTTCCTCCTGTGCACATCCAGGGAGGGCAGGTTCGAAAAGCCCAGGAGAAGAGATACTGGATCTACTCCAATTTCCACTCCCAAGATTTCTGTCAGCGCATTTGCTACTCTGATCCAGTATTTGCAGATCTTATGACATGTCCAGAAGCAGTGTGAGAGAGTGCCCACTTCTATTTTACATTTGGGACACATTGGAGAGGTTCCTGCCTTAAATTTTGCCAGTCGTTCCGGTGCTATATGAGTCCGATGGAGTATCTTTAATTGAATAGCTTAGGTTCTATTACAAATGGAGATCTTTCTGGCATTTTCCCAGATGTCGTCCCACATTTCTGAAGGGATTTTCAACCCCAATTCCTGATTCCATGTTTTAAACAATTGTTCCATGTCTTTCGATACTTCATTCTGTAATGAGTGATAAAGAGTGCTGACCGAGGGTGGACCCATTGGCCATAACACTCTTCTTTCCCTATCCAGTTTATAAGAGCTATCTAATAATGTGGTCTTCTTCTGTATATAATCTCGAATTTGGAAACATCGAAAAAGGTCTCCATTAACTGCAAATTTTAATCATGGGGAAAGTACCTTCACAGCAGGTTAGCCACAGAACAAGAAATCTGTGACAAAAAACTTTCAAAGAAAACTCAACGTCAAATAAAACTCTATGCCAAATAAATAGTCACCATTTTGTTGAAGATATTGAAATTAAATATTTACCAAATCATCTTTAAGCAGGGACTTACTGCAATTGTATCTCTTTTTCAAATAGGAGGAAGCAATAATGAGCTAAATAACTCACTCATTCCATGGCTATACAACTGCTAATAATTTAACAGATACCGATGCTGTAATTACATTGACAAATGAGTCCTGGAGTGCAGTTTTTGGAGTTCAGGGGAGTGTAGGTCCAGTAAAGAAAGGTGAATAACCAGAACAGGAGCAGGCATTGAGCTAGTCCATGTCAGAGTGCTTTTTAAGAGGCAGTTGGCGAGGAATGGCGAAGCAGCATGGTGGCTCAGCGGTTAGCACTGTTACCTCTTAGACGAGGGCCCCAGGTTCGATTCCAGCCTCGGGTGACTGTCTGTGTGGAGTTTGCACATTCTCCTAGTGTCTGCGTGGGTTTCCTCCGGGTGCTCCGGTTTCCTCCCACAATTGGCCATGCTAAATTGCCCGTAGTGTCAGGTGCATTAGTCAGAGGGAAATGGGTCCGGGTGGGTTACTCTTCGGAGGGTCGGTATGGACTTGTTGGGCCGAAGGGCCTGTTTCTGCATTGTGTAAAATCTAATCTAATCTAATCCTGAAGATCAATGAGACTTGATGACATATTGTGCTATTAACATCTTTGAGGTAGATGGAGGCAGGGACAGGAGAAAAAAACGAATTGTTGAGAAGTCTTTGGGATCTATTTGACATATACTGAGAGTCTTCAATCAGTTCATTATCCACCTTTATCACATTAATTCTGGGCATTACAAGTAAGTTTCACATATGTTGGCATATTGTGCTGCTATTTTAATGTTGGAAAGTAAGGTTTACTGTTTATTAAAAAGTGAAAAACTTCGGCTTTTTTTTTAAAGCAAGCACTCTGTCTCACATACTTTACCCAGCTTAAAATAAAGAAGTTACTAGTCTCTTAGATTGTATTTAATAGACTGTAATATAATTCTAGCAGTCTGGTTTGGGATTGTAACAATTTCCAGGCCTTTTCTGATTCATGGCTCTTTTCAAAAGCAAGAGAGGGGAGTACTTGGATAGGCTTTTTTTTCCAACATCATCTACAAACATGCTGTGCTGTAAATTCTACAATTCTGTAGATTTTTTCAATTATTTCCTAGCATAAAGAAGTGCAAGGATTGATAAAGATACTACAACCTACTACGGGCTGTGTTAATTTTGCACTTACTTAAAGGAAAGGAAAATGAATGAAGACTCTGAATTGGATATTATCATTTTCCAATCAAAGAACCTATTTAGATTGGTAAAGACAAGCAGCTCAAAACACAACTCATTTATACAGTACCACTTACCTTCTCTTCAGCATCCTCAGTCCCTGCTACACTCTTAAGATTTTTGATAACCTGCTGCAATCGAGCCATTTCTTCCTGAAAATAAACAGCTTCATAAAGATACAAAGCAATCAAGCTGAAAATCCTTTGTACCAAGTCATTCTTTGTGTCCAGTGGTATCACCGGACATTTTAGTTATCTAAATGTTATGTACACTTTAAACACTCAAATGAATTGTAAATAAAATACTGCCGTAACCTATGCTTTTGGCTTAATGTTAGATTATGGGCTTGAATCAGACACCCAAAAATCCTGAAGAGCAGAGATGGAGGTTTCAGTCTATGAATACTGGGTATACCTCAAACAAGGCAATAGTGCCATGTTGATGGGAGAAGAGGAAGAGATGACCTTTTAAAAGAAGAAATAATATGACTGTACAGAAGATCATGAAAGCTACTCAAACTAAGCATTGCTTATTTCTACAAAAAAAAATAGAAGTTTAAAAATGACTGTTATTCTGCAGACTTTTGACATCATAAATTGACATTTAACAAAATGTATAACAAACTAACATACGGCATTATATTACTGCAAATAAAAAGACCAGACTTTTATAATGAAAAATGTTTAGAAATCTACAGGTGCAGTAAGATACCTTCAATATGTCTTTGAATCTTAAGGTATTTGGTAACTGTCAATAAGTTATGACTGTATGCTAGGCTGCTCAGGGTTAATGACATCAGATCATTAATTTTGTAGCAGATTACCAAGATTAAGTGATCGAAATGCATAGACTGATATATAACATAACTTTTAGAATAAGACAAATTACAACAATTTAAATAGAGCCACCTGAACTATAATACTTAATACTTGATAACTCATAGGAAGAATCTCAGATCTGAAAAGTTAGTTGCCATTTTTTTGTTGGGCGGGGGTGCAGAGGGAAAACAGGGAAGAGATTAAGAGTATTGTATGTGTCCTGCATTTCTTGTGCAAAGCCACTTGGTTTGGTGCAAGATAAGCAAAGAAAAATACTTTTTAGTAAAAACTTCAAGGACCCAATATACACCAGGTAGTTAAACCAATTTAAAGCTTTGGTCACAGAAACATAGAAAATAGGAGTTGACCAACCAGCCCTTCAAGCATGCTCTGCCATTCAGGATGATCATGGCTGATAATCCAATTCAGCACCCTGTTCCTGCTTTCTCCCCATATCCTCTGATCTCTCAACTATATTTAACTCCTTTCTGAAAACATTAAATGTTTTGGCCTCAACCTCTTTCTGTGGTAGAGAATTCCACAAATTCACCACACTCTGTGTGATGGAATTTCTTCTTATCTCAGTGATAAATGGTCTACTCCTTATCCATAGGCTCTGACCCATGGTTCTGGAGTCCCTGGTCATCAGGAACATCCTTCCTGCATTTGCCCTCTCGCCTGTTAAAATGTTATAGATTTCTATCAGATCCTCTCTCATTCTTCTTAAGCTTTGTGAAAATAGTCTGATCTGGTCCAGTTTCTCTCCACGTCAGATGTGCTAATCTGAACAACCATACAAAACACAAAATTTTGAACACTTACCCGGCAATGATTCCTAAACTGCTGCTCCTGGTCCTTTAGTCCTTCATTCATTGTGACCAACGCTCTCAACTTCTCCAGTATGCTAATTAGGAACAGAGCTTTATATTATACCAGTAATATATAAAATAATAAAAACAGAAGATGCTCTAAGAATATAGTAGTCAGGCAGCTTCTGCAGGAAGAGAAGTTACCACTGGCTCTGATGAAAGCTGACCAACGTGAAATATCAAAATCGATTTCTCACTCTGCAGATGCTGCCTGATCTGATGAATACTTCCAGTATTTTCTGTTTATATTGCAGATCTTTAGCATTCATACTATTTTGCTTTGTGCTAAAACACAAGCTAGAAAAAAACACCATTAACTTGAAATCACAGTTGTGGATCTTTACAAACACACCAAGCCACTGTAGTTGATAAGGATGAAGAAAAATCTTTAGGTAACCCAAGAAAACGAAACTGTAACATTTATGTAACTACAACATAAAACAGGAATGAGAAGAAATGCAATCCAGGAGCTTCTGACATTAGGTTCGCTGCTCTTTAATTTGCGGTGTTCTTAAGTTCTCAATTTTTTCTTTTAAGTTTGGATAATTCACTCAGGCAGCGAAGAACACTGATTACCATAATGCAGATCATTGGTTAAAGCTAATTTTGGAATATGCTGTACATTTGTCATCTTCAAAAGGAACCCAGGCATACTGAATAATTGTAAGACCTCAGTTAGAAATGGAATACATTATTGGTTTCCACACTCGGGCAAATATATTAAAGGCTCCAAACAAAGTACAATATTGAAACACTAGGATATTGCCCAATGTTTACAAATATAAACCTGAAGATAGATTTAAAAATATACCTTGGCACAAAACAAGTAATAAGGTTGTTTCGAAAGATCTTCTAACTGGGAGAGGATGGGATTGGTTACATACATGCAGATCATTTGTGTGGAGGAGGAGAAGATCTGAAAGAAGGCAGGCATATTTTCATGGAATTTTGATGCTGTGAATTTAATTTCTAAGGTTAATGACTCAAGCAGAAACCACATCACCAAACTAAATTGAATAGCTAGAAGAAAAATGGTTTGGAATGCTATGGAAACAGTATGAGTAAAGTGATTTGCTCATGCAAACAATAAACGTTGACTGGATAGGTCAATATTCTGTTTTTGCATTGTAATTTCTTTGCAAGAATGACTTCAAAGACATTCAAGTCATTATTTGAAAATTGAATTTGAGCAGTAAAAAATGATACAATCAAGCTCTTCATTCGAATTAAATAGCTTCACAACTGAACTAATACAAGTAACATGAATAGGAAATTAAGTACCAATCTAACAGAACAGAAGGAATTCAAAAAATTAAGAATTTCTCTAACGAAGTGGTGTCCATATGAAATACACTAAATTAGAACATTAAAACACTACATGAATAATTACCTTCATTTTTGTAACATCTAACTTAATAACCTCTCAAGGGCAACCTGGAATTGGCAGCTGGCCTGGCCAGTGATTTTTCACATCCCAGAAATGAATAAAAAGATGTGCATAGATTATCAATTAACATACTTTAAAAAGGTAAAAGCATGTCTGCTGAGGAGCAAAATTCAAGTACATCAGAATTAAAAGATTAAATAATTGAATATCACAGCTAATATGCTTGCAGATGAAAGGTCATCAAACTAAGATGTTAATAGTTAACACTCCACAGGTGCTACCTCAGCTGTAGTGCTTTCTAACAGTCTGTTTTTATTTCCAACTTACACAGTATTTTGCTATTCACATATGTGAATGTTTTGCAGAGCCAAATAATTCCTAAACTGCTACTATTGTGGGAATATAAGCACAGGAAGATAAACAAACATGGAAAGCCAGTGTGTTTATTTAATTCACAAGGATAAAGCAAAACATGAAAACATTGAAAACTAAATGATATGGAAAGAGTACTTTGTACTATACAATCTTAGATAAATTGAGTTGTTGGAAATGACTGACATTGCTTCACACTTGTAGTCATTATTCTCCAGCTCTCAGGCACAACTTCACAACTTTTTCAGACTATAAGATGCACAAGTTCTTAAAAAAAAGTTAAATTGTATTGATTCAATTATATCCAGGATTCTAATCATGATCCAGACGACTCATTTGTATTTGTTTCCTTTTAACACAAAATATGTATATATTGGGCAGCATGGTGGCTCAGTGGTTAGCACAGCGGCCTCACAGCACCAGGGGACCCATTCCCAGCTCAGAGAACTGTGTGTGGAGTTTGCACATTCTCCCCATGTCTGCATGGGTTTCCTCCAGGTGCTCTGGTTTCCTCCCACAATCCAAAGATGTGCAGGTCAGGTGAATTGGCCATGCTAAATTGTCCATAGTGTGAGGTGCTTTATTCAGGGGTAAATATAGCGTAGGGAACTGGTTCTTGTTGGGTTACTCTTCAAAGGGTCGATATGGACTTGTTGGGTCGAAGGGCCTGTTTCCATACTGTACGGAATCTAATCATACGCATTGGACAAAGTTGCGAGATCTGTTTTTTTTTGCCCAGTCACGACTTTGTTGGACAAGGCTGGAGATAACAGGAAAATAACAGGAACTGGTATGAGCCTAAAACAAGGCTGCTACGTGAATGGAATTATACTGAGTCAGTCAGATCTGCTAAGAGTTAAAACTGCAGGAAACTAGGAACTGCTGGCTCTATCAGGTAGGGTATAAATTTGGACAAAATGTTTGAGATTGCTCACATGTATGGATAAGTCCAAAGAAGGCATACATTTAGACAAAATGTTCAGATTGGTCACGTGCATGCATAACTCCATGTAAAGCATGTATTTGGAACAGAGACTTATGTATAAAAAGCCTGAAGAAACCCCTGGTTCAACAATACTTCAAAGACTAACATTGCAAGAAGGTATGCGAAAGGACTGCAGATGTTGGAGATAGAGTCAAGATTAGAGTGGTGCTTGAAAAATACAGCAGGTCAGACAGCATCCGAGGAGCAGGAAAATCAACCGTTTTGGGCAGAAGCCCTTCATCAGGAATGGTTTCTGCCCGAAATGTCTATTTTCCTGCTCCTTGAATGCTGCCTCACCTGCTGTGCTTTTCTAGCATCACTCTAATCTTGATTATAAGAAGGTACCCTACGTCAAGAGGTGTGGTGAAGATGTTATGCGGTTTTAACTGGCCACCTACAAACTGCCCCGTGTAATAATGTTTGGGTTTAGTTACAGAAATCAACATATTGAAAGACAGTGATTGAGATATTTCTAGTAGTTAGAAGTACTTAATAAATGTTCTGTAGTTTTATAGAGCTCCAAGTTTCCACTGTATCTTTGTGGAAGAGTCGCTTCTCAGATAGGGGCAACAAACTTGTAAATGCAATCTTCTAACAGTTTTAATTCCACTGGCCTGCAACCACGGTATTAAGCCTACCTATCATGCATCATATGGATAACAAAAAGCTTTGAATTTCTCTTGCAACCAACATGTCACATGTCCATTTTCTTCTCTTTTACAATTTTCTGAATTTATTTCCAAATTATTTATTTACCAACTCTATTTGCATCGAAGTTACATTAATCTTTATAGTGTATGAAATTTAGGTATTCTTTTCAGCAGAGAGTCTAGGTTAAATTTTCTGTCAGCGACATATACAACTCTGCCTTAGCAGATAGAGGAGGCAAGAACATTGAATGCTTAAGACAGAGGTGGATAAATTCTTCTTCAGCAGGGGAATCAAGCTTATGGAGTGTAGATGAGAATTAGGAACTTGAAACGAAGGTCTGCCATGATCTTACCGAATCAGAAAGGCTCAAAGTACTGAATAGTCTACCCCTGCTCCTGTTTTATACGTAAAACACCAATTGAATATATAAGCAGGGTTCTGTCTATGCTGCATGAAATAAAAATTGAAATTGTATTGAAAAGTAAAAGGTGCTTATCTACAAAACATATGAAGACTTAAAATATGCGAATATCACATACCCAGAATCAGCCTGGGATTCTGCAATTTCAACAGCAGACAGTTTTTTATCCAGTTTCTGGCCATAATTCACGACCTGGCAGTAGAAAACCTTAGTGAGATGATATGTAAACTAGATACAATGAATGCTGAAAATAGGTCATGCAGTGTCCATGGAGAGAAAACAAACTAATGGGTTGAAAAGTTGTTCCCCCCACCCCAAAGATCACAGATCTGCTACTTTGTTTTTACATATAATCAAATAAACCTTCTAATATTTGTAAAAAAATTTGGACAGTACATAAACAATATTGACAAATATGCAAACTGTAACACGATTTAACATCAATTTTGTGGCATTGACAAATACATTTCCAAATCAGTGCAACTTTGACAGTTTCAATGCCCAACAGAAATTTTAATAAAGTGAACAAACTATCCAACATGCTTCATTATCCTTTCTGCCAACCAGCTTACAAGATTATCCACTTTTAACCACTGCTTTTGCCAATAGCATAAACATCAGTAATCAGGAGCTCCACAGCACTAACTTGACTGGCAAAAAAGACGTTACATGTGGGTGAAAAAATACATTTTATTTTAAACACAGTGGACTTTTTGGGTATGATTGCCACATGTAACAGAGGTTGTAGTAAGATCTGGTTAGGATAAAGGAGTGAATAAATATTTGAAGAAAAATAATTGCAGGGACACAGGGAAAGAGCCAGGAAGTGGGACTAAGAGCACTATTTTTCAAACAGACAGCAAAGACTTGACAGGTTGACTGAAAATTACTAGACACTGTTTCAAGAAGGTAGATATAGCTCTTGTGATGAAAGAAATCAAGAGATATTGGGGAAGAGCAGGACTAGGGTACTGAGCTCAATGATCAGCCATGATCATATTGAACAGGCTCGAGGGGTCAATATGTCCTATATCTGCTCCTACTTTCTATGCTGGTATGTTAGTTACCTAAAACATAGCAATCTTACCTCCACCAGTTTTTTCTTTGCTTCTTCACAGGTAGCCTGAATCCCACTGTATTTCACTTGAAGCTATTTTTAAAATAATAAAAAAGTTCAATAATTTTAGTACATCATGGGGCAATAATATATACAGTGACTATTGTGATCCATGAGTTAACAGCTGCATTCTACATATTTGTAGTGAACATATATACAAATTATTCTGGACATCAATAGTCTTCACAAAGTACTTTACATCTAACCTAATTTTGAGCTTATACCCCTCTCCTAATTTACCACAACCCACCCAACTCAAGTGGTTTAAAAATTTAGACTGACTAATCCTTCCATTACTTTAAAGACTGAGCAGACCTTGCAAAAGGCCCCAACAGCTCGTTAACTTCCATTAAAGCCTAGTTGCACTGGTAATGAAATGGCAGGCCAAAGAAATCAATGTGTACTTCACTGACTCTGTCAGTACAATCCCAACAAATTGCTTTCAATCAGCAGCTGTGAACATGCAAGCATGCTTGGAGTTTTATCAAAATGTATTATGTCACAAGGGGGTCAGTTAACTGTTGGTTGGATGGTTAGTTGGTGATGCTAACAGCATGGGTTCAATTCACGCACGAGATGGGAAGTTACCACGAAGGACTCTCCTTCTCAACCTATTCCCTTGCCTGGTTATTTTATACTAGATTTACGTCCAAAATAAAAAAAAGTCAAGTCTCAACTGTGCTTAGCTTTTGTGCAGCATGTTTGTAACAGGTATTTTGAATCCTACTGTCAACTGAGCTATCAACATTCACTAACTTTGAATCTGCTGTGCCACCTACTTATTTTAAGTCTACATCATGAACATGTCAGCACTTTAGGAAATAGTAACTACAAATGATAAACGTTCCATTTCATCTTTGCCAAAATGTTTTGATCACTTTCAATCTAACTTCCTGGATGCCTGCACACATACCACCCTTATAGCTTCTATAAAAAAAATTCCTATTTCTAAAATATAATTTCTGCTTAAAGTTGCTCAAACCCTCATTTCATGACTTTGTCTGTTTAAGTTGCTTCCTGAGCTCCACCCTTTTCCAAATCCAATTTATGTTCTCTTTCCTTTTTAACCTCCAACAGTTTCCCATACTTCAACACACAGACTTCAAAATTCTCATTTCAGTTATAAAATACTTAGCTCTTCTCCTTCCCATTTCTAAATATTCTTGTTTACTCGTTGTGCAGTCTTCCTTCACTCTAACATTGATGATTGACTAATCTAGAACATTCACCTTAAATTCCTGTTTTGCTGCATCTCAATCACCTCAACATCCACAAAGAACAGGTTTAATCTCAAACTAATTGTCATGATATTAGTCTTCAGCAAGAACAACTAAAACAAGTTGGGTCGATTTTGCTTTTTATAGACAACCTGTTAAAACATAAAACGTTGATGAATTATATTTATCCTGCTACTATGTCAATTTAAATGGTTTTAAAAAATCACTAATGCTAGAATTTAAGATGAGAAAAATCCACTTTGAAAATAGAAAACCAATAAGATCGGCTGATCAAGGTATACACCCTTGTTTAATTTAAAGGAATCCAAATCTAACACATTATCCAAAACTGATTCAGTAATTATCATTTCAGCGTTTTGATCAATATGCAGTAAACTGGTGTCATGAATGAACTCAAATTACAGGAGAATTTCATACCAAGACTGGATTCAACAAACCTACCTCTTCCAACTGTTTTGATTTCTGCAAGATTTGCTTATTCAGAGATGCGACTTGTCTTCGATGTTGCTGAGCAGCTCCAAGTCGTTCAGGACGATCCTCTGCTGAAAACTCAGATTGCTGCAATTATAAAAATTGCCACTTTACTCCAATACCTACTATCAACATCTGTTTGCTTCCAAGTATCAAAGATGCTGAATTAACTATTGTCAAATGAAGTGATTGTGATGAATTCTGAATGTTTCCTGGCGCATAATCCTGCATGGTTCTTTAAACTGGGAAAGCTCTATTTATTTTTGAATATATTGGAATCCGAAAAGCTCGATAAAAAGTGGGCATTATAATTGCCTGACAGGCTTCTCACACCTAAAGTACTACTTCTTGCATCCATTCATGGCCACCTCCAATATCTCACACATACATGACCCCTCAGTAGCATCATCCAAAAACAAAGAATGTAGACAACATCCAACTCCAATGTCGATCTTAACACCTCCAGTGTCTCCAAATTAGATTTTATTCCCCAACTATCAGTTGTGTACATGCAGGAAATCTCCTCCGATAGTGGGGATTCTGAAGCCACTTACTACAAACACCTGTACCTAGCTACCAACCCCATCTCTCCCACCGGCAAATGTCAGACACTTTGCAACACTGCTGTCAAACTTGACACCCCACTCCAGCAATGTTTAGAATCACAAGTAGAATTCCATCCTGCTCCTGTAACAGCCCAACACTGACTCTGCTTCAGTTCATATGTTGCCAAAATCCTCAAACATCAGCTTTCATTATTCAAATGCATTCCTAGTTAGCATTCCACATTCTATCCTCTGTAAACCAGAATTCACCCAAAGCTCTGCTGCACAAATCTTAACACAGAGTCTCCATGCAGCTTTCTAACCTGCATTCACTAAGCTACATTGCTAAACTGTAAAATTTACATTGCTGCCATCAGTAATAATTTACCCAACCAAGACATTGCAAAAATATAACATGTTTACTTTCCAGTGCAACAATCTTCCTGGACTGACATATCTTAAAATTACTATGGATTCAATTGTAAGAAATTCAATCGAGACTGTCAAAACAGATTTCACTTCACACCTTTGTTGTGACACGCAGGTGAATCTCCTAATTTGGTTGAAAATATCTACCCTATCAAACTCAGTCCATTCGTAGTTTAACTTCATATTTTACAACTTACATTGCCCCAGTGTTCCAACTCCAGCCTTTGCAGTAGAACACTGGAATTACCTTAAAACATCACCATAGCCTTAAATGAAGTAATTAAAAAATCTAGCTCCAGTATTCTCAATGCAAGCACATTTATTATTCAACCTGAGGCTGTAGTTTTCTTAAAATACTGTTTCAGATTATGTGCTAAACCAAATTCTAATCTGTTCATAAACACAGTCCTAAATCTCATGTCATTAACTTGTAGCAATCTGCCAGACTCCCAACCAAACAAGCCTTAAGTAAAAAAAAACTCTCCATATATCTAAATTTGCCATTTATAGCACTATGTACAGAGCAAATTGCCTATGCATGACTAATGACTTAACACTTATGAAATGCAGTGGAACGCCCAAAGGATATAATAAGGTACTTTACCTTTTCAGCATATTCTGACGCAATCTGCTTAATCTCTTCTGACTGTAGCCCTACAATGTGACCCACTGTACTAGCAGTCAGTTTTCCCTGAAAGTCATATGGAGTAAGTATGTCAAGACATGGTCCACAAAGATTCAAAAGAT
Source organism: Chiloscyllium plagiosum (assembly GCF_037043375.1). NCBI lineage: Eukaryota > Metazoa > Chordata > Chondrichthyes > Orectolobiformes > Hemiscylliidae > Chiloscyllium > Chiloscyllium plagiosum. The sequence continues at coordinate 75,163,612 of NW_028270145.1, read as the reverse complement.
AGTTACAATTATTAAAAATCAACACTTACAAGTGGTAAGAAGAGGTAAAACAGCTTTACGCCACTGGGCTACATTCAAAAATGAAATATATTTTTATAATTTATACTATATGGCACTGTTAGGATGAAAAAAAACCTACATATTTTACACCAGTCCCAATGGCAAATATATTTAAGTTTCTAAAATAATATCCTGACAGGGACAAAGTAAATGTATGTGGAGTAACTAATTCCTGACATTTAACAGGATATTTATTATTGGAATAGATTTCCTGGCTTTCTGTGATCACAGTCAACGGGTGCACTTTCTTTGATGTGGGAGAAAGGTTGAAGAGGCAGATTGGATTAGTGCTGGAAGAAATTGCATGTGGCTATATTATTTCCAACAAAATAACATTATGGCACTTTCGAAAGAAAGCTTTCCTTAAAAAGTAGTCCCTTCAATCCTTGGACTAAAAGTAGATTGGTATACTCATTAAAAGGATGCAATCATTGAATTCTCCTTACATAATCAGTATAGAACATAAACATTACAGCGCAGAACAGGCCCTTTGGTCTTCGATGTTGCACCAACCTGTGAACTAATCTAAGCCCATCCCCCTACACTATCCCATGTGCTCATCCAAAGACTGTTTAAATGCCCTTAATGTGACTGAGTTAACTACATTGGCAGGCAGGGCATTACACGACCTTAATACTCTCTAAGTAAAGAACCTGCCTGGCATCTGTCTTAAATCTATCACCCCTCAATTTGCAGCTATGTCTCTCCTACAAACTGATGTAATCATCCTAGGAAAAAGACTCCCACTGTCCACCCTATCTAATCCTCTGATCATCTTGTATGTCTCCATTAAATCTTCTGTTCGCCTTCTTCTCTCCAATGCGAACAGACCCAAGTACCTCAGCCTTTCCTCATAAGACCTTCCCTCCAGTCCAGACAACATTCTGGTAAGAGTTAGGTTGGAAGCTGAAGAGCAGGAAGAGTAGAGTAATGATCTCAGGTTTGCTACCGGTGTCACGAGATAGTGAGATGAGGAACAGTCAGTCAGCGAATGCAGCTTAACACATGGCTGCGAGGCTGGTGCACGAGGGAGGGCTTCAGATACCTAGACCACTGGGATACCTTCTGGGGAAGATAGGACCTGGACATGAAGGATGGGTTGCACCTGAACTGGAGGGGTACAAATGCCCCAGGTGGGAGATTTGCTCGTGCGATTTGGGAGGGTTTAAACTAGTTGGGCAAGGGGTGGGAATCAGAACCACATGTCCGAGAGGGGGTCAGTTGCAGACAGGACAGTGACAGGATATATTGAATCTATCAGGAAGGTTTCTCACGCGATGAAACAAAGGGACCGGTTAAAGTGTGTCTGCTTTAATGCAAGGAGTGTCCAGAATAAGAGTGATGAACTTAGAGCATGGATCAGTACTTGGGGCTACGATGTTGTGGCCATAACGGAGACGTGGGTTTCACAGGGGCAGGGATGGTTGCTTGATATTCCAGGGTTTAGAATGTTTAAAAAGAAAAGGGGGGTGTGGAAAACAAAGAGGAGGGGGTGTAGCATTGCTAATCAGAGAGTGCATCACAGCTATAGAAACAAAGGTTGTTGAGGAAGGTCTGTCTACTGAGTCAGTATGGGTGGAAGTTAGGAGCAGCAAGGGAACAGCCACCACATTAGGGGTTTTCTACAGACCACCTAACAGTAGATGGATTGAAGATCTCACAGGCAGGCAGATTCTGGAAAATGCAAAAGTAGCAGGGTTGTTGCTGTGGGTAATTTCAACTTTCCCAATATCGACTGGAACCTCCTAAGTGCAGATGGTTTGGGTGGAGCCGTTTTTGTCAGGTGTGTTCAGGAGGGTTTCCTTACTCAGTATGTAGACAGACTGACGAGGGGAGAGGCCATTTTGGATTTGGTGCTCGACAACAAGCCAGGACAGGTGTCAGATCTAGTGGTGGGAGAGCACTTTGGTGAAAGTGATCACAACTGCCTCACATTTACCATAGCCTTGGAGAGTGAAAGGAGCAGTTACCGAGGGAAGATATTTAATTGGGGAAAAGGAAATTATGGACGCTATCAGACAGGAGTTGAGAAGTACAGACTGGGAGCAATTGTTCCACAGAAAGGGCACAGCAGACATGTGGAGACTACTTCAGGAGCAGTTGTTGCAAGTGATGCACAAATTTGTTCCTCTGAGACAGGTAAGGGGTAAGATTCAGGAACCTTGGACGATGAGAACAGAGGAACTTCTCGCCAAAAGGAAGAAGGCAGCTTACGTAAGGTGGAGGAAGCAAGGATCTAGCACAGCTTTAGAGGATTACAGGCTTGCTAGAAAGGAGCTCAGAAATGGACTGAGGAGAGCCAGGGAAGGGCACGAGAAGGACTAGGGAGAACCCAAAGGCGTTTTACTCATACGTGAGGAATAAGAGAATGGATCAGGGAGAAGGTAGGGCCGATCAGGGAAAACGGAGGGAACTTGTGTGTGGAGTCTGAACAGATAGGGGAAGCCCTAAATGAGTTTTCTACTATGGTTTTCACCAAGGAAAGGGAACTTGTTGTAAATGAAAACTTAGAGGAGCTGGGATACAGTCATGACCAGATCAAGATTGGTGAAGTTGATGTGCTAGAAAGTTTGGAAAACATTAAGATTGTTAAGTCCTGCGGGCCAGACCAGATTTATCTTAGGCTGCTCTGGGAAGCTAGAAAGGAGGTTGCTAAGCCACTGGCGAGGATCTTTGCCTCCTCACTCTCCACGGGAGTCGTACCGGAGGTTTGGAAGGAGGCAAATGTTGTTCCACTTTTCAAGAAGGTTAATAGGGAAATCCCTGGCAATTACAGACCAGTCAGTCTTACGTCTGTAGCCAGCAAAGTTGTGCAAAGAATTCGGAGGGAGAGGATTTAAGACTATTTGGCAAAGCATAGTGTGATTAAAAGCAGTCAGCATGGCTTTGTGAGGGGTCATGCCTCACAAATCTTATTGAGTTCTTTGAGGTGGTGTCAAAACAGGTCGATGACGGTCAGGCAGTGGATGTGGTGTATATGGATTTCAGCAAGACATTTGCATGGTAAGCTCATTCATAAAATCAAGTAGTATTGGATACAGAGAGATTTGGCTGGCGGACAGAAGGCAAAGAGTGGTTGTAGATGGAAAGTATTCTTCCTGGAGGACAGTGTTGAGTGGGGTCCCGCAGGACTATTTTTGGGCCTCTACTCTTTGTAGTTTTTATAAATGGGTTAGATGAGGAGTGGGTTAGTAAATTCGCAGATGACACAAAGGTAGGAGGTGCCGTCGATAGTATCGAGGGCTACTGCAGGCTGTAGCGCCACAGACAGGATGCAGAACTGGGCTGAGAAATGGCAGATGGAGTTCAACCTGGATAAATGCGAAGTGATGCATTTTGGAAGGTCGAACTCGAATGCTGAATGTAGGGTTAAAGACAGGATTCTTGGCAGTGTGAATGAACAGAAGGATCTGGGTTTGCAACTACATAGATCCCTCAAAGTTGCCACCCAAGTGGATAGGGTTGTTAAGAAAGTATATGGTGTTTTGGTTTTCATTAACAGGGGTTTCAAGTTTAAGAACTGCGAGGTTTTGCTGCAGCTCTACAAGTCCCTGGTGAAACCACACTTGGAATATTGTGTCCAGTTCTGGTCGCCCTACTGTAGGAAAGATAGAGAGGCTTTGGAGAAGGTGCAAAGAAGGTTTACCAGGATGCTGCCTGGACTGGAGGGCTTGCCTTATGAAGAAAGGTTGAATAAGCTCAGACTTTTCTCTCTGGAGAGGAGGAGCAAGAGAGGAGACATCATCGCGGTGTACAAAATAATAAGAGGTATAGATAGAGTCAATAGCCAGAGACTTTGCCCAAGGGCAGGATTGACTGGTATGAGAAGTCATAGTTTGAAGATATTATGAGGAAGGTATAAAGGAGACATCAGAGAGTTGTGAATGCATGGAATGCGTTGCCAGCAGTGGTGGTGGAAGCGAAGTCATTGGGGACATTTAAGCGACTGCTGGACGTGCACATGGATAGCAGTGAGTTGAGGGGTGCGTAGGTTAAGTTACTATATTTTACATTAGGATTAAGTCTCGGCGCAACATCGTGGGCCTAAGGACCTGTTCTGTGCTGTACTCTTCTATGTTCCATGTTCTAAATCTCCTCTGCACCTTTTCCAATGCTTCCGCATGCTTCCTGTAATGGGGCGACCAGAACTGTACACAAAATTCCAAGTGTGACCACACTAGCTTTTTGTACAATTGCAGCATGACATTACAGCCCAGGAACTCATTCCCTCTACCAATAAAACCTAACACATTATGCCTTCTTAACAGCACTATCAACCTGGGTGGCAACTTTTAGGGATCCATGTACATGGGCACCAAGATCTCTCTGCACATCCACACTAGCAAAAATCTTTCCACTGACCCATTACTCTGCCTTCCGCTATTATTCCTTAAGTGAATCACCTCACATTTATCTGCATTGAACTCCATTTGCCTGCATTGAACTCCATTTGCCACCTTTCAGCCCAACTCTGCAGTTTATCCAAGTTCCCTTGCAACCTAAAACATTGTTCCACACTGTCCATCACTCCATCGACTTTAGTCTCATCTGCAAACTTACTAACCCATCCACTTGTGCCTGCGTCCAAGTCATTGATAAAAATGACACACAGCAGTGATCCTAAAACAGATCCCTGTGGCACACCATGAAAAATCGGACTCCAGGCTGAATATTTTCCATCAACCACCACTCGCTGCCTTCTTACAGAAAGCTAGTTTCTAATCTAAACTGCTAAATCACCCAAGGGTTAAGAAAGCCTTGGTCTTTTGGCTTTCACCAACAGGGGGATCGAGTTTAAGAGCTGTGAGATTTTGCTGCAGCTCTACAAAGACCCTGGTAAGACCACGCTTGGAATATTGTGTCCCATTCTGGTCGCCCTATTATAGGGAAGATACGGAGGCTTTAGAGAGGGTGCAAAGAAGGTTTACCAGGTTGCTACCTGGACTGGAGGGCTTGTCTTACGAAGAGAGGTGGACTAAGCTCGGACTTTTCTCTCTGGAGAGGAGGAGCAAGAGAAGTGACCTGATAAGAGGTATACAAGGTAATAAGAGGCATGGATAGAGTCAATAGCCAGAGACTTTTACCCAGGGCAGGATTGACTGGCACGAGGGGGTCATAGTTTAAGATATTAGGAGAAAGGTATAGAAGAGATGTCAGAGGTAGGTTCTTTACGCAGAGTGGAGAATGCATGGAATGCATTGCCAACGGTGGTGGTGGAAGCAGTCATTAGGGACTGCTGGACATGCACATGGACAGCAGCGAATTGAGGGATGCGCAGATTAGGTTAGGAATAATCCTCAGCACAACATAGTGGGCTGAATGGCTTGTTCTGTACCGTACTTTTCTATCTTCTAATCCCATGCCTCCGCATTTTCTCCAAAAGCCTACCATGTCAAACCTTATCAAAGGCTTTACTGAAGTCCACATACACCATGTCAACTGCCCTACCTTCATTCACATCCTTGCTCTTATCTGTCTCTTCAAATCCTTTCTAGCTAAACTATAACTCTCCCTTGCCTCATCTGAACCATCTCGTCTCAACATCACATAAACCACCTCCTTCCACCTAACAAGAGATGCAATTTGTTTAGTAAACCACAGTTCCCTTACCACTTCCTCCCTGCCTGACAGGGACATACCTATCAAGGATATGCAATATCTGTTCCTTAAACCAGCTCCACATTTCGATTGCTTCCATCCTCTGCATTTAGCTACCTCATTCTATGCATGCTAGGTCTTGTCTGATCACATTATAATTGCCCTTTCCCCGTCGAGAACTCTTGCCCTGGCATATATCTATCCCTTTCCATTGCTAAACTAAACGTAACCGAATTATGGTCACTTTCTCCAAGTGCTCACCTACAACTAAATCAAACACCTGGCCTGGTTCATGACCAAGCACCAGATCTAGTATGGCCTCCACTCTTGTCTGCCCTTCGACAAACTGTCAGGAACCCTCCTGAACACACTGGACAAAACTGATCCATCTGATGTACTAGAGTTATAGCATTTCCAGTCAATGTTGGGGAAGTTTAAGCCCCCCATAACGACCACCCTGTTCCTTTCACTCCTACCCAGAATCATTTTGCCGATCCTCTCCTCCACAACCCTGGAACTCTGCGGAGGACTATAAAAATCTCCCAGCAGTGACCTCTCCTCCTGTTTCAAACCTCAGCCCATACCACCTCAGTAGGCGATTAGAGAGATTGGGAGTGGGAGCTGGGGGTTAGTTGGTAACAATGGTCATCAGACCAAACAAACAATCCAGAGAACACACGAATGGCAGTTTGAGAATCTGAATACACAGTTTAGAAAAACACCACTTGGTACCATTAGGAGCTATAATAGTGCAATATTTATTTCTTCACTAATGCACATTAAAGAGGAAAACCTACATCCTTTATTTGTCTCAGTCATTTGTGACTCCAGTTCCATTTCAATGTCACAACCTCTTAACTGCTCTCTGAAATGGCCTAGTAATATTACGTATCAGCCAACAGCAACTAAAGATGAACAATAAACACTTTTACTAGCAACAGCCATTTCTCAAGGGTGCATTTGAAAAAAAAAGGTGTAGACATTGAATGTTAACAAGGATTACAAATTAAATTTGAATTGCTGACAGATCAAATGTTAAAATATTCGACTGAGATTGGGGTGGCAAAAAGTCAGCACAAATGTAGTCTGTAGTACCAGTGATGAACTGGAGTACGAGCAGAATATTTTGAAGTACTGCCTCTAGTAGGCAGTGTTTCTAATCTGATTTTTTCAGTATTTATTAACTTTGCAGTGCGGTTTGTTAAATTAATAAATAAAACTTTAAAGTATGACAGCCCCAACAATGGTACATGCAGAAGTCTTTGCATCAAATGGGATGAAGCAAGTAGAGTTAACGAACGTAGAAACAGATAGTTTTTGGGATTGCAAGAATACAGACTGGAAGCTTAACTTGTGTAATAAAGAATTTTGGGTGTGCAAGCAATTTAGTTCGACCAATAATGCCACAGACTTTGAAAAGCAGAATACGGAGAAAGCAAGAAACCACTATTCACTACTATAAATGGAAGAAATAAAAGCAAATTAAAAATGGAACACTCTTTGATGAGTACCAACAGAATAGAAAACAATGATTTTTGTTAGGTCTTGTAATGCTACTATGTTGAAAAGAATATGAAGCGTTTCCAAAAACTCACCAATGTTCTGGGGAAACTTACTGATGAATGAGTCCAGATACAAAAAAACATGGTATTTCAAATTGTCTATATGTAAAACCCCAATACAGTGGTAATCAGTTAGCAGTGTACTGATATCATAAAACAGAAAAATTCTGAATTTTAAAAGATAATCAAAATTTGAGATTAAAGGAGTGCAGAATCTTCAGATTCTACAACTACTTTTCGGTTATTTGAAAGAAACAGGTAATTCTTAACCTTGTTAGTTCAAAATATGGCACTGAGTTTCTATTTAGCTCCCAAACCCCTCTATGTTACCCTCAAATGATTTTGTTATGTAGCTTATTTGTAAAAATTTGATGAAGCGATGTAATATACAAAAAAAGTCATTACGTCTAAAAATCAAGGATTAAAAAACTCTAACTGAATTTACTTTCATATTATATACACATAGAAGGCATTTTAACACTTCAATCCTTTACCTCTTCAGTTGCCATCACTGTCATTCCAGTCATCAGTTTTTTAATGCGAAGCTGTAGAGAAATGTTAAAAGTGAATGATTCATCCAGAAATTAATCTGTTAATATTTTCAGCAGTAAGATGTGTTCTATTTGTACAAGATTCAACTTTTGACCAATCTAAATTCCATAATCAAATAGTTTACCTAACATTTTTAGCTAGTTACTCTAATCCCACATCAAGTGATTGACTTGTAATGTAGAAGAGCAAACTGCTCTATACATGTTAATTCTGCTTTCTCTGTCTCTGCACCATCTGTGACTGTAACTGTATTCTGCACTCTTCTGCTACCCTGATGCACTTTGTATGGGAGGATCTACCTGTATAAAACACCACTTTTTGCAGCATCTCAGTATGTGTGACAACAATACATTAATCAAAACTTGAACAGTTTGATGATATCAGATGTATGTTCAAAAACCTCAAACAAAAACTGGGGAACGAGAATAATGGAGACCGATTGGTGTTTCCCCGGGGCTTGAGCAGTCCCAGAATTACCGACCTCGATTAAACTTCTATCCCCTGCTGTTTAGAATGGAAACCCTCCAGTAAAAAAATTCATGTTTGCAAAGGAATCCAGATGTCCTGTTGCACAAATCACAAAAGATTTGTATGTAGATATAGCACAGAATTCGGAAAGCTAATTCAGTGTTTGCACTTAGTGTGAGGGGAATTGAATTCAAGAGTAGGACGTTATGCTTTAGTTATCCAAGGTACTGCTAAGACCACATCTGAAGTACTGTGCACAGTATTGGTCACCTTCTTTGAGTAGGAATACAAGTGTACTGGAAGTAGTTCAGATGGTTTCTGACCAATATCTAGGATGACAGGGCTGTCTTATATCCAAAAGGTTGAACAAGCTAGACTCTTGTCTGCTCAAGTTTGGGCGAGTAAGAGGACGACAGAAACAAAGATCCTGAGGGGTGTTAACAGTGGAGAGGTGGCGAGGACGTTTCCTTTATGGGAGAATCTAGATTCTGATCACTGTTCAGAACTCTTGCACATTTTTAACATGGAGGCAGATGGATTCGTGTTAAGCAAGAGGATGAAAGGTTATTCGAGTAGGCAGGAATAATCGATTTGAGATTATAATCATATTAGCCATAATCATTCATTTGTATAGCAGCCTTAAAGGGCTGAATGGCCAACTCTTGCTTCTTGAAAATATGCAATCTACCCACTACAAACGATTAATTTACCTGTTACTAAACTAGGCTTAACATGCTAAAAGGTATTAACACAAAGCTAATGCAATTCTAATTTTTCGAGAGTACAGTCTGGCCCTCAAAGTCAGGCAACACAGTCCAACTTGCACTTTATTTCCTGCTTTACTCTATTTGAATTCCATTGTTCAAGTTTTAAAAAAGTACTATCAATAAAACCTAATGTCTAAAATGAGAAAAAGTATGTATCAAAAAAACATGAATTTGAATTTTATTTGCTGCCTCTGCTTCTAACTGATGGTATAGTTGAAGAATTATGTAAATGTATTTGGAAAAATAAAAAGGCAAAAGTTTAAAGATATTTCTCATTACAAGGCTGTACGCACAATAAAGTACCTCTTCATCAGCCTGCAGATGATCTTCCTCAGATACATCAGTTGCCAGCTCTGTGCCCAGCGTCCCTTTGTTGCCCTCACTCTAAAACAAAATTTTTTTGTGCAAATGAGCAAGGTCTCTTCAAAGTGACACACAGAAAAAGATAAGAATCTGGTCATGTTAGTAATAGAAGATTACAATTTTCCTTTCTGGCAACTTCAATTCAAGCCTGAAATAAGACACTAGAGTATTTAAGGATACAAATAGTTGATAACCTATTAAGATAATGACACTTTACAAATTAAAAAATTGTCACAAACTAGCACTCCCTGATGTTCAACTAAAATTCAGTGGCACTGGGAAGAAACAAAGATTAAAATTTCCGAAATATTTCTTACTATGGGAATCTAAGATATAATGAAGAAAACTCAATATTTTAACTGAAAAGAAACTCAAATTAACGGATAGTCTTTTTTATGCTGAACAAAGCAAACAAAATGAAAAATTCTCAAACTACAGTATGTAACATAATGAATAAACATCACGCATATTTAATTCTCACCTTTTCTGTTTTTGACTGTTTGCTGAAACCATACTTACTATAGAAAGATGGAGAAAAATTATCAATATTAAATATGGACATTCTTCAGATGATCAAAAACACAATTAGTTGAGTATCATACCACTGTATAAGTAGGGTTCTGGAGAGCTCAAGATGTGCAGTATTAGTGTCTCAACCTCTGGGACAGGAGAATTGCTCTTAAAAAGGTTGATTTAATTAATATAGATCATATTCAGCATTCAAGTGCTGTAACAAGCATCACTGTTATTCTCGCACCATTTAAAAACAACTTCCAAGCAGATCTAACTTTAAGCAGTTAATAAGCAGAACAGCTAATTTACCACCTCCATCCACCCATTATTCCCTTTGCTACCTTCCCCGGCCCTCCTCTCTGACCTATCATCTCCATCCCCACCCCCATTCACCTATAGTACTCTTTGCTACCTTCTTCCCAGCGCCAACCCCCCCCCCTTCCCCACCCACATTTCTCTCTCCACCCTAGAGGCACCCTGCCTACATTTCTGACGAAGGGCTTTGGCCCAAAACATCGATTTTCCTGCTCCTCGGATGCTGCCTGATCTGCTATGTTTTTCCAGACTCTGGTTTCCAGCATCTGCAGTCCTTATTTTTGCCTAGCTAATTTACATAGTCAATTAACCACTTGCCATACCATTGCTTTCACAGCCAATAACAATCTTGATTACTTATCAATGGAAATATTTGCACACAGAGAACCAAGACAACTACAAATGCAAGTGAAAAGTTAAAATAGTATCATATAATCACTGCAGTCAAAGTTAAAAATTTCAGTGGTTCAGTGAATTCAAGCACTAAACTGCATTTACCCAGTATGCAGAGCTCTGCGCAGTGTAGAAACATAAGCAAAATCTCAATGCAGTACATTGGCAGGTACAGTGCAGCACATAACTATAAACGTAACCTAGATCAGTTGCTGGACATATTGAGTACCAGTCAAAAATTAACACATACAAAGATAGATTATTTAAATTACAAATTTTTAACTGGTGTTTGGAAATCTATTTTAATTTCTTATACGGCAGAATAAGGCAAAATTTCTTATATGACAAAATATGACAAGTTTCATTTCTGCTAAGCAACTATGTTCCTTATACTTCCAGGTTACATATCAAAATCTACTGTAACACTGTTGCAAATAATATTGGCTTTCCTTGTAAACTGTGGATAGCTTTATTATTTGAGTCTATTTCCAAGTTAAACAGATGACAGTAATAGTTTCAATGAGAAATAGCTTTCAATCTGCCAATGATCAAAAGTCAAAATAATAACCTTTGACTCTGATTTTGCCATGATAGTCCTTGCCATGGTCCTCCAATGTTACTCAACAATATGATATTGAAGTAGAAGGCAGCCATTCAACCCATGTCTGCTCCACCATTTGGTGAGATCATGCCGGAGAAAGAACAAAGAAAATTTACAGCCCAGGAACAGGCCCTTCGGCCCTCCAAGCCTGAGCCAATCCAAATCTACTGTCTAAACCTGTCGGTCAATTCCTAAGCATCTGTATCCCTCTGCTCCCTACCAACTCATGCATCTGTCCAGACGCATCTTTTATGAATCTACCATGCCTGCCTCTAACACCTCTGCTGACAATGCATTCCAGACACTCACCACCCTCTGTGTGAAGTACTTGCCGCATGTATCCCCCTTAAACTTTCCACCTCTCACCTTGAAAGCGTGACCTCTCGTTATAGAATCCTTCACCTTGGGAAAAAGCTTGTCTCTATCCATCCTGTCTATACCCTTCATGATTTTGTAAACCTCAATCAGGTCCCCCCTCAATCTCCTTTTTTCTAATGAAAATAAACTTAACCTACTCAACCTCTCTTCATAGCTAGCACCTTCCACACCAGGCAATACTCGTGTAAACCTTCTCTGCACCCTTTCCAAAGCGTCCATATCCTTTTGGTAATGTGGCGACCAGAACTGTACACAGTATTCTAAATGCGGCCGAATCAACGTCTTGTACAATTTTAACATGACTTGCCAGCTCTTATACTCAATACCCCATCAAATGAAGGCAAGCATACTATATGCTTTCTTGACCGCTCTATCCACCTGTGCAGCAATCTTCAGGCTACAATGGGCCTGCACTCCCAGATCTCTCTGCCCATCAACTTTTCCCAAGGCTCTTCTGTTCATTGCATAACTCGCTCTAGAATTAGTCTTGCCTAAATACATCACCTCACATTTGCCTGGGTTGAAAACTATCTGCCACTTTTCCACCCAACTCTCCAGTCTATCTATATCCTCCTGTATTCTTTGGTGGAGTAGCAGAAAACCTCAGGGACTGTCAATCTGCGTGTCATCTGCAAACTTGCTGATCATACCAACAGTGCCCTCTTCCAGATCATTTATGTATATTACAAACAACAGTGGCTCCCAACACTGACTCCTGTGGAACACCACTGGTCACCTTTCTCCATTTCAAGAAACTCCCTTCAACTACTACACTCTATCTCTTGTTACTCAACCAGTTCTTTATCCACCTAGCTAGAACACTCTGCACACCATGTGACTTTACTTTCTCCATTAGTCTACCGTGGGGAACGTTATCAAACGCCTTATTAAAGTCCATGCATATGACATCAACAGCCCTTCCTTCATCTATTAACTAGGTCACTTCCTCAAAAGAACTCTAAGATGGTAAGGCACAATCTCCCCCGCACAAAATCATGTTGCTTATCACTGATAAGCCCATTCTTTTCTAAATATAAATAGATCCTATCCATCAGCACCCTCTCCAGCAACTTCCCCACCACCAACGTCAGCTCACTGGTCTGTAGTTACCCGGAATGTCCCTACTACCCTTCTTGTACAAGGGGACAACATGAGCAACGTTCCAGTCCTCCGGCACCTCACCTGTATTTAAGGATGCCACAAAGATATCTGTCAGGGCCGCAGCTATTTCCTCTCTCGCCTCCCTCAGCAACCTGGGATAGATCCCATCTGGGTTGAAAATGTGTTGCTGGAAAAGCGCAGGTCAGGCAGCATCCAAGGAACAGGAGAATCGACGTTTCGGGCATAAGCCCTTCTTCAGGCTACGCTTTTCCAGCAACACATTTTCAACTCTGATCTCCAGCATCTGCAGTCCTCACTTTCTCCTCATAGATCCCATCTGGTCCTTGGGATTTGTTCACCTTAATACCTCTAGACTACCCAACACATCTTCCCTACTTATGCCAATGTGATCCAGACTAATCAAACTTCTATCTCTAATCTTAAGATTCATCATGTTCATCTCAGTGAACACCGATGCAAAGTAATCATTCAGAATCTCACCCATTCTCTCAGTCTTCCTTCATTATCCTTTAGTGGACCAATCCTTTCTCTAGTAACCCGTTTGCTCCTTATATAAGGATAAAATGCTTTGGGATTCTCCTTAATTCTGCTTGCTAAAGCTATTTCATAACCCTTTTTAGCCCGCTTGATTCCTCATTTAAAACTTGTCCTACTTTTCCAAAATTCCTCCAGGGCCTGTTCTGTTGCTAGCTGCCTAGACTTTACGTACGCTTCCCTTTTCCTCTCGGCTAGTCATACAATTTCTCCTGTCATCCACGGTTCACGAATCTTGCCCTTCCTATCCTTTGCCTTTAACAGGACATACCTATCATGCACCATCTTTGAAAGCCTCCCACATCTCAAATGTGGACTTCACTTCAAGTAGCTGTGTTCAATCGACATTTCCCAACTCCTGCCTAATTTTGATATAACTGGCCTTGGCCCAGTTTAGTACTCTTCCTTTAGGACTTTCAAAAGGCCTTTGATAAGGTGCCACACGGGAGGCTGCTGAGCAAGGTGAGGGCCCATGGTGTTCGAGGTGAGCTGCTGGGATGGATTGAGGATTGGCTGTCTAACAGAAGGCAGAGAGTTGGGATAAAAGGTTCTTTTTCAGAATGGCAGCCGGTGACGAGCGGTGTCCCGCAGGGTTCGGTGCTGGGGCCACAGCTGTTCGCATTATATATTAATGATTTGGATGAGGGAACCGGGGGCATTCTAGCGAAGTTTGCCAATGATACGAAGTTAGGTGGACAGGCAGGTAGTACTGAGGAAGTGGGGAGGCTACAGAAGGATCTAGACAGGTTGGGAGAGTGGTCCAGGAAATGGCTGATGGAATTTAACGTGAGCAAGTGCGAGGTCTTGCACTTTGGCAAAAAGAATAAAAGCATAGACTACTTTCTAAATGGTGAGAAAATTAATAAAGCCAAAGCACAAAGGGATCTGGGAGTGCTAGTCGTGGATTCTCTAAAGGTAAACATGCAGGTTGAGTCCGTGATTAAGAAAGCGAATGCAATGTTGTCTCTTATCTCAAGAGGGTTGGAATATAAAAGCAGAGATGTACTACTAAGACTTTATAAAGCTCTGGTTAGGCCCCATTTGGAGTACTGTGTTCAGTTTTGGTCCCCACACCTCAGGAAGGACATACTGGCACTGGAACGTGTCCAGCGGAGATTCACACGGATGATCCCTGGAATGACAGGTCTAACATATGAGGAACGGCTGAGGATACTGGGATTGTATTCATTGGAGTTTAGAAGATTAAGGGGAGACTTAATAGAGACGTACAAAATAATACATGGCTTGGAAAAGGTGGATGCTAGGAAATTGTTTCAGTTAGACGAGGAGACTAGGACCCGTGGACACAGCCTTAGAATTAGAGGGGGTCATTTCAGAACAGAAATGCGGAGACATTTCTTCAGCCAGAGAGTGGTGGGCCTGTGGAATTCATTGCCACGGAGTGCAGTGGAAGCCGGGACGCTAAATGTCTTCAAGGCCGAGATTGATAGATTCTTGTTGTCTAGAGGAATTAAGGGCTACGGGGAGAACGCTGGTAAGTGGAGCTGAAATGCGCATCAGCCATGATTGAATGGCAGAGTGGACTCGATGGGCCGAATGGCCTTACTTCCACTCCTATGTCTTATGGACCACTCTCATCTTTATCTACAAGTATTCTAAAACTTACAGAATTGTGGTCACTGTTCCCAAAGAAATCCCCCACTGCAACTTCTACCACCTGTCCTGGCTCGTTCCCAGTACGAGGTCCAATATGGCCCCTTCCCTCGGACTATTGACATACTGCTCTCGAAAACTTTGTTTATCTATTTGTTCTTCTACCTCTCGCTCACTGTTGGGAGACCTGTAATACAGCCCCAACAATGTAGCTGCACCCTTCTTATTTCTCAGCTCCACCCATAATGCCTCACTACCCAAGACCTCCATAGTGTCCTCCTTTAGCACAGCTGTGATATTGTCCCTGACCAGCAATGCAACTCCATCCCTACTTTTACTTCCCTCCTGGTCCTGTCTGAAGCGTCTATATCCTGGAACATTTAGTTGCCAATCATCATGCCCTTCCTTCAACTAAGTCTCTGTGATTGCAATAACGTCATACTCCCAGGCATCAATCCAAGCCCCAAGTTCATCTGCCTTACACACTATACACCTTGCATTAAAGTAGATGCATTTCAGGCCATCTGCTCTTTGCCTACTCTTCCCTTTATTAATGCTATCTTCATAATTCTTCCAGTCTCCACCTCGCTGCCTACTTGTCTTCTCTTCTGGTTCCCAGTCTCCTGCCACATTATTTTAAAACCTTCCCAACAGCAGTAGCAAAAGTTCCCCCAAGGACATTGGTTCCGATCTGGTTCGGATGTAGACCACCCAGTTTGTAATAGTCTCACCTTCCCCAGAACCAGTCCCAATCTCCAACAAATCTGAATCCCTCCCTCATCTCTCAAGCCATGTGTTCATCCTGGCTTTTTTTTTTCCATTTCTACGCTGGCTAGCACGTGGCACTGGTAGTAATCCCAAGATCACTACCTTTGAGGTCCTCCTATTTAACTTCTCTGCACGCTCCCTGAATTCTTTATTCAGGACCTCATCTCGTTTTCTACTTATATCCTTGGTGCCTATATGCACCAAGACAACTGGCTGTTCATCCTCCCCTTTAGAATGCTCTGCAACCGATCAGTGACATCCCTGACCTGAGCACCTAGGAGGCAACATACCATCCGGGAGTCCTGTTTTTGGCCAGAGAACCGCCTATCTACTATCCTCACAATAGAATCTCCTATGACTATGGCCCTAAGTGTCTTTTACCCAACCTTCTGAACAGCAGTGCCCGCCACGGTGCCATGATCTTGACAACTGATCTCTCCTGGTGAGCCATCTCCCCCAACAGTATCCAAAACTGTATACCTGTTTCGGAGGGAGATGACCACAGGGGACACCTGCACTACCTTCCTACTCTTTTTCTGTCTTTTGGTCACCCATTCACTATCTCCCTCAGCAATTCTAACCTGCGGTGTGACCAGTTCACTAAATGTGCTATCCATGACCTACTCAGCTTTGCGGATGCTCCACAGTGAGTCCATCCACAGCTACACAGCCATCATGTGGTCAAACAAGAGCTGCAGTTGGACACACTTTTTGCAAGTGTAAGAGTCAGGAACGTCAGACACGTTCCTAAACTCCCACATCAAGCAAGAGGCACATGTCACAGGTCTGAGGTCCCCCACCATTGTAAGTTTAGCTTTATATAAACTAACTAAAAACAAGAATGCTCAAATCCTCAACTCCTCTTTTCTGGTCTTTTACCCACAACTCTTGAGTCAGTGGGATAAAACATTGGGATCGGAGTCTTGAACATACTTAGTAATCAAGCATCTGTCGCTCTTGGTGCGAAAAAATGCCATTGATTCACTACCCTCAAAGAACTTCCTCCGCTCCCCTCAAGAAAAGCTGTACTCAGGAACAACCTAGTAATCCTTGTGTGGACTGCTTTTAATGACTAAGTCTTTTCTTTGATTAGATGTCCCAAACTGCTCATGATATTCTCTGTGGTGTAACCAGTATTTATATTGGTTTAGCAAACCTTTACACTCCACTCCCTTTGAAATAAATGACATTTTCATGTGCCTTCCCTTTAATCTGTTGAATTCACATACTAGATTTTTGTGATTTAAGCATAAGGAGCCCGGAGTCATGTGGTACAGCTTTCTGCAGTCTCTCTTCAGTTAAAAGTTCATTTCCTCAATTCTATCCTCAAGAGCATGACCTCATTTTCCAACATTCTTTTCCATGTGCCAAGATTTTGGTCACTAACAACCTGCCTATAACCCTTTGCATTCCTTGTGCATCCACACCAGCTGGTCCCTGTAGTGCTCTACAAGTTACAAGCTGCAATCCTGGAAGGGTCCCCCTAACTCTTATCATCACTGTATCTTCTTTCAGTTAGCCAGTCCTCTTTCCATGTTAGTATTCTATCCCAACACTATGGGCTCTTAGAAAGTAGCCTTGTGCCCCTCTTCTGTACAGTTAAATTGGACTTCTCTGATTGGTTCCACTCAATTGTCTAGTGGCAGCCAGGAAATCTCCCATAATGGATTTTGGATGAGCCACAATTTTATCCAAGTAATTCAGCAACTGCCTGAGAAGAACTAGATTGTTCACCACAGATGCTTGGTTTGTTGCGGTTGTACAGGACATTGGTTAGGCCACTGTGGGAATATTGCATACAATTCTGGTCTCCTTCCTATCGGAAGGATGCTATGAAACTTCAAAGGGTTCAGGAACGATTTACAAGGATGTTGCCAGGGTTGGAGGATTTGAGCCAAAGGGAGAGGTTGAATAAGATAGGGCTGTTTTCCCTGGAGCATCAAAGGGTGACCTTATAAAGGTTTATAAAATGATGAGGGGCCTGGCTAGGTTAAATGGACAAAGTTTTTTACCTGGGGTGGACAGTCCAGAACTAGAGGATGTAACTTTAGGGTGAGGGGGGCAAGATATAAAAGGGACCTAAGGGGCAACCTTTTCACACAGAGGGTGGTACATGTATGGAATGAGCTGTCAGTGAAAGTGGTGGAGGCTAGTACAATTGCAACATTTAAAAGGCATCTGGATAGGTATATGAATAGGAAGAGTTTGGAGGGATATGGGCCAAGTGTTGGCAGGTAAGACTAGATTGGGTTGGGATATCTGGTTGGCATGGATGAGTTGGCCCAAAGGGTCTGTTTCCGTGCTGTACATCTCCATGACTCTAAATGCATCAAGATGCCAATCAAGCCAAATACCCAGTTAATTTTGAAATCTCCATACATCAATTTCTGGTGGTAGCAATCTCCATATCTGCCTTAGCATATTAGATGCTGTTACACCTACATTTTTTGCCTCCAGACTTGATATTCAAATATTCACCTGGTCACACTCATCACCCACTTTCCTCAAGGAGGAGTTCATCCAATACTCTCCTGATAGTACCCTAACCCAACCAAGTGCTGCTGATTAATGTTGGCACCTCGTCCATGAAATTCTAAAACTTTAAAATTCTCATGCTCAATCATTCATGGCCCTACCTTCCTTCATTCCTCTAAAATCGCCCATCCTGAAAATCCTTCGAGAATTGTGTTTTTTCACCTAAAAGTTTTAATACCTCATTTTACCAATGGGAGCCACATGATCTGCATTGAGCACCTCAAATCATAAAACTTCCGCTCTTTAAGATAGTCCTATTTGACTAAATTTTAGCAACTGCCCCTAGTAGTATCTTGAATTCATGTCGATTCTCAGATGATACTCCTGCGAAGTACCACATGATATTTTACAATTTAAAAAGGTACTATGTAAAAATGTTAGCTGTTTCAGGCTTATCTTAAATTGAGAAACTAACAGCAAATTCTGGTACCAATAATGAATGTAAAGTTTCAAAAACATGTACTAGCATTTTAAGTTTGTGGTAGATGCAAATTTGAAAAGAAAATTAAAGCTAAATACTCACATGAGGGAATCAGGAAAGCTAAAGAAAATGAAGAATTAAGAAAACAACAAAAGGAGTAAGTAAAGAATAAGAGTTTTAACATAAAGCAGGAAGAATAAATTGTAAGGAATTGAAAGATTTGATAGTCATTAAAAATCAGTAGTTTTGAAATACAAATAAAAATAGTACCAAGGAAAGAAAATACCTCAATATAAAGATAAGCTACAGTTTAAAATAAATTATGTCATTCTAATAGCTGTGAAGTGTGCTTTAGTTTTGACAATTGATGCAGGTTAGACATTTTCAAACTGTGACATAACAATTCAGTGGCATGTTTATGTCAAGTTAAGGGATTCCATCTCTTTCCAGAAAGTTAACAGTACTCATTTTTATCAAGTGTGAAAGTCTGCACTAAGAAAAATCACTTTCATAATAAGTACATTATGTTGAGGTGGTCAGCTCCCTGATCATTCCACTGACCAAGAAAAGGTAAAAGTCTCGTAGTCAAGTTTATTTAAATAGTGCACAAGAATAAATTCAATTGGTTTGAAATGCAAAATTTTCAAGTGGTGGATAAGCAACACCAATGTTTTTCAAACAAACAAAGTGTTTCTAACCACCTCACAGGATTTCTTCAGATACTACAAACTGAGCTGTACTTGCCCAGTGAGTTTAGTTTTCAACCTCTTCATAAAAGAATGCTTAAAATAGAACTGAGAAAACATTTTCAGTTCATATGCACCTCAATTTAATAAAGTTAATAGTACTCAGACTACCAAATTCAGACACTTCAGATCTGTCCAAGTTTAAAATCAAATTCTATATGGATATTTTATGGCAAGCATCTTTGATAAAGCATTTCCTATTGAATAAAAAAACATTTTAATGAATGTACAAAGTATATTATTCAGACTGCAAAATCATGGTCCCCAAAGAAGAATCATAAGAGCCTATACCTGAAACATTAACTTCTCTTTGCACCAGATGTAGTCTGACTCAAGCATTTCCAGATTTTGTTTTTGCTAACATCTTTTTGGAGCAAATTTTTGTTATTACCATACAAAAGCAAAATGATCTATTCTTAGTTGCAGCTACCAAGCAAACCTGAGACAATTAGACAAAAACGTAATCATTAGATGCACGATAAATGATTTTAAAATGTTTTCATTCCTGTGATGTCTATATAAGCACACCTTGGTTTAAGTGGGAGGAAAGATATTTCTGCCTGCAAGATCTGGAGTAAAAGAGCCTGCGAATTTAATCTAATTTGCAATGTGTTTGAACGACACAATAAATAAACTTACTCAAAACATTAACACCGGCTGAAAACTGCAGAAATGGGAAGGGTATGTATACAAGTACCCGGTACACACAGACAATTTCTTACTACTTATGCTGCCCCAGTGGTTTGTAGCATATACCTCGCGCTGTTATTTTGTATTAGTAATGTTTAATCAGAATAGTTTTGCACACCTCGGATTCATCATCCAGGCAGCCTTGACATTTAACTACATTGCTACCATTAGGTTTATTGCCTTGCAGATGGTAGCAAATTAAGCAGGTCATTCCTACATTTGCCATCCAGTTAAGGACAACAGGCCATCCTCCTGGAAGTGGAAAGTCCATGGGCAAATCTGTAAGACCTGTAATTCCATTTAGTGAGGGACCAATACTGAAAGAGCAAACACAAAGGTATCTCAAACTGAAGAGCTTGTAGGTTTCTAAAAAAAGTGAAGATGCAGAGCTTTAGGACCACTGTGGAGCAAACTCTTCACAAGAAAACATTTAACCCAGCTTCAATGATAGGGCTCTGTGACAGCTGCAGACACAGTAGTTGCTAAGATCCGATTCCCCAGTGCAAGACAGCATCTGATGCCTGCCAGCACTAAAGCCTGTATGCCTCTCCTAAGATTTCAATGCTGTGCACAATTAAGTTTAAACTGCCTTGTAATCTGCCCTGATTAGGTAGTTGACAGAGTCTGTCTTAGGGAAGAAAATCCAAGACAAGAATATGGTTGGAAGTGGACCCAAAGGGCCTCAGAACATTTTTCCATGGCCTTCCGCTTTGAAGGATTTTGAAAAATAAAATTTTCAAATGACTTATTCTAGATATCTTCGTCAAAGAATGAAGGTGGTTCCTAACAATTTCAGCATTTAATATCTATTACTAATTGATTTTGAGAAAACATTGGTTAGGCACCATCTTGACAACTCAGTGGCTTGCTGGCACATTTCAGAAGGTAGTTAAGAATCACATTACTAAAGGCATGGCATTACATGGCAGAACTGAGTAAAGACAGGAGATCTCTTACCCTAAAACAAAAACCAAGTGGATTTTCCAAGAATTCGATAGTCACATGGTCTCTATTACTTACAATATCTTTCCATTTTATATTTAAATATCTTAATTTTCTAGCTGTGATACAATGTGAAAGCATTTTTAGAAATCAGACCACGATTGCATTATTAATTCAGTAACCGCTATGTCACTACTGTT
Source organism: Chiloscyllium plagiosum (assembly GCF_037043375.1). Classification (NCBI taxonomy): domain Eukaryota; kingdom Metazoa; phylum Chordata; class Chondrichthyes; order Orectolobiformes; family Hemiscylliidae; genus Chiloscyllium; species Chiloscyllium plagiosum. Next base: position 75,142,470 of record NW_028270145.1, on the reverse strand, counting down.
AATGTTCAATTATCCACAATACTCTCCACTGCTACTGATGGTTTTGCATGATATGAAGTAAATTAACAATAGTCCTAAACTGCTCTGTGAAAATAATCATTCAGGCCTCTGTGTATCCACAAAACCATATGAATGTTCCACTAGTGATGTGAACAGTGGGGAAATAAAACTAGGAAGTGAAATTCTGTATTAAAAAATCCAAAATAGACCAAGGATCTCTCAAAATATTACTGATCCATAATCAGCACCTACAGTTTGCAACTGTCACAAGCAGTAATCCACGTGAAGAAAAATCAAAACCGTGGTAAAACAATCAATCATAAGCATTCTAGCTCGCAAGTGGAACCATACAAGAAGTGCATATAACTTGTATACAATGCAACTAGAGGTGATTTACCAATCCAACTGCAAATGGACTATGGAAGATTGAAATATTAATCTTAAACAGAATTAGGACTAAATTAAAAGTTGAGAGATACTGGAGACATTCCAGGTTATATCGAAGATGGGATTCATAGATGCAATATCATTTGGTGTAATAAACTTATTAGTGAATTCTTTGCTGGAGAAAATGAAATAATCCACCAAGCAGGTTCTCAGGAACAGTTATTGGTCTGTTCCAGAATTTAACAGGCTGATCTAATTACACCTCATTTCTATGTGCCCCAGAAAAGCTTTGGAATTAGCCAGGTTAAATGAGAGGTTATAAGGATAGGGAGGGGATGCTCGAGGGGCTTGGCACAGACTCAATGGACTGAATGGCTTCTTTCAACACTCAGGATTCTATGACTTGTAACTTTTCTTCATCAGAACAAGCAGCAAATTTGTTGTCCTGGGAATGGCAATTTGCAAACTGGTTGCTTTATATTATACAAGAGTGACTTTGATTAATAAGCAGTAGTTATTGTCTGTAGGGAGCTTTACAGCACTAAGATTGTGACACTACATTTTTAAAGCCATTTTCCCTCAGGAAAAATGAATGACGTCATGATTGATCACTGAAGCAGAGATGCCCATATTTTCTCTGCTTCTGCTGTACAGTTATAGATTCTGACAACCAAAGCAACAATTGATTTTGGCTAAATGTCTCATCTTCTCCATCACGGATTGAAAGAGTGACTTGATATTTGCATATTTATATAGAAATTATTTTACTTGAATTTATTAATACAAAATTCTTGAAAATTGCAGCAAAATATTGCCACCAGGTGGCCAGCTTTAACCCTTTGTTGTAGGTCAGGTGTATCTACCAATAAGTCAGTTATCTCAGGTCAATTAAATGCAGACTTAAGATGAGAGAAAGCCATGATGGGTGTAATAGCAAACAATTGTAATAAAATAAACCGTAATATCAAATTATAATAAACCTACTTCAGCTTGATTACACCATTCAGAATTTTTATAAAGGCTGAAATAAGTGCCACATTGGTAATCACTTGTCCTCAATTTGAATAACTTCTGGCTTGAAACTGTTCAGGTTGTCGAACAGAAAATGATTGTTTACCTGACTGCATGAAGATCAACACTCTAAAAACAGATATTCTGCCATTAAAAACTTAAAATTCAGGGACGTTATACTCTGCAAATCTCACCGGCCAAATTCCAAGAGAGTGGAGTGGACTCTGGATTCTTCATCCACCAACTCTTCTGCAGCAACCAACCGTTTGTACTTGCGTTGTGGTTTATAAACATCCTTTGAAATTAAAATAATTCAATGTTCTAGTAAACATGCAAACAAAACAGCCGAGTTTCAACGCAGTAAAGCTTCAAAAGGTACAACACAGAGGTTTTATCCAACAAATTTCAACACAGGGTATATGATCAAAAGTTCGATGAATTGAAATAAGTTTACAAGACAAATTTTAAAATGAGAGCTACTGGATGCAGGTTAGAATAAAGGCAATGGAGTGAGCTTAAATTTATGTTGGGTAGACGATGAGAGGTAGATCAGGAAAACAATAGAATACTCAAACCTGGAATCAGCCAAAAGGATTCAGATGTGCTGAGACAAGGATGGAGTCAGGTGATATGTTGGTGGAAGGAGGTGATCTTAAACATAGATATATGGTTAGAGACTCATTTTGGATTTAGATACAACACCAAGGTTGAGGACAATCTGATTTAACCTCAAACACTTGCCAGAGAGGGATGGAATTGCGTGGCTAGAAAATGAGAGAGTTTGTTGTGGGCCAAAAGATTATGGCTTTGGCTCTCCCAATACTTAGTTGGAAGAAATTTCTGTTCAAGCAATGGTGAATGTTGTCTAAATATTGACAATCAAGAGCCTGCGAAAGGACACGGCAAGTTAAAATGCATGCAAAGTCAAAATAGAAGGAAATTAATGCAATTAATCCTATGTTAATTATTTGATTTCAAGTGATTGAGACAGTCAATGAATTACTCATTTTTCACATGACTGCATCCCAGAGTTCTGAAGAAGGTATCTAAGGAGATTGTGGAGGTAAGGTTAACATGCAATTCAGTTGGCAAATAGGAAGTCAAATGCAATGTCAGCATTTATTTCAAGAGAGCTAGAATACAAATGTAGAGATGCATTGCTGAGGGTGGAAAAGGCTCTGGTCAGACTGCATCTGGAATACTGAGAGCAGTTTTGGGCTCTGTATCTAACAAAGGATGCGCTGGCCTTGGAGGAGGTATATAAGAATGGTCCTGGGAATGAAGGGCTTTTCACAGCAGCGGCTGAGGACTCTGCGTCTGTACTTTATGATGTTTAGGAGGATGAGGGGAAATCTCACTGAAACTTACAGAAAAGGCCCAGGTAGAGTCAATAGGGAAAAAAGGTTTCCATTGATAGGTGCAACTAGGACCCATGGGCATAGTCTCAAAGTGAAGGGTGACCCTTTAGAACTGAGTTGAGGAATTTCTTCAGTCAGCAAGTGAGGCACTCAGCCTCCACAGCCTTCTGTGGCAATAAGTCATTAAGTATATTTAAGACAGAGATAGATAGGTTCTCGATTAGCCAGGAGATCAAAGGTTGTTGGGAGAAGGCAGGAAACTGTGGTTGAGTAACATATCAGCCTTGATCAAATAGCGGTACAGACTCAATGGGACAAATTGCCTAATTCTGCTCTTATATCTCATGGTCAGATCTAAGGACATAACATTAACAAGCTATGCAACAGAAATCAAAATCTACAATATTTGTTCCCAAAACATCAAACATATTAGAAAAACCTATTCCTGATGGATATAGCAGTATATTTTAAAACATAAAATTTATGCATAAATATTTCCAGCATAACGTTTTTACTTTTAAACCAGTTTTCTTTGACAATTCAATCCTATAAGCAATAGGTGGGTGGAGCTGTAAAAGATGTCCTTCACTGCACTGCCTGCTCTTGCTATAGTTTTCATGCTGATTGAAGAGAGCTAGATAAAATTAATAGTTAGGAACAAATTGAACGTTCAAAGGAAACAGTCAGGCAGTTTGCAAAAATAGCATGCTCCAGAAGATTGACTGAAAAAGCAAGTTTTAGGCTTTACTAGCATTGGTAAGATTTGCTTTAGAAAGCAGAGGAAGTTCACAACGTCCCTTTGGAGTTTACATTTGGTAAAGCCTTCAATTATCAGGAGGAAATGTCCTTTTAGAATACAAACCATACAATAGTCTATCTAATACATCTTTCATAACAGCAATTTAAATTGTAATTCTTGCCTTTACAACATTAAAATTTATCAAACCACATTTACATTACTCAAGTATCAGTGTGATTATGTCATCTTATAGTTAAGGTTTTCTAGAAACAGAGCTTTATTGGGTTCAAAATCTCTGGTTTCCACGTCGCTCTGCTCCGTCACTCCTCTCGTCAATCACCTCTCTTTCACTACCTTCCACACTGCCTATCTACATGAAATTAAAGAACTGTGGATACTGGAAATCACAAACAAAAACAAACTGCGAGACAGACACGGATTTGCAGCATTTGTGGACCGAAAGTAGAAGTAATTTGTGGGGCCCAGGGACCACTTTTCAGAGCCGTTAATTCTGCTTTCTCTCCACAGATATGCCAGACCTGCTGTATTTTCCAGCAATTTCAGTTCTTGTGCCCATCTACATGCCTCTTTATTCAATTATTCTACACTACTGTTTCTTTTGGGTCATTTGAGAAAACCCCGAAATTACTTCCCCAGTGATATATCAACTCTTCTTCCCCCTCAACTTTAGAACTAATTATTTTGCCCGATTGTATCGGTCATGATTCAGTGCGTGATTGACTAATCCTTTTAAAGGAATAAATGCAATGCAAGATAAATTACACAAAGAATAGCTGCATAAAGTACACTTGAGAGCGAGGATAACCAAGCAGAATTTGAAAATAAATAAAACTTTCCAAATGATAACGGGCACAGTGGTTAGCACTGCGGTCTCACAGCGCCAGAGACCTGGGTTCGCTTCCCACCTCAGGCTACTGACTGTATGGAGTTTGCACATTCTCCCCGTGTCTGCGTGGGTTTCCTCCGGATGCTCCGGTTTCCTCCCACAGTCCAAAACCGTGCAGGTTAGGTGAATTGGCCATGCTAAATTGCCCGTGGTGTTAGGTGAAGAGGTAAATGTAGGGGAATGGGTCTGGGTGTGTTGCGCTTCGGCGTGGACTTGTTGGGCCGAAGGGCCTGTTTCCACACTAAGTAATCTGTAAATAACAGTGATACTTAATTTGCATAATACATTTTTCAGTAATGGAATTGGGAGTGACACAGATGAAAGTCAACTTTTTTAATATAATAAAGGAATTTCTACTCACAGAAACTTCTATGACTGTTTTCATAGCCTTGTCTTTGCGCTGCTTAAAGTCATCATCCTATTACAGAAAAATTCAAAAGAAAATTTTATAGAATGGACTTTAATAGAGCTGTTACCAAGCATCTTAAAAAAGTTTCACTAGTTATTTCTAATAATAGAAGCAACTCAAAAGTGAGTATTTTGGTGATGAATGTTTTGATCCCTTTTGTTTATTTGGAATTAGTTTCTGAAATCAGCATACAAACTTCCTACAACTAAATGACTAGTACACAGTCAGCATTTCGGTGCATTCAGCAGAAACAGGAAGTTGTTTTGAGCTGGTTGCAAGATGGAGGCAGTCTGTAGTGAAAGGGATTCAGACTGCAACAGTTCAAGAGACTTACGCTAGCATATGTCACTGGTATTGTGTGTGTATGGTGGCGAACGTAAGCAGCTCTCTGAAAAGTGTGCAAAGTACTTTAATAAAGTTACTACTTGGCAAAACAGGGACATGGGAACCTACTGGGAATCTGTTAGCAACACTGAACACTTTATTGCAAAGACTTAATTCTGAGAAGAATGTAATGTGATCAGCATAAAGAGAAATGGTCCTCTCTGCAATTCAAAGCACGTTACTCACAGAAAGAAAACACACAGTTTACTCAAAGGCATTTTTAGTCAATTTGTGCATTAAAGGCTTTAAAATGTGAAAATTCATTCTCATTCTAAGTGCAAGTCAACTAAGTGCAAGAAAATTGGTCTTTACAGAAATTTTAACACTTTCAAAAGGTAACAGTCTCAAAATTTCCAATCCACATAAAGTTTCTGGGGGGGGGGGGGGGGGGGGGGGGGGGGGGGGGCGGGGGGACGGGGAGGTTAAAGAAGAATTTGATTTACTAGCAAACATCATGAAGGGATATAGTTTTACGTTTTACATAAATTTGGATTTTAGATGGAGGTCTTTATAGAGAACTGATTGAAATAGCTATTCAAAGGTTCACAGACTTAGTACATCCAGAGTTAAAAGTGTAGTTACCAGATTCTCTCTCCTCTATTATTAATGATTTTCAGCACTTCTCTACTTTTGATTTCAATTTTCTAGTCAAACATTAGAACGTAAAATGAAAAAAAACCAAAACAAATGGCAAAATTTACATATCTTCAAGTGTTTCATATTTACATTATAACAATAATTTAAACGAACTGGGAAACTCACCTCAAGCAGACTGTGAGTTTTTTGAAATTGGGAAACTGAAAAAGATCGAATGTAATCTCCCATCTCTTCTCTGGTCTCAATTGCACGTTTTACCAACCACTTGAAAATGAGAATAATGGAGGTGAAGTGTTACTCAGCAAAACTGTAATGCTGTTTCTCATTTGCCTCAAAAACTTATCCAAGATTACAAATACAGTAACAAAATTTACAACTGCCAACCCAAAGGTTTCAGCTAATGCAAGTCTACCTTCATAATAGCTGTTTTAACACAGTGGTAGATCCAGAGAGAGAAAACAGAGAGAGCCAAAAATTGTTAATTTAAAAAAAACACTGAAAATAATGACAACTTGCTGCTGATTGTATGCAAAATCTTGTAGGATAAATGTACTAAGATTATGGGTCTTTAGAAGGATTCTCTGGTGAGATAGCACTCAAAGCAAGCAAAGGGCGTTAGAATAGAAACCCTTAAATTTGAAACAGAAACAAAAGCATTCAAAATCAACTAGAACAAATCTAATCTAATCTATAAATGTAGGGGTATGGGTGGGTTGCGCTTCAGCGGGTCGGTGTGGACTTGTTGGGCCAAAGGGCCTGTTTCCACACTGTAAGTAATCTAAAAAAATTAGGCATTTCTACAAATTTTGATGAACTCTTCTTTGAAGATACTCCAATGCCTCAAGGAATCATGGCCAATGATAGAAAGTGAATCAAAAAAGGATTTAAAATCAACTTACAAATTGGTAGTTTTTGCTACCTAATAGTACGCAAGTGCTTTTAATTTAAAGTAGCACTGGAGTCAATCACAATTTTATATCAGATATATGACAAACATGATTCAATTATGGAGCCACTCGAAATTTCCATGAAAAACTGCTTTTTATCTTTAAAAGAATGAATCACATTTGTAGAGGTAACAGTAGCAATAGTTTCATGATGTCAAACATTAAGGAACACAAGTAATTTGTATTTTCTGAAGCATTGGGCTCATTACAAGAATGCTGCAATATTCAGAACAATTAAGTTTTTCAAATTACAGAAATTATCTTTATTAAAACTGACAACTGGTCAGAAACAAAGTCCTTACCTGAACAACAGGGAATATGTGTATGAAATCCAGACCTTGGATCTGATGTGGTTCTAAACGATGTGGACACTTCATAGTTGGCAAAACAGACACAATCTTTTCTGTCAATGCTCTGTGTAAAAACATAATGCAAAAATAACCTTCCAGTCATATTATAAGGTAATTACAAGATAACTGGAGAAAAGGTATCCCATAGAATACTAGCTATAAAGAAAGATGATTGTGATTTTAAAGTATGACATAATTCTGTTTTATAGCATTCATTGAAATCTCATGCAGTCTTTCAGTATTCAAATGTGATGTTATCTGAACCCTATATTCATGTCCACAGCCCTCTAATGGTGATTAATTCTGTTCCAGCATTTCTCACTAGCTGATACATCCGAGCTTCCAAGCCCATTTGCTTAACTTAACACTTCACTGTATCTTGTCTAGTTTTTAAAATCATCCTCAAAACCCAAGTAGATGTGCTTTTTGTCAACTCTTCATTCCGAAGAATATATCAGGCAAAACACATTCTTATCAAGACATTTTATAACATTCAAATTTTCACAATAAGACAAGTGATTTTAGTCATTGTTTAAACTTCAGCTATTATATTTCATTCAACCATGAAGATTAATCAAAATATTTCAAGCAACTTACATTTTCTGACCAATTGTAGAATTTTCTTGAAAAAGCAAATCAACATCAATATCAAAGCTGCATGTTGTAATACACCACGTCATCCCACCCACAACCTGTGAAGAAAATGAAAGTCATACTTTTCCCAAAATTATAAAATGAACAACAAATAGCTTTATAAACAGATATAATAAGCGAAATTACTTGATATGGAACAAAATCTATGAAGCAAAGCTTGTGTTCCATTTTATATTTCTGCCCATCATTCAAAAATCCATAAAGTTAAAACAGCAATTTTCAACATAAAAATTGAGCACAGGTACTCACTCTTTTTCTTTTATGCAGGCACCAATTTTTATCCAATACAAGCAATCTTATATAACATTATGACATTTAAATATGAACTGTGATTGATCATTATGACGTGGCTAGCTGGCAAAAAAGTCACATTAATCAATTCCAACACACTTCGACTTCTGGCCACGAATTAGAGTAATGACAACATATTTAAAACAGTGAAATTATTAATTTGGTAGGATAGGAAGAGAATTGAATTTACAATTCTCACCTTGTCAAATGGTGATAATCCTTTAATTCTTGCCCTGAAGTATCCAGCAGCAACCAGCAATTCTAAAATTTCTGTCAATTTTATACTTTGCTCCTCATCTTCACGAGATTCAACCTGTAAAGAGAAAAATCTGATCATTACTGTGACAAAAATTGCACTTTACCGTCTTACTTTAAAACTCCAGTGTTGTCAATGGACCAGCAATTAAGGTCTTTGTTTCTCAACTTCCTGTGGCATAGACACCCTCAAGTTAAATCCACCTGCAGTCTGCTTTCTCAGAGACCAGCCTGTGGTCCTCTGGCAGTAGAGCAGCTTTAATCCAGAGACCCAAACCAACACACTTAGGAGAAAAACTAATTGCTGAAGAAACTCAGCAGGATTGGCAGCAGCTGTGGAGAGTCTAGATTAGAATGGTGCTGGAAAATCACAAAAGTTCAGGCAGCATCCGAGGAGCAGTAAAACCCGACGTTTCGGGCAAAAGCCCTTCATCAGGAATACAGGCAGAGATCCTGAAGGATGGAGAGATAAATGAGAAGAGGTTTGGAGAGAGAAAGATTGAACATGGAGGCCAATCCAACTCTTCCTTGGAACTGAAGGAAATTAGAATATTTTTATTTTATTTAATCATTCATGGGAAATGGGCATCTCTGGCCAGGCTAACATTACGCATCACAAGTTGTTCTTGAGGTGAAGTGCCTTCTTGAACTACTATAGGGAGATCAACAATGCCATTAGGGAGAGTTTCAGGACTTTAACCCAGTGACATTAAAAGGAGTGTCAATATATTTCCAAATCAATGCACAGAGTGGCGCGGAGGGGATTACCTCTTATACATTCCCCCAGCCTATGGATCAGTAATCCATGTGGAACATGAACTAGATGAAACACTGAGGGTGACAAAGACAGGGAATGTAGCCTGGTGGGGGCTGCAATGTTCACTAAAAGGGGTGGCTCAACAGCAACACTGACTGAACTAGATAAGATGTACAAGACATCCAGTAAAATCATGGGGAGTCAAATTTAGTTAATATGAAACTCCAGTTGTGGTTACAGACCCTTCCACCCAAAAAGTCCACACCGATTCTCCGAAGAGTAACCCGCCCAGACACATTCTCCTATTATCCTAGATTCACCCCAAATCAATGCATCTAACCTACACATCTCTGAACACTACGGCAATTTAGCATAGACTATTCATCTAACCTGCACATCTGAGTTTAGACTGCACCAGTGGCAGCAAGCTACCCCAGCACAGATTCTAGCGTACCTTTACTTTTCTGGGGTAAGCATGGTACCTGAGGACTGGCCACTTTGTGGTTGGTTGGGTTTGCAGGCAGCAGCAAAAAGGCATCACAGAGTCATTGACAAGGTGGAACCAGCATCGAGAGTTGCAACTCTGATGTTGGTTGGTCTGGTACAGGTGACAGAAGAGAATCAGCACAGTGGCAAAAGATAGCACCTGAACAGTGGTGATTTTAATGTTGTTTAGGTCTGGTGTAGACATTGGTGAGGCAGTGGAGAGAGGGAGGGTGACGCAGGCATTGATGAGGTGGTGCTGGATCAGGACTGATGCACTTTCTTTAAACTATCTTTCTTTCTTATTCTTAAAACTATTCAAGCACTGGATCTTGAAAAAGCTTTTACCATTACTAAATTACACACTACCAACATGCTAGTGACCACTGACCAGAAACTGAACTTCATGATATAAATACTATGGCTACAACGTCAGAAACTAGGAATCTTGCAGCAACTGATTCACCAAAGCTTGTCCACTTGCAGCAAGGCATAAATCTGAAGTGTGATGGAAAACTCCCCCACTTGCAGCTTTAACACTCAAAGGTGACACCATCTGGGACAAAACAGCTCACTTGATTGGCACCATATCAACAAACATTTACTCCCTCCATCATTCAGCAGTTGGGTGCACCATCTACAAGATGCATTGTTGAAATTCACCAAGATCCTGCAGACTGCACTTTTGAAACTAACGAACACCAGCACCTAGATGTATAAGGTGAACAGATACAATTGCAATATTTAAAAGACATTTGGATAAGTGTATGAATAGAAACGTTCTGGAGGGTTACGCGCCATGAACAGGCAGGTGGGACTAGTTTAATTTGGGATCATGCTTGGCATGGACTGGTTGGTATCCATGCTGCATAATTCTATACAAAACATGCTGGAGAAATACAATAGGTGTAGCAACATTTTTTGGAATTCAGTTCCAAAGAGCCACAATGAGCTCGAAACATTAAATTGGTTTCTCTCACCATAGATACTGCCAAGTTTCCAAATGTCCTGTTTTCATCCCAGATCCCCATCTTCCACTGTACTTTGTTTTTTTTCTGCACATAGATTTCAATCAGTATTTTCATATTTTTATTTGCAGTACCTTGCTCCTACAATTAAGTTTCCTTGGGAACGCAATCATTTAAACCATTCCTCTTCAAAGTGAGCACAGCTACCGGCTGGGCAGACTGATGCATCAGAATGACACTCCTGATAAACAGGAGAAAGTGAGGGCTGCAGATGCTGAAGAAGGGCTTATGCCTGAAACGTCGATTTTCCTGCTCCTCGGATGCTGCCTGACTTGCTGTGCTTTTCCAGCAACACACTCGACTCCCCATAAACAGCCCAGCAAGTGGAAGGGAAGCATCAGAGTCAGTCAGGCCAATGCAAGCTTAGCTAAAAGCTGCTAACAGACAGTCCGCTCTTCGGGCGGACTGCATTTCCATTCTCCCAGCCCCAGATAACAAGGCGGACCAGCTGTGGGCTACAGCAGAAAGAATGTAAATATAGACTCTTCCTGCAGGGCCTCCCGTTGCTGAAGAGGAGAGTTTACCCCCAGGACGTTAGAAAGAAGACTCCGCACCTCGATAATGTTACCCTCCTGGTCGTACTGTGGTCCCAGTTTAGAACCCGTCCGGAGCCGAGAAAAAACCGAAACAGCCGCCATGTCTCCCGACACACCACGTGACTTCGCCGCCGCACCGCACTGTGGGATAGCTGGTGGTGTTGATCACGTGAGCGCGACACGTGGGCGGTGACGCGAATGAGCTGGCAGGTATGTGCCTGTTGCTGAGCGTCAGTCTCTCTTCCCCTGTCTATTTACATGGAGGAAATTTTCTTTGCATTCAAAATTGAACCTTTAAAGTGTAATTAGGTGACGAAAGAAACAGTTGACCTTCGAAATGTATATTTTTTACAGTTCCATATTTGGGTTCCTCCAGAAAACGCTTACAAAGAATCCTGAGAGAACTGTAAGCTTTGTAACTACACCACATAACCCCAGAGTCCAACAAGTGACGATGTTACATGGATAAAATTGGGCATGGTAGTTTAAACTGCTTAAATTGTCCACAGTGTCCAGAGATGCATAGGTGAACATAGAACATTACAGTGCAGTACAGGCCCTTCGGCACTTGATGTTGCGCCGACCTGTCATACTAATCTGAAGCCCATCTAACTGACACTATTCCATGTACGTCCATATGCTTGTACAATGACGACTTAAATGTACTTTAAGTTGGCAAATCTACTACCGTTGCAGGCAAAGTATTCCGTACCCTTACTACTCTCTGAGTAAAGAAACTACCACTGACATCTGTCCTCTATCTATCACTCCTCAATTTAAAGATATGCCCCCTCGTGCTCGCCATCACCATACTTGGAAAAAGACTCTCCATGTCCACCCTATCTAACCCTCTGATTATGTTATATGTCTCTATTAAGTCACCTCTCAACCTTCTCTCTAACGAAAACAGCCTCAAGTCCCTCAGCCTTTCCTCGTAAGACCTTCCTTCCATACCAGACAACAGTCCTAGTAAATCTCCTCTGCACCCTTTCCAAAGCTTCCACATCCTTCTTATAATGCAGTGATCAGAACTGTACATAATACTCCAAGTGCAGCCGGACCAGAGTTTCGTACAGCTGCAGCATAAACTCCTGGCTCCGGAACTCGATCCCTCTATTAATAAAAGCTAAAACATTGTATGCCTTCTTAACAATCCTGTCAACCTCGGTGGCAACTTTCAAGGATCTGTGTGCATGGACACCGAGATCTCTCTGCTCATCTACACTACCAAGGTGCAGTCGTCAGGGGTAAATGTAGACTAATAAGGTAGGGAAATGGGTTTAGGTAGGATACTGTTTGGAGGGTCGGTATGGAGTTGTTGGGCCGAAGGGCCTGTTTCCACATTGTAGGGATTCTAACTAAGTCTAAAAACATGAAAACTAGAAACTGATATCAAACAAATTAAGTATGTGAAGGTGCACATTGTTAATTAATCACTGAATGGTTTCACATGATAGTCGATACATAGGACTTTGTTCCCGCCTCTGTAACTGGATCCTCGACTTCCTGATCTGCAAATCACAATCAGTCATAGAGATGTACAGCACGGAAACAGACCTGGAAACAAACTTGTCCATGCCAACCAGATATCCTAACCTAATCTAGTCCCAATTGCCAACACTTGGCCCATATCCCTCTAAACCTTTCCCATTCATATACCCATTTATATGCATTTAAATGTTGTAATTGTACCAGCCCCCACCACTTCCTCTGGCAGCACATTTGTCACCACCCTCTACATGAAAAACCTGTACTTCAGGTCCCTTTTAATTTTTTCCACTCTCAATCTAAACCTAGTCTATTCAGCCTCTCCCTGTAGCTCAAATCCTCCAACTCTGGCAACATCCTTGTAAATCTTTTCTGAACCATTTCAAGTTTTACAACAGCCTTCCGATAGAAAGGAGACCAAAATTGTACACAATATTCGAAAAGTGGCTGAACCAATGTCTTGTACAGCTGCAACATGACCTCCCAACTCTTGTACTCAATACTCTGTCCAATAAAGGAAAGCATATCAAACGCCTTCTTCACTATCCAATCTACCTGCGACTCCACTTTGAAAGAACAATGTACCTGCAAGGTCTCCTTGTTCTACAACACTCCCCAGGACCTTATCATTAAGTGGATAAATCCTGCTCTGATTTGCTTTTCCAAAATGCAGCTCTTCACATTTATCTAAATTAAACTCCATATGCCACTTCTCAGCCATTGGTCCATCTGATCAAGATCCCATTGTACTTTGAGGTAACCTTCTTCGTTGTCCACTGTAGCTCCAATTTTGGTGTCATCTGCAAACTTCCAAATGATATCTCCTATGTTCACATCTAACTCATTTATATAAATGATGAAAAGCAGTGGATCCACCACTGATCCTTGTGGCACACTGCTGGTCACAGGCCACCAGTCTGGAAAGCAACTCTCGACCACCACCCTCTTTCTTCTACCTTCAAGCCAGTTCAGCATCCAAGTGGCTAGTTCCCCCTGTCTTCCATGATATCATAGAATCCCTACAGTGTGGAAACTGGCCACTTGGCCCATTAGGTTCACACCAACTCTGAAGAGTAACCCACCCAGACCCATTCCCTTACACTATTACTCTACATTTCCCCTGACTAATGCATCTAACCTACACATTCCTGAACACTATGGGACTTTTTAGCATGGCCAATTCACTTAACTTGCACATCTTTGAACTGTGGGAGGAAACCAGAACATCCGGAGAAAACCTATGCAGACACAGGGAGAATGTGCAAACTCCACACAGACAGTCATCCGAGGCTGGAATCGAATCCAGGTCACTGGCACTATGAGGCAGCAGTGCTTACCACTGAACCACTGTGCGCCCATTGTGGCTAACCATTTTACCATAAGGAACTTTGTTCAACACCTTACTGATGTCCATATAGATCACGTCCACTGCTCTGCTCTCATCAATCCTCTTTGTTACTTCTTCAAAAACTCAGTCAAATTTGTGAGACATGGTTTCCCATGCACAAAGCCATGTTGACTATCTCTAATCAGTTCTTGCCTTTCCAAATGCAAATAAAAGCTGTCTCTCAGGAATTTCTTCCAACAACTTGCCCACCACCGATGTTAGGCTCACCGGTCTAATATTCCCCAGCTTTTCCTTACCACCTTTCTTAAATAGTGCCATTGCGTTAGCCAACCTCCACTCTTCTGGCACCTCACCTGTGACTATTAATTAGCCAAATATCTCAGCAAGGGGCTCTGCAATCACTTTCCTAGCTTTCCACAGAGTTCTAGGGTACATCTGATCGGGTCCTGGGGATTTATCCACTTTTATGCACTTCAAGACCTCCAGCACCTCCTTCTCTGTATTATGAACATTTTTCAAGATGTCACCATCTATTTCCCCACATTCTATGTCTTCCATGTCCTTCTCCACAATAAATACTGATGTAAAGTACTCATTTAGTATTTCCCCTATCTCCTGTGTTTCCACATAAGGCTGCCCTGCTCTTTGATGGGCCCTATTCTTTCCCTAGTTACCCTTTTGTCCTTAATATATTTATAAAATAACTTTGGATACAGTGGCAGTGGGCGGCACAGTGGCAGTGGGCAGCACGGTGGCACAGTGGTTAGCACTGCTGCCTCAGAGCGCCAGAGACCTGGGTTCAATTCCCGCCTCAGGCGACTGACTGTGTGGAGTTTGCACATTCTCCCTTTGTCTGCATGGGTTTCCTCCCACAGTCCAAAAATGTGCAGGTTAGGTGAATTGGCCATGCTAAATTGCCTGTAGTGTTAGGTGAAGGGGGGAATGGGTTTGGGTGGGTTGTTGTTGGGCTGAAGGGCCTGTTTCCTCACTGTAAGTTATCTAATCTAAAAAATTTGTCAAAGCCATCTCATGTCCCCTTCTGATTGCCCTCTTAATTATGCTTCTACTGCCTTTATTCTCTTCTAAGGATTCACTCAGTTTCGGCTGTCTACATTTGACATATCCTTCCTTCTTTTTCTTAATTAAAACCTCAATTTCCCCAGTCATCCAGCATTCCCTACACCTACCCACCTTGCCTTTCACCCTAACAGGAATATACTGTCTCTGGATTCTCGTTATCTCACTTTTGAAGCCTTCCCATTTTCCAGCTGTCCCTTTACTTGCGAACATCTGCCCCCATCAACTTTTAAAAGTTCTTGCCTAATATTGTGAAAATGGGCCTTCCTCCAATTTAGAACTTCAACTTTAGATTTGATCTATTCTTTTCAATCACTACTTTAAAACTAATACAATTATGGTTGCTGGCCCCAAATTGCTCCCCCACTGACACCTCAGTCACTTGACCTGCCTTATTTCCCAAGAGTAGGTCATGCTTTGCAGTTTCTCTGATAGGTACATCCACATACTGAATCAGAAAAGTTTATTGTACATACTTGACAAATTCCTCTCCATCTGAACCCTTAACACTATGGCAGTCCTAGTCTATGTTTGGAAAGTTAAAATCCACTACCACAACGACCCTATTATTCTTACAGATAACTGAGAAATTTGTTTCTCAATTTCCCACTGACTATTGTGGGGTGTATAATTCAGTCCCAATAAGGTGGTCATCCCTTTCCTATTTGTCAGTTCAGGATAGGCGACAACCCATCCTCCACAATTATTCTCAATACCGGTGCCCTGCAAGGCTGCTTACTCAGCCCCTTACTACTTGTACACACAACTGTGTGGCCAAATTCAGCCTCTAATTCCATTTACAAATTTGTAATGACACTATCCTAGTGGGTCGGATCTCTAACAAATGAGGCAGAGTGTAGGAAAGAGATAGATATCTTAGTGGCATAGTGTAAAGAACAATCTCTGCCTCAATGTCAGCAAAATGAAATCAACTTCACAAAGTGAAATGCAGGACACATCCTTGGTCTGTATCAGTGATGCTTAGGTGGAGGTGGTCAAGAGCTTCATGTTTCTAAGAGTAAATATCATCAATGACCTATCCTGGTCCATTCACGTTGACACTACAGTCAAGAAAGGACACCAGTGGATGAATTTAAAGCTAGACTCACCTCTGTTTTACAGTGTCATGGCTCACTCCTACTACACCTGACTATTATTTACAATCTGAAGGTTTCTCAGTTCAGTGAATGGACTGCTTGGTGTCCTCGGGCAAGGCAAGGTACTGTGGGGTCTACCTCCTAATCAACACCTCATGGTGCTCAGATGTGGTGGCCCTGTTGAGTTACTACTGCCCGAACAGAGAATGTGTTGCAGTAAAGTGCCGTTCCTATTACCTACCATGCAAATTCACCTCCGCTATCCTGGCAGCGGTCAACATTCACTCCACATAGAAGTGAAGAGTGCACTTGATGAAGTATACAGTGCTACAAACAATATTGAGACAGAATACCCTGAGACCTTATTCATTGTAGCCTTCAATCAGGTCAAACTCAAGAAAGTGTTACAAAATAGCATCAACATGTCTCCTGTCCCATCAGAGGTACAAACATCCTTGATCACTGCAGTACAGCCATCAAAGACACCTACTACTCCATCCCATGCCCACATTTTGGAAAATCAGATAACAATGCTGTGTTCCTTCTTTTGGTTTAGGATTAGAAATTAAAGCATGAAGACCCAGTCAGAAGGTAGTGCAGTGTTGGTCTGAGGCAACAGAAGTGCTTCTATGGCTCTGCTCAGAGTCGATAGACTTGTCCATATTCAAAGACTTAATGGCCAACCTCAAGGAATTTGCCACTATTGTTATAGACTTCATTAGGAAGTGTGTAGATGACTGTGTGCAAAGATGTGGATCCCAATATTCCCAACTGGAAACCATGGATGAACTGGGAAATGCACTCCCTCTGAAGTCTAAATCTGAGACTTACAAGTCAGACAAACCTGACCTATACAGGAAATCCGGGTACAACCTTTGTAAGGCCATCAGAGATACCAAGAGGCAAAATGAAACTAAGCTTGAAATCCAGACCAACCACACAGACAACCATCATCTGTGGCAAGGCTTACATGACATAACAGGTTACAAAGTGAAGTCGAGCATATTTGTGTGCAACAGTACATCCCTACCTGAAAAGTTCAATGCATTCTATGTTCACTTTGAACAGAAGGTCAGTGAAACATGCCACCTATCCCAACAACCTCAGATGCACCTGTACTCACAGTCACAGCCACAGACGTTAGAACCACCTTCTTGAGAGTGAACCCACAGAAAGCGACTGGCTTGGATGGAGTCCCTAGCTTTGCACTCAGATCCCGTGTAGACCAGCTGACTGCAGTACGAGCAGACACTTTTAATCTTTCCTTACTACAATCTGAAGCCCCCACCTGATTCAAGAAGACTAACACCTGTCAGTGCCAAATGAAAAACCATGCAGAATGCCTCAATTATTGGAATTTAGGAGCATTAGATTGGATCTTGTAGAAAATTTAAAATTATGAATGGAATAGATAATATAGAAGTAGGGAGATTGTTTGCACTGGTGGGTGAAACTAGAACTACGGAGTATAACCCCAAAATAAGGAGGAGCAGATGTAGGACTGAGTTGAAGAGGAACTTTTTTACCCAAAAGGCTGTGAATCTGTGGAATGTCCTGTTCAGTGAAGCAGTTAAGGCAGCCTCACTGAATGTTTTTTAAGGCAAAGGTAGATTTTTGAACAGTAAAGGAATTAAGTGTTCTGGTTAGTGGGCGGGTAAGTGGAGCTAAGTCCATGAGTAGGTCAGCCATGATTGTATTGAATGGAGGAGCAGATGGCCTACTCCTGCTCCTATTTCTTATGTTCTTATGTTAGTATTATGAAGTGCTTCGAAAGGTTAGTCATGGCATACATCAACTCCAGCCTACCAAATTGTGTTGCAATTCGCCTGCGGGTGAATCAGGATCATGGTAGATGCCATTTCCCTGGCCCTACACTCATCCCTAGAACATCTGAAGAACAAGGATATCTACATCAAGCCTTGTATATTGGCTACAGTCCTGCCTTCAACACCATAATTACAAATAAACTCATCTCTAAGCTCAGAGACCTAGGTCTCAACTCCCCTTTCTATAACTGGATCCTAGACTTCCTGACCCATAGACTACAACCATGAAGAATAGGTGACAACTCCTCCATCATAATCCTCAATGCTGGTGTCCTACAAAGATTGTGTACTCAGCCCCCTGCTGTACTCCTTATGTACTCATGACTATGTGGCCAAGTTCCACTGCGATTCCATTTAAAAGGTTGCTGACAACACTACTATGTAGGTCGGATCTCAAACAACGATGAGACAGAACAGAAGAAAGAGTTTGAGTGCGTAGCAGAATGCTGTAAAGACAACAATCTCTCTATCAATGTCAGGAAAACAAAGTAGCTGGTCATTGACTTCAGAAAGCAGAGTGGAAGGCAACCCCCTGTCTGTATCAATGGTGCTGAGGTGGAGATGGTCAAAAGTGTCAAGTTCCTGGGGATAATGATCATCAACAATCTGTTCTGGTCCACTCATGTCAATGTGATGGTTAAGAAAGCACAACAATGTCTCTACTTCCTCAGGAGGCTAAGGAAATTTGGCATGTCCACAAGGACTCTTACCAAGATTTATAGATGCACCATAGAAAGCATCCTATCTGGATGCATCATAGCATTGTCTCTTCGCAAGACTGTAAGAAACTACAGACAGTCATGAACACAGCCCATCATACAAAGCAGCCTTCCATCCATTGACTCCCAGCTATACTTCCTGCTGCCTCTCAAACGCAACCAACATAATAAAAAACCAACCCCACCAAACTCTCTTCCGTCAGGCAAAAGATATAGAAGTTTATATACACATATGAACAGATTTAAGAACAGCTTCTTCCCTGCTGTCTTTCAGACTCACGAATGGACCTTTCATATATTAGAGTTGAACTTTCTCTGCACCTTCTCTGTAGCTGTAAATATTCTGTATTCTATTCTATTATCCTGATGTACAAGTGCAAGATCATTTATCCGAACATCCAAAAATCGAAAAGCTGTAAAATCCGAGGGTTTTTTGTGAAGTTTTTCTCTCATTAACAAGGTTAAACTGTCACATTCTGAAAACCGAAACATTCTGAATTCTGAAGAACGGCTGGTCCCGAGCATTTTAGATAAAGGATCTTGTACCTGTACTTATGTAAATATGATTTGTCTGGTTAACACGCAAAACATTACTTTTTGCTGTATCTTGGCACATGTGACTGTAATAAATCAAATAAAATCAATTGCAAGTTGGAAAATACAGATTCTTCTCTGTCTAATTATATCTCTCCATTACTTTCCTTGACCTGTTTGATAGATTATTTTAACAGACTGTCATCCAATATGAAGTTTTGAGAAAGCTGCAATTTTTCCAGCTAAACAAAGTCACTTTGACACAATTCTTGCCTTTCTTTTTATCCTGGTCACTGTATCAGATTAAATCAGACTTGTCACAACTTCGCATCACATTGAGTCATGCATTGAACTCGCATCCTCATTTCCTCTGTCACACAAAATGACAACTCTTATTTTCATAACATGGTTCATCTCCACTCCTATCTAAGTCCTAATTCAGAGACTTGAGGACACTGCACTGCAAGACCAAGGGAGTACTGCAGTGTCTGAGGCTTTAACCAACATACAATTTGCTTTTTCAAGTGGATGTAAAGATCAATGGCATTTTTTTAAGGTTTTGTCCCAGTGTCACTTTCCGTCCCTTAACAGGCATCACTAAAAAAAAAATTGGTCACTTATTGCTGTTTGGAATATTGCTGGGTGAAAATGGCTATTGCACTATCCTACATTATACCAGTAATTGCAACATTGATTTTTCTTTGCCTCATGAGCAAGGTTGTGCTATTTCATGGACACCACATACATTTATTCCAGTAATGTTCCTCAGTTTGCCTTCTGTTCTCTACATCAAATTCCAAATACTTAATCCTTTAAAACTAAGATCATCAAGATCTCTAAACTAAAACAAAGAAGTATGGATGCTGGAAATCTGAACCAAAAGCAGAAACCACTGCAGAAATTAAGCAGGTCTGGCAGCTTTTCTCTGGTGGAGAGAAAGCAGAGTCAGTGTTTTGGGTCCAGTGCCTTATCATCAGAACTGCTTTTGTCAAATCAAATTCTCTGCTGCCTGTATCCCTCCTCCTCTTTCAGCCCTTTTATCACTAACCTACATTAGCTTTCAGTTCCCTGATACTTGAAATATAAATTTCTCATCTTCATATTGGGAATCATTCATAGCTTGGGTCTTCCCTTTCTCTGAAAAATACAATGGCATCACAATCTGCACCACCAAGCCCACTTTAGAACTCTATAATGTGCCTGATTTCCAACTTGGATTAAATGCTATGTTGCATTTTGTGTATCAATGAAGATGTTTAAAATTGAGCCACAGGCCTTATGACATTTTACATAATAACCTATTGTACCTGTTTAACTTCTGCATTTGAACAAAGGCCCAAAGTTATGTAACAGGAGGTAATTTGGAGTGGACAATGGATAGAAGAACATGGAGGTAATTACTTTTGCTGGAGTCAGAAAACAAACCTGTTCTTTCTGTATAAACAAGAAGGATTTTCAAAATGTATTACTAAAAACTTGAATTTAGTTCCCAACTGTAGTAGCCCCTGAATAACTTGATCTGGCCAGACCTATAGGGAGAGTGGAGTATCATGTGTACTTACTTAAACAATGTGTGGAGCTCTGCTCTGAAATTCATAAAATGTTCACTATTTGAAAACCATATCAGTCTTACAATTGGGTCTATAGGAGAGAGGAGAAAGTGAGGTCTGCAGATGCTGGAGATCAGAGCTGAAAATATGTTGCTGGAAAAGCGCAGGAGGTCAGGCAGCATCCAGGGAACAGGAGAATTGACGTTTCGGGCATAAGCCCTTCTTCAGGAATCCGAAGTGTCGATTCTCCTGTTCCCTGGATGCTGCCTGACCTGCTGCGCTTTTCCAGCAACACATTTTCAGCTCTATAGGAGAGAGAGAGAGAGGAGGAATGGGTAAGATAAAGAGGAATCAGAGAAAGAGGGAGGAGGTCAATTCTATCAATATTAATTTTAAGTAGCTTGACATTCTCATTGAGGTGGCCTTAGACTCAATTCTGAGCAGGTACTTATTAGTTTGCAGTTGTGCTGCATGTTTGTGTACTTTCCAAAAGTTTTGTAACAATGCAGTTCTGATGTTCATTCTTCTTAGTCAAAAGTGTCACGCTGGAAAGGAACAGCAGGTCAGGTAGCATCAGACGAACAGGAATTGATTTTCTTTAGCCCATAAAAGAGATAACATTTCTTAGTTAAATATTACATATCATGAAATAAAAACAGAATTGGAAAAACTCAGCAGGTCTGGCAGCACCTGGATAAAGTGATAGGTTTAACATATGACACCAAATGTGTATCTCAGGATTTGAGATGTACAACGTTCCTTGGTCTGCTGTTGTTGCTGCATCTCCAATCTCCCTTAACATTTCCTGACCTGCCCTTCTGTTCCATTTGCTGCTCTCCCCTTTTCAACACCATAAAACCCAGAATGTTTTCACCTCCCTTCACTTTGGGCTTGAAATATTAATTGTTTTTGTCTCCAAAGTTGCTTCCAATCTTGCTGAGATTTTCCAGCACTTTCTGTTTGTATTTCAGATCTCTATTGTTCACATTTTTTGCTTTTATTGTATGTAAAGACTTATAAATATAAATATTTTGTTTCATTGGTGTTCAATCTTTAAAAAAAAACTTTTGCCTCAGGTAATGTTTTCGATCTTTTATGTGAATGATTACAAAGGTTTTTGTGTGTGAACCTTTGCAGTGATTGACAGAAAATTGCAGCTGAATGGGTAGCAATTGCAGTTAGCATGGGAAGTAATACTTCCCCCAGGATCAAATACTATACCCGACAGTGGACTGCAATGTCAATCAACTTCATCTTTGAAGGTTCAATACAGCAGATGCCACTGCACTCTTATAAAGCAAGTTTATTTCCCAGAACAAGTAACTAAAATACAACTTATGATCACTATACTTTAAAACAGATACTCAGTTTTAAAGGGGTATGATGCAAAATCAGGAAAACCTATCAAACCAGAAATTGCTTTTGATTTTTCCATATTGTCATAATAATGTGATCTCATCATATTTTACCATGTGCCTTGTATATTGGGATTATTACAATTCATGCCTAGAGTGTCAGAGACAGGGCAGCAGTGATTGACATTTTCCCACTGAGACAAAATGCTGTTAAAGAAATCGGTTTTGCTATTTGTCACAAGTGTCAGACAATTTAAAACCCCAGAGAAGAAAAATGCTCGAGGGCAGAGTTATGAGGATCTTACAGGCTGAGTGATAAGGGATTGGACTGCATTCAACTTGTCTTAAATAATATGCAAATACCACAGCTGATGCATATGAGGCACAATGTATAATGCAATAATAATTAGAAAAAGACTGACTACGTGGCGTTTTCCTGCCCATCTTCTAACATTGACAGAGAAACTGCTAACATTCTAGAAAAAATGGGTTAAACAACATTTTGAAATATATGCAGAACAATCCCTTGGAAATTCACTATCCCCCACATTCATCTTACAATTGAAGATGATGACATTTTCTTATGCACAGATCAAGCAGTGCAGTAAATTCTGGATAGCATATTTAGATTAAGTTATATTATAGACATTTTTATTGACATAAACCTCATCTCCAAGTAACATTACATAGCGTTGTTTATTTATTTTAATCTATTCATAGGATGTAGACGTTGCTTGAAAGACCAGCATGTATTATCCATCCCCAGGAGGCATTGAGAAGATGAAATTGAGCTGCCTTCTTGAATTGATGCAGTCTATGTGTTGTAAGTACTCTCACAATGATGTTAGGGAGGGAGTTCCAGGATTTTGACCCAGCCACGATGAAAGAAAAATGATGTAGTTCCAAGTCAAATGGTGAGTGATTCAGACGGAAAGTTGTAGATAGTAGTGTGTGTATGTTTACCCTTTATCATTCAAGATGGTAGAGGGTGCAGATCTAAAAAAATATGATTTAAGAAGCCTTAGTGAGTTGCAGCAACATATCTCATAGTACACAGTGCAATAGTGAGGATGCCAGTGGTGCAGGGAGTGAATATTTTAGGTGATGAACAGAGTGTCAGTCAGGAGAGTTGCTTTATTCTGGATAATGGTGAGGTACCTGAGTGATGTTTGAACTTCGCTCAACACAGAAAATAGACAGAATTCCATCACACTCCTGACATGCGGACAGTGCTTTCAGATATTAGACTCTTACCACACTATTTATGGTTACTCTAATTTGGTTTTTGGTCAACAGTGATCAGGATACTCATAGATCCATAGAAAATCTACAGCACAGAAAGAGGCCATTATCCCATCATGTCTGCATCGGCTACAGAAACTAGCCTTGCAGTTACAGATCTTCAGATTCAGATCAAGATTCCCCTTAAATGAATGATGTTTTTATCTTCCCACCATTGGATTCCAGGTCCACCATCCTCTGGTGAAAACATTTTTCCTTATGTCCCCTCTATTTCTTCTATCATCTACCTTAACTTTGTGCCCCAGGTAATTGAGCCATCAATTTGGGGAAACTGACTTTATCAAAACCCCTCATTATTTTGTACACCTAAATTCATCATCCTTACCCACCTTTGTTCGAAGAAAAACATAGCCTAATTGATCTTTCCTCATTGCTGCAATTTTCAAGCCCTGGTAACATTCTTGTAAACCTCCTCTGTATTCGAGAGCAATTATACCCTGCAATGCAGTGACCAAACTGTACACAAATTTCAGCTCTATCCTAAAATGTATCTTGTATACTTCCAGCATTACATACTACTTTTGTATTCAATACCATGCCCAATGAAGGAAAGCATCTGATAGTTCACCAGGGCAGCACCCGTCAGCTACTTCATCAACGATTTCCTTCCATTATAAAGTCAGAAGTGGGGGTGCTCACTTTTGATATTTAGGCTTGAGCTGACAACTGGCAAGTAACATTTGCACCATACAAATGCCAAGCAATGGCCATCTCCAACAAAAGAGATTAATCATTGCTCCTTGACATTCAATGACATAAGTGTCACTGAATTCCCCACTATTAACAACCGGAAGGTTACTGTTGACCAAAAACTGAACTGGATTTGTCATGTATGTACTGTGATTACAAGAGCATGTCAAAGGCTAGAAACCTTGCAGCAACTAACTCACTTCCTGACTTCCCAAAGGCAGTCCACCATCTACAAGGCACAAGTCAGGAGTGTAATGGAATGCACCTCACTTTTCTGAATGAATACAGTTCCAATAACAGTTGACGCTCTCCGGGACAAAACAGTGTGCTTGCTTGGCACCACACACACCCTTTACCACCTACAAGATGCATGGTTGAATTTCACGAAAGTCTCCTTCAATAGGATCTCCAACTCACAAGCACTGCCATATAGATGGACAAGAATAGCAGGTACATGAGAACACCATCATTTATCTGGAGATGCCGGTGTTGGACTGGGGTGGACAAAGTTAAAAATCACACAACACCAGGTTATAGTCCAACAGGTTTAAATGAAGCACACTAGCTTTCGGAGCGACGCTCCTTCATCAGGTGATTGTGGAGGGCTCGATCGTAACACAGAATTTATGGTAAAATTTGCAGTGTGATAGTGATAGTTTCACTTCTTTCATGTGTACCAATGTGTTCCTTCAACACATTGTCTAGCTATCACCATTGTTAACAGCTAACCCGAGAATGCAACTTTAAAAAAAGGGTTTTGTGATTTACACATGAAAGAAGTGAAACTATCACTGTATTCTAACAGATGAAAGGCTTAACAGACAATCAATTCTTCAATGTATAATTTCAGTTACATCACACTGCAAATTTTTGCTATAAATTCTGTGTTACGATCGAGCCCTCCACAATCACCTGATGAAGGAGCGTCGCTCCGAAAGCTAGTGTGCTTCCAATTAAACCTGTTGGACTATAACCTGGTGTTGTGTGATTTTTAACATCATTTATCTGCATGTTCCTCTGCTATAAATCATTGTTAATTTCATGCCACTGGGTCAAAAGCCTGGAACTCCCTCCATCATGAACCAAAATGGATGGCTAACAGTTCAAGAAAGCAGCTCGCCCAAGCTTCTCAGGGTAAATTAAGAATGGGTAGTAAATGTTGACCCAGCCAGCGACATCCACATCACATGAGTGACTAAAGAAATGTCTCTTCCTGTTTTGCCAACTTCAGGGACATGTGGACATCCATTCTAAGGTTTTTCACCTCCTCTCGCCATCTCAATAACCTCTCATTTATTGTGTGCTCCTTGCTTTGTTGGTCATCCTCAATGCATAACTTTTTTATTCTCCATCTTGAATTCAATTTGTAACTTTTCCACCCACTTAACCAAACCATTGATTTCATCTTGTTAATGACAGCATCTGCTTCATGACCAATGCCCTGGCCAATTTTTATGTCACATGAAAATTTACCAATCATGCTTCCTACATTTAAGTCTAAATCATTAACATATGATGCAAACAGCAAAGGACCCAAATTTGAGCCTTGTGTAACACCTCTGGAAACCACTTTCCATTTGCAAAAAAAATTTGTTGACCATTAAATTTATTTCTCATCATTAAGCCAATTTAAGATCCCGGTTGATACATACCCTAGTTCCCATGGTCTTTAAATTTTCACAATCTACCATATGGGACCTTGTCAAATGTCTTACTGAAATCCATGTACACAACATCCACCACAGTACCTTCATTAATCCTCTTTATTACCTACTCAAAATAATAATTTAAGCTAGTAAGATCCAGCTTTCCCTTAAAAAATATTGTGGACGATTTCATCGAACCATAGAATCCTACAGTGCAGAGGCAGGTCATTCAGCCCATCAAGTCCACACTGACCCTCCAAGAGCATCCCACCCAGACCCACCTCTCCACCCTTTAACTGTAACTCTGCAGTTCCCATGGCTAACCCATTCTGCCTGCACAATTTACCATGGCCAATCCACCTATACGGCACCTCTTTGGACTGTGGGAAGAAACTGGAGCACCCAGAGAAAATCCTTGCAGACATGGGGAGAACATGCAAACTCTACAAAGACAGTCACCTGAGGGTGAAATTGAACCTGGCTCCTGGTGCTGTGAGGCAGCAGTGATAACCACTGAGCCACTTTATCAACCTTATTCAGCACAGTGCAATTGAATGTCAAGGGAAAGTGGTTAAATTTACTCTCATTTGAGTTGGCGATTGCTTGGCAGTTATGTGTTGCAAATGTTAATAGCCTGGATTTGGGTGTAGATTACTTGATTGCAGATTGTAAGATGGTAAAGGTGATAAGTTAGTATATAGTGCATTATGCTCAGCATCCTTGACAAATGTTATGATCGGGGAGGTATTATACCAACCAGAACATTTAATGTAGCGTTTGGACAAAAGAAGTCTACAAAATATAATGTTTTTAATTTTGCTGATTATTAAAGGATTATTAAAGGGATTATTACACTGGAGCAACAAGGCACTGGCCTTTTCTTATTTTACTGTCTATATTGAGAAACATTCTTCAGCTGTTCGCATTATATATTAATGATTTGGATGAGGGAACCGGGGGCATTCTAGCGAAGTTTGCCGATGATACGAAGTTAGGTGGACAGGCAGGTAGTACTGAGGAAGTGGGGAGGCTACAGAAGGATTTCAACAGGTTGGGAGAGTGGTCCAGGAAATGGCTGATGGAATTTAACGTGAGCAAGTGCGAGGTCTTGCACTTTGGCAAAAAGAATAAAAGCATAGACTACTTTCTAATGGTGAGAAAATTAATAAAGCCAAAGCACAAAGGGATCTGGGAGTGCTAGTCGAGGATTCTCTAAAGGTAAACATGCAGGTTGAGTCCGTGATTAAGAAAGCGAATGCAATGTTGTCTCTTATCTCAAGAGGGTTGGAATATAAAAGCAGAGATGTACTACTAAGACTTTATAAAGCTCTGGTTAGGCCCCATTTGGAGTACTGTGTCCAGTTTTGGTCCCCACACCTCAGGAAGGACATACTGGCACTGGAACGTGTCCAGCGGAGATTCACACGGATGATCCCTGGAATGACAGGTCTAACATATGAGGAACGGCTGAGGATACTGGGATTGTATTCGTTGGAGTTTAGAAGATTAAGGGGAGACTTAATAGAGACGTACAAAATAATACATGGCTTGGAAAGGGTGGATGCTAGGAAATTGTTTCAGTTAAACGAGGTGACTAGGACCCATGGACACAGCCTTAGAATTAGAGGGAGTCATTTCAGAACAGAAATGCGGAGACATTTCTTCAGCCAGAGAGTGGTGGGCCTGTGGAATTCATTGCCACGGAGTGCAGTGGAAGCCGGGACGCTAAATGTCTTCAAGGCCGAGATTGATAGATTCTTGTTGTCTCGAGGAATTAAGGGCTACGGGGAGAACGCTGGTAAGTGGAGCTGAAATGCGCATCAGCCATGATTGAATGGCAGAGTGGACTCGATGGGCCGAATGGCCTTACTTCCACTCCTATGTCTTATGGTCTTATGGTCTTATTCGTAAACCCATCATTTAACAAATGAAAGAGTCTTCTATTTGAGGCACCTTATACCAAGATAAAGCTTCACAAGTAATGGTGTGTTAATAGCAAATACAAAGAGTGAAACCTCAAAAGCAGTGTGATCCCTGTGTGCCTTTCCTCAAGTAATTGCAAAAATATACTTTGTTAATAAAAAATCTTTATTTACCTACACAGCTACTAAAGCAGGTCTGTACAGTCTTTGCATAAGAAGAAAAACAAACGTTGGAATCTGACATTCCCTGCAATTGCAAAAAACCAAAGACATTTCTTACTTATGCAGGGCACTATTTACATGCATTGAGGTAAAGAGAGGTTCTCACAACTGAATGGACTCCAATTGTACTTTGGTCGATGGTGGTCTTTCCCCACTGCACCTTAGTAACAACTTCCCCAAGCTTTTGTATATCTCTCGGAAGGTAGCCCTGGACCTTGAAATATGTCACTCTGCAACACTTGGTTGAGGTCAACTCTTTATACTGGAACACCAACAAGTTTCGATTGGATCAAAGAACATCTTTCATGGAGCTGATCATCTTCCACATGCAGTCAACGTTTATCTGGTTCTATGTCCCAGAGAGAAGCTCACAGAGTCCTGTGTCACGGAGCTACTCTGAAGGAACTTTCAACAAAACCAATGTATCTCTCTCCAGACCTTCTTTGCAAAGGCACACTCCAAAGGAAGATCTATGACAGTCTTTTCTTCCCCCACAACAATATTCAGGGTAGCACGTGGTGGCGGAGAGAGTCCGTGTGTACATGAAGGATCTCACAGGTAGTGTCCTTCTCACCAACAGCCAAGCCATGCCTTGGAGCTTGTTAGAGAATTCTTTTGATGAGACATTCTGCCAAATTACTTTGACAGTCTTCTCAGGGAACTACCTGACAGAATCAGCCCTCTTCCTTTCCCGCAGTGTCCCAAGGGTGCTACATGCTGACCATTGCTAGATGAACGTGTGGTATGTCCCACCTCTCTATTTATAGGTTTTAGTTTCTTAAGGTGGGCGATGTCATTTCCAGTTCATTATTTTTCAAGGAAAGGTAGATGGGATCTAAATCGATGTATTTATTGATGGAGTTCTGGTTAAAATGTCATGCCTCTAAGAATTCGCGTATGTGTCTTTATTTTGCCTGTCCTAGGATGTGTGTGTTGTCCCAGTCAAAGTGATGTCTTTCTTTATCTGTATGTATGGAAACTAGTGAGAGTGGGTCATGTCTTTTTACATGGTGTCTGTCAGGGCATGGTCAATTTTTGATCTCCAGCTGGAGTGGAAGATTGCTCAGGTGACTGCAGTGGCACAGGTTCGGGGAATAGGCCAGCCCTGCACCACATACAACACTGAAAGCATGTCACACACTATGATCAATTTTTTTACCCGCAATAGAGAGCAAGCAATGCTCTGTTTTGCCCAGTTTCTGCCTCACCTTGGTAATACATTCCTCCTAAATTTTTGCATGTGCCCAGACCCCTCTGAAACATTTTCCCAGCGCCATTAGATAATCTGACCTGACAGTGAAGGGGATAAAGAATTGGTTGGCCCAATTCCCAAAGAACATGGCCTGGCTCTTGCCTCGATTGACCTTGGCACCTGAGGTCAGTTCAAACTGATCGCTAATGCTCATGAGTCTGCACACTGAAAGTGGATCTGAGCAGTAAACACCAATATCATCTATGTACAAGGAGGCTTTGTCCTGCAGGCCTGTAATATCTGAAATAATCATCCCTCTCAGGCTCACATTCTTCCTGCTGGATTTGGCAAAAGGCTCTATACAACACACAAACAAGGTAGGAGAGAGTGGGCAGTCCTGCCTGTTTTTATTTCTGATCAGGAAGCTTTCTGATTCCAACCCATTGATTGAGACTACACTACTGATGTTGGCATACAGCGGTTGGATCCAATTGCAGATTATCTCCCCAAAGCCCATTTTGGAGCATACATCCATGTTCTTTGTACATAGTTCTTTGAAAGCTAGGTCATAGATACACAGGATGGTTAAGAAGGGGTTTTGGACCAGAGGGCACAGCCTCTGAGAAAGGGGACAACCTTTTCAAACTGAGATGAGGAGAAATATCTTCAGCTGGAGGGTGATTAATCAGTGGAGTTCACTGTCACAGAGTGCTGGAGAGGCCAAGACACTAAGTATATTTAAGTCAGAGATAGGGGTGGCACGGTGGCTCAGTGGTTAGCACTGCTACCTCACAGCACCAGGGATTCACGTTCGATTCCAGCCTCAGGTGACTGTGTGGAGTTTGCATGTTCCCCTCATGTCTGCGTGGGTTTCCTCTGGGTGCTCTGATTTCCTCCCACAATCCAAAGCTGTGCAGGTTAGGTGAATTGGCCATGGTAAATTGCTCATAGTGTTCAGGGATGTATAGGTCAGGTGCATGAGTCAGGGGTAAATGTGGTGGGCTGGGCCTGGGTGGGAAACTCTTTGAAGGGTCGATGTAGACTTGTTGGGCCAAAGGGCCTGTTTCCACACAATAGGGATTCTAATAAGTTTTTGATTAGTAAGGGGATCAGGGGTCATGTGGAGAAGGCAAGAGAGTGCAACTGAAAAACGTATCAGCCATGATTGAATGGCAGAGCAGATTAGATGGACCATATGCCCTAATTTTGTTCCTATAACTTAAGGTTTTATGAACTTTGTAAAATCCTCCGTGCTAACCTCCAGGAGTTAATGCTAAATTTGTGTGAGTTTTCTCACAGACTCACCAATTAACAGCCTAACATTGTCACAAATTCTTACCTCTTAGATAGTGTCCCACACAGCACCATCACATCCCTGCATATGTCCTTACCTATCAACAGGATTGACAGAACAAAAGTGATAGCTCAGTGTTATACAGTCGGCAAGAAGTTACCCAGGAGTCGTTGACATTTACTGCATGAAGGTTCATGGTATCAGGGCAAATATGGGCAAGGAAAACTGCTGCTGATTACCATCTATGCCCCCTTTCTTAGCTGATGAATCAGTGCTGCTCCATATTGAACACCATCTGGAGAAGCACTTTAATGTCCATTAACAAGAGTGGCTTAGCAACACCAGTGAACATAGTTGCTAGTATGGGACTCGAACTGGTGATGAAGGAACCAACTAGAGGGAAAAAACATACATGATCTAATCATCTGCCTGTCCTAGCTGTACCTGTCCATGTCAGGATCAGTAAGAGTGATCACTGTACAGTTCTTATGGATACAAAGTCTTGTCTATGCATTGAGAATACCCTACATTGTGTTACATGGCAGTATCACCAACTTTTAAATGGTATTGACTCAAACATACTCCAACATAGCCTATAACCTCATGACACTGCATATCCCCCACTCTACCACAACCAATAAGCCAGGGCATCAACCTGTTTTAATAAAGAGTGCAGGAGGGCATGTCAGATACAGCACCAAGGTAAAAACAATGACTGCAGATGCTGGAAACCAGATTCTGGATCAGTGGTGCTGGAAGAGCACAGCAATTCAGGCAGCATCCGATGAGCAGCAAAATCGACGTTTCGGGCAAAAGCCCTTTATTCCTGATGAAGGGCTTTTGTCCGAAACGTCGATTTTGCTGTTCATCGGATGCTGCCTGAATTGCTGTGCTCTTCCAGCACCACTGATCCAGATACAGCACCAATCCAACCTAAAAATTAAGTCTCATATGAGGAAGCTACAAAACAGGATACAACTTACTGCTTATAAAAATGGTATGCAAGTGATGTACAGAACTAAGTAATTCCACAGCTAACAGATCAGATCTAAGCTTTACAGCCCTGCTACATCTATTCATGACTGTGGTGGACAATTGAACAGTTTGCTGAAGCATGAGGTTCCACAAATATCCTCATTCTCTATGATGGGGAGCCCAGTAAAACAGTGCAAATGATAAAGCAGAAGCATTTGCAGCAATCTTCAGCCAGAAGTACTAGGTAGATGATCTATCTCAGCTTTCTTCGGAGGCCTACAGCCCTACAGATACCATTCCACATGGTATCAAGAAATGGCTGCAGGCACTGGACACTGAAAAAGCTTTGGGCCCTGACAACATTATGGCAATAGAAATGAAGAAGTGTACTTCTAAATCTGATGCATCCGTAGTCAAAGTATTTTTGTACAGTTGCAACACTGGTCATGTTGAGAATTACTCAGATATGTCCTGTACAGAAAAACTAGGACAAATCCAACATGACCAATTACTGCCCGTGCAATCAGTCTACTCTCAACCTCTGCACATAATAGGAGGCATCATTAACAGTGCTATCAAGCAGTCCTTGCTCAGCAATAACCTCACTGATGCCCAGTTTAGGGTCTGCAAAGACCACTCAGCTCATGACCTCGTTACAGCTTAATCCAAAAGTGGAAGAAAGAACCAAATTCCAGAGGTGAGGTGACTGTGACTCACTTTTACATCAAGACTACATTTGACTGAGTGCGGCATCAAGGAGCCCTTGCAAAATTGGAATTACTGAGTATTAAGGATTAAACACCCATTGGCTGGAATCAAAACTGAAACAAAGGAAGATGAATATAATAGAATAGCAATTTATTGTCGTTTATGTCTATGAAAATACATTGAGATATTTATAAGTTGCCACAATCTGATATCATTTTAATTACAGA
The DNA here is from genome assembly GCF_037043375.1 of Chiloscyllium plagiosum. Lineage (NCBI taxonomy): Eukaryota > Metazoa > Chordata > Chondrichthyes > Orectolobiformes > Hemiscylliidae > Chiloscyllium > Chiloscyllium plagiosum. The sequence goes on along the minus strand of NW_028270145.1, from coordinate 75,110,205 downwards.
AATTATAAGAAGAAATAATCTAGACTAATTTAGGGCAAAGTTAATCTTTTATTCCTGCCACAGCTCCTGGGTTTCTAGAGTGCCCATGGGATGCCAGCACCGAAGCAGCCCTGAGGCTGCCAAAGCAAGGATTTCCAGAACAGACGCACTGCGCCACCACCACCGAAGCAAATACTAAAGCCACTGCATTGCTGCCATAGCAAGGATGGCAGACTGGGCCCAGCCAGTTACAATGTTGAAGATTTTGCCTTTTCAGTTGCTGCCCGAAGCCATCACATTGCCATCATAGCCGTAGGAATAAACCAGAACTTCTATAGCCATTGCTGAAACTGCTGCACCACACCAGGTGGAACAGACCAGACCCACCAACGATGAAGTCTTTGATAAAGCCGCGATCACTATGGCCATGAGGAATAGACATCTCGATCCACCACTGTTGCCCCTGCAGCAGACCTTTGAAAAAATAACAAGTACCATTTGCACCATGCAAATGCCTGAGAATGACCATCTCCAACAAGAGAGAATCTAACTATCACTTTTTGACTTTCAATTGCATTGCTACCACTGAATTCCTTACTTTCAATACCCTGGCAGTAACCATTGACCAGGTACTGAATCAAGGAGAAAGTGAGGTCTGCAGATGCTGGAGATCAGAGCTGAAAATGTGTTGCTGGAACAGCGCAGCAGGTCAGGCAGCATCCAGGGAACAGGAGAATCGACGTTTCGGGCATAAGCCCTTCTTCAGGAATGAGGAAAGTGTGTCCAGCAGGCTAAGATAAAAGGTAGGGAGGAGGGACTTGGGGGAGGAGCGTTGGAAATGCAATAGGTGGAAAGAGGTCAAGGTGAGGGTGATAGGTCAGACTGGGGTGGGGGCGGAGAGGTCAGGAAGAAGATTGCAGGTTAGGAAGGCGGTGCTGAGTTCGATGGATTTGACTGAGACAAGGTGGGGGAGGGGTACTGAATTGAGCAAACTATACAAATAAGGGCTACAAGAGCAGGTCTGAGGCAAGGAATTTTGCAGTAAGTAACTCACTTCTTAATTCCCCAAAACCTGTCCACCATCTACAAGACATAAACCAGCAATTTGATGGAATATTCACCATTTGCCTGAACGAGTACAACTTTGTCAATACTCAAGGATCTTGTCCCTATTAATTTAATTGGCACCACATCCACAAACGTCCATTCTATTCACCACTGATGCTCTGTAGTAGCAGAGTGTACCATTGACAAATTACATTACAGAAATTCACCAAGGGTCCTTAAGCAGCACCTTCCAAACCCCTGAACACTATCATCTTCAAGGACAAAGGCAGCAGATACATGGGAACTCTAGAATTTGTACATTCATGTCCGAGACACTCACTATCCTGAATTGGAAATATATCTTGACTATAGTTGGGTCAGAATCCTGGAATTCCTTATGTAACAGCATTGTATGTCTATCAACAGAGTATGGTCTGCAGCAGTGTAGAAGGTAGCTCACCAACACCTTCTCAAGGACAATATGAAATAGGCAATAAATACTGGCCCAGTCAGCTATGCCCCATCCATGAATGAATGAAAAAAAAACATGATTTTCTTTCTCTAAGAACTACTACTGACCATGCAAGCATCTTATGGCATAACTGAGGTTGTCACTGGTAATTCACAACAGGATAAGAGAGTAAACCTGCTTGGCTCTGGATTTGATGGAAACCTTTCTGATTCTCAAGTTTAAAACTGTACTGGTGATGTTTGTTTTGATTTTTGCTTGCTCCAGGTGAATGAGGAAGTGGCCTCCAAAAGACCCACGCACGACACTGTCTGTCCTCTGTACACAGGCAACTTTATCACTGAGCAGTATGCCTGGTCAGGGTGGGTTTGCAAGTCTAAAGCACGCGATTCAATTGGTAATGCCTTTGGACAGAATTTTGTAGTCACATTCAGCAGTGTGAAGGGCCACCAATTTCTAATTTCCACACTTTCTGCCACCATTCACTACTTCTTTAAAATTGCCTATTTCAAGCTCCTGTTCTTGGCTGCTACTTCAGGTGCTGCTGACTGGCTGTCTCCAAGTGTCCACTCACCATTCAGGGCTGGGATAGAAATCAAAAACCTACATATTGTTACTAACTCACACTCTATCCTTGACCCAAGTGCAGCAGTGCAGCATCCCTACCAGCACAATGGCCCCAGCACTAATCTCTTTGGCACTTCATTGCATACAATTGCTGAACTGAAAATGACCTATTTATTCTGTCCATTAATCAATACTCTATTTTTGTTCCCAATACAATTAATTCACCAGAAGGTTTAATTTCCATTTCAACGCTTCACTGTAAAAATCAAGTTGACACTCCAGTTCAGTATCGAACATTTTGAGTGAAAGCTAACTTCAGATCTCCATCTGTTTATGTGGCCAGATGCAATTGATTACTGGTTCCCTTTTTCTTGAACATGGCGATTGCATTTGTGGTTTGCTAACAGATTAGATTCCCTACAGTGTGGAAACAGCCCCTTTGGCCCAACAAGTCCACATTGATCATCTTAAAAAAAATCACCCAGACGCATTTCCCTCTGACTAATGCACCTAACACTATGGTCAATTTAGCATGGTCAATTCACCTAACCTGCACATCTTTGGATTGTGCACCCATAGGAAACCAAGCAGGATGTGCAAACTCCACACAGACAGTCACCCTTGGCTGGAATCAAACCTGGGTCCCTGGCACTGTGATGGTGCAGTGTTAACCACTGAGCCATTATGCCACCCACAACACTTTGAGTCATTTCCAGAAGATTATTTTAGAAGATTGCCACCAAGTCATCCATTATCTTCCCAGCCTCCTCTTGTAAAAACTTAAAATGCAGGCCATCAGATTCAGGGGACTTGTCAGCCTTTAATCCATTAATTCTCCAACAAGAGTAATCATTTCAAATTCTTTCCTTTCTCTATTGAATCTCCACTATTTTTGTGATACTTTTAGGATTTCCTAAAGACAGACACAGATACTTGCTCAAAATCTCACCATGCTCTTGTTCTTCATTATTAATTCTTCAATCCCTTTCTCTAAGGCATGAACATTTACTTGAATTATTCCTTTCTCCTTTATTTCCTTGTGGAAGCACCTGTTGTCAGTTTTGACATTTCTTGGTCATTTATTCTCACATTCTAATTTAGTCACCTTTTTTAGTCATACATTGCAGTTTTCTGAAATTTTTCCCAATTTTCTGGCATATATTTGATACCATTCTTAACTTCATTAGGCAGTTGCAGACAATTCAAATTTCCTTCTCAATGGAGTTGACTTTTATTGAGTTACAAACTAACAGCTATCACTGTTTAACCATAGTCTTCCATATTGATTTTTATTTCAGTCTATTCAGTCACCTCTGTCTCCAGTCCTCTGTAATTATCTTTATTTCTTTGTTGTTCTGTTTCTAATCCCACACCGTTTGGTGCTGGGTCCACTGTTGTTCGTCATTTATATAAAAGATTTGGATGAGAATATAGGAGGCATGATTAGTAAATTTGCAGCTGATGCTAAAATTTGTGGTATAGTGGACAACTATAAAGGCTATCTAAGAGTACATTGGGATCTTGATCAACTGGGCCAATGGATCAAGGATTGGTAGATGGAGTTTAATGCAGCTAAATGTGAGATGTTGCATTTTGATAAGGCAAAAAAGGGTCGGATTTACACTGTTAATGATAGGGCCCTGGGGAGCATTGTCAAACAGAGAAACCTAAGGGTGCAGGTACATAATACCCTGAAAATGGCAATATAGGTAGAAAGGGTGGTGAACGAGCCATTTGGCATGCCTACTTTCATCAGTCAGAGCATTGAGTACAGGAGTTGGGACATTATGTTGCGGCTGTAAAGACATTGGTAAGGCCACAGTTGGATTACTGTGTACAATTCTGGTCGACCTGCTAGTCTCCCAATCTGCCTCGATCCTCTACAATCTGCCTACTAACATAACAGCTCCACAGCTGATGCCATTTCCCTAACCCTGCACTCATCCCTGGAACAGCTGGACAACAAGGACACCTATGTCAGACTCCTGCTCATTGACTACAGCTCCACCTTCAACACTGTTATCCCCTCCAGACCGATTTTAAACTCTGAGACCTATGCGCCAATAAGGATGAGCTCTCAGCCCCCTTATGTACTCCCTCTACACCAATGACTGTGCAGCCAAATTTCGAACGAACGTTATCTAGAAGTTTGTTGATGATAACACTGTGGTAGGATGAATAACAAACAATGATAATGCAGAATACACAGGAAACAGAGGGCTTGGTGACATGACGCAATGATAACAACCTCCCTGTCAACGTCGACAAAACAAAAGAACTGATCATTGACTTCAGAAAGAAAGAAGGAGAACATGTCCCCATCTACATCAACAGAGCTGAGGTTGAAAGGGTTGGGAGCGTCAAGTTCCCTAGAATGATGTTAACCAACAACCTGTCTTGGAGCTCCCATGTAGATGCAACTGTCAAGAAGTCACAATAATGCTTCTTCTTCCTCAGTCAGCTCAGAAAATTTGTCATGTCCATAAGGAACCTCATCAACTTCTACACATGCACCATAGAAAGCATACTGTCCAGGTGCATAATGGCCTCGTATGGCAACTACTCTGCTCAGGACTGTGAGAAACTACAGAAGATTGTATGTACAGACCATCATGTAAGACAACCTTCCATCCATGGACTCCATTTACACGTCTTATTGTAGCAGAAAGGCTGCCAACATCAAAGACCCATCCTATCCTGGTAATGATCTCCTATAACCTCTTCCGTCAGGCAGAAGATGCAGAAGCTTGAACACATGCACCGGCAGTTCAAAAAAAGCTTCTTCCTGGATGTTAGTGGACTTATGAATTAACTCACTAACTTCAAATAATGCTGATCTTGCTAATGTTGATCTTGCTTAGTGATAACATGTAACCTGTATGCCTCTGTTCAAGTTTTGTTTCATGTTATGATCTGTATGTCCTTGCTTACTATGATCTGCCCGACTTGCTCATAAACAGAGCTTTTCACTGTACTTGGATACATGTGACAATCAATGAAATCAGTCAAAGCAATAAATCAAATCAAAACATCATGGGATGATGTTATTAAACTGGGGGGATGGGTGCAAAAAGCGATTTACAAGAATGTTGACTGGAAGCTTGAGTTAAAAGGAGAGGCTGAATAGGTTGGGACTTTTATCCCGGGAATATTGGAGGCCAAGGGGAGACCTTAGAGAGGTTTATAAAGTTATACGTTGCAGAGATAAGGTGAATAGCCATGGCCTTTTTCCCAGTGTTGGGTGGGGGGGGGTGCGGCACAAAATTAGAGGGCACAGGTTTAAGCTGAGAAGGGAAAGATTTAAAAGGCACCTGAGGAGCAACGCTTAAACACACAGAGGGACGTGCATGTACACAACATAGAACAATAGGACGCTGAACATGGCCTTCATCCCTCGATGTTGCGCCAACCTGTCTAAATGTATAAAACGAGCTGCCAGAGGAAGTGGTAGAGACAAGTACAATTACAACATTTAAAAATGATTTGGACAGATAGGGTTCAGAGGGATATGGGCTAAATGCACACAAATGGGACTAGTTCAGTTTAGGAAACATAATTGGCATGGAGGAGTTGGGCTGAAGGTTCTGTTTCTGTACCGTATAACTCTATGACTTTATGCTCTCCTTACCACAGTGTTGGGAGTTTCATGTTGTACCCTTTTTGTCCCTTCATGTTCCTCTCTTACTTTAAGATACTTTTCAAACAAGACTTTCATCACTATCCCAATATTTTCTTCTCAGCAACTATTCTTGACTTATTACACCTCTGAGAAATTCCTTGAGATGTTCTTCTAAATAAAAGAAGTTGCTTAAACGAAAGTTGTTTGACAAGAGATGTTTGAGATGTCATGTTATAGAATTATATAAATTAGAGTATCACACTAAATTAATTGAAATAGATAGTTTCAACTAGTAAAAGATAATTTTACAAATATCAGGAAATTCTTCTTCACAAAACGAATGAAACATGTGTGGAACCAAATGATTAATAATTGTTTAAAACACAATTGGAAGGGACATTGTGTGTGATGTTATGGGATTGCTGAATGAATGAATGAATGAATACATTTCCCCATCTGTTTATTGTGACCAGGAAATATGTACTCTCTGAGGTTACTTGGACCTAACTGTACATCAGGTTGTTCTTTTCTGTAACCACTAGGTGTCACTTCATACCTACTATATCCGCAAAGCACCAGTGTAAAGTTACCAAAAAAAGTTTTTTGTTTTGTTTTACACGTCCCATTTTTCAAATTCAGAACTGTATTAATTGTGACTTAACAATTAAAGTTAATATGGATCAAAGTGAGGTGGAAGAGCAAAGGGATCTCAGGACACTGACACACAAATCACTACGAGTAGCAAGCAGGTTAAAGCTGTAAAATATAATCACAAGTTGATCTCTGCAGGTTAGAATACAAAAGTGAGGATTAATGTTAAGAAATGATGTACTTGTTTATCATAAAGAAGATATAGAGGGAAGGGCAATATGTAAAATGAAGATCTTTAGGGTTGATACCAGAAGTGAAAAGTTATACCTATCAGGAATGATTGAAAAAAAACTCTTTACTCTCGAAAAGAGAAGACTGACAGGTGACTTCATAAAAGTCCAATAAAACAAACGTGAAAAATACCCTTATTTAATTTAAAATGAATATATATTTTTCTTTAATCACTTTTATATTTGCAATGACATTATTTTGTATTTTTGTATAATACTGCACTTAATTACTATGTGAATATTGAATAGATTATTCCTGTAATCAATGGATTATTCGGCCCTTCGAGCCTGCATCACCATTCAATATGATCATGGCTTATCGTGCAATCTCAGTATCCCATTCCAACCACTTCCCCATACCCCTTGATACCTTTTACCATGTCCAACTCCCTTTTGAAATATCTAATGACTGGCCCAACAGTAGAGGATTTCACAGGTTCAGGTGAATTGGCCATTCTACATTGCCCATAGTGTTAGGTGCATTAGTTATGGGGTAAATATAAGGTAGGGGAATGGGTCTGGATGGATTACTCTTCGGAGGGTGGGTGTGGACCTGTTGGGCCAAAGGGCCTGTTTCCATACTGTAGGGAATCAAATCTAATGTAAATAAAAGGTTCACAACTCTTTGAGTGAAGAAATTCTTCCTCATCTCAATCCTGAATGATTTACTCTTTATTCTTAGATTGCGACCTCTTGTTCTGGACTTCCACCACATTGGGAACATTCTTTCCACATCTAGCCTGTCCAATCCCATCACGATTTTGTATGTTTCTATGAGAATCCCCCCTCATTTTTCTAAATTCTACTGAATAGATAAAAACAATCAATGCTGGAAATCAGATTCTGGATTAGAGTGGTGCTGGAAAAGCACAGCAGTTCAGGCAGCATCCGAGAAGCAGGAAAATCCCTGCTCCTCAAATGCTGCCTGAACTGCTATGCTTTTCCAGCACCACTCTAATCCTAAATTCTACTGAATACAAGCCCAGCTTACCCAATCTATCCACATATGTCAGTATTGCTATCCCAGAAATTAGTCTGCTGAAACTTTGCTGGAATCCCTCAATAAACAAGAAGTTCTTCCTCAGACTAGGAGACCAAAACTACACACAATACTCAAGATGTGGCCTCACCAAGGCCCTGCATAACTGCAGCAAGACATCCTTACTCCGATACTCAAATCCTTTCGCTGGAGTGGAGGTGTTTTGCGAAATGGGCATCCAGTCTGCGTTTAGTTTCTGCAATGTAGAGTAGGCCACATTGGGTGCAATGAATACAATACGCAAGATTGGACGAGGTACAGGTGAAATGCTGCTTCACCTGGAAAGACTGTTTAGGCCCTTGGATGGTGAGCTGAGAGGAGGTGAAGGGGATGGTGTTGGACTTTCTCTGTGGTTACATGGGAAGGTGCCGTGGGAAGAGGGGAAGGTGTTGGTGGTCAAGGAATGGATTAGTTTGTCTAGGAAAATACAGACGGGGGAATGAGGGGAAGATGTGTTTGGTGGTGGCGTTCTGCTGGAGTTTTCTGAAACGGCATCTAATGATCCTTTGACTGCACAGTCTGGTGGGGTGAAAAGTGAGAACAAAGGGGACGCGATCATGCTGTTGTGAGTTATGGGAAAGGGCATAAGCAGAAACACAGGTGATAGGTTGGATGCAGTTGAGGGCCCTGTCAACCACAGTGAGCAGCAAACCATGGTTATGGAAGAAGGAAGCCATGTCAGTAGGAAGGTAGCATCATCCGAACAGATATAACAGTCTGGTCCTACCACTGTTTTCCAAGTGCTCAGCTACTAAATCTTTTATTACATGTTTTTAATGGTGCATTAACAATCTCACATGATATTCTATTGTCAGATAGTGGGAATTCTACATTAGGCCCGATTTGACCCCCCACTAAAAACCAGACAATTTTCCCACTGCCAGAAATTGGATGTGGTACTCCTGCTTAATTTGCCTGACTCTTTGGTAATCATGCAACTCTAGCAGGCTCCATTCAGTTCAATCCCATTTGTATAATTCTGATGCAGTTACCTAATATAAAGCATAACTCGTGCATGAGTCCAGGACATATGTTGAGAGACTAAATAAATACCTCTGTTCCTGCTTTAATTGAGTTAGCATTGCACACTAGTAGATATATTACACCAACATATTTGTGGGTCATTCTTGCTAAACCATTTCCGACCTGCTGTTAATGAAAGTATTCAGACAGAATTAATCTAAAGATGTATCTTCAAGGTTTTAAATGATGAGGAGGACTATTTCTTTTGCCAGCTTATTCCACTATGAAATTGTATTTAGGAAGCAAGATTGTTGAAACGCTATCTTGGAAAATAAGTACTTCAGCCAATATTTGTTTTACAATCAACATCACAATCTGATCATTAATACATTGCTGTTTGTGGGAATTTGCTGTGTACAAATTGGCTGCTGCATTTTCAACATTATAATGATAAACAATACCTCAAAGGTATTGGGTGTAAAGAGGTTTGAACTTTATGACAGTCATAGAAATTACAATATAAATTTAAGTTTTTCTGATTTAACCTTTGTTAGTTTTCCAATTGTTACAATGCCTTCTCAATTATGTGGTCTCTAGCTGGCTCAATAGTTGTGAGGACTCTTTGTGACTTGAAGAACATTGAAACACACTAACAGATTAAGTAGTGTCGTGACTGCTAACCAATTATGGAATGTTTCTAATTGTTATAAGATATCATCTTTAGGTAGTGAACAAATAGTAAATATAATGTTGTTATTTCTATTTCAATTACTAATTTTCTTTTAGATGGCTTCACATTTTTTTGCATACAGAAGAGGTAAGCTGCAGACAGGTTATTCGGCTGTGACCAGATTTACCTGAAAATTTAACCCACCAACTGATGTTATACTTTGCCTTGTCTTAAAGTTTCTGGATTTCATCACTTGCAAAGCAAAACTAAATAGATTCCAGTGAGATATGCAGTCAACCTGACGCCATGACCTGTGACAAATCCACACCTTTTTTTCAACCTTGACATTGAACAGAGTACTAATCTCAGGGGTGTGATGACATCCTTGTTGATGTGAAATGATAATAAATCAACACATGGAAGAATTTTAATCAAAGGCCAAATCTGAGACTGAAGCATTGACAGTAGTTTGGCAGATAATAGAAATTCAAGACCATCTGTTGGAGTTACTAACAGAATCAATTGTGCAACCTTATTTTAGATTTCAGTCTTTTTATACTGGGAACTTCAGCAAGTATTCATCCTTCTATGTTCTGTTATCATACTGTACTTGCAACCTTCCTTTTTAAACAAGTTGCTAATATTCTAATTCATAGAATGGTTATGCACAGAGAAATAATGCAAGACTTATTATATAGGTAATAAAAACAATAATGGAGAAAGCTTGCAGCATCAATAGAGAGAGAAACATAATAACTTTAACAACTAAATTAATGTTGGGGGGGATGTGCTATAATCATTTTCCTTCAACAGAGAAATATTTGGTTAATGCATATTAGTACTTTTTATAATGATATTTTTATACAATATTAGATAAATTTGAAATATGTGTCATGGTAATATTACAAGAAAGGAGTGAAATGATGTGACAAACAATTCTGAGTAGTTTAATAATATTGCTTCAACTTTATGAAACATTACTTCCTTGGAACATGCGTGAAGTGCAATACCCTTTACAATGTGGAGAAACAATGGTGATTTCTTCCTGTATGCTTTCGTTTGTTAGTGAAATGGGGCAAACCATGAGTTTTAGACTTCAATCAAGCAAATTGATAATGAAACTTGTGCTGAGATATGATATCAATGACATTTGGGCTCTGTTTTTGTTATAGAAGGTTTTAATAAACAGTATAACATTACATTCACATAATTTTAAAGTACAACTATAAATAAGCAATGTACTTCACATGTATTACCCTTTTAGTATTAGTATTATGCCTGAAGGGACAAGAACTGGACATTGTTACAGGTAGGTAATGGGCCTACACCTACCAACACTGCAGCCACAGGGAAGAGTCATCCCAGATAATGCGAGATAAAAGTAATTGATCACAGATTATAAGGTTACATTCAGAGTGTAAATTATCATGAGAATATTTTGGTCTAGACTTTAAGACTACATTTTGACATAAAATGGTGCTCTGTTAGACTAGGAAACAGGAAAATTATATAGTCTTGTGTGCTTGTTCTTTGTCTTCCATACCAATTATTTGCTTTTATCTTTATCAACAGTTCCAATATTACATTAAGTATCACAACATTATAGTTCAAATAAGTCAGTTAAGTGGCACAAATGCAAACACTTTTGGTTTCTTGGATCATTCCACAAAATGCTGGTATAGTTTGCAATAATTTGATTTTATTAGCATTGAAAGTAGACAGATAAAATATACATAACAATGTTTAAGAAAACAATATAAAGTAATAAAATTCACTCTGCACAGTTCTGGAAAGTCCTTCAGGTGCTATAAGAACTTAAAATCACTTACAGGCTATGTATTAACATGTTACGTGTCTGTTTTTTTTGTATCTTCAACAATTTTCTGGATTTTTAAATTGATTCTTGACTGACAATTTCTTAAGGGCATCAATGTTTTCATATCGTACAAAATTTGACTTTCACAAGAACTGGATCAGTCGCATGTGAAGACAGCATCTGTGATTATCAGTATCATAGTTTTCCAATTTTCTGTCCAATATAACATCAAAAATTGTCTCATTACTGTGATTTTTACAAAAATTGTCTCTACTGATAAACTGTTATGTCCACTTCCAACAAACTTTCAGTCTCTTTGTGGTCTTTACAATTTAGTTCCATGCTCCATTTCTTTGTTGGTTTCTTCATGGCTGCCATTCTGATCTCTTTTGATCATGGCTTTTTTGTAGCCTAGATTTATCTTATTTAAATGTTCTTTAATTCAAAGTGAGAATTGCAGAGGTTTGAACAATTTATACGCATATGCACATATCTCTACTATTAAATGCTTTTTGCATCTAAGATTAAAATAATATGTGTATTTGTAGCCATTATAAACCTATTGGTTTTCGAGTGGTAGAGGTACAAAGCTTTGTCTAATAATGATTAGATTCCCTACAGTAGGTAAACAGGCCACTTAGCCCAACAAGTTCACACCAGCCCTTCAAAGAGTAACCCACCCAGAACCATTCCCATACCCAATATTTACCCCTGACTAATGTACTTAACACTATGGGCAATTTAGCATGGCCAATTCACCTGGCCTGCATCTCTTTGGATTGTGGGAGGAAACTAGAGCACCCAGAGGAAACCCACGTAGGCACGGGGAGAATGTACAAACTCCACACAGTCGCCAAGGCTAGAATCAAACCTGGGTTCCTGGTGCTGTGAGGTAGCAGTGCTAACTACTGAGCCATCGTGCCAACCACAATGTGCCAGGCTTCTGTATGTAGTATGTCCAGGTACAAAGACAATAGTTGTGATATTATTGCTGATGATAAGTTAAGTGTATTCAGATTGAATTATTCTATTTTGATAGAAATATTCAAAACTACATAATTAATGTAGCAGTGATTGGATTTCTTATAGGGTCATGTGAAAATGTCACAAATTGAGATACACACTTTCTTTTCTGTATAAGCCAATCCATAAAGCAAAGATGTGTAATGTTGGAAATGAACAGCTGGTCAGGCAGCATCCAAAGAGCAGGATAGTCAACATTTTGGGCATAAGCCCTTCATCAGGAATGATTTGTGGGTTGGGGCTGAGAGATGAATGGGAGAGGGTGGGGTCTGGGTGAAGGTAGCTTTGAAAGCGATAGGTGGATGAAGGTGAGGGAGAAGGTGATAGGTCAGAGGGGGGAGTGATGAACAGGTCCGGAGGGCGGTGCCGAGTTGGAGGCTTGGGACTGAGATAATGTGGGAGGAGGGGAAATGAGGAAGCTGTTGAAATCTACATTTATTCCATGTGGCTGCAGGGTTCCAAGGCAGAGTCTGAGGCGTTCCTCCTCCAGGCATTGGGCAGTAACGGTTTGATGGTGGAGGAGGTCCAGGACCTGCATGTCCTTGACGGAGTGGGGGGGGCGGAGTTGAAGTGTTCAGCCACGGGGCGATGGGGTTGGTGGGTGTGGGTGTCCCAGAGATATTCTCTGAAATGATCAGCAAGAAGGCGTCCTGTCTCCCTGATGTAGAGGAGACCACATTCGGTGCAACGAATACAATAGATGACATTGGTAGAGGTACAAGTGAATTTCTGGTGGATGTGGAAGGATCCTTTGGCGCCTTGGACGGAAGTGAGGGGGGTGGTGTGGGTGCTGGTTTTGCACTTCCTGTGATGGCAGGGAAAGGTGCCAGGAGTGGGGTGTGGGCTGTGGGGTGTGTGGACCTGACCAGGGAGTTGTGGAGGGAATGGTCTTTTCAGAATGCTAATAGGGGTGGGGAGTGAAAACTGGGAGTTTGCTGATACTTTCAAATTTGAGAGTGGAACAGGAGCAACACTGAGGGAATTTCAGCCTCATATTTTAACCACTTCAGTCAGGTTTCTGTGCAGGCTACAGAACTACAGTGACTCTTGATGCTGATCGAGCTCACACGTAATGTCAACTGTGACATTCCCACTTTATTTTAGATTTTGCTGCTGTCTTTCATTTGATTTCTTGTGCTATTCTCCTCCAATGCCTCTCCTGCACTATCCCACTGGAGAATTACGCTGACTTGGTTCTTCATTTCTCAATCCAGGGTAACTTCTGTTCTGGCTTTCCTTTCTGTCCTTGACATGTTGGCACAAGAGTCTGTGCTTTTGTCACCATCTGAACTTGAATATTCCAATACTGTCCCAAATATCCATTAACTTTAACTAATTCAACATGGATGTTTCCTGCAATAAGTTCCACTCATGCATTATTTCTAACTTCTCCAAATCACATTGGCTCCTAATCCATCAACACTTCTCTTGTAAATAGTCTCTCACCTCCCAATATCTTCTTCTTTTGTTCAACTATCATTTTCACTTGATTATGCCTCTCTAAAATGCCATGCAATATTATTTCTACAATTAAGACATGATTTGTATACATGGTGAGCAAACTCTTTCTACTCCTCTACAGCTATTAGACTCTCACTATAAAGAACAAATTTTCAATGTGACCTTCTCAGATCCAAACTGGAGGACCTCCTTACTCTAAAGAATTCAACATGAGTCAATTAGTTCATTTGGTTGGACAGCTAACAGTGCAGGTTCAATTCCTGCACCAGCTCAAGTTACCAAATAGGACTTTCCTGCTTCACCCTTCCTCTTGCCTGAGGTGTGGTGACCTTCAGGTTAAACCACCACCAGTTTTCGCTTTCTCCAATGAGATAGCAGTCTATGATGCACTAGAACTATGTTACCTTTTAGATGATATTGTTCTATCCATTCACTGAGACAGTCTAGGTACCATTGTAACTTCATACTTTAGAGATAATAGGATCCATTTTGCAGGTGAAGAAAGCATAAAAACAGATTTTTGAGCTAAAATCAAGCTGCAAAAGTAAACTACTCAGCCAGTTTAGAGTTGTAACTGCAAAGAATGTCCTGCTGTTATCTATAAACATATAAGACTTTTTCATGTCAAATGATTGTGCCTGACAGTAGATCTGACATCTGTTTGTGTTACAGTTTGCCTGATATAACTAAGTGAACTGTCTGCGAGCTAAACTTGCTCTTTAGTTTCAAAGTGATATGTCTAATAAGATCCATGTGATCATGAGAAATTGCCCTCTTCTGTCCATGGTAAAGAGATGCAGTTCTCTTTCTTCTGACCAAAAAGTACCTTGCATAAGTGATTTTTTTCTTCGCCATTATTAATCCGTTTTGCTTTCTTGCTGTGGAGGAGCTTAAATTGCTTAATAGTTGTTGAGGCACTGGCAGTACTCTCAATCCATTACAGTTTGTAAGTTTTCGTTTATATTATGGTTTGTTGTTTTTGAACACTACCCAATGTTCCACAGATGTGGGAGCTATTTGTGTGCCAAATCCACTGCCTTTTCATACTACTTTAATGAGTAACTCAATTTCAGTCTTCCTGAAGCATACTTTGTCAGTTACTTTGTAGCATGCATTTTTGAGCTGTCACTGCCAATAGAAAAAATGTCCTCTCATTGAGAAAAACTAACTGACTCATTTCCAGACCTTTAAGCAGATTTATTTGCATGATAAACTTTGTTTTAAATAAATTACTTAACTGATGCCAGCAGCATTACTTTAGCTTTAGCTGAAGTGAAATATACAGTACTTGGTATTAATTGAGAATAACACTGTCAAATCAGATCCAAACCAGTCACTGAGACACAAATCGAGACACAAATCAAAACATGTCACTGAGACACAAATCGAGACACAAATCAAAACATGTTTTTTGGATAGCTACCCAGTCTTATCACTCCGATTGCACCCCAGTCACAGCTGTTCCTTTACATCTGCCCATTACATCTACCAGTCAACTAGGCAATCAATCAATTAATACCATCTCCTTGCTACTTGCAATATTAACGGATTCTCCTATTTAAAACTTTTAAGGCATGCAAAAACAAAATTCGTGATGCTGTTGAGGTGCTATTGTACTGTTCCTACCTCGGGATCACAAGACCAGGTTCAAGTCCAACATGCCTGAGCAGATTGATTAAAATAACTACAAATAATCTGTAAACAAAAAGTAATGGAAATTAAACATTTTCTATGTTTTACCTTGTAAAACAACTGAACAGTAACAAAACTGTTTATTATTCATATTCCACGCAGTATAGTCAGCCTTCCATATCACTTTTCAGAGACAAAGAAAATTGAACCACAAATTAACCCATACAAAATTGGATATCTCTTCATATTTTTAGAATTGAATTAAATTGAATTTAATTTGTTGTCACATGTACCGAGGCACAGTGAAAAGCTTTGTCTTGCAAGCAATACAGGCAGATCACATAGTTTTGTAGCATAGTTAAATAAATAATAGGTAAACAGCGGCAAAAATAAGAACACAAGTACAGGCGAATGCTCAGAGTTTGAGAGTCATACCACCAACAATTTCTCCTCAAGAATTCCAATAATTGCTTGAAACAAGCATCTATTTTATAAATAAATTTGACAACTGGTGACTTGCATCATCCAATTTGATTTTGGAACAGAAGAGGAAATTTCTTTTCTTTCTAACATTTCACAACTTCTGCATCATAAAATCCTTGCTTCTTGTGGTAGCCCCAGTCTGTTCCACAAACCCTGTCCTTGGAAAAGTATAATCTCTACCCACACACTTATCTTCGTCTTGGATCTACCAGTACAAGATTCCGCCCTCCTATGATCAGAATTCCTCACAGAAGTTTACACTCTTTTTCAAAGAGCTATGTTTCCTTCCAGAACCACTTTCAGATCCAGTACTGTGTTTTCTGGCCTAACACATCTTTACCCCTCATTTTGCCAATCCATTGTCACTCACCAGATATCTATTGAAAGACGAGCAACCCTAATGTCCATGCCATATTTAAAAGTCTGCTGTGCACCTGGACAGGTATTTGCATTCCATAGCTGCCCTGCTCGGTCAAGGACATTTTTTAAAAAGGTGATGGAGAAGTGTAGGATGATTCTGTGACTCTTCAGTAGGATCCTGGAAGTCCTGGTCAGGGGAGTGTGCAAACAAGACTGTGCCAGCATATCCTGGCAGCCTCATTCCCTGCTGCACTTGTGCAGAGGATAGTTTGCCAGGATTATGCAGCACACTTTGCTTGGGTTACACTGCAAGGTTCTCAAAGAACAATCTAAACCTCAAACATTAGCAGACTTACTGTTTGCTCCAAAATGTCAGTCATGGAAGTATGAACCAATTGTGTCCATACTCAGCCTCAGTCAGAGGATTACATAAAAGAGCCATCAGCCATTATTTGCAGAGAGTAGCCCTTACCTCCCATTGATAATCCTCCTAAAGCATCTGTACCTTAAATGAATCAGGAACCAGTTCTCAAGGATCTCATGGCAGCTCCTAAGGTATGATGTGGTGTTGATGGTCACAGATGGCTCACACATTGATGGAATGGAAACCTTTTTTATTGGTGAAATCAGCTTCACTGTAATATTGCATTTGCAATGCAACGTGTGCACTGTAAATACACCCTGCAACTGGGGAGAGATAGCTATATTGGCAAAGCCTGCTGCCCTGCTGAGGAAACAAGAGGAAGCACTGTGATTGGGAACTATTTACAACCTTGATATATTTGTGGATTGAGGTATGAGAGAGTCTACACAAGTGGAAGCTGCCAGTTACAATAAGGTTTAGTGCTGCATTCATCTTGATGGCCACTGAATTAGGATAGTCACCCATGCCTTCATATTGCAAGTTCTGTTTCAGCAGATGGCATAGTCTATGACAGTGTCCTGTGATATCTTTTGTTGGTGGCTACTCTCTGCCTCTCTCATATGGGAGAAATGGCTTCCAGGGCAATACACTTGCACCTCCTTCTGAAGGATCTTCAGTAATGACCTGTTCATGTGGAGGTTGTTCAGTATTCACTGCAGGTTAATGCTGGCCCTGGGTTTGCTGGTACATCTGTTCCACTTCAATATCTTTGCATATCCATTGCATTGCAGCCATCATGACAATGGCCCCTCCAATATCTGGACACTTGGTCATGCTTCCAACAAACCCAGAAGTGGAATATAAGAAGCAGGACAGTTGTCACTTTTAAGGTCACTTTGTTTATTTCTCTTTCATAGAAATAAGTCTCTCTAAGCTGCAATGACTACAGCAATATGGACTGTTCGCTCTCATCATCCCAAGAATCTGACAGCTGCTTGGTGCCACAGTGGCTCAGTGGTTAGCACTGCTGTCTCACAGTGCCAGGGACCTGGGTTTAATTTCAGCCTCGGGCGATTGGCTGTGTGAAGTTTGCACATTCTCCCTGTGCCTGTGTGGGTTTCCTCTGGGTGCCCTGGTTTCCTCCCATAATCCAAAGATTTGCAGGTATGTGAATTGGCCATAATAAATTGCCCATAGTGTTCAGTGATGTATAGGTTATGGTGCATTAGTCAGGGGTAAATGTAGAGTAATAAGGTAGGACAATGGGTCTGAGTGGGTTACTCTTCGGAGGGTCGGTGTGGACTTATTTGGCTGAAGGGCCTGTTTGCACATTGTAGTGATTCAATTCTATTCTATGATGAGATCCCGTTCAAGCCCCTGGACTGATAGCAAATGTGCCTTGACTTCCTGTGCCAGCACCCCTGACTCCAGGTTGTCTGCCTGAGGGTTATTGCTCTTTGACTTTGAGTCATGGCCATTTGTAGAAAATTCCAGTGTGGTTGCCATGGAAGTTGCTAGCACATTATCAAGGTCTGACATTGGCTTAACACGATGCTGCACAGCAGCATGTCCACTCCTGTGACTGATGACTGCTCACAACCAGGAAAAACTGCCTGTTTTTCTTATCTGTGCTAAAAAACATGTCAAGATAGTCAGAGTCATAGAAGCATACAGCATGGAAACAGACCCTATGATCCAACTAGTCCACGCCAACCATGTTCCAAAACTAAATGAGTCCTGTGCTTGGCTCATATCCCCCGAAGCCTTTCCTATTCATCTACTTATCCAAATGTCTTTTAAACATTGTAACTGTAGCTGCATCCATCACTTCCTCTGGAAGTCCATTCCACTCACAAACCATTCTCTGTGTAAAAATGTTTCCTCTCATGTCCTTGCTAAATCTTTCTCCTCTGACCTTAAAAAATGCCCCCTAGTTTTGAAATCCCCCAGCCTAGGGAAAAGACCCTAGCCATTTACCTTATTTATGCTCCTTATGATTTTATAAGCCTCTATAAGGAAGGTCACCTCTCAATCTCCTATGCTCCAGTGAAAAAAGTCCCAGTCTTTCCAGTCCAATTTTATAACTCAAACCCTCCATTCCTGGCAACATCCTGGTAAATTTTTACAGAACCCTCTGTGAATCTCTCAGCTCTGGCTGAGGAGGCAAACTGCAGAAAGGCAAGATGAGGCAATGCAAAACAAGGTAAGGCAGGGCAAGGCAGAGATGGTGTGAGCAACCAAGTAGGCACAAAGTGAATGAACACTGAGTGCAAACGAGGAGCTCAGCGATTCACTCTCGCTCAGTCAATGAGATTGGTCCCTGTCCGTGTTTGCGAAGTGTTTGCAAGAAAGGTGCAGCTGTATTGCAAAATGTAGGATTAAAGTGCAGAACAAAATTGTAAATGAATGGACATGCAGAAAAGCTCATACCTATCTAACAACAGTGGACAGGGGATATGGGCAGCCACTGCCAGTGAGCATGCCCTGACTTGTTAGTGACTGCTTCGACGATAGAAGCCCAGAGGATATACCAACTCTGACTTTCATGTCAGGAATTGTCAACATCTAGTTTCTAAGTGAAGGATGGAAGAATGGGCAATTGCATATAAATAATACAAGTTTGAGGTATAATGACATGTTAATACTTGCAAATGGATGCAAGTAAGCTCTAGGCTGCTCACTAGCAAGATTTGTGTCTCTTGATCAACACTTGGTTAGACAATTGGACGTTTTGCTCTTTACATCAAAAATCTCATCATCATCAATCTCTTTCCCAGTTCCCCAACTTTCTCACTAACACTTTTTCATTATAGTGAGTTCAGAATGTTGTCATCTCAAAACCTGAAGCAGGTAGAACACTCAAGTTGTTTTTACCTTATTTTGGTTCTTATGATTTAAACAATTTAGGTAATATTTTATCCAATCTACTCCACGGACTGGATGTATATCCACTGTGCAATAACAGGCAATTTTAAACAAATCATTGAGGGGATGGATGCTTTGTTGACTGCGCCAGTATCTATTGCCAGCCTCTAACTGCTCTTGAGAAGATAGTGGTGAACTGCCTTTTGAAACTGCAATTAAATAAATCCATGTTTAAACTCTCATTACTGGACTGAAGCTTTTGTTGCTAGTATAATTCCCTCTGCCTGATCAATATCGTCATCTTCACCATCTGAATCTTCCATGTCTTGCATAATTTTGAAAGCCATGTTTTTTCTGTTTATTTTCCATTCATTGTGTAATAGGATTTCAATTCAAATGTAAACCACGTGTTGACTCCATCATGGGCATTCCTGGAGTTCATTCTTCTCTTATAGTTCCCTAGTCTGTTGGTAAGGTTAGGGTTAAACACCACTAGTTTCTTGCCAAAGTTGCTTTCATGCATTGCAAGTGCATGATCCAGCTGTTCACCTTTTGCTGTGGTGTGTGTACAAAAAATGGTGGAGTCACAATACACCAGCAGATGGTGCTCATGTACCACTAACACATTATCAGGTGAAACCTGGCTTGGTGAACTGGCAGCTTGCTTCACACCAGGTTTGATTATTTCTAACATTGACGTTTCCTGGTTGTCAGTCAGGTTAAATTATCCCCTTAAGAATTCTGGTTTTGGACAAAGATCATTTTTTTTTGCATATTTCATCTTTTAATAAATAAAAAGACTTCACATAAATTATCAAGTACTTTTTAATTTAATCATGAATTACACAAAATACTTTATGATCCACAGTCATCCCTAGCATATATACTTCAGGGGCTTTGTAGTTTAAGCCATGATTTGTTGATATTGTATAAAACAAATTAATTTTGCTGGCTTAATTCTGTTTATTTAAATGAATAAAGCTGATTCTCGTGTAGCAATATCATTGAAGTAATCAAGTTTTTCAATCTCATTTTCAGTTTTTGATAAACAAATCACCTCTTTATTAAAATTGAAAAATCTTGCCATCATAATTGCAGACACAATTCCCACTTGATACGAGCAAAAGAACAGTTGCTGCAAGGCAAATGGACTGAAATCAATTATCCAGTTGCTTCCATTTTATAACTGAACAATGGGAACCAAAATGACCAATGCTTCACACATATGTTCTGAACATAGAACAGTACAGCACAAGAACAGGCCCTTTGGCTCATTATGTCTGTGCTGATCATGATGCCATTTTAAACTAATCCCACCTGCCTTCACATGGCCTATATATGTCTATTCTCTGCTTGTACATGTGTCTATCTAAATATTGATGGGATGGGGGAAAATATGCTCTTCATTAGGCTCTCTGTGGGCTACCTATAGGTCTCCCAGTGGCATTCGCCAATGCTGTGACTAGAGACACCTGCCTTTAAAAATCACCCCTGTCACAGGGTCAGTGGCACTTGCCTGATTGGCTTCATCATCATCTGACCACCCATAGTTGCAAGGTGTCCAAGCTTGCATCCTTTTAGCTGCTACACAAGATAACTCTCAGTCCCACTAGTACACTCTAGTTGAGATGACATTACTTTGAATACCCTGTCTTTGTGTATACTTCAAAGAGAAAAACACAAAATGTATTTGCAGTTTGGGATACAATCTACAGGGGGGTAGCTGCTTTTAATAAAGTAGCTCTTAACCCCTTAGTATGTCAAGCAGTACTCTCTGCATGAGACTTCTTCAGGTGTAATTTGCAATCAGTTTGTTTCCATAGCAGTCAGAGAATGATACAGTCATAGAGATGTACAGCACGGAAACAAACGCTTCGGTCCAACTTGTCCGAGCTGACCAGATATCCTAACCCAATCTAGTCCCATTTGCCAGCATTTCGAGACGTATCCCTCTAAACCCTTCCTATACATATACCCATCCAGATGCCTCTCAAATGTTGTAATTGTACCAGCATCCACCACTTCCTCTGGCAACTCATTCTGTACACACACCACACTTTGCATGAAAACGTTGCCCCTTAGGTCTGTTTTACATCTTTTCCCTCTCACCTTAAAGCTATGCCCTCTAGTTTTGGACTTCCTAACCCAGGGAAAAGACCTTGTCTATTTACCCTATCCATACCCCTCATGATTTTATAAACCTCTCTAAGGTCACTCCTTGGCCTCTGACACTCTATGGAAAACAACCCCAGCCTATTTAACCTTTCCCTAGCTCAAACCCTCCAACCCTGGCAAAATTCTTGTAATCTTTTCTGAACCTTTTCAAGTTTCACAAAATCCTTCTGGTAGGAGTGAAACTAGAATTGCACACAATATTCCAAAAATGGCCAAACCAATGTCCTGTAAAGCCGCAACATGACCTCCCAACTCCTTTACTCACTACTCTGACCAATAAAGGAAAGCATACCAAATGCCTTTGTCACTATCCTGTCCACCTGCGACTCCACTGTCAATGTGCTATAAATCTGCGCTCCAAGGTCTCTTTGTTCAGCAACACTCCATATGACCTTACCATTAAGTGTGTAAGTCCTGCTAAGTTTGCTTTCCCAAAATGCAGCACCTCACAATTATCTAAATTAAACTCCATCTGCCACTTCTCAACCCATTGGCCCCATCTGATCAAACTCCTGTTGTAATCTGAGGTAACTTTCTTTGCTGTACACTACACTCCAATTTTGGTGTCATCTGCAAACTTACTAACTGTACCTCTTATGCTTCATTTAGATCACATCTACCACTCTGCCCTCATCAATCCTCTTTGTTACTTCTCCAAAAACTCAATCAAGTTTGTGAGATATGGTTTCCCACCTACAAAGCCATGTTGACTATCTCTAATCAGTCCTTGCCTTTCCAAATACAAGTACATCCTGTCCCTCAGGATTCCATCCAATAACTTGCCCACCACTGACGTCAGGCTCACTGGTCTATAGTTTCCTGGCTTGTCCTTACCACCTTTATTAAATAGTAGCACCACGTTAGACAACGTCCAGTCTTCCGGCACCTCACCTGTGACTACCGATGATACAAGTATCTCAGTAAGAGGTCCAGCATTCACTTCTCTAACTTCCCACAGAGTTTTAGGGTTCATGCCCAAAGATTAATTCAAATGGATTGATTTGGTTGATTCATTTGGTGCATCTCTGATTGCAAAAAGTACAAACGGAACTCCCTTATCCCAATCATCTGGATAATCCTGACCATAAGCCCTCAAAATGGTCTTTAGTGTTTGTCTAGCACTCCCTGCGATTCCAGATGTTACATAATGGATTTGAATTGCTTTATTCTCAAGTTATTCATAACCTCCTTGAATAGTTTGGATGTGAAGTTTGATCCTTGATCTGACTGGATCTCTACTGGCAGTCTATATCTAGTAAAAATACTAAGTGATTCTTCAACAACCCTTTTAGCTATGATGTTGCATGATGGGATTGCCTCTGGAAATCTGGTCAATACATCCATTATTGTTAATAAATACTTATTCACACTTTTTGTTTGAGGTAGGGGACCTATGCAATCAATCAAGAATCTTGTAAAAGGTTCCTCAAATGCTGCAGTAGTGGTTTTCTGATTAGCTGACATGTATGACATGTCTGAGAAAATTCAACTACATTTTGTGTAGTTCAGGCCAGTAAAAATGCCTTTGTATTTCAGCCTGTCTTTTCTTCACCCCTAAATAACCTCCAAGTGGTAGCCCATGCACCACTGGCAACACCTCCTTTCTATATCCTATTGGCAAAATAATTTGATGAATCTCTGCCCATTTCTCATCTGCTTGAATGTATGATGGTCTCCATTTCCTCATTATGACATCATTTGTTAAGTAATAATGTACGGGAATGCATTCACTTTCTTTCTCAAAAAATGCTTTTTGATATAACTGTTTTAATTCCTCATCTTTCTGCTTTAATTCTATCAGCTTAGCAGAGCTAAAAATACTGCCATGTTTGCCTATTTGCTCCTGCTCTGTTCCACTTATATGATGAAAGAAAAGTTTCTGTTAACATTATGTCAGCTTCTTTATCTGTGCTTTTTGATCTCTCCTGCTTCAACTTGTGCCTCTGTGTTCTTGTGATCACACAATCAGGGAAGATTCCAGGAAGAACATTCTTCATGTCTTCAGTTTCCTGTGTCACCACCGGCTTTTCAACTCGAGTATGCAGCACACTTACCGGCGAATCAGCTATATCATTTGCAAGGACAAATTGTATTCCTGGAGCTGAGAGTTTGTCCAGTACTCTTACCGCAAATTCTCCATTTTTCTCCGGACTTTCTAGCCTCACTTTACATGATTGAGCACTTTTTGTCTCACCATGAATTCCTGTTACCAGTACCTTTTCTGGCAATACTTCCTCCGGAGTGCATATCTCCTCATCCTTCAGCATTACAGACTAAGAGGATCCTGTGTTCCTTAACATTGTACCCTCCTTACCTATTTCTCTTGGCCTATGTGAATAAACTTTACCCTTGCATGTATTTTTTTAAGCAGATCCAGCACTTCCTCCTTAACCAACCTCTGAGCATCTTGTACACTCTGAAGCAGTTGTCTAACTTCCCTTGTGTGTTTTGTTACTAGTCCAACAAAACTTCCAGGCTTGTCTGATTTTCCTATAGCTGGCTTTCTCTTTGCCCACCAACACTGTAATTTCAATGTGGTAAATTATCCTTAATATCTTCACAGAGATCTACCTTTCCCTTTCCACGTACGCCAATTTCTCTCCCTCATGGACTGAAATTGATTCTGGAAGCCAAACCATGTTTTATGGACCAGCTCATAATCATCAGCCACTTCAGCTGCTAACCTTGCTGTTTTAACTCTCTGTTCTTCCACATGAGTTTGCATGACTTCCTCACTGAGCCTACCCTCAGCTTTTATCCCCAGCCTTTTAAGCTGACTTTCCCTTTTAAGTGTCAGTTTTTGAAGTTCAAAAGCACTCTCTTTTTATTTCTCTGCTCTCTTTTTTCTCTGTGTTCTGCTGCTCTCTCTTTTTCCCTCTCTTCTGCTTTTAGTCATAATTCAAACTGTTTCATTTCTGCTGCCCTTTCCTTAGCTCTGAGCTACTGCTATAATTATCTCTCCTTTCCTCACAGAAGCAGGCAGTTCCAATTCCAACTTCCATGCTAATTCTTGCAACTTGGTCTTATTCACTTTTTGCAAAAATTCCAAAGACACCACATTCAGAAAACTTTTGGCGACAGAAAGAGCCATTCCAATCTCAAGCTGTGTCTACCCAACCAAACCGACACCCAAAATAATGACACTAGCACCTACCACTTGCTATTTAAAATCCCGCAAAGAGCCCCCAATCTGTTATGGACTAGGCCAGACCACTCAAGACATTCTTGATCAGGCAGCCCCAGACCATAACTTTGCAATTTGTTTCAGTAAGTTTACAGTGAAAATTACCCGGATTAAGTTAGCGAGGTTGACTACTAGATTTTAAAACAAACATTTGTTCACAAAATTACACAAAGAACAGAATAAAGAATCCCTACAGAATTCAGTCTATCCAACTAGACTTAATTATTCTGATCCAAATATACACAACAGTCTCAATAAGCAAACTCCATTAAAAAACAGTAGAAATGGAACACATGCTTACAGATTGAAGTTGGAGCAGAAAGAGAGAGAGAGAGAGGGAGAGACAGAGTATCCATACAGCTCCCTGTTGAACTGCTCACCAGGTCAGATTGAACTAAACTGCTCAGCTCAGCTCAGCTCAGCTCAGCTAGAGAGCTGACCACTCGCTTTTCTTTATACAGGTCATTTCTAAAACATGACCACTTTTGCCTGAAGTCTCATCTGTTTACATGTAGACAAAATGCCTCTCAAAATCCTTTTCATCTCTGTACCATATCAAACTGACTGGAGCCTGGTCCGATTTATTACACCTCTGAAAAATTCAAAGGCAGAGTCTCGTTGAATCAAGGAACAGCTTTTAGTAACAAAAGGGACTAGCTTTGTGACAGCTGACACCTCAGACTCTTGCCCTGCTTTATTTTCCAAGAGTAAGTCAAGTTTTGCACCTTCTCTCGTAGGTAGATCCACATACTGAACAAGAACATTTTCTTGTACACACTTGCCAAATTCCTCTCCTTATAAAACCTTAACACTATGGCAGTTCCAGACTATGTTTGGAAAGTTTAAATCCCCTACTATATCCATCATATTATTCTTATAGATAATTGAGATCTCCTTACAAATTTGTTTCTCAATTTCCTGCTGACTATTGGGGGGGTCTATAATACATTCCAATAACATGACCATTCCTTTCTTATTTTTCAAATAACTTCCCTGGATGTATTCCCAGGAATATCCGCCCTAAGTAGAGCCATGATGTTATCTATTATCAAAAATGCCACTCCTCCTCCTCTCTTGCCCCTCCCCTCTCTATCCTTCCTATTGCATTTGTATCCTGGAACTGTCAGTCCTGTCCATCCCTGAATCACATCTTTGTAATTGCTATAATATTGCAGTCTCATGAGGAATTAAGGGTTTAAAAATGCCCATTGTATTTCAGGACAAAAAGAAGAAGAGTAGCAGTATTGTTTAAGAAGAGCATTGTTTTTCTGGAGAAAGAGGATGCTGGAGGGGGTTAAAGGACAAAATTAATTTGGGTAGAACTAATGAACAAAAAGTGTGCAATCACATTGCTTAGTATGGTCCATAGACCACAGAATAATGAGATGGATTTTCTTTTTAAATTAATTCAGGTGATGAGGGTGGTGTTGGCCAAGCCAGTATTTACTGCCCATCCCTAATTGCCCAGAGAGCAGTTAAGAGTCAACCACATGGTTGTGGGTCTGGAATCACATGTAGGTCAGACCAGGTAAGCATGGCAGATTCCTTCCTTAAAGGACATTTGTTTTTCTTAATAATCAACAATGGTTTCATGGTCATCATTAGACCCATACTTCCTAATTTTACTGAGTTCAAATTATGCCATCTGCCATGGTGGGACTTGAACTCAGGTCTCCAGAACGATACCTGATATCTCTGGATTAACAATCTAGCAATAATATCACAATGCTATTGCCTCCCTGTAGAGAAATGACACCTGAATATGGGCTGGTAAGGATATATAAAGAGGAATGTTCTTAGATTGTTTTCAGGAGAATCTACTACAGTAGCGTATTTCCAATTCAACAAGAAAAGAAGCACTGCTGGACCTGCTTCTGGGAGCAAGATGGCCAAGTAAAGCAAATGTTAGATGGGGATCATTTAGAGGAAGAGATCATTACATCATAAAGATTAGAATGATCATGGAAAAACTTCCTTCTTAACTTCAGTCTAGCAGCTATGTCCTTTAGGACTCAACCATTTTAGTCAATAGTGCTGCTGCTGAGCCATTCTTGGTGATGGACATTGAAATCTCCCACCCAGTCTACATTCTGCATCCTTGCCACTCTCAGTACTTTCTATTGGCAGTATTTAACATGAATAAGCACTGGTTCATCTGCCTAGGGTATGTGTGTGTGTGTGATGGTTGGGTGGAATGGGGAGGTGTGGACTCACTGTGGTTTGTGATAATCAGTAGGTGGTTACCTCCCCCATGTTTGACCTGGTGCCATGAAACCACATGTGGTCCAGGGTCAATGTTGAGGATTCCCAGAGCAAATCCATGTGGACTATACCACAGTATCATCACCTTTGCTGGTATGGTGGTGGCGTTGACTGGAACATTGTATGTAAGGTATGATTCTTTGTTTTCCTCAAGAATGTCTATGTCAGTCTGTTGTACGACTGGCCTGGGACACAGTTTGTTACTAATTCCCATGTATTAATAAGGGTGACTTTGCAGGGCTGACAGAGCTGTATTTGCTGTTGTAATTTCTAGTGCGTTAGTCAATGGCAATTTCATTCCTTTCTTTATACTTTGGAGCACTTGATAAAACCAAATGGCTTGCTAGGGCAGTTAAGAGTCAATCAGATTGTTGTGGGTTTGGAATCATGTGTAGGCCAGATGAGGTAAGGTTTATTGCCCTGAAGGGGATTAGTTTTTCTACTGAGTTCACATTTGACTATCTGCTGTGTTGGGATTTGTATTTGGATCTGCAGGACATTACCTGGATCTCTGAATTACTAGTCCAGTGACAATACTACTAGGCCATCACCTCTCCTCAAGTAAATCACTTAAGATATCAGAACATACAGTGTGATTACTTAATTATGCATACAGTATACTGTATTAGTGTTTATTAGGAAGAACATAAATTTCAGGAGTGTGGAGTTTGTGCTGAACTTGTATAACACCATGAGATGTAGGAACAGAAATAAGCAATTGGCCCATTGAATCTGCTTTACCATTCAGTGAAATAGTGACTGATCTGATAATCCTCAACCCCATTTTCCTGCCCTTTCCCCATAACTCTTGATTCCCTTACTGATTAAAAATTGACCTTGTTAAAACTCGGAGTATTGTGTACAGTCTGGGTGTCCCACATTAGGAAGGATGGGAATGCATTGAAATGAATGCAGAAGAGGTTAACAAGAATAGATCCAAGCATGAGAAAACTCAGCTATGAAGAAAGATTGGAGAAGGTGGTACTTGGAGACAGATAGGCTAAGCGGACAAAATAATAGTTCCCTTTCAAAAACACTTTTGTGAACTAAAGGGCACAGACATAAGGTAATTTGCAAAAGAAGCAAATGTGAGATGAGGAAAAAACATATTTTCACAGCGAATAGTCTGAAATGTCTTCTGTGGATTGTCATCTTGCTGTGGTGGAAAGTCTTGAGAGTTCCATTGATTTTAAGAAAGATGCAGTCAGGAGTTCTCAACTCCTGGCAGGGCCACTTAAGGTTGAAGAAGAGGGGCCAGACAAAGCACAATCCAAAACAAGTCTTCAGCAGTGATTCAGGTGGAAGATAATTGTGTGATATCAAAGGCTGTAATGGTGGTTGAAGGCTACAGCAGTGGAAAGATCCCTAGTGACTGAGGTTTCCTTGACATTATACACGATACACCACTTTTCACTATATTTTGAAACAAAATACATGCGACAATAAATAAATCAAATCGGCAGTGAAGCTGAACCATGTGTATGCTGATGTACAACAGCACTCCCACACTAAAAGATGTCCTGCACAAGGTGTCTACCAAGACAAATTCAATCCTGCCCCACATACAGAACACAGGTTCTGTGGTGCTTGGTGAGAGCTGAGATCTGGAAGTCCTGAGCTTTGAACTGGCACATAGGCTTAACTCAGTCATTTTGCTCTTGGAAAAGGAACGCACGGGCATTTCAGCAGCTTTCTTCATGACTGAGCAGCCCTCTTCAGGATCTACTCTTCTCACCCCACATGAAGGAGGGAGTAAAAAATATGCCCTTAACATAGCCTGTTCCATCATCAACCTGACTGAAAACCCACATCCAGAGGGCTCATCTACCTGCGTGTGGAAACCAAAGTGAAACTCAACCTCATTTGGATGGGTATATGAATAAGAAGGGTCACTTGACCTTAAATGTTAACTCTGATTTCTCTCCACAGATGCTACCAGACTTGCTGAGCTTTTCCAGCAATTTCTGTTTTTGCCACCATTCTTCATCTTGTCAACAACAATCTTCCTAGTCGTGTAGACATTGTCTACAATATGGATGAGAAACCTTTTCAACCTCAACTACTGAAATCTAAGAAGAAGACGGCACCAACTTCACTTGTGAAACCTCAGTCTGCAGATAGCAATATCATCTCTGCTCTCTCGGAAGGGAATCTTCAAGCCATACTTTATGTCTTTGCGGAAACGTACCAAAGAATTGGTCTCAGCCTCAACCTGAAGAAGATTAAAATCTTTTATCAATCTTCCCAAACATGAAACATTTCCTTTATCTGAGGAGCTTCCTCTCATGTAAAGCTGACATTGATGCAAAGATTCAACATGGCATCCAATCTGAGATGCCACCTTCAGGGCCTAAGGATAAGAGTCTTGGATGTTTGTGACCTCTGTGCTGATGCCAAGGTCCGTGTGTATAAGGCAGTCATTCTTCCAACTCTTCTCTTTATATCTGAAACATGAACTACCTCAAGACCTTGAGAAGTGCCATCAAAGCTGTTTGAGATGCATTTTCAATATCATTTGGGAGGACAGGTTTACTAGAATCAGTGTCCTTGATTTGGCCAATAGCACCAGCATCAAGGACCTAATCATTCAAAACCATCTCTACTTGGCCTGCTAGATGCCTAGGAAGCCTGAATTCTAATTACCAAAACAAACCTTCTTCACCCAGCTCAAGAAAGGCACTCAAATGAGAGAAGGACAATGGAAGCGTTTCAAAGATGCCTTGAAGGCTTCCCTCAAGAAATGCAACATAGATGTTAACAGTTGGGAGACCCTTGTTCAGAAGAAACTGACTTGAAGGAAACTCCTGTATGAAAGGACATAATTCTTTAAGAACACCCATCAGCAAGAGGAAGTACAGCACATGAACTGAAGAAAGGTATGTCAACGATCTCAAGACCAAGGAACAATTCCACCTCCTGGAAACATCAGCTAAATTTACCATCACTGAGTGATTGCCAGTGATGAGTTTGGAATGCACAGCCTGGCGGTATTGTGGAAGATCAATAGATTGGCTCCGAATCATAATACTCAGACAGCTGATGCAGACACAATAGTAGTAACAGTCTTTTTCTTCACTGTTACAATCCTGTGATTTATAGCAAATCATATAAACTTACACACTTATGATCAGATGAATAAGGAGAAGGTGTAGGTCATTCAGCTCTTTGAGATTCTTCCACTATTGAATAGATCATAGCTCGTCTGGTAAGGTTGGTTGTTTGCTAATGCCAACTTCTGTGGACAAAGGATAGAAAAGGATAATGTCCATAAAACATGAATGTTATGGTGAAACATTCAAGAAGCAATGGGCAAGGAGGTGATGCTGTTAGATTACTACTCTGACTTTGATGTCAGGAATTGGTGCCATCTAGTTTCTCAGGAAAGAAGAAGAGAATAAGAACACCTATTGAAATGAGACAAGAACAGTTCATAATGAGATACAAATGCATGGAAATAAGGTATTTGCCACTCATTAGTGAAATTCTAAACTCATTATTCAAACCATGAAAGAAAAATCATAACTTTTTTTTTCTTGAAGTTGAGAATATGAGTTCTTTTTTGTTTTTGCCATATTTTTCCATTTTCCTTACCATTGCCCACTTGGTAATGTTCAAGGGACCAGAAAGTTCCATTCTTATGACAATTACTTAAACCTCAATTGAAATGTTCTCAAAATCCACTCAAATAATAGGTAATAAATAAAGAATTGCAAAGTAAAATTATGAGCATACTCACTTTTTGCAGAACCTTTCTTTACTTGTGCATAACCTTAATACTGGAAGACACACTAAATGATTTTAGTTTTTTCACTATTTTAATTAAAGTTAATTGTGATGATGCATCAGGTTTGCTATCTTTCTTCTTCAGATTATCAGTTATTAATTAAAGAATGCAGCTCATTCATTTAATATAACTCCTTCATCATAAAATTATTACAGTGCAGAAGGAGGCCATTCAGCCCATTGTGTCTACATCATGTCTCTGAGCATTTTAATTTTGCGCCAATCTCCTGCCTTTTCCTCATAATCCTACACATTGTTTCTATTTAAATAATTATCCAATGCCATCTGGAATGCCTTGGTTGAGATTACCTGCACCTCCAAGCAATGGATTCCTGACTACTACCAACTACTCAGTGGGTGAAATTTTCTCCCTTCATATTTATTTCTTTTACAATACAGTTTAAAACTTTGTCTTCTAGTTCTTGATCTATTTACAAATTGGAACAGTTTATCCTATCTGTCCAGATCCTTCTTGAAAACATTTGATTTTGGAAACATCACAACTCTCTGATTACATTATTCCTCCTCATTTCAGATCTAAGTGGCATTTCCCTTATTTTTAAATTGCGTCCCCAATTCTTATTCCCTCAGCCAATTTTGAATCAGTGTTGCTACTCTCCTTTTTACTCCATGACCAATAGTTTCCCTCACAAGTCTGTTGTTGGATATTATATCAGACACCTTTTGGAATTCCATGCAGATAGCATTAACAACTTTCCTCTCACCAACTTTCTTGGTTAGCTCTACAAAAGGTTCCAGCAAGCTCATCATAATATTGGAATAGTTGAATGATAAACAAAGTAACATTTGCTAGGAGCTGCTATTTAGCCATTAATATTGCAAGATTTTGCAGAATACATTTCTAAGGGGAACACATTATAGATGGAATAAATGGAACAGTGCTTCTGACAGTGCTTCACAAAACCTTTTAAACGTGTGTGTGAAAGATCATCATAACTTACAAATAGTTGAAATGCCTGTGAATTATGCCTCTTTTTTACTCATGAAAGAATTCTCGTAACGCACCGTCACCAGTACGATATCCAATGCATAATCACACAAATCTCCCAATAACCTCAGAATAAAAATGCTGACTTTATTCAACATCTGAAAGTGAAACCCATTATCCACTTATCAGTCTGGGCATTGCTTCTCAGCAGGACAGCCAAATACAGTGACGTGCAGACAGAGTCTTAAAACTCTCTAGATTATCAACAGTAATTTTAGGCAATGCAAAGAAAAAAAATTACAGCCCGTGGAGAACTAGAAATTGATTCTGGTTGAAATTCAGAATGACAGATTTTCCCTAGACTGTAGAACACAGTTAAAGAAATGAAGTGTCTGTATTACAAGAGATAGACAGACTATTAATACGAAGAGCTTACATAATGGACTGTGAATCACTTCAGATAATAGAGATGACAAAATGTAGAATGACTGCAAAGTACTACCAGATTCTATTAGAAATCTCCTTTTTTATATCAGTTATTTTGATTCCTAATATTCTGCTTTCTCCCCCTGACCTTGTCAGAATGCAATTATACAGTCCAATATTTGATTCAAGTGCAATAGCAATCAAATGACATGGCATGTTGGAAATATTTCTATCAGATGATAGTAGATTTTGTTAATTTATTTACAATTCCCAAAACAGCCTTTTACATTAGGATGTATGTGACATGTTAAATACATAATATGGTATTATTAAATATATGATCTTAGATTTATTTTCAGAAATTGTGCAAAACTAACGCACTTTGATTAAAAAAAAAATACTTCAAATATTGAACAAAGACCCAGGTGGCCTTTAGACATGGAATTAAAGATTCTTTTGTACAACTTCAAAGAAGAACATGGAATTCACTAGGTGTGGTGGCTAACACTCCTCTTGCTGCCAGTAGCATTACAGAAAGTTACACAGTTATTCATTTGAATCATTTCTGTGATCTCTTGCTCAGAAAATGATAGCTCTCATATTGTCAATATATTGGTTAAGAATCTGCTTCAAAATATTGAACACATATTTCAGACATTTCTGTGATTCCTAAAAAATGTTATGTAAATATTTACTCCTTTTTTTCTATTCAACTCTGATTATAATGGAATTATCATTTCTACTAACGAAAGTTATTTGAATAATACATTAATAGATTCATCTTGAGTTATATATTTCAGGAAGTGTGTTTCTCTCAAATTCAGGCACTGCACACAAACCAGCCCTCTTGGCCAGTCAGTTTTTTTAGAATCAAGCAAGATTTCAAAGAACTTGGAGCGGTGGTAGAACAGAGGGAATTACACGTATAAGCACAGAGGACATTAATCTTCATTCAAGGTTAATAATGTTGTAAAACACCCTAATAGAATTCTAGATTTTATCTCAAGATGCAGAATATAAAAGAAATGAGATAATGATGATCAGGCATGAACTTTAATAGACTTTAGTTACAATGGTGGAATATGCAGGATTGAACTCCACACTCCAAGAAGAGTATTGAGACTTTAAAGATGATGAAATGCAGATTCACTAGGATGCAGTCAGGTATAACTAACTAAAAAATTTTAAAAATACCTTGAAATATTGAGGATTTTTCATTAGAACAATGCAGATTACTGGGGTGTAATAATTAGATTTATAGAAGATGGGAAACATAGATTAAGGGGCTATAAGGAGCTATAGATATAAGGTGAAATGTAATACATTTTAGAACTGATGGTGGGAGAAACCCATATGACATTAAATTTGTGGCTATTCTCCATGTATGAGGAAGAAATTATTAAAATTAGATTGGATAGGAGTTTGAAAAAGTGGGTTATGGGAATAGAGTAAGCAAATGTAATTAGTCTCACATGGAGACTAAACAGTGATATGACTGGTTGTTATAGAAGAACATAGAACAGTACTGCACAATGCAGGCCTTTTGGCCCTTGCTGTTGTGCCAGCCTTTTATCCTACTCTAAGATGAGACTAACCCACATACCCTTCATTGTACTAACTTCCATGTGCCTATCCAAGAGTCACTGAAAAGTGCCTAATGTATCTGACTCTACTACCACTGCTGGCAGTGCATTTCACTCATTTACCACTCTCTGAATAAAGAACTTATCTCTGACATCTCCTCTAAACCTTCTTGCAATTATCTTAAAATTATGCCACCCCATGATACAAATTTCCACCATGGGAATAAATATCTGGCTATCCACTCTATCTATGCCTCTTAACATATTATACACCTTTATCAAGTCACCTCTCATCCTTCTTTGCTCCATTGAGAAAAGCCTTTGGTCTCTCAACCTTTCTTCATAAGATATGTCCAGGTAGCATCCTGGTAAATCTTCTCTACACCCTCTTTCAAGCTTCCACATTCTTCCCATAATGAGGTGACCAGAATTGAACACAATACTCTAAGTGTGGTCTAATCAGGACTCCAAAGGGCTGCAGCATAACCTCGCGACTCTGAAACTCAATCCCCCTGCTAATGAAAACCAACACACCATATGCCTTCTTAACAACTTATTCAACCTGGGTGGCAACTTTGAGGGATCTATGGACATGGACCCCAAGATCTCTCTGTTCCTCCACAGTGCCAAGAATGCTGTCTTTAACCCTGTACTGTGCATTCAAATTTGACCTTCCAAAGTGAATGACTTCTCAGTTTTGCAAGTTGAACTCCATCTGCCACTTATCAGCGCAATATTGCATCCTGCCAATGTCTCGTTGCAACCTACAACAGCCCTTCACACTATCCACAACTCCACCAACCTTTGTTTTATTGGCAACCTTATTAATCCACCCTTACACTTTCTCATCCAGGTCATTTACAAAAATCACAAACAGCAGAGTTCCCAGAACTGATCCTCATGGAACACCACTGGTCACTGAGCTCCAGGCTGAATACTTTCCATCCACCACCACCTTCTGTCTTGTGTGGGCCAGCCAATTTTGTATCCATACACCCAAATTTCCCTGTATATCATGCCTCCTTACTTTCTGAATGAGCATACTATGGGAATCTTTTCAAATGCTTTGCTAAAATCCATGTACATCACATCCATTGCTTGACCTTCATCAATGTGTTTTATCACATCATCAAAGAATTCAATAAGGTTTGTGAGGCATGACCTTCCCCTCATGAAGTCTTGCTGACTGTCTCTAATCAAACTATGGTTTTCCAAGTAATCATAAATCCTGCCTCTCAGAATCCTCTCCAATATTTTGCCCACCACTGCCGTAAGACTGACTGATCTGTAATTCCCAGGATTATTCCTATTCCTTTTCTTAAACAAAGGAATAACATTTGCCAACCTCCAATCATCTGGCACAACGCCAGTGGACAGTGAAGATGCAAAGATCATTGCCAAAGGTGCAGTGATTTTTTCTCTCACTTCCTGTAGTATACCTCATCTGGCCGAGGGGATTTATCTATTCTTATGTTTTTCAAAATCTTTAACACATCCTCCTTCCTAACATCACCTTGTTCTCACATATCAGGCTGTTTTACGCTGCCCTCAGAAATGTCAAGGTCACTCTCAGTAGGGAATACTGAAGCAAAGTATTCATTAAAGACCTCTCCCACCTCCTCTGACTCCAGGCGCAAGTTCCCTCCACTATCACTGATCAGCCCTACCTTCACTCTGGCCATCCTCTTGTTCCTCACATAAGTGTCGAACGCTTTAAGGTTTTCCTTAATCCAACTCACTAAAGCTTTTTCACGCCCCCTTCTAGCTCTCCTAAGTCCATCTTAGTTCTTTCCTGGCTACCTTGTAACCCTCTAAAGCCCTGTCTGATCCTTGCCTCCTCAACCTTAAGTAAGCTTCATTCTTCCTCTTGGCTCAATGTTCCACATCACTTGTCATCCAAGGTTCTTTCAACGTTTCAACTCTTCCTTGTCACAGTGGGACAAACATGTCCAGCACTATCAGTAGTTGCTTCCGAAACAACCTCCATATTTCTGTTGTGCATGACCCTGAAAATATCTGTTCCCAATTTAGGTGCCCCAGCTCTTGCCTAATAGTATTGCAATTCCCTCTCCCTCAATTAAATACTCTCCCATACTGTCTGCTCCTATCCCTCTCCAGGAGTATAGTAAAGGTCATGGAGTTGTGATTATTATCACCAAAATGCTCTCCCACTGAGAGATCTGAACCTGGCATGGTTCGTTGCCAAGTACCAAATCCAATATGACCTCCCCTCTCGTGGGCCTATCTACATATTACATCAGCAACCCTTCCTGGACACACCTGATAAAAACTGCTCCATCCAAACGATTTGAACTATGTAGATTACAATCAATATTAGGGACGTTAAAGTCACCCATGACAACAATCCTATTACTTCTACACATTTTCAAAATTTGCTTCCCAGTCTGCTCCTGCGTCTCTGTTGCTATTGGGGGTGTTTGCAGAAAACACTCAATAAAAGGACTGCTCCTTTCCTGTTTCTAACTTTTACCCATGCTGGCTCTATTGACAAACCCTCCTTGACTATCTCCCTTTCTGCTGCTGTGATACTTATTCCTGATTAGCAATGCCTCCACCTCACATCATTTACTTCCCCCTCTATTCCTTTTGAAACATCTAAACCCTGGAACATCCAACAACCATTCCTGTCCTTGTGATATCCAAGTCTCCATAATGGCCACAACATCATAGTTCCAAGTAGTGATCCACGCTCTGAGATCATCACCCTTATTCTTGATATTTAGAGTCATAGAGATGTACAGCATGGAAACAGACCCTTCGGTCCAACCCGATCATGCCGACCAGATATCCCAACCCAATCTAGTCCCACCTGCCAGCACCCGGTCCATATCCCTCCAAACTCTTCCTATTCATATACCCATCCAAATGCATCTTAAATGTTGCAATTGTACCAACCTCCACCACTTCCTCTGGCAGCTCATTCCATACACGTACCACTCTCTGCGTGAAAAAGTTGCCCCTAAGGTCTCTTTTATATCTTTCAACTCTCACCTTAAACCTATGTCCACTCGTTCTGGACTCCCCGACCCCTGGGAAAAGACTTTGCCTATTTACCCTATCCATGCCCTTCATAATTTTGTAAACCTCTATAAGGTCACCCCTCAGCCTCCGACGCTCCAGGGAAAACAGAACCAGCCTGTTCAGCCTCTCCCTATAGCTCAAATCCTTCAACCCTGGCAACATCCTTGGAAATCATTTCTGAACCCTTTCAAGTTTCACAACATCTTTCCGATAGGACAGAGACCAGAATTGCATGCAATATTTCAACAGTGGCCTAACCAATGTCCTGTACAGCCACAAAATGACCTCCCAACTCCTGTACTTAATACTCTGACCAATAAAAGAAAGCATACCAAACGCCTTCTTCACTATCCTATCTACCTGTGACTCCACTTTCAAGGAGCTATGAACCTGCACTCCAAGGTCTCTTTGTTCAGCAACACTCCCTAAGACCTTACCATTAAGTGTATAAGTCCTGCTAAGATTTGCTTTCCCAAAATGCAGCACCTCACATTTATCTGAATTAAACTCCATCTGCCACTTCTCAGCCCATTGGCCCATCTGGTCAAGATCCTGTTGTAATCTGAGCTAACCCTCTATGCTATCCACTACACCTCCAATTTTGGTGTCATCTGCAAACTTACTAACTGTACCTCTTATGCTCGTATCCAAATCATTTCTGTAAATGACAAAATATTGAGGGCCCAGCACCAATCCTTATGACACTCCACTGGTCACAGGCCTCTAGTCTGAAAAACAACTATCCGCCACCACCCTCTGTCTTCTACCTTTGAGCCAGTTCTGTATCCAAATGTCTAGTTCTCCCTGTATTCCATGAGATCTAACCTTGCTAATCAGTCTCCCATGGGGAACTTTGTCGAATGCCTTACTGAAGTCCATATAGATCACATCTACTGCTCTGCCCTCATCAATCTTCTTGTTAGTTCTTCAAAAAACTCAATCAAGTTTGTGAGACATGATTTCCCATGCACAAAGCCATGTTGACTATCCCGAATCAGTCCTTGCCTTTCCAAATACATGTACATCCTGTCCCTCAGGATTCCCTCCAACAACTTGCACACCACCAAGGTCAGGCTCACTGGTCTATAGTTCCCTGGCTTGCCTTTACCACACTTCTTAAACAATGGCACCACGTTTGCCAACCTCCAGTCTTCCGGCACCTCACCTGTGACTATCGATGATACAAATATCTCAGCAAGAGGCCCAGCAATCACTTCTCTAGCTTCCCACAATGTTCTCAGGTACACCTGATCAGGTCCTGGGGATTTATCCACCTTTAACCATTTCAAGACATCCAGCACTTCCTCCTCTGTAATCTGGACATTTTGCAAGATGTCACCATCTATTTCCCTACAGTCTATATCTTCCATATCCTTTTCCACAGTAAATACTGATGCAAAGTATTCATTTAGTATCTCCCCCATTACCTGTGGCTCCGACACACTTCAACCCATCATACTGGCTGCACCTTTGCCCTATCAATTGCCTATTCCTCCTCACAGACTCTCTGCATGCTGTATCTGGCTGCTCAATACCTACTCCATCATCTGACCTGTAGCTTAGGTAGCTAACCCCCCTGCCAATCTAGTATGTTGCAACTCCTATGGATTTCTAAGATATGTCTGTATTATATAATAAACTAATGATAGAATTCGACACTTAATTAGGCATGAAATGTCCACTTAAGAACTTCAATCAGTGACAGGATGAGAAAGTCATCCATGGGTCTCCCTGCCAAGAATTTAATTAGGACAGAGCTGGAAAGGTGGATTCACCATGCTCCCATTTAATTAAGTATCTCCTGACTCCAGACTTGGCTTGGAGGCTGACATTAAATTCCACCTATTAACTGTTGTTTGTCTCTGTAAATACTGTTTGAACTGTTAAGTATTTCCAGCTATTTAGTTTTTGTGAAAAAACACAACCTTCAATCACAGTGCCATCACAAAACAAAAGATGAACGGCAGTAATAGAGTCTGGATTCAGAACAGACCACAACCATTTGTGTATGTACCTGATAGCCAATTTTCACACGTGCACACTGAACAAAATCTAGGTAATACTGACATCACATAATGAATGCCAAAGTTCATATAAACAACTCCGTATTCTGAATTGGATGACTGGTCACTTTACATTCTTATTCTGTAAAGCCCAGAATGTGCAAATTACATTAATTAATCAAGCTAGTTTTCCAAAAAGAAAGGTTAAAAGCTTCTTTGAAGTCGACAAAACATTTGTGTTTTCATTTCAAGATTATTGCTGTTAGTTTTATATGTAAATAAATAAAACAACACTTATTTAATGAATCCTAAGAAAACGTTTGGCTGTATCATTACCATGTTTAATGAATGAAAGAATGCAGGCCTTAATCTTCAGTGATATGTTTTGTAAAATGTCAGTGGAAGAGAGAAATAGAAAATGCCCAGATTAAACAGCTGTTGTACACCTTTTAGCAAATGGCTGTGGAACAACATTGGCAGAAACATCGAATAAGAATGTTGTTACATTGATTGAGATGTAATAGAAAAGGGGAATAAAAAGGAAGAGCAGGGGAAAGCACTATTCAGTTGTGATGAAAATTTATACTATCAACAAATTAGTTTTGCTCATTGACCTTTTGGTAAAATAAGCAAAAACTAATTTCATGTATTATAATCCAAAGTTCATTTCTGTGTGAGCGATTGTAAAATATTTCAAAAGCTGAGATTTTATGTAAAATAATGAGATGACATTTGCTTTTTGTTTGCACTTATTCCCTCAGATGTTGTCTCCTTTTATCATGCTGCTCTCACATCTGTGTCCCCGGTTTTCCTTTGCAAGCCACATCCCTTTCTGTCACAGAGTTCTTTCCCATTTCTATTCTGTCACACAAGCACAGATTAGGTGTTCTGTTCATTCTGTAGCAGTATCTTGCCACTTATTTACCTCAGCAGCTGGTGTGAACAGGTGTGCAATGAATTCACTGCATCATTAATTTAGTC
This sequence comes from Chiloscyllium plagiosum, assembly GCF_037043375.1. Classification (NCBI taxonomy): domain Eukaryota; kingdom Metazoa; phylum Chordata; class Chondrichthyes; order Orectolobiformes; family Hemiscylliidae; genus Chiloscyllium; species Chiloscyllium plagiosum. The sequence goes on along the minus strand of NW_028270145.1, from coordinate 75,070,579 downwards.
CAACATCAAGTACAAGAGTGAAAATCTGTTTGAGTTTGTACTCAATCTGTCAGAGAATTGACGACTGAGTCATTGAATGAAAAGGTGTTGGCGAGCAAATTTTATTTACATTTTTTTGTTAGACCTGATTATCTCAAACATTAAATAGTGGAACAACTCACAAGAAGTGAATCAGCATTGAATCTTTTAGGTTTTGCTGTAGAGTCAAAATTACTATTCTTATGTTTTGAGGATGAGAACAAATATGCTGAGAAATGACAGTCCATTGGGAACTACAATGGCAAAAATAACTAATTACAAAATATAGTTATTTAGGAATTGGTAATTATTGTAAGTTGAAGGTTTTAAAAATTTACTATAGATTTGGTCTTTGAATATAATTGTACAAATTGAATTGTATCTGATGTAAATGGAAGCTCTATTACACTTTCTAAATCTTTAATCTCAGATATTTCTAGGCTTTAAATCATATTTCATATAGAGATTCTAATTAAGTAGCTCTACAGACTAAAATACAACAAGGAATATTTGTTCAATTAGGGTTTTTAAAAATTTCATTCACAGGATGAGGGTAGCACAGTTATTGACTCTCTCAGTGTTCAGAGGCAATTATGACTCAACCACATTGCTGTCAGCTGGAGTAAGACCAAGTAAGGATGACAGTTTCCTTCCATAAAGGACGTTCCTAGATAATCAATTCATGGTCATCATTACACACTTGATTCCAGATTTTTATTGATTCAAATTCCACCATCTACTATGGTAGGATTCAAGCAGATGACTGAGGTGTCAGTGGGGAAGCACTTTGGGGCCAGTGACCATAATTCTATTCGTTTTAAAATAGTGATGGAAAAGGATAGACCAGATCTAAAAGTTGAAATTCTAAATTGGAGAAAGGCCAATTTTGATGGTATTAGGCAAGAACGTTTGAAAGCTGATTGGAGGCAGATGTTCGCAGGTAAAGGGACGGCTGGAAAATGGGAAGCCTTCAGAAATGAGATAACAAGGATCCAGATAAAGTATATTCCTGTCAGGGTGAAAGGGAAGGCTGGTAGGTATAGGGAATGCTGGATGACTAAAGAAATTGAGGGTTTGGTTAAGAAAAAAAAGGAAGCATATGTCAGGTATAGACAGGATAGATCGTGTGAATCCTTAGAAGAGTATAAAGAAAGTAGGAGTATACTTAAGAGGGAAATCAGGAGGGCAAAACGGGTACATGAGATAGCATTGGCAAATAGAATTAAGGAGAATCCAAAGGGTTTTTATAAATATATTAAGGACAAAAGGGTATCTAGGGAGAAAATATGGCCCCCCAAAGATCAGCAAAGCGGCCTTTGTGTGGAGCCACAGAAAATGGCGGAGATACTAAATGAATATTTTGCATCAGTATTTACTGTGGAAAAGGATATGGAAGATATAGACTGTAGGGAAATAGATGGTGACATCTTGCAAAATGTCCAGATTACAGAGGAGGAAATGCTGGATGCCTTGAAATGGTTAAAGGTGGATAAATCCCCAGGACCTGATCAGGTGTACCTGAGAACATTGTGGGAAGCTAGAGAAGTGATTGCTGGGCCTTTTGCTGAGATATTTGTATCATCGATAGTCACAGGTGAGGTGCCGGAAGACTGGAGGTTGGCAAACGTGGTGCCATTGTTTAAGAAGTGTGGTAAAGGCAAGCCAGGGAAGTATAGACCGGTGAGCCTGACCTTGATGGTGGGCAAGTTGTTGGAGGGAATCCTGAGGGACAGGATGTAGGTGTATTTGGAAAGGCAAGGACTGATTCGGGATAGTCAGCATGGCTTTGTGCATGGGAAATCATGTCTCACAAACTTGATTGAGTCTTTTGAAGAAGTAACAAAGAAGATTGATGAGGGCAGAGCAGTAGGTGTGATCTATATGGACTTCAGCAAGGGGTTCGACAAAGTTCCCCATGAGAGACTGATTAGCAAGGTTAGATCTCATGGAATACAGGGAGAACTAGACATTTGGATACAGAACTGGCTCAAAGGTAGAAGACAGAGGGTGGTGGTGGAGGGTTTTCAGACTAGAGGCCTGTGACCAGTGGAGTGTCACAAGGATTGGTGCTGGGTCCTCTACTTTTTGTCATTTACATAAATGATTTGGATGTGAGCATAAGAGGTACATTTAGTAAATTTGCAGATGACACCAAAATTGGAGGTGTAGTGGACAGCGAAGAGGGTTACCTCAGATTACAACAGGATCTTGACCAGATGGGCCATTGGGCTGAGAAGTGGCGGATGGAGTTTAATTCAGATAAATGTGAGGTGCTGCATTTTGGGAAAGCAAATCTTAGCATGACTTATACACTTAATGGTAAGGTCTTAGGGAGTGTTGCTGAACAAAGAGACCTTGGAGTGCAGGTTCATAGCTCCTTGAAAGTGGAGTCACAGGTAGATAGGATAGTGAAGAAAGTGTTTGGTATGCTTTTCTTTATCGGTCAGACAATTGAGCACAGGAGGTGGGAGGTCATGTTGCGGCTGTACAGGACAATGGTTAGGCCAATGTTGGAATATTGCAATTCTAGTCTCCTTCCTATCGGAATGTTGGAATATTGCAATTCTAGTCTCCTTCCTATCGGAAATATGTTGTGAAACTTGAAAGGGTTCAGAAATGATTTCCAAGGATGTTGCCAGGATTGGACGATCTGAGCTACGGGAGAGGCTGAACAGGCTGGGGCTGTTTTCCCTGGAACATCGGAGGCTGAGGGGTGACCTTATGGAGGTTTACAAAATTATGAGGAGTATGGATCGTATAAATAGACAAAGTCTTTTCCCTGGGGTCAGGGAGTCCAGAACTAGAGGGCATAGGTTTAGGGTGAGAGTTGAAAGATATAAAAGAGACCTATGGGGCAACTTTTTCACGCAGAGGGTGGTACATTATGGAATGAGCTGCCAGAGGATGTGGTGGAGGCTGGAACAAATGGAATATTTAAGATGCATTTAGATGGGTATATGAATAGGAAGGGTTTGGAGGGGTATGGGCCAGTTGCTGGTAGGTGGGACTAGATTGGGTTGGGATATTTGGTCGGCATGGACGGGTTGGACTGAAGGGTCTCTTTCCATGCTGTACATTTCTATGACTCTATGACTCAGTTCCCCAGAATGTTATCTGTGTTGCAGCTTAACAGTCCAACAATAATACCACTAGGCTGTGACCACCCCCCCCCGCCCCCTTAAATGTTGCATACTGGATGGAGACACACACACACTTATCATTCTGCCCTCACATCAGACCCTGACCTTCTGTTTTAGTCTTCATCTGTTTCTGTCCCAGAATTTGTTATCATGTTGATTTTGTTGGACAGCCTTAGATTAGAAATTGAACTTCTAACACAGTAAACACCAGTCATTTATTTATCTCAGCAAATGGCATGAATAATTGTACAATTACTATGTAAGTATATGTTCATAATGAATGCAAATTTCTATCAATTTCTCTTTAGGTCTCTCTGTCAGTCTTCATCAACTGCTAGAAAAGCAGGAAGGCAGCATGATGTGTGGTTTTTGGGAATGCTATTCTGGGATTAAACATTGGAAGGATACAAGGTTGAGGTTGGTATGAGGGACAATTTTGACTCTACCTGCTTGGCATGAAGGGAATCAGGAGAAAGTGAGGACTGCAGATGCTGGAGATCAGAGTTGAAAAATGTGTTGCTGGAAAAGCGCAGCAGGTCAGGCAGCATCCAAAGAGCAGGAGAATCGACGTCTCGGGCATAAGCCTTTCTTCAGGAATCAGCTGAGTGGGAGAATCAATGTATAGTACTGAACGTTTTACTCATGACTGTCATTTTATAGTTGGCAATCCATTCGACAGAGAGTGGGTGGGGGTGCAGGAAAGGGTCGCAGATGGGTGAGAAGTAGGGTGCAAGGTGGGTGAGGGGGCAAGGTGATAGGATACCATGTGAGGGAAGGGGTCATTATCAGATTATTTGTTGGAATAGGTTAAGGGGTGAGGAGCAAGCTAAAAGTTCTAGCTGTGTTGGTTTGGGAAGGGTTATCAGGGCTGGTTGAGTCGAGTTGGGGAGAGGTGTCCGTCAGGTGGGGAAGATCAGGTCTGGCCAAAACAGGAAGGCAGATTATTATCTGAATGGTGATAGATCAGGAAAGGGGAAGAAGTGACGAGACATGGGTTTCCTTGTACACTAGTCGCTGAAAGTAAGCATGCAGGTGCAGCAGACGAAGAAGAAACCAAATGATATGCTGCCCTTTCTGGCATGCAAATATGAGTAAAAGAGCAGAAATGGCTTCCTGGAATTGTACAGGACCTTGGTGAGATCACACCTGGAGAACTGTGTGCAGTTATCTGAGGAAGGATGTTTTGGTTATGAAGGTGGTACAACAAAGATTTACCAGACTGATTCCTGGGTTGGCAGGATTGATGTATGAAGAGAGACTGGATAGGTGAGGACTATATTCACTGTAGTTTAGAAGGATGGGGTGGGGATCTCATAGAAACCTGTAAACTTCTAACAGGATAGACAGTGTAGATGCAGGAAAGAGGTTTCCAATGACTGGAGTTCAGAGCCAGGGTCACAGTTTAATGATATCGAGTAGACCATTTCGGACTGAGATGAGGACAAATATCTTCACTCAGGCATTGACAGGCCTGTGGAAATTCTATGCACAGAAAGTGGTTAAGGCCAAAATATTAAAAGATTTCAAGAAGGTTCTTCAGACTAAAGGGGTCAAAAAGTATTGGAGAAAGTGGGAACAGAGTACTGAGTTGTATGATCAGCAATGATAATATTGAATGGTAGAGCAGTGTTGAGGGGCTGAATGCTCTACTTCTGTTCTTATCTTCATTGCTTCGATAGTTCTGCATACTGGGGGAGAGTTGTCAAGTGTGACAGTATTGTCAGAAATCATTGAGGAGGTTATGGAGTTTGTCAGTGGTGAGTCATGGTATCCTAAGTAGAAATCATAGAGTCATAGAGATGTACAGCACAGAACCAGACCATTCAGTCCAACTCGTCCATGCTGACCAGATATCCTAACCTAATCTAGTTCCATTTGCCAGCACTTGGCCCATATCACTCTAAACCCTTCTTATTCATATACCCATCCAGATGCCTCTTAAATATTGTAATCGTACCAGCCTTCATCACTTCCTCTAGCAGCTCATTCCATACACACACCACTCTCAGTGTGAAAAAGTTGCCTCTTATGTCTCTTATATCTTTCACCCCTCACCCTAAACCTATGCCCTTTCATTCTGAACTCCCCCACTTCAGGGAAAAGAGCTTATCTATTTATCCTATCCATACCCCTCATGATTTTATAAAGAGTATAGGGTAATTCTTCTAACTGGCTAACTATTAAACTTAAATCAGTAAGAACCCTCTGAAATCTCTAAATCTAGACTAGCTGGGAATTTCTTCATTGAGATTTCAGACACTGGGTAATTGACTCAAGGAAATTTAACTTTTCAGGCAATTCTCGTTGACCTAACTGCATCAGGTTTTCTGCATGGTCCCCCTGTGCAAATGTAGTTTATCCTGATGAAGTGATTATGGAATGGCAATGGAATTTCTAGGCTACCATTTCATGATCTGTCTTGTTAGCCACTACAGTACTTGATCATTTGGCCAATTACATTTGAATGATACATTTTAATGTGAGGTAACTTAATTAATGGAATGCAATCATGTGTGATTTTACAGCTTTCTCTCATTGGTGTGACAATTTGGCATTCAATAGAAATTGACTGCAGCTTTAGATGTAATACAATATTGCCAGTATTACAATGATCACAATATAAATCTTAGAATTGTGAATACAAAGGAGAAACTACTAACTGAATTGTCACTTGAATTTTTTTTCGCTAAAACTGATTTTATAAATATAATTTATCCAAAACATTTGCATACTTTTATTGTATTTTCCTGCTGTCTGCAATAAATGTGACATAGTTTGTCATGTCAGATTTCTGAGGTAAATAATGACATACAGAATTGAGACAGCAAAGCACTCATGACTACAAATTTAGTTAAATACAGTTTTGATGTATCATTAGTTCATTATTTAAATTATCATGCTATTACTGAATTGCAACTTAAAAGCTCAGATATTTAGCCATAATGAAAGCGATAATGCATTATGGGATGGTATTAAGCACACCACAAATTAAATAACGTTTAAAGCAGTGATTTGTAGGCAAGGCAAATTGTAAAACCTTACCATTTCCCACCCATTTATAATGCACTAAGCAGGAAGAACCTTGTGTGATGGGGTGTCTGCTTCCACATTTTTAGAATGAAGCTCTCTAATCTAGTAATGACAGGTGTAAGATTAACTTTGTTAAGCATCTACTCATTCATGCAAACTAAATTAAATTAATGGAACAAATTTATTCCATAATTAAGATAAAAATTCACGTCAGCTGTAACCTTGCTGTACACTAATTATGTAGAAATGATTTATCATCTGTTCTAATCTGAATATTAGAACTCACCTCATTGATAACTGCATCTCACTTTAAAAAGATGGAACCTGATTAGCACTGACAGAATATGCAGGCAGTCTAGTGAATGCCTGTAAAGGTAATGGAACCTGTAAGGCTTCATTAGAGTTCCATATATCACTCAGGCAGTTTGACATGGATGTGCAATAATTTTTTTTTCCCAATCCATCAGATTTTGCATATGGGCTATGATTAATCTTTTAAAGAAAAAAGTGTAATGGAAAATATTGATGTTGCATGACATACAAGTGGAACTTCTGTTGTGCGTATGTATGCCAGTGATGCATTGTGTGGGACCTTATAGCCATTAAGACATGAGCCTTTTGCCTACAGCAAAAAAATTACATTTGATAATATCTGTTATTCAAGCAGAGGAACTTACAAAGTTTAGAATTTTTGCTTGTTTTATCACAACCTAGAATATCAACAAAAAGAAAATGACAATCTTACATCATCCAGTAAAATTGTGATTAAAATAATTTATAAGTTCTCTAATGCAGTTGCAGTTTGTCTTTGAAAATTGTGATTTATGATTTTTAATGGATAGCTAATAATGTGATATTGTATGCCCGATAGTAAATTGATCATTCAGCTTGTTAAATTTGTTATTGTGCAATGAAATATGTAGCCATTTCTATTTCACCTAAAGGTGAAAAACTATAGTTAGAGGAACATAGCATAATTCAATGCTTATTTAACTACAAAGATTATTTTGTAGCAGAGAACAGTAGCTCAGCATATGGTAGCGAAACTTATTCTGTGTATTAAGGATAAGATGCAAGTTTGTGTTGAATTCCTGTTATTAACTGTGCTGTTGTGTATGCAGGAAAGCCAACTGGAGGAAAGAGTAATGATCAGAGCTGATCATTCCAGGTCACTTTCATGGTTAAAAAGCATACAAGTAGAACTAGCTTTTCAGTTCAGGCTGTTTATTCAAAAGCGCGAGTGGAAAGCCAAAGTCAATGAAACAAAAAAGGAAAATGAAACCAACTACCAACAGTAATCTATTTTATACGTGTTTTATGGATTAAATACCTCTACCAAATTCAGAGATTTGACTTTTTTTCGAATAGATATGATTATTAAATTAGCCCCAATAGAAGAGCTCTGGAGAAATGTAACTTTTGCATCATTAAAACCTGATCTGAGGGGTGAACAGGGCAAATCAGTTACACTGTTTGGAACCAAGGATAACTTTACATGCGAGGTTATCGTAAAAATTGCTAGCAATTTATTTTAAGGAAGAAAGTTCTGTTTACTATGTCTTTTTAAAAAAAAATCTGTTATCCACATAATAAAGTATGAACTGGAGGGTATTTGCATATTTAATTAATTTTCACGATATGGACATCCCCTCTGCTCTGAAGCTCTTCAACCATGTCCTGCCTACCTGCCTATCTTCTTTTCCACCTATCCACTCCACCCTCCCCCCACCGACCTATCACCTTCATCCCCTCCCCCACTCACCTATTGTACTCTTTGCTACTTTCTCCCCACTCCCACCCTCCTCTCACTTATCTCTCCACCCTTCAGGCTCTCTGCTTGTATTCCTGATGAAGGGCTTTTGCCCGAAACATCGATTTTGCTGCTCCTCGGATGCTGTCTGAACTGCTGTGCTTTTCCATCACGACTCTAATCTAGACTCTGGTTTCCAACATCTGCAGTCATTGTTTTTACCTATCATGAGCAATACAGATAGATCTTATCCATCCTTGCTGACCTGCGAAGATGATGGTGGATTCTCTGCTTGAGTCATTGTAAATTCTTGTTATCCTTTACAACAGTTTGGTGGAAACCAGGTAGTTTTCTTAAGCATGTTAATTAATTAGTTGTGATTTTACAAGATTCTAATAGATTTACGGTCACGTTTATTTTTATTTAGATCACCAGCCTTTAATGTTAATTTTCTTTCCATCTCCACAGATGCTGTTGAGTACTTACAGCACTTTTTCTTCTTGTTTCACATTTCCAGTAGCTGTGGTATCCCACTTTTGTGTTTATTTAAGTTTTTATTTAACTGAATTCAAAATCTCACACTGCCATAACAACGTCTGAACTCACATTCTGCTGGCTTAATAGTGCAAGCTATACGTTTACTGGTCCAGTAGCCCAACATCCACACCACTGCACCTATATTACAGAGCTTCTGAACTTTCACTAAACTGTTATTTTGGGCAGCTGGATATGGGAGTGTTTCTTGGTCAACAAGGGATTTAGTGCAGAACTAACCAGGCTTGGTAATACTTTGAGGATTCCCTTGGGTTATGGAATAAATGAACCTATTACTCACATTTCTCAGTTAATTTCTATGCTGTCTCCTATCCTTTGGTCCCTCAATACTGGCAGGCACGTAACCACAAAACAGCAGTTGTTCAGTTACGTTACTAAATCTGTCAAAGATGAAGGTAGAACTATCAGCTGTCCTGGATTTGCACCACAGAGCAACAAAAAAAAAGTTTACGTGTAGAAGTAAGATCCATTGAGACATATTACAAATAACCTTTGATAATGGAATAATAAGCAAATAATGATTTTGTCAGTTTGATTCTCAGACTAGATATGTGACAATGCCATTTGACACAAATAAAGGTCATTCCATTGTTTCTAGGGCTTCTAGATTTCTTCTGCCAAATGCGCACTAGATGAGTGGGCAAATTCCTGCAGAAATTCAACTCAGAGACGAATAATAATTAATGTGCTATTATGATAAAATTAAGCAATAACACATTAGTTTCGTTGAATGGTATAAATACAAGTCTTTTATTCACAAATTGTAAATAATTTTCATTCACACTGCATTCCAGATTTAACTGCTAAAAGTACATTAAAGCTAACTTTTTGTCTCTTTTTAGATTTAAGTACACAACAAGATGAGGCCACTTATGCCATGTTTAAAAAATGGATAGATAACTGATACATTATTTGTATTTCATTAAGAAAATTTCACATAATAAGTAAAATCCCTGTAGAGAATGCACATGCGGAGGTACATCATTTGACTTTGTGACTGTATGCATCAGGCCAAAAGTTAATTACAGACATCCAGAGGTCAGAGGCAGATCACAGCCACTAATAGGACAACAACATTGCCTCTACCAGAGCTTTTGACAGAAGATTTATACCAAGGGTAATGACATTGGTACAAATAGTGCTGATAAAAAGACCCTTATATTGGCCTAAACAGAATGATGAATGGGATACATGTCCACTCACACATCTCGCTATTAGCTGCTATGCTCACTGTGTCACTGAGCTGGAGGTTACAGTTAGTGACTTAAAGAACCTGGGGCATACCTTCTGTATATGTAAACTATTCTTTTTAGACACAGAGCAGTAGCAATACAAACAAGTATTAAAAGGTAATAAATAAATCAAAAAATGCATAACAGCAAGCAGTTTGAAAACAATATTTGTTGAACTTACTAAAACACTAAATTCAGTTGAGAGAGCAGCATAAAGGTAGATAACACAAATAAATCTGTTATCCTTTTTTAGATAAGACAATTCATAGCATTACACGGATGGCTTATCTCAAAGCAGACAATATTGTACACCATCTAATTTTATGATAAACTAAGGCTAGGAGCAGGGATGTTTGACTATCAGTCTTATTACAGACTACATTTGAGTTTCAAAATTACACTGAACAGGTCTCATGATTTCAAAGCTTCAGTGAGCTACAAAATATATTGCAATAAAATAGGCAATCTGACACATAGCATGGAGTCTGTGATACCTTTGACTGTATTAATCTTGGAACTACATTTCTATCTCAGTTTATATAAAACAGAAGGAAATCCTACAACAGTCAATACATATTAAACAAAATGGACAAGATCTCATTATAAGTTATAAATAATGGTCTGAATTATTAGCCTAAATAGGCACACATACCTGTGCCTTGTGCATGAAACAAAAAGATGATAATGTGCACCTTTGCTGCATTGATTAGGTGTCTCAAAATATCTTTTGTTAAAACACAATGGTTGCTACAGTATTGCCAGCACAGTTACCTATGGTAAATTGAATGACTTGCTTTTTTTAGTAACAGGATTATTATATCATATACAACATATTATTCTGCCGCTGCAAGGGAAATGCTTTTAACTAGATTAACCCTTTAAGACAAGAAAGAAAATCCAAAGCAAATTCAAATTCAATATGATTTGTTTGAGGGATCCTTGCAGAATTCCAAGTCGCAACTCAGAGATATGCATCATAACTCCATGGATGTCTCAATACGCTGACTCCATGGAAATTGTCTTGGAGGTTTAACCTTCTGTTGGGTAATTTCCATTCTCTTTGGGAGCCTCAATGACTTCTTTGCCTCTCTGCCCTGAAACCCTAATTTCCTACTGAGCCCCCCAATCCATGCTCCAATTCTGACCCTTTGACCCCTCCCGAATTCCCACCTCTCCTTGAATTCTGAGACCCAATTCATCTGACCAACTCCTCTCTGGACCTCAAGACAACCACCCTCCTCCCCCCCACCCCCTCACCCCTACTAAAACCCCCTCCCCAGAAACACCAATTCAATCCTGATCCCTGACTCCACCCTCACCCCATTCCCCCCAATTTGAATACTCACCTCACTCACCTAACTGCCACCCTAACCAACTACCACTTTCCCAAGCTGACATCCTATCCTTGTACCCTTCTACCTCATTCCCCCATCTCCCTACCTTACACAATGTACCCATTTACACATTTACATATTTATTATGGTCAAAAAGTCTGCAGCTGGACAAGCACAACAGGTCATGCAGCATCCGAGGAACAGGACAGGTGATGTTTCAGGTATAAACACTTCATCAGGAATGTGGGGAGGGAAAAGGGCTTGGGATATAAATAGTAGGCAGCTTGGGGCTGGGGAGAAGGTAGCTTGGAAGGTGATAGGTTGATGTTGGGGGGGGGGGGGGGTTGATGGTGATAGGTCAGAGCGGAGGGTGGAGTGATAGGTAGGAAGGAAGATGGACAGGTGGGACAGTTCAAGAGTTTGATGCCGAGTTGGAGGGTTGGATCTGGGATGAGGATCGGGAGATAAGGAAACTGGTAAAATCGATGTTGATGCCTTGTGGTTGGAGAAGGCCCATGATTTGAATGTTCTTAGCAAAGTGGGAGGGGGAGTTGAAGTGGTTGGTCACAGGATGGTGGGGTTGCTTAGTGCATGTGTCTCAGAGATGTTCTCTGAAATGTTCTGGGACACACGCACCAAACAATTCCATCACCCTGTGGCCAACCATTTCAACTCCCCCTCCCACTCCACTAAGCAAATACAAGTCCTGGGTCTCCTCCACTGCCAAATCCGAACCACCCACGCCTGGAGGAAGAACGCCTCATCTTCCACCTTGGGACCCTCCAACCACATGGCATCAACATTGATTTTACCAGTTTCCTCATTTCCCCTCTCCCCAACTCATCCCAGATCCAAGCCTCCAATTTGGCACTGCCCTCTTGAACTGTCCCACCTGTTCATCTTCCTTTCCACCTATCTGCTCCACTCTCTGCTCTGACCTATCACCATCACCCCCCCTCCATCTGCATCTATCCATCGCCTTCCAAGCTACATTTCTCCCAGCCCCATGCCCTTCTTATATATCTCCCAGTCCCCTTCCACTCCCTTCACATTCCTGATGAAGGGCTTACTCCCAAAACATTGAATGTCCTGCACCTTAGATGCTGCCTGAACTGCTGTGCTTTTCCAGCTCCACACTTTTCTACTCTAACCTCCAGCATCTGCAGTCCTCACCTTCTCCTACATATTCATTACCCCCATTTACACACCCATTCCCTTCCCAGTCATTTTCTAGCGACTAAAAAAGCTGCTTAAATGGCACAAAGGTTTTTAAGAGTGTCAGTAAATGAACCTAACTAGAATATGATGGTTACTGCTGTAAATAGAACATGTAGCATGTCTCCCTTTTGATGATCCTTTTCCAATCCCCGAGATGATCTGATGGGATTGCTGCTCCTTTGAAGATTTGGGCGATCATTTCCTGAAATTACAACATGATGACCATTTGTATGTTGGATGCTGATGCAGCAGGCCACAGCAGAATTATGTGGCCTCAAAACCAAATACAAACTCTGTAAGTTTACCATATCCAGATAAGAATGGTGGTTAACAATTATGCAGCTATCAAAAAGGAGTGCTTTCATGACCATTACTTACCTCATCTATGGTGTGGCTAAGTGTAAATAGCATAGACAGCTCGAAAAGCAAAATATAGGCACTCTGTCTGTGGATCAGCAGGAATGGATCAAGGGATCTGCCAAAAGTAACCAGATGACAGTCATCTGTTATGCCATTCCATCTCCCCTATCTTTCTCTCTCTCCAATCAATTTTAAAACCTACACTAGAGCATCAAGACATTCCGTTCAGATGATAGCCAATGACTAGGCATGATGGCTCACACAGACAAGAAGGCTCACAGCTGCAAAGTGCTGTTACATCCCTCACAAGAAGATTTATCCCTATTCACTTGAGCATTGTTTTGTTCCCTGCAAACAGCAAAAAGCTCTGTTATAAGTAAGTAAAAACAAAAATAATAAATGTGATTTATTGCATTAATTATTTTATACAGAGAAAATGATTTGTTGTATTCACAGGGGGAGCTCTGCAATTTTTATAAAATGGGAAGATGACTTAACAGCAAATACATTGAGAGTCCCAGCAACAATATAATCCCACTCCATTTCATTTGGTCCCCACCATCATAGATGACAGAATCTAGCCAATTTAATTTATTCCATGTGATGTTAAAAATTGACTGAGATTATTGGACACAGTAATGACTATGGGGACCGATAAAATCCTGACTGTAACGCTGAAACTCTGTGTGTCAGTATTAGTGATCCTTTATAGTCAGTACGGCCATATACATTGAGATAGACAAGGATTCTCTCTGTACTGTCTCCCTCAGGAATCGACAGAATACAAATTTGAAATCTGATGTATCTGAATTCCTCCAACACCCTGTCTGTCCCAACTTCTTTTGCCCCATGTGTGCTGTACTTCTGAATGAGGTATAGATTGAGATTCTCACCTCAAAGAAATTTAACTCAAGTTACTTGCACTGGCATGAGTTTAAAAAGTGAAAGTCTTCATTTAAATAGTGGGAAAGATAGATAGAGGAATAGATTGGAAATCAAGATGGAACTGCTTCATTTTGAGTGTAGTAGTAATAAAGAATAATTGCCATTGAAGCTTAATTAAGCCAATACTATGAATTGATATAAATAACTAATTAGAATTATTTATGAAAAAGAATGAAATTGGTAAAGAAAGGTGGAATCTAAAGCAATCAAAAAAGGATAAATTTGACAGATTGTTCCTCATTTGTAAACTTTCCTGTATTTCAAGAATCTCCAACTTGTAAAAAAAAATCAAGCTGCTCTTCATATGAAATACAGCCAACATTTAAGTGTTATTTTAGAAAAAGAGTCATAAATCATTTGGTGCATTCATTTGTACAAATACCACATACAAATGCACTCCAAACTGCAATAATGTGACCTCAAAGTTTTGACACGTTATGGTTTGGAAATAAATTTGAGCTGACTCGTATTATTTTATTACAAGTGATGCATAATTATATTTTCATTTCTTGTGATGTTTTGTTACAAGTGTAGAGTTTTAGATTTTTTGTATTGAAACTTTTAGATGGGCATTAACTAACGTTCAACAGATCATCATCAACGTAATACCCTAAGGCTATTGCTGGAAGGACAGTTGATAAATATAGTGCATTGGATAAAGTTACAGACAATAGAATGTCACGTGAAAACATTAAGCAATTGTCTGACGTGGCTGAGAGAGTAAATCTCAGTTCTGTAAATGCTAGGTTGCTACAGTCTTATTGCACTATAGAACTGCTGTCTCATTAGAGAGACAACTGATGGTGGCTGAACCTGAAGGTCACCACACCTCAGGCAAGGAAAGAGGTTGGGAAGCAGAGTTCTTCATGCTAATCCTAGCCACCCACTGTTGGACCCACTGTTGAAACCCACTGTTGCACTTACTCTGCTTTGCAATCCAGCCATTTCAGGTAACTAAGCTAAGCAAGTTCATGCATCATAATTGAAGAATTGCCATGTTATTTGTTAAATTGAATGTCTACAATATGACCACAAGATGGCAACATTTTCATTGTAATGCTGTGTCTTTAGTTGAAGCCAGATGCATGATACCATACTCCAGAATATTTCACTTGACTATAAGTCAAGCTGCGCATATTTTAAATGGTATCTGCGGGGAAAGCTATTAGACTATGCTTGCAATCTCCTGGGGTTGTAGGGTGAATCATATTCAAGTGCTGAGTCAGAAAGGAGGTACATTCCAAGCTTTGTGATGGACATTTTTCACATGCTCATTCCACTGGTGCCTGATAAGGATAATTGAAATTTATTGTGCAGTGCTTTTACTGGTTGCTTTAGTAAGAAGCTGTGCAATTTCATTAAAAAATTACTAATAGATTATATGTGGCTTTCATTTTTACATATAAAAAAATGAAGGAAGTAACATCTGGTATATATTTTCCTGTAAGTAATTCATCTGCCAGAGGCCGAATATTTATTCATTGGATATAATATGAAATGTGCATGTTATGCAATAATTTAAAGACATTTTTGTTGCTGGTAATAATACTTTCCATTTGTAAATGAGATCACACCTATATAGATATGATGTACAAAATTTTATACACTTCATATAATTTTCATTGCATAATATATATCTAGCAATAAGTCACAATACAATTATTCCATCAATTCGTTCAGCTTGGGATTAAAATAGGAGAATAAAATTAAAGCATTTAACGAATTGAATTACAGCCCTAAACTCCTTCCAAAAATTTCCCAATGTTTTCACAATATAAGATTTGTTATTTATTTTTAAAGATTTATTTTTTATGCCATGTGTTATAGATCCCTGGTCATAATCACATCAACACTACTAGGTAAAAAGGCAAATTAATGGTAGCGACAAAAATATTGAAGATATGGGACATTCCTTAGAAATTAAATTTTCTTTCCTAATAATATAGAGAAAATATTTATTCCAATATGTGATGATTCACTATTGAGTAATTTTCTTTTCTCATGTATGACCATTATGGATGGATGTATAATCATGTATGGTAATAGTGAAAGAAAATGTATGTCGATATCTGTTTATTTTGAGTAAAGCAAACAATAATTCCAGTTTTATATGGATAATGATATTTAATTTTTATGCACCAAAAATTGCTAGTCATTTATGCTTTGTTGTATACTTATTCAATTTGCATTTGTTAACAAACATTATTGTACATATGAAAATATCAGAATGATTGAGCCATTAATTTAAAAAAATTGAGAATGCTAAATGTATCATAGTAACAAAAGTATAACATCTGTTTCACATTGTGTCAAGGTTACTCATCCTTTACTGTATTTTGGATAGCAGCATTATTGAGAAAAAATGCCTCTTGGCTCTGTAGCAGCAGTCTGTGTCAATCTCTTGCTTTTCTCTAAGGAAAAGACTTTCATTGGCTGTGGTTGGAAACGGGGCAGACAGTTTTATTACTCTGGTTAGCTGCATTCATTTTACAGAAAAGATAATTACATGCAGTAATAACAAACTGATTATCAACTGATTAGACCCACCCAACAGCATTACAGTCCTCAGCAAAGGAATTATTTTAAAGTGTGAAGAAGCAATGAAATCATAGTGTGACTGTGACCAGCATGACAATTAAAGTGAAAATTGAACTTATTCATTTATTTGTACTTAATGTAGATAAACACGATTGGTCTGGGTGTTCGAAGGTAAATGAGATCATACTACTGAATGACAATTCAGTATTTGACACATGCTTAATGTTTAACATACAGCTATAAGTGATTTGTTAAAAGAACGATTATGTAAGAATACAAATATAAGTGTAAGTAATAAAATGAACATAAATTAATATATCCCTAAAATTACAGCTAATAAAGTAACCGTTAATACAAAGCAGTGTTTTTTGCTTTAATTGGGCAAAGATAAACATTTAACTGAAGAATAATACTTTGCAAATGTAGTCTGAAAAAAATATAATGGAAATGAAAGTACTATTTTCTTTAAAGCTAGTTTATCTCACTTATGTCAATTTTAACTGTTATAAAGAGCTTTTTGGGAATTTATTCCATATGTATGCCATTAGAATCTCTTGGGATATTCTAAAAAATAACTCTTTTGGGGTTTCCAAATTCAAATTCAAAATGTCTAGATGAATCCTCTATTGGATCACATACTCCTACGTCCTGTTTCCAATAACTTTGATAGTCCCTCCCCAAGATATGTAAAGCTTTCTCCCAAAGGAAATGAAAGTTCTCAGGTTTGAAGGTCCATCATCTGTCACCAACCAGCTGTTCTGGGTTCTGTTTTCTTTTAAAAACGATAGAAAAGGTGAAATTTCTTTAAGATAACATGAGCTATAGTAAAAGTCAATGGCTTAATTTTATGAAGAGGGTATTGAAATCCTATCACAGGGTCCAAAGGCAGAAGGTCACCTTTTTCCAGGGGGCAGTGGAATCAGAGGGTGGCATTTTGTCTCCATGGGTCAATTAAGAGGACTGGTAGCTCAATAGTGCCACTGCTTCCACTCAAAGCAGATAAGTCTATCAGGAAAGCTACAGGTGGGCAAATCGTGGCATTGAGGGGAGTGTAGGGTTGTCACAGAGCACCCAGTGGTGCATTTGCCCTGGAGGAGTGAGGATTAAGGGGTGGCAAGGCCTCAATGAACTATCAAGTACATGGAGTGCTTAAATTGGAAGACACCTCGGAATGTGCTGCTTGGTAAGCACTCCCGGTGCAGAGTAAATGCCTATGGGTTTAGCTATTAATTTTCCACTTAAATTGCTTAATTGATTGACCAGTGGAGGACCACATCACCAAAGGTTTCCTGTCACTAGTAATATGACACTGTAGCAAGGAAACAATCCTGACGATCACCCCTGTCATATTTCTATATTGTCATTTCTCTACCACTCAGGAACATGCCAATCGACTGAGACACTCAGCCCTAAGACCACACATACAGGCTAGAGTGGACACTTAACAGCTACATGCATTAAACAGGAGAATTTTACTGTGAGCAGAATCTTCCCAGCCCCTGATCAATGCGGGTCTTGCTGAGAAAATTAGGAGAATCACATGAGATTGAAAGTGGAGGAGCTTTCTGATGTCAAAAACAAAAAAAAATCAATTTTGCAACAATGTGTTGAAAAGGGAGATCAGATTCCCACTAGTGAGTTGTAAGAGGCCTACTTACATGCATTTAAATGTATTAATGTCCTCATTACAATACTCCCACCCATTGGATATAAACTAGATGGTGACAATTCCAGACATGGTAGGTAGAAAAGTAGCCTGGCAATTCCAGGTCATCAGGTGCTTCTCCAGTGCTCCATTAGTCACCAGCATCTCAGAGCACGTTCTATGGACTGCACATGCACTTCCCCTTTTCACCAGGACCTCTAAGTGTTTATTAGCAAGCTGGAGTTGCCAATTTCCCTCAGTCGTACATGTCTGGGACAAATTGACAGGAAATAGGCAGGACTTCCCTGGACTGCCAGTATTTTACCACTCCACAGCCATCCTTTAAAGATGGGACCAACATAAGGATTCCCAGAAGTGGCCAATGCTTCCATCTATGACAAGTGGAAAAATACAATGAGTGGGGCACGATAGGGGCATGCCACTGAGGCAATGAGGCAAGCTTTGAAGGATAGTATGAAAAAACCTTCCTCAGGCTGGTGGAGAGAACCACACCCCCACCCCCGCCAGGAAATACACAGAAGTGACACTGAATCAGTTTCTGGTAAGGTTCAGCCATACATTTATTGCATATAAGGCTGTGAGAGAAGAAACCTTCCAGATGAAGACTGGGATTGTAAATGTTATCTTGCTACATTTTGGCTATTGATTGTAAAGGACAGAGTTGTGGACCTTATGAGAGAGAGATATCCTTATGAAGGGTACACATTAGAAGGTGTGTTTCCTTCTCCTGCCTATCTAACATAATGAGGTCTCAAAATGGCTATCTTCCTCTGATCACACTGCACAGACTTAGTAGGGCCATCCACAAGTCCATTCCTTCCTGTGCCTAACCTCTTCAACACTTCAACATTTGTATGAACATAATTCTCCACAGCAGATCTTTGAGATAGTTAACAAAAAGAATCTTGAGGATGGCTCATGGTTTAACTACAAAAAACATGTAAAACCTGCAGCGGCTCAATATTTCCAAATGAACAGGCTCCCAAACAGCGTTTTTTGATGTCTGGGAGCTCAATTTTGTTGAATTTAAAAAAAAATCTGATCTCTGCCTGGATCTTGAGGTCTGCCCATGGTTGGTATTAAATGAGTTGACATGGCACGTACAAGGTTAAAGGTGGTGAGTGGGGCTACATAGGTTATTATTAATTATCATTAGATTAGTATAGAGGCTATAATGAACCATAGAGAAATGTGTAGAGGAGCATAGAACAAAGAACAAAGAATAATATAGGCCAACCAAAACTGCACTAACACATGATGCTTTCTAAACTGAAAACCTTTTACTTCTATGCTGTCCATTCCCTCAAGTCTTTGCTTATTCATATATCTGTCAATATGTGTCTTAAACATTACTATTGTATCTACTCCCACCATTTCCTCTGGCAGCACATTTCAGGCACTTACCACCCTCTGTCTAAAAAACCCGCCTCTCGCATCTTCCTTAAACTTACTCCCTTTATCTTAAACCTATGTGCCTTAGTAATTGACATTTATACCCCAGTGGGAGTGGGGTCTGGGTGGGATGCTATTTGGAAGGTCAGTGTAAACACAATGGGCCAAATGGCCTGCTTCCACATTTTTGAGATTCTACGATTCTCTGCATTCTGAGATAGGTCCCATCAGATCCTCGGGATTTGTCTACCTTAATACTTTTCAAAACAAGTAACATTCCCTTCTTTCTTATATGGATATGCTCTAGACTATCAACATATCCCTCCCAAAACCCACCACCCACCATATTCTCCAATTCTCATTGGAGAATTATGATGCAAAGTTTTTGTTTAAGATCTCACCCACTTCCTCCAGTTCCATGCATAAATTCCCTCATCATTCCTTGAGTGGACCTATTCTTTCCCTAATTATTCTATTGCTCCTTATATATGGTATTTTCCTTAAACCAGTTTGCAAAAACATTTCCTGGCCCCTTTTAACACTCATAATTCCTTGTCTGAGTTCTTTGCTATCTTTGTATTCTTTGAAGGCTCCGTCTTACAGTTTCCTAAATCTTACGTATGCCCTTTTTTTTGTTAACTAAGATCTCAATTTCTCCTGTCATAAGGCTCGCAAATTTTACTATCTTTATCCTTCATTTTCTCAGAAACGTGCCAGTCTTGAACTCGAATCAGCTGGCCTTTTAAAAACCCTGACATGTCAGATGTTGATTTACCCTCAAACAACTGCCCCAAATCTACATTACCCCATTTCTGCTTAATATTATAGATTAGATTTAGATTAGATTAGATTACATTACAGTGTGGAAACAGGCCCTTCGGCCCAACAAGTCCACACCGACCCCCGAAGCGAAACCCACCCATACCCCTACATTTACCCCTTACCTAACACTACGGGCAATTTAGCATGGCCAATTCACCTGACCCTGCACATCTTTGGACTGTGGGAGGAAACCGGAGCACCCAGAGGAAACCCACGCAGACACGGGGAGAACGTGCAAACTCCACACAGTCAGTCGCCTGAGGCGGGAATTGAACCCGGGTCTCAGGCGCTGTGAGGCAGCAGTGCTAACCACTGTGCCACCGTGCCGCCCACTAAGTTATAGAACTTATAGAAGTCACCCTTCCTGTATTTCACCCGAGGAAATTATCCTTTAGTAGTTTAAAACTTACAGAATTATGATCACTGTTCCTGAAATGCTTTTCCACTGAAACTTTGATCACCTGGTTGGGCTCATTCTCCAATACCTGGTGTTGGATGACCCTTTCCCTGGTTGGGCTATTTACATATTGTTAGAAAAAAAGACCTGGGAATACCCACCCATGCTTACTTGCCAAACTCTGCAGATTGACAACAGGAAACTGTTGATAATGCCCAATTCTTAGGGGGACAGTAAAATTGATGGAGAATCCCACTGCCCAAACTGTTTGACTCTCCTCATCACATGTGGAAGACTTGAAGTGCTGTGATCTGGAGAAAAAGGCATCATTTCCATTCAAGATGCATAAACTGGTCTTAGGTCAGGAAATGTTACATTGTTCCTTTGAAGAAATTGTGGCATTTAAAATCAAGGCAGCTACGACTTTAGTGGTCACCTGGATGGGATTGCAACCCAATCCTCTGAGTGCAGTTCCAACTCTAGTAAAGATTGAGGCTTTATCACATGAAGTCTTCCCAAGGAAGTCTCTGACATACCTCAGTAAAGACCTTTAAGGTATGAGAGCTTATCCAAATATACGTTGCACAACCCAGGTTTTAATGCTATACTGGAGTAGTAGAATTCTGCTAGTAACCACTTTAGCAACTCCACCTCCCATTCCCCACAAAAAGACTCCAATCCATATCACAGACCACTTCCTTCCTACTTACAGTTCAGTATGTAAATGTGGCAGTTGCAAAGCATTCCAGTGCTAGCTAAGCAATGTATTTCTGAAATGAAGTCACCAAGTGCCAGTTTAGAGCTTTTATCTGATTACATTTGCTCAGCTGACATGACAAGGAAGCAATTGTGAGCACTATATAAGATCATGATTGTATGATATTGATAAAATGAAAATTGAAGCTCGCTAATGCCAGTAGTGAATTAGTGGAGGCATGATCACTGCAGTTGTCCCCAGTTGGGTGTCGAATTCCAAAAGTTTTATTCTGCCCTGAAGCAAAATCAGTAACTTGCTTTGCCCACTTTAAGTGGATGTTAGCCATTTTGGTCAGTTATTGACTTTTGTTTTTTTGTGGCAAGGATCCAACTTCATTTCATTGTGAGTGACTGGCAGATTCTTCCTATGACATAGAAGTTTCCTCCAATCCTTCAGATTCCTTTTGTGTTGCTGTCCCTGTGGCCCCTACAAGCTTTCAGCCTCCCACATTTCCGCTGATCCCTTTTTGATAACTACAGTTGCCATCTGTTAACCCTAGAGCCTCTAACTTTGGAAATTCCCATGCCCTTGTTGCCCTATACCCTCCCCATATAGAGGCCAAGTTATTGTGTCCTGAGTGAATTCATCCCCCACTCTACATCCAGTCCACTTCCATTCATGGTAAACCTCCATTCTGCTATCTCCAATTACCTTTTATTCACTATCATCATTCCCTGGTGATCCATACAATGAAGCCCATTACCAGTCTTGAGATGCACACATCTCCCAGGACTTCAAGGATTGTTGTCTGATTAGCGGCAGGACTACTACTGACCAAATGCCTGAGACTAACTGAAATCTTCCCTTGCATTGATTTGGCAGGACAACTCTAACTGATCATGGTCTCCCTCGATTGGTGACTCCACAGCATCTTGACTGACCTACCTGTAATCTCCAGAGTGATTCTGCTTGAACTGCAGACCATCTCTGGCATAAAGCCCGGAGTGCAAGGACACAGAGCCCAGATTTTGTAGAATCAAGTGGCTGACTGACTGTGGCCAACCCTCTATAGTGTTATCAGACAAGGCCCTTGATTGACTCTGGCAGAACCCCTTGACGACTATAATTTCCCTTCATTTTGCTTAAGACTGCTTACTTTTCTGTTTCACAAGTGGCCAGTTGCTTAAATGACATGCAGTGAGTTTTGCTATGAAAATTGCTGTCAAATGAAGAATGTTATGGTCATTCCTAATTCATTTTGGTTCAAGATGGGATACCCCAAACTGTTAGATTCCTGGGTGAGGAGCAAAAACTGGCTCCCTTTCCTTACTCACTTGTCACTTTGATGGGTTGCAACAATGTTAATTTAGAAAGGGACTCTTCCCACAGGATTATCTTTCTCCCAGGCCCAAATGAATTTATGTTTTAGAAGGAGTCTTTTTTAAAAAAAATTCCTGATGAAGAGCTTGTGCTTGAAATGTCGACTCTTCTGCTCCTCGGATGCTGCCTGACTGGCTATGCTTTTTCAAATCACATTGACTGTTTAGTGGTCTCCATTATTACTAATTGCCTGCCTGTCCCTCTTCTCTAATAAAGAATGCAAGCCACTGAGACTGTCAGTTTGTAACTGAGCACTGAAGACCCTGTGCACTAACAGGGTGACATGCACAGAGGATGAACCCTCTAAGCCATTGATAAAGGCAGTGAATGTGAGTTAAGACAGAAATGTGAATTAGTCCGAGTCCGACAGTCAACAACTAAGTGGAAAGTAAATAACTGCTAAGAAAGCAGGCTGAGTCATACGATGCATTCTGTAAAGATTCATGGGATATATGAGCCTTCCTCTGGGCAAGGACCTGGTAAAGACTGCAAGTCATAGTTGTTCCTGAGTTCCGAAGTAAAGTATTGAAGTGCTGAAATGGAATGTGAGTTGCTCCAAGGGCAAGCATTGTGATGTGGTGAAACGGATGATTTGTAAGAATGAAAGATCAAGGATGATGACAGCCATAGAGAATGCAGGGCCATTGTGGCTGGATGAAAACTGGTCCAAGCATTTGGTGAGCTGAAGTTGCCTGGTACCCACTCTGACTTGTATATCAAGAATTTGTGCCATCTGGTTTCTTAGGGAAGGAGAGGAGAATTGGATGTGGCATATAAATAAAGTGAATTGGTGATTTAATTAAATGCAAATGCAGAAAAGTAAAGCAATCATCGCTCAATGACATGATTCTGAAATTGCCATTTACAACTTGAGGGCAAAATCAAATACTTTTTCTCAATCACACAATTCTGATATTTTCAATCACTCTATATTTTCCCAATTTTCTCACCTCAGAGGAGAAAATTCTGCCCATTGCTTCTTTGACAGCTCATGTTTGATGTATTCTGTCAATTGCACAATGATTTTGCACAAGTTCAAGAGGTGATAAGTGCTTATAGTTTCTGATATTGAATCTTTTTAAAGATCTAAATGATAGACACTTCTACAGATCTGCAGTGAAAGAAGTTTTTTTAAAATGTAGTGAGTTATTAATTTATGTCATTTTTTGAAAGCTTTTCCACATATTGTATACTATTGTCACAGTAGGGTTCTATCCAGATTATCTTCTGGGTGAATGAACATTAAACTGCCATATGTTGGCATGGAGTGTATCAGGAGCCATGGAAGGTTGAGAAGGGGGTATGTGGAGGGCAACAGGTTGGCAATGGGTGAGATAAAACTTTTTGAACTTTTCAAAAAGTTCTCTCATCCAGACAATGTTTCATAACACCCTTGAAGGGCCATTAACCACAAATCCCTGAAAAGTTGCCAAAATTGTAGGAAAATTTGCCTATATCCCTAAAGTAGCCAATCACATTTGAAACACAGCGTACAAGGATAATAAGCATCACCAAACTTCAGTCTACATCCATACCGGTGAGAATTGGTGGCACCAAGAATGGGATTATGAACGGTGAAATTGAGACCCACCCCCCTTACCATTTTTAAGGTCCCCAGAGTTTACCCAGCTTTGTTGAAATTCAGTCCCTGATGTTCAATTTATAAATCGAGTGACATTAGGTGTTTGCTGCTGAGATCTACTTAACTCTACAAACACAGGAGGCCTACTGATAAATTACAGGAATGCTGTGGGAATCCACAATGCAGCTTTATTTTAAAGTCAAGGATATTGGTGTGTCATAATCATCAACATTATGTACAAGTTACAATCAATGCCATTTTTTACTTCACTATTGATAAGAGAATGAGGGTGTATGGAGTTCTTAGAATAGCCTTGGGTAACTCATTAGAGAATGATAGGTGTTATGAAAATTACCAAAGTGGGTGAGTTTCTCAGAGGCCTGTTTTTTCGCATTCAATGAACCCCTTTACAACTCTCCCCAATGATACATTAAGGTCAAAGACTCAATCATTGACATACTATTGCTTGTGATGCAATGAATTAATAGACCATAACATGATCCTTGAAACGAGCTAAAATTTAAATAACATTACAATCATTAGTTCAAATAAAATGAAGAGAAAGACTATGCGTAATGGACCTTTTAAAAAAAATCCTAATTTGTTTTACAATCTGAAGCAGTCAGGTAAGATCATGTAGACAACCTGTTCTTAATGTAACAAAATGTGAAAATTAACAGTCTGTAGCATTTTGAAAGTTGTTGCTGTTCATAGTACTGAAATATTTGAATTAATTTCAAACAAAAAATTGGACTTGTTTTCTGAACAATTTCATTGCTGCTAGAGCTATGAGGATGAATGTTGTAGAGTTTTGCTTGACTTTGTTCAGAGGTTTAAGCTTTTTGCTGATTTTGAAAGATTAAGTGAATGGCCAAAAGGCCTTTATAAGTAGATGGTACATGATCTGCAGAAAGTATGACACTGATGAACCAAATATCCATTCATTCTATCACAATCATTAACTTTGTTTTACTGTTTAATGTGCACCCATTTTTCTACATTAGGTCTACACTAGGATACAGTTATGAATTAAACATTTTTATTTAACGTTTCACTTGGTACTAGCTTTAATTCAATTGTGTATGTTGCAACAACCTTGGACCCAGAAGCAATACAGTAAAGAAGAATTGTAATTTCTTGAGCAATCAGTAATTGTTTTTACAAATATTTGAATTGACTTTTAAGAGCTTGTGTCAATTATGAAGATAGAAATTATACTTTTCTTAGATGACAAGAAATACTGGTCAATGTGAACCAGTGAACCTTGACTGAGGCAGTGTGGCAAGCAGATGGAAAGGACAACTGTCAAGAAAGAGTTGTTTCAAGACACATTTAAACACCTGAATAGTTAAAGAACAAGATGAGCCCTCTATAAAAAGGTAGGTTTTCTGTTTATTACAAAGAAAAAGAATAGAACTTCAGAAGCTCTTGGTGAAGTGATGTATATCTGAGCTACAATTGATTGGTATAAATAGCTTTATCACATGAAAAAAATGAGAACCAGTTGAAAAGTAACACTGCAAAGCTACACTTTCAGGATTGATGTAATCAGAGTGAGGGTTCGTGGATGTGTGGCTTATTGGAGCTAACTGTATCTGGAGATCTCGGATAGAATACAGCTGCCACCTTACCTTACTAGAGAGTGAATTGATGAGGTAGGAAAATGAGATAAACTATGTAATAGAGGGTGAAGTACAAAGATCATGGTCTGCTGTCAGGGGAAGAAGACTTGGCAAACTACTCTTCAGATTAGGAGTTTGGGCCTGTAGGCTGGATGGATAGAAATATGACAATTGTGAAGAGATGCTACAGTATCTGCAGGGGAGAGTATGGGAAAGCACAGATGGGAAGAGGGTATTATGTGAGAGAGGGCTTTGACGATAGTTAGGAACAGCTTGGCTTCGTGGTGGGGTGGTGGTAAGAATGGTGTATGAACGTACCTAACACGTTCACCGCATAATCCAAAGGCTGGGGAGGTAAAGATGAATGGGTGCAGACTCATTTAGATAGATTGGATGGATAGCTGGTGACGTGCGAACCTATTGGGGTTTATGGAAATGGCTACCATGAAGCAGATCTAGATGTTTGGGCTCAGCAACATGTAGAAGTGGAGACTGGAAATCACTGAATGAAGAATTCACTGTCACCTTTCATTATGTTGGAAAATGTAAGTGTGTAATGGAGTAAAGTGATTATGTCCACACTCAGTGTAGGTGAGGTATGAATTCTTGACCTGAGAGGAAGGGGTCTGCAAAACCCACTGATATGATGGATTTTAAAAGGAAATAACATTGCATGCAGACCCATGCATTGTACATGCAGCCACAGAGTCACCCAGCATGGAAACAAACCCTTTAGTCCAACCAGTCCTTGCTGACCAAAATTTCAAATTAAATTAGTCCCATCTGCTTGTGCTTGGCCCACATCCCTCCAAACGTTTCTTATTGATGTACTTATCTAAATGCCTTTTAAAAGTTATGGTTGTATTTACATCCACCACTTCCTCTGGAAGTTTGTTCCACACTCAAACCACTGTCTGTATAAAGAATAATTGCCCCTCATGTCTTTTTTTTTATTTTTCTCCTGTCATCTTAAAAATATGGCAGCTAGATTTGAAAGCCTTCACCCTAGTGAAAAGACACCTGTCATTCACCTTATCTATACCCCACATTATTTTACAAAACTCTATATGGTCACCACTCAGTCTCAGTCTATCCAGCCTATTTTTACAACTTAAACAGTTCATCCCTGGCAACACCCTGGTAAATCTCTTCTGAACCCTCTCCAGCTTAATAATATTCTTTTTATAACAGGAAGACCAAAATTGGACACAATTCTCCAGACGAGGCCTCACCAATGTCCTGTACAAACTCAAAATAACATCCTCATTCCTGTACTCAAAGATCTGGGCAATTAAGGCCAACATGCTAAACACCTTCTTAACTTCCCTATCTATATCTGATGCAAACTTGAAATTATTATGTATCTGAACCACTGAGGCCCTAACTTTAGTTGTGTACGTCTTGTCTTTGTTTTACCAAAAATGCAATACCCTGCATTTATCTAAATTAATCTCCGTCTGCCACTCTTCAGCTCATTGAACCAATTGATCAAAATCTCTTTGTAATCTTAGGTAATCTTGTTCATTGTCCACTATACCACCAATCATCGCTTCATCCACAAACTTACTGACCATGCTTTTTTTATTCTCAGCTAAATAGTTTATGTAAATGACAAATATAAGAGGACCCAGCTCTGATCCCTGTGGAACACGGCTGGTCACAGGCCTCCAGTCCGAAAAATAACCCATAACTTTCACTCTCAGACTCCTGCTCATGACTTAGAACTCCAGCCTTCTTAATCCTTGGCCACCATAATACATTGGCCACTGCTTTCTATGGACTTCCTAGCCCCATATATTCCTGACCATGTATATTTCTGTGCACATGGGCCAAGGAAAGAATTGGAATATTGGTGGGCAATGGGCAATGGTGTCAGCTCTAAATACAGTTTTGCATCTTGCCTCCACTTGCAGCAGCAGGCTCCCAACACAGACCGTGATACTTGGGGTGCTCACCACATTCTACTCCCACATTTCCCAATGATAATAGGCCCATGAGGTATCAGTAGCTGAGCTGGTGAGGGGTGAAAGAGGCAGTGCTGCTGATGTTTCATCTGAGGTCTTGTACTCTTGTCCTCAGATATCAAGGAGGATGACTTCTGGGACAGCCGAGTATTTCATCCCAGTAGTGATCCAGAGGGAGGCAGTACCTTCAAGACAAAAGAGAGAGAGAAGGCATTACGGCCAGAGTTAGAGGTGGTGTATAATGAATGAGATTGACAGTGGGGTTACACACACACGTACATAAGGGTCCAGAGTTTTCTTTACACATGTGGCTAGAAAGATGAGCAATCTGAGTCAAGCAAGTTATGCGGATTCTGAAGATAACAGGACGTGCTTCAAGCATGCACAAAAATGCAAGATGCTCCAAAATCCTCAATTTCTTCATCTGACCATCAAAAAGTTACATCCAAACAAATGTTTATCGAAATTAAAATTGCCATGTTCTAAATATGAGTATTCTACTTTAAGGGTTGTTTAGGGACCTATTAATATTATTAAGATTTTCAGCTGCTCAGAGACTCAGAGTAGAATGGGGCAAGTGCAGTCAGCAATTACAAAATCTATCCTTGAAAAGATAAAGGAAAATGACTGGTAATAGAGCTGCACCTTGATTTGTGATAGTGGTGATGGAGGAAGAAGAGAATCAGAGGCACAGGTCCAAAGGGTGGAGGAAACAGCATAAGAGAGTTAGTATTTATATCTAAACTGTACGATTTCAGGAGATATCTGAGGAGCTGCCTACGCACTATTGGTATTATTGACTCACTGCATAACAACCTTACTAATGATCACAGGCTGTAGAAACCAAACAGCAGAAATTAAAGTGATTACAATGTTGAACTTTCAATGATTTGGGTCTTTGTTGGTATCTTGGGAAATCTGTGCTAGGTCAGCCAAGGGGATAAAGAGAGATCACATTCAACTATTAACTTTCACCATGTTCCACGGGGCTGGGGAATTCAGCAAATTTGGGCTTGGAGCAATTGACAGAATGAAGTTCTGCCTAAAAGTTAAAGTTTAAATAACTGAAGTATTTATTAAAATATAAAATGTCTAAATATTTGAAAAACTCGTTAACAAATGTAGAACTATAAACAAAAATCAAACAGCTGTCAATATGAGTTCAAACAACATAACCACTTCAATTGTTTGGGGCAAAATATTGATAATTTTGAAAAATTCAAATAAACATTCAAAATTTTTCAATCTTTATAAATGTTGTGAACAACAAAACATTTTTCTAGTCTGACAACCAACCCTGCGATAACAAAGAAAAAGAACAGATTGCAAGGACAGCCATAAAATTTCTTCCATCCCCTCAAGACATCTTATTGGCTTCTGAGCCCAGATTAGTTTTTTAGCCAGTTTCCATTCTATGTTGTTTACCATTTACTGTGGATGCTTTGTAAGCTTTGTAAGGTTGGGATGTGGTAATTCTGATGAGCAAAGGGCCTGAGATTCCATCTGCATTGAAATAGCAATGCTGCCACTGCATTATAAAACTGCTACCCTGCTTGTCTCGTACAGCTGATAGCATGCTTGCTGTTGTAAGGCTGAAGCCCAGGATCGTGTTGCCACCAGTAGAGGTGCCAATAGTTCCATATGAACTGGTCTTCTGAACTTGCATCATAATAACAAATTAATGTGAATACTGTAGATATGATACACAGATAGGAAGTGCTGGAGAAACACAAGAGTCTTGGTATACAAAAATGTTGTGAAACTTGAAAGGGTTCATAAAACATTTACAAGGACCTTGCCAGGGTTTGGAGGGTTTAAGCTAATGGGAGAGGCTGAATGGGATGGTGCTATTTTCCCTGCAGTGTCAGAGGCTGAGGGCGACCTTATAAAGGTTATGAAATCATGATTGCCAAGGTTGGGATGAATAACCATGGTCTTTTTCCCAGGGTAGGAGAGTCCAAAACTGAAGGGCATAGGTTTAAGATTTAAAAGGTACCAAAGGGGCAACTTTCTCATGCAGAGGATGATGTCTATGTGGTATGAGTTACCAGAGGAAGTGATGGAGACGGTTCTATTACAACGTTTAAGAGTAATCTGAATGGGTAAACGATAGGAAGGATTCAGAGGGATATGGGCCAAATACTGGTAAATGGGACTCGATTAATTTCGAATATCGGCATGGACGTGTTGGACCAAAGGTCCAACTTTAAGAGGAAAACAGAGTTAATGTTTCAAAGTCAAGGTCCTACTCAAAGAGGAAAACAGAGTTCATGTTTCATGTCCAATATGACTCTTCCTTCGAACTGAAGAGAGGTGGAAGATAATTTGTTTTATACTGTATCAGAAAATCATAGAATCACTACAGTGTGGAAGCAAGCCATTTGGCCCATCGAGTCCACACCAACCCTCTGAAGATCACTTCACCTGGACCCACCCCTACTGTACCCCTATAACACTGCATGTCTCATGGCTAATCCACCTAGCCTGCACACCTGTGGAAACTATGGGCAATTTAGTATGGCCAATCATCTCACCTGCATTTCTTTGGACTGGAGAAGGAAACCCATGCAGACTCAAAGAGTATGTGCAAACTCCATGGACAGTTGCCCGAGGGTAGAATTGAACCCAGTTGCCTGGTGCTGTGAGACATCAGTGCTCACCACTATGAAACAAAAGGTAGGGAAGATTACATGACACAGAGGGAAGGTCAAGAAAAGGTCAGAGTGTGAGGTAGGTTCGATATCACAGGTGTCAGAGAACAAAAGGCAAAGGGAGTGCTAACTATTGTACAGAAGCAGGACAGGTCCAGAATGGGTATTCATCGTTGGTGTTAGTAGCAGAACATAGGTCAAGGCAAAACAAACAAAACTAGAAACTGAGGGTGGAATGTAGGGTGAAGTCGGATGAAATCAAGAATCCAGTTCATAGTCTAAAAGTTTTGAACTTAATATTAAGTCCTGAAGGGTGTAAAGTTCATAAGCATAAATGAGGTGCTGTTCCTCCAGCATGAATTGGGCTTCAATGGAACACGCAGCTTATGTAGGATAGAAATACAAGGACAGAAGGAGTGGTGTATCCAAATGGCAAGTACATGGAATATTGTGGTCATCCTCATAGACTGAGCAAAGATGAACAGAAATGTGAACATAAAAGCAAGGAGCAGTATTCAAATGACAGCAACTGGAAGGTTGTGAGAGAACTCAATCTGGTATAATACCACCTCACTTTTATATTGGAGATGTTGATACTGTTTTCCTTGGAGAAGAAGAAAATAAGAGGAAATCGGATAGAATTTTCAAAATCATGAGGGGTCTGGACAGAGTATTTAGTGAGAAACTGTTCCCACTTGTACACTCATAATAGGCCAAGTACCAGAAGATACAGATTTAAAAGTGTTTTGCAAAACAAGAGAACTGATACAGCGTTAGTTAGCACCTTTAGGAATAGTGCTTTGCATCTGGATTGGTGGAGTTTATTTTATGCTGCCAGTTACTCCAATTCAGGTACTCATTGCATGATGCATTTACCATAATCTGGATGATTGGTAAAGGTTTGGTTCAATGCAAATGCCAGGTAAGACACAAAAATAAACTTTTACACACAATGGATAGCTAGGGTCTGAAATACATTGCCTGAAAGAGTGTTGAATGCAGGTTCACCTGAAACATTCCAGAGAGCATTACATGACTATTTCAAATTGCAATATTATCAGCATTACAGGCAAAAGGGAGAAGAATGACATGAAGTCAAAATGCTTAGAGAGACAGTGCAGACGCAATGGTATAAATGGTTTCTTTTTGCACCACATTAATTCTGTATATGTTCAGAGTCCTTTTCATTAGTATTAGTCACTGATCGTAAATATGGAATGACATCCATATGATGTAGTCGGCCAAAGTGTTGGTTAAGACCATAAGACATAGGAGCAGAAGTACGCCATTGAATGCACTGAGTTTGCTCCGTCATCATGGCTGATCTGCTCATCCTCAACTCTACTTTCCTGCTTTCTCCTAATAACCCTTGGTTTCTTCACTAATTAAATATACTTAATGACCTAGAATCTGCAGCCTTTTTTGTCTTAAATGGGTGATGTGTTATTCTGAGATTATGCACTCTAGTCCTGGATGCTGCCGCAAGGGGCAAGAACCTTTCCAGTACCCCTCTGTCAAGTTCCCTTGGAATCTTGTATGTTTCAATAAGGTCACCTTTCATTCTTCTAAACTGTAAAGTGTACAAGGCCAACCTATGCAATTTTTCCTCATAAGACAGTCTCCTTCCATACCTGGGATCAAGCTAGTGAACCAACTCAGAATTGCCTCCAATGCTAATATATCTTTCTTTAGATGAGATTAGTATTGATTAAACAGTAAAGTTTTATTGCAGTAAAGATTTATTACATATCACTCAGTTGATAGTTAGATTACATGTAAGATACATGATTATCTCTTGTAAGATATCAAAGACATAAATAGAGAGTAATACCCTGAGCTAAACATTCTCAAAGCTGGACACAATCACCACAGCACACTGGAAACCAGAGAACAGATATAGCATTACTTAGCACTTCCCAGGAACAGTGCTTTGTATCTGCATTGGCAGCATTTACCTTGTGTTGTCTGTTAACCCATTTGGGGTACTAACTGCATGATGCATTCACTATAGCCTGAGTGTGTGGTAAAGACTTGGTTCAATCAAATGCATTTAAAAGGGAATTAGAACATAGAACAATACAGCGCGGAACAGTTCCTTTGGCCCTCAATGTTGCACCAACCTGTGAAATATTCTCAGCTCGTGCCCCTACACTATCCCATCATCCATGTGCTTATCTAAGGATTGTTTAAATCTCTCTAATGTGGTTGAATTGACTACATTAACAGGTAGGGCATACCACACCCATATCACTCTCTACGTAAAGAACCTGCCCCCGACATTGTCTTAAATCTGTCACCCCTCAATTTGTAGTTATGCCCCTCGTACAAGCTGATGTCATCATCCTCGGAAAAAGACTTCCATTGTCTACTCTATCTAATCCTCTGATCATCTTGTGTGTCTCTATCAAATCCCCCTTAGCCTTCTTCTTTCCAATGAGAACAGACCCAAGTCTCTTAGCCTTTCCTCATAAGACCTTCCTTCCAGATCAGGCAACATCCTGGTAAATCTCCTCTGCACCTTTTCCAATGCTTCCACATCCTTCCCGAAATATGGCGACCAGAACTGTACACAATATTCCAAGTGTGGCCGCACTACCATTTTGTATAGTTTGCAGCATGATATTGCGGCTCTGGAACTCAATCCCTCTACGACTGAAACCTAACACACCTTCTTAACAGCACTATCCACCTCGGTGGCAACTTTCGGGGATCCATGTACATGGACTCCCAAGATCCCTCTGCACATCCACACTACCAAGAATCCTTCCATTGACCCAGTACTCTGCCTTCCTGTTATTCTTCCCAAAGTGCATCACCTCACATTTAGCTGCATTGAACTCCATTTACCACCTCTCAGCCCAATTCTGCAGTTTATCCAAGTCCCCCTGCAACCTGTAACATTCTTCCAAACTGTCCACTACTCCACCGAATTGGACCTTTGTTTGACAAAGGTGCAGTGCAAACAGAATAGAGTATTCTTTACGGTGCGAGGTTTGTTTTGGGGAAGGGAATTGAATAGGAAAATTGGAGGGACACGATTGACACCTCATTGCCCACAGCAATGAATATCATTTATTGTATCTGTTGCTCCCGATGCGGTCTCCTCTACATTGGGGAGACTGGGCGCCTCCTAGCAGAGCGCTTTAGGGAACACCTCCGGGACACCCGCACCAATCAACCACACCACGCTGTGGCCCAACCTTTCAACTCCCCCTCCCACTCTGCCGAGGACATAGAGGTCCTGGGCCTCCTTCACCGCCGCTCCCTCACCACCAGACGCCTGGAGGAAGAACACCTCATCTTCTGCCTCGGAACACTTCAACCCCAGGGCATCAATGTGGACTTCAGCAGTTTCCTCATTTCCCCTTCCCCCACCTCACCCTAGTTCCAAACTTCCAGCTCAGCACTGTCCCCATGACTTGTCTGGACTTGTCCTACCTGCCTATCTCCTTTTCCACCTATCCACTCCACCCTCTCCTCCCTGACCTATCACCTTCATCCCCTCCCCCACTCACCCATTGTACTCTATGTTACTTTCTCCCCACCCCCACCCTCCTCTAGCTTATCTCTCCACGCTTCAGGCTCTCTGCCTTTATTCCTGATGAAGGGCTTTTGCCCGAAACGTCAATTTCGCTGCTCCTTGGATGCTGCCTGAACTAATGTGCTCTTCCAGCACCACTAATCCAGAAAGTGGTTTCCAGCATCTTCTGTCATTACTTTCACCACAGCAGTGACGTGCCCTCCAGCGGGCTGTCATTCACCGCCAAGCGGGAGCCTCGCCTTGCGTCACGCTGGGGAGCGAGCGTCCGCTTTGTTTGGGTGTGCGCGGTCCGGCCGATCGGAAGCGGCGGTGGCTGTGCGCGTGCGCGGTCCGGTCGATCGGAAGCGGCGGTGGAGACAGAGGGAGGCAGAGAGACGCCTGGGCCCTGGGCCTCTGCGATCAGGGCCCGAGCTTCCAGCCGTGGGGCGCGGCTGCAGCAGCCGATCGGAACCGGGTGAGAGTGTGTTCTGGAGTTATTTAGGAAAGGGAGCAGGTGGCGTGTTGGCCTGTGGATGTGGATGTTGGAGCTGGTGTGTGAGGGATGGAGAGTGAGTGAGGTAGTGTGGGCCCCAGGGCGCCAGAGAGGCTTTGGGTTAAACCAGTCGGTAAGGTCGGGAACTCCTTTCTGGTCGATTCACGTTCGATATTAATTAAAACTGCGGGTGGTCCGATGAGGGTTGAAGTGAACTCCCCGATGTGCCTTCAGCGGTGAGGTGATCCAGGTTGAGGACCTACTGACCGGTTTTGGGAGGGTCATTGCACCCCTGTGTTACCCAGACCTTCCGCAGCACTCAGCTGGCGAGGTAACCTGCTTCACCCTGGCACTGTTCGAGCTCGTGTTATTTCACGAATTGGCACTGATACGAGGAGATATAATGCATGACCCCCCCCCCCCCGAGTACTAGGACTTTCTTGAAACCGAGTTTGACACCACATACCGCAAGAACGAGGTCATTAGAGTAAATCCTGAGTTGCTGTTGTTGATTTCACGGGGAGGTTAGGAGATGGGGTCTCCCCTCGACCAGCATGAAGCAAACCTCCACCATGTAATTCAACCTTCGGGGAGCACCCTTTCAATATCCTTGAAATGTCGAACTAATCCTGCTTTATTCATTTTGATATGAAAGTCCCCCTTGGTAATATTTGAAGAGGACGGAATACTTTTCTTTAGATTAGATTACTTACAGTGTGGAAACAGGCCCTTCGGCCCAACAAGTCCACACCGACCTGCCGAAGCGTAACCCACCCAGACGCATTCTCCTACATTTACCCCTTCACCTAACACTACGGGCAATTTAGCATGGCCAATTCACCTAACTTGCACATTTTTTTGGATTGTGGGAGGAAACCGGAGCACCCGGAGGAAACCCACGCAGACACGGGGAGAATGTGCAAACTCCACACAGAGAGTCGCCTAAGGTGGGAATTGAACCCGGGTCTCTGGCGCTGTGAGGCAGCAGTGCTAGGCACCGTGCCACCCACTTTGGGCCCTGACAAAATTTTTCCCTCTGCCAGCACCAACGAATAAGGGAAACATTCACTTGTCTCATTGTTTCTAACTTCTTGCTATGTGCAAAATGGATTGTGCACTTACCTACATACAAATGACTAACATGAATTCATTTTGTGTGAAC
This sequence comes from Chiloscyllium plagiosum, assembly GCF_037043375.1. Taxonomy (NCBI): domain Eukaryota; kingdom Metazoa; phylum Chordata; class Chondrichthyes; order Orectolobiformes; family Hemiscylliidae; genus Chiloscyllium; species Chiloscyllium plagiosum. Next base: position 75,035,111 of record NW_028270145.1, on the reverse strand, counting down.
TGCTTTGGGATGCTGTTAAGAATGTAAACGATTGAGTCATCAACCTAAAGGATTTAAAAGAAAACATGTATACATAGCCAGTTTACTGTTGTGATATAAAATTAAATGGCTAGTTGTGTGGCCCAGTTATTCAGGATGTAATTAAATTCAGTGGAATGTAAACTATTAACTATAATGTACTATTTCAAACAATAAAATGACTATTAAATATCAGATTTGCAAAGTCAGGGATCTAGCTACACAATTAGTAAAATCCATGTAATTTAGAAGTATTAATAAATCTATATGCTTAAGTTAAAAACAAAATGCTGGAAATACTGAGCATGCCAGGCAGCATGTGTGGAGAATGCAGCAGAGTTAATGGGGTGTGATGAATTTTATGGAGTCGAAGAATGTGAAATATGTTTAATGGGATGACTAAATTAGGAGGAAGTCACCTTTCTGCTCTTGATGTAGCAAGTTGTCATGAAGAAGGTCCTTCCTCTCCAGGAGGCTCTTTTATAGGTAAAAACAATGACTGCAGATGCTGGAAACCAGATTCTGGATTAGAGTGGTACTGGAAAAGCACAGCAGTTCGGACAGCATCCAAGGAGCAGGAAAATCAACGTTTCGGGCAAAAGCCCTTCATCAGGAATGCAAGCAGAGTGTCTGAAGGGTGGAGAGATAAATGCAGTCCATTAGTACCTGTTACGTTATCAGCAGATGAGGACTTTGACCGCTGTAAAGATTCCCCCACTGCATGATCTCACGTGTTTCCTATGCATGCCACTGGAACTTTAAGTTTGAATTGCAATCATGTGGGAATTAGCAAAACGCAGGAGAGTGAAACTATACTTCCTTTTGAGAACAGCCTGCCACAGTTTAAAATTTTGCCCTATATTTCAAAGCAATGACCTTTTTATCAGGTTCCTGATTCTTAATTTTGATGATCAGTCATCAATTTGAAATGTTAACTTTGTACATCTACAAAATATGAACTGCTACTTCAATATAAAATTGTTCAATTGTTTTGTAGGGTGAAATTAATATTTGCAATTAGTTACTTCTGCTATACTGTGTTTATTATCTATTTATACATTTCTTCAAGGATTCTGGAAGAAATCAACACAGTAATCTATTAAAGTGCAATACAGTTAAGGAAAGAATGAACCTAATTTTCAAACATGACATTGAAGAAATAAGTTCAACAGGTTAAAAGTATTCATGAAGTTTTCAGCTGCCATGCAACCTCATATTTACAATGCAAATGGGAATAGTCATATAAGCTGATATTATTTTAAAACTGAAGGCATACCAACCTACAATTGTAGTTGGCAAACTGTTGGTCTATTTGTCAGTGTTTTCTTCGCAAAGTTTGAGGCTATAATTTGAAACTATAAATGAACATTTCATAATTTAAAAATATGATTTTTAAATTATGAAATGTTCATTTATAGTTTCAAATTATAGCCTCAATAAACTTTGTGAAGAAAACACTGACGAGTAGACTAACAGTTTGCCAACTACAATTTTAGGTTGGTATGCCTTCAGTTTTAAAATAATATCAGCATATATGACTATTCCCATTTGTATTGCAAATTTCAACATTCAGTCATATTTGCCGTCACTTAATTTGCCTTTTTTGAATGTTTTGGTTTATGAGTTTGGTAGGAAGGTTTAAATGTAAGCCAGTTCATTGGCAGAACCTGTTTGTTGAATAATTCTGTTGGACCTGTTAATTTAACTTTGAAAGTGAACTGGATGTTCATTTAACATCTCAGCTGAAACATGGCATTGGTGCAGAAAAAAAACTTGGTATACAATACATGGGTTGAGAGTGTAATAAAGTCAGTGGAGAAACTAGAGATCTTTTCACAAGAACAGAGCAGATTAAATGTCAATGTATTGATATGGCATTAATGTAGCAGCTTAAAAACTTAATTTTCATTTTATTGATGGTAATGTAAACCAAACCTACAGGCAACAGTGGAAGAATGTTCAACTTTTAAATTATTTCACCATGAATCTCGATTTTCTGAAGATAAAGCAGGATTTTCTTAGAAAATGTGAAATTCTTTAATCAGGAATATGTGCCTGGACGTTGCTTCTTTATTCCCTTCTAGTTTCTGGTGTTATATTGCATTTACTCCTCTAGAAGATCCATTTGCCGGAGAAAAATTGAAGCTATGATACTATTTGTGGATATGAAATCAGGAGAGGTAGAATATTTTATAGAGTAATGATTGTTATCAAGCCTTGAAGACATTTATTTAGTTTTCACCTTTAAATTATTTTGATCTTTGCCTGATTATTTGCAATCCATTTGTTCATGAAAGGGATTGCATGAGCATGAGCATATAGTGTGTTAGCTTTTATTGGTAGAGGGATTAAGTTTCGGGGCCACGAGGTCATGCTGTAGCTGTACAAACTCTGGTGCGGCTGCACTTGGAGTATTGCGTACAGTCCTGGTCATCGCATTATAGGAAGGATGTGGAAGCTTTAGAAAGGGTGCAGAATGATTTACTAGGATGTTGCCTGGTATGGAGGGGAAGGTCTTATGAGGAAAGGCTGAGGGACTTGAGGCTGTTTTCGTTAGAGAGAAGGTTGAGACATGATTTAATTGAGACATACAAGATAATTAGAGGGTTAGATAGGGTGGACAGTGAGAGCCTTTTTCCTTGGATGGTGATGGCTAGCGCGAGGGGACATAGTTTTAAATTGAGGGGTAATAGATATAAGACAAATGTCAGAGATTGTTTCTTTACTCAGAGTTGTAGGGGTGTGGAATGCACTGCCTGCAACAGTAGTAGACTTGCCAACTTTAGGGACATTTAAATGGTCATTGGACAAACATATGGATGATAATGGAATAGTGTAGGATAGATAGGCTTCAGATTGGTTCCACAGGTCGGCGCAACATCGAGAGCCGAAGGGCCTGTACTGCGCTGTTATGTTCTACGTGGAATCTGTATATTTCAGAAAATGCTTGAGCAATAGAACTTTTAACATGAACCATTCAGAACAGACAGTAGAGTTCCTCCGATACCTTTTTAAAATTGTCATTTATGTTTTTGCAGAGAGCTAAAAATGGTTTTGGAATACACCAATACCTGTTTTTGAATCATTCTTATAGATCAGGTAATCTGTTATTAGGTTAGAAGTTATTGGTTTAGAACTACAATTTAGAATCTAATCCTGCTAGGTATGTGATATATTTATCATTGTATAGCAGGGTCCTGTAACATAATTCAGTTGCCAGTGTAATTTCAGTGCAGTACCTGTTGTGTTGGATCTGTCCACGGCATGAAGCTGGGAACAATCAGATCCAAAGTCCCAAAAAAAAGGACTGATGGAAACAGCTGAAAAAGCTACAATTTTTTCTCTTTGAATAGATGGATGAGCATAATGGCTCATTTTCACATTTCATTGCTAATCTCCCCACCTCATTCAATAACACCTTTGCTAGAGGCCCATGTTCTGTGGGTGGTCTTCCAGATTTGTCACCCACACCCTTCTACCCATGAAAATGTCAATCACAACTTGATAATATGAAAGTGTGGCCTGATCATCAATACGGTTTGGCCTCTTTCTGGTGACATCGTGACTTCACTGTTCGCTGCATCAAAACCTATTATATTTCTTGTCACAAGTATTCTACAGGTCAAAAGTTAATTTGCTTGTGAAGGGACGACTATTATACAGAAATTATTGTTTTATTATTGTTTGCCAAAGCAATTATATATCATATTCTCGTTCAATTCTTTTAGGTGGATACATAATGTGAATTAAAGAGTGAAGATAGATCTGGCTAAGTAGAAGTCTACTCTTGCAGTCAATATCATCTGTAAGAAAATAGATACTCAAGTACACGTCTCAATGGCAGAGGAAGAAAGAACCAAAGCCACGACTGTCCAGATCAGACATGGCCACTACCTTTCTGCTATTACAAAGCAGAACATGAATTTGCTTATCCGAGGGGTGGTCCTTTTTTCTATTGGTGTGTTCTTAGCACTTGTATTGAACTTGCTACAGATACAAAGAAATGTTACTCTTTTTCCCCCTGATGTGATTGCCAGCATTTTCTCTTCCGCTTGGTGGGTTCCACCATGTTGTGGTACGGCATCGGGTAAGTGATCACATTCTGTTTTGTGATATTGTATTTACAGAAATGTCTGCAGTGATGTTGCAAACAATTGAAAGTAAATCAGTTTCACTCTTAAGCAAACGTTTTACATAAGGGCATGTGTTTCATCCATCATGATTTCAATCATCCCTCCCGATCGCCAAAAACAACTAACATCATAATAGCTTTTATTTTCAAGCATTTTTGTTTCGACATGTCAGTTTGAGAGTCCGTTTTTGGAGTCTCCAGCAAAATGGTGCCAAGATGTATAAGTTTATACATAAGTTTACCTTGTAAAAGCCCTTATACATCTATAAGTTTACAAGGTAGTTTTTATTTTTATGTTCTTTTTAAAGACCTATTAATTCATTCTGGTAATATGTGAAGATGGCCAGAAAGCTGTTGTTGTTCCAAACTAGTTCATGCTATGCCCTTGTTACTGATCTCTCACTCTTCATGTAGTTGAATGATTTAGCGATGTTATTTTAAATATTTTAAATGTTGAAATTTATTGTGCAGATCTTCCTGACGCACTCTCATCTATAAACAAGTTAAATTATTTGGAAATTTGACCTATCAAGGCTGCAATAAAATCATTTTTAGAGCAATCATGATACGAATTGCAATGAAATATATTGAGAGAACAGAGCATTTGTGTGACTGAGTAACACCACAGTGCAAAGTTTGAGCTTCCCTAATATTTGAACACCTCTCAATAACCATTCTTAGTTATTGGCAGGTGGCTGAAGACATTAGAGGGGGAAAAGAACAACATTTTTCATTTCCTTGTTATGGGTACAGATTTTCCTTATCGCACATAATCTGTTTTGCTGTTGATCACATCTCCATATGGTAAATTTAATGCCAAAAGTAAAAGATGATAGTAATTGATTAAAACAAATTTTGTAATATGGATCAATTCAATAATTTATTTAAATTAGTTCCTATGCGGCTTGCTGAATGATTGAAATATTTTGAAACACCAATACATTTGCAGTTGCAGTAAAACATCTTTATTTTTCCCACATTTAGAGTCATAGAGATGTACTGCATGGAAACAAACCCTTCGGTCCAACCAGACCATGACGACCAGATATCCCAACCCCATCTAGTCCCACCTGCCAGCACCTGGCCCATATCCCTACAAACCCATCCTATTCATATACCCATCCGAATGCCTCTTAAATGTTGCAGTTGTACCAGCATTCACCACTTCCTCTGGCAGCTCATTCCATATACGTGCCACTCTCTGTGTGAAAGCGTTGCCCCTTAGGTCTCTATTATATCTTTCCCCTCTCACCCTAAACCTATGCCCTCTCGTTCTGGACTCCCCAACCCCAGGGAAAAGACTTTGTCTATTTACCCTATCCATGCCCCTCATAATTTTGTAAACCTCTGTAATGTCATCCCTCAGCCTCCGATGCTCCAGGGAAAACAGCCCCAGGCCTCTCCTTCTAGCTCAAATCCTCCAACTCTGGCAACATCCTTGTCAATCTTTTCTGAACCCTTTCAGGTTTCACAACATCTTTCCGATAGGACAGAGACCAGAATTGCACGCAATATTTCAACAGGAGCCTAACCAATGTCCTGTCCAGCCACAACATGACCTCCCAAATCCTGTACTCAATACTCTGACCAATAAAGGAAAGCATACCAAATGCCACCTTCACTATCCTATCTACCTGCGACTTCACTTTCAAGGACCTATGAACCAGCACTCCAAGGTCTCTTTGTTCAGCAACACTCCATAGGACCTTACCATTAAGTGTATCCGTCCTGCTAAGATTTGCTTTCCCAAAATGCAGCATCTCGCATTTATCTGAATTAACTCCATCTGCCACTTCTCAGCCCATTGGTCCATCTGGGCAAGATCCTGTTGTAATCAGAAGTAACCCTCTTTGCTGTCCACTACACCTCCAACTTTGGTATCATCTGCAAACTTACTAACTGTGCCTCTTATGCTCGCATCCAAATCATTTACGTAAATGACAAAATGTAGAGGACCCAGCACCGATCGTTGTGGCACTCCACTGGTCACAGGCCTCCAGTCTGAAAACAACCCTCCACCATCACCCTCTGTCTTCTACCTTTGAGTCAGTTCTGTATCCAAATGGCTAGTTCTCTCTCTATTCTGTGAGATCTTATCTTGCTAACCAGTCTCCCATAAAGAACCTTGTCGAATGCCTTACTGAATATAGATCACATTTGCCACTCTGCCCTCATCAATCTTCTTTGTTGCTTCCTCAAAAAACTCAATCAAGTTTGTGAGACATGATTTCCCATGCACAAAGCCATGTTGACTATCCCTAATCAGTCCTTGCCTTTCCAAATCCATGTACATCCTGTCCCTCAGGATTCCCTCCAACAACTTGCCCACCACCAAGGTCAGGCTTACCAGTCTATAGTTCCCTGGCTTGTCCTTACCATCCTTCAGTGGCACCACATTAGTCAACCTCCAGTCTTCCAGCACCTCACCTGTGATATCAATGATGCAAATATCTCAGTAAGAGGCCCTGCAATCACTTTTCTAGCTTCCCACAGAGTTCTCGGGTACACCTGATCAGGTCCTGGGGATTTATCCACCTTTATGCATTTCAAGGCAACCAGCACTTCCTCCTCTGTAAAATGGACATTTTGCAAGGTATCACCATCTATTTCCCTACATTCTGTATCTTCCATATCCTTTTCCCCTTTAAATACTGATGCAAAATACTCATTTAGTATCTCCCTCATTTTCTGCGGTTCCACACAAAGGCCGCTTTGCTGATCTTTGAGGGGCCCTATTTTTTCCCTAGTTACCCTTAATGTATTTGTAAAAATCCTTTGGATTCTCCTTAATTCTATTTGCCAATGCTATCTAATGTCCCCCTTTTGCCCTTCTGATTTCCCTCTTAAGTATACTCCTACTTCCTTTATACTCTTCTAAGGATTCACTCGATCTATCCTGTCTAAACTTTATATATGCTTCCTTTTTTTTCTTAACCAAACCCTCAATTTCTTTAGTCATCCAGCATTCCCTATACCTACCAGCCTTTCCTTTCACTCTAACAGGAATATACTTTCTCTGGATTCTCGTTATCTTATTTCTGAAGGCTTCCCATTTTCCAGCCGTCCCTTTACCTGCGAACATCTGTCCCCAATCAGCTTTTGAAAGTTCTTGCCTAATACCATCAAAATTGGCCTTTCTCCAAATTATAACTTCAACTTTTAGATGTGGTCTATCCTTTTCCATCACTATTTTAAATCTAATAGGATTATGGCCACTGGCCCCAAATTACTCTCCCACTGACACCTCAGTCACCTGCCCTGCCTTATTTCCCGAGAGTAGGTCAAGTTTTGCACCTTCTCTAGTTGGTACATCCACATACTGAATCAGAAAATTGTTTTGTACACACTCAACAAATTCCTCTCCATCTAATCCCTTAACACTATGGCAGCCCCAGTCTATGTTTGGAAAGTTAAAATCCCCTACCATTATTACCCTATTATTCTTACAGATAGCTGAGATCTCCTTACAAGTTTATTTCTCAATTTCCCTCTGACTATTAGGAGGTCAATAATACAATCCCAATAAGGTGATCATCCCTTTCTTATTTCTCAGTTCCACCCAAATAACTTCTCTGGATGTATTTCCAGGAATATCCTCCCTCAGCACAGCTGTAATGCTATCCCTTATCAAAAACACCACTCTCCCTCCTCTCTTGCCTCCCTTTCTAGCATTCCTGTAGCAATTGTATCCTGGAGCATTAAGCTGCCAGTCCTGTCCATCCTTGAGCCATGTTTCTGTAATTGCTATGATATCCCAGTCCCATGTTCCTAGCCATGATCTGAGTTCATCTGCCTTCCCTGTTAGGCCCCTTGCATTGAAATAAATGCAGTTTAATTTATTAGTCCTACCTTGTCCCTGCCTACCCTGACTGTTTGACTCGCTTCTGTTCTCAACTGTACCAGTCTCAGATTGACCTCTTTCCTCACTATCTCCCTGGGTCCCACCCCCCCACCTTACTAGTTTAAATCCTCCCGAGCAGCTCCAGCAAATTTCTCTGCCAGTATATTAGTCCCCTTCCAATTTAGGTGCAATCCGTCCTTCTTGTACAGGTCACTTCTACCCCGAAAGAGATTCCAGTGATCCAAAAATGTGAATCCTTCTTCCATACACCGGCTCCTCAGCCATGCATTCATCTGCTGTATCCTCCTCTTTCTGTCCTCACTAACTCATACTGGGAGTAATCCAGATATTACTACTCTCGAGGACCTCCTTTATAAATTCCTGCCTCACTCTCTGTAATCTCCCTTCAGACTCTCAATCTTTTCCCTTCCTGTGTTATTGGTTGTGAATGATGAATGTTCTGGGCTAATTTATTATAATGAATGAATGATTTATTTATTATCACATATATCTTGAAGATGAAAAGTGTTTTGTTACCACAATCCAGCACCATTTTGATGTACAATAAGGATAAAAAGAAATCACTTAAATAAAAGTTCATCTTCTGTTCATACGAGGGCTTTAGGGCTTCTGCAAGATCTACGCAAGGTGTTGCGATCCCCAAGGAATCCCGTTCTGGGAGCACCAACGATGACGTTGATGCCCCAGGAAACCCTGGCTCAGCTGATGCTGCTACCTCATTGACACTGCCATGAATCCAGGCTCTGGGCCTACCACTGCTAGGAGTCCCTGCTCTGGGCACTGCAGTTGCCTAGAGTCCAGGCTGTGGGCCCACTGCCCCCAGGAATCTCTACTCCAGGCACCATCCCTGCCAAAAGCCCAGTCTCTGAGTCGACCTCCTCCAGGAGTCCTTGCTCCAGGCACTACTACTGCCGGGAGTCCCTGCTCTGGGCGCAGCCACTGCCTGCCAACTCCACTCCAGCCTCAAAGATGAATGAAGGAAGAAGGAAAAAAGACCAAAGTGCATAGAGAAGTGATATAGCAGGCTTGGAGCAGATGGGCTTCGTTGAGCCCGATTAGTACCTACAGTGCCGGTGCCGTCTTGGAGCATGTATTAGTTCAGTAAACGTAAATCAAAAAGGTTCCTTGGAATTTGCCCTGTGAGCATGTTACTACCATATTTTGCCATAATTAAATATAACATTTTATAACTGATTTAGTTGCATTGTGCAAGTTTGTTCAAATTATAGCTTAATGAAATTTGTAGAGCAGTGGGAATACTTGTGATTCCATGGGCGAGTTTAACTTTGAGAAAAACATGCAATTTATAATCATGTTTAAACAGATAGAAATAAATTAATTTAGGATTTTGAAAGTTGCATAACAAATTCACAATTCTGTGTAAGCTTTGAAAATGTCATCTAAGGGGAGCAATGATTTATGAATACAGTCTTGGTTTATAGAATGAAAACATCCCAAGTTCCTGATATTGGTGATGAAATGGAATGTGGTGAAGGGCTTTCACAGGAAGGAAAAAGAAAAAAAGTAAATCAATGGGGAATCTGTGTTTCCTGTGTTGATGCTATTAGAGTAATGTGGCAAATGTTTATTAGTGAATCATTAGGAAGGAAGTTGGATGTGGGGCAGGGTGTATAATCTGAAAACAAAATTACAAAAATCAGCATATAAAAGCAATTTTTGTAAAGGAAAACTACTGTTGCTTGTAATATAGGCACATTGTGTTTTCTTATAATAATTACCTATCTTGACAATCGAAGTCCTATATTTTGATGAATCCTCAAGAGCTTGTCCACTTGGCATTGTTGTTTATTTGTCTTAAGTTGTATATTACATTGTGTTAGCTGAATTTATGTCTATTGAAACAACAGTTTTTTTATTTGTTTGGATTGGTTAGGTTGTTGAACTGTAGTAACCTGAAAGTCTTGTATGCAAAAAGACGCTATTTTAGGTCATACAAATCAATGCTGTTTTTCTGTTCCTACAGCTGTGATTGGTTTGCTTTACCCATGCATTGACAGCCATCTGGGAGAGCCACACAAATTCAAGAGGGAATGGTCCAGTGTAATGCGTTGTGTTGCAGTCTTTGTTGGGATAAACCATGCTAGTGCTGTATCCTTGTCTTTGTTTTACAAACTGCGAATTATAAATATTCTTTTTCACAGTTCTCTTTGAAAAATATCCTGCAATCTTAGTCATAAAATGTGTTAGCCTATGCCTGGCAATAAACTTATCAATAAAGTTGAAAAGTGACTGTTTGGAAATTTAGGATGAATCTCTGTAGATTTATTTTTTGAAAAATTACTTCTACAAAATTGCATTTAACATTGAGATGGAGTATAGTTTCTGATAGAAGAAGCTTTCTCTGAGATGACTGATAAACTGTACAAAAATAATTTTGTATCAGATAAATAGTTTATAGAATAAAAGTCAGTATTAAATGCTGTTTTTATCCAGTAAACCTTAACAAGTCTCTCATAGAAGGTGGATTTTGCCAACAATATGCAGTTGTCCCTTACTTTGGCAGCACTTTCCATTGGATTGTGGTGGACTTTTGATAGATCTCGAAGTGGCTTTGGGCTTGGCATAGGAATTGCTTTTCTTGCCACACTGGTCACTCAACTTTTAGTCTACAATGGTGTTTACCAGTAAGTACAAAATAGAACATATCTGACTTTGAAAGTTTCTGTTTCTCTCGTAAAATTACATCTTCTGTGGCTATCAACTTGATTACTCTATAAAACTAAATTGTAGACAACTCAGTTGTTGTCAATAAAACCTATATACGGAGCATTATAGTTCAATGTTGTAATGTCCAACCAAATGATTTACAAGCCATAAGTTCACACTTTGTATCTTTAATGAAAATACATGCATGGAGCTTTATTTATAGTGAGTAAATGCAGGCCTGGTTTTTCAAAGATTGTAGAGTCTGTTTTGTTTTCTGCAATGTTCCAGACTTTTTCCTGGAATGATTGTGCCTGGGGAATGTATAGTATTGGGCCGGATCTTCCGATGAGAGGAGATTGCAACCATGGCCCTTACTTGAACAAATGGACCTTTGTGTTTCTGAGGCAAGATACTAATCAGGGTTGTCTCAGAAATACGGAGCTATACCTCCATTCTGGTCATTCGTTTCTGGTGTGGGAAGGAAAATGTCCTCTTTCCATAGTAACTGTCTTCTGAAATTCAAAGGTCCTCAGAACCATAGTGACAGCTGCTGTCAAATGGTTAAGTTCATAAGGGAAAGATATTAGGATGGCAGGTGCATGTGGTGTCCCGGTGTCAATTAAGGAGGGGATAAGTGCCAGACATATAAGGGGTAATTTCAGCTGGGCAGGGTAGGATTCCAGGTGAATAGGAGGTACGATGTCAGGGGTAGGGTGCTAAGTGGATAGGATGCCAAGGGGGTAGGATGCACAGTGGCAAATTAAGTGATGTAATGTTTAGGGTAGGTTGGGATGGATGGGAAAAGTAGAGTCTGCCAGGGAATGGGGAGAGTGGATGTTGCGTCTGGGGGGAGGTTAATTTCTGGCGAAGGCATAAGACATATTGGGTCAGGTCCAAGGGCATAGTGGGATTGGGTCAGATCAGGCATCAGGGGGCCTGGTTGGGTCTGATGGTGGTGTATAGGAGAGTCACGTCCTGAGAACTGTATTAGGTCTGGTCATGATGTTGTGGGGGGGGTTACTGAAGTGGTTTGGGAGGGATGTTTGGGTGTGTGTGAAGTAAGTATGGGGTCAGTTTAATAGTTACTCAGGCTTCACCTTACTCTAGAGTAGTGATTTTCATGATCCCTCGAGAGAAGTAATTTCTTCTTAGCTCTGTTTAAAACTTGCTATCCCTTATCCTAAAACTCTTGACTTCTCGTTCAAGATTGTCCCACATGAGAATGCATCCTCTGTATGTTTATTTTGTCAATCCCTTCAATATTTTATGTATGAATTAGATCTCTCATTCTTCTAAACTTGAGTATATAAGCCTAAACTGCTAATTCATAAAACCACCCCCTTATCTCTGGAATCAATCTTGTGAAGTCCTTTTCTTTCATGTTGTCTTGGTTTTTCTGCCATTCATCCTTAATGATCTTTTTTGGGTTCTGACACTTCTGCCAGTGAGAACTGTTTCTCCCTATCTGCTTCAGCCTGCTCATAATCTTGAGCAGCTGCATCAAATCTCCATTAAGGTGAAAACCCCAACTGTACTGGACCAGAATACCTAGGTTCAAGTCCCATCTGATTCAGAGGTGTGTAATAACATCTGTGAATGTATTGCTTAGAAAAATAGATTAAATAAAAAAAAACAAATCCCCAACTTAATTGAGGACTCTAGTGATGCTGTAGTAGTGCCCATACATCTGCACTACGAAGCCCAGGTTTGAGTTCTATCTGCTCCAGACGCATATCATAACATCCCTGGACAGGTTAATTTGAAAAAAAAATTAAGGACTTTGTTTCTTCTGAGGATATTTAATCTTTGGAATGGTCTATCTCAGAGGGCAGTGGGAGCTCAGTCATTAATAATGTTCAAAATAGGATTTGAGGATACTAATAACATCAGGGGATTCTGCAGGGAAATGTTTTTGAGGTGGATGATCAGCATGGCCTAGAATGGCAGAGGGGCTGAATGGCCTATTCCTGTGTTTACCAATTGATTTATGTAACTGACAATCCTTGTTCCTAGGGACCACTCTTATGAATTTTTTTGTACCCTCTCTAAATGTTTTCACATCTTGTGAGACTTGTCTTCAAAATTAGGTACACTACTTCATTGAAGCTGAATGAGAATTTCAGAAAGGATAACCGAAATCTCCTTGCTTTTGCACTCCATGCCCCTATTTAACTGGACTGTACTATATGCCTTAATAAGGAGTAACTGAAGCTACTTCATTTTGTATGCATCTGCTCCTTCACCCTTTTTCAAATTGAATCCTTTATTTCCATGTGCTGTCTACCAAAATGCATCACCTCACACGTCTCTGAATGAAATTTTATCTGTCACATGTCTGACCATTGCAACAGCTCGTGTACATCCTCTTTTGTTTATTGCAATATTGCCAACTTTCATGTTATCCTACATTTTAAAATCATGCCCTGCAGTCCTTAAGCCTAGGTCATAGTATGTATTATGAAAACCAGTGGTCCCTGTACTGACCCTATGGAGAAATTGCACTACATACCTTTCTCTATTATGCAAAACAATAATTATCACTACTGTTTTGACATTCATTTTTACTTTCAATTTTGCTTTCATTGTCGTTGCAGCTGTTGGTAACAATTTTCAATTTAATATTCTACCATAGATAAGCTGTTAAAAATAAGAAAATGGTAGATAGGTTAAATACACAAATTTGCAGATGTCTGAAATTCTGCAGACATTTTATATCTTTAAGAGGGGAGGTGGGAGGCTGATTGCCCTTGACATCAAGGTAGCATTTCACCAAATGTGGCTTCCTTAGTAAATCTGAAGCCATCAGGAAATGGGGAAAGCACAAAGGAAGATGCTCTAAATGAAACAGCTCCAAAAGCAGGTGAGCGGCTGGGAATTCTATAGCAAATAGCTTGCCTCCTAACTCCCTACAGCATGTCCATTATCTACAAGGCAGAAATCAGATGTCTGCTGGGTTAATCTTTACTTGTCTATATGAGGGTAGCTCTAACAACATTCAAAAAACTTCATGCCATCCAGAACAAAGTAGTCTGCTCGATTAGCATGTGATCCTACACTTTCAACTTTTATTCCTTTCACTACTGAGGTGGCCAACAAGCTGCACTTCTACTTGCTATGCATTCACCCAAAGCATCTTCCAAATACATAACCTCTACCACCGAAAAGAACAAGGGCAGCAGATCCAGGGTAACATTACCATCTTCAAGTTCCCTTCTAAACCACACATCAATATAATTTGAAACCATATCACTTCCTTCATTGTCACTGGGTATATACCCTGAATCTTCTTCTGACGATCCCTGGATGTGTCTACACCATGTGGATTGCAGTGGTTCAAAAAAGTGGCTTAGCATGTTGAGGGTAATCAGAAATAGGCAACCATTCTAGGCCTTGTTAGCCTTGCCCACATTTCACAAATAACTTAAATAAAAATTTAAAGTTTGCGCCTATAATTTGTAGTGTCACTGCTGGAATTGCACCTAAACGACAAGCAAATATCTGTTTTTCATTGCCCCTCTTCTGTATTTTTAAAGACTTTTGTAAAAAAAAAAAATCCTTTTGAAAAGGTACTCTGGTTTTAAAATGCTTTCCAGATTTTTCTTTCTGTATAAGTATGTCAGGGAGAGAGGCCAGTAGGGAATTAGTGGGTTAATTTAAAGGAAATCAGCAAAAGCACATTTGACATCCCTAAGCTATCAGAGGCAATGCAACAACTTAATAAAGTGGGAATCTGTTTGCTGAGGGTCTGAACTCCCACCTCTCCATCACCTGTCTATTCACTGTATAAAATCAAGAAATTGTACAGGTTTTTTGAGAATTTATTGGAAAAATTTGACAAACACTAAATAATTCAAAATGATTGTCTGCGTACACTCAAGTCACAGGAGTGAAAAGGTTTGCTTCATCTTGAAGTGTAAACTGAAGTTGAAGTTTGCAAACCTGGTAGTCTAAGGAGTTTTATTTGCTTTTAAAACTGCAGCAATTGTTTAGCAATTAAATTCTATGTAGTGTGTATGTTTAGATGAATTTGTGTTTTGTATCAGTGATACATGCTTTTAACACAGCATAGTCTGAACTGTGCAAAGTTAGTATATATTGAGAAATACTTCCCCTTAATTCATTTGGACTGATGTCTGGTCTTTATTCATGTGTATAGGTTTGCATTAAATTCAGATTTATAATAAATAATGTTAATTCCAAACTTGCTAATAAAGAGTTAAAAGTGTACTGGAAGTTACACACATTTTTCAAAATTTTACATTAGAGATTTGAGTTAACTGGATATCTCAATATTGGGAAACGAATTATTACACCTTGTTTTGTAGATATACATCTCCGGATTTTCTTTATGTTCGGTCTTGGTTACCTTGTATATTTTTTGCTGGTGGAATAACAATGGGAAATATAGGACGCCAGTTAGCAATGGTGAGTAAATTGGCACACCTTTTTTATCAGTTGATTTGTGTTCAGTGGATGTTTACGCATAGTCTCTCCATTGTTTCGGGATTTTCTGATTAAAAGAGAATAAAATCTGGGCCTCAACCAAACTGGTTAGTTTGTATTTTTTATTCTAAGATAGCACTTTATACAAAATGGAACTAGAGAAATGCTTTCTTTATTTAATGAATCAGTTTTCTTTTATATACTTGTCAGATGCTTTCTATGTTGTGCTGAGTGTGTAAGTTTTATGCTTCCTTTTATAATTGAAGTGAAATTATAACTGCACCAACCTCTATCACAAGCAGCTAGAATAATTTATGTGGAGAGGTGATGGTGTAATCTTAGTATTGCTAGACTATTACAGTAAATCCTCTGTATCTGCAAAGTCATGAATCGTGAATTTGCCCATCCACACTAAAAATTAAGTAATAACAAGAAATAACATCTGTGGACAAAAACTCTGCATCTGCTATATTTTTAGCCATTTTAACCATTTCAAATAGCTTTGCATTTGCAAATTTCATCAATCATTAGGATTCTCAGGAATGGAACCCTTGCAAATATGGAGGACTGACTGTAATTTGGAGATTTGGGTAATGTTCTGAGGGTAGCAAATGATGGAATTTGAATGCAATAAAAAAAAGTCTGGAATTGAGATAAGGGTTGTCTCAGTGCCTTCCTCAAGTCATTAATGCAGTTGGTGAAAACAGAAAACTATACATCATTGTGGAAGAGGACATTCCATCAAACAAAGCCCAAATCCAGGGAAAGGAGGAATGTTCAGTTCTGTATTTTAGAGATTTTCTTTGTGCAGAGTCACATCTGATTTGAAAATGGAAATATGATAGAAAACTAAAGACATTTCTGCACGCTCTGATAACTTTTGTAATTGGATTAGATTAGATTACAGATTAGATTACATTACAGCGTGGAAACAGGCCCTTCAGCCCAACAAGTCCACACCGACCCGCCGAAGCGTAACCCACCCATACTCCTACATTTACCCCTTACCTAACACTACGAGCAATTTAGCATGGCCAATTCACCTGACCTGCACATCTTTGGACTATGGGAGGAATCCGGAGGAAACCCACGCAGACGCGGGGAAAACGTGCAAACTCCACACAGTCAGTCGCCTGAGGCAGGAATTGAACCCAGGTCTCTGGCGCTGTGAGGCAGCAGCGCTAACCACTGTGCCGCCGTGGACTGTTTAGATGGAGATTCTTCAAATTAATTGGATAAAGCAATCTCCATAATAGACCATAAGATATAGGAGCAAAATTAAGCAATTTGGCTCATCGCGTTTGCTTTGCCATTCAATCATAGCTGATGCATTTCTCAACCCCATTCTCCTGTCTTTTCTGATAACTCTTGAATCCCTGCTAATCAAGAACGAATCTCTGTCTCAAAGACACTCTGTCTTGGCCACTGCCGCCATCTGTGGCAATGAGTTCCACAGATTCATCACCCTCTGTATGAAGAAATTCCTCCTTGTCTCAGTTCTAAAGGATAATTCTTTCAGAGGGTGTGCCCTCGGGTTCTAGTCTTTTCTACTGATGGAACCATCTTCTCTGTTCTGTTCAGGCCTCTCAGTATTCTGTAACTTTCAGTGAGATCCCCCTTAACCTTCTAAACCTCATTGACCCAGAGTTCTCAACTGCTTATATGACAAGCACTTAATTCCTGGGATCATTGTTGTAAACCTCTTCTGGATCCCTCCCAAGGCCAGTATATCCTTCCTTTGATATGAGGTCCACAACTGCTCACAATATTTCCAGATAGTCTGACCAGAGCCTTACAGTACATCCCTGCTCTTTTTCTAGCCCTCTTGTAATGAAAGCCAAAATTACATTTTCCTTTCCTAACTGCCATCTGAACTCCATATTAACCTTAAGAGAAACCTAACTAGGATTCTCTTTGTGCTTCAGATTCTCAAAGCCATCAAATTTAGAAAGTAGTCTATGCCTATTTTTCTTACCAAAGTGCATAACCTCATACTTGCACTTTGTATTCCACCTGCCACTTCTTTGCTCACTGTCCTAACCATGCCAAGTCCTTCTGCAGTCTCTTGCTTCCTGAACATCACCTGTCCCTCCACTTATCTTTGTTGTAAGTTTGCAGGTGACACAATGTCCTCACTCCTTTGTCCAGATTGTTAACGATTAATGTGAATAGTTGTCCCAACACTGACTCCTGTGGTACATTGCTATCCACCAGCTGTCATCCTGAAAAAGATGACTTTATACTCTGTTTTCTGCCAGTCAGCCAATTCTCTATCCACGCCAGTATCTTGCTCTAATACTATGCGCTCTTCTCTTGTTTAGCAGCTTCCTGTGCAGCACCTTATCAAAGGTCTTTTGGAAATCCAAATAGATAATGTCCACTGGCTCTCCTTTGTCTAACATGTTTGTTACCTCCTCGAAGACGTTTAATAGATTTGTCAGGCATGACCTGTCCTTGATGACGCTATGCTGACTCAGTCATATTTTACCGCACACTTTGCAAGTACTTCACAATCTCATCCTTAATGGACTATCCGATCTTATCGACAATCAAGGTCAGGCTAACTAGTCTGTAATTACCTGTTTTCTGTCTGCCTCCCTCCTTAGTCAGGGGGTGTTACATTAGCTGTTTTCTACTTCTTTTGTGACTCCAATGATTCCTGAAAGATCACCACCAAAACCTTAGCTATCTCCTTCAGAAAGTTGAAGTCTGGGGTGTAGTCCATTCTGTCTGGGTGATTTATCCACCATCAGACCTTTCAGCTTTCCCAACACCTTGTCCTTCGTGATAGCGATTATATGTATCCCTAATTCTTAACGCTCTCAAAGTTCTGGTATGCTGTTGGTGTCTTCTACTGTGAAGACTGATGCAAACTACTTTTTCTGTAGCATTTTTACTTTTCTCATCTAATTTTTCAGTAAGTCCAATATCCACTCCTGACTCTTGTCTTTTATATATCTAAAAAAAACTCTTGCAATTTTATTTTATATTAGTAGCTAGTGTACCTTCATTTCACCTTCTCTCCTTGCCTTTTTGCTTTTTTAGCTGTCCTCTGCTGATTTTGAAAGGCTTTTCAATCCTCTGGCTTCCCAGTAAACTTCATTCCATTGTATGCTTTTATGCTGTCTTTGACTTCCCTTGTCTGTCATGGTTGCCTCATGCTCTTAGCTTCTTCTTCCCTGGAGTGAATTTTTTGCTGTGCCTCCCAAATTACCCCCAGAAATTCCTGTTATTGCTACTCCATCTTATTTGCTGCTAGGCCCCCTCCCCCTTTCCAATTAACTCATGCCAACTCCCCCTCAGTGTCTTTGTTATTGCCTTTATTCAATTGTAATACTGTTACATCTGATTCCAGCTTCTCTCTCTCAAGCTGCAGGGTGAATTCTATCGTATTGTGAGCACTGCTCTTGGCGTACCTTTACCTTAAGCTCCATGACAAGTCAGTCTGGAACACATCACCAAATACAGAATTGCCTGTTCCCTCATGGGCTCAACCTCAAGCTGTTCCAAAAAAAGATCTTGTAGACCTTCCACATTTTTTGGGACCTGCTACCAACTTGATTTTCTCAGACGACCACCATATTGAAGTCCACCATAATTATTGTAATAATGCCTTTCCTACATGTCTTTTCTCTCTCCTGGTTTATTTTCTGCCTCACAGAAGGCCTGTATGTAATTACCCTAGCGGTACCTCAACTCTACCCATACAGATCATATGTCTTCTGACCATACGTCATTTCTTCTATTGATTTAATTTCATTCTTACAAGCAAGGCAGCCATGCCCCCTGCCTGTCTACTTGTCTTATTGATAGCATGGGTTGTAGACTTGAAGTGATAATGGAAACGTTCAGCAGGTCAGGCAGCATCTGTGGGGTAAAACAGTTAATGTTTCAGGTCAGTGATCCTTAATGTGAACCCTGCATTTCTCTACTGATGATGTCTGACCTGTTAATTGTTTCTAGCATTTTGTGCTTTTCTTTCAGGTTGCCAGCATCTTCATTATTTTGCATTTGCAATGTTTTCTTCTATTCTTTAATACTCCAGTTGAATTTATAGGTGACTTTACAAGTAAAGAAATAACACAACGTTCATAATTGATAGTCTTCAGGTTTTGTACAATTTATTTACCATGATCTCTTTGTGTTTTCTTTCTGATTACAGTATGAGTGTAAAGTTATTCCAGAGAAGCCTCATCAAGATTGATGTACTATTGTGGAAATTTGAAGATTTCATATAGACAATTGGAATTAAAGATGATATGCCAAATGAATGTAAAAAGCTGTAAATAAGGTTTTTGGTTTCAAAATTGCAGTTTTTTTCACTGCTACATGAGCTGCAATCTGTGATTGCTCGTGGTATAAAATGTCCTGTAAATCATTGTGTAGCAAATACACATGCAACATCATACAGCTACACGCAACTCTAGATTCAGTCTTATTACATGGAAAATGTTCATTTTAATCCCATGGAAATATTTTGAAACATAACTGCTGATGTGCGGTTCTAAACAAGTATGTGATTTCATTGCTCTTTTAGTTTCAATCTGGATGAGCAAAAGTTTCAGATTTTATACTTCATTTAAGATAGTCATTGAATAGAATCCTACAATTATTTAGCTAGTTCAATTTTTAAATATCTTTAAAATTTACATTTTTTAAAAAGTGTCAGCTTGCATGGGTTCATTTATAAATCTTTAAAACTTCAGATGATTAATATTTGAATGAAGTGCAAAATTAATATCTGATTTTTTTTCAAATATATTTTGTATAAAGATAATATTTCATAATATGTTGCCTGAGAAGGAATGTAACATCTGAATTTTGGCTCATCCCCATTCTTAGAATCCTAATGTAGCAATAGAAATATAGTATTTACAGATGCATGAAACTTCTGAACCAACATACGTGCAGAAATGTGTAGTACTATTGAAGCAATATACTCTGTTGATACTTCAAAACATTGTGATGTCTGTGATTAACTAGTTTAGTGGGACTTGAACATCTCCTTCAACATATTGAAGATTGATCTGCATTTTCATTTCACTTCTGTAAAATTTAAGAACGCATATTACTACATGCTTTGAGAATATAAGGTTTTCATTTGTGGTAAGGACATCTTACGTAGCAGCCAAATGTAAAATTATAAGCCTGTAAGTTAAAGAAATTTATGTACAAAATGATAATGCAAATTGTTCTTATTTTGTCAGTTTTGTGAAGTTCTTTCATGGGGCTTTTTTTTCCAAAGAAGACTTTCATTTGTAAGTGGGATAAAATCATTTAGCCTCAAGTATTTTAGACTAATTTATTATTCAATATATATACTGAATATTCCAATAAAATATATTTCAGTAAAGCTGGCTGCTCCAGTCCTGTTTTGTCACATAGTGCAACCCTTGATGCTTTTTAATGGTAGATTAGATTAGATTAGATTCCCTAAGTGTGGAAACAGGCCCTTCGGCCCAACAAGTCCACACCGACCCTCCGAAGAGCAACCCACCCAGACCTATTCCCCAACACCTAACACTATGGACAATTTAGCATGGCCAATTCACCTAACCTGCACATCTTTGGATTGTGGGAGGAAACCGGAGCACCCGGCGGAAACCCACGCAGACACGGGGAGAATGTGCAAACTCCACACAGACAGTTGCCCGAGGCAGGAATTGAACCCGGGTCCCTGGCGCTGTGAGGCAGCAGTGCTAACCATGATGGTGTCTATGGAAAATGAAGATCAAGTAACAAAATTTACCCAGAAGAACTTTCTAATTGGAATTGTGGAAGGAGTTCAAATATGTATGGGATTGGTATAAACTCTATATGAATTATATACCCACATGTCTATAGAAAGACATTTTGTTACATTTGAAACAACCACAATTCACCTTTTTTTGCACTGTGGCAGTTACCAAAATTTGAAACAAATGATATGATTTCAGGTTAACATTAAGTTACAGGTATAAAATCACATGAATACAATATCTTGTCTGGGGTCAAATAGTTTGTCACAAAATTCTTTAGTATGCTTTCTTCACATCTTTTAAAGTGGTGATTTTAAAATGTTAAGGCCATCATCCAAGATTTTTCTAAGTGACTGCACAAATGGGAACTTTGCAGTGTGCTATTTAATGTAATTGTTTATGATTGCCAGGATTTTCTTCTTTAATTGCAATAGAATTAGTAAAGAGGACAGATATCTAAGCATTTTATATGTATTTTAGCTGAGTGAATTTCTAACCATCAATTGCTACGACTATGTAAACTTATGTTTATTTTGGTTTATCAGTGTGCAAAAAAGATTGGGGATCCTGCAGTAGTTAAATAGCGTAGTGTCATAGTCATGAAAGGAATTTCGAGGGAACTCTGTTATCACTTTAAAGCAAATGCTGTCATATTTTCACAATAAAAGTTTGCACTGCAGTTTATATTGCAAAATTTACTCTGATTTTATTAATAATTCTGGTGAAGTGCAAAGATTGATTTTCAATCTTCATTTATTATCAACTTTGACATTTGCCTCCACATCACTGAGTTGATCAGTATCTTTTAGTTTTGAATGAATCTTCCCTTTCAACATACACATGCCGTGCAACTCTCAAAAGCATTGCAAGCTACAAGTGCCTTACCAAATGAAATTCTTGCTTACAATTTTTACACTTTCCATCATTTTCCATCTCATTCACACTGATGCATCTTGTTTCTATTGCTTTGCTCAGTCAGATAAATTTAGCATATCCAGGAATTGAGCATGGTATAATATTTTCCCACTTAGTCTTTGCTAGATGGTAGAACCATCTGCTGCAGTGGAATTAGGATTTTGTTCCAGGAAGTTGCAGATGTCAGCAGTATCCTGCTGAGAGAGTCTGATATATTGACAGTTTATTTCGTGTCTGTTGACTGTGTTGAGAGGAATATGGTTGAGGAGAAAGTAGCTAGTGCTGATGCCATTAGTAATGGTATTGCTTGTCTTCCCCACAACAGACATACAAGGTGCATTGATGTCATGTATGAATTTCGGTGCCAGGTGCCTAGGCATACATCCTAGTGATTGGCTGATCAAATTAAATAGCACATTCCTTTGTTTTATAATGGGCACTTGCTCAAGCAGTCGATGTTTGCAGAACCCTAAACAAATACAAGATTTGCTGCAAACTGTGATTCCATAATTGGGCAACAATTGCTTAACAGTTCTGCATGTGTCAAAATCTATACTTAGAACCAATTTATGCTCAGCAGTTTAGCTTGTGACATGATTTAATTATAGTTGCTAGAATCACATTATTTACATCAATAGAGACCCATCTTTTTAAAGTGAATCTGTTTAGGTCTTCCAACTTTGAATTACCTAGGAGATTGTAGAGCTTATAGTTCCCAATTGACTGAGGTATGCCACTGAGGAAACCATCAGGACTATCTTGCCAATCAGTCAGCACCCTTTCTAGTGTAGTATAAATTGATTGATTATTTTAAATTTGATATTCTTATAGCTTTCCAGATAAATGCAAGAGGAAAATGTATAGCAATAGAACTGTTAGGAAAATAATTCCAGGCTTTTTAATTTCTTACGTTGGAGGAATGGAAAAGATTATTCATTTGATTATTACTTTGTCCATCTGTCTTAAGTTATTGCTGAGGTATAAAATATTATAGATGTTTAAACAAAACATTAAAATGTCGTTCTGATTTGTATTTTCAAGTAAATGAAATACTTCAAAAGGGGCTTATTTCATTACACACAAAATTGCTTAAACTATTTCAGCCTTTCCCTTTTGCTATGCTTTAAGAACATTATGGAAAGTTCACATACAGACACATCTCTTGGAAGTTAATTGGGAGAAAAAGTCTACTGGTAGATTTCTTTTGAAAAAAATTGTACAGCTGAGAGACCTTAAAATATAGCTATGAAATCATACAGTGCAGAGGAGGCAAATCAGTTGATTGAGTCTTTGTGGATAAAAACTACCCATAATCTACATTAGCCCCACTTTCCAGGACTTGGCCCATAGCCTTGAATGTTGTAACATTTTAAGTGCTCATCTCCATTTTTGTTTTGGAAGGAAGATTAGGGTTTTCACTGACCTTTTGTGCAGCTGCCTTTTCTTTTTTGCTCTGAGTTTCTCTCTCGCTCTTGTGAAAATTAGTTTATTACTTGATAATTCAGCTGTCCCCCTGGAATGATTTAAAGCTTGCAGCCATTGCTATACAATGGAGACTGGGATGGGGGGGGGTCATGTCCTGTTCACCCCCACGTACAATAACCTCTCCAGCTTCCTTCCAATTTCACCTTGGACATAGGAAGTCTGGAAATGTATTGTTTTTTTTTTAAACTGGGTAAGCCAGAAGCAATATCCATTCAATGGCGGGGTTGTACACCAATAATTAGTTATTCAATTGAGTTGCACACGAATAATTGATTATTCAGTTGAGAACTTTTCTGAAACTTACAGTTGTGTTCAGAAATGGTAAAGGGCAGCTAACCTACCTTGTTGGTGTCTTTTTAAATAAAAGTTCAGAAAAAAAATATTGAATATGAATAGGACAATCTTCACTCGACTTAACAGTGTGTTAAAAAAGTGACATTTTGAAATCATTATGTATATGCTAATGAAGTTATATTTGTTCTCTAATATAATGGCCCTTCCTCCCTGAAATGTAAACTTTCATTTTTGTATAGCATTGTCAATATATTCAGACACCTCAAGCTGTTTCATAGAGTAAGGAGAAACATGCAATCAAGAAGGGATGGGACTTCAGGACATCTTCAAGGTGACCATGCAAGGACAGTAAGATTAAATATTAAAGTAGAGCAATAACTATTTTGATCTTAAACATACCTTGAGTGCAGTACCAAAGAGGAGAGGTAGTGGTGAGAGATGGAATGAGAGCATATGAAAGTGCATTGATTGATGCAGGGAAGCCACAGAGAACATAATAGAATAAAGGCAGTAGTCTTGATGCTCAAGACAATGTTTTGCCACATAGAATTAACGAAAAACTTTGAAGAGAATTTCAGGAGAAAAACTGGCCTAGATTTTCCTATCTATGGTTAAATAACAGCTTTTTTCACCTTGTTGGTAACAAACTTGCACCTATGGCTGTAGTCATTATCCATGTGTTTTAATGTGATGCACTCTACAAGGAATCTATGGTAAAAAAGTTTTACCAAGGAATCTATGGTGCCTGGCAAAAGAACAAAGAATAATCAAGTTCTTTAACTGATGACATAATGTTTAAATCACAAAGTTAACAAAGGGAAGTATGGGTTACATTAGTGTACAGGCAAGAAGGTAGACTGGATTTTTGTGATGGAGGAAAATGTATGTGTGTATTTTTACTCTGAAGCAAAGCACATCAGTTGTCCAACATATTGCTTTTATAAGGAGGGCTATCTGCCAGGAGTTGATGTGATGTGTATTACCCTTGCTATTAACCTAATTGAGTGGCCTATTTGCACCCACACTTGTCATTTTCCCAAAGACAAATGGGCCCCATGCTGTATCTGGGCTTTGTTCAAGCAGATGAGCCATCTCATCAGCAGGACAATATTAAATGAAGAATCTGGCATTAAATTCCTTGTTCAAAGGCAGGGACTTGTGCTTGCACATGATCACAAAGTGCCAATTAATTTCTGCATCTGAGGAAATGATATTAAACAGCCTGTTGCTGTATAATAACCTCTGAAGAAATAGAACAATGATGAGGCATCTGAGTCAGTTTTAACATTCAAGAAGATCCTGACTGATCTGAATGTGGCCTTTTTCCACTTTCTTCCTGCTGCTGGTCAAATCTTGAATACATCAAAATCTGTTAAACTCAACATTGAACATATTCAATGACCTACTGTACTACTGGCCAGAGAGCAGAATTCCAAATTAATGACACTTTAAGGGAAGAACTTTCTCCTCATCTCTTTTTTTAAATGGAAGCCTCTTATTTTTAAATTGTGCTGCTTATTTCTGGATTCCTTACAAAGGCAAACAACCTTCCAGAATCATCCATGTCAAACTCCCTCAGAATCTTTTGTGTTTCAATCAGGTCGTCACTCTTCTAAACATCAGTGAGTATAAGCCTAACCTGCTCAACCATTCCTTATAAAACAATTCATTCATCCTAGGAATCAACCAAATAAATTCTCTGAACTGCTTTCATCACAGATATATTGCTTCTTCAGTAAAGGGACCAAAAGTTTATATGATATTCTGTGCAGTTCTCATAAATATCCTAAGGAGCTGTAGCAAGACATCTGCACTTGAACCCCTTGGAATAAAATCCATAATTCCATTTGCTTTCTTAATTACATGCTAAATCCACATGCAAATGGTTTTGTTCAGAAATTGCAAAGGCTAACTGACTCTTGATAGTCATCTAACCTGCTTTGTTAATCTTACTCTTAGTAAAAGACAAATTTCAGAGAAGTATTAACTGAATGCAGTCCATGTTTAAAGATGTGAATAGGACAGTTTTCACTGTAATTGTCTGTATGCAAGCAAAAAGTGATGGCTTGGAATGATTGCAAAAGTCATAGTACGCATGGTATTTCTTTTCTGCTAATACAATAGGTCTTCCTTCTTGAAATGAGAACTGTTTACATTTATGTAGCATGCTTAACATTGTAATATTTATATACAATAATATAAACAGTTATAATTATTTGTATTTATATAATGTTCATGCTTTACCTGTATATCTGCAACTGAGATGCAGAAGAGAAATAACTGCTACAATTTCACAAGGGCAGGCCTTTGGTCTTTTAAACTTCATGAATATAGGAACACTCAACCCAAGCTCTCCTCAAACATTTTAGCCTTTGTGTAGCCGTGCACCTTATAATTATACATTGACCTTGAGTGGAGATGAGACCAGCAAATGGTCTCAACATTGGGATCCCAATAATCTTAATAAAACCTAACCCAAAGAATGGGAAAAACTGATCAGATCAAGGGAGAGAGATAAAAGTTATTTTTTAAATAAATATTTTAGTTTTATGTATCTTGAAGTGTTCCAACAAGCTTTTATTTCAGAAGGAATGAGATTCCATAATTATAAATTAAGTTTCCAGGTCAGAAAGACATCAGCAATTATCAATTACTATTACCAAAGAAATTAGCAGACTCTTAAATACACAGTTTTAAAATTTTTAATCTTTTTTTACTTGGGAAGCATAGAAAACATAGGAAGAGGTCTGAGCCTGTTCCACCATTCAGTGAGATCATGGCTGATCTGTGGCCAAATTCCATGTACAGAGAAACCTCGATTATACAGCATTTGATGATCCAAAGATCGGCGAGAATGCAAGGTCCCGAAGTTCAGCTGAACTATGTTATCCGGCATTCAATTATCCAGAACTTGATTAACGGAATGAAATACTTCCCACCCATGTCCTTCAGATAATCAAGGTTTCTCTGTACTGCCTTATGTGCCATGTCCTTTCCAACCTTTGCTTAACAAAAAAAGGCCTATCTCAGATTTAAACTTAACAACTGATTCGACATCCACTGTCATTTGTGGAAGAGAATTACAAACATCTACCAGCCCTTGTGTATGGAAGTGATTCCTAACATCTCTCCTGAACAGTCTGGCCCTAATTCTCAGACAATGTCCCTTTGTTCTAGAATCTTTAACCAGTGGAAATGGTTTATCTGTATCTACCCTTTCTTTTCCTGTTAATATCTTGAATGCATTGATCAGATCACACTTTAATTTGCCAAATTCTAAAGAAAACAGGGCAAATTTGTATAATCTGTCCTCATGACTTAACCCCTGAAGTCCAGGTATCATACTTGAAAACCTATGTTGTACTCCCTCCAAAGTTATTATACGCCACAGTACTCCAAGTGGGGTCAAAGCAGTGTTTTGTATGGCTGCAGCATAACTTCTGCATCCTTATTCTTCAGTCCTCTAGATATAAAGGCCAGCATTCTATTAGCTTTCTTATATATTGTCTGCACCTGTTTGTGACCTTTTAAAAATCTATCCACTTGAACCCCCAAGTCTCTTTAGGTACCCACTGTATTTAACGTCATGCCATCTAGAAACTACCCTGATCTATCCTTTTTCTGTCCAAAATGAATAACCTCACACTTGCTTGCATGGAAATATTATGGAACCAATGAATATTTAACCAAACATTCAAGTCATGATAGTCATTTCATTGCCAAGGCTGTCAATGAAGATTGCATTGGTTATTATTGTGGATAAGAAATATATTATGAGTTTGGTTTCCACATTCAGTTGTATCTGTACAGATGTTAAAGTAGCTGATATATTGATCCTATAATAATGGTGTGCACTGACAGCCTCACCACCGTTATTCCAGAAAATTGGGATGTGTTTCTCAAAGGTGTTGGTGCAATGTAATTGTGCCAGGTTGCTGTTTTTTTTTTCTCTTTTTTATTCCTTTCTATTCCTTTCGAATTTCAATCTAGTTAGCATTAAGTGGGATGCCGTTTTATGTTGTATTAGCAATATTAGAATTAAATGATTCATACTAGCTGTAAGCTTTAGTGACTTCTGTTCACCTTCACGTCTTCAATGTTAAGAATTAATTCTACTATGTTGTGACAGTTGGAGACTGTGTAATGTCCTTACACACATTTTGAGTCTTGAAGGCATTGAAAATATCAATTTCTACCAGTCCTAATGTGTGGCCAGTAAAATGCAGCAGTCATCAACTTGTAATTATGAGTCCTATCAATAAGTGATGGAATATGGTCACATTTCTATTAGCAATAGTACTTGGGTTTAGCAATCTGCTCCTGAGGAGGACGATTGCAAGAGAGGATAATGAATGTTTATGGCATGTTAGATGCTACCAACATTATTTTATTTTGATACTGCTTTTACAATATCTATTATGGCCATTAAGACCACTTTTTTTGCAGTAAGGCCTTGACCTCTTTCAGGTCATGAACTGTCTCATGTCCTTAATAATATTTTACAACATGTTCAATCATAATAAGTAAAAAATTATTTTAATTTTAGAAAAATTTATTCTCTGAAAATTGTAGTAGCATGATAAAAACCCAACATAAAAAGCTGTTTACAGAGCAGCACATTGAATTGGCTGACGAACTGAGCTTTTGCATTTTGGTGGTAAGTGCTCCTCTAATTGATGAAAATTTGCAATCCATATGCAAAGATTATCAAAACTGCCCTTTATATAAATGCTAGCATAAATTCCTGGATATTATTAGGATTGAGGAACTAGTTAAAATCTGATTCCCCCTTCTTGAAACTGTTGCAAATTGTCTCTGTCCTTTTTACTGAAAATCAGATCCAAAGATGTGGAAGCATTGTCTCAATGTGATTTTCGGAATGAAGAGCAGAGAAAATTTCCCTTCAGAGTCTGAAAACAAAGAATTTTTAAAACTTTTTCACAGATTTTTGGGTGTTACAAGCCAAGCCAATGTCTGTTGAGCATCCTTAATTACCCTTAATTACCCTGGCTGTTGTACACCCAGGGAAAAAGAATACAGAATATAGAACATTACAGTGCAGTACAGGCCCTTTGGCCCTCGATGTTGCGTCAATCTGTGGAACCAATCTGAAGCCTACCTATTCCATTTCATCCATATGTTTATCCAATGATCATTTAAATGCCCTTAAAGTTGGCGAGTCTGTGACTGTTGCAGGCAGTACATTCCATGCCCCTACTACTCTCTGAGTAAAGAAACTACCTCTGACATCTGTCCTATATCTATCACCCCTCAATTTAAAGCTATGTCCCCTTGTGCTAACCATTGCAATCCGAGCTAAAAGGCTCTTACTGACCACCCTATCTACTCCTGATTATCTTATATGTCTCAATTAAGTAAGCTCTCAACTTTATTCTCTGTAACGAAAACAGCCTCAAGTCCCTCAGCCTTTCCTTATAAAACCTTCCCTCAATACCATGCAAAATCCTAGTAAATCTCCTCTGAATCTTTTCCAAAGCTTCCACATCCTTCCTATAATGTGGTGACCAGAACTGTTTCGCAATACTCCAAGTGCAGCCGCATCAGAGTTTTGTACAGCTGTAGCATGACCTCATGGCTCTAAAACTCAATCCCTCTACCTATAAAAGCTAACATACCGTATGCCTTCTTAACAACCCTATCAACCTGGGTGTCAACTTTCAAAGATCTATGTACATGGACATCTCTGCTCATCTACACTACCAAGTGTCTTACCATTCACCAAGTGTCTTACCAATACTTTTTATTCCTGTTGCTCCTTCCAAAGTGAATCATCTCACACTTTTCTGCATTAAACTCCTTTTGCCACCTCTCCTCCTAGCTTATCTATGTCCCTTTGTAACCTGCAACATTCTTCAGCACTATCCACAACTCCACTGACCTTAGTATCATCCACAAATTTACTAACCTATCCTTCTAGGCCATTTTAAAAAATGACAAACAGCAGTGGCTCCAGAATAGATCCTTGTGGTACACCACTATTAAATAACACCAGGATGAACATTTACCATCAACCACCACCTGCTGTCTTCTTTCAGCAAGCCAATTTCTGATCCAAACCACTAAATCACCCTCAATCCCATGCCTCCGTATTTTGTGCAATAGCCTGACATGGGGAACCTTATCAAATGCCTTACTGAAATCCATTTACACTACATCAACTGCTTTGCCCTCATCCACCTTTTTGGTCACCATCTCAAAGAACTCAATAAAGTTTGTGAGGCACGACCTACCCTTCACAAAACCATGTTGACAATCTCTCATCAACTTATTCCTTTCTAGATGATTATAAATTGTATCACTTATAACCTTTTCCAACACTTTACCCACAACCAAAGTAAGACTCACTGGTCTATAATTAGCAGGGTTGTCTCTACTCCCCTTCTTGAGCAAGGGGACAACATTTGCTATCCTCCAGTCTTCTGGCACTATTCCTGTTGACAATGACGACATAAAGATCAAAGCCGTAGGCTCTGCAATCTCCTCCCTCGCTTCCCAGAGAATCCTAGGATAAATCCTGTCCGGCCCGGGAGACTTATCTATTTTCACACTTTCCAGAATTGCTAATACTTCCTCCTCGTGAACGTCAATCCCATCTAGTCTAGTAGCCTGTATTCAGTATTCTCCTCGACAACATCGTCTTTTTCCAGTGTTATTTAATGCTTCCCCAACTCCTCGGACTCCATGCACAACTTCCCACTCCTATTGTTGATTGGCCCTAACCTTTCTCTAGTCATTCTCTTATTCCTGATATACCTATAGAAAGCTTTAGGGTTTTCCTTGATCCTATATGCCAACGATTTCTCATGACCCCTCCTGGCTCTTGTTAGCTCTCTCTTTAGGTCTTTCCTGGCTAATTTGTAACTCTTAAGTGCCCTAATTGAGCCTTCATGTCTCATCCTAATACCGTATAAGCCTTCTTTTTCTTCTTGACAAGAGATACAACTTCTCTGGTAAACCACGGCTCCCTCACTTGACCACTTCCTCCCTGCCTGACAGGTACGTGCTTATCAAGGACACAGTAAATGTTCCTTGAATAAGCTCCACATTTCAACTGTGCCCATCTCCTGCAGTTTCCTTCCCTATCCTATGCATCCTACACCTTGCCTAATCACATCATAATTGTCTTTCACCCAGCTATAACTCTTGCCCTGTGGTATACAGTATACCTGTCCCTTTCCATCGCTAAAGTAAACATAACCGAATTGTGGTCACTATCACCAACGTGCTCACCAACCTCTAAATCTAACACCTGGCCATTTTCATTATCCAGTACCAAATCCAATGTGGCCTCCCCCTTGTTGGTTTGTCTGTATTTACTGTGTCAGGAAACCATCATGCACACATTGGACAAAAAACTGACCCATCTAAAGTACTCGAACTATAGTATTCCCAGTCAATATTTGGAAAGTTAAAGGGACCCATAACAACTACCCTGTTAGTCTCACTTCGATCCAGATTTATCTTTGCTATCCTTTCCTCTACATCTCTAGAACTATTCGGAGGCCTATAGAACACTCCTAACAGGGTTACCTCACCTTTCCTGTTTCTAACCTCAGCCCATAATATCTCAGTAGACGAGTTATCAAACATCCTTTCTGCCACTATAATACTGCTCTTGACTAACAATGCCATCCCCCCCCCCACCCCCCTTTTACCATCTTCTCTGTTCTTACTGAAACATCTAAATCCTGGAACCTGCAACAACCAATCCTGTCCCTTCTATATCCATGTCTCAGCAATGGCCACAACATTAAAGTCCCAGGTACCAACCTATGCTGCACGTTTACCCACCTTATTCTGGATGATCCTGGCGTTGAAGTAGACACACTTAAACAACCTTTCCACTTGCCAGTGAACTCTTGCGACCTTGAAACACATATTTAACCTCACTACTCTCAACATTCTGGACACTGGAACTACAATATAGGTTCCCATCCCCCTCCTGAAATAATTTAAACATTGCCGAAGAACAGAAACAAATATCCCCCCCAGGATATTGGTACCCCTCTCGTTCAGTGTAGACCATCTGTTTGTAGAGGTCCCACCCAGCCCAGAATGACTCCCAATTATCCAGGTATCTGAAACTTTCCCTCATGCATCATCCCTGTAGCCATGTGCTCAACTCCCCTCTTTCCTTATTCCTTACTTCACTAGCATGTGGCATGGACAACAAACCAGAGATAACATCTCCGGTTCTTCTAGCACTAAGCTGCCACCTTAGCTCCCCAATTTTCTGCCTTACATTCCCATCCCTTTTCCTAACTATTTTGTTAGTACCTATGTAGACCACGATTTGGGGCTGCTCCCCCACCCCCTCAAGGATCCTGAAAACATGACTTGGGACATCATAAACCCTGGCACCTGGGAGGCAACACACCAACCATGAATCTCTCATTCCCACAGAACCTCCTATCTGACACCCTAACTATGGAGTCCCCAATGACTAATGCTTTGTTCATCTCCTCCCTTTCTTTCTGAACAACAGGGACATACTCTGTGCCAGAGACCTGTACCCCATTGCTTACCTTGGTAAGTGACTCTCAGCCCCAATAGTATCCAAAATGATATACTTGTTATTGAGGGGAATGGCCCTGTACTGCTTGTAGGTTCCCATTCTGTCCCCTGACGGTAACCCATCTGCCTTTTCCTTGTACCTGAGATGTGACGACCTACCTGTAACTCCTCTGATTAACCCCATCTGCCTCCCGAATGATTTGAAGCTCATCCAGCTCCAGTTACAGCTCCCTAACACAGTTTTCAAAAAGCTGCAGGGTGCACTTCCTTCAAATGACGTCAACAGGGACACTAATGGTGACCCTCACATCCCACGTTCTGCGGGAGGAAAATTCAACTGCTCTAACAGCCATTTCCACTATTGTAAATTCCCAAAGAGACTACAGAAAAATAAAGAATTAAAAAAAAACTAGTTACCTTACCAAACCGGCACAGAATTTTTTTTTTGGTTAGAGGAGGAGGATGGGTGAGAGGCACTACCTAAGCAGTGGTTTGGGTAATGCAATCACCCAAATATATTAGTTCACTTACTCAGCAGTCACGTGTCCACTCCTGTTCAGTAACACTCCGCCTATACACAGGTACATTTTAAAATCAGTGATTCATCTCCCCATCAGCCCTAGTCGACGCTCCCGCTCTTCCTGCTGCTAAAACTAAAATGGAGGGCCCCGGCGCTCAAGGAAAGTTTTGAAATCAGTGATTCACCTTCCCGTCAGCTCCCTGGTTGGTGCTCCTGCTCTTCCTGCTGCTAAAACAAAAAAAATGTTTGGAAGGGAGTATTAACTGTTATCATTTGGCAGTCAAACTATCTTCTTTGCTACTATCTTTAAAGCTCTTCCAGTGAGTAATGGATAATTATAATTTAGGATTGTATTTGCAAACAGTACATGGGACTGTTAATTGAACAAAGACTATTTAAATGATGTTGCAAATTGTAAATATTTTATTAAACCAAGATACATATTGTCACATTTATAAAATTCAAAATTTTAGAAAAACTTTTACCAATTTGATATGTTGTGCCAAAAAGGTTTGATCTCTTATCTTGAGCAACATCTTTTATGATTGCATTATTACACATCAACTACACAGATCTTCTAAATCTATTATTTCTACAAAGAGGTAATCACCATTATACATATGTCATATGTCTAATAATAGATTCTCAAACTTTACAAACACAAGTTAAAGCAATGTTTCATATAAATGAGAGTGGGGGGGGGGGGGGGGCACTCTAGCTCACTTGACTAAATAGCTAGTATATGATTGAATCCCCATTTTGGGTTCCGGAGTGTAAGCAGCAGTTGCTAGAACTGTGGCACATTAGCAAGATTAAGATAGTTGTGCTTAAGGATGTGGTCACCCTGCAGCTTAAGAATTTGTAGAGAGAGAAGGAATGATTGATGGCTACACAACAAAGAAGAAGGAGGCAAGAAATGTATGACCTCCTGAAATGCATCTCACTCTCTAATTAAAATTCATATTGAATACTGATGAAAGTGGTTGTTCATTTGACAGTACGACCAAAGGCAAGTCCATGGTACCATACTGGCTCAACTGTACAGAGCACGTATAAGATAGGAAGAAAGATAGTGGTTAGTGCTTTAACGGGGGACAGGCAGGCATTTCTGCAGTGGCAGATGTGAATCTAGAAAGGTATGTTACACCTCTAGTGCCAGGATCAAGGAAGTCAATAGATGACTGCACAGAATCCTGATCGGTCAATGTGAAGAGTCAGTGGTCGTTGTCCACCTCCGTACTAATGACATAGGTAGAAGAAAGGATATTGTCCTTCAGTCAGAGTATAGTGAGATAGGTAGGGAATTAGTAAGCAGGACCTCTAAATTGCTAATCTCCAGATCGCTATTAGCATAGAAACAAGAGAACAGAGTAGATGAATGCAGGGTGGGAAAGACAGTACAGGAGGGAAGGCTTTAGATTGGTGGAACATTGGGATCCTTTCTTGTAGAGTTGGGGTCTGTAATGGTCAGACTGGTTATAATTAAACAGAGTCAAGCCTAATTTTCTACAAAATTGTTTTGATAGTGCTATTGTTGAGGATTTAAACTAAATTGATGCAGGAAACAGGAGGCAAGACAGGAAAAGTTAAGTGAAGAAAATATTGGGATATCCAGATAATGATAGAGTAAGAAATAGTAAAGCATGAGTTTGGTTCAACTTATGAGGGAAGGTATAAAGTCTAAATTATGATTACTGTGAATGTAGATCAATATAGTTACTGGGTTAAGGTCAGATAGTCAAGTGGAAATATGATATTGTAACAAGAAAATGATTTACCTTAAAGAAGAACAGGACGAGGTATTAAATGTTCCTGGATACAATGTGTTCAGGAAAAATAGGGATTGAAGGAAACGCGGTGGGGTGTCAGAATTGATTTGAAGAACATTGTGGTGCTGGAGAGAAAGCAAGTTCCAAATGGCTTAAGGACAGAGTCTATTTAAGTACCGCTAAGGAATAAAAAAATCTGAATTACATTCAGTAATTATATTTGTTACGTTCAGTATGGTATATAATTCACCAACTAGTGGAAAAAGTGTAGAGGAACAAATCTACAAGGAAATTACAGTCCAAGGATTCTAGTATTGTTATTATGGGACACTTTAGCTATTCAAATTTAAATGATAATATTAGCATTGCAAAAGGCAGAGAGGGGCAAGAATTCCTATTGTGTATTCAGGAAAACTTTTGACAGCAATATGTTTCCAGTCTAACTAGAATGAGGCATTGGTTCTTGGTAATGTGGTGGGCCAAGTGGATTAAATGTCAGTCGGAAAACATTTAGGAAACAATAATCATTGCAACATAAGGTTTAGATGGGAAAATAACAAGAAGCAAACCGCAATAAATATACTTAATTGAGGAAAGTTAACTTCAGTGGAGTCAGAATAAAGCTGGCCCACATAAACTGAAATCTCAGGTTAGCAGTAAAATGTGTCACTGTACAATGGTTTCTTTTTAAAGAAGAGAAGGTTCGAGTCCTGTCAAGGTATATTCCGTGAAAGGGAAAGGAAAATCAAACAAATCCAGATCTCTTTGAATGATAAGTAGATGGAGATTCAAATGAAGAAAAAAAAGTGTGCTTATGACAGAATATCATACAATTCAGAATACTGTTCAGAAGTGAACCAAAGTATAGTGGTTAAAAATCACACATCACCAGGTTATAGTCCAACAGGTTTATTTGGAAGCACTAATTTTCGAAGCACTGCTTCATCAGGTGGTTGAGGAACAGAATCATAAGACACAGAATTATGCTCCACAACCACCTGATGAAGAAGCAGTGCTTCGAAAACTAGTGTTTCCAAATAAACCTGTTGGACTATAACCTGGTGTTGTGTGATTTTTAAGTTTGTCACCCCAGTCCAACACCAGCCCCTCCAAATCAAAATTACAGAGGGTACTGAACACACAAATAGGAAAAGCGATGCAAGATTATAAGAAGAAACTGCCAACCAAATGAGAGAGTATCTAAAAGTCTTTTATAGGCATATAAGTAGTCAAAGGATGTTAAGAAGAGGAATGGATGCCATCAAGGACTAAATGTTTATGAAGTCTCCAAGTCACGAGAGTTTGTATAGAAAGCTGTCAGAACTGAAACTAGTTTAGTTATCAGAATAGCAAGGAATTCTCTTTGCCAACTAAGCTGGAAACAGTTACATTAAATAAGAAGTTAAAGACTTAAAATAAGTGTGACACTTCATTGTGATTGAATATCTGTTGTGAAGGATACTGCTGGGAAACAGATTGAAATTTTGTTTTGCTGTTTATGTTAAGATCTTTCAAAACTGCCATATAACTGTCTTAAAGTGAAAGGCAGGAGGTTCAGAGGGGATTTAAGGAAAAAATGTTTTTACTCAGTGGATGGTGAGGGACTGGTATGCATTGATTGGGTGGATAGTTGAGGGGGTTAATCTTGCAATCTTTAAAAAAGTACCTGAATAAACACTTGAAGTGTCATAACATACAAAGTTATAAGTCAAGTGTGGGAAAATAGGATTAGTGTAGGCAGTAGCATATTTTTTGATGGTATAAACTTGGTGAACTGAAGATCCTTTTCTACAGTGTATGATTCTTTACATTTTTAAAATTTGTGTAATTAACTTGCATTCTTCTGTTAATGAATATTGGCAGCCTTGTGTGAATGTGTTTAGACAATAGACAATAGGCAATAGGTGCAGGGGTAGGACATTCTGCCCTTCAAGCCAGCACCACTATTCATTATGATCATGGCTGATAATCCTCAATTAGTATCCTGTTCCTGCCTTATCCCCCAACCCTTGATTCCACTATCCTTAAGAGCTCTATCCAACTCTTTCTTGAAAGTATCCAGAGACTTGGCCTCGACAGCCTTCTGGGGCAGAGCATTCCATACATCCCCACTCTCTAGGTGAAGAAGTTTCTCCTCAACTCTGTTCTAAGTGGCCTACCCCTTATTTTAGTGACTAATCGTCATGGTAACTAACTACACAAAATAACACATGATCTATTAAGCAACGTTTCACTCTGGCATCTAACTAGTGTAATTTTACCATCAGCTAAAATCATCACAACTTGGTGGGTTTACAAATAATAAGGAACAGGTATTGAAAATGCCATTTGTACTTAAAGTTGATAGGGCACCAGGAGTGGATGTGATTCACTCTAGGATTCTGAGGTGGGAAAACTAGGTGACCATGTGACACCTGAGGAAGTTGCAAAGGTGTTTGAAAAGAATTTAAACAGACAAAGTGGGTACGCAAGACCATGCAATATCATATGAAAAAATGTGACATTATCTAATTTGAGAATAAAAACAAAAAAGCAATGTATTTTTTAAATGGGAGGTGGTTGGTGTGAGATATTGTGTTATGAGATATTATGTTATAGGTTATCTTTATTAACGCACTCACCAGCTCGCTATATTTTACTGCATTTTCACACCTACAAGCAATGTTTACCTCTCAATAAGTGTTGCATACAGAGCAATACCATCCCCATCACATCTCCACGAAACATTATAATATTAATCAGCCCTTACCAACCATCTCCTGGACCTGAATAGATTCCCCAAGTAGTAAGCACCTTTTAACTGGACCATTGTCCCTGTTAGCAAGAAGTAAATAAATCTCACAACCCAGCGGCACTAAACAATTTAATATCCTTTAATCTTTTATTAAGTACAGGTACGATTTCTAACTTATTTAGAGCATACAGGCCTAGTATTTTTACTAAAATTTACTAATTGAAAAAAAAAACAAAAGGAGTAATACCTTTTATTTATGCAAGCAGATTGACAGATGCTCTTAATCCCATCAGAAGAAGCAGCCAGCATTTAGCATATTTTATCCCAGCTCCTGTCTCCCAGGACAGAGGACCATCAAACCTTTGTGTACTATAGATAAAAAATGTAACACCATAGTAATGAAATTTTAATACATGTAAGAACTGTGTATAAAGGGGTTCTTGTAAAACCTGTATTTCAGGATTCAATTGCTGTCTCAAACTTGTGCTCTTGTGGTTGTAGAGTCATAGAGTCATGGAGATGTACAACATGGAAACAAGCCCTTTGGTCCAACTCATCCGTGCCGACCAGCTATCCCAACCCAATCGAGTCCCACCTGCCAGCACACACCCCCTATCCCTCCAAACCCTTCTTATTCGTATACCCATCAGATGCCTCTTAAATGTTGCAATTATACCAGCCTCCATTACTTCTTCTGGCAGCTTATTACAAACACGTACCACCCTCTGCGTGAAAAAGTTGCCCTGTAGGTCTCTTTTATATCTTTCCCATCTAACCCTAAACCTATGCCCTCTAGTTCTGGACTTCCCACTCCAGGGAAGAGACTTCGATTTTTATCATTTCCATGCTCCTCATAATTTTGTAAACCTCTATAAGATCACCCCTCAGCCTCCGAGGCTCCAGGGAAAACAGCCCCAGCCTGTTCAGCCTCTCCCTATAACTCAAATCCTCCAACCCTGGCAACGTCCTTGTAAATCTTTTCTGAACCCTATCAAGTTTCACAACATCTTTCCAGTAGGAAGGAAACTAGAATTGCATGCAGTATTCCAACAGGGGCCTAACCAATGTCCTGTACAGCCGCAACATGACCTCCCAACTCCTGCACTCAATACTCTGACTGATAAAGGAAAGCATACCAAGCACCTTCTTCACTACCCTATCTACCTGCGACTCTACTTTCAAGGAGCTATAAACCTGCTCTCCAAGGTCTCTTTGTTCAGCAACACTCCCTAGAACCTTACCATTAAGTGTATAAGTCCTTGCGGGGTCTGGAAAAGCGCAGCAGGTCAGGCAGCATCCAAGGAGCAGGAGAATCGACGTATCAGGCATGAGCCCTTCTTCAGGAATGAGGAAGGTGTTCCAAGCAGGCTAAGATAAAAGGTAGGGAGGAGGACTTGGGGGAGGGGTGTTGGAAATGTGATAGATGGAAGGAGGTAAAGGTGAGGGTGATAGGCCGGAGTGGTGGTGGGGGCGGAGAGGTCAGGAAGAAGATTGCAGGTTAGGAAGGTGGTGCTGGGTTCGAGGGTTGGGACTGAGACAAGGTGGGGGGAGGGGAAATGAGGAAACTAGGGAAATCTGAGTTCATCCTTTGTGGTTGGAGGGTTCCTAGGAGGACCATGGACATCCAGTCCCTGTACACCTCCATCCCCCATCACGAAGGACTCAAAGCCCTCCGCTTCTTCCTTTCCCACCGTACCAACCAGTACCCTTCCACTGACACCCTCCTTCGACTGACTGAACTGGTCCTCACTCTGAACAACTTCTCTTTCCAATCCTCCCACTTCCTCCAAACCACAGGAGTAGCCATGGGCACCTGCATGGGCCCCAGCTATGCCTGCCTCTTCATAGGATATGTCGAAGAGTCCATCTTCCGCAGCTACACTGGCACCACCCCCCACCTTTTCCTCCGCTACATCGATGACTGTATCGGCGCTGCCTTGTGCTCCTACAAGGGGGTTGAACAGTTCATCCACTTTACCAACACCTTCTACCCTGACCTCAAATTTACCTGGACTGTCTCAGACTCCTCCCTCCCCTTCCTAGACCTCTCCATTTCTATCTCGGGTGACCGAATCATCACGGACATTTACTATAAACCGACCGACTCCCACAGCTACCTAGACTACACCTCCTCCCACCCTGCCCCCTGTAAAAACGCCATCCCATATTCCCAATTCCTTTGTCTCCGCCGCATCTGCTCCCAGGAGGAACAGTTCCAACACCTTACAACCCAGATGGCCTCCTTCTTCAAAGACCGCAATTTCCCCCCAGACGTGATCGACGATGCTCTCCACCGCATCTCCTCCACTTCCCGCTCCTCCGCCCTTGAGCCCCACCCCTCCAATTTCCACCAGGACAGAACCCCACTGGCCCTCACCTACAACCCCACCAACCTCCATATACATCGTATCATCCGTCGTCATTTCCACCACCTCCAATCGGACCCCAACCAGGGATATATTTCCCTCCCCTCCCCTATCAACGTTCCACAAAGACCACTCCCTCTGTGACTCCCTCGTCAGGTCCACACCCCCCACCAACCCAACCTCCACTCCCGGCACCTTCCCCTGCAACCGCAAGAAATGCAAAACTTGCGCTCACACCTCCCCCCTTACTTCCCTCTAAGGCCCCAAGGGATCCTTCCATATCCGTCACAAATTCACCTGCACCTCCACACACATCATTTACTGCATCCGCTGCACCCGATGTGGCCTCCTCTACATTGGGGAGACAGGCCGCCTACTAGCGGAACGTTTCAGAGAACACCTCTGGGTCACCCGGACCAACCAACCCAACCACCCTGTGGCTTAACACTTCAACTCCCCCTCCCACTCCACCAAGGACATGCCGGTCCTTGGACTCCTCCATCGCCAGACCATAGCAACATGACGGCTGGAGGAAGAGAGCCTCATCTTCCGCCTATGAACCCTCCAACCACAAGAGATTATTTCTCCAGTTTCCTCATTTCCCCTCCCCCCACCTTGTCTCAGTCCCAACCCTCGAACTCAAGCACCACCTTCCTACACTGCAATCTTCTTCCTGACCTCTCCGCCCCCACCCCACTCTGGCCTATCACCCTCACCTTGACCTCCTTCCACCTATTGCCTTTCCAACGCCCCTCCCCCAAGCCCCTCCTCCCTACCTTTTATCTTAGCCTGCTTGGCACACCTTCCTCATTCCTGAAGAAGGGCTCATGCCCAAATGTCGATTCTCCTGCTCCTTGGATGCTGCCTGACCTGCTGCACTTTTCCAGCAACATATTTTCAGCAGTGTATAAGTCCTGCTAAGACTTGCTTTCCCAAAGTGCAGCACCTTGCATTTATCTAAATTAATCTCCATCTGCCACTTCTCAGCGCACTGGCCCATCTGATCAAGATCCTGTTGTAATCTGAAGTAACCTTCTTCACTGTCCACTACACCTCCAACTTTGATGTCATCTGCAAACTTACTAACTATACCTCTTATGCTCACATCCAAATCTTTTATATGAATGATGAAAAGTAGTGGACCCAGCACCGACGCTTGTGACACTCCACTGGTCACAGACCTCCATTGCTGAATAAAGCAGACTACTTTCGTCACTCACTGATTTGGGTCTTTATTTGAACATGATCCCACACTGGGAAGTGTTAATTTCCAAAAAGACCCGCATGGTCTTGTGCATCAGCCAATGAAAGCTGCCATTAAAGTGCAGCAAGCAATTAGGAAAGTATCTGTTATCTTTCATTACAAAACGATTTGAGGGCAGAGTAAAGACATCTTGCTTCAAGTGTACAGGTCTTCGGTAAGACTGCATGGTCTAATTTGTGGAAATTTGGACAAGATGGTATCTAAACAAGGTTCACCAGACTAATTCCTGGGATGGGAAATTTTCCCTTGTGGAGAAGTTGAAGCAATTAGACCTGTGATCTCTAAAGCTTAGAAGTATGTGAAGTCAGCTCACTGAAGGATGCAAAATATTCTTCCAGGGCACAACAGGTTAGATGCAGATGTTTACCCTGGTTGTGGAATTTAGAAACAAGGGACATGCTCAGAATATGAATTAGGCCATTTTGGAGTAAATTAGAAATAAGTTATTCACTTAAAGAGTGGGGAATATTTGAAGTTTGCAAGTGCGGCCAACTACGATGCTCAGTCATTGACTATGTTCAAGATATAGATCAGTAGATTTTAAATATGAAAGCATTAAAGAATATGGGGGCTGCTTGGGAATATGGCATTGAGGTAGAGATAAGATCCAGTTGAATGGTGGATCATGCTCAAGTGGTTAAATCATCTAGGAGAAACTGAAGACTGCAGATGCTGGAGATCAGAGCTGAAAATATGTTGCTGGAAAAGTGCAGCCGGTCAGGCAGCATCCAAGGAGCAGGAGATTCCTGAAGAAGGGCTCATGCCTGAAACGTAGATTCTCCTGCTCCTTGGATGCTGCCTGACCTGCTGCGCTTTTCCAGCAACACAGTTTCAGCTCTGGTTAAATCATCTACTCATGCTTCTATTTCCTGAGCTCCTCTCTCCCTGAGGAAAGTGAGAGTGGAAAGACACTGGCCATAGTTTTCCAATCAACCTTAGACTCAGAAATGCAGCCAGAAAATTGCATACAAACATCTGTGTTCAGAAAAGGGTGTAAGGACAGGCCCATCAGTTACAGGCCAATCAGTTTAGCTTTTGAGGTGGGGAAGCTTCTCAGGAATGATGATTCAGACAAAATTAAAAGTCATTTGGGCAGACGCTGGATAATTATGAAAAACCAACATGGACTTGTTAAGGGTAAATTATGCTTAATTAAAGTGCCTTATGTTTATTAATGAGGTAATAGATAAGGATAAAACTGTTGATGTGATATACATGAACTTGAAAGTTGCTGCACAATAAACTTTTATGTAAAGTCTCATGGAATAAAAGGGATAATAATAACATTGACATGAAATTGGTTATCGATAAGAAACAAAGAGTAGTTTTGAATACTTGTTTTGCAAGCTGAAATAAGATTTATAGTGGAATTCCCCATGGATTGATGTTAGGACTTTTCATTTTCCTGGTATATGTTAAT
The DNA here is from genome assembly GCF_037043375.1 of Chiloscyllium plagiosum. Lineage (NCBI taxonomy): Eukaryota > Metazoa > Chordata > Chondrichthyes > Orectolobiformes > Hemiscylliidae > Chiloscyllium > Chiloscyllium plagiosum. The sequence goes on along the minus strand of NW_028270145.1, from coordinate 74,992,949 downwards.
GTTCTGGACCTTGATGTACAGGGCATTTGAAGGAAGTGATCATACTCTGATAAATCTGTTTTTCTCTCCTCAGATGCTGCCAGAAATACTGAGTTTCTCCAATACTTTCTGTTTCTATTACAGTCACTGTATTACCATGTATTCCTGGAGCAAGGTCTAAACAAGGCAATATAATTTTTTTGAAGACAAGGAGATGTTTAATTCACTAATAATCAAACACCTAATAGCACCAATACTAAATGAGATTAGAAAAGTACAGAAGTCAGGTGAAGATTATGTTCAAATCCATGAGTACTGCAACAAAAGGTATTCGGAATATATTTTGCACAATCCAATTCTGAGGCAATATTTTGAGAAAAGAATTGCAGCACTGCAGATGACTGCTGATCTATACTGAGAGATTGACCATGCCTAGAGTAGCAATTACACCAAGGTCTCTTGGCTAATATGAAGTGTTGTGCCACGACATGTTTGGTGGCCAACATTTTCAAAGTCACTAGAAGTGCTGTTATCCCATTGCATTGCATGTGCTATCCATAGCTAAAAACATTTAAAATATTTTAAAATATTTTTTAAAAGACCTGGCAAATGGAAAAGATGCTAGTATATGAAACAAGGGTTGAGAAAATAAAAAGCAAAAGTTAAAAATGAGAAGTATGTAAAGAAGCTTGCTTCAGATATCAACACTTTATTTACTATTTTATTGGGAGAAAGAAGTTGGTCAATTGTAATGTAGGCTCTTGAAATTGCAAACCATCAGTGAAAACAAGAAAATGGCAGGAATGTTAAAAAAATTATTTATATCAAGGGAAGAGGCTAACATACTAGAAATATTCAAGAAACTAATATTGCATCAGGGGCAGAGATTTATCAAAATTAACATAAGCAAAGTAATGACCTATTCCCAGAACCCAATAGTGTCTATCCAGAGTTTTAAAGGAGATAGGTAGTAATGTTGCAGATGTCCTGATGTCATTCCTTCAAGGTTTTCTCAACATGGGCCATACCTTAGATCGGAAAGTTTGCATATTATGCTAATATTTAAGAAAAACGACAAATGTAAACTGCACAAGTTAAAAAATATGTTTGTCCAAATTAATTCTAAAGAGTGAGTGCAGATCAGTTTTTATTATCCATTTTTAATTGCCCTGGAGAGAAGGTGGAGGTGAACTGTTTTCTTAAACAGCTTCAATTGTTGGATGTAGGGATATTCAAATTGCTGTTTGGAAAGGAGTTTCAGGACTTTGGCCCATAAATAGTGAAGGAATGGCAATAAATTCCATAACAGAATTCTATATAACTTGGAAGTGAAGTTGGAAGTGGTGTTGTTCCTCGGCACCTGCTGCCCTGTCCTTCTAGGTGGTCAAAGTCACAAGTTTGGAAGGTGCTGTTGAAGAAACCACGGTAAGTTAGAGCAGTGCATTTTATAGATAGTACATATTACTGCCACTGTGCATTGGTGCATTGGAAGGGAGCTGAAAATGTGTTGCTGGAAAAGCGCAGCAGGTCAGGCAGCATCCAAGGAACAGGAGAATTGATGTTTCGGGCATAAGCCCTTCTTCAGGAATCCTGAAGAAGGGCTCATGCCCGAAACGTCGATTTTCCTGCTCCTTAGATGCTGCCTGACCTGCTGCGCTTTTCCAGCAACACATTTTCAGCTCTGATCTCCAGCATCTGCAGTCCTCACTTTCCCCTTTAAAATCACACAACACCAGGTTATAGTCCAACAGGTTTAATTGGAAGCACTAGCTTTCGGAAAGCCGCTCCTTCATCAGGTGGTTGTGGAGTACACAATTGTAAGACACAGCATTTATAGCAAAAGCTTACAGTGTGATGTAACTGAAATTATACATTGAAAAATACCTTGATTGTTTGTTGAGTTTGTCATCTGTCAGAATGACCATGATAGTTTCACTTCTTTCATACGTAAATGACAAAACATTTTTTAAAAAATTGCATCCTCAGGTTAACTGTAACAATTGGTGTCAACCAGATAATATGTTGAAGGTGTTAGCCCCCTGGGTTTCCTGTCTGTGCCATAATGTTTAGACTGATTCTAATCAAAAAAGTGAGTTAGGTCATTCTAACAGATGAGAGACTCAACAGACAATCAAGGTATTTTTCAATGTATAATTTCAGTTACATCATACTGTAAACCTTTGCTATAAATTCTGTGTCTTACAATTGTGTTCTCCACAACCACCTGATGAATGAGCGGCGCTCCGAAAGCTAGTGCTTCCAATTAAATATAACCTGGTGTTGTGTGATTTCCAATTAAATGGTCTGCTTTGACCCGGAAGATGTTGATGTTCTTGAGTGTTGTTTGAGCTGCATCCATCCAGGGAAGTGTAGGAACTTCCACCTCACTCCTGACTTTTGTAGATGGTAAACAGGTACGGGGGAGACAGGAGGTGAGTTACTCATCACACTATTCCTCATCTCTATAGCTGTACTATTTGTAATTATTTGGCTGGCCAGTTAGGGGAGATAGTTAACTATTCTCTTGTTGGCTATGGTCATTGTTTGGCACTGAACACTGGACTTTGCTGCAATTGGACCCAGACCACTTCAGTATTTGAGAATTCACAGATAGTGTTGAGCATTGTGCAAACATCAGTGAACATAACTACTTCTGACCTTATGATCAATGGAAGGCAGAAGATGAGCAGCTGAATAAGCTTGGGCTTAAGACTCTACATTGAGGAACTCCTTCAATGATGTACTAAGACTGAGATGATTGACCTCCAATAACCATAACCATCATCTTTGGGTGTGACAAATGTAATATTGACCTTTATTTCTGGTGAATAAATATACAAAGTGGTAGAAGCCAAGCCAGACCTATCCAAAGCCCTTGTTAGGTTATTCCTGGATGATTGTAAACAGTTTTGGTCATTACAATTTCGGAGCAATATGGAAAGAGCGCAATATTAATTTATCAGATGCGTACCTGGACTCCTATGTTATGAGATGTTCTGTTTCTTGGAATTTATGAACTTAAGTGGCTATTTGATTGAATTTTTCAACATAGTGAGGAAAACAAATAGGCTAGTTCGAAAGAAATTGTTCTGCTTATTAGGGGTGTCTGGAGTCAGAGGATAGTTCTAATGTTGAGAGACATTCTTCAAGAGTGAAACTAATAAAACTTTTACTAACAAAGGTTTGTAGAAGTTTAGTACCCTCTTTATGCCAGATCAATTGTAAATTTTAATTCTGAGTTTTTTTTATTCAAAGGCATCAAAGGGTATGTGACAGAGGTGGATACATGGAGCTAGGTTGCCAATCAACCACATGGATAGCATTACGATTCAAAAAACTAAATGTCCAATCACTGTGCTATGTCCCTAAAATATTGTTTTAATATACAAAAAAGAAAAAAATGCATTTTAATGATCCTTTTTCATATCTTATTCATAAATTCACTAAGGTGCTTTAAAAAACTCTAATGTGCATGGGCAATCTGAACATATACAGTTCAAAAGAACAAAAATAAAGTATTGTTCTGTTGTCTAACTAATTGCAACGATATGATTCTGCTGCAATTTAAAGCATTTACTTTATAACACTATAGCTGTGCAAATGTATTATAAAGCAGAGTTTTAAAAAAATGCAACTTTTATTTCAATTAATTTACCCTATTGTTTTGATTTTTGCTAATGGTTAGTTTCATCTCACTGCTTGTGTGGTGCCAGGCCTGTATTTGTCTGCTTCATTTAAATAAGGATTTTTTTCCCTCTTTTGTATGCTTGAACTGTGTCAGTATTCACTGTGAGAGACGTAGTCTGTTCCATTCAACCATAACCAACTGTGAAGTTGCTCCTTAGATTGTTAAACTTCCGGAGCTTTATCTTATTATCATACCCCCTGCTTCTCCACTGTATACTTACATTCACCCTACTGATTCTCATCATGATTTTAAAACGTCATGGTCAAGTTCATCCTTAGTTTCTTTATTTCAATGAAGCATCTCTTCATAGTTCAATGATTTAAGACCTAGAACCAGCATTGCTACCCCCCACCCCCTTTTCCATTACATTGTCTGTCTCTTTAGGTCTGTGAATAAAACTGGGCACAATGCTTCACATGTGGTCGCAAATGCTTTGAGTGTCAGAAGATTTATGCCTGCTCCTGGGTCTGCGCCTATAGAATTGCCTGAGTACAGCAAAACAAGGAAATCAAACAGAGAGGACTACATGCCTGTAAGAGAACCCATTCAATTTTCTTCCATTGATTTAAATACCCCTCCATTAGGGGCATGTTCTGCTCTTTATCTGAATTTCCTGTTGCCAGGACCAGAAACAGGAAGCTATCTCCCTTATAGATTTTTTTCTTTGAACAACTTACTCATATACATTACAACATACCTCTTGAGCAGGTAAGACTTGAGCCCAGGCATCCTTGCTCAGAGGCAGGGACATGACAACAACACCACAAAAGCCCCTGAAATGTAAATCAAAAAAAGAAAACTTTACAGACAGAATTCCAGTTCACAAGCCAGCAGCTTGTTATTGTCTTAACCATCAGCGGTCACACCTAAAGCTAAGCTAAACTATGCTTATGATCACACTGATCAGGTTGGTTGCATTCATGTGTAAATCTGTGAACAAGAAAACATAATAAATATCTTTTTAACTGATCTTTTCTGATACGCTTCTGAAGCAAATGGGATTTGAGCCTGGTCCTTCTGGTCTGGAGATAAGGATACTACCACTGTGCCACAACAGTCTGAAGACACTTAGTCAGTTACTTGAAAACAAGTTACACAACATGAGGGTTTATCTTGAACCCAATCATATCTTGCAATCATATCATAATCTCAAAGCAAAAACATAACTTTGGGCCAACAAGCCTTCTTACTTGCTCCTTTGCTTGCTTGCCTTCGTTTGTTTTGCACCATCTAAAATGACCCCGACATTTGTTCCATTAAGTATCTTTTCTACTTATGCTAAAAATTGTACAGCAGTGTATATTCTCATGTATCTGTTATCACAGAATGATTCTTGTGGAGGATTTGAGCTATAGGGAGAGGCTGAACAGGCTGGGGCTGTTTTCCCTGGAGCGTTGGAGGCTGAGGGCTGACCTTATAGAGGTTTACAAAATTATGAGGGGCATGGATAGGGGATATAGACAAAGTTTTTTGCCTGGGGTCGGGGAGTCCAGAACTAGAGGGCATAGGTTTAGGGTGAGATGGGAAAGATATAAAAGAGACCTACAGGGCAACTTTTTTACACAGAGGGTGGTACGTGTATGGAATAAGCTGCCAGAGGAAGTGGTGGAGGCTGGTACAATTGCAATATTTAAGATGCATGTGGATGGGTATATGAATAGGAAGGGTTTGGAGGGATATGGGCCAGGTGGTGGCAGTTGGGACTAGATTGGGTTGGGATATCTCTATGACTCTATGTGTCTAATACCAATCCTGTGGAACAGAAGAAGAGTACTGCAGATGATAGAAATTTGAACTAGAAACAGAAAATACTAGAAATACTCAGCAGCACAGGCAGCATCTACGGAGAGAATCAGAATGAATATTTCAGCTTAATTATCTTTCAACATATATTCTAATGAAAGGTGATTGATGCGAAATGCTAACACCCAATTGTGCTGTTCTCTTTTTAACATTTTGTTTTCTTCAAAATATTTTGGTTTCCTTCTTGCTAGGCCTGGGGATGCATTTATAAACTCAGGAATTTTGATTACGAGTCCTAGTGAAGTCACTGACGTATATGATGAACAGTTAATGTCAAGTACTCTGCAAATGTCAGGGCAATACCAAAATATGTTACATACATTTTGATGGGGTTTTGCCAATTTTATCTCTTTCAGTATTCTTCCTGTATATGTATAAAAATAATTCACTGACAATAGAGTGCCTGGAGACATGTGCACCCTATTTGTCCAGGATATGCTGCTTAGTGCTGTTGACAGAGGGCGGAAATAAATTATTGACTGTATCAGTTCATAAATGTCCGATGTGATAAAGATTAATGGAAAGTGCTTCTGAACAGAGATTCAGGAAATCCATACTAGGCAAAACCATTTTAATGCAAATCATGTTGGTGATATTTATGACAAAAAAGTGGATAGTTAGCCATAAGAGGAAGTTTTCTCAAAGCAGATGGCTTTCCCTATGAAAGGGCATGCGATTCATGTGCTGTGCTGTAATGTTTAAAGTAACTAGTAGAAAAAGTTAGTTACTTTGAAAGCATTTCCTTGCTGTTATAGTTAGTGCATCTGAAGTATTTTAAGCACAAAGGATGTTTCCCAATTTGTGGAAAACATGTGGCAACACTGATAAGATTCTCCATCCCAGTTATCCTGTGGATGTGTGGTGAACTGCTTTTCTAAACAGCTGTAGCTTCATTATGTTCTTTGGTAGTGATTGCGAAGATTTTGCCTGGTGACAATAAAGGAATGCTGATATACATTCATGTTAAGATGATGTGTGATTTGGAGACAAATATTGAGAGAACACCATTCCAATGGCCTTGCTGTTTGTTCTTGATGGTATAGGCCATAAAGATTGGAAACGCTAATGAAGCTGAATATTTATGTTGCTTGCTTGTCTTTGACAACAGAGAATGGTAATTTAGTTAGCTCACACTGATTGTTCTTTATGCAACAGTGAACTGTAAGTTATGAAATAGTGCAAAGAGCACAGAAAGACCTGGATAATATCCAGGCTTGGGCTGAAAATTGGCAAGTCACATCCATACCACATAAATTCCAGGCAATGACTATCTCCAACAAGAGAGAAGTTAGCCATCATTCTTTGACATTCAATGGCATTATCACCATTGAATACCCCAATATCCTTGAGGTTACCATTGATCAGAAACTCAACTGGCCTGCCATATATGCACAGGGGCTGCAAGAAGTTAGAAGTCTAATGCTCCCTACTTGCCTGGGTGAATACAACTCCAATAACATCAAAAATCTAAACACCCTCCAGGACAAAGCAGCCTTCATGATTTGTACCATATCCATACACATTCACTCCCTCCAGGACCAACGCTCAGTAGTAGCAATGTATACCATCTACAAGATGCATGGCAGAGTGGTCAGTAGATTAGATTAGATTAGATTACATTACAGTGTGGAAACAGGCCCTTCGGCCCAACAAGTCCACACCGACCCGCCGAAGCGCAACCCACCCATACCCCTACATTTGCCCCTTACCTAACACTACGGGCAATTTAGCAATGTATAACCATCTACAAGATGCACGGCAGAAATTCTTCAAGGTTCCCTATGCAGCATTTTCCAAAACCATAACCACTTCTATGTAGAAGGATAAAAGTGGCAGATACATGTGAACATCATCATCTGCAAGTTCCTCTCCAAGTCACTCACACCCTGACTTGGAAATGTATTGCCATTTCTTCACTATCATTGTGTCAAAGTCCTGGCACTCATTCCCTAACAGGATTGTGAATCTACTTACAGTATATGGATTGCATTAGTTCAAAAAGGCAACTCACCACTATCTTCTTAAGGCCAACAAAAGATAGGCAAGACTTAAATGGTGGCCTAGTCAACATCCACACCCTTACCTATCCACACTGAATGAATGAATAAAAAACAAACAGCTCCAACTGAGACAAACCAAATGTGTTACACTCACCTTCACAACACTGAAAATGCAATTCCTAACTTGCTGTAAGATCAGAATTATGGCTGCAGCATGTGTCAGATTTCAGTAAGGACATTAAATTCTAAACCTGTCATGCATTGTTTCTCATTCACGTTAACAGGTTAGTGAATTGCTTACTGAACTGTTCTGTGGCTGCATTATCCTGCTGAGATCTATTCTTTCTATTGCTCCTTGTTCCTTCTCCTATCATCCCTTTTCCAGCAATTTTTCCTGCTTTCTGTGGACTCTCTTAATTCTTTCGGTCATCCTGTGTTCTAAGGGTCGCCCAGGTCATCTCCCTTGCCCTGAAGCTCTTCTAATGGCCGTGTCAATGAGTACACCCATGTGTGATAGCAACTGAGTTGTTCAAAAGTCTTGAAGTCAGCAATAATTCATTCAACACAACCACATTTCTTTCTGCAGACCTCAGCAAGTTTGAATAATTAGAACAATCAACTAACATTTGTAGAACCAAAGTTACATTTAAAAGAAATCAACTACTATTAACATTCAAGAAGTGGACAATCTCTTTAAATAATACTATTAGTGGAGGAGCAGTGCTATGAAAGCTAGTGCTTCCAAATAAACCTGTTGGACTATAACCAGGTGTTGTGTGATATTTAACTTGGTATACCCTAATCCAACACCGGCACCTCCAAATCATTACTATTATTGGTTTTCCTGTTGTTAAATGGATGCTATGCAAGGTTAATGGGCCTGAGATCCAAAATTGTATTATGTGATGAACCTGTGTTGCACACAGTTATGCCAGGAAATGCCCAATCTGTATATTTCCAGTGGTGTTTGCTGCATTAGTGATAATGTCTTCACCAGTATGGACCCAAGGCACTCGCAATCAACCCAAAAATGTGCACATACACCATGGATGACATTTTGGTGTTTAAGGAGTTCTTGTGGTGCCAACATAGTCAAGGTTATTGAGCCTAATTTCTTAACTGCCGTATTTCTTTTTTTTTAAAGTATAGAATGTACTGAAATCAAGGATGTTTAGATATTATCAATACATGGGCACAACAGCTCTAAAGCTGTTGTTCAATAGCTCCTGCATTCAGGGTTTTGAAAAAGATGCATTTCAAAAATCTATTCACTTATAGAAATCACTGGCTGGCCAGCAATTATTGCCTGTCCTTAGTTGCCATTTTGAAGGTGGCAAGCTGCTTTCTTGAGCCACTGTAGTCCATGTGTTGTTGGTAAATACACAATGCTGTGGTTGGATTTGAACCCAGATCACCAGAGCATTGGTTGAGATACAGTATTAACAGTCTAGTGATAATACTGCTTGGCCATTGCCTCCCCTTTAGGCTCAAATTCAGACACATGTTTCTCGGTAAGCATTTTAGTCAACCTTTTCAAAATTTCAATTAACAAACAATATGCTGAATTGTCCAAAATATGGTTTCTATGTGATTTGGACTATGGAATTTTAACTCATTAAGTCATATTTTCTTGTCAGAATAATGTTTGGCTAATGCTGCTCTCCATCAATAAAGCATAAATGGGTCAAAACTTCTTTTTAGGTAGTTTCTCATGTGCAGCCATGCTCATTTTTAGGAGGAGGTCCCATTGGATATCTGGCACTTAAACAGATACTGGTGGGCCTTCTTCCCATTTGAGGATTCTGGGATACCTCATTTCAATCATATGGAGCTGTTGGAATCAAAAGTCAGCATCTTCTTCACTTGATACACTATGGAGGATTGATTGTGTCACAGTTATACAGCGTGGTAAGGAAGGCATTTAGCATGCTTACTTTCATTGCTCAGGCCATTGAGGATAAGAGTCAGGTTGTTGCTGCGGCCAAGTTTGGAGTACTGCATACAGTCTGGTCACCCTTTCTGACATGGCCTCCTCCATTGCCACAATGAACCAAACCGCAAATTAGAGGAACAACACCTCATCTTCCACCTGGGAAGCCTAAAGCCTGGAGGACTTAACATTGATCTCTCCAATTTCAAATAACGTCCCTACTCCGCCCCCAACTCCCTTCCCAGTCCCTCTCCCTCCCTTCCACTGCTCCCTGCCACCAACCGGATTCATTCCTCCCATTGACCAAACAAGTCGTTCCTTCTATCTGTCTTCATCTATGCCGACTTCACCACTCTGCCCTCACCACCCGCTTTATCTGCAGCTCCCCCCATACCCACCCCCAGTCCTGAAGAAGGATTACACCTGAAATGTCCCTCATGATGCTGCATGGTTTGCTGTGTTCTTCCAGCTTTCTGCTTGTCTACTGTGGGTTGTTGAGGCAGCCCATTGACTGGATTTGCATGCCAGCACCAATCAGTTTTGTTGATTCAGCTAATACCATGGTGATTACCCAGCAAATTGAATTTTCCAATGGAGAATGCCCAGGATCTGCAGCCCTCCAGCAAAGTCCATTAAAGTTGGTGAAATAAGAAAGTTCCACCTCACTTAAGTTAACGAGTCTCTAAGAAAAGTTGGAACACTGAAAATTTATTTTAACGCCTGGATTAATGTTAAACTGGCCCTTCAACCTACCCCCAATGCGGCCCCGACTACGTCTCCTCAAAACTCGTACACCCCTGCATCCCTAACAACCATCTCCTGACAAGACATTGCATCCTGACCCAGCCCAATTCCACCCCCACCCCCACTTGACCCTACCAGAACCATTCACATTGGATGGAACACTCTTTGCTGCCTTTTCCACTACAGCCAGCCTGAACTCCCCTGAAGCCAACACCTGCAGGGAAAAGCCTGATACTAAATCTGATATTACCAATCCACCAAGCCTAACCATGACCAACCTGAAAAACCAGACCTGACACACCCTGCGATCCAAACCTAACCTAGGCACTCCATCCTGGCACCCTATCGACCTGGCACTCTAATTACTTGGAAGGCTATTTATTTGACACCCTACTCATCTGGCATCTTTTATCCCTGCTACTAGTACCCTGAGACCCTATCACTCAGCACTCTACTCTTTGTTTACCTTATGTCCTTATCTTCTCTCAGTTGCTGTCAATATATAAACTCTTACAATGTGGCAGCTTTGTGAGAAACTGGTCTGTTTTTTTTCAGTAAGTGTTACTCCTGCACTGACTGGAGCTCTCCCTGGTCATCTTTGATGGGCACATTAAAGTAAGCCAGACTTGGAATATTGGTCAGAAATACCTAAAAGAAAGGTTTTGTTTTAAACTATCATTGTCATCCGAGGGAATTCTGGCTGTTAGAGTATCCAAGTTTCACTTTTAATCTTAGTTGACAATTGTTTTCATTGTTTGCAGGGACCCCTGTTGTCTGTGAAACATATAAATGATATGGATGAAAATGTAGATGGGTGGGTTAGTAAGTTTGCAGTTGATACCAAGATCAGTGGAATTGTGGATAGGTTGTCAAAGGGTACAGCTGGATGTAGATTAGTTGCAGATATGAACGGAAAAAGGGCAGATGGAGTTTAATCTGAGTAAGTGTGAGATGCTGCATTTTGGGAGATCAAATGTTAAGGAAAAGTATACAGTTAATGGCAGGACCCTGAACAGCATTGGTGTTCAGAATGATCCTGGGGTTCAAGTTCATAGCTCCCTGAAAGTGACTAGGCAAGTAGATAGGGTGGTAAAGAAGGTGTATGGCATGCTTGCCTTTATTGGTCGGGGAATTGATTACAACAGTCAGGATGTCTAATTGCAGCTTTATAAGACTTTGGATAGACCAGCTAGAGTATTGCATTCGATTCTGGTTACCATGTTTCAGAAATGGTTTTGAGGCATTGGAAAGGATGCAGAAGAGGTTTACCAGGATGTGGCCTGGATTAGAGGGTGTAAGCCATAAGTTGTTTTGTCTTGAGTGGCGAAGGTTGACGGGAGACTTCATAACAGTTTATAAAACTATGAGATGCATAGATAGGATTGATGGTCAGAATCTTTTTCCATGATTGAAATGTCTAATACTAGGGGCATGCACGTAAGATGAGAGGGGGCAAGTTCAAAAAAGATGTGAGAGATAAGTTTTTACACATAGAGTGGTAGGAGTCTGGAATACACTGCTAGGGGTGGTGGTGGAGGCAAATATGATATGAGCGTTTAAGGAATTTTTAGATAAGCACGTGAAAATGCAAGGAATGGAGAGGTGTGGATCAAGGGCAGGTAGAAAGGATTAGTTTCACTTGGCGTCATGTTGGCACAGCATCGTGGGCCAAAGGACGTGTTCTTGTGTGTTCTGTTCTATGTTCTATGTTCTATTAAACAAATGATGAACTAAACTTAGAAAGACTTGAATGGACTGAAAATATTTAAAGACTTAATTTGAATATCTGACAGCAAACTCTCATTGCTTACCACCACTAATGCACAAAGTATATAATAAAGTCAAATTAAACAATAAATGATATTCCAAAGTATATTTTTTAAAGATCTTTAAAATAATTCATATTAGAATAAAAATTATTCCAAGTTTTGGATGAATTCTTTCTTACTTTAACAATTTGAAAATTTATAGAACTGTGCAAGAGTGAGGTGTCTTACAAAGCCGATTATAAAGCTATTAAACCAATGAATTTTTTTAACTCACTGGAGTGAAGGTTGAGATTTTATTTATTCATCTTAATCCCAAAATTCTTTTATGAAAAATCTTTTAGTCAGAAACCTAATTTGGCAGTTCTCCTGTGAACCAAGTTTTTGTTCAAGTTATTGCCCAGTGTCACCAAATTCAAATCATGAGATATCACTAACATATCAATATAGATCCTCCTATGTAAAGATGTGATCTGAAGGTACTGAATTACATAGCAGATACTAGCTAGGGGGCAGTAAATTAAAAGACTACACAGCTGTTAAAGCCTTCAACTGAATTCGGCCTGTGGTTCTCTGTCAGACATCAAATACCTTATTTTTGCTGGTTACGAATCTGAGAGAGGACCTCAAATAATCAAAACTATTTTGAATATATTTGCATTCAGAAGTATTATTTTGTGTGGTATTATGTATATTATTATTGAAATGATTTATTGTCACATATATTTTAAAGTGAGAAAAACAATAAAATATCGCGTAAAGCTTTTCCAATGTCGCCATGATCTGGTGCCATTTTGAATAATTTAGGAATAAGAAAAACAAATAGAAAGATAGAGATTGAAAGAAAGTCCATCAGTCCTGAGCCAGCTCATCACCATCAACGACATCTGTGCTACCATCTCTCCTCCGCTGACTTGCCGCAGCCTACACTGGAACCAAACAATGTTGAATTCGCCGATCTTCAAGCGCCATCTTTTGCCGCTAGGCTGTTAAACTAAAATAATAGTTTTCAGCAAAATGACTGTTTGAGTAGAACATAAAAATTTAAAAACATAGATTTTTTTTTTTCCTGACCATATTGGCCATTTACCCTGAGAATTATACCTCCGTGAAGGTTTGAAATTCACGTCTGTGGAAATACCAGAAATCTGGTGAGAAAGACTCTTCAGTGGTTTCAAGATTTATTGTGCTCATTAAGATGAGGGATGAGAGTGCTGGAGAATGGAACTATTTTTGATTTTATTTCTATCTGGCAATGATAGCAGAGACTCCTGAGCCAGGTACTTGCATGATCCAAGAGCAGATCAGGATTTCATTTCTGCATCAGTTTGACAATATACTGAAGGCCTTACCTTTTAAAAATGCTTATTTCGCCTTGGCATTTTTCCATTTTTTGTGCATACTGCCTCTGCTAATTTGGGGGCGTTTTTGTACTGTGAATAAGTTCCCACTGGGAATGGGATGCAAAATGATAAAACACATTTCACTTAGAACCCTTAACAACCTTCAGTGCAAAAAGACCTTCGTCCCTAATGTGGAATTAACTTGGCTCTCTTGGGGAAAAAGGACATAATAAACAATTATGGCCATTTTGAAGACGTGACAAAATGATTAATACAGAACAGATTCCACAAAACATGCTTGTTCAAATGTGTGCAAGGGGAAACAATGCTGCTGTTTGTTAGCATTCTGCCTATTTCCATTATATCTCACTAAACCAGGAAGCTAAACATTGTCTTTTAATAATTTTATGGCTTAACCGCATAGTGTGTTTATAAAAATAATTTGCATGAATACAGTTGTGCAGCTCTTAATTTTGGTGCAAGACACTGGAACACGGTGATAAGCAGCAAACTTAATACACATCCAGCAATAAAAAGGGTTAAACATAATGTTTGTATATAACAAGGAAAACAGATTTACATACAGTTCTTCACACTGTCTGCATATGTCATGCAGTGAGTAGTTACAGAAGCATGTTTGTCCTATCTTTACAGAATTTTCACAGTCTGTAGGACACAAAATCTCTATAAGTGACTTATTGGAATAGGACAGGGTTTGTAAAATCGCTTCTTTCATATGAACTGTGAAGAAATGTTCTGCTAAATGAAATCAGGAAAGAAGTAGACAGAATCTTGTTTAATGGCGTGACAAAATGAATCACAACTATTCCAGACATCCATCACAGCTAAATGGTGACCACAAATGATCTGTAAACCACTATATATTGATTACTCATGTACTACAAGTGTCGGATTTAATGTTCACACTCCAAGGAAAGGCAGCAGGGACAGCTGGTGCCTTAACTCTTCTTTGATAGATTTTAATGGTGAAATATTGATTTCTATCTGGCCAAGGTCTGCTTTTAGAGGCCAAAGTCATTTGTTGGGAAATGCTGGACATCCAACTCACTAGTCGCAATCAATCATTTTTGGCAACATGGGCAAAAATATAAAATACTGAGCCTGGGATTCTGGACTGTATCACATATTATCAGACAAACCTCACTGAATTCCTCCTCTTGAAAAATTATTAATGATAAGACATGTTTATTGAGTGGAGAGCCATAGCAAATTGCACTTGACATGAAATAGTCTGAGCACTGCACCAAGAAAATGAGCATCTCGATAAGGGTCTATATTTTATTTAAACATCCATCTAGGGCTGAAAACTCAGGTAATCTGTTGTGTTACAAGCCACTGGCTGTTCTTTCCATCCAGAGAGATAACACTGAGAAGCTAATAGGAACACATCAATCACAATCAGTCTGTAATTCCACTAGTGTCTTCTCTTCCCAGCTACTGCTTAAGCTTCCTAATAATGGTGATAACATAGTTCTACAACTCCGATACTGCTTCTCCCCTTTGAGGGTCATATTCATAAACTGACTGAGTGGTTGCAAAGTCAGCATCTTACTCTGTGGAAATAAATGTGAAGAAGTGACATTCTCTGTTTTACCCACCTGGACGGGATGAAATCTTTGGAGACTTAAAATTTGTCAGTGTATAGCATACACAGATGTGCTCCTGATAATGGCTGATTCTTTCAGATTATCTTGCTTACCTAATGATTCGTGCTTCACTGCGTAGCTCAGTTGTGTTCATTTGGATGGCACTCTATTAGAATGTCAAGGTACATTGAATTGTTATCAAGGAGACCCATGTTTCTATAGACTGCATAAATCCAAAGGATGGGAGAAAATCTTTACTGGCAAAATAGATTTTAAAGGGCTAGTGTCTACTGAAAAGAGAACGAGTATCTTTATTCAATCCGATGCGATTGATCAATGCTCACCGTAGTTAATAAAAGTAATTATTAATAAGCAATCTTGGTAAATGACATTTAAAACAAATTGAGTATAATAATCACAAACAATTGTGCTGCTTAATAAAAACTGGTTTTCATATTTTTCAGCCAGTTGCCGTGGTATTGTGTAGGAAATTGGTTATTCTTCATCAATTGAAGCAATGCTGAGTTTGTGCATGGCATTGCAAGGTATGTAAAATGCATTATATTACAGCATTAAGCAAGACTATATGTGCATATTATGCAAGTATGGGCCTTATGAACCCTAGCTAGGATATTATAATACTTGTGATGTTACGTCATCATTCCCAAACTATTGTACATAGACTACCCCTTTACTGTCTCTAATGCTTTATTTAGATTAGATTAGATTGCCTACAGTGTAGAAACAGGCCCTTCAGCCCAACAAGTCCACACCGACCTTCCAAAGAGCAACCCACCCATACCCATTCCCCTACATTTACCCCTGACTAAAGCACCTAACACTACAGGCAATTTAGCATGGTCAATTCGCCTACCTGCACATCTTTGGACTGTGGGAGGAAACTGGAGCACCCGAAGGAAACCCACGCGGACAAGGGGAGAATGTGCAAACTCCACACAGACAGTCTCCCAAGGCTGGAATCGAACCTGGGACCCTGGTGCTGTGAGGCAGCAGTGCTAACCACTGAGCCACCATGCCGCCTGTTAAGTATGTTGTAAAACAATGTAATGCAAAATATGAAATTCACAGAAATCCAGATAATGAAAAGCCTTGCATTCCCACACATACATTGTGCAAACCTATCAAGGGCAAATGTATTTCTATAGAGCAAAAAAAACATGGTAATTCAAAGATCACTAATCTACAAAAATACCAAATAAACATCAAAGTAGATGTGTACAAATTAAAAAAAAATGAAGGATAAATAATCAGCAGAAAAGCCTCTACCTAATGTTCACAAACCATCAACAATTGCCAAACCGACTAATGAAATAATTCAAATAATATATTGTTATCTGCAGTTATTTCACCCCTCTACTTTGGTTATGACATTGTTTTATAATGCAACCTACAAAATTCCATTCTTTAAAAATTATTAGCCTAACCAAGAAAATTCACCATTTTATAGTAGAAATGCCTCACAAAAAATCCTAATCCTATAAAGGATAGTATCTCTGTCTAGGAAATTAATCAACTCCTAGATGCTGAGGTCTTATAGTTGCTGTGAACACATTCTCTGTAGTGGTAGAATAAAGTGATGCATCATGGGAATTACAGGGATTGCTTTTGATGAACTATGTGTACCACAATAAATCCATAATAATCCACTTCAATTGACAACTAGTTATAAAAAGACCAAGAAGTTATAATTCCTATGAACAAATTTGTTTTTTATAAATATATATAAAAAAGTGAGAGTGAAAATTGTTTAGTTTAGTTTTTCACCTACACCCCGGGAACCACAAAATCCAAAATATACTGTGACACTACCAAAAAAGATTATAAATAAGAATGGAATGTTAAAAATATTATAAATATTTGAAAAAAACTGTATAATTTTATTCCATGAAATAAAAATTTGGAGCTAAGTTAGACTAGAGGGACTGATTTTCCTGCTAAGGTTGGAGATATTTTTGTGAAGTGGTTTTTGACTGACCTTAGTGAAGTCTGGCTGCTGTTCATCAGTTTGTATCCCTCTAGTAATATTCACTTACTTAGGTGGTCATTCTTATTTATAAAGGAATTCTATTTTATCATTTCAGCTGCAGTGCACCTGATGGTACCCTATTGCCACCTTGGCTGAATAAATAATGATGTTTAGTTGAATGGCAACTATTCCAGATTTTCTGCAAATTGATTTTTTTAAAATTTGAGATAAGCTTGCATGCTACTCTTCCACCAATTGGCAATAAATTGTCAAGTATGTTTGATAAATATTAATTTTATATTGAAATGTATACTGCACCGAGGAATTGAATCAAAACTTAAACTGAATATTATTTATTACTTAAGTGAAAAGAATGTGGGCTCAATTTAACATGTAGTACTCATAAATTTTGTAACTTTCAAGTCAACAACACAGAATGGGCCACATTTTTCCAAACTTTCATTTGAACCAATCAGTTTAATGGCATTGATCCTTTTAAATTAATAGCAGAAATGTTTACACACAAAGTGGAATAAGGCACTTTTCTTTATGCAAAAAACAGTCACCACTCCCAGGTGTTAGAAGATTTACTCTCTAAGCTATTTTCCAATTCAATACATTAACTCTGAATTAAGGAAATAAAACAAATATCTTGTTCACTCCCACCACCACCATTCCCACTATCATCCCAATGCAGTCCACACCCTGCTCATGGAAGACTTGTTCTTCCATTTTCCTGTCTGTGGGCATCACTGGGCATCACAAAATGTTTTGGATTAGTGGTGCTGGAAGAGCACAGCAGTTCAGGCAGCATCCAAGGAGCTGCCTGAAACGTCGATTTCGAAGCTCCTTGGATGCTGCCTGAACTGCTGTGCTCTTCCAGCACCACTAATCCAGAATCTGGTTTCCAGCATCTGCAGTCATTGTTTTTACCATCACAAAATGTTGTCATTCCAAATTTAGAGTGATTCAATTACAAAGACCATAAGACCATAAGACATCAGAGCAGCTATTAGGCTATTTGGCCCCGCGAGTCTGCTCTGCCATTCGATCATGGCTGATAGGTTTTTCAGCCCCATTTTTCCACTTTCTCCCCACAACCTTTGATCCTTTTGGCAATCAAGAACTTATCTATCTCTGTTTTAAATATACTCAATGACCTGGCCCCAACAACTTTTTGTAAGAATGAATTCCACTGATTCACCACTTTCTGGCTGAACAAGTTTCTCCTTATCTCCGTTCTAAAGGGTCTTTCCTTTACTCTAAGGCTGTGCCCTTGTGTCCTTGTCTCTCCTGCCAATGGAAACATCTTCCCAATGTCCACTCTGCCCAGGCCATTCAATATTCTGTAAGTTTCAGTTAGATCCCCTCATCCTTGTAAACTCCATCGAGTATAGTTTCAGAGTCCTCCAACGTTCCTCATATGTTAAGCCTTTCATTCTTGGTATCATTCTTGTGAACCTCCTCTGGACTTGCTCCAGGGCCAATATATCTCTCCTGAGGTATGGGGCCTAAAATTGCTCACAATACTCCACATGTGGTCTGACCAGAGCTTTACAAAGCTTCAGCAGTACATCCCTGCTTTTATATTCTAGTCCTCTTGCGATGAATAGCAACATTGTATTTGCCTTCTTAACAACCCGACTCAACCTGCAAGTTTACCTTAACAGAAACCTGGACTAGGACTCCAAACTCCCTTTGCACTTCAGATTTATGAATTTTCTCCTTATTCAGCAAATAGTCCATGCCTCATACTTTCCCACGTGGTATTTCATCTGCCACTTCTTTGTCCACTCTCCTGGTGATGAGTGTAATATTTTAAATACTGCACAGAACTCTCAGTCCTTAAAGGTTTCTGCATCAGTATTACTCTTTTTAAAGGAAGGTTTCTACACAAAGCTCTTTTAAAGTGGATTGATGGTTATTTGTTTCTTCTACAACCTGTTTTTCCTCAAGCTTATCTGAGAGGTAACAGTTGCCTTTTCAGTTGGCAGGTAAAAAAAGTGAATTACTTTGGAATCATATTCAGAAAAATTCAGAAACATACTATAGAGTTCTACATAACATGTTAAAGCTGGTTAAACTTTAGTATATTTGATTTTCAATAGTTGGGCACCCTTTTCTTTAGTTTGTTTACCCACAACATGTTTCAATTAGACTTTTGTAATAAAAATTCAGAATTCTTGCTAAGCAAATACAAAGTGCTGATTTCCTGTGTCTTCTTTGAGCACTTTTCTGTACTCAATTATATAATTAATAATACGCAAAAACTAAGTAGAAACTCGGGGGAAAAAGTAAGAGTAAGTGAATGTTTAAAATGCTTGAAGAAAAAATAAATGTGTACTAGGCTCTCAGGCCAGGCTGACTGGTCTAACTACACTGAAAAAGTGAGTGGTAAGCAGCTGTCTTCAACCACTGTAGGTCTTGAGATGCAGAGCCACCCAGAGTGCTGTTAGGATGTGAATTCAAGGATTTTGACCTAGCAACAGTGAAGGAACAGCAATGCAGTTCCAAGTCAGGATTGTGTGTGGCTTAGAAGGGAATCTTGAAGCTTCCCTACACCTATTCCCTTGTCTTTCCAGTTGGTAGATGCTGTAAGTCTGAAGGTACTGTCGAAGGAACATTGGTGAGTAACATCTTGTAAATGCTACACATTCAGTATTGGTGGTGACGGGAATGAATGCTGAAGGATGTGGGTGGGGTGCCAATCAAACAAGCTGCTTTGTATTGGATGGTGTTAATCCTCTTGAGGGTACTCATCCTGCATGTAGTCAGTATTTCATCACACTCCTGATTTGTGCCTTGTAGATGGTATGCAGGGATTGGGAAGCTCGAAATGTCGACTCTCCTGCTCCTCTGATTCTGCCTGACTGGCAGTGCTTTTCCAGCACCACATTTTGACTCTGATCTCCAGCATCTGTAGTCCTCACTTTCTCCTTCTTGGATGACTTTAATCAGATGACTTAGTAAATGCAGAATTGTTAGATTCTGCCCTGTTCTTGTAGCCACAGTATTTATATGGTTGGCTCAGTTTAGCTTCTGATCAAGGGTAGCCACCAGGATTTTGTAGTGGTAGTTTCAATGATGATAACATTATTGAATGTCAAAGGGAGAGTGTTAGATTCTTTCTAATTGGATCTGGTCATTGCATGGCACCTTTGTGGCACAGATGTTATTTGCCAATTATCAACTCAAACCAGGATATTGTCCAAGTCTTGCTGTAATTGGACATGCACTGTTTCTGAAGTTTTATGAACAGCGCAATCATCACCAACCATTGTTACAACTTCTGGCATTATGATGGAAGGAAAGTCATTGATGGGATGACTCTCACTGATGGTGAATTTTCCCCATGATTTCCATTCATTCCAGTTTTGCAAGGAATCTTGATGCTTTACTCAGTCAACTGTTGCCTCGATGTCAAGAGCAGTCATTTTACTTCACCTCTCCTCCAAAGTTCAGCTCTTATGTCAATGTTTGCATCAAGGCAGTAATGAGATTGGGATCTGAGTGGCCCTGGTGGAACAGGAGCACATTAGTGCGGAAGTTATTGCTGAGCAAGTACCTCTTGATTCTCAGCAAGGCAGACGATGCAAAATAAATTTATTTAATAAACTTAGAATTAATAGCTCATTTAATGGCAACCACGAAGCATTTGTTGATTGTTGAAAATAACCCATCTTGTTCAGTAATGTCCTTTAAGAATAGCTACTCTGCCATTTCTTCTGGTCTGGTCTAAGTGACTCCAGACCTACAACTATGTGAGTTGGGTGGCATGGTGGCTCAGTGGTTAGCACTGTTGCCTCACAGCACCAGACACCCACTTTTGATTCTACCCTCAGACAACTATCTGTTTGTAGATTGCATATTTTCCTTGTGTCTGTGTGGTTTTCCTCTAGGTGCTCTGGTTTCCTTCCGCAGTCCAAAGATGTGCAGGTTAGGTGGATTGGCCATGCTAAATTGCCCATAGTGTCCAACGATGAGTAGGTTATATGGATTAACTGTGGAATATTCAGGATTGAAGGGATCAGGTATGGGGTGGGTCTGAGTGGGATTAGTTAGTGGGATTGGTGTGGGTTCAATGGGTCAAATGGCCTGCTTCCACACTGTAGAGATTCTATGATTCTATGACTCTTAGCTGTCTGTGAAAAAAGCTTAGCAAGCCTCTCAGTTGTATATAATGGCTATGAAGTCTAAGAAAAGAAATGAAACCAGTTGAATAAGCACTGGACTTAGGCACAGGAAAGAATAACAGCAACCTTAACCCTATTGACCATGCAATGTCCTCAATAACATTTGAGAGCTGGTGCCAAAATTGGAAGCACACTATCTCATCGACTAGTCAAAAGGCTACCAAATGTACTCATACTCATTGAATCATACTTCACAAACAATGTACCAGACACAACAATTGTTACCTCACCACCTATAGACTCAGCAGAAGTTGTAGAACAGTGGTATAAAATTAGGAGGGAATTATCCTACTTATGCTCAACATTAACTCTGGACCCTATGACATCTTATGGCATCTGATCAAACATGGGCAAGGAAAATCCTGTTGATTAGCACTTAACTCCAAATCCTCTCAGCTGATGAATAATACTCCTCCATGTTGAACCTCAACTGGAAAATGTACTGAGCAAGGTAAAGGAATTCAACATGTCTCAATGGCAACACTACTGACCAAGCTGGCTCAGTCGGCAGACTGAATTTGCTGCAATGTTGAGGTTGCCAGCAAGAGGGAAAGATATCTTTGACCTCATTCTTATCAATCTATCTGTCAAAGATACATGTGTCAGAGAAAGTATTAGTATGAGTGACAATCACACAGTCTTTGTGGAGATTATATTTTGTCATCACAATGATGATATCCCAAATGTCGCGTGGCACTGCCACCGAGTTAAATGTAATAGATTTTGAACACATCCAGCAATTGAAAACTGGGCACCCAGATGCTACAGGCTATCAGAAGCAGCAGAATTGAATTCAAACAAATTCTGTCAGCTCCATTGTCAGCATAACCCTCACACTACAATTACTATCAAGCCAATAGACCACCCTGATTCAATGATGAGTGCAGGAGGACATAGGAGGAGCAGCACCAAACATAAATAAAAATAAGTGTCAACCCCATAAAGCTACAAACACAAGAATACCTGTGTGCCAAACAGCAGAATCAGTATACCATTAAACAGGGATAAGTGATCCCACAACCACTTGAGCAAATTTAAACACCACAATTTTGCCACTTCAATTGTGAATCATGGTGGGCATTGGAACACCAGGAGCTGTGGCAGCTAGATAAATGATTCCATCCTCAAGGATGGCAAAGCTTAGCACATTAGTGCAAAAGGCAAGGCTGACCATTTGCCATCTTCAGTTAGAAATGCCGAGTGGATGATTCATCCTGGGTACCTAGCATCACAGATGCAAGTTATCAGCCAATTTTATTCTCTCCACATGGCATCAAGAAATAACTAAACACAATTTATCAAGGTCTACGAAACCTGATAAAATTCTGGGACAAGTACTAAAGATTTGTGCTTCTAAACAAGCCACACACCTCGCCAAGCTGTTCTAGTACAGAAATAACATTGACATCCACCTAATGATGTAGAAGATTGCCTCAGTATAATATCTAGTCTACAAAAATCAGGACAAATCCAACCAGCTCAATTACCATCCTATCAGTCAATCTCAATCAGCAGCAAAGTGATAGATGGCTGACTGTCACTTGCTTAGTAATAACCTGTTCATTGATGCTCACCTTATGTTCTGTCAGAATCACACTGTTCCTGACCTCATTACTATCTTGGTCCAAACATAGACAAAAGAGATGAACACTTGAGGTGAGGAGATAGTGATTGTCATTAACACAAAGTCAGCATTTGACCTAGTATGGCATCAAGGAGCCCTACCAAAACTGAACTCAATGAGAATTGGGGAGAAAAGTCTCCATTCGTTGGAGTCATACCTTGCACAAAGAAAGCTGGTAGTGGTTGTTATAGGTCAATTAACTAGCTCCAGGACATCTCTGCAAGAGTTCCTTAGCATAATGTCCTAGGCCTCAACAATTTCAGCAATGATCTCCTCTCCATCTTAAGGTCAGAAGTGGAGATGGTCATTGATAATTACACAATATTCAGCAACATTCAGAACTCCTCAGATACTGCCGAATCTCATGCATCAACACGCAGGCAACACTAAGACTTGGGCTGGTAAGTGGCTAGAACATTCATACCATACAAGTGCCACGCAATGCTCATCTCAGATAAAAGAGAGTCTAACCATCTCTTATTGGCATTAAATGACATCACTATCCTCACAATTAGCATCCTGGGAAATGCTATTGGCCAGAAACTGAAATGTGCTAGCCATATTAATACTACAAGAGCCAGTCAGCGTCTGCGACTTCT
The DNA here is from genome assembly GCF_037043375.1 of Chiloscyllium plagiosum. Classification (NCBI taxonomy): domain Eukaryota; kingdom Metazoa; phylum Chordata; class Chondrichthyes; order Orectolobiformes; family Hemiscylliidae; genus Chiloscyllium; species Chiloscyllium plagiosum. The sequence goes on along the minus strand of NW_028270145.1, from coordinate 74,969,686 downwards.
GTGACAAATAATTCACCTTCTGTCTCCCCAAAACCTAACCATCATTTACATGACACAAGTCAGGAATGTAATTGAATACTTTCCACTTGTCTGGATGAGTATTACTCCCAAGTACTCTCAAGAGGTTAAATGCCAATTTAGATAACATAGCCTGCTTTATTTGTACCCAATTCAGCATGTATCAGAGATGGATATAGGTCTTAAGGCTAAAGAGATCAAACAGTATGGGGTGAAAGTGGAAACAGGGTACTGAATAGCAATCAACCATGATCATATTGAGTGGTGGAGCAGGCTTGAAGGACTGAATAGCTTATTCCTGATCCTACGTTTTCTGTTTCTGTGTTTCAACACTCACACCCTTCACCATCAATGAGCAGTAACAGCAGTATGTACCATCAAAAGATCTGCTATAGTAATACACAAATGCTCCTTAGACAGCACCTTTCAAATCCATGGCCTCTATCAAGTGGTTGGGGCTTGGAGAGTGAAGCGAGAGAAGGGTTTTGAGCAGAAGGTATGTTTTATGCTTTAATTTTTAGTAATAAACTTTGGCCGGTGGCTCAGTGGTTAGCATCGCTGCCTCACGCACCAAGGTCCCAGGTTCGATTCCAGCCTCGGGCAACTGTCTGTGTGGAATTTGCACATTCTCCCCGAGTCTGCGTGGGTTTCCTCCGGGTGCTCCGGTTTCCTCCCACAGTCCAAAGATGTTCAAGTCAGGTGAATTGGCCATGCTCAATTGCCTATGGTGTTAGGTGCATTAGTCAGAGGGAAACGGGTCTGGGTGGATAACTTTTCGGAGGGTGGGTGTAGACTTGTTGGGCTGAAGGGCCTGTTTCCACACTGTAGAGAATCTGTGGAGAGAATCTCACCTATTAACAAACACTCATTCTGCTCAATGATGTGTTGAGCAAGTTGTGGATGGTGTGATCAGGGAGCTCTTGCTTCACACCCACTTCACTTCTCGGCACCAATCGTTCCCTTTTGATGTCCTGTTTTCCAAAATAGTCCTGAACTGCGTTACAGCAGCCAGCATATATTCAATCAGGATACTCAATGGAAATGGAGAATAAAACTATTCTGAATTTATCAGTGAAAAACAATAAGAAGTGTCAGGCAAGAAAGCATAGAATCAAATCTGAAAGAACACTCAACAGGCGAGCATGAGATCAGACAATTAAAATGAAAGTGAAGAAGCACTATAAAGTTGTTGTTTACTTTATGAAAATGTAATAGAAAATACAGCAGAGAAAATGAAGACAACATGCGTTACATTGTGGAAAGGTGTAGCTACTCCAGTGCCAATGCAGATTTTCCTAGTTTCCTAGTTGGGAAACTAACTACTTTTCTCAAATGTGGGTAATTGTGGAAGCCCTTAAGTATTAATTAACCAATTAAAGAGATGTTGTTTGGTGGAATAAGGATGCCCTTGGTTAGCGTTTCTTGCCCAGAGCTTAATTAGTGAGGTGTGGAGAAGGGTCAAGTATTTCACTAGGCTAAATTACCTAATCCCTAGGATGGGGAAAATTCTGTCCAAAGGCATTGACTGTCTCAAATTCTCAGAGGTGTTAATCCACATTAGAGGATGTGCAATCAATATAGTCACCTATCTTATTTGGAAAGAAGTTTGAATTTGTATATCATATGTTGATGCAGCCATGTTGTTGTCTGCTTTTAAAACCATAGATTTATACATCGCTCACTTCATCACCTTAATTCAAGAAAATATGTCTGCATTAGAGGAGACTGGAGTTCGTAAACCAGAGGCTGAGTTCATCATAAGATTGTGTGTGTGTGTGTGTGAGAGAGAGAGAGACAATGAGAATAAATAACTTTTCTGTGTTTTAAACTCATAAAAACTCAATGCAATTGGGTTATAACCCCAGAGAGTGTGAAAAGTCACATGTAAAAGTCACAAAATATCCTGATCATGGGGAAAAAAAGAATACATAAATTCTGTTTGCAACACTAGTATAAATTGCTCTCAAAGTTAAGTGCAATTCGCTTGGTTTTGATGATGTTAGAAATGAGTAGCTTTTCAAATTTAAGAAACATTGATGACATTTCTCAAAGCTAATTTTTTAAATCATTTACTCCTCCAGCCTGCTGTTTCATCTTTTCATCGGTATATTGTGATATATTTTATTGCCAAAGAGTGTGATGTTGGACAAGGACAGCAGGTCAGGCAGCATCCAAGGAGCAGGAGAATAGATGTTTCAGGCATAAGTCCTTCAACAGGCACATTGCTGATGAAGGGCTTATGCTTGAAGCATCGATTCTCCTACTCCTCAGATGCTGCCTGACTGGTTGCGCTTTGCCAGTACCACACTCTTTGACTCTGATCTCCACCATCTGCAGTCCTCATTTTCTCCTATATATTTTATTGCCTCAGATACTATCATAGGTTGTAAGAAAGCCACTTATGCTGCTCAAATCCCTGCTGGATCTGTTCATCAACATTCAGTCACTCAGAGGTTATTGATATCAGTATTGATTGAATAAATCTCTGCTTTTTTTTCTTGTTCTTAGGGAGGAAGGGGAAGTGTCATACTTTCACTTAAGATCTCATTTGGTTTAACTAAGTTAAGCAACTCAGCATGTGGATACAAAATTGTAAGTTACCATTATGTGACAGAGTTCCTTGATCCTTGCACAAGATGCTTCTGTGCAGCTTCTTTACAGTTTTGGCTTGTTGATTGAAATGTGGAAATATTTAGTCTGGCGCCACTTCCTTTCCCTCTTCTATTGTTTTTGGTATTGCATATGGAAATCACAAATTTATAGCCATTCTGACTTAAAACAGTTGAAAGAGTAAATTGTAGGCTTTTTATATCTTCAATCCCTTTGATGCCCAATTAATTCCACCACATATGCATTTAATAATCTAACAAATAATACTGTGAAATGAATTTATGTAATAAGTTAAACACTGCTGGCTGGCAAATCAAGTCAGCAAAAATGGACCACCCTATATGCATGAACTGGGTTGCCAAATTTGCTTAAACAACATTTTTCTTACAGAATAAAGGAGATGTTTGATCCTATGGAAAAAAAACATTAAACAACGTACTATTGCTATTATTTTTAAAATTAATCTTTTGGATTACATAAGCAGAATTCATGACAAATGTGAAACATGTGGCTGAAATTTCCCAGTGTTTGGCAAAATGTTTTCTCAAGTGAGATTCATGGCGCCTGGTCTGCCATGGCCCATGGCAATTTTGCTCACAGAATCTTCTGCTCTTCATTTCAATGAAAATGCAACTGGACTCTTAAGTGCTGATCTCGTGGAACCATACAATAGAAGAAGAGGAAGAGCATGTCGCTGCAGGACATTGTATAGTTCACATTGTTAGTGTCATCTTTAAAGCCAATTATGCATCACTTCAGACCAAGCCAGTAACTGTTCTTCACGCTGTGGTCCAAGACCATTATCCTGAAAGAAATGGCCAAGAAAGACAAACTAACTCCTTGCTTTACAAATAGACTGCTGGAGGTGCTGTGGATGAAGCGATGAAGAGGAGGGAAGCAATGCCACCGGATCCAGCCAGGCCAGACCAAAACAATGGTATCACAGGTGATGTTCAGTACTCAGCAGTGCAGAAGGAAGATCTTCTTAATTCTGCAGATGTCACTATCATTTCTCTATTACTTTATATTCAAACACTGACACTGCACATGCCTCTCACTAAGGCTCATGTTTCTAACACTTCATATTGTCCTTTTGAAGATCCTCACACACCTCATTCTCCCAAAATTCTAATCCTTTCTGCCCCTGTGCCCCCTATTCACTCATTATGGACATCTCTTCCATCATTCTCATACCTTCCTTTGTCCAATTACAGGAAACATTGGCCCACATCCCTGAATGGTGTCTCTACACCACCCCAACTGATCTACATGTAATTCCTGGACAGGTGACACTTGATCTGCAAGACTGGTTGTGACCCAATCGCTAGACTGAAAAGACGGTAATCTCCAAATTCTGTTAGGACCAAATGTGTGTCTGGCCATGGCCAAATTCTTGGACTGGAATCAGACAAACCCTCTTGACTGAGTGGTGGGTAACCCTGACTGATTGTAGTCCCGTTTGACCCCACTAATAAGTGGTCACCTTTTACTTTCACACATGTTTATCACTTAAGCCATTGTCACACCTGTAGGTATGACATTGACGTAACCTGATGCTGGACACTAGTATGCCCACTCTCTTGACTGTTTAAAGCCACTTCTCTCTCCATATGTACTGAAAAGCAATGCGGATCACAGTGGTCAGCAGACTTCAAGTAACAACAAAGTGAGTGAATTCCAAGAAATGAAGCTTAGAGACATAAAGTGTTTTCATTGTAGATACATAATATGCCTGTGTATCCTTGTGTGCAAAGTGACCTGACAGAAGCATGCAAATGATAGTATTCCTGAGCTCCAAAGTGAAGTCCTATAGGGCTTATGTTTTGTGTGAGTTGCTCCAAAAGCAGACATCTTGATGTGGTGAGGCTGCAGGTTAGCTGATGCTCCAAAAGCTGATGCACACTTGTGTGGATGAAAAGAAGAAAATGGTATATGCAGAGTATGCAGGGATGCTGTGTAAAGATTGAATTTGATGAACACCTAGAGAAACAAGCAGTGGGCTGCTATCACCAGGTAACCTCTCCAGTTTTCGTGTTGGGAATTGACACTATCTCATCTTTTGAGGAAGGAGGGGAGAATTGGGAGTTGCAGAAAGGATGTTCATTGATCTAATGATGAGGTGCAAATGCATGGAAGTAAGCAAGTACCTTCTCATTAGTAAGGTTTTGACCTTTCCATTTAAACCTTAAGGGGAATATCTGACATTCTTTCCTCAAATTGAGCTTGTGACTTTCATTTTTGCTGTATTTTTCCAAGTTCCCATGCCACTCAAGGGAGTGGAAAATTTTACTCAATTCAAAACAAATAATCAAGATTGAATCTGAACTAATCCAAAATAAAACTGGATGCATTTTAAAAAACTGTTAACTGATTCAAATCGCCAATCATATCTGGTGGCTGTTTTCATCCTTTTATATATTATTGCTTAAAACCAAAATAAAAAGAGAAGATATGTAAAAAAAAAACAGTTTTTCAGATTTATTTACTTGCAGATTAATGCTAGTATTTAAGAGGCCATATTAACTTCTTATATACCAACTTTATCTTTGTTTTACAAATATTTACATACCTCTTCCCTACTGAAAACCAGGCTAAAGATTCATAAAGCTTTGATAAAGGGTCAGTTAGACTCGAAACATCAACTCTTTTCTCTCCTTACAGATGCTGCCAGACCTGCTGAGATTTTCCAGCATTTTCTGTTTTGGTTGTCCATGCTGACCATGTTTCCTAAACTAAATAACTCCTATTTGCCTGAATTTGGCCCATATCCCTCTAAACCTTTCCTACCAATGAACAAATATCCAAATGTCTTTTAAATGTCGTAACTGTATTCACCTCTACTGCTTCCTATAGTACCCAAAATGTCCTTTGACATACAGTTTTAATTCTTACCATTAGATGTATAAAACAATAATTTTGCAACAATAAAACCATTATCTAGTAATCATGCAGCATGGTTCTCTTTCATCTCAGAGATCTGAATTTTAATTCAGCCCAGATTGTAGTCATGGAATGAGTTTGAACTATCCTTCCCATTTCCAGTTGGAGGCAGTTCACAGCATAGAACTGCCTGAACAAAAGGAAGGATAATATTAATTGTTAGGTGTTTAATTCTTCATTTGGTTGTGCTAAAACTGACTTATAAATGCTGATCCTATGTACCTGAAATATGTCTCCTGTTGACATCCTTTTCATCTCATTTTGTTGAAAATTCCACAATAAAATCAAATCATTGTAAATTTGAAACAGACTAAAGCCCAGAATGGAACTTCCTTATAAATAAATATTATAAAGACTCCTGCAGTGAATTCCCAATATGCTGTCTAACCATATAAAGGAACTGATAAACAACGCAAACCAATTCTTCCCAGGAAGGGAAGGAAAAACCATCTATTTATGGACACATTCTCATGTGGAAAACCTTGCATGAGCAGCTAAACATCAGAATTGAAAAATATAGTTAAATTTTATTTGATGTTAACATATTTTGCCCTTGCATAAATTTGAAAGATTGATTTTCAAATAACTTCAAGAATTATTGTTGGGAATTATTCTTTAAACCAGTAGATGATGAACGCAACAGTTTTAAACATGGACCATGTTTTAAGTAGTTGCTTCATGGAAATTCTGTATGTGTGAAATTAATTAATAAATTAGTAAGATTTATGTTAGTTTTCTGATATTTTCTATCAACATATTTCTCTGTAGTAAAGCTATTCCAATATTCAATGGGTGAAAAAGAAACATTCACACTGCAAAATAGATATGAACAAATACTTCAATGATACCAGTAGGTGGTGTTAAACAGCTACTGAAATAATTTGGTTTCACCAGTTACCAGGGAGGGCCATATGGAGACGTAAGACTGAAAATAAAGGCTAATTTATATTTTTAACTATTCATTGAAGATTTCACCCTAATAATTCTGTTTACTGCAAACAGAGACATTACTTATTACCTGAATTGATCACAGTGAACAAAAAATTGCCACCATTGAATATTGGAGATACCTTGGGTTGTGAATATTTGGGCTTGTTTTAACACCTGATGTGGATATTATCCATTTAACAGAGGGGGAAAGCACAGCCTGTTTGTCAGGTTGAAGGTGGCATATCCTCCAGCATTCTGACAGAAATCCTGCCATTCTTCAATATGGACACTTAGTTACTGCATCCTGTTTGGGCCATCCATCCCCTACTGGATCTTTAGTATAAAACAAAAAGATCAAAACAAAAATAATAAAGCAGTCTTAGATCTGCAAGTTGCAAACTCAAAACTTTATTTGGCTGGTGACATTACACTTCATCAGCCAATCGAAAATTCCACAGGTCTTTATGCCCTTCAGTCGGATATTAATCTGATTCACAGCTGTTTTTGCATGAGCTCTCTTGCATCAAATTAAAAATAGCAATCAAAGATAAATAGATACATGCTAATTAGTGACAACCATAGTTGTCTTCCTAATTTTAGTTTTTACATTAATTATCATTCCTTTGAGATAGTCACCCATTTCAGTTCATTAGGTGTATAGATTTCTCATCATTTAACACGATTGTTTCACATCAGTGAAACATACAAAAAAAATCATAGAGGGATAAGTATGATAAACAGATAATTGAAACATGCTCCTTCAATCCTACTCTCCAACCGTTACTGTTGACACAATAAAACTCATTTGTCTGACATTCGCACCAGCATAACACCAGGAGCAGTATTTCCCCATGGAAATCCTAATTTGCCCCTCACTAGCAGTTTTGAATTAATTTAAATAATTTAATGTCTATCAGACTGACTTTCATGTAGTGACCATTTTCTTGACAGATTGCAGCAGTACTTCTGTTGAGGTAAATAACTTCAGAGTCAAGCTCAAAATACCTTTGATACGAGAAACCATTCTGATGGGAAATTACAAGGTATGATGCAAGGGAAAAATGTTCTTAGGCAATAATGGGGATATAATCAGCTCGCGAGGCTAAGGCAATGGCCGCACTGTGAGTGTTGGATAGTTTTAAAATATGATGACACTAATTGAGCCTCTCAATGGTTAAACATACTCCTTCCAGAGAACCAATTAGATTATGTACAGTGTGGAAACAGTCCCTTCGACCCAACAAGTCCACACCGACCCGCCGAAGCGCAACCATTCCCCTACATTTATCCCTTCCCCTAACATTACAGGCAATTTAGCATGGCCAATTTATCTAACCTGCACATTTTTGGACTGTGGGAGGAAACCGGAGCACCCAGAGGAAACCCAAGCAGACACGGGAAGAATAAATATTTTGTATGGTATCATTGACATTTTGCACAGAAAGCTACTTTTTATGGTCTTGCTTGTTTACTGTAAATTTCTTCTGTCATAATAATAATCTTAATAAGAGCACCAGGGGCAGTAACAGCAGCAAAGGAACCTCACTAACATTGAAATTTTGCAGGAGTAGTAGATGATAAACAGACAGGAAAGTAAAGCAAAAATGTATCTAAGTAAAACCTGTTTGCATTAGCTGTACTTGAATTGTTTTGTTATGTTATTGTCATATTCGCAGAAGCACACATTAATGAGGCTGACACAACTTATTGAACGTCTGCTTCTGACCTGCAGATATAGTATGCAAAACAAGGTGAAAGCGATAATATTTTAATTGACCATCCTGACGCTGGGAAGATTGATTTAAATATCGGTCAGTTAACTGGTGATGACTGCACTAATATTTTTCCAGGGGGGAAACAATCACCTTTGTTAACAATAAAAAAGATGAACTGCGTAGCAACTTTAAACCAATCCGAGGGTTGGGAATAGTTTTGTAGTCACACGGTTGCAGGTTGAGAAAGAATTAGAAAATATATTTTCCTGACTATTACCAGCTACAAAATATGACTTATTCCTGCTCAAATTTATTTTGGAAATTTACCCATTAAGCCACATTGTTCAAATCCTTGACTACAATTTTCCATAAGAATTGTATTTGCATGTGACTGGGGCCCGACTTGAGACTAAATAGATATATGGAATGACCTATAGACTCTGAAGTTTCCAATTTCCTTATTCCTGCACCTTCTCTTAGATATACAGATACTCTTCCCAAATACTTTCCCAGAGTCTTAACGGTTCTAAATTTTTGTTTCCTGGCGTAATTCTTTTCCCTCCATTTGTTCCTTCAGGCAAATTCTCTGAATTAAATCTGCTTCATACACTAGCTGCGGCATCAGCCAACTCAATCTCTCTCTTGATAATTCTGTTAAGCTACTTTGAAAATACTTGCCACTTTATTTTGTGTGACTTATATAGTTCGTTTGGGTATGTAAGTTGATTTATTGCAGATTTTCAGTTTTGAAATATTATTTGCATTGTGGTCCTTCCATGCATTTCCCATGAAATAAACATCATCTTAAACATTAAATATTTAGCCTATCTTTATTATTTGTTCTCTAAGGAAATCAGATAAAATTAAATATATGCCAAATGCTTTTAGGAAAATAAAATATAAATGTGTAATATAATGTCACAAAGTCTGAAGGATCCTGTTGAATGAAAGTAAATGCTGAAGTAAATTACAAATATATCACATGGAGTAGCATTACATTTTAAACATTCAGGAAAGCAATAGGGTAGAATCTGTACCAATTTGTTAAAGTCTTGATCGACACATTTATTTGTTCATAAAATTAACAAATTTTGGCGATTAGCATCTTAGTATATGCACTTTGCCAGTCACTATAGCTACACATTTTAGTTGTCATTGAACAGAAAGTCTAACTCTAATTCCTACAGCAGTAACAAAGCGTTAAAGAGCTGTTGTAGCTAACAAAGTGTGTAGAAAGCTTTGACTGAATGGTTTAATCTCTACCTATCAATTTACACATATGGCTAGTTTACAGCTAAATCATATGTATTTCAATATATCTAACTCTAAAATCCAAACAGAAAAGGAATGTACTTGAACTGGTGTAAATACAAATATGCATCCACAAAAGGGAACAGAATTCATGAACGAAAAGTCCCGCTGAGAATGAAATCACAGCCATGAGGAAATCAAGGTTCGCTAACCAGTGCTGTGCAAACAGAGAGCTTGATCAATGGTTTGTCGCCTTTGGCTTTGCAATCTATGCTAAGATATAAAATGTTTAAAGTATTTTCCTTGAATTCCACTGCTTTCATTGTGCACTTGAAGTATATCATATTTTTAAAACAAACTCATGTTAATTAACCCTTTCAAATCTAATATTAAATAATGATTGTTACTTTCAATTGTCAACCTTTGTGGATATATTAATTGGGTGTAAGCATGTCGTCATGAATATTTTGGTACATTTCACTCAAAACATCCCTGTTTGTTGCATTACTCTGGGACTTCGTTTGTTCATAATTGTATAATATCTCATGCTACTTATCTGTCACTTCATGCCAGCAATTGATGCGCCAAGAGTGCCTCCATGTGGTTTTGCAAGCTGACATCTGAAAGTTAGTGATGAATAAATGCTTTAAAGATTGCAGTCTGCAATGTGTTAAGCAGCAGTAACACATCAAGGAGTTGAGATGATATATTAACTTTATGTATGAAGCTGGAACACTTTACAATATCGACTGAATCTGCTGATGTGTTACTATCTTATAACACACTGCAGATTTATACATTTTAAGCAATAGATACAGATTTAAGGATATCTTACAATTCTACAATTTTTATTGTTTGTGAATTTTTCTGGTGGTGGGAGGTTCATGTTTGTTGACAACAGAAAGTGGACTTCCTTGCATGAGAAATAATCAACAATATTGTACTACATGATTTGAGTTGCAATATTGAGATATAATTAACTGAACAATAAAATATAAATAGATATACCTGTATGTATTAATAGAAAATGAGTTAATTGTTTGTTAATCATTTTAAAATATTTAAATGAACTACGTTAGTAGAATATTTTTTAGCCTTTATGCCACATGTAGCTATTTGATCTTTCAAGTAGTCTCGTGGGATGTATGCATCTAATATCCTGTAATGTCATCTAAAATGTGTAAACTTGATCTCTTGAATGGACTGGAGGTTAAATGTCCAATCTGTCTAATCTCCATAGTGGTTTAGGATGCGATGAATCAAATTTGCGTGGAGGTCCAGTCCTTTTCCTCCCAATATGTAATATTTTCATTATAGTGTAATGTTTCATCTCCAATTCCATTTCCTTGGCAGTTTAAGATTGCCTACTTTCCTATTCCTTGGATAATTCCTGGTTTCCCAAACTGACTAATTCTTTGCAGATGAAGTAGTGTTCACTGTTCACTTCTCTTAAAGTTCTTTTATCTCACTGTGCCATTTTGTTGATGTCATATTAACACATTGCAGTAAAAACCAGACTGGTTTAATTGAGAAACATTGCATGTGACTCATGGATTCTAGGCATTTTCCTGAAGTTCAAAAATGGCAGCTAGGAAGCACATACACACTTTTAACTAGAAAAGTGCTGCTCAACATGTTGAAAAAGGCCAATCCAGAGATGGCTGTATCCAAGCCTTGATGATAGCCTTTTTGTATCTTCAAATTTTATAAAAGAATTATTCACACTATGTGGACTTCTGTGGCTGGGCCATCATTTATTTCTTCTCCCTAATTTCCCTTGAGAAGGTGGTGGTTGGCTGTCTTCTTGAACCACTCATTGTAATATAGGTACAGCCACAGTGCTATTAGGAAAGGAGTTCCCGGAAATTGACCCAGCTATAGCAAAAGAATGACATTATAATTCCATTCAGGATGATGTATAGTTTGGTACACAACTTGCAGCTGGTGGTTTCTCGTTCATCTGCTGCCCTTGTCATTCAAGATGTTAAAGAACGTGGGTTTGGAAGGTGTAGTCTAAGAAGTCTTGGCAAGATATTTCCATGCATATTGTAGATGGTTCACATTGCTGCCACTGCACATTAGGGGTGGAGAAAGTGAACGGTGGAGATGTTAGATGAGGTGCAAATCAAACAGGCTGCTTTGTTCTAAATAGTGACATGCTCCTTGAGTGATGTTGGAGCTGTGCACATCCAAGTGAGCAAGGAGTATTCCTTCACACTCCTGACTTATGTCTTGGCTGAGTTAGGAAGTGAGTTATTTGCCACCTCCTAGTATTACCAATCTCTGACCTGCTCTTAAAGCCACAAATATTTATATGGCTCGTTCAGTTCAGTTTCTAGTCTGCGGCAACAGCTGAACTTTGATAATAAGGCACTCAGTTTCAGAAGTGCCGGTAAAATCAGTGGGTTATGGTAGGATTCTGCCTCACTAGTATTGTCATTACTTGGCACTTAGGTGGCAAGAATGTTATTTAACACTAATCAGCCAAAGACAGAACTTTGTCCTCCTGGATTTAGACGTGGAACGTCTCAGTATTTGAGGAGTCATGAAAGAATTGAACACTGTGCAGCCATCAATGAACAGCTCCACTTCTAACCTTGTGATTAAAAAAAGCTCATTGAAGATGCAGCTGAAGATGCTTAGGCATACAATACTATGCAAAGGAACTCCTGCAGAGATGTCTCAGGCTGAGACGGTTGACCTCCAATAACAACAACCATTTTGCTTTATGCTAGTGTGAATCAAACCACTGGAGAATTTAATTCCTGATTGTTGTTGACTCCAATTTTGCTAGGTCACCTTGATTCCATGCTCTCACAAATGTTGCCTTGACATTAAAGACATCCTTATCTCCCGTCTTGATTTCTGCTCTTTTTGTCCATGTTTGGATCAAGGCTGTTAAGAGTTTAGAAGCTATTTGATCCTGGGTGAATCTAAACAAAGTGTGAGTGAATGGGTTACTATTGAGTACATGCCACCCAATAGCACTGTCAACGATCCCTTCCATCACTTTGCGAATATTTCATAGTAGACAGTAATTGGCTGGACTGGATTTTTCCTGGTTTACATGTGCAGGGCTTATCTGGGCAGTTTTATGACATTATATTGTCCTTGTGTTATACCTGCTGGAACAGCTTGGCTAGGGGTATGGCTAATCATGGATCCTCAGGTTTTAATTTCTATTGCTGAAATAGTACCAGGGTCATAACCCTTGCAACTCAGATCATCAGCTATTTCTTTATATTGTGCAGTATGAAAGAAATTAGTTGAAGGCTGGCATTTATGATTCTGGGGAACACTGGAGGAGGCTGAGATGGATTGTCTACTCAGCACTTCAAGCCAAAGATACTTTCAAATCCTTAAGCCTTAATTGTTGCATTGTTTAATTGTCCACCACCATCCACAACTGATGTGACAGTACTGCAGTGTTTAAGTCTGATTCAATGTTTGTGAAATCACTTAGCCCTATCTTTACTGTGCTGTTTATGCTGCTTGGCATGCATATGATCCTTGTCTTGTAGCTTCACCAGGTTGACACCTCAGTTTTAGGCATGCCTAGTGCTACTCCTGGCATGCACTTTGAAGACTACTGAACTCAAGTTGATCCACTGTCTTGATGGTGATGATAGAGCTGGGAGTTTGTTAGGAATGGGGTTACAGATTTTGGTTGAATTGAAATCTGTTGCTGTTGATGGCCCACTCTGCCTCATGGTTGCATAATTTGAGTTTTGAAATGTGTTCAAAATCTATTCCATTCAGTGAGAGTATCCTCATGTGAGGATGGTACTGTGCAGCGGTCACTCCTACTAACTGACATGGACAGATAACATCTGTGACAGGTAAATTTGAGAGGATGAGGTCAAGTACTTTTTCCTGCTTGATAGTTCCCTCATCACCTGCCATAGGTCTAGTGCAGCAACCGTATCCTTTAAAACTCAGCATCCTGGTCATGAGTGATACTGTTGAGCCATTCTTGGTGCTAGACAATAAAATCTCCAATGCATAGTATCTTCTGTGTCTTGCATATTCAGGGTGTGTTCCAGGTGGTGTTCAATATGGAGGACCACTATTCATCATTGAGGGGAGGGGTGTAGTCGATGATGATCAGCAGGAGGTTTTCTTGTACATGTTTAACATGATGCCATGAGACTTCAGAGGTCCAGAGTTAATATTGAGGATTCCCAGGTGACTCCCTCCCAACTGTATAATACAGTGCCACCACTTTTGCTGGGTCTGGCTTCTGATAGAGCAAGATATGTTCAGGGATGGTAATGGTCGTCTCTGTAAGGAATCATTTCATAGATTTCTTTATTGGTACATGTATTGCCAATTCCTAATTGCCCAGATGCAATTAATCTGAAGCAATTAAGAATCAAGTACAATGCTGTGGATCTGGATCATGTGTAAGCCAGACCAGGACAGGATGGTAGATTTTCTTCCTGAAAGGACATTAATGAACAAGATGGTTTTTCAACAATTTACAGTTGTTAAGTGGTCACCATTAACCTCATTTTTTTCATGTACTTTTTAATTGAATTCAAATTTCATCATCTGTCATGGTGGGATTCAAACCATGTCCCAGAACATTGGCACAAGATTCTAGATTACTAGTTTAGTGACACTTCCACTTTGCCACTGCTTCCCTTTAGTATGACTATGATGGGCTGTGTCTTGACTAGTCTATTTGACAGGTCTCTCAGTTTTGGCACTAGTATCCAAATGTTACTAAGGAGAACCTTGCAGGGTTGACATTGTTGTGTCCAGCATCGTAATTTCTGGCACCGTGGAAGATGCTGAATGATACATTTTCATAGTTTTATTCTTTTTATCAGACTTCCTTGTCCTTTTTAAAGGGCATTTAAGAGTCAACCATGTTATTGTGAATGTGGAGGCAAATGTAGACTAAACCATGTGAGGAGAGCAGATTGCTTATTCCCAGAGGACATTAATAAACCTAATAAGTAAACTCTGATTTAGGTGATTGGTACATTGGTTTTGCCAACTGTAGCATCCTCAGGGAAAACCAATGAATGCAAAAATGAATGCATTCACTAGAAGTTCTATTGCCATTGCCAGTGTACTCAGCCTGATTTCCTCAGCCTCCTTTATTCCCCAGGTCCCAAGCTCCAGGCCTCCCTACTATTGATCTTCTTCCACCCTAACTAACCATCTCAATTCATTAGCCAGCCCTGCAATATAGCATAGTCTAATCAATCTCAATTTCTCCTCCTTGGTCCCTGATGTCTTTTCAGCACTGATGTAATGGCCCTAGCACTGATTTGTTACTTTCTGACCTGCCCAATTTCTCCAAAGTTTGAAGCGAGGTGACCACGGTGTATTTTAAAGGATTGTCCCTTATTTTGACTGTTGGCCCAGGTCACTTAAGGGAGGCCTTTTGGCCTTTATTTTCTTTGGGAGACTGAGCCAGCAAGTACCCTTTTGCTGTTGCCTCTTTGTTTTTTTTTTCTATGCACATTGTTGCAGTTAGTTGCAGGGAAAATGATTGTCTGCAAAATACCCTTGTCCATTGTCCATCATGCACCAATGTACGGTCAGCAACATCCTGCCCCTATTTCTGTCTGCACAAGCCTGATACACATAAATAGGTTACTTGCAGTACTCACCTGCTGGGCACATCCTGCAGTGTCATTGTCAGAATAAAAAGGTCTGATATCCAAAATCCAGGGATTAATTTTGCTTCAAATGTGGAGTCGAACATTTGTTTATCCAAAAGTTCCCAGATGGTTTTCTGTGAAACAAAATATGCTAGCGTTGACCATATGAAAATACATATGTGTATTTTTATCATTTTGGTCTGTCTCATAGACACTGTAGAAACATTGCAAGATCATTCAATGCAGATACAAACATTAAAAAAAAGCACAAGAAGCAACTGAAAGTCAATTACAACATGCTAAGTAAAATAATTACAATTATATAACTCTTTTCAAATACTCAGGATACTCAAAAGTTTTTCTCAACAATGAGCAACAATTTTAAAGTCAGTCACTGTTAAAATGCAGGTGTATGTGTCAGCCAAGTTAAAAAGAAAAATGATCAAATGATCAGTTGTTGATGTTGGTTGAGACTTCAGTGTTGGCTGGAGTGCTAATGAATCTTCTGCATCGATTTGAGAGGATAGACAAGACCTCAGTTTCTGTTCACCTGTAAGACCACAAAAGCAGTGATGGAGCACTGTGACCCTAAAATATGTGCTTATGTATAAATCCAAATTAGGGGCATATATTTGGGGACATAGCAGTAATGGAGATATAAATAATCTAGAAGCCCAGGCAATTGTAGATTCATTGGGTCATAGAGTTGTACAGCACAGAAACAGACCCTTTGGTCCAACCAGTCCATGCCGACCATAATGCTAAACAAAATTAGTCCCACCTGTTTGGTCCATGTCCCTCCAAATATTTCCTATTCATGTACTTATCCAAGTGTCTTTTAAATGTTGTAACTGTATCCACATTCTTCATTCCACACACAATCCACTCTTTGTGTAAAAGATTGCCTCTCACATCTTTTTAAAATCTTTCTCCTCTCACCTTAAAAATATGAACACTGGTTTTGAAATCTCAGACTCTATGGAAGTGACACCTGCTATTCACCATATCTCACTGTTCAACCTCCTAACCTCCAGGAAAAGGTCCTAGCCTTTCCACCTCTCCTCATAACTGAAACTATTTGCTCAGCAGACAAGGGTTCAAATCCCATCATAATAACTTGTGGAACTTATATTCACTTAATTGAGCAGAAATAGAAAGCTAATGTCAGTAATGGTGACAACTATCATAGATTGTTACAAATACCCAACAGTTCAATTATTTCCTTCAGGAAAAGAAACCTGTTGTCCTTACCATGTCTGGCCTACATGTGACTCCAGACTCACAGCAAGATAGCTGACTGTTACCTGCCCCCTGAAATGGCATGGCAAGATATTCAGTTCAAGACTAAATAGTAGTGAACAACAAAGGCCATCAAAGTTATAACCCACGAAAACATAATAAAAAATTTGAAAGGTCCTGGAAATCATGAATAATACAAAATGTATTAGAAATATTCAGTCAGCAATATCTGTGGATAAGCAAACAGAGTGAATGAAACATTAACTCTGTGCTGAATCTTATAAACGGCATTTGCACCAGAATTGATGAGAGATATAAAAATTGATTCGATAAGCTGGGACTTTTTTCACTAGAAAGTAAGACGTTGAAGGTTAACCTTCTTAAGGTTTATAAAATCATAATGGGCATAAATAAGTGATGATAAGGGTCTTTTCCATCAGGTGAGGGAGTTCAAAACTAGGGAGCATATCTTTAAGGTGAGAGGAGAAAGCTTTAAATTGGATATGAGGTGCAACAATTTTTACACAGAGTGGTTCATGTGTGGAATGAACTGCCAGAGAAAGTGATGGTACAGGTACAGTTACAACATTTAAAGGATATTAGGATAATTTCATGAATAGGAAGGGTCTTGATGGATATGGGCCAAGCATAGGCAGGTGGGACTAATTTAGTTTGGGAACATGGTTGGCATAGGCTGGTTGGACTAAAGGATCTGTTTCCATGCTAGATGACTCTATGAATTGAAGTCCAGCGAGGCTTATTGCTACGTTGGGAGAAACTTGCTGCATTGTTTACATTTTTGCAAAGTGGTGATGTGAGTTTCTCACTAGGCAATGGTGAGTTGCTAATTAAGGAGGATTATGGTTTGTTAATCAACATATTTATGCTGTAGCTTGTCTCATTAATATCCAACTTCTTACTTTACCAAATGCTCCAAACAAGCTTGATGTTGAGAAATCTCAATGTTGAAATCAGAGTGGATACCTAGACACTTCAGCTTATTGTTGGCTGTGAAGAGCCTCCATTTGGTTCAGCAGCAAACAATATCTCAGAGCACGATCCAAGAGCAGGGGTTGTGTGCACACCTCATTCATTGACATTAATACCTGGCAATTACTAATTTCTCATGACACCTCTCTGATCCAATTACAGACAGCTTAGGAAGCACAGACTTGCATTGCAGGGTGTACCAGGAACTAACGTTGAAAGGCTACAGTAAGTACACTTTGTGTACAGGGTCAAGAACCCAGCTCACAGATTGGACCAGACTGCAGCACAGGCTTTCTCAATGGCACCCCTATCACTTGCTCACTTACTGGCTTCATCCATGCTTGCAGCATCTCTTACTGTACCAAGCATTGCATGTTAGTGTGATGGCACTTCAACCAGAGACAAAGGCTCTCAGTATTGCTGTATTAATGTGCTATTTTGCACAGACAAGCTGCTTGTCAGTCAGAATCTGTCTGAGTGTAGGGGGCATCTTGATACATGGTACACTGAGATGTCAGTTTAATGAATACAGCAAGTGTCAGCTGCCTGTGAAACAAAAGCACTGCATGTGTATTCAATCAAATGCCAATGTTGGAAATGGGATGGGTTCTGGTCCTTAGTCCACTGAAGGGGTAGCTGCTGTTGGTAAGGGAGTTCTGGTACTGTCAGTATGAAATAGAATTTGTGCAGGAATTGCACAAATTGTCTAGGAATTTGGCTATGGTCAGTTGTCAGCTTGGGATGCTCACCATCAGGTGATCTGTCCAACTGTAGTCCAGGGAGTCTGCAGCAGTCGGTGCTGTATGGCTTACTCCAGGAGTCAGGGGAGTCATGTATTGTCAGCCAGAAGCTGCAAAGACAGCGGTCAGATGTCTGGGGCAAATCTAGCCCTGAGTGTCCGTCTCTTGAGCGCGCTGGAGTTTGCCAGGGATCATGTTGGGGAAACAGAGGTATCACTACCAAAAAGATTAGAGGAGTCAAGGCTTTGGGAGAGGAAAGAGCTTAAAATGTGTTGCTGGAAAAGCGCAGCAGGTCAGGCAGCGTCAAAGGAACAGGAGAATCGACGTTTCGGGCATAAGCCCTTCTTCAGGAAAACCTTTGTTCCCTTTGGGAGAGGAAAGCAGAGACATGTGTGGAGGTGGGAACAAACTGGTAATGGCAACAAATGCAATGTGTATATGGGGTATGTGGAGCAACATTGGAGGGTATAGTAGGTATGGGAGCGGGCAGTGGTGACCATCATGGTCTCCAGAGGCAGAGGGTAGAGAAACAGGGTGAGCATCATTGAGCTGTAATGTTATAAGGGCATGAAAGACAGTTGGATGTACAAAGGAGTATCAGTCATGCCAACTACACGTTATGGGCAGTGTGGCTTTGTAGCTATTGAGCTGCTAGTGAGGAGCAACAGCAGATTGTCAACACCTGTCCATGTGCACAGCAGCCTCTCAAAGGTGGAATGGGCACAAGTGATGCTGGCCTTTAGTGGGTACTGTTGAATGGTGAGTTGTTCTGAGAACAGCACATAGTAAGATGGAGCTAGAATTGGAGGTGAAGGATGGCACAGGGCTGAGGTAGGTAGTTAATGTGGTGCGCTTGTTGAACACACTAATTATTAAACATTTGACCTCATTGGACCAATCTGGCAAAAATACCTCCAAAACCTCTGATGTAATTGCATTTAGCTGAAACAAAAATAAAATTCATCCCTGTTTCCCTGTCCATAGATGCTATCAGAACTGCTGGGTATTTAAAGTGCTTTCTGTTTTGAGTTCTACCACTGTGCCAAGAGCAGCATCAAATTTTATTAATTGTGGGAAAGTTTTTATCTTTTAAGATATTTGTTGTCATAAGAAAATCATTCTAAACATTTTGAATTTTGATCACATATTATAACCTGGTATACTTAATTATATTCTGTTTTATAATCACTGCAATCGCTATCCATTATTAAGTGAATGAAACAAAGGGATGCAGGGAAAATGAACAGTAGTCAGGCATTCAGCCTGTTGAGTCTAATCTGCTATTGAAACAATTCATTGCTGATCTTTTACCTCAATACCATTTTCCTACATTATCCATCCCCATAAACCTTGATATATTTAATGGTTACAAATCCATCAATACCTGTCTTGTGTGCAACCAATGGCTGAGCCTTCACAACCCTCCATAGTAGAGATTCATCACCATCTGAGAGCAGAGATTCCTCCTCATTCCAGTCCTTCATAGTTTGCCTTTTATTCTGAGAATATATTCCCTGGTTCCAGAACCTCAGCCAGGGTAAACACCCTTCTTGTTTCTACCCTGTGAGCCCTTTAAGAATGCTGAACTCTTAAAAAAGTTCACCTCTCATTCTTGTAAACTCTAGAGAATTTAGGCCAATCTCCTCATTCACTCCTCAAAAGATAAACTTGCCAGAATCAATCTGATGAAATTTGTTTGCACTCCTTCTGCAGTGAATATAAACCTTTCTTGTATAAGGAGGTTAAAACTGTATGTAATACTCTACATTTGGTCTTACCAAAGCTTTGTACAATTGCAGCAAGATATATTTACTCCTGTATTTAAAAATTCTTCCAATGAAGGAAAATTAATCACCCCAATTGTTTGCCAGAGCTGTATGTTAACTGTTGCTGTCTAGTGAACAAGGTCACCCAGGTCTGGCTGAACAAAGAACAAAGAATAGTGCAGAACAGGGTCAGGCCCTTTGGACCACAAAAACTGTGTCGACACATGATGCCTTGCTAAACTAAAAAATGTACCTCTCTATGTGGCCCAAATCCCTCAATTCCTTGCCTTTTCATACATCTGTTAAGCTGCCTTTTAAAAGTTGCTATTGCATCCCCTCCACCACCTCCTCTGGCAGTAGGCAACCTCATGTAAAATACCTGTCTCTCACATCTTCTTTAAATTTACTTCCTTTTGCCTTAAACCTATATCACCTAGAAATTGACATTTATACCCTAGGAAAAAGGCATCGACTATCCATTCTATCCATGCATTGGATAATTCTGTAAACTTCCATCAGGTTGCTCCTCATCTTCTGAATTTAAAGTGAAAACAAACCAAGTTTGTCCGATCTTTCTTCATAGCTAATACCCTCTAAACCAGGCAACATCCTAGTAAACTATTTCTGTATCCTCTGTAAAGCCTCCACATCCTTTTGGGAGTGTGGTGAACAGATATGTACACAATATTCAAAGTGTGGCCTAACCAAAGCATTATACAGCTACAACTTGGCATGTCAATTTTAATACTTTATGCTGTAACCAGTGAAGACAAACATGCCATATGCCTTCTTAACCACCTTATCCACATGTATTTCCACTTTTAGGAAACTGTGGACCTATATGCCTAGATCTCTCTGTATGCTGTTGCAATAGTATGCTGATACTGTCTACTTCATTCCTACATAAAATCTTCCAAAACACATCACCTCACATTTGTCCAGATTAAAATCCATCTGTCATTTCTCCACCCAAGTGTCCAGTCTCTCTGTATCCTGCTGTATCCTATGGCAATCCTCCTCAATATGTACAGTGCCCCCAATTATTGTGTCATCCACAAACTTATTAATCAGGCCATCTGCTTTCTGCTCCAAATCATTTGTATATATTACAAACAACAGGGGTCCCAGCACTTATCACTGCAGAATACCACTGGTCTCATCTCCAGTCAGAAAATCACTATTCCACCACTACCCTCTTTCTTCTATGACCAATCTATTTTTGTATCTAGTTTACCAGCTCGCTGTGGATCCTATTTTGTATCAACTTGTATCAGCTTACCATAAGGTACCTTGTCAAAGGTCTTGTTAAAGTTCATATGGATAACTGCTACTGCCCTGCCCTCATAGTCATCTTTGTCACTTGCTCAAAAAACTCAATCAGGTTTGTGAGACAGGACCTTTCCCACACAAAGCCATGCTATCTGTCGTTAATAAGTCCCAACCTTTCCAAATGTGAGTAAATCATGTCCTTAAGAATCTTTTCCAATAATCTACCTATCACTGACATAAAGCCCACAATTTCCCAGATTTTCTCTGTTGCTCTTGTTATACAAAGAAACAATGTTGGCTAATGTCAACTCCTCAGTCAGAATTATAGACCAGTGAACCTTACATTATTAGGAAGGAACTTATTGGAGAAGATTCTTAGGGACTGGATTTGCTCGCATTTGAAAAAAAATGGACTTATTCAGGACTATTAGCATGGCTTTGTGCAGTGGAGGTCTTATTTCACAAATGTGATTACATTTTTTGAAGAAGTGATGAAGATGATTGATGAGGGTAGGGTAGTGGATGTAATCTACATGGACTTTACGAAAGCATTTGACAAGGTCCCTCATGGTGGGCTGGTCCAGAAGATTAAGTCACCTGTGATTCATGGTGCGTTGGTAAGTTGGACACAAAATTGACTTAGTTGTAGAAGACACAAGGTAGTGATGGAGGTTTGTTTTTCTGACAGAAATCAGTGACCAGTCGTGTTCAAGAAGGAACACTTCTGGGGTCTTTGTTGTTTCAAATATATATATAGCATGAAAATGCTAATGGTCTGCTTAGTAAGTTTTCAGATGACATGAAAATTGATGGAATTGTGGATACTGAGGAAGGTTATCAAAGGAGCCAGCAGGCTAAAGATCAGTTGGAAAGTTGGATGAAAAAATGGAAGATAGAGTTTAATCCATACAAGTGGGAGGTGATGCATTTTGGCAGGTCAAATGCAAGAGGAAAGTATACAGCAAATGTTAGGACCCTTAGGAACTTTGACATACAGAGGGATCTTGAGTTGCAAGTCCATAACTCCCTGAAAGTGGCAGCACAATTGGATAGGGTGGTGAAGAAGACATATGACATGCTTACCTTCAACATTAAATATAGAAGCTGGCAAGCCATGTTACAAATGTATTCTGGATTAGCGGTGCTGGAAGAGCACAGCAGTTCAGGCAATCCGAGAGCAGAAGGGCTCCTGGTGAAGGGCTTCTGCCTGAAACGTCGATTTTACTGCTCCTCGGATGCTGTCTGAACTGCTGTGCTCTTCCAGCACCATTAATCCAGAATCTGGTTTCCAGCATCTGCAGTCATTGTTTTTACCCTGTTACAAATGTATGCAACTTTAGTTAGGCCACAATTGTAACATTGTGTACAGTTCTGGTTGCCCCATTTATAGGAAGAATGTGGAGACTTTGGAGAGGGTGAAAAAGAGGTTTACCCATATAACTGCTTGGATTGGAGTGTATTAGCTATAAGGAGAGATTGGATAAACTTGGATTCTGTTCACTTGAATGTTGGAAGCTGAGGGGCAACCACATAGAAGTACATAAAATTATGAGAAGCATGGATAGGGTGTATAGTCGGCGTCTTTTCCCCAAAGGTGGAAATGTCAAATACTAGGGGCATATGTTTAAGGTGAGAGGGGAAAAGTTAGAAGGAGACGTGCAAGGCAGGTTTTTATGCAGAGGGTAGTAGGTACCTGAAACACATTGTCAAGGGAGGGGATAGAAGCAGATATGATAGCAATGCTTAAGAGGCATTTACACAGGCACATGGACAGACAGAAAATAGATGAATGCAGACATATGCAGACAGATGTGATTAGTCTAGAATGGTATTATTGGCAGCGCAAGCATGGAATTCCGAAGGGCCTGTTCCTGTGCTGCACTTCCAATGTTTCTTTGTCCTATGATGTCCTGCAACTTACCACACACAACCTGAAAGACACCTCCTTCAGGCCTCTTACATCCGCTGGACTCTATCCTGAATGTGATTTGAATACTGATGTCAGATTAACAGGTCTGTTGATCATTGTTTCCTCTTTTTCTTGATTTTTTGAATAGTGGGGTTACATTTATATTTACGTACTGATCTGAATTGTATAAGTTGCATGAGAGTAGGTCAATTGGTGTTAAACAATGCAAGTTATTTTCCAGAAGCCACATTTCTCACATCAGACTTTTAGCCTTGGGTGCACATGCTGGCATGTATATATACAAAGTTCGGGTTGGTGTCACAATTTACCTTCAAACAGAAAAAGGTTTCCAAATCTTACACAAAGAGGCTACTTTCCTTTTGCTGTATATTGAGCAGATAATGGCTGCAGGGGTTCAATGCATCTTCAATGTATTGATTGATTATACCAAACCATTTTTGTGAATTGGGATTTAATTTTCAATTTCAAGGGATGTAGATTCAAGTGCCTAATTTTATACACCAACAAACGATGCCTCAACAGCTTCCATGTCCAATTTACATACTGATGCATTTTTTTTGCTACTGAGAGTTGCAGAGTCATAGAGATGTATAGCACAGAAACAGACTCTTTCATCCAACTCGTCCATGCTGACCAGCTATCCTAAATTAATCTAGTCCCATTTGCCAGCACTTGGCCCATATCCCTCCAAACCCTTCCTATTTATATACTGATCCAGATGCCTTTTACATGTTGTAATTGTACCAGCCTCCACTATTTCCTCTGGCAGCTCATTCCATACACAAAACACCCTCTGCATGAAAAGGTTGCACCTTAGGTCTCTTTTAATTCTTTCCCCTCTCACCCAAAACCTATGCCCTCTAGTTCTTGACCCTTCCCCACCCCAAGGAAAAGCCCTTGTCTATTTACCCTATCCATGCCCTTTGTAACTTTATAAACCTCCATAAGGTTACTCCTCAGCCTCAGACACTCCAGGGAAAACAGTCCCAGCCTATTCAGCCTCTCCATATAACTCATAACCTCCAACCCTGGCAATACCCTTGTAAATCTTTTTGAACCCTTTCAAGTTTCACAGTATGTTTCATATATTAGGGAGACTAGAATTGCACTCAATATGCTAAAAATAGCCTAACCAATGTCCTGTACAGCTGTAACATGACCTCCCAAATTCTATACTCAATGATCTGACTAATAAAGGAAGCATACCAAACACCTTCTTCATTATTCTATCTATCTGTGACTCTACTTTCAACAAACTATGAACCTTCATTCCCGGGTCTCTTTGTTCAGCAGGACCTTACCATCAAGTGTATAAGTCCTACCCTGATTTGCCTTTCTAAATTGCAGCTCCTCACTCCCATCTAAATTAAACTCCATCTGCCACTCCTCAACCAACTGGCTCAACTGATCAAGATTCCTTTGTATTCTGAGGTAACCTTCATTGCTGTCAACTATATCTGTAAACTTACTAACTATAATCCAATGTACACATCCAAATCATTTATATAAATAATTAAAAGCAATGGACCCAACAACAATCTGTGTGGCACTTCACTGGTCACAGGCTGCCAGTCTGAAAAGCAACCCTCCACCATCACTCTCTGTCTTCTAAGTTTGAGCCAAACTTCTGTATCCAAATGGCTAGTTCTCCCTGTATTCCATGTGATTTAACTTTGCTAACTAATCCACTATGAGGAACCTTGTCGAACGCCTTACTGAAGTTATATAGATCATGTCTACCGCTCTTCCCTCATTAATCCTCTTTGTTACTTCTTCAAAAAAACTTAATCAACTTAGTGAAACATAACTTCTCAGGCACAAAGCCATGTTGATTATTCCCAATCAGTCCTTGCCTTTCCAAATACATGTAAATCTTATCTCTCAGGATTCCCTTCAACAACTTGCCCACCACTGATGTCAGACTCATCAGTTTAGAGTTCCCTGGCTTTTCCTTACCACCTTTCTTAAAGAGTGGCACCACGTTAGCCGACCTCCAGTTTTCCAGCACCTGAGTTGTGACAATCATGAGCCAAATATCTCAGCAAGAGGCCCAGCAAACACTTCCCTAGCTTCCCACAGAGTTCTCGGGTACACCTGATCAGTTCTGGGGATTTATCCACTTTTATGAGTTTTAAGACATTCCTCCTCCTCATAATATGGACATTTTTCAAGATGTCACCATCTATTTCCCCACATCGTATCTTCCATGTCCTTCTCCACAGCAAATGCTGATGCAAAATAATCATTTAGTATCTCCCCCATCTTCTGTGGTTCCACATAGGCTGCCTTGCTGATATTTGAGGAGTTCTATTATCTCCCTAGTTACCCTTTTATTCTTAATGTATTCATAAAATCCCTTTGGATTCTTCTTAACCCTATTTGCCAAAGCTATCTCATGTCCCCGTTTTTCCCTCCTGATTTCACTCTTAAGTATATTGCTACTACCTTTATACTCTTCTCAGGATTCACTCAATCTCTACTGTCTATATCTGACATATGGTTCCTTCTATTCCCTAACCAAAACCTCAATTTCTGTAGTCATCCAAGTCTCTATACATCTATCATCCTTGCCCTTCACCCTAATAGTAACATATTGCTTCTGGACTCCCATTGTATCATTTTTGAAGGCTTCCCATTTTCCAGACAACCCTTTACCTGTGAACAGTACCCCCCCACATCCCCCCTTCCCCATCCAATTTTTGAAAGTTCTTGCCTAATACTGTCAAAATTGGCCTTCCCCCAATTTGGAACTTTAACTTTTAGATCTGGTCTATCCTTTTCCATCACTTTTTAAAAACGAATACAATGAATGTCACTGGCCCCAAAGTGCTTCCCCCACTGACAACTCAGTCACTTGTCCTGCCTTATTTCCCAAGAGTAGGTCAAGGTTTGCACCTTCTCTCATAGGTACATCCACATTCTGAATCATAAATTGGCTTGTATAGACTCAACAAATTCCTCTCCATCTAAACTCTTAACACTATGGCAGTCCCAGTTTATGTTTGGAAAGTTAAAATCCCCTGTCATTACCACCCATTGTTCTTACAGATAATTTAGATCTGTTTCTTAATTTCCCGATGATGATTGTGGGGGATCGATAGTACAATCCCAATAAGGTGATCATCCCTTTCTTATTTCTCAGTTCCACCCAAATAACTTCTCTCAATGTATTCCGAGGAGGATCCTCCCAAAGTACAACTGTCATGTTATCCCTTCTCAAAAACGTCTCTCTTGCCCCCCCCACCCCCCTTTCTATCCTGCCTATAGCATTTGTATCCTGGAACATTAAGCTGTCAGTCCTATCCTGCGGATCAGTTCCTGCGGATTGGAGGGTGGCTAATGTACCACTTTTTAAGAAAGGTGGGAGAGAGAAAGCAGGAAATTATAGACCAGTTAGTCTGACTTCACTGGTGGGAAAAATGCTGGAGTCTATTATAAACGTTGAAATTATGACACATCTGGATAGTAGTAACAGGATAGGTCAGAGTCAGCATGGATTTATGAAGGGGAAATCATGCTTGACTAATCTTCTGGAAATTTTTGAGGATGTAACTCTGAAGATGGACGAGGGAGATCCAATAGATATAGTGTACCTGGACTTTCAGAAAGCTTTTGATAGAGTCCCACATTGGAGGTTAGTGAGCAAAATTAGGGAGCATGGTACTGGGGGCAAAGTACTAACTTGGACTGAAAGTTGATTGGCTGACAGGAAATAAAGAGTAGTGATAAGTGGCTCCATTTTGGAATGGCAGGCAGTGACCAGTGGGGTACCACAGGGATCAGTGCTGGGACCGCAGCTTTTTACAATATATGTTAATGATATAGAAGATGGTATTAATAATAACATTAGCAAATTTGCTGATGATACTAAGCTGGGTGGCAGGGTGAAATGTGATTAGGATGTTAGGAGATTACAGGGTGACCTGGACAGGTTAGGTGAGTGGTCAGATGCATGGCAGATGCAGTTTAATGTGGATAAATGTATGGTTATCCACTTTGGTGGCAAGAACAGGAAGGCAGATTGCTACCTAAATGGAATCAATTTAGGTAAAGGGGCAGTACAAAGAGATCTGGGTGTTCTTATATACCAGTCAATGAAGGTAAGCATGCAGGTACAACAGGTAGTGAAGAAGGCTAATAGCATACTGACCTTCATAACAAGAGGGATTGAGTATAGAAGCAAAGAGGTTCTTCTGTAGCTGTACAGGGCCCTAGTGAGACCACACCTGGAGTATTGTGTGCAGTTCTGGTCTCCAAATTTGAGGAAAGACATTCTGGCTATTGAGGGAGTGCAGCGTAGGTTCACAAGGTCAATTCCTGGAATGGCGGGACTACCTTATCCTGAACGATTGGTACGACTGGGCTCGTATACCCTTGAGTTTAGAAGACTGAGAGGGGATCTGATTGAGACATATAAGATTATTAAAGGATTGGACACTCTGGAGGCAGGGATCATGTTTCCACTAATGGGTGAGTGCCGAACCAGAGGACACAGCTTAAAAATACGGGGTAGACCATTTAGGACAGAGATGAGGAGAAACTTCTTCACCCAGAGAGTGGTGGCTGTGTGGAATGCTCTGCCCCAGAGGGCATTGGAGGCTCAGTCACTGGATTCATTTAAGAAAGAGTTGGATAGAGGTTTCAAGAATAGTGGAATCAAGGGTTATGGAACAGGATACTGATTAAGGATGATCACCCATGATCATATTGAATAGTGGTGCAGGCTCGAAGGGCAGAATGGCCGACTCCTGCACCTATTGTCTATTGTCTATCCTGAGCCATTTCTCTATAATTGCTATGATATCCCAGTCCTATGTTCCTAACCATGCCCTGAGTACATCTGCCTTCCCTATTAACTTTCTTGCAATGAAATAAATGCAGTTTAGTTTATCAGTCCTACCTCATTCTCTGCTTTGTTCCTGCCGATCTGAATGTTTGACTTGCTCCTATTCCCAACTGTATCAGGCTCAGATTTATCTCTTTCCTCACTATTTCCCTGGGTGCACCCCCTCCTGCCACCCCTGCCCCCTCACCCCCCAACATTGCTAGTTTAAATCCTACCAAGCAGTTCTAGCAAATCTCCCTGCCAGAATAGTAGGCCACTCTATCCCAGAAGTATTTTCAATGATGCAAAAATATGAACCCTTCTCCCCTGCACCAGCTTCTCAGCTACGCTCAATCCTATTCCTACTCTCACTAGCCCGTAGCAAGGTAGTAATCTAGATATTACTATCCTCGAGGACCTCCTTTTTAAATTCCTGCCTAAATTCCTTTATTCTCCCTTCTGAATCTTATCCTTTTTCTTTCCTATGTCATTAATTCCATGTGTGCAATGATCTCCTGCTGGTCCTACTCCTCTTTGAGAATATTTTGCACCCTCTCTGAGACATCCTTGATCCTGGCACTAAGGAGGCAACACATCATTCTGATTTCTCGCTGTCGACTGCAAAAATATCTGTCTGTGCCTCTGACTAGAGAGTCCCCTATTACAATCGAATGCTTGGAACCTGATGTACCTCTCATTACATTAGAGCCCGTCTCGGTACCAGACACTTGACTGTTCGTGCTACATTCCATCACCTCCTATATTTTTCAAAACAGCATACTTGTTTGAGATGGGGATAGCCACAGGAGACTCCTGTACTACCTACCTCTCTCTCCCCTACCTTTCCTGGCAGTAACCCATCTACCTGACTGTATCTGTGTTATTTTTCCCCTTCCTATAACTGCGATCCATCATACCCCCTAGCTCCTATAAATTCCTTGTTGCCTCTAACCATCGTTCCAACTGATCCATGAGATCCGATCAGGTTCACAACCAAAAACATTTACTGTAGACATAATTATCAGTAAAATGGAGACTCTCCCTAATCTCCCATATCCAACAGGAAGAGCACATCACTGTATTAAAGGCCATCTTTGCACTTTAACAATCAATAAAATCAAAAAATAGCACAGTCTTACTGCCCTAACAAACACTGCTGCAGGCTAACTTAGTGCAAATGTTTTATATTTTTAAATTTTAAGCAAAAGACAGATCTCAATAAATCATATAACCAGAAAGAACCCACTCTACTCACTATTAAAAAAAGGCAGCAGGGTTACACTTAAAAAACATGCACTTATCTGTTCCTGTACTGTGAGCTCTCCCACACAGGTTCCTTCAAGGTCAATTGTGAATTTGGCTGTTTGTTAATTTTTCTTAGACACACTCCAATGTCCACAAGTACTTAAAGTCAAACAGCAAGGTAGTAGCTGTGCAGATTCACTGCTGTGTCAGACAGGAGTGTAGATTACTTTCTCTTTCTCTCTCAATGACCATGTGGTCTTTGCCTTTGTCTCTCTTCCTCCTTTTTATCGGCTTAGAGTTTATGAAGAGAGAAAGTGGAAAGTAGATGTATTTTTCAAAAATGCATATGTGACCATAGTAGCTAATTGTGTACACAAGTGTAATACATGCATATATAAACACAAAATAGCAATGCATACAAGAAAGGTCCATAGTGTTTAATGCCTCCTTGAAAGTGCTGTCCAGTTGGTACTCGTGCCCTGAGTTCTGATGAAGAGTCACTAGAGTTGGAACATTAACTCTGCTTCCTTCCTACAGGTGATACCAGACATGTTGAATTTCATTAGCATTTCTGTTTTTGTTTTTGGTGAGTTTGTGGTGTGATACCATACGTTCTTCAGCATTCTATGTCATTCATTTAGATGTTGGAGCTGAAATTTACCTCCATCACTAAAACAAAATGTTTATTGTACACCTTCTCTGATAATTGCAAAATTAACAATTATTGCACCTTAACTGTAACCGCTGAAAATCAATTTTACCTCTTTTATTAAATACTCCCCAATGTTATTTGTCTAATGATGACACTTCTGGTTTAAAATACACTAGATGTTGCTACCTTTCAATAAAAAATTAAAGTATCTTTTCTTTCTACTGCTTCCTTTTAACATTATTTTCCAATTAATTATCCTGTTCGTAATATATTTTACTGTATGTTAAACATGCGTTATTACAGCAATTATATTTCAACATGAAGATGCTCACATCTCTATTCAGAGCTATTTTCATTCACCATTCTCAATTCAAAGTCAATATTCAGCAAGAAAATCTAGAAATGCTTTCTATTCAATAAATGTGCACAAAACAGTAAGTACTCGTCTTTCCTAACAATGCAAGAGGCGTTACCACACATTGAATAGAATTTGAAAACAGAATCACCTCGTCACAGATGTCTATTTGGAACTGAAATCCATTAACTTGAAGCCACTTGGTTTAAATTCAATCTTTAGTCCACAATACTAATATGTATCTAAAAGTAGCAATGCTTAAATATAACATTTTTTATCTGGAATTTTCATATGAAGCTCAAGGATTTAATTTGCTGTTAGCACCTGGTATTCACTTTATGTGTCTTTTCTGTATTTTCTTCTTTCCATATGTTCCTTAGGGCATTATTAAAATGTGAATGAGTTAGGCTGTAATGAAATTTACAACTGGGCAACTGAGCCAAAAATTATTATAATCAAATTGTATATTATTTTATATTAAAGATAGAAAAGGTGCTATTAAAAGTTTTTATTTCTTTTAGGCAAGCAATGCTATAAACAATGCATACTGTGTTAGTACAAGCTGGCATTAATAAAGTCAGTAATATTCAGATGCCCGCTCTAGATATCAGTCTAAAAAACCTTCTCGCAATTTTTAAAAGTTTCCTTCATGGAATGAGGGCATCGCTGGCTAAGCCAGCATTTATTGCCCATCCCTATTTTGTCAGAGGACAGTTAAGAGTCAACCACATTACTGTGGTTCTGGAGTCACAGGAAGGCCAAATCATGTAAGGACGGCAGTTTCTTTTCCTAAAAGACATTAGAATTGCCTTCAATGCATTTACATCCTTAATTAAATAAAGTACCAATACTTCTGGAGGCCAGAAGCAGTTCAGTTGGCACCCTTGGCACTTGCTTTTACTCACCTCAGTCAATATTGCTAGTAATGTCCAGATAAGGGATTCATGAAGGTGGAGTATATTGAGAAAACAATGTGCAGAGATTTTAAAGAAGAAACTTAAAGTGAGTTATTTGGTGATGATGTGACATTCTATGAAGTAACATTTCAGATAATGTCCATGTTCCCATATTTGCATTTTGAAAAAATACATTTGTGATGCACAAAGCATCTATTTCTGAAGTTGCCAACATATCTGTACAACTGTTGAATAAAATATAATAAAATTGGTATCAAATTGCCGGGCATATCATCTTCTGCCAACGTATTTTATGAGTAGACAGGCAGGAGGCGGGAAGAACACAACAAGCCAGGCAGTGTCAGTTGGTGAAGAAATCAATGTTTTGGGTGTAACCTTTCTTCAGGACTGGGTGTGGGTTTAGGGGATAAAGGGGGTGGCAGGGGAAGGGTGGTGAATTGGGAATGGGTGAAGTCAGGCAAAGGGTACGACCTGGTTGGCCAAAGGGAGGAATGAATCTGGTTGGTGGCTGGGAAGAGTGAAAGGGAGGGGGAGGGGCTGGGAAGGGAGTCAGGGAAGGGAAGGGAAGTTATTTGAAATTGGAGAACTCAATGTTGAGTCTTCCGGGCTGTAGGCTGCCCAGGCAGAAGATGAGATGTTGTTCCTCCAATTTGCGGTTTGGTCCGTTGTGGCAATGCAGGAGGCCAAGGATGGTCAGAAAGGGAGTGGGAAGAGGAATTAAAATGGGCGGTAACTGGGAGGTCCAGTTGGCCCCTACGGGCCCACCAGAGGGTCGTACCCTCTGCCTGTCTTCACCTATCCCCACTCCACCACCCTGCCCCTGCCATACACTTTAGATTACTTACAGTGTGGAAACAGGCCCTTCATTCCAACAAGTCCACACCGACCCTCCGAAGAGCAACCCACCCAGCCCCACTCCCCTACATTTACCCCTTCACCTAACACTACGGGCAACTTAGCATGGCCAGTTCACCTAACCTGCACATCTTTGAACTGTGGGATGAAACCGGAGCACCCGGAGGAAACCCACGCAGATACGGGGAGAATGTGCCTGAAGTGGGAATTGAACACAGGTCTCTGGCGCTGTGAGGCAACAGTGCTAACCACTGTGCCACCATGCAGCTCCTCCTACAACTACCCCCACTCCTGAAGAAGGGTAACATCCAAAACATTGATCTCTCCACCTCCTGATGCTGTCTGGCTTGCTGTGTTCTTCCAGCCTCCTGCCGATTTACTTTGGATTCCAACATCTGCAGTTGTTTTGTCTCTAACATATATTATAAAGCATGATTTTTTAATGTTGTTAGTCATGGAAACAACTGTAGGTTGCGCATCCTTATATATGATATATTAAAATCTCTATTTTATTAAATTCTTGATTTGAAATGTGCAATTGAATATTAATAAGTTAGTGGCTTTGATTAATTTAATTGTAAAGAGGAAGGAATGATTCAGATGAATGAATGCAGAAGACAATTCATGTTAATTCAGTTATTATTAGTTATTTGAATTTGTAATTCAGATGTAGTTCCTGCCAATGCCACATTCTTATATTTTAATAATTGTGGTTATGATTTCATATGTTGTAATTTAATTGTCTATTAAGGATTTTTTTTATCACCTTATGTCATGTGCTATGTAAAGGTTCTGTTTTGACGCTACTATTTGTCAGTAGGACATCCTGTAGCTTGGTATAGAACTGTTTTTTGTAAAGACCACATCTTTTGATTTCCTTCATTATTGGATTGTGATCTTAAAAAGGAAGATAAGTGTGAAGGCCATTAGTGATAAACATTTAAAAGAATAAACATGAGGCCTTGTACTACAGAAATAAGATGACACTAAAATTGGTAAAACCTTCTTGCAAGTGGAGGATTTGTCCCTGATGAACTGAAAAGAGAGCACAAAAGCCAGGTTGATTGAACTGGTAAGTTAACTCAAAATGGAATTTTCTGCTTAGAACTGCTTCAATACTTTAAGAAGTGAGACAGCAAAATCAGTTAACTTTGAATTACAGTTAAAGCTGATTGAAATGGAAAATAAATTAAAACGCAAGAAATAAAACAAAACACAGAAAGGAAGTGGAATTTAACAGATTGGACTTTGAAGAAAAGGCATGTGAAAGAGAGACTGGAACTAGAGATGTGAGACAGGGAGACTTGACAGAGAGAGAGAAAGAAAAAGAGACATTGGTAAATAATTTAAGCTTAGAGTGATGCAGTTGATGCTGATGCAGACTCTGTTAGGCAAAATTTTAGACATAGTCTAAAGTCCAGTAAGGAAATGTTTAAATTTGTGCAGTCCCTACCAAAATTTAAGGAAAAGGGTATTTCATTGGAGAAAATAATTAGACAAATGAATTGGCCGAAGGACAACTGGATATTTTCCATCGAGAGAAATGAACAGGGAATGTATCTTCACTGTAAGAGGAGGTTTCAAGGGATTATGACACAATTTAAAAAAGCTATACAGTGCACATGTAGAGTTCAAGAAGCTTATAAGACAACAGGTTGAAGAAAGAGCTTGGGTACAGTGATATGGAATTTGAAAGGATTAATCACGTTAATTTTGACTGGTAGATAGAAGCATTGGGAGTTGAAACCATGTCTGAAATTCCCAGAGGTATCAGTCTCTTGGAAAAATTTAAAATCTTACGAACTATTGTAATAGAATTCTTGTAGAAGACCAAAAGTTTGCAACTACTGGACAGGCAGCAATGATGACTTGGGTGATTATGGGTGATCCATAAAACGAAACCCTTTTTTATCACTTCCTTAAACCCAAGAAAAGAGAATGGTAAAGTGAATAGAAGGCAAATAGCTAGGATATAGTAAGGATATCTGGACTTTCCCCAAAATGTCTTCATCAGATCAGAAGGGAAAATCCTGAAGGTACAGGTAAAAATCAAGGGTCTCAGTGTTCCCATTGGAATAAAGCAGGATACCATCACTCAGAATGCTGGACATTGTGAAGGAAATGATTGTGTTTATAAGAACTGGTCCAGAAAGGGTCTCAAAAGGAATGTGCTATGCATCAAACTGTCACTTCAACTACAACCAGAACTAAAAGTAAAAACTGTTGTGTGAAGTAGTGTAGATGAGAGCTATGAAAAGTTATTACTGAAGTGAAATATAATGCCTCTTTCTGACAATAATGTTGTTAAACCCATAAAAAATGTTGCTATTATCTAATTTGATACTATTTCTGGGCAATTCAGATCCCAGATTAAAATTTCCTCTGAAAGCTCATTTTAAAAAAATTTAGTGAGATGGTCTGTCACTGAAATATAAGTAATGCTGCAGGCTTGGTTTTAACAAAAAAATGAAAAGTTAATCACGCAAAACAAATGCATGTAAATAGAATAAACAAAATAATTTACATATAACATATATTTTAAAAATTTTTAACACTTGAAAAATATTATTTCATTAATTCTCAAAGCACTCCTTTATAGAACACACACCAGAAAGACTTCCCTCCTCCATCATCCCTTTTTATCTCAATTTAGCTGTGGCTTCAACTCCTTAATCTTTAGAATCTGATAGCTTCTTCCTGGTGCCTTCATAAAACTAAGCTTAGAGAGTTTCACATTCAAATAACTGCTTTAAGATTGTAACCAAACACTTCTTGTCTGGAACTTTAAAATATACTCCTTACACTGAGGTAATCTATTTCTTAACAATTCTTTGTCAGGAACAACTGCTTTATATATCAAGCTTCAGCCAAGATCCTGCAGAACTGCCCAAACTAAACTAAAAAAATCTTTTTCAAAGACATGGATATTTTCTATTCAACAGAAAAGAATCATTCCCTGACTTACAAACTGGAACTGAATACACAGAAATTTATTTTGTTCACTCATAAAATTCTCCCAATGTAAGCACAAAAGAAGAAATTACCATGGCTATGGAAATATTTACAACGTAATTATTAAACCCTTTCAGAAACACAGCAAATTCATGTGTGATTTTTCTGAATTCAAAAATCGAAACTCAAAAATGTAATACTAAAATGTATATAAATCACACACTGCATGAAAATATTAAAGGACACAGGGGAGATCCTCAAACTCTCTTGTTG
Organism: Chiloscyllium plagiosum; assembly: GCF_037043375.1. Classification (NCBI taxonomy): domain Eukaryota; kingdom Metazoa; phylum Chordata; class Chondrichthyes; order Orectolobiformes; family Hemiscylliidae; genus Chiloscyllium; species Chiloscyllium plagiosum. The sequence continues at coordinate 74,934,599 of NW_028270145.1, read as the reverse complement.
GAGGAGGATCTATTTTCTGTCCAGAGAGTTAAATGAAAGCAAAGGTATTAGTAAATGGAATAAGTGAAGATTATATCTTGGTTCTGTGGCACAAGGTGCAATAAAAATGCAATTTGTTATGTGGATGGGGATAGTAGGAGCCATTAAGGAATTACCCATGGTCAGAATGGATTTACTCCTGGGTAATGAGTTGGCCCGAGTGAAAGTTATAGCTTTGTCTATACTATAGAAAACCTGAAGGAGGTTAAATCAAGGATCAGTTATAAAAACACATTCCAGGTTACATGTGATGACCAGAACAATGGTTAAACAAAATCCATCACCAAGGGTCAAAGTTATGCAACAGGCAGATGTTATAGGAGCCAAAACTTCTTTTACTGGTGAGGATAATTCAAGGGAAGAATTCAGCATATCTTCATTAATTGAGGCTTAGAAAGCAAATCTCAAATTAAGTACATTAGCAAAAACAATTTATGCAGAATTAAGGCTGAAGGAGTTCCAGAGTGCTATTACATTGACAATGGAGATCTAACAAGGAGGTGGAGACACCTTAACAGACTTGCAGATGAGGAGTGGGTAGAGTGAGAGTACAGAAATATATGTTTTCAGCCCAGTGCCAGGGTATGGAACATCTGCACATTCCTGTAAAGGAAACTTCAGTGTAGCGGAGGACTCAATGATTGTGGTCCATGTAGATAACAATGACACAGGTACAGTGAGGAAAGACATTTTGCATGGAGAGTGTGAGGATCAAGGCACTAAATTGAAAAGCAGAACCTCAAAGATTATAACCCTTAGGTTATTGCATGAGCCATGCATGAATTGGCAAGGTGTACATAAAATAAAAATGCTGAACACTTGGCTCAAAAACTGGTGTGGGAGAAGTGGTTATTGTTCATGGGTCACTGGCACCAGTACTGAGAAAAATAGAGGCTATATTGTTGAGAAAATCTATACTTGAACATGTTGGAACCAGTGTTCTTGTGAATTGCATGACTAAGGATGTAGAGAGCATTTCAAATTAAATATTCAAGACTAGGGATCAAGTGCTGAAAGATGTGATATATGAAAGGGTATAAACAAAATAAGAGTTGAAAATAATAATAAGGCAAAAAAGGGTCCAAGTATGGCAGGAAGTGTCAGATAGAAAAATCTAGGAATGCAAGATTAAATGTCATAAGAATAACAAAGAGACAAAATGAAAGGTTCCATCTGAATGCAGGTGGCATTAAAAAGATGTAGACAAATTGTTTGCACATGTCGAAGTAAATAAATTCAATCTCATAGCCATGACAGGAACATGGATGATAAGGTCTTGGTCCTGAATATTGAAGAGTATATAAAATGTTATAAAAAAGGAACATAGATAAAACTGGAGGGGTTGCACTGCTAACTAAGGATGGCATTTGTGCCATAGCTGGAAATTACTTTGACTCATGTGATCAGGATACGGTATCAGTTTTGGTAGAAGTGAAGAATAGTAGGGGAAATAAGTCTCTGGTGGAAGTGGCTCACGCTAACCACAATGTAGGACAAAGTGTACAAGAAGAAATTTTGGATTCTTGTGATAAAGGAGTCAAACAGGAGGCTGGAAGAGCACTGCAATCCAGGGAGCATCAGGAGATGGAGAAGTCCCTCGTTTGAGGTATAACCCTTCTTTAGGAATGGGGATAGGGGTATGGGATTTGCAGATAAAAGGGGGGAGGGTTATGGGTGGGGAGAGGGGCATAGAGACTGATGATAGTCACGCTGGAAAGGGAATGGGAAGGGGGGAATTTAAATGGGTGGTGACTAGGAGGTCAGGTCGGCCCGTGTGGGCCTGGCTGAGATGTGCAGCGAAATGCGCCCTGAGTTTATGTTTGGTCTCCCTGATATAGAGAAGACCACATCAGGAGCACCTGATACAGTAAACCGGGTTAGAAGAGAGATAGGTGAACCTTTGTCTCATTTGGAAGGGCTATTTGGGGCCCTGGATAGGGTTGAGGGGGGTGGTATGCTGGCAGGTTTTACGTCTTTTATGGTTGCAGAAAAAGGTACTGGTGTGTTTGGTGGGGGCTGGTGGGGACAGTGGTATGAATCGAGGACTGTCAAAGGGAATGGTCCTTGCAGAAAGCAGAGAGGCGTGTGGATAGGAAGATGTTCTTGGTGGGGTGTAATTGGAGTTGGCGGAAGTGTTTAAGGATGATATGTTGGATGCCTAGACTGGTGGGGTGGAAAGTGAGGATAAGGGGGACCCTGTCTTTATTATGTTTGGATGGGGCAGGGTTTAGAGCGGTGGAGTGGAGAATGGAGCAGATGTGGTGGAGGGCCGACTGGATGACAGAAGGAGGAAAAACACGTTGTTTATAATCGGTGGACATATGGGATGTTTGGGAGTGTAACTTCTCCTTGACAGAGCAACTAGAGTCCCAAAGAGTCCTTCCAGGTGAGACAGAGGTTTACTTGCCTCTCCTCCAACTGAGTTTACTGCATCTGGTGCTCCCGATGTGGTCTTCTCTACTTCAGTAAGACCAAATATAAACTAAGGACATGTTTAGCCGAACATCTCAGCCAGGCCTGTAAAGGCAAGCCTGACCTCCTGGTCACCATTCATCTTAATTCCCTCTTCTCTTCCCTGTCTGACATGTCCATCCTTGACCTCCTCAATTGCCACCGCGAATTATAGGAACAACACCTCATCTTCCAACTGGGCAGCATACAGCCCAGATGACTTAACATTGAGTTCTCCAATTTCAAATAGCCTTCTCACCCATTCCCCAAGTCCCTTTCCAGCCCTGCCTCCTCCCTTCCATTTCTTCCACTAACCCCTCCTTCCAGCTACCAATCAGATTCAATAGGCCTGTCGATCTACCATGTTGTACCTACCACCTTTATTCATCTATCAACGCTACACCACTCTGCTCCTCCCCCCAACCATAACCATTCCCCCTCCTTGTGTACAACTCCCCCAACCACCATCCTTGGTCCTGAACAAGGGTTATACCTGAAATGTCAGACTTCCCCACCTCCTGATGCTGCCTGACTTGCTGTGTTCTTCCAGTCTCCTGCTTGTCTGCTTTGGATTCCAGCATCTGCCTTTTTTTTTGTCTCATGATAATAGAGCAGCAATGACCGTGGGTGACTTTTTATCTACATGTAAACTGGAAAAACAACCTATCAAACATCCTCTGAATGAGGATTTCATAGAATATTTCCAAGATTATTTTAGAGAAATACATTTTAGAAATGACCAGAGAGCCGGTTAGATTTGGTGTGGTACCATGTAAAGCGACAGGCTTAATTAGTGATTTAGACTACTCTGAGGTAGCAGCAGCCATAATCTGATTGAATTTTATATCCTGTTGGATAGGTAGCAGATTTGGTCTAAAACTAGTGTCAAATAGTGGGCAACTATATAAGCGTGAAAGTTGAGTTAGCTGGAGTGAACTGGCATACTAGGTTAAGGGATAGATTAATAGATACATAGCTGTAGACGTTTAAGGGGATGTTTCAGAATGCTCAAAATATGTACATTCCTACTATACAGACAAATTCTGAAGGGAGAACTCATCATCTGTGGTTCAGGAGGAAAGATTCAGAGTATAAGAAGATGCTAGCTGGGAATGTAACAGCAAATAACAAGAATTTCCGTAAGGTTTTAAAATGAAAAAGACTAAATAAAATGAATATTGGACCTCTAGAGAATGATTCTGGAGAATTAGTAGTAAATAATAAGGAAATAGAGGCTGTAGTAAACAAATATTTTGCTCTATCTTTACTACATAGTATACATCAACATTTTGATAATAGTTGTAAATCAGGTGGTGGAATGGAGAGAGGAATATTCGTAAAATTACAATCAATAGGGAAATGGTACTAGGAGAAAGTGAGGACTGCAGATGCTAGAGATCAGAGCTGAAAATGTGTTGCTGGAAAAGCGCAGCACGTCAGGCAGCAAGGAACAGGAGAATCGACGTTTCGGGCATAAGCCATTCTTCAGGAAGGTGTTCATGCATGCTGCCTGACCTGCTGCGCTTTTCTAGCAACATATTTTCAGAAATGGTACTAGGCAAATTATGAAGATGTCAGCTGACATGTTCTTAGGTTCAGATTGATCCAATCCTAGGGTATAAAAGCGTTTGCAAATGAGGTATTCATGCATAGGTGTTCATTTTCCAAAATTCCTTAAATTCAGGAGTGTTTCCCTTAAACTGAAAGTTGCAAATATCCCTCTATTCAAGAAGGAAGGGAGGAAAACAAAGGAGTCAATAGGCCAATTAGCTTGACATCTGTCATAGAAAAGGTTTAGAATTGATCATTAAGGAGATTATAACTGCACAAACCTCCAGGTCATCAGGAAGATTCAACATGGTTTTGTCAAAAGGATCATGTTTAACCAATTTATAGGAATTCTTGGAAGGAGTAACACATTGCAGATGACAAAGAGTTTGTAGATATACCATATTTGGATATCCCAAAGATATTGGATAAAGTGCCACATCAAGTGTTGTTGCAGAAATAAAAGCTCATTCGATATAGGATCACATGTCAATAAGGAAAGAAGGCTAGCTCGCTGGCAGATAACAGCGTATACATTAATGGTTCTTTGTCAAATTGACAGGTTGTGGTGGGCGGAGTCTCAAAGGCATCTGTGCTGAGTCCTTAATAGTTTGCAATTTACATTAATGATTTGGATGTGGAGGGAGCAAAGGCATGGTGACTAAATTTGTAGATGGCAGCAAAATAGGTAGGATAGTATGTTATGAGGAAAACATAAGGATGTTGAAAGTGGGGATAGATAGGTTAAGGGAGGCAAAAATCTGACAATTGGAGTAAATTGCAAAAAAAAAGTGTAGTTGTTCACTTTGGTAGGAAGAATAAAGAAAAGAATTATGCAAATGGAGAACAACTGCAGAATTCCAAAGCACAGTGGGATTTAAGTGTTCTTAAAGCAAAAATGTAATGCACAGGTTTCATAAATAATATGGGTGATGGAACGTTATCTTTTGAAGGGAATTGAACATAATGTAACAATACTATGCGCATTTTTGGTTTCCGTATGGAATAAAGGATGTAAATACTTTGCAGGTAGTTCAAAGGAGGTTTACTAGATTGATGCCGAGAATGACTCGGTTGTCTTATGGGGATACGTTAGACAGATTATTATTGTTTTCAAGGTTGTGTAGAAGAGCGAAGGATGAATGATGGAAAGTATAAGATCCTGAATCATCTTGACAAGGTGGGCATGGCGTAGATGCTTCCTGTTGTGGGTTAGTCCAGAATTAGGGGGGCACTTTTAAAAAATTAGGGACACCCTTGAAGGACAGAGATGAGAACTTATCGTTTCTTTCCAAATATTGTGTAACTTTGTGCCTCAGAAAGTAATAATGATGGGAGGGGGTCTTTAAATAGTTTTAAAACAGAGATGTACAGACTCATGTTAAGCAGATTAATCAGGGTTATCGTAGGTAAAGGAGAATGTGGAGTTTGAAACAAACAGATCAGACATGGTCTTGTGGATTGGTGGAGCAATCAAGGAGCTGTAATTATGCTTCTATTTTGTACGTTCTTATATCATGTTATGCCAACATTGAATTTCTCCTAGATCAAACTCACTCATTGAATGATTTATTGTGCTTTCTTTGATCAGAACATATCTCCCATTTAAGAAATACAGGCTGGTTTTATATGATGCATAGATATATGAAAGCTTTGTTTGATTTTGCATCCTTCAAACTGTCTTGCAGCCACTCAGCAGCACACTTGGTCTGAACTACAAACAGAAGTCATTGAAATGGGAGGTGATGGTCTAGTGGTATTATTACTGGACTGTTAATCCAAGTAATGTTCTGGGTCAATGGTTTGAACCCCACCATGGCAGATGGTGGAATTTTAACTCATTAAAAATCTGGAATCAAGAGTCACTAATAAGGACCATGAATCCGTTGTCGATTGTTAGACAAACCCATCTGGTGCACTAATGTCCTTTAAGGAAAGAAACTGCAATCCTTACCTGGTCTGGCCCATATGTGACCATTGATCCACAGCAATGTGGCCGACTCTTAATTGCTGCGTGGGCTAATAGGAATGGGCAATCAATACTTGCCTAGCCTCATCCCATGAAAGAATAAAAATGAATTGAGTATGCAGCACAATGTTTGCCTATTGTCTGCTCTGGAAGCAATGGATACTGATTAATCCTTTATTGCTTGTTTCAAGTCTTGTTCAATTTTGCTGTGAGAGAGTCTAATATTAAAACATTTTCCAAATACAATCTTGAGTTTAGGCTTGAAGATTCAGCCATGTTCAATCTTGAGCACATCAAGTATATCAGTACTCTAGTATTGAAGAAATGCTACATTATCATAGAATCATAATCACAGAACTGTGATGGGCGCAGAGGAGGTTATTCAGCCTATTGTATCTGCATTGGCTCGCTGAGATTTTGACTTAGTGTTAACCTCCTGTTTTTTCACCAATAACCTTGTACATTGCTTCAATGTAAACATGCACGTAATATCCTCCTGAATGCCTCAGTTGAACCAGGCCCCATCACAATTCAGACATCACATTCCAGACCCCAGGCACTCACTGTATGAATTTTTTTTTTTCTCAATTGCTTTCAATCAGTAACTATTGGAATTGTTGTCTTTTGGATGAAGCATTTAATAATTAAAGAGATTTTGTGGCATTCTTGAAGGAACAGCAGGGAGTTCTGTTGGTGTTTGGGGCCAACATTCCTCCCACTACCACCACTTTCATCAAAAACAGATTAACTGCTTGTTCATCTGTGAGCTAATTGGTTACTGCTTTAGTCATTGTAACAGTGATTATATTTCTAAAATGCATCACTGGATGTGACATCCTGCTGATATGATACTGTATCAATACTATTTCATTAATCTATATAATCTGATTACAACATTCCTCAAATTGAGATTTAGAGATCTAATTTCCATTTATTTAATTTAATTCCACTCAGCTATCCTTATTATGGTACTTTATTAATTTAATGCAGCATGTTATGCAAGGGTATGAATTATTCATTTAGATTATAAATCACAGTCTCTTTTTACAATGCTAGTGTTTTCATGTTACATTATTTATATACACGAGGTCTAAAATAATTGGAAAAGGAACCATAGGTGAAATGAAGTTATTTTCTTCATACACATCATTTTATAATCTGGAATGTATGGCCTGAAAGAGTTCTGGAAACATATTCAATAATATCATTCAAAGGGAAATTGTATAAATGTTTAAATAAAAATAAAGTATTGGAAATGCTCAGATGGTCAGACAGTGCAGAGAAGCAGAGGTAATTTTTTCAGGTTGATGAGTTACCCACTGAAGGGTCAGAGACTTGAAACATTAATTTTACATTTCCCTTAACAGAGAAGCTGCAGTGTCTTTCTAGAATTTTCTGTTTTTATTTCAGACATCCAGCATTTACGACACAACAGGTGGATGTTATCTGGCAAATTAAATTTACACTGCCAGCGCTGTGTCCCATGTTTCTGCCATTCCACAGCTAAGACTTCATTATAATTGATTCAGTCGGGCAAATTTTCAATGCTGAATTGGGAACCTAAAACTCAGATGAATTTCAGTGCCTGACCCTGTTTCTCACTTCTTGCAAAGTTATTTTTTAGTCAGGAGGCAAGGTTGATGCCCAAACTGAAACACCAAGAAACACCAGAAAGTGGGAGCTGCTTGCTGAGAGCCAACAGCTAAGGTAGATGGCAGCCATGTTGGATGTCATTACGTTATTAAAAAGCACAAGCAGCTCAGCAATGGGTCAGCAACAGTGATGACAATGCTGGGAGATTAGATAACAATCCCGCGCAGAAACAGGACAAGGAAGTTCAGGAAAGTTATGAATAAATGGAGAGAATGTTTCTGATCATCCTGCAGAAAGCCCGCTAGCTCTGAACAAACATGAGTCTTCATTCCCCAAATTAACGATTAAAAATGGAATTGCTTGTACACAGTCACTTTAACAGGAATTTATTGCCTGCAATTGGCAATAAGTAGATGAACTGTTCCTTCACTCCTGCTGGTTTGTTTAAACTTGCAAGCTGAAAGCATCCGGATCCCAAGGTGACCTCTTGAATCAATTTGTAAATTCTGCCACTGGCAGCCCTATTCGTTGGAAACAATTGTTCTATATCTTACTTCACAATTAAACTGGCTTCTATAAGTTGTTAATCCTGGTGGGAAACTCACATCCTTAAACCATAAGAAATAGGAACAGGAATAGGCTGTTCAGCCCCTCAAATCTACTCCGCCATTATTAAAGAATCTGGCTGATCTGACCATCTCAGCACTTAAATTCTAGGTAAAAAGCCTACTCTGCCTGCTGTCAATTAAGGCCTCAACTTGCCACCTTCTTAGGAGAAGAGAAAGGAGTTTGTTTCCCGACTGTGAAACCATTGCAACCTGCTTACAAGTTTGATAAGTGGAGTCCAACTTTTGAGCTGATCACTTTGCTCATTGGGCTGGCGTTTATTACCCAACCTACTTACTCATGAAAGGTAGAGATGGCCATTCTCCTGAAACCACTCAGTGATGGTTTTCTGCAGGTAAGTGGCTTGCCAAACCACTCAAGAGGGCAATTAATAGTCAACTATATTTGTGTGTTATTAAGAGATTTACAACTCAGAAAGAGGCCCTTCAGCCCATGCAAGTCATCAAGCACCTAGCTACTCTAGTCCCATTTTCCAGCACTTGGGCCATAGCCCGATACTCAATGGAGCTTGAAATGATAATCTAAGCATTGTAATAGTTCCTGACTCATTTTGAGGAGGTGGCAAAGACAATTGAAGGTAGACTGCTGGACATTGTCAAATGGACTTCAGAAAAGCATTCGACAAGGTTCCACATCGTTGACTGGTTAGTAAGATTAGAGGGAGCTGGCCAATTGCATATAAAATTCAATTGAAGGCGGGAGATAGACGGTAGTAGTGGAGGGTTGTTTTTCAGACTGGAGGCCTATGACCAGTGGTGTGCCACAGAAAGCGTGGCTGGATCCGCTGTTTTTCTTCATTTGCATAAATTATTTGGAAGTGAATATGGGAGGCAAGTTTGCAGATGACACCAAAATAGGTGGCATAGTGGACAATGAAGAAGACTATCTCAGAGTACAACAGGACCTTGATTAGATGGGCCGCTGGGCTGAGGAGTGGCAGATGGAGTTTAATTTAATTAAATGTGAGGTGTTGCATTTTCGTAAGGCAAACTAAGGCAGGACTTATACACTTAATGGTAAGGCCCTGGGGAGTGTTACTGAACAGAGAGATATAGGGGTGCAGATGCGTAATTCTTGGAAATTGAAGTCACTGGTTGACAGGGTGGTGAAGAAGGCTTGTCTTCATAAGTCAGAACATTGAGTGTAGAAGTTGGAAGTCATGCTGCAGCAACACAAGACATTGGTTAAGCCACTTTTAGAATACTATGTACGGTTCTCATCACCTTTCTATAGGAAAGGTGTTGTAAAACTTGAGAGGGTGCAGAAAAGAGTTGCAAGGATGTTGCCAGGATTGGAGGATTTGAGTTTGAGGGTGAGGCTGAATAGCCTGGATATGTTTCACCTACTTGCAGTGTCAGAGGCTGAGGGATAACCTTATAGAAGTTTATAAAATCATGAGGGGTATGTATAGGGTGAATAGACAAGGTCTTTTTCCTAGGATGTGGGAGTGCAAAAATAGAGGACATAGGTTTAAAGTGAGAGGGAAAACTGTAAAAAGGGATAACATTTTCATACAAATGGTGGTGCATGTATGGAACAAGCTGTCAAAGCCTTGGTGGAGGTGGTTACAATTACCATATTTAAAGGGCATCTGGATGGGTGTATGAATAGGAAGGGTTTAGAGGGATATGGGCCAAAGTGTTGGAAAATGGGACGAGGTCAGATTGGTCAGTGTGGACGAGATGGACCGAAAGGTTTGCTTTCATGTTCTATGATTCCAAGACTCTATGACTCTATTAATGTTTCAGGCATGAGTTTCAGATACCCAACACCCTCTGAGTGAAATATTTCCTCTTTAAATCCCCTCTAAATCTCTTGCCTTTCCCCTTAAAAAACACAGAAATCACATGTGTAACAAAAGCAGCCTTCTTCCTTAAAAAATACTAGTGAAACATTTGGAGATTTTATGACAATTTGACTTTATGGTCATGTTTATTGATATGGATGTCTTGATTCAAGATTTAAAATTAAGGAACTATTAAAATTCCCAAAACAGTTCGAGTGAGATCTGAACTTACATTCTTTAATTTATTTCAAGGCCTCTGAATTACAGGTACTTGTCCCCTGGAGCACTACTTATTTTTCAAACAATAAGTAGTGAATGTGCAATTATAGAATCATAGAGTCATAGAGATGTACAGCATGGAAACAGACCCTTCGGTCCAACCCGTACATGCCGACAAGATATCCCAACCCAATCTTGTCTCACCTGCCAGCACCCGGCCCATATCCCTCCAAACCCTTCCTACCAGTACCCTTCAACTGACACCTTCCTTCGACTGACTGAACTGGTCCTCACCCTGAACAACTTCTCTTTCCAATCCTCCCACTTCCTCCAAACCAAAGGAGTAGCCATAGGCACCCGCATGGGCCCCAGCTATGCCTGCCTCTTCGTAGGATATGTGGAACAGTCCATCTTCCGCAGCTACACTGGCACCACCCCCCACCTTTTCCTCCGTTACATCAATGGCTATATCGGCGCCGCCTTGTGCTCCCACGAGGAGGTTGAACAGTTCATCCACTTTACCAACACCTTCCACCCCGACCTCAAATTTACCTGGACCGTCTCAGACTCCTCCCTCCCCTTCCTAGAGCTTTCCATTTCTATCTCGGGCGATCGAATCAACACGGACATTTACTATAAACTGACCGACTCCCACAGCTACCTAGACTACACCTCCTCCCACCCTGCCTCCTGTAAAAACGCCACCCCATATTCCCAATTCCTTCGCCTCCGCCGCATCTGCTCCCAGGAGGACCAATTCCAATACCGTACAACCCAGATGGCCTCCTTCTTCAAAGACCGCAATTTCCCCCCAGACGTGATCGATGATGCCCTCCACCGCAACTCCTCCACTTCCCGCTCCTCTGCCCTTGAGCCCCGCCCCTCCAATCGCCACCAGGACAGAACCCCACTGGTCCTCACCTACAACCCCACCAACTTCCACATACATCGTATCATCCGTCGTCATTTCCGCCACCTCCAAACGGACCCCACCACCAGGGATATATTTCCCTCCCCTCCCCTATCAGCGTTCCGAAAAGACCACTCCCTCCGTGACTCCCTCGTCAGGTCCACACCCCCCACCAACCCAACCTCCACTTCGGCACCTTCCCCTGCAACTGCAAGAAAAGCAAAACTTGCGCCCACACCTCCCCCCTTACTTCCCTCCAAGGCCCCAAGGGATCCTTCCATATCTGCCACAAATTCACCTGCACCTCCACACACATCATTTACTGCATCCGCTGCACCCGATGTGGCCTCCTCTATATTGGGTAGACAGGCCGCCTACTTGCGGAACGTTTCAGAGAACACCTCTGGGACACCTGGACCAACTAACCCAACCACCCCGTGGCTCAACATTTCAACTCCCTCTCCTACTCCATCAAGGACATGCAGGTCCTTGGACTCCTCCATCACCAGACAGCTGGAGGAAGAGCACCTCATCTTCGGCCTAGGAACCCTCCAACCTCAAGGGATGAACTCAGATTTCTCCAGTTTCCTCATTTCCCCTCCCCCCACCTTGTCTCAGTCCCAACGCTGGAACTCAGCACCGCCTTCCTAACCTGCAATCTTCTTCCTGACCTCTCTGCCCCCACCCCCACTCCGGCCTATCACCCTCATTTTGACCTCCTTCCACCTATCGCATTTCCAATGCTCCTCCCCCAAGTCCCTCCTCCTTGCCTTTTATCTTAGCCTGCTGGACACACTTCCCTCATTCCTGGAGAAGGGCTCATGCCCGAAACGTCGATTCTCCTGCCTATTGGATGCTGCCTGACCTGCTGCGCCTTTCCAGCGACACATTTTCAGTTCCTATTCATATATCCAACCAAATACCTCTTAAATGTTGCAATTGTACCAGCCTCCACCACTTCCTCTGGCAGCTCATTCCATACACGTACCACCCTCTGTGTAAAAATGTTGCCCCGTAGGTCTCTTTTATATCTTTCCCCTCTCACCCTTAACCTATGCCCTCTAGTTCTGGACTCCCCCATCCCAGGGAAAAGACTTTGCCTATTTACCCTATCCATGCCCCTCATAATTTTGTAAACCTCTATAAGCCTCTGATGCTCCAGGGAAAACAACCACAGCCTCTTCAGCCTCTCCCTATAGCTCAAATCCTCCAACCCTGGCAAAATCCTTGTATATCTTTTCTGAATCCTTTCAAGTTTCACAACATCTTTCCAATCGGAAGGAGACCAGAATTGCATGCAATATTCCAACAGTGGCCTGACCAATGTCCTGTACAGCCGCAACATGACCTCCCAACTCATGTACTCAATACTCTGACCAATAAATGGCTAGTTTTCCCTGTATTCCGTGAGATCTAACCTTGCTAACCAGTCTCCCATGGGGAAGCTTGTTGAACGCCTTACAGAAATCCATATAGATCACATCTACCGCTCTGCCCTCATCAATCCTCTTCGTTACTTCCTCAAAAAACTCAATCAAGTTTGTGAGACATGATTTCCCATGCACAAAGCCATGTTGACTATCCCTAATTAGTCCTTGCCTTTCCAAATACATCCTGTACATCTTGTCCCTCAGGGTTCCTTCTAACACCCTGCCCACCACCAGCGTCAGTCTCACTGGTCTATAGTTCCCTGGCTTGTACTTACCACCCTTCTTAAACAGTGGCTCCACGTTTGCCAACCTCCAGTCTTCCGGCACCTCACCTGTGACTATTGATGATACAAATATCTCAGCAAGAGGCCCAGCAATCACTTCTCTAGCTTCCCACAGAGTTCTCGGGTACAGAGTGGGCAGCACGGTGGCACAGTGGTTAGCACTGCTGCCTCACAGCGCTAGAGACGTGGGTTCAATTCCCGCCTCAGGCGACTGACTTTGTGGAGTTTGCACGTTCTCTCCGTGTCTGCGTGGGTTTCCTCCGGGTGCTCTGGTTTCCTCCCACAGTCCAAAGATGTGCAGGTCAGGTGAACTGGCCATGCTAAATTGCCCGTAGTGTTAGGTAAGGGGTAAATGTAGGGGTATGGGTGGGTTCCGCTTCGGCAGGGCGGTGTGGACTTGTTGGGCCGAAGGGCCTGTTTCCACACTGTAAGTAATCTAATCTAATCTAATCAAAACCTGATCAGGTCCTTGGGATTTATCCACCTTTATCCGTTTCAAGACATCCAGCACTTTCTCGTCTGCAATATGGACATTTTGCAAGGTGTCACCCTCTATTTCCCTACAGTCTATATCTTCCATGTCCTTTTCCACAGTAAATACTGATGCAAAATACTCATTCAGTAGCTCCCCCATTTTCTGCGGCTCCACATAAAGGCCGCCTTGCTGACCTTTGAGGGGCCCTATTCTCTCCCTAGTTACCCTTTTGTCCTTAATGTATTTGTAAAAACTCTTTGGATTCTCCTTAATTCTATTTGCCAAAGCTATCTCTTGTCCCCTTTTTGCCCTCCTGATTTCCCTCTTAAGTATACTCCTACTTCCTTTATACTCTTCTAAGGATTCACTCGATCTATTCTGTCTATACCTTACATATGCTTCCTTCTTTTTATTAATCAAACCAAATTAGTTGGATTTTGACTTTGCTCTTTGATACAAGAATATTGACCTTTCCTCCCTATTCTTCAAAAAAAAACTACAAGATACTAAATGACAATCTAAACAGTCAGCTAGTTACTTGGTCTAATCTTGCATCTGGAGAAGATTGCCTCCAACATCCAACAGTTCAATGATTTACTCATTACTACACTAATGGGCCACAGGTCTTTAACCCGAATGATAAGAATAGGTATTTCATAGAACTTATTTAAAAATGCAAAGTGACCTGCAATTCCACTTCTTGAGTTTGTGATGAGAAACAAAGCCTGTGACACTTTTACCCTTTTCTGTACAGCTCTGTTTTGCTGACACTCATAAATATCATTGTATTAATATTATTAAAAAAACGTATTATCACAAGCATGTTAAAGATTTTGACTGAAATTTAAGAATTGAGTATCACTATCACACAAGTCATAGAGTTATACAGATATACAGCATGGAAACAGACCCTTCGCTCCAACTTCACCATGCTGACCACATATGCCAAGTAAATCAAGTCCCAGTTACCAGCATTTGGACAATGTCCCTGTAAACCCTTCTTATTCAGATACCCATCCAGATATTTTTTAAATGTTGTAATTGTACCACCCTTTACCACTTCCTCTGACAGCTCATTCCATGCATAGACCACCCTCTGCATAAAAAGCTGCCCCTCAGATCCCTTTTAAACCTTTCACCTTAAATTTATGCCCTCAAGTTTTTGACTCCCTCACCCAGGGGAAAATACTTTGTCTATTTATCCTATCCATGCCCCTCATGATTTTATAAACCTCTATAAGGTCACCCCTCAGCCTCCAATGCTCCAGGAAAAATAGCTCTAGTTTATTCAACCTCACCCTATTGCTCAAACCCCCCAAACTTGACATCATCTTTATAAATCTTTTCTGGACCCTGTACAACACCAGTAAATTTTAATACAAAGAAACAAACCAATCAATTAACAAAAACTACTTCCTTAAATGAGAAAATGTTTTACTGTAATGCAATGTTTGCCACTGGATTTCTTCGGAGAATATAAGCCCAAACATTCCAGCTGGTGATAGTGTTAACAACTGAGTCCATCTTCACCATTGTTTACGACATGGAATTATTGCATTGTTTTAGTGCTCTTTAAGTTATAAATAATTGCTTGCTTCTTTTGACTGACAAAGCTATGATCTATGCTGGCTATCCTGTGGCAACAAAATGATTGACATTCTCTAGTAATTCAAAGTTTGTGAGAAGATTTGTAGCTCGGGTGCTCGTTGCTGTGGTTCTGTTCGCCGAGCTGGAAGCTTTTGTTGCAACGTTTCGTCCCCTGTCCAGATGACATCCTCAGTGCTTGGGAGCCTCCTGTGAAGCGCTTCTGTGGTGTTTCCTCCGGCATTTATAGTGGCCTGTCCCTGCCGCTTCCGGTTGTCAGTTTCAGCTGTCCGCTGTAGTGGCCGGTATATTGGGTCCAGGTCTATGTGTTTGTTGATGGAGTTTGTGGATGAGTGCCATGCTTCTAGGAATTCCCTGGCTGTTCTTGGTTTCGCTTGCCCTATAATGGTAGTGTTGTCCCAGTCCCGATACCCAGCATGAGAAAAACTAATGTAGTGTACAAAGTCCCATGCAAGGACTGCACAAAACACTATATAGGACAAACAGCAAGACAGCTAACGATCCGCATCCACATAATCAACTAGCCACGAAACGACACGACCAGCTATCCCTAGTAGCCACACACGCAGACGACAAGCAACATGAATTTGACTGGGACAACACTACCATTATAGGGCAAGCGAAACAAAGAACAGCCAGGGAATTCCTAGAAGCATGGCACTCATCCACAAACTCCATCAACAAACACATAGACCTGGACCCAATATACCGGCCACTACAGCGGACAGCTGAAACTGACAACCGGAAGCAGCAGGGACAGACCACTATAAATGCTGGAGGAAACAGCACAGAAGCGCTTCACAGGAGGCTCCCAAGCACTGAGGATGTCACCTAGACAGGGGATGAAACATTTGCAACAAAGACTTCCAGCTCGGTGAACAGAACCACAGCATTCTCTAGTAAGCATGTAATTGCATGCATGGACAGTGTTTAATTTATGGGTCATAAAGCAGAGTGTCATTAGAATTCAATTCCTGGTTTTAACCTACACAAATTACCAATTGAACAAGTTCTGAAGAAGGATCATTGGACCAAAATACTTTCCCTTCACAGATGCTGCCAGAGCGGCTGAGATTTTCAAGCAGTTTCTGATTTTGTTTTTGATTTCTAGCATCTGCAATCCTTTGGTTTTTCTGCTGATTGACCACTTGTGAAACAGCAATAATTTGCAGAAATTTAACATGTTTTAACCCAGTCAAACATTTCAAGACTTCTTATAGTTATCAGACAAAATTGGACACTAAACCACATGAAGAGGTAATATGATGGACCATCAAGAGCTTGGTAAAAGAGGTGGATTAAAAGGAGCATCTTAAAGGAAGAGACAGAGATGGAAAGAGATTTACTTGGAAAAATGCACAAAAATATAAAATTATATTAAGTAGGTTTCACTATTTCTTAGTAGTTATGAAGCCATTAGAGGCATGTTCTGCACACTAGCATCAAGATTAGAGTTGTGCTAAAGATAGCATCACTGGCCAGTATACATATTCCGTAGTTCCATCAGTGGGCAGCTATTCATGCTTGGGGTCACTTAAAGCCAACTAAAGAGGATTAACTAGGATTTTCTAATCAGTTGCCATATTTCTGGAGAATGCAGGGACTTTCGTTACCTGGAAATAGCCTCCCATAGGCAAACAGTGGGGCAAAGCTCCAGGCAGGACTAGGGGGCCTTCATGCAGACCATCCAATAGAAGAGATCCTTCTGAACTGATGACCTGGCTGCAAAATACATTTTCAGTTTAAGAAGTTGGACAGATTACATCTCAATTTTGAAGTGCCATCTCCCTTCCTTACCTTCCATTGATGCATACTGCTGATTTGAAAGCTGGAAGGCTTCTGAATGGACAATGAGCCAGTTTTTGATAATTGGTTATATTCTCCAAGGAGAATCACATTGAATGGCTGTTTGCCACATTGCAAGTCTTCAGTCACCCATTTTGGACATGACAGATGGGTCCAGAAGGTCACAGAGAAAATCCTGCCCGAGATGACGACTGTCTTACTGTGTCTAATTGCCAGCATTAAAGTTATTGAAAAATAAATCAATGAGAGGTGACAGAGCAATGTTGGTAAGGGTACAAACAAATCCATTTTAAACATTCCAGATTATGATAAAATTAAGTAAATGCATTGCTTCACAGCACAGTAAAGATTCAGGACCAAACATTGAAAGCGATCAGGATTTAAGTTCCACAACAATTCTTCTAATCCTCTCATATAATGGTGGTGAGAGAGGAACTTAGCAAAAAACAGTAGATACAACTGTTTATGCCAGTTCCTGCAATCATTTATGAGTTATGATGGAACAGCAATGAAACCCAGATTGAATGGTTTTCATAGTTGGGCTTTTCTTCAAAATCTCATGAGCTGATTTCCACACATTCTTGGAGAATATGGTGGAAAACTGCAGGTTCAGCGGGATAGTTCCAGGGACATTTCACTGTCGAATCTTGGAAAAGGAGAGCTCAGAGAGATTGTTTTCCTGGAAGAGCAGTCCTGTTTCTCCTGACAACACAATGTGAAGAAGCGAATTTACCTTTCATTGCCTTGTTGACCCCATTATGTTTAAGTTAGCCTGACTGGAAAGGGACAGCAGCTTTTATACTCAGGCCAGGGTTAAAATCACTGTTGGGACTGAACAAGCTTAAGGAATGAATGGTTGGTTTTGTCAAACTTGTTAAATCTGTAAGTGGCTTAACCCTGGCAACATAAGGATGGGTGAATAAGTCTGGGCATTTGACAGACTACCTGCCCAGTTTCCATCATATGCTTCAATTAACTGTGAGCATGAATGAAAAATAAATTATAAATATAGCTTTAAAATGAATTTAAATATTTTGTAAGGGCAAAAGCATACTTCATAACTGGTTCAGTTTTTGTGCAATTATTTAAATGGATCTGATTTTTGATTATATTACAATGATTTATGGACATTGCCTAATATTTTAGTGTTAACTGTTCATATTTAGTGTACCAAGGAACATGTATATAAGCATGATAGCAAAACAGAAAAGAAATTTGTTCCTTTAAGGACTATTCATCACAAATTGCTCTTTGATAGTTACATTTCTTTCCTCTTCCTCTGCATTGATCTTACTTTTGGTTCAAGTAAGACTTCTTTCTATCCCGACAATATATAAAGGAGGTGGGGCCAAATTGGATAGCTGAAAAAGGACCCAAGGATTGAAATGTATGATTAAATTATTTCTGTTCAATATAACACAGGTAGCAGATCAACTTTGTGTTGAATGTTCATTTGAATGATTGCTGCATACAGCCAGCACAAACTATGCTGCTCATTCCCTGCACATATCAGCAGGGGAGTCAAAATGTAGTTTGCACCAGTTAAAGGCTGCATCTTAAAGGGGGTGAGCATTGTGGCAGGAGCTGATCACAACAAGAGAATCTGACTGAAGGAAACTGTTACGAATGGCACAACCTGTAAGAGATCAGGTTCTGAGTTGTATGAGTACTGCATCCGTATTTGAACAGGAAGATATATGGCCTATACCCTCAGGAGACGGAGACGGCTCCAGCCACATGCTGGCAAGGCAGTGGGTGAAGCTGGTCATAGAGGTAAATGTCACAAGCTGAGTCCTGAGGATGTGATACAATGCTACAAGAAACTAAATGATGTCACATGCCAATGTCAGTGATGCAAATCTGCATAGACAGTCAGTTACAAAAGTAGAAATTCAAGTTTTCAGTTGATAGGTGAAAGGATGACATGGCAAAATTTCAAATTTTCGGTGGAGGAATTTTGAAGTGAGAAAGTCACCTCCTGGCTGCCCACTCATTTGGGTGGGTGCTGCTCTGATAATACTCAAGAAGCTTGATACCATTCAAGACAAAGCAGCTTGCTCGATTGGCACAACATCCAAAATCATCCACCCTCTCTATCACCAATACTCAGTAACAGCAGTGGGCACTATCTGAAGATACACCAAGAAATTCACCAAAGATCTTTAGACAACACCTTCCAAACCTACAATCACTTCCATCTAGAAGGACAAGGGCAGCAGTTACATGGAAATACCACCATCCTGCATTTACCTCTCTAAGTCATGCACCATCCTGACTTAGAAATATATTACTGGTCAAAATCCTGGAATTTTTTTGTTAAAGCCATTGTGGATCTACCATTAGCACATGGACTTCAGCAGTTCAAGAAGACAGCTCATTATCATCTTCTCAAGGGCAACCAAGGACAGGCAATAAATGCTGCCCCAGCCAGTGATGCCCATGTCTCGCGGGTGAATTTAAGAAAAAGATTAAAGGCATGAATGACTAAATGCATTTTTTGCAGGCAGCTCATACTTTAACCTACAAAATAGAACATGCACTTATTTTTAGTTTTAAATAACGTAAAATCCGTTCCACAGATACTGGCCATTCCATCATACCCAGTCTAAAGAAATCTCAGTAATCCATCCTCTCTGAAAGACCATGTAATTGACCAAATGGCCACTAATTGACCACTTAAGTGCCTTAATAGGGTTATAAAGACATTAATAAGGGCTCTTGTGACACAATGGTAGTGTCCATATCTCTGAGCCAGGAGGCCACGTTCAGGTTCTACCTGCTCCAGAGGTATACCATAGCATTGGCCCACCTGCTTGGATGGGTGTAGCTCCAACGGCACTCCAGAAGCTTGTCACCATTTAGGAGAAAGCAGCCCACTTGATTGGCGCCACATCCACAACACCACTCCCTCCACCACCACTTTCATCTGGAGGAACAAGAGCAAGTGGGAACATCACCACCCTGCAATTTCTCCTCCAAGCCATTCACCATCCTGATTTGGAAACATATCACCATTATTTCATTGTCACTGGGTCAAAATCCTGAATTCTCTCTTTAAGGGCATTGTGGGTCAACCTATAGCATGTGAACTGCAGCAGTTCAAGAAAACTGCTCATACCCACCTTCTCAAAGGCAACTAAGGATTGTTAATAAACGTTGGCCAGTGGTGATGCACATGTCCCACGAGCGAATTTTTTAAAGAAATTCTTAACAGGTTGATTATAAATATCTAGAAGGTCATCCATTGGCGTCTTATCGAGAATTAATTAGTGAGGGAATTTGAAAGAGGTGGGTTACTCTCAAAAGCCAACTGACCTAATCATTTCCCTTTCTTGCTATCTGTCTCACCATGTCCAGACAGAGGAAAGTGTGTCCATATTCCCAAAACATAACAATTTTTGTGCAATCCTATATTTGCAATAATCGTATATATAACTGACAACTAGTTTCACTCACAGCTCAACTTATCACAGCTGCAACACTAATCCATCAAAACTCTATGAAAATCACAACTCATATCTAGTGTTTGTATTTACTCACCTCTCTTAGCACAGCTGGCATTGCTACAAGCCTTACACTCATGGATTGCACACACTGTCAATTATTCACTGCCCTTTATTCACTGACACCATTTCCTCTCTCAGGGTGGATAAGGTAGTACATTATCAGAGGAGAGTAAATGCACCTACATGTTCTATCCTTGAGGAATAGTTCATTATTGGGATGCCCAGATATACAACCACAATCAGCGAAGGCATTGAAGTCATTGAAGAAGGTGAGATCCTCTAACACTCTTTCTTAGAGTCTACTTCCAGGAACTCACAATCTGTTATGATTTTTAAATAGTAGATGGTTTAGTCATCTTATGCTTTTTAGGCTTCACTCCATTCTGAACCACATCTTTACACTTGTGACTTTTTCCTTTCTGAAATCCCAGTGTTGTAATCTCGTCAGTTAATGCAGAAGTATCATGAAGCAGGTCATGATGAAAATACAGCACCATTATTTGAATTCACACGCACAGCCTTTGGCTCAGATATTGACACTGTCTATACCTCAGAGGACAGACCAGTGGGTGGAGGGGTCTGAATGTGGTGAGAAGCAGAACATGAACAACCAGCAGCCAGGGCAAATGATAGGATAGCCCAGAGGTCAGTCATACATGAATTCTGCTGCAAATACAATCAATATGCATTTTGATGGGACTGCCTTCAGAAGACATAATGAACTGAAATGTTTGGGCTTGTTAGAAAGTTTGAAATCACAGTCAAAAAGCAGGGAACTTAGCACTAATTTTCACAGAGTTTTGCGCAGACCTTGACCACTGTCAATTTTAGTTGTGGATAATAATGTGCAAAGGAGTTTTTAGGGCTCTCCAGGATAGATTGTGGAGAGTACTCAGATCTCAGTGACAGTCCTGAATCATACTTGTTGGCTAGAATTTTGCAGCCCCCACCATCCCTTGGAATTGGGCTGGCAGGAGGGGAGATGTTTGTAAAAACAGATGGGAGTTTAGGCGTTTTGAGCAGACCACTTGCCTTTGGGAGAATTGACACCCTTTGGAATCCAATGAGGGCCACTAAAGGAGCACTTGTTGCTGCCACTTTTATTTTATCAACAGCACCGAGTCTCATTCCCATTAGATCCTGTTGGTGCAGCTTTGTGCCCAAGAATGGACTTCACCCTATAGAATGGACCTCCCAGGAAAATAGTTGATGATATCCCTTTAAATAGTGCTGGCAGGGGTGAGAAAAGGTATCCTTCCTGCTGCTCAACACATGTTAGCTGTGTGAGGTTAAGACAGGGCACCAGCTGGAGCATTGAATTCCAAAAAGACACTGCTGGTGGCAAATCAGCATTGCATGCTGATTGACATCATGTTGGCCTTTTCTCAATGCCTCTAGAGGGCGTTCACTGTACATGTGCTAACTCTCTCACAATTATGGTGTCTGGAGCAAATTGACCTTAAATTTGTTCCATGGATGCCACTTTGGAGTTCTGTGAGCTAAGAATACAACATGAGTATAGAGATAGCTGACAGTATGAAAGCCATTCAGCTAAAAGCTGCTGTCAGGCAATAACAATTAATTTAAATGCTGCTTACCTCCAATGGATTTGGTATGAGCAGGTCATGAATTGCAACTGCCTTCCCCCCCTCTAAAAAAAATAAACCTATTTTTAGTTCAATCACTATGGAAGTTCTATTTCTGTTGATGGATGATTGTCCTGTTGAGAGTTGTCATTAACATCCCTTGGTGCTGCTGTCAGACAGGATGGTGTTGTGCTGAATTTAGTTTGGAACTGACCCATGACATTGTATTTCTAAAGCATCATTCATGATTTACAGCCATTGAAATATTTTTGCTTTGGAATCGAATCCTTCTTGTATTGCAGGAAACATGGAGTTCAATTTATGCACAGAAAGACCTCACAAATAGCAATCAGAAGACAGTCAGATTATCCATTTTTTCCATTGAAATTGTTTGGGGGTGGTGACTATTGGGTTGGAAACTGGAAGAAATTCTCCTGACATCCTTTGGCTTGTCCAAAAGGATCTTTCACCATTCACCTAGGCTGGCAAATATAGCCTCAGTTTAACATCTCAACCAAAATTGGTTCCTTTAACAGGGCAGAGATCTCTCAGTGTTGTCAGCTTGGATGATGTATTCAAGTCTCTGATGTGAAACTTGCATCTGAATCAGAGGAGAAAATGCTCACCCTGGTTGTTAATATATTTGTAGTTATTCATGGGCATTGCCAGCTAAAACAGATGTAAGACCCTGTAAGCTATTTGCTAAAGGTATTGATTTTAAGGCCAAGTGACGTAAAGATAGCCCATGGTAATGGCCTATTGCCATAAAGCCTGGCACATGTTGCACCACTTTTCCAATGTAATTTGTTTGTCCTTTTCATCATGATTTTGGGGAGGCTATGGCCTAGTGGTATTATCACTGGATTGTTAATCTAGATACCTAGATAATGCTCTGAACACGTGGGTTCAGAGCCCACTATAGCAAATGGTAAAATTTGGATCCAATAAGGAGTTGGAGTTAAGAGTCTAATGATGACCACAAAACCACTGTCGATTGTCATAAGAACCCATCTGGTTCACAAATGTCCTTTAAGATCGTCACCCTTACCTGGTCTGGCCTACTTTAACTCAAGACCTACAGCAATGTGGTCAATCCTTAACTACAATCTGGACAATTAGAGATGAACAATAAATGCTGGACTCGCCAGCAAGATCCTCATCCCATGAATTAATTTTAAAAATCAAAGGAGAGGAGTTTGGTGAATGCCCACCCTGTAAACTGAACTTTTAAGAATGGCTGTTTGAACCCTATGTTTTCAATTGGGGTTGGGGGAATGGCAGGAAATCGGGACACCCTGGATCGAGAGTGGACATTGCCTGGTTTGGAGTCAGATTTCATACATGGCCTGCCTGAGAGCACCAGCACTGTTTAGAATTAACAAATATAAATCATAAAAGAAAATCCGCCATGCATCACTGCAAAATCAGAAGGAAAGAGAAACTCAAGAAACACCAGAGAAAAGATGCTGAGTAAATTGTTGGAGCTATGTGCTGAAAAGTCCACAGGATCTGATGGACTTCATTCTAGGTTCTTAAAAGAATAAACAGAATCAACATGGTTTTGTGAAAAACAAAAAATGTTTAACTATTTTGTTGGACTTCTTTAAGGAAATAACATGGTGTAGATGAAGAAGAATTGGTGGATGTGCTGTACTTGGATTTCCAGAAGGCATTTGATAAGACATCACATCAAAGTTGATTGTGGAAAGCTAAGGCTTGTGATTTAAGAGGTAATATGTTGGCATGGATAAATTATTTACTAGCTATCAGAAAGTAGATATAAATTGGTCTTTTTTTGTGGTTAATGTAACGAGTGACATGCCACATGGATCAGAGCAGCAGCCTGACCTTTTCTTTGAAGTTGTGCATGTACCTTGGATGAAGGAAGTAAAGGTATGGTTGCTATATGTACTGATAACACAAAGTAGGAAAGTAAGTTATGAAAGGAACAGAGGAAGATACAAAATGGTATAGACAGCTTAAAGGAATGGGAAAACATCTGGAAAATGGAGAATGAAATAGGAAAATATGAAATTGGCAAGAAGAGTAAAAAGGTTATTTATATTGCAAGAGGTTGTAGAGCTATGGGATATAGAAGAGCAGAATGCCCTTGCGGATGAATTATAACAGTTTGGTATATAGCCACATCAAGTAATTAACTTGATAATTGTAAAGAGAATTGAATAAGTAAGGTGGTTATGCTCTAATTATACAGGGCATTGGTGAGATCACATCTGGAATACTCTGTACGGTGTTGTATTCCATTTTTTTGGAAAGGATGTAAATGCATTGGAAGCAGTTCAGGAAGCATTTACTAGACTATTACCCAGAATGAGCAAGTTGTTTTATGAGGAAAGGTTGGACAGGCTAGGCTCGTGTCTATTGGAGTTTAGAAGAACAAAGGTAACTTGACTAAAACATGTAAGATCTTGAATGATCTTGACAGGTTAGATATGGAACATATGCTTATTTTGGTGGGAGAGTTTAGAACAAGAATCACTATTGAAAGTTAAGGGATAGACCATTTAAGATAGTGACAAGGAGAACTCTTTTCTCACATAGTTTCTTTCGAACTCCCTTCCTAAAAGGTAGTGATAGCAGAGTCATTGAATAATTTATGGCAGAGGCAAATAGATTCTTGATAAGCAAGGGGATGAAAGGTCATCAGGATTCAGCTGGAATGTGGAGTAATCAGATCATTCATATTCTTATTGAAATATAGAGCTAATTTCATGGGCCAAATGTCCTAATCCTGTTCTTAATTTGTATATTCATATGTATCCCTCACAATCCTTCATCCCCTCTCTGTCTCTATGCCCTATTTATGCTAGCCCATATCATCTCATGCTTCATCCACTCATTACACCTCATAACCTCTGTATTAAACAATGCTCCTTTACCTATTGCCATATTATTCTGCTTTGTAAAAAGGTAAAAACAAGGACTGCAGACGCTGGAAACCAAAGTCTAGATTGGAGTGGTGCTGGAAAAGCACAGCAGATCAGACAGCATCCGAGGAGCAGGAAAATCGACGTTTCGGGCAAAAGCCCTTCATCGGGAATAGAGGAAAATTCCTGATGAAGGGCTTTTGCCCGATACGTCGATTTTCCTGCTCCTCGGCTGCTGCCTGACCTGCTGTGCTTTTCCAGCACCACTCTACTCTAGACATATTATTCTGCTTTGTTGACAGCCATAACCCTACATAACCCCATCGCCAACTCAGTGTCAATACATCATAATCAACACCCTCCCTAACTGCAGTCCTTTCACTACCTGTGCCAACTGATCTAATAATGTCCATAATAAACCTCAGGACCTACGAATGGGTGAGTTACTGCATGTTCTATTAAATCATATTGAAAGTGTAAATTGCAGACTTCAATATATTGAAAAAAAATTGAAAATACACAGTTAAATTTCTTAAACTGGATAATACCATATAAGAACAAACATTTCATTCAAGTGTACAATTCCTTATTATAACAAGCATTGGAATTAATGTAGAGTCCCACTCAAAAGAGTGAACAATGTTATGAAGGTTCATAATATATTACTATTATTACTATGAAAATTTAAATTTTAAAGGGGAGGACAAATGAATTTTAGTTTTTCAGTTCTGTGAGGATCTGATCCTTTCATTTTTAAAAAAGTTTAGCAAGTCACTTTGAGCAATGAATTCAAATAACATTTACAAGGAATCATGAAATTTAATCTAAATGACTTGCAAATCACTTGGCAAGATCATTGGTCAAGTATTTGCTGACTTGAGTTTTACAACCTGCAGAAGGGGTCAGCTGCAGCTTCAGGGGAAGAAGTCTATAATGATAGAGGTACTGCTATTCACAGTCTCCAAGCAGTCATCGCCGGAAATGAGTCTAAGTTGCTTAGAAATCAGTGAAGGCAAAGTTCCAGACCCACAAGGCTGTGGGAGTGTTTTAGATGAAGACATTTTATAAGATTGTTGAGTACGTGAGTTTAGGGAAATTATGTTAAGTAATCATGAACTTAGCAGTTTCTTTAGAATCAATTAACAAGGAAGCAATATTAGGAATACATTTGGAAAGTCAAAATGCTATCCATCAGAGTTAGCATAGTTTTATGAAGGGCAAATCTGAAGGGCATATTTGGCTGATTTGCCAGTGTTTTTTCAAAGATGTAACAAGCAAAGTGGATAATGGTGATCCTGTAGATGTAGTATATCAGGACTTCTGGAAGGCATTTGATAAAGTGCCACACAAAAAGTTAATTTAGAGGGTTGAATCATATGGGTTAGGGGCAATTTATTAGATTGGATAGATGACTGGCTGATGGACAGAAGACAGAGAGCTGGGATAAATGTTCTTTTTTCTGGATGGCAAGTTGTAATTAATGGGTTGCCACAGGATTTTATCCTTGGACCCCAGCTATTTACAAACAGCATTAATGACTTACATACAGAGATAGAAGGCTCTATAGCCAAGTTTGTGGATGACACAAAAATAGGTAGTACGGTAAATTGCAATGAGGAAATAGGAACCTTACAAATGGATATAGATAGGTTAGGAGAGTGGGTGAAAATGTAGCAGATGGAGTTTAGTGTTCACAAGTGCGAGGTTGTACATTTTGGTCAAAAAAATGGGAAGGCGACCTATTATCCTAATGGGGAGAAACTTCAGGATCCTTCAGTGCAGAGGGATCTGGGTATCCTTGTTCATGAGTCACAGAAAACTATCACCCAGGTTACAGCAGATGATAAAGAAAGTGAATGGAATGTTGGTTTTTACAGCTAAGGAATAGAATATAAAATAAGGAATAGAATATAACATAAGGAAACTATACAAGGCATTGATGAAACTGCACCTTGAGTATTGTGCACCATTTTGGTTCCCTTATTTGAGGAAAGTTATAGTGGCATTGGATGCAGTTCAGAGGAGGTTCACTAGATTGATCACGAAGATGAGGGGTTTGTCATATGAAGAAAGATTGAAAAATTTAGGACTATACTCTCTTGAATTTAGAAGAATGGGGGAGATAAAATTGAGGTATCCAAGATGATAAAAGGTATGGATAAAATGGATATGGAGTGATTGCTTCCTCTTGTGGGGCATTCTAGGATGAGAGGTGTTATGATAAAGGGTAGCAAATTTGAAAGACAGTTGAGGAGAAATCACTTCTCCCAAAGGGTTGTGAAACTGTGGAATTCGCTACCCCAATGTGTAGTGGATGCTGGGTTAGTGAGTAAATTTGAGGAGGAGTTTGGCAGATTTTTAATTGGTAATGGTTTGAAGGGTTATGGGGAGAAGGCAAGAAAATGGGGGTGAGGAGCCTATCAGCTATGATCGAATGGCTAAGCAGACTTGATGGGCCAAATGGTCTAATTCTGCTCCTAAATCTTATGAATTTATGAAGTGGTTTTAAGCATCTTGGGGAGTGACATTAACTGAAGCAAGTAACATTGAGTGAATGAGCAGAGATTTTCTGGAAGGAAACTGATTACATGCGGTTGGCTGAACAAGAAGCTTTAACATGTGAGTAGGGATTTAGATTTAACTTTGAGTGTCTGTATTGGTACTGTTGGGACATAAGGAAAGAACTGTTTATATTTTTATTTTGTGAATACCTTACATTTTGCGAATAAATGCAATGACTGACATTCAAAAGTAAACAAAAATAAAAATAAAACTTATAGTCTATCATGCCAGGTAATCACACTGGGATCTGACATGTACACTATCATCATCAGCCGGGATAACAATAACCACCTGGAGCTGCCAATCAGACTATGGAATTGCAGGCACACTGCTGTGATAATGGATGGTCACAAAAGTAATCATGCAACAGTCATCCAGCAATGAAAGCTGACTTTATTATGTGAACAGAGTGAAATGGCAAGCATTTTTAAAAATCTCTTCATACTTTTTCAATGATGTAAAGGGCAGGATTATTAAATGCCTTGACAGCATCATGCCTCCTTTTGACAGCTTTGACAGGTTCTCTTGATAGCTGTTCTTGATTCTTTTCACAATTTATTTTGACAGGTCTGTTGACAGACCTAATCAGTTTAAGAGCTCATGAGTTTATGCCTACGTTTTTTACTCATGCCTACTTTTAACTAATCAAGAGGTCACCTCACTTCCTTGAAGATTACCCAACATCCTGACAGGTGTCCTGACACCATATCCAAAGGGACACCTATTTGAAGGGGTACACAGGTTAACTAAAAAATGCACAATATTCAGGTCTGTTCTTAGTAGGTCTACTCCTGCCACTTTGAGTTTCACCCTCCTGAGCTACCAAAATCATATGGGAATGGAAGCAACTAATGATTTAAATGACTAGCTGACTTAACCACACATGTATAAAACCTGGTATGACCCCATTTCCATGCCAATGAAAATGAGGGTACAATGTTCCAGTGTGGCAGTAGACATTTCCTGTCTCGCCCATCATTTTTGCCACATTAGCAAACATCCAGGCCAAGATGTCTATTGATTGTGTTTTAAAAGGAAGAGGTGCAATTTTGAAAGATTTTTTGAAAAATATAACAGATAGACAAGTTTAAGTGATAGCATGGTTGTCCTTTATGTTCAAGTCTTAGAGACTGCAGGCAATTTTTTACTTTGAATAAGCTAAATAGCAGTTGTTGACATAACATTTGACCTCCAGAAACTGGACCTGCTACTCCAAGCAGCTGTTGAGCAGCTTTGTCCCCAAGGAAGAGCTGTTATCCTTCTGTGCTCATCTTTTTAAGGAGGGTAATGGCTTGAAGAAAGTTCCAGTTTTAAGGAAAATACCTTCCTGTTGAGCCTTTTGTCTTCTATCCACTGTGAGGTCAGCCACATTTAATTGAAATAATGTGCTGAGTCTCTGGAGCCTACTTTGTTTGTTTTATCTGAAAACCTTGACAAATATTGCAGGTGTGGAATTTAACGCAGTCAGAGACACTGCATCTGTGTCTGTCCTGGGAAAGGATTTCCTGAATCCTGTACAAAGAATGAAAGCAGGTAATAGCATAAAATCTTGAAAAGTCTGAAAGATTACTTTTACAAAGTATGTGAACTCCCTTTATTCCCCAAAGCTGATATCTCACATGTGGTGGACTAGCTCATATTTCTCAACTGCATGAGAAAAACATGCCATTATGATTTACTTCAAAATCTCTTTCAGGGACGGTTACCCTGATTTCTCTGCCTACATATTTCAATTTACACCTTAACTCATGAACAAAGTAACAACAAAACAAATAAAAACTTTCATCTTAATGTCTAAATAGTTTTGATAATTATTCGAAAATTGAAACAATATAAGCCATGGAAGTAAATTTTATCTTAAACTGTGCTACTGCTTATTCTTTGTTGTGACACATTTTAACAGTCACAGTTTTGGTTCAGTGATGACACTTCGCCTCTGACATTGAGGTTCAAATACCACTCCAGAAATTCAAAATCTAGGCTGACACCAAAGTGGATTACTGAAAAAGTGCTGTACTGTTCAAGGTGCTCTCTTTTGGATAACATATTCCTGTGGTATTAGAGAAATATCGGCAATTCTAAGATAATCCATTTTTGAAATTGGTTGGGAGTAAACATTATCCTTGATTCTGGAAAAGCACCTTTGCCTTTTGTTGAATAATTCCATGACATATTTTTCCTGTTTTGACAGGTGCAAAATGATTTATTTAAAATCTTCATGGGTGGCTGTTTTATTTGGCAATAAATCATCTCAGAAAAGGAATCTTTTCAATCTGATGCCTGGCCCTCATCATCTATTATCTAGTTTCCGTAACTGGATTGGTTAAATAAATTTTGCTTTTACAACTGAAAAAAAAATTGCAAGAGTGTTTTTTTCTGGTTCCCTCTAGTATGTTCGAGTGACAATTTGTCCAAATGTATAGCAATTATCAAAACAAATTATTTGATCGAGGTTAAACTAAACTTTATGTGAGCAAATAAAGAAGAAAACACCCGATGGCATAATTATATTCTTGCAAAAAGTGATAAAGTCTGTAAATTTACCATAGAGAAGCTTTTAAAGTAAAGGAATCGAGGTGGAAGTGGGGAAGTTCATATTTGAGGATGAACGGCAGCAGCGTAAGGTTTTTTAATCTGGGGAAAGATTGTGGGGAAAGGGAAAACTGAAGGAACTAAATTAGTTACTGGTTTTACACAGAAAAATAAAATATTGGAGTAAGAGTAGATAACTAAGCCCTTCAAGTCTGCTCCACTCATTTATTATGATCATGGGTGATCATCCAATTCAATAGCTTATTCTCACTTTTGCCATATATTCTTTGATCTCTTTAGACCCAAATGATATTGAACGCCTTCTTGAAATCTTCCAATGCTTTAGCCTTGACTGCTTTGTGCAGTAGTGAATTCTATAGAATTCTATAGAATTCACTATCAGGGTGAAGACATTTTTCTTTATCCCAGTCCTAAGTAGTTTACCCTCTATCCTTAGATTATGAACCTGTTTCTGGACTCCCCCACCATCAGGAACATCCTTCTTGCACCCACTCTTCCTTTTCGTGTTGGAATTTTAGGGTTTTTTATGAGAAATCCTCATTCTTCTGAACACCAGTGAATGTAATCCTAACAGATTCAACATCTGCTCATCCGTCAGTCACACCATCCCAGAAATCAGTCCATAAATTTTTGTTGCACTCTTTCTATTGTAAGAAGATCTTTTCTCAAATTAAGGGACAAAACTGCACAATATTTCAGGTATAGTCTCACCAAGGCGATGTATATTAGTAACAAGACATTCTTACTCCTGTACATGAATCCTTGAAGGATGAAGGCCAATATACCTTTAGTTTGTGGTATGACCACCTCTCTATACTTGCGATCCACAACACCACAATATTCTCAATTGCTGATCCAGCTCCAATACTCAGACTTTCAGGAGCTGCCGTGGAAATACTTCCTTGGCCCCGACACTGGAAATGTTCCTGTCTTGCCAGATAGTGCAAGAAGTGTTTGCCACTAGTTACCCCTTTAAATTAAATCTTTTAGAAGATATTTAATATCAAATGATATTAATTACTCTCATTACTGATCCTCATTACTCTGGAATATACAGTCTCTTAGTCATATAGCTGTACAGCATGGACCAACCTGTCCATGATGACCAGATGACCAACCCAATCTAATCCCACCTGCCAGCACCCGACCAATATTCCTCCAAACCCTTCCTATTCATATACCCATCCAAATGCCTTTTAAATGCTGCCATTGTACCAGCCTTCACCACTTCCTCTGGCAGCTCATTCTATACACGCACCACCCTCTGCATGAAAACGTTGCACCTTAGGTTCCTTTTATATCTTTCCCCTCTCACCCTAAACCTATGCCCTCTAGTTCTGGACTCCCCAGCCCAGGGAAAAGACTTTGCCTATTTACCCTATCCAGGCCCTTCATGATTTTGTAAACCTCTATAAGGTCACCCCTCAGCCTCCGACGCTCCAGGGAAAACAGACCCAGCCTGTTTAGCCTCTCTCTATAGCTCAAATCCTCCAACCCTGGCAACATCCTTGTAAATCTTTTCTGAACCCTTTCAAGTTTCACAACATCTTTCCAATAGGAAGGAGACCAGAATTGCACACAATATTCCAACAGTGGCCTAACCAATGTCCTGTACAGCTGCAACATGACCTCCCAACCCCTGTACTCAATATTCTGACCAATAAAGGAAAGCATACCAAACGCCTTCTTCACTATCTTTTCTACCTGTGACTCCACAAAATGTAAAATGCAAAAAAAGCAAAAATCCCTCTTCACATCTACACCAAATCCTCATTGTTCTACTCACTCATTCACTCACTCTCTGCTCTTTCCCAGCTGCTCATGTGAAGCTTATAATCAAGCACTTCCAACAGTCCCTTTCTTAAATAGAGCTAAGATAACTCACATTTCAGTAAAAATCAACACATATTAAGGCCCTATTATGCCTTCAGATTAACTCACCCTCAGTCAGTTGAGTTAAATACGATCATAACCTTTTAACTAACTACTGAACTTTAAAAAACTTGCCAGTTCAATTCCCACATGCTCCAAATTTCCAGAATCAAAAGAACCACTCTGGCAATGTCTCACCCAGGATGGGGTCTCTTCCAACTGCTTGTGCAAAGTTTATTGATTGAGATACAGTAAAAACAAGAGCAACAATGCAGTAAGAAGTGACTGATAAACAGAAATATAACTTTAGACACTCTTTTACAGTCTTCTCTTTATTCCTGTCCAATGTGTGGGATATTTGAAACCTGAGCTTTCATCCATATGTTGATAAAAAGAAATAGTGTAGGATAGATAGGCTTCAGATTGATTCCACAGGCTGGCACAACATTGAGGGCTGAAGGGCCTGTACTGCACTGTAATATTCTATGTTCTATGTTCTATGTACTTGAAACCACATTTTAGCTCTAAACCTATCCGGGTTGCATGATATCACAGGGTCTCTGAGCAGTGATTCAATTATTGAAGTGGAAATTCTATTGAAATATCTTGAGCGACCTCAATTTATATTGGCTCCTGCATATTCCTGAGCACCATATTCATTCTGTATGTTCTGCTTGTCCTTGATATCTTTTCCTCATCAGACTGTGATGCTCAAAACAATGTTCTAGTCCTGGAATTGGTCGAAGGAGCCTTGCATTGTATACAACACAGTCTTGAAAATTGGGCTAATGTGTGCTTCACAATATAATAATCATAAATGGGTTAATGATAGATGTTCCACAGATTCTCAGAGAACCCGACAATGATACTGTTGATGCAGTAGACCTCGCCCATTAAGAAAAGGATATAGATGCAGAGGCTGTCAGACTGTTGAGAGACAGACCAATTTGGCACATCTTCAGAGCTGAAATGAGTACTGTTACTGGGAAGTCTCAACCCATCACACACTTTCCTTTCCACACCAAGTTTTTTATGGTCCAAAAGATACTTGTTTTAACATAGGAATAGATCATATCTTGATCCTGTTGTATCATTCAATTAAACTGAGGCAGGAACCGTGATCTCATCATTCACTTCTACCAGAATCAGGAGTTGACTTGCCTATGCAATTATTCAATCACTTCAGGCTCTATTTCAAATGTAAATAATCTACAATGGGGAGACTTCAACTCCCACAGCCAGGTGCATATGTAATGGTAGCAAAGTTCAATTGGAAGTGGTGTGCACACTGCTCTATTACTGATCGACCACTATCTTTCCCATGCCCTCTGTTTGGTAGACAATTTGCTCACTTAAACCAAGTGGGATCCTCATTGATCTGTGCAAATCTGGATCCTATGTCATACACTGTTACAATCAGTCTACAGTATTGATTCCCCAATTTGTTATAGTTCCAGATGGGATATCTCGAAGTGTTCATCTTCTGAATGAGGAGAGGTGAGTTGGTTTCCCTTCATTATTGATCCGCCTCTTTGGTTGATCACAACATGGTTAATTTTATAAAAGTAACCCTTCTGGTTACCTTTTTGTCCAGACTTTTGTCCTTTTACCATCAAGTTTGAGATACTTCCATGATGCGCACCACTTGATGGAAGCATTGTAGATGTCAAAGGTACACCAAATGTACTCTGATTGGGAGACTTCGATATACCTCTAGTGGTTACCATAGACCAGAAACTGAACAGGTCTTGCCATATAGATACTGTGGCTACAACAGCAGGTCAGAGGCTAGGAATCCTCGAGCAAGTTACTTACCTTCAGACTCCCTAAAGCCTGTCCACCATTGAAAAGGCACAAGTCAGGATTTGATGAAAAGCTCCCCAAATGCCGAGATGAATACAGCTTCAACTCAAAAAAACTTGACACCATCCAGCATAAAGCAGTTTATATGATTGTACAACCATCCACTCCCTCCATCACTGAAGTTCAATTACAGCAGTGTGTCTTCAATCTACGGCAGAAAGGCTCACCAAGTTTCCTTAGACAGCACTTTTCTAACCTCTGAAAGGACAAGGGTAGCATATACATGGGAACATCACAACTTGCAAATTCCCCTCTAAGCCACTTAGCATGCTGAATTGGAAATATATT
The DNA here is from genome assembly GCF_037043375.1 of Chiloscyllium plagiosum. Classification (NCBI taxonomy): domain Eukaryota; kingdom Metazoa; phylum Chordata; class Chondrichthyes; order Orectolobiformes; family Hemiscylliidae; genus Chiloscyllium; species Chiloscyllium plagiosum. Next base: position 74,900,739 of record NW_028270145.1, on the reverse strand, counting down.
GCTATTCCTGCAGTGATGCTGCATCAAATAATTGGAACTCACTCCCTAACAGCCCACAAAACAAAACTTTTCACTGTACCTAGATACATGTGACAATAATAAATCAAATCAAAAGGAATGTACTTCTGAGGCTGTATAAGGCTCTGGTCAGACCACATTTAGAGTACTGTGTGCAGTTTTGGAATTCATATCTCAGGAAGGACAAACTGGTCCTGGAGCATGTTCAGAGGAGGTTCACGAGGATGGTCCCAGGAATGAAAAGCTTAACATATGAGGAACACTTGAGGACTCTGGGGTTATACTCAATGGAGTTTAGAAGGATGAAGGGGGATCTAATAAAAACTTGCAGAATACTGAATGGCCTGGACAAAGTAGATGTTGGGAAGATGTTTCCATTGGTAGGAGAGACTAGGACCTGAGGGCATAGCCTTAGAGTAAAGGGAAGACCTTGTAGAATAGAGATAAGGAGAAACTTCTTTAGCCAGAGAGTGGTGAATCAATGGAATTCATTGCCACAGAAGGCTGTGGAGGCCAGGTCATTAGTATATTTAAGACTGAGATGGATAGCTTCTTGAGTATCAAGGGGTCAAGGGTTACAGGGAGAAGCAGGAAATGGGATTGAGGAACTTATCAGCCATTATTGAATGGCAGAGCAGACTCGATGGCTGAATGCCTAACTTCTGCTCCATTGTCTTATGGTCTTATGGTCGAACCAAATGATATACAATGGTTCAAGAAAGCAGTTTACCACCACCTTTTCAAGGATAATAAAGGATCAACAATAGATGCTGACCCAACAATCGATGCTATATACCATGAATAAATAATAAAAATAACAACAAAATCCATCCTACTAAACTCTGGTTCTCTGTCTCATGTGGCTATTTGGGCATTGGGTTGGTGAAGAGATGAGAATTGACTTTTGGTGTGAAGCTGACCAAATTAGATCTCTAATTTCTGGAAGAATGGGGTATGATCTCAGTGTGGTGTACAAGGTTATGGAGGGGTTTGATAAGTTAGGTACTGAGAAATTGTTTCTGCTGGTAAGGAAAACTGAATGCAGGTGTACAATTATCAGGGTAAGGGGCTGATCATTTTGAATCAAATTATTTTTTTCAAACAGTTTGAATCTTCTAAATTCTGCATTCCAGATGGTTGTGGAGTCTCCATGATTGAATACATTTAAATCCAGGATAGATAGATTTTTCAGTCTCTCAGGGAATCCATAGTATGGACAGTGAACAGAAAAGTGGAGATGAAGCCACAGAGCAGCCATGATTGCTTTCAATGCAGGACAGACTTGAGGAACTGCATGATCATCTTGTCTTCCTATGTTCCATAGGTGCATTGTAAACTGCTGAGTATTTTCTTCATTTTATGCTTTTATTCAGATTTTTCACATTCAGAGTATTTTGCAAATACTGATTTATTTACCATTTTAAAATAAGCTTCATCAATTCATTTCATTGCTTGGAAAGCCCATCAGAATGGAACATGTGCTGTGTATCTTTCTGGAAATTCAGTGGAAGAGGTGAAAAGGATAACTGTTATAATCAATTTTCTGGGACAATAAGGAGCAGGAATGTGTTATTCCACACAATAAACAAACATGTGTCATTGCTGAATTCACCTCCCCCATCCTGACTGTGAGCACATCTACTCCCATTCCCAGAGTCTACCTTCCTGTCAGCATTTTGTGCCCATAAAGGAAGGAGACAGTGAATAATCCCAGGTCATTCTTTCAAACCTTCAGCTCACCAGCATCATCTCATAAGGACTCATTCATGGTATCATAGCAAATCCTATTTTCCTTTCTAGTGTTTATCCCTGAGCTTCCAAGTGAAAGAAAGTGATAAAGAGAATGAGTGGTCACTAAAGTAGCCAGGGTAGCAAGAACATTGTTTGCTCTTCAGCAATCTCTTTACCTAACTCCAGGATTGCAGCATCCCATCAGAAAGTAAACAGTACAGTTAACCTTGTGTTTGCTTAAGTTGTATTCCATTTTAATCTGCTCCTTTGTAGCTCACTTAGAAAGGAAGTTAGAAGCAGTGAAGAGATTGTAAAATAACATACATAAATAAAGAATAATCCATTTAAGGCAAAATAACTCCCACATCACTATACTCAAATTTCAGGAAAAGCTGAAGACAAATTATGACTCCAGCCCCATATCAATGTGAGTGATTAAACTGTAAAATTGTTTCCTTGTGATCAACTGCCTCAAATGACTACAGCCTTCTCAAGGTAACTTAGAAATGAGCAGAAAATTCTAACCTTACTCAAGATGTCACATTCCAAAAAGGAAACAATAAACTCCAAGGTATATGGCAAGTGACGTGATGCAAAATGACTTTTCATCAGGGATCATGTGACATCTTAAAGCATTTTGCTGGATTATAGAACTGGGGCACAATCATATGGTTCTAAGTAATTCAGTTATCTGCTCAGTTATTAATCTGAAAACACTCTTATCTTTGCCAACCCTACCAGAATATATCAACATTGATTTAGCTTCCAATAATGTTACAAATAACACAGCCCTCAAATAGCACAACCTTCAAATAACACAGCCCTCAAATAGCACAGCTCTCAAATGTTCTCGTTTGGGGAGAATAATAACACTCAATGGTATCAGAGTCTTTGGAGACATCTTGAAGATTGAAGAATTTTCACATAAGCTCAAGTAGCTGACTACATTTCATAATGAATGAGATAATTATGGGAAAATGTAGAGAATGCTAAGACTAGTAGCCCTTAAAATGCAAAATTTAATAACATTGTCATGACTTCAGATAAAAAAAAGTTATCTCTAAAGGCTTTTGAAAGAATACCATGCCACTCTTGCTGCTTTCTAACTGGTGATGATTGAAATGATAACTTTGTCTCTTGAGATCCCAGAACTGAGTGTGTTCATGTCACTATTTAGCTACAGGATCTTTTTCAAGAGTGCTCTCTGTGCAATACATGTGTGTGCTTTTAAGTGACTGCTTATTGCAAAACTATGCACTCGACCTTAACAACTTGAATAGCCTTTCGTAAGAAAGGCTTTTTCCAGGACACTGCAGCAGCTGCCATGCCCTTGCTAAAGACTTGGCCAGGGAGCCTCTTGGGAAGAGTGTGTTCAGTAGTTGCCTCAATGTAAGTTATGGCTTCTCCACATGACTAAGGACTGCCAATACCTCACAGGTCACAGAGACATCTGCTGATGGCAGTTCAATTTTCTACATGATTTGTCCACAATTCTGAAAGCTAGGAAATGTGTTTGAATTTGTGACAATATTGATGATTGGAGATGTATGTGGCTGTGGAACGATAATTCCATGTGTCAACAAGAGAATTCAGACTACATATTATTTTGCATGTTCCTGAATGGTACTTAAATCAAATCTCCCTTGAAAACCCATTCGTGATTCTCAGTTTGTGTGGCTGTTCCCTGTTTTGTATGAGAATATTAGTCTACACATCTCATTGATGGTTGTTTTCTTTAGGATAACTGTTCTTGATGTGCATTTCTTCCACTTGCGGGTTCTACTGATGCCCCTCCTGTGACCCAAGCAGCACCACTGTAGGCACAACTAATTCTCACACTGTTGCTACTGGCTCTCCTGTGATAACAATGTGCCCCTCTGTGCCAGCTATTGGCTGTCTAGCAGTTTCTGCTTGTTCCCTGCTACTGCAACTGGCTCCCTTCCTTCACAGCAATGACACCCTCCGTGCCCACGAGTGTCCCTCTGTCTGGTCATAATAGTATCCCCCTGCCTGTGACTGGCTCACCTGTGGCTGCTGTGGCCTTGCCCATGGCCATTGAAGGCTATCCTGGCTAGATTGACTTTCTCCTGGTGGCAATGGCATCCACCCACCACCCACAGATGGATCTCCCTGTACCAACAATGCTTCTACCCTTGCTTATTACTGAGTGCCCCTGGCCACAACTGGCTACACTGTGGCCACAACAGTCTACCCCATGGCCCCTATAGCCCTTGCATGCGATGCCCATATTGGCCACCGACAGGAATAGACAACTCTCTTTCTCTCTCTCTCTTTCTCAAACATCCCGGATCAGAGATGATCTGTGACTGAGCTGCTGGAGCAAAAGAGTGGAGCTACATCACAACAATTTCTCTCAAATGCTCCTGGCGAGATCAAAACATTCAGGGAGCAGAGCCACGCTGTGTCTCAGCATTCAGAAGGAGTTCAAAGCAATGTGGCAACGAGAACAAGTTTCTCTCCCCAGGATTTCAGAAGACAAGGTAAAAGCATGAAAAAATACAGTGAAAACTCATCTTCAAAAGTTGAACTCTTGCAGTTTCTAGGTACATTTTAATCTAATTTTGTAGTTACCAAGGCCTTAGTTAATTCAGTTGGCCTAGTTCAACTGTTCAAAGGGAGTATTCAAAGGGAGTGTTGCTGGAAAAGTACAGCAGGTCAGTCAGCATTCGAGGAGCAGGAAAATCGACATTCCAGGCCGGAGCCTGATGAAGGGCTCTGGCCTGAAACGTCAATACTCCTGCTCCTCGGATGCTGCTTGACCTGCTGTACTTTTCCAGCAACACATTCTCGATTCTGATCTCTAGCATCTGCAGACCTCACTTTCTCCATGTTCAAAGGGAAGTGCAGAGGTTTTTATTACCAGTATGTTAGACATGAAGATCAGCTTTCTGTTCTGCTGTGAGCAATGGATAGTGAGTCTCCATGAAGCGTGAGGGGCATAATGCTCAAATATTTGCAGATGTTCTTGATTCAGGTTAGCCTGCTGGTAATATAGATGGGGAGGGGGGACGGTGTGGTTCTTCCCAGAGAGGAAAGCCCATTGCATCCATATCAACAATGTGGTTGTGATTCTGAAATACTGAGTACCATTACAACTGTAGATTCGCCTTGAACTTTGCCAGTTGCATAGTGCAAGGGCAGAATTCGGTACATTGATAACTCCTCACAATACAAAGAAGCTATTGCAGCGTGTTCTGCCAGTTTGTCTGCAGGCCAAAATGGGAGTGGACTGAGAAGATAAAGCCAAATTGCTCACAAGCACAATCTTGTTTTTCTATGTGGTCCTAATGTTATAAATGAATTACACTGAAGCCTTCTCTTATGTCATCCAAGATGTAACTGGATTCATCTGCTCACCAGGGACACAGTTATGGTGCTGGACTGAATGCTTGAAGGGAAACAGATGAATGCTACAACTCAAAGGCTGGCTTCTGGAGATGACAAGGATTCATCTTTAAAATAATCTGTGCTTGATTGCTGCTGTGATAAGAGACATTATCCTGAAGCTATTAACATAGAAAACGTCCTCTTGCAGGCCACATCCAAAGACACTTTGGAATGAAAGACAAATAAAAACATGCTCCATGCAACAGTCTTGTTTTGTCATCATGTATTGGCATGCTACCATTCTGTTATGCTTGGTTTGGAATCACAGCATCTCTGACACTACCTGACAATGAGGTATGTCTCTGAATAAGGATAGGAATGTAAGGCAGGACTTCAGGGAGTTAGGGTGGAAGCTGAGAGTGAGAACAGAGTTGATATCTCTGGATTGTTACCCATGCCACGTGATAGTGAGGTGAAGAACAGGGAGAGATAGATATTACCTGAACACGTGACTGCAGAAATGGTGCAGGATGGAGGGTTCCAGGTTTATGGATAATTGGGGCTCATTCTAGGGAGGGTGGGATCTCTGCAAACAGGATAGTCTTCACTTGAACCACGGGGATACTAATATCCTGGGTGAGAAATTTGTTAGTGCTATTCAGGTGGGTTTAAACTAGCTTAGCCGGGGGGGGGGGTGGGAACCTGTGTTGTAGCTGCAGTTCACAGGAGGATGTGTGTATGGAGGACAGGAACAGGATTTCACGGTCACTGGAGTGTGATGGCAGACAGCAAGCTAGTTTGAAATGTGTCCACTTCAATGCTAGAAGAATCTGGAATAAGGTAGGTGAGTTTGCAGCATGGATAGGTACCTGGGACTTCAATGTTGTGGCCATCACTGTGACATGGATAAAGGAAGGTCAGGAATGGATGTTGCAAGTTCCAGGGTTTAGATCTTTCATTAAGATCAGGGAAGGTGGAAAAAGGGGGAGATGTGGTGTTGTTCATCAAGGATAGTATAACGGTAGCTGAGAGAACTTTTGACGAGGACTCGTCTACTGAGGTGGTATGGGCTGAGCTTAGAAACAGAAGAGGAGAGGTCACACTGCTGGGAGCTTTTTATAGACCTCCACAATGTTCCAGAGATGTGGAGGAGAGCACTGGCAAATTTATTCTGGGCAGAAGTGAAAGGAATAGGGTGGTCATTATGGGGGATTTTAACTTCCCCAACATTGAATGGAAATGCTTCAATCCTGATGAAGGGCTTTTGCCTGAAACGTTGACTTACCTGCTCCTCAGATGCTGCCTGACCGGCTGTGCTTTTCCAGCACCACTCTTATCTAGACTCTGATTTCCAGCATCTACAGTCCTCACTTTTGCCTGGAAATGCTGTAACTTTAGTACGTCAGATCACTTTTTGTCCAATGTGTGCAGGAGGATTTCCTGACACACTACATCGAAGGGCCGACAAGAGGGGAGGCCACACTGGATCTGGTACTTGTTAATGAACCAGGCCAGGTGTATGATTTAGTGATAGGTGAGTACTTTGGAGAGAGTGATCATAATTCGATTATGTTTAACTTAGCGATAGAAAGGGGTTGGTACATGCTACAGGGCAAGAGTTATAGATGGGGGGAGAACAATTATAATGCCATTAGGCAAGACTTAGGAGGCATAGAACAGGGCAACAAAATGCAGAAGATGGGGACAATCAAAATGTGGAGCTGGTTTAAGGAACAGATATCGCATGTCCTTGATAGGTATGTCCCTGTCAGGCAGGGAGGAAGTGATTAGCTCAGGGAACTGTGGTTTACTAAAGAAATTGTGTCTCTTATTAAGCAGAAGAAGGAGGCTTATGTGACTTTGAGACAAGATGGTTCAGATGAGACGAGGGAGAGTTACAGTTTAGATAGGAAGGATTTGAAGAGACAGATAAGAAGAGCAAGGAGAGGACATGAGCAGTCTTTAGCAAGTAGAATAAAGGAGAACCCTAAAGCTTTCCATAGGTATGTGAGGAATAAAAGGAAGACTAGGGTAGGACTAGGGCCTGATGAAGGGCTTTTGCCCAAAATGTCAATTTTCCTGCTCCTTGGATGCTGCCTGACCTGCTGTGCTTCTCCAGCACCACTCTAATCTTGACTCTAATTTTCAGCATCTGCTGTACCCACTTCCGCCTCGGAACAGGGCCTGTCAAAGACAGAAGTAGGAAGTTGTATGTGGACCCTGTACAGATTGGAGAGGTGCTAAACAAATATTTCTCATATGTTTTCACTTAGGAAAATGAGAATATTGGAGAGGAGAAGTCTGAGACACGGACTATTAGACTTGAAAGGATTGAGGTTAGTAAGGAGAAGGTGTCATAAATTCTGGAAGGTGTGAAAGTAAATAAGTCCCCTGGGCCAGATGAGATTTTTCTGAGAATTCTCTGGGAAGCAAGGAAGGAGGTGGCTGAGCCTTTGGCCTTGATCTTTGAGTCGTCATTGTCTACATGTTTAGTACCAGACGACTGGAGGATTGCAAATGTTGTGCCCTTGTTCAAGAAGGGCAGTAGAGATAACCCTGGTAATTATAGACCAGTGAGCCTTATGTCTGTTGTAGGAAAAGTTTTGGAAAGGATTATAATAGAGAGGATTTATAATCATCCAGCAAGCAGCAATTTGTTTGGAACAATCAAAGATGGAAATATTCAATATGGATTCGTCATTGGCAGATTATGTCTCACAAACCTCATTGAGTTTTTTGAGATGGTGACCAAACATTTAGATGAGGGTAGGGTGGTTGACGTGGTGTACATGGACTTCAGCAGAGCCTTTGATAAGGTTCCATAAAGTAGGCTACTGGAGAAAATGCGGAGGAATGGGATTGAAGGTGATTTAGCAGTTTGGATTAGAAATTGGCTTTCTGGAAGAAGGCAACGAGTTGTGGTTGATAGAAAATATTCAGCCTGGAGTCTGATTACTAGTAGTTTGCTACAAGGATCAGTTTTGGGACATTGCTGTTTGTCATTTTCATAAATGACTTGGACATAGACATTGGTGGATGGGTTAGTAAGTTTGCAGATGATACTACAGTCAGTGGAGTGGTGAACAGTGAGGCAGAATGTTGTAGGTTCCAGAGGAACTTGTATAAACTATAAAATTGGGCTGAAAGGTGGCAAATGGAGATAAATTGTGAGGTGATTCACTTTGGAAAGAATAACGGGAAGGCAGAATACTGGGTCAATCAAAACATTTTTGGTAGTGTGGATGTGCAGATGGATCTTGGTGTCCATGTATGTAGATCCCTGATAGTTGCCACCCAGGTTGATAGTGCTGTTAAGAAGGCATACTGTGTGTTAGGTTTTATTGGTAGAGGGATTGAATTTTGAGAAGCTTTGTTTGGATTGAGTTCCGGAGCTGTGATGTCATGCTACAGCTGTTCAAAATGTTTGTGCGACCTCACTTGAAATATTGTGTATAGTTCAGGTCGTATTACAGGAAGGATGTAGAAGCATTGGAAAAGGTGCAGAGGAGATGTTGGCTGGCTGAAGAGAAGTTCCTTTGAGGAAAGGCTGAGGGATTTGGGTCTGTTCTCATTCGAGAGAAGAAGGCTAAGAGGCGTTTTAATAGAGACATGCAAGATGATCAGAGGATTATTTAGGATGGACAGTGAGAGTCTTTTTCCTAGGATGATGGCATCTGCTTATACGAAGGGGCATAGCTGCAAATTGAAGGGTGGTAAATTCAAGACAGATGTTAAAGGCAGGTTCTTCACTCAGAGGGGTAAGGGCGTATAATGCCCTGCCTGCCAATGTAGTTAACTCAGCCACTTTGGGGCATTTAAACAGTCCTTGCATAAGCATATAGATGATGATGGGGTAGCGTAGAGTGATGGGCTTAGATTAATTCACAGGTTGGTGCAACATTGAAGGCTGAAGGGCCTGTTCTGTGCTGTATTGTTCTATGTTATATGAATTGGAAGGCATATTGCAATTAGCACAAGATTCCATTCTTGAGTACAGTCTGTTCCATGGCTGTTTGTCACCTGTATTATTTCTCTTTAACATGTATCCATGTGATTACTCTCAGTAATTTCTTTTACAGCAGTTGACACTGAAGACGAGTTTAATAAGACACAAAACAACTTCCCTTTGCTAGGATCCTGCAGATGTAAGTTCACCCAATCGCACATTTCTCAACCAGTTGTCCCCATTACAGTCTTGGAACATACATTATTAACATTAACCCTACATATTGACATGGACATTCTCGGCAATATCGGGACTATTTGTTACTCCTCTCTGAATTGCACTGTCTGCCCCTTAATCCTTGCAAGACATATCTGTACCTGTTATAAACTGCTTTTCTGGACTGAAATCTCAGCTCAAGCTTCACAGATTTGTGATTATTGTGATATAATTGTTACCTATAAATAAAAATGCTTGGGTGACAGCAGTGATATTAATCAATGCACAAATCTAGCATTGGGAATGTATGTGGTGAAAGTGACCACACTGAAGTGGAAGCTAAAGAAATTTCAAGTGGCCTGTTTTTCAAGAGGTTTCCTGTATTTGTTCACTGTTAGGAAAAGAAAAGCTCAATATCATTGTGACATCTAGTTGACAGTCTGTTGCAGTTACCTTTCAAGCCTGCAGAATTCTTGTCCAAACCTAATCACATTTCTTTCATGTGTTAATGAGTCACAACAGCTTAAGTTTAGCAAAGGGAACTTTTAGGTTATATATGTAACTGTAGTTTATATCCCCAGTGCTAAGGAAAGAATCCCAGATAAATCATCTTTTGTGCTCTGTGCTTTCGTGAAGGGAAACCATGCATGATTTCTCACCTGAAACCATTTTGTGAAACAATGCCTAGATACATGTTGTCCTTCCAGGTGGTGTCAGGCAAATACACAGGCTACGTCTTGAGCCAAAATATCAGCTAGACCCATTCAGCATCAGTAAGTATATAGACATAGATGATCAGAGACCACTCATTATAAAATCACCAAATCTAATCTCTCACTTTTTAAGGTCTATCAATCAATATTTATCATGCCAAAATACAGAGCATAACTTTTATATTTTCTGTCCCTGTGTTTTGTGGCATTCTACTGAATGAATTCCACGTCTGCTAATAGAAACTGGTTATATACCATGCAGGGACAGGATAGAAAATGCTGATCTTTTGCACTGTCATTCGGTGATTAATAACTGCCATGCAATCTTTGGTGCCTTGTACATTGATCGACTCAAGTATAAATGAACATTAGTTACTGCATTTATTTGATGTAGTTCAGAATTTAGGAGCTGTTTGGGCGTATAACTGTTTTTCTTTTGAAGGGCTTAATGGAAAGCTGCTGAGACTTGTCCATGGTGCTAATAAGCCTGCAATGCTGATAGCAAATGCTGTCACGTCTCTGCTTACAATTCCTGAACTTGGCATGAGATTGCCTCTTGGTTCCAAGGCTGTAGGCTTCTACAATCACTTGTGAAATCAAGCTGTCAAGCATCAAATTGATACTGCCATTTCAGGGACTGCAATAGGGAAAATGACACCAGTAAATGAGAAGGAGCTTTTATCTGCCGTGGAAATTGCATGGTCGGCATCAAAAGCCCTGTTCTCTTTCCTCTGTATCAAGATCCAAGGCTTGCTTGTATGTAGTCTTTAGTATTCCACACTGAAGAGTAATATTTATCAAATTGTTTTTTTGGAAGATGGTGATTTTGTTTGGGTGGAGTTATTCTGAAACGCACATGATGTCCATGTGCCAACGCACAAGACTGTAGCTATAGCTGTGTGTAGATTGCTGTGCTGACGAGATTAGCTGTAGTACGATGAATGGATGTTGTGCTCTGTTATGATCTGTTAACTGGAATTACACTTCAGCAGATGTGTTTAGTCTGAAGCAGATCTGTTCAACAAGTATCTTCAACAAAAGATGCTTGTGTGTACTTCACTATCGGTATGACCATGGACAATGTGCCAAATATTGAATTTAAATTTTTGCCAGCTAACCATGCTGAAGGTGATATTTTTTAAAAAATCTGTCAAGACAACACTGGCATCACTAGATTCTGTCCAGTTATCAACCACTTTGAAGAATCACCTTGCAAACTGTTTACAATATATGTCTTTTTTATGGTGGGTTTAAACACTTTGCCAATTAACGTATATAATCAACAGCATTTTTAAAGTGGATGCTGCACTAAACACTTATTCCTAGTTACCACACGGAGGTGGAATGACGGTTTTAATTATCCTGTATTCTTAAAGTATAAGCTTCACAGATACGTAAACCAAGATTGACTTTATAATGAAATGTTATTTAGTAATGAAAATATTTTTAAGCCACACTTAGCATCTCAAAGATCCACAAAGAAATAAAAAGGATGGCAGAATTCTTAAGACAGGGCTAATCAGTTGGCACTGAGAAAATGACATGAAGACTGATAATAATGGATGTGTGGGACTGAGTCAAATCTTGGTTTAGTTTCTTATTTGATCTGTCTGTTTATTCACTGAAGGAATTCAATGATGCTAACTTGCAACTGCTTGAATATTAAGATATATTTGATTCCAATTAACCACTTGGAATGTCAGACTATAGTCTTATGGTTGCTGTTCAGTGCAATTGGTATCAATTTATAGCTGAAAGGTTGCATTTTATGAGAAATAATTTAATTTATGACTGTTCTAAAGTGTGAATGAAATCTGTTGAATACAAATAAGTCAAAGGATATCAAAATATGCTGAAAATTGTCAAAAAAATCTGGTATAGGTGGAGGTAGTTATTTAAAATTATTTCATTTCTGCAAATGAGTCCTCATGAAGATCTTACTCAAAGGCACAACCATTTCCATCTACAGTTCCCATATTTGTTGCATGTAGTGACTATTGCAATCCTCCATTCTATTATCTACTTCAACAATATTTTTATCATAATCTCAGAAGAATTAATTGCTTGCTTTTTTCTTCTTGTCATCACTACTTCTTCCAGAAGCCTGTTCAGTCCTTTAAATCCAGATGCTCTTTAAATATGGAAATTGTACCCTGGTTTCATATTTTGCGGATTTTTCCTTTCCTCCATGGTCACAATTCTCCACCTGAGAGGACTCTTACCCTTATCTAGCCAGCATAATTGAAGCTAGCTAACCAAGAGATTTCTGAAAGGATGCTCTAAATTCATCCAGGGTACAAGAATTGTCAGGCCACTGTCTTTCTTAATGTTTATAGAATGGATTCCAAACTGAAGAAAAACTCAACAAAATTGGAACAGTTTCATAAAAATAAAAGACTTGGAAACTGGATGGGAATTGAAAAGCTGTAATTATTGAATATTCTTCTTTAAACCAAGATACAAATACAGAGCTGTTATCAACAAAAGAACAAGTTTGATCAAATTGAAATTAATGGCTGTTTCTAATTAAAAGACAGCATTCAAACAGTATCAAATCATTGTATTGATAACTGATAATTGAAAATAGATGATCAGTTTAATGTGATTGAAAATAATTTCTTTTGGCTGAGCACTATTTCATTGATCCTTGTATTGTCATTAAAAGTAATTATTGCAGAAGTATTATAACATTGACTATCACCAGAAGTTTGATATTTACTTTTATTTTGATTACAAAATGCAAAGGACCTGTCAAAATTCCTTAATTATGGCACATTTAAGACTTATAATGTAGTATTACAGGTACTATGTAACAGATGAGAAATAATCTTTATTTACAAAGGTCAGTTTCCTGCTGTTTTCTTTAAAACTCTATATGTGAAGGCAGTTCTACCAACCATCTTCTTGTCTTTTTGTTGTTGTTCAGGATCTGGTTGTCACAGTAACAGTATTGTGATAAGCAGGTATCTACCAATACTCCAAGGGGGTCTTAATAGGATTGAACCAAGGGATCAAGTGGCTAATTTCCTGTTTTAGGTTATTACAAAGCAATGAGCAACTCATTATACAGTTTCTGAATTCAGCTGCCATTAATAATTAGAAAAAAAAATGATTGGATCTTGAACTGGACCTTTAATACAAAATAAGGAATTGAAGAAAACACAGAAAGGAAAATAGGCTGAAAAAGTTGAAATAATGTCCACATACTTCACAGTTACTGATCCCTTTCACAGACACAAATTTTCCACTTCAAAGTGAGGACTTTGTTTATTAAGAACAATACAGCATGTCACATTAAAAGCTTTGCTTCTCTTGATGATATGGGACATCGGATGTTTGCTGCACTGATCTTTGCAAAAGAATAATCCCAGGATTATTAATTCAACAGATGTCACATACTTTAAACAGAAAACAAAAGCTTTTAACAAAATGAAAAGCAAGAGTCTGTCAGCAGGAGGAGCAGAGTTCTGCTTTGACAAAGAAAAAGTTTAATCATAGTTTACATTGAACTCTAAACTAATTTTCAAGTCATTAATCTATCACTTTAAGTAGGCATATTGAGTAAAGACATTACATAATGGAAATAAGTAAAATATCCCAAAGGGTTTCAGACATTAAACAAATTATCGTTCGAGATATTATCCATTTGTAACATAAACATCAAGCATAAAAATTAAGTATATGTATAAAAGAGTTTAGCGGATTTTCAAAAAAAAATTGAGTACTTAAAAGGTTAACAGGAAAAGAATATGATAAGATAGTAGATTTTTATTTGGGAGTTTTCACTGACTCATTAAACTATGTACACATCAAAATTCCTTGCACTTCTGATAGATTTTCTTAGAAATTAAATGGAAGGGATTAACTAAGTATTTGAACCTAAATCTTGCTTCTGGGGAATATATTCTATTGATACTCAAATACTATAGCACATCTTCAGTTTTACTAATCAGAAACTTAATATTCTGATCATTGACAAATCACAATAATGCATTCATAGCATAATAGGTGCTCTCGAGTCAACTTCCAGCATACAGTAAATTTTCATGAAAGATAAGAGCAAACATGATAAAATCTGTGTTTTCAGATAAAGTAGAAGGCATTTCCAACACCGTGGTACTCATAAAAAGTTATAAAGCCATACTCATAGATTTCTTTATGTTACAAATGTGGTTGATTTGTATTTTTTTATCAACTTTCTTTAATAATGTGTTTTAAGTAGAGTTTTTAAAATGACATCACTCAGACTTCATCACTATGACAATGGTTAACATAATGATGCTGCTATCCTTTCCAGTTGCTCTCCCAAACCACCCTCATATCCCTACTTCCCACCCACACAACTACACTAGTATTTTAACAAAACAACATAAAGGAATTTTCAATCATATAGTCAGTTCTGTTAGATTCATTTTCACAGTCTAAAAACTCCATTGCTTGCACTACCACACATGTCCAACATGGCATTGAAAATATTGCCGAAACATCAGGAACGATGCAATAAGATTTGACATTTACAGAAGGTAATAAGAAGTACATTTCATGGTGCTCTATGAATTAAGGAAGTTTGGCATGTGTGGATGAATAACGATAAGCTAGTGCAATTGAAATTTTTAGAATGCACTTCTGGTTTAGATGATAGTCAAGATAATTGCAGTTGATAGTAGAAGCAAAACTAAACTGAAGTTCCAACACTTTCACAGAAAGTGACATCAATCGTCAGCACTCTGGAAAGAAGATATGAAAATAATTGAAGTGCTCAATTAATTTTATAAGCTTTGTGTTTTTTCTAAGGTATTTTATTGAATAATATTAAATAGGAGTGAGTAAGCTTAAGCTTAGATTTGTTTTAGGTCAAAAAGCCTGCATTATGCTGTATATGAAAATATAACCTCTTTTTAATTTGGAAAATCTATACCACTTTTGTGGTCATACTTAAGTGTAAGCTCAAATTTCTAGCTAATTGGACTTTTATTTTCAATGTGAATTCCTTTTTTTTTGTAGTTGACTATAAAGTTTGGGCTTTGTACAGATGGCAAGGCTGATAGAATATTGCAAAAATATATTTCAGATATAATTTAAAGGAATGAATGTACTTTAGATATATTTAAGTAAATGCTTAGGGGAAACAATTCTTAGAATCTTTTGAAACAAAAACATGCATTTCAAAATTTTGACAAGACTAAAGAGGTAAAGATGTAGTAGGGTAAAATGAAATGAAATGAAACCTGATGCAAAGGCATAAAATGCATTCTGACAGGTGACAGAATGGCCAAACCCATTTTATAGTGAGTTAATGCTGTATATACTACTAGCAGGACTTGAGAGCAGATGCAGAACAGGCCAGCTCATTTAAGATATCTGGCAGGTTAGACAACAAAACAGTACCACATATTTAGAAGAAACCTAAGATGGCTTGCTGTAAATTGTTGTTTATGAACTTGTTCAATACATTCACTACTTGACCAGTCTAACGCTTTACATTAACATAGACATTTTTAGAGCTTCTCATGTATGTATATACAGACTAACAAGTCATATATTCAAGGTGAAATGCATAGTTGAAAGCTTGATCTATCACATAGAACTTTCAAGGACACAATATCTTCAGTCAGTGTAACACAATTTAGTTGCATATAGTACACACTTATCTCAATCAGCATAAGCCTCTGAGACGGATACATGTTGCGTGCTTTATCAAATTGCAAAATTCCAAACTGACATAATTTTCTGTTTTTTAAAAACAAAATATGTAATAAATAGACAAATAAGGATCATGAACAATAAAATGGAGAGGTGGAAGTGGAACTTTCCTTTGAAATTGTCTTTGAATTTCCTAAATTGTACCGAAGAGGCAAATGTAACTGTATACATGGGTTGCAACAGAATCCACATAACGTGGGCATATGAACAAAGAACACAGTTAGGCCACTCAGCCCTTTGTCCCTGCTCTGTCATTCAGTAAGATCATGGCTGATCTAATTTTAAGTTCAACTCTACATTACCGCAAATCCCTGACAATCTTTCATCCCCTTGGTAATCAAGAATCTATTTACCCCGATTAAAAATAAAGCATCTATTTCAGATGCCAACAGACAGCCCACACATTATTTTTTCTGCAACTCCTCCATATTTTAAGACTCTCAAATTACCTTGAGGAAATCTCAGAGGAATACACATTCATAACATTTTAAAATATTAATGATGAGTAGGAGGCTTCCTAAAACGCTGTAATGTGGAAACAATCAAACCAAACTAACAGCAAACAAAATTCTATGAACCTTAACAAAATAGGAAAAATGGAATTAGAAACATTATTTAACTAGTATAATGCAAGTTAGCAGAGAATAATTCCAAATCTGGCAGTGCCTTCTGTTATAAATATTTTGATTGTGATACAAATGGAACATTTATAACAATCTCTAATATAGAAAGTATGGACTAAAAATTCTATTAAGCCTGCTACAGGGCACATGAATCACAATGATTAATTACCGTTTACCCAGGTGAGATGATACAAGCAGTACGCAAATTTATTTCTGCTTGTTCATCATAGGATTGCCAACTCAGGATGGACATAATCCAGCAAGCGGCAGCTGTAGTGATGTCACATGAAGCTGGCAGTGAGGTGTGAGTCGTTTCTAAGGTGAAGCAGATTACGTTGGGGATTCACTGCCTCCCCACTGTACCTCAATTTCTTACAGATCCTGCTGTGAGAATACATCCTCTGGTGGACTGTTTCAGTGGAAAGTGTTACTGAATTTGTCCTTCAACAAAGTTGTGCACTTGATTATTTTTCAGTGTAAAGGCTAATGACAGGTACTTTTTAAAGATAAATTTGAGCTCCTTGAAGGGGAGCAGTGTCCTTCAGCAGCCTCGCATCATCCTGCGACTTGGCTGCTTTATTGAACATACAGACAGCCTGTGGATACCATGAGCTGGATGTGCCAAGAAAATCAGCACTCCTCTGAGTTGCTGCCAGCTGTCTGACATTGACTAGATATGGCATCACTATTGCAGCCTGATTCTAGGTGAATATGCCTGATCTACCTTATTGCACAGCGAACAAGACATCAACTCCTGTTCATTCTTTCCTTAGGAGCAATGATCAAGCTCTCCAGCACTAGTCAATTTTTGTAGACAGTGCAAGATTAGCAGGAGCTGCTGCATTTAATATATAATTTTATGATCACCTGGACCATTTCCTTTGGCCACTGGGATATTATTGAAAATTCTACAAGATGTCTAACCATTCCAGGAGGGTTGGCAATCTTGGTTCATCCCTATGACTGTGATGTGAGTGTTAAATAAGTCTGGCTGCATTCTCACCTTGACCAACATGACTTATTGGTGTATGCCACCTTTGGAAAATGTCTTCCATGGTGCATGCACATTGCATTGGCTGTTAGGGCTGTTTGTGAAAGACTTTTGGGAGAGGTAAGGACTACTAAAGGAGCGGTAGGCCAGGGAGACAGCTCCCAGGTTTTCTGATGTTGCGATGGAGGTTGTGTTTCAAGAGGTCAAATATTACGTTAGCATTCATTTTGGGAGGTTACAATACAAAAACAGGGATGTGCTGCTGAGATTGTATAAGGGTCTGAGACTGCATTTGAAATATTATGAACAGTTTTAGGCCCTGTATCTCAGGAAGGATGTGCTAGTCTTTGAGGATGGTATAGTGGATATTCACAAGAATGATCCCAGGAATGAAGGCTGGTCATAGGAGGAGTAATTGAGAATTCCAGGTCTGTATTCAATTGAACTTATAAAAATGAGAGAGTGATCTCATTGAAACTTACATCATACCGAGAGGCCTTGATAGAATGGACATGGAGAAAATGTTTCCACTAGTAGGAGAAGCTAGGACCTATGGACACAGCTTCAGAGCAAAGAGATGACCATGTAGAATTGTGTTGAAGAGGAATTTCTTCAGCCAGAGGGTAGTTAATCTGTGGAGGCCAAATCATTGGTCGTCTTCAAGTCAGGAATTAAGGGCTATGGGAAGTGTGCGGATAAGTGGAATTGAAACGCCCATCAGCCTTGATTAAATGGCGGAGTGGAATCGATGGGCTGAATGCCCTTGGTCCACTCCTCTGTCTTATAGTCTTATGGTCTTATGATAAGTTCTTGGTTAGTAAGGGGATTAATGGTTATGGGGACATGGTAGAAGAATGGTTTTGAGAAACATATTATTGTGGTTGAATAACAGAACCAACCTAATGAGCTGAATGGCCTAATGTTGCTCCTATATATTATGGTCTTATGGAAGTAATTGTTTCCTTTTAATCTTGAACAATCCAGACGACTATCAAGATATACCGTACAAATGAAATGAGAGCAAGTGCCAATGGGGATGAATCTGTCTATAAAGATTTGGCTTCAGTGCTTCAATGATCTCACAAGAGTGATCAAGGTAAGTGATTATATGCTCTATAATCCCCACAGTGTTGAAACAGTCCATTCAGCCCAACAAATCCACATAGACCCATCCTCCTAGATTATCCCTCCATTTCCCCAGGCTAATGCACCTAACCTACACATGCCTGAACACTATGACAATTTAGTATGGCCAATCAACCTACCGTGCACATCTTTGGATTGTGAGAGGAAACCAGAGCAGCTGATGGAAAACCAGGCAGACACGGGGAGAATGTGCAAACTCCACACAGACAGCCGCTAAGGCTGGAATCAAACCCAGATCCCTGGAGCTGTGATGCAGTAGTGCTAACCACTGAACCACTATGTTGTCTCATGATATCATGCCGCACACCATCACCATGGATATAGAATTGGCTTTATCATAGAAGACAGAGAATAGTGGTGAAAGGGTGTTTTTCTGACTGGGGATATGTGACCAGTGGTGTTCAGCAGGGATCAGTACTGGAATACCTGTAGTTTGTAAATATATATATAAATGATTTGGAGGAGAATGTAGATGGCCTGATTACTAAGTTTGTGGATGACACAACGATTAGGGGAGCTGCAGGTAGTGAAGATGTTTGCCAGAGGATACAGTAGGATACAGATAGGCTGGAGACTTGGGCAGATAATTGACAGATTGAGTTTATTCTGGAAAAATCTGGTGATGCATTTTAAAAGGAAGGGAGAATGCAGGAGGGAATTAGAACTATATTCTGGTGCAAAATGATCGCGATGTAGCAAGGCTGCATGTGTACTCTTGCCCAAAGCCCATCTGCTCCCATCTGCATTCTTTCTTTGTTTTATTTTTGCTTCTGATTTTTTTTTTGCTTTATTTTCCTTTTCTTTTAGCCTTTTTCTCTTCATTTCTGTGGCGGGTTGGTCGGTAACACTGGCACTGCAGCGAGAGTGGGCCACAGGTGGAGTGGCAGACGTGGCTTCTCCTGGTGATAGAAGATGGCGACAGCGAGTACATTCTCCTGGCATTTGGGGCCAACGGTAGCAGAAGCTGGGTCATTGTCCCGTTGTCGGAACCAGTGGTAGGAGCAGCGAGGTTGTTTTCCTGGCGTCCAGGGCCAGCGGCAGCGCGGCTCCTTCAGCGATCGGGGATGATAACACTGGCAGCAGCAGACTCTTCAAGATGGCAGCACCAGCAAGGTGACATCTGCAACCAAATTGGGATCCATGGCCCGGTGGTGGCTTGACCAGGCAATGAAGCCAGGGAATCTTGGTTGAAGGTGAGCGTGGGTGTTGTGGCATCAGCAAAGTTGACCCAGTGGCAAAGAGATGACTCCCAAAATGGGGCGACTCTGATGTTGGTTGGTCTGGCACTGGTGGTGGCGAGGTGGTGGAGGTTGGGTGCCAGCATGGATGACACGACTGGTATTCTGAACTGTTTACTTTTTTTGTTTTTCTAATTTATCTCTATGACCTTTAACACTGGACTATTTATGTCTTTACTTTTCTAATTTATTTTGCTTCTCAAGAATTTGATCTTGAATATCTGTACCTAGGTACCTCATACCTCAGATAGCGCTGTAATGCAGTGACTGTAAACTTTTCACTATACTCATTTGAGTAGACATGACAATAAAACTAATTCAAATTCAATTAACATACAGGGAAATCCAGGTGTACAGGTCTACAGTTCACTGAAAGTGACAACACAAGCGAATAAGGTGGTCAAGAAGGCATATGGAATGCTGCCTTCATCACTCGGGGCATGGACTATAAAAATTGATAAGTTATGTTGCAATTGTATAGAACTTTTGTTTAGCTATGTTTGGAATGTTGCATATAAATTTGGTCGCCGCACTAACAGAATGATGTGGTAGCTTTAGAGTGGATACAGAAACATTTTACCAGGATGTTGGACAAACTTGGTTTATTTTCACTTGAATGTTGGAGGCTGAGGAACAACCTGATATAAGTTTATAAAATTATGGGGGGCTTGGATAGAATGGATAGTCAGTCTCTTTTTCCCAGTGTAAAGATATCAATTACTAGAGGATGTAGGCTAAAGTTAAAATGGGGCAAGTTTAAAAGAGATGGGAGAGGTAGGTTATTTACACAGAGGGTGGTAAGTGCCTGGAATGTACTGCCAGAGGAGGTGGTGGAAGCAGATACAATAGCAACAGTTGAGAGGCATCTCTTCAGATACTGTACACAAATAGGCAGGGAATAGAGGGATCAGACCGCCCAGAGGCAAAAGGTTTATAGTTTAGAAATATGTCATGTGTCAATACAGGCTTGGTGGGCAGAGGGCATGTTCGTTCTGTACTGTTTTTTGTTCTTTGTTCTTTGTCTTATATCTTGCAATTCAATGGACAACAGATTCATTACTCACCCATTAGCAATTAAGGCTCATGCCAAACAATTAGGTGTTCACAATTCGGTGTTCCACTGCAATCTGAAACATTGCCTGATGCTCCTAACATTCTTCATCCATCTTGCAGGACAAGTTCGCACATAAGGAAGGAGCAGCAGTAAACCACTCAGGGACAGAGGTATTACACTTCCTACTGGAGGAGGTAGTCTCATAGGGATGACAGTGATTTATGCCTCTGCATTCAACATTAATGAAAGACTTTCAGGACAATGATGTCTTCTTGCCTTATTCATGTTTGCAAGCTGGCATGAAATATAAACTGCAGATGGTGTGTCCTTTTACTCTATGATTCACCTCAAGAGCCTCACCAATCCCTTCGACAGTTTTGCTTTCACATATACAGAGGAACAACCTACACAAGCAGTTTTCTATATATTCACTTAGCTGTGTGGCTATCGTGAGACATTTTACTATGATGCGGTCAAAGTATATTTTGTAAAATTTCTCTGTCAACAAAGGCTCTTCCATTTTGAGGCACCTCTGGAGCCTTCTAGCAGCAAAGTCTACACACCATCCTTAATTGGACTAGGCTCCTCTTAATTAGCCAGCTCCTCAAATTATCTCCTCCAAGGTTCATCCAGAAGCGCCTCCAGGTTTGCAGTCTTGAATTCAGCCAGATGTTGGGATCAGAATCCTACCACTAAAGTTTAGCTGACAGAATGTGTAAAGTTGTTATATATCCTCACTGGATATCCACTAAAGCTACCAGAAAAAAAAGTAAGAGTTGGCTCATTTTGTTGTTAAGTCATTTTTTAATCTTAACTACGGACAAGTATCTTTTCTCTGGCATTAATTATTTTTAAAGTAAAGCTAAACATGTAAATAATAACTTTCATATTTCTCTCTTATACCCATCTTCTTCCACCCTTTTTGTTTTACTTTCTGCATTTGAAATGAAAATCAATTAACTACATATGCTGTTTCAGAGTTGTGTGGCTTAGTAAGAATTCCTCAGTTTGATTTGTTAAGAAAATAAATGGTTCTTTTCATTGTTTACACAGTTCCATTTTCATCTCACTATTTTGAATATCTAATTACAGTAACATCTAATGCAAAAGCTTAAAGAAATCTGTGGGAACTGTAAGTACAAAGAATGGCTGATACCATGATTCACCACTCCTTTAAATCTGAAGCATTGCTTCCTTTGTTATTTGACTTATTCTTCAATATACAAAGCAAATATATATTAGAACTTCAATCATTTACAACCTCATTGTTTATAACCTCTGAACAAGTTAGATCTAATAACCAGAATTATAGGAAAATTTAAATTTGATCATAGATACAGTCAACTGTATAGCTTTCTCCAGGTGCTTTCAAAACATACACCATAATAAAAAATGAATTTTACACTATGTCATAAATTTCGGATGTATGTCTGCCTTGTTATACTATTAATGTAGCTAAATACACTAAAATCTCTCACAAGGGTTTTTGCAAAGTGTAATGTCATTGATATAGGTCCTAGATTCTAGGACACTTTAATGGACTCATTAATGAGCTAATGAACCTCGAGACATCTGTAGCAGAAGGCATATGGCTCGAGGTTCATTATGGCTAAGCATTCACTCTAAGGTTCAACCACAGTAAGACTGGTGAAATAAAAGTAACCTATTAAGCATGACCTTTTCAATAGCATACACTGTTCATACTAAATACTTGTACTATCTACTGAATATTATTCTGTAGCTAATCATATAACCTTTGCTGAAAAAAGATACACACACAAAAACACACGCATGAACAAAGTGTTTAAAGATGCCACTGGAAATAAGTAAGTTCCTTTGATGTTTATTAACGTTTGTTATTTACTTCAAAATGGAATGGAATTTCTATATATTTATTATCTTTTTCATATAGTAAGTCCATCTTTTCCCCTTTGGTTGAAAAAGATGTTGACAAGGATGTTATTAAAGCTAAGGGATTGCTTATAGAAAATCCAGGTAAGTCATGAAATAAGTATATTAATAATAACTAAGGGAGTTCATAAAAATACATTCTCAAGCTACATCGCTCTTGAATGAAATTCAATAGCTCTGAAGTAGTAGCAATCTGTATATCTAAACCTTCTGTGGTTACATATGAAGTCTTGCAATGTACCCGGTGGATTTTCAGTGAGCTAAAGGTTAATGTCTAAGATAGCATTGAATCTAACTTTTAAAATAGAAAGCATTTTTAAATGGGATCTATAAATATACAAAATTATCCATGATACTACTACTATTATGGAGTAATAAATTAACTAGAAGGCTAAACAAAAGCAACTGTATTTTTAGATGTGTGTCATTTACAGAGTTATGTGCTATTGAAAGAAATTTAAAGGATGTCAGCGCATTAAGGTCCATAATGATTCCATTTCACTGGGGAATAAAATGGATGGTGATTTTCCTAACCACCTCCTGCCTGCACTGCTGAACAGAAACAATGCATGCTTGGTTTGCTGAGACTGAAAAATTATGCTATTTCTTTAACATTATTTCCATTAATTCCTATTAACATATCCCAGGAGCACTCCAACTGCAGCTCCACCCCTTCCTGATGTTAAGCACCAGAATTCAAGAAGAAATGGGGGCACAGCAGATTTGGTTTCTGTGTGCTGAGACTGAATCCAATGTTATGTATTCAATGAAGTAGCAATCAAATTTAGGGAATGCTCAAGAAGCTAAAGTTGAAGAATGACAATATCTTGGTGGGTTGTGGGGATGAAAAATATTGCAGCATTGCAAAACCATGGAGAAATTTGAATACAAGTACATGGATTTTAAAACTGAGGCATTGTTTAACTGGAAGCCTTTGTATGTCAAAAGCATAGGGGTCTCATGCATGAGTCAGGACTAAAGACATTGATTAAAAAGAAACTGCTCATCTATTGATGGATTTTGGATACGTTAGACAGGTTAATTGAATTGAATTGAATTTATTGTCATGTGTAACAAGGCACAGTGAAAAGCTTTGTCTTGCGAGCAATACAGGCAGATCACAGAGTTAAGTAGCATAAACAAGTAAATAATACGTAACCAACAGCAAAAACTAAAACACAGGTCCAGTTGAATGTTAAGAGTTTGTGGGTTCATTCAGTATTCTAAAAATAGTAGGGTAGAAACTGTTTTGAAACTGGCTGGTACGTGTGTTCAGGCTTCTGTACCTTCTCCCCGATGGTAGAGGTTGTAGAAAAACATTGTCAGGGTGAAAAGCATCTTTGAGAATGCTGGCGGCTTTTCATTGACAACGGGCCTGGTAGATGGATTCTATAGATGGGAGGTTGGCCTTTGTGATTGTCTGGGTGGAGTTCACTACTCTCTGTAACCATCTCCGATCTTGAATGGTACAGTTGCCATATCAGGTAGTGATATATCCAGACAGAATGCTCATGTTGGCGCACCTATCAAAGTTGGCAAGGGTATTTGCTGTCATGCCAAATTTCTTCAGCTGCTTGAGGAAGAAGAGACGTTGTTGGGCTTTTGTAACCAGTGCGTCCATATGAAGAGTCGAAGAAAATTTGTTGTGGATGACCACTCTGAGGAGCTTGATACTCTCCACTCTCCACTCTCTGTGCTGTTAATGTGTAGGGGGGCATGAGTAACATCCTGCTGAAAGTCACTAATGATTTCCTTGATTTTGCTGGCATTGAAAGCTAGTTTGTTCTCAGTGCACCATTCTTCCAGGTCTTCCACCTCCAGTCTGTAGTCTGTTTCGTCGCCATCTGAGATTCGGCCGACTATGATGGTGTCATCAGTGAACTTGTGAATGGCATTAGGTATTTGGTGATGCAGTAGTGGCTGAGTATGCACCTCTGGGGTTTTGCAGTGTTGAGTGTTAGTGAAGATGAAATATTGTCCTCTATCTTCACCAATTGCGGCCTGTGGGTCAGGAAACTGATTTCTTTATTTACATATAAACCTCCATCCTCCATAAACACCAATTTATTAAATTACTATCAAGTTATGATCATCTTAGAACTGAGCACATCATCCAGACTTTTAGACACTTCCTATATGTTTGGTCTCACTTTCCATCATTGCCCTTTAGAGTATTTTGGAATGATGGTGATATGAAAAATGTTATACAGGTTCATGAGTTTGTCACCAAGAGGTGATATTGTGGCTTGGAATTAGGACAGTTTTGTAGAATGAAAAAATACACAAAAACCCATTAGTTTGCAAACAACATGGGCTCCTTACAAAACCATCAATGACTTCTCCACAGGTGCTGCAATTTGGGTAGCATTAAGCATAAAAGCAAGGAAATCACGAATACTATTCATAACTACTTGATTAGCCATAGCTTTTATTTACCCACAGCTACATATGTGCTAATAAATTATAATTGGAGTTATTAATAAATGAACACCGAACACATATCTGGTGTTCTGCAATTTTAGTAGCATATTTGAACTTACTTAAAATAAATCAATTGAAATTAGTCTTAAGTTAGTGAGTAAATTAATAGCACATAAATGCATTAAGTAATGACTGCGATTTTGGAGATACCCGTTATATTCTTCAAGCTTCATTCCATTCTGTTTATGACATGTTGTTGCAAAATATATTGTTACAACCAATTCAAAAGACCTTCTCATCCTATTTAGGCATAGATGAAAATATCAAATGATGTGGATATAGACATAGGCTATTAGCAATTTTATATTCCCTTGTGTGCGTACTTGAAGTAATCTAAAATTAAATACTTATTGTTAATGTTGGAAAACATTTGAAACCTTTCCAGATATAATGTGAAATATTCAAAGTTTGTGCGAAGATTTGTAGCTCGGGTGCTCGTTGTGGTTCTGTTCGCCGAGCTGGAAGTTTTTGTTGCAACAAAAACTTCCAGCTCGGCGAACAGAACCACAATAATGTGAGATATCTCTTCAACAATTTAAACGTAATATCCTTAAGGTTAAAATGTCAACTAATCAATAAGAGTACAGACAATTACATGCAGAATGATTGAAGAATCATTGAATGCCTCTTTCAAAACCACAAGGTTAGTTGCAAATACTGATTCTGATCTCATCGTGGTAGGAGTTGTTTTTAATCCTATTAAGAGGTCAGCCTGAGACCTGCTGGGTGTTGGACTGGCAAAGAGAAAATTTGAAACAAAAGTGAGCCCAGTCCATTTCAGCAGTTTATCATTTAAAAATGATTGGCAGAGGAGTAAATCCCAGTAATTAAACTACGCACCATCTTATTTTCAGATTTTGTTAAAGTGAGGACAGCATTGAATATGATTAATTTAAATTAGCATCAGAGATTTCTACAGATGCTAATATTATCTTTATCTTGAACATCTTTTTCAGTGGCAACAAAGTCCTGATAAGCTCTTAGTTTAAAATGTTTCTGCAAAAAATTAATTTTCATAATGAGCCTGAAAATTCAGGAAATATTCAGCAGATCCCATTGCATTTGTCAAGACAAGAACAGAATCAACATTTCAGGTTGATGATCTTTCAGATGAAAGATCAGAGTCCTGAGTTTTTTTATTATATTTTATGTGTACTACATATGTATTTATTTAATTGCTTAACTTTATTTTTCTCATGTTTATATAGAAGCCAGGGCCCAAGTTTAAAGTAGATTCATGCCAATAATGAAGAAAACAGTTGCAACATTTCAGAATTCTGGGGAGAATGCAGTCACAATGAATACAATCTCAAATTGCCTCAAAATAGGCCTTTGGTAAACTGGTTAGTAATCAATAAGCCTGACAAATACCACTGTCTGTGCTGGGGATCATGTCCATCTCTGCTAGCGCTGGATATAATATCAGTGCCACAGGTACGTTATAAGCTATTTCACATATTCATACATATTATGCCAACTCTTATATATTCTTCCTGCACTTTCACCACATGAAGATTTCTGTCACATAACTGGGTTTTGGCTTGCAAATCCTTGAAAGTAGTTATTTGGGGTTGAAATAAGACCAGGCACTAATAACTAAGATGTGGCTACTGCCACAATTGAGTGTGCAAAGAGACAAATAGTTGCTCCTGAGAGCTCCACACCTTCACTTGTAAATCCCATGCTCAATTAAATATGGTATGTGTCCTTGCTGAGATTAATGAGACAGTAGAAATCCATTCCCACATTTTGTGGTTTGTTGTGCTGTTCACTATATCACTTCAGTTTTCACATTATCTGTTGTCAATCCAGTAAAGTTTCAGATCCTCACAGTTGTTTGAACAATCAGCGACTATTCTCCCTTGCGAAAACATGCTCTCTTTGTGAATTCCACTGAATTCAAGGTATTATTATTCAAAATGGAATGCAGCACTTAAGTTGATGCTCTGCCCAAGATTTGGTAATCCAAAACCTAAGCCTGACATGGGCTCTTGTGCCCATCCAGAAGTTCGCAAGCCTTGACTTTTAGCAGCCTATACTCAAATTGTCTGAACTTAATTAGTGAATTGAATTGCTTTGGTAGAGAGTTTGCATTGCTAATCAGGGAAAGAGTAACTCTACTTGGATGGATTTTGCAATAGTTTGATTTGGAAATACACTGTCACATTTGTAGTGATTGTAACGAAGTCAGCCAGAGTATGAGTTCCCTGATTGGGGTGTTAAGCTGGTCTAATCAGGGAGTGCAGGCTGACAGATAAGAATACAAGTGTCAGACTTCCTGTTCACTGTGACAGCTGTCTTTGAGGCAGCTGGATCAAAGTCAAGGACTCTTCACAGGGAAGTAAAGGCTGACTTGGAGATAGGATGCTCGCCTCTGTGGAGGTATTTTAACATGAATGGGCTTTTGTCAGACTTTTGGTTCACCACCTAAAAAATCTCCGATTGTTTATTAAAGGCTAGAAGGTAATCCAGAAGTAATTGGTTTAATTGCAATGATTTCTATGAGCAAAGATCTAAACTTCAGCCTCTGCTGAGACAAAGACTAAAAACAGATGAAGGAGACAGCAGTATTATGGTGATACCATAAGATTAGTAATTAGACCTTGGATAATGCTCTGAGAACATGGTTTTAAAAACACTAGAAAAATAATGGAATTTAAAGTTAATTAAACGTGATCTGGAATTAAAAAGAAAAACTGTCCTAATAGTGATCACATAACAACTGCTGATTGCCATTAAAAAAAAACCATCTGTTTCACTGATGTCCTTCAGGGAAGGAAACTTATCATCCTTATCTGGTCTGGCCTATGTAAGACTTCTGACCCACAGTAATGTGATTGACTTTGGACTGTCCTCTGGGAATTTGGAATGGACAATATATGGTGGCCTAACTCACATCCCAAGATCACATAAAACAAGTCATCATTTTGTTCATGTAACATTATCATTTTCTCAAATGAAATGGAAAATCTAGATTGGAGAATAACTAACAACATGTTTCATCAAATAAAAAGTAAATCTGAAGTTAGATGTATTTTTGTTTTCCTTTTCTGTTCTAATTCCTCACTACTATTTATGCAAAAGTTCCAGCAGATTCCTAAGGCTGAGAAGCTTTAGGATACGACTCACTGAAGATTGTCGCCTAAATTATGAATTCTCATAGATATGCTTAATGTTAAAAACAGTGGTTATATTAAGTTATTTTTTACCTTCAGGTGGACCAGATTGACCAGGAAGAGAGAAAAAAAACAAGGCAATATTAATGAAGCAGCCTTGGGGCTTGAGCCTGTGGCTATTGATTTTGCGATAAAGGAAGACTGGAGTCACTTGACTGTTTACTACAATCTCAGAAATTTCAAGCCTATCATAGAAGATTGGAATGCAACTTTAGTTTTTTAACATAAGCACATTGAATATTAAGAAAGGAAAATGCATACTTCATTGTAATCAAGAGAATTTGAAATTTCCTTGAATTGAATTTTAAGTGTAAGCTTTTAGAATCCATTTTAATTTGCTCTATTTCATTGCAATGAATATTAAGGCATTTGAACCACTTCAGGGAGCTAACATTGGGTTAATCCCTTAATCCTTTGAAAACCAATTTTGTTCACATGAAAAGGAGACATTTAACTTCTACTCATTAATTTTCTGCCTTGGAGATACTGTGATTCTGAAGATTACATTCATTGAAGGCACCCTATTGTCTACAAAGTGCTGGCTATGTCATGGCTACTGAACGATTACATGAGAATAGGGATGTTTTTAAGCAGATGTTAAGACACTCAACACTTAATGCCCTTGCTATTTAGCTCCTCTGTTCTTATTTCCTGATTTTTGTGAAATTGATTTTAGTGGGCTCATTTTCATCATTGGGTATGTTTGAAATAGACTACAATTATATAACCCTAGAGAAGAAACACATTTTTGCATTGTCAATTAGGCACAAAGCTCAAAGGCTAATTTTGCAATCATATAATTATTCTTACATTTTAAATTAACTGTAATCGAAGAGCAGGGTCTCATTACATTCATATTGTAATAAATTTATAGTTCCTCAAAGTTTTACTTTACTGAAAATTAAATCCTTCTAAAATGAACTTAACAAGAGGAATTAAAATTATATTCAAATGTTTAATATACCATAAATCATATATATATATATAATGATCCAGGATTTTCAGTGCCAAAGTTCTGGATTTTTTACATGTAGTCATCATTTAAATCATCTCTCATAACAACTGAAGCGCACTCCAGAAATGTATGTTTTACTTATCTGACACCTTAAGTTGATACATGCGATCAAGTAGGTGGTATGCGTTAGTAATTGTAATCTGAAAGACTTACAAATTCAAGGAGAAATATTTAGGCTGAATACTGAATGAGCTGTTAAACATAGATTTTAAAAATACTGTCTTCCCAGCAAATGTTCTTTGGTGTTTTCAAGTTGACAAAATGTGCATTGAAATTTTCAGTACATTAGTTCCCTTCCCTGAGATTTAAATTGTTCACTATTGTTGACAGTATTTCATTAATGGAAACAATAACCTCAACATAACTGTAAAATTCAACTGATTGCACACTGTAACATTTGCTCTAAAATTGTTGCTCTCATATTCTAGCAATGTGTTCAGTCACATGCAGTAAGATGAAAAATTTGTTCGCCAATTGAAAGGCAGTTAACTTTGTAGCATAATCACTCAAGTTTGTGAGGTGTTTTCCCTCATGAGTAGGGTATCAACTAATATCAGGTATAGCATCACTTAACTTATGTTTTTCATCTGAGATGCTGATGTTATATTTAGATTCAATGCTAACAAATGGTGTCTTCAGCGCTTTGCAAAAATAACACGTTTCTTGTGATGATTGGTAAACCGTGATTCACAGTGATCATTGGTCTTTTAAAACAAAAACAGAAAATGCTGGACGAAATCAACAAATAGAGCTCATCCAACTGAAGAAGAGTCATATTGGACTGATAATATTAGGTCTGGCACAGGTGTTGCCAGACCTAATGAGTTGCTTGAATTTCTGTTTTATTTCATATCTTTTGCATCAACAGTATTTTCCCTTTCATTTGACTGATGCCTTTATTTTGGTCATAAAAAATGGGCGGATGTCATGGGGGTTGTTTGCTTTCCAGTAATCATTATTTTTGCAAATATTTTATCTCCTGGCATAACTGGTGTAGCTGTAAAGTTCATATTTCCCTCTTTCTCCTTAAGTTTATTCTAATGCATTTCTTGTTCTTTGTGGACATGTTGACCATTACCTCCATGGAGTAGCACAAGAAGAAATGTACAAATAGGATGTGCAACGATGACTGTACCTGCAGGCTTTCCAGCAATCGAGTGAGGAGATACTCTATAAACACAATCAAAGCAATTCAACAAGTCCTTCCACTAATTGCTCTCAGATGTAGTTGTATTACTTTTTCGAAAGGATGCGTAAACTTCTTGATTCCTCTGTTAGGTCATGGGTGAAATGTTTTAATTAACGAAATCTAGGTGGTTTGCAAATTTACCAAATTCATCTTTGTTGAATGACTATCCATTGTCATGTTAAAGGATTCCAAGCCAGACTAAAATCTGTTCAAATTATAGGATGACAGCTTTTCTGAAGTTGATGTAACTATTTTCATGACTGGAAATCTGCTATAGTTATCAGGGACAACAGGCAGGTATTCCCTAGTGGGAAAATCTGCAAAATCAATTCTAAACTCAATCCACGGTTCTGAATTTAAATCAGACATTTTGAAAGGATTACAAAGGGCAGTGGTTGTGGTTGTTTGACCCAGCCAGCACTAATAGGTCATGTATTCAACCATGTGGTGAATTCCTGAGCACCATCCATTTTCCCTGAAGAGTTGTTTGATTTTAAAATTCCATGGTAATTTTCATATGTGATATTGACAATACATTTCCTCAATTATTATGAAATGAGGCCAAGTTTTGATTTGACATGTGGAAAGAGATAATTAGAATGATAAGCTCATTTTGAACATTATGTAGATCTGGTAGTCTGTGACCTTTTGTAGATGCTTTCTCAATCACAGCTGATGTGGTATGTTGTTCACTTTATGTTCATCAATGAAATTCATACCACAGTGGGTTCTTAAGTTAGATATCTTGGAGGTTTACTAACTTTTCACTAACTATTCACAAATCTACAATAACAAAGATTTGCACACAATGAGTGGAATATTGCCTTCCATGGTGTGTATGAGCACCAGTGAGAAAGATGGGAAAATACTGAGGTCAGAACCTTATAGGAGTCTGGGCAACATTGGCTATGGTGCGATATGTGGTGGAGTTATGTGCTGTTATGGATTTTGGTAGAAGGAATAGTGGCATAGACTATTTTATAAAATAGGAAGATGCTTGAGAAATCTGAAGCACAAAGGAACTTAGGAGTTCTACTTCAGGATTCTCTTAAGGTTAACATTCAGTTGGCAGTTAGTAAGATAAATGCAATGTTAATATTCATTTGGAGAGGGCTAGAAAACAAGAGAAGAGATGTACTGCCGAGGCTGGATAAAACTCTGGTCAGACTGTATTTGGAATTTTGGGAACAGTTTTGGATCCTGTATCTAAGAAAGGATGTGTGCTGGAGGGAGACACTGGAGGTTTACAAGAATAATTCCAGGAATAAAAGGCTTGTCATATGAGGAGTGGTTGAGGACCTGGTATGTACTTGGTGGAATTTAGAAGGATGAGAGGGGGATATGATTGAAATTTACACAATACTGAGAGGCCTGGATAGCGTGGATATGGAGCAGATGTTTCCACTAGTAGGAGGGACGAGGACCTGAGTGTACAGCCTCCAATGAAGGGACGACTCTTTAAAACTGAGATGAGGAGGAATTTTTTTTAGGAGAAAGTGAGGACTGCAGATTCTGGAGATCAGAGCTGAAAAATGTGTTGCTGGAAAAGCGCAGCAGGTCAGGCAGCATCCAAGGAGCAGGAGAATCGACGTTTCGGGCATAAGCCCTTCTTCAGGAATTTGTTTTAGCCTGATGGTGATGAATCTGTGGAACTCATTGCTGCAGGAGGCTGTGGAGGCCAAGTCATTGAATGTGCTT
The DNA here is from genome assembly GCF_037043375.1 of Chiloscyllium plagiosum. Classification (NCBI taxonomy): domain Eukaryota; kingdom Metazoa; phylum Chordata; class Chondrichthyes; order Orectolobiformes; family Hemiscylliidae; genus Chiloscyllium; species Chiloscyllium plagiosum. Next base: position 74,868,542 of record NW_028270145.1, on the reverse strand, counting down.
AAGACAAAGATAAATAGGTTCTTGGTTAGTATGGAGGGAAGGCAAGAGATTGGGGTTGAGAAATATCAACCATGATTGAATTGTAGAGCAGACACAGATGTCCTAATCCCACTCCCAGATCTTATGGTATTTATGGTTTGACAATTTGACAAAGCACATCTTGACATCAAGATCATCTCGCTATGTGTTTTATGTTGTTCACAAGCCCATGGCAAGATTCTCGCTAGGAAATGGTGAGATGTCGATTCACAGGATTAATGTTTCATAAATGCCCTACTAATGCCACAATGTGTACCATTAATATTCAGATTCCTATGGTAACAACTCACTAAACAAGCTAGATATTGGGTAAACTCCTCAAGGTAACCAGAGCAAGCACTTGGCGGATTCTGCTCACTGCTTGTTCTTACAACCACGGTACTAGACACTGGGCAACAACATTGCAGGGCCTGACAACTGCTGTATGCACCCCCTCCTCCACAGACATTAGTATCTTGTGTCTGGCATCCCATCATGACCATCATAACACCTCTCCAATACACGGACAGCATGCTCTGAAAAGTCTCTTGCACAAAGAGACTGACAACCAACTCACAGAATGCAGGTTGTAGTTTAATAATGCTCGCTTTACCTTTACTTCCATGTTCTTAGCATTCCTGCCTTGTCTTGCCAATTAGAATAGTTACAGAAACAATCAGCTTGCCTTGCTGCTAAGCAGTCCTCAGTCTAGGGAGGCTAGTAGGCTTGTTTTTCTGTCTGGTTGTATGCTATGTCAATCTCACAACTGATCCACATGTTTTTGTAGTAAATACACTGTTTGTGCAGCAAGCAGGCAGCTTTGTCTCAAAGGCTTAGTGAAAGAGTCCTCACTGAAGTCCATTGACGCTTCTGGCTGTCAGGGAGGAGGTCCTGATACATAAGATAAGGCCTATACCCCTAAATTAGTTCTGGGGATTGTCCATGGTCAGGCGTCTGGTCAGGGTGTTCACAGTCAAGTGGTCCATGGCTTTGCAGCCCATGTCATTAGTCATGGACTATCTGTTACCTCCGTAGCAGCAAGTCCTGGAGATAAACTAACATTGCCTGTGTCATACATTTGCAGCAGTCAGGTGTTTGGGCATATCTTGCTTAGGTCTGACCTGTAAAGGAGGCTTTGTGGGTGTGTCACAGTGAATCCATTCACCCCGCAGAAACAAAGGGGGATGAGGGAGGGGAATTGCAGATATTTCTGCAGACCAAACTTTAGTAGATTAAGTTTTGGGACTGGGGGCTTCAGGCTATGGGTAAGGGCACAATCCAATTATGAAGGGGGCAGTAGGATTGCAAGCAGCAATTACTATAAAATATGGTTGGGAGGATATAATGTGGAAGGGATGGGTTATCCACTGTCAGGAACAACCCAGCTTCAAACGGTTGGTGAGTGTGCAGTGAATGACCACATATGACATGGTCATCTTACATACCAGGGCTGAGACAATGGAGGACGTTAGGCAGATGTAGGCACAAGTAGATGGGTTGGTTTGGGACTTAGAGAAGAGTGAAGTCACTGAACTCAAAGCATTCACTCTGTTTTTCTCCCTTCAGATGCTATCAGACCTGTTGCATTTCTACAGCACTTGCTAGTTTTGCTTCAGATTTTCAGCATCCGCAGTTCTTTAGTTTTATTTTCTGCTAGGAAGGATATGGATGTTCACCTAGGACTTGACATCACTGGTAGACAAGACTTGATCAGTAGCTTGACTAATACCAATCCAAAAGATAGGTGGCAGTGAATCTATCCAAAATACGTTGGTAGAAGGGTAACCACCATTTTAATTGGTGAGTAACAAAGGAAAGAAAAATCAGGATCGGAAGATTTAATTTAACAACAGTGGGCACAGCCTGATAAAATCTTCAGTTCAACAAAAGCCACAACTATCTGAGGAGCAAAAAGAGTAAGAAAACAAGCCAGTTAAAAAAACTGAATGCATTTTAAAAATTTTCAACAGCTTGAAAGCAGACAGAGCCTGCTAGTTCTGGTGAACACACGGCAGAAGAGCAGTAGAATGCTGTAGGAGTCCAAGTAATGCCAAGCCTGCCTGTAAAAGCTGAACTCAGCTACAATTATTAAAAATATTGAATTCCTGATATGTCTCTTTTAGAGATGTTCCAAACAAACGAGGACCTCACAGTGAAAAGAGCTGACAAGATAGTGGTGGAAGCTGAAATTTGAAAATAGAACAAGAAAATTATAGGAATAACAAGCTAGCCTAACTCCAAAGGCTTGTCAGCCTCTGATTACTTTTTAAAGTGCAAAAACATCAAATGATAGACCAATGCAAATCATCTTTTAATTCCTTTGAGGTTAGAAGTTATTGTCGCAGTTGTGGAGTTAAAAAGAAGCAGCATAAACAACAAAAACAGGCTGATTCTTACACCTCTTTGACTAAGTGTCAGTTTCGTTGAGTTTCATGAGAGTTTCTGTTTCTGATGCCCACTGAGATCTTTTCCTATATCATACCAAACTTACTTGATTAACTATCTACCTTGCCCCTGTGGTGTCCATCTTACCTAACTCTAGCTCCATTGTATTACTCACTGTACACAAAACAATTCAACACTGCCAGAGTATTCTGGAATGGACTGCTGTCCTTGGTAACATTGCCATCTTTAAATGGCTGCTTTGCATAGTTAGTCCAGAGCTGAACTTCACATTTTCTGATATTTATCCTGAATGTGGCAGAGAAGGGAAATTTGGTGCCTCCTTATACGGGCAAATATCTAGAGGTCCTGGTGGATAAACAGGTGGATAGTATGGTGGTTAGTATGGTGGATAGTATGGTGCAAAGGTGAATCACCATGTCTGAGGTTAACACCCAAAAAAAGAAGGAAATCTACTGTCTGGTGAGGATTAATATAGCTAATTAAGTGTACCTAATTAATTAAGATCTTAAAAGTTTCAAAACCTTGGAATTTTAGAATATTTTACTGAATATTTTCCACCCTGATTGTTTGTAATCTTTGTCTAATAATTTAGTTTAGGGTGTTAATTGTAAATTTAGGGCATGTCAGGAGAGGACAGTGAAGCTCAATGTGTAGCCTGTCATTTGGGGAGTCCTGGATGCTGCAAGTGTCCTAGATGATCACGTGTGCAGGAAGTTCTCTCAGCTGCAAAAGCTGGAGCTCTGGGTCTTGGAGCTTTAGCAAAGATTGGAGACACTGTAACATATCTGTAAGTCTTCTACATTGTGGCTGGCAACTTCAACCAGTCCAACTTCAAGAGAGTACTACCAAAATACTACCAAAACATCTCCTGCTTCACCAGAAGACCAAACATACTCGACCACTGCTACACAACCACCAAAGATGCCTGCTGCTCCATACCCCATCCACACTTTGGAAAATCAGATCACAATGCTGTGTTCCTCCCTTCAGCTTACACACAGCAGTCGAAACAAAGGGATCCTTCATAGAAAGAAGTACTATACTGGTCTGAGGCAGCGGAAGAGCTTCTCCAGAACTGCTTGGAATCAATGGACTGGACCATATTCATGAAGTCAGTGGACAAAATAGACAAGTACTCCATCACCATCATGTACTTCATTAACAAGTGTGTGGAGGGCTACATGCCAAAGAAGCCAATCCATCTGTTCCCCAACTGGAAATCCTGGATGATCCAGGAAATGCACTACCTACAGAAGACCAGGCTTGCAGCATTCAGGTTGGATGACCCACACCTATACAGAAAATCCAGCTATGATCTCCACAAGGCCATTAGAGATGCCAAGAGGTGGTACCAGACCAAGATAGAGGCCCAAACTAACAACACAGCCACCCGCCCCCTGTGGCAAAGCCTACATGGCATAACAGGATACAAAATGAAGCAGAACAAATATCAGGCAAAAACACATCCCTCCCTGAGCTCAAAGCTTTCTATGCTCAGTTTGAGCAGAATGCCCCGACAGTACCAGAAGCATTGTTTTCCTCTGTCACTGCTGCAGATGTCAGATTGGCCTTCTTGAGGAAAGCAACTGACTCAGCTAGAGTCTCTGGCTGTGGGAAACAGCTGAGGGAATTATTTGCTGAAGTTCCCACCTCCTTCAAAAAGGCCACCATCATCCCGGTACGAAAGAAAATACAAGCAACGTGCCTTAAAAATTACTGCTCAGTGGCTCTAACTTCCATAATCATGAAGTGCTTTGAGATGTTAGTCATGGCCCACATCAACTCCAGCCTCCCAGCCTGCCTCAATCCCTTGTAATTTGCCTACTGACGTAACAGGTCCACAGTGGATGTCATTTCCGTAGCCCTGCACTCATTCCTGGAATATCTGGATAATAAGAATATCTACGTCAAGCTCCTACTTATCGACTGCAGCTCCGCCTTCAAAACCATAATCCCTACCAGACTAATCTGAAAACTCCAAGACCTAGGTCTCGTTTCTGCCTTCTGAAACTGGATCCTCAGCACTTGACCCACAGACCATAATCAGTGAAGATAGACAACAGCACTTCCTCCATGATAATCCTCAACACTGGTGCCCTGCAAGGATGCATATTCAGCCCCCTACTGTACTCTCTGTACACCCACGACTGTGTAGCCAAATTTCGTACAAGTATCATTGACAAGTTTGCTGACAACATCACTGTTGGTAAGATGGATATCAAACAACGATGAGGTAGACAACAGGAAGGAGTTAGAGTGCTTGGTATCATGGTGCAATAATAACAATCTCTCCTTCAATGTCAGCAAAACAAAAGAACTGATCATTGACTTCAGGAAAAGAGGAGGGCACGACCCATCTATATCAGCAGAGCTGAGGTAGAGAGGGTCAAGAGTGTCAGGTTTCCCAAAGTTATGATAACCTGTAATCTGTCCTGGAGCTCCCACGTAGATGTAATGGTCAAGAAGTCACAACAACGCCTTTTCTTCCTCAGGCGGATCAGGAAATTCAGCATGTCCATAAGGACCCTCACCAACTTTTATAGATGCACCATATAAAGCATTCTGTCTGGGAGCATAACGACTCGGTAAGCCAACTGCTCTATCTAGGGTTGTAAGAAACTTCAGAAGGTTGTATGCACAGCCCAGATCATCATGGGACCCAATCTCCAATCTACTGACTTCATCAACACCACTTATTACTGCAGAAAGGCTGCCAACATCATCAAAGACCTATTATGTCCGATAATGCTCTCTTCCAACCTCTTCCATCAGGTAGAAGATACGGATGCTTGAATATAGGCACCAACAGGTTCAGGAAAAGCTTCTTCCTTGCTGTTATTAGACTGCTTATTGGACCTCTCTAATTCAATCTTATATTGAACTTGCCTTCGTGCACCTCCTGTAAAATGATAACCTTGTATGCCCCATTCACCCTGTGATCTGTATGCTCTTGTTTATTATGATCTGGCTGTACTACTCACAAAACAAATCATTTCACTGTACTTAGCAACATGTGACAACAGGAAATCAAATCAAATCAAATCAAATCAAATCGAAGATTAGATAAGCTTGAGTTGTTTTCTTTAGAGCAGTGAGGACTGAGAGAGGACATGATTGAGGTATATAAGATTATGAGGGGTAAGGGCAGTGTGAATAGAGAGCAGCTATTCCCCTTGATTGAGGTGTCAATCACGAAGGGGCATAGTTTTAGGAAAGGGGATTTGAGATAAAAAAAACCTTTTCACTCATAGGGTGATGGGAATCTGGAACTGCCTGGGAAGACAGGAAACTATA